>NC_065425.1:5000-4805000 GCF_024362695.1 Pectinophora gossypiella | reverse complement strand
CTGGGGTAAAGAGAATGGAAACATTTTAACAGTACCCTTCAGGAGAAAGAAAAATATTTTTTGTATAAAAAATATTCCCTGTAACAGGAGTACAAAGATAATGGGGTGTATTACTCGAAACATGATACCCAAATTGTTCGCCTGTAGAAAATGTTGCGTTACATAAATAAAAAAAGAAGCAACAGTTACCTACATTCAGAGTAAAAATTTTCTTTACTGGAATTTCTGGAATTTCTATTTGAAATAAGTTGACTGCCAGAAATGAGGTGTCTCCCTTATTGTGTTAAAGGGACAAGAAATCGGTGACTACTCACTAAGGTAAGAATTTCGAATTCATTCCATTTTGACGTTTTCTTAACACCGTAGTAAATTAAGGCTGAATTTTCCTTACCGGCTTCCGTTTACCATAGCAATTCATAAATAGGACCTGTCAAAATGGACTTATCTCGTAATTTTTATTTCTTCTTCTCTCGCATGGGTTGTGAGGTGGATTACCAACCTCATCAACCCTGATGTCAGGGTTACTATTGAGCCGCCAAAGGCCCCTGACATGACTCATGTAACGACTACTTACATCATTAAGTAGTAACTGGTACCAACGGCTTAACCTCGTAAGGCCCGGATTTCCAGACACAATAGTTAAACAATGGGATTTGGATTTTAAAAGGCATCTGGGCCTTACGACCTTAACGTGCCCTCCGAAGCACGGATCATCTTACTTTCGGATAATCGGGTGATCAGCCTGTAATGTCCTAACCAAACACGAAGAAAGGACTTACAGAATGCAATAGCCCCCTAATTAAAAGTGGCAGAACAAAGTGTAAGGTATCAAGCGGTCAGATTATTTAATTGCCTCCCAAAAGAATTTAAAGCTACTGATGACGCTACTTTATTTAGTAAAAATCTTAAACTCTTTTTGCTGGAGAATTGTTTTTACAGCGTTGAGGAATATAAACAACATCGACATTGTTTTTAGTGTAAGTTTAAAGTGTAAGATATTTTTTTATTTTTTTATTTTGATATTGTATGTGTTTGTTGTAATAGTTTGTTAGGTATATTGTAAGTAAGTTATAGTCCCACTGTTGTTTTAGATTGTAATGTAGTTTAAGCTTGTTTTTATTTATTTTTTATTTCCAATTTCCAACACAATATAAAGTTGTTACAAGGAATAAATGAATATGAATATATGAATAGGGATCACAAAGTAATTTCTGTGATATTTCTCCACCGAGATTCGAACCCGGGACCTTCGGATCGTGAGCATAACGCTCTACCACTGGACCACGGAGGCCGTATTTTTTACTGAACTGAACTACTTATGGATTAAATAAACACAAGCATTATTAGGTCAGTTGTTTTAAAAAAACAAATTAAAAAAGTAAAGAAACCAGAAGGAAATAGTTACAGAAGATACTTAACTAAGTCCATAGCAATGCATAATTTCTTCTGTTTTTCACAGCTTCGAGCAATTTCTTATGATAGATCTAAAAGCACTCAACAAAGTAACCATCGCGTAGAAATCGTTACTTTATTACCCTAGAAACCTACCTACTCGTTCTATTTTCGAACGTCTTTAAAAATAAAAGAGCTTTTTTCTTACATAAGTATACCTAATTCCTCCCTACAAAATACAAGTACATACTTGAAAAATGACTACCGATCACCTTTAGGACATCGATCATGGATAATTTCCAGAATTTTCTTTTAGTTTTCAGTAAAAAAGGCTCTGAGAAAAATACTTGAAATCGTTTTTCAATAGGCATAGCAAATGTAATTGTTACTGGCAATAAATTTATTTTATTCTTATTCTTATTCTTGTGAAATTAAAGTAATATTATTAGTGGAAAACTGTCCTTTGTGATGGGATTTTCTCGTTCTAAGGTTAATACATAAAACAATATAAACAACCTATATACGTCCCACTACTGGGCACAAGCCTCCCCTCAATCAACCGGAGGGGGTATGAAGCATACTCCACCACGCTGCTCCAATGCGGGTTGGTGGAGGTGTTTTTACGGCTAATAGCCGGGACCAACGGCTCAACGTGCCCTCCGAAGCACGGAATCATCTTACTTTTTCGGACAATCGGGTGATTCAAGCCTGAAAAGTCCTTACTAAACAAAGGACAGTCTCACAAAGTGATTATGACAATGTCCCCATCGGGAATCGAACCTGGACCTCCAGATCGTGAGCCTAACGCTTTAACGACTAGACCACGGAGGCTGTTACGGTCTAGTATTCTATTATTCTAGTATTCTACGTTCTATGGTTAGTACAATATAATACAATACAAAAACGTATAAACACAACATATAAACACAACACTATAAATAACTACAAAAGTGTCAATAGAATCACAATCGGCGGTTGGGAGTTAGTATTTTCAATGAACTACGTTCATAATTTCATTTTATTCACGCAGTAAGTAATTACCTTTTTTTGCAGAGTATTTTTTGTTATATTTATTTCTGTTGTGGTTCTGTTAGATAATGTCTTTGTTGTCGTTTTGTGGTGACCAACGTCTGTGTCTATTTTACGGTTTTACCTCTCATCTTATTGCTGGGCAAAGTCCTTTCCTTAACCCTTACATTTTTATATTACTTAGTGAGATAGGCCATAGGGGTGTCACATAAATAATAATATATTATTATTAGTCAAATAAAGAAAAGAAACAGAGAGAAGTTGTTTTAAATAGTTACAGTTTCATATTTTTCGGTTTAAACGTAATAAACGTAAATAATTAAAGTAGGTAATCCAGACAGTTAAGTAACTTAAAAAACGACTTGTGCGAAAGAGAGATTACAATATAAAGAAAATGTATTGCTCTGGTATCATCATCACTAAGTCATCCATTTCATCATAAGTATATTTAAATACCGGAATATACACATACATCATCATCAGCATCTCCCTAGCATTATCCCGTTTTTTTACAGGATCCGCTTACCTAACCTGAAGATTTGATAGGTCCGGTTTTTTACAGAAGCGACTGCCTGTCTTACCTTCCAACTCGCTAAGGGAAAACCAGCCCAATACAGGTTAGGTCACACACCTTCGAGCATGCATTTCTCGGGAATGTGAACATCGTGAGTAATCTCACGATGTTTTCCGTCAGCGCACACACGTGCAATATACACATACAAAGTTGGATTTGGACTCTCAGTCATCCTCAGTAGTTACTGAAGATTGTCAGCTTCCAAGAATGTTGCCAATCGTAAAGTCCAACTGTAACTTACTTACTTATATTTCGCCGACTTTTGGAGTGAAATCCTTTGTCCCACAATGTATGAACTTACAGAGACAATATCAAACTCGTGCAGCGTTGGTGCTAAGTTTATCTTGTGATGGATGTTTTGACAATAATTGATAAGATAAGATAATCGTTTATTGTCTAACTGTGTACAATGGGTGTTACATTTTCGAAGGTATCAACAATTTGCCCTTTACGGACGTACAATATTAGGAAGTACGATAGATTCAGTAGGTTATTTAAACTTAAAAATAAACTCCGACACCTTCACTACGTTAAGCCGAAGTACTCATGCAAGCCATAAAACACTTGTCCACTCGCCATTACTTTAGATTTCTTTTAAAGTAAGGGGCCATCCAGTTATTTAACACAATTTGGCAAATGATTAAACACTTTTATGCCAGTAACATAGGTGCTTTTATCTAAATTATAGCTAGAAGATCATACAGTATACAGGTTATATTTATATTACAACATTAAAATACCTTTTAAGGTGTTTTATATATAAGTTATGAGTTTGTATCGTATTAAACTGTTGTGTCTTCTATCGTGTGGATTGTGAGGTGGATCACCAAACTCATCAACCGTGGTGTAAGGGTTGTTATTGGGTCGGCAAAGGTCCGTGACATGATTTATGAAACGAGACCCATGGCTTAACGTGCCTTTCGAAGCACAGATCATGTTACTGTTTGAACAATCAGGTAGGTAATCAGACTGTTTGAAATGTCTTAACCAAACTAGAAATCGCAAAGCGGCTCGAAATTGGGATTGTCATATCTTTACTTTATAATGTTCAGGCTACGTTTCCCAAAAACAATAAACATGGCGTTGTACAAATTTAACGTGATAACTACTTATTTTCTCATTTCTCAGGTAGATAATTATTCAAAAATATAATGTACTGGAAGAGGCAGCGCCTGCCAGCATTTTTGGGGAACGGAGCCTGGAAAGAGCCTTATTGATGTGTAAATACTACACCACTAAGATCGTCAACGGATTTTCCTCAATTCTGATTATTAAGTCTTTTCACGCAGCGTTTTTTCCTCTTCGTCTTTTAACAAACCAAATCCAAAATCAGGATATTTTCACGAGGATTTTTGTTGTATTCAAATCAGTGCTCATTACCAGTTCTGAAAAAAATCAAATAAAGTCCGTTTTCAAGTTGATTGAACTGTTATGACTCTCTCTTTATTTAAGAGCTGCGCTCTTGTCGGTGGAGTAATCGCCTTTATTACTCCATAGATAGCGCGTGTAGAACGGTGGTTGCCCCAATCGCCTTCCGACACACAGTGTTGTGTTATGACACAGGTATCATAAGTGTTGTTTTTAACCACAACCTGAGTTCATGATTACGTGTGGTACAAATTATTACAAATTTACTCTTCTTCTTCTATTGTATGGGTTGTGAGGTGAATTACCAACCCCATCAACCCTGGTTCCGTCCGTTAAGCCGTCGGTCCCGGTTACTACTTACTGATGTAAGTAAGTAGTCGTTACATGAGCCATGTCAAGGGCCTTTGGCGGATCAATAGTAACCCGGACATATTAACTTAATGCTACATAAACAAAAAGGTCAACTTAAAAAATAAAAACTTTGTAGGTAAGTAAGTAAGTAAGTAATATATTTATTTCCTCTACA
This sequence comes from Pectinophora gossypiella, assembly GCF_024362695.1. Taxonomy (NCBI): domain Eukaryota; kingdom Metazoa; phylum Arthropoda; class Insecta; order Lepidoptera; family Gelechiidae; genus Pectinophora; species Pectinophora gossypiella. The sequence goes on along the minus strand of NC_065425.1, from coordinate 4,800,111 downwards.
AATAACATTGTCCTTAAACTAGTTTACAATCATTTTATAACATGAGCATTAATAATATTTGTAGAGGCTGGAGCCTAAACTAGGGTACCCTGTGTTATAGGTCTCCAGGCCTCCACCTCCAGGAATACGGTCATTAATAATGTTATAATTATATGAGCAAGTAGTAGGTAGTTATTTTACCATTGAGTAGACAAATCTTCAGGATAGGTAAGCGGACCCTGTGAAGAACCTGATAACGCTAATGGTGATGAGTTTTTATCAAAGCTTTGAAATTGTTGATGTAAAATAGACGTGTGTATTTCCCAGTAACATTTGAACCGACGCATGAATTAATCATCAGAATTTATGTTTTCACCTCATCGATATTTTGGTCTAAAAATAAATTATTCAATCATTCATAAAGCTGAGGTTCGGTATTTGAATAACTAATATTTCTTCACTGCAAATGTTTGCGTTTAAAATACTGTTTATTAGAATTGATTGGTAATATAGAATCAACATTGGCAGGTACTTACACTTAATAATACATTATCGTATTAGTTGTTCAAGTTCATTTACTATACCTACTTACTTACACAAACACAGAGAAGTGGTTAGCATGAAGTATCTATATGTTCTGCACTAGTATAAAAAGTACGTTTGTTTGTCTTCTTACCAACTATATATACTACCTTCTAATAACTGTGTTGTCATGTCATTGGTCTTTGGTGGTTGCTTAGTATTTAGTAACCCTGACACTAGAGTTGATCAGGAGCCTTATATTAGAACCGATGGCCTTCAAGTCACGGAATCGTAGCACATCAGAACTTGTCATTTGCATGAGACTTGATATGTGGCTGACTTTACAAACTGACGTAACTGAAATTTTTTGCTACTTTGTGCTTTATTGACAATTGCAAAAGGTGCCAATCAGATTAGTTAAAAAATCAGATTCGTCAGTTAGCGACGTCAGCGACTATAGGTATATGAATTTTCGCACGCGAATTGAAGGCGAGCGATTCAAAAATAAGATCCCAGCTCGGTCATTGACCTCACAAGCCACAAGAGAGAAGAAGAAGAATTGTATTTTATGTTCTTTTGAGGATTTGATCATGCTGATTATTTTTCATTGATTTAACCGTAGAGAAATTACTAGAGACTTGACTGGAAATTTTATATAATTTCTAATGTCAATACAATACAACAAAATTTAGCACCATTGTCCTAAAAAAGAATACGCTTGGAATCCGGACAAAGAGCAAAAAAGGAATTTATGAAGACATCGTGCCTTCTCGTTATCTCTAATTGTCCATGAATATTAATTCTGTTTAGGCAAATTGTTAATGCTTTTTAATTCCCGTCACTTTACATATTCTATGGTCTTTGGATTTTTTCCTTGAAATAACTCGAAGACAATAGTTTAGGGTAAATAGGCGAATAATATATAAACATTGTTTTCTTTATCGAGAATAGTTTTTAGAAAGAAAGACAAAAATATTGTTAGGATGTCACAGAAAATCAAATAACATTCCATTTACACAAACATAGAATAGAAAAAAAAATAGAATTATTGACTGCCTGTCTGACCTTCCAATCCGCAAGGGAAAACCTGCCCAATTCACGTTAGGTCACATACCTCCGAAACGAATTTTCCGGGAATGTGGGTTGTTTCCTCACGATGGTTTCACCGCTGAGCACGTGCATTTGACATTCAAACATGAATTATTATGAATTATATCTGACTACCCCAGTACCTATTTAAATATCAACAGAATGTATTTCCGATTTAAGCGATTTGTTCTTTATGATTTCATTTCCTGTGACACATTTCAAAGGTTTTAATTAGGGGAATTTCGACCCTTTTAAATCCCGATTAAATAGTCCATTAATTTTCAAGTAAAATAAGGTGTCCAATATTTCCCGTTGCTATCGTTCCAATTTCAAAACCCCTACATTCATTGATGTATCAGTCACATTTTAACTAGCGTCAAAATTGTGGGACCAATTGCTTAATGTTGAAATTGCATATTGTTATTGTTTATATAGTACCTATCCAGTACTAAATGGTACATACACACATAAACAGCCTATATACGTCTCACTACTGGGCACAGGTTGGTGGAGGTGTTTTTTATGGCCGGGACCAACGGCTTAACGTGCCCTCCGAAGCACGGAATCATCTTACTTTTTTTTTTGACCACAAAAAAAAGTTTTCATCTCGAGCTCCTCCGTGCTTCGGAAGGCACGTTAAGCCGTTGGTCCCGGCTGCATTAGCAGTCGTTAATAACCACGATGTTAATGGCCCGATCTCCCTATCCATCCATAGGGAAGACCCGTGCCCCTGCGGTGGGGACGTTAATGGGCTGATGATGATGATATCTATCTTAGGAATTGTTTCCGTTTTTCTAATGTAGATTTTATTGATGTATTTAGAAATTGTGTACTTTATGGTTTTTCGGCCGAGGAGCATCACGTCGTCATCCCATGGCTATATCTCTTGATTATCTCAATTAGACATAATTTATACTCCTGAGCACATATTTATTTATTTTTATTTTTCTGATATCTAGAACAGGGTTTGTCAGCAAATCTTTGGAGCCGCACGAGCGATCAAAGTAAGAGATTTGTGTTCTTAAACTTCCATTCTTTGACCCATTCCCTTCAGTCAATGGAATAAAAGGGACATTTATTTTTCCTGTTGCCGGAAACTTGAAGTGTATATTGTCTAGTTCAATGAGAGCGCTCTGGGCCGCGACGGAGTATTATTTATTGTTTGTTCTTTGTTTTTAATTAGTGAGTACTATTTTCACTGCCTTGTTTCAAACGGGGAGCGCCGGGTGCAAGTGACCAACCCCGTTACTTGCACCATTGAGTTATTAATTTATCTTTAACACGACTCGACTCGACTGACGCAGACGCGACGGCTTGGCTCGACTGTTACTGACTGTGATACGGCTCACCATCTTTCACCACTATAAGGCGATGATATAGATATACTTATTATAAATAGATAAAGAGATCTTGAAGAGAGGAGCAAACTTTAGTTCACTTTATCTATCGACAGATCTTCAGCCATCTTCAGAGTTTGCATCCAAGTTTCGGACAAAGTTTGCACCATTTTCTCGTCAATATGGCGTTAGGTAAAGAGTCCGATGGTAAGACCATCCTAATCCTGATATACATATACGTATATATACATTGAAGAATAATGGGTAGACGGAGCCACTTTACTCCGATGGATACGTTAAACCATATATGTTGTTGTTGGCTGCTGTTTTCACTAACAGCCAACTTCCTCCTAGACGACGCCCTGAGCCGAGGTTCGCGCCCAACTGGGCACCCTCAGGCCTGTTGTCTTAAACGTTGTACCGGGTGAGAGCCTTCAGGGCTCCCCATTTGTCCGGCCAAGTAGTTAATGCCATATGCAATAAGTCACATCAAAAAAAAAACTAACAGCCAACTGTATAGTTCTCTCGACCATTATAGACGGCGATACGGCTCACCACTTATCACGTTGGTCTAACATAAAGTCCGGTAAGGTGGGGGTACTTAGTCCTTAGATGGATATACATCTGACTACCCCATTGGGATATAGTTGTGAGCTTATGTTATTTGTGTATTTCCATACACACATACTTTTGCGACATACAAGAACCAAGTCGACTTGGTGGTTCTATAGAGCCACGCGGTCCACTCTTCTAACAGTTTTACATGTAATCGCTGCTTTATGTAAATAGTGTTTAAATCGAAAACCTCTTGTGGGGCACGGGTGACCCTTGCGGCCTGAATAGATTAATACAATTTGGCTCACTCGTGTCCCCCGTGGCTTGAATGAAACAACCAACTTTTTTACGTGGCGTTAAGAGGGTAGTTACACCTACAACATCTTCGCAATGACAACCACTCACTGCGTCAGTCATCTCGTGACCACGGTCGCTGCAACGCGGACCAAATGCGCGTCGGGTAAACAAAATAAATAAGGTAGGTAATGGTTTTTTTACCTTAATCAGGGCCTATCCAGGCTACGTTTTTCAAAAAATTATATATATGGCGCTGTACAGATTTTCCTTTGTTCAAACTTCTAATTTCATGAATAACAGACGTCATAATTTTTTTATATTTGTTTTTGGGTATAAATGATAATTCTTTTTAATCCACCCGGGCACAATACATCTACCCATTATTATTCTGATCAAAATAAAGAGAAGCAATATAGGTACCAACATAATTCTACATCATTATCTGATTCAAATATCAAGCAGAAACTATTTTTATATATGCCTCAGTCATTAGACTATATTTTTGAATAATTATGTAAGTACGGTCACGAGAATTAATATGTATACACTTTGGTACCATGTCACATTAACTTTTTTGACAAATTGAACTGTGAGTCTCACTAAATGTCAAAATATGTTAGTGCGACAGACTTCTAAAGTGAGTACATTATATTGCTCATGACTGTACCCCGAGAAATGAGAAAATAGGTAATTATTTCCATAAGTCTGTACAACGCCATCTATATTTGTTTTGGCGAAAGTAGCTTGGAAAGTGCCTTATTAAAATTTAATCACTTATCGACTCTTTAAAAATATTTGATTACGTTTAAAGTACGTGAATCTTCAAAAGTGACTTTTACTTTTATTAGCTTTTACTTTGACTGTCTTTTTTCTACAGGCGCGAGTGACCTGGTGACTTCACCATCATCATCTTGGGGACTTAATACAGGTACCAGTCTTACAGATTAATTAAGATTCATTATTGGCTGTTCATATTCAGTGATGTGCTATTCCAGGGAATGTTCTTTGGGAAAGTTCCTGGCAGTAATAAGGCGCAAAGCTATGTAAAAAGAGCTTTGTTACCTAATCTTTAGGCGGATAAAACCACAGTACAAGAAATAACAATTTCAACAAGAAAAGCAGCCAGTGTCCTTACTATTAAAGAGTTTTTACAACGCTGTCCGGTAGTTGCGTATGACGCGCGGGTTGAAGCTGATGCAGCGAACTAGTTTTTGTGTACTTCGTTTGCAAGTGTATAAATTCCTACCTACATGTTCTTTATTTATTGTACTATTTGTTTGAGCATGATATTATATTGCAAATTGGAAGCGACGATGGTGAATGTCGGTGTACGGACAAACCAAAGTTGGTTTTTGTTGCACCGCAAAAAAAAAGAACAAAAAAAAACGGGAATATTCCCACTTTGGGAACTGCACGTCACTGTTGATATTCATACATACACATTCACTGTCACTCACACTCATACACTCGCACACTACACTCACACTTCACACACTATACTCATACTTCACACACTTACTACACACCTACACACTTCACTCACTACATCATTAACACACGTCACACGTTTGGTTCACTTTCAATTTTTTATATTGCTTGTGAGAAATAAATAGAAATTTATTCATTTAATTTATTTACTAACATATTCTAAGGAGGAGTCAAGTAATACGGAACCTTACTGTTGTCTACTGGTAGACATTGTTTACTCCAACTCTGACCCCATCTTAATAATACCCTGATCGTTTCGTAGCTTCTCACAATCAAATTCTCTGATACGGAAAATAAAATATCAACTCCCAACCTCTCTATTGCAAACGATGAAACTCCAAAGTCGTTCATCATTTCCCAACAATTTTGTGGTTATTTTTTTGTGTATTTTCCTGTATTTTGTCTCGGGTCTACATGACAATATTTTCAAGTTTACTAAAAATGTCTGATGGCTAAAAATGATGGCAACATACTCATGTGATTGTTATCCTTAGACACAAAACAAACAAACAAATATACTTGATTGCACCAAAACAAAAGAAAACACAAATACACCATACACACCACAGTACTTTTGCGACGGAGAATTCCACTTCATGTGAACTCATAATCATACATACATACATAAACTCACGCCTATTTCCCACCAGGGTAAGCAGAGATTATAGAATTCCATCTGCTTCGATCCTGACACACTTATCTTGCTTCCTTCACATTCATTAATTGCTTCATACACGCACGCCGGTTCTGAGTAGATCGTATTAAACCTTTTCTAAGGACACCTCCAATAAAACTCAGAATCATAATCTGAATCATTTTTCAAAGTTCTCGTTACGATGTTACTAACACATCTAATCTAACCTAACCTAACCTGAAGATTTGACGGGTCCGGTTTTTTACACAAGCAAATGCCTGTCTGACCTTCCAACCAATGACCAAAACGATGTTACTAACACCCTGTATATATTCGTCAAGAGTATTCTTATATATAGTAAGTATAATACTACGTTTTAATAGCTTACTTATATAAACTGCAATGTACCTAGGTAACTACTATTATCTACTAAATACTAGTTTTCAATATCTATTGTTCAATCCTTTGCTATCGAGTCTTATTAAATGACAGACCATTCATAGCCGTCGTCAGACATCTCAAGGGAGATAAGATTCTCAGACAGAATGTCGCAGACACGATAAAGTTGGATGAAAATTGCGGCCAAATATTGCACTTCTATTAAAGACTTGTAGTCTGAACTTGTCGAAAGCCATGATATTCCTAAGGATTTGATTGTAACTTTGATATAAATGATTATTACTAAATGATTATCTCTGAAAAATTAAAAACATTGAGTACGTGTATTTGTTTGCTTTGGTGCAATAAAGTATAACAAGAAAAAGTATAATATGCAAGTAAATCTTGATGAGTTAGCATCACAAGTTGGCATTTGTTGTAATGTATGGTATGGCAACTGGTAGCAGTATAATAATAGGTATAGGTTTTCTTTTGTGGAACGATCATTACGATGAACATCATCATCACTAATTTAAGAGCCACGCTCTTGTCGGTGTAGCAGATTCTCCACGCTACTTTTTTAGGGAAGAAATAGGGCAGTGGTTTCCCTCTTGCCTTCCGCGCCGCAGGACTCTGTCTGACGCCAGTGAGATGGCGCCCAGAGTAGTCTATTTCAAAGCCGACTCCTGTCCTCCGCCTCTGAGTAGTACTGACAGTTACTGCTGCCCTCTGTCAGGTTCAAGATTACAGTCCCTGTGACTTGCCCCCTTCTGTCCTGCATTGCCGTACCGATGGCTCCCATCTTCGCCTCTGCAACCGATCTGCGAACGATGAATATAACAACTTGTTATTGTTTATGTCAGGTTAGTTTAACTTTTTTAGATAATAAAACTTACTGTCTTGCAAACGTAAGACGAACGAACTGAGGAGACTGGTACCGAGACAAAACGTATTGTGATTCACGGTAACAGTGGATTACCTAACTTTAATAATACATTAATAATATTAATAAATGATGATACTAACGTAGTTCATAAGTTATTTAGTAACAACTATGGATATATAAAACATATCCATAAATATATGTATATACATAAAAGTATTGAATTTTAATTTGAAAAAAGAAAGTCAATATTGTTGAAAACGACATGATACTGCCTGTCTGCTATAGTCTTTTACATATAGGTATAGCCTGGACAAATAAACGCGTTTTACGTCATTTGGTCCCATTACAGGATTAAGGTATCACAATATACGATTCTGACTAACCGATTTAGATATTCTAGAGGTGCCCAATCAGCTCGCGACAACAAATACTTAAATACTTCAGGACACGATAGCGACCCCGCCGGCGTAGTCATCGATTTCCCTTATTCAGCGCTTATCGACGCCCCATCAGAGAGGCGCATCCTCAGGCCTGTCGTCTTAAATTTTCGATCAGGTGAGTCCTCTGCGCTCCCCATTTATTTCGTCCGGTCAGATAGTTAACGCAATATACGGCATAAATACAAGAAGTCGCATTAAAAATGGTGTCACAAAGGTACAAAGGGACAGGTGAGAATCGTAAACGTAATACGGAATAACTTCCTCCACCTTTACTCTACCCTCTCTCCTCCATTGACGTAAAATCAGTCACATAAGCAATCCAATGCATTTAAATGGCACGTTTTCCGTAAGCGTGAGCTGACACACTCTGGTGATTCGTCAACCGCGGTTTAAGCGGAGAACACATTGGTTTAAATAAATGAATGAATGGCAAATAATAAATAATTATAAATATGTAAGTAAGTTTAAGTAGTATGTATCTATTTAAATATATACCGCGATGTCCGTGGCCTCACTCGGCAGGGCCCGCAGAATACCAGCGTCGTGGCTCACGCCGCGACTTATGCTGAACGAGGTCCTTTTATTCCGGACTCCACCGCAGATGATCGGGCCGTCAGTGCGTTGCATTTAATATACTTAGTTTTATTATTTTTTTTTATGATTTTGGTTTGTTTTTCTTTTTGTTTTGGATATTTTTTTTTGTCTGTGTACTTATTGATTTCGGTGTGGTTTCTGTCCTGTGTTAAATGTAATGTACCTGTCTGTCTGTGTCTGTGGTGTCCGGAAGTAATAAATGTTTCTTTCTTTCTTTCAAATAAATGATTATGATTATTATTCATCCCACATATTATTTGGGGTTCTGTAATATGTTAACAGTCAAAAGGACAGATCGTTTGTAGATGTTCTCCCAACCCCGAGTGTCAATACTAGAGAAAAGAAGAGAGAGTTATAAATGAGAGCGTATAGGCCTCAGTAAGTAGTGAATTTGAGTATTTAGTGTTTGAGACTTAATTTTTGGCCACCATACAGGGTAGTCGCTGTTTGTGACTTAGCTCTAAAATAAAGATTAAATATATACTGTAAGGTAGGTGATCTTTTATCGTGTGAATTGTGAGGTAGATGACCAACCTCAGCCAGATGACAGGGTTATTATTGAGCGGCCAAAGCCTCTTGACATCGCGTATGTAACGGCTACATATATCAGTAAGTAGAAGTAAGGGTAAGTGATGAGCGTATATGCAAGAGTTTATAGTTGATAATGATTATTTCTCTGTGTTTTTGACATCGTAAAGAAACCCACATATCTGAAAAATGCATTTCGGAGGTATGTGATTTAACCTGTAGTGGACTGGTTTTCCCTTCGCGGGTTTGAAGGCCAGACAGGCAGTCGCTTCTGTAAAAATAGCAGACCTGTCAAATCTTTAGGTTAGGTAAGCGGACCCTGTGAAAAACGGGATAACGCTAGGGAGATGATGATGTTTTTGACAAAGTTATGACGAATTTTGGGATTCATCTTGCGTTAGATATGACTATGATTACTCCGTAGGAGTATAGTCGTGTGCTTATGTTATGTTTCTTATATGCAAATTTCTCATTATTTATTAACATTTCACGACTTTACAGTGCAGAAGCGCCAATGCGCCGCTCCGTGAAACTTTCAATATAAACAATAATAATAATTAGACAAATAAAAAAAAGCCTAAGGTGAAAACAATAATAAAACAAATTTTATTTTCACACATCATCCATCATCTCGCAGAACCTCAGACACTCGCGACACACATACGTCCACTCACTCACAAACAGATCACACTCTGGTGCTGATGCAAGGAGTGCTATAAGCATGTGCACGGCACGGAGGAGTAGCTACAACAACATCAACTTCCTTGTAGTGTACACCCGTAAATCGGTCTGGTTCCGCGGGGATCGTTTTACCGTCGCGCGTGTGTAACCGCCCTTATCTGACGCTGCTTAGTGAAATTGGGCAATCTGATTATGTTAACGTTCACTCGAAATCATCCGAAGTCAAATAGCAATAATCGCGATTTGCCAACGTTTTCGCGGATACACCCTATTTTCGGTAACGTTTATTCGAATAAACCCTATTTTTGGTAACGTTTACTCGAATTAAGTCCATTATAGGCGGCGTTTATTCGGATAAATGCTACTTTATGGCCGTTAAAGCTAATATTATTATGATGATATTGTTGTAATGGATATTAATGGATATTCGAATAAGTAGTAAAAGAGTTTATGGACGTAGATTATAAGTGCTTGGGATAAGTATCTAATGTTTATATGGTACCTATAATGTTCCTTTCCTTATACAGGCTCTTAATGACATCGGAGCGAATACTAAGGGGGATGATTCAGCTAATTATTCTGAGTTAATATCAGATGAAATTTTCCATCGCTTACACCCCGTACAAGCACATACAGGTAGCTAGTGACACCGTATTGAATACTGAGGGAGATAATTCAGACCACGATTCCGAGTTGATATCAAGTGGAATTTCTTGTCGAAAACTTCATGATAGTATTATTAATTATTTTTAGTTAGATCTATTCTAGTCACGCACCTTAGAAGAGAATACAAAAAAAGGTTCTTAGCATTAAAGAGTTTTTACAACAGGAACGAGTGAAAGTTTTTAAAGTTTTACTCATCACGGCTTGTGGTTCTGTTCACGCTATGGGGATTACGGTCGTGAGTTTTATGTATGTATATGCGTTAAGCAGAGTCGACAAGCGAAGTAAAGTTTTAGTATGTGATACCTCCATTCCGTTTGATTACTCCTATAGGCGTTACGCGTGACGCGTTTGCGAGGACCAATCTTGTTCAATGTTAGCTGTTAAGTTTTATGGACGTCTGCTTAGGAACAAAGACTTTACGTAGACTTTGGAAAATGTCTTATACCTTCTTCTTCTTATCGTGTGGGTTGTGAGGTGGAATACCAGCCTCATCAACCCTGCTGTCAGGGTTATGATTCAGCCGCCACAGGCCCCTGACATGGCTCATATAACGATTACTCACTTACATCAGTAAGTAGTAACCGGGACCGATGGCTTAACGTGCCTTCCGAAGCACGGATCATCTTACTTTCGGAAAACCAGGTAATCAGCCTGTAATGTCCTAACCAAACTAGGGATCACAAAGTGATTTTTGTGATATGTCCCCACTGGGATTCGAACCCGGGGCCTCCGGATCGCGAGTCCAACGCTCAACCACTGGACCACAGAGGCCGTTCTTACACCGATAGGTATTGTTATCATCATCACTAATTTAAGAGCCATGCTCTTGTCAGTGTAGCATTCTTCATTTTGTCTATCAAAAGCCAATTCCTTCACTTCCTTATAAGACACGACGTTCGCCATTAATCTATTCCATATAAGCTCTTTTTGGTCTTCTCCTTCTTCTCTTCTATGATATTTTTAATAAATTCGCCGTGTCGAGGTATTATTATACTTACACATAAAATAAATAGCCTATATACTCCCTTCAATCAACCGGTAGTGGTACAGAGCATATTCCACGCTTCTCTATTACGGGTTCATGGAGGTGTTTAACGGATAATAGCCAGGGACGCGTATTTAGAAATGCTAGTTCAATACGTCCCCACCGGCGGATACGAATTGGATTAGGATTACCGAGCGAAAAACGAGGAAACCCTACTCCAATACGTCCCAGACGCTGACGAACTGGAGTAGGATTTCTAGGTTAATATGCGTTAAAATGTGCTAGAAACCCTCATTCTATTTGTCAACCTCGCGTGACGTATTGGTATAGGATTTCAAAGGATAGAGGTTATCTTAATTCTGATTGTCATCGTTAAGCTGATACTAAAGTTAGCTTATAAATGATGATGAATATGAACTAATATTATGTTTTTGGTTTACAGATAGCTATCTGATACATTTTATATTAAATATACTATTTCGGATTATGAGGTGCTTCAAGCTTGCTATGAGTCATCATGATCTCCATAGCATTTATCCCGTTTTTCACAGAGTCCGGTTACCTAACCTGAAGATTTGACAGGACCGGTTTTTTACAGAAGTGACTGCCTGTCTGACCTTCCAACCTGCAAAGGGAAAACCAGTCCAATAGGTTACATACATAGGTTAGGTCAGATAATTTTGGAAATGCATTTCTCGGGAACGTGGGTTTTCAATCAAGTTAGCAATGAGTAATAATTAGAAATTGTTTGCTAGATGGTGATCCAGCCAGGAAGCACCATATCAGAATCAGAATCAGAATCATTTATTCAACGTAATTATCATGGATAAACTTGTTGAAGGTCAATGTAACATTTTTGAATTTACGTCATTTCGCAAGGTGTTATGGCTGAGGAGAAGAAATGACAAGAAACTGCAACAGCAACACATCTTTTAAATCAATGAGGGTACATTACAAGTTATTTAATAACTAGAGGAACACATTCAATACCAGACATTTTTATCATTTAGGTAATCATTAATCTTATAATAGGCTTTTTTACATAAAGTAAGCTTCACGTGAGCTTTAAATTTATTCTCTGACAAATTTAAAATATTATCTGGTATTTTATTGTAAAAACGTATACATAACCCCAAAAAAGATGAATTTAATTTACTTAATCTAGAATTTTGAACAACAATTTTATTTTTATTCCTTGTATTGTAAGTATGCCGTACTATCAAGTAATCGTATTATCAAGAAGCGATCAGACGCTATAACTATTTTCTTTTGTAAAGAATGAGTAATATTACTACAGAGATTACGGGCACTTATGTACGGAAGCTCAGGTTGATAGTCTTGACATAAAATAAATATGTAACCATTTTCTTAGACGAAACCGCATACTTTATTTAAAGATGTCTACAAAATAATAATCATTATTATATGACTTTACTTTATAGCTAACATCTATTTTTACAACTTTGCTTGTAAAAACGTGTAGGCGTTTCCTTTTTGCTACTTAAGAAAATCGTATTATAGGTAGTAGGTATTCTGAACGAAAAGAGATCTAAAGTTGAACAGTAAATTTGACTTAAGTACCTAAGACTCTAGTGTTTTTTTTCCACTGAGATATTAACCCGATAGCCTGTTATAGCGATGAGCCCTTAAAAATGTTCAAACTCCACTTTTCGGCGATTGGATAATTTTGACCTTTTTTATGACTTCTATAATGGCTAACCCAAGATTACGAAGACTATACAGTTTTACATAAGTACAATTTATATTTTTTTAGTGGTAGGTAACACTTACGTTTCGACGTCGAATGTCTCAGTACTATTCGGTGATAATAGGGTGCTTTCCACCTATTCAAATCAGTTACTTTTTAAACGTCAAAACACGAAATGACTATGGAATTTGTCTGAAAAGCAACCTGTGACGTAAAAAACGTGACTAAATGTCGCACTTATTACCATTTTTCTTCATAAAACATCCTAAATTTAATAGGTAAAGGAAACGTTTCTTGTCACCTTTAGATCTGTCTTTATTTAGTAAATCAGAATTTCATAATTTATCTTTGATAGGTCAAAAGGCCTAGGAAACTAACCAATTTTAGAAAGGTCTCTGAAAGTTACTCGCAGGAGAACCTAATGAAGAACCTATATGTAATGTAAAATTATATAAATTATTATATATATATTATATATAATAATGATTATAAAATATGCTGAGTTTAGCGACGTTTGCATTCTGTTACTAACTTATACAAGTTACCTTTTTTTCTGTAGCCTATATGTAATTGATGTCCCACTGCTTGTGCAAAGGCCAAGTACAATTCAAACCAAGGACAAGTTATCTTAATTATTTTTATTTTAAATACGCTCCCGACTATATCCTCGTAAAGCTGAGATTTGGTTTTACGACTAAATTGTCGACACTACATAGATGGACGTTCATTAACTAACTCGTTGGCTGTACTAAATAAGGACCTCAGTCTACGAATAAAATTTATTCGTACACCTCAGTATATTTTATTTACTTATTAAGGCCAATATCTCATCTGAGCAGTTTAATTTCCAGAATATCCCGCAAAGAAGGTAAGATGAAAATAAGTCGGTACATAATTGCTCGGCACTTATGATCCCGGGTAATTTCGTCGCCGAAGGCTGGGCCAATTAGGGATGTTCGGGTGAGCCGGGATGAAATGGGATGTGCGTCGGCTAGGACGGCCTAGTGACGACGTTGGAGCCATGGTTTTGAAGGAAATCGGAAACTGATTAATTTAATCATCATCATCAATTTAAGAGCTACGCTCTTGTCTTGTTTTGTTTTGTTTTTTAGGGAAAAATAGGGCAGTGGTTTCCCTCTTGCCTTCCGCCCCGCAGTACTCTGTCTGACGCAAGTGGGATGGCGCCCAGAGTAGTATATTACAAAGCCATACTAGGACTCCTGTCCTCCGCCTCTGAATAGTACTGACAGTTACTGCTGCCCTCTGTCAGGTTCCAGGTTACAGTCCCTGTGACTTGCCCCTTCCGTCCTACATTGCCGTACCGATGGCTCCCATCTTCGCCTCTCTCTGATTAATTTATTTATTAAAAAAAAATCAAGCGGCAGTAACGCGGTCACGTTACTCAGGAATAATGTAGCATTCTAATGAGGAAATCGGTCAGTAGTTTATTGAGTTTATTCTTTACAAACGTACGCGACGTGATGAAAACGGGGCATTAAAGAATTATACTACCTTAGGAGCAAGGGAGATATATCTTCAACACTAAATTGAGAAAGAAAGCAACGTTTATTATATAGGGACACCGCATAACTTACAATTACCTAGTTTACGCTCCAGCCTCCACAAACATATGTTAAATAAGTCAAAATGTAACTTATTACTATTATGTTGTGGAGGTAATAAACGATTTTTTTTTTTTTACAATTAGAACACGTAATGAAAGCAACTAAATAGACACAGTACAAATAAATAGACAGTAAACATTAAGGAAAATTGTAATTACACGAGTCTGCATGTCGCCTGTGCGAAGCAGCCGCATCAAGATTATTCTAGCTAGACTAACTGCATCCTGAAAACGTTCATCATCATTATAATTTAAGAGCCATGCTCTTGTCGGTGTAGTATTTTCCATTCCAGTCTATCAAAGGCCAATTCCTTGACTTCCCTATAAGACACGACGTTAACTTTTTCTTTATTATGTTCCATGTAAGCTCTTCTTGGACTTCCCCTTCCTCTCTTACCTTGTAGCTTTCCTTCTATGATGTTTTTAATAAATTCGTCGTGTCTTATTAGTTGTCCAATCATCTTACAAATCATATTAAATCCACACCATATGAGAAACTGTCCCAATAACCTCCCACAGCGTGGACCACCTACGAAACCAGTTCTACCTTAATTAAATTACAACAAGAAAACCCTTTTGTAAATGGTTGAAATTTATTTCAGTGTTGCGGCTGGTGTGTTATAACGCGACTAATTTCGGTCTCAGACCTCTGTTTGAATATTTCAATGTAATTCCCAAGTTTTAATTGACTTTTTGCTGACTCATATAGGTTTTTAACTTGGTCGGGTTAGACACCGTTTCTGGTTAAATTTAATTAGGGCGCTAAATATAGGAGGTTAGTTGATATGATAACAATATAGAGTGACTATTATTACAATTAGCCCGTATAAGTGTTATCCTATTGATTTATTAAGTATTTCCTAAATAATTGTGTTGTGTTTTTTTAACCTAAAAATCACCAGTAGCTGGCTGGATAAAAGTGCAGTGCAATATTAACAGCGACTTTCTCAAGACTGTCGGGAATTAAATAGTGATTTTTGTACGCTTAAAAAAACTATATTTGTGTCATATTTATATATTCTTAATTTAAAATCCAGCATATTTCTACGAAAAACAGATCAGTCAGCGCCATCTGTGTTTCACTCTCACTACTACTGCAAGTACTGCAACAATTGTGTGTCGTTGTCGATAATTACCAATCATAATACGCTAGCAAAACTACACCGAAGATGGAGCCACCTGTGCCCGTCGTCGTATATAACTCGTGTGCAAGATGTGAACGAGAAATAAAAAGCAGGGAATTTCTAAAATGTTGCCAGTGTCTTAAATATTATGATTTACTATGTACGAGTGTTAGCGAGAAACGGTTCTACAATACTATGAGAGATGAACATAAGGAAAACTGGAAATGCGAGAAGTGCTATAATGTAGAGCATGAGCCAGACATCAACAACGCCGACCCTGGTTTCTTGAATGTCACGTTGAGAAGCCGACCTGGAAAGACGGGCGCCTCCGTCCCCGCGCAAGTAACTACGGCGCCTGAGTTCAACTTGGCCACTGAGATACGTTTGTTGCGCGAAGAAATGAAAGCTGCAAGACTCGAGATGCAGGAGTTTAGGAGTGCGATCTCTGGCCTGACATCTGCGGTCAGTGTCTGCAGCAGCCGCATCGACGAGCTCACAACGCGGGTGGAGGCGCTTGAAAACCAGCAACACGAGCCCACTAATGCCAACACTTCGTCTCTCGAACAAACAATTGCTGATTTGAAGTTGGAACTCAACGATCGCGACCAGGAGTTGCTCTGCAACGATATAGAAATCGCAGGTATACCTGAAGAAAAAAATGAGCGTTCAACCCATCTCATACTGACCGTCGCTACCAAGCTAGGAGTCACATTGGAAGAACGAGACGTCGTGTCTGCGGAACGCGCCGGGCCGGTGCGGCAGCCGGAGCCGGGAAAGGAGGCGGCGCCGCGACCTCTGGTGGCGCGACTGGCGCGCCGCGTACTGCGCGACCAGCTGTTGGCCGCCGCGCGTGTGCGCCGCAACATAACCACCGCCGGCCTGGAGCTGGACTCCGCTGAACGACGTTTCTATGTCAACGAGAGACTAACACGATGTAACAGAAATATTTTCTACAAAGCCCGCAACGAGTCGCAGCGTGCAAACTGGAAATATGTTTGGACAAGAGATGGAAGAATCTTCGCCCGTAAGGAACATGGTTCGACTCGTCATCGGTTGCGTTCCGAGGCCGACGTAGCTAAAGTTTTTGGTCAAACGTTATGTTAGCTCTGCTATACAATTTTTATTATGGATCTCTTATATATAACTGATAAGTTTTGCCTCCCTTTGAACTGTTTTTTTATTGAAATTTTAATATTTTATTTTGTAAACAATTTATATTGTGCATGTTTTTACTCGAAAAGTTTAATTTATGTTTGCTGTAGTTACGAACTTATATGTTTTATATGCTCCTTACAAAACGGTCACTGGATATGCTACTTTTCTAGGCTTCACTATAAATCACTGGTACACACAAACAATCACTCGCTCAATTCCAATCAAATCAAAGCTACTCACACAATGTACAGGTACCTACCCCATACAAAATGTTTATATCTAACATACATTATTTCGTACAATATGACATAATGACTCCTCAACATTTTTTTAAAGTTAGTCTCTACAACCCTGGCTCGTTGGGTACCTACCATGATGAACTTCTTTTAGCAGTGATGCATCACTCGACGGATATTCTGGCTGTGAATGAAACATGGTTAATGGCAGGTGAGGAAGGCAAAGCCCCTTCTCTGCCTGGCTACACGCTTCGCAGTGCACCTCGATCTATGGTGCGCAGCGGACGTGGTGGCGGAGTTGGTTTTTATGTCAGAAAAGGTATTAGAGCTAGAGTATGTGAACACCCAGTATGTTCACATGTCGAGCAGATGTGGATGAAACTTAGCATTAATGGCAACAGAATTATTATAGGCACTGCATATCGTCCGCCCGATTTCAATGCAAATATATTTTTGAAAGCTCTTATTGACTCTGTTAATGCTTTGGGACATTATGATAATTTAATCTTACTTGGTGATTTTAACATTGATTTATTAAACCCAGACAACAGTAATATTACAAAATTCTCAGATTTCATAAACATGTACAATTTAAAACAAATAGTCACTTCCCCTACGCATTTTACTGATCATAGTGAAACTCTTATAGATGTAGTATGTACAGATGCTCAGGTTCGAAACGTTTCATTAGATGTTATAGGTAGCAAAAAATCAAACCATGCTTTTATTGTATGTGAATTTAATTTTAAAAAACCTAATATTCCCCCAACTACTATTAACTACCGACCGTTAAAAGATATCAACTCATCCCGATTTCAGTACGATCTTAAGGTTACTTCGTGGCAAAGTATCTCGAGTTGTTTTAATGTTCATGATATGGTCTCTGTTTTTACTACTCTGTCGACCGTTTTACTAGATATTCATGCTCCTATAAAGTCTATAGTTGTTAAAAATCACTCTTATCCTTGGATAACTGACATTATTAAACTTATGATGAGATTGAGAAACGAGGCGCACAAGAGATATCTTAAAACTAAAAATGAGTCGCATAAACATTATTATAAACAGTTAAAAACACAAGTAAACTCATCTTTGTTTTTTGAAAAGCGTGCTTTTTTTAAGCACCACATTAATCGACATATAAAAGACCCTAAAACGTTATGGAAAAATCTTAAGCTAAATGTTCTTCCTCCTAAAGCTGAAAAACTTCTCCCAAGTCACCTCTCCTCTGCTGAAGATATTAACAAACATTTCCTTGACTTGCCGGGCTCGAATAACGTTGATTTATCCATTTTAACTTATTATGAGTCCCACAGGTTTAATTCGACCACCTTTAGTCTAAAATGCATCAGTCAACAGGAGGTTTTTAAAATATTTACTTCTCTCCAATCAAATGCACAAGGTGTTGACTCTTTATCTTTAGATATGATTTTACTTACACTGCCCGACTCCTTAGACGCGATAACATCCATCGTCAATAGGTCAATAATTACATGTACATTCCCTGATCCATGGAAAACTGCAATTATACAGCCTATTCCGAAGAATTCAAATCCCTTAACTTATAAGGACCTTCGTCCTATTAGTATTCTACCTTGTCTATCGAAGGTTCTCGAGAAGGTAGTGTACTTACAGCTTTTAAATTATCTAGAAACTAACAACATTCTTCCCCAAGTCCAATCTGGATTTCGTAAAAACCGTAGCACTACCACAGCCTTACTGGATGTCACCAGCAACATTCTTGAAGCCCAAGATGCCGGATTAGGTACTATATTAGTTCTTCTTGATTTCTCTCGTGCGTTTGATACTATAAATATATCGTTATTACTCTCCAAATTATCATTTTACGGATTTGACGTCCCTACGGTGAAATGGTTTCACAGTTACCTGAGTGATCGTAATCAATTCGTCCAGATAAGAAACAGTGATGGCTCTATATCGTCTTCTTCGCTTTCCGCAGTCACTCGAGGTGTACCACAAGGGTCGATATTAGGGCCCCTGCTTTTTATTCTCTACAGTGCAGATATTATTAACTGTATTAAACACTGTAACTTCCATTTGTACGCGGATGACCTGCAGCTTTATTTCTCTTGTCGCCCTGATGACGTAAACACAGCAGTAGACAAGATTAATGAAGACTTAGGCAGAATTTCGGATTGGTCATATAAAAATTGTTTAATGCTTAACCCTAGCAAGTCAAAATTAATGGTCTTGGGTTCCAAACAACAAATTGCTAAAATAAATTTAAATATTCCACCGGTTACATTAAACAATGAACCGATTTGTTCTACGAATGAAGCACGTAATCTGGGCATAGTCATAGACCCTGAATTAAGATTTGAGAAACATATTGCGGAGATAGCACGCAACTGCTTCTATCGCTTAAAGGTACTCTATAGAATTCGGACTTTTCTAAGTACTAGTCTCCGTATAAACCTTGTAGAATCGCTTGTACTCTCGAAGTTTAATTATGGAGATAGTGTTTATGGACCAAGGCTACTGGCAAAAACTAAAAGCCTAATACAACGCATACAGAACGCATGTGCTAGATTCTGCTTTGACATTCCACCAAGATCTCATGTGTCTCCCTTTATAAATAAGGCCAAACTCCTAAACATGTCATCAAGAAGATCCATACACTTTGCTACCCTCCTCTTCGGCATTATAAAGTTTTCAAAACCTCTCTACCTTCATATGAAACTCTCCTTTTCTTCACGTATTCGTCTTGCCCAGCTAATAATTCCCCCACATAAAACTGCTGCCTTTAAAGGTAGTTTCAAGTACACCGCCGCAAAAATCTGGAACAACATCCCTCCTCCTCTACGTAACCTATCTTCTGTTAATACTTTCCGGTCAAAGGTAAAAGAACACTTTCTACAATGCCAGTTAAGCGGTGATACAACCTATTAAAAATATTCATGCTTCATGTAAGCCATATATAACTCACATACATAATACACACACATACAGTATAATACATAATATACAGAATTATTAATTTATTTATTTTTCTTATTATTTTCTTTTTCCTCAAATACTTTAATTACGGTTTAGGTACGTAATTATGTGCTTAGACTTTAGAGCCCAGTTCTTTTTGTTTTACTGTATTTTGATTCCCCAACCGGCTGCAGCTGAAAATCAGCGTCATAGTCTTGCTACAGCTAGGCCGTGACATTTGCTGAGCTGAAGCCGTTTCGGCACTATGTATAATTTTTTTTTTTTTTTTTTTGTTAATTAGTGTTAAGTATGCCGAATAAAATATTTTCTTTCTTCTTTCTTTCTTTCTTTCTTTATATATCAGATTTCTGCGTATAACAAAATTGAAATAATGGTAAGTAAATAAAGTAAATAAACTTAAGGAAATATTCTACTACTATATCTACTCAGCCTGTGTCCACCCACTGCTGGGCCTTCTCTCTTTCCTATCCTTTTCGGTCCTGTGCAAGTCTCATCCATTGCCTTCCGGCGTACCTCACCATGTCATCCGACTACTGGGCTCGTAGATGATCCGTTCTTTGGAAGGCACGGTAAGCCGTTGGTCCCGGTTACTACTTACTGATATAAGTACGTAGTCGTTACATGAGCTATGTCAGGGGTCTTTGGCGGCTCAATAATAACCCTGACGGGTGGATGAGGTCGGTAATTCACCTGAAAACCCGCACGATAGAAGAAGAAGAATGCGTTCCCAATGTGAAATGATCATTATCAATCTGTAAATGACATCCAAGTCAATTCCTTTTTGGTATGACCCACGTAATAGAGACGACACTTCCGTACTTCAGTCGATTGAGAGACTTCAATCAGCGCTAAACGGCCTGAATCCAATAATTTGACGGAATCTCCCGTAAAGGCCGCGTATTATGTGAATGGCAATCTGAGTTCATTGCAGTAATGCCATAGAGGCGACCAATCACCTCGCGACAACAAACACTTAATGTAATAACAAACACTCCAGTACACCGATACCGACCCCGCCGGCGTCTCGAGTCGAATAATTCTTACAAATATTTTCCTCTTGAACGACGCCCTGAGCCGAGGTTTGCGTGCGGCACCCTCAGGTCTGTTGTCTTAAATTTTGTACCGGGTGAGAGCCCTCAGCGCTCTCCATTTGTCCGGCCAAGTAGTTTATGCCATTTGCGGAAAATCTACAATAAGTCACGTCAAAAAAAAATCAGTATTAGTGATTTGGGATCGTAATAAAGACAGCGAACATGTGGTGTACGGCTTCTATGGCGCAGTGGTTGGTTCGAATCCCGGAGGGAACATATCACAAAAATCACTTTGTAATCCCTAAGTTGGTTAGGACATAGCAGGCTTCGGCAGGCACGGATCACCTCATTTTCACGGATCACTGGTCCCGGTTACTGATTACTGATGTAAGTAAGTAGTCGTTACATCAGGCACCTTTGGGTGCTCAATAATAACCTTGACACCAGGTTTGATGAGGTTGGTTATCCAGTTCACAGCCCAAAAATATTATCACTTATTATAGTTATTTGTTTAAGATAATTCCTCATCTATTTTGTGAAATATTATACCTTATAACATAGATTCGTGTACGGAAAGGTTATAATACGATAACCTTCTTCACTATGATAACCTTCTTCATTATGATAAACTTCTTACTGTCAACATTATATCTCTTACGTCATTTTGCAAGATGGCGGATGTGACGGCGGCCATTTGTCGAGGTTAAGTGTAAAATTAATTCTACCCTCGGTTTTAATGGAAACGGACACGGCTGCAACTAACTGAGACTCAATCTTGTTGGGTTGGAAATTCTGGTAGGCATATAGAGTCAGGTAAATGCAATGTCATTTTGCATGACGATGTTATTAAGCTGCCAGAGGCCCCTGCTGTAGCTCATGTAGCGACTACTTACTTAAGTAGTAATTAGGTTAAGAAGTAAGCACATACATATAGTACCGAAGCCGTGGTAGCCCAGTTGGTAGAATGCTTGCCTCTCACTCTGAGGTCGCAGGTTCGAAACCAGCATAGGCCTAAACCATGTCGAATTTGTTTTCGAATTCATGTTTGGATCATAAATGATTATAACGTACTCTGCTTTAAAAAAAAACTACGTGAGGAAACCCACATTCCAGAGAAATGCATTTTCGGAGGTATGTGACCTAACCTGTATTGGGCTGGTTTTCCCTTCGCGTGTTGGGAGGTCAAACAGGCAGTCGCTTCTTTACAAAACTGGACCTGTCTAATCTTCAGGTTAGGTAAGCGGACCCTGTGGAAAACGGGATATTACTAGTGAGTTGATATGTACTGCCAACTAACGAGCTAAAATGAACGGAACGATTAATGTGAAGTCCTAGGAGTGAACAATCATTACAACTTGTTTTTCATCCCTTACCCTCTTTCTTCAGAACTTTGGATAAATACCTAATAATTTAATAATTTATACACACCTTTCATGGTTAGAGGAGTCAATAATTGTGAATGAATAAAAACTTTATACACACATGTTTTATACGTGATTTATTATAGATTTGCCGCAAATGTTCCGCAAATAGCAGTAACCCGGTCGGATTTGCACACACACACAGAACAGGTACACGAAAAAAATAAAAGTAGGCAAAGACGGCCTTATCTCTAAAAGCACTCTCTTCCAGACAACCTTCAATAGAGGATAAATATGCACATTATACGGACTGCAGTGTAACGCGTAAAGATAGTTAACTTTTTGATTGTTCTACCTACCCCGATAGGAATTATAGGCGTGAGCTGTATCTAGACGCAGTAAATAGATAGGTGACTTTAAAACTAATTTCACAATTTAATCCAGGAGCCTACATTTCACGTCAAAACAATTAAGTACTAACTTAACAATAATACTTTGCAAGAAAACAATTTTGGGTATACACTTCTGAATGTCCTTCTATTTTGTTTATTTAACCTTTTGTGACGTCACCCAGTCATAATACCTAGGGCGGGGTTAACGATGCTCATACCAAATCCTCAGTGTAACCGCTGATAATATCATTAAAGAAAACAATGGGTACAACGTAATTATTAAGGTCCTTTTTGAGGGCAGCTTTGGGGACGGGTGAAATAAAAACAAGGTTGTAAGGATGCCATACTTGCTTTTCTTTTTACGTAGAACAATCTTAATTTAAGAAAAATATATTCTATTCGTAATTCAAATATTGACTGTGGAATATTAAGGATAGAATTTTTTTGTTTCTCATTCGTTCGACCAAGTAGCAACCAGTGGTGTGCGGTTTCTAACCTATGTACTACCTATATACTAATAAGTACCTATATTACAGGGGTGACCAACTTTTTTATCTTTTGTTTACTAACCAAACCTTTAACGATCTACCAATTCTTGACGTGGCTCATGTAACGACTACATACTTACATCAGTAAGTAGTAACAGGGACCAACAGCTTAACGTGCTTTCCGAAGCACGGACTCCTTCTATACTTTGTGAAGTGTTACCCCAGCACATCATTTAAACACGTGTCTTTTTAAAGTCAAAAAGGTTCGAAATTTAGTCACAGTAGTGGGAAGCTCAAGATGAATGACTGATGAATAATTTGTCAGTTTATTTTAGTTGTTTTGGTTTAGACGATATTGATCGAATCAAACTGACACCGAACTCATTTGTTATTATTTTTGTCACCCAAATAGATGGTCCATCTCGATAACCCCTCGCTAAAGTCACTCCAAAACCATTTTCGACTCCAAATTCGGACAAATATAAACTGTTCGTGTCTTATCTTGTTTGTATGGGTCGTTACGACCGTAAAAGGGTTATATGACTCTTTCATTTATCTCTGCGAAATACGTTTCGCCATAAAAGAGGGAAAGATGGTACAGAACCATTGTTTTATATTCCATTTTGTGTTAAAAGCTTGTGTTTTTGGGCAAATTTTGGTCTGGGCTTCAACCGTATTTGTTGGGTCAGTCTAGATTAAACAGTTAGTAAGACCATTGCCTCGTTCATACATACATAACACGTTTCGCGATTTCAGGTAAGTATTGAAACATTTTCACTGTGATTTGGGATGAACTGGGACATCTTTCCCGTACTTTAAGCCGGCGAACATGCAAGAAAATTTTGATGAAGTATGAATAAGCGAAATTAGTGTGTCAGGATCGTAATAAGTGGAATTCCGTGCCTACCCCAACGGAAAATAGGCGTGATCTCTTGTACATAGGACATCTTTCGCGTCTTGTACCGAGAACATGTTGGCATTGGCATATGATAACGTAAACGAGGCATGAATTTATTTTGTCACACATCATTGTAATATTAGGTACAAAGGTTTAATTTAAAAACAGCCTCTGTGGTATAGTGGTTAGAGCGTTAGGCTCACGATCTGGAGGTCCGGGTTCGATTCCCGATGGGGACATTGTCGAAATCACTTTGTGAGACTGTCCTTTGTTTGGTAAGGACTTTTCAGGTTTGAATCACCTGATTGTCCGAAAAAGTAAGATGATTCCGTGCTTCGGAGGGCACGTTAAGCCGTTGGTCCTGGCTATTAGCCGTAAAAAACACCTCCACCAACCCGCAGTGGAGTAGCGTGGTGGAGTATGCTCCATACCCCCTCCGGTTGATTGAGGGGAGGCCTGTGCCCAGCAGTGGGACGTATATAGGCTGTTTATGTTATGTATGTATGGTTTAATTTAATTGCAAGAGAATTAAATTGTGCTAGAAAAGTATTTACATCGGAATCGTACTATGGAATTACATAGACATCGGTGGGAAATAATCGTGAATTATTATTTTATACATTTCCGTGTAATTGATTTTCCATTCATTTACTTATTACCTTGAAAATAACAAGTTTCTAGGTTTTCAACGTCTACTTATTGTTTAAATTATAGTTTGCTACTTGTAAATTGATTATCAATTGCGTCTATTCAAGGTGCAATCCAACGCTATCATTAAAGTATCTTTGATCCTTCATAATGAGCTATCTGATAGATACTAATAGGTTTCCAATATGGATCTTGATTTTTGCACATTATTGTTGTTACTGTTCTCTTCATTTGTTCTTGTAATCACAAGAATTAATTAGGACAAGATATTCCTTGTACGGAGAGGAGCTCGGTGGCGCAGCGGTAAACGCGCTAGGTCTGCGATTGTTGAAGTTAAGCAACTTTCGCAAAGGCCGGTCATAGGATGGGTGACCACAAAAAAAAGTTTTCATCTCGAGCTCCTCCGGGCTTCGGAAGGCACTTCAAGCCGTTGGTTCCGGCTGCATTAGCAGTCGTTAATAACCACCAATCCGCACTGGGCCCGCGTGGTGGTTTAAGGCCCGATCTCCCTATCCATCGATAGGGAAGGCCCGTGCCCCAGCAGTGGGGACGTTAATGGGCGGGTGATGATGATGATTCCTTGTACACTAAAATCTCAGTAAAGAGTGAGTACTTGGTTCATCCTGTGATGGATGTAACTCTACCTGAATACCACAATTGGAATGTACCGAATTACATGAAGCGATGGCATGCCAAGATAAACCCAAGATGGTATTGTATGATATACATATAATATTTTGTTATTTTTCTCTTAATAAATAAATTAAAATAAAAATAAGTATGGTCTTGAATACAAAAAAAATACCATGATTTTATGTTTATTATTTTTGTCAATGAAATTACTTTATTGTACAGTAAGTAGGTACTTAATTATCATATATAGAATATTGGAGCGATAGCAATAAACGATACTGAATGAGGGATCTCGTAGCGCGCCGGCGGGGTCGGTATCGGGGGCCATCACACACGATTACGAAGAGATAGCCATAAATATTGCAACTGACTGCAAGAAGTTCCTTATCCAATTAAGGGTAGCTGACGGGGTTTTATTGGTGCGTATGTCTGATACTCAAGACATTTGAAGACGTAGTCCCTTCAACGGGAACGATTAAGGTTCCGAACAAGGAATGATAAGAAAATGGAGACGGCAAGAGTTTATCTTGTTTAGGAAAATACGTAGGTACTTTCATAACATTGTCTTATAGTGAAAAAAAGCTAAGCGACTTTTTACGGTAACTCTGCGCCTAGCACCAATTCGCCTGTGTCTTACTTTAGTCTTAAATGGCCGTAAGTCGCTAAGGAGTGAGGGAGAGCACGGACTTCCTGTCTTGCTCGCACTTACGCGTTAGGCCGCACACGGTGGAAATTAGTCTTTTGTATGGTGTGTTCGAGGTAGAATAGAATAGAAAAAGGTACAGTACACGGTCGCATCTGTCGATCAGTACAACAACCCATAAGGTATGCTATATTAGAAAGGACACAATACTTCTGTCAGTTTTTACGACATGCCCGGGAAAATTAGCAACTATAATGTGTTCTAGTAACCGAAACTTCAAGTTGAAATTTGGTTCCGCTAGCTACATCAGACTCCGGCACAATAACGACCCGGGATAGAATTCAAATTCAAAATGGCATTAACTACTTGGCCGGACCAATGGGGAGCCTGTCTCACCCGGTACAAAATTTAAGACAACAGGCCTGAGTGCCACCTGAGCCCAGTGTTGGCAAAGACCACTACATTCCACCTAACCCTGACACACCACTTTCGCTTCTTCCATTCTCATCAAAATCTTATTGGAAGACCTGATGGTTTTTATCCGCTCTCAGTGTTAGTCGCTCTCAGTAAATTACGCTTATGCCGACTCCTCTTTCACAGCTTTTTCTTAACTCCATGGCGCTCAGAATCCCGAGGCGAGATGTCGGGTTTCTGGTCAATTTGACGCGCGATTGCGGGGAGAAGGCCACGACACTCCACAACCCTCCCTTATGGCTAGTATGTTAGTGTAATTTCAAGTCTAAAGATATCATGTATGTAGTATGCAACTGTATAATCCGTCCAAATAAAGGGAATGTGTCTCTGATATGCAACTCGATCACCACGACCATTATTTTCACCAACGTGGTCGTGTGCACGGTGCGCGACTGTCCCACCAGCACCCCAACACCAGCTCTGGCGAAGCTGACTATGGATATAAAAACTATTTAAAATTATTATTATTGATAATCGTAATTTTGATTGTTAATTGTATTAATTTAATTTATTGAATATGGATATAGTAATCTGGAATAAATGAATTTATTTATTTATTTATATTATAGACGCCAATACGGCTTGCCTATCACTTTGGGCGAACAGAAAGCTCGGTGAGGTGTGGGTCCTTACTTCATCCCGCGATGGATATACCTCTGACTACCCCAATTAGGATACAGTCGTGAGCTTAAGTTATGTTATACTATGCAATTCTTTTAACGCAAGGTGTTGTCAATTCGTATGGGTAATAGTTATTTAAATGAAACTTGCAATTGTAACACATTTACAGTACAGTTGCAGGCTCTTTTAGGTGTGTTGTAACTATGTGTGGCTGTTTGTATGACTCCGAAGGATATGCCATAGATACTTCAGAAATCAGAAACTTGTTGAAGGTTAATGTAACATTTTTGAATTTACGTCATTTCGCAAGGTGTTGTGGCTGAGGAGAAGAAATGACAAGAAACTGCAACAGCAACACATCTTTTAATAACCAATGAGGGTATACATTACAAGTTATTTAATAACTAGAGGAACACATTCAATACTAGACATTTTTATCAGGTAGTCATTAATCTTATAATAAGCTTTTTTACATAAAATAAGCTTCACATGAGCTTTAAATTTATTTTCTTACAATTTTAAAATATTATCTGGTATTTTATTGTAAAAACGTATACATAACCCTAAAAAAGATTAATTTAATTTACTTAATCTAGAATTTTGAATAACAATTTTATTTTTATTTCTTGTTAAGATTCTTCGATTGAGAAGAACCATAAGACTATTTGCATCACTTATAATGTGGTTAACTATAATTGGTTTCACAAAAATGGTATTAACTTAATTATACATATAACAATGAATCAAATCAAATCAAATCAAATATACTTTATTGCACACAACATACAAAACAAATTAACACAGATGTTGAAAGATACAGTACAATCTGGCGGCCTTATTGCTAAGCAGATGAACTGTTGTTAACCCGAATATGAAAAATAAAATAAATCACAACATAACATAAGCGCACGACGTGATTCCCCATTGGGGTAGTCAACGGTACATTAATTGCTTAATCAACTAAATACCCACGCCACACCGAGCAAGATTATTATCTCAAATATTGTTTTATAATCGATCCAACGTTACAATTACACGTTTTTTATATATGTTTTTGTTAACTACTTACTTTTATACGTAAGTGGGTTTCCGGATTGAAAGGAAACTCACTGAGTCCAAGAAGAAACGCATTTATTCTCTAAACACACGGTACAGTTTCCGCACAGGGCTTCGCGGTATCACTCCGTTTCCGTCACTTAACTTAATTTCGTGACACGCGAACACAGCACGAAAAACGACACTAACACTACACTAACACTGCGCTTACACTGCACTTAACACCGCTTAAAACACTGTTCCTCACTTCCACTTTTTCAGTCGATGTTATATATAGGTATATTATTTTATTATTTGGGACAACAACAGCATAATTACTTATAAATTACAGTCTCAAAATTACAATTAATTACCAAAAGAGCTGTCCACTTAAAAATCATAACAAAATTGGTTTTTTATCTGTTACTGTGGTATCCCTTATAATAAACGTTTCTTTCTTTCTTTCAATTATTATGTCATTGTAACTGTAATTATTCGGAACTACTTTACACTCTATTTATTTATTTAAAATAAATTGCGCTGGTTCGAAACCCGGTGCCGAACTTACGCCAATGAGTTATTCATTTATCTTAAGTGCAGTTTCCACTAACACAGTTGGCTCTACTAGTATAGGCGGCGACGATACGGCTCACCTACGGGTCTAACAAAAAGCTCGGTGAGGTGTAGGTACATATTTCATCTTGCGATTAATGTAGGTGTGACTACCCCCATTGGAATGTATTCGCGGGCTTATGTTATGTTATGTAAACTAAAAATAACTCTATATAAAAATTTTACTTCTTTATTTTTGTTCGGTCAAATAGTGAATAATACAATCAATAAGAATACAATCAATGAGTCGTGACTAAGGGCAAACATTGTAACAATCAATAAATATTTTTACGTTTAAACTACCCATAGCTGTTGCCGTAGTCGTTAGTCCCGGCTATTAACTCCACCAATCCGCAGTGGAGCAGCGTGGTGGAGTATGCTCCATACACCCTCCTGTTGATCGAAGGGAGTTCTTTGCCCAGCAGTGGCACGTATATAGGCTGTTTATGTTATGTTTATATACGTTCAAACTATGATTAAAATCTACAAAGAACTTTATTCGTCCGCGTCATAAACTGCAGGCCATTTTGGCAAGAATGTAGTGTTCACAAAATCCAACCTACTTTCCTATTGTTACAAAGTACTGTTACAAAGTAAAGAAGTGAAACGGCTGTGACATTGTCGATTTCTTGCTAGAAGTCGTAAAAGTTTCTGCACTAAATTACGTATTCCTAACTTGGCATGCAGGTGGGCGAATAATGGAATAATTCTTTGAGAGCTTTCGGTGGTAGTAACGGCTATCGGAATTTTATAGTTCGGGCGTCAACAGTGTGTTGCGCACAGAAACAAGACATACAGACAAGGTAATTACACATAAAACACATACACAGTTTAGCAAGGAACAGCGCTTATCGCTATCGACCCACTAGGGTCGAATAATCCTTTCAAATATTCTTCCTCTCAGACGACGCCCTGAGCCGAGGTTCGCGCCCAATAGGGCACCCTCAGCCCTGTTGTCTTAAACGTTGTACCGGGTGAGAGTCTTCAGCGCTCCCCATTTGTCCGGCCAAGTAGTTAATGCCATCTGCGGCAAATCTACAATAAGTCACGTAAAAAAAAATAGCAAGGAACATGCGCAACGTGTTAAAATTATCGATCGGTTCAATAAATTTTGCCAAAATCGTTAAGTTTTTTTCCCCTAACATGCGTGCTTATTTGATTTATTTAAAACGACATAAATATATCGTCAAAATCGATAAAATTACCGTGACAAAATTGTCATGTTCCGCAAGTTAGCCCTACACCTTATTTCTAATCTCTTCTAGTAGACAGGGAAAGAGACAACTTTAAACCAGGAGAGGGCAGTTAGTCGTGTACATTAGAAAGAAAGAAAGAAACAAAGAAAGAACGAAAGAAAGAACAATTATAAATAAGGCCCTGGCTCCTTAACTAGTTTAACTGTATTTCAGGAGCCAGTGTCTTCCCAAATACTTCATTAATATCACATTAATACTAAAATGATAGAAAATACAAATCAGAATCATTGATTCAACGTAATTATCTTACTTTTTTCGGACAATCAGGTGATTCAAGCATGCAAAGTCATTACCAAACAAGGGACAGTCTCACAAAGTGATTTCGATAATATCCCCATCGGGACACGAACCCGGGGCCTCCAGATCGTGAGCCCAACGCTCAACCTCTGAACTACAGAGGCCGTTAGGTTAGGTTCATCGAATGAGTAACTTCACACAGTTCACATCTATCGTGTATATCAATAAATTATTAACCATTCTACGACTTAATAAATATGCCCAGTCAATTAAGGAAAAAAGTAAACACGATAAAAATTGTTCAAAAACACAATACATAGATTTGGATAAAAAAAGTATGACTATTAATCAAAGTCCTGATAAATGTAGCCGCGGTATACAGCATCTATCTGACGTCAACGTAATAATTATGGGTACTGAAAATTGATGTTTTGTACCGAGGTTTATACATATTTAGGATTATATTAATTACGGTCATAAATCAGCATATTAACGGCCGTGGTCCAGTGGTTGAGCGTTGGGCTCACGATCCGGAAGTCCCGTTTGAATTTACTTGGGGTCATAATATATTACAAAAATCCCTTCAAGGTCCCTAGCTTGGTTAAGACATTACAGGCTGATGACCTGATTGTCCGTAAGTAAGATGATCCGTTAAGCCGTTGGTCCCGGTTACTATTTACTGACATAAGTGTGTAGTCGTTACATGAGCCACGTCAGGCGCCTTTGTCGGCTCAATAATAGCCCTGACACCAGGGTTGATGAGGTTGGTAATCCGCCTAACAACCCACACGATAGAAAAATAATCAGCATGTTCTACTATTCTTCTTATTCAATATGAATAGAGTTTTTATTAACATTAGCATCGGGAGCATAGCCCTAAATATGCACAAAACGATCATATTATTTGAGACAAAGATCATCTTAAAAACTCTCCAAATTGACTTGTACTTCGACACTAAGAATGAACCAAGTACCCTCACCTCACCGAGCTTTCTGTTAGACCAACGTGATAGGCGGTAAGCCATATCGTCGTCTATAATGGTCGAGTCAACTGTGTTAGTGGAAACTGTACTTTATATAAATTAATAACTCAATGGTGCAACTTCGGTACCGGGGTTCGAACTGGCGCTTGCCGCTTGAGAAGCAAACCGGTGTACCACAAGACTATAGTGACTTCCGGTATTTTAATAATTCCTGTATAAATAAACAATGTTTGAGCGGCTTCAAACGATGGTTTTGTGTGAATGGTACCATATTCTCCAATATGCAACTTCAAATTTTTCACAGTTGACCTGGTTCACGTTTGCATCGACAGTCGGGATGTATGATGGATATTTTCTGACAACATAACCGTTGATGTCTAAGTGCATAAGGTCAACTACCTACTACCGATTTTATTGCTTTGTAAGTATACAGGGTATTAGTGACATCGTAACAAATACTCAGGGGGATGATTCAGACCATGATTCTGAGTTAATATCAAGTAGAATTTTCCGTCGCAAAATTCATGATTGTTTTTAGTTTTTTTAATTATTTTCTATTCTATACTTTCATCAGCTGAATCATCCCCCTTAGTATTCGTTACGATGTCACTTACACCCCGTACAATTTCATACGGTGGCCACATACGTAGGTATGGAAGTTAGTGACACCGTAACGAATACTGAGGGGGATGAATCAGACCATGATTCTGAGTTGATGTCAAGTGGAATTTACTGTCGGAAAATTAATGAAAATTTTAGTGTTTTTTTATTATTTTCTGATCCATACTTTTGCGACGGAAAATTCCACTTGATATGAACTAGGACTTATGGCCTGAATTATCCCTCAAAGTTTTCGTTACGATGTCACTAACACCCTGATTTATGATATATTTTTGCAAACTCTATTTATGAAAGCTCGTTTTGTAAAATGACCCGGTCTGGAATCGAACCGCAGTGTGGTGGTCGGGGTCATTAGTTACACCCCAAAGATAATATAAAGAATTTGATTTCATTGAAAAATGTAATCATGAATAGTTTATTTCAAGAATTCATTCGTCATATTTGATTTACCAGAATGAAATCACAAGAGGTCGTTAAGTATTCAAAATAATTTATTGTATTATCATGACAAGAATACAAATTAAAATCGTCTATAACCATCATTTACGAATACTCTAATAACTTACTTTATTTAATGTCTACATTTGTTTAACGTTTCCCGATTAAAATCAAAGTTATACACGCTTAAAGTAAAAATCCCTCAATCGATCCTCCCCTTAAACACTATAGGTACGAATAAGTGCGTGAATGAAAACAAATTATGTGTTTACTATTGGTTTAACCCACACGCCGCATGCAAGAACGATATTAGTTGTATTATCACATGAAAATCAACAATGATCAAACATTTCCCTACCATAGAATAAGGAATAATACTACTTATAGAACGGCAACTCTCCGCGCCCCACTAGGAGCTAAGCTAGGTTTACATTGGTGCTAATTCCTGTAAATACCTTCTAATTTTATTTTAAGTTATATCTGTCATTTTCTTATCCGCCGAAAAGGAAAGGAAAGGGTAATCGACAAGCATAAAATTTATGGAACACACGTCAATTTTAAGCACAAATCTAAACCAACCGTCTAAAAATTTTACATCCGTCAATAACCCGTCACAGTTAAGTAGACAGCACGTCAAACGGATTGCATACCAGCGAGGTACCTTTTGATTCGCCCGGGTTATTCATTCAATTACTCATTCTTCCTAAAATTAAGAGCTGTGAATCATCCGTCCCTTTCCTTTTCGACGGATATGAAAATGACGGATATAACTTAAAATAAAATTAGGCGGTGTCTGCAGGAATCGGGGCCATTACCACTCTCGGTCTTACTTTACTTCAATCTTTATGGGCGTCAGAAGTCACACACACAGATGCGTGTGTACGATAACGCCAATGTGTGGTATCTGTGTAAAACGAGGTTTCTTGTATAAAGTGTCCGGCGAGTGCATAGGCACCTAAGTACATCGTTAAGCGTAATAAAAAACATGGAAATAATTTGTAGCTATAAAATTATGAAGCTATGAAAGATTTATTTTATTTATGATTTTATAGCTTGTAGCTGTAAAATTACTTACCATTATAATCGGCGATGCAGCTCATGACCTATCACGTTGGTCTAACTGAAAGCTCGGTGGGGTGTAGGTACTTACGTATACTTAGATCTTATCATTGGGATGTAGTACCTAACATATTATACATCAATGATTGGGATTCGAAACCCCAGAGCCATGGTAGTCCAGTTGGTAGAACGCTTGCCTCTCACTTTGAGGTCGCAGGTTCGAATCCAGCACAGGCCTAAACCAATAACTTTCGAATTTGTTATTGAATTCGTGTTTGGATCATAAATGATTATCACGTGCTCAGCGGTGGCGGTGAAGAAAAACATCGTGAGGAAACTGACATTCCCGAGAAATGCATTTTCGGAGGTATGTGACCTAACCTGTATT
Source organism: Pectinophora gossypiella (assembly GCF_024362695.1). Classification (NCBI taxonomy): domain Eukaryota; kingdom Metazoa; phylum Arthropoda; class Insecta; order Lepidoptera; family Gelechiidae; genus Pectinophora; species Pectinophora gossypiella. The sequence goes on along the minus strand of NC_065425.1, from coordinate 4,766,429 downwards.
GGGCGGATTTCCTTTCGCGGGTTGGAAGGTCAGACAGGCAGTTCAGTTTAAGCTTGTGCCTGCGACCTGCGACATGACATATTCTGATCGTCCAACTGTTGGTCTGCCTAAGTAAGTTGGGAACCACCTTATGGCCACCATTCCGTAACTGTGTTATCGTACGGTCACGAGCATTAATATGTATACACTTTGGTACCATGTCACATTAACTTTTTTGACAAATTGAACTGTAAGTTTCACTAAATGTCAAATATTTTAGTGCGACAGAGTCCTAAAGTGGGTCCATTATATTGCTCATGACTGTACCACCTCGCCAAACTCATTACTTATTAATTTGAAGTACTAGGCAAGAGAACCTATTCAAATGAGATTCTTTTTACGAAACGTCAGAATTTGTATAGATATACACACTTATGACGTCATCAATAAACGTGGTCAAACGTCGTAGGTACTCGTTGTTATTATGTATAATTTTAATTAAAATAAGAAAAATGAGAGTATTTTTAATCATCTCAGACTGGCTTCTGTTTCCAGATTAGCATTTTGTAATTTATATTTTTGTCCTAGTATTTAATTTTAGCCATGTTAAACTTATAATCATAGGTTAATTTTACAAAGATTTTTATTACTCTTTTAAAGAATTTTCGGGCGATTAAGGCAATTTTTTCAATGAAATTCAAGTTTTTGAACTTATTACGGCTTTAGTGTGTCTGAATTCACGATTATCTAGAGAGTGATTTTTGGACCTCTAATCGTACCTAAACCTAACTAAAAAGTCGGGAAAATTATTCGAACTAAATATCGTACTTTCTTACTTATCAAACTTTATCCAGTAATAGTGAATGTTAGGTACTTCCCAAATTCCCAAATCGTATTGAAAATACTTAATTATTTACATAAATTTATTAAGAAAGTACCTATTAATTACAATAATCTGATTATGTGGTAAAAACAATAATAAGTATTTATCGACATGTCAATTTTTATCAGTCAGTCATACGGTCGTAGTGAAACAATAAAATTTTATAAAGATAATAATAAAATTAATTAGATAACTAGCCAAAAATAATCGTTGAATTCGATTTTTTTAAAGCAAGCCACAGGTGCGCTGCGCGTCGCGCGTCCACGGCAGTCGACTCGCGTATTTCGTTCGAGTCGGGCGCTTGCGGGCTGTCGTACGTTTAGTACCACTGTGCGAAATGCGCTCGGAAAATTAGCGCGGAATATTCGAATTTCAAAACTGTGCGTTCTAAAAAGTAATTTAAAAACCCCTGTGAAGTGTTGTGTACTTTCCGGATTTGAAGTGACTGAAAAGTTTATTTTTGTGAAGTAGGTAGTTTTGTTTGTCGGACTAAAATAAAAATTAATTTGATAAGTTTGTCTAATTATAAGATAAATTACAATATCAAAGTTTTTGTGAGCTAATGAAATCTAGTGATAAATATTAGGTACAATTGGATAGATAAAAACATTTGGAAATTTCTCGAGGTATCGTCGAGGAAGATAAATGTAAGTACTTAGAAATTAATAAGAATTTAAGATTACGGTACCTATCCTTTTTATGCAATATACCTAGGTATTTCCGTTTCGTTATACGGTAACCTACTTACTTCTTCTTGTTATACGTACTACCAAAATTCATAATACTTATTATTTACCCATTGACAATGACTATGCAAAAATAAAGAATAGGTGGTGTCTTAGAAACTAAACAAATTGAAAAATTATAATTATCTGACACCAGCACCTACTTTAGACAGACTAAAAAAAATATGGATGCGAGAACACCTCACAGACTTAACTTTGGCAAAACTCAAATTACAATTACATTAATTAGCCTTTTAGTGCCAACTGAACACAAAACTATCTGCTGATCTAATTATAGTAATGTTTTTAGCATCGTCATCAAGAATTATCGTTTTTACGTTCGTAAGAGCAGTTTAAAATTTAAAAAGTTGTTCAAATTCATAATTATTTTAGCGCTTTAGGATAAACATAAGAGATGGAAAAATAATACCTGAAAAAAATTCAGTGAATTGGAAATAATTTAATAAAATAATTTCGTTTTATAATACTTATTGGTAAAAGATAAGGAAAAGATACAATACAAATATGTGTATTGTAGATAAAACTCAAATTAGGTTTACAAAAGGGAAATAAAATACGAAATATGTAGTTTTATTGCGGAATAGCAAATTCTTTCAGACACAGTTCACTTTAGGGTCATCACTGGGTATCTTCAGATCATTTCAAGGTTACTTTTAGTTAAACCGAAATGTGAAGAAATTCACACTTAAATTCAGAAAACAACGGTCAACTGACAAAGTTCCAAGGGCAAACAATACATTTAGAGTCATCACATTATGCTCTTCACGCGTAAATATCTCACACTTGAACAATTCATAAATATGAAAACAATTTGTAATGTTGTCGTCGCTAAATCGCCACAGACATTTGGTAAAAGTTGATTAGGTACTTACGGGATCGCGTAATTTCTTAGGTGTTTTAAAGGTGTACCAAAAACTGGTAGACGTATCTGCCATTGTGTACAGTGACAGTAAGGTGACAGGTCCTAGTCTATCACCTTTTGTTACATATTTAAATCACTTTAGAAATTACGCTGCCGCTTAAGTACCTAATAACTACTCAAAGGTTGCAATTTGCCATTGTGTACAGTGACAGTAAGGTGACAGGTCCTAGCCTATCACCTTTTGGTGTATCTTTAAATCACCTTAGAAATTACGCTACCGCTTAAGTACCTAATAACTACTCAAAGGTGAAAGGCTGAAACCTGTCATCGTGTACAGTGACAGTAAGGTGACAGGTCCTAACCTATCACCTTTTGGTACATTTTAAAATCACCTTAGAAATTACGCTACCGCTTAAGTACCTAACTAACGTCAGTAGACAATCACATACGGTACGCTAAGCACATTATATTTGAAAGAATCAATCGATTCTAGTTGGCTGATATCGGTAAACGCTGAATGAGGGAAAAAGTCGACCGTGGCGGCGGGTTTGGTTGGTGAACGAACTGCTTGAAATCTTAAGACAAATTAACAGTGTAGTTTTATGTATGTAGACACAAACATATTAGTATCCATGTAATGGTCTAAGCATCGCTCACATCATCTTCCTCATTTATGTTACAAAGTCATTATGTCAAAATATAATTATCTAACAATTTTTTCCTTTTGTATTGTCGCCAGTAATCAGGCGTTTTCCATTCATATTCGTTTTTTGTTGCTTAATAATGATTGATGGTTTCTATGAATTTCCACGAAGGAAAAAGTTTGTTCATTAAGTTTTTTGCTCGCGTAAAAGAGTTTGAACATAAAAAAGGTGTTTATGCTGTCGGGTATTGATGTTTAAAGGTAAACCAAAAACGTTTATTGAGGAATTTTCCTTCGATGAATACTTTTTGAACGAATAAAAAGTTCAATTCGCTTAGTTCCTCTATGTAATATTAGCTTTCCGTGTATGTGGAATACTTCTTGTCGTTAAAAGCAAGAAAGAAATCAATTTCTAATAGAATAATGCCACTGTCAGAATTTTCAGAGGAAAGTAATTGAAAATCAGATGATGGTGACGTGGTCACATTGAGAATCCAATTCTGTCCAACTCGATAATAATCGTTTCATTTCCGCACTCTATATTAAGGTTTTCTGCACATGATTTACTTTTTACCCGGCTGCGGCGAAGCAAAAAGGAGGGTTATTTGTTTGACCGCTATGTTTGTATGTCTGTATGCACGTCAGTTCCAACCTAACTTCTAAACCAACTGTCAGAATTTAACAAATGAGGTGTCACAACAAGTCTGAAGAAAGTAGTGTGTTGGATATTCAATAAAAGGGCCTATTTTGCACATTTCAAATATGTACTAGCTCAATACGCTAGTAATGAATATGCATTCATCAGTTATAAATGTTATCTTTGAAGTGGCGTAGGTAGATTTGAAAAGGCAAATAATGATTTTAATTTGGTTCTCGAAAGACTTTAGGAAAATAATAGCGGACATATAACAATTTCCAATAAGTTCTATTATACTTAGTCTAAGGAGTCATAAGTTTGTTGTTGGTGCTAAACGATGTGTATTCAGTATTTTTTAACATAATTTTACGGATACAGCGGAGCCTTTAAAAGAGCGTTTCGTTACGGACTGAATTTCAAGAATGGACTTTTAGTTTTATTCGAACAGTCGCTTATATGAGAGAATTTATGTGATACGCCAATGATGGAGCTGTTTCAAACTATAAACTGTATCTCAATATTCTGATGTTTCATTTTGTTTTCTTCATAATAATAGAACTTAATTCAGTGCAAATATTCTTTACTGAACATAAAGGAATACATAATATAATTATAATACAGAAATACAAAACAAAAATACAGATAGATTCCGGTCGCCTTACAAACACATTTTAAATACCTTTACTACAAAGAAAAATTATATGCTACATAGAACTCTATACAATATATTCATTATTATTATCGTCTTTTGTCAGCAAACCTATCTTTCTAGCCTTTTTCTCAAAAAATGAGTTACTCCCACTAACATCACGCCTATTTGGTATTAGAGTAGGTAAAGAGGATCCTCATACACCACTTTTGTGTGTCAATAAATAAATAAATAAATAAGAGTGTCGCATCGAAATCTTCCTGGTTGCCGGGTTGCCTTTGCAAATAATTTGGTCAAAATTACCAAATAATTTGTAACTACAGCGCACCCAGGACACTTCATACAAAACACCTCGTTTTACACAGACACTATACACTGACGTTATCGTACACGCGCATCTGTGTGTGTGACGTCTGTGTGAAAAGTATGACCGAGGGGCGTGCGGCGTGAGGTAAACCTTGCTCAGAGTTACCGTTCTATACGTAGTTTTAATCCCTCATTCTATGACTGCAGTGTGTAACTACAGTTATTTGGTCAACAGTATTATATTAGAGTAGTTATAAAAAGTTAAATAATGTGTAACGACTGTTACAGTACTGAAAAGTACGAATGCTCATACGAGGTAGTTGGTAAATGGTAATGAATCGCAATGAGAAAATTACACCGCGTTTATTGACAAGCGCAATTGACTCTACACTATAGAGAACAGAATAGTGACTGTATAGTTATACCCATACGTACTTTTATGGCTATCTGTAAGTATTTATACGGAGTGTAAGTGATATCGTAACGCATACTGAGAGGGATAATTCAGCTCATTACTATCAAGTTAATATCAAGTGAAATTTTCTGTCGGGAAATTCATGAAAAAATAGTTTTTGTAATTTTCAGTTCCATACTTTTGCAACGGAAAATTCCATTTGATTATCAACTCAGAATCAAGGACCGAAACATCCCCATCAGTATTTGTTACGATAGCAGTAACGCCTTGTATATTGTATACATTTTGATATGAAGTTCTAAGATGATGAGATGAATAGTGACGAAACGTATGGTGACAGGTGCCCATCATATTGGATTAGACACATTCCCACTGTCATTTTAATGCATTTTGATGGTTTTTTATCTATTCCGTTTTAGATAGAAACGATCGAATTGTTTTATAAAACATACTTTATTATTATTCAAGGTTAAAACACACGGACAATACTCATTGTAGGTCAGTAAAGTTTACAAGGCCTCTTCATTTTTGAATTTATAGAAACTTTACAAGTCCAATGTAATGTAACAGGAGCATTCAATTGATTACTTAGATAAGTCATTTGCTGGATTTAAAGGAATAGTAATTTTATTAGTTAAACTGTATTTCCTTGCATCTTATTAAATATAAAAAAAACTAGTTTAGAATATCAGTAGTTTGTTGTTGTTACTAATGATAAACATTTATTCAAACTTATTATCAGAATTTCACTTAATTTCTATTGGGCTGGTTTTCCCGTCGGGGGTTGGAAGGTCAGATAGGCAGTCGCTTCTGTAAAAAACTGGAGCTGTCAAATGTACAGGTTAGGGAAGCGGACCCTGTGAAAAATAAACGGAGTGCTAGGGAGATGATGATTATCAGCATTTCGTTTGACATTTAGTCGATTCAAACAATCCAAAATCCAATCCACACTAAACTTGTGGACTCAAACACACGGTTAATGCCAACCTATCTTTCTAGCCTTTTTCCAAAAAAAATAGTTACTCCCACTAACATCACGCCTATTTGGTATTAGAGTAGGTAGAGAGAATCCTCATACACCACTTTTGTGTGTCAAGAGTGTCGCATCGAAATCTTCCTGGTTGCCGGGTTGCCTTTGCAAATAATTTGGTCAAAATTACCAAATAATTTGTAACTAATGCCAAGTGTAAGGGCCTTAGCCAAGTTAAGAACAGTTACGAAAAACGATAGCGAAATCGAATAAAGGAAAGTCACTCTGGTCCTGAGGTACACTGGCTTGCCCCTCAAACGGGGAACGCCGGTTCCAACCCCAGTACCGGACTTGAAACAATGAGTTATTAATTTATCTTAAGTATATTTTCACTAACACTGTTTGGTCGACCATTATAGCTTGATGGTCAATTTGACGCGCGATTGCGGGGAGAAGGCCACGAGACTCCACAACCCTCCCTTATGCTAGCCATTATGTTATGTATATATGTATGATATTTTAGTGTAATTTCAAGTCTAAAGATATCATGTATGTACCACGACCATTATAGACGGCAATACGGCTCACCACCACACGTTGGTCTAACAGAAAGCTCAGTGAGGCGTGGGTACTTAGTTCATCTTGCAATAGATGTGCCTCTGACTACCTCATTGGTATATACGTAGTCGTGAGCTTATAGCATTGGAATAGCACCTTATATCAACCACGTACGTTTTATTATATAACTTAAACACTGTCGTTTTTCGTAATCGTTTGCAAGTTTACCAAAGCTGTATTCATTGACGAATTATTGCGTTGACAGCGACTCTCCGAACGGCGATTCCCGCGACGGCGAATCTCTTTACGGCGAGTTCTAGAGATGAAGGGTGGTATTAATAGACTAATCTCAGCTTCGAGACTGCCCTCAACATCATGTCAATGTGACAGTTCTCATATAAAAACAGAGACTTGAGCATGATCTTGAGGGCAGTTTCAGCTGAGATTCGTTAATTAATACCACCCGAAGTGTGGTTTTGCGAACTCCGATAATTACCTGCGCGTGTTGCGTCTATCTTGCCTTCTATGAAGCATGATGTAGGCTTCGCATCTAGGTAGTAGAGAGATATATGGCTGTTTCTCTATTGTTCACAGGTAATGTAAGTTCGAACACACAGACTAGCTCAATTCAAACAGAGACGGTACAGGAAGCGTTTTATTGCGGGATTTTTTGTAAATCTGTGATAACCATGTTCGGACAACGCGTGATTTACATCGCAGTGTAACGGGTTTGAATCCCGGCTCAGGCCACTGACAGCTTGAATGCGGGCGAGTTTACAGTTTTTGTATATTTTTTTAGTCTAATTTTCCGAGGCAGTGTCAGTTGACTCCGAAACAATGGGGCAATTTGGTCCTTTCCCACATCGTTATTTACTACAGCTTAGGACTTTACAAAAAATAGGATTTTAGGACTTTTATAATTTACAACAGTTTTATTCTTTGTTCGAAGTAAACTAGACTAGTCGAAAGAAACCTTTAAAGCGAGTAGACTACATTTTTTTTTAAATATATAAACACACTCAAAGGTATACAGAACGAAGAAAGAAAAAAACATTTATTTCCATAATGGACGCGACATTAACAAACTTAAATTTACTTAAAAAACAATAAAAATAATTAAAAATATATCAATCATCTAAATTACATCCGGCCAAGTAGTTAATGCCATCTATGGCAAATCTACAATAAGTCACGTCAAGAAAAAAAAAATTAAATTACACATTGTCCAAAATAAAAAAAAGATTTGCCTCGCCATAATTCCGTGACACGTGCTTAGCACGAGCCGCGGCGCTGGTATTATGGGAGATCTATCGTGAGTCATGGACATACCAAACTACCAAACCTTTTTTTTGTGACTTATTGTAGATTTGCCGCAGATGACATTAACTACGTGGCCGGACAAATGGGGAGCACTGAAGGTTCTCACCCGGTACAACGTTTAAGACCACAGGCCTGAGGGTGCCCAGTTGGGCGCGAACCTCGGGTCAGGGCGTGGTCTAAGAGGAAAAATATTTGAAAGAATTAATCGACCCTAGTGGGTCGATAGCGATAAGCGCTGAAGCTACCAAACCAAACTACGTACTTACAATAATGAATATAAGATATAAAGTAAGACTCGCCCCATGTGACAGTATCCCACAAACGCAGATTACAGAAAGAAACTATGTGATAAGTCTGCAGGAAAAAGCGAGATCAATCCGACATCAGGGAACTCCGCATCTACACAGATGGTTCCAAAATGTCGTCAAGGACGGGTGCCGGAGTTTTCTCACTCGACTTAAACATTCAAAAATCAGTGGCTCTAGGAAAATACAGTTCCATTTTTCAATGTGAATGTGTAGCCATAATTCAAGCCGCCAGCACATTGAGGAAGAGAAAGGTCGAGGGTTATGACATCAGAATCCTCTCAGACAGTGCAGCTGTCTTACAAGCCCTAAATAGTGACAACATAACCTCAGGGCTAATATACGAGTGCCACAGAGAACTGCAGAAGATGGCTTTAACCAACAAGGTTACCCTGCAGTGGATTAAAGGGCACAGTGGATCGCTGGGTAATGATGCCGCCGACGAACTGGCAAGGAGAGGATCAGACACCAGGGTATATGGACCCGAACCAATCCTGCCGATACCTTTCAGTCAGTTACGCTCGTGGGTACGGGACCATACCCAGCAACTACACTACGACAGATGGGCACAGCTGCCCACATGCCGACAGTCGAAGGATATCATGCCTATGATATCCAAGAGCTTCACTCGCCGACTGCTTCGCTTAACCCGCAATGACCTTCGAATAGTAGTGGGCAGTATTACGGGTCACTGCCCACTCAACAAGCACCTATTTAACTTAGGGATAACGGACAGCCTACTTTGCAGAGGCTGTCTGGACGCAGAAGAAACTGCCCCCCATGTAATCCTGGAATGCACGGGAGTGTCAGCACAACGGGTAAAAATCCTCAAAGGAATGGGGTCGCTCCGCGAAGCCTGTGAAAACCCCAGGAGGCTTCTGAGCTTCTGGAAGGAGATAGGTTGGCTTACGTAGTCAACAATTACACGCATAATGGGCCATCTTAGAGTCTAAATGCGGAAAACAGAGCCCACTAACATAACATAACACATAACATAAGTTATAAAGTGGCCGACTTGCCACCTTTCCTGCACGATGTCTTCTTTCACCACTCAACCGCTTCTGTGTGTATTGTGTTTTATTATGACACACCGCACTAGTCTGTGCCATATATCACCTATAAGCCTCTGCCTCGAGATAGCGAATATAACACGTTCCTATGGGAATATATTCTTCTATTGTCTTTTATTCCTCGTCACATTATTTGTTTTGATGACGTAAGTAGCAGTTAATCAGAAACTACACAGACGTAATTATACCTAACGCTTATTTGCTAAAGATTTAAGTCAATCCCCTTTTAACAATACCTACTGCAGCTGATAACATGAACATAAACAGTCATACTCCTTCTATCGTGTGGGTTGTGAGGTGGAGTACCAACCTCATCAACCCTGGTGTCAGAGTTACTATTGAGCCGCCAAAGGCCCCTGACATGGCCCATATAAAGACTACTTACTTACATCAGTAAGTAGTAATCGGGACCAACGGCTTAATGTGCCTTCCGAAGCACGGATCATCTTACTTTTTGGACAATCAGCTGATCAGCCTGTAATGTCCTAACCAGACTAGGGATCACAAAGTGATTTTTTTGTGATATGTCCACAGCGGGATTCGAACCCGGGACCTCCGGATCGTGAGCCCAACGCTCAACCACTGGACCACGGAGGCCGTTTCGGGACAGTCATACGTACGTGTAGAATTATATCCTAAATCCCTTTTGCAGGCAGAGAAAGAAATCCGTAGAGATGGTTAATCATCTTTAAGTTACTTTTTAATTTTAAAATTGTAATTTCTTTTATTGTTTTTTTCATGTTATTTATAGTCTTATTTTTCTTTTTGTTTCTTTTTTTTCATTCAATGTTTATTTTTATTGTATAAGTTTGTATATTGTTTTTCTCGTCATACAGCGCATTGGGCCATACTGTAATGTTGTACCTACCTATGTACTTGAATAAATAAATAAAATAAAAATAATAATAAAAGTTACTGTGGTCCTGTATATCATCGGTTAGCTTCTCGCTCTGGGACCTCACTCGGTACCGGACTTGCATTAGTACGTTATTAAATTATCTTAATTCGGTCAATGAAACGCCATCAAACCGACAACAATCCACCAGTTGGAGACTTCTCCTGCAGAGTGTGCGGTAGAGTTTGCCGCTCTAGGATTGGCTTGCACAGCCATGAAAGAAAGTGCATTTCTTCGAGGCAATGACGTCATAAATCGTCTGAAACAGACGTATAAGGCCAATGATGATGATGATGATGATGAATTCGGTCATCATCGTCTCACTAGCATTATCCCGTTTTTCACAGGGTCCGCTTACCTAACAGAAAGCTCGAGACATGGGTACATAGTTCATATTGTGATCAATATTCCTGTCAACTCCAATGGGGAATGTGGTCGTGGGTCTCTATTTTATGTGTTTGCGCATCGTTTGTAATCCACAAGTGCGGAAACGACATAACTTATTACGGCATTATCATAGAAATTGACTGAATTAATTTCATTTGACACATAGCATAGCGTTGAGACATGGTGGTTCTACATTAGTAGAGTTCTCACAGAAATTCCGGTCATTAATATCATACATAATTAATCAATAACGTACAATAATTATATACAATCACATTTTTTTCTTTTACTAGGTAGGCAATGTCCTTGAATTGCTTAACAAGTCTCTTTTAGTAATTTGTTTCTTTATGGTGCAATATAATAATTATCATTCACATCTTCCTAGCGTTAACCCGTTTTGCCACAGTCTGAAGATTTGACAGGTCCGGTTTTTACAGACGCGACTGCGTATCTGACCTTGCAACCCGAAGGCATAAAATAAGGAATAATAAATACCACGTATACGTAGAACGGAAATTCTTCGCTCCCCACCAGCGGCTCAGCTAGATTTACCTCACCCCCCTCGGTCTAACTTTAGTCCTCAATCGTATGGCGTCAGGCGTCACACACACAGATGCTCGTGTATGATAACGTCAATGTGAAGTGTCTGTGTTAAACGAGGTGTTTTGTATGAAGTGTCCGGTGTGTGCCGAAGGGTAAACCAGCCCAATATAGGTTAGGTTATATACTTTTGAAACAACGAATGAATATTTAAGTAAATTTAAATAGGTGTTGTAAAAAACGCCATAAGAAGGTTTAAGCGGTGTAGCGGACATTTTGTATATTATGTACAAGTAAATAGGTAAGTAAAAAAAGTGAAGGTTAGACGTCAAAAATAAAGACGGTATTAGTCTATCAAAAATATCTCATTAATATCGATTAAAGGTCACTTTACTTTGTATTAAAGTATTTTTTAATGTTTGTTTTAAATATGTTTTTTTTTGGTAATAGAGCTCATTTTGCGTTAGGCAAGTTTTGAAACTAATCAATTTACGATTGATAAAATATACGATTGTATAAAAATGCATTAATACGAGTGAGTACCATTTCCAGAAGAATAATAATGTAACAACAGGTATTTTATTCAATATTCTGGTTTCTATACGAGTATGAACAAAATATAATATAAAACTATTATTAATCTTAAAATTACAAATATTTAAAACAAGGCTACTAAAACTAAAAACAAAAAGAAACAAAAGTACACGCAAGTAAAAATGCTTCCTTAAATGTTTTTTAAACTATTTTGATTTAAAGTGTGTTTTATAGTTTTATCCGAGGTATTATGTCATAATGTTTTATAATACATATAGTCGACGCAGGTATACGAATTACTAGGCTTAAGTGGAGATGGGCAGGACACTTGGCAAGATGGGAAGACAACAGATCGACTGAGGTTGTTACTGAATGGTGGCCAAGGGATGGCATGCGATATCTAGGCAGACGAACATCTCGATAGTCTAAAAATATCGAAAGCTATGGATGAGACTTGCTCAGGACCGGAAAGGATGGCGTGAAAGAGAGGAGGCCCAGGAATGGGTGGACTCAGGCTGAGTAGATGATGTCATGAACAGGTTTTTTATACATGTTGACTGTCTGTTGTCTTGTAATAATAAATTAACATTACATATTATTATTTTTGACACCGAATAAACATTGAGTATTTTAATAAATTATATTCTTACAATGGCGAATCTCACAGAGTCACATTTAATCAAAAAAAGACTTATAGCCATGCTTTTTTCTTCTTTGTCTTTTGAAGTTATATAGTAAATAGAGAATGAAAACCCGTATGATCAGTTTATCACCATTATTATAAGGGTCCATTATCATTGGAGAGTAAGATTATTGAAAATGATATTATGATTTTTAACTGAACGCATTTTTTAAATTATTTTGCACCCAAGTAGCAATCAAGAATTGTGATTAAGTCATATATGTCTAAACTTTAGCTAAAGTGAGATTTATCCAAATCAAATAGGACTTATTAGGACTTCATAAATTCATTTCCTTCTTTAATTCTATATAGTTTTCAACAAATCCTACTTTAGATAATTTAGAATACACAAAACCAAGTTAAGTATTCACAAAACTATTTAGTCTTATCTCAGCCTACTGTTAAGTCTAAAAGTATTTTTTTACTTTACTCAGATTATTTGAAGGCTCACTTAACACTAAATTGATTTAGTGAAGTATCAGTTTAGTCTTGTAAAGTAAAAATTGATTGCCTAGATATACTTAAGGCAATTTTTATTATTTGTTGCTCCTATACAAGACTGTTTTATTCGTTTTTGACTACAATAAGTAAAACATAAGAAAAGTCTATTCAATGGACGATAAAATCGAAATAGAAGCAAGCAGAAAGATTGATGAAGTCCAAATAATAAAAGGATCTGGTGATTTTCGAAGGCAGAATATTAAATACTTACAGAAAATTAACCTGTGATAATGCACATTGTTTTTGTTAGCGATGCGATATCTTCTTCATTGCCATCATTTTTTTTATATCGATTGGTATAACACAATCATTTAATTTTGGCAAAAAAATCGAAGTTCCTGTTTTTCAAATCCGATCCAGCGTGTGGCGGCCCAGGTACCTACGTCTCGCACAAATCTTCTCAAAAATGACTAAGCTAGTCTAACCTAGTCTAAGCGCACGGCAACACTACACCATGAAAAATCGAGTTTTATAGTAAAACCTGCTAAGTTCAAATATAAAATTAGGTACCTATTAGTCTAATAATAAATAAATCCAATCAAAAACATAAATGTGAAATGAGAGCCAAGTTCAATATTATGCAATGCTTTGGTTGTTGACTTCAACGACAAAAGAAGTGAGATCTAAATGGGTGCCAAGTTCAATGGTCAGTCCTGAAATTTATTTATAAGTAACAGTATAACATATCATATCTTCTTATAACATAAGATAATATATTGTAGCCTAAGGTCTGTCTTATTGTAGGTAAGTACATATCCTCGTAACGCGTGGGTCCTTTTAAAAGGACAAATTCAAAACTAAAAGTCGACTTTATAGATATAAAACATTTGAATACCTATTAAACTCGTTTAAGATTCACGTTAACTTAAAAAAAATAACATGCCAGTAAAATGGATGTGAGTTGTGTTGTATCGTGGGTAGTGATGGGCAGGGAAAGAAAAAATTGGGTGGGAAAGAAAAAATATCGGGAAAATATGGGAAAATAAAATAAACACCCGAAAAATTCCCGAATTATGGGAAAATATTTTTTAATTTCATTATTTATAATCTTATTATTATTTGTATGTCGTTTCCATGTCTGGGGCCTATGGAGTCCCGGACTTTTGAAACGCGTGTGTGGGGCCAAAGGCAACACGTAGAGGCCCCTTAAGATAATTTAATCTAAATGTGGTGTGACACCAACCGGCGACTATCCCTGTATGCACTATGGGAGTGCGCCCAAAGACAATCCCCGGTTCGTGTTGACTATTGCAGACTATTGCAGATTATGGGAACAAAAGGGACTGGGCTATTGGGTTGCGGGTTAGTGAACCGGGATACTGGGGCTATGGGGGACTATGGGGCCTGCTCGACCAATGTTAATAATAGAGATACATTGGGCAGGCGGTGACTCGCCACTCACTGGATGGGCCACCTATCTAGCCGACGCGACTGGACGGCAAGGCAGCAACATGGCTGTGAGCAGCTCAGGGTGGCAAGAGGTGTACACCGCTTTCTGCGACTTAAGCATCTTTCACTGCCACCCTGCGAGCGTATAGCTCTAACTCCCCACTCTGGCCGGCCAATGAAGGCAAGCCAGAGGTGAGAGTCCTGCAGCTCCCGCTGGGGTCCACTCCGGCCGGCCAGGACTGTCACTATCTTTGTTGCTCTTCTTTGGACTCTCTCTAGTAGTGCAATGTCCTTCCGATAGTAAGGTCTCCATATTTGAAACCCATGTTGTAACAGCGGTCTCACGTAAGTTTTGTAAAGCCTAAGAAACAATTCCTTATCTATATAGTAAAAAGCTTTCTAATTATGTATAGGAGGGAGTTAGTCTTCTTAGTGATTCCAATAATTGTTCGTCTCACTTTAGATTATGTGTTATCGTTATGCCAAGGTCCTTTTGTTTTTTAACACACTCTAGAGGTTTTGAGTCAATGGTGTAACTCAATGAGGGGTTGTTACTGTCAACACGAATCACAGTGCATTTAATTTGTCCACGTTCAATGTGATTAGCTAATCTCGGGTCCAAGCAATTACTCTATTCAGATCAACTTGGATTATATTATGGCTAATAAGTGGATTCCCAACACAACAGCCTGCGTGGTCTAGTGGTTAGAGCGTTAAGCTCGTTAGTTTATACATATGTGAGTGGATTCCCCATTATTTTCGTGTCATCTGCAAAGAGTGATATATCAGACATGATAACATGTTTAAGATCTGTAAGGTGGATACTCAATAAAATTGGTCCTAACACCGATCCCTGCGGCACACAGCTGAGGATTTTCTGGGAACAGAGTATGATTCTCCGATGCGCACAGAGAAGGTGCGCTTTGACAAGGAAGTCTTCAATCCACTTCAAGAGATTGCCTCTTGATTACAAAGAGCTCTAATTTAGCAATCAATCGTGTGACAGGAACTCGATAAAAAGCTTTTTCATAATCCAAGTAAATAATATCTGTAGGTATTCGTGCCTCCCAATTTCTTGTCCATGTGTCCAAGCAACAGAATAAGTTGGTAACTGTTGACCTCCTTGGTACAAAACCATGTTGCTCCTCGATTATGACATTCTCTCGTGCCAAAAACATCCTATACAGAATGTTAGTGACATTGTAACGAATACTGACGGAGATGATTCAGACCATGATTCTGAGTTCATATCAAGTGGAATTTTTCGTCGCAAAATTCATGTTTTTTTTTTTTAAATTAAGATGGGTTTGCTCTTGACTTCGTTCTTCCACAAAAAGAAGAGATCGACGTTGGAACGAGCTTACCCAGAAAATGCCTATTCACCCTTTTTAGTTTGTTTTGTAATTATTTTCAATTATATACTTTTGCGATGGAAAATTCCAATTCATATTAACTCAGAATAATGAACTTAATCATGCCTCTCAGTACTATATATTATTTGTATTATATATTTGTTTTGTATTTGTTACTGTGGTGTCCCTTTATAATAAACGTTTCTTTCTTTCTTTCTTTCTTTATTCGTTACGATGTCACTTACACCCCGTACAAGTACATACAGGTAGCCATACAATTAGGTATGGGTATTAGTGACAACATAAGGAATACAGAGGAGGATGGTTCAGGCTATGATTCTGAGTTGATATCAATTGGAATTTCCTGTCGGAAAATTCATGTAATATTTTGTATTTTTTTATTTTTTTTTAGTTCCATGCTTTTGCGACGGAAAATTACACTTGATATCAACTCAGAATCATGGTCTGAATCATCCCTCAAAGTTTTCGTTACCATGTCACTAACACCCAGTATATCCTATTCTTCTTCTTCTTCTATCGTGTGGGTTGTGAGGTGAATTACCCACCTCATCAACCCTGGTGTCAGGGTTACTATTGAGCCGCCAAAGTCCCCTGACATGGCTCATGTAACGACTACTTACTTACATCAGTAAGTAGTAACAGGGACCAACGGCTTATATAACGTGCCTTCCGAAGCACGGATCATCTTACTTAGTATATCCTATAATATGTAGGTATCTTTGCACGGAATTATTAAAATCGAACATTCCATTCAAAAGATATTACGAATTTAAGTTTTAAGAGTTCATACGACACTACGACAGAACATAAATTGGGCATAAGTAGGCATACATTTAAATGATCGTTGTTGGAAATCCTTACTTTTAATACAAATATATGCGATAAAAAATATTTTCCCTTGAAATGGGAATTTTTCGGGTTTTTTCCCTCAGAATTGGGAAAATTCCCAAAACGCGGGAATTTTCCGGGTAAGAACCCAACACTAATCGTGGGCGAAAAGCTGACAACCTATCACCGCTAAACACATGTTCCAACTTGCTTACCTACCCTTAAAGTACTTGTCGAATGTGGCATCAAGTGGTTTTATGATCACTTAGTGCTCTGCCTACCCCGATATAGGCGTGATTGTATGTTATGTTAAGTTAATCCACATACCTACCACAAAAAGACCGGCTGTCATGAGTTTTGATTACTTACTGATTCTTACATCTATTGTTAGGTACAGGCACTAATTAGGTATTTATGTTAAGCGTTCATAATAGAATCTAATTATTTAAAATTTGCCAGTTTTTTTTATTTTTTCCTTTATATTCATCTAATTACCTATCTGCATACCAAATTTTAACTCTCTAGGATCATCTGGAACTGGGTTAGAGTTTTGATTTATAGGTCAGTCAGTCAGTCAGTCAGTCAATGATAAAAATGAGGATTTTTGTACATTAATATCTAAATAACCGTTTGAGATAAGCTTATGAAATTTAGAACACTTATATGTATCTCACAAGTCTCAATATATGAGCCAAATTTGATACGTTTATGTAAAATAGTTTTTGATTTATGAGGGGGTCAAAAGTGGCTGCAAATGGTTCGTGTAATATTACACACGGTGCGGCTCGCCAGTTCTATTTCTTGAACTTGGCTTGATACGCTACCGCGTGTCTAGATACTTTTCTTTCTTCTTTCATTCTTTCTTTTAATAATTTTAAAAATGTACCTATTTTTAACTAAGCTTTATTCACAATCATAAACAAAACATATCTATTTTAAGTTTTGTGTATGGTTAAATGCATTTAAAGTGGGCATTAGATTCGATTCCTTTATTTTTTTAGCTTGATAAAGTCATCGGGAATTGGGCCGCCTTTTTTAACAATAATGTTTTTGGTGGGATTAGAAACTACCGCGCACACACACGACGTTAATCAAATTGCAAGGGTTCTTCGTATATACAATATTCAACGGATACTCGTTAATTTTTACAATAATCACATTGTTTCCGTTGGCAATTAGAAGCGCGGTGATCGTACCTACTTTGCGTCAGCGAACCATGTAGGTACCTATGAGAATGTATGCGCGGAGACTCATTAGCAAATTGAGTTAATGTTTGTTAGTTCCAATTGTGATAAATATTAAATAATTAAGTAAATCACATTCCTATCCAAGTAAGAACTCAGCATAACAATATTTTTTATCTTCCACGAGTCGAAAAACTTACCTCTCAAACAAACATACTTTCCATAGGTTTTAAAAGCTTGTCCGATTTTAATTGTTACTTGTTACATAGATGATTCTGGCACAAAATAAACAAACATGATTTTACGACATTACTTTACTAAATCAAAATAGAGGATCACTTTAGACATAAGAGTTTTAAGTAGGAATTCACTAAATACTTTTTGTCTTAAGTTGGTATACTCCTAGACAATTGAAGTAAAATTTATCTTAACTAGTACTTGATGAAGTGCAACTTGACTTTACTTTTCTAAACTGATTCTTACGAAATCAATTGTTTCTAAAGTCTTACTTCATTTAGAAAAATATTACTTAACGCCATTTTGCACTTACAGGAAGAAAACATGTAATATTTTTTTGACAATATTATCGTCAAAAACTGAAGTAAATTAATAAATATTTCTGTTGTAGTAACAATTACTGCGTTCAGCTGTCACATATTAATAGAAAATGAATTTCTCTATACTATATGTCACCATTTTTTTTATTTGCTGAATAATCAATCCAAATTTTATTATTATTTTTCTGGTATATTAAAGGCCCTTCTGTTTTTTAACACTTTCTATCGATTTTACACGAGAAACAATCATGCGTTTATAATTTCCTGTATGTGAAACGGCAGAATAACCTTTTGTTAAAACAACTTAACAAATATTTTAGACGCCATTTTCTTACAGACTTCATTTCTTGTGTTAATGTAAATGTTCGCCATTATATTCTAAAAAAAAGATGACCTGAAGTTTTACTTCGTTAAGTTACAATTGACTCAGTGCAATTCAATCCTATAGTCTTAACTAAGTATTGTAGATATCTTCAAGTATACATTTTTGGTATTAAGTGATACTACAAGAATTCTAAGTTTAGAATACGCAAGAACATTGTCTAAAGTAGGGTTTAAGTCTGACTTAACGTTGTCTTAAGTCTGTCTTGTATAAGAGTTAAAGTATGTGCCCACTTTTACTAAACTGTATCTTCAAGACATCTTGAGGGATATCTTGGAGACATATTAGACTTATCCAAGACAAGGGCTTGATTTAGTCTACTTGCCTTCAAGATATCTACAATTCTCTTTTAAGACAATCGGTTGCTACTTGGGCACCCAGACTAAAAGTGAATTACTATTATTAACAATAGTTTTAGAAAGTGTTTTCTAAGCGTCATCACTAATTTAAGAGCCACAGTCATGTCGGTGTAGCATTCTCCATTCTTGTCTATCAAAGGCCAATTCTTTCACTTTCTTATAAGATGTTCACCTTTTCTTTAATCTCTCTGTCCTTTTCTAAGCATTTTTTTTTAATCAAATCCTCTTTCCAGTAAAGTCTTGTATGGTGATAACCACAACTATGAATAGGCAAAAACGTGGATAACAGTTTTATTTTGAATATAAAGTAGGTAATTTGAATATCTATTTTTAAGAGTAGTTATTTTTGGAATTTTGTGGCTAGTTGTGGCTAGACACCTATTTTAGATAAATATTTACGTGTGCAATCAAATTTTACAACAAGCTAAAATACCCATTTTCTTAGATTATCCTAACCGTTCTCTGGACCCGCGTGCGTCTATGAAACGCTGAATGTGGAGGAAGTATGGGAAGTGTGTCAGGATCGAAGCTAATGGAATTCCATAGTCTCTGCTTACGCCGGTGGGAAATAGGCGTGAGTTTATGAATGTGTATACGTATCCTAACCGTTGAATATATTCTAACAGATTGTAATATAACATAAGTTCACGATTATATCGCAATTGGAGTAGTCAGAGATTTCCGAGAAATGGGCTGGTTAAAAACCGGACCTGTCAAATCTCCAGGTTAGGTAAGTGGACTCCGTGAAAAACGGAATAACGCTAAGGAGATGATGATTCTAGTCAGAGATACATCCATCGCACGATGCACTAAGTATCCACACTTCACCGAGATTTCTGTTAGACCAACGTGATAGGTGGTGAGCCATACCGCCATCTATAGTGGTAAAACAACAGCTTTATGAAAATTGCACTAAAGATAAATTAATAACTCATTGGTGCACGTCCGGTACCGGGGTACGAACCGGCGCTCCCCGTGTGAGAAACAAGCCGGTACCATATCACATTAACCTTTTTGACAAGTTGAACTGTCATCATCATCATCGTCAGCCCATTAACGTCCCCACTGCTGGTGCACGGGCCTTCCCTATGGACGGATAGGGAGATCGGGCTTTAAACCACCACGCGGGCCCAGTGCAAATTATTAACGACTGCTAATGCAGCCGGGACCAACGGCTTAACGTGCCTTCCGAAGCACGGAGGAGCTCGAGATGAAAACTTTTTTTTTGTGGTCACCCATCCTATGACCGGCCTTTGCGAAAGTTGCTTAACTTCAACAATCGCAGACCGAGCGCGTTTACCGCTGCGCCACCGAGCTCCTCAGAGTTGAACTGTAAGTCGCACTAAATGTCAAATATGTTAGTGCGACAGAGTCCTAAAGTGGGTACATTATATTGCTCATGACTGTACAAAAATTTTGAAACTGACTTTGATAACCTGTAAAGCCTTCCATTTTGATCTTGCAAAGTCCTCTAAATTTTTTATCTGTACCATTTACATAAAGGTACGTTAGAAATGTCAACAATCTTTAGATGATTCTTTATTTGATAAAAACTTATGTGGTATTTGATAAGTTTACCAAGGGCACTTAGAATCGTATTTTCAACGTCGCAGTCAAATATTGAAATTATTCTAGTGCTTACAAGAACTTTTTCATTCAATTTATTCATTAACATCACAAACACGTCGTTATTGATAAAATCACCAAGTCGATAATGATTGAAACGTGTCACACAATCTATATAACTATACATATGTACATAAACTCACGCCTTTTCCCACCGGGGTAAGCAGAGACCATAAAATTCTATATTTTTTAAATAAAATAGGCTCGTGTTTGACCACTATCTCACCTGATGGGAACTGAAGATGTTGTCTAGGTTAGATCTCGCTTACCTAGCAAATGCCTATTCACTCTAGCCTTGATGACTCCCATATTATAACGAGTTGGGAAAACAGACGACGGCAGACAGTTCCAGTCCTTTGCTGTTCGCATCAAAAAGGAATTTGCTCCGATCCTTCTCTTCCTTTCTCCACATTCATCAATCAAATATAAAAATAATTGTTGCTGGAAATTTAGATTACATTATGTAAACAACTATGTTGCTACCTATATTGCTTCTCTTAGTTTTAATCAGAATAATACTGGGTGGAAGATATAATTGTGCCTGGCGGTAATAAAAAGATTCATCATTTATACCCTAAAACAAAGATAAAAGATGCATTATCTGTTATCCATGAAGTTAGAAGGTTAAACGAAGGAAAATCTTTACAACGCCATCTATATTTTGTTATTGAGAAACGTAACCTGGGAAGTCCCTCATTGAATACTTATCCCATTGTTACGGGCGTGGGTTTATGTATATTTATGTGAGAAAATCAAATCAAATCATGTATTCGCATAAGATTCATGATTTTGCCAACAGTTGTTAGGTTTTATGTTCTAAGTATCACATGATCCGCTAGATATAAGCATTCGAAAATTTACTTACTAACTAAACTTACTAACTAAAAGAAATTACAATTTTAAAATTAAAAAGTAACTTAAAGATGATTAACCATCTCTACGGATTTCTTTCTCTGCCTGCAAAAGGGGTTAAGGATATAATTCTACACGTACGTATGACTGGCCCGAAACGGCCTCCGTGGTCCAGTGGTTGAGCGTTAGGCTCACGATTCGGAGGTCCCGGGTTCGAATCCCGGTGGGGAATATCACAAAAATTACTTTGTGATCCCTAGTTTGCTTAGGACATTACAGGCTGATCACCTGGTTATCCGAAAGTAAGATGATCCGTGCTTCGGAAGGCACGTTAAGCCGTTGGTCCCGGTTACTTCGAACTGATGTAAGTAAGTAGTCGTTACCTGAGTCATGTCAGGGGCCATTGGCGGCTATTGAGTAACCCTGACACAAGGGTTGATGTGGTTGGTAATCCACCTCACAACCCACAATATATAAGACTAGCTTATGCCCGCGACTAGCGCATCCGCGTGGCGTGTTATAAAAGAGAGATCTTTGAGTGTGTGGGAGTGCATATCAAATTTCAAGCGTCTAACTTAAACGGTTTAGATTTATCATACAAAAGAATTTTCCCGCTAATTCCCGTTCCTCGGGAATTCCGGGAATTCCTTTTTTAGTGCACATCTACTGTACCTAAGCTACGTCCTTTCCAAATTTCAAGTGCCTACGTTTAGCCGTTTAGGCTGTGCGTTGATATGTCAGTCAGTCAGTTTCTCCTTTTATATATTTAGATATAAATCTAATAAAAAGACCTTACCGTATCGTAACCGTAGTATATGAATTGTTAGTTTCCAAATATTTCCCTGTCGACTCTATTATTCGTGTATTACGATATAGTTCCGCAATCACTTCGTGTGTCTTGTGACCGGATTTGGCTGATGTTTTATTTGCACGTGTGGTTCGACGTCCTCGCAATGTTTGAACACGTCACCGCGCTATGTCAATACCGGGCCGGGCAGAGAACGTAATTGATTAACTTTGTTTTTTAACGATTCTTTCTGTGTAATGTCATTTTTTAAACATATTTATTTGTTTTATGTAATTTGTACCATGAGTCATATTTTTTTTGTTTAAGTTTCTTGTTAGGTACGGAAAAACAAATAGAAAATAAATATGTTGTATATTAATACGTGTTTAGTAGAGTAGGTACCAACATAATAAGTATTACACACTAATTTAAGAGCTACGCTCTTGTCGGTGTAGCATTCTCCATGCTATTCGAGATATCTCGTCTAATTTTTCGGGATCAATCCCGAAGCATATGGCGAGATCCCATTCGAGATTGACGGGATTAGCCGAATGCGGATTTCCAAAGAAAACTTACTTATAAAGTTAGTATTATTGAAGAATAAAGGTTTTTGTTTTCTTCAAATGCAGTTTTTAGCAACAAGCAGTTTTCATCGTTTTTAGTCATCATAACTTTTTTTTTCATTATCTCGAATTTGCGATCACGAGTCGGGATTGCATTCCCTAGTCCTAACCAAACCAGCCGGGTCTGCATGACAACCGCGTAGCGCGCGGCGCGAATTATATCGAGCGCTTGGACCAATGAACGATACGAATGCTATCTGCGTAGATGAACGTCAAACGGCTATTGGTCGAAACATAATTCGCGCCGCGCGGCGCGGTTGTCATGCAGACCCGGCTGGGCTCACAAAGTGATTTTTGTGATATTTCCTCCGGATCGTGAGCCTAACGCTTAACCACTGGACCGCAGAGGCAAGTTTAATAACAATCCTGCTGGTTCCTGCAAACACCTCCTAATTTTGCTTTAATTTGTATCCTAGAACCTTTCTACAGTGCACGGTAAAACTTTTTAAGTTTGTGATGTACTGTACTAAACATGATAATGTACTTTGCAATTGTTTATAATAATAATAATAAAAAAAGAATAAGGAATATGGAGTATGAACGGCAACTCTTAACCAATGCATCACGGAGGCGGTTACGATAATAATATTTTATTGATTGAAGTAAAGTCTTGGACCACACAGACAAGTACATTATTCAAGTAGGTACATTTATTGTCAATCAAAGTTACACTTCAAACTGACTGTGTAAATACGAGAATAATATATAAATACGTCAGGAAAATAAATAAAACATTACTTTAAAGTAAACATAATGATGGAAATGTGTTTGTATTACCATTAAGGCGGTCACCCACTCGCTTGCATAACATAAATAGCCTTGTGTCGTCCCACTGCTGGGCACAGGTCACCCCTCAGTCCCCTTAGTCGGAAGGCGTACGGAGCATACTCCACTAAGCTGCTGTTCCATTGCGGGTTAGTGGAGGTGTTTTACGGCCACTAACCGGGACCAGCACCTATTCGCTTGCACATGATAAGTAAATGATACATATTGTTCGAATCCTCACATAAAATAATGTGGCAACACTAGTTTTAAGTTTTTAATTCGACCACAAGATGGCGATTGTAAAACTCTCTTTCTTTTCAACTCTTTGCGTAATCATTCAAAATGTAACTATAAAATATAATCCTATTAAATACAGTCCACTTTTAACTTTTATGTGCAATTTCATTTAAATTTACTTCAGCTCCGCACACATATTAAAAATTACTAGCACTACATAGTATAAAACAAAGTCGCTTTTTCTATCGCTATATTCCTATGTCCGCTTAAATCTTTAAAAGTACGCAACGGATTTTGATGCGGTTTTTTAATAGATAGAGTGATTCAAGAGGAAGGTTTATAATGTATAATAACAGCATTAAATAGTGGAAAAATACTGTTATTTTTGAGGTTTTTAATGTGATGTCGTAAATTAATGTTTTCCTCAGCATTGCACCCGAGCAAAGCCGGGGCGGGTCGCTAGTTAATTATAAATACATCACCATTGCCGTAGAGAAACAGTAAACCACTAAATTCTCCCATAATCAACTTATTTGCTAGTTTATATTTTATCAGGTTTTTATTGTATCAGATATGTTGCTTTAAAATATTCCAAAGAAATAATTATTCAAAGTAACGAAACGTGTTACAGCAAGGAACTACTCAACAACAAGTTTCTTTTTTTCATTTCGCGAGCATACTCCCAGTGTGTGATCACCTTTACCTACCATGCTAGGTAATCGGTTTTGTATGAGTTTGAAGCAGCAAAAAACAACGCTTCCTGTACAAGATAATTTGGATTATTATTTACGCATTTCTATACAATACTTAATGAGTACGGAATGACGCAAACATTATGTTATTATTTATGTAATACAGGGTGTTAGTGACATCGTAACAAAAACTTTAAGGGATCAGACCATTATTTTGAGTAGATATCAAATGGTAATTTCCGTCGCAAAAGTATGGAACCGAAAATAATTAAAAAGAACTACCAAAATTTTCACGAATTTTCCGACAGGAAATTCCACTTGATATCTTTACTCAGAATCATGGTCCGAATCATCCCCCTCAGTATTTGTATGGCTACCTGTACATATTTGTACGTAGTGAAAGAGATATCGTAACGAATACTGAAGGAATTCAGCTCATAATTCTTAATTAATATCAAGTGAAAAGTTCCATCGCAAAAGTAGAGGTATAGAATTGAAAATAATTAAAAAAAAGAACACAAAAAATCATGAATGTAGCCACGTAAATTGATGTTAGCACAGAATCATGGTCTGAATCATCCCCTTCAGTACTCGGTACGATGTCGCTAACACCCTGCATAGTATTTATAATGCCCTGAAATACATAATCAACTTACTACATAAACAACATACTTATAAGAGACATGAACATAAAAATAAATAAACATCCCACTGTTGAGCCAAGGCCACCCGTCAATTAAACGGTATATTTGTACTTGTAAGTAGGTAGAGTTCGAAGTAATAAGCGATATGTAGTTACACTTGCTACCTATCATGTTCAGTTTAGAATAGAATAGAATAGAAATAGTTTATTATAAAAGGGCGCCACAAATAGGATGGGTGACCACAAAAAAAAAAGTTTTCATCTCAAGCTCCTCCGTGCTTCGGAAGGCACGTTAAGCCGTTGGTCCCGGCTGCATTAGCAGTCGTTAATAACCATCAATCCGCACTGGGCCCGCGTGATGGTTTAAGACCCGATCTCCCTATCCATCCATAGGGAAGGCCCGTGCTCCAGCAGTGGGGACGTTAATGGGTTGATGATGATGACGATTAGCACCAATTGACAGAACGCCATAATTATATCGTCAGAATCGATAAAATTACCGCGCCAAAATTGTTGGTGCGCATGTTAGCCCTAATGGTAACAGCCTGCCGTAGCCGTGTTACGGCTTAGGTCACAATCGTCAATTCGTTATCAATGTTCAAATTAATTTATTCTACGTACTTACCTAATTATTACAGATAAACTTGTCAAAGGTCAATATTACAATGAATTATTACTTCTTATCGTCTGAGGTTGCGGTCAAACGCGACATTTAAAATAATAAAAGAACGCTGCATAGCTTTTCTGAATATTATGTACATACATACATAACCTGGCGCCTATTTCCCTCCAGGGGATTACATATAGTGGAATTTAATTTGTTTCGATCTTGACACACTTATTTATTATTTTATTTATATATTTATTTATTAAGGTACATACAACATTACACTATGGCCCAATGCGCTGTATGACGAGAAAACAATATACAAACTAATACAACAAAAATAAACATTGAATTAAAAAAAGAAACAAAAAGAAAAATAAAACTATAAATAACATGAAGGAAATTACAATTTCAAAATTAAAAAGTAAACTATCACACAAAAATAAAAATAATAATAGAAAATACAAAACACTAAACCATTAATAAATTTTCTTGCAAAAAGCCAAACTCTCTCCACTTCTTTTTCTTCCTCCACATTTATCAATCGTTTCATACACGCACGTCGTTTAAGAGCAGATCGTACTGTATATAAGGACATGTCCAATGTGGTTAATATTATGTAGAAGTAGATAAAAAAATAAGGTTAATGATGTAGTCATGTTTGCTATTTTGTTATAGAAGATAAACAGAAAATACCAAATGAGTAAGTATTTTTTTCAACATTACTACGGAAAATAAATGTACTACAAACTCAATAGGTATTCAAGCGCGCTTTTATTTTATTTCGGAAGGAATAAGAAGCAACACGAGGCTCTTGATTGTCGAAAGGATTATTCTGAACAAGAATATAATTAAGCAGGGATTACTCTGAAGGACATTAATGAAAGCCGTGGTTTCAAACGTCCTATTAATATTAACGCGGCGAGAGTAAGTAGCTAATTTGAAAAAAATAATGACTAGTCTTCGGGCTTATCATGTAGACGCCACCACAGTTGCACCACCAACAAAATGTTTGTATGTCACTTTTGTTGTCGCCAATCGAATTCCGAAATCGAATTTATTAAAAACATCACAGAAGGGAATACAAAAGGAAAGAGAGGAAGAGGAAGACCGAGAAGAGTTTACATGGAACAAAGTAAAGAGAAGGCGAACGTCGTACTTAGTAAAAATGTTAAAGAATTGGTTTTTGATAGACATCAAAGTTCTTTATTGAATTGAAATAGAATGGAGAATGCTACACCGACAAGAGTGTGGTTCTTAAATTAGTGATGGTGAATAGTTTCCAGATGGTGGGCTGATTTTCCCTTCGCGGGTTGGAAGGTCAGACAGTCAGTCGCTTCTGTAAAAAACTGGACCTGTCTAATCTTCAGGTTAGGGAAGCGGACCCTGTGAAAAACGGGGTAATGCTAGGGGGATGATGATGAATAGTTACCTAGTGAGATAGGGCTTTTACTTCTAACCGTTTCCTTATTGCTAACATTTTGGAGATGTCCTTAGAAAAGGTTAAGTACGGTCTACTCTGAACCGGCGTGCGTGTATGAGACGTAAGAGGAAGCAAGAAAAATGTGTTACGATCGAAGCAAGTGGAGTCCAATAGTCTCTGCTTACCTCTGTGGGCATGTTACTACTTACTGATGTAAGTATGTGAGTCATGTCAGGGGCCTTTGGCGGCTCAATAATAACCCTGACACCAGGGTTGATGAGGCTGGTATTCCACCTCACAATCCACACGATAAGAATGAGACCTCGGTAGTATGTATGTATGCTAACCAGTTCAGGTTATCTATATCTATCTATAATAACAACATGAGTCAGCAAGAATAACATAAACAAAATTTGTATGTCATCTCTTTTGAGCAGAGCGATCTATACGTCTGATCACCTAGCTTTTATTAATTGATGGTTGACGTAGTAATGTAATGTACCTTCATTACGTTAAGTGTGCTTGAGTTAGTGAGTTGGTAACGCGGAATAATGTAATGAACGAATGTAATGAACTTCGCAGCTATAAAAAACAGTCGAGAACATCGCATGTTACGCAGTGTCGTAACACAATATACGTAGAACAATGTAAAGCTGGGTACACACGTACGAGAATAGATTCAGTCAAATAACCAGTCAGTTTCTTCTTTTATATTATAGATTAGTCGAGAATTCATGTTTGGATCATACATAATTTATATCACGGGGATTCTAGAATTTGTGCCCGGTTAATGACAATAGGGTCAACCCTACATGGCTGGCGAGGAGTGTGTCTGTCGTGGGCCGATCGCAAAACTGGAACGGCGTTTCGAGTTTTTTGCCAATATTTCTATAATGTGCCTAACATAAAGTTGGGCAGATCGATGGGAGCAACGTATTTGCCGATTTGCCTTACAGTTATTTGGCTTCATCGATATACATATGGCTGGGCACATGGTATAGTTCCGTTTTGCAACACTGGTGGCGCTGTTTTGACTTAATGCTATGTAACGTTATGTTGTTACTAAAATCAGGGATTGCAATGGTTCGTGCGTGTACACCTAGCCCAAAGATCGTGTCTTGTTTACTTCTCATAACGAAGACATCATGATGTATGACTGTCAATTACACAGTAAGTGCACTTGAAGCCAATGACTGGGCCAATGAAAACGCGCAGCAGTTACGCACTACGCCAATTTGTACATCTTAACAGATCAATTGACTCTTCCGCAGTTAGCATACTTCATTGCTGTTCATACCCGTGTAACTACGTACGAGTCACTCTTTGGAAATATTTGGATACGGTTTCTTTGAAGTTGTTTATTGAAGATTAAAAATAAAAATTCACGGATAATTTATTATTATTAATTCATGTTAAGCGTAGATTTCACCACCTACCGCGTTGGACTCACACAAACCTTGGTGAGGTGTGGGTACTTAGTTCATCTTGCGATGGATGTAGCTCTAACTCAATTGGGATTTAATCGTAAGAATATTTATTTCATGGCGCGTTAGGGACAGCTGAGAGATAAATTGTAACATCTTCATGAACATAACAAGCTCACGACTATATGAGATGACGACTGACAGAAATGAATGGAAGAGGAATAGTGTTGTGCCGACCCCCACGTACAGTAGATTAAGGGCAAGAGAACGATCATCATCATCATTTCCCTAGAATTATCCCGTTTTTCACAGGGTCCGCTTATCTAACCCGAAGATTTGACAGATCCGGTTTTTTACAGAAGCGACTGCCTGTCTGATCTTCCAACCCGCGAAAGGAAAACCAGCCCAGCCAGCCTGCATTGGGCTGGTTTGTCGGAGAAATGCATTTTCGAAAAATTCAATTCATCTTTTTTTCATTTTCAATTTTTGAAAATGCATTTCTCGGGAATGTTGGCTTCCTCACGATGTTTTCCTTCATCGATGATTTCCAAACATGAATTCGAAAACAAATCATTGGTTTAGGCCTTCGAACCTTGAGGCCTTGCTGGATTCGAACCTGTGACCTCAAAGTGAGAGGCAAGCGTTCTACCAACTGGGCTACCACAGGAGGACTTATATAAAATTTACTTCATCTTGTTAAAGATTTTGACAGGCCAATACCTACATTCTTAGTTTTTCTTTTGTTCGATTAGACCTTTATGAAGGTAAATAATAAATGTGTAAGGGCGCATGTATATAACCGATCCCTTAACATACTATACAAACCCCATTCACAGTTTTATAACCCATTTAATTACGGTCTAACGATTTTGAAAACACGTCTATCTACAAATCTAACCTAACTTACTAGTTTGACCAGTCAACTAAGTGATTGGTTTTTATTAATCCCATACAATTTTCCTTTAGGCCGTTCGTAAATTGTTACCTTGTATTATGTACCTACTGTTTTTCTATAAAAATGTATCGATACGCAGAATGTCGTTAAGACAGATGGATCCTTATTGTTGCGAATGTTTTTTCATTAACTATAAGGTCGGACAAATGAATAAACAAATAAATGAGAAGCGATAAGGGTTCTCACCCGGTACAAAATTTAAACAGCCATATCCTTGTTCGGTTAAACGGTTGTTTGGTTAAACGCGCTCGGTCTGCGACTGTTGAAGTTAAGCAACTTTCGCAAAGGCCGGTCATAGGATGGGTGACCACAAAAAAAAGTTTTCATCTCGAGCTCCTCCGTTACTTCCTTGTTACATCGTCGCAACGTAATGTAACAATACGTCTCGTATGTTACTTTTAGAGAATGAGATAGTTGCGTCGTGGCGTCGTCGCACTATGAATATTATTTTCGCTCTAGGCCAGTCGTGCTATCAACAGCTCCCGAAAAAAATACTACTACGTCTACTATAAAAGATGTAAAAATGTCACCCTGTAACATGCTGGCGTGCTGTGTACATTAATAATAAATAATAATAATAAAAAAATGTTTATTTCGGATCAAAAAATTACATCCGTATTATGTTAGTTTTGATTTAACCAAGCTGAAAAATGTGTTACAGCTTGGTTAAAAAGAAAAACCTACGCAGAAATGGAATCTATCTTGCTAACGAATATATAGAATACCATAATTATATAACATACATATACACTGCATAAGCGCACATACATTACACATACTCACTCACACCCATACACACGCACACATAAACGATTAGTTTACTCGTACATACTTATATGTATAAAATAGCTACGGAAGAGCGGAGCCTCCTACTACAAGCAACTTTTCTTTAAAAATCTACTTTTAAAGCAAATAAACATTTATTTTTTTTTAGTAAAAAGTGACTTATGAAACTATGCACGGCATGCATAGTATGCATAGCGTGTGTTGCATGCCCTTGCTTAGTCTTTGCGAGCGTAGCGTGCCCTGCAATGCGCTTACGTAGCGTTTGTATGCGTAGAGTTGCGTAGGTTGTGTGGATAGCGTATGCGTGCGATGCGATAGCGTGCCCTAGCTTAGTATTTGCGTGCGTACTGTACCCTGCAATGCGTGAGCGAGTTTACGGTAAGTTTATTTGCACGAGCAGAAGTGCATGAAAGACACTATTATGTCTGTCGGCCTATTATGTCAACGACCTTGCGTTCAGTAGAACAATGTCAGTGATTTTCATACAATACTAATGACTAAGAATGTAAGTACAGTTGGGTGCACTATGCAGTTGCAAATTTACATTGTTTTAAGCTATCGCCCTTTGCACCACTATTTAACTTAGATTAGTTATAATATGCTTAATTACTTTTTATTATATACTTACTTATGGAAGTACGCAGTCGTTACATGAGCCATGTCAGGGCCCTTTGGCAGCTCAATAATAACCCTGATACCAGGATCGATGAGGTTGGTCATCGACCTTATAATCCACACAATAGAAAAGTGAAATGAGTGAGTGAGTGAAGTGTTTTATACCGCTTATCACCCAGCTACGCGTTTAGTTCATCACAGTTTAGATAGATAGATAGATAAAATACTTTATTGAGCACAATGGACACAAAATACAGAGTAAAATATAGGTTGGTCATCCTACTCACAATTCACACAAAGAAAGACAATCTGAATGTACTTAAACAAAATATTTTCTTAAATCGTACCACACGGAATACCAAGAGTAGCTGCTAGTCCGACTTATCTTCTCCAACATAGAAAAGTACAACAACATAACAAAGCATCACGCCTATATCCTCGAAGGGGTAGGCAGAGGTGTGTAGTATACATTATATACCCACTCCTCGCCAGTTATGTTTAAGTCCCGTGTAATAGGGGGCGAGTCTATTGCCATTTATAGGGTAGTTTCCAACTAGTCAAATCAGTTACAATTTACTAAACGTCAAATAAAAAAAAGTAACTAAGTAATAAAGTAACTAAGGAAATCGTATGAAAAAGCACACTGTGACGTCATAGAAAGACGTGATAAAATGTCGGACTTCTTATTACGTTTTCTTGATTGAAATTCATAAATAAATTAAATACAAAAATTAATAAAAAAATGTCGTTAGTTTTAGATCTGTCTTTATTTAGTAATCAGAATTCCATAATTTATATTGAACCTAGTACACGACCCAATTGGGCAGATCTTAGAGAGTAAAAAAATCTACAAAGCGACTTCCCAGCTGTTGAAGAAACAGCAAAAGGGATAGATTTTTATTGCAATAAAATTATCCGTAGTCGATTTATCTGAAGTCCCCTCTAACATGCTTCAGTATCCAATAGAATCGTACAACAATCACCTCACGATTCCTATTACCATTTGAATCGATCTCCTTGCATTCAGCGCAGTTTACAATGACTGGTGAGAATCGGTCATGTGATGGTCCTACGCAATGTGTTCACGGCCTTTCATATTGTTGCACTAGGTTTCGAGTAAGATGTTCTTAATCAAATGGGTTTGCGCTTGACACCATTCTGCCTCTTAAAGAGATTAAAAAAGTGTCGACGGGGTTACGAGCTTACTCATAAGGTGCATATTCAGTATTGCCTTGAAGGAAGTCAAGTTATAAGTTGAAGGAAAACTAATGGCGGAAGTAAATTTAGTATTATAAAGATGAAGCGAAGCGCTTGATGCGAATATTGGGTATCTCAATCTCAGTGGTTGTTTCAAACAATAGCGTTGTTTCCAACTAGTCAAATCATTTACCTCTTTACTAAAAGTCAAGACACGAAATGACTATGGAATTTGTATGGAAAAGCAACCAGTGACGTCATAGAAAAACGTGACAAAATCTCACACTTATTATTACATTTTACTTCATTAAAATTCATAAATCAAAAATAAGAAGCTAAATAGGAAAAGTAAAACATTTTTTCGTCATCTCTGTCTTTATTTAGTAATCAGAATTTCATACTTTTTTAGAGATTGCTACTTTTTCTTGATTGATTTTGATTGTAATCTTTCTATTTCTCTTTTGTTTTGTATTTTCCTGTTTGTACAATAAAGTATTTGTTATGTTATGTTAATTTATCTTTAACCTAGGAAACTACTCAATTAGATAAGTGCTGTATATGGGACGGGAAAACATAAAAACACCTCGATCGTTTCTTTAAAAAGGCTTTGCGTGTGGGCAATCGAATTTAAATCGTGTCGCTAACAAGAGTAGTATATAAAACATAATAATACTTACCTATGGTAGTTTAAATTACTATAAGAAAATAATTTGCTCGTATTAAAGGAATATTATCAACAATAATACATCACACATTGTCACGCTTTGGGTGCCTCATGACGGGTACAGACGTCGTGGCAGACCTCGAAAGAGATGGCGTGACGACTTGGACGCTTGCCGGAGGGACTGGCCGGAGTACGCGACCGCTGAAAATGGAAGGAGGGGGAGGCCTTTGCCCGGCAGTGGGATCTTGCAGGCTAGATTAGATTAGATTATCAAATATAAGTAAAGAGTACTTTAAACTTTAAAACTTTAAACCAGCAAACATGCATGAAGTCTTTGATGAGAGCGGAATAAGCGAAAGTGGTGTGTCAGGATCGTAGTAACTAAATTACCTACCCCAAAGGAAAATAGGCGTGGTCTTAAGTATGTATGAATTACTGTAGTGTGGCCTCCTTAGGCTTAGAGAAGAGCGGAGATGTGCGGATGTGACCAATCACAGCATTCGAGAGAGCGAAAAACGAAGACTCTGTCACTCTTTCCCTCTCGGTGATTGGTCGATTCCTGCACATCTCCGCTCATCTCCGCACAGCTCCGCGTCAATGGAAACGCAGCTTTAGACGACGCAGACATATTTGGGATAATTTAATATTATAATGTTAATTTTAACAGCTACTTAAATAAAAAAGGTTTCCCATTAACATCCCAAATTACATGAAAGACAATAGCATGTTCCGCCATTTTAAAACAATGAAAATAATAAAGCATTCACTCTTTATCTTAATACAATACGCCTTAAAATGATTCTCATCTGTAGGAGAATTCAAAATAACGTAACATCACGGAACATGTATAAGCTTTATTCTTTCAAATATTTTCCTCTCAGACGCCCTGAGCCTGAGGTTCGCGCCCAAGTGGGCACCCTCAGGCCTGTTGTCTTAAATTTTGTACCGGGTGAGGAGAGCCCTCAACGCTCTTATCTACAATAAGTCACGTCAAAAATAAAACATTTATAAGCATAACGCAGAATAAGATTTGGCTATAGACAATTGATATTACGTAGTTTCCACTGTCTATAGGCTCGTCCCCTATTACATAGAACTTAAAAAGCTGGCGAGGTGTGGGTGTGCGACTCTGCCTACCCCTTCGGAGTTCGGATATACCTACCAACATGCTAAGTATAAGTGATAAAAAAAACTATTACGTAGTACGTTTGACCTTCTAGGTGACGTCATCTTTCTATATGTTCATACAAACCCCACCCCATTAGGATTGGTCTGATAACACCTTAACACTTACGGATGCTAATAATGTATTATTTCTCTTGAAACCGCATACAAAAACCACCCACTTTTCATAAAACAGTCATCAATTTATGATATTCGTTCGGCGGCGGGTTAACCTCTCATCTGCCGAGATACCAGACACAATAGATTTTACATTGTGTCTGGTCGAGATCCGCGTTCCGGCAGATGAGAGGTTAATGATGATACATAGATCGAAAAAAAAATCGCATGGACTGGAGGAGGAACTGGGGCCTGTTTAATAAAACTTACAATTGTAAATTACAACGACAATTTGGTGTTCATTACGTAGCTAATATGAAACTGCAAAATATTCGTGATCACACACTCCGCATTGTACATCAAATTGTCATTGTAATTTACAATTGTAAGTTTTATTAAACAGGCCGTTGGTGGTGTAATGTTTAAAACGCTCGTCGGGTTCAAGTTCCATCAGAATTTTTTTCAAATTTTTCTTATTGTGACATTCGTCCGGTCTTTGAAATTCATAATCAGTTACCGATGTACAAAACATAGTTCTTTATCAGTCCGTATCTTTGGCATTCGATAGCTATGTATTGATTACAACAACAAGACGTTTTACAACTATCGATAAACTTCTTACTGGGGCCATGAACACAGCGGGCGCGATGTTTTGTAGAGTTTACGCCACTGACATAACAACTGGGGGGTTAAAATGGCCACATCGAAGCAGTTCATCTAAGAAAGCAATATTGCTATTTGACAGTTGTTTGCATTGCGCACTCACTTTTATATGCGCAAATATCAAATTGCAATATTGCTTTCTTAACCTCCTGAGTCCTCGTGTACTTAGATAAATTTGAGAAGAGTGCAGTTATTATGGTAGTGTATATATTTGGCTTTGTCACACATTTCGTCTGAGCTAGAAACAGGCAGCCATATTTTTATTGTTAATAGTAGCCATAGTTTTATTAAAGTTCAGGACTCAGTGATGATAAAAGATATGTTCTGCCTATAGAACACCCGGTATTAGCAACAACTTTCTTTCTCGGACCTTAGGACTCAGGAGGTTAAATTAATTGCTTCGATGTGGCCATTTTAACCCCTCTGATATAGCAACATGCCCGAACCGAAGGGGATATGAAGATGTGTATAGTACACCCACTCTTCGCTACGTTTAAGTCCCATGCGGCATATAATTGGGAGTGACCCTATTGCCATTAACCGGGCACACATTCTGGAGACCACGTGATATCAATTATTTATAATCCAAACATGCAATTTAAACTCACGAAGTCGAATTCAGTGAAAAGTATTTTTCTTTGTGAAGCCACACGACATTTTCTCGAGTAGTGCCATTGCAATCTCTTACATGCTACAATATATGTATATATAATATATATCTCATGCCTTTTTCCCGTTAGGATGTCCAGAGATCCACCACTACCACGGGATTCAAATTACCAAGCTTCCATAGACTAAGATTTTTTCGGGCATCCCGATACTTTCGCAACTCACAAAAAGGCAAGGGAAATAGTAAATATATAACACATGTAAACTCAAGTTTACCTACTACTTGGATATTTAAAAAAATAACAAAGCATTTTTGCAATATTCTACCTCAAAAAATTATTAAAATCCAAAATCGCACGTTCCGTAGCTCCACACACTGATTTAACATTATCTTATCACACTCATGGAGATATCACACAAAACAAAGTTGCTAGAAAACAGAACAACGATTTGTTTCCGTCAAATCCATCATTACAAACTATTAATATTAACTGATTATTTTAAAAACAAAATACAAAACAGAAAAATAAATGATAATTTATGTCAAAACGATAATATTTTGTTTTTGCTCGTGTACAAAATTTACACGTCGTGTAGATTTCCCTCGGATGGTACTTAAGGTCAGAAAGAAACCAGTCTACTAACCAACGTGATATGAGTCATGTAACGACTGGTATATAGTATAGCTACAGGTATAGTAGCCGGGGCCAACGGCTAAACGTGCCCTCCGAAGCATGGATTATATTACTTTCCAACAATTTAGTGTTCAGCCTGCAATGTTCTTTTCGCTGCGATTCACATCCGGTACTTCTGGATGGTGAGCCCTACCCTGGTCTGGCCGTTATTAGGTTAATTGTATTCTGTTTTTTATATGCTTCCAATCTAGGATGGACGATAAATGGATTATTTCAGAGGAAAAGTGAAGGCGCTTTTCCTTTTTTTTTACCTTTGATGGGTTTGCTCTTGGCTCCAGACTTGCTTGAAAGCATTGATGAGCCCATCATCATCATCAGCGGTGAGTGTTTGTGAAGTGAAAACAATATTGGATTTAACATTGGCGAGACAAACTGTAAGTTTTTTCCTAATTCTTCCACTGTCGCAACCCCCCTCCATTATATTCCATACATAACCTATAGCTGAACTTCTTATTGAAGTCTTAGTATGGATATAGGAACCGTACCTCATCAACCAAAGATCTCAAATTTAATGAGCGCATCGTCACCATATAAAGATAACCTCCAAGCGCGTTTTTAAAAATCACATTATTTTTAATTATTCCGGGTAAAAAATGTGACTACATATTTGATGTGGTTTTAAAGAATGGTGTTTATTGTGACGTTTTGTTAACAAATATCACATACGAGTGAGATTTTGTATAAAGCGCTTACGATAAGTTTTATACAAAATCACTATAAGGTGTCAGTACATAAATTAAGTTCCATAACAATTAGCGTAAAAATTATTACGCACATTTATCATTGAGAAATAAGGTCATATTCAAAATTAATTAATTGTGATTTATGTCAGCGGGTGTGGCGGCATTAGGCTTGTGCTCAGAATGTACAAATAGGCCATAATTTACTTAAGTTCAGGGGCCTTTGTCATGTTGCCAAAATAATGCCAATAGTTTTGTTATTGCTGAAAAATATAGTAGTATGAAATTTCTAATATTATCTGTCTGTATTATTATCTTTATTATATTTTTTACCGACTTCAAAAAAGGAGGAGGTTCTCAATTCGACCGTATATTTTTTTTTTTTTTTTTTTTTTTTTTATGTTTGTTCGGGCATATCTTCGTCGTATATGAACCGATTTTGATAATTCTTTTTTTGTTTGAAAGGAGATATACCCAAGGGGGTCCCATGTCAAGGAAGTCAGGATCTGATGATGGAAGACCAGAGAAATCGAGGGGAATTTTCAAAAATCGTAGGAGCGACTAGTGCGTTTGTAAAGTCATATTGATCGGATCGATCTTTAGGCTTCGGGAAAACTTCCCGACCTTCGAAAACTGGTCAGCATCAGGGAGATACCCTATGGCCTGGCAAAACTATACAACCTGGAGCAATTTTTCTTTCACGAAACGTATTTAAATCTTGATCAAATTCAATCGCCGGTGCAAAAAAACAAAATGGCGGAAAAAAAAGAATGGCCGCCATACAAAATTTTGTCGATTTTGGAAGAAGCCCCTTTGGGTAAAAATAATGTATGGGGCGCTTACTCAAAACGTCATGTAGAGTACGGAAATACTTTCTGGTCACCAAAAACTGCTCCGCATCAGAGAGATACTCTACGGCCTGGCAAAACTATCGCACGTGAACCAATATTTCTTTCAGAGCACTTATTTAAATCTTGGTCAAATTCCATAGCGCGTAAAAAAAAAACAAAATGGCGGAAAAACAAGATGGCCGCCATACACAATTTTGTTTTTTCAGAAAATGTCTCGGGATATAAAATATATATGGGGGTTGTGATCGGATCGTCATGTTAAGTATGGAAATACTTCCCGATTTTCGAAAACTGCTCCGCATCAGGGTGACACCCTACGGCCTGGCGAAACTATCACACCTGAACCAATTTTTCTTTCACGAAACCTATTTAAATCTTGGTCGAATTTAATGGCCGGTGAAAAAAATACAAAAAATGTACACATACACATGTGTGTGCGCGCGCGCGCGCGCGCGTGTGTGTGTGTGTGTGTGTGTGTGTGTGTGTGTGTGTGTGTGTGTGTGTGTGTGTGTGTGTGTGTGTGTGTGTGTGTGTGTGTGTGTGTGTGTGTGTGTGTGTGTGTGTGCGTGTGTCTGTGTGTGTGCGTGTATCTGTGTGTGTGCGTGTGTACGTGCGCGTGTGCTCGTGTGCGTTAGCGCGTGTGTGAGTGTGTGTGTGTAAACATGTTCATCAATAATAATTGTGATCACTACTAATAATATATTATATTATTATATATGAATATAAATCAGAAAATCTGTCTGTCTGCATCCTTGCTCGGTCTAACCATCACTTAAAATCGTAAAATAAAATAAAATTTTTAACAAAAAAAAAACCGACTTCAAACGCAAAACTAAAAAGCAATAAATAAATTTACTTCGCACAAAGTAATTAGTACGTATTTTCAATTAGTTAATTAATTTATAATTCTGAAGTCGGTGCCAAGTAAATGCTACAACAACCCTACTACAATATCAAATTACTATGTACACACAATATTGTTTAATACCTATATCAAAGCAATTACAAAACAATGTCAAACAAAAAATTACAAAACAATCAGTATTGAAAAATATATGAATCGGTACTTCGTTGTAGCATTTCCTTGGCACCGGCTTCAGAATTATAAATTAATTAACTAATTGAAAATACGTACTAATTACTTTGTGCGAAGTAAATTTATTTATTGCTTTTTAGTTTTGCGTTTGAAGTCGGTTTTTTTTTTGTTAAAAATTTTTTTCCATATAAAAATAACATTATGAAAACAACGATGTGACAAGCAAGCCGCATTATCTGGGGGCACGGGAGAGTCCCCGCCAAGACGAGCGAAGCGAAGCTTTTTTTTTAACGTGACTTATTGTAGATTTGCCGCAGATAGCATTAACTACTTAATAAATAAATAAATAAATAAATACTTGGCTGGACAAAAACAAACCGAAGCGCAAGCGCAGGGCACTACTCGCATCTACCGTTTCTCGAAACGTTTCATCGATTTTTGATCCCTCATAACTCAGGTTTGCATTATACCAGACAAACCAAGTTCTCAGGATATGTTTTTAGCAGTAGACTTATTCAACGTATAAAGTTTGAAATGTATAACATTGTAATTTAGATTTTATTGATATGTAAACAAGTAAACAAGCCAGATTTTGACACTCGCTGAGTGACTCACTGACACATTAACGATCATCACCACAATTATAACACCAACAACATTATAACATCATCATAATTTCAGACGTTTTAGAACACTTTCGAGGTTATTCAGAAAGAGTTTTATAAAAGGGTTTTTTATAAAAAGTTTTAATTCTATTTCTGTTTAGGATAGCTGTATTAAAACTTTCGGGTAGCAAATCCCCGGGGATATTGAGAGATGTTTTGAAATAAAATGTCTTAAAGTTAATTATTGTTAAAATGTGAAAATTAACTTTATAATGAAAGATAATATAATAAACAAATTATCTTTATTAAAAATAGCTTTACTTTTCTGCTGGAGAGGAGTGAGTAAATAACATCGTATTAAGCTGTTTATCATTCTGAAGGCTTCGGCAAACCAAATACAGGATTATTTTGTATAGACCACTTTCTGATTGACAAAAGACTAATGTTTTGACAATCAAACCACAGTCAAAAATGACCCATATAAATAAATAACCATCACGGGGCAGTAATAATGTGGTCGATTTTCCTTTGAATCGTAAATGTTTGATGCAAGATTGATATATTATGTATCATCATCATCATCATCAGCCCATTAATGTCCCCACTGCTGGGGCACGGGCCTGCCCTATGGATGGATAGGGAGATCGGGCCTTAAACCATCACGCGGGCCCAGTGCAGATTAATGGTTATTAACGACTGCTAATGCAGCCGGGACCAACGGCTTAAATTGCCTTCCGAGGCACGGAGGAGCTCGAGATTAAAACTTTTTTTGTGGTCACCCATCCTATGACCGGCCTTTGTGTAAGTTGCTTTACTTCAAGAATCGCAGACCGAGCGCGTTAACCGCTGCGCCATCGAGCTCCTCATGATATAATATGGAATTAATTAATATATTTATAGAACTACTACAACTGGAAAGTTGAGACAAAAACAATCGTGCTCCGACTATAGACAGTGGTATACACGCGTTGTTATATGCAATATAATAACATGCATAACAATGGGACATTACAACCTAGACAAATATAAAATGTTATATAACAGTAAACAGTCTGAGTAAATAGTCTGCGGTGGCTTATATCGGTGAAGTTCATAGTGGTAAACATAAATATACGTAAGTACATACATACATACATGCAAAAACTCACGCCCATTTGCAGCCACTTTTGATACATAGTCCTAAGATGGATGGATGGATACGCGCGCGCGCGTGTGTGTGTGTGTGTGTGTGTGTGTGTGTGTGTGTGTGTGTGTGTGTGTGTGTGTGTGTGTGTGTGTGTGTGTGTGTGTGTGTGTGTGTGTGTGTGTGTGTGTGTGTGTGTGTGTGTGTGTGTGTGTGTGTGTGTGTGTGTGTGTGTGTGTGTGTGTGTGCGTGTGTCTGTGTGTGTGCGTGTATCTGTGTGTGTGCGTGTGTACGTGCGCGTGTGCTCGTGTGCGTTAGCGCGTGTGTGAGTGTGTGTGTGTAAACATGTTCATCAATAATAATTGTGATCACTACTAATAATATATTATATTATTATATATGAATATAAATCAGAAAATCTGTCTGTCTGCATCCTTGCTCGGTCTAACCATCACTTAAAATCGTAAAATAAAATAAAATTTTTAACAAAAAAAAAACCGACTTCAAACGCAAAACTAAAAAGCAATAAATAAATTTACTTCGCACAAAGTAATTAGTACGTATTTTCAATTAGTTAATTAATTTATAATTCTGAAGTCGGTGCCAAGTAAATGCTACAACAACCCTACTACAATATCAAATTACTATGTACACACAATATTGTTTAATACCTATATCAAAGCAATTACAAAACAATGTCAAACAAAAAATTACAAAACAATCAGTATTGAAAAATATATGAATCGGTACTTCGTTGTAGCATTTCCTTGGCACCGGCTTCAGAATTATAAATTAATTAACTAATTGAAAATACGTACTAATTACTTTGTGCGAAGTAAATTTATTTATTGCTTTTTAGTTTTGCGTTTGAAGTCGGTTTTTTTTTTGTTAAAAATTTTTTTCCATATAAAAATAACATTATGAAAACAACGATGTGACAAGCAAGCCGCATTATCTGGGGGCACGGGAGAGTCCCCGCCAAGACGAGCGAAGCGAAGCTTTTTTTTTAACGTGACTTATTGTAGATTTGCCGCAGATAGCATTAACTACTTAATAAATAAATAAATAAATAAATACTTGGCTGGACAAAAACAAACCGAAGCGCAAGCGCAGGGCACTACTCGCATCTACCGTTTCTCGAAACGTTTCATCGATTTTTGATCCCTCATAACTCAGGTTTGCATTATACCAGACAAACCAAGTTCTCAGGATATGTTTTTAGCAGTAGACTTATTCAACGTATAAAGTTTGAAATGTATAACATTGTAATTTAGATTTTATTGATATGTAAACAAGTAAACAAGCCAGATTTTGACACTCGCTGAGTGACTCACTGACACATTAACGATCATCACCACAATTATAACACCAACAACATTATAACATCATCATAATTTCAGACGTTTTAGAACACTTTCGAGGTTATTCAGAAAGAGTTTTATAAAAGGGTTTTTTATAAAAAGTTTTAATTCTATTTCTGTTTAGGATAGCTGTATTAAAACTTTCGGGTAGCAAATCCCCGGGGATATTGAGAGATGTTTTGAAATAAAATGTCTTAAAGTTAATTATTGTTAAAATGTGAAAATTAACTTTATAATGAAAGATAATATAATAAACAAATTATCTTTATTAAAAATAGCTTTACTTTTCTGCTGGAGAGGAGTGAGTAAATAACATCGTATTAAGCTGTTTATCATTCTGAAGGCTTCGGCAAACCAAATACAGGATTATTTTGTATAGACCACTTTCTGATTGACAAAAGACTAATGTTTTGACAATCAAACCACAGTCAAAAATGACCCATATAAATAAATAACCATCACGGGGCAGTAATAATGTGGTCGATTTTCCTTTGAATCGTAAATGTTTGATGCAAGATTGATATATTATGTATCATCATCATCATCATCAGCCCATTAATGTCCCCACTGCTGGGGCACGGGCCTGCCCTATGGATGGATAGGGAGATCGGGCCTTAAACCATCACGCGGGCCCAGTGCAGATTAATGGTTATTAACGACTGCTAATGCAGCCGGGACCAACGGCTTAAATTGCCTTCCGAGGCACGGAGG
The DNA here is from genome assembly GCF_024362695.1 of Pectinophora gossypiella. Lineage (NCBI taxonomy): Eukaryota > Metazoa > Arthropoda > Insecta > Lepidoptera > Gelechiidae > Pectinophora > Pectinophora gossypiella. The sequence continues at coordinate 4,723,964 of NC_065425.1, read as the reverse complement.
AGCTCGAGATTAAAACTTTTTTTGTGGTCACCCATCCTATGACCGGCCTTTGTGTAAGTTGCTTTACTTCAAGAATCGCAGACCGAGCGCGTTAACCGCTGCGCCATCGAGCTCCTCATGATATAATATGGAATTAATTAATATATTTATAGAACTACTACAACTGGAAAGTTGAGACAAAAACAATCGTGCTCCGACTATAGACAGTGGTATACACGCGTTGTTATATGCAATATAATAACATGCATAACAATGGGACATTACAACCTAGACAAATATAAAATGTTATATAACAGTAAACAGTCTGAGTAAATAGTCTGCGGTGGCTTATATCGGTGAAGTTCATAGTGGTAAACATAAATATACGTAAGTACATACATACATACATGCAAAAACTCACGCCCATTTGCAGCCACTTTTGATACATAGTCCTAAGATGGATGGATGGATACGTAAGTGTTGTAAAGAAATATAACTTTCTACATTTAACTCTAAAACCATAACACATAAGCATACAGGGTGTTAGTGACATCGTAATGAATACCCAGGGGGATGATTCAGACCATCATGAATCTGAGTTAATATCAAGTGGAATTTTTCGTCGCAAAATTCATGATTTTTTTATTTCTTTTTTAATTATTTTCAATTCTATACTTTTTCAGTATTCGTTACGATGTCACTTACACCCCGTCCATGTACATACGGCAGCTACACAAGTAGATATGGGTGTTAGTGACACCGTAACGAATACTGAGGGAGATGATTCTGAGTTGATATCAATTGTAATGTCCTGTCAGAAAATTCATGAAAATTTTTGTGTTTTTTTAATTTATTTTTAGTTTCACACTTTTGCGACGGCAAATTCCACTTGATACAACTCAGAATCATGATTTGAATCAACGCTCAAAGTTTTCGTTACAATGTCACTAACACCCTGTATACGTCCAACAGCTAGGCACAGGCCTCCCGTCAAAAAAAAAAATAATAATTTTTATTTTCTTACTACTTAAATAATAATTTGATATATCTACTATAGTACTAAACACAGTACAGTACTGCAGTATAGCACAGCAGCAGCAGCTGCTGCTGCAGTTTACTGCAGTGTACTGTATCTAGTAGTGCAGTCTATCGTGGTCATAAATCACAACATAAACTTATTCCAAATACGGAAATCACAAACAATACATATAATACTTTACTTTGACACTAAACAGGTATTACAATCAGGTATAATACCTTACGGGATACGGGATACGGGTGAAGACCTCAACGGTTGCAGAGGCGAAGATGGGAGCCATCGGTACGGCAATGCAGGACGGAAGGGGCAAGTCACAGGGACTGTAACCTGGAACCTGACAGAGGGCAGTAGTAACTGTCAGTACTATTCAGAGGCGGAGAACAGGAGTCCTAGTATGCCTTTGTAATAAACTACTCTGGGCGCCATCCCACTTGCGTCAGACAGAGTACTGCGGGGCGGAAGGCAAGAGGGAAACCACTGCCCTATTTTTCACAAAAAAAGTAGCATGGAAATTCTGCACCGACGAGAGCGTGGCTGTTAAATTGATGATGATGATAATACCTTATACACTATTAGATATTATCCTCTATTATGATTGTTAACTGTTGTGCTCGTCTTTTAAATAAATAAATACATTTTATGGTTACTATACAGTCTACGGTCTAAACATCACCTCAAAATTCGCGAATCAGCATTCTTTTACAACAATTATTTAATCAATTTACTCGTTTATATGGTCTTCGGATGTTGTTGGCATTCATGGGATATCTCTAGAGAACGTGTGTTACATAATAAAACATAACAAATACGTTATTGCATTCGTAGGAATTATAGAAATACAAAACAAAAGAGAAATGGAAAGAAAATGATGAATGGAATGGATCTAAGTTGGAATGCGTCGTTTATCATCCCGTGGTCATCCCTCGTCCTAAGTTCTCTTGTCAATTAATGTTTTAATTACTTATTACTTACAGTTCTTAAGAAACTAGTTTATGTAGTAGTTGATAGCTATTATGTGCGTAGGTAGTGACTGTGTTTCTCAAGAAATTCTATATTTTTGTTAAATCTCTTGAGAGTTATTCAGTCGTGTTTGAGTATCGATGTATAGATGATGTGATGTGTGTCGATAACAATTGAATAACCTATACGTAATGTTAGTAACCCTCCTCACAATGTAGGGTGAAATCGTCTATAATAAAAGATGAATTATAGATACAATAATTTTATACAATTCACCGATCTGGAAGTTACTATTACGGCCTTCATAAGATCCTATTGTTATCAATACAATGGAGAATTTGCTCTTTGTCGAAGACTTGGCAGAAAAGTTAACTTCTTATATTAGTGGCAGGGTTGTCTTTCGACCTTCAACCTTGATTTTCATGCAATTGGAGATTGACCGTTCGGTGTTACGGCGTACATACAATTTCCAAGGTCAGCACAGACCTAGAGCACTTCCTAATAACGCTAACTAATCTTCGATCGTGTGGGTTGTGAGGTGGAGTACCAACCTCATCAACCCTTGTGTCAGGGTTACTATTGAACCGCCAAGGCCCCTGACATGGCTCATGTAACGACTACTAACTTACATCAGTAAGTAGTAACCGGAACCAACGGTTTAACGTGCTTCCAAACCACGGATCACACTACTTTCGGACAATCAGGTGATCAGCCTGTAACGTCCTAACCAAAATAGGGATCACAAAGTGATTTTCATGATATGTCCCCACCGGGATATGAACCCGGGACCTCCAGGTCGTGAGACGAACGCTCAAACCACTGGACCACGAGGCCGAATTAATGAGGTGGGCAGACCGCAAGCAATCAGAAGATAACTTACAGCCACTTTGGAAATGAACTCCTGATATGATACTATGTTATACATACATAACATACATAAACAGCCTAGAAAACTTCGGAGGGCACGTTAAGCCGTTGGTCCCGGCTATTAGCCTTAAAAAACACCTCCGCCAACGCGCAGTGAAGCAGCGTGATAGAGTATGCTCAATACCCCCTCCAGTTGATCTAAGAGAGGCCAACATTATAATATATTGATATGATATTCAGCCGATCACAGATATCGTTCCCTTATAGTGAAAATCAAGTAATCGCTTTTCTAAGAAATTACATTAGAATGAGACTTTTGTTAAATGCTAGTTTCAATCCAGGTAAAAAAAAAGCGGTATCAACTTTACGAGGAATGTAATTGATTGAATGAAATCGAGGTTTAGTTAAAGAACTTTAATTTTCACTACAAATCAACGATATAATGATACATCGTGTTAGAAAGCACATAGTCAAAGTAATCAATCAAAAAAGTTCCAGCAAGACCGCGACATTATACTGACTGTTCTCTCAAAGGATTCTAAGACAATACAGTATAATTAAAACACATAATAACGGGTTCTTACCGCGTTTAAATGGGGATATGGGACTCCCGTATGAGAACCCGTTATTATGTGTTTTAATTATGATAATAACCGCGTAAACTTAAAACAATGTATAATACAGTATAATACACCCAAAGTCCCAAAACAGCAAAACAGTAAGCTGTTAAATTTTACATCCCCACTTGTTATCCCTTCTCGATCCCGGTAAGGCGACAACATTCACATTTGGCGGCTATTCCGACCTCAATTTGGCAACCCTGCAAATAGACATTAGACTAAACGATAATGTAAGACGTTGATACTGAACATCAGGAACTGGCTTTGTTGCCCTGACCTTGGGTCAAAGTGGATTAGCCAAAGTCAAAGTTGAATCGAAAGCCGAAGTGGATTTACGAGGTGAAAGTAAATAAGTAATAATATAATAATATACACATACATACACATACATAAACTCACGCCCATAATCCCAAATGGGGTGGGCAGAGCCACAAGTAATCAAAGACAACTCGCAGCCACTGTAATAATATAAATAATATAATATAATAATGTAATAATATAAAATACGTAAGTTAATGTTTTCGTAAGTAATTATCATACATTACATCGCACTACACACACACACACACACACACACACACACACACACACCCACACCCACACCCACACCCACACCCACACCCACACCCACACCCACACCCACACCCACACCCACACCCACACCCACACCCACACCCACACCCACACCCACACCCACACCCACACCCACACCCACACCCACACCCACACCCACACCCACACCCACACCCACACCCACACCCACACCCACACCCACACCCACACCCACACCCACACCCACACCCACACCCACACCCACACCCACACCCACACCCACCCCCACACCCACACCCACACCCACACCCACACCCACACCCACACCCACACCCACACCCACACCCACACCCACACCCACACCCACACCCACACCCACACCCACACCCACACCCACACCCACACCCACACCCACACCCACACCCACACCCACACCCACACACACACACACACACACACACACACACACACACACACACACACACACACACACACACACACACACACACACACACACACACACACACACACACACACACACACACACACACACACACACACACACACACACACACACACACACACACACACACACACACACACACACACACACACACACACACACACACACACACACACACACACACACACACACACACACACACACACACACACACACACACACACACACACACACACACACACACACACACACACACACACACACACACACACACACACACACACACACACACACACACACACACACACACACACACACACACACACACACACACACACACACACACACACACACACACACACACACACACACACACACACACACACACACACACACACACACACACACACACACACACACACACACACACACACACACACACACACACACACACACACACACACACACACACACACACACACACACACACACACACACACACACACACACACACACACACACACACACACACACACACACACACACACACACACACACACACACACACACACACACACACACACACACACACACACACACACACACACACACACACACACACACACACACACACACACACACACACACACACACACACACACACACACACACACACACACACACACACACACACACACACACACACACACACACACACACACACACACACACACACACACACACACACACACACACACACACACACACACACACACACACACACACACACACACACACACACACACACACACACACACACACACACACACACACACACACACACACACACACACACACACACACACACACACACACACACACACACACACACACACACACACACACACACACACACACACACACACACACACACACACACACACACACACACACACACACACACACACACACACACACACACACACACACACACACACACACACACACACACACACACACACACACACACACACACACACACACACACACACACACACACACACACACACACACACACACACACACACACACACACACACACACACACACACACACACACACACACACACACACACACACACACACACACACACACACACACACACACACACACACACACACACACACACACACACACACACACACACACACACACACACACACACACACACACACACACACACACACACACACACACACACACACACACACACACACACACACACACACACACACACACACACACACACACACACACACACACACACACACACACACACACACACACACACACACACACACACACACACACACACGCTAACACGGTTCATTTTTTGCATGTTATGATATCCTGTTATTGGCGAAGATATTTTGTACATGTATTATTAAGTAGTCGACTGTTGTTAATGCTGTTGGATATCTAAATAAATAAATAAAGTAATCTTGAGATTTATGGGGGTAATAACAACATTTTTACTTAGAGTAAATTGTTTTAAATTGGCAGGAGCTCTGTTACCAATGTGACCCGTCGTCAGGCCGATAGCGATAAGTGCCGAATGAGGAAAATCGTCGACCACGCCGGCGGGTCGGTGTCGGGGTCTTGAGTTATCGATCAGCAACTCTACATAGGCACTCTTTACTTTGACATTGAGATTGCACCAAGGACTCTTCAGTTGTGCAATTTTCCCATAAATATATGCCTTGGGTGGTAATTAAATGGGGCTGAATTGAAGTTGCGTGTTTGGCATGTAATAAGTAATAGCTCAGTGCATGCATTATTAAGTTATGTCAATTGTGAGAAAATACTTTATCGCTTCAAGGGAACTGTCACGTAAATCATTCTAGGATTGATGTTGAAAGTTGAAATGAAATAATTAACGGAAATTATTTTGTAAAGCATGATTGTTGACCAATGTGGCAATATTGTTGTTGTTTAAATTCGCCTTATATAAGGCAGGCAAAGATCTGAGGACCATACAGCCTTGATTTTAGTAATTTAATATTCGAAATTCACGATCAAAATAGACCTAACTATGACAAATGGCCCCTCCGGTTGATTGAGGGGAGGCCTGTGCCCAGCAGTGGGACGTATATAGGCTGTTTATGTATATATGTATGATAAATGGCAATTGACGTATTTTTTTTTGTAATTTAATGGCCTGATTGCACGACCTTTAAGACAAGTAAAATATGACATAACTAGTGATGTAACCTCGAATAGTGTGGTGGTCAAATTGCCAGGCGTTTTCATCGGTTATTTTCAATTCCACTTAGTATCAACTCAGAATCATGGTCTGAATCATCTCTCAAAGTTTTTCGTTACGCTGTCACTAACAAATTTGGGGAACACCTGTGAGTACCTTGTACTTGAAAAATGTATAACGTACACTATAATAAACATAAACATATTTAGTTGAAAACAATATCATAGGTCATACTTTGGCTTATAATAGACCGTAGGTACCTACACATAGGGCCATTTCCGTGAATCGATTGTTTTCCTTTGTTACTCAGTTCTTTAGAGACTGGTTGACGGTAACAATTTTGCTTTGATAGCACATGTGAAGGCTACATTAAGTTTGCAGCAAGTGAATTCAAGGACTTTCTATATTAAGCTATTGGATCGTTAACACTTGCGCGTTCCCAACGTAATGGATTTGTCATCGTCTTAATTTGTGGGAATTAACGGGGCTGTTAATTTGTGATCGATTCAAATTCAAATTCAAAAATATCTTTATTCAATAGGTAACATAGTTACACATTAAATCGTAAATTTTTACATAATCAACGTCGCATCCGCCTAAAACTACTGCAGCTTCTCACAACCTGTATAGCCGGGGAATTGTAGTAGTGAGCGATTTGTATGCAGCTGCATACTTATTTTGATACATTCCATTAGATCGAGCGAAATATATCGATTATGAACACGTCACTAATCTTAGCCACGCGAATGTCACAACACTAATTTTGACGGTTTTAAAAAGAACATTTTATTAATTAGTTTATAACATTCTACGAAAACGAATCTAATGTAATTAATTGCAAACAAATTGAACACATTAAAATTTCCTTTAATGTTATGACGCTTTAATGAGTATTAAATTTATTTTATTACGGTAAATAATTTCTTTATTTATTGTAGCGAATATTGCCCGAGGATAATAGCTTTTAAAACTCCTCGATTCGTTAATTTCAGAAAGTTGACTTAATGAAATATTAAGTTGAAAATAAGAAGAAAATTATTTATTCCAATGAAAATTATTATACCAAGAAACAAGATAATTATGATGTAAAAATGAACGTAGATTTTTACTTCACATCTTGATTCTTGTTATCTTCATCGTTTAAAGAGTACCTATTATGTTTATTTTCATAAAACCATAAATCCCGTGTTTTCTTTTGTATTTGATGCATTTTCAGAACCGTAACGAACAAATATATGCTTAATTATATATGCTCACTATTTATCATAATGACAGATAATGCATTAGAATTTGCAATAGCAGTCTTTAATAACCATCAATCCGCACTGGGCCCGCGTGATGGTTTAAGGCCCGATCTCCCGATCCATCCATAGGGAAGGCCCGTGCCCCTGCGTGGGGACATTAATGGGCTGATGATGAATAGCTGTTGAAGTATTTATTATAGATAGATAAAATACTTCATTGAACACAATGGCCACAAGATACGCAGAAATAAGGACTACAGACACAGAAAGGCCTTATTGCTCATGCAGCAATTTCTTCCAGGCAACTTTTGGGTACAGGAAAATTTGTACAAATATAATAGTGCCTCAGGAATCAGCACCATTATCGAAGAGCACACAAAGTGAAATGTAAACAAAACGATATAAATCCTTTTTTATCTATAAGCTGACTTATTGAGGTTAATCTCTGTTGGAATATATAAACTGCGTATATTTATAAAGGCCATCATATTCATGTTAATATTTTATGCTAAACTTGCCACGTTTGTGTGTTTAAGCTTCTCGCTAACCTGTGAATATCTCGACCTATTTTTAGGCAGTTTTTTCTTGTATGCCTACTCTCTAACTCGTATATCCTCAGTATTTATTGCGATGTCACTTACACCTCATACAAGTACATACAGGTAGCCAAACAAGTACGTATGGGTGTTAGTAACACCGTAACGAATACTAAAGGGGATGATTCAGACCATGATTCTGAGTCGATATCAAGTGGAATTTCCTGTCGGAAAAGTCAAGAATAGTACTTTTTTAAATATTTTCAGTTCTATACTTCTGCGACGAAAAATTCCACTTAATATCAACTTAGAATCATGGTCTGAAACATCACTCAAAGTTTTAAGAATAAGAATAAAGTAAATTTAAGTTTTCGTTAAGATGTTACTGACACCCTGTATACTATAACCTTCCCTAACCCTTCGGGTTCACAGGCGTGATGTTACCTATATTCTATCTCTTTCAAGAAAGTTCAAAACTAATTACTAGTTAATAAGTGGTTACCTATTCTTCACTCAAACAATAAAGTTCGACAGAGTTATTAAACATAATTGCATTCTTCATAACAATTTTGACTTTAATAAGCTGTGAGGTTTGGAGTCAAAGTTCGCGTTCCTTAATAATATTGGTAACTTTTAGATTATTACGAACGAAAATTGACTTTGAAAGAATAATTATCCTGTCAAATTAAAAGAAAACAAAAAAAAACATTTTTTTTCTAAGTATTGTATAAGTCATAATGAATAAATATGAGAAAGTGAGGGTAAAAAATAAAATTCCAAAACATATTATTCATTTCAGATATACGTATATTTTGAATAAAAAGGCAGTTGTTTTAACATAACGATATTTATTGTGTTATGGTGACATTTAGCTTTTCTTCTTCTTTGTGTGGTTTGTGAGATCAATACCCGACCTCTTCAATCATGGTGTCAGGGTTATGAGCCGCTAAAGACTAGGAGTCGTGTAACTTGTGGCTTTGACTTTTGTATTCTTCTGTGACTTATGTATATTTATGTGTTCCAAACTGTAACCTGCTTGATAGCGAACTTCATCATATGCCTTATTTATAAAAAAAAAGAAGGGGAAGACCAAGAAAAGCTAACATCGTGTCTCGAAGGCGAACGTCGCGTCTTATAGGGAAGTCAGAGAATTGGCCTTCGTCACGAACGGATACCGCTACACCGACAAGAGTGTGGCTCTTAAATTAACGATGATAAAAAAAATCAAAGTTACAATGTCAAAAAAGAAAAAAAATCATTACGTGTTCGGCGTTTAATGGCTATTTAAATATGAACGAAGAACGAATTTGACTGAGCTTAAGACCAACGACTAACTTGGCTCTTGTTCTTCATAATTCATACCTCGAGTCGCTGAAAAATTTAATTCGAATTCTCGTTCCATCCCTGAGGGTTTGGGCCCAAAACTTCTCCGCCCATAATTGAAGCTAATAAAAATTTATGGCGCACAAACTGGCGCGAACTTCGTAACTGACCTTTTCTAGCGTGAGACTGGCGGGATTATATTCTTAGAAATTTTTATTTTTTTACCATTTTTTTTTTATAATTTAAACCGAATATCTCAATCTCTTTATTCAAAAATATAAAACACAGAATAATACCTCTACATAACTTAAAATATCTTACTTTAGGCATTAAAATTACAAATAATTAAAACTATACTACTAAAACTAAATTAAAAAGCTCAATTAAAGATGCTCCCTTTTATCACCTCTCGACCGAATGAGTGTTATATTTAAATGTTTTTTTTTTTCATTACTATCTTTTGTTACACTTGCACCAATGAGTTATTAATTTATCTTAACACGTGTAGTTGTTTCACAGTGGACTCGTCCGTTTTAGATGGCTGGAATAAGTAAATGGCTGGAAAAGGAAAATTAGATTTATTTTTAATGAATTTAGTCTGGCTTCTATTTTTAGTTTAAAAAATAAAACATACCATCCTCGAAGGGATAGGCATAGAATACACATCTACTCGCCAGTTGTGTATATTACTAGATTAGCATTTTATAATAATATATCTTTGACTCACGTGCTGTGCGGTGAAGGAAAACATCGTGAAGAAACCCACATTCCCGAGAAATGCATTTTCCGAGGTATGTTACCTAACCTGTATTAGGCTGGTTTTCCTTTCATAGGTTGGAAGGTCAGACAGGCAATCGCTTCTGTATAAAACCGGACCTGTCAAATCTTCGGATTAGTTAAGCGGACCCTGTGAAAAACGGGATAATGCTAGGAAGATGATGATGATGAATTTATCTTTGACTTAGTCATAGCTTCTACTCCGTGGTATCTGCCTACCCCAACGTTTAATGGTATTCTATTTTTAACTATGCATTTGCAAATATAATATTGAACAATATAGATTGACTAAGGCCTAAGCAATAATAGACTAAGTGAACCTAGTACGCAGGTCACGTCGAAGTCAATTGTTTTTACGGTCGATTGTCAGCTAAGTGCGCGTGCGTAGGTAGGATGGCGATATAGTGAACGATTTTATCGTTATTTGCCCATTTGCAATTAGCTGTTTGGTTCCTTTCATCAATATTAAATATGTCTATGTTTTATTGTGTCCTAACACATTATCATCACGCATCACGCCTCTATCACCAAAGGGGTAGGCAGAGGTCTTCTGCTCTTATATACCACGGCTATCTTCTACTCGTAATCGGAAGAATTTCTGAGAAACGTACCTATTTACTTGTTTCATACTTTTAAGGCGTGATTTTTCTGTAGTCGGACTTTGAGGTTGATGGGGTTGGTAATCCACACGATAGAAGAAGAGGTGAAATTGTTTTTATATTCTGTTCTGTGTACAATAAACTGTTAAATAAATAAATAAACATTCTGCTACCGTTCGTCGCTGTACTTTAACGCAGGCGCGGATTAAAAAACTCTTTAACACCCAGTTTATGCTATCTAAAATGAAAATAAAACTTGTTATTCTTTCCTTATGCAGGTGAGAGCTTATTTAAATGCTAATTTCATAGACACCGAAGCGTATAAATTTGCTTGAAACGACAGAACTGCACATTTTGTATTTTTACAGTATGAAACGTGAACGTATTTTTCAAATATACGTAATTCTGGGTTCACGTCAAATCTAAAATTAATTCACGTCCAAAAACTATCCTTCTTTGGTTTTCTCTTTATCATTTTATGAACTGGTAGGATTTGAGCCACGATAGGTGATGAATGGAATTAAAAAAGCCGGTCAAGTGCGAATCCCACTCACAAATTCAAATTCAAATTCAAAAATATCTTTATTCAGTAGGTAACATAGTTACACTTTGAATCATAATTTTTTACATAACGAACGTCTCATCCGCCTAAAACTACTGCAGCTTCTCACAACCTGTATAGCCGGGGAAAAGAAGCTGCAAGAAAAACGTCGGCACAGGTCCCTAGACGTTCTTTAAAAAAATAAACATAAAATATTGTTATACAATTGAGAAATTTAGCTGCCTAATACATTCATATCTTCTACATAATCACTAACTTTATAATACCTTTTTTGTAAAGTTGCTGTTTAACTACTGTCTTAAAACAGTTGAAAGGCAAATTCTGAAAGTCAATGGGAATCTTATTGTAAATTACGCACACCGAGGGTTCCGAAGCTTTGACTTGGTTCTTTCGAAAAAAGCGTTCCGAATTTGATACCGGTATGATAGCCTGGGCCTCTTCCGACTCTGTTACTTACATCAGCTTCATGAATCCGTTTCGTAGGGCGCTTGAGTTGAGGTTTGGCCACTAGCATCGATAGGTGTGTGATAGGCTCTGTTGACAATTGCAACATAAAAATACCTTTAAAAAAGCTTATAAAAAATATTAATTCTTTACTTTTTTAATTAATCTTTAATTCATCGATCTCTCTCTTATTGTCGGACGTGTTTGTAACCTTTGTAATTACCCACTTAAATAGAATTATATGCGAAGTGGCAAAACAATCAGCGTTTCTTTACTACAGTCTACGAGTGGTGAAATAATCAATCCACACACATTTTAACAGGCTCTATGTACGAAATGAAATAACAAAAAATGCCTCTGCCTTGACACCACGGCGCCCCGTCTCGACACCGCAACGCCCCCGCCGCGACACCACGGCGTTCGCGCCTCGACACTGCAACGCCATCGCCGCGACACCACGGCGCCCCCGTCTCGACACCGCAACGCCCCGCCGCGACACCACGGCGCCCCAGTGTCGACACCGCGACGCCTCCGCCGCGACACCACGGCGCCCCCGTCTCGACAGCGCAACGCCCCCGCCGCGACACCACGGCGCCCCCGTATCGACACCGCAACACCCCCACCGTGACACCACGGCGTTCTCGCTTCGACACTGCAACGCCCCCGCCGCGACACCACGGCGCCCTCGTCTCGACACCGCAACGCCTCCGCTGCAACACCAGGGCGCCCCCGTCTCGACACCGCAACGCCCCCGCCGCGACACCACGGCGCCCCCGTCTCTACACCGCAACGCCCCCGCCGCGTCACCACGGCGCCCCCGTCTCTACACCGCAACGCCCCCACCGCGACACCACGGCGTTCTCGCTTCGACACTGCAACGCCCCCGCCGCGACACCACGGCGCCCCCGTCTCGACACCGCAACGCCCCCGCCGCGACACCAGGGCGCCCCCGTCTTGACACCGCAACGCCCCCGCCGCAACACCACGGCGCCCCCGTCTCTACACCGCAACGCCTCCGCCGCGACACCACGGCGCCCTCGTCTCGACACCGCAACGCCCCCGCCGCGACACTGCAATGCCCCCGCCTAGACACCGCGGCGCCTCCGCCTAGAAACCGCGACGCCCTCGCCTTAACTCCGCCGCGCCTCCGCCTCAACTCTTGAATTTAGATCGTGTGAGCGACGCGCTTTAGTCTGCTTTCACCTATCGACGCGAGAAACTTAAGCCCCATTAGCAGTAAATGCGCCATTATTCCAAGCTAGAATATTTTAAAAGGCATGAATAATGTTACTAATTTGGCTACTAGCCCAATAGTCTCTACTAACCCTCAGATACTGTAGAGCAGTAAAGTGGAGATTTTGTTTGCTTCATTATCATAATCTGTTCTCTAGTGTAGGTATAACGCAGGCTATTCCTTTGTGCTATCCAATATCTTTATATCCATACTACGTCTCATCACTAATTTAAGAGCCCTGCTCTTGTCGGTGTAGCATTCCCCATGCTACTTTTTTAGGGAAAAATAGGGCATTGGTTTCCCTCTTGCTTTGCGTCAATACTCTGACGCGAGTGGGATGACGCCCAGAGTAGTCTATTTCAAAGCTGTATTAGGACTCGTGCTCTCCGCCTCTGAATAGTACTGACAGTTACTGCTACTATGAAACAAATAATAAAGGAAATAAAATAATAAATATTATTTCCCATTAGTGTTGGTACATCAAATACCACTCTACTTAATACAATCTTGATACACCACTTTCGCTTCCTCTCAGTGTCGCAATGTCTAAAAGAATAGAAAAATAAAAGTAGAAATTAGATTATAAAAAGTCTTTCAATAAAGCTACGTATAAAACGTCAAAAATAAGACATGCTTAGAGTTATGAGAGTTAAATAAAATCAGCGATTTGAGTTATCGATTACGACTTTTCAAAGGCGGAATCGGCTTAAGCTGTTAAAAGTTAGACATCAACGTTATTGTTGGCCACACTTTGTGGGCCGAGTTTGAGGCCTAACTTTTAATGGCAGTCTTTGAAGCATACATCTGGGTACTTCATTTAATTCTGACTCATTTGAAAAATAATTATACCTATATTAATTAAGAATCTCTTTATATCGTGTGATTGTGAGGTAGATTACCAACCCCATCAACCCTGTTGTCAGGGTTACTATTGAGCCGCCAAAAGCCCCTGACATGACGACTACTAACTTATTAGTAAGTAGTAATCGGGACCTACGGCAGTGAGACGTGGCCGCTTACTATGGGTCTCGTGAGGAGGCTCGGTGTCGCTCAGCGGGCAATGGAGAGAGCTATGCTCGGTATTTCCCTGCTCGATCGAATCAGAAATGAGGAGATCCGCAGGAGAACTAAAGTCACCGACATAGCTCGAAGAATTGCAAAGCTGAAGTGGCAGTGGGCAGGACACATAGCGAGGAGAACCGATGGCCGATGGGGCGGAAAGGTTCTGGAATGGCGACCACGTGTCGGACGACGCTCAGTGGGTAGGCCCGCTACAAGGTGGACCGACGATCTGGTGAAGGTCGCGGGAAGCCGCTGGATGCGGGCAGCGCAGGACCGATCGTCGTGGAGATCCTTGGGGGAGGCCTATGCCCAGCAGTGGGCGTCATACGGCTGATGATGATGAATCGGGACCAACGGCTTAACGTGCCTTCCGAAGCACAGATCATCTTACTTTCAGACAATCAGGTGATCAGCCTGTGATGTCCTATATCCAAACTAGGGATCACAAAGTGATTTTCGTGATGTGTCCCCACCGGTACTTCTTGTACGGGGTGTAAGTGATATTATAACGAATATTGGGATGGATGATTCAGGGCATTATTTTGAGTATCAAGTGGAATTTTCCATCGCAAAAGTGAAGAATAGAAAATAATTAAAAAAAAAACACGAAAGATCCACTTGATTTTATTTTAGAGGTAGAATCATGGTCTGAATCATCCCCTTCAGTATTACTATGTCACTTACACCCTGTATACACCTGCTCTTCGCCAGCTATTTATAAGTTCCATGTAATAGAGGCCGAGCCTATTGCCATTAACCGGGCTCAAATCCTGGAAACTACTGCATTCCATCTGCATTAAAGAAAGAAAGAAAGAAAGAAAGAAAGAAAGAAAGAAAGAAAGAAAGAAAGAAAGAAAGAAAGAAAGAAAGAAAGAAAGAAAGAAAGAAAGAAAGAAAGAAAGAAAGAAAGAAAGAAAGAAAGAAAGAAAGAAAGAAAGAAAGAAAGAAAGAAAGAAAGAAAGAAAGAAAGAAAGAAAGAAAGAAAGAAAGAAAGAAAGAAAGAAAGAAAGAAAGAAAGAAAGAAAGAAAGAAAGAAAGAAAGAAAGAAAGAATCGTTTATTATAAAGGGACACCACAGTTACAAATATAAAACAAATATATAATTTAAAACACGGAGTAACACACAACTTACAATCAAACAAAACACATAATAAAAACAACATACACGAGAAATAGAAATAATTGAGTGTATGGACTGGTCAACGATGGTGGTGGTGTCCTTTATAAAAGGGCCTCACTCAGCATAAGCCGCGGCGCGAGCCACGACGCTGGTATTCTGTGGACCCTGCTAAGTGAGGCACGGAAGCCGTGTCTCCCACAAATACAACTTGAATGGATACATAATAATATTTACTTATACTATGAAAACAAAGTAGTTTACAAAAACATATATTAAAAGCGTGTGTGTGTACAGTGTATCTACAAATACATGAAAGAAATACAATAATACTTACAAAACAATACATATAAAACGATGAAATAAACAAATAAATAAAGTTAGAAATGTTAGAATGTGTTTCATTATCTAATGCAATCCAATTATCTATGATACAAACATTAATTCAAACTCATAAAGTTGAATTTAAGTGGTTTAGTGCCTGTGCCCGGACTCGAAACCGGGACACTACGATGTAAGTCACGTGGTATTCGAAATTTGTCTATGCGATTTTTTTTTATTCTGATATGAAGTAGTGTTGCCGAAAAATCGATAGTTTTACTATCGATAGTAAACAGCCAAAATCATCTACCCAACCGATAGGCCTATCGATAGTATCGATACTATCGATAGTTCTGTACGATCGATAGTGACCTTAATTTCGATAGTATTGAATGTAGCATTGTGTGGAACAGTTTACACCATTTAAAGCTCGTATTTAATATATTTTATATTACGTGGGTGTTTTTGCAGTGGATATTTGGTTTTGAAGTAGGCAATTCTCTAAACTTAAAAAAAACACTGTTAAGTGGAGTGGATAGGATTTTTTTTATAATACTATCGAAATTAAGGTCACTATCGATCATACAAAACTATCGATAGTATCGATAGCTTGCGCAATATCGAAGAGCGATATTATCGATAGTATCGATAGTATTGATAGATTTTTGTTTTTCCACTATCGATACTATCGATAGTATCGATACTATCGATTAATTATCGATACTATCGTTTTTTGGTAAACTATCGATAGTTCGATCGAAAACTATCGATAGGGCACTATCGAGCGGCAACACTAATATGAAGTCCTTAGAAGGATTTGATGAACTTTTTTATTATTTTTTTTTTAACGGTATGGTGACAGGTAATTAATTAGCTTTTTTTTTGACGTGACTTATTGTAGATTTGCCGCAGATGGCATTAACTACTTGGCCGGACATATGGGGAGCGCTGAAGGCCCTACCCGGTACAACAATAGGCCTGAGGGTGCCCAGTTGGGCGCGAACCTCGGCTCAGGGCGTCGTCGGGCGTGGACTATGGGGTAATTAATTAGCCCATAGTCCATAATAATAAAACAATCCATATTAAACAAAAATCCATAATAGTAATAAAAAAAAATGTGTAATAGAAATGGTACCACTCCCCGGAAACTTCATACAAACAACTTCGTTTTACACAGACACTACACATTGATTATCGTACACGCGCATCTGTGTGTGTGACGTTTAACACTATACGATTCAAGTCTAAACTATGTTCGAGCGAAACTAGTGAGGTAAACCTAGCTCAGACGTTGGTGGGGAGCTGAGTGTTGCCGTTCTATAAGTAGTACCCCGGCCCCGGCTCCGGGTTCGAATCCCGGTGGGGGCATATCACAAAAATCACTTTGTGATCCCTAGTTTGGTTAGGACATTACAGGCTGATCACCTGATTGTCCGAAAGTAAGATGATCCGTGCTTCGGAAGGCACGTTAAGCCGTTGGTCCCGGTTACTATTTACTAATGTAAGTGAGTAATCGTTACATGAGCCATGTCAGGGGCCGTTGGCGGCTCAATTATAACCCTGACACCAGGGTTGATGAGGTTGGTATTCTACCTCACAACCCACACGATAAGAAGAAGAAGATAAGTAGTACCCATTATTGCTTATTCTATGATGGCACTAAGCTCACGATTATACGGGATATATCCATCAGAGGTACATCCATCGCAAGTTGAACTAAGTATCCACACATCACCAAGCTTTCTGTTAGACCAATGTGATAGGTGGTGAGCTGTATCGCCGTCTATAACGGTACTTAATTACAATTTATAAATAGAAACACAATAAGCTTTGGACCCTACACAACTAGTCCATTTCAAGAACTTTGTTCAAATAAAATACAAAACGTATTATAAAGTGAATTATTTTCCATGTAAAGGTGGCTTTTAATGAAAATCCTTTGTGAATATTGAATTCTTAGAAAGCTATTTTAATTATAATATTATTTTTCGCTCGTTATTTATCAGGAAAAATGTATTTTCTATTTTTAACAATATTATTTATACATTACTCAAATACATATAATAAGGCCGCCTATTGTGCTTATTTTTATTCGTATGTTTATGTCCTTTGTATATATTGTTGTGCAATAAAGTATTCATAAACATAATCATACTTAATCATTTATTTGCCATTGAAAAGGGTACATTACACTAGCAGCACATCTCTTAATATTGATTGATTGATGTAATTGTGTTCTTGTGTGTCACCAATTTGTTTCTCAAACGGGGAGCGCTGGTTCAAATCCCGATACGGAACTTATGACAGTGCCAATGAGTTATTAATTCATATTTCGTGCAATTTTCCCTCACCACTTATCACGTTGGTCTAACAGAAAGCATGGAAGATGACAACGAAAGGCTCGCTCCTATTACCTACCTATATGAGACTTAAACATAGCTGGCGAGAAGTGAATGTATTTACTACAGAAATCGTCTTACCCCTTCGGGCACAGGCGTGATGCTGTTTTGTTATGTGTTATGTGACGTAACAGTTTAGATATCGTAAAATCAAGGTCATTTGTTTTCTAGTTGTTACACAGTTATATAGTCATATACAATTCTCATCAAAAAAATCGAAACACTTCCGTTTTCATTGTTTCTGTCCGAATTTAACACAAAAAAGAATTCATACGATGAAAAAAAATACATAAATGTATAGCTGGCAGTTTGGCCATTACAATAATAAGCGAAAATTCTAAATTCAAAATTAGAATTTCATTTGTTTATCTTATAAACGAAATGAATCACTGTTTTGAGACAAATGTGTGTTTAGGGTTGGAGTACATTTAGCGTTTAAAAACTAAAAATTGGCGCCTATCCTTAAACTTTTTGTTTTTTATTTCAATACTGTGACTTTGGGACGTCTGAAAAAAGGTTTTTTTTCTAAAACGTATGGATACTTCGCCCACAGAAGCCGCCCAAGTTGTGGCATTGCTGGATTCTGGCCTTAGTCAGCGTGTTGTGGCTGCAAGACTGCATCTAAGCCTGTCATCTGTTCATAGAGTCTATAAACGTTATCGGGAGACTGGTTTGTTCACGCGCCGTTCAGGATCTGGC
The DNA here is from genome assembly GCF_024362695.1 of Pectinophora gossypiella. NCBI lineage: Eukaryota > Metazoa > Arthropoda > Insecta > Lepidoptera > Gelechiidae > Pectinophora > Pectinophora gossypiella. Next base: position 4,704,903 of record NC_065425.1, on the reverse strand, counting down.
AGGAATCGGGTCACTTCTGAGCGAGATGATCGATTTATTGTAACAACTTCTTTAAAAAATCGACGCCTTAACGCTTTTCAACTGCAGCAGCGGCTTCGTGTTGTACGAAGGGTGGCTGTAAGTGACTCTACAATTAGAAGAAGGTTGAAGAATCGTGGACTGGTACCGCATAAGCCAGCAAATGGGCCGAAATTAACTGCAGAACATCGAAGAGCGCGCCTTAACTTTGCACGTGAGCACCTAAATTGGTCATACCTACAGTGGAGCAAAGTTCTCTTTTCTGATGAGTGTAAAATTATGCTGTATGGTAACGACGGAAGGAACAAGGTCTACAGAAGAGACGGAGAACGCTATGCACAATGCTGCATTGAAGAAAAGGTCAGCTATGGTGGCGGTTCATGGACGGTTTGGGGAGGAATCAGCGCCGACGGTAAGACAGAGCTTGCTTTCGTGTCTGGGCCACGTCTGCCTGCACTAAACTGTCATCGGTACGTCGAAGAGTGTCTCGAGCCTCATGTGATGCCCTATGCACATTTTATTGGCAACGGCTTCATATTCATGCACGACAATGCTAGGGCTCACACCGCGGGCGTCGTACGAGATTATCTTAACGAAGTCGATATCTCTATTATGGAATGGCCAGCAAGAAGCCCGGACATGAATCCCATTGAACATCTGTGGGATGAATTAAAGAGACGAATTCGAGCAAGAGATCCTGCCCCATAAACACTTAGCCAGCTGCAAGATGCAATCCAAGAGGAATGGGACAATATACCACAGCATGTGATCGTGACTCTCATCCGATCGATGAAGAACCGTATGGAAGCAGTAATTAGAGCTCGGGGAGGGAATACAAGTTATTAAATAAACGTTTTTTAGCTTTTTTTTTCATTTACGTGTGTTGTTTTATCCATTTCCTTTATACTCCATACGGAATAAAAATGACTCATTAACAAAATACGAAACCTATGAAAAATTCATTTAAATTTAGAACATTAACATTAAGATTTGATAAGCTCATATTACTCACTATTAAACGACATTTAACATTTATTCCTAAATGTACACATTTTTCTGATAATCCTGACAAAACGTAAACTTGCAAGGTGTTTCGATTTTTTTGATGAGAAGTGTATTATACAGTCATAATGGCCCCGATTTCTGCAGACGTGTCATAATTTTAAGTTTATACCTGTCATTTTCTTATCCGCCGAATTGGAAAGGCACGGGTGATTGAAAACATGATAATTTTAAAATGAATTAATAAAATAGGCATCTCGCGCATAATATGCCATCCGGTTGACATGTGCTGTCAACTTAATTCTGTCGGATTATTGACCAACATATAACATTTTGGAAGGGGTTTTTACATTTCCACCTGAAATGACGTGTGTTCCATAAATTTTATGTCTTTCGATTACCCGTCCCTTACTTTTTCAGGGGATAAGAAAATGACAGGTATAACTTAAAGTAAAATTTGATGGTAGTGTAGGTTACTTTGTGTAGGTTACTTTTGATATCAAATCTTTTTATTTAGAATATTTTTACTTTTTTATACGATATTAATATATTCGTTAATTTATTTTAGTTTAATAATCAAATATCTTCTTGTCGTTATTATTTGCATGTTATAATTTTCATACCTAAAAACGTTGACCTAATGCTAAATGCTGACCATCTGCAAACTGTACCTACCATTTTTAAGGCGAATAAATGAATTATGAATTGTTTTTCAATTTATCCTTTTTACTCGTAGTTTTTACTTCTGACATATGTAAGATTGGAATTACATGCATAAATCTAAATTGCTGAATTATTTCTCAAAATAACACACTTTAGTTCCACAGTACAGGAATCAGTACCATTATACAGTCGTTAAGGCGATCCTATATGACGTAGATTTATACCATTCATAAAACTTACATTTGGGACATAAACTACAGTAATGTGGTCTGATATGCTGAATGCATTCTGAATGCATTTCGTTTCAACTTGAAATACGTTTAAAACGCGCAGTAGCATGCAGTCTTTACGTTCATTTCATTTTAATGGTTATTATTTATTAACTTTATTCTTAATATGACTGGTTTTTAATGAGAGTCGTGCAGAATCGTACCGTATAATATAATTATATTATAATCTTTAGATGAGTCATGTCAGCATTATATACTTGATGGGGTAGCCCAAAGTTGATGGGGTCGCCTAGAGTTTATGGGGTCGGTTATTGATCTCACAACTCATACATAGATGAGAGCGGACGATATCAAAATGTTTTTTTTTTACTTTGAGTTATGGATCAATTACTTGGCTGGATTTAAAATGGATGTATCAGGATCGTAGTAGGTACCTACCTAATTGAAATTTCGTGTCTTTCACCTAACCCAATGGGAAATAAGCATGATCTTAACTATGCACATCCTTTGTTTCGTAAGTATGCACAATTAAGTGTTTTTGTATTGTACAAAACAAAACCGTTTATTAATATTTTATGGCGCTTTTTTATTGTAAAAAAAACAAATATCTATAAGTATATATAAATATAGCTCATAATATATTTATTACCTACTTGCTTAGGTCTCTGTAAGTCGTTTCCTCGCCTCGTTAATAAACAGAGGCGGCAGGGTCGATTGTTACAAGAAGGAGGTAGGGTTGTCGCTTCTACATAAAATTGTTCAATAGCGATTGATGAATGTGGAGGAAGCAAGAGAAGTGTGTCAGGATCGAAGCAAATGTAATTCTATAGTCTCTGCTTACCCCGGTGGGAAATAGGCGTGAGTTTATATATGTACGTACAATATAAAATCCAAGTGTACAAAATAAAATAGAGTTATAGTGTAAAAATGAAATTTTAAAATAATAATATGATAAAAATAGATCGTAAAATACAATACAATGCTATAAATTGCAGCCACTGACTAAGAATAGGACTGGAGATATCCTCACATACTCTTTGAAGTATAGCCTTTTTGGTTACCCTCAGCTTAGACCAGAAGGACGCAACAAGCGCTTTGATCACGGCACTGAAACATGCCCGACGCGCTACACCAAGGTGGATGTCGCATCAGGATACGAAAGACATTTAACTATTACCTGCCTGGCCTGTGGGTCAGCTATACGCAGAAGGCATACAGCGCGCTACGTGTGCAGTACAATGATGCGCTCAGGATACTGTTTGGACTTCCGCGATTCTGTAGCGCTTCTCTAATGTTTGCTGAAGCGAGGATAGACTGCTTCTATACAATAATGAGGAAGAGAGGCGCCTCGACCCTAAATCGAATGTGTACGAGTTCGAACAGTATCCTGGGTGTGCTGGTCGGCAGGTGGGACGCGCCTATGTTCGCGCGGTGGATGCGATTGCACACATCTAGCAATCGTTAAAAGAATGTATCAATATCGTTAATTTATTTTGTGTCTTCTACTAACAATAGGTTAAGACTGCATTTTTTACTAACAACTATGGATTGTAAATCTGAAAATAAATGATTATTATTGTTATTATTATTAAAAAAAAATAACAAAGAAAATATTTGTTACCCCTGCCGACATCAGAATGCGTAACATTCTTAAGGAGCAGAAACAGGTCAAGTGTGAGCGCTGCTCGAGTGCCGGGGTTCGGTATGAAATAAACACGGCCTTAGCATAAAGAAATCTCTTTTAAGTGGTCTGGACGTAATATTTATAATAGAGTAGGTTGGAGAAAAAAAATCGTTATTTAGGCACACCCCGGATATTTCATACAAACAACCTCGTTATACACAGACACTACACATTGAAGTTATCGTACACGCGCATCTGTGTGTGTGACGTCTGGCGCCCATACGATTGAGAAGACCAAAGTAACACAGAGGTGAGGTAATCCTAGCTCAGTCGCTGGTGGGGAGCGGAGAATTTCCGTTCTATACGTAGTATTATTCTTTATGCTGAGATACGAGTACAACTTAAAATAAAATCAGGTGGTGTTGTGCTGTGGTCCAGTAGTTGAGCATTAGGCTTACGATTGGGAGGTCTCGGGTTCGAATGCCGGTGGCGACATATGACAATAAATCACTTTGTGATTTCAAATTAAGTTAGGACATTGCAGGCTGGTCACCCGATTGTCCGAAGGTAAGTTGATCCGTGCTTCGGAAGGTACGTAAAGCCGTTGGTCCCGGTTACTACGTATAGAAGATTAAACTTGCAACTTATGCCAGTTTTTTTGTAGTGCCACGTGACTAATAATAAGTGACCTTTTCTGAACTGACTCTCAGTTTAGTTAGTTACATGATATTTGTCATTGTCAGCTTACTATAATACTAGTTGACGTCATTTGTAGGCATTACTTTTAAAAGACGTATCTTTGTTTTAAATTGTTATTTCGTTAAAAAAATTTAAAAACGTTTGAAAAAACATTTTTAAATTTAATTAATTTTTAAATAAATTGAATTTTGATTGTTAAATTTGTGTGCAATAGGGGCGTATATATATAAGCTGATTATGTTATTTTATATCACTACATAGTATAAAACAAAGTCGTTTTTTTGTCCTATGTACGCTTAAATCTTGAAACTACGCAAGGGATTTTGATGCGGTTTTTTAATAGATAGAGTGATTCAAAAGGAAGGTTTATAATATGTATAATAACATCCATTTCAATAGTGGATAAATACTGTTGTTTTTGAGGTTTTTAATGTGATAATTTTAAATAATTGATACCGTAAATAATTTTATTTTTTCCTCAGCATTGCACCCGAGCGAAGCCGGGGCGGGTCACTAATAATAAAATAATAATAAAAATAAGTTTATTTCTCACTCACAATTACAGTAAAAACTTAACTTAGTACTACTCACAGTGTACATGTTTCTATTGTGAGAGAGACTGGTGTCCATACTAGACGGAATGCCTGTGTTACGGATCACCAGGCTCTCTTCCTCCCTATTTTCATAGTACATGGCAAGGCATTGTTATAGAAATAAGACTCTTTAAAATTTATACTAGTTATATTAATAATAATACATTACGTTACATTATTCATCAAATTAGAAGGTTAAACGAAGGAAAATCTGTACAGCGCCATCTATATTGATTTTGAGGAACGTAGTTTAGAAAGAACCTCATTTATTAAATGTCACGTGGTTAATAATTATTCTTCTTTATTTTTCAGGTACAATGCCGACCTCATGAAGCGATGTAAATGTAAGTAATCTTACTATTTTACATACATACATACATAAATAAACTCACGCCCGTAATCCCTAATGGGGTGGGCAGAGCCACAAGTAATCAAAGACAACTTGCAGCCACTGTTGATACGATGTCGTAAGCTGGATTAATGAACCTTATGGTGATAAGGGATCAGCCTATCGCCCATAACATTAGTCCATCATGTTAGATGACACAATCCCTCTGTCGGTTTTTACGACATGCCCGGGAAGACAAGCAGCTGAACGTTTTCTATGTTTTTTATTTGCTCCCAGAACAGCATAGAAGCATCTTACTATTTTAATTTAACTTAATTCAGTTTTAACATTTTTCTCAAAAACAACCTCTTGTATTTAAATAAAGGTCCGATTAATTTAGCAGAAAACCCTTTTAGAAGTGAATTGGGTACAATTAATTAGCCACATCGCGTTTTTACATTTGCCGATACGCGGCGTGGTGTGGGGCCGATAAGGGGTCGGTAGGGATAAAATACCTCCATCAAGCCGCGGTATGGTGGCTTGATGAAGAATGTTTCCCGTTGCCCGGGTAAAAAGGTACCTTTTATAAGGAAATACGGGTAGCCTACTTGTAATTATGATTTTGTCGGATTATAAGCCGTCGCTTTTCGGATTAATTATTTTCCTTTGTCACATAAATGAAGATAATGACATTAGGGTTGGTTTGTGATGAAAGGCGTGTACAATCGTGTACTGTGTTGGTGGGATTTATAAGTAAAACGACGTTAGCATTCGACATTCTAAGCATAGAATACCTAATAATACTACATTTGAAATGATAATGTTGAAATGGGACTGGGCTGGAAATGTTGCCCGAATGCCCGATGACCTCTGGACCAAAAAAGCTACAGAGTGGGTTCCTGCAAATGCTGCCAGACGTCGGGGGAGGCCACGAAAAAGATGGCGCGACGGGTTAGACCGCTTTTCGAAACGGTGGCACGAACAAGCTGGGGACAGGGAGGAGTGGAAGAAGGGAAGAGAGGCCTTTGCCCTGCAGTGGGACACCGAGGGCTATTAATAATTAATAATAATAACTACGTTTAAAACGGAAACTCTTCGCCCGCACCCATACGAGCTTGTATACAATTATATGGGTTGTTTTTTTGTATACAAACTCGTAATATATACCTTACTTCCGCGATGGGGCAGCACTTTAGTTTATTTAAGCTGTTAACCAGTGTGGGAGAGCGCGCGGACTGTCTGTCTCACTCCCACACACGGGTTGTGTATGGTTGTGCTTATGCCTGAAGAATCCTATCACGGTAGTAATGAATCTAGACTTGATTTATCAAGCTGGCACACGGTAATAACGAGATAGTGTGTGTTAGTGTGTGTGTTTATGGTTATGAGTATGAACGTAGTGGTGTGTGATAATGTGTAGTGTAGTGTGTGTGAGTCGTATGCCACTTCCATACAAAAATCTCGTTATTGTGGTCACTTCATAAAGTGTCCCAGCTATATCCTAAGCTCTAATATTTATGTTTACACACGTTTACTTACATATTCAAGAAAGAAAATGTTTTTAACAAGTACATACGGTAGCCATACAAGTAGGTATGGGTGTTAGTGACACCGTAACGAATACTAAGTGGAAAGTGGAATTTCCTGTCGGAAAATTAATGAAAATTTTAGCGTTTTTTATTTTATTTTTCGTTCCATACTTTTGCGACGGAAAATTCTACTTGGTATAAACTTAGAATCACGGTCTGAATCATCCCACAAAGTTTTCGTTACGATGTCACTAACATCCTGTATTCCACTGACAATATCGTGTCGATATCGTTTCGTAAATCGAAAGTCGCTCAAAAATTAATGAACCAAATTGAAGTTCGGTTAGTCTCGTCTTCCCAAATATAAAAGCTCTTCTGACTGCCCCAAGCCAGACGGATTGCTTTCAAATCTCAGTTAATGAATTTTAAAGAAAACTTCAATTTATTTATAAATTATTTATCCGTACTAAAAATGTTTGTAATTTTATTTAAAGATTTTAGTCTTCCAAACCTATGTGAAAGTAATCAGTTGTGCATTTTGTTTTGGTAAGGCATTCGTGGGTGTGACTATTAAAGAAATTTTAATAACTCCTGAGATTTTTATTTTTTTCAGTAATATTTAGAATGGACCTTAAGAGTGGACATAGGCTATGTATATCGCGTAGACAAAGCCGCGGGTATAACTAGTTGATAAATAAACAAGAATAGAATTAGTTCGACTTGCTTGAATAGAATTTGTTTAGGCTTGGATCTGGTTAAAGAAATACCTGATTAGATAAATCAAGTCTAGATTAATTACTATCGCAATAGGATTCTTCGGGCCTAAAGCACAACCGTACACAACCCGTGCGTGCGAGTGAGACATAATACGCGCGCTCGCTTACTCCTTAACAGCTTACGGTCAAATCAAGCTCGCTCCAAACTCGTATGGGTCAGAAATCAGAAATCAGAATCATTTATTCAACGTAATTATCATGGATAAACTTGTTGAAGGTCAATGTAACATGTTTGAATTTACGTCATCTTGCAAGGTGTTATGGCTGAGGAGAAGAAATGACAAGAATGTGCAACAGCAACACATCTTTTAAAAACCAATGAGGTACATTACAAGTTATTTACTTAATAACTAGAGGAACACATTAAATACCAGACATTTTTATCATTTAGGTACTGTTAAATGTGTGTGGATTGATTATTTCACCACTCGTAGACTATGGTAAAGAAACGCTGTATGTTTTGCCACTTCGCATATAATTCAGTTTAAGTAGGTAATTACAAAGGTTAAAAACACTACCGACAATAAGAGAGAGATCGATGAATATAAAATTAATTTAAAAATACAAGAATTTATATTTTTTTAAAGGTATTTTTATGTTGTTTTAAGTTTACGCGGTTATTATCATAATTAAAGCACATAATAACGGGTTTTTACCGCGTTTAAATGGGGATATGAGACTCCCGATATTTCGATACTGTTGCAAGTGCCATGACCCCATTTAAACGCGGTAATAACCCGTTATTATGTGCTTTGATTATTTTTATGTTGTTACAATGACGTCTGTATTTGTTAAGCTAATGTAAGGATACACTGAAGTAGTGTCATGTGTATGGCCTGGTGTATTTTACACACCAAGTTTTATATTTAGAACGTTTTCAGTGTTTAAATGAGACATTCAAAATTAAAGGATTCGCGCACTTCTGAGCGTGTTTTTCTTTTTTTTCATAAAAGGAGAAATACCACAAAGGTTGCAAGTAACGAGTGCCGTGTTCCGACCATAAATGCGGCCGCAGCGGCAGAATAAAGTTTTATGCCCTTGTCACAACTGCCCGCTTATATGAAAAAAAAAAGTTTCCCTTTGTACTAATCTGCGGTACAGAGGAAAATATAAAATTTCTGTAATTTACGGCGACTAATAAAAAGTTTGAAGGTACCTACTAAAAATTGTCACATTGTAACCACATTGTTAGTTACTGTTCTGCTTGATTGAATGGAATTTGTTTATGCTTGGATTCTTCTTCTATCGTGTGGGTTGTGAGGTGACCAACCTTATCAATCCATGTATCAGGGTTACTATTGAGCCGCCAAAGGTTCCTGATGAATACGTACTTTAGTAAGTCAGTAATTGGAAACCGGGACCATTGGCTTAACATGCCTTCCGAAGCACGGATCATTTTCGGACAATCAGGTGATCAGCCCATTCTATGTTGATTCTAATGCATTGTATGTTTATTTTATACTCAATTAATTTCAATTCTACAGAGGAGTTCTATTTAAAGACTCCAATTAAACCGTTTAAAACTACATTAATCATTTTTCGTCGTATACAAGACAGTGGCGTCGATTAAGCCAGACATCAGCTTAATTTTATTTTAGTTACTTTGATAGTTATGTACGGTCACGAGTACTAATATGTATACACTTTGAAACCATGTCACATTAACTTTTTTGACAAATTAAACCGTAAGTCTCATTGAATGTCAAATATGATAGTGCGACGGGATTCTAAAGTGGGTATATGATATTGCTCATTCATGACTGCATGGGACTTTCCAAGCCACGTTCCCTAATAAAAAATATAGATTGCACTGTACAGTGTTACGTTCTAATTTCATGGATTCCAGACATATGCACATTTCATATTTATTTTTGGTTAATTCAGTAGACAAAAAATTACTAATTTACAACGCTATACTTAAACCTATTTGGACCCACGGCATTCCACTCTGGATGGTTGCCAGTAAAAGTAATTTACTCTGTTTGCAACGAGTGCAGAATTCCATCCTACGTTCAATTGCGAACGCACCATGGTTCAGCAAGAATGAAGAAATACACGAATACCTTAACATTCCAACCGTCGCTGAAGAGATCAAAAATTACCAAAATACCCTCGCATCAGAGTGTTGATCCGTGTTTCGGAAGGCACGTTAAGCCGTTGGTCCCATTTACTACTTACTGATGTAAGTACGTAGTCGTTACATGAGCCATGTCAGGGGCCTTTGGCGGCTCAATAATAACCCTGACACCAGGGTTGATGGGGTTGGAAATTCACCTCACAACCCACACGACAGAAGAAAAAGAGTTATGAAAATGAATAAAATTAAAGTTTTCTTTGCTGAAGATGTCTACCTAAGACACGCGTGCTCCGAACGGAGCAAGATGGTCGCCAATTTGTACTGTTGCTAAATGTTTCAATAATAATTAAAACACATAATAAGGGGATCACGGAATGATTGTCATCCCGTGATCATGACACTTGCAACAGTGTCGAAATATCGGGAGTCTCATATTCCTGCTTTAAACGCGGTAAGATCCCGTTACTATGTGTTTTAATTGTGATAATAACCGCGTAAACTTAAAACAATGTTTCAATTATGTTTTTATGTTTTGTTTGTGCGCAATAAAGTATATTTGATTTGATTTGAGCTATCACTGATTCAGTATCAGAATCGACGAAACCCGTTTTATAAACAAATATTTCAGTATATCAATAGGTGATTTCCCCTTTTATCTTCGACTTCCCTTCGCCTTTTTATCTTGTCTGATAATGGCAGAGGCAATATTGGCATTGTCGTAACTACCGTTTGTTTCATTATAATTGATGAGTGGTCACGATAAAATACCTATTGATGGAAAATATTCCGAAGGTAATTTGTGCTTATGGAATATTATATGCGAATTGTTTTTTTTTTGTAACCTTAATTTGTATTTCTACCGAATATAACACACATTTTTAACGAAGAAATACAATGCAGAATAAAGCATTGTATGTAAGCCGGACGAGCGAAAGATTTCAAAAAACGATCAATCGCATTTTTCACCGTATTCATCCATAGTAAATTTATTACGGAAATGTGGAAAACGAATAAAATGTTTTGAACATAATGACATGTTCAATGATGTAACAGTAAATAATACACAGACGCTAAAAAAACTTTGTCAACATAAGTTATTAATAGCTCAGCACTTAGCACTATTAGTTGACAACAATGAAGTTAGGTGCAGAGGACATATTTCTTAAACACTGAAGTTGAAGCAATTGCGAATAAAACAGTAGTCTGACACTTATGTATTTGAAGCCACACATAGGCATAGAAGCGTAATTTATCCCTTAAACAATTTAACTAGATTAATGCCTCTCAATGTGATTTGTTTTGCAGTAGTATTAATTCGCTGAAGACTCAGCTTATTGTAGGTAATTGGTAACAATTGTTAATTATAGTTAGTGTTTTATGACAGAGCGCAGACTGTGTCTAGCTCGCACTTACCGTTAAAAATGATATTAAGCGGCACACGATATCAACGAGTTTTGTTTTTGTATGGATTGTCGAAGATAATATGCTGTTGTGTCTGGAGATATGAGCCGCAGGAGTATTAGAGAACGGGTTCGTACGATAATGTGCAAAAGTCCAATCAGTTTCTTGCAAAGTAATAAATTAACTGAAATACATAATAACGGGTTCTTACCGCGTTTAAAATAGGGACATGAGACTCCCGATATTTCGACACTGTTGCAAGTGCCATGAATATCGGGAGTCTCATATCCCTATTTTAAACGCGGTTAGAACCCGTTATTATGTGTTTTAATTATGATAATAACCGCAGCTTCAGTGATTCGAGTCAGCCTCATGTAGGATATTTTTATGTTGTCGTCTTTCGAATCTGTTACTAATACTACATAGGTTAAGCTTTTTGTTACTAACAAAATATGGAATAGTTTCCGAAATAAATATTTTGAATTGAATTAATATAAAAATAGCCACAATTTTTTCCATTGAAAGCACCTAGCACTGCCGACGCCGCTATTGAGTGTTGTCAGCGGAAAAAAACGTATAAAATCTTCCATAGTGCATTCAGGTGAAACATAAAATTACCCGTAAGCGCCCGGGAGCTCGGAATATTCATTCATACTGGATATTATTTCTTTTCAAATTCAAGTGCTTACTTCACTGATACTTCCATAAACTGCGCCCTTAATCCCTAATGGGGAGCGCCAATCCATAAGTAATTAGCAGACATCGTGAAGCCACTTTTAATACGAAGTCATAAGGTGGATATGATCAGTGTCCAATAGGAAAAAGGCGCAAAAGTTATGCAAAAAAAGCTTTATTATCTAGCAAATAAGGTCAGAGCACATAAAAAATACAATTTGAAGAAAAAATACACCCATTGTCCTTTACAACGGTGACATTTCCACTTTGGGAAGATTCCCGGGAACGGCATATCATTGCATATGATGTACCACGGAATAGAAGAAAAAGTTTGGGAAGGCTTTTTTTTGACGTGACTTATTGTAGATTTGCCGCAGATGGCATTAACTACTTGGTCGGATAAATGGGGAGCGCTGAAGGCTCTCACCCGGTACAACGTTTAAGATAACAGGCTTGAAGGTGTCCAGTTGGGCGCGAACCTCGGCTCAGGGCGTCGTCTGAGAGGGAAAATAACTGAAAAATTAATCGATCCTAGTAGGTCGATAGTTTGGGAAGGCCTTAACGCGCATTTTGTATGAGAACCGCTGTGGCCGGTGCATCCCTCTCTCTTTTATAACTACTCCTGCAAACATATAACTACGATAGCTCTATTGCTTTTTAAATTCCATAGCCACTTTACTGGCAATGTATATTTTATGTCACAGGCTGCAATTTTATCATTATTTTTCGTAACATTCTGCATACAAAAGATGTTTTTTTAATAAATAGCTATGCTATGCTAAGGTTTTTAGTTTCCATGTGATAAGGAGGGCTCTCCTTGCAACATAGTCGGTTATAATGCACAAGACGATCTCTTAATGTACTATCGCGGACCTCCATGAGTCGTAAAGTTTGCGGACGAGTGGAGTGCAAAGTTGAAGCGTGAACTTTTTGCTCATACTTGTATGGCGCGAGTTTCGCATTCACTTGGCCCTTCCAACCTTTCCTCTATTCCGTGTGATGTACTGTATGAAATAGTTCAATATGTTAGTAAGGATACTATTAGTGACGGCATAATAACGATATAGTTAAAAAAATAGCATAGATATGCTAAGTATCGGAACAGGACAGGAAAGTTGATTTTATTTTATATTACTTTAGTTCATCATCATCAATTTAAGAGCCACGCTCTTGTCGGTGTAGCATTTTCCATTCCAGTCTATCAAAGGCCAATTCCTTGACTTCCCTATAAGACACGACGTTAACCTTTTCTTTAATCTGTTCCATGTAAGCTCTTCTTGGTCTTCCCCTTCCTCTCTTTCCTTCTAGCTTTCCTTCTATGATGTTTTTAATGAATTCGTCGTGTCTTATTAGGTGTCCAATCATCTTGCCTCTTCTGTCCTCAATAATTCTCAGTATTTGTCTCTTTTCCCTTACTCTTACTAGCACTTCCTCATTTGTAACCCTTTCTGTCCAACTTATTCTTTCCATCCTCCTCCAACACCACATTTCAAAGGCCTCGAGTCTCTCTCTGTCCTTCTGTTTATTACTTTAGTTAATATGTTCGAATTTTGAAATTGCCCGAAAGAACGTCAGCACGTTCTTTCGGCTGATGCGCATATTTGATCCCACAGTAATTGCCTGCGCTGGCTCGCCTGCGCGGCGCCTATAAATATTTATTTTTCATGGTGATTGTTCATCAAAATATGCTAACAATATGAAAAAGAAATGAACCTAGGCTAAGTGAATGTTCAAATTCAAATTCAATTCAATTACTAATTCAATTACTTCAGTGATTTTTCAAGTCAAATGTAAATGTTTATTACATAAAAGTTTTTTATTTATATTGTGAACCTTCATTGTTCAAAATTTCTTGTTTCTGATTTGTGTGGTAAACAAATAAATAATTATCAACTGATTTTTAGACAGGAAGGAAGAAAGAAACATTTTTTTATTTATTTATTAATTATAAACGCATCTTTCGTAAGTAGTATCACCTATGTAAGTAATGACGGTTAAATTAGGTAGGCAGCCCTCAGACGTCCACACAGTTAGTGTTTGTGTAAAACGAGGTTGTTGAAGTGTCTGGGGTGTGATAAAGCTCGCTCCGGTTTGACAAGAGTCGTGGGTTCAAGTCCCATTATGGGCTTATGGGTTTTAGACTCCGGACACAGGTTGGCCGCTGCAAGGATAATCTCTGCAGGTGGGGATACCTGGTTGATGGTTGCGATGATTGCGAGTGTGGAGTATCACCACAAACTATGGCTCACCTTTTGTGCTGTCCTAAGTGCCCTAACACCTGCACTATTAAAGACCTGTACGAAGCCACTGACAATGCCGTAAGCGTGGTCAGCAAAAATTTAGTTTCGATCGCCATCGACTCGCAAAGAAGAAGATCATAGATTCTTGATTACTTGTTTGGAGCCGAAATAATAATAAACTTGAACGTTGAAGAAGAAAAATTTAATATTGATCACTTTCACAGTCGTTAATTATTTGCTAAATTAGCAATGGACTTGTAGCCATATACGTGTATACACCAAAAGACCTACTTTACAAGGCCTTTTGCTGTTAGACCTTTTGGTACTTACCTTGTAGTCCTTAAAACCGTGGCCGTATTTTATGCAACAAGTAACTAGCCTTCTTGTTCTAAATTCTCCAACGTCGCTTGAATATTTAACCTAGACCTTTAACTTTCGCAAGGGACTTGAAAAGTGTGTGAAATTTTAATTTCAACCTTTGTGTGGTCTGCCAGGAGGTCTCTTTTCACTGTGTGTCGTCCTTTTGGTAATTTTTGAACATCTGCTGTCCTTAGAAGTTTATAATGGAAAATATTCATAAAATTTTCACGCTCGACACACATTTAGGTGCTGCGTAGCGGCATAAATTTTGGCGATTTGAAAGAGTTTGAATGTCACTTCTGTGGTGGAGTAGGAGCGAATAAAAGCTACTTAGAGAACGGGATCAGCTGCGAATCTTCCAGGGAAACTCATAAAAACTAACAGGGAATGTGTACTTTGTTACATGATGGACCATTGATGGGTACATGGTATAACAAAACCAGGTATGTTCAAAAGTGACAGCTGACATTTCAAGGTTACCCCAACTGACGTCATCCCACCCTGCGTTGCCATTCCGTAAAAAAATAAATAACCCACGACCAATGTGTTTTGGATTCTTATTATTATTATTTTCAGTCCCGTACTTTTGCGACAGATAATTCCACTTAATATCAACTCGAAACTATGACATGAATCAGCCTTCAAAGTTTTCGATACGATGTCAATAAAACCTTGTATAACTTAACATAAATAACCTATATACGTCCCACTGCTAGGCACAGTCCTCCCCTCAATCATCCGGAGGGTGTACGGAGCATACTTCACCATGCTGCTCCAAATTCTCCGAAAAATTAAGATGATTTCGTGCTTCGAAAAGCACATTATGCCTTTGGATTCAGGCTACTAGCCTAAGCAAGTTGAGGACCCGCACAGAAGTTGTCTGATGTTACATTTTATACAATTACAACTATACGTACAAACGTACATAACATAAGTAGCCGTGTAGAGACACGTACTTACAGCAGAGGGTGGGCACAGGCCTCCCCCAATCAACCGGAGAGGGTATGGAGTATACTCCACCACCCTGCAACCATTACAACCATTTATAATATTTAGTAACTATCCATTCAAATATATTTCTGTCCTCAAGGGATCTCAGTACGATTACTTATCTCCCTAGCATTACTTATCGCGTTTTTCACAGGGTCCGCTTACCTAACCTGAAGATTTGACAGGTCCGGATCACAGTACAAATGAAGTTTAATAATGTAAACAAATTTAATTCCGTGTACAATGTTGGGATTTCCAAGTTTTTGCGCGTCGCAATCTTTGACTTATCTCAGATATGATGGATTGTTGGCAGGCGATAGACATTACATTTGTTGTGTCATTGAATGAAAATCCATGTGTAATGCTGATAATAAGTGTTGACTCGCAAATATTTTATTTATAACCTTACTTACAAAAATACAATAAGTTAAAAGGGATCTAAACCACAGAATTCGACTTTATGAGTTTGAATTCATGTTCGGATTCTAGATAATTGATATCACGGGCTTTCCAGGATTTGTGCCCGGTTAATGGTTTAAGGCTAGCCCCCTATTACAGAAAATGGATGCATAAACTATACTTCAAGTGTGACGCCGTGAAGTTTTTTGTGCTGAAAATGGAATTAACTATCTACTTGACCGGACAAATGGGGAGCGCCGTATTACTTGATTTCCGGCACAGTTGATAAATCATTGATATCACGTGGTTAGCAGGATTTGTGCCCGGTTAGGTAGTGGCAATAGGCTGGAACTCTACATTACATACATAAACAGCCTAATACGTCCCACTGCTGGGCACAGGCATCACCTCAATCAACCGGAGGGGATATGGAGCATACTCCACCACGCTGCTCCACTGCGGGTTGGTGAAGGTGTTTTTACGGCTAATAGCCGGGACCAACAGCTTAATGTGCCCTCCGAAGCACGGAATCATCTTACTTTTTCAGACAAGCAGGTGATTTAGGTGATTCAACTCTACATTACATGACACTTATTTAATGGGGCTCAAACATAGCTGGCGAGAAGTGGCTGTATAGTAGAGGTAGACCTCTGCCTCATGATGAAACTTTCTGATACATACAAACAAATGTCTCGTATATCCGAAGATTACAAAACGGAGTATAAATGTGCAAAGGGTACGGGATAGCAGCAACTCTCTACTGAGGGCTATTGCTGATAAGGCCAATAGTCCGCTGATACGACACCTTGTTGCCATCACCAAGTCTAATTTAGTTTTACTTTACTAACAATAAAATTAGGCAAATACTAACAATAAATGGATCTTGTTATCTTAAATAAACAATAATAAATAAAAATAAATAAAACACATGAGTTGCCTCAAGCTTCATACAAAATTCACGAGTCAATCTTGGTGCGGGCTTCGTACTGCGCTTCATTGTGTTTGCTCGAATGCTACAGATAAATATGGTAATTAAGACGAATATTCTGTTACTCACATCTAAGACTGTGTGTACTGCAGCGTAATATTAAACATAATATAACGTCACGTCTATACAGACACCGATGCATATCCGAATGTATATGTTCGGATGTATATCCGAAGGGGTAGGTAGAGATGTAATATTAAACTGGACCATAATGAAGTATATAAAGCGAATATTGTTAGTAGGGCTGGCAGAGAAGAACTTAGACGTACATACATACATAAACAGCCTATATACGTCCCACTGCTGGGCACAGGCCTCCCCTCAATCAACTGGAGGGGTATGGAGCATACTCCACCACGCTGCTTCATTGCGGGTTGGTGGCGGTGTTTTTAATAGCCGGGACCAACGGCTTAACGTGCCATCCGATACAGCTCACCATATTACGCTGGTTTAACAGAAAGCTCGGTGATGTGAGGGTACTTATATTATCTTGTGATGGACATACTTTGAACAACACCAGTTGGGATATAATGAGCTTATGTTATGATATTTATAAAGACGTCACACACATAGCAACAATACAATGACATTAAAAGAAAAATAGACACGTATACACAAAGTTACACATACATAAACATAAAATCACGTCTGTTTCCCACCGAGGTAAGCAGAGACTATGGAATACCATGTGCTACGATCCTGACACACTTCTCTCGCTTCCTCCACATTCATTAATCGTTTTATACACGCCGGTTCAGAGTAGATTTTTTATTTTTGACCTGACTTATTGTAGATTTGCCGCAGATGGCATTAACTACTTGGCCGGACAAATGGGGAGAGCTGAAGGCTCTCACCCGGTACAACGTTTAAGGCAACAGGCCTGAGGGTGCCCAGTTGGACGCGAACCTCGGCTCAGGGCGTCGTCTGAGAGGAAAAATATTTGAAAGAATTAATCGACCCTAGTGGATCGATAGCGATAAGCGCTGAATGAGGGAAATCGTCGACCACGCCGGCGGGGTCGGTATCGGGGTCCTGAAGTGTTTGGTGTCGCGAGCTGATTGGCTGTGTCTATGGCTAGAGTAATCGGGTCGTCGGGATCGTTTATTACGTCCTTCAGACGCCGATACTTTTCAGTACCGTCCCTAAGCGGAATGTACTCGGAAGCCGCAACTACCAGGGGATTTGAGTGGTGCGGAACAGAATCGAAAAGGTTCAGAGTAGATCGTACTAAACCTTTTCTAAGGACATTTCCAATTTGGTTAATGTACATCCTTCTAGGTCTTCTGCCAGCCTTACCTTCGCTTTATATAACACTTTAGTAATCCTATTATCCATCATCCGCTCTACGTCTTCAAACCAACTTAACTTTCCCTTATCAATCTACACAAAATTACATAAGTAATAATAATAAATACATTATTGGTGGTTCAAATCGGAGATGGCTTTAGAAAAGTTTAGTTAAAGTCTATTCAATATCTGCGCACAATATGGTGGAAAGTAACTGAAATATGTCAGGATCGAAGCATAACCCCATAATCTTGGCAAATATTAAAAATGAACAGTACAAAAATCAACCTTTTCGGTTCTGTGATAGTGATCTTAATTCCCTGATATAGGAATGAACATGAATTGAACATGCAAACAATCTATCAATAAATCTCAAAATAAATAAATAAAATAAATAAATATCAAAAAAATAATCAATAAATCAATTTACGTTTTACGAAAATTTGTGTACCTACCTACCTTGTGAGAGAAATAAAGAACTATATTATATTATATTATATTATATTAATCTGAAGATCAAAACTGGAAATTGTGACAGCGGTGACGATGCGGAACAATTTTGATCTATTGACACTTTTAACTATAACCCTGAAACCAGAACAGGGGGATTAAAAAGGCCACATCGAAGCAATTCATCTGAGAAAGCAATATTGCCATTTGACATTTGCGCATATAAAAGTAAGTGCGCAATGCAAACAAATGTCAAATATCAATATTGCTTTATTAGATGAATTGCGTCGATGTGGCTTTTTAACGCCCCAGTCCAGATTGAAGTCGGTCATTGACCTTACAAACCACATAGAACAAGACTAGTACTTACTTTTGTTTGTCTGTGGCAGGATATTAGTACCTAAACATTACTAATCTACTATTCTGTCATCTCATTTGCCCCCGGAAAGTAGTAATCGCATCCCGTTTTGCTCAGTGTGTTTCCTCCTTAACTACGACCTCGTATCAAATTATGACCTTAATATGATCATCCATCACGTTATGGTCATACAAGACGATTAGTTTCGCCTGTTATGAACTCGTAACATCATACTGTTACGTCTTTTATTAATGACACTGTAGCAGTTGACGTGGCACAAGAATCGTCCTGCGTAGTAGGAAAACTGCGAGCTGAATGAAAAATAACTTCAAATAACTCTTTCCTTGCAACTGTGACTGCCCGTGCCCTTAGCCAAGTTGAAAACGGTTATGACAATACAGTGATAAAAATGTATGGAATTGACATAATGTGACATGTCAATCGGGATACACTTCGGGGAGTGTGCCCGCGATCTACACGAGCTCATTCCACCATACCCCTTTTATCTTCGGACTTCCAGACGTATGACCGGGTTCCATCCCTATTTGGTGGATATCCCAACTATTCGCACAAAGCGCTTCGCATCGTCCTTCATTATGCGCACTGCTAGGGAGTAGAATTCTTTGCCGTATTCTGTATTTCCGAATGCATATAACCCGGGTACTCTTAAGCCCAGAGTGAACAGGCAACATCTTAGGTCTCGTCAATGCCTTCGGGCAAGTCTGGGGCCAAGAGAAACCCGAAATAATTAAAAAAAAAAACCATATATTTTTATCACTGTCATAGTCGATTTTTGAATCGTTAGCAACTTGGCAAAGGTCTCTCGTTTCCTCTTATCAAACAGAACATATCACGCGAGCAACACCGCGCTAATCAATTGATAAACACCTGAAAATGTGTGCTCCTTAAAATTTACCCAACCGGGAATCAAATCCACACTCTCAAATCAAAGTCGTCTAGTTCAATAATTATAATATTGTAATCATCATAGGCGTCGAAGGTTTTCTAAGGACAATTATTGGTATCAATAATTAACCCAGTTTTGATTCCATTCATATGTATCCTATACTTCGGTGAGTACACGCAGAAACTTCATTAGTTAATTCCACCCATTTCATTCCATCTACGGACAACTAGACGTGGGCAGCATTTCATCCATATGTTGTGGATATACCACCAATCCGCACTAAACGTTTTGCCTCTTCTTTATAAATGGGAACAGCAAAGGACTGGAACTGTTTGCCGTCGTCTGTTTTCCAACTCGTTATAATCTGGGAGTCTTCCAGGCAAGAAAAAAGAATATATAATATAAATAGGCTTTTGCTAGGTAAGCATGTTCCACCCTAGACCACATCGTCATTTACGATCAGGTGAGATTGTGGTCTGTTGCATGTGAGCGGAACTAGGTGGCCAACTAGTTGGGTCCGCTACATCACTCCCCCCCTCAGACCGGAGGTTGATTCTAGTGCTTCAGTGCTCTTCAGGAATGCCGTTGAGGAGCTCGGTGGCGCAGCGGTTAATGCGCTCGGTCTGCGATTGTTGAAGTTAAGCAACTTCGGCAAAGGCCGGTAGGATGGGCGACCACAAAAAAAAAAGTTTTCATCTCGAGCTCCTCCGTGCTTCGGAAGGCACGTTAACCCGTTGGTCCCGGCTGCATTAGCAGTCGTTAATAAGCATCAATCCGCACTGGGCCCGCGTGATGGTTTAAGGCCCGATCTCCCTATCCATCCATAGGGAAGGCCCGTGCCCCAGCAGTGGGGACGTTAATGGGCTGATGATGATGAGATTGTGGTCAAACGCGACCCTATATTATTAAATTGTACACGTACGATCTTATCATCTAGCCTGGTATCAAAAGAAATCACAAATTCGTCTGAAAGTCAGCAGCTACTTGTGATATCTAATCGGTAGATCATCGAGTGACGTCAACAACTCGTGATTGTATCGTTTGTGACTATGTCATGATAGGAACGGCTCTCTCGTTCGATTGTTATCGTTGGCTACCGGTTTTCACTCGTTGACAGACCTATTCAATTGTTATCGAATACGTTATCCTGCATTTACAAAAGTAGTTTTTTTTTATTTATTTACCTTTTGTTTTCATTTCTTTTTATTATTTATTTTTGTTTGTATCAAGGACGATGTTACACCGACAAGAGCGTGACATTTACAAAGTGAAGCACTAAATTAACAAACTCATGCGATTCCTACCTCACCTCAATATTAGAATACAAGATTCCCAAACGTTTAAGTAAACGATTACGTTGTCTTACACTACAAATATTGCGTGCTCCTATAATTGACTCACGTCACCTGATTGTTCGAAAGTAAGATGATCCGTGCTTCGGAAGGCACGTTAAGCCATTGGTCCCGGTTACTACTTACTGATGTAAGTATGTAGTCGTAACATGAGCCATGTCAGGGACCTTTGGTGGCTCAGTAATAACCCTGACACCAGGTTTGATGAGGTTGGTATTCCACCTCACAACTCACACGATAAGAAGAAGATTGACTTACTTAACACTCCATTATAGATAGAGTTATACAGATTTAACGTGATCATTACCTATTTTCTCATTGCTCGGGTACATATTTATGTAATGTCAGAGGCATTATTATATAAGAAAATAAAAGTTTCAAAACTAAAACCCGACTACGGAAAAATCACGCTTTAAAAAGTATGAAACAAGAAAATAGGTATATTTCTCTGAAATTCTTTTAAATAGCGATGTTTAGGATATAGCCGTGGTATGTAAGCCGTGATAAGCAAACTTTTAGGACACGAATTTTTTTTTTTTTGACGTGACTTATTGTAGATTTGCCGCAGATGGCATTAACTACTTGGCCGGACAAATGGGGAGCGCTGAAGGCTCTCACCCGGTACAACGTTTAAGACAACAGGCCTGAGGGTGACCAGTTGGGCGCGAACTTCGGCTCAGGGCGTCGTCTGAGAGGAAAAATATTTGAAAGAATTAATCGACCCTAGTGGGTCGATAGCGATAAGCGCTGAATGAGGGAAATCGTCGACCACGCCGGCGGGGTCGGTATCGGGGTCCTGAAGTGTTTGGTGTCGCGAGCTGATTGGCTGCCAAATTAGGACACGAATGAATGACAGAATGAATGACGTAAATTCAAAAATGTTACATTGACCTTCAACAAGTTTATCCATGATAATTTCATTGAATAAATGATTCTGATTTCTGACAGATTGGCGTACAACCACGGCTATCTTAGGGTATTAAGAGGTAGATCCATCGTAAAATCTTCTTCAAGAAGATCACAAAATGAAATCAGTACCCACGCCTTACTGAGCTTTCTGTTAGATCAACGTAATAGGTGGTGAGCAGAGTAACTGCAGTTAAGCCTTTTTTTAGAAGCTGCACTTTTTTGCGGTGTGTAAGTGAGAATACTATGGAAGGATCATAATCATAAACTGCCTATATACGTCCCACTGCTGGGCACAGGCCTCCCCTCAATCAACCGGAGGGGGTATGGAGCATACTCCACCACGCTGCTCCACTGCGGGTTGGTGGAGGTGTTTTTTACGGCTAATAGCCGGGACCAACGGCTTAACGTGCCCTCCGAAGCACGGAATCATCTTACTTTTTCGGACAATCAGGTGATTCAAGCCTGAAAAGTCCTTACCAAACAAAGGACAGTCTCACAAAGTGAATTCGACAATGTCCCCATCGGGAATCGAACCCGGACCTCCAGATCGTGAGCCTAACGCTCTAACCACTAGACCACAGAGGCTGTTATGGAAGGATAATGAATGGGAATTTGATTGTTTATGGTATGAAAGGAGGATGGTTAATCAATGGGACGTAAGGCAGTTTTAAAAAGTAAGAAAGGCTGGTCGATGGTGCAATGTAGGTCGGGTTAGAGGATTTTGTTAAAATTTAAGGAGTAAAGATATTTAAAATATCTCGTGTTATTTCTATATCCCACAATTTATCTGTGAAAAGTGTGAAACTTATTGTTACAGACATAGTTGCTTCGATTACCATGCCATCAAACTTAGCATTATTTGAACAGAGCAGTTGTTCAAATGAATTCCCCTCCCTTTGTGTTTCGGATCAAAGGATACAATATTTGGAGTAAAGTTTCCACAAGGCGTGTGATTTCAACCACACCTACGTAGATTGTTATACGTATTAATAAACCTAAAACGCGTAAGATGCTTGTGTTCTCGGCGTGATTAAAAGTAAAATAAAATAAAATAAAAAAGAAGAAAAATTTTACATAGATATATGTACTTATATAAATACAGATTATTATAAACAGAGTGTTAGTGACATCGTAACGAATACTGAGGGCGATAAGTAACTATACTGCAGTTACTATATTGCTCATGAGTGTACATGCACCCACTCTTCGCCGTTTGCTGTTTCAGTCCCATTTAATAAGGGGAGAACCTTGCACAAATTCTGGGGGTTTAGGTAATTATATGGGAATGACATGTCAACTGACAGTCCCGTACATTTTTATCACTGTCACGGTCGATTGTCCCCCGATACCGACCCCGCCGGCGTGGTCGACGATTTCCCTCAATCAGCGCTTATCGCTATCGACCCGCTAGGGTCGATTAATTCTCTCAAATATTTTTGCTCTCAGACCCGGAACCCTCAGGCTTGTAGTCTTAAACGTTGTACCGGGTGAGAGCCTTCAGCACTCCCCATTTGTCCGGCCAAGTAATTAATGCCATTTGTGGCAAATCTACAATAAGTCACGTCAAAAAAAAAACTGTCGATTGTCGTAATTGTTTGTATCTTTTCCAAGACCCCCGATCTCGTCTATTTTTTTAACAATTGCTTCAATAATTAAAACACATATCGGGTTCTTACCGCGTAAAGTACGTTTGAAGTAGGGATATGAGACTCCCGATATTATTAGACAGATATGTCTGCCCGTAGAAAAAATATGGATCTATCTACTCCACTCCAATCTCATCAGTCATCCCATGATCATGGCACTTGCAATAGTGTCGAAATATCGGGAGTCTCATATCCCTACTTTAAACGCGGTAAGAATCCGTTACTTTGTGTTTTAATTATGATAATAACCGTGTATTAATTGCTTCAATGTGTCTTTTTTACCCCTGCTCAACTCATTAGTATATCAAAATCAATTTATGTATAGTCTAAATCTAATATAAATTTTGTATGACGACAGAGACCCTGAACCGTGTCGTAGCAGACAGATTTACTTATTACTTGCCACTGCGCTAATAGATGACAATTCCTAAATCAACTTCATGGTCAGTTGTTATTTAAGTATTATTATTATTTATTTATAAATGTACATACAACAGTACAGGGTAACCCAAAGCTGTATGACGAGAAATCAATATAAAAAACTAACGTACAAAAATGTACAATGAATGAAAAAAGAAACAAAAAGAAAAATAAAAAGTTTACATAACATGAAAAACTTTAAAAAAAATACAATTTCAAAAATTATTAAATAGAGTATCACACAAAAAATGAAAATATTAATAGAAAAAAAACAAAACAGTAAATCATTAATAAATCTTCTAGCAAAAAGTCAAATACTCTCTCCATACACTCCACCCACAGCGAACACATCAGATTGTGGACACGCCACATTATATTACAAACGAAACAAAATGTCAGTATCCGTCTTGTATAAGAAAACCAGGTATGCTCGATCTTAGCCCTTTGATGCCGCCATTGCTAGCTCTTCAATTAACAACCATTACGTTGGTATTTCCAACATTCCAAGGACGTAAATTTCATTAAGTATTGACTTTATTTTTTTCTTATAAGTATGCGAGAGCAAGTAGGATGTGCGCTGTACGCACTGACATCTTATAAACAAATAGACTCACATTCGAGTTTTTCTAAAAAAGCGTCCGAACGGTTTTAATTAGAATTACATTAAGTTATGTAGATAGTATTAGTTCGTTCCCTCAAATTGAGATGTTGTAGCTGTTCAAATAAAGTGCAATATCGGTTGTGCAGGGTCGTTACACGTCGTCGCTTGTGACAGGACGCGCCGTGGACACTTTTTTACATAGATTGGTTGTCTATTATACAAGGTCTATGGGCATATGGTTTACTTGGTCGGAAATAATAATTAGGAAACTGAGTAAATAAGTGATATATAAAACGTTCCTAGAATAATAAGCTATTACTTGCATATTTGCAGAATAGTTCATAATAATGGTCTATCTCAGAAATTAATTATGTTGAGTTATTAATTAAGGATGTGCAGCGTTTGTTAGCACTGAGAGCAGACAGTGTAGCTTATTAAACGCTGGAATTAATTTAGGTGAACACTTTAGACTATGTTGTATTATGGCATGTTATATTTATTCCATCTCTCTCACTCTTTCTCCTTAGCATTTATTATTCCCATCTGATGGTGGGGTCAGCCTTCTTCGCACTTATCACTTCTTCGCACTTCGCTCTATCAGACGTGTCGTTCTCGGAGACATTGCATTATGCATAGGTCCTTTTTGACCACATCCGCCCACCTTGTTTTCATCGTCCTCTTGGTCTAAGCCCAAGGTATATTTATTCCATAAAGAGAGAAAGTACAAAACGTAGAAACACTTATTTTCAACCAAAACTGCCTTATTCCAACTGATGGGTTTTTCTTTTTCGTAACTCATGCTTCAGGCGAGATACACTCCACGTTTACAGCTTTGCTTTCTCAGACGCACATGCATGGTCTCTCTCTACTAACAATAACAATTATTTGTTATACCTACTTAGTGTCTTTTTGTTTATTTTATGTCTATAACCTCTGCTATGAAGGAGCGGAGTTTCCTGGCACAGGCATTACTATGCTTAATAGGAAACTCCAGCTACTAGTTCTAAATGTACACTATTGTTAATGCAAATAAAATATTATTTTTTTTGCTTTGCTTTCTTAGGTGAATTGCTTCGATGTGGTCATTTTAACCCCCCTGATACCATCTGTATTATAGATAATTGATATCACGTGGTGTCCAGCAATGCAATTCTGTAAGCTAATTTTCGAAACCCAAATCTGAATCCGCGGAAAACACACCGACGACAGCTCTCTTGAACTCTGTAACTGTATTCATGTCGGAAGGGACTTCTTCGTCTTCAATTAAACACTCTTATTTAATTTGTCTTATATTTTTTACACCCACACTCCGCACCTTAACAATACGTTAAGAAGAGTGCATCTTCTAAAAAAATAAAAAATAATACCACTTCCGCTTTCTCTTTCCGTCTCTCTCTTTCTCTCTCTCTCTTATACTTTCTCGCTCCAAACGTTCCTTTCCATGCATCATACCATTCCATTACCACATTCATGTGTTATGTTTATTTGTTAAAATTAAGTTCTGTGCCATAAAGTGTACGTGATTTGATTGATTTGAGAAACATCGCGTCGAGGCGAACTTTATAACAGCGAATTCTGCGGATTTAATCACGAGGACATTGCCATCCATTCTTTGACGCTGGCTAACCCTTCTAAGACAATATTGTCTGTAATAGCAAACCTATGATAGGCGCCATTAGTCAGTGTCGGTGGTCAGGGGTTACCTTATGGCTTAGGAATAAATCATAGCGGCCCGTCCCTCAAAGTTATTATTTGGGAACCCGACCCTAAACGATGGAAATTTCAAGAAAGTCCTAACAGGCACATCAATCTTGTTCATAGTTCTTGGTTACCGCAGTAGCTTTATTACTTTGATCCTGAAACAAACTCGTGTTTAGGGACTTTTGTCAAAGATTAAGACGAAAGGTTTTTGTTTTAAGTAAGTATTTAAAGCGTTTTTTTTTGACGTGACTTATTGTAGGTTTGCCGCAGATGGCATTAACTACTTGGCCGGACAAATGGGGAGCGCTGAAGGCTCTCACCCAGTACAACGTTTAAGACAATAGGCCTGAGGGTGCCCAGTTGGGCTCGAACCTCGGCTCAGGGCGTCGTCTGAGGGGATCATATTTGAAAGAATTAATCGACCCTAGTGGGTCAATAGCGATAAGCGCTGATTGAGGGAAGTCGTCGACCACGCCGGCGGGGTCGGTATCGGGAGTATTTAAAGCGAAGGTTATAAGAGTATATAAGGCACAGGAAGACCTAGAACAATGTATGACTAAATCGGAGATGTCCTTAGAAAAGGTTCAGTACGATCTACTCTGAACCGGCGTGAGTATACGTATGAAACGATTGATGAATGTTAAGGAAGCAAGAGAAGTGTGTCAGGATAGAAGCAAATGGAATTCCAGTCTTTGCACTCTGCACTCTGAACGACCTCCGTGGTCCAGTGGTTGTGCGTTGGGCACACGAGCCGGAGCTCCTGGGTTCGATTACCAGTGGGGACATATCACAAAAATTGCTTTGTGGTCCCTAGTTTGGTTAGGACATTACAGACTGATCACCTGATTGCTCGAAAAAGATGATCCGTGCTTTGGAACGCACGTTAAGCCGTTGGTTCCGGTTCCGGTTACTACTTACTGATGTAAGTAAGTAGTCGTTACATGAGCCATGTTAGGACCCTCTGACGGCTCAATAGTAATCCTGACACCAGGGTTGATGAGGTTGGTACTCCACCTCACAACCCACACGATAGAAGAAGAAGATAGTGTCTGCTTTCCCCTGTAGAAAATAGGCGTGAGTTTATGTGTGTATGTATATTATTTGTCTTTGGACATTAAAAATCAATATCAAAAGTAATTAACGGTTGTTTCTGTTGACATAAAGAAAATAAATATCTGTATGAAAACAGCTACCGATTATTTTAATAACACTATTTCAACCATTTATAAACGTAAACCTAGGTTTTGTTGTAGGTACTGTGAGACAATGCCTATAATTGTGATAACACATAATGATATAGAATTAGGATCGTCTTCAAAAGAAAATTGATTGCACGTGTTTTTATGCTTTACTTTTTTTTTCAAGTACCGTCGCTCAACTAACGATTGTTGACCTTAAATTCTATAGATTTACTACTACCGAAGATTGAACATCAGCGCTCAAAAAGTGGGACGCAAAGTTACTGTTAATATAGCGACGTTGACAGTACTTTACCTCAGTGCGCGATTAGGCGCCGAACTGGCAAGTGGCAACACAGGGAAGGGCATGGAAAAACCTTATGGAAGTAACCCTACCTAACAACTTAGCTAGGGCTGGACACCGTTACAAAATACTAAACTTGTAACAGTGCCGCAGGTTGTAAAAAATTGGGAACCCCTTTTATATAGATATGTTATAAGTAATTAATGTTTTCATTTTTGTTTCAGGTAAGTTCCTGTCTCTGTTTTCAATTGAAGGATGAGAATTTGGGTGAGAACTAATTTCAGATTTCTCTATAAAATTATGTTGTACTTCTACTGAATCCGTGGAAATTCGTTTTTAAAGGATTTTTTGTTATTTTAGCACTCACTTCCGTGCTTCGGAAAGCACGTGGTCCCGGTTTCTATTTACTATGTCAGCGGCCTTTGGCGGCTCAATAGTAACATGAAATCTGACAGATAGTTTTTGATTATTTTGTGAAATATGACGTCACTCGAAGCTCAATCATGGCCGCCCGTGTTTCGGGTTTTATAAAAAAACGCATTCTTATTTTGTAAAAATAAAGTACCTATATAAAATGATCTTAATATTAAAAAGCTTTCACCAACGTACGGTATGCACCTTTCATGTACTTATCCCTATGTGACATTGATGGAAGGTCTCAAGACGGTCCTTAAGTAATACATATGGTATAGCTTAGGAAAATTAATGAAGCAGGACCAAGTAACGATGTTTGTGTTTAATGTTTCGTCTGTGTCCATTTATGGGCCATTGAACAGATAAACAAGGTTTTTTTGTTGCTCTATGGTCTAAGAGCCTTCTATACAGGATGTTAGTGACATCGAGACGAATACGAGGGGGGTGATTCCGTTCATGATTCTAAGTTAATATGAAGTGGAAATTTTCGTCGCAAAATTCACGTTATTTTTTGTTTTTCTTTTTAATTATTTTCAATACTTTACTTTTGCGAGGGAAAATTCTAATTAATATCAACTCAGAATAATAAGCTCAGTCATCCCCCTCAGTATTCGTTACGATGTCACTTACACCCCGTACAAGTACATTCAAGTAGCAACGTCCGTACGGGTGTTAGTGACACCGTAATACAGAGGGGGGTGATTCAGACCATGATTCAGAGTTGATATCAAGTGGAATTTCCTGTGGAAAATTCATGAAAATTTTCGTGTTTTTTTTAAACTATTTTCAGTTTCATACTTTTGCGACGGGAAATTGCGGAGAATCATGGTCTGAACCCTCAAATCTCTCTAAAGTTTTTGTTACGATGTTACTAACATCCTGTATAGTCACAAGTAGATTATTTGGGGACTTGTAAGGATCTGTAGATTGATTACTTAATGTATTTAGTGATTACTAAATAACTAAATGTACCTATATAAACTGCCTACCAAACAAAGGATACTCTCACAAAGTGATTTCGACAATGTCCCCATCGGGAATCGAACCCGGACCTCCAGATCGTTAGCCTACCGCTCTAACCACTAGACCACGGAGGCTGTTACAAATACACATATAGACTACAACACACATGAAGAAAAGCTCAAAACAAAAATAAAGATATACACAAAAAACTTTGAAGAATGATTCGAACCATGATTCTGACTTGATGTCAAGTGGAATTTTCCATCGCAAAAATTTGAAAATACTTAATTAAAAAAGCACAAAATGAAAAATCATGAACTTTGCGACGGAAAATTCCACTTGATATCAACTCAGAATCATGGTCTGAATCATTCGCCTTAGTATTCGTTACGATGTACTTTTATCAGTATTATATTTTTTATATACGTTGTAAGGTCACTGACCGACTTCACCCTAATATCAGAGTTGTAATTAATCCGCCAAAAGCATTAGACTGGCCTGTTATAAACTGCCCTAATCACTAGATGACAGGATCTGATTAGGATTGGATATAACTTTCTATCTAATATCCAAAGTTACCCAACTAGGTACAGGTTTAGGTTTGTTTGAAGGGTTAGTTTGTGAGGATTTACACTTCCTTTGTTTTCGATAAAACCTAATCGATTTTTCATCCGGAATTAAGGGCATAGGTTAAGGAACAATACTACTTATAGAACGGCAACTCTCCGCTCCCCACCAGCGCTTGAGCAAGAATTACCTCACCCCCTCAAACATAGTTTAGACTTGAGTCGTATGGTGTCAGACGTCACACACACAGATGCGCGTGTACGAAAATGTCGATGTGTAGTGGCTGTGTAACACGAGGTTGTTTGTATTGAATATAAGTAGTGGATGGCATATGCGGCAAGTGTAGATTAGACGGTTTGTATAATTGCAGAATTTCCTCTTTTTTTGACGTGAGTTATTGTAATTAAAACACATAATAAAGGGTTCTTACCGCGTTTAAAGTAAGGATATTGAGACTCCCTAATCATATCCCTACTTTAAACGCGGTAAGAACCCTTTATTATGTGTTTTAATTATGATAATAACCGCGTAAACTTAAAACAATGTGACTTATTGTAGATTTGCCGCAGGTGGCATTGTGACGGAACCAACCCCAATAACCAACATAATATTCGGAGTAAGGATCGGAGAAGCTAAGGGTGGCTGGTACGATGTGTGAAGGTAGTGCTTCTGGCTACCCTGATAGGGAAAGAGGGTGTGAACATATTATGTTTGTTTTATTAAGTGTGTTACTTTTTTATACGCATTCCGAAGAACTTTACGCCTTGGGAATCTCATACTGTAGGGTAGGTACTTGAAAAGGTTTTTATAAACATTTCATAAGAAATACTAAGCCAAAAACAAAACGTCCAATAAATTTAAATATTAGACGATAACATATACAAATGTTTGCCATAAAGTTTGTGATATATGATATGAGAACAGTGAAGTAACTTTTGTCTAAGTGGCTAGCACAATGGGCATTCCAACCAAATACAAAGGACTCGATTGTTGGCAATAAAGTATAGGAATGATTGCACTTAACATATGCAATGCAGATGTAGAAAGGTTAATGGTTTTTGGGAAAAAACAACTTGAGAACGTGTGGGAAGAATGTTAGAGAGAACACAAGGATCGGGAGTTGCCCATCGGCCGTCGCGGGAGCAGGTCGTGGTCGTTGTGAGGGTTGTGAGGGACTTGCGATTCGGACGTCGCGGGAGCAGGTCGTGGTCGTTGTGAGGGTTGACGAGGACTTGCCCATCGTACGTCGCGGGAGCGGGTCGTGACCGTTGTGAGAATTGAGAGAGAGCTTGCCCATCGTACGTCGCGGGGAGCAGGTCGTGGTCGTTGTGAGGGTTGTGAGTGGACTTGCCCATCGGACGTGAGCAGGTCGTGACCGACGGGAGTGTTGTGAGTGTAGTGAGTGGAAAGACTGTAGGGGTTGAAAAGACTGTAGGGGTTGACGCTGGAGTTGAGGAAGACGAGCCGGGTAGCTAGAGGGTGGAGACGTACGGTGTTGCTGAGAGGAACAAAGCGATCTGAAACATCGGTTTCAGGTCTCAAGTAAGAATAGGTGTAAGGTTAGGATTGGTTAGGATCATTGGGAATGTGACAAGTATAGATTGGATAAGTCAGTAGATCAACTCTAAAAATTATATTGTTTTTTTGTGATTGAGGTATAATTTTGATACCACTGCAGGGTTAAACGTCTAAGTACTTAATTAATATCTACTTATATTATTTACTCGCTAAATTTCTCTTCAACAATCGTTCCAAATTGACATATAGGTACTAATGAATCTGGATATTACTAGATGAATATTATAATATTTATGATTATTATTTTATTAAGTATATCAATTACGTTTATATTATGACTATGTTGAAGATAACAATTTTTATTATTTCCATCACAACCTTCTATTGAAAGTTCCTTAACTTGACAAACCTATCTTGTTGAAATATCCTGAACGGGAGCACTCTGCATAATGACAAGTGAATATTTTTGTGTACATTATTAATAGAATATGTTATTCTATATACATTTAATCATTTGAATATTCTATTGTTACTCTGTCATACGGTCATACCTGCGTTATTTATTAATATTCTCGATATTATCCAGGCCGTTGTCCTAGCGCTCGATCGTACTTCATCATACTACTATTTATATAAATAAATTATCGACGAGTTGCAGTCCTTTGTGACGGACTAACGAAAGCCTGTCTACGTTACTATCATCGAATATTATCTTTTATATGACCTGTCTTAACATCCTTACTCATTTATAATATCAATACTGGACGTAGTCACGACATTTATTGCACCACAAGTTAACGTGTCCTTGGGTGTAGACCGACATTTGATGAAATACTTATATTGTTTACCAAATCTAAGAATATTATATTGCATGTTTTGCATATAAGACTGACCATTCATCAAATTTGATGATACTAATTGAATAAAGTAAGCTATGAAGCTGATTGGTGCTGAGTGCTGCTCATCCCAAATCCTACACTTTATTTTATACTTCAGAGATATTTCATCTCTACAACAAGGCCGAATGGCTCACCATTACAAAATATATCCCTTTCGGAGAGGGGCCTAAATCAGGGTAGGGCCTCATTCGCCGAAGAGCGTGGTCGGGGCTCGAAAAGGCACCCTATACCATTACATTGTTGGTATGGGATTCTAATCCTTTTCCTGTGTTCCTAGATCTTTCACAATAATAAAACCTAATTCCTAAACAAATAAATCCTTATTTAACTTAACCTATCTATATTTATAATTATTTATTTTTATATTAGATACTATTATAGCACTCTCAATTTAATCTCAATTGACAAAACTTCAATATTTCAATCTATATCGTATTCAAGTTTATTACTTATGTCTCTCATTGTACCAAATACAAATACCATTCTAGTACTCCTCTAAATTCTCATATTAATCTAATTTAATTTAGTCTCTTTATCGACTTGCAACAAAACTATAATATTTAAAATTACTTTATATATATTAATATTTAAGTATTTATTCAATTTTATTTATTATACTGTATATTGTTTTATATTGTATTATATTTATTTATGACATGTATAATATGTATGGCATTCTTAACGTCTCCTTTCGTACGTTCATCCTGATCTCAACATACCTTCATTCAAAGAATCTGAGTTATTACAAAAACACAACGTAGAGTCCTAACCATAATATACTAGATGATCACATTATTATTAATTGGCCAATTAAAATCTACTTTGATTATTTTACGAATTCGTTTTACAGTTGCATGTTATATTTTAAGGATTTCTTGATTTGATATATTTTTATCTGTTCGTGTCTGTGTACTTTTATTTCAGGTGGATTATATTATGCTTTATCATAGTCGTTTGAATATGTCTGTTTATATGATTTCTGTGCTGTGTGAATTTTCCTTACAGGTATATTTATACGTACTTATCGGTCAAAGTAGATGATTGTAGGGATGTATAGATTTAGGCAGGTGTTTAAACGAGTTGTATAGGGGTATGGAAGGGGGGGAGTGTTACATTTGGTGCCGTGACCAGGATAGTTGTATAGGGGTATGGAAGGGGGGGAGTGTTACATTTGGTGCCGTGACCAGGATAGTTGCTATGTAAGGAGGGGGGGAGTGTTACAATTTGGTGCCGTGACCAGGATAGGATAGTTGTAAGGGGGGAGTTTTACAATTTGGTGCCGTGACCAGGATAGTTGTTTATGTAAGGGGGGTGTGTTACATTTGGTGCCGTGACCAGGATATGAGGTCTCAAATGTTGAGTGATGGTTGAATGTCTTGGGGGCGTGGAGTTATATAGTATTATCAATTTTATTATAAATGTTATTATGTATGTATGTTTTCTATATAGAATTATAATATATTCATTTTCTTTACATTTTATTTAGGTCTTATAAAAAAAAACAAAATATCAAAATATTTAAAAAAAATCCAATAAAATTAATTAATTAATAATTCTATTAATATATCACTCTATTATTATTACTCTATTATTCTATTATTATTTTATTATTAGTTCTTTATCAAAATATTAACGAAAATAATTTAAACGTCATAAAAAACACAACATTGAATTCTTAACTATTATTATTTTATTACTTTATGAAAAAGATTAAAGGTGTGGTTAGATTCTATTTTAGTATTATAGTATAGGTATTTTGAATATATTGCAAATAATTAGTAGCTTCCAACGCTTTTGGGGTAATTTCTTATCTTAGATATTGGTTAGTTAAGTTAAATTTTATTTTAGGTATATTTACATTGAAATATGTACCTAATATAGCAGTAGTTAACACAGATTTGAGCATACAATTGATATTCATTTGACATTAAAAATTACATTTGTTTCAATAGGGTACGCTTTTTCTAGTTAAATATGAGGTACATGGTAGTATTGATTTTTATTGCTAACACCTAGCAAAGTAAAAAAAATACTCTTTGGTAGCAATACGGATAGGTAACTGGCTACATTGTCAGGAAGGTGATTATTCAGAATTATTTAGTAATATATTAAATTTTGATTTAATTGAGAATTTAACAAGCATTTAGAATATAAGGATTAATTTTAACAATTATATAGAATTATAATAATAGTATGTAGCCTAGCAGTGGACAGACGTAATATAATGCTCATTAGTTATTTTATTGTCATACACATTAAAATATAAACCCAGCAGTGAGACATTATACTAGTTGATTAAGTATGGTTGTATGCTAAGTGGACCTTAGTATAAATCATGTAATGGTTCATCACTAGCAGTTTATCCTTTACCCACACTAATGTTAGAGTACGATGAAATATGTACAGTTTATGTAATGCAGTAGTTATTAATGAAACTGTTGAGTATATATGTATATGAGTTGAGCAGTGGAACATATATATTATATTCGATTGGTTGTGTGTGAGTCCTACAACTCTACAGGGGATGAAAACAGTAGAAGAAGAAGAGGATTGTGTGTTTGTATGTATGTTGTTATGTTGTTGTTTGTATGTTATGTTGAAAATAATTCTAACTACGACACAGTTCATGTTTGAGTAAATGATGTGTATGGTGGGTATTTTAATTAATTTCTTGAGAACGAAATTTCTAAATGCAATTGTTAGACAATAGGGTTTGGGCTCTAAAGGGACATTCAGTCTTATAACTGTAAAATATCTTTCGGTGACTTTAATACTTCTTGGTAGAGATTGTACTTCTGTTTATTACAGAGTTGGGAACATAGGCGTAAGTTATGCGTGTAAGTTTCTTGTTCGTGTGTGTATATCACCCAACGATGAAGCGTTATGCCCAGCAGTCAAACAAATTGGTTTATTCAATGGAGAGTAGTGATCTTGTATGATTATTACACTAGTTATTGATTATTTTGTTATATGCCCAGCAGTGAACACAATGATTATATAAAACATTTGAATAGGATAAGGATAGCAACGAAAGTGCAAATTTGTCTGGTAACTCTGGCCAACTTAGTGGGCTGAAAATTAGTTATGTATATTATGATGTTAGAATTATAAAAAAAAATAGTTTTATTACTTTAGGGATTGAAATACTAAGTCACAAGTTAGAAGTAATTTCAGCAGTGTCACTTATAAAACACTTCTTTCAGATCGATAACAGTATTAGGGTAATAGATGTAGTAGCAAACGTTGTAACTGAACACGGTATGGAGAATTATTATTTGTAAGGAGATTACATATCCCGGAACAATGGAGTCTTGAACTTTTGGTATGCGTGCACTATTATCAACATTAATCTCTTAAACCATTTCAGATTTATGATAGGTACTACATTAATTTCGAGAAGTGTTAAAATAAGATATTTGTTGCATTCCTAATATTTGTCTTATAAGTATCAGATCTAGTCATGATGAGTTTTCCACTTAACAATTTTATTTCATAGAGAGTAAAGTATAGTGTTGTTTTATAATTATGTTTTGCAGTGGATGATGGATATTATTAACAGGGGTAAATAAATAGCTAGTTTTCAGAGCGTAACTTGTGTATACTTAAGTGTTTCTGACTTGCCAACAGTAGGATATTGGAATTTGCTTTCAGTTGTTGCATAGCATGAACAGGACATGAAAAGGAAAACGAGGACGATTCATTCTTTTAGGACATAATACTTATTGGAAGTGCTTGAAGTTCAAACCGTCTTGTTAGAACTTGGGGGCGTGTATGTGTGTGTATATGTTGCTGTGGAATGATAGTGATGTATCAAATGAGATGGGCGAACATTTGTTTTCTATCTAACATTAGGTACAATGAAACAGAAATGGCAAATGTTTATATTTGGACATGTTCTTACTAGGACATACATTTTATAGGGTCTTATGATAGTGGAAATACTTGAAGTTATTGAAAGGAATGATCAAACGTGATTCTATTTAATCATGTTCTCTTTAAAATATAATTGAGTCGAATGTTAGTGAGAAGTTCAACGCAAAGGAAACGGAGAGTGTTGATCACGGTCTTATTGGGACACATTCTTATTAGGCATAGATGCTAATAGCGGGAATAGTAGGATTTAAAAAAAAAAACCAGGGAAACATGTAGATTTTGTTTCACCTTAGGTTTCATAAATCAGAAATCACAAATCATAATTTCATAGACCTACAAACCTATATGGAGGTGATGATGATTTTCTAGTGTTTATATCATTGTGAAGCTGCTTATTTCTTGAGTTGAATCTAGTGTTTTCCTATTTAGGAATTTCAAGTCAGAAGAGAGATTCTGTAAGTTGGTAGGGCCCGATAGGAGTGCCAAAAGTGCATAGGAAAACTTGCGAACGTAAGGACCATGTGCAGCTTGTGATTGTTTACCTTTGTTTGTGTTTTGTTACTATTTATGTTATTATATTATGTAGTTTATGTATGTTTATCTATTTAACTTTGACTGACACTTTACTGACGCGTAGGGAATGACTGCTTGCGACATATTTTGACTGGACTTTATTATCTAATTGGTTATGTTTGGCTGTGTGTCAATGTTTACAATGAAAATTGTACATATTGCCGCATAGACTAAACACAAAAATGTTCTTTTTGTAGTTCTGTGTGTTGAAATCTACATTTCGAGGTAATATAATTATTGCCTGGAGATGGGAGATCAGTATGCAGAATGAGGTATCCTGGTTTTAGAGGTAACCTCATGGATTTAGATTTTTACTTTATATTTTGTCAATCTAGACTGATGGTCCAGATTGGATTGTAATCTTGCTGTGTTTTATTGTAGTTAGAATTCCCCGAGGATTCTACTCGAAAACCAATCTGACGTTACACAGGGTGAATCTTTATGGTTTACGGCCTGCTACCTCACTGTGTCAATGTAGAATAATTGTTGGAACAGTTGTTGTTACCACTGTAACATGGTTCTGAATTGTTCTATAGTGGTGCTTTGGGAGATACAGCTATCTACAGGAGTGGTGCGGTGAGATATTATTATCCATGACCTTCTTTCTGATATTGGGACAGGAGGACCATCCGCCAATATGAGATGAAGCTAGATAATCAGTATCGAGCCAGCGTTGCGACTTGGATAGTCAGGTTGGATTGCCTCCTCCTGATGAGCGGTTGTGCGTGGCGATGCTTTCGAGTATGAAGACTCTAGCCGATGCCTTATAATCAGTATTGTATGGTATGGGTCAACTTTGTCCTCTTGTGTCATGATGTAATTTTATTATGACCCTCTCTGGACCTATCAGCTTATTGTGGCTTATTAAGCCATGTAAATAATACACTAAATTACTAATTTGAATTGAATTATAAAAGTCTGGATACCATGAGATGAAGGTAATGGTATTATTGGTAATGGCTTTTGAATAAACTTATATACTTTGAATCTGTGTTGTTATTTCACCTATGTGACTTAACATGACTTTTTATATACTTACCTGTATAGTCCGGGCTTGCCTGGCTTGATTACACTGATATACATAAACCAAATCCACACAATTTATTTGTGTTATTTTATTATCATCTACCTGATTATACCTTAATGTCACTGCTGCCAGATAGTGACATACCTAACTTATAAACTATACCTTGTCTGGGGGTTTACCTGGCCTGATTTCACTATGCAACTAGTGTGCTTACTGACATACAATATTATTGCTACTTATAATGCATTTATGCATAACAATTACATCCAGTTTGACCGCATATATTCTTGTGATTCATGGTTGGTATCATATTCATGACCATCCATCTCACACTCACACTCATACTTATTCTTATGGCTGGTGTTATTGCAATGCCGCTGAAGCCATAGTAGGGACGTTAGGGACATTTTTGCTTAGTATACTCGGGGTCAGTCCAGTTCGGTAGTCTCTGCTTCTGTTGATCCTCTTGCACTGTGGTGTATTGAGGGGAGGACAGTGATGAGTAGCTGCGTATTGGCTTCCGGTTGCTAAGTCGCTCACTTACTTACCTTCTTACCTTTTAGCGCCATGGCTATGGTGTCAGCTATGCATCACAATGAGTTGTGTTGTTAGATTGGATGTAAATCTGTTTAACTTAAATAATTTTATTACATATGTGAAGTTGGTGTTGGGAAGCTCTTACCTTCACCTACCAATTTATTTGACCT
The DNA here is from genome assembly GCF_024362695.1 of Pectinophora gossypiella. Classification (NCBI taxonomy): domain Eukaryota; kingdom Metazoa; phylum Arthropoda; class Insecta; order Lepidoptera; family Gelechiidae; genus Pectinophora; species Pectinophora gossypiella. Next base: position 4,666,657 of record NC_065425.1, on the reverse strand, counting down.
AACACTTCTGATATGCCACATTTATGTGCTTATCATTCCATATACCCATTTGTTGTTGATGAGGGAGGCTGAATGAGAGATGGGATCTCATTGGTTTTGGGCGATAGACGGGATTTATTATCACCTTTAAATTTTTAATTACAATTACCTATGTTATTCTTAAGCTTTAAGTTGCTGTTTTAATTAGTCTGAGAGACTAAACCATCATAATTCAGTTAATTATATCATACATTAAGTTTCTAATTTATTTCTTACTTTCTTATAAGACTTGACTTGTTTAATTATAAGCTGTAATCAGTGTCATTAAGTTTGGGTTTGCTTGGCGTTGACTTGACTACTTTTAAACTATATAAATATTTATAACCTAACTTACATTCCATTGCTTAGGTACCTACTTGTCTTTTTCATTATTATAGTGACATAATTATAACCTATTTGTATTGTTATTAAGTATATATGTAGTATATTATTCTTTATTTACATGCCCTTAATAACATGCATTAGTTGAATTTGTTCTTATTAGGACATGCTGTATCCTTAGAACATTGAGAGCATTTGGAGTTTCACTCAGTTTGATAGAACTTGGGGGCGTAATACAATACATGTAGATAATGTATGTGTGGATGTACATGAAGGATAGTTATAGTTGACTTAGCTAGGACGCGTCATGATATTAAGGATTTGTGGAATGGTTATTGTGGTGTTCCTTTATTCTTATAAATTATCACTCTGGTAAACTTCGTAATAATTTAGGGGGCGATTGTGACGGAACCAACCCCAATAACCAACATAATATTCGGAGTAAGGATCGGAGAAGCTAAGGGTGGCTGGTACGATGTGTGAAGGTAGTGCTTCTGGCTACCCTGATAGGGAAAGAGGGTGTGAACATATTATGTTTGTTTTATTAAGTGTGTTACTTTTTTATACGCATTCCGAAGAACTTTACGCCTTGGGAATCTCATACTGTAGGGTAGGTACTTGAAAAGGTTTTTATAAACATTTCATAAGAAATACTAAGCCAAAAACAAAACGTCCAATAAATTTAAATATTAGACGATAACATATACAAATGTTTGCCATAAAGTTTGTGATATATGATATGAGAACAGTGAAGTAACTTTTGTCTAAGTGGCTAGCACAATGGGCATTCCAACCAAATACAAAGGACTCGATTGTTGGCAATAAAGTATAGGAATGATTGCACTTAACATATGCAATGCAGATGTAGAAAGGTTAATGGTTTTTGGGAAAAAACAACTTGAGAACGTGTGGGAAGAATGTTAGAGAGAACACAAGGATCGGGAGTTGCCCATCGGCCGTCGCGGGAGCAGGTCGTGGTCGTTGTGAGGGTTGTGAGGGACTTGCGATTCGGACGTCGCGGGAGCAGGTCGTGGTCGTTGTGAGGGTTGACGAGGACTTGCCCATCGTACGTCGCGGGAGCGGGTCGTGACCGTTGTGAGAATTGAGAGAGAGCTTGCCCATCGTACGTCGCGGGGAGCAGGTCGTGGTCGTTGTGAGGGTTGTGAGTGGACTTGCCCATCGGACGTGAGCAGGTCGTGACCGACGGGAGTGTTGTGAGTGTAGTGAGTGGAAAGACTGTAGGGGTTGAAAAGACTGTAGGGGTTGACGCTGGAGTTGAGGAAGACGAGCCGGGTAGCTAGAGGGTGGAGACGTACGGTGTTGCTGAGAGGAACAAAGCGATCTGAAACATCGGTTTCAGGTCTCAAGTAAGAATAGGTGTAAGGTTAGGATTGGTTAGGATCATTGGGAATGTGACAAGTATAGATTGGATAAGTCAGTAGATCAACTCTAAAAATTATATTGTTTTTTTGTGATTGAGGTATAATTTTGATACCACTGCAGGGTTAAACGTCTAAGTACTTAATTAATATCTACTTATATTATTTACTCGCTAAATTTCTCTTCAACAATCGTTCCAAATTGACATATAGGTACTAATGAATCTGGATATTACTAGATGAATATTATAATATTTATGATTATTATTTTATTAAGTATATCAATTACGTTTATATTATGACTATGTTGAAGATAACAATTTTTATTATTTCCATCACAACCTTCTATTGAAAGTTCCTTAACTTGACAAACCTATCTTGTTGAAATATCCTGAACGGGAGCACTCTGCATAATGACAAGTGAATATTTTTGTGTACATTATTAATAGAATATGTTATTCTATATACATTTAATCATTTGAATATTCTATTGTTACTCTGTCATACGGTCATACCTGCGTTATTTATTAATATTCTCGATATTATCCAGGCCGTTGTCCTAGCGCTCGATCGTACTTCATCATACTACTATTTATATAAATAAATTATCGACGAGTTGCAGTCCTTTGTGACGGACTAACGAAAGCCTGTCTACGTTACTATCATCGAATATTATCTTTTATATGACCTGTCTTAACATCCTTACTCATTTATAATATCAATACTGGACGTAGTCACGACATTTATTGCACCACAAGTTAACGTGTCCTTGGGTGTAGACCGACATTTGATGAAATACTTATATTGTTTACCAAATCTAAGAATATTATATTGCATGTTTTGCATATAAGACTGACCATTCATCAAATTTGATGATACTAATTGAATAAAGTAAGCTATGAAGCTGATTGGTGCTGAGTGCTGCTCATCCCAAATCCTACACTTTATTTTATACTTCAGAGATATTTCATCTCTACAACAAGGCCGAATGGCTCACCATTACAAAATATATCCCTTTCGGAGAGGGGCCTAAATCAGGGTAGGGCCTCATTCGCCGAAGAGCGTGGTCGGGGCTCGAAAAGGCACCCTATACCATTACATTGTTGGTATGGGATTCTAATCCTTTTCCTGTGTTCCTAGATCTTTCACAATAATAAAACCTAATTCCTAAACAAATAAATCCTTATTTAACTTAACCTATCTATATTTATAATTATTTATTTTTATATTAGATACTATTATAGCACTCTCAATTTAATCTCAATTGACAAAACTTCAATATTTCAATCTATATCGTATTCAAGTTTATTACTTATGTCTCTCATTGTACCAAATACAAATACCATTCTAGTACTCCTCTAAATTCTCATATTAATCTAATTTAATTTAGTCTCTTTATCGACTTGCAACAAAACTATAATATTTAAAATTACTTTATATATATTAATATTTAAGTATTTATTCAATTTTATTTATTATACTGTATATTGTTTTATATTGTATTATATTTATTTATGACATGTATAATATGTATGGCATTCTTAACGTCTCCTTTCGTACGTTCATCCTGATCTCAACATACCTTCATTCAAAGAATCTGAGTTATTACAAAAACACAACGTAGAGTCCTAACCATAATATACTAGATGATCACATTATTATTAATTGGCCAATTAAAATCTACTTTGATTATTTTACGAATTCGTTTTACAGTTGCATGTTATATTTTAAGGATTTCTTGATTTGATATATTTTTATCTGTTCGTGTCTGTGTACTTTTATTTCAGGTGGATTATATTATGCTTTATCATAGTCGTTTGAATATGTCTGTTTATATGATTTCTGTGCTGTGTGAATTTTCCTTACAGGTATATTTATACGTACTTATCGGTCAAAGTAGATGATTGTAGGGATGTATAGATTTAGGCAGGTGTTTAAACGAGTTGTATAGGGGTATGGAAGGGGGGGAGTGTTACATTTGGTGCCGTGACCAGGATAGTTGTATAGGGGTATGGAAGGGGGGGAGTGTTACATTTGGTGCCGTGACCAGGATAGTTGCTATGTAAGGAGGGGGGGAGTGTTACAATTTGGTGCCGTGACCAGGATAGGATAGTTGTAAGGGGGGAGTTTTACAATTTGGTGCCGTGACCAGGATAGTTGTTTATGTAAGGGGGGTGTGTTACAGCATTAACTACTTGGCCGGACAAATGGGAGCTCTGAAAGCTCTCACCCGGACAGAATTTCCTCGAATAGCTTTCACTACAATGCAATGTGTTTGAGAGTACCTACCCAGGGTGTAAATAGGGCAAAGTCTGAAAGGTACTTCTTGCAATAAGGAATTTTATTATTTTTTGCCCGCTATTTACCCAACATAGAATTATATGATATACAAAAACAGTGTTTTAATCTAATTACCTGCGCAGACGCCACCATAAACCCAATTTAGTTAGATAACCACGCTTGATAAGATAAACATTTTACGGTAAACCATAATCTTTTATAACTACAACATTGTAATTCATCTTGTCGTATTTTAACTAAGAATTGTATATCTCTTCCTTATTGTCTTGTTCAAAATAGACATGGTAAACTAACGTAACGGGTTTTAGTTTGGAAATATATTTCCACACACAAACAGCCTATATACATCCCACTGCTGGGCACAGGCCTCCCCTCAATCAACCGGAGGGGATATGGAGCATACTCCACCACGCTGCTCCACTGCGGGTTGGTGAAGGTGTTTTTACGGCTAATAGCCGGGACCAACAGCTTAACGTGCCCTCCGAAGCACGGAATCATCTTAATTTTTCAGACAATCAGGTGATTCAAGCCTGAAAAGTCCTTACCAAACAAAGGACAGTCTCAGAAAGTGATTTCGACCATGTCCCCATCGGGAATCGAACCCAGACCTCCAGATCGTGAGCCTGATGCTCTAACCACTAGACCACGGAGGCTGTTAAACTAAAACCCATTTCAAAATAAATAAAAAAACTAAATTACCAATTACCGACTTTCCAGGCTACGTTCCACATAAAAAACATAGATGGCACTTTTTTAAATTTATTTATTTCATAAATTACACATAGATTGGTGCTAATTCCTGTAAACACCACCTAATTTTATTTTAAGTTATAATATATCTGTCATTTTCTTATCCGCCGAAAAGGAAAGGGACGGGTAATCGACAAGCATACAATTTATGGAACACACGTGAATTTTAAGCTCATATCTAAAACAACCGTCTAAAAATTTTATATTCGCCTATAACCCGCCAGAATTATGTTTGCAGCACAAGTCAAACGGTTTGCATACCAGCGAGATTTCTTTTTGATTCGCCCGGGTTATTCATTCATTTACTCATTCGTCCTAAAATTAAGAGCTGTCAATCGTCCGCTTTCCTTTTCGGTGGATAAGAAAATGACAGGTATAACTTAAAGTAATATTAGGAAATCTGCAGGAATCGGGGCCATTGTTTAACAAACATCAGCATTCAGCTCAATAGTAACGCTGACACCTGGGTTGATGGGATTGGTAACCCACCTCACAACCCACACGACAGAAGAAGAATGACGAATGTATAATGGCGGACAATAGTTTCCATCATCTAACTTTCCATCCAGATTACACAAGGTAATAGACTAAAGACTAATGAAAGAGTTCAAGGTACAACTCGTTATATCCTTATAAATATTGAATATCGAATACCTACTTTACCCAATTATTTCACGGTAAGTAATTATATCGTAAACGGTTTGAACTTGGAACGTGAAAGTAATTAACAGTTTAAATATTGAAACTAACTTTTGAACTTTTTGAGTTTTGGTAATAAACATAGTCTTCTTCTATCGTGTAGATTATGAACTTATGAGGTAGATTGCCGACCTCATAAAACGGTAACTCTTGTAACGATTACGTACTTACATGAGTACGTAGTTTCCGGGACCAACGGCTTCACGTGCCTTCCGAAGCATGGATCATTTTACTTTCATACAATCATGTGATCAGCCTGCAATGTCCTGCAGGGCATGTGCAACGTGATAAAATTATAGATCGATTTAATAAATTTTATTGAAATCGATAAGTATTTTTCCCCTAATATGTGTGGCACCTTATTTTGTCCCTTTTTTACTTAAGCACTACTTCTTGGCACTACTAGTAGTGGCATGAGAGATTTTCCTCTCCCGTGACACCACAACACTTCATGATTTCCTACGTCATCCACGGAGGGGATTATGTTCTAAAACTACACAAGACATAAACAGTAAAACAGGGATATCCTCCTCATTATTCTAAACGACGTTAATGCCACCAATCAGCAGATCTTGTTATTATTGGCAATAGTTTTTGGCAAGACACTAAGCCAACTGGACTAGCGGATTTACGTACTTCAAAACATGTAAATACATAAATAACATAGGGAAAACAGAACGATAGTGCAAATTTTGTGATTAAAGTCTAGAGCCTTGTACAGAGGTTTTTTGCAGCTACTTTCCTCGGCTGTACAGATGCAGTAGTTTTCAGCGAATGACATATTCGACAAAAAATAATGTATTCATGTAAAAATGTACTTATCTGTACTCACTGAATAAATATATCTTTGAGCTTGAGTATGAATACCTCAACAAGCAACAATAATGTTCAAGCTGATGATAATAACACTTTCTAAAAAAATATATTTTATAAATATTACTTATTTGTGACGATATCATCAGTATTACTATAGTAACATAATTATTATACATCAATGATTACTATAATTATAAAAAGCTTTGGTGTAAGTGCCGAGGAAAAAATATTATATAGCACCGCATAATGACAAGCTTTTTCTTGACTCGTGTTGGAAAGTGACTCACTTCCATTTCATGTTTACACAATACAAACATAGGTTTATATTCTAGACACAATCATGGAACTAATCCAAACTCTAATGGACGAACGCGTCATATGACCATCGGTCTATGGAACCACTGAACAAATATACAAACATGAATTGTGGATTATACGGAATCCTGTTTGCTTACTTGCTCAGTGCCAGTTTAAGCGGAAAGTGAGTATAGATTGGAATGAGCGATAAAAGTGGAGCGAGTGATGGGTGAAATCAGGTCATCTACAGCTCATTACTCAAAATGTCCCTTCTTCAAAATGTCTCTTCACCAAAATGTCCCTTCTCCAAAATGTCCTTTCACCAAAAAGTTAATTACTTATCCGAAATGTCCTTCTCCAAAATGTCCCTTTACCAAAACGTCCCTCTACGAAAATGTCACTTCAACAAAATGACTCTAGATCAAAATTTTGCTTGACTAATTTTTTATAATCTTTCTCCCTTTTTAGGATGTTAATTATCTAAGGTGTCTCTAGACAACGCAAAAGTTGTCTTCTAGTAACTTGTATGGGTCTGTCCCCATTATAAAACTTTATTACTCTTTGATATTACGTCTGACTACTATTTTACTTTGAAATCTATTACGTTTTCCTGGACGATGTTTCAATTACCTAAGCTTTTTTCGGTGTCATCTTCATCAAGCAAACCACTTCGCGCATAAATTTCTAGACATAGTCTATCGCTTGTCGCTTAATCTCTGCTAGCGAGCCATACACCGACCAGAATCGAAGTTTATGACGTCATTACAGCGGGTAAAGAATACATCAATCGTTGCGCACATTCGTAATGATGAAGTAAGAGAACGGATGAGTCGGTGAAAGAATAGAGACAGGGATAGAGTACTTGTACTTTGTGAGCGAGCTTCCTCACGGTGCGATGTAATTCGTGCGATTGACAAATGACGATTTGAATAAGTGACGATTTGAGTGACGATTTGAGTACCCTACTACCCCATAGGGTATTCAAATTGCCAGTTGTTGTCATTAACACTGTCAAATGTGTCTATGACTGTATGAGATAATGGTCAGACTATTTGGACTTCTTCTTCTTCTATCGTGTGGGTTGTGAGGTGGATTACCAACCTCATCAACTCTGGTGTTTGGGTTACTATTGAGCCGCCAAAGGCCCCTGATATGACTCATGCAACGTATACGTACCTACATCAGTAAGTAGTAACCGGGACCAACGGCTTAACGTGCCTTCCAAATGCACGGATCGTCTTACTTTCGGACAATCAGGTGATCAGTCTGTTATATCCTAATCAAACTAGCGATCACAAAGTGATTGTTGTGATATGTCCGACCGGGATTCGAACCCTGGACCTTCGGATCGTGAGCCCGACGCTCAACCACTGGACCAAGGAGGTCGTTACAATTTGGACTAATAATAAGCCACCTTACTTTAAAACTTTTATTTTTAAGAACGTCTCTTAGGGCGCTGTGACGCGGTTTTTCTTGCAGCTACTTTTCCTCGGCTATACAGGTTGTGAGAAGCTGCAGTATTTTTATAAAAATATATATTTACGTAAAAATTGACGATTCAAAGTGGAAATATGTTATCAATTGAATAAAGATATTCTTAAGTTTAAATTAGCTGTCTGGGAACTGATATTAGGCAACCAAATTACTAAATTGTATTAACAGTATTTAAAAAAAACGTGTAAGGCCCTGTGCCGAGGATTTTCTTGCAGCTTAATTTCCTCGGCTATACAAGTTATGAGACGCTGCAGTAGTATTAGGCGGATGAGACGTTCGTTACATAAAAAGTGACGATTCAAAGCTACTGAATAAATATATTTTTGAATTTGAATTTAAAGTTGTGCTTGATCGTACATTGCGATATGCGATCGCGTCGCGAGGAAGGTCCATTATAATGAGTTGCCAGATATGCTCTGTCATTTTCCGGTAGAAATGTCCTTTAAAATGATTAATTCATGGGAATGACTATTTATTTTTGGAGACAAACACAAGTGGATAATTTTAAATTGTTTACAGCATGCCATTTGTTTATATTTGTGTACATTGAAAGTGAACGAAGAGAAATATAAAGGTTCGTTATGGATACGTCGACGACTGCTGATGCTCTATACAACATAAGTACGGTCTCCGTGATCCAGCGGTTAAACGTTGAGGTTACGATCTGGAGGGCTTGGGTTCGATTCCAGTTGGGGGGACCTCTCTTCCAAAAAAAAAACTTAGTGATACTATCCTACTAGTTTGACTTAATTTCATGCTAAAGATGATTCCTTGCGTCGGAAGCAAATGCCACGTGTGTTGTACGCGGTTACTACTTACTGGTGTAAGTACGTAGTCGTTACATGAGTCGTGGGATGAGCCTTTTGCGGTTCAGTAATAACTGACACCAGGGTTGATGAATTTGGTCATCTATCTTATAACCGACGCGATAGAAGCAGATATAAATACAAAATTAAAATATCCTTTATTGCACACAACACAATAACCTATTAATGATACCTACCTAAATACGAAATCTTTCTTATGTAGGTAGGTACAGTACTATTGGCGACCTTACTACAATTTTTTCCTACAGCTACAGCAACTTCTACAGCAATTTCTTCCGAGCCATAAAGCCGCGCACTTATGCTTAGTTATCACAAAGGCGTAACCTGCCGCGACTTTTGTCCCGAGATGAATATACGATGAACCGCATGGTCACCCCGTCACCCAGAGTGATATTCCGGAAAGGACATATTTCATGACCACACTACATAGAAACAGAGTCTAAATAAAAATGTTTATTTTGCGTAGGCGTGCCTAATATGTTCATATCGACTAATTTTATGGTACCAGTATAGTTTTTTTATGGTGTAGAGTAATATAGCGCCAATAGCAGTAAGTATTGATCGGGTCATTCTCTTTCACTTTTATATGCCACATTAGAAAGGTTACATCACCCTTCCTCTTGGCATAATTGAGTATGGCTTGTAGTTTGAGTTGTGATTTATATACATGCTTAGATAAAATAAATCTATTTACATGTGGTATAATCGGGTGATTCTCCTTCAGTTATATATGCCACAAGCGAAAGGTTACATTATCATTCCTCTTGGCATAATTGAGTATGGCTTGTAGTTTGAGTTGCGATTTATATAAGTACATGCTTAGACAAATTTTAATCTATTTATATGTTGTATGTTTCTGTACCAACCCACATTCCCGAGAAATGCATTTTCGGAGGTATGTGACCTAACCTGTATTGGGCTAGTATTCCCTTCTCGGGTTGGAAGGTCAGAGGCAGACGCTTCTATAAAAACCGGACCTGTCAAATCTTCTTCTTAGACATGCGACTTTTATTTGTGTAGACAGCATTCCCTGCGTGTATTGGTCGAATACCTCAATATGATTCACGCCACGCGCGGTGCGGTTACTGTGCCGCGAGGGCAGGTCTACAGCATACATTTTGTTAGTGGCACGACTGTGACGACGCCACCATGGTGTCCTAGTGAGATATACACCTTAATGCAGCTGCAAAAAACACGGAATAACACATAACATACAATCAAAACATTTAGTAAGAACAACTTACACAAGAGAGAACCATTGTGCCCTAGTGAAATACGGCTCTTATATTATATATTTTATGAAACTCCCGAGACAAGTGCAGATGTATTACTCTTCTACCTATTCGGTATGGATGCCAACAAAATATCGATTTTAATAAATAAACTCCTCACGAAAATTCTTGTAGACGCTGAGCAAAACGAGAGCGGGTAAGTAGTTATGAATATTTCAGGCGATCTGTTACTATGTAGGTAGTAGATACCACCTGTATCCACATTAGTGCTACCAACCCACGCTTGGTATCATCAATCACTCAAATTTTGGCTCAGCAATTTTTGGAAAGGAACGAAACGTGACGTTAACATTAATTTGGATTTTGTGAAAATAAAATTGCGTGGTTGATCTTCTGTTATTTTGTAGGTGCGTGTTCAAATCACGTCGGGGTCACCAGTTTGGCGGCGAGGGTGTGCTGCCGCCAAAGGATGTTTTCGGGGTACCGAACAGAGCATAGTACCCCGCTAGCCACAAGTTGGTAGTGTGACTAGGGATCGACGATCCGACAGTGTTGTGTTGGAAGTTGTATATATGCGTCTTGCTGTGTAAACTTCGATACCGCGTTTCACGACCGCTTGAAGACTGCATTATTGAATGTGGCTCCATCTGTTGCATGTGAGCGGAACTAGGTGACCAACTAGTTGGGTCCGCTACATCACATTTTAAATAATGCTTGCTCCATATGGAGCTGGAAAACGGAACAATGAGCCAAGGTGCAAGGTTTATGTGAAACGGCATTTATGTATCGTATACTTAAAGTGTATTAGTGACGCCGTAGTGAAAACTTTGGGGGAATTATGATTCACATAATTCTGAATTGATATCAAGTGGAAATTCCTGTTGGAAAATTTATTACTTTTTTGTTCTTTGTCGATCTCATATTGTGCGTAAAGCTGCACAAATCGCAAATTTAAATAAAATAATAAAAATTCTTAAAAACAGCAATATAACTCGAGTGATGCGAAAAGTCGTTGGACTATATAGCGATTGTTCAACTTATAACTCAAAATCCGTTGCCGACAAGAAAAACACTTACCGAATCAAGTAGACGTTCTAATTTTGTTACAGTGTCACTAACACCCTGTATAGCAACATAGACACCCAGTGGAGACGTATCACGAAAATCACTTTGTGATCCCTAGTTTGGTTAGCACATTACAGGCTGATCATCTTATTGTCCGAAAGTAAGATGATCCGTTAAGAAGGCACGTTAAGCCGTTGGTCCCGGTTACTATTTATTGATGCAAGCAAGTAGTCGTTATATGGGCCATGTCAGGAGACTTTGGTGGTTTAATAGTAACCTTGACACCAGGGTTGATGGGGTTGGTAATCCACCTCACAACCCATACGATAGAATATAGACACTCCAACTAGTCATTCCGGGTCAGATATCAAAGACGTTTGGTTTGAAGATCCGCCTCTAGTCGAGAAATGAAATGAAAACACAATATGTTCGGTCTCGTTCCTAAAGAAAATAGGAAGATATTTGATTAGGGTTCGCTTCGGTATGAGCTTTCAGTTATTGTTTAGTTAAACCTATTTGGAGCTACACTATGTAACGTAACTGAAGATTTAGTGGAATGTCCATACGAACAATTATCTGGATAACCTTGTTCGTGCGACAAAAATCCAATTGTTAAATAATTCAATTGGAGGTACAATAAATAAAATAATAGTACGTCTCATAGTTACTTAGTTGCCCAGCGGGCGTAGCACAGATAGCACGCGACTCTTTCTCGACGCGACAGAGATCATCTGTCTTTTTCTGTGCAGTACTATGAGAGAGTGACGGGTGATGTATGTCGAGGCGAGAGAGTCGCGCGCTTACGGTGCTAAGCCCGCAGGTGTCAATAAAAAAGTAATAATGTTTCACTTATTTGCAGTTGGTAAAGTAATCGTAACCTATGTCGATAGAGAGACAATAGTTTTTCAACGGCAAAGTCCGAAGCCTCCCTTTGATTATCTGTTTATTTTCTGCAGTAGAAATGTACATACTTATTGTAATAAAGGCACCATTTTATTAAAAAATGTCTCGAAACAGTTCTTCTAGAGAAGTAGAACAAACTTCATAACTTGTAACAAGCAATACTGAGGAAAAACAAAAAATACAATTTGAGAACCGAATCAATTTAAAAACTTCCTAATCCGTAATTGAAAAAAAACTAGATAACAGACTCAAACTTTGTTATAACTTTCTCTGACCTTGAAGAAGTCCAGAGTCTTCCAGACTGTCTTCATTCTTCTCCCAGTCCAGAATAGAAAGAGTTTATCTACTGTCTATAGATATAAAAAAAAACATGATTTACGAAGCTCAGTTTAAAAGGCATGTCTTTTGAGTTTTCGCGTCATCACCACTCAGGCGACGGATCTCTTTGACAGCTGACCTAGAAAGACAACCTGTGTCGTCGGGGTGACGCCTGCTGAATGCACTCCCATACTTTGGTTGAGACTTTTTTATATATATCGTGGCCAGATCTTAGAATTGATCATTTCATGATATGCTCGACCATTTCATGGAATAGAATATCACACGTTGTCCACATCATAATGTAGTTTGGCCAAATCAATGAACACAAAACGCATTGTAATCATATCGTAAAATTAGTAACACTATCCACCGGTAGTGGCGCTGGAGTCGATTATATTTAAAACTTAATTGATATTATAATCGATGAATCAATCTAATTGTACATTTTCCAAATCGAATAGGTACACAATTTTGAACCTAAGATTTTTTTATTACACCACATAGCATGGCCGCCGCCTACATTAACGATAAGGCCAAATAATGATTGAAATATCATTAAACGACGATGTTTCAACGATATGGTCAACTTAAGTTGGCTATTTCATGAAATATGACCATGTCATGAAATGGTCGAACACATTAAGAAATGATCAATTCTACTATCTGGCCACGACACATATACCTACATACATAAGCTCACGCCTATATTTCCTAATGGGGTGGCCAGAGCCACAAGTAATCAAAGAGAATTTGCAACTACTGTTGATACGAAGTCCTAAGATGGATATGATGAATGTTATGGTGCGTAAGGTAGGTACTACATACATAAGTACCTGAATAGTAGCCGTGGTAGCCCAGTTGGATGAAGGCTTGACTCTCACTGTGAGGTCTCAGTTTCGAGTACCAGTGCGGGCCTCATCATCGTCACTAATTTAAGAGCCACGATCTTGTCGGTGTAGCATTCTCCATTCTTGTCCGCACGGGTTGGCCTCCGGATCGTGAGCCCAACGCTCAACCACTGTATCACGGAGACTGTTATGGTTTCAAGTAACTTTCATTGAACGTTGAATTTCATCGAATTTGTGCGTTTTCCAGCGAACAGAAGTGACCTACTAATAGGCCACCCACTTGTTGCATTCTGTGATATTTAATACTGCGCCCTAGTTTATAGTAACAAACTCAATTCTAAGAAATATTTATTTAAATGCTGTGTGGTTCTTGAGAGAAAACAGTTCGCTACGACACGGGTGCTAATTATACTCTCTGACATTTTATTTTAGTTTCAAGTCTAGTGAAAATTAGTTACATAACTGCCTTTCATATCTAGCCGAGAATTAAAGGATCTTTTATTCGTAATCACGTTTGTGCGACCAGTAAATGTGTGTAGTTGTATAAATACTACCTCAACTGCATATATTTTGCGGGAGTCGTGACTTTAGTGTCCTGGTGATATGATATGGCTCTTACGTTTAAATATGATAATAACATAAAACTTTTAAAATACATAATAAGTACAGGGTGTTAAGGCTCCTGATATTTCTACACTGTACAGTGTTGAAATGTAAGAAGTCTCATATCCCTGATTTTGCACTTCAACGCTGTTGTTAAACACTTGCACTGTTGTGTTGTACAGACAGTGTTGAATCAACATGTTGATATTAGTATACTTAAACACATAAACACACGTATATCACGTATATTTCACACCACGGTAAGCAGAGAGAGCAGGGGAGTCTCTTATTCCTGATTTGACACTTGAAAATTGTTGTTGAAAAATTTAACACTTACATTTAAACACTGTTGTGTTTTACAAACAGTGTTGATATATCGGGAGTCTCATATCCCTGATTATTAACGCGAACGCGGTGTTATGTTTTTAATCAAGGCGGATAATAACCGCGTAAACTTCAGAAAATTAATAGAAAACTTGCTCAAAGATATTATAAACGTTATTGTGTAACCATATATTTTTTCCTCTGGTGTGTTTGACGTGGCGTGAGTTGTTTTTGTGACGTCAACTCACTACAGCTCGTCATTGATGGTTGATTCGGAATTAAGTCCGAGATCGGAGAGTGATTTTGATTTACAAGTCCACCTTGCCACGTAAAAATTTCTATACGTAAGGTGTCACTTAATTTGAATTTGAATTGTCACTCAACACTCACTGTTAAACCTTGAAAACTTATTAAATACAAATTATTTATATTTCAGCGGAACCCAATATAACTATTGTAATAATGGCACGAATTTATAAAATATCTCAAAACAGCTCTTCTAGAGAAGTAGAAAAAGTTCATAACTGTAACAAGCAAGCCTCAGGAAAAACAAAAAATACAATTTGAGAACTGAATCAATTTAAAAACTTCCTAATCCGTAATTGAAAACAAACTAGATTACAGACACAAACTTTGTTATAACTTTCTCTGACCTTGAAGAAGCCCAGATTCGAAGGAAACAGATTCAACAGACTGAGTTCGTAATTCCACACTCTAAGTAACTGATAATAAATTTCCATCGAATCTCATAAACTTTTGGTAGACTTATAAGATTCAATTCAAATTCAAAATATCTTTATTCAGTAGGTAACATAGTTACACTTTGAATCGTCAATTTTTACATAACGAACGTCTCATCCGCCTAAAACTACTGCAGCTTCTAACAACCTGTATAGCCGGGGAAAAGAAGCTACAAGAAAAACCTCGGCACAGGGCCCTAGACGTTCTTTTAAAAAATAAATAAACTTAAAATATTGTTGTAACATAAACAGCCAATACGTACCACTGCTGGGCACAGGCCTCCCCTCAATCAACCGGAGGGGGTATGGAGCATACTCCACCACGCTGCTCCACTGCGGGTTGGTGGAGGTGTTTTTACGGCTAATAGCCGGGACCAACGGCTTAACGTGCCCTCCGAAGCACGGAATCACCTTACTTTTTCGGACAATCAGGCGATTCAAGCCTGAAAAGTCCTTACCAAACAAAGGACAGTCTCACAAAGTGATTTACACAAAAAAAGTGGTGAAAATATTGTCATACAATTGATTAATTTAGCTGCTTAATATCAGTTCTCAGACAGTTAATCCCATGCATTCATATCTTCTAATTAATCACTAACTTTATAATAACCTGTTTTGTAATGTTTTTGTTTAACCACTGTCTTAAAACAGTTGAAAGGCAAATTCTGAATGTCAATGGTAGATAAGATTGTTAATTGTAATCGGAAATTATTTTGGGGAATTCCATTATAACTAAATGAGTTTGTATTCATGTTTGGATCATAGATTATTGATATCGGCTGGTTTTCAGGATTTGTGTCTGCCTATTAATGGGACTTAAACATAGCCGAGGAGTGCTATATATACTATACACTTCTGCCTACTCCTCCTGGGATGTAGGCGTGATGCTGCTATGTTATTATTTGTAATTTAGCTACCAACAAATAATTTTGTGCTTCCGACATAATAAACCTACGGAAACCTGGAGTTGAATACAAAAGACAACATTAAATTAAATACATTTCCTATCTTTCTAATTATACAAATTATTAACCCCTTTTTCGGGATTTACCTAACCTGTTCAAATTGTCAGGCTTCGGTCGTGTTACGTTGAATTTAAAGTAATTTATTATTCTGCCATTTAAAGTCCAGTAGGATTTCTATGGCCAGATAACACGCCAATTCAAATAACGGTTTAAAATAATCGAGATCGGAATCTCTATCTCCAATTTCCAAGTCAATTGGAGATTGTCAATGATGGATTCATTCTATTATCCAAGGCTTCCTCAAGTTGAACGCACAATTGGTGAATTATAAGCAATGATTTACCCTTTCTGCTCTATAGAGTGCTTTGAACTGAAGCAGAGACATTTTCCGCTTTGTGGAACTGTCGTTTGAGTCGGATTGTGCGTGATTTTTGCAATTTTTATGTGGGAAAATGTGACGACTGCGGAATGTGATGATGGGTGGGAAGTGAAATACCTACATATTGACGCAGCAGATTTTCGAACGAAGCGAATTCCTCGTTTCTAATACGAACTGCTAAGGTCTGGAGTTCTCTGACCGCGATTGTGTTTCCCGCTAAGTACAATCTGAGCCTCTTCAAGGCAAGAGTGAATAAGTGAATAGGCACTTTCTAGGTAAGCATGTCCCATTCTTGACCACGTTGTCACTTACCATAAAGTGAGATTGTGGTCAAATGTTTGCCTATCATGCATAAATAAGATTTAGGTGAATGTGAACCGAATAAATTGTTGGATGGAGTAGACCTAGATGAACGCACTGGGATGAAATAATTAAATAACTAATTGCTTCAGTCAGGTAGCTCATAAAACACTGTTTCTGTGAATACGTCACATAAACTCTCTTCATCCACCGTCTCCAATTGGAATACCATTGTATTTAAGTTTATAAACATGTAATACAAATTGTACTTAAAAAAAGAAAGGAAAACATGAAAGAGTAGGAGTAGGGTCTTGTGCTGAGAGGATTTCTAGCCACGTCATTCCCTCAGCGATACAGCTTCAGATGTGGTAATAGTTTTACAGCCAGTTACGTAATACGTTACTTAATTTTTGACGTTCTAAAAGCGCTAACTATTTAAGCCAATTTTTTTGAAAACATTTAAAGAGAAACATAAATATTAGATAAATAACTTTTGAATAAACTTGCCTTGAATATAAGCGATAATAAAAGCGTCGAGGCATAATCCTTTATCAAAACAATAACTTATAACACGAATAATCTGTAAAACAAAGGAATTGTTCTATTCTAAGATTTATTTTGACAAGTGCAAATAGACCTTGAAATATTTAAAGGCTTAACATAGAATGCTTAATTACCTGTTATTTTAGAAATGGGGTCGTGTACTAGATTCAAGATAAATTATGAAATTCTGATTACTAAATAAAGACAGATCTAAAACTAACGAAAAACATTTTCTTTTATCTATTTAACTCATTTATGAATTTTAATCTAGAAAAACAATAATAAGTACGACATTTTATCACGTTTTTCTATGACGTCACAGTGTTGTTTTTCATACAAATTGCATGGTAATTTCGTGTTTTGACGTTTAGTAAAAAGTAACTGATTTGACTAGTGGGAAACTACCAAAGCAAACAGTTTGTATAGGTATTAGCCAATGAAGTTTCCACTTATAACTAATACATGCATCACTGAGACGATACGCAAATGACAAAAAGCAATATTGTATTTTTAGATGAATTGCAACAATACGGCTCTTTTAGGCCTCAAGATCTCTCCATAGACCGAGAGTTTATTATATAATTAAATATTCTAATTGCCAATATGTAGTTGCGGAATGTACTTACGTGTAGGCGCATGAATTTCCCATCCCGATCCGGAATTACATTTACCACCACCACAACATTACCACCAAAACACTTAATTCCATAACTAATTCAAACGTGTTCTAATAAGGTTGCCACTGGTTAATGAATATGCATTTACATTATATATGGATGTGAATTATTTATGCCATGCTCTGTGGGTCAATATCTAGGTGGCGGAATATTGCATTTTAATTCGCACCTGTTTAAATATTGTGGTGCTTCTTTTGACGTTGCTATAGTTACGGAGTTATGCTAGGTTGCTGTCAAGTTTGTTTTGATGCAACATCAGCATAACGTCTGTATCTTTGAACATATAACGCCATTCCGTCCCTTATTAAAGAGCTACCCCATCTAAAGTTTCGATCCCAACTCAAAAAGTGGTTAAAGGGAAAGCAGTTTTATAGCTTAAGTGAGTTTTTCAGTTTATATATAGGTTTTTTTTTCTTTTTTTATATAGATAAGTAATTTTGTAATATTTTTCAGTACTTTATGTAAGTAGTTATTATTGTATATCACAACATGACTAAATGTGCTGAGCGCTATAAGCTTTACTTCCATCGATATACTTATCACATTTATGACAATAAATTTTCATTTCATTTGGAAGGGTCTGTCTATTAAGACACATCGTCATCACTAATTTAAGAGCGACGGTCTTGTCGGTATAGCATTCTCCATGCTACTTTTTTAGGGACAAATAGGGCAGTGGTTTCCCTCTTGTCTTCTGCTCTGCAGTACTATGTCTGACGCGAGAGCGATGGCACCCAGAGTAGTCTATTTCAAAGCCGTACTAGGACTCCTTTGCACCACCTGTGAATAGTACTGACAGTTACTGCTGCCCTCTATCAGGTTGCAGGTTACAGTCCTTTTGACTTGCTCCTTCCGCCCTGCAGTGCCGTACCGATGGCTCCCATCTCTGCCTCTGCAGCCGTTTTCACCCGTATCCGTGGGCAAGGGTTCTACATACAAGGGGTCAAGACACATTATATTCAAATATAAATTTCACAAATAAAATAATGCCAGTTAATTCTTGAATCTCACAAATTTGGTTGTCTGTCAATAGTCAACGCTCAGGCTTAATTTCGCTTAGCAAACCAACAAACGACAATTTGTCAAAAAATGAGCCTAACAATTTCATTTGTCCTCGAGCCGAATAATAAATGAGTTTTAATATTTCATCGTAACAGGACATACGTATTATCGCTTGTAACTAAAATATACATATTATGCGGATCTACCCTCATCTGTAAACAAACAGTTTACGAACAGGAAGGGATAGCCTAATCCAATTTAAGCTATCTATCTTTATTTAGCGACGTGGTAGATACGTCAAGTCGCCGCAGATTAAGTGTCCATTGGTTTTTTATGTATTATTTATTTATTTATCTTTCTTTTAGGTTATAACAGACATTTTATTATCTACCGTAAAGGAAAGGGACTTACGATTGACAGATGTTTAATTGAAAATGAATGAGAATATGCAATACGTTTGACGTGTATTGTCAACTTAATTCTGTCCAGTTATACGCCAGTATTAATGAAAGGGTTGTTTAAGATTCTTGTCTAAAATTTACGTGTGTTCCATTTTAGAGACTGTCGACTAGCCGTCCCTTTTCTTTTAGTCGGATTAGAAAATGATAGATAAAACTTGAAATAAGATAAAAGGGTTGGTTCAGCTTATTAGATTATTATATACAAACTTACATAAACTCACGCCTAATTCCCACAGACTTAAGCAGAGACTATGGAATTACATTTGTTTCGATTCTGAAACACTTTCGCTTCCTCGACATTCATCAACTCAATATTTTTAATAGGTTTCATAGAGAAATATCCTGTTTTTCTTTGTCTTATTTATCATCACCATATTGTGTCCTGCTCAAGGATCCTCAAAGAACACGACATCTAGTATCAACTAGTTAATAAATAAAGCCAATCTAGCGTTTGAATCGCCCTGCTCAAATTGTCGCTAACTGATGAATCTGATTGGCATCTTTTGCAATTGTACATAAGACACTAATTATTTTAGCAAAAAATTGCAGTTACGTCAGTTTTCAAAGTCAGCCAGTTGATCTTGTTTATTCACGTAAACATTTTTCGTTGTAAAGTCAATAAATAAGTGTTGAGGATGTGTTTAAGTAAAAATAATCTTCCGAGGTAAAAAAATAATAAACGAAACTGTGGTCCAGCGGTTGAGCGTTGTGCTCGCGCTCCGGAGGCCCCGGGCTCGATCCCCGGTGGAGACATATCACAAAAAAAACTTTGTGTTCCCTAGTTTGGTCAGGACATTGCAGGCTGATCACTCGATTGTATAAAAATAAGATGATCTACCTACTTACTGATGTAAGTGCGTAGTCGTTACACGAGTTCTGCCTGGGGCCTTTGGCGCTCAATAACAACCCACACGATAGAAAAAGAGTAAAAATAACTTATTTAATTACTTTCTTCTTCATGGCTGTTAAGTGTATTAAGACCCTAGTCAGTTTTAATCCGTTACCTACATGGCTTAAAATAAAAGTCTTTTTCTCATTTACCGTTATTTCTGAGGCTTCATTTAATTTTTGCCACAAGAGGTAAAATAATAATGTATTTTCTTTAAATTATTGATGGGTATCATTTAAGCTATCACCAATTTAATTAGTTTTGTGTTTCTTAAATAATAGGGTTTGTCCTCAAAATAGTAGATCTGTCACCAAAATGTAGTCACCAAACAATGCAAAATCAGTTCCACAATAAATCACCTAAAATCCTGAGATATAAGGTCTAGTACCAAATAAATGTTTTTGTATGTATTATAATAGGTGTGTCCTAATAAGTATTTAAACAAACTAATTTAAAGAGATTACCAATAAATCATATTATGTTACTAGAAAATTGCATTAAGTTCAAATAAAAAATTAGGGTTGTCATCATCGTTTCAACCAAAAGATTCTGCTACTTAACTAGACTCCCAAGGTTCTAAATTTCCACTGGTAGTATAAATTATATTTAGCAGAGTAGTAAATAAAACAATTAAAGTCAATATAATCAATCAATCGGATTCCTCATCAGACTCCAATATCGGCACTTTCGCCACGAATGATTGCTCGACAAACGACGATAAACTTTTTGAATGACTTGCATTACCTTCACCACTACTTGATGCCATAATCAAAAATAAACATTTAAGAAATTAACTAAAACAACAAATTATCCACAACGATAATAAAATGCACCTACAACAATGAACGTGAAATCGCGAATGATGAAGTAAACTTGCATCTGTCTCGCACGCCGCCCGCGTCGCGCATCGTGTGATCGAACCCTACTACCCATCGTTGAGGCCGGATTAGTCAATTTTTAAAGCGCGCCAATTTGTCTCCGCCCCTTTGATCATTTTTTTATTAAAATTATAAATTGATGTATTAAATTGGTAACGAACACTATTAATTTAATATCTGAACGAAATAAAATGTTACTACTGTATTGGTGACAAAATATCAAATAAAAAGGAGTCGCAGTCAGGGATCGATAATCGATTTATTTGGTGACAGATCTACCATTCTGAGCACAGAGTTATTATTTAAGTAACAAAACTGTTATTATAAGAACGAAGTTTATATTCATGTAATGCAATATAATTTTATTGGTTATCGATCTCTTATTTTACACATATATTAACATTAATTTGATAATTCATACCTGGGAACAATTTTTGTTTATCTGAGAACGAAAATATTTCGTGGCGATAGATCTATTTATTAGGTGATACATCTTGATGACAAATATAAAT
Source organism: Pectinophora gossypiella (assembly GCF_024362695.1). Lineage (NCBI taxonomy): Eukaryota > Metazoa > Arthropoda > Insecta > Lepidoptera > Gelechiidae > Pectinophora > Pectinophora gossypiella. Next base: position 4,645,092 of record NC_065425.1, on the reverse strand, counting down.
TTTGGTGATAGAAAATATAGTCCCCATTATTGATTAAAAATACATTTCCATACAAAAGTATTTGGTATGTGTTTGTATTTTTCTTACATATAAACGTAAATATAAGTGTACAAAACTTTTTTATATGTTCTTATAATAAGTAATAAAAATAATATTCATCACAAAAAAACTTAAAGTGTCGAGAAACGCTAGGATCGAACTGGGGCCTCACGTTTATTTCATAGTCCAGTTGACAACATTTCGTTTCTTACTGCTAAAAATAATAATTACCATTTGTACGAGCCCTACATCCTAATAGATACATAATACCAACCGGGTCTGCATGACAACCGCGCCGCGCGCGGCGCGAATTATATCGAGCGCTAGGACCAATAAACGATACGAATGCTACCTACGTACATGGACGTCAAACGAAAAAATATAATTCTAGCCGCGCTCGCCGTGGTTGCCTTGCAGAGCCTACCCTAACCTTTACAGCTTCACACCATTTCACTATGTTATACTACTCCGTAGATAAAGGTCATCATCATCATCATCAACAGCCTATATACGTCCCAATGCTGGGCACAGGCCTCCCCTCAATCAACCGGAGGGGGTATGGAGCATACTCCACCACGCTGCTCCACTGCGGGTTGGTGGAGGTGTTTTTACGGCTAATAGCCGGGACCAACGGCTTAACGTGCCCTCCGAAGCACGGAATCATCTTAGTTTTTCGGACAATCAGGTGATTCAAAAAAAAAAAAACCTCACAAAGTGATTTCGACAATGTCCCCATCGGGAATCGAACCCCGACCTCCAGATCGTGAGCCTAACGCTCTAACCACTAGACCACGGAGGCTGTTAAATAGTTAGATAAAGGTATCCTAATCCAATTTCAGTCATCTATCTTTATTTACGAGCGTTAGTCACGTCAACCCACACCCGTTGTAACATGTGTCCTTTTAGATGTCTTCTACATCCCCTCCAAATCGGCGTAATATATTTTGGGCCACCATTTGATGCGTTGGAATCCGTTGTCGAGATTTCAATCCGTTGTTTTTTTCCATTTCTTCAGAGCCCTTTGGGTTGCGGATTATGTATCTCTCGTATCAGACTAGCATAATTTGTTGAATGCTGCACACGCTCGAGGCATGAAGCTGTTTTTCGTATAATTAGCGCGAGCTGATGGGACCAGCAACAATCTATAACGCCGTAAAGTGCGTATATGCTATGTTATGTATATAGACTTTTACCAATTTTTTTACGTCACGTCGATTATTACAAAAATCCATTATTACAAAGTGACGTGGTATCGTAATAATAATAACATAGGAACAGAACTGTGACGTCACGATGGGCGATCAATCAAAATATACGACACCAGTACCGGTCTGATGGTTTCGACCTGAATATTACGGACCTACTAGTCATATGGCACGGCATTTCGTATAAAATACCACTATACATTTTTTTTACCTTTGATGGGTTTGCTCTAAACCCCAGTCTTGCCCGAAAGCATTGTCGAGGCCTAAGAAGGAGTGAGCTCGCCCAGAAAGTACCTGTTCACTCTGGCCTTGAAGGCACCCGGATTAATGCACTCAAAAATACAGAAGACGGCAGAGAATTTCACTCCCTTTATTCATTACTATACTAAACAAGAAGAAGAGAAGAGTTATACATGTTGTGCCGACCTCACTTAGGGTGGGATAAAGGCAGAAGAATGATGATGATGATTATTACCAAAAAAAAGTTGAATTCAAAAGTTAAACAAAAAATAAATTGGGTATTTGACTGGGTCAAAGATAAATTATAAAATGCTAATCTGGAAATAAGAGTACCGACTCTTATCTTCTCTTTTGTTTTCTCTTTTTCTTTGGTTCTTAGACCGCTAAGATGAGCAAAAATCAATCTCATTTTACCTTTGGACTGAATCTCCGGATCCTGAGCCTAATGCTCAACCACTGGACCACGGAGGCCGTCTGTCCACTTATGTGAGTGCATTGACTGTAGTATGAAATCTCGACAGTGACCCGTGGTATTGACCATGACTTCGCTTAACGACCATAAATGACGACATTCGCTACTAACTGGCTTTGTCATCTAAACGAGGCTTATAGGAGTATGAACATTCACATAAATGTAAGATTACATTGACGCTTGACGAACCGATTTATATGAAATTAGTTACGGACATAGTTTGAAACTTAGGAAAGGACATACGATAGTATTATTCCCGGATATCATCCCCTAAGGGGTCGATAAGAGATAAAAAAAAACAATAAAAAAATAAACCATCAAAATGCATTATGAAATGTATTCGTAATCGATAGTTGAATAAATAAAAACTTATTCTAAATGTCTCCACTTGCGATACTTTCTATCAATATTGGATTTTCCTTGTAAATGTGGGTATCATTGTAGGACTTCTGTAGGGCTGAAAGGCTGGTGCGTGGTAGAAAAAAAAACACGATTACAGAAAACCACGATTTGTTGGTAGCACTTTCACTTACATTATTTTATAATTCTTAAAAATACAATGCAAACGATGGTTCGTACACAATATAAATCAAAATGGCGAATTATATAAAAAAAAAATTGACACCTATAAAAAAGTTTTATTGGTAATGTTGGTGTTTCTAATAGTCATAACAATTGGGTCGTGTACTAATTTCAAAATACATAAATTTAAATAATTTGTAACATATTAAACAAATTAAATTTAAATACAATGTAATACTTGTCAAAATTCCAAAATACTTGTCGGCCTTAACAGGTAGGTCTAGACAAAAAGACCGCTCCGAATCGCACCCGGCGGGAAAGTGCTCATTTCGCTGGCGGCGTCTCCGCGCTGGATTGCCAGCGAAATGTGGTGCACTACGATTCGGCGCGGGGGTCACCTCCATTCTGCCGTAACCAAATAAAAATATATTATGAAATATAAGTTCAAGCAACAAAATACCTATTTATTTTGTAAAATAATAAATTCAATCATCATTACAGTTCAAAATCCCATTAATTTTTTTATCGTGTACTTCAATGACATTTTCATATCATTTGTAAACCGTAATGGTCCATTAAACGTACATCAAAACAAATATTTCTTCATGAAAACCTATATTATTATGTGGCCACCATTTCTTTTTGTAATAGATCTTACATAATGATAGGCTGATGAATTTGGTAGTTTCCTAAGTCAAACATAAATTATTACATTTTGGTAATTACTAAATAAAGACAGATCTAAAGGTGACAAAAACCTTTACTTTTTTCTTTTAACTTATTTAAGAATTTTAAATCAAGAAAAATGTTATAATAGGTCATTTTATCACGTTTTTTTATGGCGTCACAGTGCGGTTTTTCATACAAATTCCATAGTAATTTCGTGTTTTGACGTTTAGCAAAAAGTAACTGATTTGACTAGTTCGAAACTAGCCTATTTATCGAATGTAATTTTCTCAAGCCAAACAATTTAATGTTTACCCTACTACAATTAGTAAGGAATGCGAATTCTTTACGCCCACTCTTTTTATTCATAATATCTAGGTGTGGATAAATCTTGCATGAATAATGATTAGAAAAGATGTTGCTAGGTTAAATATACTTGCGTTTTGATGATGGGAAAGACAGACTGCGGTGAGCTTAACCACAGAATAAACAAGAATGCTATGTACGATTACGAGTAGTAATAATATGTATACATTTTGAAACCATGTCACATTAACTTTTTTGACAAATTAAACCATAAGTCTCATTAAATGTCAAATATGACAGTGCGACAGGGTTCTAAAGTGGGCACATGATATTGCTCATGACCGTAAAGAATGGACAATCTTAGCCCCCTTTGGAGACTCTATGTAAGGGAACGCGTGTGGACCGTCTGTCTCGCTCACACGCACGGGATTAGGCGACACACGGTAAGAAGATGATTTTAGTATCCACGGGATGTATAAGGAACCAGACGACAACTTGCTATCATTTATTTAAGAAAGAAAGAAACGTCTATTATGCAGGGACACCACAGTAACAAATAAAAAACAAAACACGGAATAACATATACCTTCCAATCAAAACACGTAATAAAAACAACTTAGTCAAAATTGGACTTTGGTAAATTACTTTTTTAAAAAGACAAAATAAATTTAATTAAGACGTTTTATTAGCTTGGAGCTCTACATGAGACTGATTATTAAAACAAAGCTTATTACTATCTTACTTCTAACTTACAATGTATATTGGATTTCTGCTAACAATGCAGACCAGGAATTGAGGATGTTTATGTCTACGCCTTGTCAACGGGTGGCGCGACGGATGTGCGTGGGCGCTAGGCTCGCATTACTACAATGTCAGCGCCTTTGGTAGGTATAACTCCTCCCTCCTTAAGCTCGAAATTATCAGGGGAGTTTTCCGACTGATGATTTCGAAGCAGCCTAAAACAGATCTTATTTCTAAAATAATAAAGTACAATACAAATGATTACAAGTAAGATTACATAGAGCATAAGAGTTCCAACACTGATGTTTTCCACATTTACCGCACTCACTTTTTCTTTGCTTTCCACTTCATTTTCACGTTTCAGGATAGCTGAAAGTATCTGTAAATTAGTCAGGTCCATATCTTCCAAGTTCAGGGCTCGGCTTTCCTTTTTCGGTGACGTGGTTGAAAGCTCAGGTATGTGAATAACTGGTAGAGGGTGCATCTGGTGATACTCTACTTGTCGTGGTTTTATGATTATTTCATTAATTTTCACATCGCAGTTGTCATCTATGGTCAGTATATAAGTTCCTTGAACGTGATGTCTGGATACTTCCTTTTCGCAGACTTGGGTAACTAATGAATTTTCCTTTGAGTACAGTATCCAATTATCTGGTTGGAGTGGTATTAATTTCACCTTTTCAATTTTAACCACGATAGGATGACATTGTGTGGTGTTTCCGGTAAACTGTATAAGGTTCACAATGCATTCATCTTCCAGGTCAGGTATTCTTGATTCTTCACAAATGTAGTAATTTTCTTCCAGCTCTTTGCATGGTTCACGCCACGGCCTTGCTTTCAACCCCTTCATTAGGATATAGGGATACTTTGGGACTATAAGGGTTGTTTCATTAAAATTATTCAAAATAGGTAAAGGGAAAATTTTGTAATACACATAATTATCATTTCTTATCAAGGGTATTTCCAAAATAAATGTTATCTGACTTTCCTTTACGTAAGCTTTCATCTCTATCGACTGCTCTAACTTAACCAAATTATTTAAATCTACAGGGTATACAAATTTAACAGTTTTCTCTGCTTTCTTAAGCGTAGCTAAAAGTTCATCTGAATCTATAACGGATTGGTGTAAAGTTCCTAATTTACTAAAAGACACTGCCGTCTCGATCTCATCCAGTCTAATGTATAACATCTGAAAGTTATGTAAAAATAAGTTATACACTTGTATAATCTTATCATGGTGCAATGATGTTTTTGTCTCGTTTAATTTAATCCGAAGTTCTCGTATTGCTTTGTCTAACTGGATGAAATTGTTTCTGGTAGCGTTTGTATTGTTTACAAAAGACTCCATCATTTCAGTGATTAATGTTACTTTTCTAGAGACAGTTTCCTGGCGTGATTGTAATTCGTTAATCAATTTGTCGTATTTAATAGCATCGTCATTATCCAAATTTCCTGTTATTACCTTAATTAATGAGCCCATAGGATTCAGAATTCCGCGCTTGTAGCGTTTTATAGGGACAAGTTGCCTAAATTTGTTTTGGGTTACATTTTTAATAAAGTTTGTTTGTGTCGCTATATCACTGATTGCTGGGGTCATTCCTTTTTTGTTGAAATATTGAAGTACATGTTTGTTAAAATTCGTATACCTATTTATATTAAAGTTTAGGTCTTCGCCTAATAAGCTTATATTTAATATTTTTATAACTAACCATTTATCATAACTAATAACTGCGTCTCCATATTTTACAGGTAGAACTCCAGCGTTTTCGCTAGGATGATGTAGTTGAAGGCCCTGGCTTTGGGTCACCAGGGTCATCAGGAAGAGGACGTACCTGTGAAGGACGTTTAATATCTTTAATGGGGACTCTAGCTTCCTTGCCTCTAGTGAGGATAGGTAGGATGTTCCTAATTGCTTCACCAATTACGCGAGCCTTTTGGAATCGCGGTTTATCTTTACTCCTTCTATCATTGACTCCTTTAAAGAAAACTACGTCTCCCTTTTTGATGTTAAACTCAGGTTCGCCTCCACGCCTTTGTTTAGTTTTTTCTTTGGTTTCGATCATTTTCTCCGTGATATATTTGTAAAGGTGTTTCGTTCTTTTGGCATGATCAAGTACCAATTTTTGGGTGTATTGTTTTTCGAAGTTTACGTCAAAAGTACTTGAGGCTTCGGTGTGCCCGAACACAACCTCAAAGGGGGTAAGCCCTGTGGTACTGTGGATAGTTTGATTGTATGACATTATGGCATAAGTCATTATGGAAGCGGCGTCGGTAATTTTGTATTCATATTTAGCTAGTCTATAAATTTCTATTAGTGTAGAATGAAAGCGTTCGATCAAACCAGTTGATCTTGGGTTATGGGGAGTGGTTACATGAAAGTCAATTTTATAGAAATTTAGGGTTTCCTTCATTAAGTTATTATTGAATTCCGATCCCGGGTCAGAGCTGATCCTGGATGGAACTCCATATATTGAGAAGTACTTAATAAGTGCTCTCACTACCTCAGGTGTAGATCGGTTAGAGATCTCTATAGCTTGTCCTAATTTACTGAATGCGTCTATAACTGTAAGATAATATACATTTTCAATTGTGAATAGATCGATGAATATTTCCTGGAACGGTTTTGTTTGGGTCTGTGTGAGTTGCAGTTCTGGTTTTAATGGTTTACGGTCGTATTTCAATTTTTTGCAAGCTTCACAACTGTTTATAACGCTAGCTACTATAAGATCCATGTTATACCAAAAATATGTTCGTTTCAGATGCATCAAGGTCTCCTTAATTCCACGGTGGCATGTTTTCCCTTGATGATATTTCAGGACGATTGCTCTTTGCTCATCCTCATCTTCAATGAATATAACTCGCTCTGTACATTCATACAGTCGAACTGTATCTTTTCTGAATAGGGAAATTACAGCTTCGGTAAACTGTTTTCGATGTATTGGTTCCTCAAAATATATAAAGTATTTAATTTTTGGTTTAATATATTCTTTTAGGAATTGTTTAACTAAAGCGGGTTCATTTACTGGTAAGAAAATTTCCAAAATTTTTTGTTTACTGTTCGACATATTTTTGACTTGTAATTCCTTTCTATTCCAACTGAAAACGAGAATCTGATGGGGCTTCGTGTCTATGGCTTCTCGAAGAATGGGGATTCCTTCTGTATCTATTTCCAGAGCCGAATGAGCAGTTTCTGTACTGGTGGTGTCTTTACCTTCCGTTGCTGTTAAAGTGTCTGAAGACAAAGATGGTATAGGGAATGTTGCTTTGGAAGATATGCTACGAGTTTTTTCTGAGTCTGAACTAATTTGAATTGTTTCTAATTCGTCAGATGGGTCTATATTTACTATAATGGAATCGTTATCTTTTTTGTTTTTTAATACGTTGAGTTTTATCCTGGACAATGCGTCGGCATTACTATTTTGCTTGCCATTTTTATATATGACTTCGTAGTTAAATTCAGCTAAGCGGAGCTTCCACCGTGTTAGCTTGCTATTGGGCTCTTTGATGGAATTGAGCCAAGCCAATGGTCGATGATCAGTGTAGATGGTGAATTTTCTTCCATACAGGTAAGGACGAAAATGCTTAGCAGCCCACACGATTGCAAGTAACTCCTTCTCTATTGTGCTGTAACGGATTTCAGCTTCGTTCAGGGTACGACTCGCATATGCCACTGGTCGGTCAGAGCCCACTGGACCCTGTGAGAGAACTGCTCCTAATGCATAGTTTGATGCGTCTGTTGTGAGTACGAATGGTTTCTCAAAATCGGGGAATTGTAACAAAGGGGCATTGACTAATAATTCTTTGCATTTTTCAAATGATTCCATATATTGTTGGGTCATTTCTATTTTATTTCGCTTTTTAAGACAAGATGTCATGGGTTGTGTTATTTTTGCGAAGTCTTTAATAAATTTTCTGTAGTATCCCACTAAACCTAAGAAACTTTTTATTTCCGTGGGGGTTTTGGGTAATGGAAAATCTAATACTGCTCGAATTTTGTCATTATTAGGTTTTAGACCATCTTGCGTGATGACGTGTCCTAAGTATAGAACCTCCTTTCGTAGGAACTCACTTTTGTCAAGTGTGACCTTAAGGTTTGTGTCTCGTAAACGATCAAAAACTTTCCGTAATTTGTCTACGTGCTCCTGCAGACTATTTGAATAAATTATTATGTCGTCAAGGTATACAAGGCAGTGAATACCCTGTAAACCTCTAAGGACATTATCCATAGCTCTTTGGAATGTAGCGGGTGCCGTCTTCAATCCAAAGGGCATACGTGTGAATTCAAAATGTCCGGCCTGGGTTGTAAAAGCCGTTTTCTGTCTGTCCGGCTCATCAACTTCTATCTGATGATAGCCGCTGGCAAGATCTATTGTTGTAAAGTACACCGACTTTCCCAGTTTATCAAAGAGGTCTGATATATTAGGGAGTGGGTACTTATCATCTGTTGTAATTTCGTTTAGTCGTCTATAGTCGACAACCATTCTATATTTCTTTTCTCCTGTTGCGTCTGCCTTTTTAGGTACCAGGTGAACCGGCGCGCTCCATGGCGAGTACGATTCCCTTATTACGTTATTTTTAAGTAATTTCTCCACTTGATTTTGGATTTCTTCATTTTGTGATGGGGGATGTCTAAAAGGTCGAATGTATATTGGGTCTTCATTTTTGGTACGGATTTGATGTTTAACTTTATTAGTAAATGTGAGTGGTAATTGTTCGCTGTAAAATATATCCCTGTATTCATAGCAAAGTTTTGCTATGCAATTTTTCTCTTCATCGTTCATGTGTTCTAGACGTAAATTCTTTAAATTGTCTTTCAGAATTGCATCTATCTCATAATTTGTTGCTTCAGAAGTTTCGTTATAGTTCAACAAACATTGTTCACTTTCCAATTTAGTAACTTTTATAGGTCGCGTAAATTGAATTGTAACAAACATTTTTGATGTATTTTGAATAATGGTTTGTGCAAATGATTCTACACAATGGACTACTGCGCTGGGTGTTCTTACGCCTCCGCCAAAATCAATATGATTTATTATGGCGTAGCCATTTCGTAAATCAGTTGGTATCTTGACTCGCGTTTCCGTGCGTGGGTCAAGTGTAATTTCGTACGGTGGGTTATATATAATGGGTATGGATACCCTTTGTGTTTTAAGTAGTTGATTTTTCATATCTATTGTGGCGTTTAGCTGTTTTAATAAGTCAGAACCTATAAGACCATCATAACGTTTATCGACGTCGTAAATATATAGTTTATGTTTTCCGTTGGTTTTGAATATTTTTGGTAACGGGATGAACACTACTTCATCATGATGACTTCTAGCATGGGTACTAATTACTTCAAAAGGTTCATTAAATTTGAATGATGCATAATATTCGTCGGCCTTTTCTTTGCTAATGAATGATCTGGTGCTACCCGTATCAATCATGAAGCGTGCGTTTAATTCTGGAATAACTATGTGTGGTAGTTTCAGAATACTATCGCAATTTAACTCTATTAGCTCGGTGGTTTTATTTCTGAGGCTCGAACGCGAAAATCCTCCTCTTTAGTAGAATCTTCGGCTTGGTTGCCCGCGGGATGTAATTCAGCGCCTTCATATGTTAATTGGGGAGTATTGTAATAGCCTTGCTGCTCTTCATAGTAGGGGTACTCTGCGTCATATTCAGGTCCTTGATAGAATTCTTCGAATTCATTCATATAATCTTCTTCATCTTGGATCATGTTATGTCTCAAGGGAAGAGCTGTACGCATCGAGACATCGTTAATAACCGGCTTTTGATTATTTTGTGGAATGCCAAATTTGAAATTTTGATTTGGATTGGTTTGCCAATAATTATTCTGTGGACGGTATTGGTTGGGTATACCGAATTTGAAGTTAGGTGGTTGTGTATTGGGTTGATAGGTAGGCATACGATTTTGCTGATTCGGAATGCCGAATTTAAAGTTTGGTTGCTGCATGACGGGATTATTTGTGGGCATACGATATTGCTGATTCGGTATGCCGAATTTAAAATTTGGAAGTTGAGGTGGAGCGTTAAATTTCGTATTTGGGTTAAACCTGAAACCTGCGTTGGGGATAGGCGTGTTAAACCTATTTTGTATTGGAACATGATTTTGATTGGGGAATTTAAATCCTAATGTCGAAGGTGACATGACATTTTGGGTTTGCTGGTTTTGTTGTTTTGATTTATTTTTAGAATTATATTGATACTGGAAATTAGTTTCTTCCGTAACAATACCTAAAGCAATTTCCAATGTAGTAGCTCCTTTAAGCCTTACAATTCTGATTAAATCCTCTGGCAAGTTATAAAGAAATGCATTCAAGGCTGCGTTATTATAAATTATCATTTTCGCCGCCTTGATTCCTTCGTCAGTATGTCTATTCACTTTCGCGAAAAGAGCGCTTCTAATTTCCTGGATTCTATGGCAAAAGTCAATAAAAGATTCGCCCTGTTTTATTTTGATTGAGTCTAATTGAATGGCTATGCATTCTTCTGTCCTAGGATCACCAAAATGTTGGAGTAAGAGTGATTTTAAATCGTCCCATGTGAGAATATCCTGACGCTCACTAAGTAAGGACGCAGCTTTGCCTAGAAGTCTGCTGGTTATAGCGTGAAATACGTACAAATTTTGATTTGAATTACCTTCACGTGCAAAAGCTTGGATGACATATTCACTTTTATTGATGAAAAGATTAAGTAGGCTTTGATCGCCGTCAAATTTGGGGATGATGGATAGAAATTCGTTGGGGATTACCCGAACTTCACCCATTGTTAATTATTATAATACACAGTACACAAAATTAATACACAAAAATACACAAAATAAATCAAGTAAATCACACAATTAAATCAACTTAATTAAATAATATGAAGTCAATGGAGTACTTTATATTATTGTAAACTATTTTAACTTATTTATTTTAAACTAATATTGTATCTTCGATAGATACCTTAACTAAAATAGAGTCGATTTTAGTACTCTATTGGCTTATCTAACTTAATTTGTATCTTCGATAGATACCTAAACTCTAACTTAATTTGTATCTTCGATAGATACCTTAACTAAAATAGAGTCGATTTTAGTACTCTATTGGCTTATCTAACTTAATTTGTATCTTCGATAGATACCTAAACTCTAACTTAATTTGTATCTTCGATAGATACCTAGGTATAGAATAGAGTCGATTTTAGTACTCTATTCATTAAAAAGTTCTACATACATACACAGTCGATTGGTTGAACCTTTAAATATGTACGTAGAAGTCAGACAACGTTTACCCTGGAGATGTTTATCCGAATAAACGTAGGAGTGCCTAACAAGATAGAGAGGAAAACAGGAAAGTGAAGAGGTTTACTCACAAGCCGCTGCTCCGCATATTATCTTGATAGATACTCGTACAAGCTGCAACGTTCTTCTAATTAATTTATTCTTCTTAAAATTCCGCCTTTTGACAAATTTATTTGGTTCGAGGATACCCGCAATAACGTTAACGACGTATGTGAGCTTTAGACCGATTTTTGTGCCTTATGAACTCACACGCGAGTATCCTACCGGCTGCGCCAGTCAAAATTGGACTTTGGTAAATTACTTTTTTAAAAAGACAAAATAAATTTAATTAAGACGTTTTATTAGCTTGGAGCTCTACATGAGACTGATTATTAAAACAAAGCTTATTACTATCTTACTTCTAACTTACAATGTATATTGGATTTCTGCTAACAATGCAGACCAGGAATTGAGGATGTTTATGTCTACGCCTTGTCAACGGGTGGCGCGACGGATGTGCGTGGGCGCTAGGCTCGCATTACTACAATGTCAGCGCCTTTGGTAGGTATAACTACTTACTCAAGAGAGTACAAATAAATAGACAGTAAACATTAAGGCAAATTGTAATTTTGTTCTCTACAGATGGTCCTTATTTAAAAAACCGTGATTGTAACTGTCCACTCACCAAACATGGTGTTAGGGCGTGCGTGTATGAAACGATTGATGAATCTGGAAGAAGCAGGAGAAGTGTGTCAGGGTCGAAGCAAATGGAATTCCATAATCTCTGCTTATGCAGGTGGGAAATAGTCGTGTGTTTATATATGTATGTATGATGATGATGATGACGATCTCTCCGACCGATTTCGGCCATGGCGACCATTTCGACTCCTAGTCGGCACGACGCTGATGCGCCCGAAGCTGGCTTATGTAGCCTATCTTTACAGTGAACTCCCGCGCACAGTGAGGGCACGTGAGCACACCGTTTTGGTAATTATAATGAATAGCGGCAGGGGGACGGGCCTTCAACTCATCACGTTTAGCGTCGAGGTCTGCCGTGCGCTATTGCTCGAACTCGTGTACTCGCCTCATCACCAGCCTGCGCCATTCATGTATGTATAATTGACGGCTCGGAGGCCTTCGATTATTATTTATTGAAGTAAATAGTAGTTGAAACCAAAGGTTTAGGACTAGTCTCCACCAATGCGAATCTGTTTTGAAGACAATAACGCGTCTGTTTCCCGTAAGGGGATGGCAGGGGTGTAACATACATCCACTCCTTGCCAGCTATAAGTCCCGTCCCGTAAAAAGGTAGCGAGCCTATTGTCATTAACAGCACAAATCCTGGAAACCACGTGATATCAATTATCTATGATACAAGCGATCCTAGCATAAACCAAACTCTTATGTTGAATTCAATGGTTTAGAGCCTTTTCCGAACAGGACTATAACGGATTTTATTTCAAAATATTCAACCTTATAAGTACCTACTTATGTACTCATTTATGACTCGGCTTAAGGGTTACGTTAATACATCCAGAATTCTACAGAAATAGTCCTTTGCAGTAAAAAAAAAAAACAGTGTAGAAACACAAGTAACCCGTCCAAATCACAAGGCTCTTTGATAAGAGTTTGTTCATCATTCTCGTTTAGTCAGATTACATTCGTTTTGTGACCCAAATTTTAGAGACCGTTACGCGGCATTTTTTATGGACCGGTAGTAATTGGCTTCAGGAATTGGCGAAACCTTGCAAACTAATTGGAGTTTTAAGAGGGAACTCATAATCTCTGTGGTCAAGTGGTTAGAGCGGTAGGCTCACGATCTTTAGGCCCGGGTTCAATTCCCGTTGGGGACATTGTCGAAATCACTTTGTGAGACTGTCCTTTGTTTGTCTTTTCACTTGACTTTTCAGGCTTGAATCACCTGATTGTTTGAAAACGCATGATGATTCCGTGTTTCGGAGGGCACGTTAAGCCGTTGGTCTCTTCATTCAAACTCATAAAGTCAAACTCATCATCAATTTAAGAGTCACTTGTCGGTGCAGCATTTCCCATTCCAGTCTATCAAAGACCAATTCCTTGACTTCCTTATAGGACATGACATTAACCTTTCCTTTAATCTGTTCCATGTAGGCTCTTCTTGGTCTTCCCCTTCCTCTCTTTCTATGATGTTTTTAATAAATTCGTCGTGTCTTATTAGGTGTTCAATCATCTTGCCTCTTCTGTTGTGTTGCGATGTAAATCACGCGTTTTCTGACAGCTATCACTGATTGTTGCATAGGTATAGAGTGCGACAAATCTATTGCTCGTTTTATATTTCAATATCATCGGGACACATCTCATCATCATCATCAGCCCATTAACGTCCCCCAGTGCTGGGGCACGGGCCTTCCCTGTGGATGGATAGGGAGATCGGGCCTTAAACCATCACGCGGGCCTAGTGCGGATTGATGGTTATTAACGACCGCTAATGCAGCCGGGACCAACGGCTTAACGTGCCTTCCGAAGCACGAAGGAGCTCGAGATGAAAACTTCTTTATTTTTTGTGGTCACCCATCCTATGACCGGCCTTTGTGAAAGTTGCTTAACTTTAACAATCGCAGACCGAGCGCGTTTACTGCTGCGCCACCGAGCTCCTCACACACATCTACAAAGTCTCTAAAAAAATTAGGCAAAAAATGTCAAAGACGTACCTACACGCGTATGTTTTTTCAGCACTAGATGAAGTTTTTGCATGTTTACCGGCTGCCAGTTTGACGTCAGTTGAATAATTTTGGAGAGTCTCAAGCACGCTACGATTACTTGCTTACCCAACAAGGTACTTAATGAATGTCATCTAAGATAAAATCAACAAATAAGTCATATTAACATACAAAAACACGGTATCATTTCCGTGCTTGTGCCCTAACTAATGACTATTTTTGTCATCAAACTCGACTGTATGTTGTTTGTAAAAGTTGAATATGTTTTGCTGTATGTGTACCTAAATAAATAAATAAATAAATAAATAATAAATAACTCATTTTTTGCATAAACATGTCAAGGTTTTGTGTTCTCTTTTCTTATTAAAATATTAAAACAGCAAATAATATCGTACCGGAGTCTATATTTCCCATTATTAATATTTTGTAATCTAAAGCAAGAGTGATGTGTTATAATAATAGTGTTATAATATAGTAAATAAGTTTGTTATCTTAAAGTGAGTGATATACTGGTCATGTAATGGTCAGGTTAGGTTATGTTAGCTTTCCGCCCGCGATTACGCCCGCGTCGACTTTGTTTATCGCGCTCGGTATGTGTATTGTTCCCTTAAATAACAATAAAACTATTACATGTTCTTTTCTAAAGTCTAATCTATTACTGTACCAAATTTCATCAAAATAGTTTTAATGCTTTTTGTGTAACAGACAGACAGACAGAGTTATATTTGCATTTATAATTTTGAATTATGTACTTATTTTTGCTTTGTGGAAAACGTATGCTGTCGCCCAATATAGATTGTATTGGGTTTTAGGGCCGTACACATAACATTCACCCGTCATAATATCCAAGTGTTTTCCATCTAAGTAGGGTTGCCAGTTCTAAAATCAGTTAGGACAAGAAGTGTGAAAACCCATGATTTTGGAGCTTTCAATCCGGATATTTGAACAGATTTTTACTATTATTACTTATAATAAATAGAGTTAATTATCACAAATCAAGATTTAATTTATTTATGGCTGGCGGCATCGGTGATTTCAAAACTTTAAAACATGGTCTACTATGAAATCCCCGCTCGGATGCAGGACGTCTTTTAAACTAGGACGAATCCGGGGAAACCCGGCTGGATGGTAACCCTACATCTAATTCTAGTGGAATACCGCGACATGTCAGGGATGAGTACAGTTTTGTAACATACGAAGGAGAATGTGTTAAGACTCATGATATTGCTTTAATTATATTAAACCGACAAAATTTCCGTTGCCGCTAACAAAATTCAAACTCTCGTACTATATTTATGAACACTCTGAACGGGAAGTTTCAGAGTTACGAACATTAATTATTTCCCGGTCTCATGCTAAACGGTGAAATTAGGTTGTACCGTGCTAAGCTAAAAGGTGCAGTTTGTGCTGTAAAATGTATAAATTCCACAAGATATAATATTGTTATTGAATAACGAAATAGGTGTCCTAATTTGCAGTTCGCGTATTCGCGAGATGCCACGTGGTTTCGCGCGCATTCGCGAGTTTTCGTACCATATTCTCGGGCTTAAAATGTTGAATGCGGGAATTCACGGAGTAGAAGGTACGTAAAACCTCTTGCTATGGACTGGTAAGGGGCAATTTTTGTACCCAAAAATGTCTCCATAGAGTGAAGAAGAGTTAGGGCAATGGTTCAATAATATTCATCTTAGGGCTTAGTCTTCTTCTATCGTGTGGGTTGTTAGGTGGATTACCAACCTCAGCAACCCTGGTGTCAGGGTTATTATTGAGCCGCCAACGGCCCCTGACATGGCTCATGTAACGATTACTCACATACATCATACTGACACGGCTCATGTGAATTATTTACGATAGTAAATAATTTCATTTTTTCCTCAGCATTGCAACCGAGCGAAGCCGGGGCGGGTCGCTAGTAATATATAATTAGTGACACCGTACCAAATACTGAGTGAGATGATTCAGAGCATGATTCTGAGATATCAAGCTGAATTCAAAGTTCATCACCTATCAAAGTTTTCATTACGATGTCACTAACACCCTGTAGATATCTGTACAATGTTGGCCCTGGCAGAATAAAACCTAAAACAATGATACGAGTACACAACGGCGAAGACAGCAATATAAATTGCACGAAGGCTGCAATTGCTACAATTGTTCCGTTTCGTTGTCGATTTCCAGATTGGAAAACATAAATCTCTCTGGGACTCGTAGTGTATAGTTTGAAATAAAAAGAAGAGTTGTGGAGTAGTCTTTAATACTTCTCTACGTGGGCTTAGATAAAATGCGTTTCACTTGATCGTTTTAGAATTGTATGAATAACTCACAACGGCAAGCTTCCTGCCGCTTCAGATGAGTTCTTTATACAGATTTTTCCAATCTTATATTCGGAATCTCACTTCTAGGCAAATAAGTACAGGTTACTTAAATAAGCACAGATATACGCTACAACTCCCAAAGACGCCCTGATCGCTAAATCTGATCACTTCCAGACAACCTACAACGCGTGCAGAGTGCAGTATATTTCTTACCCGTCCGAGATATTCTTCTTCTTATATCATGTGGGTTGTTAGGTGGATTATCATCCCCATCAACCCTGGTGTCATGGTTACTATTGAGCCGCCAAAGGCCCCTGACATGGCTCATGTAACGACTACTAACTTACATCAGTAAGTTAACCGTGACCAACGGCTTAACGTGTCTTCTGAAGCATGGATCATCTTTCTTTCGGACAATCAGGCGATCAACCTGTAATGTCTTATAACCAAACTAGGGATCACAAAGTGATTTTCGTGATGTGTCTCCACCGGGATTTGAATTCGGGACCTCCGGATCGTAAACCCAATGCTCTAACCACGGAGGCTGTTAGAGTTATTTATAGCAGCATATAACTCACTAGAAGCTCGTTGCTCGAAAAAGTCTCAACGGCAGGCCATTTGCTTTGATTAAATTTAATTACGCTCGTCGACCCACCTGGCTTTAAGCTAATTTAGTCATCTGTAGCTTCAGGTGAGAGGTTGTCAGGCTTAAGATGGAAAAATAAACATGTAATACTTGCTGAATATAAACATTTCAACGAGTAGTGTTAAGGTAGTTACCACACAGTTTTTTTTATTAGGTATAGAGAAATGCCGCGGAAGCGTTGCCGGTGGGCCCAAAATATGCACAAATGAAACGTTTTACTGAAGCAACCATCGTAACCCGTGGGTATAGATTATACCACCACGCTGCTTCATTGCGAGTTGGTGGAGGTGATTTACGCATAACCATTCTCATATAAACGTTATGAAGTACAAATATACTTTACTTATCACCGCTTACTCGTCCTAATGGCTGTTGATAAGGGTCAATGACCGTAGTTAACTATTTAAAGTGACTTCCAAATTATCTTCTGTAACTGTCCGCTCCCTACATGTATTTCTCTTTTGTAACGGTCGGTCAAAAACAAACCTAGTTGTGGTATTTTAGTACCCCTCATTTGTTACCCAATATGCTGTTGGCTTACTTCACATTTCTTATAGTACCTACATCGACCATTTATGACTAAGGTAAGACTCAACGTGGTGAGATGATCTAGTTACGAATTAGTCCGGAGTGGAGAGTTACCATCCCCCCCTAGCATTACCCGGTTTTTAAAAGGGTCCGCTTACCTAACCTGAAGATTGATAGGTCCGGAGTTACCGTTCTAATATGTATATTATTACTATTTATTCTATGTCAAGATAAGTATGTCATTATCGAAGTAAGTGAAATTCCATAGTCTCACAGAAATAGGAGTTAATGTAAGTATGACATGAGTCTCTCTGAATTTCTTCAACATTTTCGTAGTTATCATCGGCAGGAAACCTTCCATTTCAACGTCTGTTACCACCATCTGCGTCACCTTGCTTTATCTTTGTCGAATTCTCTAGCAAAGAATTTGTAAAGCTGTTGTTAAAAAAGTTCTGTAATAAATCTTTAAACTTTTTGTTGGAAGTTGTTTTAAAAAGAAAAAAAAAAGAAAAAAAAACTGCCATGCCGTTTGATCAATCATGTGCAATGAACTAGAATATAAATAATAATAATACCTCTAGTACGGCCGAAACATGGCCGCTTACGAAAGAGCACATTTATAAAATTAGAGTGGCACAGCGGGCTATGGAGCGCGCCATGTTAGGCATCCACCTGGTAGATCGTATACCAAACGTCGAAATTCGGCAACGCACTAAAGTCGAAGATAGCTAGGTATATGAATCGCTAGGCTTAAGTGGAGATGGGCAGAACTCTTGACAAGACGGGAAGGCAACAGATGCACTAAGTCTGTTACTGAATAGTGGCCAAGGGGTGGTATGCGATATCGAGACAGACCACCAGCCCGGTGGTCGAATGACATTGTGAAGTATGCCGGAAAGCAATGGATGAGACTTGCACAAGACCGGAAAGGATGGCGTGAAAGAGAGGCCTATCTCTACCCAGCCGTGGGTGGATACAGGCTGAGTAGATAGATAGATAGAACGGTAACTCTCCGCCACGTATCAATTCGTATCGGGCAATGATCTCACCCCCTCCGGTGGTACTTTAGTCTTAACTGGTAAGAGAAAGGAGTAGAGCGCGCGGACTGTATATCGCTCGGTCTGACGCGTTAAGGTATGGCGAAGTACAAGAGCGTTTACGCAGAAGCTTTTTCAAGTAAGTACCTAATTTTATTGATAATCGTATGCAGAAACAATGCGTCCACACGGCCTAGCCGTATTTATAGCATTAGGTAGATAAAATATTTTATATTACAGACGTAAAATTTGATTTTAATTTCTCAATAGAAATAGGGTGAAAGTAAGACGAATTTGGAGGCGGTCTTATGTAACATAAGCTCACGACTATATCCCAATTGGGGTAGTCAGAGGTGCATCCATCGCAAGATAAACTAAGTACACACACCACCGAGTTTTGTGTTAGACCAACGTGATAGGTGGTGGTAGGTTTAAGGAATATTTAATGAATTATCTAAAGCTAATCTGAAGCATACTCTGTTATCTCTACTCGAATATAACAGACATGCTTGAGCCTAATATTATGTAGCATGAATAGTGTAACATTAGTAAAGCATTCAACTATTGTTACGATCAAAACTTGTTGTTTGAATAATCAATGAGTAAGGCACACGAGGGGGATAGACGCCTTCCCTATAATCGGTTATTAAATATTCAACGTCTTATAAAGAGGCGAATAGAAACTAGCAACTGAGAGCAATATTGGAGGTGTGTGGAGAAATAGATCGATACTATCATGTATTAAATATAACATAACAGCTTTCATTAATTTTTCATTACAGTAAGAGAGGTTTGAGTACCTATTGGTTCTCGATCTGCGAGTCCTGTAAGTATGTAGTTGTTGCATGAGCCATGTCGATTCAATAGTAATCCTGACACCAGGGTTTATGAGTATTGTCATCGTTCTCACAATCCACACTACAGAAGAAGAAGATCATAAAACAATAACTTAACATCTGGGGATCTAAAAAAGCCACATTGAATCAATTCATCTCACTCACTAATTTAAGAGGCACGCTTTTGTCGGTGCTGCATTCTACATGCTACTTTTTTAGGGAAAAATAGGGCAGTGGTTTCCCTCTTACTTTCCGCCCCGCAGTACTCTGTCTGACGCGAGTGGGATGGCGCCCAGAGTAGTCTATTTTAAGCCGTACTAGGTCTCCTGTCCTCCACCTCTGAATAGTACTGACAGTTACTGCTGCCCTCGGTCAGGTTCCAGGTTACAGTCCTTGTGACTTTCCCCTTCCGTCCTGCATTACCGTACCGATGGATCCATCTCCGCCCCTGCAACCGTTGAGATCTTCACCCGTATCCATTTGACATTTGTTGGCATTGCGCACATACTTTTATATGACGAAGGTTACCAATGATTCTATATACGTAGCATAATTTTATATTAATCGTGGGCGATACCATTTAGTTTAAGATTTGCTGTCGACACGAAGATTTCTTCTTTTAATGTCGACAGCAAGAAGAAGTGAAATAGGGTCCTAGCAACTAATAACTTTCTTACTTTCGGTAAAGCTGTGAGGTATGTTTTACATAATAATAACAATAATGAATATGAATATAATGCTTTAGGTTGTTAAAGTTATAACTTGTGTTATTATACTAAAACTTGAAAACAATCTATCTACCTTAGTTTTATGTTATGTTGCTTTTATGTTGAGGTAAATTCTGGAGTTTAAAGGTATGAAACAAATAAAAGAGAAGGTGCATGTCGTGTCGTATCAGGAGGTGGAGGATTTGGCGGAGAGAAGAGAGGAATGGCGATTACTCCACCGACAAGAACGCAGCTCTTAAATAATGAGAGAGAGTTGGCAGATAGAGTTGTTGGCCTTCTTGACCTGTAGCAATGCAATAAATACATTTGAATTTGAATTTGAGATAAATGCTGGATAAGGGAAATCGTTGACAATACCGGCGGAGTCGGTATTGGGATAACTTTCCCCTTGGAGAAGACTGTAATTATAACATGAATTTTGTATGCAATAAGCGACGACTTACCTTCCTGCTCGACGCGCAATAAAACGCTTTTATGTTACGTTTTATTTATTACTCGCACTGAAGCTCGTAAAGTACCGCGTCACTTAGCATAGGAGCGTCTGCAAAACAGTTTCGTTACTCGACTGCGGCGAAGAAAAAGGAAAGGTTATGTGTTTGACGTTTGTGGTGGATTTGAATCTGCGACCTCACATACTCAGTGAGAGTCAAGCGTTCTTCTAACTGGACTACCACGGGTGTATTAAAAGCTCGCGATTGTCCTTTTACTATAAATAATTTCTACTCTATTCTATTCTGTTGCATTCTTTTCTATTCCTAATATAATGATGTGTACAATATTATGTGCAAGAAAAGATTTATTTACTTGCCAAAAAGTTTATATACCTGCAGTATTTCGGTAGCTGAAAAAAATGATTTTATTATTACTGAAACTACCACACCGGACAGAACGGTATAACCGGACCTCTACTGCAGAACGGTATAACCGGACCTCTACTGCAGAACGGTATAACCGGACCTCTACTGCAGAACGGTATAACCGGACCTCTACTGCAGAACGGTATAACCGGACCTCTACTGCAAAACGATATAACCGGACCTGTACTGTAGAACGGTACAATCGGACCTGTCAAAATCTTCAGGTTAGATAAGCGGACCCTGTGAAAAACGGGATAACGCTAGGGAGATGATGATGATGAAAAATTTTATAATATTTATTGCTGCTTGTGCTAACCGTACGTATCACGTACGTTGCCACCGTTACATCAAGATAAAAGTGGCAAGAAAATGTAGCTAATGGAGTGTGTTCTATTATTAGTAGTTAGTTAAGTGTATATTGGTGCTGATTCGAGTACACGCCATTAAATTTTAAGTTATACCTGTTATTTTCTTATCCGCCGAAAAGGAAAAGGACGGGTAATCGACACGCGTAAAATTTATGAAATACACGTCAATTTTAGACAAAAATTTAAAAAGCCCTCCCAAAATTTTATATTGCCCAATAACCCGACAAAATTAAATTAATTAATTTGACAGCTCACGTGAAACGGTATGCATATCAGCGAGATGCCTACTTAATTCGCCATTTTAAAATTAACAGTTGTCAACCGCCCGTCCTTTTCCTCTTCGGCGGATAAGAAAATGACGAATATATATTACAACTTAAAATAATATAAGGAGTTGTCTGCTAATCAGGGCTAATGTTCATTTTGTCAAAGAAGTTAATGTGAGAAAATACTAAAGTATAGTCAGTACTAGTATATTTATTTATTATTACAAACATTTCTAACATGACAGTTACTCATATGGTTATAAACATACATAGTTGGGCGCGAACCTCGGCTCAGGGCGTCATCTGAGAGGAAAAATATTTGAAAGATTTAATCAACCCTAGTGGGTCGATAGCGATAAGCGCTGTATGAGGGAAATCGTCGACCACGCCGGCGGGGTCGGTATCGGGGTCCTGAAGTGTTTGGTGTCGCGAGCTGATTGGCTGCCTCTATGGCTAGAGTAATCGGGTCGTAAAAAATCTGCCTGTATGTGTGTGTGTGTGTGAATAACGAAAAACTTTTCACTAGTAGATATTTGCAAAACCATTTTCTAATATAAATCTATTTATATTTGTTACAGATGAATCATGAAGAATACAGCTGGCCATAATTCAAATAAAAGTAAGTAAAATATGGTTTTAGATCATTACAACTGTCATGCGCGATTTAGTATGTATAATCTATTAGCGAAAGTTGATGGTAGGGCTGGCAGAGGAAGACCGAGAAGGACTTACGATGACCAAATTGGAGATTTCCTTAGAAAAGGTTTAATACGATCTACTCTGAACCGGCGTGCGTGTATGAAGTGATTGATGAATGTGGAGGAAGCAAGAGAAGTGTCTTCTCTTTGGATTCTATAGTCTCTGCTTACCCCGGTGGGAAATAGGCGTGAGTGTATGTATGTATGTAATCTATTACTACCATTCATAAAAAAAATCTGTTATATTTGCCAAGTCGAACGACGGTTAAGGTTACTATTAGACGAGCAGTTGTTTTTTACCGTATTTTTTTATAAGTGCCTAATGATGGATTTTACAGGCTACATTCTTCATAAAAACATTATATAGGGCGCTGTACATCTTTAACGTGATAATTACCTATTAATACGGATACCCTAATTTTTCTAAAATATAATGTATAGGGACCCTAATAATAATAATGTTTACCCTATAAAGTAGCATGGAGAATGCTACACCGACAAGAGCGTGGCTCTTAAATTGGTGATGAATGTATGCTTCTATGCTGTTCTGGGAGCAAATAAAAAACATGGAACACGTTCAGCTGCTTTTCTTCCCGGGCATATCGTAAAAACCGACAGAGGGATTGCGTCCTCTAACATAATGGACCTGATCCCTTATCACCATAAGGTTGATAAGGTTGACCATAAGGTGATCATATCCATCTTAGGACTTCGTATCAACAGTGGCTGCAAGTTGTCTTTGATTACTTGTGGCTCTGCCCACCCCATTTGGGATTACGGGCGTGAGTTTATGTATGTATGTATGTAATGTATACCAGAGGCATAAGTAAAAATAATTGGTGCTTGATATTTGGATCAGAATAATAATGGATGGAAGGTGTGTTGTGCCTGGGTGTAAAAACAAGTGTTACCATTTACAGCCAAAAACATATATAAAAGATGCATAATATGTCTGCTATCCATGAAATTAGAAGGGGCAACGTTGTACAGCCTCGTCTTATTGTTTTGAAGAACGTAGACTAGAAAGTTCGTCAATAATGAGGTCTATAATAAATTACTTGTAATAAATCGTTAATCGCTACTCGCCTGCTAAGCGGCAGACACCTAAGACATGACCCAAATTCCTTATCAATCTTTTACTTCAACTAAGTCATTGACCCAAATAATTTGGCTCGTCATTCCCTTATTGTTATATTCTGGGCATTTTATTTTAAACCGATTATTATGAATTATTAATTAACCGCATGATGTAATCGTATGTTCATAAAAGTTTTACGATATCAATATAGCTACGCCTGTAGGCTGAGGTTTGTTGAGTTTTTTTTTACAGTATGCAATAGATTTTATGTTCTATGATTTGGGTTCCTTCCGATTTTTGTCGCCTTCTGGTGATTGGATTATAATGAGGGACATTCCAGGGTACCTATTCGGAGAGGCAGGGCTTGATTACAAGAAACACGAATTAATGTAATGAGATGTAATAGGTCACACGAGGAACATACAAGCTTAAATGTAGGAAAGTGAGAATACTATGTAAGGATAATGAATGGGAATTTTATTGTTTATAGAAAGAAAGAAACATTTATTACTTCCGGACACCACAGATACAGACAGACAGGTACATTACATTCAACACATGACAGAAACCATACGGAAATCAATAAGTACGCAGAAAAAAAAAAACAAAAAGAAAACCAAACCAAAATCATAAAAAACAATAATAATAAAAGTAAGCATCCTAAATGCAACGCACTGACGGCCCGATCATCTGCGGTGGCGTCCGAAATAAAAGGACCTCGCTCAGCATAAGTGGCGGCGTGAGCCACGACGCTGGTATTCTGCGGGTGGTTTATGGCATGAAAGGAGGATGGTTAATGAACGGGACGTAAGGCAGTTATAAAAAATAAGAAAGGCGAGTCTATGGTGCAATGTCGGTCGGGTTAGAGGATTTTGTTTAAATATAAGGAGTAAAGATATTTAAAATATCCCGTGTTATTTCTATATCCCACATACATACAAGCTTATATTGAGAGTAAGAATAAAACGGAATGTTTTGAATAACTGTCTGTAAGCTGTCAATGTTGTAAAGTCATTGACAGCGTTCCCCCAAAAAATATAAAAATGGCGCTGTAAACCTTTGCCTATGTTTAACCTTCTAATTTCATGGATAACAGACATACTTAAGCAACTTTTGTCTTAATTTTTGGGTTTAACTGATGACCCCTGTTCCACACACCAGACACCCACACCCAGGAACAACACACATTCCATCCATTATTATTCTGATCAAAATAAAGTGAAGCCATATACCATGATTTTGAGTTAATATCAATATCAAGTGTCATTTTCCGTCGCAAAGTATTGAACTGAAAATAATTTTAACCCAACATTTTCATGATTTTTCCGACCTCTCACCTGATGGTAATGATACTGATGATATTATTTAAGGTGGACACTTACCTAGTGCACACTTACCTAGCAAATGCCTATTCTCTCGAAGTTCAATGTTTACTCTATGTCATGCCACTCCCTCCTTATGATGATGTATTTTACTACAATTTTATCTCATCTATAAATGGACTATTATTTCGATGTAATGTATCAACTAAAGCAATGAATAAAAGAACTCCCCAGTCATAAAGCCGTAAAAATCCGAATGTGAGCGTTAAGATGCGTACACGTTGGTACAGTTTCCTAACAACAAAATGCGTTTTCTTCGACGGCACCCATTTATATCTTTATGTTTTCCAACTAAATATTAATGTGTGTATATTTTAATGTTGTTACTGTACATATGTGTCGAAGGTTTTACCTAAATAAACTTTTTTATTATTATTATTTTCTTTTGTTATTGCCATACATTGTGGATTGGCCTTGGCTGCCACTACTTGGCCGAACAAATGGGAAGCGCTTAGGGCTCAGTACAACTTGCGATGATAGTGTGCCTAGTAATATAATTGTGAACATTGTTCCGAAAAAACTTGAACTTTTTTTTAGGTTTTAATTATTGTGCGATTTTGTCAGTGAGTATATTTATATTAATTTATTAATTTTGCATATGTTGCAATAATCTTACATACATACATAAACTCAGGCACATAATTTCTGTTGGGGTGGTAAAGCCACAAGTAATCAATTTCCAGCCACAGTTGATACTAAATCCTTAGATGGATATGACGAACTTTCCAGTGACACGGGCTGATCACGTAGGGATGACAGCACCCATACCGGGAAGACGACAGGTTAGACAGGGTGTTTGAGGGACGATTGAGCCCATGATTCTGAGTCGATATCAAGGGGAATTTTCCGTCGCAAAAGTATAAAACTGTAAATAATTAAAAAACAATTTTCCGAGAGGAAAATCCACTTGATGTCAACTCAGAATCGTGTTCTGAAGCATCCCCTTCAGTATTCGTTACCTAACACCCTGTATGTAATTCATTCGCTCTTAGAATAGCAAAGAAGCAAATAATTTGAATACCTATTAAAAATGTTTGACTTATATCTTTGTTTCGAGGCAAATGGAATAAGCAAGTAATCTCTTCTTACCCCGATGGCAGAAATATTCGTGAGTTTACGCATGTTGACTCATATTTTTTAAATAGCATAAATACTGCTCACCTATCTGAACGCACCATTCGTATGTCGCGGGACTTTATGAGCGGTAAAATAGCGTCACACAGTTCCGAAGTGATAGAATTTCTACGTGACCGCGTCAGCAATGAAGCGATAGACCTTGAAACTATCTACAATATGCCGGGGCCTCCCTCACGGACCACGGAGCGATCGGATATTCCATTATTATTTTTGCGTGAATCATAATTTATGACCTGTTTAAGCTCCCTCAACCAAGTCTCCTCCGCAACCGTCACCCTGTGCAGCTCGCCACCTGGGAACTTAAATGTGTCATTTTAGCTCTAATTACTGGCGATCAGGCCATCTTTTGACCACAAAGATAACAGAAGAATCCGTGATATCAGTGGTTACTATTTATCTATACTATTTATCTATAACTGTACCTAAATTTATGCAAAATAAAAATCTTTATCCTTATCTTTACCCTATTCGGAGAACTGTCGCTCTCGCATCGGACTTTACAGCCATTTTAAAAGCTGCCTCAGAAACGCTGTTTGAATCATCTGATAAAGATGTTAAGGCCAATGATGATGATTCGGAGAAGGCGAGATTTACATCGTAGCGTCACGAAATCAAATCCCGGCTCGGGCTATAAATCACTGATTTTAGCTGTATGAGTTTGAATTCATGTTTGGATTATAGATAATTAATATTACATAGTTTACAGGATTGGTGCCCGGTTAATGACATTAGGCACGCCCCTGTTACATGGGACTTGAACGTAGCTAGCGAAGAGGTATACTATACAACTCTGCCTACCCCATCGGGTTTACAGGCGTGATGATATGTTGTAAACATAACAAATGGACAAATACGTAGAAGAAAGAAAAGGTACAATCGGTATCTTAATTATTTCATACAAAATTCGTACATATCTAGTGACTACATAATCTAGTGGTTGACGAGGTTGGTAATTCGCCTCACAACACACGATAGAAGAAGAGTGACTACAAAATAGTCGTCTACCCGTGATAGACTCCAATTGTCAATTGTTTCGGCATCGTACGAATGGCACCGTGTCGTGAGGAAGCTCACTTACAAGGAAAAGTTCGGCTGATGATATACGACTTTTACGAGGGTTTAACTTACTTTTATTCCAAGTTTATACCGTACCTGTGAGTTTTTGTGTGTCAGTCAATACTTCCGCGGTTTGTTGGGTGTTTCGATTACATACATACATAAACTCACGCCCGTAATCTTAATGGGTTGAGCAGAGCCTCAGGTAATAGGTATCAGTTAAACATACCGAAACATAAGAAATATCATCCTCCTAGCATAATCCCGTTTTTCACAGGGTCCGCTTACCTAACCTGACGATTTGACAGGTCTGGTTTTTTACAGAAACGACAACAGCGAAACATAAGAAATATAAGTTCAAGAAACGAAATACCTATTTATTTTCACATATATTTTTATTTAGACACGTAAAGTCTTGAATTAATCATTTATTATTAAGTATTAATATTAATATTATTTTGTTTAAAAATATTTTAATAACATTAATTTTGTCATTTAATAAGTGATTATAATTATTTATTTTGTAAAACAATATATTCAATCATCATTACAGCCCATTAATTTTAATCGGTATATTTTCATATCCATTCAACGTACATGAAAATAAATTATTCTTCATGAAAACATTTCGCTTTCTAATAGATCTTATATAAAGATAGGCTGATCGAGGACTAATAGTGAAAACCAAATAAATAAAATAAAAAATAAGCACCTTTATACAAAATCACATTCGGATGTGACTTTACTAAACAAAACCTCACAATAGAGGGCCAGTTTCAATTCAAGTTATTTTGCCGTTTCAATTTTTCCCGGAGTAAATTTAAAGAATAGAGGTTTTGTTGAAGAAAATCACATCTGTGAGTTTTCCAACAAGGAGAAGGAGAATTTAAGAGCCACGCTCTTGTCGGTGTAGCATTTTCCATTCTTGTCTATTAAAGGCCAATTCTTTCACTTCCTTATAAGACATGAAATTTGTGTTCTCTTTAATCTGTTCCATGTAAGCTCTTCTTGGTCTTCCCCTTCCGTTCTTTCCTTAAAGCTTCTATGATGTTTTTAATAAATTCTTCTTGTCTTATTAAATGTCCATCTTGGCTCTTCTATCCTCAATAACTCAATAATCTATTTTCCCTTACTGATACATGTATGTATGTAATGTTCACTAACACGTTTCAGAAATCAGAAATCAGAATCATTTATTCAACGTAATTATCATGGATAAACTTGTTGAAGGTCAATGTAACATTTTTGAATTTACGTCATTTCGCAAGGTGTTATGGCTGAGGAGAAGAAATGACAAGAAACTGCAACAGCAACACATCTTTTAAAAACCAATGAGGATATACATTACAAGTTATTTAATAACTAGAGGAACACATTCAATACCAGACATTTTTATCATTTAGGTAGTCATTAATCTTATAATAAGCTTTTTTACATAAAGTAAGCTTCACGTGAGCTTTAAATTTATTTTCTGACAAATTTAAAATATTATCTGGTATTCTATTGTAAAAACGTATACATAACCCCAAAAAAGATGAATTTAATTTACTTAATCTAGAATTTTGAATAGCAATTTTATGTTTATTTCTTGTATTGTAAGTATGCCTTTCACAGTTTCTCGGAAGGAGAGATAAGTTTTTACGTACATACATAATGTTTTCATATATATATTGACTTGCGACCGTCAGTATATTTATTTCTTTAAACAGCTCCCTCAAAGAGTCCCGACAACGCAGCTTATAAATAGCGCGAACTGCTCTTTTTTGAATGATGAAAATAGTTTCTACATCAGCGGCTCGACCCCACAGCAAAATACCGTAAGACATTATGCTGTGGAAGTAGCTGAAGTAGACAAGTCTAGCAGTGGGTACATCTGTGAGTTGTCGAATCCTTCTGACGGCATATGCTGCTGAACTTAGCTTGCCCGCTAGTGATACAATATGTGGGCCCCATTGAAGTTTTGAATCTACAGTAATTCCTAAGAAAACTGTGTGTTCAACAAAATCTAGTTTCTCATCGTTAATTTTAATGTTATTATTTACTTTCTTTACGTTTGGTAGAACAAATTTAATACACTTCGTTTTCTTAGCATTTGGCTAGCGTTTGGCTCGACCATTTTAGACGGCGATACGGCTCACCGCCTATCACATTGGTCTAACAGAAAGCTCGGTGAGGTGTAGGTACTTAGTTCATCTTGCGATTATACATTGGTTTAAGTTTACGCGGTTATTATCATAAAGAAAACACATAATAACGGGTTCTTACCGCGTTTAAATCAGCGATATATGACTCCCGATATTTCGAAATATCGGTTGTCGAAATATCTTGCGATTAATGTATACCTGTCTACCCCATTGGGATATAGTCGTGTGCTTAACTTATATTATTCACTTTTAAATTGTACAAATGCTCTGCTGTTTTTACTGTCCGCATATCTCGTAGTTTTCCCGTTCAAACATCGACCTCTCATACTCTCATAGTAGATTGCGTTCCTATCATACAAATATTTCTTTATAGTTTTATTTCCTTTCGACAACTTTCTTAGAAAGAAAAGAAATATCCGATTCTTCCAACGAAAGTTATATTTTAGAATGACTTTCCGTATTCGTATCTATTGGGAGAAATCAAGTGGTAAAAATAAGAACTATACTCCTGCTGCGAAGTTGAGAAGCGATAAAGTTTAGAATTGCGCAGAAAGTTAAGTGAGTTATGAAGTTTATTGTTGTTATATCATTTTTATTTTTATGGCTTGGAAAATGAAATCAATAAAGTTGTGTATCATGCGTTCATACAAAAACGCACACCCATAATTCCTAATGGAGTGGGGTCGGTCACTAGTAATAATCTAAGCTCACGAATGAAATGCGTCTCGGTAGACCGAGAGTTAAAAACTCTCGGCATGTCATGGGGGCAAGCTAGAAAGGCTGCAAAAGATCGCGAGGAGTGGAAATCTGTTATTCGAGCCCTACATGTCTACAAAGGATTAAAAGAAGAAGACGAATGAGGCACTTCCATCGCATATTTATCTAAATACCCACGATTCACCAAGCGTTCTCTTAGACTATCGTGATAGGTAGCCGTATCGCCGTCTATAATGATCAAGCCAACTGTGTTAGTGAAACTAATTAGAAACAAGTCTCACATAGTAAACGAGTGCCCTCTACACCGGTTCCCAGGTGGCATAGCCGAGCTGCATTGTGTGACGAATGCGGCAGGTTAGGGGAGCTTAAGCTGGATATATGATCCACGCAGGATATTTTATTTTTGTATGTCATACGCAATAATAATTAGAAACAAGTTGCAACCACTTTCGATATGCAGTCCTAAGGGCCCTATCTCTCTAGGGTACAATGGTGGCGCAACCACAAATGCTCACCTGGTTGTTGGTTGCGCGATCAAATGGAAACCAGTGCCCTGTTTATCAAAAATTTAAAGCCTTGTATTACAAGAAATTTTCTTGTGAAAAAAAATATTATTACAAGAATGTGTTTATCAAAACTACTCATGTATATTAAATGTTACAAGTGTCAATATTTATTTTACAAGTATATTTTACAATCCCTTTACTTTTTTTAATAAACGTTATTTACACGTACTTGTGAGTTACTTGTAACTTGTAAATGTGTAGACTTGTAAGTTTTGATAAACACGGTACTGGTGTCAACTGCATTACATTTGTTGGTAGCGACAACATGGTATCCCTGTAAGATATATCTTATGATGATTATATCCTCACCATCGACCACCATTAGCTAGCCTGGGCTTTTGCATGGGCACAACTGCACAAGCGTGACTTGCAAAAACAAGTGTATGTGTGTGTGTTTGCCTCATCAACCCTGGTGTCAGGGTTGTGATTGAGCCGCCAAAGGCCCCTGACATGGCTCATGTAACGATTACTCACTTACATCAGTAAATAGTAA
This sequence comes from Pectinophora gossypiella, assembly GCF_024362695.1. NCBI lineage: Eukaryota > Metazoa > Arthropoda > Insecta > Lepidoptera > Gelechiidae > Pectinophora > Pectinophora gossypiella. The sequence continues at coordinate 4,614,083 of NC_065425.1, read as the reverse complement.
CCGGGACCAACAACTTAACGTGCCTTCCGAAGCACAGATCATCTTATTTTCGGACAATCAGGTGATCAGCTTGCAATGTCCTAACCAAACTAGGGATCACAAACTGATTTTTGTGATATGTCCCCACCACAATTCGAACCTGGGGCCTTCGGATCGTGAGTCCAATGCTCAACCACTGGACCACAGAGGTCATAGGATAGCGTAGTTACACAATACACTCCTGTCGGTGATCAATCCATCGCTCATACAATAGTCTTTCATGAGAGGAACACAATCACTCAGTCGATTTTATGCTCGGGGAGATAAAAAGCTGCACACGTTCCATTTTTTTTATTCGTCTCAGTCCAGCATAAAAGCAAATAAGCATTACATTACGCACGCTGATGACGCTAGCGTTCAATCATAAATAACAGACCTCTTGTACACATATCCGCTACTACTTTTAGTACAGTTAAATGAAATAGTTCGTCACCTATCACTTGTACCAACATACCGGTGGGACAAAAACAGAGCTGCCAACATTTGAATAAATGTCATATTTGACATCCATCAAATTCGTTTTGCGTTATTAATAAAACTTATAATGAGATTGACTGTATTTCTTTTCATAAATACTGTTTGTTAGTGACATCGGACCGAATACTGAACGGGATAATTCAGCTTATGATTCTGAGTTAATAATTATCAAGTGGAATCTGTCGCAAAATTGACGATTTTTTCGTGTTTTTCGGGTTCAATTGCACGCAGTCACGTAGCTGCATCGCGGCATCGGGGACTCGGGCCTGTCCCATGTAGATTAATTATTATTATGTTGTCGTCTTGCGAATCTGTTACAAATACTAGGTTAAGCTTTCTGTTATTAACATAATATGGACTAGTTTCCGAAATAAATATTTTGAGTTTGAATTTGCGATGGAAAATTTCTCTTGAATTATGGTCTCAATTATCCCTCAAAGTTTTTGTTAAATTGGCACGTCAAACTAATAAGGTTGTAGTTCAAAGAGCTTCTTCGAATTCACTATAGATAAAAAAAAGAAAACAATGATGCTGCAAGCAAATTTGAACTTTCTAATCGTTAACCATAATTTTCTGTACAAAAGGCATTTCTATGTCAAATTTTCAAAAGGTAATATGTACTCGGAACCTCGCAAAAAATCAATTTGAAAACTGACGAACCTTTTCGGGCAGTGACTGTACCTTTCAACGTACAATATTCAGTTAGACCGCATTATTTTTACCGCGGTTTTTATTACCTAACCTCGTGCTAAAAATAATGAAGTTCTGGAAGAATGCCTGTTGAGTGATTGGCTATGTTTATTTATGTTGCCAGTATGAACCGGTAGCTTTATTGAAAGATGTCTTAAAAGCGCAATGAATATAGATGCGGTAGGTAGTGAAGTGTGTACTTATATATTCAAATTCAAAAATATGTTTATTCAGTAGGTAACATAGTTAAACTTTGAATCGTCAATTTTTACATAACGAACGTCTCATCCGCCTAAAACTACTGCAGCTTCACACAACCAGTATAGCCGGGGAAAAGAAGCTGCAAGAAAAACCTCGGCACAGGGCCCTAAACGTTCTTTAAAAAAAAAAATATTACATACATATAATTGTATCATAATTATCAATCTATCTTCAAATGATATGAGTCAGTAATAACCAAACAGAGTCAGTAGTAAACTATAGCTCAACCCAAACGACTCTGCCAGGATGCTATAGTCTCCTCAGTACAGTTGAGATGCTTGGAACTTCTGTAGGTAAGTAATATTCGAGTTTGTATGCGTCCTTTTATCCGTAAATACGAGCTCACCTCGGAAACTCCATACAAAATTCCCATTCTTGACATGTACCGCCTAACGCATAAGTGCAAGCGAAACACAGTCGGCTTGCTCTCCCTCTGATTAAAGAAGTTTCAGACTAAAGCATAGAAATAAAGAATAATACTACGTATAGAACGGTAACTCTCCACCAGCGGCTGAGCTAGGTTTACCTCACCCCCCTCGGTCATACTTTAGTCTTCAATCGTATGGGCGTCAGACGCACACACACAGATGCCCGTGTACGATAACGTCAATGTATAGTTGCTGTGTTTGTACGAAGTGCCCGGGGTGTGACTAATGAAGACCCAGAGGGGGTGTGGCGTTATAAAAATGATTTTTAATTCCCTTCGGAGCATTTATTTTGAATACTGATCTTAAGCATATGAAAACCCCTAAGTAAGTAGTTGAATACAAAAGTAGCAGCTATACGAAAGGAATATAAAAGTTTAAAATATTATACGCCACGTTACTATCGTTAGTTCATCTTGCGATGGGTGTTAGTTTATTATTTAGTAAGCTATACTTACTAAATAATAAACTAAAATAAAATATATTTTTAACAAATTATACTAACTAATAAATAACTAGTAAATGGTTTATAAATAATTTTATTTTATTTATTATAAATTATTAAGTATATTTCATTAAAAATAATGTAATGTTTAGGTGTATTTTCATAAGACTCAATATAAAAACAACACCATACCTACTTGTCGAGTATGATTACAAACGATGCCAAGCAAAAAGTCTACTACACTCACGAGAAATAAATATTTTTGTACCGACAAAATAACTTTACTAAAATACCTCTTTACGTCATACGCAGTTCGGTAAGACTGCTATCAATCGATACAAAACATATTATGGAGTTATTTCTGATTTACAACAACATATATCTTCTGCTTTTGAGATGTGGCCCTATAAATAAAGTACAATTCAATTCTTGATAATAAATATATGGATTGGAATATGAATTTGATATTTGCGATTCCAATAGTATTTTTCGCACTGAACTGATGTTTGTCGGGGCACCCTCAGGCCTGTTGTCCTGAATTTTGTACCGGGTGTGAGCCTTCAGCGCTCTCCATTTGTCCGGCCAAGCAGTTAATACCTTCATAATATCTTCACATCACGTCAAAAAAGACAAGATTTTGTAGACGAGCTTCCTTACGAAGCGCTGCAATTCTTGCTTTATTCGTATAAATGACTATTTGAGTACAGCGTACATAACAATGGCCATTCGTAATGTAAATTATTTCCAAGATTAATTAAGTCCTCAAGAAATGTTACACGTAAATTGTCTGTTACTGGTATCCTTAAACTGGCACCGCAAGTCAGAGCAATATTCGATCGCGTATTGATGATGGTCCCTAAGAGTAATAATGTGCTTTCTGAAATAGCAATAGTAACTGTCCGTACTAAGTATTGCGGGGCAGAAGGCAAGAGGGAAACCACTGCGCTATTTTTCCCTAAATAGTAGCATCGAGGGTGCTACAGCGACAAGAGCGTGGCTCTTAAATTAGTGATGATGAACAAGACAATTATTTTTTTTGTTAAAAATAAAATAATAAAAATAAAAATTAGGCTACAGAAAAAAAAAAAACATTTCCTAAGTAGTCGACAAGACGATGCCTTAACTATTTACATTCTGACTGTGGACTAATTCGGTGTAATTTATTTATTATCTTCTTTCGTTTGATGTGGATGGTTTATTTAGTGTCTATTTGGTTGCAGGTATTACTTTTACTGTTTGATGCTGAACAGGCTAGTGTTGTAAAGTTATATTGAAAGTATCGATAATTTATTTGATTTGTTGATTTTCCCTAAAACTTTACATTGAAATTGTCCCTGATTCCTGCAGATCTTGACCTTTGTCAATTAGGAGGTGTAGAAGAATTTTAAGACAGTGACAAAGAGATGAAGATAGAGGTGGTTGGAAATAACCGTCTGGGAACCAATGTTCGCCAGCTTCTTAAATAAATCACCACTAAATTAAGAGCAACGCTCTTGTCGGCGTAGCATTCCTCTCCATGCTACTTTTTAGGGAAAAAATGGGCAGTGGTTTCTCTTTTGCCGTCTGCCTCGTAATACTCTGTCTGAGGGATGGCGCCCAGAGTAGACTATTTCAAAGCCGTACTAGGACTCATGCCCTCCATCTCCGAATAGTACTGACAGTTACTGCAGAAATAAATACTGATACAAAATTGTATTATATCGTTATCTAAGAACGTCTAAGGCCGCGTCACAGATTACTTATTAGTTAGCTAGCACTACATAACATACATACATAACTGCCTATATACGTCCCAATGCTGGGCACAGGCCTCCCCTCAATTAACCGGAGGGGGTATGGAGCATACTCCACCACGCTGCTCCACTGCGGGTTGGTGGAGGTGTTTTTACGGCTAATAGCCGGGACCAACGGCTTAACGTGCCTTCCGAAGCACGGAATCATCTTACTTTTTCGGACAATCAGGTGATTCAAGCCTGAAAAGTCCTTACCAAACAAAGGACAGTCTCACAAAGTGATTTCGACAATGTCCCCATCGGGAATCGAACCCGGACCTCCAGATCGTGAGCCTAACGCTCTAACCACTAGACCACGGAGGCTGTGTGAGGAGTCCTCACTAGCTAGCACTATGCCGATAATTTTCTTGCAGCTACTTTTCCATGGCTATGTTGAGAAGCTACGGTAGTTTGACGAATAAGACGTCCAACCACAATACTTATTTAAAGATATTATTACTATTTAGTGTGTTTACCTATTAATTAAATATATTTTTGAATTGGAATAATAACTTCCTTCTCCTAAGCATCATCATCTCCCTAGCATAATCCCGTTTTGTTTCACAGAGTCCGCTTACGTAACCTGAAGATTTGACAGGTTCGGTTTTTTACAGAAGCGACTGCCTGTCTGACTTTCCAACCCGCGAAGGAAAAACCAGCCCAATACAGGTTAGGTCACATAGATACCTCCGAAAATGCATTTCTCGGGAATGTGGGTTTCATCACGATGTTTTCCTTTCCCTAGTATGTTTTAATTTGTTTAATTTGTATCGATAGAATGTTTATTTACCGACAACACTACAGGGTGATTGATTATTTATCGTTGCCACCACACAGTTTGTTTTTACTCCTCTGTTTACTTTGTTGAGGAGCTTAGTCGTTATTATGATTGAAACTAAACTTTCCTTCAATCACCTGGTTGGTTTGTAGTAAATTCCTCAAATACTTGCATGTTGATTATGCATGAATGTTATAATATAAAAGGAATCTCTTTCGAAGCTTCTTTTCCTTGGCCATAATGAGTTTTTTTTTTAATTAGTAGTGTTAGAACATAGTAGAATACAAATAAAATAGGTATTTAATTTTGACTTTATATTCCTACTTTACTTTGGGGTAGACCTAGGATAACATTTATGAAACAAATAAAAGAGAAGGTGCAGGTTGTATCGTATCGGGAGGTGAAGGTTTTGGCGGGAAGAAGAGAGGAATGGCGGTTACTCCACCGACAAGAGCGCAGCTCTTAAATAGAGAGAGAGAGATTCCTACTTTATGCAATATACCCATACCCAGTCCTCACTGTAAGGTCTCAAGTTCGAATCCACCACGGGCCAAAACCTATGTTTTTCAAAATCGAATTCATGTTTGTGTCATAAATGATTATCACCTGCTCAGCGGTGAAGGAAAACATCGTTAGGAAACTCACATACCCGAGAAATGCGTTTCGGACTATGTGACCTAACTTGTATGGGGCTGGTTTTCCCTTCGCGGGTTGGAAGGTCAGACAAGCAGTCGCTTCTGTAAAAAACCGGACCTGTCAAATCTTCAGGTTACGTAAGCGGACCCTGTGATAAAACGGTAGAAAGATGATACAAGATACCCACACATTATTATAAGAAGGGTTCAATATCTTGGCGTTATTGCTCTAAATAAATTTCTTACAGGCAACCAGTGACAAGAATATTTATAACGTAGACGTCCAGATACCAAAAACAGTTTAATTTATTCGGAATATTTTTAACGACTTCGAACTTTAGGACCATATATCTAAAGCGTCGTTTTATGGGCAGTAACATTTTTAATCTGACGAAGAATCTGAATTTCAGCACTAAAATTGATTTCAAACGTAAATCTTTGTTGTATTTGAGTATCTATACGCCGAAAAAATAAAAATAGTTTGGATTTGTCTTTACATTAAATAAATTTACGTTTTACCTTACATTTATACAAGATGTTGCACGCAGCAAATTGTAATAAATAAATGTTTCCTTTCCACTGGTTGCCTGGAAGAAATTTCTGCTTAGCAATAAGGCCGCCAAATTTATGTGCAATAAAGTATATTTGATTTGATTTATGCCAGCAGTCTCTAATGCGGTGGGCAGAGCCACAATATTGCATTTAATTAGAAACTAAAAATTAAAAAAAAAAAAACTTGATTTTATGGAGCTTCAGTTCTTCAACTGTCACTTCTGACAGCCTTCAGCTGAAGTCCGGAATAAATTTAGACAACCATCACATTGCTAATTAAAGAACTACGCTCTTGTCGGTGGAGCATTCTCCATTCTTGTCTATCAAAGGCCAATTCTTTCACTTCCTTATAAGGCACGACGTTCACCTTCTCTTTAATCTGTTCCATGTACTCTTCTTGTAAGCTCTTCTTGGTCTTTCCCTTCCGTTCTATCCTTGAAGCTTCTTTTCTATGATGTTTTAAATAAATTCTTCTTGTCTTATTAAGTATCCATATTTTCTATCCTCAATAACCCAATAATCTATTTTCCCTTGCTGCTACATGTATGTATGTTTCAGTAACACAGTTGGCTCGACCATTATAGACGGCAATACGGCTCACCACCTATCACATTGGTCTAACAGAAAGCTCAGAGAGGTTTTAATAAATTTTTCGTGTCGTATTAACTGTCCAATTAACTTGCCTCTTCTGTATTCAATAACTTTCATATTTGTCTCTTTTTCCTTACTCTTACAAGCACTTCCACATTAGTAATTTTCAGTCCAACTTATTCTTTCCGTCCTCCTCTAACTCCATTTCAAAGGCCTTGAGTTTCTCTCTGTCTTTCTCTGTCAGTATCCAAGTTTCACGTCCATGGAGGACTATACTCCATACAAAAGTGTTGATGCATCGTTTTCTAAAGTTTTGACTATCTTAGCCTTGAATGTGCACCTCTTGTTATGGAATATTGAAAACAAGTCTTCATAATTTATCTATTTTATAATTAGAGTTCCCTTCTTGTACGAACTCAGAAACCAGTTTAATTTACAAGATCTTTATTTAAATGATTTAATTTTAGTATTTAAAATAACCTTCGCTCTTGAAATTTGTCCCACTTCAAACTAATTTATGAGTTCGTTGCAGAAATATTTAGATTTAGTAAATGAATACTGAAATTCAGTGACATACATGAGGATTTAATTTTAGTTGCAATGTTTTGGGATTTACAATTATTTATGACTAAGTGATCTTGGTAAATTATAGTCATGCAAGTGTAAACATTTCGTAATTTTAGTTCTAGGTACATAATAATTATGCTATGATATTGTGACTTAGCATGTTATTAACATGATCACAATTCAACAAAGTAATAAATGTCACAATAAATTGTTAAGTAATATACCTAATACAGGTTGTGAGAAGCTGCAGTAGTTTTAGGCGGATGAGACTAGGCGTTCATTACGTAAAAATTAACGATTCAAAGTGTAACTATGTTACCTACAGAATAAAAATATTTTAGAATTTGAATTCAAAATATTAAGTTTAAAAGAACAGCTCGTAGTTTGTTTATTACCAGTTTATAATCCACTACATTTTACATCCCGGCTCGAGCTCTAAACCAATGAGTTTGAATTTGAATTCATGTTTGAATTCATCATAGATAATTGATATCATTCAACATGCATGCATGCGTGAATGCATGTTTTATTGTTATAAAAACCAAATCATATATTTTTTTAAATCATAATACTGTATAAAAACAAATCTAAAAATACGATATTTATTTGGAATTATTATATTTACGATACGGGTACACTTTAAACATTAAATGTATAATTCCATAGAAGTTGCATGTATTATCTGTGGAATATGTTTTGTTGTTAAGCTACTTATATGTACTTACTTATAAATCTGTTACAAAACACAACTGTTTGTTTCCCAAATAAACTATAAATAAAATAAAATAATATCACGTGGTTTCCGGGATTTGTGTCTGGTTAATGCACGGCTTTATATAATCCGTATAATTTAAAAGTCTGTAGGAAGCAAGAGAAGTATAAGGATCGATGGACATTGAATTTCATAGTCCCGTGAGTTTAATATGTACCTATGTGTGTATTTAAAATAGTATGAAGGGATTTAAAAATAGAATTAAATTGTTTCAATTTCAAAAATGGAAATGTTTTGCATTTATTCCTTGTTATTTTGGCATAAATAAAAAATAAATCAAAATATTATAAAGTCAATCTTCGTCATAATATACTGTAATCAATTACAATTACTCGCATATAACGGTAACTCGTAACGTGTAAGATCGTATACCTTTTACATCGCTGCTAATGCATGTTTTATGTTCACAGGAATAATACATTTACGTTTTATTTCAAGCACATTTTGAAGGTTTTGTTACTGAAATTTGAATGGCAACAAGTTGAGTGATAAATTGCTTTGCAATGATAGACGTGTGGTTAATACAAATTATAACAATAACATATTATTATCATCACGCCTTATTCCCGAACGATACCCGAACCATAGAATAAGGAACAATACTGCGTATAGAACGGCAACTCTCCACTCCCCACCAGCGGCTGAGCTAGGTTTACCTCACCCCCTCGGTTTTACTTTAGTCTTCAATTATATGGGCGTCAGACGTCACACAGATGCGCATGTACGATAACGTCAATGTGTAGTATCTGTATAAAGCGAGGTGTTTTGTATGAGAGTCCGGGGTGTGCTTAAATTCCCAGGGCCGACTTAACTATGCTGGGGTCCTTTAGGAAAGTATCAAATTACACTAACATTTTTTTACAATGAACATTTTGTTATGGGTAGTCAAATATTTATGTGATTAATTTATGTCATTAATGATTATTGAGTATGTTGCTAGTTTTTTTTTTGGTGCATTTTTCAATCGTATTAACCTATACATAAGGTTAGGAATTATTTTTTGCCGAAAAAATTGTAATATTTATGCCTATACTTTTTTAGAGAGTATAAAGTGCAGGAGAATTATTTTTCGCCATGTGCGGGCGTGTGTGTATTCGTGTATGTGTGTGTGTTAGAGTGTGCGCGTGTGTGCGCGCGCTCTTGTTTGTGTGTGGTAAAAACTGTATTATGTACACCTCTTAAACTAGTCTAGGTTACTCCTATAATCTCGTATTTTCAAGGTTAGCATTTGGCTTGTATCTCGCTTTATAAACAGTTGTGAAGCTGACAGAGCTGCCGAGTGCTTGCATAATAAATACTTATTCACTCTAACTCTGAGGACAGCCAAATAGTAAATCTCAAGGGAAAATCGGGAGAAAGTGTCGATGCGGGGAAAGCTTGCGAAATGAGACACAAACACCCGTATTCTAAGATATTCACTCGACTCAGGTTCAGCAGCCCCCAAACATAGAAAAAGGAACAATACTACGTATAGAACAGCAAGTCTCCGCTCCCCACCAGCGTCTGAGATAAGTTTACCCCCCCCCCCCCCAGAACATAGTTTAGACTTGAATCGTATGGGCGTCAGACGTCACACACACAGATGCGCGTATACGATAACGTCACTGTGTGGTGTCTATGTAAAACGAGGTTATTTGTATGAAGTGTCCAGGGTGTGATTTAAAGTTAACATTTGCGTCCTCAACTTGAGTACTTTACTCAATGGAGTCGAGCATATTATACTGGCAAAATTATAACAAGAAAATAATGTCTTGGCTTACTAAAGTAAATTCAAGTTAAGGTTGAGGCGCATCGATTTTGAGCTGTATTCGAGAAGTCGCCTCAACTGACGATGGAGTGGAGGAAAGTTGAAGTTTACATCCTAGAATACGGGTTAAGTATATATACACAAAAGGTTAGAATCCCAAATGCATCTAGTTCTTTCAAGACCGAATGTTGAATTAAACTATTTGACGAGTCTGGAAATCGATTTTCGAATAAGGTATTAGCTAAGCAAACACATCTAAACGTAGCACCGGGACTTGCGCAGAAGAGGTTGTCTGTCTGTCAAGCGCCTGTCGGATAGACTCACGATGGACTATAGTGCAACAAACTTCCTGAAGGGTGAATTATCCAGTAACACGTTCTGAATAGGGAAACGAACGTTCTACAACCATCATTCAATATCTGCTTGCCCCATTATCTATGCATACCATTTAAAAGCCGCCTGACAATCGCGAAGAACCCACTGATGTAAGCCGTGTACCTTTATATAGTGTATTGTACATCGTAGTAAGTAGTAGATAAAGATACTTACATTTATACACACAAAAGGTTTGGCTCTTTCTAACCGGTGTCTACCCGTTTTGTCCACTGATGTATCCCACCTTATCCTTAATGGGTGTGGTGGATTACAGTAGACTGGCGGTGAGAAGAGGCGTGGCTTTGGTTGCCTATGTGTGGAAGGTGCTTTGGGGGAATTGTATAATGCACAGTTGTTGGGGGCCCTCAGGCTTGCTATACCACAAGGACCGAGAGAGCTGACACTAGTGGTCCCGGTCTCGCGTACCAACATACTCAATATTAAAAGTCTGAACTCGATTGCACTGCATATTAATATTTAGCATTATTCGTTGACGTAACTCTTGAAATATTGTACAATAATTATGGAAATAGAATGATAATAGTACATACATACATACATACATAAACTCACGCCCGTTATCCCTAATGGGGTGGGCAGAGCCACAAGTAATCAAAGACAACTCGCAGCCACTGTTGATACGATGTCTTAAGCTGGATATGTTGAACCTTATGGTGATAAGGGATCAGCCTATCGCCCATAAAATTGGTCCATCATGTTAGAGGACACAACCCCTCTGTCGGTTTTTACGACATGCCCGGGAAGATAAGCAGCTGAACGTTTTCTATGTTTTTTATTTGCTCCCAGAACAGCACAGAAGCAAATAATATGAATAATATGAATGATAATGTAGTAAGACCACGGTAACATGATCATTAACTAACATACGGATACCTGGATATACATAAAGCTGCCTCAGGTACATGCTCTATAAATAAAACAACCATTGAAATAATAAATAATAAGTATATTGGTTACTTACTCTAAATTTCCAAAACGCACGCGTGCTCAAACACCAGTGTACACGTGTTCAAAATGGTACGTCTGCCTTCGATGCGTGCTCGAATCAAAAAAGCCCCAATGAACGACAAACACGCCTTTTTATACCCTTTCTCCTAGTGTTGCCATATGAAGGCAACACAAATTCGCACAAAATTACAGAAAACCTAACATTCGACCATCCTGACGTCGTGCATGTCCTCATGCACGTAGACAAAACGTCTAATGTTCAAACCTAACATTCGGTGGGCCAAGTGATTCCACACTCATCGAGAACAGTTACAAAGCTTCACTTAAAATCTAAAAGTACAACGACATATAATCACATTTACGGGGTGAAACATCAGCTCTTCTTTCTAATCATAATATAAAGCTATTCAAGTTGTCAATAGTTCGCAAACCCTTCCTTCTCACGAACCATTGCAAAGCAATTGAGTGTGAACCTTCTTTCTCACACTTGTAATTATCGTATACAAACCTTCCTTCTTATATACGATAATTAAAATAATCATAATATAAAGCTACTCAAGTTGTCAATAGTTCGCAAACCCTTCCTTCTCACGAACTATTGCAAAGCAATTGAGTGTGAACCTTCTTTCTCACACTTGTAACTATCGTATACAAACCTTTCCTTCTTATATACGATAATTAAAATAATCATAATATTACAAAGCTATTCAAGTTGGCAATAGTTCGCAAACCTTTCTTTCTCACGAACTATTGCAAAGCAATTGAGTGTGAACCTTCTTTCTCACACTTGTAACTATCGTATACAAACCCTTCCTTCTTATATACGATAATTAAAATAATCATAATATTATAAAGCTATTCAAGTTGGCAATAGTTCGCAAACCCTTCTTTCTCACGAACTATTGCAAAGCAATTGAGTGTGAACCTTCTTTCTCACACTTGTAACTATCGTATACAAACCCTTCCTTCTTATATACGATAATTAAAATAATCATAACATTATAAAGCTATTCAAGTTGGCAATAGTTCGCAAACCCTTCTTTCTCACGAACTATTGCAAAGCAATTGAGTGTGATCCTTCTTTCTCACACTTGTAACTATCGTATACAAACCCTTCCTTCTTATATACGATAATTAAAATAATTGTGAACCCTCCTCACAAAATTGAAAGTCACCTTAACTAAATAGCTATGAGCCCTCCTTCTCAAGCTATTACTAAATACACATCTTACAATTTCATCCAACAAACAGTACCTCTACTTACTTTCTTTTGATTGTATATAATAATGACACAATCAGTCATCTTCATCACTACTTTCTTTATCATCATTAACGTGAATCCAGGGTGACATTCGATTTGTTAAATGAAGTAGTCATCAATCCCAACAAATTCAAACTCAAAAATATGTTTATTCAGTAGGTAACATTGTTACACTTTGAATCGTCAATTTTTACATCTTTAAGGGATTCCCGAACTGACAATAAAGTATAATTTTGCGTTTCGCATACTATTTCGTTCAACATAGGATTAATTTCCGTATCCATCTGAAGTCCAAACATTACCTCAGTCCGTCCCGTTGTCTACCGACGGGTGTTGTTCATGCCCCATTGGACTCTACCTATCTTGTCATCCCAGACGTTCTTGTCAAAATTAAGATTTTGCGCAGTTAACGACCCTAACATCGTGCGATTACACTGCTCTACTTGTCCATTGGACCTAGGACTTGCAACTGCGTTCAACACGTGTCTAATACCTTTATGTGAAGAAAGTACCGCGGTCGCTAATAATTCGATCTGGGTTTCTGAACGTATAGAAAATATCTTCTAATTCTCGCGTTGTTGTAACTGTTTTTGGTATTTCTGACTGGCCTGATAAATTTAAATTTCGTAAAGGCATCTACGACTACCAATAGGTAAGAGTTTTCCTCTCTTTGATCGCACAAAAAGGTCCAAGGTGATTGATGTACAGGGTGTGAAAAGGCACCTCGACTTTTCGTTTACGTGGAATAGGCCCTCATTTGAATTAGTTTTCTGTTATGTACTTTAACCCATCTGCATCAATATCAGTGGTAAGAAATTCCCGAATGCGACCCAGTTCACTATCACCTAATTGAAGAGTCTACAACCTGTCCCCCTCATTGATTGACATAACCGTCGGGTAAAGACCAGCGTCAATTTCCATTGAACTAAGATCCTCAATTGGGTTCCGAAATAGAAGGTCCACGTGCGACATTTTCGTGCCAGCACGATATTCAAAAAGCAAAAACAGCCACCAGCGGGCAATACGTCTAACCAAATCGCGTTTGGAAAGCATGGAGCGCAACGCACTACAATCGGTCATGATTTTGAAATTCTGACCCAGAAGATAAACCCGAAACTTTTGAGCGAACTTACTACCTATAGCAAGAGTCTCAAGTTTATAAACCTTTTCTCTTCTGGAGATGTCTGGCGACTTTAGTACGCTACGGGATGGTAGGTGTCGTTTCCATTACGTCGCTGCATCAATATTCCACTGACGCCCACTTCACTGGCGTCAGTGTGCAACTGTGTTTCGGCGGTCGGGTCGTAAATGGCTAAGATTGGCCTATCTATCAGACTACTCTTGAGATCAACAAATGCGGCTTCTTGTTCCTCAGTCCAACACCATTCCACATCCTTCTTGAGCAACTTATTCAACGGATGTGATAAAGACGCGTAACTCCTTATAAATTTTCCGAAAATATCCTACTAGTCCCAGAAATTGGCGGACGGAATGTGGACTGGTGGGACGAGGAACATCAAACACTGACTGTGTCTTTTTGTCAGCCGGCCGCCCCCAGCAGCGCTAATATCATAACCCAAATAGTTAATAATTCTGCTGTAAGAAATTACATTTTGCCAAATTCAGAGTTAGGCTTGCCTTTCCTATCAACTGTAAAGCCCTTTCTTACCTATCCAAACACTCTTCTACATCCTTTTCGTAAGTTAATACGTCATCGATGTAAGCAGTAGCTTCTGAGAACCTAGCGGAAACCAATACCTTATTCATCAGCCTTTGAAATACAGCTGGTTCGTTAGCCAACCCAAACGGCATACGATTAAATTCATATTGGTCGTCTGGGGTGATAAAGGAAGTTAAGGGTTTCGATTCTTCTGCAATAGGCACCTGGTAGTATCCAGATGCCAGGTCCTAAGTTATAAAGTAGGCCTGCCCCACTAATCGAGCAATCTCGTCTTCAATCACTGCCATCAGGTACCTTATCTTAACTGTCATTGAATTCAGAAACCTATAATCAACACAGAGCCTTTGTTTACCGTCCTTCTTACGAACCAACATAATTGGACTCGCATATTCCGATACAATTTCTCGTACAATCCCCGCATTCATCATCTCACCAACCATTTCTCTTACTTGTTGTCGTTCCTTGTGCGACAATATGTAAGGCCGGTAAACCACAGGACGCTCAATATTCAATTCAATTTTCATTTCAGTCATATTTGTACATCCCAACTCCTCTAATGATTGCGCGAAGCAATGCTTGTATTCGTTCAAAATGTTAAAATAGACGTCGTTTATGTGGCTCTTCAAGCGTTTTTGCTAAAGTTAACATCTTTAGGCTCTATACCTAAATGCTCGCCAACGAGGTCTGTGGGTGATGTACAAATATGATTGACAATCTGAACTCTATTTCATCTACCTATAATATCACCTTCATCAATATAACAAAAGCTGACAATGGGGTAATATGAACAAAGAGCTGTTCCTCTACTTTGTATAACCCGCCGGCTATCGTGAATTCTCGGTTTGGCTTCCCCACGACTCTTCCGCTAAGCCTAACATATCAATTAATCACAACATCAGTACGAGCTCTGATAATCGCCTCTCCACTCAATCTTGCGCATGAAGCGGAGACGACCTTTACACTCGCAGTATCACCACTACCACCGTTAGCAAAAGGGAATTCATCATCATAATAAAACCTCAATTCGTTGGCATTCTTGAATACCAGCACCTGCTTCTGTTCGGTGAAGGACTGTCCTACTAATATCGGACAATTGAGCAGATTACTGTCAACCACGTGACACAAAACATCCGCACTAACACCGTCGATGCATAAATTAACCTGTGTCCTGCCCATGGACAAAATAAAATTACTACCAAAACTTTTAATGGAGTCGGGGGTTGATCACAAGTCTACCCCAAAATCAGTGTCGTTGTTTGTTTTATGAGCGAAACTTCGCTACCGAAATCTATAAACGATATCATAGAGGTGTCATTTACCCTAACTGTATTGAAATATTTTGAGCCCGACTTAGAGGTAAGTATGCGCATGATTTTAGGAATGTTACCTAGATTATCACGGTTTTCAAAAAAAAAAAGGGACTCTGCAAGTTTCCATTTTATGACCGAACCTACGACATCCTGTACATTGGACCAGAGGTTTGGGGCATTTAAGATACGGGTAACCTTTTTCCCTACAGTTAAAACAAAATAATTTGTAACTTGAATTTTTTTTGAAGTCTTAACTGATTTATCCCTATTGTCATTATTACTTCCCGCTGTGGATTCAGTCGACTACTTTGGTTTATTAAAATGAAAGCGATCGGGCGGCGGTTGGTTCTCCTTATTACTCATCAGAAAATGGAGTTGATCAGGCTGCGTACATCGTAACGCTTATCGCTGGATCTAATTGTCTTGTCACTTAATCCGTGGATAATGCAGTCCACGGCTCGTTTCCCTTCGATGTCACACCGGTTCACGATGGCTAATTCTTCATAATAATAAACCTCTAGCGGTTCACCAAACCTACTCTTTCGCCTAAGCGTATCCTCCAGGGATTGGCCATAATCATGTTCAAAAGGAAATGCGTCTAACTACTTTTGCTGCCATTCTGCCCAGCTGTACAAAATAGAATTGAAGCTTTCATACCAAACTTTGGCCAACTCCTGCAGTTTCTGCATTGCGAAGTGGATAACGGTTGTTCTCATCCCATCCGTAAACAGTGGCACACTCATTAACTTTCTTTAACCAAGTATCAATTTTTTGACTTTTCGATGAGGGTCCAAATTCGGGTAACATGGTTCATAATACTACTGGAAGGATGTGATGTGGCGACTGCTGTCGGATTAGGTTAAGATCTTAAGTTAACTAATGATTCAACAATATTAAGAACATCTTTAGATGAAAATGTAGGGCTATCTGACCTTTCTATTCCCTTAGCTGCCGACGAACGTCGCACCTCCTGCCCTTCGCCGCGACGTCGTTGGCTGTGTCGCTCGTTGTGCCGACGCGTGAAGCGACGTCTCTCTCCGGCTGCACTCCCGGCTCTCTCTCCGGCTGCGCTCCCGGCTTGTATCGGCTCGGCTCGGCTGCGCTCCCGGCTTGTATCGGCTCGGCTCGGCTCGGCTCGGCTCGGCTCGGCTCGGCTCGGCTCGTCTCGGCTCGTTTCGGCTCGTCTCGGCTCGTCTCGGCTCGGCTCGGCTCGTCTCGGCTCGTCTCGGCTCATCTCGGCTCGTCTCGGCTCGTCTCGGCTCGGCTCGGCTCGTCTCGGCTCGTCTCGGCTCGTCTCGGCTCGTCTCGGCTCGGCTCGGCTCGGCTCGGCTCGGCTCGGCTCGGCTCGGCTCGTCTGTCGTCTTCGTGGAACGATCTCGTCTTCAAGAGGCATAATCTGGAACTCGAAAACATTGGAACATGTAAATATTCTTCAGATAACCCTATATGTATATATTTATACAGATATATTTCCAAAGTAAAATATCTCAAAAACGGTGCATCCTGATTAACACATATGGATACGATCCCACTTCTGAAATGTAGTAAGACCACGGTAACATGATCATTAACTAACATACGGATACCTGGATATACATAAAGCTGCCTCAGGTACATGCTCTATAAATAAAACAACCATTGAAATAATAAATAATAAGTATATTGGTTACTTACTCTAAATTTCCAAAACGCACGCGTGCTCAAACACCAGTGTACACGTGTTCAAAATGGTACGTCTGCCTTCGATGCGTGCTCGAATCAAAAAAGCCCCAATGAACGACAAACACGCCTTTTTATACCCTTTCTCCTAGTGTTGCCATATGAAGGCAACACAAATTCGCACAAAATTACAGAAAACCTAACAATAATAGTATTAGTCTTAAAATAATATCACAGTGTGACATGTTATAGTTTGCAACTGTAATGGTAATGTTGATGCAATAATTAATAAATAAATAAATATTTTAGGTCCTGTTTAGATCGTCTGAGATTCAAATGTAACTTTACAATCAGTCAATCAGTCGAATAATTATTTATTGCACAAAAACATAAACTCAAGACATATTCAAACGAATAAAATAAGCACAAAAGGCGGCCTTGGTGCTAAACAGCAACTTTTAATACCTGGAATGGCATTTATTTCGTGGTGAAAAGATGATGAGGTTTACGGACTCTTAACCTACTTAAATTTTAAGATAACATGCCGGATAGTGATGAATAAATACCCACATAATTTGAATTTCGGGTCAGGGTGTTATTTGAGTGGATTATATTGGAAAAGGAAAGTGACCCTCAGCGGACTGGTAGCGATAAGCGATGGAGAGGGTACTTAAAACAATTAATAACGGGTTCTTACCGCGTTTAAATCAGGGATATGAGACACCCGATATCAAATACATAAACAAGCGGCAAAGAAAGGGGGTAGACAGATTATGTCTGCCCGTAGAAAATTATGGATCTACCTACTCCACTCCAATCTCATCAGTCATCCCGTGATCATGGCACTTGCAACAGTGTCAAAAAAGTATAGTGAAATATCGGGAGTCTCATATCCCTGATTTAAACGCGGTAAGAACCCGTTATTACGAGTATGTGTTGTAATTATGATAATAACCGCGTAAACCTAAAACGATGTTTAATTATTGAACTGTCCGGGATGTGTTTGTCGGGTGGCTGTTAAAGATTTACCCCATAAATATTAAAGTATCGCGAAATACTTTGGTAAGTATACTACAAACCCAACCATGAAATAAAAGTGTATTGATTGATTAAGAGCAACAACAATTTGTTTCGTAAGTTTCTCCTATAAATCCATTCATACCTACATTCAAAAACATTTCAGGATATTATGAGTCTTAACAATGTTCTACAAAGTGTATATTCGAATGGGATGTGGGCAGATAGTGTTGGCAGAGTAAAAATATTTTTTCTAACGAATGCGGTCGACGACAACTTATTTACGGATGCTCATTGTTGGTTTTTAGGGTTCCGTTGTCAATGTGTTGGCGACGGGATCATAACATTTCTTTTTTACCATTTTGGACTAAGTAACGGTCTTAGAAAGAAATATTCTTTAATTTTGAAATAATTCTGATACATAAGGTTTAAATCGATTAGGACATAATTAATGAAGAATATTTTTATATTTTATTTCTATTTTTTATTTATTTATTTAAGTATGGACTTAAAATACAGGTTTACAGTAGCCGGTAAGATGGAGCTTGCATGTCGCGAGGAATAGGATACAATAACATGGACCAATATTTTTGGCTACGCGATAAATTAGGCGATTCTATTGGTTCAATTGTTTCACAATCGCGTCGCGCGCAATATGCGTTAGCGTGCGACTGCACATCTGCGGTTTCTACGGAACTACACAAAATACCTGTCCGGTACACTTGTCTTACATTTTTTAGATCATTTCCGTGTGAAGATGAGATTGGAAGCGCTGCTTTGTTTTCATTGTGTTCTCCTAGCTGCGCTTGTCAGTGTCAGTTATTAATGTGGGAGTCGTAATTCTAGTGTGGATTTTATAATTTATGTGGATTGTATTCAACGACTAGGTAATAAAGTACCTAGTCCATGGTCTAGGTAACAAAGGAAACCTCAGAATGTACCTATTGTTATTTTCTGTTCTCGTATTGTTTGTTCTTCCCAACAGGGAGTAGTATGATTAGCAGAAGAAGAAGTTTGTTTATTGTTTATCATGCACCTGTAAAGAGTAATTGATTTATGCACTTTTCTAAACAAAACTTAATTAAAGCACATAGTAACGGGTTCTTACCGCGTTTAAATGGAGATACGAGACTCCCGATATTTTGACACTGTTGCAAGCGCCATGATCACGGGATGATCGGGAGTCTCATTTCTCCATTTAAACGCGGTAAGAACCCGTCACTATGTGCTTTAATTATGATAATAACCGCGTAAACTTAAAACAATGTATAAACAAAACTTCTTAAATTTTCGTTATTGATAGTTTGATCATCACTAGAGCCGTGGTAGCCCAGTTGGTAGAACGCTTGCCTCTCACTTTGAGGTCGCTGGTTCGAATCGAGCACAACACTAAACCAATGATTGTCGAATTCATGTTTAGATCATATTATATGATTATCACGTTCTTAGCGGTAAAGGAAAACATCCCACATTCCCGAGAAATGCATTTTCGGAGGTATGTGATCTAACCTGTATTGGGGTGTTCTTCGCGGGTTGGAACGTCAGACAGGCAGTTGCTTCTGTAAAAAACCGGTCCTGTCAAATCTTCAGGTTAGGTAAACGGATCCTGTGAAAAACGGGATAATGCTGGGGGGCTGATAGTTTGATCATCACTAATTTAAGAGCCACACTCTTGTCGGTGTAGCTTATTCCATGCTACTTTTTAGGGAAAAATAAGGCATTGGTTTCCCTTTTGCCTTCCGCCCCGCAGTATTCTGTCTGACGCGAGTGGGATGGCGCCCAGAGTAGTCTATTTCAAAGTCGTAATAAGACTCCTGTCCTCCGCCTCTATATAGTACTGATAATAATATTTTGATTATAGATAATAATAGAAAATATAGTTACTGCGTTAAGATCGCTTTTGTTCGTAATATTTTCCGTCTTCAGATTTCCTTATTGAGTTCAGACAATATTCTCTCGTGTGGATTGTGGGATCAATGACCAAGCTCATCAATCCTTGCTTAGTTAGTATTGACTTGCCTCGTGGAACAGGGGGGTTAAAAAGGCCACAACGAAGCAATTCATCTAAAAAGGAATGGGCTGCGTTTCAGAAGCGTCTGAAATATGCAAATAAAAAGCAAACAGTTATAATTTTACAACGATTTCATAGAAATAAATGATAATTTATATTGTTTTAGTCACTATTATTACCTCCACCAACCCGCAATGGAGCAGCGTGGTGGAGTATGCTCCATACCCCCTCCGGTTGATTGAGGGGAGGCCTGTGCCCAGCAGTGGGACGTATATAGGCAGTTTATGATTTATGAAATGATAATTTATATTGTTTTAGTCACTATTATGTAGGTATTATAGTCTACTCTGTTTGAAGTGTTGACATGTTATGAACACATGTATCTGAATGGTACTTCATTGCACTCGACAATACTCGATCAAACAAGTTAATGATACCTCGCTTGTACATATTACTGAGAGATATAGGAGTGCTTTATCTAGGTTGAAAATGGAATGGAATTTGCTACTTGTCTGTAGTATTGGGTTGGATAAGCTGACTTAATACCGCCTTATTACAAAACGAACAATAACAGATAGACTAGGTTTAAAATCATCGTCATCATCATCATCAGCCCATTTACGTCCCCACTGCTGGGGCACGGGCCTTCCCTATGGATGGATACGAGTAAGGAGATCGGCCCTTAAACCATCACGCGGGCTCAGTGCGGATTGTTGGTTATTAACGACTGCTAATGCAGCCAGGACCAACGGCTTAACGTGCCTTAACACGGAGGAGCTCGAGCTGAAAACTTTTTTTTTGTGGTTACTCATCCTATGACGGGCCTTTGCGAAAGTTGCTTAACTTCAACAATTGCAGACCGAGCGCGTTTACCGCTGCGCCACCGAGCTCCTCGAGGTTTAAAATAATACTCATTAAAGAAGTTTCGCGGACGCTGCGCCAGAGTCGCAGAGTAGCAATAGAATGAGGAACTTCCCAGGCTACGTTCCTCAAAAAAACTGTAGATGGCGCTGTACAGTTCTGCCTTCGTTTAACCTTCTAATTTCATGGATAACAGACATGTGCATCTTCTATCTTTGTTTTTGGGTATAAATGATGACCCTTGTTATTACACTCAGGCTCAACACATCTTCCACTCGTTAGGTACTATTCTGATTTAAATAAAGAGAATCAGAATCAGAATCAGAATCAGAATCATTTATTCAACGTAATTATCATGGATAAACTTGTTGAAGGTCAATGTAACATTTTTGAATTTACGTCATTTCGCAAGGTGTTATGGCTGAGGAGAAGAAATGACAAGAAACTGCAACAGCAACACATCTTTTAAATCAATGAGGGTACATTACAAGTTATTTAATAACTAGAGGAACACATTCAATACCAGACATTTTTATCATTTAGGTAATCATTAATCTTATAATAGGCTTTTTTACATAAAGTAAGCTTCACGTGAGCTTTAAATTTGTTCTCTGACAAATTTAAAATATTATCTGGTATTTTATTGTAAAAACGTATACATAACCCCAAAAAAGATGAATTTAATTTACTTAATCTAGAATTTTGAACAACAATTTTATTTTTATTCCTTGTATTGTAAGTATGCCTTTCACAGTTTCTCGGAAGGAGAGATACATTTTTACGCACATACATAATGTTTTCATAAATATATTGACTTGCGACCGTCAGTATATTTATTTCTTTAAACAGCTCCCTTAAAGAGTCCCGACAACGCAGATTATAAATAGCGCGAACTGCCCTTTTTTGAATAATGAAAATAGTTTCTACATCAGCGGCTCGACCCCACAATAAAATACCGTAAGACATTATGCTGTGGAAGTAGCTGAAGTAGACAAGTCTAGCAGTGGGTACATCTGTGAGTTGTCGGATTCTTCTGACGGCATATGCTGCTGAACTTAGCTTGCCCGCTAGTGATACAATATGTGGGCCCCATTGAAGTTTTGAATCTACAGTAATTCCTAAGAAAACGGTGTGTTCAACAAAATCTAGTTTCTCGTCGTTAATTTTAATGTTATTATTTACTTTCTTTACGTTTGGTAGAACAAATTTAATACACTTCGTTTTCTTAGCATTTAGAACTAGGTTATTTACTGTAAACCAGCTTAGAACCTGCGACACAGCGCTGTTTGCTTCGTCAAGTTCCTCTAACTTTCTATCGATTTTAAATATAAGAGAAGTATCATCCGCGAACAGTACAATGTCAGCTTGGTTCTGTACTACATAAGGCAAATCATTTATGTACACTAAAAAAAGGAACGGCCCCAAAATGGATCCTTGAGGAACTCCCATTTGAACATGAGAGCCCGAAGAAGTCGTACTATTGATTTGTACCTTTTGTATCCTATCACCTAGATATGAATTTAACAAACTGAGAGCTCCATTATTTAATCCATAGTGCCTCAATTTCAAAAGCAAGGTCTCGTGATCCACGCAGTCGAATGCCTTAGACAAGTCACAGAATACTCCTACGGCATTCTGCGACTTCTCCCAAGCATCGAAAATGTGTCGAACAAATGTGACACTCGCGTCTGTTGTAGACCGACCCTTAGTAAAACCAAACTGCTGGCTGTGAAGTAAGTTATTTAAATTAAAATGACATAGCAGTTGGTCGAGAATAATTTTCTCGAAAATTTTACTAAGTACTGGTAGAATAGAAACCGGTCTATAATTCGTGGGGTCTGATTTTGTGCCCGATTTAAAAAGAGGTATAACTTTACTGATTTTCATTAAATTTGGAAAAGTGCTATTTTCAACACTCATATTAAAAATGTAAGCTAGATATGGTGCTAAGATATCAATAACAGAGCTCATCAATTTTACAGACAATCCCCATAAATCTTTCGAGGTTTTAAGTTTCAGCTGTTTGAATACTTTAACAATACTACTCGGATCAACGCGTTTAAAATCAAATAATTCAGTGCAAGCAGTAACATTACTTTTCAACAATATATCAGCTTGAACAGGAGAGGACCTGAGAGATTCTGTAGTTTTTACAGGGATGTTCGTAAAGAATTTATCAAAAACTTCAGCTACATCTTTATCTTGTTTAACTAACCCAGTGCTCGATTCTATATTATATTCTAATTCACGCGGTTTCGAAGCCTTTGTTTCGCTATTTATTACTTGCCAAACTGCCTTTATTTTATTATCCGCGGTCTTTATTTTACTACTAATATGCATCTGTTTGGCTGTATAACACACTTTTCGAAATATTTTAGAATAATTTTTGACGTAGCTTTTAAAACTATCAGTGTGTGTATACGTTTTTTCCTCATATAAAGAATAAAGAGTATTTCTACTTTTGCGAATGCCTACGGTAGCCCAGTCACTGAACTTGAATGATTGACTGTTGGTAACTACCTTTTGAGGAAAATTATTTTCAAATTCTTTATGGATAATAGTAAAGAAATCCCTGTAAAAATCGTCAGGATTGTCTGTATCAAAGTTTGGACAAGGTAAGATACTTATAAGACTATTTCGATATTTCTCTATCCGAGTATCAGTGATGGGTCGTGTACGAAATTTAATTTTCTGAACATTTTTAAGTACTGGAGATGAAATATAGGTAGCAACATAATTATATACGTATCTGATTTAAATATAAAGCAACAATTATTTGTATATATTATATGTCTCTGCCATTACATTATATTTTTGTACAATTATATACCCTGAGCAGTGAAAAAATTGGTAATTATCACATTAAATTAAAAAGTAATCACAAAAAAAAAACATCTGATTAAGTTTCTATTTTAGATAGCAGTTGCTCGGAAGCTCGGAATCATGTTACTTTTTCGGACAATCAGGTAATTCAAACCTGCAATGTCCTAACCAAATAAAGGACAGTCTCACATAGTGGTTCCGACAATGTCCCCATTGGGAATCGGACCCGGATCTCCAGATCGTGAGCTTAATCAATCAATCAATCAATAATACTTTATTGCACAACAACATATATAAAGGACATAAACATACGAATAAAACATAAACACAATAGGCGGCCTTATTGCTAAACAGCAATTTCTGCCAGGCAACCTTAGGGTGAAAGAAGATTATTCATTGGAGCACGGGCTGGTGCAATAAACATATAATGATACATAACAAAAAAAATATATATGAATAATAAATAATATATACGCTTAACGCTCTAACCACTAGACCACGGGGGCTGTTAGATTCAGTCAATAAATATTTAATCTTATTTCTCTCATATTTAATGTTTAGACAAACAGACCAAGGTAATACCAATAAACACTGAATACAATAACCATGATCGCATTAATAATGTAAGTATGTGTTGATAACTAGTTACTGTTTAATAATGTAACTAACGAACATGCTATAAACAATCACATGTAAATTAGTAATACTACAAATAATAACTGGCTATACAATAGTTCGAAAAGAGAAAAAGTACAATTCATTATTATCTCTTCTTAAAGTGTAAAAAGTTTGTATTAAATAAGATTTATTTTATTCTTATTTTATAATATAAGGGTAGTTTCCAACTAGTTCCAATTACTTTTTACCAAATGTCAAAATACGAAGTTATTATGGAATTTGCATGAAAAGCAGCAAGCAACCGTGACGTCATAGAAAAACATGACAAAATTTCGCGCTTATTATCATTATATTTTAATTAAAATTCAAAAATAAGTTAAATAGAAAATAGTAAACCTTTTTTTTCACCTTTATATCTGTCTTTATTTAGTAATCAGAATTTCATAATTTATCTTTGACTTAGTAAACTACCCAATTGTAATGGCAGTTGCTAACAATTTAATAAGTGATGTAAAAAAAGAAGTTATATAAAATATAACTTTATTTAAGATTACGCTCTCCACTTTCCTTCTTTTGCCCTCTAGGATCTATTGATTCTTATTTTCGTTTATTTTTTGCAATATATCATCAATTTATAATATCATCTATCTACACTGGGAAATGGCAATACAGTTATTGAGTATTGAGTATAATTCAGTTTAGACTTCTTTAGAGAGTTTAGAGTTCTTTTCAAACTTGATAAACGTTTCATTTCTGTTTTCTTTGACAACATAACATAACATAAGCCCATGAAAATATCCCAATTGGTGTAACTAAAAAACTAAATTCTCATGTTTCATCGATCTTTTTGTTAGACCAAAACAATTCTTTGACAATGTTATTCAGAATCATTGGACCTTAAAAATTTCAAAGGGGAATAAAAAATAAGTAATTTTAAGTACTTATTTGGCTGCTACTTAAAATAAACCTCCAAAAGAAAAATATATATAAGTCCTAGAAAAATAAAGTTACAATATCCGTAAAAGGAATATTTTGTAGAATTAAGTTTATTGAACACCTGAAAGGTATTTTTTCACGATTCGCCTGATTTGTTCTATGATTTCGAAAGTAAATCTTCAATATGGAATTAAAATAAAACCTAACCTATCTCTGGTAGAGACTGCTAACTCTGTACGTGGTTTTATTTTAATTATTAGAGACTCTACATCATCATTTTGGAATTATCAAAATATTATATCAAAACGTTTCACGAATTTAATTTCGCACATTAAATTTTCTGTTATTGCTTTAGAAAGCCAAAAACGAGGAGTTGGCAGAGGAATCGTGTTATTTCTGATATGTTAGACCACTGTAATGGGCTGATTACCTATTGCCATAAGACCACATTCCGGTCAGACACTCCATCCCAAAATTACGTTCCTACCGTGTGCTATTTCGTTCTATTCTCGCAGCATTCAATCTATTTCGCAGTACGCCTTGCTGCGTAAGTGCGAACGAAATAGACGTTTCGCGCGCGCTCCCTTACTCCTTAGGGCGGGTTTAGACTAGCGTTTTATACGCGCGTATAAGCTCGTTTTTGGAAGCGCATGTAGGCGCGTATAAGTGCGCCTTTTGCCACACGCGCCACTTGTACGAGTGTTGACGCGCTTCTAAGCTCGTATAAGCGCGAGCTGCGAGAGACAGTAACGCAAATAGTAATGTTTCCTCGTCAGAATTTACGTTGATACTGACCGGTTCGAGCGAACACGCCGAAATATGCCCGTATACGCGAGTACGGTTTTTTGAAGCGCGTAATGTAGCGCGCGTGTAAGCGCGTATAAAACGCCCAATCTGAAACTGTCCTTAACGGCATAAAAATAGGTAAATTTAGCTCAACACTGATACATATAAGTGCGAGTAGGGAGTGTCCGTTCTATACGTAGGTAGTTATTTCGTTTTCTTATCATAGGGATTAGCTTTTGCCCGCTTCGCTCGCGTTAAATTCGGGGTTCAACTATCTCCACTTAAAAAATCACGTCAATTCGTCGCTCCGTTTTACCGTGAAAGACGCACAACCAAACAGACAGACACACACATACACTTTCACACTTACAATATCATGGTATGGATTATCATTTCCATTTTAAGACTTAGTATCAAAATTACCTCCAATATTGGTAATTTTTAGCTCAGTCTGCCATTCGGACTGCATTTTTTTAACGTGACCCATAAACGTTTACGTTTGCAACGTGTATTGTAGATTTGTCGCAGATGGCATTAACTACTTGGCCGGACAAAAATCGGATTGCGTGAATTAATTATATTACTTATGCATTGTGTGCTAAATGTGTACCAATTGCATTGACCGCATGTTTCTCAAATTTAAACATAAGAGGCCTTTATGTAATAACGTAAATACCGTCAGTTGTTGACCTCTGTGGAAAATCTAGAGAAGCGGATAATACTAATGTAGTTTTTGGCATACATCACAAGGCAACATCAGTCATTCATACAGAAATAACAGTTGGAAATGTTGAGTCTCTGGCGCTGGATTTGTTGGCTTATAATTAATGAATTTTCTCATGACAGCCACTGAATCATAGTCAGGATTCCCTATGTTTGAAATAGTATTATTTTATTTATTTTTAATTTTATTTCAGTGTGATGAACTGGTGAACTCAGTTCGAGAAAATAAAATGAAAACTCGAAAAATATTTAGTCTTCTGTTAGTCTAATTGTTTTTATATCCTGTTCTGTGTATAAAAAACTGTTAAATTATAATAATAAAATATAATTATAACGTTGTTTTGGTGATGTCCTTAAGAAAGTTTCACTACGATTTACTCTAAATCGGCGCGCGTGAATGAAACGATTGATGTAGGTATGAGGAGGTAAGACAAGTATGTCAGGATCGAAGCAAATGGCATAAGTACACTCATGCGAAATACGAAATAGGTCTGTTTGTATGTTATTTGGTATTTACGTATGAAGCAGCAATATTTTAAATGTCACTGATGTCCTGCGTGGGAGTTTGTAATATACGTCGTTTTCACGTAATAAACTTTCATTAAACAAATATTTACAGTATTTTCGCAATAAAATAAATATAATTTATTTTCTATTTAGTGTTTCTGGCCAAAAACTCTTTCAGATTCCCGTCAAAAACTTCCTCTAAACCAAGCCATTAAAAAAGGTTCAGTCTATTCAGCGCCATCGCGCGCGTGTCTTGGACTTCATAAAGAACTTTAAAAACGCGATTAAAGTCTGTTGATCCTAATAATCTTGTGTAAAATTAATTAAAAAGTGCATCAGCCATCGCGGCGCGGCAACCTTATATTTCAATATACTTTTTTGACCAATAGCCGATACCGACCGTTAGTCGGTATCGTATCATTTTTAATTGAGTAATTGCATGTTTTCACAGAATCGATAGTTTAACGTTTATATATCTATTATATTGTATGTTCTCTGAGATTTGGCACGGCCTCTGTGGTCCAATGGTTGAGCGTTGGACACGATCCTGAGCCGGCGGGTTCGAATCCCGGTGGGGACATATCACAAAAATCACTTTGTGATTCTTAGTTTGGTTAGGACATTACAGGTTGATCACCTGATTGTCCGAAAGTAAGATGATCCGTGCTTCGGAAGGCACGTTAATCCGTTGGTCCCGGTTACTATTTACTGATATAAGTGAGTAATCGTTACATGTAATATGGCTCATGAGCCATGTTTGGGATCTTTGGCGGCTCAATCATAACCCTGACACCAGGGTTGATGAGGCTGGTATTCCACCTCACAACCCACATGATAAGAAGAATAGATTTGGTATTTTAAAATAACATAATCATAACTATACTTAATACATTCTTTCAATAACAAATAAGGTAATAATTTATGTATTTTGTATTTCTTTACACCGAAATTATTTGACGACAAATTGTGGATATTTTATCCGTTTCTTTCCCTAAAGACTTTTATTAAAATTGAACTGTTTATTTATTCACGTTTGGAGTTTTATTTTTTTACTTATTTCATCGTCCACGGACATTGACGAATGAAAGTAATAGACTTTATATTATGACAGAAATAAAGAAATAACGATATGTAAAACGTTATCTTTGAAAGGAAATTCTTGATAGTAGTAAAATACTTAAAATAGGTTGCTTTTTTACAAATAATGCTTGTTTATTTGGCATATTTGTATTATTGTATAATGTTCTGCTAGAAGTAACGTTTAAGAAGAACCTACAAGGAAAGCTTACTTAGGAAATACATTACATAACTAACGCATACTTGACCAATCATGATGGTGTTAACGACGTCGTTGGTATGTAAGCGCCCTTAGGAATAACCAATGATACTTAAGGAATGTCTCGTGGGAGCCGTTGTAGCCCAGCTTTATACCAATAAAGCTTGCCTTTCACTTTGAGGTCGCAGGTTCCAATCCAGCACAGGCTAAACCAATGATTGTCGAATTTGTTTTCAAATTCATGTTTGGATCATAAATGATTATCACGTGCTCAGCGGTGAAGGAAAACATAGTGAGGAAATCCACATTTCCGAGAAATGCATTTTAGGAGGTATGTGGCCTAACTTGTATTGGGCTGGTTTCCCTTCGCGGGTTGGGTGGTTAGAGAGGCAGTCGCTTCTGTAGAAAACCGGACTTGTGAAATCTTCAGGTTAGATAAGCGGACTCTGTGAAAAACGGGATAATGCTAGGGAGATGATGACTTAAGGAATGTCCCAAAGTGTCAACATTCTCGGCAATAAAAAGGCACAAAAGTTATTTAAAAATAGTTTTATTACAATACATCACCTTTGTAACACAGACTCCGAAATGAATAACGTTGTAATATTCACAGAGTTCGATGAGAGTGCAAGAAATCAATAGAAAAACAACAGCCAGTAAATCCCAAAACAATCTACAAAAGAAAATAGAAACAATAGTAAACAAACGAAACAAATAAATAATAAGAAATCAAATAAGAGAAAATTATAAACCACAATGAAGGACTTTCCAGGCTAGGGGCCTCAAAAGTAATATAGATGGCACTGTACAGATTTTCTTTCGTTTAACCTTTGGATCTTGTGTTGCTGGTGGATGGAACAATTAAAGTGTCGACGCATATGGAACACAGATACCTACCTACTAATTAGTATAGTAAGTCTCGGAATGTTATTTAAGTACCTACCTACCTTAGTCCAATTCCAATGTTGTTTAAACTACTATATTATGAAATTGATTGTTTCTCAGTAAGCGAATCAAATGTATTCTTTTGAGAAATAAAGTATCTTAAACCTTACATATGCATCTTTTATCTATATTTTTTGTGGTATAAATAATGACTATTTTTATTACACCCAGGCACAATTACATCTTCCATCCATTATTATACTGATCATAAAGAGAAGCAATATAGGTTGCAACATAATTCTGTACATAATGTGATCTTAATATCAAGCAACAATTGTTTTTACATATGCGTCTGCCATTACATTGCATTTTGGAGTAATTATGTATCAGAGTAAAGAGAAAATAGGTAATAATCCCGTTAAAACTGTACATTGCTATGTATTTGTTTTTGAGGAACTTAGCCTGAAAGGTTCCTCATTCCGTCGCTGCCTACCCTACGGGAAATATTCGTGATCTTATATTTGTATTCACTTCTCCTCAGAGTTCATTACAGGCCACAATAGAGTCATTTTATGTATGTGTGTAGATGAGGAAAATGACAAACGTTTTGTTTCGCTATCAGTTTGAATTGTGTTCCCTCCATTACACTGGCCGCGGAAGTGATTCGTTACAATTGCTAACACATTTAAAGCTAGGGTTGACCACCGCATAGTTATTTTAATGTGAATAAATCACTTTAGAACACTTTCCCTCCCGGTAGGGACGTCTACCAAAAATACTCTTTATGAGACTGTTTCTGATTTGGTCAGGACATGTCAAGCTCAAATCTATTTTAATTTCATATTTGTCAGTTAATGGTAAATTTAGAGACTGCTTTTTAAAATTAAATTACTAATTTGTAAATCAGTAGATGATACATAAACTGTATATATATTTTAGTCTTTATTTTAGCAATTGTCTTTGTTGTTAATGTTTTATATATATGTGATGTAGTAGTCATCATCATCATCACTAATTTAAGAGTCACGCTCTTGTCAATGTAGCATTATTGATGCTACTTTTTAGGGAAAACTTAAAATGGCGGCTTAAAGCGATTTCTTCCAGACAACCATAAGGTGAGGAAAAATGTAAAAAAAAAGATTGCGGGTACAAACTACCTACCCTACCTACCTAGTTACTTAGGTACCTAGTAAGGTTAGGAGCCTGAAGATCATTTTGTGCTTTCGAAGGCACTTGAGACTGTTGATCGCGGCTACTAGTTATTAAGTAATAAATACGTAGTTATTATATAAGCTATGTTAGGGGCAGAGGCCCCTAATATCTTGGGACTATTGGGTAACCCTGACAACAGGGTTGATTATCAACCTCTCACTCACACGATAAATAAAGGTATGTAATTATTTTGATAAGCTATTCAGTCACGATATAGTTCAGGGATCCTAATTTGAATAGCTTTATTTTAAAAAAGTGGCTACAATTTGGTTTACCTTTGTCTTTTAATTCTACCTTCTCTGATAGAAATAAAAAGAATCTTAATGAATGTTGAAGCTAGGTAGCTTGTAATATCCTCAGTATATTGCATAAATATTGTAAAAAAGAAAATTAATTTTAGAAAAATTGTTATCATTTCTTTATTGACTTAGTTTGTTGGCTAAGTACTCAGAGAGATGTCGTCTTAATATAAAAGCTGTTTTGAATCCGCTTTAATATCTTACGTCGTTTTACAATTTATTTATTTGACTTTGTGGCTTATGTATTTGGCTGATTACCTGAGTTGGTCGGACTGTTTATTGACATTTCTAAAGGTCATCTTTGGTTAGTAAATTAATTGCGTTTCACCCACTAGTAATGGGTTTTCAATTTATTTCGTCCATAGTGTTCAAAGAAAATTACGCCTCTTAAAAATTAGAGTAGTACGGTACCTATATAAGAAAGTAAATGTGGGCGCGACAGAAAATACACTTACGTAATACCACTATAGTACTCATTGAAATTACTTACTAGAATTAATGGGTACTCTAACAAAAGGGTTCTCTCAAGTAAATTAGGACTTCGAAAATGGTTTTCTAAAGCGTCGTATTGTTGAAAGGTTTTTTAATGTTATACTGAAATCAGATTATTTATTTTTCGAGAATTTATTTACTTAATTAAAATACATTCAATGAAAAACTGGTGAAGTAGTGAAAATAACCAATAAATATAAATAATACGAAAATACGAAAATGTCGAAAATATATGGATAGTTTAAATATGAAAAACTAAAAAAAATACAATAAGGCATATAAAGTAGGGTGGGTACTACCCTCCCTGGTACTAAGATTAAAAATACAACCAAATGTACAAAGGTTCCCAAACTAGATCGAATTTAAACTAAGTGGTCAAACAATGATGTTTAAAGTGACGAATTTATAAAAAAAGTCTTTTAGAATCTTCACTCGTTACTAATCAAACAGTATTCCCTAGTTATCATACATCGTAAAAAAAAAAATTTTTTTTTTTTGTAAACTGACTATTGTCTATTGGACAACCCTAGATCGTGACACTGGCATTGGTTAATGTCACTCACGCAACACCCATGGACAAATAGGGTTGTCACGGTGGAATAACACATCGTATTCTCTACGCATGATGGTGTTTTGATTACATTACATAATAAACTTACGCCCGTAATCCCTAATGGCATAGCCAGAACCACAAGTTCTAAGATAATGGTGCCGATTCGGGCAAAGTAGCTCTATCTCTTTCTTGCACATACTGTAAGTGAAGGACGGCACTAATTTAAAAGCTTTAAAACTAAAATTAGTAGCTTGTGATGGATACAGGCAATCAGTCTACCGATCATAATTCATCATTATCGCTAATTTAAGAGCCACGCTTTTGTCTCCACGCTAGTTTTTTAGGGAAATCAGGGCAGTGGTTCCGTCTTGCCTTCCGCCACAACCATAATTAATGCCCGATCATAAGTAATCCAAATGGTCTAATATTTTAGAAGTGGCGTTTTAAAGGAAACTCACTTAAAGTTGAAATTGAGACCTAGTTGGGACATTTGACTAACTTTACGAGTATAATGACACTCTTCCACTGTTGGCAACACCAACACGCGCGCGCATGCGCGATGCAACAAATGCAAGACAGGAGCGCCGCGCCGCGGATTTCCCCCACTTCTCGAACGACTTCGCCGCCGCCACACGCGCTTGGCAATTAATTCGTCGTCATATCTGTAAATGTAGTAATTTTCTGTAACTTTTAAATACAGTTTTGTAATTTACTTAGACGTTGTTTCATTTAATAGTTAACGCGCCACCAATTCAGATCGATACCGAGCTAGATTAACCTCAACATGGTCGTAAGAATGCGCGGGGACTGTTTGTCTCGCCCGCACTTATACATGGATGTGTCCGTGATGTGGTGGACCCATGCTTTCAGAATTCTAGCTACGTAGTTGTCTAAAAAGTGTTTTGTTGCATAAATGTAGAACAATAGGGTCCACATAAATTACCAGCGTCATGGTTCCCGCCGCGACTTGTGCCGAGGCCCTTTTATCTCAGAACGTCCACCACCATTTTATGATCTTTTCGACGGCTATCCCTTCTTTGTAATTGTTTTGTGAAAATTTTAAACGATGTAATTGTCTTTTGTGTGGCGTCTTTTTATAATAAACAATTTCTATTCTATTCAATAATAAAAATATATAATATAAATAAGAAAAAAACGTTAACTCTAGGTACCAGCCCTAATATGACACTGACATTGCATATCGCTACTACGTCGTCCGCGGACGAATGGAGACAAATAACAGTTTAATTGCATTTACGTCGTCTACTGATATTTTCCTGTGCCAAATTCGTATTTTAAATGCGAACAGTATTATAAAAGCAGGCAGCGGTGAACGGCCTAGATAAAGGAAGGGGTAATACAAACACATATCAGACAAAGTATGTCCAGTCCCTACTATAATATCGATTACAGCAACGAACTCATACATCTATCGCCATAGGCGAGTGTGCAAGGACACACATACTAGGGTATTTTCATTCAAAATTCAGCACATGTTACGTATTACCCCCATGCATTGTTATGTTATAATATCTAACTTAGTCAATTTCGACTACAGCTACTTCTATAGAGGATTAAAGCCCTTAGCAAGTTTTAGATGCTACATAATCAATCTTATAAATCATTATTATAGTATTTATATTTCTTTTTGTCGTTTATTTATATAATTAATAAAAACGGAATAACGTTGGAGAGATGATATTATACATTTTGTAATCGTACCTATACCAGGGAAGGTAAATGTTGTTCCATCGTGGTGTGTTTTAGAAGCTTTTGGGCTAGCAGCCAAACCAATTTTCAACGCGCCATTCCAACTTGTGTTTACATGTGCCAATAAAGCTTCCCCATTTTAGTGCCACAGTCGTGTAAAAAAACACATTGTCAATTACTGTTCGAGTTAAATTGAGTAAGATCGCAACGCATTCGTAAGATTGAGAATTGTCAAAGGTAACAAACGTGTGTCTCTTTTTAGCTCATGATGTTTAGTATTATCTCTCTCTGTCTAGTTTTTTCACCGATTGTTGGCAACATCCAACAAATTTTTATTTTTTACTTTTTTAATCCATAAAATAGCAATACTTTTTTTCTTTCTTCTTCTACGATCAACGAACTGTGTAATAACGCAAATTGTCTGTGCTTATTATCTAATAAAACTACGTGGTCAACTCAAAGTCGCTGTATTCTTTACCATCTTATACACACCAGGCAGAGCACAACAACACCTGTTTGCGACACCGATATTGCTTTTTAAGGTATTGTTTGTGTCTATATGTTTTTAATTTGCTCTGTAATCTTTGTTTATGTTCGGATTCGGCCCTAACTCATTAGTAACGAACGACCACAGCGGTGTCGTGGTTAGAGTGTTCTGCTGATTAGGCGTTCCCGGGTCGATTGCTTTGCCATCTGTCTGTCTGTCCCTGCATGGACACGGAACCCTAATAGTATACAGTGTTAGTGACACCGTAACGAAAACTTGACAGACGATGCACATTTCAGATTCTGAGTTGAAATTTTCCGTCGCAAAAGTTTGGACTGTAAATAATTTTAGAAAACATTAATTTTTTTATGAAAATTCCGACAGGATTCCACTTGATATCAAGTCAGAATCATGAGCTAAATAATACCAGTATTCGGTAACGTGTTGCTAAAACCCTGTGTAGACGTTTTTTTTAACACTTTCA
The DNA here is from genome assembly GCF_024362695.1 of Pectinophora gossypiella. Taxonomy (NCBI): domain Eukaryota; kingdom Metazoa; phylum Arthropoda; class Insecta; order Lepidoptera; family Gelechiidae; genus Pectinophora; species Pectinophora gossypiella. The sequence goes on along the minus strand of NC_065425.1, from coordinate 4,579,397 downwards.
ATACTTTCGCATAGGGACTTCCTTTTAGTAATTGATGTTTATGTTAATGATTTTTTACACTTTTGTATATTGTTTTTCTGTTCTGTTGACATTGATACTCTTCCCGTCTTCTTCTTCTATCGCCCGTCCCGGCTACCCGTCTTGATTTGATTTCACTGATTTCTCTAATTTATAAAGCTACCGAAGGCTTTTCCATCGTATATAGTGCGACATTCTACAATGTACGGTCACGAGTACTAATATGTACACTTTGAAACCATGTCACATTAACTTTTTTGACAAATTAAACCGTAAGTCTCATTGAATATCAAACATGATAGTGCGACAGGGTTCTAAAGTGGGTACATGATATTGCTCATGTCTGTACATAACATAAACAATAACACCACAAACTCACGACGTGCCTTTAAAGACCAACTTAGGACTTAGATCTTCAATTCTGTTGATATTAGTTATTAGTAGCAATTTGTGGTTTTTGACAATATGACATTACAGACATGTGTTGTGTGTAAGTCTGTTTAAGTTTAAGCCGTGTTAGACCAGTTGGAAGAATGATTGAATAAGGTCGCAAGTTCGAATCCCAGAATGAGTCGAAACCAACGATTTTAGAGTTTGTTATCGAATTCATGTCTAGATCAGAAGTATTTATCACATGCGCAGCGGTGAAGGCAAACATCGTGAGGAAACCCACATTCTCGAGAAATACGTTTCAGATATATTAGAAATATAAGTACCTGTATTAGACAGGTTTTGCCTTCGCAGGTAGGAAGGAATTTTTCCTCACCTTATGGTTGTCTGGAAGAAATAGCTTTAAGCGATAAGGCCACCATTTGCCGTGTACTTAGTTAAGAGACTTTTTGTAATTATTTCTTTTTATTTTGGTGCAATAAAGTGTATTTGTATTGTATTGTAGGAAGATCAGATAAGCAGTCGCTTCTATAAAAACCGGACCTGTCAAATCTTTAAATACTAACGTTAGGTAAGCGGACCCCATGATAATGCTCAGGAGATGATGATGATAAATAATCTACGTGAGTATTCTCACAGTATTCTACCTGCATGGCCTCACAATTGTCAAAATTTCTCATGGTTTATTTTTAAACTCTTCATCATTAATTCATGGAAATAATAATTAATGAAACCTTTGTAAGTTCGACAACAATTTTCATAAATGTCGTTTGTAAACGTGGAATCCAACTTCAGTTCATTATTGAGAGATCAAGTATTCTTCACCTGAATTTTGAAGTGTTTAATTTGTTTTTGATATCAGAGAATGGTTCGTAATGGTATAAATAACAAACATTGATTTAAGGATGGCTAAGTTTTAGACAGCGTCCGTGGTCTGGTGGTTAGAGTGTTAGGCTCACGATCTGGAGGTCCGGGTTCGATTCCCGATGGGGACATTGTCGAAATCATTTTGTGAGACTGTCCTTTGTTTGGTAAGGACTTTTCAGGCTTGAATCACCTGATTGTCCGAAAAATTAAGATGATTCCGTGTTTTGGAGGGCACGTTAAAGCTTTGGTCCCGGCTGTTAGCCGTTAAAACACCTCCACCAACCCGCAGTGGAGTAGCGTGGTGGAGTATGCTCCATACCCCCTCCGGTTGATTAAAGGGAGGCCTGTGCTCAACAGTGGGACGTACTCGTATATGGGCCGTTTATGTGTATGTGTAAGTTTTATTATGAGCGTTGCACTGTTTCCTGATTAACGGGTTCACAAAAGATATAGGACAGTGACTTCCTCGGAAGGTTCACTACTTGGCCATGCATATGAAACCCTTCTTCTTATCGTGTGGGTTGTGAGGCGGAATATCAACCTCATCAACCAAAGGGTTGTTATTGAGCCGCCAAAGGCCCCTGACATGGCTCATGTAACGATTATTCACTTACACCAGTAATTAGTAACCGGGACCAACGGCTTAACGTGCCTTCTGAAGCACGGATCGTCTTACTTTCGGACAATCAGGAGATCAGCCTGTAATGTCCTAAGCAAACTAGGGATCACAAAGTGATTTTTGTGATATGTCCCCACCGGGATTCGAACCCGAGCCTCCGGATCGTGAACCCAACACTCAACCACTGGATCACGGAGGCCACTATATAATATGATACTTGTAACCTTGTAGACACAATGTCAGAATTGTTTACTATAAATTAATATATCAGCCAAGAAATAAATCATCGATACACTATGCTTCGATGTATCTTCTTGCGATTTGTGAACATCGCAAAAATACTAAATTGCGATGTAGGATACTCCTGTCCTCCGCCTCCGAATAGTACAGACAGTTACTGGTGCCCTCTGTGAGGCAAATAGAACGTAATATAATACATAAAGTAAGCTCACGACTTCATCGCAATTAGGGTATTGGTTTTGACGTAAATTTAATCATTTACTTAAAATACTCCGTAGTCATAACAAGAAATTTCAGTATTAATAATATCCCATTATAACTAAATGTCCCGAAACAGATCCACCTATTTGAAATTCTAATGAAAAAATTGCAGTATTTCATGTTTTACGACATTCCTGCGACTTGGTTGTAGAATGTCAGGGTTACCTTGAAGCACACCGCAGACACTTCGTACAAAATACTTCGTTTTACACAGACGCAACACATTGACGTTATCGTACACGCGCAAATGTGTGTGGGTGTCAAACGCCCATACGATTGAAGACGAAACAAGACCGTGGGATAGCGGGGGTAGTGAGGCACATTGTATAAGAAAACCAGGTATGCTCAAAAGTGACAGCTAGCATTTCAAGGTTAGCCCAGCTGACGTCATCCTGCCCTACGTTATAATTTAGTAAAAAATAAACTATACCCATATATACCCATGTACCCATATACCCTTGTCCAATGTTTTTAATTTACTTTGCATGGAAATTTAGAACTTTCAGTCAAAGATTTAAGTACGTACAGTTTTATAGTTTTATAGTATAAAACTGTATATAGTTATATGTGACAAATAATAGTCATTAAATACATTAGGCAGTAATTCATTTGATTTTCAATTTCATAAAAATTGGAATGTTGGAGATACTAATTTAATGGTAACACTTACGTCACCAATGGCTGTTTGTCATAGGATTGAGCATACCTGGACTTCTTATACCATGAGGCAAACCGCTGGTGGGAGGAGGGGAGTTGCCGTTCTATACATAGTATTATTCCTTATTCTATGCTTGAAGCCTTCGGCGTAAGTTATGTACGAGCAGTAAAATACCTTTGTCCTTGAACAAACATTCGCGTGCAAAAATGACGCCAATGCAGAATTGGCAGGCACGTAAACTCACGCCCGTAATCCCTAATGGGGTGAGCATTGCTAAAAGCAATCGGAAGTCTTGCAGCCACCCTTCATGCGAAGTTCTCAGAAGGATATGACGGAACGTATGGTGATAGGTGATCAGCCCACCACCTATATAACTTCCTTGATCTTACTCTGAAGTTATAATATAAGCTCGTGACTATACCGAAATGGGGTAGTCAGAGGTACATCCATCGCAAGATGAACTAAGTACACGCCTTACCGGCATTTCTGTTAGACCAATGTAATAGGTGGTGAGCCGTATAGCCGTCCATAAAAAACACTTTTTGTTGTCTACAATAAAGTCCCGGTAAAATGTTAAACATTTATCATCATTACCTCTCCAGCGTTATCAAATCAAATCAAATCAAATCAAATATACTTTATTGCACAGAACTAGAATTTCAACAATCAGACATAACACATGAATACAGTACAATTTGGGCGGCCTTATTGCTCTAGAGCAATTTCTTCCAGGCAACCAACAAAAGGAAACAAACATTTACAACTTGGATGCGGGATGGTGCAACAAAAATAAATAAATAAATAAATACCTAAAAGTAAAACTAAAGTCCCGTTGCTCTCGGGGTCACGGGGTACCCCACTTGAAGATTTGACAAGTCTGGTTTTTTACAGAAGTTACTGCCTGTCTGACCTTCGAACCCCATGGAAAAACCAGCTCAATACGCACAGGTTAGGTTACATAACATAAACTGCCAGGCCTCCCCTCAATCAACCGGAGGGGGTATGGAGCATACTCCACCACGCTGCTCCACTGCGGGTTGGTGGAGGTGTTAGGTTACATAGTACCTCCGAAACTCATTTCTCGGGGATGTGGGTTTGCTCGCGATATTTTCCTTAATGAACACGTGATAATCATTTATGATTCGTGCACGAATTCGAAAATTGTACTTTGTAAAGGATACAATTTGGTATCTTTATTGAAAGGAGATGGAAAACGGTGGGCCAAAATGTAATTAATAAGTTGGGATATGGTCTAAAAAAATTGTCATATTTTTTTATCTAAAAATACCAAAAATCAACAAAGTTAAATATTGCGACATAAACCTCCAATGCCTCAGCTCCCAGATTGACAAAAGTGACAGAATTTTCAGTGTGTGACTGGTAAGTTTAAACCTATATATTCACATGATTTTCATCTCATTACATCTTGGCCCAAGAATGTATGAAATCGTTTCAGTCTCCTTTATAGTCATGAGTCAGACACAAAACAGTATTGTTGCACAGTAACGTCTCTAGCAAACGGTAATTCACAAAGTTGGAACTTCCTATTGTTCTTAGCAAATCAAAACCGAATCTTAAACTTTAGCATTTGAGTCAGACAAGTTTGTATTGTTCACACTTAAGAAAATCAACAATGCCGGAATTTAAATTTCGTATCTCTTTCCTCCTTTAAGAATTTGATAAATTTAATATGGTAACTCAGTTGGAAGAACGTTTGACTGTGAGGTCGCAGGTTCAAATGTTCAAATCCAGCACGTGCCTAAACCAAATATTTTGGTTTTTTTTGTCGAATTCATAGTTAGATCATAAATAATTATCAAGTGCTAATATAGTCGGTCTTTGATTTTCAACAACATCATCAGCCTTACGACGCCCACTGCTGGGCATAGGTCTTCCCCAAGGATCTCCACGACGATCGGTCGTAGGGTCTTTGATTTTACAACACAATTAACACGGGAAAAGAAGAGACGAAGGAAAATGTCGTAAGGAAACGCGCATTCCCGAGAAATTCAGTGGTATGTGACCTAACTTGTATTGAACTGGTTTATGGAGGTTATGGAGGTGTGTGGTGTGTGGAGATGACCTGACAACAAATTCGAAATATTTAATATATATTTATGTTTTTCTTTTCTACGTCCCTCGGAGAAGTTCATGTATAATCTGGTGAAATTGCGATTTAGCAATAAAATAAACCTAAATTTAAGTAACACAGTTGGTTCGACCATTATAGACGGCGATACGGCTCACCTATCACGTTGGCCTAACAGAAACCTCAGTGAGGTGTGGGTACTTACTTCATATTGCGATGAATGTACCTCTGAGTGCCCCAATTGGGATATAGGAGCTTATGAATCTACATTTCTAAATTCACAAAATTCTACGTATTATATACAAGTACAATACCTTCCTCTATAGCACTGGAGCAGTAAAATATTTTGACAAATGGTCTCGCCGCTTAGTACCAAGTCGTACCGTTGTTGTATTGAATAGAAAATGGCGGGTCCTACCAACAATAACTCGTATCTATTTCTGAAAGAAATTGTAGGTTGAGAATGCGTGGGGTTTAATGGAAATGCAAAAATATCATGAAAACTTAAGTTCCTAAGGAATTATAAGGTTTGAAAAGGAAAATAGAGGAAATATAGGTCATGAAGGTCCTATTAAGAAGTGGAGCAAAGTTATATTAAAATTTAACATCGTTGAATAAGGTAAGTCCAAAAGCTCCAAGTTTCATGTCCGATATGAGAAGTATTTTATGGGCACACTAGCACAAAATATCTTGTAAGTGTGGTCTCTATATCATTTGCATTTTAGGACCTCTCCTCCATTCTTCGTTCGGACTAAACTGGCCCAGTCACATTCTGACAAGTAGACTATAAAAAATGTATAATGCGCAAACTCACCCGCACGTCGTATATTAAGCGGGCGACTTGCCACGTAAGCCGCAGAATGCATGCGTCTATCTAAAAAATAATACGTACCTATTTGTTTCACCCGTTTTAAGCTTTCATCCAATGTGACGTTGATAAACAGTTGGAATTCGTATTAAATATAATCTCGCTTAACACAGGAAGTGTTTTAACAAAGAAGAGAAGATTAAAGCGAATAAAACAGAGATGCTTTTTAGGAATATGATTCTAAATGAAATTACGACGTTGACGCTCCTTTGTTATTTAATATACTTCAATTTGTTACCTGTAATTTAATCATGAAGTATAATGTGTACACTAATGATTCCCGAAATATTTCGTTTTTCGGAACAAAATTGGCGTTTTTTTTTGTTTCCAATTTGAATATATTATTATACTTATTCAAAAACAAAGTTATTTGAGTAATTATTTATTTTTGTGTCAACATTGCCGAAATGCTTTTTCATGTAAAATTTAAGACAATAGACTTGTCAGAGAAATTAATTAATCACATAACATTACATAGCAACACTACTGTATGCCCGGTAGGTAGCCTTATACGAAGACCACGGGTTCGAAATCCGACTCGTGCTCTGTATCACAGAATTCGAATTTGTGAGTTCGAATTCATGTCTGGACCACAGATAATTCCCGTGGTTTCCAGGATCTACACAAGGTTAATGGGAATAGGCCCCGACGTCGGAATAATACTACGTATAGAATGGCAACTCTCCGCTCCGCTCCCCACCAGCTGAGCTAGGTTTACCTCAAATCCCCCCCCCCCTCGAACATAGTTTAGACATGAATCGCATGTTGTCAGACGTCACACACACAGATGCGCGTGTACGATACGAGTAATGTCAACGTGTAGTGCCTGTGTAAAACGAGGTTGTTTGTGTGAAGTGTCCGGGGTATAACTTGGTATACACCACAGCCTACCCCTTCGGAGATACAGGCGTGATGCTGTGTTATATGATTTCTGTCCAATTGACACCAACAATTCGTCTCCCAATCATTGAGTAAATTGAAGTGACCCAGATGTTAGTACTACATACCTTTTCATTAGGTTACATAGTTCTAGCCGAATGGACTTTGCTCTGCATTCTAAAATATCGAATGTCTGCATCCGATTTACATAACTATCTGCCCGAGTAATTCGTGGTAACCTATTATTGGCCCAATGATATAGCTTAAGATTTAATAAATTATTGTTTATTTTGTTTGAAGTTGGTAGCCGAAATAAAATAAGATAAAAATAAATGACAATTTTAATACTTTTACCGTACGGGAATTCACGTACATTTCTGTTTTAAAATAGCTACTTATTCCTCAATATCTCTCTCTCTCTATTTAAGAGCTGCGCTCTTGTCGGTGGAGTAACCGCCATTCCTCTCTTCTTCCCGCCAAAACCTTCACCTCCCGATACGACACGACCTGCACCTTCTCTTTTATTTGTTTCATAAATGTTATCCTAGGTCTACCCCTTCCTCTCTTCCCTTCAATTTTTCCTTCTATAATGTTTGTTATAAATGAATCGTGTTGAATCAGGTGGCCAATCATATTTCCTCTCCAGTTCTCTATAGTCTTCAATATGGTTCTCTTTTCCCTTCTCTTTTCTTCCCTTCCCTCCATCCTTCGCCAACACCACATCTCAAACGCTTCCAACCTCTCTCTGTCTCTCTGTGTCATAGTCCACGTTTCACTTAGTCACGTTTCGTTTATTCCTCAATATACCGTACGTTTATTCGAAATTTAATTAAATTAATAATAAAAAGAATATTTAATTATTTTAATTTATTTTTTTAATTTAATTTATTTTTGTTTTTTTAGTTATTTATTTCTTAATATTCCGTACGTTTATTCGTTATTTATTTATCATATTGTGCGATGCTGCTCTGTTGCGGATGATTGATTTTTTATTTTACATGCTCTTGAAAATTTTAAAGATATTTTTGGTAGCATGAATAAAAAATTTCTCTTTCCGACGATCACACGTATCATAATCACACAAAACCTGAAAAAAAAAAACATTGGAGTATTTTTTTAAATAGAAATAGATGATGAAGAAGGTAATTGTTCCACTGTTGTGATTGGTTGTTACCGTTAGCTACATAGGTGAATGGTAAACTACTGCACGAACAAAATCTTGGAAGGCGTACCAGCCTATCATCTCCCTAGCGTTATCCTATTTTTCACAGAGTCTGCTCACCTAAAATGAAGATTCCACTAGTCCGGTTTTTACAGCATACTTACCAGCATATGGTATAGCTTTCAATTTTATCCTCTTCTACTCCAACAAAAATGTAGCTAGCTATACATTTCATGCCTAACCTACTAACAGCTAATAAGTAACTGATACTCAGACCGATGCGTACCAATATACTTCGCGTGGTAGCCAATATGTAAACACTCGAGAGAATGACGTTCTATTTGCTGTGAGTCTAAGTGCCCCACTAGCTGTCAATAAATAGGGTGTCTTTTATACTGTAGCACAGACCGGATACTCCATACGAAAATCTTGTTCTTACCATGTGCCGTCTAACACGCAGGTAAGTGCGAGATAGACAGACAGTCCACGCGCGCTCCCTTACTCCTTGGCTTACGGCCTTTTCTAAAACGTGCCCAGCTAAATTTCAATTTTTGACAGGATGCTCTAATAATGTTTTTGATAATAAAGATAATGACGTACAACAATAAAAATATGATATCGACAGCAGCAGTATTTCGCGTAATAACCATTTAAGCCAAAAGAGTCTGCCAGAGTTCCGACTTTTCTCTTCCTGAAGAAGCCGTTACTAATGTCACAATAATATCTTTCTGGCAAGACAAATGGAGAGCGTAAAGTCCAAGACAAATCTACAGTGAGTGCAATCCGAAAATAAAATTTATATATTTTTAAATAAAATTTTGAGTTAAATAAAATAAATTATAAAGTTAAAACCGAAGATAGAATAGTAACTATATTTCTAAAGAACAAGTTATTATTTTGAAAACTTGTTTGAATTTAAATTGATGGTTCTGTTTTGTTAATTCTTTTATCAACTTAAATAAAGTTTTAGTTCGTTTATTGTCTGCAATAAATTGGGTGAAGTTATCGTTAATTTTGCATGTAATAGAATAACGTAATGCAATTGGGTAGTTAGGAGAATTACAATTGACAAAGAAATGCGTTTAACATAACTTAAAGAATACGTTGGCGCTGATAGAACATCGGTATTTTTATTAAAATAATAATACGTAAAAAAAACACCTAAGAATTATTTTTAACAACAAATAATATTCCACAGGAAATTCAATACAAAATAAAATCATTTCTCATAAGCCGTATGATTGCTAAGGAATGTAAATAAGGTACGTTTCTTTTTTCTTTGACTGTGTCGAGAAAACAACTGTAACAAATTGCATTGTATAAAGAACTTTACAAATCAAAAAATACTAAATAATATCTTATTCAATCTAATCTTATCTTATAAAATGTGTGATTTGGGTTGTGACATATAAAGTACGGAATTTTGTTGGTGTCTTCTCCAAAAAAATACCCAACTGACAAATTTCGTTTTTGAAACTTTTTGAGTTGTTACCGTATTTGATATGTAACATATCATTTTGAAACTGCAAGGTATGCAAATTAACAGATCTCTCGTTCCCTACACGGAGGATACGAAATAGGATATTCGAGCTGGAATACAAAAAGAGAACAAAGGAAATTGAATGCAAACAACAACGCGCAGCGACCAATTTAGCATGCGCCGTGTTGCTGTACGTCCGTTGTTGACAGCTGTGTCATTGACAGCGATATAGCGACAAGCGGTGAACACGTAACATAAGAAATCACGAATGAACAGGTCAAGACACGAATAACGTACACTCACTCCTCGCCAGCTATGTTTAAGTCCCATGTAATAACCACATACAGTCATGAGCAATATAATGTACCCACTTTAGGACTCTGTCGCACTAACTTATTTGACATTTAGTGAGACTTACAGTTCAATTTGTCAAAAAAGTTAATGTGACACGGTACCAAAGTGTATACATATTAATGCTCGTGACCGTACATTGTCATTGCCAAGGAACAAATCCTGGAAACCACTACGTGTCGTGACATCATTTGTCAATGATCCAAACATGAAACTCATGAAGTCGAATAAATAATGATCAAAAATAAATGTGTTTAATTTTAGAGTTTTGTAAATCGAATGCGAGAAAGGACCCCTATAAAATCACTATTAGGTACGTTGTTCGTATGTCTACCTATCTTCTGGTTATTGAGAAACTGACCTTTCTTCTTACAACAACAGCTATATAGTAATATTGATAAGGTTATTGATTAACTTTTAAGTTTTTTATTAAGTCAATGTTACTATGACTTAATACACGACGACGACGAGAATTGAGCCGAGGTTCGCGGCGAACTGGGCACCCTCAAGCCTGTTGTCTTAAATTTTAAAAGGACTCTCCCTTAGCGCTCCCTATTTGTCTGGCTAAGTAATTAATGCCACCTGCGGCACTCTACAATATGTCACGTAAAAAAACACATGTAAATTGTATCTACTACCACGCAAATAAATGTATATTTTAGGGTATAAATCTTAATGAAATATAATCTCTAATTTTTTTTTAGGGTATTCTATTCTTAGTTCGCTAGCAGTCGTACTGAACCCACACTTTATAAGCTTACGTTCGTTTGTTCGTTACACGGAAACACATCGGATAGGAATTGACAATGCAGTTGTTATCTGGTTCTCGTTTCTATAAACTCTCATTTCGAGATAAAATTACTCGAAAATGTATCTTATTTTCCAAGACGAAATAAGTATATTGACTGGAAAAAGAAAGTATAGTTCGATGAAGTAGGTAAGTAGAAAAATGATTGTCGAAAGTTTATGAGGGTATTTTATTGAATTGAACTGAATTTCAGTCATGTTACATTGTATTGTAACACTCAGAGGGGGTGAGGTAAATCTAGCTCAGCGCCCGATACGAATTGGTGCGGGGCGGAGTATTATTCTTTCGTATCAAAACCGGCAAGTTGTTTTCCAATCATTTGGAGGTCACGCTTTTATCGGTGTAGCATTCTCCATGCTACTTTTCTAGGGAAAAATGGAGCAGTGGTTTCCCTCTTGTCTTCCGCCCCGCAGTACTCTGTGTGACGCGAGTGGGATGGCGTCCGGAGTAGTCTATTTCAGACTCGTACTAGGACTCCTGTCCTCCGCCTCTGAATAGTACTGACACCTACCTAACCAACTGACCTATATAACGTAGCATAACTGTTAAGAGGAGGACAGAGATATAGTACATTTCCTAGTGCAAAAGAGACAGAGAACATGCCAATTTGATCATGCTTAGGGTTTAGACGCAGCCTCAGCGGCCTCCGTGGTCCAGTATTTGAGCGCTGGGCTCACGATCCGGAGGTCCCGGGTTCGAATCCCGGCGGGGGCATATCACAAAAATCACTTTGTGATCCCTAGTTTGGTTAGGACTTTACAGGCTGATCACCTGATTGTCCAAAAAGTGAGATGTTCCGTGCTTCGGAAGGCACGTTAAGCCGTTGGTCCCGGTTACTTCTTACTGTTGTAAGTAAGTAGTCGTTACATGAGCCATGTCAGGGCCCTTTGGCGGCTCAATAATAACCCTGATACCAGGGTTGATGAGGTTGGGAATTCACCTCACAACCCACACAATAGAAGAAGACGCAGCCTATTACATTACGTATACTGTTCGTACCGTATTTCAAATTTCGTACTTACGCTCCGGTGTGATTGAGGTCTGTATTTATTAGCCGAGCCAATGTCCGTCTATCCCCATATTGGACACGTCCGATAGCCTATTACATCTTCCCGATTACCTAATCGTTGTAAGTACATGTTATTGATGTGCGAAAACACATATTAACAGTAAATCTATTGACACTTTCATTAGGGAAGTGTATTGAGCGCCATTTTGGCTGCCTTGTTTCTTGTTATAGATATTACACCGAGTAACTTTGCCTGAGTTATTAATTTACATTAGTTGCAATCGACTATTATACAGATGTTAGTGACATCGTAAAGAATACTGAGGGGGATGATTCAGACCATGATTCTGAGTTAATATCAAGTGGAACTTTGTGTCTCCTCAACCCTGGTGTCAGGGTTATTACTGAGCCGCCAAATGCCCCTGACATGGCTCATTTAACGACTACATACATACATCAGTAAGTAATTATCGGGAGCAACAGCTTAAGCCTTTCGAAGCACGAATCATCAGGTGATCGACCTGTCACCTGATGACCAAACCTACCTCCCTTTTACGTACTAACCTACCTTTTTGTAATTTAAGTTAAACAACTGATTGCTGACCGATGTTTAAAGTGCATTGAGACAAACCCATGTCGGGTTCAGCCATACTCCTTAGCGTTTAAGGTATTATGTTCATGTTAAAAAAAAGAAATATAAAAATAACTGAAGCCTCTCGATAGGGGAGTATCTGTGGCTAACTTCGAAAAATTTATTCGTAGATTGCACCTCTTTTATTTATTCACAAAGACTAACATGGGAACGAATAAGCACTATAGAAAGCTTCTTTATCTTAAAAAATAATTCAAGATACTATTAACCAAGGGTCTATCTACTCAGCCTGTATCCACCCACTGCTGGGTATAGGCCTCCTCTCTTTCACGCCATCCTTTCCGGTCCTGTGCAAGTCTCATCCATTGCTTTCCGGCGTACCTCACAATGTCATCGGACCACCGGGCTGGTGGTCTGCCTCGATATCGCATACCATCCCTTAGCCACCATTCAGCAACAGCCTTAGTCTATCTGACCAAGGGTATTTCACCCAAATAATTTCTCGCTGGTTAACCAACTACGGTTTCATAGTGAGATAATTTATGCTTCGATAATATATTTCTCGGTAAAGCACAATTAATTAATCAAATTACAGGAACTTAGCTCGACATTACTACGTCATTATGCTTGTTTAATTATGTATATTATTAGCCTTGAATGTAAACCTTGCATGTAGCATGTTGTCAAGAAATTGTACGAATGGTTTTAATTCAACGAAACAAACCTACTCGTTAGTTGAATGGAAATCGTTTGCCATACATTGTTGAAAGTAAAATCGGCTACCTCTGAAGATAACATACGAATATGTACCTACATTTTTGTTACATTTCAATATAATTCCTACTTATCACTACATAGTATAAAACAAAGTCGCTTTTTCTGTCTCTATATTATTATCCCTATGTACGCTTAAATCTTTAAAACTACGCAACGGATTTTGATGCGGTTTTTTAATAGATAGAGTGATTCAAGAGGAAGGTTCATATGTATAATAACATCCATTAAATAGTGGAGAAATACTGTTATTTTTGAGGTTTTTAATGTGTTGTCGTAAATAATTTCATTTTTTCCTCAGCATTGCACCCGAGCGAAGCCGGGTCGCTAGTAATATTATAAATGTGAAAGTAACTGTCCTGCCTGTTACGCTTTCATACATTCATACATAAACTCACGCCTTCTTCCCGGCGGGTACGCTTTCATATCAATACTATTCAACTGATTTTGAAATTGTCACAGAGATATATTAGACCGAGGTTAAAATAGACTCATAAAGTATTTACTTATACTTAATTGAGGGGAGGTTTGGGCCTAGTAGTGGGCTGCATATAGCCTGTTTTTTTTACTTATAAAGTACTATCTTTCCGTACCGTTAACCCTTTCAATGGCAAATAACAAGTTTTAGGTGTTGTTAATAGCGTTTCTTTTCCCATTTTCTCCTTTTCTTTTTCGCTTCTAAATATATCTCCTTGCCTTCAACTAGGTACATATTTTAATAGATGACAAAACCATTCGGGTCGTTTACGAGAATAGGACCAAATATTCTAGTCGCTTCTTTATTTATTCTGAGCCATTGTTAGAGGCGACAGGTGACAAGCGACATCGGTTGTGGAAATAAAAATACAGAAAATATACGCTTTTTTAAAATTGCACCCGCTGTGAAACATCTGCTGTAAAATTGAGGCAAGTTCTATACTATATTCGTTTAAAACTGGTTTAAAGAAGTAGTCAAAGTAATAATTCATAGTGTATGTTTAATGAAATGAAATTGTCATAGGGAACTTATTGAAAATCAATATTATAATTTAGTTGAATTATTTTTGTTCTACTTTTGATTGTGGTGCTATACATACAAAATAAACCGAAGATAATTGATAAAATATATGCAACGCAGGCACTAATGTTTATAAAATAAAAGAAAAATTGTATAATTATAAAAAAAAATAAGTTTTAATTCAGGTTTGAATATGTGTTTATTGTAACGCTGTTCCGAAGTATTTATCTTCGCGTCATCTAGCAAAACTTACTTGTTAAGTGCATGTATTTTAATTTAAATGCTCCGTCTATTTCCACGCCTCGAACTTGGCTAGATCATAGCAGTGTGCTCCAACAAGGGCACAGCGTCAAGCCGGTTCGATAGTTGATAGCTTTTATTGTCATTTATATTTCACAGTGGGCTTGCCTGGTATAGCTGCAGTTTACGGATTATTTAGATAATAGTTAGCTTTCTGTCCCCGATTTCGGTTATCGCGTGCGTCATGTTATGTCTATACCCTTTTCATCCCCTTAGCGGGTGATTTCCGACATAAACTGTCCTATGTTCTTCCCTTGTTCAAAAACTATCTCCACACATTTTATCTACGTCGGTTCAGCAGTTTAAGCGTGAAAAGGTACTTAACAAACATATGTAGTTCCTTCCAAATAATATATATTATAATATAATGAAATATTAATGAAGAAATAATATAATATTTATGTGTGTGGATTATGTGATATCGAAAAAAGAGGGTTTAATGTTTGTAAAACTACAGAATACAAATAACTACCCTTGGAACAAGTGTGATGCATAAATGGACCTGTATAACGAGCCATCAACAAATCAATAGGTGTCCACATACACTTTTAAAACAAAGAGTAAGCTACTCGTAAATGTTCGTGACATCTGACACCCGCTGCAAACCAGGCTAGACAAAGCTTTGCACCACAACAAAAAGTGAGCTGAAATTCAGCTTTGCAACTATTTTTCAGTGGGTACTCCGTTTTTAGGTTTTACACCACTGCCCTGACTGTACGGGTAGCGACAAGGCGCGTACTTAATATCTCGCCTGTTGGCCAGTTTACACTTTTTATATTTTTTGTAGTCTACTCGCCCGAATGTTTGCATGAGATTGGGTCAGTTTACATCGAACGAAGATTTAAGGAGTAATTTGGTCCTTTACCGTATGAAAAAAAAACACTAACTTTATCACCAAATTTTACCTTGTCACCTAAACCAACCATCCCAAATCACAATTGGGGTAGTCAAAGCGACATTTGTCGCTTGATGAATCAAGCACCCACACCTCACCGAGCATTCTGTTAGACCAACCTGATAGTAGATGAGCTGTAGCGCCTTTGTTTTGGAAGTTAATAAAATAACTTTTTATTTTTGTGCTCTTCTTCTTTTTCTATCGTGTGGGTTGTGAGGTAGAGTACCAACCTCATCAACCCTGGTTTCAGGGTTACTATTGAGCCGCCAAAGACCCCTGACATGGCTCATGTAACGACTACTTACTTACATCAGTAAGTAGTAACCGGGATCAACGGCTTAACGTGCCTTCCGAAGCACGGATCATCTTATTTTTTGGGACAATCTATTTTTGTGTTATAAACCTTTTTTTAAATTAATATGGCTAAATTCTGTAAGGTTTTCAGTTTCAATTCGTTTTAATATCTGGCGTGGATGCAACAGATTCCAGCCTGCATTGCACAAGCCTTGTTTGCTTTGACGTCAATCGAGAATATTTTAACTATCCTTTCATAAATACTTTTTGTCAATTAACGCCATAGCGGAATTGAATTTGCTTTTTTCATTTTTTTTTATAGTTTCACTGTGATGCGCTTGCAATGTGTGTTATCGAGTATCAAAAGGACTTCTTTGAAGTTTGATTTTTTTTTACTGAATTTCAATTGACATTGGTGTATTAAACATATTACAGCGCACTGCTCAAAATCGTGAGTCAGATTCGTTGAGCCTACTGGCTCAACCTGTTAAGCCAGCCATGACTTTTAAAGCCACGGTTTTACTATCATGTCAATTACGGCTTAACTACCTTTGAAATGACAGGGTCTATAGTCCAGTATAGTACAGTGTCAACACATTTTATATTCGTACTGTAATACTGGTATTGGAATCAAAGATATAGAGTCGCTTTAAAATTTTATTCAGGGTATTAGTGACTAGTATAAATAAATCTTCATTCTAATCGTAGGCACTTTATAGACTGGGTATGGCATATTACACGTGTGATAGTGATCATCTAGTGGACTCTCTACATCCGACCCCAAGATGTGAATCGTAGGGCTGGGCGATCACTGACATTCACAATGTACAAACACTCTCTGTCACACACACACATACACGCACACGCATACGCATACGCACACGCACACGCACACGAACACGGACACGCACACGCACACGCACACGAACACGCACACGCACACAAACACGCTCACGCACACATACACGCACTCGCACTCGCACACGCACACGCACACGCACACGCCCACGAACACGCACACGAACACGCACAGGCACGCACACACAAGCATTTCTCCTTTTCATCCACCTTAACGTAAGGACTCTTCATCACCACAATTACTTTACTACTTTTTATTTTGTTGTTATTTTTATTTTTTGTTTTTTTTTTTTGTTGAATCTCACACATACATAGCTTAAGACCATTTATATTTACCTACAAACTTGTAATATTTTTAGTAAGACCTAAGGGAAGTAGCGGGACATTCCCAACTCAAGTATCCTCATTACTTACTGGGAAGTCCTATCCACGAACAACTGTTAAGTATGTACTTTCAGAAATAAATGACTTTTTATTTTATTTATTTTATTATAGTGACGTCGTAGCGAGTACTGAGTGAATGATTCATGATTCTGAGTTAATATCAAATGGAATTTACTGTCGGAAATTTAAACATAAACCGTCAAACTGCTGGCCACAAGCCTCCCCCTAATCAACAGAAAACCAATAACTAGTAATAATAAATAACCAAACAATAAAAAAAAGAACAAAAATGAAAAAACAAATTCATAGGAAACCAATTAAAAGTAACATTCCACGCTGATAGTTACCTCAAGGTAACTATCGGCATGTCAATGTTTACTTTTTTAATTATTTTTTTAAAATTTTGACGTGACTTTTTATAAATTTGCCGAAGATGGCATTAACTACGTGTTTGCCTTGATAGACGTATTATACTAAACTAATTTTTAATTATTGCTGTCATTTCGTGTTTTGGAATTCTATAGTCTCAGCTTACCCCGGTGGGAAATAGGCGTGAGTTTATGTATCTATGTCGTGTTTAGAAGTGTATAAGTTTTGGTAAATATATATAATATGAATTCTGATGAAAAAATTGAATACGATTATACTAAAAAGAAAATAATAATGACATTATCTACTTCATTTTTCACGTACTGATTATACTAAAAAGAAAATAATAATGACATAATCTACTTCATTTTTCAGGTACTGATTATACTAAAAAGAAAATAATAATGACATTATCTACTTCATTTTTCACGTACTGATTATACTAAAAAGAAAATAATAATGACATTATCTACTTCATTTTTCACGTAATGATTATACTAAAAAGAAAATAATAATGACATTATCTACTTCATTTTTCACGTACTGATTATACTAAAAAGAAAATAATAATGACATTATCTACTTCATTTTTCACGTACTGATTATACTAAAAAGAAAATAATAATGACATTATCTACTTCATTTTTTACGTACTGATTATACTAAAAAGAAAATAATAATGACATTATCTACTTCATTTTTCACATACTGATTCTCTAGCTATTGAACCACAAAGTGCGCTATGTATGCGCTGTCGGTACAACTTGCCCACGTTTGCGGCTAAGCCCCCATCTGTGGGTAAGCCTCGACGAGATTACATCGCCGGATTTCAACTACAAGTCACCATTTGTAAACTTTTATAACTGGAATAAAAATAAAAGTAAGGAAAGTTGTTCTGCTTGATTAAAAGTGTATGTACACTTTGTGTAAAATAGCGCGTAGCACCACAGATACGTGTGTATATGTTCATAAGGTTTTACTTTGATAATATTTAAGTACTTATCACGTATATACATAACACATAAATGCCTATATACGTCCCATTGCTGGGCACATGCCTCCCCTCAATCAACCGGAGGGGGTATGGATCATATTCCACCACGCTGCTCCACTGCGGGTTGGTGGAGGTGTTTTATGGCTAATAGTCGGGACCAACGGCTTAACGTGCCCTTCGAAGCACGGAATCATCTTACTTTTTCGGACAATCAGGTGATTCAAGCCTGAACAGTCCTTACTAAACAAAGGACAGTCTCACAAAGTGATTTCGACCATGCTCCCATCGGGAATCGAACCCGGACCTCCAGATCGTGAGCATAACGCTCCAACCACTAGACCATGGAGGCTGTTTATATATTTCAGTTTATATATATTTACGCAAAACATCCTTCATATTCCTACAAAGTAATCATTGTTATCCCGTTATCACAGGGTCCGCTTAACTAACCTGAAGATTTGACAGGTCCGGTCTTTTACAGAAGCGACTGCCTGTCTGACCTTCCAACCTGCGAAGGGAAAACCAGCCCAAACAGGTTAGGTCACATTCCTCCGAAAATGAATTTATCGGGAATGTGGGTTTCCTCACGATGTTTTCCTTCACCGCTGAGCACGTGATAATCATTTATGATCCAAACATGAATTGTGAGTGAGTAACCATTACATGACCCATGTCAGGGGCCTTTGTCGGGTCAATCATAACCCTGACACCAGGGTTGATGAGGCTGGTATTCCACCTCGCAACCCACACGATGAGAAGAAGGACATGAATTCGAAAACAAATTCGACAATCATTGGTTTAGGGCTGTGCTGGATTTCAACCTGCGGCCTCAAAGCGTTCTACTAACTGGGCTACCGAGGCTTTACTCCTACAAAGTATTGCCGTGTGTAAAAAGGGAAAGCGTGTATAAGAGAAGTTCAGTTCAAAAGCTATCACCCTCCATCATCTGCACCCACAGCGGGACTAGAGTATTTATGCATTATTTACATTCACAGCAATGACTCCCTTCCGTGTGACATAGTGAATTATTTAACGTTTTCAAGTGACGCGCGAAGGACCCATTTACCTCGCGCCAGGAAGTTATTTCGTGTACTAATTTCAGCAAACTTCTTGCCATGATATAGAAAATTACATTGTAAACATTATGTTGCTTTTGAATAATAAAAAAAAAATGTAAAATGAAACGAATACACCAACACCGGACTTGCACCAATGAGATATAAAGGTAATTGTTTCTTAAGTGCATTTTTCGCTAACACAGTTAGCACTACCATTGTGTATGGCCCACGCGCTGAAATGTATATATGAACCATTTAAATAACTAACATAGGTTAAGTATCGGAAATTACTAACTATTTTATGTTAATTTCTCTCTCCTTATTTAAGAGCTGCGCTCTTGTCGGTGGAGTAATCGCCATTACTCTCTTCTTCCCGCCAAATCCGCTTTTGTTTTCGTCCATAAAATAAAATAAATAATAATAATAATTAATATCAGTGTAAAACTAGAAGGAAATAAATATATCTTTTTTTAATTTCAGGTACCTACCTCGTGAAAGGACAGCAGAAATGGTATGTTAGATATTTCAAAAAGTTTTATTTACTATTTATCAAGTACAAAATATCTATTTATTTATTAATCAATTTTACGGTGAACTAGAAGCGAATAAAAATAAAATATAATTATGAAAAAAGCAGAAAATAAAATTCAATTAAATTTTATTATGAAAAACATTAAAACTAAAATTGAATTTATACTTCTCTAGATTTCGAAATTAAAATAAGTAGTTTTAATAGTACTTAAGAGGTACGCTACCTTATTAATTATTCAGTAGGCTTAGAAGTAATTGTGAAGGCAGCCGTACTACGCCCCAACTTGTTACCTACATCGGATAATCCCAACTTAGCTAATGTGTACACTTGGTTATGTTCGCGTCTTGTCCCTGCTTTAGGGAATGTGTTTTAGTGAAGGTGTACGTATCAGATTATACATAAACAGGGTGTTAATAACTGTAACGAAGAAAATAGAACGTCTAATTTCTCTCTAAATTTAAGACTGAACTTGTTGTCGGTAGAGCTCTTTTCCAGATTTGTCGATTTTTTGCAAGTTCCTTGACCTCCTTATATTTGAGAAGCCGCTATTCCGCTTTCGTGTTTGAAACGTTTAATTAAGATTTTGAGCAAGCGAATAGTCGCTCGCGGACGTCATCTTGCTACTGTTCGCGTTGTTAGATTTACTTAATAATTTGACATAAATATACTTATATATTTTTTAATTTATGTTCTATACACAAAAAAAACACAATATAGAACTGACAATATTTTTAAAAAAGCACGTGCTTCATATTTTACTTACGGACAATCCCGTGATGAGCTTGCAATGTCTTAACCAATCTAGGGATCTCACGGTGATATTGTGACATTCCCCGCCAGGATTCGAACCTGGGACCTCCGGCTCATGAGCCCAATGCTCAACCACTGGACTACGGAGGCCGTTATTACGACTGCCACAGTGATATACGCATGGTTACATCTAGTAACGACTCCGTTCAAACTGAATATTTCAACGTACAGACAGAATGTAAATCCGTACTACATATCGAAGTGGGGATGACGCTGGCTGAACGAATTCAACAGGAACCTGATTAGCAATTTCAATGGACAGGGTTATAACGGTTGTTGAAAGAAAGAAGGATTTCTGTTACACCGTTAACTTATAATAAAAATTGAATAACATTCTGACTAAGAATCTCTCTAACGGCCTCTGTGGTTCAGTGGTTGAGCATTTTAGTAGTATAGTATAGTATTTTAGTAGTTTTAGTAGTAGTAGCATTGTAGTAGTAGTTCACAATCCGGAGGTCTCGGGTTCGAATCTCGGTGGGGACATATCACAAAAATCATCTTTGTGATCCCCAGTTTGATTAGGACATTACAGGCTGACAACCTGATTGTCTGAAAATAAGATGATCCGTGCTTCGGAGTGCACGTTAAGTCGGTGGTCCCGGTTACTACTTACTGAGTACTTGTTACATGAGCCATGTCTGGGGCCTTTGGGGGCTCAATAATAACCCTGACACCAGGGTTGATGAGGTTGATAATTCACCTCACAACCCACACGACAGAAGACTTAGAATGTCTTACAAATTCTTACTCGCACCAAATTTCAATTCAAGACAATATTACATACGTACGGATCAAATTGACAACTTCCTTCTTTTTTTGAAATCTGTTAAAAACAAACACGATATCAAAATGTATTTTTTTCTGTTTCTGCAAATAGATTCCACCTTGTAAAGAAAAAAACATGTACTTCAGAAAAGAGATCAAGAATGTAACACATTTATTTCCTTTTTGCATTGTCAGACGTGGCGCATTGAAAGGAAATACTGAATAGGACTAGTCTACGGTGTAAATCCAGGATTTTTATCAGTGACTTTGACTTCAAAAGAATGGAAGCAATTCCACTCTCAATTCAAAGATTATTTTCACTTCAAACAGCGCTGTGGATGGGAACGAAATCGCTACCGTTCGATATTTGTTTTAGCTTTACTGAAACTTGGAACACTTGCGCTGTTAGGAGTAGCTAGTGAGAATAGTAAATTCCGTCAGTTTGAACTGCTGGAACAATGAATATGAACTGAAAGTTTAGGAATATTACTAAGAACAGAACCAACAGAACAGAAAAATATATCGATATTCAATAAAGACACCTAAATAAAGTTACTGACAAACATTTGATTGTCTTTATTCCTTCTTCCACCGACCCCGCCGGCGTGGTCGACGATTTCCCTCAATCAGCGCTTGTCGCTATCAAATATTCTTCAAATATTTTTCCTCTTAGATGACGCCCTGAGCCGAGGTTCGTGCCCAACTGGCCTGTTGTCTTAAACCTTGTACCGGGTAAGAGCATTCAGCGCTCCCCATTTGTCCGGCCAAGTAGTTAATGCCATCTGCGGCAAATCTACAATAAGTCACGTCAAAAAAAAACAGAAAACCTTCTCTGTGTCTGAGTTGTAACATCAATAACCGACCTCGTTAGCTCTGGTGTCAAGTTTACTTATCGACCCACCAAAGGCTCCTGACTTGGCTTATGCAATGGTTATTATACAATTATATTATTTATATAAAAAAGGTAATTATAATGTTAGTGATAATTTAGAAGATATGAATGCCTAGAAACTAATATTAGGCATCCAAATTACTAAATTGCCCCTGTGCCAAGGTTTTTCTTGCAGCTTCTCTTCCCCGGCTATACAGGTTGTGAGAAGCTGCAGTAGTTTTAGGCGGATGAGACGTTCCTTATGTAGAAAATGGCGATTCAAAGTGTAACCATGTTACCTACTGAACTGGTTTAAGGTTGTTACTAAACTTCCAATGTCACCAGTTATCCAACAATACGACTGTATGACATCAGTCACCGTAAACCAGCCAGTCATATACTTTATTGGGGTATAAAATCGAATGGCATTCGGTATGAGAACCAATATGGGAATGACATGAGTTGATGATTCGACCTTATTACTGAAGATCTATCTGGCATCATACTGAGCGTGGAGTATTGATAAGTAGCAGAGGCTACCTATTGCATTATTTTTTCAATTTTTCTAACCCAATATTTGGGTTCTTTACTCGTTTCGAACCGAAACCGGTTCGGACCGCAGTGCGAAGCGACTAAGAGTTCTTTTTGAGTGAGTTCTTTTCGCATCGCAGTGTAAATTGCCGAAGAACTTTGTTGTAATAGTTCCACTAAGGGATTGTGTAAATTAGAACTGATTGAAACAAATAAAGACTCCACTATTTTTCGACTACTGCTAAGCAAAGATCCTCCTCTTTCATTTTTTCACTTTTCATGGTATTCACGAATCGAGTTTTCGGCATTTGAGGAAAAGAATCTAAATAAGTAATAAGTTATCTTATGCGTAATTAAGCTGTAGCAAAATAAACTTAGCGATCAAAATAATATGCTCAAGGTTTCCTTATAATATTCCGAGACAATATAGTTATTAAAAAAAACCCACCTTTTATAAAATGCTTTGCGCAAAACTTCAACTTTCTACTAATACTTAGATACATACTTGTTTTTTTTTTATTATTAAAAAAGCTTTGACTGTCTTACAATTCTTAAAAGTCATAGTTACATTATTATTATCACAAGATAATTATACTAAATCTATTTTCTTGTAATTTCTCCTCAGCCATAAAACATTGTACGAGGTAGATTCAAATAATTTAAAATTTGTCTTCTACAAGTTTTCCATGATAATTATTGTGGAATAAATTATTTTGATTCTGATTTTATTTTGCAATAGAAAACCCCTAGGCAGTGATTCAAACAACTGGTTCCAACCAATATTGAATGCCAATAATATATTTATAGAACCGACCACAACTGACATAGGACCCAATACCATGAATATTTGGATTTTATGACGAGAAATCTAGACATCAGTTTGCGCAACTGTCACGCAACTGTATAATACGACACGCAATGTAATTTTAGAACTCCGTTCATTTATTCAGGTTATTACGGATTTCCAAAAAATATATAAAGACGAATTCAGCGGTTTAGAGCCCAATTATTATTCGGGATTTGAACCCGTGACCCTATGATACAGAGCCGGAATTGCGCGGGATTTTCTTTGCGTTTCCATACTAAATGCTATTTTTTATTTTAGTTAAATTTGTCAAAGTAATGGATACAGTAGTATGTACTTACCAAGAAAAAGTAGGTAAGTGCCCTCGCTTTGATCGTCTTGGCGGGGGCACTCCCGTGCCCCCATATACACTAACACACTAATAAATTAAATTATCTCATTTTGAGAACAAATAGGTATATACATACATAAACTCACGCGTATTTCCTACCGGTGTAAGCAGAGACTATGGAATTCATGACACACTTCTCTTACTTCTTCTACATTCATCAATTGTTTTATACACGCACGCCGGTTCAGAGTAGATCGTACTTTTCTAAGGACATCTCCAATTTGGTCAATGTACGTCCTTCTAGGTCTTCCTCTGCCAGCGGTACCATCAACTTTCGCTTTATATATCGGTTTAATTCTGTTATCCTTCTCTACGTGTCCAAACCAACTTATTAAATAAAATAAGTATATACAATCTTTATTATTATGTTTACCTATATTATGTTTCCGTTACAATATTCTGCATCGATAATAATTATTATCAATATTTTCCTTGTTCGATTTTGTTTTTTATTTCCGAGCACGTCGAGGGGAAACTTTGTAAAACTTTTTCTATTATGGATATTTTGTAACTAAGGAAGTATTGATGCGATGACTTTTGGAGCTCTTCATTCAATGTTGGACTGAAAGCGAATAAAAACGGGTGCAGCAGCTTTTCTTCCCGGTCATGTCGTAATTCCCACTAAGGAATCGTGTTCTTTCTAATATGATTGATCATTTGGGGGATCGACTGATCGCCTGTCACCATACAGTTAGCCGCTTATCAATCTTGCGTCTACGTTTTTGTATCATTTGATTATATTCTGATTGTCCGAAAAAGTAAGAAGATTCCGCGCTTCGGACTTTACGCCGTTGGTCTCAGCTGTTAGCCGTAAAAAACACTACAACCTAAAGTATGCTCCATACGCTCTACCTTTGATTGAGGCGAGGCCTGTACTCAACAGTGAGTCCGATATAGGCTGTTTATGATATGTTATGATGATCTTGTTCTTCTGGAATCCAAGATGGAGCAGAGGAAAGGAGTTTCGACGAGGCCCTACCGCTAATTGAAGCGAAGCCTGTCCCCAGCAGTGGGACATACGTAGGCTGTTTATATTTTACGTCACATTCTTTGAGAAACTTCGGTTGTTTTAGTTGATAGATCGATGTCGAGCTCGCTTGAGGTTGGATTCACACATGCTCTCTATTTGGGCTATGTAACATGTCCCGGGATCTTGAACAATGCTTCTACCGCAATACGGATATATTCTGTACTGCTGATGCATATAGAAGCGGTCACGACTCCACTGCAGAATTTATGGCTTTCCGACGGCCATCTGCATTGGAGATTAGTATTCCACCAGTGTCTGCCTCACCTATCTCTGTATAGCTACGTCTTTTGTACTGCAGGGTATTTGAGTTGACTTATAAGATATCCTACTACGTATAGACGTCGGGATAAGTGTTCATAAAAATACAGAAAATATTGGTACAATAAAAATCCCACAAAACCAAATCCTCGGTTTGTCTGTGGGAGTGGAGTTCGTTTAAAGTTATTATGTTTGAAAATACTTAATAATAAAATAATAAATAATAAAAATATTTATTGTCTCAAAACATACATTCCAACATTTAGCGAAAAATAATACAGAAAAACAATGTTTTTCCAATGTTAAAATATATAAAGGCAGGGTCTCTTATAATCTGTATCATAAGAGTCAGTGTTCGGCCGTCAGGTGGTTCTTAAAAAAACATGATAAAACTTAAAGATAACTTACAGCTAAGAGATCTTTTGCATAAGGTGTTTGAATAAATATTTATTGAATTTATTTATATTGCACTCCTGACGTATGTCGACCGGCAGCATGTTGTACAGATACAGTATTCGTTTGCGAAGTGTTCTGTCACCGAAGTAGTTGGCACCTCGTGGTACGACATACCCGTCGACATCATCCGCTATAGTCTAGCTCAGGTGAACATCACGACTGTATCCCATTGGGTCGTGGTCAGTAATGAGCAATGTAATGTACCCACTTCAGGACTCTGTCGCACTAACATATTTGACATTTAGTGGGAATTACAGTTCAATTTGTGAAAAAAGTTAATGTGACATGGTACCAAAGTGTATAGGTACATATTAATGCTCGTGACCGTACTAGGTTCAAGATAAATTATAAAATTCTGATTAGTAAATAAATACAGATCTAAAATTAACAAAAAACATTTACTTTTTTCTATTTAACTTATTTATAAATTTTAATCAAGCAAAACGTAATAATAAGTCCGACATTTTACACGTTTTTCTACGACGTCATTGTGCTTGTCGATTCGAATTGTAACTATGTTACCTACTGAATAAAGATATTTATGAATTTGAATAAAAAAGTTTTTTTTAGTAAATGTTTGTGAAAAATTAATACATTTTACTTTATTTTGCTTTTCATAGCCTCCAATTCTCCAT
This sequence comes from Pectinophora gossypiella, assembly GCF_024362695.1. Classification (NCBI taxonomy): domain Eukaryota; kingdom Metazoa; phylum Arthropoda; class Insecta; order Lepidoptera; family Gelechiidae; genus Pectinophora; species Pectinophora gossypiella. The sequence goes on along the minus strand of NC_065425.1, from coordinate 4,553,099 downwards.
TTCTAAAATTAATATTCCACGTGTCGACTATAATCCCTATCTTTTGTGCTTCTAAGTTTAAGGTCGAACTCGCCTAAACCTTTTGGTTGAACCTTTGTGTCACGTTATAGAATCATTTTAAGGGTATTTTGTGGTAAAAACCTGTTCTATACCGGCTGATAAAACCCAGTTTATTTTAGTACCACAACTAGTACTTACTAGTATTCTTATCTTCTTCTTATATAGCCTGAGGTTTCCCACTGGGCAATGGCCTCTTCTTCTAGAATACTCTCTCCAGTGCTTCCTCCGGCCAGCCTTCGAGGAGAATGCCGCTTATTGTCTTCCTATTGTCTTTCTATTTCTCTTTTGTTCGTATTTCCTGTTTTTGCAATAAAATATTTGTGTCATGTTATGTTATAGTGTCTAAAGCAATTGAAATGTCTTTGAAAGTTCTAGAAAATTATTTACCGCGACATGAAAGAGTAGTATTTATGTGTGATCCACAGAAAAAGGTTGAAAATGCTCTGTATTACTACAGATTTTATTATCCTCGTGCCTATACGTGGAGATTCCCAACAGCGTATGAGTATGATGACGTGATGTCGCGTACACTTCTCGAATGGTTTTCTAACTATCGATAAATTCCGATGCATTCTGCCGATAACAGCTTCTGAACGCCCTGAGTCTTCGGCGTTCTTCACACAGGTGATATTTTATAGTCATTTGCCGTTTACGGTCGTAATATTGAAGATGAATTTTCACAGAAAAATACTTTTTTTAACAGGGTTGATGAGTAAATAATCCGTGATATTCCTGTTCGGATTTTTATTTTGTTTGACGTGACTTATACATTATTTTAAGTTTACGCGGTTATCATCGGGAGTCTCATATCTCCATTTAAACGCGGTAAGAACCCGTTACTAAGTGTTTTAATTATGACGTGACTTATTTGCCGCAGATGGCATTAACTACATACTTCGCCGGACAAATGAGGAGCGCTGAAGGCTCTCACGAACGCGTCACTTACATTATAGAGTCATTAACTCGAATCTCGGCTCGGATTCAGCCACTGAATTCGACTTTGAGTTCGAATTCATGTTTCAATTGATAGCATGTGGTTTCCAGTTCGTCGTATTTCTATTACATGGGACTTAAACGAGGCTGGCGAGCAGTGGATTATACTGATACACTTCTGCCTACCTTAGGAGATAGATCAACTGTTTTAAGACAGTAGTTAAACAAAAACTTTACAAAAAAGGTTATTTTAAAGTTAGTGATAATTTAGAAGACATGAATGCATGGGATTAACTGTCTGAGAACTGATATTAGGCAGCTAAATTACTCAATTGTAAACCAATATTTTATGTTTATTTTTATTTATTTTTAAAGAACGTCTAGGGCCCTGTGCCGAGGTTTTTCTTGCAGCTTCTTTTCCCCGGCTATACAGGTTGTGAAAAGCTGCAGTATAGCTGTTCGTTATGTAAAAAGTGACGATTCAAAGTGTCACTATGTTACCTACTGAATAAAGATATTTTTGAATTTGAATTTGAAGTTGAAGATACAGGCTTAATCTTCTTCTATCGTGTGTGTTGTGAGGTGGTACCAACCTCAGCATAATGCGGTTAGACTGAGGCCACACGACGCAAGAGCGGTAATGCTGCGTCTATCCACATTATAAATCACAACAATTACACACTTTGCACTGCGACGTTGTTGCACTCAGTACTTTGAAATCGTGCATAGCGTTGCGACGCCGTAACGGACCGGCAACTACCGTCTGGCCTACTCTCTATGCTCCACTTCACTGCGTTTCCTTCTCGTTAATTCTAAGTCTATACGCACGTGCCTATAACAAACCTAAATGTACGGATCGGTTTGCAGGCTTCGATTATACAGTGTGTCTGATAGATGTGTGCAATAAAGTATATTTGATTTGATTTGATTTTGATTTGATGTATGCCTACCTTTCATTGACAATGTTCTTGCGAACAATGTCGTTTTGTAGCATCCGTAGATTCATAGATCTTCAGTATAGCCATATTCTGATCCATAAACCCTATAGATTGAAATGGACAGCTTTGTTGGACCGTTTAATTCAAATTCCATTCAGATTCAAATAATTTATTTTCATACCATAATAACGTCTAGAAAAAAATAATAATAATAAACAATAAATACAAAAATTGTTAAAAAATAAAAAATACAAATATATAAAAATTATAAACTGGAAATAAAAATTAAAAATCAAGATTAAAATTAACATCACAATCAAAAATAAAATTAAAATTAAAATCGTAATCAAAATTAATATTAAATTATATAGGAGAAATTAAAATCAAAATTAGGAATACAATCAAGAATTAATATTTTTTTAAATAAGAAAATTGTTTCTTTTTTCGGTAGGTACTTAAAGTCTACTTTAGCGAAAAATAAAAGTTTAAAAACTAAAACCCGATTACGGAAATTCCCGCTCTGAAAAGTATAAAACTTGAGATTTAAGTATTTGACATTCTTCTGACTAGTGATGTTTAGAAAATAGTCGAGGTCGTGTACCAATCTATCCTTAGGGTGGTATTAATAAACTAAACTCAGCTGAGACTGCCCTCAAGATCATGCTCAAGTCCCTGTTTTTATATGAGAACTGTCACATTGACATGATCTTGAGGGCAGTCTCGAACCTGAGATTAGTTTATTAATTCTACCCTAAGAGTTTGTTTACCACGGCATGCGACCACGGTTATCTCTTAAACATCCAGGAATAATTTCAGAGAAACATACCTACTTTCTTGTTTTATTTTTTATAGTCTTATTTTTATTTTTATTGTATTAGTTTGTATATTGTTTTCTCGTCATACAGCGCATTGGGCTATACTGTAATGTTGTATGTACCTTAATAAATAAATAAATAAATAATTCTTTTTAGAACGTGATTTTTCCGTTGTCGAGTTTTAGTTTTTTAACTTATATTTTTATGACAAACGCAGGACTTCCACTGTCTCTGCTCACCCCAGTGGGAAATAGGCGTGATCTTATGTTTATTCATGAGTTTAAATTCATGTATGGATCTTAGATAATTGATAAACAATCAATAAACCAATGCATAAACTTCTTTCACCCTAAGGTTGCCTGGCAGAAATTGCTGTTTAGCAATAAGGCCGCCTATTGTGCTTATTTTATTCCTATGTTTATGTCCTGTGTATATGTCGATGTGCAATAAAGTAATATTGATTGATTGATTGATGAGGAGCTCGGTGGCGCAGCAGTAAACGCGCTCGGTCTGCGATTGTTGAAGTTAAGCAACTTTCGCAAAGGCCGGTTATAGGATGGGTGACCACAAAAAAAAAGTTTTCATCTCGAGCTCCTCCGTGCTTCGGAAGGCACGTTAAGCCGTTGGTCCCGGCTGCATCAGCAGTCGTTAATAACCATCAATCCGCACTGGGCCCGCGTGATGGTTTAAGGCCCGATCTCCCTATCCATCCATAGGGAAGGCCTGTGCCCCAGCAGTGGGGACGTAAATGGGCTGATGATGATGATGATGATTGATTGATATCGAGGAGTTTATAGGGTTTGAGCCAGGGTAATGGCAATAGGCTTGCTCCCTGTTACAGAGAACTTAAACATAGCTGGCGAGAAGTGGGTGTATATAATGTACAATACACTTCTGCCTACCCCTGCGGGGATACAAGCGTGATGGCATCCTGTTTATTTTCGGCATCTTAAAAGCTCGGTCTAAAAAGCATTTCCTTGCTTTAAATGTATTACGGAAATTGTTTTGATATTTGCAATCCCTTTACGCCTTACCGGATTTGGGTATTAACGAAGAACTTTTATTTACATTTTATTAATTAATTTCACGAAAGACAACTTCCTGGAAGTTTGCCTTTGATTAATCCCTAAAAGTTCGTACTGTTCGTACTCACAAACCTACTTTGGAAAGCTTGGGTAAATTTAAATTTGTTAATTATTAATAATATTGTTAAGGCTAATGAGCTAAAATCCGTGATAGCTCTGTTTGGAGAACGCGGGACTTACATCGTAGTCTCATAACATAACATAAACATAACGTCCCACTATATACGTCTACGCCTATATACGTCCCACTGCTGGGCACAGACCTCCCCTCAATCAACCGGAGCGAGTATGTAGCATAGTCCACCACGCTGCTCCAATGCGAGATGGTGGAGGTGTTTTTACGGCTAATTACCGGGACCAACGGCTTAACGTGCCCTCCGAAGCACGGAATCATCTTACTTTTTCGGACAATTAGGTGACATCGTAGTGTCACGGTTTCGAATCCCGGCTTGGTCTCTGAACCACTAAATAAACCTCTGCCTACCCCGTTGGGGATGTACGCGTGATGCTATGTAATATTGGAGTTTGAATTCATCTTCCACCGTTCTACACGCCCTATCTATGGAGTAATGAAGGCGATTACTCCACCGACAAGAACGCAGTTCTCAAATAAAGAGAGAGAATTCATCTTAGAACATAATTATATACTTTATATCACGTAGTTTCTACGATTTTAACCGGATAAGAACCTATTTTGTTTTTTTTTTGCCGTGACTTATTGTAGATTTGCCACGGATGGCATTAACTACTTGGCCGGACAAAAGGATAGGAACCGTGTGTCCATTTTTGTACCGGTATTACCTATAAAAAATTGTATTCTTACCCCTGCGATTCAAGCTGTGCTTATTGCAGGGACCGCCGCAATTCGTTTGTAATAATAATTGTTATGTACTTATGTTTATTGTTGTATCTGTGTTTTTATAAAAGGATTATTACTTATTTACTTTTTTAAATGCGTATTAAGACAAAACGTTTTTCATTCACAACTAGTGCAAACAAAGGAGTAAAATTCTTCCTTTGCAACTGGTTGCAATGGCGACCGAAGGGAAAAAAGTTATGTGACGCGTAATTAATGTATTTCTTTTTTAATTTTACACGTGTGTTGGTCACATACTCCTACTTTGTACATTTCAATGCCATTACGAAAATATACGTAACAGAAACACGCCTTATCAATGCTAAAACCAGTTTTTTTTTATAGAAGCTGTCAATAACTTTAATGTATATTTTTTTCATAAGCATATTTCTGGCCACTCTTTGCATTTCAAAATACACAGTCAATCTTTTTCCCTTTGAAACCTGTCCGCAAAAACATAAGCTCCTGAAATCCGGGCATACACAAACCTTAATCTTTTGGGGGTCCGTTGCGAAATGGTCCAGACGAAAAAAACAAATATTTCTTTTTCGTGAAAGTGATAAAACAAAATTATACGTAATTGAAAATGTTCCAAGGAGCTTTCGCAACGTTTATTAATAGGTAAACAATATTAATCCAAATTATTAAAAGTGATTACGTCTGTTACGTCGCGAATGTAATCGCGGGCATCAGTTACAATTCACAAAAACTTAACTACGTAGAATGTATTTAAAAATAATTGATTATTTGTGGCTTCATCAATCAAGTGGATTTACGAGCAAACGCCAAGCTATATACACTTCTCATCAAAAAAATCGAAACACTTCCGTTTTCATTGTTTCTGTCCGAATTTAACACAAAAAAGAATTCATACGATGAAAAAAAATACATAAATGTATAGCTGGCAGTTTGGCCATTACAGTAATAAGCGAAAATTCTAAATTCAAAATTAGAATTTCATTTGTTTATCTTATAAACGAAATGAATCACTGTTTTGAGACAAATGTGTGTTTAGGGTTGGAGTACATTTAGCGTTTAAAAACTAAAAATTGGCGCCTATCCTTAAACTTTTTGTTTTTTATTTCAATACTGTGACTTTGGGACGTCTGAAAAAAGGTTTTTTTTCTAAAACGTATGGATACTTCGCCCACAGAAGCCGCCCAAGTTGTGGCATTGCTGGATTCTGGCCTTAGTCAGCGTGTTGTGGCTGCAAGACTGCATCTAAGCCTGTCATCTGTTCATAGAGTCTATAAACGTTATCGGGAGACTGGTTTGTTCACGCGCCGTTCAGGATCTGGCAGGAATCGGGTCACTTCTGAGCGAGATGATCGATTTATTGTAACAACTTCTTTAAGAAATCGACGCCTTAACGCTTTTCAACTGCAGCAGCGGCTTCGTGTTGTACGAAGGGTGGCTGTAAGTGACTCTACAATTAGAAGAAGGTTGAAGGATCGTGGACTGGTACCGCATAAGCCAGCAAATGGGCCGAAATTAACTGCAGACCATCGAAGAGCGCGCCTTAACTTTGCACGTGAGCACCTAAATTGGTCATACCTACAGTGGAGCAAAGTTCTCTTTTCTGATGAGTGTAAAATTATGCTGTATGGTAACGACGGAAGGAACAAGGTCTACAGAAGAGACGGAGAACGCTATGCACAATGCTGCATTGAAGAAAAGGTCAGCTATGGTGGCGGTTCGTGGACGGTTTGGGGAGGAATCAGCGCCGACGGTAAGACAGAGCTTGCTTTCGTGTCTGGGCCACGTCTGCCTGCACTAAACTGTCATCGGTACGTCGAAGAGTGTCTCGAGCCTCATGTGATGCCCTATGCACATTTTATTGGCAACGGCTTCATATTCATGCACGACAATGCTAGGGCTCACACCGCGGGCGTCGTACGAGATTATCTTAACGAAGTCGATATCTCTATTATGGAATGGCCAGCAAGAAGCCCGGACATGAATCCCATTGAACATCTGTGGGATGAATTAAAGAGACGAATTCGAGCAAGAGATCCTGCCCCAGAAACACTTAGCCAGCTGCAAGATGCAATCCAAGAGGAATGGGACAATATACCACAGCATGTGATCAAAAACTTTACAAAAAAGGTTATTATAAAGTTAGTGATTATTTAGAAGATATGAATGCATGGGATTAACTGTCTGAGAACTGATATTAGGCAGCTAAATTACTCAATTGTATACCAATATTTTATGTTTTATGTTTATTTTTATTTTTTTAAAGAACGTCTAGGGCCCTGTGCCGAGGTTTTTCTTGCAGCTTCTTTTCCCCGGCTATACAGGTTGTGAGAAGCTGCAGTAGTTTTAGGCGGATGAGACGTTCGTTATGTAAAATTGACGATTCAAAGTGTAACTATGTTACCTACTGAATAAAGATATTTTTGAATTTGAATTTTGAATTTGATCGTGACTCTCATCCAATCGATGAAGAACCGTATGGAAGCAGTAATTAGAGCTCGGGGAGGGAATACAAGTTATTAAATAAACGTTTTTTAGCTTTTTTTTTCATTTACGTGTGTTGTTTTATCCATTTCCTTTATACTCCATACGGAATAAAAATGACTCATTTAACAAAATACGAAACCTATGAAAAATTCATTTAAATTTAGAACATTAACATTAAGATTTGATAAGCTCATATTACTCACTATTAAACGACATTTAACATTTATTCCTAAATGTACACATTTAATTTTTTCTGATAATCCTGACAAAACGTAAACTTGCAAGGTGTTTCGATTTTTTTGATGAGAAGTGTATTATAATGAACTAAGGAATTAGCCCGTCGTCCATAACAATTGTCCATCATATCAGAAAAAACACAATCGCTCTGTCGGATTTTACAATAAAAATACAAAAAACATTGGAAGGTGCGGAACCGTAGCCCAGTAAACCCAATTCACGATTTGCCGGTTTTTTCATACCCAAAAATGTAAATAGCGAAGATATTACGCAGGGGTTCATTTTTCGCCCTCGCTAAACTGTCGGAAAGGATATTTTGCATAATTCCCGTCTGAATATTCATCGTTTGCTATTGAATTGAGTACAGTGACGCACGCGCCGCTTTACTTAAAATAAATAAAAAATATATTCGGGTCGCTGATGTTTTAGGTCGTCGTGTAATAATATTGTGTTGAACTGGTACTGAAAGATTAGTAAGACTAGTAGCGGATTAAAAAAAATACCGCATCTACAGATGTCAATCTTCCCGCGGCTGTCATAAAATCGACAGAGGGATTTGTGTTTTTTCTTAACCTTTTATGGATACTGGACATCTGTCTAGCCGCTGTCACAGCCGTGCAATAGTTCTTGGTCTAAGAATGAGGTTTCACGATACGTTCGGAATCCGTTGCGACGTCGTACTTCTTATGTCACTCAGTACGTTGAAATCGTTGAATTTCTTATTATCGTGTTCGCAATGCCTCAACACCTCACGGTCAATAAAAAGCCCAGCCAATGCGGTAGCTATGGCCGAGTACCGGCGAACGGTACTGGTCGAAATGTTTAATAAATTAAATAATTTCTTCTATTTTTCTTGTCTTTCGCAGTTAAAACTCTTGGCCCTTGGGAGCAGGAAGCGTTGTCTTTTGTCAAGGACCTAGGGAAACGTTTGAGAGAAAGAAGTAATTTTTTTTTTTTTTTTTTTTTTTTTTTTTTTTTTTTTTTTTTTTTTTTTTTTTTTTTTGGACAACTTACAAGCTACACTCTGCACATGCAAAGTTAAAGACAATAAAAAAAAGATTAAGTGCTAGCTCAATTACAAGTAGTCACAGCATGCACAATCAAGTGAACAAGAAAAGTAACCAAACTAACTAAGAACTGAGAACTAAGAACTATGTATATGTCGTTGTACAATAAACTATTATTGATTGATTGATTGATTGATTGAAAGGACATGATCCACGCGCTGGGTAATTTGTGGTTCAGCGCATCTCAAGGGAACGCTGCCAGTTTAATGGGTACGTTTAAGCTGGAAATGGTCCGGGGTGAACTTTTTGAGTAATATTGACGAAGGTTGTTGTTGATAACGTTTGTTCTTTGACGAAGCTTGTCTGGATTTCTTTGATAGTTTAGAATTTCATTTTTGACGAAGCCTATGATGGTTGTCTAGGCTTTGTGTATTTTTTTTTATATTTATAATATTTTTTTTTTATAATATTTTTGTCAATATTTATAATAAATGATGTTTTTATTTCTTTTTTCAAATTTGGATTTAATTCATGTAGATTATTGTAATAGCTATGGTCACGACAAAACAAGAAGATTAGCGTTGCGACGACGAAGCGTGTGGCCTCTCTCTAAGGGAAAGTTCGGGACGGCGGTTTCTGCGCCCATAGAAACTGTCTCCACAGACCGTTACAAGAGGCTCCAGGGGATTTCCCACGTCCAACGGAACAACACGGTAATCCCCATCCATCAAAATCATAATCCTCCTGCGGACATATTTTCCGGGACATAAATGGGACTCCAAAAGGTTATATGGACGCGACAGTCGATTTATTTGTTTTTTTTTTAGAAAAAGGAAGTAACAAATGAGACTCGATTCCTACAGGGTGGACGACGAGTGGTCTTGACTTATTATATTATTTACAGGGTGTTAATGATACTGTATAGAATACAAAAGGGATAACAGACCATGATTCTGAGTTAATAACAAGTGGTATTTTCCGGTGCAAAATTAATGAAAATGCTAATGGTATTTTTTAATTAAGTATATTTTAATTTCCATACTTTGCGACGGAAAATTCCACTTGATGTTAACTCAGAATCATCAGCCTAATCATCCCCCTCAGTATTTGGTACGGTGACATTAACACCCGGCCGAGGCCCGTGTTGCTCTATCTTCATCTTATCGTGTCGATGGCAAACTAAATAGTATCGGCCCAAAACTTGGCAACAAGTATGGCGCTATCTGCAGTGCTCATCAGATCCTCCACCCCTAACACCCTATGTACTTCTAAGTAAAGAGGTAAGACATTTAAATAATCAAATAAGTACCTATGTAATGAAAAATATTATTTTTTTACTTACCATTTTTTTATTGATGAATGTGGATGAAGCAAGGGAAGTATGTCAGGGTCGAAGCAAATGGAATTCCATAGTCTCTGCTTACCTCGGTGGGAAATAGGTGTAAGTTTATGTGTGTATAGAATGTGTACAAATATTTTCTAGAAATAAGTTGAAAAAAGAAAATGATTTACCTATGTCAGAGGGCACAGCAAGCAGCATTAATTTGAAGAAGACGTAATAGGTACAAGCCCGCTGTCGGTTCTTACGACACTTTCACTTCAAGGATGTCGTATTTATAGCACTCACCCGTGATTTGTTAACCCACTCGTCCATTCGGGCTGCGGGTTCAAGTCCCGTCCGATTCGGACTTTTTCTATTCTTCTCTATTCTTCTATCGTGTGGGTTGTGAGGTAGATATCAACCTCATCAACCCTGGTGTCAGGGTTATTATTTAGCCGCCAAAAGCCCCTGACATTGCTCATATAACGACTTTGTACTTACATCAATACGGATCATTTTACTTTCGGACACTCTGGTGATCAGCCTGTAACGTTCTAATTAAACCAGGGCTTATAAAGTGATTTTTGTGATATGTACCAATCGGGATTCGAACTCGGAACCTTCGGATCCTGAGCCCAACGCTCAACCACTGGACCACGGAGGCCGTTCCTTTTTCGGTTTATCTCTTTGTGATTTTCACTTATTATTGCTTTTACCAAATCTGCTAGCTTAACTGAATCTGTGCAGTAAGTGATTCCAAATTGCCGGTAGGTACCTAGGAAGCATTGCTATAATCGGAGAGATTTCGACTAACGACTGCATCGTCAGAACGAACGTTTAAATGACTCTAAACGAGTCTCCGTAATAACTCCTCTCGTTTTTACTCTAAAAAAGTAAGTACTTACTTATGAAGAAATAAATTGTTAGTACAGCCACATCTAAATTATGTACCAGCGTAACGTCGCTTTACGATGAAGACCACGTAAGGGCTTTTTTGAAAAACCATGGACTCGTCTGATATCTTATTAATTTGCTCTATCACTCTCATTAAATAGTGGGTGCTCTCAATTCCTTTTTTTTAAATTTCATTCCTTGATTTTAATCCTAATTTTAATTTAAATTATTTTCTAATTTAATTTTAATTTAAAATATTATTTTTATGTTAAAAATTTTATTATTTTACTATGAACATTGTTTTGGCCTGAAAATAAAGTTATTTATCTCTCAGCAATCAACTAGATACTAGAACCCCGTTGATCATATAAGATTGACGCCTAAAACCTTGAGCTCATTATTTTTTTATTTTTTTTTTAAATTATTTTTAGCAGTGGAAACTCCCTCTTGAGCCTCGCAATCTACTAGGCTACCATGACTCGACAAAGCTCTATAATGTTATTGCGAAGTCAAAAGCCTGTGAACTAGCAAATGCAATTAGTTTTGGGCTTTGTGGTAGCGAAATAACCAGCTATAATGGCATTGAGTGGATACTGTTGTGACGGAAGTAGGTCGGAAAAACTGCACTGGTTTTACTTTTTAATTTTGCTTTACAGACTCGTTCTCATTTCGGAAAGTCCGGTGCTTTCGGCCCATGTTGTCGAACTTACATCAGATACCCTACCACACAACACCAAACACCACCATTCACCGTCAAAAAGTCTCTTATTTTCTTCTTACAGGTACTTCTGTATATTATAGTGATACTGCTCACCACCTATCACCTTGGTTCACTATCACCAGCGTCACCACCTAACAGGAAGCTTGGTGAGGTGTGGGTACTTAGCTCATCTTGCGATGAATGTAAATCTGACTACCCCAATTGTCATGTCCCAATGTAGTCGTGAGCTTATGTTAATTAACCGACTTCCAAAAAAGGAGGAGGTTCTCAATTAGTCGAGATCTTTTTTAAATGTAATATCATACATGAATACTCGAAGACACCGCCTGATTTTGAAATAAGAGTCGCCCACCCCCGCGGCAAGGACGCGCCGAACAGGAATTGTTCCAATGGAGGGCAGAGAAGATGACTGTCTCCCTGGGACATGTTAGTGGATTTCAGCGGCTTAATATTAACCCTGTCACCAAGGTTGCTGAGGTCCCATCAGCCTCATAACTCCCAAACCACAATTAGAAGAACAAAAATCCTTCTTCGGACTCCAAAGCTAATAAGTATAGCTACTTGTGGCGATTGTTATGTTTGTATAATGTATTAAAGTTACAAAAGCCCAGTTTGAAGATGCTATTTGAACGCATAATGGTAGAACTTTAAAGCATAAACTGGCTAAACCTCACCTAAATTGCCTATTTTATGAACAACTGACGTAAAGTATAAAATTATGACCATCAGGCTATAAATTTACTGTTGCAACCCCAATGTACATGCTCCCATAGGAGCTATAAAGGCTGTTTCAAATTGTGAAGATACGAAAGGGCGATCTTGTTGCTGATAAAGGTATCCCAACAAAAACATTTTCATGTAAAATGATGCCACGACGAGATCATATCGATCGTACTGTCAAAAAGTTATCAGATCTCATAAATAAATGCAGTAGGTATATAGATGGAGTGATTCTTTTAGCGCTCAGCATATTTCAAGCTTATAATTCTATATGCTCTAAGTATACAAACCCTAATTTCCCAAATTCAACACGTTAGGCAAAATTATGTGGCTTGGCCGTTTTTCCAGTATTACATACGTAATAATCACGCACCGGTTTCTTTTCTTCAGGATTGCCCCATATAGCATTCATTACTTGGCCGGACAAATATGGAGGGCGCTAACCTCGACTCAGGGCGAAGTCTGAGGGGATTATATTCGAAAGAATCAATCGACTCCACTGGGTCAATAGCGATAAGCGAATGAGGGAAATCGTCGACCACGCCGGTGGGTTCGGTATCAGGGTCCTGAAGTGTTTGTTGTTGCGAGTTGATTGGCAGCTTCTACACCTTGAGTCCGGAGACCACAGCGACTAGTCATCATTAGACAGCCACTTCTAATATAAGTTCCAAGATGGTACCAAGGATGGTATAATTATAAGGTACCTGTGTAGGTTCAGCTCATCGTCCAAATGGCCTAAATTGACTATGGAGGAATGGACATTGCAGCTACACGTAGTCTGTCTTGGGGTGAGAAAAGCCGAAGACACCCTGTGGTCATAGAATTAATATACTATTAATATAGAATTAATATACTAGGTGTTAGTGAAATCGTAGCGAATACTGAGGGGGATGATTCAGACCATTATTCTGAGTTAAACTGACAGCGTAAAAAATATTGAGGAGGATGATTCAGATTATGATTCTGAGTTGATATCAAGTGGATTTTCCGGATTAATTATTTTCAGTTCCATATTTTTACGACGGAAAATTCTATTTGATATCAACTTAGAAAAGTTTTCATTACGATGTCACTAACACCCTGTAATAATATAGAAGGAACATTCCGCCCCGCACCAATACAAGCTTGGAGCGAGCTTAATTTACCTCACCCCCGGCGAGAGTCACTTTAAAATATTTAAGCCGTTGTTAAGTTGGAAGAGAGCGCGCGGTGACAGTCTGTCTTGTTCGATTTTTGTTGAAGTGTCCCGGGCTTGCTATTAGGCCAATCCAAAAATAATTTTATCGTGGGCGTGAATCAACCCATACGATAAACTTTATCTCAGTTCTATTATCATGTTATCAATCCAATAGGATGGTGAATATGTTATCAATAGTTTTAATTAAATTAATATTGGAGTTATCTAGTAGAACGGCCTCGGTTCCCAGAATTTTGTTATTGCTTTATTGATCCGAATTTCAACACTGTATTTTGGTATTTGTCCCATTTCTTTGTTGTAGCATGTTAAATCGTGATTGTGTTCCTGCCTATCATAATCTTCATTTTCGGGGCGGTGCTTTTTTGTTGGGTTGGCAACAATATACAATGAAAAACGTGTTCATCCTCTTAATTCTGTCTTCTATATTCAAATTTGATTCGCGCTGGTGGCCAGCGCTGGTGGCTAGTTTTCTGCATACTGGCAGGCACTCGTCGAAGGAGCCTTGCATGGTCTGTATCCCCCAAATACCTAGGTAACTATCCTCGGACTCATCTCTCCAACTTTGCACTCACAAGGCAACAGTGGCTACCAGCAGGATCAATTTGAAACTCCATTATCACACTTATATTTAAAACAGAACACGATAATAATATTACCCCGGGAATTCCCGCAACACAATTAAAACTCATAAGTGCTTGTTATATTCTCTTTTCCACCGTTGAGTTGCTAACAGACTGTGGGTTGTTTCATTAAAACTTTGAAAAACTTCAGTGTTGATAAATGGGACAGTTGGACAATTGTATGAACTTGTATATGTTGTGGTTGTTGAAAGGGGGAGAGGAAGAGTATTTGATAAATGGTTGTCGAAGTGGGGTCAATGGTTGTTAAAGTAGGTTGGTGGTGAGGATATAATATTATAATATTATTTGATTGTTTTATAGGTCACAATATAATTGAAATGAGAAGCTTTATTACTTTCTTTTTCCTGTTGAATTGCTAACAGACTGCGAGAATTTCATTAAAACGTAAAAAAATATTCGTGTAATTGATAAAATGGTTGTTGATTTTATGATAATTGTTTGCGGTGGTTGTTACAGTAACCTAAATGGTAGGTAGTTAGTGGTCTAAATGGTGGTTAAAGTGGTCTAAGAAATCACTTTATTCAACACCTTTATATTTGAACACCAACAACCAGACTAATCTCCTCAAGGCCCCGTTAGGTTTACAAGCATGAGTCTCTGTAGTTAAGATTTTTTGCTTAAAGAAAACATATCGTGTTATTTATGTCAAGTGGGCAATCTCAAGCAGCATGAGCTAGCATATTTTGGCCTTACTTAGCAAACATTATTCCGCAGGCATCCATCCTTCGACTACTTATGCGACGTTGGCTTCCGAAATAAAACATGTTTTACATAATTCCTATCGGAGTAAACAGAGAATTAGACACGTAACTATTATACCATTATACTTTTTCATCACGCCTGTATCTCTGAAGGGGTAGGCAGAGGTGTATAAATAGTTTAAATACGTCGTAATATCGATAATGTACGATCCGATCATGACTTCAAACTCATAAAGTCAAATCCAGTAGATCTAACCCGTGACATTACGATTAAATCTCATCACCCAAAGGTTTCCGGAAGATATTGCTACTTTAGCAATCTTCTTCTTCTATCGTGTGGGTTGTGAGGTGGATAACCAACCACATCAACCCTAGTGGCAGGGTTACTATTGAGCCGCCAAAGGCCCCTGACATGGCTCATATAACGACTACTTACTTACATCAGTAAGTAGTAACCGGGACCAACGGCTTATCGTGCATTGATTATCTTTCTTTCGGACAATCTGGTGATCAGCCAGTAATGTCCTAACCAAACTAGGGACCACAAAGTAATTTTTGTGATATGTCCCCACCGGGAATCGAACCCGGGACCTCCGGATCGTGAGCCCAACACTCAACCACTGGATCACGGAGGTCGTTACTTTAGCAATAAGGTCGCCTTTTGTACATTTGTTTAATTTGCAGTCCTGTGTTACATGTGCCTTTTGTGCCATAAATATTTTTTTATAATATAATTCATAATAACTGTAAGTATTAATTCAAATAGGAAAAAACAGAACGTAAATCCACCACAGGCTTCGTCAGTACCAACATTCATATTAAAAAAAATTAAATAAGGGAAAGCATATTATTGTTTTTTTTTTATTGTATTGTAGTGTACGATGTAAGAAACGCGTTCTACGAATTAGAGGCTATAACGGATCCATGAAAAAATCTACAATCGATAAGTATCTTTCTTTCTTTCTTTCAAAGCGACAAGTTTGTCATTTTCCCTAAATCACTGTCACGTTCGATATACTTACCGTCACGCTAAACGTTTATCACGTCGAGAAACCGACATAGCCATTTTATAAAAAAAAACAATCAATTTTGTATTTGGCGACGCTCATACTTTTCGTGTTCATTCGTTCAATCATTTGTCAATCTCATGTCAATTTTAGCTAATTCAAATTCAAAAATATCTTTATTCAGTAGGTAACATAGTTACACTTTGAATCGTCAATTTTTACATAACGAACGTCTCATCCGCCTAAAAGACTGTAATCCAAGCTTGTTCTCATTCAAATATAAAATGTGACAGTTTGGACATATCATGTAGATGTGTCAAAAGTCCACAGAATTTGATAAAAATATGTATTTCATCTGGGTTCTTCGACAATTTATCATTGAAGTATTTTGAATGAACGTGAAGCCTTTTTTGATTTGCCATGTTAGCATCAATCAACAATATACAGGTTATGTCATGTTAGTGACGTCGTTACGAATACTGAGGGGGATGATTCAGACCATGATTCTGATTCGAAAAATTCATCAAAATTAGGTTCCATACTTTTGCCACGGAAAATTCTTCTTGATATCAAGTCAAAATCATAGTCTGAATCCCTCAAAGTTTTCTTTACGATGTCACTGACACCCTGTATAACGTCAAAATCGATAAAATTCCGTGGCCACCGTGGTCCAATGGTTTGAGAGTTGAGCTCACGGTCCGGAGGTCCCGGGTTTGAATCCCGGTGGGAACCTACCACAAAAATAATTTTGTGATTCCTAGTTTGGTTAGGACATTACAGGCTGATCACCTGATTGTCCGAAAGAAAGATAATCAATGCACGATAAGCCGTTGGTCCCGGTTACTACTTACTGATGTAAGTAAGTAGTCGTTACATGAGCCATGTCAGGGGCCTTTTGCGGCTCAATAGTAACCCTGCCACTAGGGTTGATGTGGTTGGTTATCCACCTCACAACCCACACGACAGCAGAAGAAGATAAAAATGACCATGAAAAAATGTTATCACATTGGGGATGTTAGGTCTACAGGTCGATTTATATTCTATTTCCATGCTTTTCCGATAGGGTTATCTATATTATTATATCTATTCCGGGTTATCTAGGAATCTTTATATTATACTTAACTTTTACGAGCTTCCTATTCACGCCTACCAAACCTTCGAGCCTAACCCAAAAGCTTTAGTATGACCGTGATGCATTATTCATAATAAGGGAACTCCATTTGCAATTCACTTCTTTGTGTTCAAATGTCTCTATTTACTTTGTTTATTATACGAAAGAGATTCTTCAAACAACAAAGAATTTTATTCAAAAAATACTTGGGAAAAGAAATATGAATTCCTTATGACACTTACTTAATTTGTTATTTTTGAAAGAAAATTCCAATTTCATACTTCATTACCAATTGGTCACGGAGCTTTTGGGCGGGAACGGGGCCGTTGCTTTCTTCATAGAATAATCTAAATAATTAAATACGAAGTGGTATTTTGTGATAAATCAAGAAAAACAACTCTATAGGCATACAATTTCACTTTGCAAGGTTTCAAGGACAACCATTTATCAAGTACAATGACCATCAAAAATGAGTTATCTCTGGTTGCCATAGCTTTTGCCTGACCAAAGGCCTAGGGTTCCGCCTGTTCTTCGTAATTTATACCTCTAGATACGTCCATGGTTTCCTTACCCACGTCAAGGTTGACTTCAAAGGGAATATTGTTTCGGACCTGGATTTCGTTTTTGTACTGCCTTGCTGTACTGACATGCAAAGCGAGTTCAGCCTTTGTTGAAGTTCTTGTACGTTAAACTCAGAATATTATGTTGAATACCTACTTGAATAGGTACTCGAGTTACGTATAAATCGAACTATTCATCTAAGAAAGCAATATTTGCTATTTGACATTTGTTTGCATTGCGCACTTACTTTTATATGGCAAATGTCAAATTTTAACCCCCCAGAACAGTTGTTGCTTGTGCGTGTATGAAACAATTGATGAATAGGGAACAAGAGAAGCATGTCAGGGTCGAAGATTCATAGTCTCTGCTTACCCCGGTGGGTAATACGTTATGTAATACGTTATGATCATATTTAAGATTTTATGATATTATTTTCCCTTTTTTACCTTTTTTTCCATTTTTCCTAATGCCTTTTCTCTTTATATTTTGCCTGAGTATTTTGCTTTCCATTTTATTAAAGCAATATATTGTATTAAATATTGAGTATAGCCATGTCCATTTCCACGTAGTATTTGAAATCAATCATATTCTTTTCTCAACAGTTTCATTTCCTAGATTAATATATCGTTTCCCCATTGTGTTTTCCGTAGCTTTCCCATCGGTTGGTTCCATACAACTCCCTTAGAATCTAGGTTGCAATTTCCTCTATAAAATGAGCCACGCACCGTTGATGTATTGTTGGCAAGCTCTGAAAGAAACTACTATAATATTCCTTGATAATAATATGATGTTGTTTGAGGTGCGGCCATGTTCCCACTTCCTACCTATTCCTTATAAAATGGACGATCTATTGTGTTAAAAGTTCCACGCGTAGATGTTCTTTTGTCGTTGTCTTGATTTATTTTTGGTCGTCCTCGATTTGGTGTGAAATCACGGTCAGTAGACAGTAACCGATAAAGTTACGTTTGGAAACTATTTGTTTCCGCGTCGGTTTTGGTTTAGTTTTTCGTAACAAAATATTTATATAACATAAGATCACAAGTATATCCCAACTGGGGTAGTCAGAGGTACATCGATCGCAATGAACTTTGCATCCACACCTCACCGATCTGTTAAACGTGATAGGTCGTGAGCCGTATCGCCGTCTATAATAGTCAAGCGTTCATGAAAATATTTATAATAAATATAATGTATATTTATGTAAAGGTAATGATGCGGGTTAAGAGACATCGCATATGCAATTTGCAAGCATGTTGCTTAAAGGAGAACTTCTAAATTAAGGATTTGGTCACAATAGATCTTACAAGGTCACAATTGCCATTTGGGCTGCTTAAACTCGAGGTGTTCCTTTTTCAAATAATAATAATAATGTTACCTATAGAATGGTAACATGTTACTCTTACCCGACATTACAAAGTCTCCACAGATAATTACTTTTTAGTAGGCTAAATAAAGTTTTTTTTTGAGTTTGAGTAACACCTTACTTTAACCTTTCTTATTGATTTTCGTTCGAAAATCTAAACGTTCCTTTCTGATCTTTCATTATTTATTAATGTGATAATTTAAGTTGTTGAATATTTTAAGAGGGCAACGTTTAATATTTAGATATTAATCTGATGGTCATATATATATATATATATATATATATATAGTTTATATATTTATGTATAGTTTATATATTTATGTATAATATATATATGTAGTTAAATGTACTTATTTTATGTAGGTTGTTCTTTTAATTATTTATTTTGTTAGAATGCACTAACCCGCTATTATTATACTTGTACAAAATTTTCCTGTACCCAAAGGTTGCCTGGAAGAAATTGCTGCATGAGCAATAAGGCCGCCTGTTGTGCTTTTCTGTATATGTTGTCCTTATCTCTGTATTTTGTGTCCATTGTGCTCAATAAAGTATTTTATCTATCTATCTATCTATCTGAATGTTTTAGTACTATTCGGCTTAGTGTTATTAAAATCTCTACAATGAATCAAATCAATCTTTTATATTTTATCCAATATCATCATCATCTCCCTTGCGTTATCCCATTTTAATGGGGTTCGATTACCTACTCGTAACCTGAAGATTTGACAGGACCGGTTTTTTACAGAAGCGACTGCCTGTCTGACCTTCCAACCCGTGAAAGGAAAACCAGCCCAATGTAGGTTAGGTTACATACCTTGTGATGTTTCCTTCACCGCTCAGTACGTGATAATCATTTATTAATATGATTCAAACATAAATTCGAAAAACGATTTCGAAAATCATAGGTTTAGGCCCGTGCTGGATTCGAACCTGCGACCTTACAGTGAGAGTCAAGCTTTTTTCCAACTGGGCTATCACGGCTTTTTATCCAATATTTATTAATAATAATAGGAAATTGTTAGTCTTCAGATAATCAGAACGATCCAATAAATTCCCAAAATTACGATAAAGTTTCGAAATTGAACAAGTTACCTTAAACTTATTTTTTTATAGTAGTTTGTCATTTCTCTTATTTGCATATGGTATGCCAGGTAAATGTATATAATTGAATTTTGTTTTTAATTAAAATATATGTCTCAAAAGTTTTCAACACCAAGCCTATATTTCACCGTAAAAGGATTTTCCAGAAAATTTATAACGTGATCTGTTGTTTTTATCAACCCGTCGGGTTTATTAAACAGTCCGCTTTTTTATATTTATTTTTTTTACGTTTTATTAACGGATGCATCCATAATATATTTAGCGGAAACAAGATTGCGAGAGCCAAATGATAAGCGAAAAGAATTCTCCTTTTGTATTCCCGACTCTATTGTTCCTATTTTTAAAATTCGGAATCTCACCAGCTGTTTCTTTTCTTTTCAGATTGGAAGTTTTCTTCACCAATCAACGGCACTAATGAAGCAATCCGCAGACGGGATATTGAACTAGCAGCCACTCGAGCCCGCTTCCAAGAGCAATAAAACAACACGCCACTGCCTCTTCATACCGAATGCTGAGCAAAAATAGACTCTATAATAATAGCCGATAGACCTAAATCAACCACCACGACGTATCCCAATGGCTATGCTCGGAATCGCAAAGACAATCCAGGCGATATGTCAATTAAAGCTCAGGAATAACCAACGGCATCCAAAAACGACAAAACTTCACGACGAGGTCATTTTTCAGACTTGATTCATCAATTAAGTGGAATATAAAGCAGGAAAAATCAAAACCAATGTATGGTAACGCTAAAAAAACGCTCAGAGCAATCGCCCAAGCCAGGGACGCGTATGGCGACTCAAAGTCATAAACATTATCCACTGCCTCGCTTTGTTGCTTTACCTTCGAGCCTTCTCATACTGGTGTCTCTAGTGTTACTGCCACAGGTGCTCGCCTCGGTTGACCTCGACGACGACGCCCTCAACGCCGAGTTCAACGCCACAAATCCCAACTCCACCGTCAACTGGACTCTGTTCGACGACAACTCCACTAGACACGACCACATAAAACATCCCAAGTACTCCACACCTGTCACTGTTCTTCTCGTGATTGTTTTTATGATAGTAATATTCGTCACGATAGTTGGCAATATCTTAGTAGTCGTCGCTGTTTGTTTAGTAAGAAAATTGAGAAGACCAAGCAACTATTTGATCGTGTCGTTGGCAGTGAGCGACTTGTGTGTGGCGATTATGGTGATGCCTGTAGCTATGGTGTATGACATCATGGGCAGATGGCCTTTCGGACCAGTATTATGTGATTTCTGGGTATCAAGCGACGTATTATCCTGTGCTGCGAGTATCCTTAATCTGTGTATGATATCAGTAGACAGATATTACGCTATAACAAAGCCTTTGGAGTACGGCGTGAAGCGAACGCCGAAGCGGATGCTGTTCTGTGTTTTCATTGTATGGATGGGTGCTGCGTTCATATCGCTTCCACCTGTACTTATTCTTGGAAACGAGAAGTCCGAGACTTCATGTTCCGTCTCACAAAACCAAGGTTACCAGATCTATGCTACCTTCGCTTCTTTTTATTTGCCATTGACGGTCATGATAGTGGTGTACTACAAGATATTCAGTGCTGCCAGAAAGATTGTGAAGGATGAGAAGCGTGCGCAGTCACACTTGGAGACGCATTGTTACTTAGAAATAAATGTGAAGAACGGCGGTGGCGCCGAGGCCAAGCTTCTGGGGAACCAAACCAACCAACCACCGCAACCCGCGAGAGGTTCGACTGCTAGTACAAATACA
Organism: Pectinophora gossypiella; assembly: GCF_024362695.1. Classification (NCBI taxonomy): domain Eukaryota; kingdom Metazoa; phylum Arthropoda; class Insecta; order Lepidoptera; family Gelechiidae; genus Pectinophora; species Pectinophora gossypiella. The sequence continues at coordinate 4,531,615 of NC_065425.1, read as the reverse complement.
ACAGTAAGTATTAATTGTTCTAGGTTTAACTTTAAAAAGGAATAAATACTAACAATTTTAAATTACAAGTCCCAAACAGATGAAAGTCAATCAGAACCAAAAGGTAGAAATTGTCTCACCATTAAAATAATTATATTATGGCCATTCATAAAAAATACATAGGTACCAAAAATTTAAATAAACAAAAGGGTTTTTCTCATTGTTACAGATTAGTGTAGAAAAAAATGAGAGCACAATAGGAAGATGTTTCAGCGGGCAGCGGAAATCAAATGAGTCGCAGTGTCCGATGCTGCAGAACAAAACACCCACTAAACCCATTCACACTATAAATCGGTCCACATCGCAAGTGGGCACGACTCCAGACAACAGCAAACTAACAATCAAAGAACGACGAAGACAATCCTCTGAAAGTAGCCATAAGCTGGCCACAAACAGAATTAGATCGTCGCTTTCAAATTTTGCTCAAAAAAGTCATTTTGCCAAAGACTTACTACATTCGCACTCTCCACATCAAAAGAAGCTTCGTTTCCAACTCGCTAAAGAGCGCAAGGCGTCTACTACTCTCGGCATAATCATGTCAGCATTCGTCATCTGCTGGTTGCCTTTCTTCGTGCTTGCCGTCATTCGGCCTTTCGTCGCCGAAGACGCGATCCCCGATGTGGTCAGTGCCCTCTTCTTGTGGCTAGGCTACATTAACAGTCTTCTGAACCCTGTCATATACGCGACCTTGAACAGAGACTTTAGAAAGCCGTTTCAAGAAATACTCTTCTTCAGATGTTCGAATCTGAATCATATGATGCGTGAGGAGTTCTATCACAGCCAATACGGTGACCCAGACCAACATTACTGTGTCAATAATACCACCAAAGTGCAAAATTATGATGAAGGTGTAGAAATTGTGTCCGCAGTCGATAGGGAGGACAACAGAGCCTCCGAGAGTTTTCTATGATTGTCAATGCCCGAGGTCGATACAAGAGACCTAGATACTGTGATCTAAATAAGACTTTTAATAATTATAAACCAAGGTCTAACAGTGTTTTCGTTTTAAGTTACCAACTTTTGTATTTACGTAACTGTTGCAATTTAACTAGTCGATGTTTTGTATTTCATAAACTTTATTCCTCTGATGTTTTGTTAAATAAAATTAATTTTTAATGTAAAAATAATAAATGTGTATTAAAATAACGTAAATTCTAGTATGATAAGATCCAGATGTCAGTTGGAGATAATTAACTGAAAAGTGTTTTGGAATGACCAAAGATATAACTTACTTATACGAGAGGGTTTTATAATATTAAGCTGTTGTGAAACTGATAAAGTTAGTATTAAATTGTATTATATTGTTATTACGGATGGTGTATATGTATGGACTTAAATATAGAAGTATTTTAATCCATGTGATAGTAGGTTTAGTGTTGTCTTTTGTTCTGTCTTTAGTTTTTTTTTTTTTACATCACTGTATTCATTTATTTTAATATAATTCCTCTAAGATATGTTTTCAACTTGTTCATTTCTGTTGCATCCGTTGTATTCTCCTAAGTTGTACCCCTGAAATAGTTGTGTACGCAATTGGCACTGCCAGGAAAAGTAATATTAAGTACATAGTAATACGGTACATGTAACGATTATAAATATAATAGAAACTGCTAATTAATTATATGTATATGTCTTCATAAAAATGTGTCTTCACAAAGTGTTATCACTTTTCTCTTGGCCTATATTTAAATAGTAGTCATCATTGATTAAAATTTCTTTATACGCAACATTTGCTAGCATATCATTATTATAAATACTAATATTTTATTTTACTTTCTTTTCCACGTATTCTTTCTTTGTATCATATTTAGAACAAAAGTCAGTGTTGTAAATAATGTTATTAATAATAAATAATAATTCTAGTAAAAAATAATTACTCGTTGTACGTATCAGAATAAATAGTTTATAATAACTTACATACTCATTTAAAATTGGTATAGCTTGGTACTGATTGATACATATGTTAAAAATGTTGATGAAAATCTTATAATTGTGAAAAACTTTAATAGAAAACTTAAGTAGATTTTTTTTTCCAAAAATAGTAGTAAACCCGTCATCCCGCATCGTAAAACTCTACCTTTATCCATAACTTTGATTTCATTAGGTAATTCAGTATTTCTATCTATCACTTTTCGAATTAAAACGCGAAAATACAAAGTAGATATTAGCTTAATAAAAATGACATGTTACGGTAGACTACTTATTCTGAAACTTACATTAATGATAATAATTAAGATATATCTATATTTGACACATTTTGCTGTGACATGACTCGCTTCAAGCACTGAAAGGAAAAAATTGTATTGCATTATTTAAAAGCTACTGAAAGATTTATGAGTGGATATTGCTTTACGTTATCAAACTCCGAATGAGGAAAATACTCCGTAGAAATTGTAAAGTGCACACGCACATTCTTGAAATTTGTGGTTAATAGCTGTGGTTACGGATTGCCACAAGGTGGTGATAGTTCAAAACCGAGGGAATGTGCAACTATTTTAGACTAATTCCGGTTGGTGTCGGGATAATCCGAAAGGTTCTTACAGACTGTTTGTCTGAAGGCCGTCCGATCTTAGACCGCAGTGCTTTAAAACGAGATTGGCTTAAATCGGACCACTTTTAAAGGGGATATTAAAGAAGCATCCGTCCCAGCGTAAAAATATAAAACAATAATGTAGTTTTTATGCCATGGTTTAACTGCATCGTAACTGTAAACAGACTACAATTCAACTGTAACCTAACTGTAATCCAACTGCAATTCAACTGCAATCTAATAGAAATACAACGTCTGTTTATTCATAAAAAATAATGTGACAGCAAAATGCTACAAATATAGTTGATTTTTAGCTATAAATGTAGGTGAGTATAACGCAGACACCGTGTGGGGAAACTACGCTTGGAAAATAATTTCACAGTTCAATTTGATGTTTAATGAGAATACTAAATTCCTTTGATGTAGTTTCTTTCCATAGGAATAATGTGGTTGTGTGTGAGTAATATTGGTATCCGTTTTGTTTCCGTACTTCAGTAGATTATACGAAAATCTTTTTAATGTAAATACGACGTTGATGTTCATACTCAAAATGGTTGCCTTTACTTTTTCTGGCACATTGAACTGTTTTAACACTTTTTCGAAATGATTCTCAGTGTATACTGAATTATGTATTTCATTGATACCTTTGAAAAGCTTTTGTGCTAAACAGCGCCTAAAAAATAACGTATGAGGAATTTAAAGTGGTTTCACTTCATGAAATATTACAGTACATTGTGTACTCTTAGGTGATTTTGCTATAATAATAACTATGTTGAACGCAGAGTTTCACCTTCAGATAATAATAAAACTAGACACATATAAAGCTGCGCGTCCACTTGCTCGGAATCGGAGTGGACGGAGCGTCAGGATTTATTACTTTGTATCATAGTGCAGCACGGGCCACAAGCGTTGTGTTGATTCCTAATATAAATCGGTCGAAGGCAAATCCACATCAGACGTTGCTATGACAACGCTTGTTATTTCATAAAATACCAACCCTCGGATCTTCACGCTCCGTCCGGTCTGATTTTGCTTTAGTGGATGCAAAACTTAAGAACAGTGTTGGACTAAAATAACCCCCGTAGCGCATGTACGAAAGCAGTTTATTTAACTGTTACAATATTATTTATAACGCCCGTTTAAAATAACTCTAAAAGTGAAAGCATAAAAAGAAATTACATGGTACCTATTTAAAATATTTGTTCTACTAGGTTTATATGTGTTACTAGACATAAAAAAGTTTTATTCTTGAGTGATGTAAAGCAGCAATTTTGAGTACGAAAGCCACAATCGCTACGTAGGAAATCTACTGACATTAAGAGAAGTGTAAAGTTGTACCTTAATCGATGTACTTTGAGCTCCTTTCAGGTTGGATTAGGATCGGTAGTTGATAAATTCATGTACGATATCAAGAAATAGGATACTGAATCATATATTATTTTTGATAAACTTATCCCGATTAGTTCTATAAAAGAAAATGCCGTTTTGCATGAACCAACTTTGCTACAATTTGCTTGCTATATATAAATTACAACATTCTTGTTTAAGAAGATATATCCTATTTTTATTATTATTTAAATGTAAGTACCTGTAACTAATGTATAACACACTTTATTTTTGTGGACACCATATTTTGAAACAAAACACTGTTACTATAAAAATACTTTTATAAATAGTTTTATTTGATACTGAAGTAAATAGTGTTCACATAGTTACAGCTTGGCCACAATAATTACACCTAAATTTTGTGTAGATTTCTTCTAAATAATAAAGCGATTCAACATTTTATGATAGACATTAAAAATGTGATAATACTGTAAAAAGCAGATTTCATTTACGACTTTAGTTTATTGTTGGCAAGCTATATAACAGTAGCAAGTTCATAATCATTGTCATAAAAGTCTACATTTTTTTAACGATATTGGAATACCTCTGTGAAACATCCTCTTTTATATAATTTTATTCTTGTGTTCAGTTTTTTGCTAAATAGTTTAACCTTTAACCTAATTCAATCCAGGTAAAAGGAAAGAGTAGAACAGTGTAGTTTCGATAAGGATAGTTTCATAATCGAAAAATGTTATCGAAACTGTACAACACTTGATAACTCTATCGATATTCAAATTCAAAATATCTTTATTCACCAGGTAACGTAGTTACACTTTGAATCGTAAATGTTTTACCGAATTATACCGATACCTACTGTCTATATTATTACTCTATTTCGGCATGGAGTAACTAGATGTCGCTAGTCGTCTAAGCTTACATATGAAGATAAGTGTCATCTAGTGACGGTGTGTCGTATCATTACGAATGCTTTGATAGTTAGTACAAATGTTCGCCACCAGAGCGCGCGTTTTAGCGGCAACTTTTCTCGTATGGCAAGGAACCCGTTGTTTTATGTAGAATATTAGTTACTTGTAAGTATAATGAGGGACTATGCAAGCTACGTTCCCCAAAAAATATAGATGGCGCTGTTCAGATTTAAAGTAAAAAATACCAATTTTCTCATTACTCGGAGTACATAATTATTCAAAAATATAATGTAATGGCAGATGCATCTATAAAAATAGTTAAAGCTTGATATTTGGCTCAGATACGTATATAATTATATTGCTTCTCTTCGTTTTGATCAGAATAATAATGGGTGGGAGATTTGTAATTGTGCCTGGGTGTAATATCAAAGGTCATCATTTATACTCGAAAACAAATATAAAATATGTATATGTCTGTTATACATGAAATTAGAAGGGCTAAACGAGGAGAAATCTATACAGCGCCATCTGTATACGTCGCCTAGAAAGTCCCTCATTGAATAGTTTTGGTTCTATCGAGTATAACGGGTTCTATACTGTCGATATTATTATCAAAGGTAATGATTTGATATGGATGAAATATCTTTATACCTATATACAAGTTACATGCTACGAGTATAATTGCACGAATAGCCTACAAGTTGTTTGTGTTATGTAGGTTACACTAATTAGATTACCAGATTAATTGCGTGGTAAAGCTACGATCCTAAGCCAATCTTTGTTCAAGAAGACTTTAATATATATTAATTAGGTATTAATATTTATTAGGGCATGTTATAAAAGTAGTCGTTTTAAATACAGACTGCTCGATTCGTGTGCATTATTTTTTTGTAGTAGAAACTGGGTGTTTTGTTATTATGGAAATATTGTATACAATACTATTTTTTTCTCCTCCCTCCTTCAAGGTTTAGTCCAAGTTTAACTATGCTATTTTTAAAATAATAATAATAATAAAGTTTATTCAGGTAAAATCTACGACACACATATACATTTACAACATTAAAATATACACACATTAACATTAATATTTAGTTGGAAAACATAAAGGTATATGGGTGCCGCAGTTCACCAAAAAAGGCCAGGGTTCAGTGAAAATTTACCCAGAGGGCAACACTGATTTTCAACCCACGCCGATCGGTGAAACGCGAGTACCCGCACAATAAATTTTAAAAAATAAATAAAGAGTACAAAAAAAGCGACTTAGTGTTACACATGGAAAGCAGAAACAAAACAATAAAAGAAAAAAATATTACACTAAAAAAAGGATCTATAAGTGAGTAGTGAAAGCAGTGTGTAGCTATGGTGCATGTGATGTGAGTGCGATAATTAAATAAACTTCATAATTTAAATAATCAAAATGCCTGTACATAGAAAAAAACATAATTGGAATAGGTACTACATATTTATATAATTCATTTTGAAAATAATAACTATTTCGAATTGATATAATCGAATTTCAATATTCCATAAATGACGTCTTGGGTAATAGGATTATTATTCAATAAATAATATGTCAATCCATTTATGATTGTTGAACTATGACATATCATGAGTTTTCCTAAGAAATTGAATGCTTATTTAATTCAAATGTACATTTATTCCAAATAAAATAAAAGACAAGATTATAAAGGTGAATGACATGTGGGATAATGAAGCTACATGTGGATTATGAAAATGAAATTGGGACCTTGAAATTCAATCTCTTTGGAATTTGAACCCAATCCGTACCCTAGACGAAATTATGGTAACCTTTTATATAACAAGGGGGTAAAAGTGGATACATCGTGTTTCGCATTATGGACTTAAGTAAGATAATGGACTACGAATCGTAATACAATAGAGTGGGCATATTTTATTGTTATTTATAACAGGTGTTTGGGACATCATAGATATTCTTGTTAAGTAGATATATACTTGGAAATGTAATAAACATTGCTGTCCAACAAAGTATGCACACCATTTTAAAACTGCTGGACCGAATTGCTTTTTAATTTTTTTAGCCTTTTGAGTTTTAGGTATGCGAAAAATTCGGAAAAAACTGAAGATTACATTTTCGTCGTCTCTTGGATCCGTTAATAAATACATTAGGAAATAGTTCTGGAAAATCTCGGGACTGAATATCCCGGGATTTGTTTAGTAAATCCCGGGAATATCACTAACCCGGAAATCTATCATACATAAACTTGTATTCTATTGTATATAAATCATTTTATAACCATATTTTAACCTTACAAGAGCCCGTAAATAGTCTACTGACGACTTGCGACTTTTATAACCCATTAGGTATTATGGGAGTGAGTTTATGTGTCTATATTATGTTTATTACGGTAATATACAAAACACCCTGTTTATCATGTAAATAGTTATGTGTATTCATAAAAGAGCTCTTAAAGTACAAAATGTCAGTTTTTATGTTTCTCTGTGTAAATTCTGTTATAACTTATAATTCATTTATTAAACGATTAGACAGAAGGTGACATAAAGGTCATAAGGTTATTTATGATACACAATTCTCTTTTTCGATTTGCATTTAATATGTTTTATTCCATACCTATACATATTTAAAATACAAAATTTAGAATACATATACGTTTATTATATCAAGAATTGCTAAAAGTACATGAATATGTTTTTAAAAAGGTTCATTCCGTTTTTGTAAAAATGTGTATCAATAAACTAAAGAAGCAGATTCTGCGTCAATTGGAACGCAATTTTACGAAGTGTCACCTCTTTGACTTTTGTTGTCTTTTGATCGACGTTCGAGGTGCATATTACGACCGGTTGCCATACAACCATAAAGTTGAAGTTGAAGGTGCATATATGTTGTAAATAAAGCAACGCTGTAAGGCAAGGTAGGCAAGATTTCATTAAAATCTTCAAAATCTCTGCTTCTGACTTACCTCTATTTCACCTTTTGTCTAATGTTAAATTAAATGAAATTAAAAAACGCAATATGTTTTTGAGTACCCATTAATATATTTATTACTTCATATTGTATTACTGTAAACTTTGTAATAATAATAATAACATATTTCGTGAGCTAAGTAGCGAACAAAATCAAATTCCTATCTTTGGCATTATTGTATTTTTCTTATGTAGAAGTCTTTGGAGCGACGAAATAAAATTAGATTTTGAAAAATAGTTAGAGTTTAATTTATTCTTTGAATCTTTCCAGGTACCATATACCTACCTTTTTAGTAACATTGGACTTACGGAGCTGGGTAAGGAGAAAAACTTTACTATAAGTACAGGGTATTAGTGACATCGTAACCAATACTGAGGGGGATGATTACGACCATGATTCTGAGTTAATATCAAGTGGAATTTTCTGTCGCAAAATTCATGTATTTTTTTATTAATATTTTCAAAACCAGTGTTATCGTAGCAGCCGAGGTAACCAAAGTGACTTCAAATTTAGAATAGGATCAAATATATAATTATTATTGCATACAAACAAAACATCAAAACATTTTTATAACATTTATCAACCGTACAAATGGGGACAGTAGGTATATATTCCTAGCGGTGAGGAAAAAATCAAGGACAGAACATTATAAAAATGATGCTCTTTCTCCTTTAACGAGGTAGCTGGTATAAACACGAGCAGAGCGAGTTATAGCGTAGGAATGATAGGCTGAATGAAACGGAACGTAAAAAAGGATTTGCGCAATGAGAGAATAATGACGTTTGGTTGTTTTTAAGTCGAAAATGTAAAATTGATAAAACTCGAAATTAAACAAATTAGTATAAAATATTTATAATCGTTTTCCATCATGCCCCATCACACATAATAGGAAATGGATTGATTTACGAATACATAATTTGTATTGTGTGGCTTGTGAGGTCAAGGACCTCTTTAACCGTGGTGTCACTATTGAGCCGCCAAAGGCCCCTGACATGGCTCATGTGACGACTACATACTTACAATGTAAATAGTAGTCGGGACCGACTACTTAACTTGCCCTCCGAAGCGCGAATCAACTTACATTCGGACAAATCGTTCAGCCTGCAGCGTCCTAATGAAACTAGGAGTGATTTTTGAGATATCTTCCTACCGGGATTCGAATCGGAGACCTCCGAATCATGAGCCCAATACTCAACCACTGGACCACAGAGGCCGATTAGTGATTCTATAGTCAAGTTTTTATACATTCCAGTACATTTATTAGAGTCCCTGAGACAATGTTCGTGCCTAACGTGCACCCTCAGGCTTATTGTCCAAAATTGTTGTACACAGTGAGAGCCCTCAGGGCTCCTCATTTTTAATAGAACTTCTGCTAAAACTGCTACTTGTGGGGATTTATAATTGGCTTTATGTTACTAGTTCAATTATTAGTCAGTAAGTGCTGTTGATATTCCAAATATTACATAACTAAATAAAAATAATCATAGAATAATAAAATTTAATACAATGGATAAAAGATTTGCGAAAGCGGTATATAAAGCGAATGTTGATGGTAGGGCTGGCTGAGGAAAGGACCTAGAGAAGGACATTGGCCAAATTGGAAATGTCCTTAGAGAAGGTTTAGTACGATTTACTCTGAACCGGCGTGTGTGTATAAAGCGATTGATGAATTGATGAAGCAAGAGAAGTGTGTCAGGATCGAAGCAAATTATATAGTCTCTGCTTACCCAGGTGGAAAATAAGCGTGAGTTTATGTAAGTATGTATTAAATAAAAGAGTCCAGACAAAAAAGAGACAAAAATAACACTTCTCCGCTTCGCGCGTCACATAGTAAAGCTCTTAATCTGTGCGGATGCCAGTTTGCATGTCAAGCTAATGATTTCAAAGCACGCTTTCATCGCGGCACTTCAGAATGCATGGCAATGACCTTTGTGTCACTTAAAAATAGCCTAACGAAGCGACTCATTACGACGACATCGCATGTTTGGCGACAATTCGGTAAAGGATGGGCTTCATATCTGACAAGGTTTATTGAGTCGAATTGATCTTTTTGGCAGTTCCTTCTTTGTTCCTTTAGGTGAGTAATTGTTTACAGTTGGGGTCGCAGCTTAATTGAAAGTCTATTTATTTATTATGGTGCATTAACGGCAGTATATACACAAACACATAAAATAAAATACATAACATAAAACAACCATAAACAGCCTATATACGTCCCACTGCATGGAGCATACTCCACCACGCTGCTCCACTGCGGGTTGGTGGAGGTGTTTTTACGGCTAATAGCCGGGACCAACGGCTTAACGTGCCCTCCGAAGCACAGAATCATTTTACTTTTTCGGACAATCAGGTGATTCAAGCCTGAAAAGTCCTTACCAAACAAAGGACAGTCTCACAAAGTGATTTCGACAATGTCCCCATCGGGAATCGAACCCGGACCTCCAGATCGTGAGCCTAACGCAAAAAAAAAAACAAACGAAACGTTTCGGTATGCCTGCCAATTATAGACGCATACAACACTGATAATAAAAAATAAGTCCACATGAATTGTAAAATGTTTGGTTTTTACCATCATAAAGTCGCCGTTTGGTGACCTGATATTTGAAGGGTGCTCTTAAACTCTGTTGGTTGTATGGTTATTAATAAGCTTATATAATGTTAATATTACAAAATCAACTGAAACTCAGACCAGTCAACATCATCTCCCTAGCATTATCTCGTTTTTCACAGGGTCCGTTTACCTAACCTGAAGATTTGACAGGTCCGGTTTATTAAAGAAGCGACTGCCTGTCTGACCTTCAAACCTGCAAAGTGAAAACCAGCCCAATACAGTTTAGGTCATATAACTCCAAAACACATTTCTCGGATATGTGAGTTTCCTCGCGATGTTTTCCTTCACCGCTGAGCACGTGATAATCATTTATGATCCGAACATGAATTCGAAAACAAATTCGACAAACTGAAACTCAGCCAGTATCCACACAAAATGAAACACACAAAATCAACATATTTACCTACCTACCCTTACGCATGACTTAGGCAACAAAACATTGAACGAGTTCGTCCATTCATCAGATTTCATTCCCTGATTAAATTATTCTGCCAATTTACCAATCTGTGGTCACAGCAATGTTTTATCACAAAACTGGGTTATCAGTTGAAATGGGTATAGACAGTTTCGATTCTATTTTAAAACCAATGGATTTGGGTGAACTCTGAGTGTGAAATGAAAAAAACAGCCCATATATTTTTTTATTGAGTATTTAAAGTAAGTAGGTAACATTATTTTCTACCTAATAGCTAGGCTGTCTGTTTCCTCGAAACCTTTTTGCTCTTCGTCGAAACTCCTTTCCACTGCTCCACCTCGAATTTCTGAAGAACAATATTCATGTAGAAGGATTTTATAGATTTAATAAGATCATACATATAACCGTCAAATGCAGCAAATGGAATTCTATAGTCTCTGCTTACCCCGGTGGGAAATAGGCGTGAGTTTATGTATGTATGTATGTGTATATAACCGTCCCTCTGCTGGGGACAGGCCTCCCCTTAATCAACCGGGGGTATGGAGCATACTCCGCCACGCTGCTCCACTGCGGGTTGGTAAAGGTGTTTTTACGGCTAATAACCAGGACCAACGGCTTAACGTGTCCTCCAAAGCACGGAATCATCATACTTGATTCAAGTCTCACTCACAGTCTCAGAAAGTGATTTCGACTATGTCTCCATCGAAAATCGTACCCAGACCTCCAGGTCGTAAGCCTAACGCTCTAACCACTAGACCAGGGAGGCTGTGAATAAGATCGTATTCGTTATAATTATAATATATTTTTATTTTCCTACAACACACAATAGTCTTCAATGAAAAGCTTTGTATTGTGAATCCCCATCCAATTCCATTCATGACGCTTTTTTAATAAGATACTGTTTTCCTTATCGAAAACGGATAACGGATATGTCTGCCTTTTCCGAGTGCTGTAATATGGACAGCAAAGTTAGATAAATTAAACATAAATATACACTTTTGTATGGATTATAAAAGACATAATAATACATAATATCAGCGTCGTGGTTCGCCGCGATTTGTACTGAGTGAGACCCTTTTATCTCAGGACGTCCACCACCACCTTATGATCATCTCGACAAACATCCGTCTTGCTTTTTTGTAATTGTTTTAGTGGAAATTTGATATGATGTTGTTGCCGTCTTTTTTTGTTTTATAATAAACTATTTCTATTCTATTCTATTCTATTCTATACATTCTTTGATAAAATCACACTTGGAAATGGTCTATTCGAAACCGTTCCCCTTTCTTGTGTCGGTTGTGAGATAAATAAAAATATAAGTTTAAAAACTAAAAGATTACGGAAAAATTACGCTCTAAAAGGTATTCATATCTTATATAGTCTTTTTAAACCTATATTTTTATTTATATTATTTTGCTAACTTAATCATAAAGACAACATGCTTCCGATGCGTGCTTTATGCAAGATTTGGAGATAAAATCTAACCGGAACATATCTGAGTAGTCATATTATTAATTCAATTTCATTATTGAGTAAATGCAAGAAAACCTGCAAGTGAAGTCTAGTACTATGTACATATTTGAAATGTGCAAATTAAACCCTTTCATTAGGTACCCAACACACTATAATTAAAAAAAAAATTTTTTTCGTGTCACTCTATGTCCTCTAGAGGGCGCCACATTGAATTTAGCGTGGCGTCACATAGCCTATATAACTACCGGATAGCCAAGACGCTTCTTTTGACACCTCATTTGTTAAATTGTGACAGGTGGCTTAGAAGTTAGGTTGGAATTAGGCGTGCATACACACACACTTTTTGCTTCGCCGCAGCCGGGTAAATTCCTACCTCATCAAGCCTGGTTACGGCCAAGTAGTTAATGTCATATGCTAGAAAACAATAAGTCACATTAAAAAAATAACTATAATGTTTAATAACTAAAATGGCGACTTGTGTATTTAGAAAGTAAATTACGATGCTAAACGAAATAAAGTTCCTGGGATCACATTTCACAGGTAATAAAATTTTTGCAAACTAAAAATATCATATTTTTGCGATGTAGGTACTTATTTTGAAAACGAAAAATAATTGTGTTATGTCAACTGACGCAATCGAAATTCAAATTCTTTTTGGCTATCAATATACCGGCAGGGTTTCACAATGAACAAAACATTTTTTTTGTCCACAACATACACTACATAGTATAAAACAAAGTCGCTTTTTCTGTCCCTATATCCTTACTAACGCTTAAATCTTTAAAACTACGCAACGGATTTTGATGCGGTTTTTTTTAATAGATAGAGTGATTCAAGAGGAAGGTTTATATACCTATATAAATAACATCCATCAAATAGTGGAGAAATACTGTTATTTTTGGGGTTTTTAATGTGATGTCGTAAATAATTTCATTTTTTCCTTAGCATTGTAAGTAGTAGTACCCTCCAACAAAATACGTGTGTTACATTTTTTTTTGTTACTTACAGAAACTTTCACGGTTAATCGGGTCGATTGAAAGCGCTCGTATGAATAAACCCTTTTCCGATCTGATAACCCATAACTCGTGCACAAAAGCATCGCATTTTTACACCCCATGTCTCTTCTACTTTTTGAGTATTTCGTAGTCCTAGACGGCTAAAGCTAATTAAGCAGATCAAGATCCTTTCGAATCGTACGCGCTGTTAGAATTTTTAGTTTTGTATGGAGTTATGTGGTGGAGTATGCTCCATACCCCCTCCAGTTGAACAAAGGAGCTATTTATACAATTTTATGGAATAATAATCACTATCCACCACCACCTTAATTGCTCATTTCGACTAACATCCGTCTTGCTTTTTTGTAATTCTTTTAGTGGAAATTCGATATGATGTTGTTGTCTTTTTTGTGTGTGGCGTCCTTTTATAATAAACTATTTCTATTCTCTTCTATTCTATACTATTACTGAACAGATAAGGTCGATTTATGTTTAATTTATTTTGAAAAATTCGTATGTCACCTAATGTGCCGTGTTTGATTCGGAAGAATCTCGATGTGCTTTCAGCATAACCCCTATAACCTTGTCATAATGTATTTAGTCTACCTACCCCCATTTTCACAATATTACAAGCTTCCACATTTGAATTTCAAATAACGGTCTTATGAGGTCACGTCCAATATGCCACCCTGTTTATTGTTTTAATTAACAAAAGGCTAAACAATTTCCCCTTACGACCTTTGACATTCTAAGTAAACGTTGTGGCAAATTGGGGGTTTTTTCCACATCTAGTGGGGTAGGGTTAAGTGACGTATATCTAATATCTTGAGACTTTTATGCGGGTAATAAAAATTCTTGCTTAAATTCATTTTTTATCATAGTTACATTACATTTCATAACAAAAACAGCCTATATGCGTCCCCCTACTGGGCTCAGGCCTTTCCTCTATAAACCTGGGAGGGAATGGACCATACTGCATCACAGAGCTCCACCACGGGTTAGTAGAGGTGTAATTTATCTTTATTAAAGTTGTAGTCTGTTTGATGTAAGATAGTTCCCACTTTTCGAAAAGTTTATAATTAAATTCTCAGGAGTTTTTTCGTTTACCTTTGGGTCTGAGTTTAAATTGAAGACTTTAGAAGTAATAATCTGTTCGTGAACTCCACCTTTGTAATGTGTAGTACAGGTCCTTCTTCCACTCAAACGACGCCCTGAGCCGAGGCTCGCGCCCAACTGGGTACCTACAGGCCTGTTGTCTTAAATGTTGTAACGGGTGAGAGCCTTCAGCGCTCCCTATTAGTCCGGCCAAGTAGTTAATGCCATCTGCGGCAAATCTACAATCATCAGTTCAATTTAAGAGCCACGCTCTTGTCGGTGTAGCATTTTTCATTCCAGTTTATCAAAGGTCAATTCCTTGACTTCCCTATAAGACACGACGTTAACCTTTTCTTTAATCTGTAATGTAAGCTCTTCTTAATAAGAACACGCTCTTTTAAATCTACAATAAGTCACGTCAAAAAAATGTAGTACAGGTTATCACACTCTGAAAATAAGTACTTTCCACGGTTTGTGGTCGGGTCAGGCCTGCAATGTCCTTGCCAACATAAAACAGTCGTGGTCTTCTTCTTCTATCGTGTGGGCTGTGAGGTGAATTACTAACCTCATCAACCCTGGTGTCAGGGTTATTATTGAGCCGCCACAGACCACTGACATGGCTCATGTAACGACTACTTACTTACATCAGCAAGTGGTAACCGGGACCAATGGCTCCCAGATTCAAATCCCGGTGGGGACATATTACAAAAATCACTATGTTTGGTTAGGACATTACAGGCTGATGATTCGTGTTTTGGAAGGCACAGTCGTGGTAAAAATAAGTTTGATGTAAAATACATTTATTCATAGAAATTAAGCTGTGTAAATAGTTTAAATCTAGTACTGGCCTAGAATAAACAGATAAATAACGCTTACATTTGTTTTGCAGGTTGTAAACACCTACATGCACTATTTTATATCATAAAAATACTCGGTACGTAGTAGAAATCACGTTGGTAGATTTAACAAGTTATTGTGAACACTTAGGTAGTACCGAGTAGGTAAACATTGTAAAATAAGTAATACGCCTCCCTTCTCTAATTCAATCGATAGAATCCGAAATGGAAGCTGATAAATTCTCACCCACCCAATAACTGACTGCTACCGAAATTACTTAGCTTTGTTGAGGTAAGTGTCTGCCGTCTAAATTCGGTTAAATCAAATCTAATCACATACACTTAATTGCATAGAACTTAATTTTAACAATCAGACATAAATAATTACGCTACAACTTTGGCGGCCTTATTGCCCTAGAGCAGCCACTTAAAACCATTCCCAATAAATCAAGAAACCTCTTGAGAAGCACTAAGGAACCACTACATTTCAAACTCGAGCTACGATCGGTATCGGCAGCAATTTCCAGGAATTCATACCAGCAATATGGCTACACTAAAATATTCCATAATTTTCATGTAATAACCTGCAGCTGAATAACATGCCATCGCTAGCAATCCATGTCGATTCGTGCCATGCAATTTGCACCACATTGCTACAGATATAAAGTCGTTGTACGATCTGCGGCGATATAGCGGGAAGGGATATATATTTTAATTGAAAAATTGCATTTGAAATGGATCGTTTAATTTCTAATCGTAAGAGTCTCTTTCTGGTTGCCGAAAGCAACATTCCGCTGCGAGAACTCTCTAACAGCTTGGAGCGTCAAGTGGGTACAAATATGTGTAAGTATGCTAAGTTGAGGCCAATTACAAGCTTCCACAAATAGAACAAAATCACATCAAAAGAAACTTATACAAACATTTTGTTTATTACGTATGTGGTGTTGTCAATCTTGTTGGCTCAGTGACTGAACTTTTGCTCTTTGACTATACCTAAGTGTCAACTGGCACACGTGCCTTTTTTCATGTCAGCGAGTTGCCACCTATCCTTAATAATTCGAACCCGCCATAGATAACCCGCCAAACCCGCCGTTTTCCATGAAAAGTCAATGTTTATACCGGGGAGGCTATACTTTTCAGCCGTTTGTTCCGTTGAAATGGCCGGGTCAAACTAGCCCCTCCTACAGTGTTGAACGTTATTGACAGGGAGGCAATCAGTGTCATGTGTCATTAACGGTCTCCATGGTCTAGTGGTAAAAGCGTTGGTAGAGAGATCTGGAGGTCCCGGGTTTGGATCCCGGTGAGAAAAGAGACAAAAATCACAGAGCTAGTAGCCAACCGATTCTTATGAAGGCCTCTGAAATCTGACTCAGCTGATTGTGACATTATACCAGAGTCCTGGATTTTACATCCTTCTGAAGTAGCACGAAACATGAGCTACTAAATATAGTCACCCATCAAATGATTGACCGCTGACATTGCTTAACATTGTTGATTGTCTCAATCAATAAGTACATACATATTTATATTATGAGATATGTGATCCTCAGTGAACTTTGTATTTATAGCATTTGGATCCTTAGTATTAATATTCATAATATATTCTTAGTATTATTAATATTCATAAGATTCTAAATCCAACTCTGTGCTCCAACCATTGTGTTTGCTAGCAACCAATTCCCCGAAGCGATTACTCGCCGATTTGAACAGATTTCGTTTCACAAGTCTTTTTTATAATTGGATACAACAGAAAAGGAAAGAGAGGAATGAGAAGACAAAGAAGAGCTTACATGGAATAAATGAAAGAAACAGCTAACGCCGTATCTTATAAAGAAGTTAAACAATTGACCTTATACATATAGTCTAGAACTGAAAGGCGGGTTTACACATAACCCTCCTTTTTACTTCGCCGTAGTCGGGTAAAAAGTGAAAAAATGACTAATCATCCACATCCGTTCGCTCCACAGGTTATTGATTGACGGTGGTATTCCGTTACGTTCCATTACACGCAATCAATCATTGATAAGCAACGAAACTTGGTGTTGTCTCACATTACGTAGATTATACTATAATGTGTTACATTTTGAGAACGACCATGTTTAAGTTTCTCGTGTTCTGCTTGAAATGAAACTTTTGAAGAATTATTTAAAAAGTACTTTTATTTTTTTTGACGTGACTTATTGTAGATTTGCCGCAGATGGCATTAACTACTTGGACTCTCACTCGGTACAACGTTTAAGACAACAGGCCTGAGGGTGCCCAGTTGGGCGCGAACCTCGGCTCAGGGCGTCGCGGCGTCGTCTGAAGGGAAAAATATTTGAAAGAATGAATCGACCCTAGTGGGTCGATAGCGATAAGCGCTGAATGAGGGAAATCGTCGACCACGCCGGCGGGGTCGGTATCGGGGAGTACTTGAATTTCGTGTAGTTACAGTTATAAGCTCGCGACTATATCCGGGTATTCAGAGCCGCCGGCGTATTGGTGTACAATTTATACTCTCACTAAATAACTACTTGCTAAAGTCTATAATTCAAATTCAAAAATATCTTTATTCAGTAGGTAACATAATTACACTTTGAATCGTCAATTTTTACATAACGAACGTCTTATCCGCCTAAAACTATTGCAGTTTCTCACAACCTGTATAGCCGGGGAAAAGAAGCTGCAAGAAAAACCTCGGCACAGGGCCCTAGACGTTCTTTAAAAATAAAAAATAAAATAATGTTATAATAATGTTATTAACCATTTGTTACTTACCATTGGGCCACAAATTGTACCCTAACTTTTCATAAGTATTTTAAGTGATGTTATAATTATAACAAGGTTATCCTTTAGTCAGAACAATGAAGAACTTCGTTAGGAAACCCACATTCCCGAGAAATGCGTTTCGGAAGTATGTGACCTAGACTGTATTGGGTAAGGGGTCAGAAGGTCAGACAGGCAGTCACTTCTGTAAAAAACCGGACCTATCAAATCTTCAGGTCCTTGCAAAAAACGAGATAACGCTAGGGAGATGTTATACAACAAGGTTTAAAACAGTGTAAGAGCGTTAAAAACATTTACAGAATTGTTACAAAGTCTTACATATTATTTTGTTATTAAATGTTATACTTAGACGACTGCTTCGCTGAACACCCAAACTGTGCTCCTGGTGGTAGAACGAGTAAATTTTGTATGATCCGTAGTGCTCCTTTGGTGGTTTGGTGGAGCACATCTTATGTCGTTATATTTATGGTTCCACTTTACCCCTACAAAGGATGGAACACATGTTCTTTATTCTTTAAATACTTAACATTATACATTTAAAACAAATATTTCAAGTACTTATTTCATTTTAGTAGTCCCTCCAATGTGTTCATAACTTAAAAGGAGCACGACAGGTAACTCAAAAGTTTCCCTTCTGTACCACTAAAGGGGCACAACAGAGCATTAGAATTTACCCGTTCTACCACCAGGAGCACACTTTGGGTGTTCAGCGGAGCAATCGTCTATACTTATATAAAAAGTGTTAGAACGGATAACCACGTCGTGAGAAAATTCCTTTCCATGGCTACTAGAGGGAGGGAGAGCGGAAGACATAAAACTATCTTGTTGACAAATGTCCAGAGGGTTTTTTCTGTTTTTTTTTTATTAAGATGGGTTTGCTCTTGATTTCATTTTTCCACGAGAAGATGAAGAGATCGACGTTGGAACGAGCTTACCCAGAAAATGCCTATTCACTCGTGATTTAAAGGACCCCGGGTTATAAGATACAGGCAGCCCATTCCATTCTTTGGCTGTGCGCATTATGAAAGATGAAGCGAAGCGCTTGGTGCGGATTAGTGGTATGTCAACCAAGTAAGGATGGTAACCCGCCGTACGTCTGGATATGGGTATTTATTCGTAGCCAGAGGGACATATGAAGACGCTGGGTCTCAAAGAAGACGATGTTTGTCAGCGAGATGCTTGGCGCCGCATGATTAGGAAACGACCCCGTATAACGGGAAGTGGCGAGGACAAAGAAGAAGAAGAAGAAGAAATACATACTCATATTGTTACGCTTCAATTATTTTTTTAACATGTTATTCCTACTGTGTACCATTACTCTAATAGTGCCCTAATACCTTTCATCATTTATTTATTTGTGCTTTCATAGTCCGTCGTAACAATTTTTCCTCAATTACCGAGATAGTATTTCCACCCTAAAATAATGTTTCTGAAGTAAATGCCACCTTATTCCTTCACAACATTGATGTTTTAAGTGCTTTTCTATCTTGGTAAGTTTCGGTACCTATTTTATACATTTTCTTTCTATTGCATACCCCGGCCACTTCATACAAACAACCTCGTTTTACACAGACACTACACATTGATGTAATCGTACGCGCGCGCATCGGTGTTTGTGACGCTTGACACCATAGGATTCAAGTCTAATCTGTGTCCGAGGGGTGAGGGGGGGGGGAGCGGAGAGTTGCCGTTCTTACCGGGACCAACGGCTTAACGTGCCTTCCGAAGCACGGACCATCTTACCTTCGGACAATCAGGTGATTAGCCTGTCACCTGTTTTGGATTTCACTGTCCAATGTGGCAACAGTTAATTAACTGCTGTATTTTTGTATGAACATCATCATCATCATCAGCCCATTAACGTCCCCACTGCTGGGGCACGGGCCTTCCCTATGGATGGATAGGGAGATCGGGCCTTAAACCATCACGCGGGCCCAGTGCGGATTGATGGTTATTAACGACTGCTAATGCAGCCGGGACCAACGGCTTAACGTGCCTTCCGAAGCACGGAGGAGCGAACATAACATTAACATAAGCCTACAATTATATTCCTACTGGGCTAGTCATAGCTACATCCATTGCAAGATGGACTAAGTACCCGCTTCACCTCTGGGCTAAAAAGGCCTCATTCAAGCAATTCATCAACATTGCGTACTAATTTTTATTAACGCAAATTTCAAATAGCATTATTGCTTTTTTAGATAAATTGCTTCGATGTGCCTTTATAACCCCCCGAGCTTCTCGTTTCTTGTGTCTGTGTTGAAAGTGTTTATATCTATAGAAAAAAAATCTTACTACGCAACAAAGATGAAACGTTAATTTGAAAATATTGAAAATATAAACGTCCATTTCTTGTTTGTGATGTAACTAGTTGTTAAGTGCAATAAAGTATATTAATAATAAAGTATATTAATATAATATTCATCCAAACAGCAAAATCTCGGGTTACTAACTATCGTGTTCCGGTTTTATTCGCTTGTAAAAGCAAAATGTTATCCAATTAAAAATACTACCCATTTGGGGCGCAGTGCAAAGTTATTAGGTACCTACAAAGTCACAATCAGTGCAGTATAACAACTGCTCCGTTGGACCTGTGAGTGAATAATAATCCCAAATATAGGACTCGTAACCGATAAAAACACACTTTTGAATGCGAAAATGAGGTAGAAGTTATTTTTACCTATGCCTTGAATCAAAAATGGTTTTCCTTAATTTTCCCAGTCATAAGTGGTTTCGAGTGTATCAAAGGCCAATTCCTTGACTTCCCTATTAGACACAACGTTAACCTTTTCTTTAACCTGTTCCATGTAAGCTCTTCTTGGTCTTCTTACTCGTCTTGGTGGTTGGAATGGAAAATGCTGCACAGACAAGAGCGTGGCTCTTATATTGATGATGATGAAGTGGTTTCGATTGGTTTTGATCGTTTATTAGTCTCGAAGAGCAACACGGGAAGGAAGTAGACATAGACAGGCAACCCCTCTGCGAACCCGTAGGTATATCACTGAAACAGGTAGTTCTATAAAACCTAGTTTCAGTCAGCCTGCGCACTAGACTGAATGTACAAGCGTTGCTAAAACAACGTCCGTGAAAAATTACTAATTGTACGGTTTTTAGTTGCAAAAAGGGATAGAGGAGCTCCGTGTTGCTCTATGATTAGTCTTGACTGTAATATGCAGGCTGTTAGTGACGTCGTAACAAACACTGAGCGTTCCGTCGCAAAATTCATATTTTTTGTGTTTTTTTTTTAAATTACTAACTACTTAGGCACTAGACCGACGGACCGCATTTCAACTGCAATCCGACTGCCAAACGGGCAGTGCGATTGCAGTTCAATTGCAGTCGGCATGCAGTCGTGTTGGATTGCAGTTGAAATGCGGTCCGTCTGTCTAGAGCCTTACTTAATTCCTTTTGCGATGGAAAACTCCACTTTATATCAACTCAGAATTATGGTCTCACTCATCCCTCAAAGTTTTCCTTACGATGTCAATAAACCCTGTATGTAAAACAGTAATACGTTACATATACATTTGGCAGGGTACGACATAATACCTGACTTGGGGTTAGCTTACTGTTCAAATATACTAAATCCTTATTCAATCCGAAGAAGGGTTGATAGTAAACAAGCGAGGTGCTATTCCAAGAATTTTCCTGTTTACACATTTTACGAGATAGCACTCAAATTGATCGGCCTTCAAATTGGCTGAATATTCGATTGTCCTGAAGTGGCTTGTCTTGTAAACTTCGAAGTACTTTATCGCGTTCTATTACTTTGTAGGGCCTCTGTGCTTCTACCTACGGTCCCTGTAGTCCAGTGATTGAGCGTTGGGTTCACGATCCGAAGGTCTCGGTTCGAATCCCGGTGGGGACATGTCACAAAAATCACTTTGTGATTCCTAGTTTGGTTAGGACATTACAGGTTGATCACCTGGTTGCCGAAAGTAAGATGATCCGTGCTTCGGAAGGCATGTTAAGCCTTTGGTCCCGATAGCTACATACTTACTGATGTAAGTAAGCAGTCACGGGATTTTGAGAGCTCAATAATAACTCTGACACCTAGGTTGAAGAGATTGGTAATTCACCTCACAACCCACACGATAGAATATAACAATAAAAAACTTAGTATTATGCAGCATTATACAGAAAATAAATTATGCAGCCATCTTGGTATTGCAAAGACACCGATAAGACTAGAAATATCACTATCACTAAGAAATATTAATTCACGCATGCGCGTTTAATATACCCTTGGACTTTAAAAAACATTTTCAATTTGTTAAAAAAACGACTAATATTTCCGGCCAAAATCTCCTTTGGTTCCCGCCTAAAAATTCGTCTACCTCCAAGTTTTTAAAAAAGGAAAACGTCAGTCGACGCACCGCCATCGCGCGCGTTACTTCGTACGGTTCTTATAAACGTTATATTTAATTAAACCTAATAATTTCGTTTACAATTCATTAAAAAATGCACCAGTGGCGTCCAGGATACCCCAAAGTCAGAAAACAATAAGGAAGAACATTTTGTGAGTACATTTTATTTTGCCGGTATTTTATTTAAGTGATTTCGTTCTATTGTATATGGAAACCCAATGATGGACATAGGGTAGTTCCTATGGCCGGAGTTAGGACACTATCTCACTAGGACACCATAGTGACTCAACCACGGTCGTGCCACATACACTTACATTTAGTCGTATATAAACGCTATCCCAGCAGAGTCTGCATGACAACCGTGTCGCGCGGCGCGTATTATATCCAGGGCTTCGACCAATAAACAGCGAATTGTGCATCTATGTAGATAGACGTGGAAAGGTTACTGGTCAAAATCCTTAATAGTATAATGCCCGCGGCGAGGCAACCAACCAACTGCATACATTTTGTTGATTGTCGACTGTGGTGGTGTTATCATGGAGTCTTAATAAGATATGGCCCTTAGGTTGAGTGCCATTGTGAGATAACCCAAGGTTTCATACACGCAGCCAGCTAGCTTTTAACTGGAACCTTAGTTCTCCAACGAAAAATGGTCTAAATTCTAAAAATAGACCTAACTACTATTATAGTAGTGACAACAATATAAAGGGTGTTAGTTACATCGTAACGAAAACTTTGAGGGATGAGTCAGACCATGATTCTGAGTCGATATCAAGTGGATTTTTCCGTCGCAAAAATCATGTATTTTTTTAAGTTTTTTAAAATTATTTTCAGTTCTATACATTTGCGATGGAAAATTCCACTTGATATTAACTCAGAATAATCAGCTGAATCATCCCTCTCAGTATTTGTTACGATGTCACTTACACCCCGTACAAGTACATACGGTAGCCATACAAGTAGGTACGGGTGTTAGTGACACCGTAACGAATATTGAGGGGGATGATTCAGGCCATGATTCTGAGTTGATATCAAGTGGAATTTCCTGTCAAAAAATTCATGAATTTTTTTGTGTCTTTTTTAATTATTTTCCTATCCATACTTTTGCGACGGAAAATTCCACTTGATATCAACTCAGAATCATGGTCTGAATCATCCCTCAAAGTTTTCGTTACGATGTCACTAACACCCTGTATTTATTTCTCCGAACTATTCTTGCTCTGAACGGTACGCGTACGTTTGCGAGTTATTTCAAGCGTTGTACGTAATAGGCTTACTCGACCCAATCCCAATGGTCGTTTTCAAAGGCTCCACAGGTTTCAGCCATTCCCGTCACACAACCGCAATGCGATTCTGTGGGACTCCACAGAGATGTACCCAGCGAGGTACAATAAGATATATTGAAAATAAAAAATAAGCCTTAATCTTCGTTACCTATCGAAATAAAACACGAAATATTTTACAAATTACCCGGTTTCGCGAGTGTTTAAAAAAATACTCTCATATAATTGTCTTGAAAATTACAGAGTACAACAAACTTAGCTTTGCTCATTTATAGAAATATTACATTCATGCATACATATATAAGATCACGCCAATTTCCCGTTGGGGTAAGCAGAAGATCACGGAATTCCACTTACTAGGATACTGATGCACTAATTTCGCTTCTTCCACTCCCATCAAAGACTAGGCCTTTCTTTAAAACACCTTCCATCCATATCATAAACAGCCTATACTATACGTCCCACTGCTGGGCACAGGCCTCCCCGCAATCAACCGGAGGGGATATGGAGCGTACTCCACCACGCTGCCACTGCGGGTTGGTGGAGGTGTTTTGACGGCTAATAGCCGGACCAACGGCTTAACGTGCCCTCCGAAGCACGGTATCATCTTACTTTTTCAGAGAATCAGGTGATTCAAGCCTGAAAAGTCCTAATCAAAGGACAGTCTCACAAAGTGATTTCGACAATGTCCCCATTGGGAATCGAATCCAGACCTCTCTAACCCATAAACCATGGAGGCTGTTCCATTCATATATTATAACAATATTATTATGGCATAATAATAATCTTATTTATTTGAAGATAAAATTAAAGACAAGGGGCGTGATAGTATTTAATAATTGTTAATATTATAATGAATATCGAATCAAAAATATTGGTCTAATTTAACTTTGAATTAGTTCACCAGCTACTTATAGAACTTTTTAGAGGAGAGAAAAAACGAATCGCTAAATACGACCCTGAATTGCATCTATAAGCTGTAAATCGTCGGTCTTGTTGAGTTTTCAATTCGTCGAGTACAAAATTTACGTAGAATGAACACTACTTAACTCATGGACGTTTTTGGATGTTCTTCATAAACGATGGATCGATAATCAATCTGAAAAGGTGCTTCATCAGATCCGTATGCTACAGCCATTTTTATTGTTTATCTTTCTTCCTTATTCCACGCAGAACTACCATGTAGGTATTCGAACTTTTCTTCTCTCGTGTAGGATATGAGACCAGGTGGGTTAAAATGGCCACATTGAAGCAATTCATCTAAGAAAGCAATATTGCAATTTGACATTTGTTTTCATTGCGCACTTACTTTTATGTTAGATGCTGCAATGTTAGATGAATTGCTTCGATGTGGCCATTTTAACCCCCCAGTAATCGACCTCATCGACTCTGGTGTCAGTGTTACGGTTTGGAGACTCCCAAGCCCCTGTCATGGCTCATGTAACGTCAATTCATTCTTCAAAATTTTAGAGCTAGGCTCTTGTCAGCGGTGCTCTTTCCAGATGTGTTGAACTTTAGCAAGTTCCTTGACCTCTTTGTATAAACTCCACTTACTTAAGTAAAAGAATAGCCAAGACCAACAGCATAACGTGTCTTCCGAAGAACAGGTCTCTTACTTTTACGGTCAGGATCTTACTTTCGAACAATTGGGTGATCAGCATGCAATCACCTGATCACCTGATTGTCCGAAAGTAAGACGATCCGTGCTTCGGAAG
This sequence comes from Pectinophora gossypiella, assembly GCF_024362695.1. NCBI lineage: Eukaryota > Metazoa > Arthropoda > Insecta > Lepidoptera > Gelechiidae > Pectinophora > Pectinophora gossypiella. The sequence goes on along the minus strand of NC_065425.1, from coordinate 4,506,276 downwards.
GCACGTTAAGCCGTTGGTCCCGGTTACTACTTACTGATGTAAGTACGTAGTCGTTATTATAAGTCATGTCAGGGGCCTATGGCGGCTCAATAGTAACTCTGACACCAGGGTTGATGAGGTTGGTAATTCACCTCACAACCCACACGATAGAAGAAGAAGCATGCAATTTCCTAACCAAACTAGGGATCACAAAGTGATTTTTGTGATACGTATGTATCCACAGAGATTCAAACTCGGCACCTCCGGAAACGGCCTCTGTGGTCCAGTGGTTGAGCGTTGGACTCACGACCCGGAGGCCCCGGGTTCGAATCCCGGTGGGGACATATCACAAAAATCACTTTGTGATCCCTAGTTTGGTTAGGACATTACAGGCTGATTACCGAAAGTAAGATGATCCGTGCTTCGGAAGATACGTTAAGCCGTTGGTCCCGGTTACTATTTACTGATGTAAGTGAGTAATCGTTATATGAGCCATGTCAGGGGCCTTGGCGGCTCAATCATAACCCTGACACCAGGGTTGATGAGCCTGATATTCCACCTCACAACCCACACGATAAGAAGAAGAAGAAGGCACCTCCGGATCTTGGTAAATAAAATATAATTATGATCACGATCATAAACAACGAATACAACGCAGTAATTTTCAATGCTTAATTAATATTAAAACGTGCTGACAAATCGATTTCCCGTGTACTCTGCACGCATGACGTCCAAATTATAATTAATGGCACTAACGACTCGTGAACACAGGCATGTATCAGACATGAGCGTAATGATGTTTAGATGCATCTTTCAATGGTCCTGTGGTACCCTGAGGTGGCTTGCTTGCCAAACGGTGAGCGCCAGTTTATATTCTGGTACCGGACTTGCGTCACTGAGTTATTTCTCTTAAATACATTTTTCCCTAATGCACTGTAAGCGACAGGAGCCGCGGCTACGATGCCAGCGTCGCGTACAGTCATGAGCAATATCATTGTGCTCACTTTAGAACCCTGTCGCACTATCATATTTGACACTTAATGAGACTTACGGTTTAATTTGTCAAAAATGTTAATGTGACATGGTTTCAAAGTGTATACATATTAGTAGGTACTCATGATCCTACGCTCGGCGTTCGGCAGCCGGCCAACGCTGACGCTAGAGTGGGGGGTCTCTAACATAGAAATTAAAATAATTTAGTCAACGTCATTTATCATGAAAAAATCTTGTTGCAGGTCAATTTAACATTTTTATATCAACGTCATTTCGCAAGGTGTTATGGCTGAGGAGAAGAAATGACAAGAAACTGCAACAGCAATACGTCTATGTAAGTATACCTGAAGATTTGACAGGTCCGGTTTTTACAGAAGCGACTGCCTGTCTGACCTTCCAACTCGCGAAAGGAAAACCAGCCCAATGCAGGTTAGATTACATAGCACCGAAAATCTCTCAGGAATGTGGGTGTTTTTATTCACCGCTGAGCACGTGATAATCATTTATGATCCATTTAGGCCTGTGCTGGATTCGAACCTGCGACCTCAAAGTGAAAGACAAGCATTCTACCAACTCGGCTACCACGGTTAATTCATGAACATGAAGTGGAACTATTATATGTTTCTATATTAGTGAGTCTATTTGTTCCTTTCAACAAAACGACGTACGCTGAGCGGCCGTCTTTTGTTTTGCAGGAATAATTTGTCAATGACAAAAAGGCCTTGCGGCTACGTCGAAGGTTCAAGGGTAGTATTGGGGTTCCGAATAGATTAGTATGTTGAGTAAATGCCAACTTCTAAGAAAGGGTATACCAAACATCAAGTACCTATTTAGCCTATGGCAAAATATAATGACTTGGTTGGTAGCTGAGATTAATTTGTTTAGATAGTACTGGTATTGTTCTTTTAGGTACCTATTTACTATTTATACCTTATTTTTTTGTGGTTTACTATAGTCTAGTGGTTAGAGCGTTTGGCTCACGATCTGTAAGTCCGGGTTCGATTCCCGATGGGGGCATTGTCGAAATCACATTGTGAGACTGTCCTTTGTTTGGTAATGACATTGCAGGCTTGAATCACCTGAGTGTCCGAAAAAGTAAGATGATTCCGTGCTTCGGAATGTACGCTATTTCGTTGGTTCCGGGCTATTAGCTCAAATACCTCCACCAACCCGCATTGGAGCAGCGTAGTGGAGTATGCTCCATTCCCCCTCCGGTTGATTGTTGGGAGGCCTGTGCCCAGCAGTGGGATAAATGTAGGCTGTTTATTTTATTTTAAGTTTATGTTGACTAAAACCTCTTTTAGTAAATAGGGATCTAAATAACGTAGTAAAATTTTCCTGTACCCAAAGGTTGCCTGGAAGAAATTGCTGCATGAGCAATAAGGCCGCCTGTTGTGCTTTTCTGTATATGTTGTCCTTATCTCTGTATTTTGTGTCCATTGTGCTCAATAAAGTTTTTTATCTATCTATCTATCTATACCTACATAACAAGTAGTTTATATTGAAACTAATAGACTATATACAAATTATTTTCTTCTAAAAAGTGCCCTTAAATATACCAAAGGTGAAATAATATGTTCCTTCAGCAATTTAGTCCGCGTAGCATGTTGTAACGCAATGAAAATTAACAATTCACGGTACTAAACTTGTATTTAATGTAAAGCGATGTAATGAAAGTCATATAACATTCCTTAATTATGCTTCATTACAATACTGTGCTTTGGTACAGTTGAAGAGAAAATATGTAAAATACGAAATTAATTTATTTTTATTAAACTTTTGATTAGTAAGAGGCAACCACCAGCTTGCGCCAGCAAACACCACTGCACAGTCGGCACGGGTTCCGTATTATAGACAGGCCTTCATTTGGCTATTAATTGGTCGAAGCCTTCGATATAATAAGATAAGCAGTTACTTTTTAATAATTAAAGCACATAATAACGGGTTCTTACCGCGTTTAAATGGGGATGGTTATCCCGTGATCATGGCACTTGCAACAGTGTCGAAATATCGGGAGTCTCATATCCCCATTTAAACGCGGTAAGAACCCGTTATTATGTGCTTTAATTATGATAATAACCGCGTAAACTTAAAACAAAGTTACTTTTTACTAAACGTCAAAACACGAAATGAATGTGGAATTTGTATGAAAAAGCACACTGTGACGTCTTAGAAATACGTGATTAAAATGTCGGTCTATTAAGATTCCTTGATTAAAAGAAAACGTTTTTCGTTAGTTTTAGATGTATCTTTATTTAGTAATCAGAATTTCATAATCATTTATTTTGAACCTAGTACACGACCCAATTCGTGCTGCGCGCGGTACGGATCCTGTGTCGCGGGCGCAAGTCCCGATACGTTAAACCTTGTCCGCGCTAGATGATATTTCTCGTGGGACATGTATCTCTGGAGATATCGGATGACATCTCGACTTCTCTTTCAAATGAGATGTTGGCCTGTGTTTTTTAACCTTTTAGGCAAGAAATATTTTTCTTTCTGTTGGAATCAGAGATCAACAATGGATGTTATCAACCCTAGAGCCAAGTAAATACAATTACAAACAAAAAAACACAAAATAAACAAACAAAAAAAACAGTCAGACCAAACAGACAGTGTGTAAACAGTCGGACTATCGATCTTCCAAAGCACGGAACTCCGACCAAGTAGTTAATCCTATTCACGATAAATCTACAATAAGTCACGAAAAAAAAAACAAAGCACAGAATTACCGTTCTTGAAAACACCTTATTGCCCATACTATACGAATATCGTGCTATATGGCTATTTACAGGGCACAAATAAAAGTCCGGTGTTCAATAGAAACACGTATTGACGTTAATTCTCGTAATTGATGGATTTTACTGAGTACCTGTGGGCAGGGAAATGATTTAATATCACTTTTTGATTTATTAAATTAAACATTAAAATGATAAATTGATTTGCATGAAATTTCAAATTATTTTTTAATGGTAAATATCCGAGAACGTCTACGAATACTTTAATTTGAATATAGAATTGAGAATTAAATTTGAATTCCCGTTTGAATTTATCATTTACGCGGCAACACATAATTAGGTTCCTATATTTTCAAAATTCGAAGTTGCTATTTCAAGAAATTTGTTTCCATAACTGTTAGTTCTTCTAGTAAAAAATATTATGAAGTTCGAAGATGATTTATTATGATAAATTCTGATAAACCATACAGGTGACCAACCCACCGCCCACGTAATAATAATATTCCATCATTTGATTAGACGTCATGTCCGGGAGGATAAGCTGAACGCATTTTATTTCTTTATTCGCTTCCAATAGAGCATAGAAACAAAAACAAGATAAATTTTGTTGTTTGTTTTTAATATCTTTCAATATTAATCCAATTTCCCTTTTCCTTCAAAGTTCGTAAGATTAAACATTAAACGTCTTGAGGTCGAGGGTTATCAGGTCATTAGCGGGTGGCATCGACAATATAACCTTTAGACTCCTAATAACAGACAAATGAGGCTTGTCAACATATCTGACTAGTAGATCCGATATAAGAAGCCGACAACGTTCGTCCAATCGCGACCATTTCCGTGATCTCTTGCAAGATCTGCACGGTAATCGCGCCGCGAGCGACGCGAATTATATCGCGGGCGTCAACCAATAGGTAGACACAGCGAATGCTGTATACGTAGATAGTGCGATAGCGTTATGTCGTAAACGCAGTGTCCTCCTCCCCGTCTTACCTCTGCTAGTTGAATCCTACGCGAAAAAACAAATGTTAGGCGTCTATTTGGCTATATCGTCGATTGCCGACCAGTATCGGGGATAGACGCCATTAATATTGCGTCAACACTACAATTGTGGCCTTGAAATGTTGGCGCGTTGGCTACTGGTTATCTGTGACACACGGGTAAAGGGGATGGAAAATTTTGGCTGAATTTTCACCACCGAACGTAATTGCCGAAATTCCGGTGGCGCAATTATTTTTAGAACGGTAAAGTGACAGTAAATGCCTAATAGGTTACATTTTTATCGACCGCGTCGTGTTGTGTGAGGCTCGTATTGGTAAGAAACAGACTAAACATGCAAAAATGCACCACAGGTATCATTTTTTTTTGACGTGACTTGTTGTAGATTTGCCGCAGATGGCATTAACTACTTAGCCGGACAAATGGGGAGCGCTGAAGGCTCTCACCCGGTACCACAGGTATCATGTTTGTCGAAATTACATTAATTCCCCCATTTCGTACTTCATCATCATCATCATCATCAGCCTATTAACGTCCCCACTGCTGGGCCACGGGCCTTCCCTATGGTTGGATAGGGAGATCGGGCTTTAAACCATCACGCGGGCCCATACTTGCAAGTTTCGTACTTACAAGTATTAAAATCATATACATAATAGCCGAGCGACCGGTGGTATAGCCGAGCTGCATTGTGTGACGGATGCAGCAGAGACTTGGTTAAGGGAGCTTAAGCTGGATATTTGATCCAAGCAGGATATTTGTCTGCCATACGCAATAATAATAATATACATAATTTTGCTGTAAATACACTCAAAATCAACTTGAATACACAACAAGTCATCAAGACCTACAAATCAGAACATACTCGTAATATTATTATCTTACAAACTTTCTTGCCTAACCCATGAATAGCCTAATGGGAAGTCTGCTGTCTTGACAAATACATAATATGAAATTTCACCTTTTTCAGAGACAAGTTTTCATCGACAAGCGCACGTCATTGAACTTCCTGTACACTGACAGACATCACTGGGTAAGTCACATAATATATTTAAGTAACATTTTTTTATACAAGATTCATCTAATCATAGGTATTTCAACCCAGCAATATTTCAACGACTGAGGATTTTATGTTGGGGTCGTCATACAAAATATTGCTTTTAATATTTTCTTTGACACAGATAGTTCTGAATTTATATTCATACGGTCACTGACTAAGTCACTCATCACAAAATCTCAGAAACTACAAGTGCTAGGAATCTCAAATTTGGGGATCCCTTTAGGACGTAGGGTCACATTAAGACAGGATTTTGCAAAATGCATCCCCTAAGGGGTAAAAAGGGCGGCAGTTTGTATGAAACTTCTATAATTTTAATAGTAGGGTTTCACGCGAACGAAGTTGCGGGTAACAGCTAGTTGTACGTCCCCCTGCTGGGCACAGGCCTCACCTCAATCAACTTCACCACCCGTCGTGGTTCACGCCGCGATTTGTGCTGAGTGAGGCCCTTTTACCTCCACCACCACCTTATGATCATTTCGACGAACATCCGTATTGATTTTTGTGAAAATTTTAAATAATGTTATTGTCTTGTTAATGTGTGGCGTCCTTCTATAATATACTAATTCTAAAGTAAAACACATAATAACGGGTTCTTACCGCGTTTAAATCAGGGATATGACACTCCCGATATCAAATACATAAACAAGCGGCAAAGAAAGAGCGTAGACAGATATGTCTACCCGTAGAAAATTACGGATCTACCTACTCCACTCCAATCTCATCAGTCATCCAGTGATCATGGCACTTGCAACAGTGTAGAAATATCGGGAGTCTCATATCCCTGATTAAAACGCGGTAAGAACCCGTTATTCTGTGTTATAATTATGATAATAACCGCGTAAACTTAAAACAATGTATACTATTTCTATTCTATACCCTCGTCGCCTTGTTTTGTTTGCTGAAGTGTTCACTAAACAAAATTGTGCGCTGTGTCACAAAAGCATTAAGCGAAGGGTCACGATGGCCGGTCAGGGGTTGGCAGTGATAAACGAGGGCCAGACAATGAGACGCGTCATAGCACCTGACACCACCATCGCTCAACCTTCGCGATGACCACGGTTTTTGTCAACACTTGTTTAAGTTTGTTACGATTATACCCCTTATAATGTAGAAAGATTAGAATTACAGCAGGACTGAGATATATTATATCGACAAACATTGGTTTAGGCCTGAGCTGGATGGAGCTGGAACCTGCGACCTCAAAGCAAAAAAAAACAGCAAAAGTAGACTCAGTCCGGGCCTGTATTCTTCTTTTTACATATTTTATATAAATATATAACAAAACAAATGATTTACCAAATCGCCAACTACCTTCATTCGAACAGAACGGAAATGTCTGAACAATGGATTTATCGATGAATAAACATTAAATAAAATGCTGGCCTTTGTGCCATTGTCATAAATAATTTTTGTGCGACGAATATTTTTACTTTTATCATTTTTATCCGAGAAAACTGATTGGCCCGTAACACGTATGAATTTTAGAGGGTTCGAGTCAACGGATTGGATAAAATTGGACTATGGAATCCATTGGACTTAGGTGTTCGAAGAAGGGAGAAGAGTTAGCGATGGCGATCCTCCGATTTTAAATTAAGATTAGTCCAATGCAAAGCTGAGACTCAGCAATAGCTTCCATGGTTAGAGCTATCTTAGGCTCACGACGATGGGGACATTATCGAAAACACATTGCGAGACTGTCCTTTTTTTGATAAGGACATTGCAGGCTTGAATCACCAAAAGTCCGCAAAAGTAAAATAATTCCGTACTTCCGAGGGTACGTTAAGCTGTTGGTCCCGGTTATTAGCCGTAAAAAACATCTCCACCAACCCGCCTGCCCTCGAATGATTGAGGGGAGACCTCTGCCCTGCAATGGGACATAAGTATATAGGCTGTTTATGTTACGTTATGTTAAAGCTCAGACTTCCATCAAGATATTATGCCAATGAGTTGAGCTTTTGGATTTTTGTGGGGGAATTTTCCTAGCCACTGAGTTGAGTGGATTACAGTATAGTCTCCAGATAAAATAAGCATTTTAAAATGTGGATGTTACGCCAAAGTATCTTTTTTAAATCAATCTCTATTTTTCATCTATAAAGAAGGGTAAGTAACTTTAAGAAACAAATTATTCTGAGGTCTATAGTAACATAATATTAACACACCATAACAAATACTTTATTGAACAAACAAGAAATACAAAACAAAAGAGAAATAGTAAGTGTACAATAGGCGGTGTTATTTCTTAGTACTTATATTATTAACAGAAACTTTATTCCCTCCTTTTAACGCTTATATTTTATACCACAATACAATAGTAGGTCCACAATATTGCGCTAGATAAAAAGAATACTATTTTCCATAGCAATCCGTTGGAGACGTGACCATTCCTTGTAGGGGAGGCTTAAGGCTCTGTATTACTCAAGGTCCCTTATTATCAAACGGGTCTTCGCGCGATTCAATACAGCGGCAGCAGTAAGTAGCCTGGCGACAGCCAACGTTGGCCTGCAGGGCTAACATGCACAACCTGATAAAATTATCGATCAATTCAATCAATTTTGTTGAAAACATTAAGTTTGATTTTTTCTCTAACACGCGTGCTACGTGGTTTTGTTAGTATTTTGACAGAATGACGCAACTTATTTGGGTTCACATATTAGCACCAATCGACAAAACGACATAATTATATTATCGTACAACGTTTGTCCAAAATGCTTTCATATCAAACCAAATGAGAAGTGTGTCAGGATCAAAGCAAATGGAATTCTATAGTCTCTGCTTACCCCGGTGGGAAATAGGCGTGAGTTTATGTATGTATGTATCAAACCAAATACAAAGTACCTACCCTAAAGTTGAAATAAATTGTAGAGTCCTACAGCTTTGAAATAGACTCTGGGCGCCGTCCCGCTCGCGTTAGACAGAGTACTGCGGGGTGGACGGCAAGAAGGAAATCACTGCCCTATTTTTCCCTAAAAAGAATGCTACACCAATAAGAGTGTGGCTCTTAAATAAGTGATGATGAAATTGTGGAGAGGAATCCATGTCAGTATATTCAAGCTACGTTTGAATTAGTGTTAGATTTTTTCGAATGACTTAGACAAGTCACAGTGCGGTTACAGACTAACGACTGCTGCGGCAGGTCTGATAGCGCCCTTAATTGTATCCAACTTTACTGAAAGCATTGCGTCTGTTTGGATCAGATACTTCTAGATGGATCCATAAATTGGACCTTAGGTTTTACTAACGTTCAAACGGTACTAAATACTGTGAGCTACGAATGTTGTAAATTATATCAGTTTTAATAAAAATATATTGAATACATTCTTTCTAGCCCATAGAGCAACACGGGCCGCCGCAGACCATCTAGCCAAACAAAGAACAGTCTCACGAAGTAATTTCGACAATGTTCCAATCACAAAGCGAAGGTTATTAGGTTAGGCTATTCTGTGGTATATGTGACATTATACCACGCGAATTTACCTTTGGGGTAGGCAGAAATCACGAAATCCCACCTAGGTACTAAGATCCTGACACACTCCTTTCGCTTCTTCTACCTTCATCAAAAGCAAGTGACAAATAGGTTTTGAATTTTAGATGATATGAACATGAACATTTCGATGCAATCACGCCAACACTTAATTAATCAAAGTCTCTATTAATTTTGAAATTAGATTCGCGGGAATGTCAATTATTATTATAGTGCCAAACTACTAATGAATTAATGGAATTTATGACCCACGAGTATTTGTAGTTGCTTGCTTACTGAATTAGGAGCGACCAAAAAACAAAAAAAAACGCGTTCACCTTGTTCTCCCCTAGAACCTTTACCATCTCTTCATGTATGAAAATGAAATAATTTTTCCATGAAATGATCTGATTGGCCGAGTTTACATAAAACAATGCTAAAATTGCAAATTCAAATGAAAATGTTCCCTGTAAATTCCTCTTACATTTTGTTTGTTTGTCCGCCTCTACGATCACAATATTAATTAGCATTCTCTGGTTTTACAAAATAACATGATTATTTAGATATACGATGCAATCCAACAAGCGGATTGACTGATATAATATTGAAATTGCTAACGGTATACAAAATCAGACACTGTTTCATACCCTTTTTTGATGATGTAAGTAAGTAGTCGTTACATGAGCCATGTCAGGATCCTTTGGTGGCTCAATAGTAACCCTGACACTAGGGTTGATGACTACCTCACACCGGTACGGTACTCCACCTCACAACCCACACGATAGAAGAGGTGACGATATAAGGAAAATGCAGACAAGTCTCCTCAAAAAAAAAACTATCGAATTTTGTAATCGTTCGCAACTGGCTAAGGCGCCTGGTGATGTTACAGTTGCCCGCATCCAAGTTGTTTGTAAATGTTTGTTTCCTTTTGGTGGTTGCCTGGAAGAAATTGCTCTAGAGCAATAAGGCCGCCCAAATAGGACTGTATTCATGTGTTATGTCTGATTGTGAAATTTAGTTCTGTGCAATAAAGTATATTTGATTTGATTTGATTTTGCCATCACCACAGCATCGTAGTTAGATATGGTTCTTATTCATCTATCTTTTCATAAACATGCAACCTTTCCTAGCTCCCTGGTCTATTAGAAGATCTGATCGAAAGCGAAACCCACTCTGATATACGGTTATTTCTTCCGACGAGCCCGGTTCGCTTACCTTTAGCCGGAAAAATTTACAACACCCTCTAATATACTGACCCTACTGAAAATAGAAGATTTATACTAGTTTTCGGCGGTTAAGATCCGTATCTGACGACCATTCAGTAGCCGCATCCAAAAAAGACACATTTAAGCAATACAGTGTTACAATTTCACATTTGCGCATATAAAACTAAAGGCTCAATATCAACAAATCTACGATATGCTAAATTTAAAAAAAGTTAGCAAATGTCAAAAGTGGTGCTAATTCCTTCCACATCATGTAATTTTATTTTAAGTTATACCTGACAATTTCTTATCCGCTGAATAAGAAAGGCAATTTTAAGCAGAAAAAAAAATAGCTACCTAAATTTTACATTGGCCAATAACCCGAGACAATTATCTTGACCGCACACGTCAAACGAGTTGCATATAAGCGAGATGCCTATTTTATTCGCACGGGTTATTTCATTTATTTTAAAATTAACAGTTGTTAATCACCCGTCCCTTCCCTTTTCGGTAGAAAATGACAGGTATAATTTAAAATAAAATTAGCAGGGGGCATCGGGGCCACAAGGTAAGTAAAAAATATAGGATTAGAAATTAAAACCTGACTACTGAACTTCACAACTCACAACGAAAATTCACACATACATACTGTTACATAGCAAAGAATCGATCGGCCTAATCTGCTAATGAACGTCGCAATAATTAGCTTACGTACTTTATCAGACGTACCTAAATAGTCACTAATTGTACTGAACTAGACATTCTTTTTAAGACTGATCTAAAACTAATGAAAAACAATTTTCTTTTTTAATAATTAAAACACATAACGGGTCCTTACCGCGTTTAAATCAGGGATATGTGACTCCCAATATCAATAATTAAGTAATAATTAATTATGAAATTCGTAAATAATTTAAATAAATAAGTTAACTTTTTTACGAATTTCAATCAAGAAAAACGTAATAATAAGTTTCATAATTTTATCACGTTTTTCTATGACGTCACAGTGTATTTTTTCATACAAATTCCTTAGTAATTTCGTGTTTTGAGGTTTAGTAAAAAGTAACTGATTTCACTAGTTGAAAACCTATTGTAATAAATAACGTTGTAAAACATTGCCAATATATACATTGTTTTAAGTTTACGCGGTTATTGTCATAATTAAAACACATAATAACGGGTTCTTACCGCGTTTAAATGGGGATATGAGACTCCCAGTCTGAGGGGGGGGAGTCTCATATATTGGCAATAATTAAAACACATAATAACGGGTTCTTACCGCGTTTAAATGGGGATATGAGACTCCCAGTCTGAGGGGGGGGAGTCTCATATCCCCATTTAAACGCGGTAAGAACCCGTTATTATGTGTTTTAATTATTGCCAATATAAATAAAAGACTATAAAATATCCATAAGTATAACCTGTATTTTAGATAATATTGCCTTTTTAGATGATATGCTTCAATGTTCAAGGTTTAGTACCATCTATTCTGAATCCGCGTGCGTGTAAGAAGCGATTGATTAATGTAGATGAAGCAAGAGAAGTGTGTCAGAATCAAAGTAAATGGAATTCTATAGTCTCTGCTTAGAAATAGGTGTGAGTGTATGCTTCAATGTAGCCTTTTTAACCTCCTGATTACTTGTATCTCTGTCCTACCTTTAAGGGACTACAGACTCTGTCGCACTAACATATTTGACATTTAGTGAGACTTAGAGTTCAATTTGTCAAAAAAGTTAAATGTGACATGGTACCAAAGCGTATACATATTAATGCTCGTGACCGTATGACCATGAAGCGTTGAAAATGTAAACCTTCATATAAATTAAGGTAATTTAGCTTTCAAATAAATAAATCTATTCGCAAATAACTCGTTCATCCGCAATCTGACTGCAAACAGTCCAAAATAAACATGCATTAGATTAGTCAGTAATACGCGATCCATCATTGGGTTATATTAGGAACGATTTTGGTGTGCGTTTCCGCTAGTTCATATTCATACTAAATAAATTACAAATAAAATGTATTTATAGTGTAAAAAAAGACATTTCAACGTAGGTACAACGTAGGTACAACGTAGGTTGATGGTGTCTGAAAAAGGATGAGCCTGTATTTTAGACGCTAGAGTTAAAGAAATCAACATAACATAATATCACGCCTGTAAGGGTAGGCAGAGATTTTTCATGAACATCTACAATCATTTATAAGCAATAAAATGAAGCATAAAATTTGCAAAAAAGTAGCGATCGGCACATTGTTAATACCCGGAATAAAAATAAACTTGCTTTACAAGTCAGTCGATTACATAAGATTACTAATTCTTTTAAGGGGCAATGTATACGTTTTTACAATAGGATTCCCATTGACATTCAGAATTTGCCTTTCAACTGTTTTAAGGCAGTAGTTAAACAGAAACTTTACAAGAAATGTTATTATAAAGTCGATAATAGAATTGCAAAAGCGGTATATGAAGCGAAAGTTGATGGTAGGGCTGGCAGAGGAAGACCGAGAAGGACTTACGATGACCAAATTGGAGATGTCCTTAGAAAAGGTTCAATACGATCTACTCTGAACCGGCGTGCGTGTATGAAGCGATTGATGAATGTGGAGGAAGCAAGAGAAGTGTGTCAGGATCGAAGCAAATGGAATTCTATAGTCTCTGCCTACCCCGGTGGGAAATAGGCGTGAGTTTATGTATGTATGTATGTATGTTATTATAAAGTTAGTGATTATGTAGAAGATATGAATGCATGGGATTAACTGTCTGAGAACTGATATTAGGCAGCTAAATTACTCAATTGTATAACAATATTTTATGTTTATTTATTTTTTGTTAAAGAACGTCTAGGGCCCTGTGCCGAGGTTTTTCTTGCAGCTTCTTTTCCCCGGCTATAGGTTGTGAGAAACTGCAGTAGTTTTAGGCGGATGAGACGTTCATTAGGTAAAAATTGACGATTCAAAATGTAACTATGTTACCTACTGAATAAAGATATTTTTGAATTTGAATTGAATATACTATTAGCAATATATATATATTTGTTTTAAGGTAAGTATATTATTGTATGGCCAATTTAAATAAATAAATTTAAAATCCACCCACTCCTCGCTAAAGATGTTTAAGTCCCATGTGATAGGGGCCGAGCCCTTTGCCATTAACCGGACACCAATCCTATCTCTATTACCACGTTTTTTTTCCACGTGATATCAATGATCCAGACTGGACTGAAACTAAATGCTTAATATTTATTTGATAAGGTTCATCATATCCATCTTAGGACTTATGAATAACAGTGGCTGTAAGTTGTCTTAAATTACTTGTGGCTCTGCCCGCCCCGTTAGGGAATACGGGCGTGAGTTTATATATGTTGACTAGAATAAATGTAAATTGAGCTCATCAAGTGATTTCACCATACGTCGCGGAAATCATACTGTATTTTACACGTAGAGTGACCATAAAAGTTGGCATTCTTCATGTTCACTACAAACACATTCGATAACCTAGGCGTTTTACAGTACGTACTGGGGGATTAAGAAAGCCACGTAGAAGCAATTTATCTAAAAAGCAATATTGCATTTTAACATTTGAGCATATAAAAGTAAGTGTCTAATTTCAAGAAATGTCAAAAAGCAATATTGCATTTTTAGATGAATTGCTTTGATGTAGGTTTTTAACCCCCCCCCCCCCCCTACCGAACTATCGATACTATTGCTTCTGACTATTGCAAGGTCTATCAATAGTATATACAGAGTGTCATTGACACCGTAACGAATACTAAGGGGGATAATTCACACCATGATTTTGAGTTAATATCAAGTGGAATTTTCAGTCGCAAAATTCATGTGATTTATTGATTTTTTTTTATACTTTTGTGATAAATGAAAATCTATTTGTTATTAACTCAAAAAATCAGTACTGACACTACGTATAATGAATAGTGAAGGGATTGATTCAGACCATGATTCTGAGCAGACATCAAGTGAAATTTCCTGTTGGAAAATTCATGAAAGTTTTAGTGTTCTAACAATTTCTTGTTTTAGTTTAGTGTTCGAAAATTCCACTTGATATTAATGCAAAATCACGTTCTGAATCATCCCCTCAGTATTCGTTACAATGTCACTAACACACTGTACTTATAAGTAGTCGCCGGCCTTTTTTTTTGACTTATTGTAGATTTGCCGCAGATGGCATTAACTACTTGGCCGGACAAATGGGGAGCGCTGAAGGCTCTCACCCGGTACAACGTTTAAGAACAGACAGGCCTGAGGGTGCCCATTTGGGCGCGAAACTCGGCTTAGGGCGTCGTCTGAGAGGAAGAATATTTGAAAGGATTAGTCGACCCTAGTGGCTCGATAGCCATAAGCGCTGAATGAGGGAGGGAAGTAGCGGGCTGAAAGCCTGCAAGTTTTATAGATTCTGGCACATACATGGACACAATTCATAAAGTCCCTATTGTTAACGTTAGCATTGCTACCCTACAGATGCCAGCTGCACGAGGTAGTTTCCTGCATTTGGCATAATTCCACTGATGGACCGTTTACCGGACATTCGCCGAAATAACCAAAATATACGTATACAGCGCTTCAAATAGCGCTTAGAAGCTTACATTATTCATAACGACAATTTTTAATTTCCACATACATACATAAATTCACGCCTATTACTCAGCGGGGTAAGCAAAACCATTCTTAATATACTTATCTTACTTTCTCCAGCTTCATTAATCTTCGCGTCGGTTCAGAACAACAATTACTTACTATTTAAATATTCCAAATATTCCGTATGTAGCTTCTATCCAGCTTATATACCAGGTCTCTCTCTTTGTTGGTGGAGTAATCGCCTTCAATATTCCATAGATAGGGCATAGGGATATGGATTCTGGTAGGACTCTAGCTAGAACATCACCGATTGAGAAATTGGTCGGTGTACTGCGGAACGGAAGGCGGTTGGGGCAACCACCGTTCTATATACCGGGTGCTAATAAAAAAACGTAGAACACATTCAGGTTCTCATCTTCGCGGGCATATCGTGAAAAGCTATATAGGAATCAATTCATCATAATCTTCTTCTTATCGTGTGGGTTGTGAGGTGAATTACCAACCTCATCAACCCTGGTGTCAGGGTTACTATTGAGCCGCCAAAGGCCCCTGACATGACTCATGTAACGACTCATAATTCATTCACCATTCGACTCATTCATCATAATTATTATCTATCTTAATCTTTGTTCGTTTGTATACTCTTTATCTAAAGTTTTTCGTAGCTAAGTAGTTACAAGTTATCTTCTGTTTTGTTTTGGCTCTGCTCACTAATCCGAGAGGTAATGTATTTTTTTTTGTATAGCACTCATACATAAACATACATAAATAGCCTATACACGTCCCACTGCTGGGCACAGGCCTCCCCTCAATCAACCGTAGGGGGTATGGAGCATACTCCATCACGCTGTTCCACTGCGGGTTGGTGGAGGCAAAGACAAATCATTTTTCATTCACAACTAGTTGCCAACAAAGGAGTAAAATTCGTCCTTTGCAACTGGTTGCAAAACGTGGTTGCGATGGCGGCCGAAGGGAATTTTTTCGGACAATCAAGTGATTCAAAGCCTGCAATGCCCTTACCAAAGACAGGACAGTCTCACAAAGTGATTTCAACAATGTCCCCATCGGGAATCGCACCCGGACCTCTAGATCGTGTGCCCAACGCTCTAACCACTAGACCACGGAGGCCGTTTAGAAAAACTCGCAAAGGGAAAAATAAATCGAAAATATCTGACGCGGACGGAACTTTGACCCGGAGTTCTTGTCAAGCCGGGATGAGAGTATTATCTCTTGGTGAATGTATTCCAATGCACCCAGCACTGAATAGTGTTTTAGTGTGTATAAAGCGTCTTATAAACAAAACTTTCCAATCGATAGCAGTGTGAATCCAAATTCCAAAGACTTAAAATGATATAAACAAAAGAATTCAATTTCTTGTTTTAAGTTTACGCGGTCATCAGTCATCCCGTGATCATGGCACTTGCAACAGTGTCGAAATATCGGGAGTCTCATATCCCCATTTAAACGCGGTAAGAACCCGTTATTATGTGTTTTAATTCAATCTCTTTATTACATCACGGCATTCTTCTTTTATCGTGTGGGCTGTGAGGTAGATTACCAATCTCATCATATAGTGTCAGGGTCACTATTGAACTATAGGCCCCTGCCATGGCTCATGTAACGACTACTAACTTACATCAGTAAGTAGTAACCGGGACCAACGGCTTAACGTGCCTATGTCCGGAGCATCTTATTTTCGGATAATCGGGTGATCAGCCTGCAATGTCCTAACCCAACTAGGGCGCACAAAGTAATTTTTGTGATATATGCGGGATTCGAACCCGGGACCTCAAAGGCCGTTATCAGGGGGATTAAAAAGGTCACGTCAAAGCAATTCATCTAAAAAAGCAATATTACTTTTTGACATTTGTCGACATTGGCACTTATTTTTATATGCGCAAATATCAAATTGCAAAACCTATTGTTTATAGATGAATCGCTTCGACGTGGCCTTTTTAACCAGCCTGATAACGGCCTCTGAGATCCAATGGTTGAGCGTTAGGCTCACGATCCGGAGGTCCCGGGTTCGAATCCCGCACACATCACAAGAATCATTATTAATACGTGTTCCTCTACAGAAATGGCCGTTTGTAAATTCCAACCATCGCGATCTCGGCATATTTCCAATACCGCTTCCATATCTATCATTCACTAAATAATTGATCGGTAAGGAATGAGAGCGCACCTACCAATTTATGAGTCTGAAGCTTCGTTTACATGTACCACCTTATTTGCACAAAAATTCAAAAAAAAAAAATTCAAAAATATTTATTTTTCAAAATTGGCTTACAAAGTTAGCGCTTTTTGAACGTCAAACATAATTAAATTACATATTATGTAACTAGCTGTAAAACTACTACCACATCGGAATCTGTAACGCTCTGCACAAATTCGCTTGCAAGTTATTCATTCTTTTATGCTCGACATAGACCTAACAAAAAACATAGAACGCGTCCAGTAAGCCTAAAAGAGCCACATAGAAGCATTTCGTTAAAAAAAAAATATTGTTACTTCACATTTGTTGATATTGTGCACTTATTGTTATGCTATAATTACTTCGATGTGGCCTTTTGAACCTCCCTGGTCATCTTACTGGTTAAAATCGACAGAAGGATTTTGTCCTTTCTCTGTCTGTCTCTGGTGCTCTGTCTCTTTCACTGTTACTGGCTACTTACTTATTCTCGTAACAAACCAGGAAATGTTCCCAACTTTTTCTTTCATCTTTATACAAATAAAAACTTTTGAAGTCAACCAACTCGAATTTGTTGATACGAAACATATCTTTCCAATTCAGTTCGATTCCACCAATTTGCCCGGGGAGTTTGTCTGTCATCTTTTCGAAGTTCAATAGCGTAACCCTTCTATTTTCGTTCTATGAATAATAAGTAACGAATCGTCGGGACTGGAGATCAAATCGATGTTTTCGACTCGCGTATTTCGAATGTCATCAAAAGGATTCGAGGATCCTTAAAAATACATGTGTTCTGATGCTTCATTGTGACAGAACAGAGGAGTATTGGAAAATACTCCATTTCCTTTCATTAGTGGACTCTTGAGCGCTGCGCTGTGACAATTTTGAGAGCTGATTTCAGGGTTCCGTAAATTCGAAACTATTTGCCTCTTTACAAAATTATTTCGTATATAGGTTTGTTCTATTTGTTTGAATGCATAATATTGCAGAAAGCTAAAATAAAACTACTTTTATTTTTGGTTTTGGTTTTTGGTGTTAGTGTGTAGGAGTGGAATTCTCTGCTGTCTTCTGTATTTCCGAATGCATATAACCCGGGTGCTTTCAAGGCCAGAGTGAACAAGCACCTTCTGGGCGAGCTCGCTCCATCTTAAGCCTCGTCAATGCTTTCGGACAAGTCTGGGGCCAAGAGCAAAGCCATCAAAGGTAAACAAAAAGCTAATCAAAATACGTCAATAAAAGATAAGCGTCAAAGTGACCGGTCACTCGGCGTATTTAAAGTTGAAATGGTACTCAATCATTGGTGCCCTATTAGTGCTGTTTGGTGCCTAGATATTTGCGTCCAGCGATTTTTAGAAGTTAAAAAACAATTAAAGATAAACGCCTCTTCTGACGTAAGAATGAACAACAATAAACTTAGAAAAGTTTAAATGCTTTGATTTGTATTAGTTTAATAAGTTAATTATTTTTTGTAGCAAGACTTTTTAATAATATTATTGTTTACCGTGTACAATCACTAATGCAATTATTTAAAAACCCTTTCGAGTACGCAACCTTCACTGCGTGTTTTCAACTCGCATTTATCAGTTTATTTTATTATAAAAGGTAACGATTAATTATTGTGAATTTGTCTGTCGCTGATGTTATGGATGAGCGAACACAGACAAAATTAAACACACAGAATCAATAAATAAATTGAACACACAAAAATAAATTATACTTGTACAACTTTTTTTCGAGCCCCGGTACCGGATGTGCGCCAATGAGTTAATTATTTATCTTAAGTGCAGTTTTCACTAACACACTTGGATCTACCATTATAGATGGCGATATGGCTTTCCACCTATCACGTTCGTATAATAGAAAGCTCAGTAAGCTTACTTCATCTCGCGATGGATGTACCTTTGATTATCCCATTGGGATATAAAGTCATGTATGAGATGTTATGTCTGTTTTGTTGACTCGTTTTTGATGTAGCTTATTGTGTTATATTATATTTACTACATTTCTTCACCCAAAAACTATTTAGAATATTATAAGCATTCATAGGTAATAATTGTAATTATAACATAACATTATTGCACAAACAGAAAAAAAAACAAAATAAAAGAGAAATAGAATGAGTACAATAGGCGGCCTTATTGCTAAGTAGCAATCTCTTCCAGGTAATATTTAAGTATAGAAAATATTTAATTATATAATAATACATCATTAAAATTCTTCCGTGACAGAGGCACTGACAGATTTTTAAATTTTATACGGAATTCTAACTTTTATTTTGATAATCTGTGACATTACACGTCCACGAGAAAATTTTTAAATTGAAAAACAGAATTTAGATTTTTTTTCTATTTAAAAATGTTCTCTTTGTAAGTTCCCCTAACCATGGTAAGTGCTATAAAAACAAAAATCATTACACGCCCAATTCTTCTGATGATGTCATTAGATTTTTTCAAATGAACAAAAAAAAGGTTTACCTTATCTGCTCTGTGATAGTGACTATAATTTTATGCAAAGCTGAAAGTTGTGACAGGGCCTGCGATCCCTATCTGTATGCGTTTCAGAATTGAAGGGATCTAACTTTAAGACCCTGTAGTATCGGTTTCAGACCACAGATTATTGTATTTTCCAAAACTCACCCATTTTTAACACACTACTATTAAAACAACTACATAACGTAAAGAAATATGTGAGTAGAGGAAAATAGACGGAAAATATCTGCTGAAATGTTTTTCATTTTCAACGCACGTCAAAACAAATAAACGTTAGACTGGCGGTACTTGTCAAAACATTTCCGTTACCAAATCTTTTTTTATGAACTTTCCTACTGGTAATAAACCAAGAGTTAGCGGAAGCCAGACCTTCGTGGTTTTGTAAAAGCCGAAAGTTTCCTGTGTATAGCGTTCAACACAGGCAGCAACGATCAGCGACTTTAAAGTTTGCTAATATGCAGATAACAGAGAGGCATACCCAAATTCAAATTCAAAAATATCTTTATTCTGTAGGTAACATAGTTACACTTTGAATTGTCAATTTTTACATAACGAACGTCTCACCCGCCTAAAACTACTGCAACCTCTCACAACCTGCATAGCCGGGGAAAAGAAGCTGCAAGAAAAACCTCGGCACAGGGCCTTAGACGTTCTTTAAAAAAATAAAATAAATATAAAATATTTTTATACAATTGAGTAATCCTATGTAGTGTATCCAATGTGAAAGTGATTTTTTTAATATAATAATCTACGAATAATAGAATATCGAAACCAGTATATAGCGAAGGTTGGTGGTAGGGCTGGCAGAGGAAGACCTAGAAAGAAGCACGTACATTAACCAAATTGGAGAAGTCCTTTGAAGAGGTTCAAACGATCTACTCTGAACCGGCGTGAGTGTATGAAACGATTGATGAATATGGAGGAAGCAAGAGAAGTGTGCCAGGATTGCAAATGGCCTCTGCTTATAGTCTCTGCTTACCCCAGTGGGGAATAGGCGTGAGTTTATTTATATATCTAACTGTACGTATACGGCAACAGAAATTTCTTTTCCCAACACAAATACCCATCACCTTGTTTTAAGATGATCAAAACTTCATTAGTTGCTGATCATTGCAACCTATGCTGAAGGCTGTACGAAGGAAATTTCAGCTTTTATAAAATCCCAAAAGATTGGTTTCCGCTAACTCTAGGTGTATTATCAAATCAAATCAAATACACTTTGTTGCACGTAATTTACTCCTTACCCGGAGTTGATTGAGGGGAGGCCTGTGCCCAGCAGTGGGACGTCTATAGGCTGTTTATGTATGTATGTATGTATGCACGGAACTTAATTTTAAGAATGAGACACGACACATGAGTATGAATAGGAACTTTCTTAAACAAAGATTTAGTAACAGAAATATTTAAACAAATACCGTGTATGGTCACGAGCATTAATAGTATACACTTTGGTACCATGTCACATTAACTTTTTTGACAAATTGAAATGTAGGTCTCACTAAATGTCAAATATGTTAGTGCGAAAGAGTCCTAAAGTGGGTACATTAGATTGCTCATGACTGTACTTCCTACCTGTGTTGAGTACAATGTGTTTTTAGCTTTAACAAAATAACGAAGGCCCTGTGACCGCTGGCTTTTTGGCTAAAGGATGCAAACTGCTTTAGTTTTTAGTGACTATTTTCAAAATGTTTATAGAAAAGACAGCTGTGAGGCCGATCACCCGTTGAAGAGCAAGGTTACCCTACGCTCGTGTACGCCACAAATTCTAATCAATGAAATCACACTTATTCGTAGAAATCAAAATACACTAAAATAATAGAAATAACATAACATAAGCTGATTGCTAAATCGTCATTGCCAATTTAAAAGCTCTTACGTGTCGCCTTCAACAAATTTCTTTGTTAGAATCGAATTGTATTTTGCTCCTAAAACATTCAGTACAATCTCTTATGTACATAAATATATTATCAATAAGGTAACTTTTAATATTTTTAACACACAGTCATACATTTTTTTTTTTAATTTCTGTAAAATTGACCTGATTGCACATAATAGATTTTAAATTGGCAACGACGTATATTACTAGGTGAGCCGTATCCGTCTATAATGGACTATGGCTATGGCTTTTTGAACAATTCAACACGACATTTATTTATGCTTGAAACTGTTTGTGCATATACTTTATCACTGGATATTGGTGAGTGTCGACAGATCATCAAACTAATGATATAATGTAAAATATAGCATAAACAAAAGGTAAACTAGATATTATAAATAGATTGTGAAATTTAAAGTTACATCACATCTCTAATTTAAGAGCCACGTTCTAGTCAGCGTAGCATTCTCTGTGACACTTTTTAAAGAAAAATAGGGCAGTGGTTTCCCTCTTGCTTTCCACCCTGCAGTACTTTGTCTGTATGCGAGTGGGATGGCGCCCAGAGTAGTCTATTTCAAAGCCGTACTAGGTCTCCTGTCCTCCGACTCTAAATAGTACTGGTAGTTACTGCTGCCCTCTGTCAGGTTCCAGATTACAGTCCCTGTAACTCGCCTCTTCCCATAAACTTACAAGTGTTATAAAAAAGTGGTAAAATCCAAAAATGTCTCTCTTTCAAAAGCACACGAAACGCGGCCAACTAAATAAAATAATCGGATGCCCGAATCGCGGCCGTTCCATAATCTTCTACAATCACCTTTTTGAAAACAATCGAAACTCGTTCTTTTAAAAAAAAATCTCGTCTATTTGATTAAGTCTCCTAATAATAACATACACATTAGTGACGTTTATCAGACAAGAAATCTGGTACAAAGTGGGGCGGTGTCAGTAAGCAGCTTAACGCTAAAAGCGCGCCATGCATTTTAACACTTGCTTGTTGTGATTGCCGTAACACTTTATAGCACACACAGGAAATACAAAATGCAAACCAAAAGAGACATGAAGAGTACAATAGTTGACCTTATACCTAGTTACAGCCACGAGTCATGTAAAAAGGCATCTCACCGGCACTATTGCGTCCTTAGCCAAGTCGCAAACGTTTACAAAAAACAACAGTAAGGAAAAACAGGGTGTTAGTGTCATCGTAACGAAAACATTCAGGGCTGATTCAGTTCATTATTCTGAGTGAATATCAAGTAGAATTTTCCGTCCTGAAATATACAATTGAAAAAAAATAAAAAAAAATTATTTTTATGAATTTTCCGAAAACAAATCCGTTTGATATCAACTCAGAATCATGGTCTGAATCATCCCCCTCAGTATTCGTTACGGTGTCACTAACACCCATACATACTGGTTTGGCTATCTGTACGTACTTTTATGGAGTGTAAGTGACAGCGTAACAAATACTGAGAGGAATGATTCAGCTCAATATTCTATGTTAATATCATGTGGAATTTTCCATCACAAAAGTATAGAATTGAAAATAACTTTATAAAACATGAATTATGCGATGAAAAAATTCCATTTGATATCGACTCAGGATCATGGTCTGAATAATCCCCCTCAGTATTCGTTACGATTGTTGTATAGATAATCATTAATCCCGTTATCCCGTTTTCACAAGGTCCGTTTAACCTAAAGATTCGACGGGTCCGGTTTTTGATTACATCAAACCCTAATAATACCAAAATGAGGAAAACGCAAATAAACAACTTCACAAAGCAAATTGTTCCTAATTAAGAAAATCTCAGCCACAATTAAATAGAATCATTAGTCCCTAATAAATTTCGAACGAAACTTTTAATTATATTAATCGAAATAATTTGAATTATTCCTGTTGGCTTTCAATTCAGAATTTTGATTACATGCATAAATTATTTAAAATGAAGCGACATGTCTGCCGTGGTACATTTAATAATAAATCTATATTTTGCAAATAATTAAACGTTGTGTTTTTCAATAAATTGTGTAGCCTTCGATATTTTGAATGTAATAATGTAATGTATGTAATGATGATACAAAGGTACTAAACTTAAAGGTTGCCTGGAAGAGATTGCTACTTAGCAATAAGTACTCTTTCTATTTCTCTTTTCGTTTTGTATTTTGTAGTTTCCTGTATGTGCAATAAAGTATTTGTTATTTTTTTTAAATGTAATAGGCTCTCGTTTGACCCCAATCTCACCTGATGTTAAGTGACGATGTGGTCTAGGGTGGATCACGCTTACCTAGCAAATGCCTATTCACTCTAGCCTTAAAGACTCCTAGATTATAACGAGTCGGAAAAACAGACGACGGCAGACAGTTCCAGACCTTTGCAGTACGCATCAAAAAGGAAGAGACAAAAAAATCCTTTGTAATACAATTTCCGTAATTTGTCTGCCTAATAGTGGTTTTTAAGTGGTTATTCCCATGCATTCTTACCTTTCACTATACTCACTAACTTTATCATATTGTCCTTTGTTGTTTGGTTGGTCATTGCAGGCTGATTTACCAGGTTGACCGAAGGTTTGACGTGCTTCGACAGGTTATTGAAATCGACGGCGTCGGCTATTTACTTAAGTAAATATGTAGACTACTCTGGCGATTTAAAAATAACCCTGACAACAGGGTAAGTAATTAAAACACATAATAACGGGTTCTTACCGCGTTTAAATGGGGATATGAGACTCCCGATATTTGGACACTGTTGCAAGTGCCATGATCACGGGATGACTGATGAGATTGGAGTGGAGTAGGTAGATCCATAATATTCTACGGGCAAACAGGGTTAGTGTGTGCGAGTACTGTTCTAAAAGCTTTTTTAATATCCGGTACTACTATTTAACAATACCATAGCAATCTATTCATATCTTTACTTTCAAAGCCGTATTTTTTTGTTTGTCTGTATTGAATCCAATATACGGTGAATCGCAATATTGTTTCAGGTGAACGAATTCCATGAATTTTATTTTAGCTCCATTTTCCACTGGATACGATCCCAAAGCAATAAGGACACACAGGGTTTCGTAAAATGTATTGTTTTTAGAAATAATACCTATACAGGGTGTTAGTGACATCATAACGAATATTGAGGGGGATAATTCAGACCATGATTCTGAGGTAATATCAAGTGGAATTTTCCGTCGCAAATTTTATGAGTTTTTTAAATTATCTTCAATTCTATATTTTAGCGATGAAAAATTCCACTGGATATTATTAACTCTGAATAATGAGCTCAATCATCCCCCTCAGTATTCGTTACTATGTCACTTATATCTTGAATAAGTACATACAAGTAGCCATACACTCATATAGTGGGGTACCGTAACAAATACTGAGGGGGATGATTCTGAGTTGATATCAAGTGGAATTTTCAGTCGATATCAACTTAGAATCATCCTCAAAGTTTTTGTTACGATGTCACTAACATATAATATAGTATATTAATATTAACACACACAAACTTATTCCCAAAGTATCTAAATAAACTGGCATAGCCACAGATAATCAAAAGACAACTTGCAGCCACTATTCATACGTACATGAAATCGTAAATTAACAAAATTAATATTAATATTTTATTTATATTATCTATTTTTAATAATATTTATTATTATTTATGCAATAAATAATTAATAATTGAATTAAAGATTCTTCCGTAACTTGTCTTTTCTACATACTATGACTTTTTAAAAATTTTCACACCTATCATTTGTTTTACTACTATTATGTGCGATCCTTTATTATTTTGAAGTACATACTTACACAGTAAATTATTACAAGTATGGTAATTACTAATTACTTGTACCCGACACTGAAAGTATACACCAGCTTTTTGATTAATTACCCTAATTATGAAATATCACGCTAATAATTACCATAATTATTATTCTAATTATTGAATAAAAATATTTTATTTTGTGAGAATAGAATGTCTTTATCGAATCTAGACAAGGTACATTACGATGTTTTATCTCATTAGGACTGGTGTGCGTGTATGAAGTAATTGCTAAATGTGGAGGCAGCAAGAAAACTTTTATATTTTTAAATGTCAAAGGCCCTCTGCCGAGGTTGTTCTTGCAGATACTTTTCCCAGGCTATACAGGTTGTCAGAAGCTGCAATAGTTTTAGGCGGATGACCTGTTCGTAATGTAAGTTACGATTCAAAGTGTAATATATTCACATCACTAATTTAACAGCCACGCTCTTGTAAGTGTAGCATTCTCCATTCTTATCTATCAAAGACCAATTCCTTCTCTTCCTTATAAGACACGACGTTCGCCTTCTCTTTAATCTGTTCTATGTAAGCTCTTCTTGGACTTCCTCTTCCTCTCTTCCCTTGTAGCTTCCCTTCTGTGATGTTTTTAATAAATTCGTCGTGTCTTATTAAGTGTCCAATCATCGCCTCTTCTGTCCTCAATAACTCTAAATATTTGCCTCTTTTCCCTTACTCTTCGCGCGTCCAACTTATTTTTTCCATCCTCCTCCAACACCACATTTCAAAGGCCTCGAGTCTCTCTGTCTTTTTGAATCAGCAACCACATTTCAAATCCATAGAGGGCTATACTCCATACGAAAGTTTTGATGTATCGTTATCTGATTGCTTTGGCTATCTTAGCCTTGAATATATACCCCTTGTTATGGAAGGCTTGTGTTGGTAATATATACCTAATGAATAAAGATATTTATGAATTTGAATATGCTATGTTGATAATCTTACGTCTTTTTCCCCAAATGAAGTTGATAGTATCTACACTACAGTGATCAAAGGTCAATCATAGCTACTTTTGATACAAAGTCTTAAGATGGACAGTATTGACCGCGGACCGTGTCAAAAAACTTATCCGATACAAAATTTTAAAACTTTGTGAGTACTTACAAAAGTCCGTAAGTCCAGACTAAATATAAAATGGTCTCATAAGCCTTTTTCAGTAAATGGAGGATCTCTTAGCCCAGCTACCAGGCTTCTTAAGTAGGTGCTTATGTTTGCGCATGTTTAGGCTTAATGGGAGCACTAAAACTCAATGCAAACAGTTTTCACGAAGTTTCTAGAACGGAGTTGTTGCGTGTACAGTGACGGATGTAGTGAGCCCCGTAAATTGTGGCTTGTGAATGACCGACTTCATCAACGCGTCAGGTTTATTATTGAGCCACCAAAGGCTCTAAAATGGCTCATGTAACGACTACGTAGTTACATCATTAAATTAGTTTACCAACGGCTTAACGTACTGAAGCACGGATAAATTTACTTTTCGACAACTAATAATAGTAAATAAAATAAAAAAAGACATTCCACACACAACAATTTATATATTATTGACAATTAATTACATTGATAGTGTATATAATTCGTGTGTATTCGTTATTTGTAGTGGTTTTCTTATTCTCCTTATACGTATTATATTGTATAGGCTATTTGTATGTATGTTTATGTATGCGTGTATATATGTGTGTATGTTTATATATATATATATATATATTTATATTTTTTATATTATTTCTTTAGATAAGTATATATTATTTATTATTCTTTTTCTTTTTTTTTTGTTATGTTGGTATCATTATATGTTTATTGCACCAGCCCGTGCTCCAATGAATAATCTTCTTTCACCCTAAGGTTGCCTGGCAGAAATTGCTGTTTAGCAATAACGCTGCCTATTGTGCTTATATTTTATTCGTATGTTTATGTCCTTTGTATATGTTGTTGTGCAATAAAGTATTATTGATTGATTGATTGATTGATAATTCTGATGATGGCTGTTTAAAAGCAGAAGATAACCCTGTCTCCCAAACTAGGGGACCTGAATATTGAAAGACGGAAAATCAGATGTTAATGTTCTCAACGAACCAGGGATCACAGGTGAATTTTGTGATATATCCCCACCGGGACTCAAACCTGGGGCTTCCAGATCATGAGCCCAACACTCATCAACTGGAACACGAAGGTCGGTGAAATAAAAAAAAAACTCAAACTGGGAGCGAGTCGAACCCCGATACCGGATTTGCACTAATGAGTTATTAATTTAGCTTAAGTGCAGTTTTCACTAACACAGTCGGTTCGACCGTTATAGACGGCGATACAGCTCACCTATCACGTTCGTATAACATAAAGCTCAGTGGGATATGAGTATGTAGTTCATTTTGCGATAGATATACCTCTGACTGCCCCATTAGGAGATAGTCGTGAGCTTACGTCACGTTATGTAATGTTATAGTTATTAAATAACTTGTAATATATACCCTCATAGATTTAAAAGATGTGTTGCTGTTGCAGTTTCTTGTCATTCATTCTCCTAAGCCATAACACCTTGCGAAATGACGTAAATTCAAAAAATGTTAAATTGAACTTTAACAAGTTTATCCATGATAATTACGATGAATCAATAATTTTGATTCTGATTCTTATACACAGAAAAGGAATAAGTAACCAATCATACTAGCGCCATTTACGGTTTTTAGCTCGAACTAGCTTTAGGGCCTGTTATATCAACAGAGACGTAAAGCGCTAGTTATTCAAAATCAGAAGTTATTGGCATTAGAATCAAACGCTCGCTGCCCGCGTTCAAAAAAAATGCAATAAAACGTGGAAGCAGGACGCCGATTGATGCGCTCTCTGTTGCACTTACGAGGCTTACGGGCGATCATAGTGAAGTACCACTGTAGTGTCGATAGTAATCATATAAAAAGGAAAGAATGCACACCACGCGTCCATCCCTAGCGCACCGATGATTTATGGCACCGCGGGCAGCGAACGTTTGATTTTAGCATAAGTAGACGGTCTTTTAGCCCAGACGGTCTTCCCCACATTGACCTTAGTTGACAACTGAGTAGTTGATACAACAGCTTCTTAGAGGCTCTAATTTCCGACAAACACAGGGAGGTACTTACTCAAATACCTCCCTGTTCTCACAAAGTAAGTTGTACAAACATGTTTAAGAAGTAAAGTTTAGTATGAAATTTGCATTTTACTAAGCAAACATTAACACAGCCACTCATGTTTTAGTTTTAAACAAAAGATGCTAATGCAAGTTGTTAGTTTGGCGAAACTTGTAACCGGATTGTTTGGACGTCCTTTATTGATGTTCTGAAATAAGCTTCGTCATCTAACTTATACAGAAAGCAGGAAAAGTTTAAGATTTCTATTGAATAAATAAATACTTCCAATGCTGGGAACAGAAGTCACTGAGCAATTATATTCTATGTAAACATTATATAAAACGATATACAAAAAGTTATAAGTGTATGTTAAGGGTAGTTTTCACTTACACAGTTGGCTCTCATAAATGTTATCCTTGGTCTACCCCTTCCTCTCTTCCCTTCAATTTTCCTATTTTCATTTTCAAAGAGAAGGTGCAGGTCGTG
Source organism: Pectinophora gossypiella (assembly GCF_024362695.1). Classification (NCBI taxonomy): domain Eukaryota; kingdom Metazoa; phylum Arthropoda; class Insecta; order Lepidoptera; family Gelechiidae; genus Pectinophora; species Pectinophora gossypiella. The sequence continues at coordinate 4,477,301 of NC_065425.1, read as the reverse complement.
TCGTATCGGGAGGTGAAGGTTTTGGCGGGAAGAAGAGAGGAATGGCGGTTACTCCACCGACAAGAGCGCAGCTCTTAAATAGAGAGAGAGTTGGCTCTACCATGATAGACGGCGATACAGCTCATCAACTATTACGTTGGTCTAACAGAAAGCTCGGTGAGGTGTGCGTTGTACATCTTGCGATTGATGTACGATTGACTACACCAATTAGGATATAGTCGTGATTTTATGTTAGATATAGGCTCTAGTATCGAAGTAAATGTCTACAAAGTAGACTCTATCAGAATGCCCCGAGTGAGAACAAACATTGTAAGAAGGACAGAGACATTGTCCATCGCTTAGCGCGAAAGAGATAAGAGATATGATGTTTCTTTAGCACTAACGATATATAGCTCAGGGCGGTTAACAAGGCCACATCGGAGCAATTCATCTAAAAAAGCAATATTGCTATTTGACATTTGTCTGCATTGCGCACTTACTTTTATTTGCGCAAATGTCAAATTGCAGTATTGCTGTTTTTAGATGAATTGCTTCGATGTGGCCTCCCCTCAATCAACCTGCAAGGCCATGGAGTATACTCCACCACGCTGCTCCACTGCGGGTCGATGGAGGTGTTTTAACGGCTAATAGCCGGGACCAACAGCACGAAATCATCATCAACAACTAAACTTACTTAAGTAAATAGCCACTTAGAACCTGTATTATTATAATTATGATATTATACTGGTACTTTGGTTGGTTAGAAACTCCTACGTAAATAAATAACGAGGTATGTACTACAGAAACTGTTTATTCGTTATTAAGCTGTTTGCTTAGGACAGAAGATTTGTTTTGATATTAAAGACCCGGTAACCTGTGCCTTATCTCTTGGCTTTCTTAAAATGCTTTTGAGGATCAAAAAAAAATCCGCTGCTATAAATTAAGTTGCAAGGGTTGGGAGGGACGTGAATGTCCGGTAAACCCTTAAACTGAAATTATAAAGTGAGTATTATTAAAAAAATATATATTTTAACAAACTTAAGAACTATGTTAGTAAATTATCTTAAATACCGACAAAGTTTTATCGATCATACAGCCGATCAAAGGACAATCCCCACTGTCAGCTACCGCCTTCAGGACGCTGTTGCTGCTGCCGCGCAGTCTGCGCATCAATGATGCTGATTTCTTGCGTACAATAGCTTCAAAGCTGTCGACATCCGCCAGCGCAAACATTGCCGATGCATTGCCGAAACGCGGCAGCCGCGCTAACCGCCTAAATGCGTTATTATATAGCGTAGCGTATGCGTTGTTATTCATTTTAAAGGATATTTTTTAATAAAGCCAAAATAGTCAGATCCATAGGAATAAAAAAAAGAAAGAAAGAAAAAATATTTATTCGACATACTTATTGTTTTCACATATTAAAACAAAATAATACATTTATGAATGTATGCCGAAACGGTTCCGCCATAGCGTAATGCCATAGTCTAGACTATGGTGGTTATGGTTGATTTTCAGTTGGAACCGGTAAGGTAATCAAGTAACACATTAAACCAAAAATGGACACGAAGTCTAAGCACATTTTGATTTTTTTAATTAAGTTTTCTATACTACGTACCTATATAAACCAGCGCGTATACATTAAGAGATTAAGACTGTCGTCAGAGTGAAGATAGCGAAATCGGTGTGTGATGTGTCAGGATCGTTGTTGTTGTGGTCACCCGGATCAAACCATATCTCACATAGTGAACGAGTGCCCTCTGCACCGGTTCCCAGGTGGCATAGCCGAGCTGCATTGTGTGACGGATGCGGCAGAGACTTGCTTAGGGGAGCTTAAGCTGGATATATGATCTACGCAGGATATTTTCTTTTTGTCTGCCATACGCAATAATAATAATTGTTGTAAGCAAAATCCCACGTTCTCAGCATTCGCCTAACGAATTGTGACGTTGACAGCGACTCTCCGAGCGGCGATTCCCGCTACGGCGAGTTTCTTTATGGCGACTGCTTGACGTCGCGTCTGTCATTTGCTTTTACAGTTCAAGACACAATTTTAATCACGCTACATACAATATATGTAGCGTGATTAAAATTGCAATTTTGGTTCATTTCCATTTCATAATATTTTTGGAAAATTTTCAGACTATTTTATATTCATCCCAACTAGTAGGGTAATAGGCGTTTTGTAAATAGTAGATCTTTGAGACTGAATAATTAAGAAGAAAAAAGCAGATAGCGTGTACGAGCGTGTATGAGTAATATCATTTACCCACTTTAGAACCCTGTCGCACTATCATATTTGACATTTAATGAGGCTTACGGTTTAAATTGTCAAAAAAGTTAATGTGACATGGTTGCAAAGTGTATACACATACATATTAGTACTCGTGATATAACTCATACCATTGAAGGTATTGCAAAATATCACTACATAGTATAAAACAAAGTCGCTTTTTCTGTCCCTATATCCCTATGTACGCTTAAATCTTTAAAACTACGCGACGGATTTTGATGCGGTTTTTGTAATAGATAGAGTGATTCAATAGGAAGGTTTATATGTATAATAACGTCCTTTAAATAGTAGAAATACTGTTATTTTTGAAGTTTTTAATGTGATGTCGTAAATAATTTCACCATTGCACCCGAGCGAAGTCGGGTGTGTCTTTAGTTATCTATATAGAAATATAATCACTAAAATGTATTGTAATAAACATTTTGTTTTATATTATGTATTGTGAGGATTAATTATATGAGATCAACGCAGCTGTGTCAGTTTTAGCTCGTATTATTTATGCAATTTTATTACAGCAGTGTTTTAATTGCTTTTGTATTTAATATTTGTTTTTAATTTAAACATTCAGATTCTGGTATTAAATAAATAAAGTAAATAATGGATAAATGCGATTGTGAATCTTGCGTGGGAGCAAATTTATAGCTGGAGGCAATTAATGGAATTTGTTAAATAAATAGTTACCTATTTACTTATATACGTAGCTGCGATAACTTTTTCGCCCATTACGGCGAAACAAAAAGGAGAGTTATTAACCGACTCAACACGATGCTTTCCATCCGTAACTCCATTTGATCTAGAAGACTAAAGTAAGATCATGAGAGGGTGAGGTAAACCTAGCTCAGACGCTGGTGGGGAGCGGAGAGTTACCGTTCAATACGTAGTATTATTCCTTATTCCATGCATAGACGTAGCTATATATTTATATATGGGTCGTTCTTCTTTTTTATCGACAATGACCTGTCCTTCGCTCTGCTATGTTATATGTTTTAGAATTTTATTTAATCTTTCCATTGTCCAAAAATATAGTTATCTTATTATACTTAAAATACTAGCGAAATACTAATCGGTTTCTCGATTAGTGATTAACGTAGCTTGGTTGTTTTTCACAAAATTCTGTGACAGAGTGGTAAATCGAAATGCTGTCTCCGATGAAAAGGGCCACTCTGTCACAATATATTTTGCAATGCGCCTGCAAGGAACAGTATATTACCAAGATAAAGAGAAACACTAAATACTCCTCTACAGACACATCTCTATATGATGTTTTTTTAAATATTTATTTCCGTTATAATGAAAGATGTTAAATCCGATATAACGAGAAAATGACTTTTTATTGTCGATAAAAAAGAAGAACGACCCATATATATAACATATATATAGCAGATATATATACACATCATGCTTATATTTTCGAAGGAGAAGGCAGATGCATGATGCATGATGTGATCTTATATTATGTTAATGTAATAAAATATGCATTCAGATTATCTGTCAATAAAAGTCTACTAATGACACGTATGGCAAACATTTGTACCAACGCAAAATGTTGGTTGGCAAACAAAAAATTTTGGGAAACGTCACTTGTGTAATGAAAATTTGCGTATAATTAATAGTTCGGAGAAAGATGGGACACTAAATAATACTATACACGTCTGACTTTGGTCCATAGTTTCAAGAAATAATTAAATATTTAAATTTTCAGTCTTTAAAGTAGTAACGACTATTGCCTGCAGTGTAGCAACAATGATTTTTAAAAGTATAAAAGCCAGGACAAAGTTTTTTACAGTTCACTCAGCAACTTTGTTAAAGTTTAAAAATAAAAGCTATTTTTTTACTTTTTGCTTATTAAGCTTAATGAAAAAGTTCTCGAGACAGAGACTTTAAAATTTTAATTTATAAACTTTTGCAACTAATTAAGGAGTTTAATGGTCCTTACCATCAAACTGCTTTCGTCAAAGGTCATTGGTTCAAACCAGGTAAGGCTTTTTTACACTTAAGAGATACATAACAAACAACATTCAACCTTAACTGTTCCGTAATAGTGATTATACATACATTCGTAGAATTCCGCCTGAAGAATTCGTAGAATCCCGAAAGGGGTAGACAGAAGACTATAGTATATTAGCTTTTGCTCGCGGCTTCTCTCGCGTTAAGTTCGGGGTAGCACGGTCCTTTCCTAGTGAATCAATTTTTAGCTTGCTATCTTGAAAAAAAAGGCCCATATAAAATTGTAGGGGTACAATTTTCAGTCTTTAAAGTAGTAACGACTATTGTCTGCAGTGTAGCAACAATGATTTTTAAAAGTCACTCAAAAGAGGGGGCTCTTTGAAGGGGTTGGGGTAGATTTCAAAAAAAAAAAAAACAATGATGCACGTTTTTCATGTTAGTCACAAATCGCGGTATGCTCCATACAAACTTCTACCCGCCATTTTAGGGAAGTGGGGGGTTAGATAAAGACAAAAAGTAGCCCTCAAAAGAGGGGGCTCTTTGAAGGGGTTGGGGTAGATTTCAAAAAAAAAAAAACAATGATGCACGTTTTTCATGTTAGTCACAAATCGCGGTATGCTCCATACAAACTTCTACCCGCCATTTTAGGGAAGTGGGGGGTTAGATAAAGACAAAAAGTAGCCTATATCACTCTATATCCCTTCAACTATCTCCACTTAAAAATCACGTCAATTCGTCGCTCCATTTTGCCGTGAAAGACGAACAAACAAGCGGACACACATACATTTTCCCATTCATAATATTAGTATGGATACACCCACTCCTCGCCGGCTATGTTTGTTTTAGTAATTATAATTTTGGTCTGCACTATTAAAGACCTTTACGAAGCCACTGACAATGCCGTAAGCGTGTCCAAGTATTGGGCAGAAAAATTTAGTTTCGATCGCCATCGACTCGCAAAGAAGAAGAATTATAATTTCATACATAACTGAAAATTCTGACAGAGCTTACATTGCGGATGAATCTTGGTCTGCTTTCAACTTAAGAACCCAGTCTCCCAAAGGTAGTCAAAGAAATATTTTATCATTGCTAAAAAATGACGCCCTGAGCCGAGGTTCGCGCCCAACTGGACAACCTCAGGCCTATTGTATTAAACGTTGTACCGGGTAAGAGCCTTCAGCGCTCCCCATTTGTGCGGCCAAGTAGTTAATGCCATCTGCGGCAAATCTACAATAAGTCACGTCAAAAAAAATTGCGATAATTTTGGGTATACAGGTTGTGAGAAGCTGCAGTAGTTTTAGGCGGATGAGACGTTCGTTATGTAAAATTGACGATTCAAAGTGTAACTATGTTACCTACTGAATAAAGATATTTTTGAATTTTGAATTTTGAGTTTGTTTAAATCGAAATTCATTCGATTTCGTTACAGAATACTAATTCAAATGTCGTCGAGAGTGCAAGAACGTCTTCTTGGTCCCACTGGAGCCATACTTTTGAATAAGGACAAAATAATGTATTTACTGCAATACTAAATCCTTACAAATTCCCCAACCTCCCAAGCATATAAATCATACTCTTGTAGACTATAATTTTATTTTTGTACACTTCCAATATTACTTTCATATAGTAATATAATATATTCACAATCATCTCCCTAGCATTCTCCCGTTTTTTCACAGGGTCCACTTACTTAACCTGAAGATTTCACATGTCCGGTTTTTTACAGAAGCGACTGTCTATCTGACCTTCTAACCCGCGAAGGAAAAACCAGCCCAATACAGATTAGGTCACATACCTCCGAAAATACATTTCTCGGGAATGTAGGTTTCCTCACGATGGTGTTTTCTGTCACCGCTGAGTATGTGATAATTAATTTATGATCCAAACATTGATTCGAAAATAAATTCGGCAATGCTGGCTGTGCTGGATTCGAACCTGCAATCTCAAAGGGAGAGGCAAGCTTTCTACCAACTGGCCTACCATGGTTCTATATATTGACATTCGCAAGTCCTAATTAAAAACGAGCGGTTTGACAATATCGTATATTTCGTATAGAGTGTTATCCAAATATCACACCCCGGACACTACATACAAAACACCTTGTTTTACACAGACACTCCACATTGACGTAATCGTACACGCGCATCTGTGTGTGTAACGTTGACGCCCATACGATTGAAGACTAAAGTAAGACCGAGGTGGGTAAGGTAAACCTAGCTCAACCGCTGGTGGGGAGTGGAGAGTTGCCGTTCTATACGTAGTATTATTCCTTATTCTATGCCAATATCTTTTGAATGCCAGATGCGCAATTGCAGTGAAGTAAATTAGCAACAACGTATTACTACTTCAGCTAACGTTCTAATGAACATTAACGTCTAACATTCATTCATTTCCTGCTACTATATCACCCTACACATTTAGTAGTCCATACGTCATGTTACATAGAGTTCATTTCTGCGTTTATCGCATGTGTCTGCTTAAGGGTGCTTACATACGGACGGTTTGTTGACAAGGGTGTGTTCGTGTAACTAAGTTTCTATCTTGACAGATAGAATCCTATACACAAATGTACATAAATTCACGACCGCAACGCCTAATGGGACGGTCAGAGCTACAAGAAGTCCTAATACCGACATGATCTTTTGTCGTGTGGGTTGTGAGGTGGATTACCAACCCCATCAACCCTGGTGTCAGGGTTACTATTGAGCCGCCAAAGGCCCCTGACATTGCTCATGTAACGACTATCTACTAACTTACATCAGTAAGTAGTAACCGGGACCAAGCTCGGATCTGGACTCTGGCGATTGAATACTAACCCTGACATCAGGGTTGATGGGGTTGGTAGTCCACCTTATCCTCACGTACAAAGACTCGCATGGTGTTGGACGCTAGTGCGCCCACAGACACTGGTCTGTCCCTCAATGATGTTTTATATTCGGGACCAAATATACAGTCTGATTTATTTCTGCTTTTATTAAACTTCAGACTTTACCCTATTGCGCTCTGTGCTGACGTTGAGCAAATGTACCTCAGAATAAAGGTCCATCCGCACTACGAAAAATATCAAAGAGTGCTTTATAGGTTTGATATTTCGGATCCTATTCAACTCTTTGAATTCAAACCCGTACCCACACGATAGAAGAAGAATAATTATGTTAATTTGCGGGCGTTGCTTTTACAAAATCACATAAGGATTTTGCTTTATGAAATAACATTTCTGAGTAAATTTTAAATTCCACAGGAAATTGAGGATGTCATTAAAAAGATTGAAGACGATCTACTCTGAAGCGGCGTGGGTGTATGAAACGATTGATGAATGTGGAGGAAGCAAGAGAAGTGTGTCAGGATCAAAGCAAATGGAATCCCATAGTCTCTGCTTACCTGGTGGGAAATAGGACTGAGTTTATGTATGTGTGTATGTTCATAGTAATATCCCCGCCCGTCTGCATGCGGTCTTAATGGCACCATGCCAGCTGGAAGATTTATGTGTGGTGAAACTAAGATTACTACAACTATTTATATAATGACAAATCTAGTAGTCGTTATTTTTGATAGGCCCGTTATTTACGTCGATGTATTTATCATTAGCCGGCTAATGTAAATAAATATTGTTGGAAACAGATTGTTTGTGCAGAATAGTTTGAAACGGATGTTCATCTTTAGGGTTCTTTGGATGATCAGATGAATTTATGCCCAGCAGTGGGCGTCGTACGGCTATTAATGATGATGCACAATATAACGATAGTTAAAAATGTACTTAAAATAAGTAGAAACCATATTTATGTGTGTGTGTGTATAAGTGAACACATAATCATTTTATATACCTACTTAAGTAAACACGGCCAAAATTTGCCTAACTTTTGAAGTCTGCATTTCAGTACCCACCAACTATATGACGCAAAGATAGTTATATATTTTAGCCGGATACATATGTTGCAATGCATGCGCTCCGCATGCCATGCGCCGCACGCCTCGCAATACGTGGCGAAGCATATGCTACGCACATTAACACTGCTCGCATGCCTCTGCATGCGACGCGCGGAGCACATGCCTCGCATTGTTTGTAGGGACCTATGATAAACCATCATTGTGATATGATCAGTCCGTTGTTTAAATTGAATCCCATCTTTAAAAAACACAAACAAATGAAAGCTGAGCAAATTCCACGCACATGCTTTATTCCCAGTTCAACACATTTATCTAAACCAACATTATGTACACGAAAACTTCAATTTCCAAGCCGAAAATATCTCCAACAACTTTGAATATACGTTAGTTGAGTCTATCTATGAAGGCGAGGATGTCTTGGTTCTGGCGTGAATAGGTGGCTCGTGCGAAAGAATCAAAGGGGAAATGTAGGACGGGAGAGTATCTGTATAGAGAAGCGTGTTAGAATATACTTTTACGTATGTAGTGGTAATTGCACGGATAATAGAATCGCGTTCCGTATTTTAAATGCCTACTTTCTCGCGCTTCACTCGTTTGAAGTAAGTATAAGAGGGATATTACATCTATCCAACATTCGTCAATCATGATTTAGGATTAAAACACAAATCGACCTTTTTATTACTAAACTATGATCGTAATTATGTAGGGTCGTATGCTGATTGCAACCACTCACATACATCAAATTAGAAAAGAAATAAAATCTTAGAGAGGTATTACATCTATCCACCAATTTTTCGTTAATTACGACATTTTATTTAAACAAAAATCGACGTTATTATTACTGCACTCTGATCGTTATTTGTAGGGTCGTATGCTGATGGACGGAAAAATACCACGATAAAACCACGATCACACCAAAGACAACATTATTGCTGACGAAGTTTAGAAAATTCGATTTTGTTATTACTATTGCTGCTACTGCTGATTGTCTATGGGTGATCGTGGTTTTACCACGGTATTCCATCAATCAGCATACGACCCTACAAATAACGATTACAGTGCAGTAATAATAAGGTCGATTTGAATAAAATTTTAATAAAAGTCGTGATTGACGAAAAATTGGTGGATAGATGTAATACCTCTCTTAACATTTTGTTCCTTTCTGATTTGATGGATGTGAGTGATGGAAGAGTATGAAATGCCTGACGCTGCTTACCGTTGTCGTAAAAGTCGACTAAGAAATGATGTCTATTTGTATGATAAAGTAGTGGCCTCCGTTCATAACATGGTAATTCAAATTCAAAAATATCTTTATTCAGTTGGTAACATAGTTACACTTTGAATCGTCAATTTTTACATAACGAACGTCTCATCCGCCTAAAACTACTGCAGCTTCTCGCAACCTGTATAGCCGGGGAAAAGAAGCTGCAAGAAAAACCTCGGCACATTTCTTTAAAAAATAAATCACATAAAATATTTTTATACAATTGAGTAATTTAGCTGCCTAATATCAGTTCTCAGACAGTTAATCCCATGCATTCATATCTTCTAAATAATCACTATCTTTATAATAACCTTTTTTGTACAGTTTCTGTTTAACTACTGTCTTAAAACAGTTGAAAGGCAAATTCTAAATGTCAATGGGAATCTTATTGTAAAAGGTAAGGCACAGGGTTCCAGACACAAAAGTGGGCTACCCTCATAAAATAAGTATTAAAGTTGAGAATTATGAAAGGTAGTCGCTGCGGTCCTGTGGTTTACGGGCTTGCTTCTCAAACGGGGAGCACCGGTTCGAATCCCGATACCGGAGTTGCTCAAATGAGTTGCTAATTTGTATCACTAACACAGTTGGCTCAGCCATTATAGAGGGCTAGATGGCTCACCACTTTGTACGGTCACGAGTACTAATATACAACAATACAATACACAACACTTAATACACAACACTTAATACAATACAATTACAATACACAACAATTATACAATACACAATACAATAGTACTTATACAATTATTTTTTAAGAAAAATTGGACCTTTTTTGGAATAAATAAATAATAATAATAATACTTTGAAACCGTGTCACATTAACTTTTTTGACAAATCAAACCGTAGTCTCATTAAATGTCAAATATGATAGTGCGACAGGGTTCTAAAGTGGGTACTATATTGCTCATGACTGTACATTACACTTATGTTATGTGAAGAATAGTGGTAATTCCTGTAGACACCATCTAATTTTATTTTAAGTTATATCTTTATTTTTTAACCGTCAAAAAGGAAAAGGACGGATAATCGACATGCATATTATTTTTATGAACCACACGTCTATTTAGGCACAAATCTAAAACAAGCCTCTAAATTTAAACATTAGCCAATTACCCGACAGAATTATGTAGACAGCACACGTCAAACCTATTTAATTCACCCGGGCTCATTTATTCACTCATTCTTTTTTAAAATTACCAGCTGTTAATCATCCTTCCCTTTCCTTTCCGGTGGATTAGAAAATTACAGGTATAGCTTAAAATAAAATTAAGAGGTGTCTGCAGGAATCGGGACCATTATCTACTTAGTCACTTTTATAATTACATAACATAAGTTCACGACTATATCCCAATTGGGGTAGTCAGAAGTACATACACCGCAAGATGAACTAAGTACCCACACCACACTAAGCATTCTGTTAGACCAACATGATATAAAAACAAATATTATGAGAGACATTTCTACTTGTTACCAACTCAGTTGCCAGTATTTTCGATACTGAAATCTAACTTTTGACTTCGGCTTTAAGTTTTAAAGTGAGTGAAGTGTCACATCGAATCAGTTTTTGAATTGAATTTCGTGAAGCATCTACTTAAGTAAACCTCAGTTCAAATAAATTGGGCCAATAAAACACTCCCAACGCCTACATTTCCTTCAGATTTTATACAGCAACAGGTTTAAAATTTTGCATGGAAGTGTACTTTAGAAAATGGTTCTCACACTCGTTTCACATTCAAGACATGACTAAATAATACAGCAGTGTGATAAGTAAACCAAAATTACCATTTTCTGTTTATGTAGCACTCAGTCGTGCTCAAGGAAACTCACAAAGAGAAAATAATTCAAGTAAACAGGATGAGGACCTGGTAATGTAATGGTTAACACGGCCAACTTTTTCGATGAGAATAAAAGCTCCCTATTTCTCCCACCAGGTGCCGCCACTGTTGAGTGTTCAATTTTGACAGTTCCTCATACTATTAAGAGTTAACAAACATATTGTTTTGGTTATATTTTCACACTATAACCCTTTGCGCAGCGTTTAACTGCAAAATCTCTCTCTCTCTCCCTTTATAGAGCTGCGCTCTTGTCGGTGGAGTAATCGCCATTCCTCTCTTCTTCCCGCCAAATCCTTCACCTCCTGCAAAATCATAGTGTTATATTTATGGGAATAACGATCGGAAAGACGAAATCTTAGAAAAGCTTATTTTCCGTGTCATTGCCGTGAAAAACCGACAAACAGACAGACATACACACACGTATCCTTTCCCATTTATAATATTAGTATGGATTAAGGCTTCGTGTCAAAATTCTTCTAATTATTAAAATTTGTAGCCTAGTACCATAAAAAGGAGAATGTTTCAAGTTGCTACACCATGTGAGTATATTTGTACTCTCTAAGATGCGCCTATTTCCTCAATTCACCGATGCATTTCCCAGGGCGTTGCGCGAAATACTTCAATAAGCAGATTACACCACGGCGCGGTGGTAGTAAAGTTTGTATTGAAGACGTAGCGTGCACATCTTTATGCTATTTCGATGTATTTCGCTTTCTATTTGCGAGATAAATAATAAGATGTATGTACCAACGTGTTATGCAAATTCGCGACAGTATTTGCGTTAGACTATGCGATGCACCTGGCAAACAGACGTGCATATCTGGAGTCAAATAACGTCTAAGGAACAACATTGCAATTTGACATATACTTGCGCAATGCCAACAAATTAAATAAGCAATAATTCAAATAGCATTGATGTTTTTTTAGATGAATGCTTCAATGTGGCCGGTTAACCCGCTTTACATACTCAATAAAGTTTTTGAATTTATTTAATTACATACTAAAAATTACGCCCATAGAAAAAAGCATGTGTCTGCTTTCTCGACTCTGGATTTATTCATTTTCATTCCATGCAAGTCCTGATGCTTCAATTTCCCTCAGCATCTTCCATAGTCTGTTCTGATGTGGACCGAGAATTACGATTCTATCTGCGGGACATAAGACATACATGCATACATTGTTATTTTTATAGGTAGCTTAAGAAAATCCTTAAGTAACACTTAGAATAATTTTAGAAGAAGAACTAACTTTAAAGGACTAACCCTTTGGGGCTTTCAGGACTGACTTTTAAGGATTTTTTGAAGGACTAGCTTTAGTCCTTAGCTTAAAAAAAGTTGTCGAACTACTGAACTCGTGCAACGTGATATGGCGGATACAAACATTGCGAGGATTGAACACCTTTCGCTGCACGTTTTGCTATAATACTTGTATGCCTCAACATGAATTGTTTTCAATGGTTTTGAATTGGAATTTGAAAATTTGAATTTGAATGTGAAAATACACGCGTGCGGCACATAACGCGCAGGGCACGTGCCACATATTGTATATTTGTTTATTTACTCCCTAATAGATATACTATTGTAATTACAAAAAAATAATTACTTCAGCTTGTGATTTAAAATTGCATGATTAGCACAATGTCTAAAGTCATACAAAAGAAACATTTCTACATTTCCTTACAGTTAATAGTTAGAAAATCCTTTGCGGAAAATAACGAACAGTTACAATGAAAAGCCCCTAAAGGCAGCCATTCTAGGTTCAAGTTAAAATAAAGCGACAATCTACGGAGCTATCTCGGTAGATTGCTAATTTGAAACTATTTGGTCGGCACTTAACATTCAAATGAGCTGACAAGGCATTGCGGCTGGCTCCGCTATTTTAAACCCCTTGAAATTGTCTTCATTTCTAGAATAATCTAAAAAGGTCACTATTATATTAAGTATAACATAACATACATACCTAAACAGCCTATAAACGTCCCACTGCTGGGCACAGGCCTCCCCTCAATCAACCGGAGGGGCTATGGAGCATACTCCACCACGCTGCTCCAATGCGGGTTGGTGGAGGTGTTTTTACGGCTAATAGCCGGGACCAACGGCTTAACGTGCCCTCCGAAGCACGGAATCATCTTACTTTTTCGGACAATCAGGTGATCCAAGCCTGAAAAGTCCTTACCAAACAAAGGACAGTCTCACAAAGTGATTTCGACAATGTCCCCATCGGGAATCGAACCCGGACCTCCAGAGGCCTGTTTTATAAAACTTAAAATTGTAAATTACAACGACAATTTGATGTTCATTACGTGACTAATATGAAACTGTAAAATATTCGTGATCACACACTCCGCAATGTACATCAAATTGTCATTGTAATTTACAATTGTAAGTTTTATTAAACAGGCCCCAGATCGTGAGACTAACGCTCTAACCACTAGACCACGGAGGCTATTCTGTGTAGTGTGTGTGGGCTGTTGTTGTTGTGTGTTTGATATTAAGTATACTTTCTGTAAAAACCGGACCCGTCAAATCTTCAGGTTAGGTAAGGGGACCCTGTGAAAAACGGGATGATGAACTATTCGTGTTGCAATTTGTAATGCGTGTTTTGTGCATGATGTCGATAATAAACGACACCGCACACACATAGCAATAATACAATCACATCAAGATAATAAATATACACACAAAATTACATGATTATGGTGATGGTGGACGTCCCGAGTAAAAAGACCTCAACCTCACTCAGCAGAACACACCCCGGACACTTCATACAAAAAACCTCGGTTAACACAGACACTACACTACGTTATCGTACACGCGCATCTGTGTTTGTGACGTCTGATGCCCATACAATTGAAGACTAAAGTCTTCTTCTATCGTGTGGGTTGTGGGGTAGAATTCAAATTCAAAAATATCTTTATTCAGTAGGTAACATAGTTACACTTTGAATCGTCATTTTTTACATAACGAACGTCTCCTCCGCCTAAAACTACTGCAATTAAATAGATTATCAACCCTGGTGTCAGGGTTACTACTGCGCCGCCAAAGGCCCCTGACACGGCTCATGTAACAACTACTTACTTACATCAGTAAGTAGTAACCGGGACCAACAGCTTAACGTGCCTTCCGAAGCACGGATCACTAAAGTAAGACCGCGGGAGCGGAGAGTTGCCGTTCTATACGTGGTGTTATTCCTTATTCTATGACAGTACTTCCACCTGACCTAATCCACCGGGATAGACAAGTGATACATGTCAAAGTGTACTGACCCATTTAATCAGCTGACTGACAGTGAGCTATGCAGCACAATCCAATAATTTAATGCATGCAATGGCTATGTATTACGGGCCCTGTGGAAATCAATTGCGGGCTTTGGGAGGCAGATTATATTATGAACAGAACAGTGGACTAATAAGGATTCACTAATGTTGGTTGTAGCTGAGCTATAGTGCGATTTATTCCGATTATTTACATAATAGCTATGTTTAGCGTAGGTATGTTCTTTTTATTTTTGGAAGACCGTAAAATTAAACACTTTTTCTTCACCCCTGTGAGTTGCAAGATAAATGACCGACCTCATCAATTCTGGTGTCAGAGTTATTATTGTATATGCATTTTATATTGTAAATAATTAATATAGAATTATTTATATAATACATTAATTGTTTACATATATATTTAATATGGAAAATTCCACTTGATATTAACTCTGAATAATGAGCTAAATCATCCCTCTCAGTATTCGTTACGATGTCGCTTACACCCCGTACAAGTACATACAGGTAGCTATACAAGTAGGTATGGGTGTTAGTGACACCGTATCGAATACTGAAGGGGATGATGCAGACCATGTTTCTTCTAAGTTAATATCAAGCGGATTTTCCTGTCGGAAAATTCATGGAAATAATAGAGTTTTTTCATTATTTTCAGTTCCTCACTTTTCCGACGGAAAATTCCACTTGATATCAATTTAGAATCACAGTCTGAATCCTCCCTCAGTTTTCGTTATGATATCACTTATCACTTATAACGCGTACCCCGATACCGACCCCGCCGGCGTGGTCGACGATTTCCCTCATTCAGCGCTTATCGCTATCGACCCACTAGGGTCGATTAATTCTTTCAAATATTTTTCCTCTCAGACGACGCCCTGAGCCGAGGTTCGCGCCCAACTGGGCACCCTCAGGCCTGTTGTCTTAAATGTTGTACCGGGTGAGAGCCTTCAGCGCTCCCCATTTGTCCGGCCAAGTAGTTAATGCCATCTGCGGCAAATCTACAGTAAGTCACGTCAAAAAAAAAAAAAATGTATAACGCGTATTGACTCGAAACGCAGCCAGGTTATAACCACATATTGCCAGTTAGAGCATACATTGTTATTTCAGCTCTAACTGTTCGTCCCACAATTTGTGCGCTCATGTTCAATCTGCGGTACTTATGATATTATATCAATTCATCTTCTCTCGTATGGGTTGAAAGACAACTAGTGACAAGTCCAGTACCTATAATTAAAACCACCTTACCTTTAATTAATTAGTTGTAAATGTTTGTTTCCTTTTGTTGGTTGCCTGGAAGAAATTGCTCTAGAGCAATAAGGCCGCCCAAATTGTACTGTATTCATGTGTTATGTCTGATTGTTGAAATTCTAGTTCTGTGCAATAAAGTATATTTGATTTGATTTTGATTTGATTTGAATTAATTATGGGTTCGGTTCGGACCCTTTAAATACAAAACTGAACCCTTGTAAAATCTATCACGTGTACGAGTATATTCAAATCCAGAGAGATATAAACCCTGAACAAACTTAAATGGCTCGTGTAGGTACTTTATGTCCATTAATTATGGATTCAAATTACCAATAGTTATATTCAGCAACTTAATACACAGGATGTTAGTGACATGGTAACAAAACCTTTGAAGGATAATTCAGACCATGATTCTGAGTTCATATCAAGTGGTATTTCCTGTCGGATAATTCATGGAAATTTTAGTTTTAAATTATTTTCAATAATGGTCTTAATTTTATTATCCCCCTCATTATTTAGTAAGATATCACTAAGCCTACCCATAATTTGCGGTAAAACTATATTTATTGTTCTAGCAAATTATAAGTTACGAGAATAGCAATATTTATTTATTTATTTTTAGGAAGACTTACGGCCATATACATTTTCTAACATAATAACCAGACAATAACTAAAGGCTAATTACAAGTCACACATTTACACACACACATTTACACACGTTCACATTTATATTCCCAATTGGAGTAGTCAGATGTACATCCATAGCAAGATGAACTGAGTAACCACAATTCACCGAGATTTCTGTTAGACCAACATGAAAAGTGATGAGCTGTATCGCCGTCTATAATGATCGAGCCTATTGTGTTAATGAAAACTGCACTTAAGATATAAATGAATAACTCATTATTGCAAGTTCTCCTCGTGGAAGATCGAAGTCAAGAGCAAACCCAACTTAATTTAAAAAAAAGTGCGTTACCGGGGAACCGGCGCTCTCCGTTTGAGAAGCAAGCTGGTGCACCACAGGACCACAGTGCGTGAACGTGTACGTAGTAGTAATGTGAACCATGTCGGGAACCTCTGGCGAAAATCACTTTGTAGTTTGGTTAGCACACTACTGGCTGGTCACCAGATTGTCTTAAAGTAAGATGATCCGTGCTTCGGAAGGCACGAAAAGCCGTTGGTCCCTCCCGGTTACTACTTACTGATGTAAGTAAGTAGTCGTTACATGAGGCATGTCAGGGGCCTTTGGCGGCTCAATAGTAACCCTGACACCAGGGTTGATCCACCTCAAAACCCACACGATAGACATCACATCATTAAGTAATTCAAAATGTCTACCATCAAAAATCTAATTTAAAACTATTTGGGTGGCTTAATATTTAAATAATCTGAAAATAAAATGTTTTTAACGATAAGTCTTGCCCTTATTCTCTTTTTTATTATCAAAATGTGTATAAACTATTAAGTAAGTAAATAAATAGATTACCGAAATTGAATAATCAAGTTACAAAGAATAATTGACAATTTCTTCCCTCGAAATGATAATTGACATCACTTCGAAGAAAGGCCTTCAAGACGTCATACGTCTGAAGTTTAAATATTATAAATCCCTTGAAATTGCCTTCGTATTCTTGGAAACCAAATACCTATGTTTTTGGCAGACGTTCCAAACCATTGGTTCAGAAAATTATTATTATGAGAACTGAAGAAAGGATATGAGGGATAGTAAATTAAAAATGACCATATAAATTACACATAATATAAATTACATTTTCCGCAACTCGACGTCTGGATCACGCCAGCGAGCCTAATCACTAAGGAAAACTAGCAAGCCTCTGTTGTTGCTACCACCTCGGGTACGCACTTTGTCCGGCTAAGGTGCCTGGCGTGGTGGTCGGGGTCTCCTGTACACTCCAGAAACACGTGGGATGACTCCTCCACCTCCATGTAGGCTCTGCACACCTAATATAAACAGATGTTGTTAAAATCACAGTGACCAGTAACAGCTGTCACCTTTCATAGTTGAGACCTCCCTAAGTACCATGGTGATCACTAATCGATCACTAGCGTCCGCGACCGTGGTTGCCGCACTTTAGTGAGATATGAGTGTAATAAGATACGTCCTGACAACTCCAACATTAAATTAATATTTTTATTGCAATGACAACATTTGTCGCGTCGCTTCTGTTTTTCTTATGCTCCATTGGACTGCTGTTTTGTAAACGTAAAACGAACTTAAATTAAATTCAGTGAATTTTACGGCACCCTGGACGTTTTCTTATGACATACGCATCCTCAGGCATCCAGCCCTCTACAGCTATTAGGAACATCACACCTAATTCTAACACTTACAAAGAGCAATAGGTAGGTAATCGGAACACGAAGTCCTTCCGGCCAAGTAACAAAGAAAGAAAGTAATCAATCCTGTCTTTCTTTGATTTTGGCCAAGTAGTAAATGCTTAAACACTTAATAAGAATTATTAACGATGAATTTATTAAAAACATCATAGAAGGGAAGGTACACGAAAGAGAGGAAGGGGAAGACCAAGAGAGCTGACATGGAACAAATTAAAGAGGAGGCGAACGTCGTGTCTTATAAGGAAGTGAATGAATTGGTCTTTGTTAGACATGAATGAATATACCGACAAGAGCGTGGCTGTTAAACTAGTGATGATGATGAGTGAATGCTATATACGGCAGATCTTCCATAAGTCACGCCAAAAATGTCTTATACGTAATCGGTTCGATATTATGAAACGGTATCGTTGAAGGCGCATTGACAAATGGTTATATTATTATACTCGCTCCTTGTTCGAGAGGACGACCACATTGTAAACCCTCTCGATTATATTGTTGATCATCCTGTAATATCCTAACCAAGCTTCGTATAATTGAGATAGAACTTACAGGTAAGTTCGTTTAATCTCATAATTATATCCGTCACTACCAGTACATCGCACATACAGCTAATCTTTTATCTTTTACTCGGCAATAAAACTCACTCAATCCGGGATACGCCATTCCGGTGAGTGTCAGTAAAATCCGGAATATCCGGATACACCCAGTTCCCGAGTAGGCCCATTCGGTATTTACGACCGTCGTCCCGGCGAAATGTGTCGTAATCGTAGTAATTGTTATCGTTATGCAGAAGACGGACGTTATGGTTTTATGGTTGAAATACTTATACGAGTTGTCAAATTTGACAGACGAGCTTAAGGTTCCCCGTTCACGCATCGACTTGCTCGCGACTAGAATATGAAATGTGTCATACAAAATGATGTTAGAAACTATAAAATTCTCATTACTTATAAAAATAGGGTCTGTTTATTGCTTTGTCTTGGCTCTTCTATAAGCAATATACAATAACAAAATATATATAAAACAGCCTCCGTGGTCTAGTAGTTAAAACGTTGAGCTCACGATTTGGAGGTCCGCGTTCGATTCCCAATGGGGACATTGAAGCAGCGTGGTGGAGTATGCTCCATACCGCCTCCGGTGAATTGAGGAGAGGCCTGTGCCTAGCAATGGTATGTATATAGGCTGTTTACGTTTGGTTACCCGACACCGGCGAAGCAAAAGGAGGGTTATTTTATGTATCTGTATAGTACAGTAGGTATGTATGTAAGTACTAAAGAATCTGTAATTGCTTTGAAATAAAAAGTCATGTAACCCACAGTAAGCGTAGTCAGCCAGTTCAATTCGCGTTATTTGAAGTCATTCGACTCGAACACGCTATTCTGTTAGTGCAAGGATTATATCGAAGCAGAAATTATTGGATTTGAGGGAAAATCGAATGAGTCATACGACGCGAGACCTATTGCGACGAAATAAAAAATTAATTCTAATTTACTTCCTATGGCAGGTGGTAATTGAGTGGTAGAGAATGAAAGGATTTGTATAATACGTACAGAATAGACTGTCTCTTCCCCGCACCAATTCATCATCATCACCGAGCTGCTCCAGTGCGTGTTGGTTTCTTCTATCGTGTGGGTTGTGAGGTGGATTACCAACCTCATCAACGCTGGTGTCAGAGTTATTATTGAGCCGCCAAAGGCCCCTGATAAGACTCATGTAAAGACTACGTACTTACATCAGTATGTAGTAACCGGGACCAATGGCTTAACGTGCCTTCCGAAGCACGGATCATCTTATTTTTGGACAATAAGGTGATCAGCCTGTAATGTCCTAACAAAACTTTTTGTAATTTGCGGGTTGATTGAAATGTTTTACAGCCAGTAGCTAGGCTTAACGTGCCATCCGAAGCACGGAATAATTTTACATGTTCGTACAGTCTTACTAAGCAACTTCGACAATGTCCTCATCGGGAATCGAACCCGGACCTCGTAATCGTGAGCTGAACTTTTTAATCACTTAACCCAAGGAGGTTGTTTACAATTCTCAATATCAAAGCATTCAAGATAAACTCTACTATTAAAATTAATAAGGAAATGAATGAAACTCGAGCTGGTTTTCGCGTTACGCCCGCCCCGCTATTAACGAAATAAATTACCAATTTTCGAGAAACAAACAAACTGCAAAATAATGCAAGAGGCTTGAAAACGAGAAAATCCCTTAACTCATTTGAATATTAAATTTCGTAAATGAAAAGGATTTCTACTGCCAATATTTGAGATTGGATTTGAATATTGGGTTACTTTTAAGCTGAAAGTTCGTTTAGCCGTTTAAAAAATCAAGGTTTGTCTCGGAAATTGGAAATTGCGCACCTAAAAAGCTTTTCCGTGTCTGATGTGTTTCTTCTCTTGTTTTGGTGGCGTCTGAAGGACCTGACGACCCGATTATTCTAGCCATAGAGGCGGCCAATCATCTCGCGACACCAAACACTTACCTCCCGACCCCGATACCGTCACCAGTTTTTTACAAAAGGAACTACCTGTCTGACCTTCCAACCACCCCAATATACATTTCTCGGGAATGTGGGTTTCCTCACGATGATGATGACCGCTGAGCACGTGTTTTCATATATTTCATTGTTCTTTGCAATAAGCATTATCCTCTGAAACCATCATCATTATCATCAATTTAAAAGCCACGCTCTTGTCTGAAACCATATAAACGTGAAATATAAAGTTTTAAACCGGTAGCTTAAAATAGACAAGCAGTTTTTCCCCATTTTAATTTTACCCGAAGCCGAATATGTGCGTTGGTTTTTCTCGCACCGTCGAGTAGCTTTAACAGGTTTATTCTAAACACAGTTTAAGTTAGCAGCTGAATTTAAAATGTACCGCTTTAATCCATACTAATATTATTAATGGAAAAGTGTGTGTGTGTGTGTGTCTGTTTTTTTGTCCGTCTTTCACGGCAAAACGGAGTGACGAATTGACGTGATTTTTTAAATGGAGATAGTTGAAGGGATGGAGAGTGACACAGGCTACATTTTGTCTCTTTGGGTAACCCCCCGCTTCCTCAAGTGGGTGGAAGTTTGTACGGAGCATTTCGCAATGTTCAAGGTAGAAACGTATAAACTGGTATGCGGACTATTTGTGACTGACAAAAACACGTGCATCATTTTTTTTTTTGTGGAAATCTGCCCTGATCCTTCCTTATGCCTGATTAGCTTAAATAGTCGTGAATTTCTATAGAAAGAAATACCATAAGTTCACGACGAAACGCGTGGATTTTCCCAGTGTTTCTCAGTTGCGTGGCTTGTCTTTCTTACCGCACCGAACCATATCGTTAGTACGATTCCCTTGGTACGACTTTCCCTCATTTGGTAGATTACCTGACATGACGCAAAATGTTAACCTGTATTCATTTCCCTAGCGTTATCCTGTTTTCACGTTTTTATGGAAGCGACTACCTGTCTGACCTTCCAACCCGAAGGGAAAACCAGCCCAATTGTAATACAGGTTAGGTCTCATTATAACAGTATTTCTGGGGAATGTGGGTCTCCTCACAGAGGTTGAGGTTTAATACGATCTACTCTGAACCGGCGTGCGTGTATGAAGCGATTGATGAATGTGGAGGAAGCAAGAGAAGTGTGTCAGGATCGAAGCAAATGGAATTCTATTGTCTCTGCTTACCCACGGGTCTCATCACGATGTTTTCCGTCACCGCTGAGCACGTGATAATGATTTATGATTCAAACTTAGATTCGGAAACAAATTCGAAAATCATTGGTTTAGGCTCTTGCTGGAATTCAAACCTGCGACCTCCCAGTAAGATTCAAGCGTTCCAACTGGGCTAACAAGGCTTTTAATGTTAAAAATGTTAACCTTCAATAGAATCCCGTCCATCCCTTATACCACACATCTGAAACGCGCCATAATTCGGCTAACGCGATTACTCCACCCAGACCAGATCCAAACGAGGCATGTTTGAACTTAATTACTGGATTACCGTGTTAGTTGGACGTTGTGTCGTCACGTGATTGATTGCCCGCGACAATTATGTTTAGCGATCAAATTAATCGCGATTAGTCAGACTGTTTAAATGTGCCATCGGCTGTGGTTAATCCTATTGCGCGGATAGCGGCCGAGCCATAATTATAGAGTTGTCCATAATAATTATAGGGGATGAGTTAAGGTGGGATGAATAAATTGTGGAATGATTGAATTAAGTATACAGGGTGTTAGTGACATCGTAACGAACACTGAAGGGGACGATTCAGCTCACGATCATGAGTTAATTTCGAGTGGAATTTTCTATCGAAAAATTGAAAATAATAGAAAAATACAAAGAAAAAACATGAATTTTCTTCACCTTATGGTTGTCTATAAGAAATCGCTTTAAGCGATAAGGTCGCCATTTGCCATGTACTTAGTGAGGAGTCTTTTTGTGATTATTTATTTTTAATTAGGTGCAATAAAATGTATTTGTATTGTATTGTAGTGAATTTTGCGACGGATTTTCCACTTGATATCAACAGAGAAACATGGTCTGAATCATGCCACAAAGTTTTCGTTAAGATGTCACTAGCACCCTGTATATTCAAATCATTGTAATCTTACTGTACGTTTTGAAGATATGCGTTTAATTTAAACATAATGAATGTGTGATCTGATCGAAAATGAGATTGCGAGTAAATAGTGATCAAAGACTTCAAATGTAAGGTGTATTGTATTATCTGCTACGGGAAAATTATACTTAAATCCTTTTCTTACAAGTTTATTATTATGATGGTAGTTGATGGTAGGGCTGGCAGAGGAAGACCTAGAAGGACTTACATTACCCAAATTGGAGATGTCCTTAGAAAAGGTCGACCGACTCTGAACCGGCGTGCGTGTATGAAGCGATTGATGAATGTGGAGAAAGCAGCAGTCAAGATCAAAGCAAATAGAATTCTATAGTATCTGCTTACTCCGGTGGGAAATAGGCGTAAGTTTATGTATGTATGTATGTTTATTATTACGGTAACATAATTATACCCTATCCGTTTATAGGTACTAGTCAAATATTTCCAAAGAGTAATTGTGTAGATTGTGTCGAACAAATAGTCTATTAACCACAAAACAAAGAATAG
This sequence comes from Pectinophora gossypiella, assembly GCF_024362695.1. Classification (NCBI taxonomy): domain Eukaryota; kingdom Metazoa; phylum Arthropoda; class Insecta; order Lepidoptera; family Gelechiidae; genus Pectinophora; species Pectinophora gossypiella. The sequence goes on along the minus strand of NC_065425.1, from coordinate 4,454,093 downwards.
ATAACATAAAAAACAAGCGATATTTCTCGAAACTTATTTACATAGAGAATAGCTGATGGTCTAAGGTTCATAAATTACACAGAATATAAGAAAGGCGTGAAAGAAAACAACCTGAGTCAGGTACTATTTTATGCCTCGATCATGTCTGGCGCACACTAAATGCTCACTTCCACTTGGCTCGCCGAGTTGACTCGAATTTTTAAAGTTAAGACCACCGAATAAATCTACAAATTGAATTACACATCTAACCAACTTCCATGAAAAATCCACAGTAAACCTTTGAGAATTTGCATACATTTACATATTTTGGAAGCCACAGCAAGCGTAACTCTAGAATAGTGTACACAGAGAATGGTTGATGTTCTTAGTCAGGGTTGCCTTTAGCACAACATGTGGCAAAGCGAGAAAATTCGCTGACGAAACTATAAATACGAATTTCTGGAAACTGCTAGTTAGAAGAAATAATTAATTACCTTTTTCAATAGTACAAATCCCATCAAAAACATACGTGAAATGAGAGCCAAATTCAGTATTACTTATGATATATACCTATGCCTTGGTTATTGACTTCAACGACAAAAGACGTGAGATAGAAATCAAGGGTGCCAAGTTCAATGGTCAGTCCTGAAATTTATTTGTAACAATATAATTAAAGTAACAAAAATATAATTTCTTCTTATAAGTAACTTACGATAATACATTGTAGCCTTGCCTAGTTTTTATATACCATTACCATTTTATTATATCAGTACCTACCATTTAATAAAAAAAATCAAATACAGGGTGTTAGTGACATCGTAACGAATACTGAGGGGGATGATTCAGACCATGATTCTGAGTTGATATCAAGTGGAATTTTCCGTCGCAAAATTTATGATTTTCTTTTTAAATTTTTAAAATTATTTTCAATTCTATACTTTTGCGATGAAAAATTCCACTTGATATTAACTCAGAATAATCAGCTGAATCATCCCCCTCAGTATTCGTTACGATGCCACTTACACCCCGCACAAGTACATACTGTAGCCATACAAGTAGGTATGGGTGTTAGTGACACCGTAACGAATACTGAGGGGGATGATTCAGACCATAATTCTGAGTTGATATCAAGTGGAATTTTCAGTCGGAAAATTCATGAAAATTTTTGTTATTTTTTAAAATTATTTTCTGTTTCATACTTTTGCGACGGAAAATTCCACTTGATATCATCTCAGAATAATGGTCTCAATCATCCCTCAAAGTTTTCGTTACTATGTTACTAACACCCTGTATATCTTTATTCATTAGGTAACATATACGTAGTTACTGTTACTCTTTGAAACGTCATTTTTTACATAACGAACGTCTCATCCGCCTAATACTACTGCAGCTTATCACTACTAGTAAATCTAGGCACCTACTTATATAAAAAAAGGTTATGTTTCATAAAATACTTACAGCAATTTTCCGATAACAGTAGCTCAGTCTATAGTACTACAGTTTACTTTACATTATGTTCGATTTCATGTTACCTACGTATAAATATATCATCTTGCAATTACCATTTGAACACAAGGATTAAAGCTGATCCCATTATTAATGTAAACCGAAACGTCATTTTGCAGGCATTTCTGAATTAGTAATGATATAAGCTCTATCCGAATTTCAATCGATATGGTAGCGAACATCGCAATCCCTAGACAATAGGGTTCGTCATATTCTATCTATTGTTCTGCAATCCGATGAACATTCGACTTGAAACCTATTCTGGCTATGCATAGGATAATGTTGAGCTTATTTGAACGCACTAAGTAACATGTGACGGAAGGCACGTTAAGCCGTTGGTCTCGGTTACTACTTACTGATGTAAGTAAGTAGTCGTTACATGAGTCATATCAGGCGCCTTTGGCGTGTGGGTTGTGAGGTGAATTACCAACCTCATCAACCCTGGTTGTTATTAATGAGCCGAAAAAGGCCCCTGATATGACTCATGTAACGACTACTTACTTACATCAGTAAGTAGTAACCGAGACCAACGGCTTAACGTGACTTCCGAAGCACGGATCATCTTACTTTTTGGACAATCAGGTGATCAGCCTGTAATGTCCTAACCAAACTAGGGATCACAAAGTAATTTTTGTGATATGCCCCCACCGGGATTCGAACCCGGGGCCTCCGGATCGTGAGTCCAACGCTCAACCAATGGACCACAGAGACACCAGGTTTGATGGGGTTGGTAAGCTACCTGACAAACTGAAAGTGAGTGTATAGATTTTAGTTTTTTTTATGAATGCTGATGGTTGTAATGTGTGTGTGTGTGTGCGTGTGAGGATGTGTGTACGTGTGCGTGTGCCTGTGTGTGTGGGCGTGCTCGCTTGGTGTCTTACCGGTTCCAACTGAAAATCAGTTCTATTTTACTAATGTAGAACCGTTTCAGCATACATTAAAAAACATTCGCATTTTTAAATAAGTGAAAATGTTAGAATTTCGTTTTTTTTTTCATTCTTTCTGGAGAGAAAAGCTTGAGGGTAAACATGAATTTCAGCTCAAGACATTGTCTGATAAAATTACTGTCATGAGAGAAAAGCGGCATGGAGCCAACTGATGTGGCTGAAGGCTGGATGTCCACCACACTTCTCCGCACATTGATCCTCACGCCAACCTTTCTTGAGATCTACGATTACGGTCTCTGTTGTCTTGGACTTAAATTATCATTATGTATCTTCCATTCATCATCTAGAATCATAAATAATATTGAAATAATCCACAATCGCGGCTTTAAAGTTTATTTCGATGACAATTATACAAATCACACGAATCGTTTCAAAGGTATAATGGTCGGATTACTACCTATTTATACAACTGAGCACAAATTACTTAACACAAAATAATAGGAAATTCGAATTTAATGATACCCACAGTTCATTGTTCTGATGGAAATCCAAAACCGAACTTATTATGTAGGGGAAATGTCATCAGTAATTTAAGAACCACGCTCTTGTCGGTGTAGCATTCTCCATGCTACTTTTTAGGGAAAAATAGGGCAGTGGTAATAGATACGAGTACGGTGGTATAGAGTGGTGGTGATAATAAGGGAAATGTATAAAGCGGATAAACATAAATATCTTTTTATTTTTTGTATTGTTTTCACTAACGCAGTTAGCTCGACCATTATACACATTATACCAGGCCTACCATTAGCCTTCGCTTTATATAGCGCGAAAAATATTAATTTATTTAAAATTAAGTTCATTATATAATTTATCTTCATGCTAAACAGGCTCTTGTGGACGACTTCGTGGGTCTATCTGTTTAGGGATCGCCGTTAGTCAGTAAGCGCCCTAAGTATGAATGACTTGAATAACATGGTCGCCATTCAACAAACCAATAACATTTTGTATTTACCCACAATTTTGGGTAGCAAAAGTGAACGAATGGGTAAACATTTTGTGGGTAAACTAACATTTTGAGGACAAACAGTTTTTTCAATAGCTGGTTGGTTACTGGTAAACATCTCTATAAGAACGCTTGTAAAAATACAGAATGAAACTTATGTTTTTTTTTCTTTTGATCACTTAAAAAAAATATTTTACTTAACTCGTGATAGCCCTGTTCCGAGAACACCTGACTTACATCGTAGTCTCATGGGTTCGAATCCCGGCTCAAGATTTGAATTCGACATTATAAGTTGGAATTTAGTTTAGATCATAGATAATTAATGTCACGAAAATTACACTTCATATTAACTCAGAGTAATGAGCTGAATCACGCCCTCAGTATTCGTTACAATATCATTTACACCCCGTACAAGTACGTACTTACAGATAGCCATACAAATGTGTATAGGTGTGACACTGTAACGAATACTCAGGGGGATGATTCAGACCATGATTCTGAGTTGATATCAAGCGGAATTCTCTTCAGAACATTCATGAAAGTTTTTGTTTTTTTCAATGGTTTTCAGTTCCATACTTTTTCGACGTAAAAATTCCACTTGATATCAACTTAGTATCATGGTGTGAATCATCCCTCAAAGTTTTCGTTACCCTGTCACCAACACCCTGTATACATATTAATTAGTGACTCGGCAAGTATGCAAGTATTTCAACTGGTTTTGTTCAGTACGATTTTGATAGAACACCTAAATTATATAAACCTACAAACTAAAGTTTGATTACAGTTTGAAACTTTACAGTTTAGTATTGCAGAGCTTATGCGGTTTCGTTAACAGTCAGAAACAGTATTACTTACATGAATTATTTCATGCTGTTCCGTTCACAACTTTAGATGAGCAAAACGTGCGAATATATTGCGGTTTCTATTGCAGTGACTTTAAAGGCTCATTGAGCCACTGATCAGAAATGTACAGAATGCACCGTCAACCAATGTTTATTTTGTAATATTCCGGCGGCAGGGCTGGCGATCTTGGTCTTCTCTCGTGTGGATTATGAGGTGGATTACCAACCTCATCAACCCTGGTGTCAGGGTCACACTGTGACGTCATAGAACAACGTGATAAAATGTCGGACTTACGGACGTTTTTCTTGATTAAAATTCATAAATAAGTTCAATAGAAAAAGAAAATTATTTTCGTTAGGTTTAGATCTGTCTTTATTTAGTAATCAGAAATTTATAATTTATTACTATAAAATAATACCTGAATAATCTTATACTTTCTCTAACTATTAACATCTAATTACAGCTATCAAACCAAAATTACCGATACCACCTTTCAAAAAGGCGGGAAAAATTTCCCGTTCGAAAAAGAAACAATCAAAATAAAAACAAAAGAAATTAACTGCCAGTTGTTTCACCGATTCACGACTTTATTCCGTCTGTTATTTGTTATTTATAATAATAATAAATATATATTTTTAACAGTTTATTTTACACAGAAACAAGAATATAAAGACAACTTATTGCTAACAAAAATCTCTTCCATGAGAGGGAAAGAGACAAACGCAAGCTAGGAGAGATTTTTTTAAATCATTTATTGTTTTGTGTAACCATTTACCGAAAATGACCAACAAGAAATAGCCAGAATGCACCGTGTTTATTTTGTGATATAATTGAATTCCGCCTGCAGGGCTGTCGATCATGGTATTGACAGTCGACAGAGACGAGCTCTGATGTCTGTGCCAGACGGATGATGTATCCGGCTTTGGAAATACGAAAGACGGGCTACAGTTGTGTTAGAGTGTTACTTGAGGCAATAAACAGCTATTTTTAATGCTCTTTCAATACTTTATCACGCTCCGCGCGTTGCGCGTTGAACCTCGACAATAATGCCCTTCTTCTATCGTGAGGGTTGTGAGGTGGATTAGCAACCCCATCAACCCTTGTGTCAGGGTTATTATTGAACCGCAAATGGCCCCTGACATGGCTCATGTAACGACTACTAAATTGCGTCAGTAAATAGTTACCGGAAGCAACGGCTTAACGTGCCGTCCGAAGCACGAATCATCTTACTTTCGGACAATCAGGTGATCAGATTGAAAACTCCTAACCAAACTAGGGATCACAAAGTGATTTTCGTGATATGTCCCCACCGGGATTTGGACCCGGGACCTCTGGATCGTGAGCTTGACGCTCAAACCACTGAACCACCGAGGCCGTTAATAATGCCCTTTAATACATTTGTATTACTACCGTCATCCCGCTAGACCGATTTGGATGAATCATAATAATATAAATAGAACCAAAATACATTGTTTTAGGTTTACGCGGTTATTATAATAATTAAAACACATAATAACGGGTTCTTACCGCGTCTCATATCCCTATTTTAAACGCGGTAAGGACCCGTTATTATGTGTTATAATTAGAACCAAAATTGGTATCTATTTATAATAATAATATAATAAAAATCTTTATTCAAAAAAGAAAGTTTACAAAAATGTTTTGAAGTCTCTGACTCTTAAACTAGACGAATCTGTGCCTTAAGAATCAGCGGAAAATTATGTTGTGAATTTAGGGCTAGTATTAAAATATTCAAACCTCTGACCTCAGTATCTTTGCCTCATTCTAGACCTCCATATATCGTAATTAATATCAACATTCTTCAACAATTACACTATAATGGTTGTAATAGAATACCTACTTCAATCGCGAGCAATCTAGCTAATTGAAGCGTAACTTCAGTTAACACTAGGTCGTAAATTAAAACAAAAATCAGCGTTACGAGGCATACATACATACATACATAAACTCACGCCTATTTCCCACCGGGGTAAGCAGAGACCATAGATCATCCATTTGCTTCGATCCTAACACACTTCGCTTGCTTCCTCCACATTCATCAATCGCTTCATACACGCACACCGGTTCAGAGTAGAACGTATTAAACCTTTACTTCTTTAGTTACGAGGCATGGTTTGACATAACGCGACAAGTCACGCGAACATACTTACCCATACATACATACATACATAAATAGCCTATATACTTCCCACTGTTGGGCACAGGCCTCCCCTCAATCAAATACAGGGGGTATAGAGCATACTCCACCACGCTGCTCCAATGCGAGTTGGTGGATGTGTTTTTACGGCTAATAGCCGGGACCAACGGCTTAACGTGCCTTCCGAAGCACGGACATACTTACATAAAATTATAACTTACACGCATTGATTGTGGACAATTAGCACTACACACCCAGGACACTCCCGAAGCCATGGTAGCCTAGTTGGTAGAACGCTTGTCTCTCACTTTGAGGTTCCAGGTTCACCAGCACAGGCCTAAACCAATGACAGTCGAATTGGTTTTCGAATTCATGTTTGGATCATAAATGATTATCACGTGCTCAGCGGTGAAGGATAACATCGTGAGGAAACCCACATTCCCGAGAATGCATTTTCGGAGGTATGTGACCTAACCTGTATTGGGCTGGTTTTCCCTTCGCGGGTTGGAAGTGGAACAGGCAGTCGCTTCTGTCAAAAACCGGACCTGTCAAATCTTCAGGTTAGGTAAGCGGACCCTGTGAAAAGCGGGATAATGCTAGGGGATGATAACACCCCGGACACTCCCTGCAATTTTTTTTTCACCGTGGGCCGCCTAACGCGTAAGTGCGAGCGAGACACAGTCCGTGCGCTCTCACCTTTATTCCTTAGCAGCTAAAGTAAGGCCCAGAGGGGGTGCGGTCGACGCCTGTATTGATTTGGTGCAGGGCGAAGAGTTACCGTACTCTACGTACAAATATACTTTATTGCACCAAAATAAAAAAAAAATAACAAAATACTCTTAACTAGGTACATGACAAATGGCGGCCTTATCGCTTAAAGCGATTTCTTCCAGACAACCATAAGGCGAGGAAAATGTAAACAATTGAAATTGAAAGATTGTGGGTACAAACTATAAGTACAACTTATCAAAAATACATGCAAATAAATATATAACGTACATATATTATACAAAAATAAATATTGGCCCCGATTCCTGGAGACACCGCCTAATTTTATTTTAAGTTATATCCGTCATTTTCATATCCGTCGAAAAGGAAAGGGACGGATGATTCACAGCTCTTAATTTTAGGAAGAATGGGTAAATTAATGTGTCGGGTTATTGACTGACGTAAAATTTTTAGACGGTTGGTTTAGATTTGTGCTTAAAATTGACGTGTGTTCCATAAATTTTATGCTTGTCGATTACCCGTCCCTTTCCTTTTCGGCGGATAAGAAAATGACAGATATAACTTAAAATAAAATTAGATGGTATTTACAGGAATTAGCACCAATATACCTATATAACTTAAACTTAAAAAATGGCTTATTGAGCAGGCATTCTATATTTTTGACGACCTGTAATTGATAATATATTTTAATGTAATTGAATTCCGTAGTAATATTTAATTTAATTGAATTTTGTAATATCTGTGACGTGAAATTATTATTATCAATAAATGACTATGACTATAAATAAATAGTACACAAAATACCTAATAATAAGCAACTCACCACAACACAGTTCATTAAAAAAAACAGAACCATTTACCATTACGTAGTATTATTCTTTATTCTAATGGCACTATACGGAACTGAACTTTCATAGCTCCCAGTAATTATTATTATTCACGCACAAATACAACCTGAAACAAGATCTGTCAATGTTTTTGACGATAGCAAATACTTTCCTTAGAAACAGCCAGTCCCAATTTAAATCAGAAGGAAGAAATATGTCGGAAATATTTTCTTTTACATTTTTCCCTAAAATCCTTCGTAACGAAACGGCTCAAGTAACCTTTCCATCATTTGAAAACTGACCGCTCCATATAATAAATGCTGTCCTTTTTTGGTGTCATTGTTTGCTTATATGTTAGACTGGGAGCAAATATGACATAGAACGCGTTCACCTGTTTATCTTCCTGGGCACGTCTGAATTCGACAGAAAGATTGTGTTTTTTGATATAAGTACGTATATGGCCAGCTGTTATCATGGGTTTATAGCTTTTCACAGAAAAATATTTGGACATAAACAATCAAACAAACACAAACAAAACAAACATAAACATTTAGTTTTTTTTTTTGTTTTTAAACATTTTCATTTCGCAAACAATTATTAATTATTGGCGTATAGCAACGACACAGTGTATGACTATTAGGTATGCAAATTATCCATTTACCAAACTATCACTTTGCAGCTTTATTGATTGGCATTATACTCATTATGCAAATTATTGGTTTATTGATGTTGGAGGAAATCACGATTAACAAGGTAGAATTCGGCTGTCATCACCGCTGCCGCGGTATGCTTGATTAGCTCGGCTCGTGCGCCGCTGTTATCAGCACACTAATCCAACCGATTTCGTATTGAAGGTAAGCTTTTTGCCTGTAATTTATGTTTTGTAATATGTTTTATAAATAAATAAATACTGTATCTTCCATAACTTACCTTCGCTACTTTTACTAACTATCCGCCCGCGATTCTGTCAATTACTTGATATTTTCACAGATCATTGTTGCTATTCGGTTTTTTACGTTTGCGTCTTAATACGTAAAAATATGCGTACTGACTATAATGTCCGTCAGCTAGCAAACATTTTTACGCGAAATGATATTTCTCAAACACAACATTTTGGGAAACGTTTGGCTAAAAAAAATTTGCGTATTATTTTTTGTCAGTAAGATGGTATAACGTTATCATATCTTATGTTCATCATCATCAATTTAAGAGCCACGCTCTTGTCGGTGTAGCATTTTCCATTCCAGTCTATCAAAGGCCAATTCCTTGACTTCCCTATATCCTATCCTATCTTATGTTAGGACTTCTAATTATTTAAAGAGGGAAAAGAAAGAAAGGAACTTTATTATTTTAGGACACCACATATACACAGATACCACATCACACCATACCACCACACACTCCATGTATACAGGTGTCATCGTAACGAAAACTTTGAGGTATGATTCAGACCATTATTGTAAGTTGATATCAAGTAGAATTTCCCGTCGCAAAAGTATGGAACTGAACATAATTTCAAAAACATCGTGAATTTTTCGACGGAAAATTCCACTTGATATTAACTCTGAATCATGGTCTGAATCATCCCCCTTAGTATTCGTTACGGTGTCACAAACATTGTACTTATAAGTAGTTGTGGTTCTGCCTCTGAAATGACGTACGGACGCGAGATTATGAATATTTGTATGAAATCAATAGTTAATAAGTATTCAGGCGCCAGTTTGTACATCTACCGCACTCATTATGGAGGATCTAATTCCGTCGACTCAGCGTATTAATTACGGGCGATGAACGATTACATTACAACCTATACGTCAACTACTTTGAACATCTCACTTTTAGTTTGTTACTATGTCGCTTGTATAACGTTTAAGTTGACAAACATATGATGACCTATGGCAGTGAGACGTGGCCGCTTACTATGGGTCTCGTGAGGAGGCTCGGTGTCGCTCAGCGGGCAATGGAGAGAGCTATGCTCGGTATTTCCCTACTCGATCGAATCAGAAATGAGGAGATCCGCAGGAGAACTAAAGTCACCGACATAGCTCGGAGAATTGCAAAGATGAAGTGGCAGTGGGCAGGACACATAGCGAGGAGAACCGATGGCCGCTGGGGCGGAAGGGTTCTGGAGTGGCGACCACGTGCCGGACGACGCTCAGTGGGTAGGCCCGCTATAAGGTGGACCGAAGATCTGGTGAAGGTCGCGGGAAGCCGCTGGATGCGGGCAGCGCAGGACCGATCGTCCTGGAGATCCTTGGGGGAGGCCTATGCCCAGCAGTGGGCGTCGTACGGCTGATGATGATGATGGCAAACATAACGGCTGAGCAAAAAATAGCAGCACCGTATCTATATAGGAGGAGCTCGGTGGCGCAGCGGTAAACGCGCTCGGTCTGCGATTGTTAAAGTTAAGCAACTTTCGCAAAGGCCGGTCATAGGATGGGTGACCACAAAAAAAAAGTTTTCATCTCGAGCTCCTCCGTGCTTCGGCGGGCAGTGGGGACGTTAATGGGCTGATGATGATGATCTATATACGGAGTGTTAATGACATCGTAACGAATACTAAGGGGGATGATCCAGACCATGATTCTAAGTTATTTTCAAGTGGAATTTTCCGTCGCAAAATTCATGTATTTTGTTTTTTTTAAATTATTATTTAATTCATTACTTTTGCTATGGAAAGTTCAACTTGACATTATCTCAGAATAATAAGCTGAATCACTCTCCAGAGCACTCGTTGCGATGTAACTTACACCCCGGACAAGTGCGTACAGGTAGCCATACAAGTGCGTACGAGTGTTAGTGACACCATAACAAACACTGATTAGGATGATTCAGACTATGATTCTGAAATAATGTCAAGTGTAAGAAACATAATATTATTAACAGCCTCCGTGGTATAGTGGTTAGAGCGTTAGGCTCACGATCTGGAGGTCCGGGTTCGATTCCCGATGTGGATATTGTCTTTTTTGACTTTTCAGGCTTGAATCACCTGATTGTCCGTAAAAGTAAGATGATTCCAAGCTTCGGAGAGCACGTTAAGCCGTTGGTCCCGGCTATAAGCCGTAAAAACACCTCCACCAACCCGCATTGGAGCAGCGTGGTGGAGTATGCTCCATACCTCCTCCGGTTGATTGAGGGGGGGCCTGTGCCCAGCAGTGGGACGTATATAGTCTGTTTATGTATGTATTATAAACTTACAGTGTATAGGACCAACAAGTATGTATATAAGTACTTTAAATATACTGCTACATAATCCGCTTGCTTTTCACTGCGTTCCCTTGCTGCGTCGGCGTGGTGTGATAAGAAAATTAAACGTAAAATGATACTTATTAGATTTTAATAAAAGTACTTAAATGTATTTAAAGTAATAATGAATACGAGCGAGAAATGTAAGCGGAGTTGCGGAGTAATACAAAATTTATAGCCGACAGCACTTCTGAGTTTTCAACTGAAATAAACGGTTTGTGTCCATGTCAGTTCATCTGACGGACGCTAGTACGAACATGATTCAATTTGTTCTCCCATATCTATCTGTTTTCTAATTAGTCGTACAAATGAAAGGGATAGTTCAAACGGGATTTTTTTAAATTATTAATATTGTGACACCACTTCCTCATCGGATAGGTTACTGGTTTTGATGGTACCTGTTAATAGTCGCCACATAATATTATACGGCCTCCGTAGTCCAGTGGTTAAGCGTTGGGTTCACGATCAGGAAGCCCCAGGGTCAAATCCCGGTGGGGAAGTAATCACAAAAATCATGTGTGATACCACGTTGGGCGCCACTGCGGCACGACGGTGGGGGTGGAGGCCCGTAGTCCCGACATACCGGCAGAGTAGTACGACAGGAGTAGGTAGTAGTCGTGAGACAGGAGTCGAACAGTAAACAGTTTATTAAGTGGCACTTCACAAGCGGGACTAGTCACAGTTGAACGATAATATACAGAGTGTTAGTGACATCGCAACGAATACTGTTGGGAAAATTATTCAAACCATGATTCTGAGTTAATATTAAGTGGAATTTTCCGTCACAAAAGTATGGAACTGAAAAAAAAAGTTTTCGTTACGATGTCACTCATCATCATCATCATCAATTTAGAGCCACGCTCTTGTCGGTGTAACATTAATGCTACTTTTTAGGGAAAAATAGGGCAGTGGTTTCCCTCTTGCCTTCCGCCCCGCAGTACTCTGTCTGACACAAGTGGCATGGCGCCCAGAGTAGTCTATTACAAAGCCGTACTAGGACTCCTGTCCTCCGCCTCTGAATAGTACTGACAGTTACTACTGCCCTCTGTCAGGAACGATGTCACTAACACCCTGTATTAGAATACAATATAAGAAAATAATAATGGACACGTAGATTACAGTTAAAGATAGTGGACAGTTACAGTTAAGCAATATAGATGTTACTCTTATTAAGATCGAGAATGTAATGAGTCAATATTCAATATTCAGTCAGTCAGAGCAGAATAAAAGGAATTGTGAAATGGAATGAGAATTTCGAAATTTAAAATGATTGACAGTAAAAAGAAGAAGCCAGTATGTGCAAGCTTTTCGCACGTTAATCCGACAGAAAGTTGATCCATGCTTCGAAGGGTACTTTAAGCAGCCGGTTGTGGCTACAATTCACTTGAGTATTTAATTATTCTTGAGTAGTAATTAGTAATTGTTACAATACCCGTGCCAGGGGCCTTTGGCGGCTCAATGGTAACCCTGACACCAGAAGAAGAAAAGCATTAACAACGCGTGCTCACAAATTAATGTTCAAATAGACACGACAGTTCACAATGCAAAAATTCGCAGAACACACTTAATTGAAAAATAAATTAAATTAATGAAATGCAAAAAATCTTTTGATAAATGACTGCCTATTAATTCTGAAGCGAGTTGAAGCGAGCGCTACAAATGTAATTACGAACGAATTTTATCTTTCTTTATTAATGAAATTATAATTTACAGACGAGTGAACGTAGGTAGGTAATTAATTGATTGTCTTCGATGTACTTACTCAAATATCAAATGGAATTATGTACGAGTATCTGCACTTCTACTATCACGTAGGTGTTACTGTAATATGGTAGGCTGTAGGGTGTTAGTGGTTACGACGCGTCGTAACGAAAACTTTGAGGGATGATTCAGATCATGATTCTGAGTTGATATCAAGTGGAATTTTCCATCCCAAAAGTATGGAACTGGAAATAATTTATAAAAACAGATAAAAAATCATGTATGTTTCGGCAGGAAATTCCACTTGATAGCAACTCAGAATCATGGTCTGAATCATCCCCCCTCAGTATTCGATACGGTATCACTAATACCCATACCTACTTATATGGATACCTATATGTACTTGCACGGGGTGTTATTGACATCGTAAGGAATACTGAGAGGGATGATTCAGCTCATCGTAACGAATATTAAGGGGGTGATTCAGACCATGATTCTGAGTTAATATCAAGTGGTTATGATAAGTTAAATATTTTCCACCGCAAAAGTATAGAATCAAAAATAATTTAGTATTATTGATTGATTGATTGATTGAATAATTTAAAAAACTAAAAAAAGATCATTAATTTTGCGACGGAAAACTTCGTTACGATGTCAATGAAAGTATACTCAAAAACTTATTGATTATTGTAAATATCAATATTTACAATAATTAGTTTCGTTTCAGTGTTGTTTATAACTTGGATGTGTAGATTATTGCAGTCCGATTAAAAATCTGATCTCAAATGTTTAGATATCTAGTAAATCGTATTATATAAAATTATTTTTTTTACTTACTGCGTGTTTTTATAATGCGCTTTTTTGTAGTTATTGTTTTTTTTTTTGAAGGATGTTTTTTTTATTTAAAAAGCGTTAATTTACCTATCCGATAAAGTTTCAGCACGTAAGCACCATTTTGAAAAATCGCATTCGTAAGTGAAGTTAACATTGGTGGTGTAAATTTTTATCAGAATGAAATTCATTGAGGGAAATCCAGGTTTTAATGAAGAAAATTACATCAAAAAGACAGTTTTCAAAAACAATATGGTGACGATTTTAGTATACTTAGGTAACATTTTTACTTGGTTAAGAGTCTTTATGTAATGCTTTCTTTTTTATTTTGGTGCAATAAAGTGTATTTTTATTGTATTTTATTGTATTTTTATCTCTTCTATGCGATAATATTGAATGTTCCCGCTTGCAAGTCTACGGGATTCGTCAGTTATTCATCCATTGGACAAGAAAAGGCTTTCAGACGATCACTTTTGGAACCGATCTGTCTAGTTGTATGGGACAAATTGCCTAATCAATCCTGATGTCAGTTCGGATGTATCTAAAAATAGGCGACGGGTTGGACGGAAAACCGTGGTACACTAGTATAGGATGGATAAAACGTATCACAACACAGCATCGCGCCCGTTTCTAAAGGGGTAGGCTGAGGTAGGAGCAATACACCCACTCCTCTCAGGCTATATTTAAGTCCCATGTAATACGTGGGACAGATCTACGATCCAAACATGAATTCAAACTTATGAAGTCAAGTTCAGTGGTTTAGAACCCAAACAAGGATTCGAACCCGTGACACTACGCTTTAAGTCACGTTTTCTCCGGACAGGACTATCATGGATTGTTTTATGTTTACGCGGTTATTAACATAATTAAAACACATTGGACAAACCAAAGTTGGTTTTTGTTGCACCGTCAATTGTAAAAAATGTATTAAGTACTGTACTTATTTTTAATAAATAAAATAAATAAATAAAATAACATAATAACAAAAAAATAATAATAAAATAATAGAAATATCGGGAGTCTCTTATCTCTACTTTAAACGCGGTAAAAACCCGTTATTATGTGTTTTAACTATCACGGATTATCTACTTAACTATCTACGAATTCATCTTGTATAATATGCCTACCTTCCTTTACCTTTACCTTCTGATATTTATCATTCTACAACAAATAAATAATTAGTTACAATAACTTATGTGACAGCCGGCGCTATTAGAGTAATCTGCAAAAACATTAGCGAATTTACTTTCAAAGTCAAAAAGTATGAAGTGATAATTAATATGTTGTCATCGAGACGACAAAGAAGTTCAAATGTTTTCGCTTCGGATAAATTACGAAGCAAGAAACTATAAATCACAGTAACAAGAAACCTAAAACTGTGTAATCTGTGCTAAAAATCTTATGTAACACGTGTCATTTCATTTTGGCGATGTCCCAAGGAATATTTTTCCACGGCCTAATGAGGTGACGACATAGCGATGGTTCTAGTGAAGAAAAAATAAAAGCGAAAAATAACACTGTTAATAAATAATACATAAAATGAAAAAATGAAAGCATCCAACCTGGGGATTCCGCAGTTTGGAATCCGCAGGTTGGATTCCGCAGGTTGGATTCCGTAGGTTGGATTCCGCAGGTTGGATTCCGCAGGTTGGATTCCGCAGGTTGGATTCCGCAGGTTGAATTCCGCAGGTTGGATTCCGCAGGTTGGAGTCTAAAACTAATCGAAAAACTCCATCTCATTAGGACGTCATAATAACGACACCAGCATTCAGTTGCTAGCAACAAATTGGTTGCGCAACCAGGTGAGGTACCCTTTAAGTGCTCATTTGATGAGAAGTCACTCTAGTTCACTCTACTCTCTCTCTGTCCAGTCTAATTTAAACGGGCGTGATATCAATGTGTAAGTCTGTAGCAATTGTAGGTACATAATTATTATTATAATTCTTTACAAACTCTGCAGCAACACAAATAACTGTGCAAACATTTGTCGACGTCCAACTGTCGCCCAACTGTTTGCATTATCACTACGATGCTATCCTTACTGCGTTATATGGTTGGAGTTGAAAGTTTGAATACAAATATAAATAATTTATTTAAGTATATTTTTTTTAAAACCCATTAATAACAATAAGTAATCACACAGCGCGTACACTCCATATAAAATTCACGTTCTTAGCATTTGTCGCCTTACCCTTAGTGTGTGAGTCAGACAGACAGCCTACGCGCTCCCTTAGTGCGTGTTCACACCAAACGTATAGTCAGCCGCCGATTGTGCGCAGGCTCACTATAAGCCTCAGTGTGAACGTAAAAATAAATGGTATTTTTTGTTCACATTAAGCTTACAATACGCTGTAGCTGACAATACGCCATTGGTGTGAACAAAACAGTCGGCTTGTATACGTTCACACCAAATGCGTACGCTGAGCGGCCGACTATTTTTCATATAAAAGAGCTGAGTGGCTTGACTGAACTGAATTGAAAACAATCCGCCGGCCGATTTGAATCCAATACGCTGGCGTTCAGCCGCGTAGCCAATCAGCGACCGCGGCGGTAGTGACGCACTTTATTAGTCGGCCGCCGACTATCAGCGTCTACGCATAGCGTCATGGCGTATTGTCGGTTTGGTGTGAACGAAAAAGCGAATATGTATGGAATTACAATACACTGCGTAACGCTCGCTCACTGTCGGCGGCTGACAGTCAGTTTGGTGTGAACACTGCCTTACTCCTGAAAGGAATAATACTACGTCTAATATGGCGCCCATTGTATCGGTGGGGGGGGGGTTATTATATTGGTGCGGGGCGGAGGGTGTCCCTTCTGTCATCATCACTAGTTTTAGAGCCACGCTCTTGTCGGTATAGCATTCTCTATACTACTTTTTTACGGAAAAGTCAGGACTTTGACTAACTTCCCTCTTGTCTTCCGCCTCTCAGTACCTTGTCTGACGCGATTGGGATGGCGCGAGTAGTCTATTTCAAAGCCGTACCAGGACCGCCTTTGAATAGCACTGACAGTTACTGCTGCCCCCTGTCAAGTTCCAGGTCAGGTCCCTTCTGTACGCAGTATTATTGTTTATTCTATGATAGTCATACACACATGCTTACATAAAGTATTTTTTTTATTTTTGACGTAACTTTTCGTAGATCTGCAGCATATGGCATTAACTACTTGACCGGAAAAATGGGAAGCCCTAAGCTCTCACCCGGTACAAAATTTAGTAAATATTCTGGTGTTTCACTAGTATTTATATACAGGTACAAATTATATCTTCAGTATGAACTAAACCCATGAAAATACAAACATAGTGAACGAAGGTAAACACACAGTGCAGGTCCGTATTTACCCAGCGCAACGGCAATTCAATATCGATATTCTATGTAATGCCGATTGTGATATAGTATTTGCAAGTATAATAACAACCTATATTGAGATAGACGTTTTGGTGACCTACATCCCAGTGTCTGCATAGGTTTACATAGGATTTCCAGTGCAATCATTGCGAGTCATGTTCCCCGCACGTCGTTCGCCACGCCACACGCATACATAAGCTTACGTAATCGTGAGCTTGGATAAGAGCGTGGAGCGTGTAAATTGGATATCATCACCAGCCCATTAACGTCCCCACTGCTGGGGCACGAGCCTTCTCTATGGATGGATAGGGAGATCGGGCCTTAAACCACCACGCGGGCCCAGTGCGGATTGGTGGTTATAAACGACTGCTAATGCAGCCGGGACCAACGGCTTAACGTGCCTTCCGAAGCACGGAGGAGCTCGAGATGAAAACTTTTTTTTTTGTGGTCACCCATTCTATGACCGGCCTTTGCGAAAGTTGCTTAACTTCAACAATCGCAGACCGAGCGCGTTTACCGCTGCGCCACCGAGCTCCTCGTACTGCTTTAGTATAATTGGACTAGTATAATTAGACTACTATAATTGGATATAATTATCCAATTTAAAGTAGACAGAGGTACTCACTATCTATCTACTTAACCTGTATCCACCCACTGCTGGGTATAGGCCTCTTCTCTTTCACGCCATCTTTTCCGGTCCTGTGTAAGTCTCATCCATTGCTTTCCGGCGTACCTCACACTGTCATCCGACCACCGGGCTGGTGGTCTGCCTCGATATCGCATACCTTGGCCACCATTCTGTAAGGTTCTTACTATTGGATTTATTTAAATAAAAGTACGAAAATCGATTTAAATATTATTCTATAATCAAATCGAGTAATAAATGTACGATCGAGACGCCATCTACCTTCACTCTTGTTTACTCTGTGCTAGAAGTCAGACGTCTTCCTTGTGAATATTAATTTAGTAGGATTATACGAACATATTCGTCCTTAATAGTGAATAGTTGTTTTCTTTTGGCCCATATCCAAACATCCACTAAGAACCCCAATATCGACCCCGCCGGCGTGGTTGACGATTTCCCTCATTCAGCGCTTATCGCTATCGACCCACTAGGGTCGATTAATCCTTTCAAATATTCTTCCTCTCAGAAGACGCCCTGAGCCGAGGATCGCGCCCAACTGGGCACCCTCAGGCCTGTTGTCTTAAACGTTGTACCTGGTGAGAGCTTTCAGCGCTCCCCATTTGTCCGGCCAAGTAGTTAATGCCATCTGCGGCAAATCTACAATAAGTCACGTCAAAAAAAAAAAAACTTAATGCCCATATCTCACCGAGATTTCTGTTGGCCGTATAAAATGGCGTATGGTTGGTGGTCTATAATGGTCGAGCCAGAGTGAAAATTTTATTGATGCAAGTATGATACTATACACGTCTGCCTACCTTTTTGGGGATATAGTCGTGATGCTATGTTATGTTGGAATGATAATCTGCAGAATATATTTATTAATACTTTTAATTTTCTTTACCCCCAGTTCTGTAGAGAAGTTACTTCAGTTTAGCTTTGACTACAGGTAATAGTATTGCTATGTAAGTAGCTTCAGGCGTATAAGGTTCATATCATAACGTAATACACAAGTTGCAACATCTAGACACGCGGCAGCGTGTCAAGCCAAGTTCAGGTAACAGAACTGGCGAGCCGCACCGTGTGTAAAGATTTCGTCTTAATTAGGTTTTGTCTCTATTTTTAGCTCTCAAATTAGCCGGATGGTGTTTCATTTAGCTAAATCGTGTAATTAGTTGACCTTCATCTCAACTCTAAAAATAGTTTACCAAAATTGTCGTTGCCAAATCCCTATTATAATTATCTAATCTAATCTAGCCTACAAGATCCCACTGCTGGGCAAAGGCTTCCCCTTCCTCTTTCCATTTTTCGCGGTCCTGTGCGTATTCCGGCCAGTCCCTCCGGCAAGCGTCCAAGTCGCCACGCCATCTCTTTTGAGGTCTACCACGACTCCTGTACCCGTCATGAGGCACCTAATGCGTGACGATCCGTGCCCACCGCTTAGGGTGCATGCGAGAAACATTCTATTATAATAATTAAAATTTAATATAATTTCTGGTCATCATTGGAGTAAGGTGTCCTACGCATGTGCGGAAAACAAACTTAATGAAATAACTTGCTTCTCAATCGGTGAGCGCCGATTCAAACTCCGATATCGGACTTGCACCAATGATTTATTAATTTACATTATACACGATGATATGGCTCACCACCTATCGCGTTGGTCTAATAGAAAGTTCGGTGAGGTGTGGATACTTAGTTATTCTTGCTATGAATGTACCTCTGACTACACGAATCGGAATTATAGTCGTGAGCATTATAAATAAAGCACATAATAACGGGTTCTTACCGCGTTTAAATGAGGATATGAGACTCCCGATATTTCGACACTGTTGCAAGTGCCATGATCACGGGATGACTGATGAGATTGGATCGTTATTATGTGCTTTAATTATGATAATAACCGCGTAAACTTAAAACAACGTGAGCATTATGTTTTGACATGTAAGTGTATTTATGTACCAGGAACACAGAAAATCAAACCATATACCGTCGTTAAAGTCGTTATCAAAATATTAATCTACCACTAATTCATGTATTCCCAATGTGCAAATCTTAGGAAATTGTTTGCTACTATTCCATTGTTAGCATGCAAATCCTCTCACGCCGAATTACCCTCAAACTTTGCTGTTCAGTTGTAAATTTACTGCGGAATTCGATCCACCGTCAGCAAATAGATAACTATAAACCAAGTGGATTTTAATTAATGAGACTTTCTAGACTACATTCCTCAAAAACAATATAGATCTTTTATGCATCTTTTATCTTTATTTTTTATTCATTCATTCATCATTCATCTTCCACCAATTATTATGCTGATCAAAATAAAGAGAAACAATATAAGTAGCAACATAATTCTATAAATAATGTGATTCAAATATCAAGCAACAATTATTTTTATATAATCCTTTTGTCGTTAATAACGTTTTTTTTTAAAGTTTAATTGTTTTGTGCATTCACACTATTTCCCTTTTCCATTCCATCTAATCTAATCTATTCCAAAGACATGTTCTGGAACTTGGAGTTCCGTGGTCGCGGTTCCGTGTCGCGGTTTTCATGACATGAACTATATTTTAAAACTAGTTTTTCTTTTAGTGTTCCTTTTGTAATAACACGCCTTCAACTCGCGCCCGATAATGTATACCTGTCTCATCTTTCCAATGACTAGTCCTGATGTGCTACGTGAGATGGGTATTATATTTTCGGACATGAGATGAAGGCAAGCTATTCAAAACTAGCCCTAGCGCTGTCACGGATTTTAGATACACACATAAATTAAGTCACGCCTATTTCTCACTGGAGTAAGCAGAGACTATGGGATTCCATTTGCTTCTTCCACACTTCTCTTGCTTCCCCCACATTCATCAATCGTTTCATACACGCACGCCGGTTCAGAGTAGATCGTACTAAACCTTTTCTAAGGATATCTTAGTAAAGTGAGTTACAGAATTTTATGTTCGATATTACCGGCCTCCGTGGTCCAGTGATTGAGCATTGTGTTCACGATCCGGAGGTCCCGGGTTCGAATCCCGGTGGGGACTCGTCAAAAAAAACACATTGTGATCCCTAGTTTGGTTAGGACATTATAGGCTGATCACCTGATTGTCCAAAAAGTAAGATGATCCGTGATTCGAAAGGCACGTTAAGCCTTTGGTCCCGCTTATTACTTACTGATGTAAGTACGTAGTCGTTACGTGAGTCATGTCAGGGGCCTATGGCGGCTCAGTAATAACCCTGACACCAGGGTTGATGGGGTTGGTAATCCACCTCACAATCCACACGATAGAAGATGTGCGATATTCATACCCCATCGCTGTCATTACGGCACAAACGTTACAAACATTTGGGGAACCTTTCAAGCTCTCAAACAAGACAAGTGTTCTCTAGGGCTCGTACGCAATCAATCATAGTATTATAAGCTTGTTATATCAATAACCACATTCGTGTCCTAAAACATTCAATAACTTGATCTGAATTGACATGTGTCACGTCCGTCTTCGCACATCTAGTTCTTTAAGGTCATAAATGTAATTTTTTAAATTTTACCGTAGAGCGCTTTAACGATTTTTGTTTTGCCATATCTACGTTAATTACTAAGTGAGGAAAAAATGAAATTATTTACAACATCACATTAAAAACCTCAAAAATAACAGTATTTCTCCACTATTTAATGGATGTTATACATTATAAACCTTCCTCTTGAATCACTCTATCTATTAAAAAAACTGCATCAAAATCCGTTGCGGAGTTTTAAAGATTTAAGCGTACATAGGGATATAGGGACAGAAAAAGCGACTTTGTTTTATACTATGTGGAGTATATTATCATAGTTGCGGGTAATTGTATTTATATATATTTCGTGTGTACCTTCGCAAATAAAAGTTAGTCTCGTATTACGTGAGTTTCATTGTGCGCCGCCTCCTTACTACCTATTCTAATATATACCATTTGGCGACGAGTTTGTGTTTAAATCGCGTATAGTTACCGTGATTAAGTGTGTGACAATGAGTGAAACACAAGGTTTACCAAATATTAGCGCGTTAAAGGAATTTAATGTACATGTGGATCGGTGGTCGACTTACGTCAGCAGGTTACGAACATGGATGTCTATTCACGACATCAAACCGGCTAATTACTCAAAATATCTAGTTGCAGTCGTCGGTACGGAAGCGTTGGATTTGATTATCGATTTGTGTTATCCGGATAAACCGGAGTCGGTTCAGTTCGAGCAAATCGTAAAGATAGTGGAAGAACATTTGTCACCAAAACGATCGGTCATCGCCGAACGAATGATATTCAGATCTTATAAACAAAGTGCCAGTCAATCGGTGGGTGAATATCAAATAGAATTAAAACGACTTAGTAGGGCGTGTAAATTCTCTAGCAACGAGATATTGAAAGAAAATTTACGGGACCAGTTCGTGTTCGGTTTGGCGTGCGAACGTATACAACAGCGCCTGCTGATGGAAGACGAGATGACGCTCACGTTTAGCCGCGCCTGCGAGCTGGCGCTGTCACTGGAGGCGGCCGTTCGAGACTCAAAGCCCGGCGACGGAGCCGGCATGCTCCGCAGCGCCGCGGAGCCCGTGCATGCGGTGGATAGAACGCGCGGCGGACGCGCCCCGCGCCGCGGGCGGCCGGCGCCGCCGGGCCGCGCGCAGCACGGCGGGCGCGCCGCCCAGCACCAGCAACAGCAGCGATGCTACCGGTGTGGACGCACGCATCACCCGGACGAGTGTTCTTTTCGTGACAGCGATTGTTACGTTTGCGGTGACAGGGGTCACATCGCGAAAATGTGTCGTTACCGTAAAAATAAGGCGCGAGTTCACCATATAAGTGATAATAACGCGGAGGACTCAGCGTCGGAATCTAGCGGCTCGGACGATCGTGCTATTGACATTTATCAATTAAGTGATAGTGAAACGGAGAGTGACGATCGTTGGGTTATAAATGCTAAAATAAATAATATACCGATTACGATGGAAGGTGATACCGGTTCGGCCATTAGTGTGATTTCTATAGCAACCTATAATAAGTACTTTAGAAATTGTGAGTTAAAACCTTTAAGTACGAAGTTAAAAATGTATAGCGGCCAACTAGTGAAGCCATCGGGTAAGTTACTCTGTTCAGTCGAAATAAACGGAAAAATTATAAGAGACTTATCGTTAACGGTGATCGGAAATGATCACAGTTCATCTCTTTTCGGTCGGGACTGGATGAGGGCTTTTAACTTTCGGTTTCCAAGAATTAACGAATTAAAAGAAATTCCGATGAACGTACAGTCCACTGCCAACATTAAGAGAGAACTGATGAAGCGCTTTCCGAATGTGTTCGCGGCAGGTATAGGTACTTTCAATAAAGCTCGCATATCCTTGGAAACGGTCACGTCAGCTCGGCCGGTTTGGCGGCGCGCGCGCCCTGTGCCGCACGCACTGCGCCCGCGCGTGGATACCGAGCTGGCGCGGCTGCAGCGCGAGGGCATCATCACACCCGTCGACTGGAGCGAGTGGGGTACGCCGGTGGTGCCCGTACTTAAAAAGAACGGGGAGGTCCGCCTATGTGGTGATTTTAAAACCACTGTTAACCCGGTACTCGTTGAGGACAAATACCCGATACCGAGAATCGAGGATATATTTGCATCTCTTCAAGGGGGAAAGTTGTTTAGTAAAATAGACCTAAGTAGCGCATACTTACAGTTTTTACTTGACGAGCCATCGAGGAAATTGTGCACGATTGTCACTACTCAAGGTATGTTCTGCTACAATAGGCTACCATTTGGAATTAAATGCGCGCCTAATAAATTCCAGCGTATGATGGATAAACTGTTTCGAATGCCTTTTGTTACTTGTTATCTAGATGATCTGACAGTTAGCGGCGTCGATAGTGAAGACCAATGGAAGAGGCTACAAGCCGTGTTTAAAATCTTATCAGACAGTGGATTGCGTGTTGCACCGGAAAAATGTAGTTTTTTTCAAAAAACTATATCGTACCTGGGATACGTCATCGATGCCGACGGATTACATACAGAAATATCAAAAGTAGATGCGGTGATAAATACGCCAACACCGACGACACAAAAACAACTAAGAGCATTCCTGGGACTCATAAATTATTACGGGAAATTTTTATTTAATTTAAGTGATACTTTAGCGCCACTGTATGACCTATTAAAAAGAGAAAAAGATTTTCAGTGGAATGAACACTGTGATAAGGCGTTCAGTAATGTAAAGAAAGCATTACAGAGCGCCCCTGTCCTGGCGCATTACAACCCGACGCTAGCGACCACTGTGAGTTGCGACGCGTCCCCACGTGCGCTGGGCGCCGTGCTGGCGCAGCGCGGCGCCGACGGTCGCGAGCGCCCGGTGGTGCACGCCTCACGCACGCTTGCCGCCGCTGAGAGAAACTACGCGCAAATATGTCGTGAAGGATTAGCAGTTATTTTTGCAGTTACTAAATTTCACGACTATCTATACGGTCGAGAGTTTACTTTAGTGACAGATTGCAAGCCGCTGGCGGCGATATTTAACGAAAATAAAGGTATTCCGCTGATGGCGGCGAGCCGCCTTCAGAGATGGGCAGTAATTTTAGGAGCATATAATTATAAAATCAGGTGTATTGCGTCGAATCATAATTGTGTAGCGGACAGCTTGTCCCGTATGCCCACAGTCGAACAGAGTGACCACAGTCGGGTTGAGTATTACATTAATTTTGTTCAAAATGCGTCACCGATTAATTACAGAGAAATAGCAAAAGTTACTACTACAGATAATGAGTTACAAGAGGTAATCAAATCAATAAAAACAAATTGGCTATACTGTAATAGTGGGAAACTGCAAGCTTATTTTAAAATACGACAATACCTTAGTATAGAACAAGGGTGTTTAATGTACGGCCACCGTGTGGTTGTACCGCGACATTTAAGGAACGATGTACTAAAACAGATACACAACACGCATCAAGGAATAGTAAAGTGCAAGAACCTAGCGCGGAACTACGTATATTGGCCGGGCATCGATACGGATATCGAGCGTGTATGCCGGGCCTGCGAAACGTGCGCGCGCGAGCGGCCCGCGCCGCCGGCGGCCGCGCTGCACCCCTGGCAGTGGCCGCAGGAGCCCTGGTATCGGCTGCACGCTGATTTCTTTTCGTTAGCCGGTAATACATTGTACTATTTTGTGATCATTGATGCTCATTCCAAATGGATTGAAGCTTATCGTGTGCCAAGCACAGCGGCTAAAACTACAATCCAGAAACTAAAAATTGTATTCGGACAATTTGGTTTGCCATATGAGTTGGTATCCGACAATGGTCCTCCTTTCAATGGAAATGAGTTCCAATGTTTTTTGAATAACTCCGGTATACGACATATCACAGTAACTCCATATAAACCAAGTAGTAATGGTGCGGCAGAAAACGCCGTAAAAATAGTCAAAACCTGTTTGAAAAAAGCGATACGTGACCACGTTGAATTAGAAACCGCATTAAGTGATTTCTTATTAATGTATCGTTCAACTCCTCATAGCATTACGGGCAAAAGTCCAGCTAGTTTGTTATTGGGAAGAAATGTGCGGACACCACTCGACCTGTTGCGTCCTTCAGCTAGTCACATGATAATACGTAAACAACTCGCTCAAATTGAATATAAAGCAGGGTACAATCGATATTTTAATATTGGAGAGCGGGTTTTCTTTAAAAACTTTAAAAATAATACCGCTACTTGGGAAAGAGGTACAATCACTGATAGAATTGGCCCACTGACTTATATTGTTGCCTATGATGGCAAACACTTGAAAAAACACGTAGATCAATTACGTCGGGATGATTGTGACTTGGAAGATTTATCTTCCATTAATACACCCTTGCAACTGGTTAGTACTGACGTACAAATACCACAAGCTGATAACAGGCAGATGCCAAGTAACAGCGAATCCACGTGTGTGCCGTCTGCAGATACCTCGCCCTCTCCGTTATCAGAACCACGTAGTCCCGTGTTAATGGCTTCATCCAGTCTAGGCAGAAACCCAAACCATCCAGTTAATGCTGAGAGTAATATGCCGCACATTACTAAAAGAATCCGGAAACCTGTTCAAAGATACGGGTTTGACATCGACTGAGTATCTTAGGCTATGGTTTCACTATTACCTATGTTATTGTATAGATAAGCTAATATTAATTATAGGTATATAAAATAATATATAAAAATATGTTTACCTATTTCACATTTATTGATATTAATTTTAATTTCAGTTTTTTTTTTAATTGTAACAACTATGGGTCAGATAGGTGTATCGTTAAGTAATTACACTACGTACTTTTTTTTATCATTCTAGTTATTTTACTTATAAGTACCTAATTACTTTCTAACATAATTGTCTTTGGTCAAAAGCAATTAAATAAAAAAAAAAAATACTTGTAACTAAGTACCTTTAAAATATAAGAATACCTGTAGTTTTATTTAGTTTGGGTTTATTAGTTTCGAGTCAGGGAGGGAAGAATGGAGTATATTATACTCGCTCCTTGTTCGAGAGGTTTTAAACAGTGTAGTCTACGTCTTATGCTCCAGCATCGTCACAATTTTCAAAGCTCATATCCAAAGCTAAAAAAAAAAGTTAGTTTCCCGCTTCCTGAACGCAGCTGTCAACTAATGTCATTACGGTTTTTGTGCACCGGCGCGTCACTTCGCCTCCGTAAATAAACTAATTGAAAACTAATATTTAATACAAAAACATGATTGATATAGTGCGAAAAATCTGTTACTTACATAATCAAGTGCTTTTTTCTCTAAAAAAGCTAGAAACAGTACCAAAGAAAAAATGTGGATGACGACGAGCGTAAGTTCTTTTTGATAAAACAAAACGTGGATTATACTGGTAAGTCTTAACATTATCCATCTACTAAAACAAGAGAAGATATAATTATGATCAATTCAATTTAATTCCTTTTATTGTCGAAAACAAATTACTTTTTTTTTGAGGTTATAATTTTATAATCCTAACATTCGAAGAAGTAACTTAAGTTGGTACTTATTACTAATAAAAGTAACTAGTTTTATTAACAGAAATAATAATAATATTAAAATTGTATCGTGTTCGTGTTATAACAGTGATTTAAAAGTTATACTTTATTCCGATGTTGATGTTGTTTAAATTCGCCTTATATAAGGCAGGCAAAGATCTCAGGACTATACAGTCTTGACTTTAGTAATTTAATATTCGAAAATCACGATCAAAATAGGCCTAAGCCTTGTCTTCAGTCCCTGATTGCCGCGTTTTTATTTTCATCTGTCAAAAAAAAAAAAAATGTTTGTTTCTTTTTGTAATTGTGTTCTTGGCTTATGTTGCGGTTGATAACTTACTATCAGCGAATGAAATGAGCAGTTTTATTATAAAACAAAGAGAACCAGTGAAATATAACCGCAGAATGGCATAGAAAAGTAAATAATTAACTCGGAAATAATTTGACAAGTTCAGATAATTAGATGACAGAAGCACTTCATGTTTACCCTGTTCATCAAGAAGTACCTATGACACAGTAGTACTCAATATCACAGAGGTCATCTACACCATTGGTAGACAAGATACATAACTTATACAAGATAACCATACTTAAAAATGATATTATATATATTATAACAGTACATAATCCCTTCTCACAGTCTCTGTTAAGTGGTGTTAATAATGTTATCTTCTCCGAATGATACTTACAATATAAGATGATGATAATATACCCTATCAATAAAAACAGAAAGAGTGTTAAGAGAGTACAGGCAAAAGATAGCCTTATTATAGTAAGCAATTTCTTCCAAATTACTCTAATCTTATTATAATTCAAGCTTCCAACGTATGGGTGATGATTATTGGTACCAACCTAACCAACAAGAGAACACCACTTGGAGAGTCACCTAGTTAAGCACTAGTAGTGAACTGTCTGACTAGAGAATAGACAGACTATTTGTTTCCCTTTAGAGCTATCACAATAGAGGATAGACAATGGACTTGATGTATCAACCCTATTAACATAAAAATCAACCACTAAGACCATTGCTAAGCGCTAATATACCTATTTTACATTTCCATACCTAGAGCTATCACTTAGAGGATAGACAATGGACTTAAAGGCACAATGCACATAAGAGCTACCATTAGGAAGGTCGCCATTGATAAGCGATAATATACCTATTTGTCATTTCCATACCTAGAGCTATCACTTAGAGGATAGACAATAGACTTGAAGGTATCAATGCAATGAATGTAAGAGCTACCACTAAGAAAGTCGCCATTGACAAGCGCTAACATATCTATTTCTCATTTCCATACCTAGAGCTATCACTTAGAGGATAGACAATAGACTTGAAGGTATCAATGCAATGAACATAAGAGCTACCACTAGGAAGGTCGCCACTGACAAGCGCTAACATACCTATTTCTCATTTCCATACTTAGAGCTATCACTTAGAGGATAGACAATGGACTTGATGGTATCAACCTAATTAATAAAAGATCTACCACCAGGAAGGTCGCCATTGCCAAGCGCTAATATACCTATTTATCATTTCCATGCCTAGAGCTATCACTTAGAGGATAGACAATGGACTTGAAGGTATCAACACAATGAATGTAAGAGCTACCACTAAGAAAGTCGCCATTGACAAGCGCTAACATACCTATTTCTCATTTCCATACTTAGAGCTATCACTTAGAGGATAGACAATGGACTTGATGGTATGAACCATATTAACATAAGAGCTACCACGATTATGGTCGGCATTGGCAAGCGCTATATACCTATTTCTCATTTCCATACTTAGAGCTATCACTTAGAGGATAGACAATGGACTTGATGGTATGAACCATATTAACATAAGAGCTACCACGATTATGGTCGGCATTAGCAAGCGCTATATACCTATTTCTCATTTCCATACCTAGAGCTATCACTTAGAGGATAGACAATGGACTTGATGGTATCAACTCAAATAACATAAAGCTACCACTACAAGTATCGCCTTTTGCTAAACGCTAGTAGATAGCTAGAACATAGACCAACTATTTTTTATACTTTTATTTCCATGTTTGGTTTGTCACTTGAGGAATCGAAGATAAACCATTGAATTGTCGGGGCTTACCTACCCATGTTGAAACTCAAGATTAGACTAATGCTGAGAAACAATAGACTATTATGTCAAATTGATTATTATAAAATAATGAGAGTACAAATTCTGAAGAAATAACCGACAATTCAAAACCTAAAAGCCTCTGTTCTATTAATCAACCTCAACTGTGCTAGAAATCAAAGTATGTAATGTCAGAGATTACTTTCAAAAGAGATAACTGTACACAAGACATGGTTAGAGAATACTGCTATTAAATTCTTTCAACCAACATCATAAAATTCAAATAGCACATAAATAATAATGAATAACATTGCCCGAAGAGTGAGTAAACGAGATAGCAACAGGATCTGTGGAACAGAGACAACAGTATCAGCAGGCAGCCCCACAGCCAACAGCATGAACAGAAAGCCCACAAGGAACAGTATCAGCAGGCCGCCCCACAGCCAGCAATAAAAGCAGTGATGCAACCAGTCATGATCAGCAGTGCTATAACCAGCAGTACCAGCAGCCCTACAGCCAGCAGTAGTAGCAGAGCTACAACCAGATGTATTAGCAGTCTCACAGCCATTAGTATCAACAGTGGCCCAGGCAGCAAGGCCGTTTAAGAATAGTACCTCATGAGGAGGAAGAATTCCCTATAAAGTTATAATGGGAAAATTTGCACAAGCAAATATATTTTTCAAAATTCTGGTAAAATTAATTCCGAATGTCTATCACTAAAAGTTTTAGCATTATCATTAAGACATGGGATTCAAATCCTGTCTTTGTTAATCAGGAATAACAATACTAATCTCAGTATAAATTGGGGTACCTACCTGATAATATTATCACTTCAATGAAAATTTCCTTCAAGTATTACATTCGAAATTGTAAAATATTGATACCTAGTTCGGTTAGATAGAATAGTTGCCCTTTTTATTATTAACTCATAGGTGAAAAGGAAGGAAAAATAGTTCATTAGTAACATATAACTTACATCACCATTAGCGTTTTCTCTAAATTATGTTGTTGTAGATTTATTATGTTGTTGCTGATCAGCCCAAAACACAGTTTACAATTAATATAAAAATTACAACAATAATGTCCCTCCACTTAATCAATCGGAACCAAACTGCAGTGGAGAAGTAACAATAATATTTTCATGATAAATATATGCTTATCTTATTTTTCGGTTAGTGTTGTAACGTAAATCAGGCAGGTCCCTTCACTAAATAACCTGACATATTAAATCTTCAGGATGGGTACGAGAAGTGAATCCCTGTGCAAACAACAGGATCATGTTAAGTTAGGTTAAAGGAAAGGATGATTTTTACGAACGATGATAATATACCTACACGACCGATAATTAATAAATTAATGTTATCCTTATATGTAACTGCACACCTAAGGGTAAAATATGTTTTATTCATTTATTTATTTTTTCCATTAAATAATAGGACGTCACTATTACTGTCCTAAAAGCAAATTCAATAATTATTACACTAAAGAGATAGCTGCGTAAACAATGTTACGTGTGTTAATGTGTTGTGTGTACGTTGTTCTATCATCTGATTGGTGGGTGAAAGGTTGCATAGAGGAATAGGAAAAAATTCCACAACAAGTTATATTTATTATTACCACATAAAAAAATATACTCAATATTATTACCAAGCCCATATGGTCGATATTAGGTAATACACAATAACTTGGGCTCAGGTAATCTATTTTAATAAAAACAAAATCTTAATTATTACGAAGATAATTATCACACAAGTACATAATGTAAATGCACTTCCCCTCTTTATACTTTCAGCCTCATTTAACAATATCTTATAATAAAGAGGAAAGTTTAGTTCAGTGGTTCTGAATATTTTAATAAAAAAGGTCATTTGAATAAATGTATCGAAATTCTTACTTGCACTTATATTTGTATTTTCTCTAATCAATTTGACATGTTGTCTTAGGATTCATTTAACTACTTAATGTCGACAACAATTGCCAACTTAGCACAGGATGTTACAATCAATCTTGTGTCTGGGTGCCCTCGTCATTACCCGTTCTTCTTTATGTATTTCTTCTTCTTTTATGTATGTAAACAAATAATGTGTAACTTTGATAATTATTGTAGCCCTTGGTATGCTAATGAAAAATGAGTGTTATACTATATGATGAAGTCTCACAGTCCTTTCGACTATAACTATCGTTGTTGTTCAAGAGCTTCGGAAATGTGCTCTATGGTGAGGTCCCTGTGAGGCTCTTATAGCCAATCTTGATGTTGAGCTCATTCAGAAATTTGTTCTTGTGTAGTTCTTTTGTTGTGAAATTGATAGTAATGTGAAATAGGTATTTAATGTACTCGCTCAACTTCAACTTAATTATTTAGAACTATGTATCTATTCTAGTACAGTATAGTATAACCATATATTATATAACATACATAATATCGATTCCATTCTTGAGAACTGGTGAAACTTGTTTAGCGAACAGTTATTATTCTTATTGTTTTTTACAGGATAATATCAAAACGTTTGGTGGAACGCCGCGCTGAGTTTATCAGGCGACGGCTGTGCCTCTCACTGCCTTTATTGGGATTAAAGTCATGGGCAGCTTAATTAGCTTTCGTGATAACAATGTACTTTATTCATTAATGAATAATCATATTATTGGTACTCGTTTCAATTTAAATGTTTCATTCCCAACTAAACTTTGAACATCTACACTGTTTAAAACCTCTCGAACAAGGAGCGAGTATAATTATGAGATTAAACGAACTTACCTGTAAGTGAAGTTCTATCTCAATTATACGAAGCTCCTTGTTCGAGAGGACTCCCTCCCTTCAATTTTAATATCCCGCCCTAAAGCTTCCACAGGTGATGGAGTTGTCCATGAAACATGCTTTAAACATAATGACATTAGTTGACAGCTGCGTTCAGGAAGCGGGAAACTAACTTTTTTTTTTAGCTTTGGATATGAGCTTTGAAAATTGTGACGATGCTGGAGCATAAGACGTAGACTACACTGTTTAAAACCTCTCGAACAAGGAGCTTCGTATAATTGAGATAGAACTTCACTTACAGGTAAGTTCGTTTAATCTCATAATTATCATAGTTGCGGGTAATTGTATTTATATATATTTCGTGTGTACCTTCGCAAATAAAAGTTAGTCTCGTATTACGTGAGTTTCATTGTGCGCCGCCTCCTTACTACCTATTCTAATATATACCACTATGTAGTGATTAAACAGCAGTGCTTGCATATAATTTACGTATACACTTAATCTAACGCCCTTAATCCTCAAAGGGTTGGACAGAGCCAAAATCAATAAAACACTTGCACTTTAGATGGATACAAAGATAAAGATAAAGTGCGCAGGAAGCACATCAGAAAGAGTTTTTGCCGGTCTCTTTTTTTTATAGAAGCGACTGCATGTGAGATGGAATAACCATTCCAAAACATGTCTCCGAAACGCATTTCCCGGGAATGTAGGTGGGTTCCCGATGTTTTCCTTCACCGCTGAGCACGTGATAATCATTTAATAGAATAGAATAGAATAGAATAGAAATTGTTTATTATAAAAGGACGCCACACACAAAGACAAGACAATAACATCACTTATTTTTTTTTTACAAAACAATAATAAAAAGCATAGAAGGATGTTCATTACAAAGATCATAAGGTGGTGGTGGACGTCCTGAGATAAAAGGGCCTCACTCAGCACAAGTCGCGGCGTGAACCACGACGCTGGTATTATGTGGACCCTGTTGGGTGAGGCACGAACGTCGTGTTCCATAAACATACGTTAATATTCGTACATAGATTAAATATTACCAAATTACTTAAAATAGAATGTAGGTGTACATATAATATATTTTATATATTTATCACAAAAACGTATACATAAATGCTTAATATTATAATAGTAATTAATGCAAGCGGATATAGTACGCACCTGATATAAACAAATACGAATGCATAGAACATAATAAGTAGGAATTATATTATATAAGTATGTGTATTGTGTAGTCTGTTTGTGTTAGTATCTATCGCGCGCGCAGCTCCTCGAGTCAGCTCGGCCGGCAAAGTACCTAGTCCAATTTCTGCCAGTATAATACTTATTGATAAGATATTTTTCCCATTCGACCGTCGCGCCTCCGAACAGACACGACGCATTCCGAAGAAAAAGAAACGAAATTATAATAAATTGTAATAAAATTGCACATTAAATCAAATAATAGTGAATAATAGTAAAGCAAAAATACATATTTAAATAGGAGACAACAAATTTCGTCAAATGCTGAACAACATCCATAAACATTTATACAAAACAAAAAAGTGCAACGGGTATAAGTAACGAGCCGTCATCGCATTCAAGGTTAAATTGAAAACCCCGATAAACCTTCCACGAGGTAAGTGTTTTCTTCTTCTTTCATTTATGATCCAAACATCACCCCCTAGCCTTATCCCGTTTCTCACAGGGTCCGCTTACCTAACCTGAAAATTAAACAGGATCGGTTTTTTACCGAAGCGACTGCCTACCTGACCTTCCAATCCGCGGAGGGAAAACCAGCCCAATACAGGTTAGGTCACATACCTCCGAAAATGCATTTCTCGGGAATGTGGGTTTCTTCACGACGTTTTCCTTCATGAACTCGAAAAAGTAATCGAAAATCATTGGTTTAGGTTTAGCTGCGATCTCATAGTGAGAGTCAAGCGTTCTTCCAAATGTACTCCTAAAAAACATACCAATAGAAAACATTTTTAAAAACAAAGTTCAGTGAACCGAAAGTTTTGTTCAGCATTGTTGATACGCAAGATTAAATGGTTCGATTGGTAATCCCGAAGTTTTAACTTTCAGTGGTAAAGGCTTATATTGGTTTTCGAAATAGAATTTTACTTGTATCGCAGTGAAAATAGCTGCAAGCTAAAATTTTAATTAGTCAGGTTTTAATTGAGGGTATGGAAACGATTTTTTGTTTTGAAAACTAAATCCAACACCATAACATAAGTTATATACATATAACGGTTTCCATGGTTAAGTATCGGATTCGAATCCCGGACCTCTTCTTCATTTTCGTCTTCTATCGTGTGGGTTGTGAAGTAGATTACTAAGCTCATTAACCCCAGTGTCAGAGTTATTATTAAAAGGCCAAAGGCCAAAGGCCCCTGACATGACTCATGTACCTAACGACTACTTACTTACATCAGTAAGTAGTAATCGAGACCAATGGCTTCACGTGCCTTCCGAAGCACTGGTCATCTTACTTTCGGACAATCAGGTGATCAGCCTGTAATATCCTAACCAAATTAGCGATCACAAAATTTTTGTAGTATGTCCCCATCGGGATTCGAACCACTGGAATTCTTATTATCATGTCGATGGCAAACTAAATAGTATCGGCCCACAACTTGGATAAGAAATAAAACCACTGGACCACGAGGTCGAATCGGTGGGGACATATCACAATAAAATATTTTGTGAGCATTTCATTACAGGTAGATCACCCGATTGAACGATAGTAAGATGATCTTGGTAATCCACCTCACAACCCACACGATAAAAGAAGACCAGGTTACTATTCTTTCGTCGCCTGATCCCTTAATTCTAATTCTACGATATACCCGGGATGACTAAAAACGTTCTATGCTTTCAAAGAAATGAAAGACAACCAACAAACCACGAGAGGATAGTTTCTCCTACACCTTCATCATTACAGTCTCGCCATAAATTTTCTAGTAACCCCACATCCAGTTAACGTCAACCTCAGCCTACAGGATAAACAAAAAAATATTACCTGCTCTGTCTCCGGAATTGAAAATGGAAAAGTTTTTGAGTTACTGTGTTGACAAAGGAGATTGTTGCTTGTACATGGTATCGCTGGCTTTGAGTTGCCATCTCGAGAAGCAGGCTGTTGTTTGGAAACCCTTTGTTGCAGACGTCTTGCTACTTGATATATTGTGCCTTACATCATTAACATAGCAAAAGGTGGATTTACAAAATCTGTGAATTTGTTGTCGTACACCATTTTATATTGTAGTGAGTTCTCTTAGTAACTAGCTATATACATACACATACATATATAAACAGCCTATATAACGTCCCACTGCTGGGCACAGGCCTCCCCTCAATCAACCGGAGGGGGTATGGAGCATACTCCACCACGCTGCTCTAATGCGGATTGGTGGACAATGCGGGTTGGAAGAGCTATAGACTACTTAGGTATAATATTACTATAGCTTCAATTCATCCCTACCTTAAGAGGCACGATCTTGTCGGTGTAGCATTCTCCATGGTACTTTTTTAGGAAAAAATAGGGCAGTGGTTTTCCTGTTGCCTTCTACCCCGCAATACTCTGTCTGACGCGAGTGGGATAGCGCCCAGAATAGTATATTTTAAGCCGTACTAGGACTTCTGTCCTCCACCTCTGAATAGTACTGACAGTTACTGCTGCCCTCAGTCAGGTTCCAGGTTACAGTCCATGTAACTTGGCCCTTCCGTCCTGCATTACCGTACCCTTGTTTTCTTATTACGCTGAGTACGTGATAATAATTTATGATCCCAACTTGAGTTCGAAAACAAATTCGAAAATCATTAGTCTGCGCTGGGATTGGAACCTGCGAACTCACAATTAGAGTCAAGCGTTCTTCTAACTGGGCCATCGCAGCTCGTCAATTAATACGATTTAATAGAATTTAATTAGTAATATCTCAGTGTTCAATTCTATTCCCCTAGAATTCTTATTTTTATACAGATTTTATCGTAATAATAAGAGTCTAGACATTTTAACGTGCTGAAAGAAGCATAGAGGATATTGAACTTAAGCTTTAAGCTTTTTAACGTCTATAATCGTCTGAAATATTAAAGGTATTACTCTAGATAAGTTCATTGTCCGATTTTGAAAACGAACTTAAGTACCTTTTTTTCTTTTTTGTATGTAACTTTTAAGAAACATGGACTCTGTTCCTGTTGTTCTCAGGAGATATGGAAAGAACATTATAAAAATAACACTTCATTGCATATAAATATAGATATAGAGAACATCACATATAAACTAATAATTGTATACTGCGTCAGTTCGTAATTTAAACCCGGCACTCGCTTATAAAACATAACTTTCCACTCTTATGTAACAAACAACTATTATAGAGTCTTCAAATTAGTATAGGGTCAAGAAATAGCCGAATCTAGGCTACAGTATCTAGTCAGCGGTAATCCAGCACGGTGATTCCCCTCCCCGCATTAATTCGTAACAGTTGCCAACTT
The DNA here is from genome assembly GCF_024362695.1 of Pectinophora gossypiella. NCBI lineage: Eukaryota > Metazoa > Arthropoda > Insecta > Lepidoptera > Gelechiidae > Pectinophora > Pectinophora gossypiella. The sequence continues at coordinate 4,418,058 of NC_065425.1, read as the reverse complement.
CACCCCCTCTGGGTCTTACTTTAGCTTCAATGTGTCTCGCTCGCAGTTACGTGTTAGACAAAACACAGTAAGAATGAGATTTTAGTAAGAAGTGTTCAGAAAGCGTCTAAGGGTATAAAAACATAATTCTTTATATAATGATGTTCCATTTTTAGCCCAAGAAAATGGCTGAAAAATTGCTAATGTCAGATATTGCCATTACGAAAATTGATGGGTGCCTATCAAGTGACGTCACTAGGTAAGCTCTTTCCGAAATCAAGTTTTTGACACCCACAGTAATGATTAATGGTTCATGGACCCTTTAAATATTCTTAGACTGAAAAACTGGTTTTCGAAGTAACATTTTATAATAAGTCTTCTAGAGTCTTACTAAAAGGTGAAAACTATGTCCTTATATATAACCAAAACATTTTTTAAAAGTACCTCATGTCAGACACTACACAAATTCCAAAATAAAGTCCTTTTAGAGACAGTTTTTCTTCGCCTTATAATTATTATTATGTGTGCACTTACCCACGTAGCCTTACGTCGTAGCATGTCTCTACGGCGTAGTCATTGCTACGTGAATGTCATATCGCATGTTTTATGCATACCAATCACAATATAGTATCAGAATGCAAGTTGCAGCCACTTTTGATACTAAGTCCAAAGATGGATATAATGAACCGTATGGTGATGGATATCCATCATGTTGGAACAGACACTGATCTCCTTATTATAAGCATACTTATTGTAAAACTGTGATATTCGTACGTATTGTTCACAATAAATATTGATTAATTTTTATTTTATATTGCAATCTGAGGCATTTCAATTTCGACAAAAGGTTTTCAATCCTCCTTGCATAATATTACGAATCATTTCGAACATCGTATTTTATTGGCTTGTAATCTACTCGTTTTCACTTCGGTATAAAATTAATTAATTATCGAGAACTGGTTAAAATTTCCCGAAGTTGATGCAATTCAGAGATATATGCGTAATAACAAATTTAGTATCGTATTATCAGCTATATCAAAGGCGAGTCGCAGGGACTGTAACCAGGAACCTACCGGAGGGCAGCAGTAACTGTCAGTACTATTCAGAGATGGAGGACAGGAGTCCTAGTACGGCTTTGAAATATACTACTCTGGACGCCATCCCACTCGCGTCAGACAGAGTATTGCGGGGCGGAAGGCAAGAGGGAAACCACTGCCCTATTTTTCCCTAAAAAAGTAGCATGGAAATGCTGTACCAACAAGAGCGCGGCTCTTAAATTAATAATGATGGGACAAACAAAATAATTGTTGAAATATTATTTCCACATTGTTTCAACTCAAGATAATTGAATTGGTATCGGAAACCACTTGCAGCCAAACAAGAATTAAGTGATTTAACAAACAATCGTGATAAAAGGTATTTGACAATATTAATTGATTTTATGCGCACTCAGACACGATAATAGCGAATGCCGATTTCATCATAATGACTTGTCGTGAATGCCATCCGGAGCATTTTACGTCGTTACGTCTTTTAATCTCTTTCAAGCGGTTGTATTGTATAAAGAAAATTTAATTGATTTACACCATAAACAAAACAGTTACTTACAGTAAAGAAATAGACTAATGAAACAAAACAAAGAATAAAAACATAACACAAACACAATTAAATAAAACTAAAATAAATTACACTAAACCTTACTACTTGAAAAGCCCGCCTCCAATCGCACCTGGCGCAAAAATTATATACGGCAAAATTTTCGCAATATCACGGTAGAAGTTCACTAACCTTTCTTCCTTTCATAATTTCCCCCTTAAAATAACTGTGATCAATTTGAGCTGTGTTAACCCTTCGCCTGGTTGGGTCTGATTATAGATGGAAAAAGAAATGTATGCCTTTGTAACCCCAACTCTGGTTAACAATACAATTTGTAAAGTATAAGTTTCCTATTTTGAAAGGATTTCGAATAGGTTTCTAGAATCGAATGAAGTATTACGCGTCACGCCAGTGATAATGGCTAGTCCACGTTCACATGGGCCTCTATTTTGGTGGACAGTAAATTGTATTAGATTTAAGGTTTTTTTTTTATTTAATAATAAAAACAAATAAAGTGTTTAAGATGATTATAAAAAAATAAAATAAAAGAATAATAAAAAAAATGAATGAATGTATGATTTTAAAAGTAGCATGGAAAATGCTGCACCGACAGGAGCGTGGCTCTTAGATTGATGATGATGAAGATGATTATTTTCCTACACAGAATTTAGTGGTTCAGAGCCCGAGTCAGGACTTGAACTCTTGACACAACGATGTTAGTCACGCGTTCTCCGATCTGGGCTATTTAATTTGGATTCATAGCAACACATATACATACTGCCATGTCATCTGATAAGGTAGGTAGAGATGTAAATAATCAAAAGAGAATTAGCATTATTTGCTTTCAAAAACGTTTGAAATCATGTGTTATTTTCGGGTCTCAAAGACCCTAGGCATTCGAAGTGGGATTACTTCACCAGATATAAAATAGGGTTAAAAGTAAAAGGTTAGAAACGAAATTCCTACATCGTTAATCATAATTCGTTTAACTGGAATGACTGGGCATTTTTTTCTTTCAACTTTCAATGAATGAACTTCGCTGATTCATTATACAGATACCTTTAAGGTGACTTATATAATTATTATTATTTGTATGTCGCTTCCATATTTTGGGCCTACGGAGCTCCGGACTTTTGCAAGGCGTGGGTGGGGCTGACGTCAACACGTAGAGGCCCCTTAAGACAATTTAATCTAAATGTGGTGTGACACCAACCGGCGATTATCTCTGCATGCACTATGGGAGTGCACCCAAAGACGTTCGTGTAGGACTAGCTATCGGGTTGGGGGTTAGTGGACCGGGATACTAGTATCATTACAAATCCACTCGATCCCACTGCTGGGCAAAGGACTCCCAATATCTTTTTACAAGTCTCAACCCGTGCGAGATCCGTCCAATCCCTCCGATAACGGTGTCCACCATGATGTCGGTAGCCATGCCCGCGGTACCCAATGTACCAAGTGTGACTGAAAGTTGTCTTCTGTTTAATTATTAGTCTGCCAAAGTCACTACGGATTACGGGCGTGTATTTTGTCAATTCTTCTAACTTGATCCGTATCTGGTAGGTTATATTACGCGAATACTAACAAACTTCAGTCTCTGAGAGAAAAATACGAAATGAATGAAAAAATGTTCAATCATTAGCCTTTTACAACATAGCATCGCACCTGTATCCCTGGAGGGGTAGGCAGAGGTGTAAAAGTATTAAACACGCACTCTTTGCCAGTTTTAAGTCCCAGGTAATAGGTAGTTAGGTAGGTTTATGTCAGAGGCCTCTTGGTGGCTCAATAGTAATCCTGACACCAGGGTTGATGGGGTTGATAATCCACCTCACAACCCACACGATAGAAAAAGAAGATCTCCCTAGCGTTATCTCGTTTTTCACAGGGTCCGCTTACCTAACGATTTCACAGGTCCGGAATTTTACAGAAGCGACTGCAAACCCGCGAAGGGTAAACCAGCATACAGGTTAGGTTAGGTTACTTCCAAATTCGAATCTGTGACCTCAAAGTGAGAGGCAAGCGTTCTACCAACTGGGCTACCTCAACTCGTAAAGAAAAGTCGTAAGACTGAATGTTCTTTTAAAATGCATAACCCCATTGTTAACTATTGTGTCTGGAAAACTCGGCCTTAGGAGGTTAAGGATAACACATATTTTCAGATTCCATGATAATAATATGATTGGAGAGATGTAGCCCGTGCTAGATTCGAACCTGCGACCTCAAAGAGAGAGGCAAGCGTTCTACCAACTGGGCTACCACGGCTCCTGTTATATATTAAAATACAGTTAACTTATAGGGCAAGTCCGGGATAGATGGCCTTAACCTCTCATCTGCCGGAACGCGGATCTCGACCAGACACAATGTAAAATCTATTGTGTCTGGTATCTCGGCAGATGAGAGGTTAAGGGAGAGATGGCCAATCGAAAAAAAACATAGAATCGCTGACCAGATATCGTTGGACACTGTTTAATTCGCTTCGGATTGTGTGTGAGTCGAATACAATATACATTATTTCAATTCACGATACCCTAAAACCTAAACGTCTAAAAATAACTACAAAAGGAATACCAAAGCGTATTACATTAAAGCGATTCATATAACAATAATCCTAACCTACATACTCCTGGCAACACAGGGGTAGTGACGTCACATCCGGCCCGCCAGCAGGCTTCCACTTCCGGCCCCGCGCGCTTACTTCCGGCGCAGCCTTTAAACGAAGCCTTTAATGTTTTTTTGATAATAAGGACCCTTATGAATGAACGCTGGTTAGAATTTAATGTGAATTGTAAATTACGTTTTTACGTGAGGTAAAAATACTTGAGTTTAGGAATATAGTACACATAGAACACTCGCTTATGTACATACCATGCTCCTTTTTCCTTAATGTCCCGGCCTCGGTCTCGGCAATCATGGCATTTCCGAATATAAATAAAAGAATGTTAATTTCCATGTTTATCAATTATTAGATTTGTCATGAACTTATCAGAATTCGAATTTAGAACTTAGTAACCTATTATTGTTTTGATTCCCGCATGAAGAAACGAATGTTAATTTCCACGTTTATCAATTATTACATTTGTTGTATGCTTATCAGCATTTGAATTAAGAACTAAGTAATTATTGTTTTATTTTGATTCCCGCGTTGAGAAACGAATGCTAATTTTTATGTTTATCAATTATTAGATTGTATTGTGTATCAGAAATTGAATTTAGAACTAAGTAATTTACTATTGTTTTGTTTTGATTCCCGCGGGAAGAAATGAATAATAATTTTCACGTTTATCAATAATTGTTAGATTGATCGTGTATTACAACACTGATGACATTATTAATTATTGTTGCAGGGTGGAAACCGACTAAGATTCCCCGTCAAAAACTCGTTCTACCCTCAACCTTTAAAAGAAAGTTCAGTCAACATACCGTCACGCTGCGCGTATCATTGCTAGAACTGTAAAAAAGTTATAAAAGTATTTAAAACCTTAATGTGGTCTAAAATTTATTGAAAAGTGCATCAGTGGCTTCCAGAATAATTCGGTGTCAGAAGACAACAAATAAGGAAGAAATCTGTGAGTACCTTTTCGTTAGCTACTTATCTTGATTATTGTTTTTTTAAATGACAAGAAAATGCTTATGATGGTAGAAATCAAAGAATTCGCATGTACATGAAGACCCAATGGAGTAAAGGTTAACACACGGATCAATTTTCTCTCATACATTAAATTGCGCATCAATATAAAACGAGAAAAAGAGATGTTTCTCTTTTTCTCGTTTTATATTGTTTAAAATTCGAATTTGTTTTTGGGTTTTATACGAGCGGCACCTAAACATTCCCACAAAAGTGTGGCCAAAAACAAAGTGTCCCCGCATAGTGTTGAAAACTTGCAAAATGTACAAAATGCGAAAAATATGCGGCGTTTTCAGGTTCCCGCATACCTCCGAGATGCAAAAGCACATTTCATTTGGACACAGAATAATGCATTACGTCCCACTGGCGCTGATTACCTACAGTGAAAAATGGCTAGAGTTTTAGTTTCGTTCTTTATTTCGTATATTATTTAAAAGAAAGAGACCGTACTTGAAAAAATAATTTCTTAACAGTAATTGAACAGAAACCTAACAATCATAACATATAACGTATTTGATTGGGTCAAATGGGTCAAAGGGTCAAAATATAGCAATCGAAGCCAGTCTAAGATGATTAAAAACAATCTCATTTCACTTTTCGACTTGTTTTCGAATTTTATTTATGAATTATGTAACAATGAGTACGACGTTTGACCGCTTTTATTGATGACGTCACAGGACGGTATTTCTATAAATTTATTTTGACGTTTCGTAAAAAGTAGGTATCTCATTTGAATAGTTTGTCACGTAGCCTATTATTTTACAAATCAACAAGTGTCTAATTATTGATAAGTAACTATAAATCGTGCAATTTCTGGATTTAAAATTATCATAAGGAAAATAACTAATAATTTAAACACTATCACAGAAGAGATGTCGATTATTGTTTTAGTAATTTGAATAATTCGGATGCCAACCATTGTTATCTGAATTTTTCAAATTAACAAAACGTAGTTGTGTAGTTTCCTAGGTCAAAGATAAGTTATGAAATTCGGTTTACTAAAAAAAAACAGATCTAAATATGCAAAAAAGTTTTCTTTTTCTATTTAACTTATTTAAGAAGTTTACAAAGAAAAATGTAATAATAAGTGCGACATGTCACGTTTTTCTATGACGTCACAGGTTGCATTTTCATACAAATTCCTTTCTAAATAGTACTTTCGTGTTTTGACATTTAGTAAAAAGTAACTGATTTGACTAGTTGGAAACTACCCTATTCTATGTAAAACCGAAAATTCTGACAACGAATGCGCAAGAATCTTGCTCTCTCTTCAGCTCGGGCAACGAATGAAAAACCTAACGTGTACAATGTACATATAACTTACTCTTCTTGAACACTGACACAAAATAAAAGTACTGTTACCAGGTTAATACTCAAACGCGTATAAAGCAATTATGCATATAAAATTACAAAGACACCTTTGAAATACACGAAGGAAAGGCAACAAGGCTCCAAATAAATTAATTTGCTTAATTAAATTGAAATCTGAAGTCTTTCAAGGTGTTAATTATACCAATTCAGATCAAAGGGGTTTTGAAGTCCAATGTATTGAATTTTTTGCTTTTGAAGGATTCTTATTTCCGTAATTAAAAGTTTTTAAAGATATACTAATGATTATAATGTTAATCAGCCAGTTTCGACTACGACTGACATGGCTTATTATAATCAATCTTCTTGGGAAAGATCTTCACACATGTCATATGAGCACACCATTTCATCATCGCTAATTTAAGAGCCACGCTTTTATCGGTCTAGCTTTCTCCATGCTTCTACTTTTTTAGAGGAAAATAGGACAGTGGTTTCTCTCTTGCCTTCCACCCCGCAGTACGTAGTGACGCGAATGGGATAGCGCCCAGAATAGTCTATTTCAAAGACGTACTACTACACTATACATAGGAGCACACCATTTAAGTAAGTATAATTGAGTGCCGCAGGTGGTCGGGCTTCTAATTCATCGCGTTTGGCATCAAATTCTAATTCTAAGTTCAAAATTATGAAGTAGACTAATAATGTAAGAAAGTATGACTTAATAAGAATAAATAACAAGCGTCGTATAAATTATGTGTAAATTTCCTTTGTATTTCAAACAAACAAACTTAATGAATTCCGAACCCAAGGAGAACTATTTTAAAACTTTTGAAGCGAATCGCTTAGGAGTCCATTTTGCATCTAGTTAGGTCTGGTTCTTATAAAAAGCCAAGTCAAATAATTCCAGACCAAGTTTTGTAAGAGATTTTCTGAGTTCTCTGGTGTTATCGCGTCTTTGCAGAGTTTATCTGAATAGTCCTTGGTTTGCTGTTTAGGTTTGGCTAGTGACATGACCCGGCTTCGAATGAGTATTTTTATACTATTTTTTTTTCATACAGGGTGTTAGTGACATCGTAACGAATACCTACTAAGGAGGATGATTCAGACCATGATTCGGAGTTAATATCAATTGGAATATTTTATTTTAGTTTTTTTTAATTGTTTTCAATTCTATACTATACACCAACAAAATTTATGCAGTTGGTTACGCAACCATCACTATCTCCCGAGCGTTATCCCGTTTTCAGAGTCAGCTTACCTTACCTGAAGACTTGACAGGTCCAGTTTTTTTACAGAACCGACTAAAACCTGGCTGACCTTCTAACCCGCGAAGGGAAAACCAGCCCAATACAGGTTAGGTCGCACACCTCCTAAACGCATTTCTCAGGTATGTATGTTTCCTCACGATGTTTTCCTTCAGCGTTGAGCGATATCGAAAAACGATTTCGAAATCATAGGTTTCGGTCCGTGCTGGATTCGAACCTGCGACCTAACAGTGAGAGTCAAGCGTTCTTCCAACTGGGCTTACATTACTAGTAGCGCAACCAACAAAAAATTGACGTTTATACAACTGCATATTTCGTTGGTGGCGCGACTGTGGTTACGCTACCGTGGAGTCCTAATGAGATGAGGGCGCTTAGGGATTAGCATTATTGGAATTTAGGTACATACTACCAAACTCACGACCATATCCCAGTTGGGATGGTCAGAGGTACCTCCATCCATCACAAGATGAACTAAGTATCCACACCTCACCGAGCTTTCTGTTAGACCAACGTGATAGGTGAGCCGTATCGCCATCTATAATGGTCGAGCCAACTGTGTTAGTGAGAACAGCAATTAAGATAAATTAATAACTCATTGGCGCAAGTGTGATTGGAGAAGTGTGTCAGGATCGAAGCAAATGGAGTTTCTGCTTACCCCAGTGGGAAATAGCCGTGAGTGTATGTATGTATGAATTGGTACTAGTCCGGGACCTGGGTTTGCACCAGCGCTCTCCGATTGAGAAGCAAGCCGGTAAACCACAGGACTACAGTGATTCAATGAATTGGAATTTAGATGCAATAATATTATTCAGTAAAGTAAGGTTCCATTCAATTACTTAGGCAAGTTTGCCTTCTTCACGAACACTCTACCGGGTTGTCTTTAGGAAAACAATACTGCCAACGGTCTTCACGCAGGCATTATGCTTTTATGCTTGTTTTTTTTAAGAATTTATTTTATTTTCTAAGGGTTCTGTTTGGTAAATGAGGCACATAACAGATCTTGGCAGTAAAGTGGTTCTTTAAAATTAACTCTAATGCCAGCGTTTGTAAGATTGGTTTATATTTCTCGTAAGATGAATATTTAAATCGATAATCTTGCACAGAAGACATTGGGTGTCTCTCCAAAACGCCACCTCCAATCTTAGACTGCTACGCACATGAATATGTTTATGGCCCTTGCCCGCCTTACTACAATACGAAAACAAAGACTATAAGATAAAACTAAAAGATAAACGTTTCGGACATTGTCCGGGCCTCAAACTGGATGACAGCGGCAGCGGCGAGGCGGCGGCGGCGGTGCGGGGAGCGGCGCGTTCAAATGCTAAGATTTATATTGAAGTGTTCTCGATGGCAGCGGCTCAGCGAGCGGGGTACGAGCGGTGCGCTCTAGTAGAGCGGTGTCTCTGCGTTTGAAACTCGCCTTTTTGTTTCCTTTATTCATTATAGGGATTCAGATCTTATTTTGCCCATAATAAATCGTACGAAACACAAGAACTACAATCGAAAATGCGTTGTCGCCGTGTCGATATCGCGTTCATTTGAGACACAACTCTATACCGCCGCAACACCGCGCGATTTGGCCGCTGGCATCGAGAACGGAACAGCGGCCGCCGCGCCGCTCCCCGCGCCGCTATCGCCGCTGGCGCTGTCATCCAGTTTGAGCCCTAAAGAAGTTCCATGGCCGCGCCGCGTCGACGCTAGTCTGGAAGATTGAATTATACATAGAATGAGGGACTTTCCAGGCTACGTTCCTCAAAAACAATATAGATGGCGCTGTACATATTCTTCTACGTTTAACCTGCTAATTTCATGGATAACAGACATATGCATCTTTTATCTTTGTTTTTGGGTATAAATGATGACCCTTTTTGTTACCCCCAGACGCAATTACATCTTCCACCATTTAATATTCTGATTTAAATAAAGAGAAACAATGCAGGTAGCAAGTAATTCTATACATAATGTGATCTAAATATCAAGCAATGATTATTTTTATATTATGCTTCTGCCATTACATTGTATTTTGGAATAATTAAGTACCCGAGTAGTGAGAAAATATTTCTTTTTGAGAATATAGCCTAGAAAGTCCTTCATTAAATTGTTATGACTTCATTTGTGTGAGTTGTGAGGTGAATACCAACCCCATCAACCTTGGTGTCAGGGTCATTATGGAGCCGCCAAAGGCCCCAAACATGGCTCATGTAACGACTACTTACATCAGTACATCAGTAAGTAGTAACCGGGCCCAACGGCTTGACGAGTAATCGTTGAATCGTCGAGTAAACCCTGACACCAAGGGTGATGGGGTTGGTAATTCACCTCACAACCCACACGATAGAAGAGAAGATCTAATCATTTTATCTCCTGCTGGGAGGTAGGGCTCAAATAACGGATTTCCACTGCTTTTATCTTTTGCAGCCTCTGTAGCTTGCTTCAATGACATTATTTTTTTTTTTAATTCCTCTAATTAATAATTAATATAATAATCACAATAATCAGTAGAAGACCGCGTAAAAGATGGTGTGACGACCTCAATGCTTATCGGAAGGAAAGTCGAGAGGAGTGGAAAAATCAAGGGGAGGCCTTTGAACAGCAGTGGGATCGTATAGGCTAAATAAGATAAGATAATAATAATTCGTTTCATAAAAATCCGAAGACTATTATTTCGTGACGCAGACTATATAATGCTAGTATTCAATTCAATTCAAATCAATTCTTCATTAGATCAAATCAAATATTAAATATACGTCAACAAATATTTCCATGAGTAACATATTACATAAATTACATAACAGTATGTTCATGTGATATCACATAACGCTGGATGGCGCCATAACATGGCTCCATGGCAGCACAAGCTGAGCCATTTCCTTTTGCCCGTATTCGCAATATTCATAATTAAGTACTTAGTTTATATAGCAAATGTAAATTGTTACTGGCAATAAATTTATTTTATTCTTATTCTTATATTGTTGTTATCCTAATAATAATCTTTAGTTTGGTTTTGTTGTAAAGCGAGTTGTGTCGTAATCGCAATATGTACGTCCCTAAGGGACCCCAAAAAGTTAGTACCTACAGGTGCCCGTTTTCACCACACAAATAATAAAGCGCATAATTTACGAGGCTTTTACTGCTAATGGGGAAAGGCTTTATTGTTCCTCATCATAAAGTTAAACAGAAGGCACAATAAACAAATATATGAACGGTGTAATAACTCCATAGACATAACACAACTTACGCTCTGTCGAGTAGGAAGGGGTGGTTAAAGTTATCCGTGTGAATTGAAAGTACAGTAGAGACGGTGATACGGCTCACTACCTTATCACGTTGGTCTAATAGAAAGCTTTCTATTAGACCAGGTAAAGAGTGGATACTCAGACGTTCTAAAAAGGCCAGCTTGAAGCAAATGTCCAATTGCAATACTTTTTTTTAAACGAATTGTAAGTTTTGAGTAGCCTTTTCGTATCCCCATGTCATCTTGCGATTCGTCTTCTTCTATCGTGTGGGTTATGAGGTGCATTACCAACCTCATCAACCCTGATGTCAGGTTTACTATTGAGCCGCCAAAGGCCCCTGACATGACTCATGTAACGACTACGTACTTACATCTGAAATTAGTATCGTCTGCGGCGTTCCATTCTTGACCTGACATTATTACTTCATTTGCAAACATTTTTATGGCTTTATGCAGTAGTAAAGATTTTTATAGGGTTGATAATTGTTTGGACACTTTTCTTATCTTTCGGTAATAAAATTTGGTGTCCACGCTTCATACCTCGTAAAATATAATTTTGTACCTCACTGCATCTATCTTGGAATATACTTAATTAAATTATCACAGTATTATTTAATTAGATTTAAATTTTCAAATAGCGTAGGATTATTTTAATAATTTTAAAAATGAAAGGTGTTAGTGACATCGTAAAGAAACTTTTGAGGGATGATTCAGACCATGATTCTGAAATGATAGCAAGTGGAATTTTCATTATTCGTTACAATGTCACTAACACCCGGTAAATTATCGCAGATTCTAATGGACACCTCTTAATTTTATTTCAAATTATACCTATACTTTTCTTATCGGCCTAAAAGGAAAGAGACAGCTGTTAATCTTAAAAGTAATGAGTGAATGAATGAATTACCCGGACGAATCAAATATTATGCATCTTGCTAGTATGCAACCCGAGAAGCAGCACCATTTTATTATTCTTTGACCATCGTTTTGTTTACCTATAAATTATTTTAGATATTTGATAGAAGTAAAAACTTTACCTATAAATTCTTTTGTACGTACTTGTTGTGACTATTTTATTAAGCAAAACAGTACATTTTCATATACCACTAAAATATTTAGGTATCTAGTAATTATTAGCGAGAAGCTAACTCCAAACCGAGGTACAAAGATCACTATCACAATTTCGGGTCATAATGAAAACAGCCTGTGTAAACCGCAACTTTGCCCAATGTCTAACGCAGAGGTGGTCACAGCTTAACATCGGCAGTTTACCCACTCATTTCATAAATGCCACGAAATAATAACGTAGTGTTACTTATTTTATCTAACATAGTGCGTAATTCCTTAAGGCGCAGTCCGAATACTCCAAACAGATGTACGAGACAGACAGTTCGCGCGCTCTCCCCTTTACACCTTAGGGTCAGTTCACACCGAAACGCGACGCGACGCGACGATACTCGAAGAGGCCAATGATTTCGCGCTGCGCCCTCCTGCGCCGCGATCCGCCACGAGACGTCAGTTAGTTAGTTAGTGGGCTCTGTTTTCCGCATTTAGACTCTAAGATGGCCCATTATGCGTGCTATTGTTGACTACTTAAGCCAACCTAACTCCTTCCAGAAGCTCCGAAACCTTCTGGGGTTTTCACAGGCTTCGCGGAGCGACCCCATTCCTTTGAGGATTTTTGCCCGTTGTGCTGACACTCCCGTGCATTCCAGGATTACATGGGGGGCAGTTTCTTCTGCATCCAGACAGCCTGTACAAAGTCGGCTGTCCGTTATCCCTAAATTCAATAGATGTTTGTTAAGTGGGCAGTGTAATGATGCCCACTAATATTCTTGCGGGACGTCGCAAGGCCAATGATTTCGCGCTACGCCGCACTGCGCCTCGCGACGTAGCAAGCAAGACGCATTATAGACTCGCCGCGGGTGCAGTTTGCCATTTGCAAGCACATGTGGCGGTTGCGTACACCAAGATCCCAGTTTATCATTATGTTTTCACTCGAGCACTCGACCGAACTGCACCAATTCAAAACGTAGTCTAAACGGAAATAGTAGACAAGTCGCTACAGCGTATTCTGAATTCTCAAAATGAAATGTGTATCGTTTTGTGTTGTACGAGGGGAGGTCAAAAAGTTCGCGGAATGAGGGGGAAGGGGGTCGAAATTAAACACGAAACTATTTTTCCTTTTCAATATATTCTCCCTTAACCTTAACACATTTTCCGGATCTATCAAATAATTTGTTTATTCCATCATAAAAAAAAGATTTCTCTTTGCTGTCAAAATAGGCCGAAATTGCAGACTTGACTTCTTCATCATCGCCAAATTTTCGTCCACGCAGTTCCTTTTTCATTTTTGGGAACAAATAATAATCGCTGGGGGCCAAGTCTGGACTGTAAGGCGGGTGGTTTAATTTTTCGAACCCGCATCGGTGAATGGCAGCCGTCGCAACATGGCACGTGTGGACGGGTGCGTTGTCGTGCAAAAGGAGCACACCTCTTGACAGCTTTCCTCTTCTTTTTTTCTTGATAGCCTCTTTCAATCTATCCAGTAAAGAAGCGTAGTAATGTCCCGTTATAGTCACACCACGATCTTTATAATCAATCAGCAAAATACCTTCTGTATCCCAAAAAATAGTGGCCATGATCTTTCCGGCCGATTGTGACACCTTAAACTTCTTTGGAGGAGGTGTGCCTTTTTTATGCCACTGCATCGACTCTTGCTTCGACTCAGGTTCATAGTGGTGAACCCAGGTTTCATCTCCAGTAACAATCCGGGCCATAACTTCTTCCTTATTCTCTCCACAGAGCTCTAAAAACTGGCGAGAACACACGACACGCTCGCTTTTTTGAAGTGGCGTGAGCATTCTTGGAACCCATCTTGCGCTGACCTTAGTCATCCCAAGATGTTGATGTAGGATATTTAAAATACTTGTTTCGGATACACCGACCATTGCTGCAAGCTGCTTCTTCTTCAAGCGGGTATCTTCTAATACAAGTTTCTCTACTTTTTCGATGATTTCCGGTGTGGTGGCCTCAATGGGCCGTCCGGAGCGGGGGTCATCTTCAATCGACTCTCTTCCTTGCTTGAAAAGACTATGCCACTTGTAAACCATGGTTTTACCAGGGGCAGAGTCCGCGTAAACTGCTAACAGCTCTTGAAAAATCGTCTGAGCGGATTTTCCTTGCTTGGTGAGGAACTTAATGACGGCGCGGTGTTCAATTTTCTCCATATTCGCTGAGTTCTTCCCGATTCACTTGTTTGCTGGTCGATAGTTCAAACGTTAATGACCCGATTTGCTTCAAACTTGGTACATATACTGTTAATGAGGTGTGCAACTAGCGGCTACCTGTACGAGCAAACCAACCCCCTCCAACCCCTCCATTCCGCGAACTTTTTGACCTCCCCTCGTATATAAAGAATATTTTGTGTTTCTCTATTCAAATGTACGCGCATCGTCGCGTCGCGTCGCGTCTGGGCGTGAGCTGACGTTTAGTGGCTAACGGGCATTTAGACTAAAGCAAGTCCCAAAGGGGGTGAGGTACTTACATCTAACTCGGCTCCTTATGCGAATAGTTCGGAACGGAGATTTAGTACCGCTCTATTACACAGTATGTATTTATTATTCTTTATTCTAAGCCACCGCGCAAACACAGACAGACACTTTTCAGATACATTATTTTAAATTTACGCGGTTATTATATTATTATAATAATTATGATAATACTCCAATCTCATCAGTCATCCCGTGATCATGGCACTTGCAACAGTGTTGAAATATCGGAAGTCCCATAACCCTGATTTAAACGCGATAAGAACCCGTTATTATGTGTTTTAATTACTTTTCAGATAATCCCTCTGTCGGTTTTTACAACATGACCAAAAAGATATACAGCTGATCGTGTTTCTATTCTGGACCGGGTCGAATAAAAATGGTCCAATAAAAAGCAAATTTTATCTCCACATTAAATATTTTCAGCCTCATTACAGCCATAATATTTCCTGCTCTGTGGTGTGTTAACGGGATAATAATAACGCAATTAACGCACCTGTACCAGCCCCCGGGAATGCGGCGTGTATCCCGGTATTCCGGGACAAAGAGGCTCCTACAAATGCAAGCTTTACTTTGTACCGGCTTTCTGTAGGAAATATTATCTGCCGTATCATAGAATAAACGACAATACTATGTATAGAAAGTACACTCTTCACTCCGCAACAAAACGAGCTTGATTGACAACTGTGATATCTGTTGTCTCCTTTCGTACTTAGTTGCATTCCGTTAGTGTGAAAGAAACAAGATAATATAATGTATTATATCTCTGTCCTGTTGTCATTCTAATTTTCTCTCTCTCTCTCTCTCTCTATTTAAGAGCTGCGCTCTTGTCGGTGGAGTAATCGGTCATTCTAATTACGCTACGTTAAAAGCGATATAGTTTTGATATTAAAACTAGCTGGATCAACCCTCGCCCTGATATTACAAATGTATTGTATATTGTAGGTATCTATAATATTTAAACAATGATTTAAATTCGTATTTAAAATTTCAATTTCGTAGTAAAATACCAGTATTTCATTGAATACCACCGTGTAAGTAATTAAATTATGGGCATATTCAGATTCAATTAATTACTTTTGCGCTTTATTGCGGCTCCCGCTTATTTATTTATTTATTTATAGGAAAACCAACAGCTACATCAAATAGTATAAACATAAATATAAATCACAAAAGAGCCAATTATAGGTTTCCACAGATAGACTTCGGTATTATGTTGGTCATACAGCAACAATAGATAGCAAAATAAACTAGGTGCCTATACATGCTTATGTTTGATAATTACGAATTTCATAAAATAAAATAGAAATAGTTTATTATATTATTATAAAAGGACGCCACACACAAAAAAGACAACAACATCATATCAAATTACCACTAAAAAAAATATATAAGTGTATATAATAAATCTTGCTAGCTATTTTTGCGAGTCCATAGTCATTAATCGGGAACATCTGGAAACCACGTGATATTAATTAAGTATGTATGTTCCGAACATGATTTCAAACTCATATTTTTATTATTTTTATTTATTTATTTATTAAATCTTAATAATAAAAATACAATTATCAATGCCCTGCAAAACTGTTTAAACAGTTTGTCTGCAGGAAAGAGTCTCTACTAATAATATGAACTTATATCTAATAGACAATTAATAACATAAGTTAACTAGGAATAATAAGTTAGCTAGGACACGAGTCTAGAAGGTGTTGTTTAAGTAATTTTTTATATTTACTTTTATTTGGTTCTAGACGGATGTTCTCAGGCAAACTATTCAGTAAGTAGGGAAGTCTCTTTTTTAGAGTTCTATCGCCATAGTAATTATTAACTCTATACGTTAGGGACTTCGAATTTGCCCGCGCACACCGCTCATACAGGGTGTTAGTGACATCGTAACGAAAAAAAAAATGGAACGCCTATTTTATTGTACTAAAAACGATGGTGGGTGTTTTTCTTGTCGCAAATGTTTAATTAAGATTTTCAATTTTTACTGTGCCGCAATGTAAGTCGAACAACGCGCCACACAGACGCTAAACTTACGCGCGGCTACGTTACGCGTGTGAGATACGATGTTGATATCTAGGTAGGAGTTTTCATTCTCTTGTATTTAGATGCTTAGTAGTGGTTCAACGTTTAAAAATGTTGTTTGTTGAAGTAGAACACCTACTGCCACGATTTTTCACGCACGGTACCTACCTACCAGTTATTAAAACGTTCCTAACTTATTAACAATAAAAACCCTACTCTTGCCTTACCTTAATTGTTATTCCTTCGGATGAAGTACCTAGGTAGGTACCCTAGAACATGTCACGTCACGTAGGTATGCAACATCGCGTTTCCTCCGCGGTAGGTAGGTATCACACGCACTCACAAACACAACACCTTGCTCTTTAATAAACATCAACAATCTTCCATACTTTTGCGCAGTAAATGGTCTATGATCTATCATCATAGTCGACACTACTCATTTACAGAATGAAACAAACACTCACAAACACGAAAAAAATATCCTCGAAAAACATCACGCGATTCGGGTCAAGCTTAGTATTCGACTGAGCGGAAGCGCGCGGCGGCGTTAGCGCAAAGCATCAAAGGCGCCGACTAAGGGCGCCGACGACGCACCGGCCGCGGCCGCGTCGAGCCGACGACTAGAGAGAGAGAGAGAAGTATGTTTATGGTGCAAGTGACAGAGAAAGAAATAGTATCTGTTCGTATGCCTACTTTATTGGCGAGCGTTGCCCTTGACCCGTGCGCCGGCTATTCACCTGCGCATAGCTGAAGTTGTAGATACGTTATTATTATTATTGATGACATTGATAAAATTTAATAATTAGTAATTTTTATTTGTTTATTTTAAATGTGCGTTCTATGCAGCTTAAAACACAATATGGGACTGAAAAAAATCTATTATTTTTATGAATTTGGCGACAGGAAACTTCACTTGATACCTATCAACTCAAAGAAATACCTAGTATCTGTTCGTAATGCCTACTTTATTGGCGCGCGTTGCCCTTGATCCGTGAGGCTATTCACGTCCGAGTATCCATCAAGACAGATCAAACAAGCCCTAACTCGGAGGTCTTGCGTCCCAGGATCCTTTAATTATGTCTTAGAACCTTCTTGGCCTATGTGGTCCAGTGGTTGAGCGATGGGATGCGGAGGGTCCGGGTTCGTATTCCGGTGGGGACATATCACAAAAATCTGTTTATAAGGCCTTTGGTTGGGACGTTACAGGCTGATCACCTGATTGTCCGAAAGTAAAATGATCCGTGCTTCGGAAGGTACGTTAAGTCGTTGCTCCCGTCTACTAGGTACTTATGTAAGCACGTAGCCGTTACATGAATATTGTACACAGAACAGGATAGGTTTAATTAGTTCTTTACTGATGATTTAACAATGAGATTTAAAACTACGAATAACTTAGTACTTAGTACCTCGGTACGGTACCAACATGTAACAAGAAAAATAAGATCACTCCACTCGGACAATTTTTTTCTTTGAACATGCCGACATTGCCTACGCGGCGGAGTTGCCGAACTATCGATAGGTAGATTATCAATTGTTGAACTTGAAAATTGTCTAAACTATCGAAAGTAGTGATAGTACATTTAGATCGATACTAGCGATAGTACCGATAGGTCTTGCTTTGTAACAATAATGGGTATTGATCTAAAAGATTTATTTATTTTCGATTTTTGTGTAGCGAGGTTTTGCGTAGGTACTTACATACTAAGTTGGTGGATGGTTGACATAGTAGGTAACTAATTACCTAATCTGTGGTGGTTGTGTTAGTTGGTTGTTAGTTATTCTAATGACAACAAAGAATACAATTATTTACTGTTTCAACTGTTTTAGGTAGATAATGGCCCTGATTCCTATGAGTAAATGAATGAATAACCCGGTCGAATCAAAAAGGTATCTCGCTGGTAACTTAATTCTGTCGGTTGTTTTAGATTTCTGCTTAAAATTGACGTGTATTCCATAAATTTTATGCCTGTTGATTATCCGTCCATTTAAGAATAAGAATAAAATAAATTTATAATTTACGATAGACAGAGAAAGAAATAGGATCGGTTCGTAGTGCCTACTTTGTAGGCCGCGCCGCCGCCGCGCCGCCGGCGTGCGGCGCGGGGCGCGCGGAGCGGGGCGTGCGGAGCGGGGCGCGCGGCGCGGTGCGTGTGGCCGTTGACCCGTTCGAGCAACTGTTGTCTCCATTACATCGAAAATTTTCGATAATTTGTCATTATTGTTTTTTTTATTGAAATTTGGGTTCTATGCAGCTAAAAGCACAATATGGAATTGAAAATAATTAAAAACAAAACTCAAAATTTCATGAATTTTGCGACGGAAAATTCCACTAGATATTAACTCAGAATCATGGTCTGAATCATCCCTTTCAGTATTCGTTACGATGTCACTAACACCCGGTATAGTCGAATTTAGTAATTTACAGTCCGAGCAGGGATTCGAACCAGGGACACTACAATGTAAGTCACACGTTCTCCGAACAGGGCTCTCACGGATTTATTACGTAAATAAATTATATAAATAGTGTTAATGGCTCCGCAACGAATACTGAGGGGGATGATTCAGCTCATGATTCTGAGTTAATATCAAGTGGAATAATAATTTTCCGTCGCAGAAGTATGGAACTGTAAATAATTTAAAAAGCATCAACATTTTCATAAAAACACCCCAGTGGAGCAGCGTGGTGGAGTATGCTCTACACCCAAGGGGAGGCCTGTGCCCAGCAGTGGGACGTATATAGGCTGTTTATATTTATGCAACATTTTCATGAATGTTGCGACGGAAAATTCAACTTGATATCAATTCAGAATCACCGTCTGAGTGATCCATCTCAGTTTTCTACTAAGTGATGTTATATTATGTTACAAATTATAGAAGTAGTATAATAACTCCCGAGATCATTACTGAAAATACATTTAAATGCAACTCGAATACACAGGAATTAATTAACGTGGGTCTTTTGAATGTATAGAACAACACAGGCCTCTGGTTTAGTCACGCATTGTTATACAACTTGTTTATTATATAAGATTTAAAGGACGCAAGACAACAGAACAATAAAAAACAATATAAAAAATAATAAGAAATAAAAAATAATAATATACATATTCAAATATAACAGTGAATCAAAAAAAATGTTCGTCGAAATGATCATAAGATAGTGATGGAATAATATAAAAGGGCTCCTGGTCCTGAAACAAAAGGCAGAAGTCGCGGCGTGAACTACGACTCTGATATTCTGTAACAAGCTGAGTGAAACTTTCTTTTTAAATAAATTTCGTGTATTTCAGGGTAATAATAACCCGACTTAAACGATAGAAACAGACCAAAGTCCTCTGTATTTTTGGGGTTAATGTTCAAAACCTGCATTTCATCGAAAACATTGTTGAATAAAAAACCCAGCGGCCCAGTCACTGGTATAAAATTATTTCTGTTTATTACTCACTGAGCCATCAGAGGTCGCTATCGTGACTTATGTAACAATGTATCCGAAGAACGTAATCACTTACTTTTCCGACAATGAGGTGGTTCAGTCTGTATTGTCCTAACTAAACTTACTTTCTTATTTACTTACTTACAAAGAGATGTCAACAGTGTCCCAACTGAGAATCGAACGCGGACCTCTTGATCATGAGTCGAACACGATGTTGTTGATTGCTTTGCTAACCTCTGGCAAGTCCAAAGTAAACATCCTGGCAATTCAACAGCCTATAGAACAACAGACTCTTGAGGCCAAAGTATTTGCTTCCAAACGTCCCGAGGGTCTGAAGTGGAATCGCTCGAGTGGTTGTAGTTGGGTGAATCCATTGGTTTCTGTGGAATTTCCGAAATCGATACTCAAGATTAGTTTCGAGTGTAGAACAATGTACAGTCTTGTGCATTATTGTGTACACTTTAGTACAAAAGGCCTGAGTCATGTTGCAAACGATCACATAATATTATAAGCTCACAACAAAAAAGTAGGTAGTTAATTCCACTTGAAATCAACACAGAATCATGGTCTGAATTATCCCCCTCAGTATTCGTTACGATATCACTCAGCACCCTATACACTGATACAATGGTGCTAATTCCTGTAAATACCATCTTATTTTATTTTAAGTTATATCTGTCATTTCCTTATCCGCCGAAAAGGAAAGGGACGCGTAATCGACAAGCATAAAATTTATGGAACACACGTCAATTTTAAACACAAATCTAAACCAACCGTCTAAAAATTTTACATCAGTCAATAACCCAACACAGTTAAGTAGACAGCACGTCAAACGGATTGCATACCAGCGACGTACCTTTTTGATTCGCCCGGGTTATTCATTCATTTACTCATTCTTCCTAAAATTAAGAGCTGTGAATCATCCGTCCCTTTCCTTTTCGACGGATATGAAAATGACGGATATAACTTAAAATAAAATTAGGCGGTGTCTGCAGGAATCGGGGCCAATATCTACTATATTATAATATCTAACATCTCTATCCATACGATACCCTCGTGTAAAGTAAATTACGTCCGCTACGCCAAAGCCACTTCTAATAAAAATATACTTCACTTTACACTTTCTGGAATACTTTACACTTTACAAGAGTAAATTCTACCGCACGTTAGCCCGGTTTATAAACTTATCCCGCCTTAGGGATTAGTGACGTGAGCGCAGTAAACTAGTATGTTACCTCTTTATGAAGAGGAAGGATCACAAGATGTAAATACTACCCTCTATGATCATCATCAGCCCATTAACGTCCCCACTGCTGGGGCACGGGCCTTCCCTATGGATGGATAGGGAGATCGGGTCTTAAACTATCATATAGGGACATGTCTGCGGCGCGGCACCGGCCGCCGTGGGCCGGCGCGGCGCTGCCTTCGGCAGAAGGTGCTAGTTCGGTTCTGTTCGTCTTCGGTTAGGGCATTCATTGAGAGATTGACTCAAGAGCAGAATGCGTCTTTCGCAGTCCATATCAAGACAAGAACTGTTATTTTGGAATGATGGTTGCCACCGGTCGTGATTCCGCGCACGGCGCGGCGTATCGCGGCGCCGCGCCGTACCGCGTACCGGCGGTGGCGCTGTGCCGTAGACATGGGTCCACGGCCTAAGCCTACACACACACAGTAAAATAAGATTTTAGTAAGAAGTGTCCAAATTGTGCCTCTGCCATCACTACAAGGAAATGAAAGTTCGGCGAGTAATAATGCATTAGGTGGCGATCTTCGTAAACATATCCCATGTATATTTTATGAGTACGATGCAGCTTGATATAGGTTATATCGACTAAGGAACAAACTTGTATAAGCCCGGCTATTTTGCAGATACCACATATACCTTATTTAGTAAACCAAAGAGGGTTGAGCTTCATAAAGTATTTATAATTCAAGATAGTCTTTCCTGGCGTAGTGGTTAGAGTGTTCGGCTCACGAAATGAAGGCCCGGGTTTATTCGAGGCGATTGATCACCTGTTTTCGTCTTAAGACTGACTCCGAGTCGTCTTCTGATTTCGTATTGCTCTGCCCATCCCATTAGAGATTACGAGTGTGAGTATGTAGATATGAAATTTATCATAAGTCAAATGTTGGAAGTAAAATAATTGAATATATCCTAGGTACTTTTTCAATATACATTACAATTACGTCTATTATATTCGTCAGGGATTATAAGTAGGTTAACGTCCTGTGGTTGAGCGTTGGCCTCACGATCCGAAGGCTCCGGGTGCGAATCCCGGTGGGGACATATCACAAAAATCACTTAGATCCCTAGTTTGGTTAGGACATTACAGGCTGATCACCTGATTGTCCGAAAGTAAGATTATCCGTGGAAGGCACGTTAAGCCGCTGGTCCCGGTTACTACTTACTGATGTAAGTATGTAGTCGTTACCTGAGTCATGGCAGGGGCCTTTGGCGGGTCAATAATAACCCTGACACCAAGGTTAAAGAGGCTGGTATTCCACCTCACAATCCACACGATAAGAAGAAGAAAGAAGATAGTAGGTTATCTACCTAGCAATATCTAGAATAGCATTGGATTCATAATTTTCAATTGTAACTTATCTTGTTTGCATTTCGCACTTACTTTTATATGCGCAATTGTCAAATTGCAATAATGCTTTCTTATATGAATTGTTTCGATGTGCCCATTTTAACCCAAGTTGTGCGTGCCCCTGCTGCATAGGTTACATAACGCCCACGAGACAACTTATGTATTTATATTTAGAGCAGGGAGAAAGCTGTGTGTGTGGCAATATGCCAGGGAACTTGACGTCAGTGGACGAGGTCAGTTTCCCACAAAAAATCAGTTGGAGCGAGATGTTATGCATTCGGCCTGACGACAGTGCGTGTTAACGACGGCCTCCTTGGTCGTCTTAAGTTTTTTTTTTTATATATACTTGTCAATTTCAGTATGTTCCATTGGTTTTTAAAAAGTCTGTCAGTTTGTTCAATAAAAAATCAGAATGTAATGTTTTGCTTTCTCAATTATCATATCATGTGTACGCACTTTCAACAGTGCGTATAGCAAAGGTCTTAGGCAAGTTGTAAACGATTATGACAATAATAAAAGGAGACATAAAACATCTGAGATCATTATAATAATCTAGAAGTCCGCGTTATTTGTCGCATCGCGCGCGTTATCATAAACGCGCAGCGGTGGATGAGCTTCAAAACTTGGGGTTAGTCCACAAAGTCAAAGTGTCAAAGCGAAGTGCGGCAATAATCAGATTTTGTAGTTACTGTACAAAGTGAGGGTAGTTAATAAATGATAATGCACTGTGGGAAACAGGTTGGTAACTTGTGTTAAAATTTATTATTACATGTAAAAAGGGAGTGAGTGAGAAGAAAAACATAGCACACGTTTGGTAGCTGTCGTGAAAGTCAACTAAGATAATCATCGGCTTTCCATACTTTGGCCGGCCCAAGGATGAAAGTGCCGGCCAGCAAAAAAAAATATGTCAAAACTATCGAGTAGGTTCCTCTGAACATTTCTACGATGTTTGGTGCCATAATAATAAACGGTTAAACGAATAAGTTCTAACGGGATATACAAATATTATTTCTTGGCCTTCGGGCAAGTCTGGGGCCAAGAGCAAACCCATCAAAGGAAAAAACAGTTTTCTCCAAAAAATATATGAATAATGCTTTTTTTAATTCGAATAAAGCTGAAGTTATTGACTTTATAGCTTCGGTGCCATAATAATAAAATTAAAAACTAGTAAGTTCTACGGAATGTGCCAATATTATTTCTTGGCCGGCACTTTGATCTGGGCCGAAATCCCATACTTACATAAAGTCTTGTAATCTGAAAATTCTTTTATATCGTGTGGGTTGCGAGGTGGATTACCAACCTCATTAATCCTAGCGTCAGAGTTTTTTCGAGGCACATAGACCAAACAAAGGACACCCTCACAAAAAGATTTCGACAATGTCCTCATCGGGTATCAAACCCGGACCTCCAAATCGTGGACCCAACGCTCTAACTACTAAGCTACGAAGGCATAGGTTTTACTAGGCTTTAACTTTTGACACCCAGGTGCGGATATTTTGCTCATATATGTATAGATACAATGTACTGAAAGCCCCAAAATGTTCCTCGATATTTTTTCATGCAAAAGAACACCTGTGTAATTTCAATTTGCAAAGTGTTGTTATAACGGTGTAACGATGCATCATCCGAGACAAAATATATGTATTTTAGGTATATTCTCCTTATATTGCCTTTGGTTTTGGTTTCATACAAGACCATTAACCCGGCCCCAGGGGGACAAAGTCATCTTCTCTGCCCTCCACTGGGGCAATTCCTATTCGGCGCGTCCTTGCCGCGGGGGTGGGCGCCTCTTACTACAGTAGGCTGGAGTGCGATGGTGGCTGAGTTCGGATAGGGACCCAGACCTACAGGGTATAACGTAGAAACCTTGCCCAGGGATAAGGGTGAAGACCTCAACGGTTGCAGAGGCGGAGACGGGAGCCATCGGTACGGCAATGCAGGACGGAACGGGCAAGTCACAGGGACTGTAACCTGGAACATGACAGAGGGCAGCAGTAACTGTCAGTACTATTCAGAGATGGAGGACAGGAGCCCTAGTACGGTTTTGAAAGAGATTACTCTCGCGCCATCCCAGTCCGACGTTATCATACACGCGCAACGGTAAATCTACGTAATTCTATGTCAAAAAGCAAAAAATACCAACGTAAAGAGCCGATGAGCCTTTGAGAAATGTTGTAGCAAGTCTGAACACAGATAATGTAGTAGACCAATCCGTCAACGTCCCACACTGAGTTCTGAAAACATCCCCTCGGTTATGTAGGGAATCATTCTTGTCGTGTTTTCTTGTTCTTCATACCTTTGGAACATTTAGGGAACTTTTATTTCTTTTTTTTTTTTGACGTGACTTATTGTAGATTTGCCGCAGGTGGCATTAACTACTTGGCCGGACAAATGGGAAGCGCTGAAGGGTGCCCATTTGGGCGCAAACCTCGGCTCATTGCGTCGTCTGAGAGAAAAAGTATTTGAAAGAATTAATCGAAATGTGACCCTGCTTAGAATAGGTTTTCCGCTATCATTGTTCAGAATTCTAAATTGTAAGTAAATTTCTTATTACCCAGTTACCTGATGTATGATAAGGTGCAAATGTCCTATCAGTTTCTTGCAAAGTAATAAATTAACTGGTTGCACTTAATACCTCCTGGTTACATGTCGATTCTGCATTTGACCTCCTCCTCCTCAAAAACTCCTACAAAAACATAAATTTTATAATTATGACAACTAGTGGTACATAATTTCACCACTGTTTACAAATAATTCGCTGGACTCAGTGACTGCACTTTTGATTTTTGATTGTACAAAGTGAACCTTTATCACTAGTTACTTATTCTATTTTTAAATCTTCAAGTTCTTGGTACTTTATTGCAGAAAGAGTATGTTTTAAACCGATTTCCTGAGAGGCGAAGTAAATTTCTTTTTCTGAAATAGCAAATATGATTTCAACTCGTAAAATGAAACGAGGTACAAACAAAAGCGACTATCTGCTTTGCAACTTTGTATGGGCTTCAGTATCAGCTTTAAAATGGCACTTGCACATACATTTTTAATGGAGCGGTTTTGTTAAGTGTCTACATTTACATACGGACATAAAATGTATTATGTTAGTATGTAGATAACAGCCTCCGCGGTCTAGTTGTTAGAGCGTTGGGCTCACAATCTGCTCCGGGTTCGATTCCCGATGAGACTGTCCTTTGTTTGGTAAAGACATTGCAGGCTTGAAATGCAACATGACGCCAGCCTGCAAAAAAGGACCGTCGAAAAAATGCACCGAACATGGAGGTTTTAATCCACACACCATTATGGGCGATGGTCTGATCGCCAATCACCATACTATTCGTCATATCCTTCTTAGGACTTCGCATCAAAAGTAGTCTTTCGATGTTTTTTTTTTTTTTACTTGTGGCCCAGAGTTGATGTATGGGAGTAGAACGTCTGTAAATAAAGTTACTTTCAAAATCAATGCAAGATTCTTTTAGATGTTACCGCATCTTTTTATGGAACGTTCCATCAAAACAAACATCGTATACAATAGCGAAAATTGCAACGTTTCACTTCGCTTGCTGTTTCACTCCTGAGCAACGGCTAAAGATAAGGCGGATTAGTTGAGTGCTCGGAACTAGCCATCGACGATGCAACCAAGTAGACACTTTCGGCCTTACAAATAAACCTGGTGTAACTTTTTATACCGGTCATAACCTAAGAATATACAAAATCTTTACAAATAAACTCGGATTATCTTATACCTCTGTATAACGTCTCAACGACAAATTCACAAAAAAATGAATTTATTTTTACCTCGACGAATTTATTAAAAACATCATAGAAGGAAAGCTAGAAGGAAATAGAGGAAGGGAAAGACCAAGAAGAGCTTACATGGAGCAGATTAAAGAAAAGGTTAACGTCGTGCCTTATAGGGAAGTCAAGGATTTGATAGACTGGAATGGAAAATGCTACACCGACAAGAGCGTGGCTCTTGAATTGATGATGATGATAACGTCTCATACTATCGCTAAACCAACCTACACCCTGGTTTAAGTTCGGAATAACCTAAACCTGACTGACATTGACAGATGTGATTTTTTGGTTTGATCACGGAATTTTTAAATTATCTCTGCTTATTATCATCAGCTTATACTAGGTTTATCTATACCTAGTACAATCTTGAAATAAGGATGGAATAGTAAGTTTTTATTTGCAAGGCCGTTTGTGTTTGATTTTTTGCATAGTATAATATTCTATAAGCGATCTGTGTTAAAGTGGGTGAAGGAAAAGGGACGCTACGTTCTGATTGGCCCATTCAAGACGTCGAAAGCTCACGATAGCGGTCGCGATTGGTCGAATCGATCGTTGCGGTATCTTATATCCTGATCTATTAATCAAATTTGTTAACAGAACCCGTTCCTCTGTAATTGGGAGTCTAGAGGTAATATTGGCGAAGTTTAGAAACTAACACTAGTTGCGGATTGTAGCGTTAGCCTCATTACCCTTGAGTGGCAAGAAGTAGATTGGCAGTTAGAAATGTGCACGTTTTTGGAGCAAATAGTCAAAGGTGGACATTGGAATCTGTGGTGCCAAGAGAACTTATTTCGGGAAATGTCTGTGAACGATTGTGGGAAAGAGAGACAATTAGTTCTCAAAAATATATTTTAGAAATTTTGACTTGAAGACAATGGTTCTATTACTATAACCTACTAGGCAGCGACAAAAAAAGTCTCGAAAGTGTATAGTTTTAAAGTTGTATAATGTTATGTACTTATACAAGTGAATATACTTGTTTCACAGTAAAGATATTTGAAAATCTAAAATCAGAGCCCTAGCTGGCTGACGAAGAGTGGATATTACATCTCCTACCTCTTCCGGGATAATATGCAAGCGAAAACACAAAATCAAACTACATTGCATACTTACCTAAGTATTATACAGAAATGGCTCTAGCTGGAGTCTGTATTTAAGCTGAGAGTGCCGACCCGGTATGCAGATTAAATAGAACTGGCTACTCAATCTACGCTTGTATTAAGGGCAGACCTTTGACGTGGTTTCTGTAGCAGAGCGTAGATTTTAGTCTAAAGTCTTTATGTGGACACGATTCTGAATAAAAGCTTCAGAATGCATGCGGTTTTAGCTTGAGAGATTGTACATAGGCGTTGTGAATGAGTTTTGTGAGTATAAAAACTTATAAGACCATGATTCCGAGTTAATATCAAGTAGAATTTTCCGTCGCAAAATTCATGTTTTTTTTTAAATTATTTTCTGTTCCATATGGTAAATTTCACTTGATATCAACTCGGAATCATAGTCTAAATCATCCCTCAAAGTTTTCGTTACGATGTCACTATTACCTTGTATAATAACCGCTTGAATGTGGTGTATGGTCTACTCACCAGCGCCTCACACGCAGGCAGGGAAGTCAACCAAACTACACCGGTGTTGTGACTCATAGAATCCTGACCTTATGATGAAGACCTGGATGTTAAATAACACAGCTTTTCGCCAGATAAATAATATTACAGAAGCCAGGTTGAATATTTCGTTTAATTTATTTTGCGCTGGCTTAGCGTGGATTTTCATAATTAAATTACCAGTCCAAATAAAAATACAGCTTTTTTTATCAGATTTCTCATAAAAATATCATACACAAACTCACGCCCGTGATGCCTAACGGAATGGGCAGAGCTACAAGCAGAAGACAACTTCAGCCACTTTTCATACAAAGTCCTAAGATGGTTAATGATGAACTTTATGGCAAGAGATCAGTGTATCGCCCATGGTCCATCATGATGGAAAGTACACCATCCTTCAGTTGGTTTTTACGACATGACCGGGACGATAATGAACGCATTCTGAGGGTCTAAAAAGGTTACATTGTAGCAATTCATCTAAAAAGACTGCGTATATAAAAGTATAAATTATAAATAGGTTCAGTGTATAAATAGGTTTTTTTTTTCTTTTTTTTATATAGATAAGTGTTTTTGTAATATTTTTAGTAGTTATTATTGTATGTCACAACATGACTAAATGTGCTGAGCGCTATAAGCTTTACTTCCATCTATATACTTACCACATTTATGACAATAAATCATTTCATTTCAAAAAAAACGTGCGCAATTTGAACAAATGAATTAATGTAATGAATGAATTTACATAACATAAGCACGAGCTTATCACAGTTAGGGTAGTCAGAGGTCCATCCACTATACCACATGTACTAATTTAAGAGCCATGCTCTTGTCGGTGTAGCATTCTCACATACATACATAAACTCACGCCCGTATTCCCCGAAGGGGTGGGCAGAACTACAAATATAATCAAGAAACTATTTGCAACCACTTTTGATACATAGTCTTAGGACCTTAGGGTGGATAATGATAAACCGTATGATGATAGGTGATCAGCCTATCGCTCTTACAGATGATCCATCATGTTCGACAGGACGCTGTCCCTTTGTTGCCTTTTACGACATGCACGGGAAGATAGGCAGCATTCTCCATGCTACTTTTTAGGGAAAAATAGGACATTGGTTTATCTTTTGCCCCGCAGAACTCTGTCTGACGCGAGTGGGATGGCGCCCAATGTAGTCTATTTCAAAGCCGTACTAGGCCTCCTGTCCTCCGCCTCTGAATAGTACTGTCAGTCACTGCTGCCCACTGTCAATCGGGTGTGTTATTTTTTCTATTTAATTTATTTATGAATTTTAATCAACAAAAGCATAATAATCAGTCTGATATTTTATCACGGTTTGTCTAATACAGTGTGCTTTTTCATACAAATTCCATAGTAATTTCGTGTTTTGACGTTAAGTAAAAAGTAAATGATTTACCTTGTTACAAACTAGC
Source organism: Pectinophora gossypiella (assembly GCF_024362695.1). Classification (NCBI taxonomy): domain Eukaryota; kingdom Metazoa; phylum Arthropoda; class Insecta; order Lepidoptera; family Gelechiidae; genus Pectinophora; species Pectinophora gossypiella. The sequence continues at coordinate 4,388,614 of NC_065425.1, read as the reverse complement.
CCATTTAGTCTTTATCACAGCCAATCATGTACAATTATATACAATTATAGTTTAATTTTCTTTCTAAAAATAATTACGTAAGTCTTCTCGGAATATCTTCTCATCCAAAATACCTCAGTGTCTCAAGACGAAAGTCTTTGACCAGTGCGTGTTGCCAGTGATGACCTACGGCAGTGAGACGTGGCCGCTTACTATGGGTCTCGTGAGGAGGCTCGGTGTCGCTCAGCGGGCAATGGAGAGAGCTATGCTCGGTATTTCCCTGCTCAATCGAATCAGAAATGAGGAGATCCGCAGGAGAACTAAAGTGACTTAGTCACTTACATAGCTCGGAGAATTGCAAAGCTGAAGTGGCAGTGGGCAGGATACATAGCGAGGAGAACCGATGGCCGCTGGGGCGGAAGGGTTCTGGAGTGGCGACCACGTGTCGGACGACGCTCAGAGGGTAAGCCCGCTACAAGGTGGACCGACGATCTGGTGAAGGTCACGGGAAGACGCTGGATGCGGGCACCGCAGGACCGATCGTCGTGGAGATCCGTGGGGGAGGCCTATGCCCAGCAGCGGGCGTCGTACGGCTGATGATGATGAAGTCTGAATATACCCTATGAGTGTTTTGTCCGGCCAAGTAGTTAATGCCATCTGCGGCAAATCTACAATAAGTCACGTCAAAAAAAAACCCTATGAGTGGGATGAGTGACACCAACCTGGATAAACGAACCGGAATTTTGTAAATCTACTTATTTCATTACGAATACCTAATTATTTATCCTTAAATTTACCAGTTTCGAGAACTCTCGTAAAAGCCTAATAAAACATTTTACCAAACTCGCCCATATTACATTACACAGGGCGACTGTTAATTAGACTAGAACCTAAATAGGTTCCTGACCTAACTAAATACACTGAGCCTTTGTAAATGGTAAAAGCTAAAACAGCGCTGGGAAAATTTGCGGCGTATTTTAACACAGGCATTTCAACATCGATGTATGTTGAATTTTCACTTCCATTCTCTTCCGTTTAAATACTTCGTGTAAGCCGAATAACAGTGAATTTGGACAGAACCAACAGGAGTTTTGTATTACAAAACGGTAGGAATGAATAATAGAACACTTTGGAACAGAATACGTTAAATATGAAGACTTTAAATTAGAAAATTGTGTGACAAAGTCAGGTGCTATATAAGCCTTTCTTCGTGCGCTGTTTTACATGTTCAACTAGTAAAAAGGTCAGCCTGTGTGGTCTAGCGGTTAGAAGTTTCAGCTCACGATCTGGAGGTCCAAGCTTAATATCCCGTGTAGTACCTAGAAATATTTAAATAAAGTAAAGCTGTCCAATGTTGAGTTCCTGAGCAAAGATTAAACTTCAAGCTGAATCACCTTTTAAAGACTTCGTATCAAAAGTGGTTGCATGTTGTCTTCTGATAATTTACGGCTCTGCCCACCCGTTTAAGGACAATAGGCGTTAGGTTATATATGTATATTTTAGTATATTATGTATATTTTAAGTTTAAGTACTTATTTTAACTGGATATAGCGTGTCTAAGACTAAAATTGTCGTGAAAGCTTCCAAGTGTAGTCCAGACTGAAATAAATTAATTTTGACTATTCTGCAAGTTTAATTTCTGCTGCACGGCACAAAGTGGTTAAACTAGTCGTCAGGAGCAAGGCAAACACTGCCAAATTACATTTTTGTTTTGTTTCTCTTTTTGTTTTGTTTCGTTTTACGGTGAAGGCATTGGACTGCAGGTCGGGACAGATGGTGATGAAATTGCAAATGTTTTTCGTTATTTTAATCGAGCATTAATTACTTTTACCACAACTTGAGTTTGGTCGTACTTATTTGCAGTTATTTACTTATATTTTATTTATTAGTAATTTATTAAATATTTTAAAAGTTAACGATTTGTTACAAATTACACTACACGCACCGGTCATGACAGCAATGTGCTTCAATTTCTTAATGTCTTTCGGCAATCCACGTAATTCCGATTACAAACGAATGCTAATTTCCATGTTCATCAATTATTAGATTTATTGTGTAAGTATCAGAATTTGAATTCAGAACTAAAAATGCTTCATTGTTGTTTTGTGCACGCGGGAATAATAAAAAAAAACACTATAAATGGAATAAGTACATAAGACATGGAAATTAGCATTCGTCTGTATTCAAAAATGTGACGATTACTGAAGGACATTATTTTGCTTTATTGTAGCTGTTACATTGTACCCACTAATGTTTCTCTCAAACACAATAATTAAAACCTTCAAAAAAACGTTGACACTAAAGTTTATAAAGGCTTTGTGCTATACGCATGAGTACCTACCTAAGGTTAAAAACTAAATAGGTAATTATACTTAAAATCAAATTAAAATACATTAAAATGGAACAGCCATAATTAGAAAAAAAACCTTCAGTGACAAAAGCCCTTTGTGATTTTCGAACCGTGATAATATTATATAAATACCTTTAAATTAATGCAAATAAGAAAATTGTCCACAATACTGTGTCCATATGCTTTAAATATTCAGAATTAGTGCTTTATTGTGGTCTAGTTCACGCGGGCAAAAATGGGCATTAGCTTTCGTTTGTAATACAATTTCAGTATTTCTTTTTCTGGTTCGATTTCCGATGGGGACATTGTCGAAATCACTTTGTGAGACTGTTCTTTGTTTGGCAAGGAAATTGCAGGCTTGAATCACCTGATTGTCCGAAAAAGTAACATGATTCCGTGCTTGGGAAGGCACGCTAAGCCGTTGGTCCCGGGTTACTAGCCCAAATATCTCCACCAACCCGCAGTGGAGAAGCGTGGTGGAGTATGCTCCATACCCTCTCCGGTTGATTGAAGGGAGGCCTGTGACCAGCAGTAGGACGTATATAGGCTGTATATATGTTATGTAGGTATGTATGTGTTTCTTTCTAATTATTTTCTGCATTAAACCCTTAAACTCACTCCCGTACTGGGGTGAGCCCCTTCACAGGTAGTCAGAAGACAAAATTAAATTAAATTCAAAATTCTAAAACCCTGATGTAAATTTTGGTAAATTCAATGGACATTGTGTGCCATCCAATTTTCTTGTAATGAGGTCAGCATTATTAATTATACCCTCACTGTCTCCTTAAGTAGTCGACGATGACTCGCCAAAACATCATTTAATTAATATTAGGTACAACATTTCTTAGTCCTTAATTAATCAGATTTTGCTCATCTTTGCCCGTGTCACTTCCACTACGGCCAACGGCATCCGTGGTCCAGTGGTTGAGCGTTGGACTCACGATCTGGAGGTCCCGGGTTCCAATCTCGGTGGGGACATATCACAAAAATCACTTTGTGATCCCTAGTTTGGTTAGGACATTTCAGGCTGATTACCTGATTGTCCAAAAAGTAAGATGATCCGTGCTTTGGAAGGCACGTTAAGCCGTTGGTCCCGGTTACTATTTACTGATGTAAGTAAGTAGTAGTTACATGAGCCATGTCAGGGGCATTTGGCGGCTCAATAGTAACCCTGACACCCGGATTGATGAGGTTAGTAATCAACCTCACAACCCACACGATAGAAGAAGACTTCCACTACAAAAATATTTCTCTTGTTGTAACTAAATGCTACCAGGGTTAATATATAATGTATACAGAGCGTTATTGACACCGTAACGAAAACTTGAGGCAACGATACAGACCATGATTTTGACTTTAAAAAAACATTTTTTTTTTCAATTACCTATTTAAAATTTTATAGTTTTGCAATATACTTCCGAAATGTCTACCATCAGTTAGTATGTCTTCTTCTTCTTCTAGTGCCTGTCCATTACTGGACGTTGGCCGTCAGCTTTGAGAACTCTTCTCTGTCAGAAGCAAGACGAAACAGCTGTTCTACGGTTGTAACGCCGGTCCATTCGCGGATGTTCCGCAGCCATGACTTCTTCCTCCTCCCTCGACGTCTTTTCCCTTCAATTTTGCCCATCATAATTAATTGAAGCAGCTGGTATCTTTCATTCCTAAGAATATGCCCCAAATACGCTACTTTCCGTTTTTTGACAGTTTGCATCAATTTCCGGGACATACCGACGCGTTGGAGAACCTTCATATTGGTGACTTTCTGGGTCCAGCTTAGTCGCAGCATGCGACGGTAGCACCACATCTCGAAGGCATCGAGACGCCGTCGACGCAGTTAGTATGTAGCGTGATTAAAATTGTGTTTTGAACTGTACATGTAAATGACAGACGTGATGTCAAGCAGTCACGGTGCGGGGAGTCGCTGGCAACGCTACAATTCTTAGTGACATCGTAACGAAAACTTTGAGGGATGATTCAGACCATGATACTGAGTTTATATCTTAGTTCTATATATAAGTGGAATTTTGAGTCGCAAAAGTATGGAACTGGTAATTTTTTTTGGTTTTTCTTTTGTTAGAAATTAAGACAATTATATTGTGTAAGTTATGTACGCCGTAACTGTGATTTACATCAGATTTATATATATAATAAGAGTTAATTATTATTAATGCATAAATGTAAACCATGTGGCTTCTTCTTCTATCGTGTGGGTTGTGTGGTGGAGTACCAACCTCATCCACCCTGGTGTAAGGGTTACTATTGAGCCGCCAAAGGCCCCTGACATAGCTCATGTAACGACTACTTACTTACATCAGTAAGTAGTAACCGGAACCAACGGCTTAACGTGCCTTTCGAAGCACGGATCATCTCACTTTTTGGACAATCGGGTGATCGGCCTGTAATGTCCTAACCAAACTAGGGATCACAAAGTGATTTTTGTGATATGTCCCCACCGGGATTCGAACCCGGGACCTCCGGACCATGTGGCAGTACTAATTAAATAAATAAATAATTAAAAAAAAAACATTCATCGATAGGAAATTGCACTTGATATTAACTCTGAATCGTGAGCTGAATCATTCCCCTCAGTATTCGGAACGGTGTCACTAGCGTGTGCGTGTGTGCGTGTGTGTGTGTGTGTGTGTGTGTGTGCGTGTGTGTGTGTGTGTGCGTGTGTGTGTGTGTGTGTGCGTGCTAGTTTGTTTACACTACATACATGCCAGTTCGTTGTTTATCAACCGGAGGCCGTATGGTACTACTGCAGTAAGCCGATCAGCAGGAGGAAGGAAGATGGTAAAGCGTCGGTGAGAGGACATAATGCGCCTGAGGGACCATTCATGAATATTTACCTAACACCCAACATATACTCTACCTTAACCTTAATCCTTAAGCTGCTAAAGTAGGTCAAATTGTACATTGCATTGTATTGTATTGGTACTGGCACAAAAGGTCACAAAAATAAAAGTTTAAAAACTAGAAACTGACTACGGAAAAATCACGCTCTAAATTTACTTCACGTCTTTATTTAGTATTAGCTAAACGTCCGGAATGGAGAGCTTTGGTTCACACCAAAGTTCGTGAATTTGAACATCGACGGCGCTTAGAGCTTGACGCCAAGCGCGACCGCCTACGGCGATCAATTACACATATTTAAATAGTGTGCTCACATGCCTGCTATGTGCAAGGATCTTTTCCAATAAGATTGGCTATATAAGCCACATGCGATCACATGAACGTCGGAGTTGAAGCAGTCGCCGTAACCGAAATCGGCTGGATCACATCATCAGAATTTCATAAATTATTTTTGACCTAAGAAACTACCCAATTGTAACTTTAAAGAATTTATTTATTATATACAACACTAGATTAACAACAACAACTAGATTTTAGTTTATAAACTTTTATTTTTATTTGTTATTGTTAACCGATACGTGATTTATGCAAGATTTGGAGATAAAACTTATCTGGAACATGTCTGAGCATTTATATTATCATTTTAACATAATTATTTCCTTCTATCGTGTGGGTTATGAGGTGAACCCCATCAACCCTTACGTCAGGGTAATTATTGAGCCACCATAGGCCCCTGACATGACTCATGTAACGATTACGTACTTACATCAGTAAGTAAGTAGTAACCGGGACCAACGGCTTAACGTGCCTTCGAGCTATCGAGTAAATACAAGCATACCCGCAAGTACAAGCTGTAATTTATGTACGTATTTTAAATGTGAAAATTAGCCTTTCCTTCGATATTATTACATTTTTCATTACTTATTAAAATTCATAAATAAGTTAAATAGAATAAAGAAAACTTTTTTGTCACCTTTAGAATTGTCTTTATTTATATATTTATCTTTGACCTAGGAAACTACTCAATGATTTCACTTCCTTATACGACACGATGTTCGCCTTATCTTTAATCTGTTCCATGTACTTAAGCTCTTCTTGGTTTTCCCCTTCCTCTTTTTCCTTACAGCTTGATGTTTTTAATAAATTCTCCGTGTCTTATTAAGTGTTCAATCTCTTCTGTCCTCAGTAACACTCAATATTTGCCTCTCTTGTCCCTTACTCTTATTATTGTTGAAAACATATAAATATATTTAAGTTTTTTTTAATAATTTTTAGTAACCTTAAGGTGTAATGATATCTTATTTAAATTGGCTGAACTACCAAATGTAAGCTTGTCGAAGGATAATTTTAAAAAGAAAAAAATAATATTCATAATATTTTGTTTTCGTATTTCTAAATAGTGTCTCTTAGACACTATGTAAATTAAAAAAATCGAATTCAAATATATGTATCTTTGTTCAGTAGGTAACATTGTCCTAGTTAGGTACACTTCAAATCGTCATTTTTTTACATAAGGAACGTCTCAACCGACTAAAACTACTGCAGCTTCTCACTACCTGTATAAATCATCTGAAAAGTATGTATGAGGCCTGATGATAATGATTTCTAAATAAATCGGTATTACCATGATATTTTTACCCCTATAACTCAACTGGAATCGTGAAAAACAGAAATCGTGTGAAGCGGAATAATTTATTTCACAAGAATCGATTAATTTACTCCGAAGCTGCCTGGGATGCCTCTTTGCGGAAGTGAATAATAGGAAAATGGAGTCTCCTTAGCCTTTTGACGCCTGTTTTCCTCTTGGACAATATTTAAATATTTTATTGGAATATTTAATTACAAAGGTACTTAATTAACAAAGAGCCTTATAAACCTTATGGACAATACTACTTCTTTGTAGTTGGTATACTGGTGCATCTGAACTGGGATCTGTAGGTTTGGCAACCTAGTTACAGATAAAAAAATACAGATAAAGAAAAGCATATTACATCGCTTTACCTGCAGAGAGGAAATTTGAGTTTTTAGTTTTGGACTCCAAACACATCCATGGGTCGTGATTAGTTTACCAACTGAAAATAAGTTAGTAATGTAAGAAATATTTTTTTTTTAAATAGGTTTCGGATTTTCCCTTCACTTGTGCTATAAAACTTTCCTTCTCGCAAAATTTCATGATTCTAGGTCTATGAGAAATACCCTATCTACTTTACAAATAAAAAATAAACCAGTGAGTAAGTTCAGTCAGTATGATAATTGGATTCAATTTTGCTTGGCTGTCAAATACTTAAACTCACCTTCATCCCTGGATTGTTTTTTATTTGTAAGGTGGTACGGGTTTTCATTCCCCTGAAATAAATGAAAAGAGGTTCAAATGTCAGTATCTTTGGATTAAGTTGATTTTTTACAGCTTCCGCACCGACCGACCGAGAAGGACTTACGATGATCAAATTGGAGATGTCCTTAGAAAAGGTTCAATACGAACTACTCTGAACCGGCGTGCGTGTATGAAGCGATTGATGAGTGTGGAGAAGGCAAGAGAAGTGTGTCAGGATCGAAGCAAATGGAATTCTATAGTCTCTGCTTACCCCGGTGGGAAATAGGCGTGAGTTTATGTTTTACAGCTTCAAGGGACCGCAGATTTTTATTAGAAGTTTATTTCTACAGACGCACGGACTACAAAGTGATACTTATAAGGGATATTTTTTTTATTTTGTGGTTCGCATCCCTAAAAACATAGAACGCGTTCAGCTGCTTATCTTTCCGGGCTTGTCCGAGAAACCGACAGAGGTATTGTGTCCATTCTAACATATTGGACTTTATGGACAACGGTCAGTTCATCTGTAACCAATCATTCCTTAAGATTTTATAAAAAGTGGCTGCAAATAGGCTAGTTTCCAACTAATCAAATCTATTACTTTTTCCTAAACGTCAAAACACGAATTTACTATGGAATTTGTTTGAAAAAGCACTCTGTGACGTCATAGAAAACCGTGACAAAATGTCGGACATATTATGACGTTTTTTTTTTTGTTTAAGATTCATTAATAAGTTAAATAGAATAAGGATTTTTTTTCGTTAGTTTTAGATGTGTATTGGGGACAGGGATGAGTGGAAGAAGGGAAGAGAGCCTTTGCCCTGCAGTGGGACATTGAGGGCTATTAATAATAATAAGGCATACATGGATAATCGCCGGTTGGTGTCACATCACATTTAGATTAAATTGTCTTAAGGGGCCTCTATGTGTTGGCTTCGGCCCCACGCACGCCTTCCAAAAGTCCGGGACTCCATAATCCCGAGATATGGAAATGACAAACATAATAATAATAATAATTTATTTAATAATCAGAATTTCATAGTTTATCTTAAACCTAGTACACGGCCCAATTGTCTTCGTGAAGTTTATGTACGCATGTACGTAGATAGAATGCAATTAATTGATGCAGAAGGGCTAACACTGCCAGGTCTAATTATAGTGTTGACTCTGGTCTACAATGGCATTTGACCTCTTGGACTATTGCAACACTGATCTAGTGTTGCAACAGTGCTATGGAATGTTGTTGTTATTATGTATATGGAAATCACCTTCGCAATTACGACACATAATATCCTATTCTATATTTGATTTGAAACAAGTCTAAAGTCTATTAAATATTGGTCATCAAAAAATCGAATCGTTTCCACTAAAACACTTGACTTGAACATTATTGTGTAGTGGTTGCCTGGAAGAAATTGCGCTAGACCAATAAGGCCGCCCAAATTGTATTGTATTCATGTGTTATGTTTGATTGTTGAAATTTAGTTCTGTGCAATAAAGTATATTTGATTTGATTTGATTATTGACAGTGATACGACTGATCACCTATAGGTATCACATTGGTTTAACAGAAAGCTCGATGAGGTGTGCGTACTTAGTTTATCTTGCGATTAATGTACCTTTGACTACCCCAATCGATATATCAACAGGGAAAGATGTTGGGGCCGTCAGCTTATGATATGAAACCTTTCCGAATTTCTATTCAGCAACATTCATACATAGATAAACTCACGCCTATTTTCCTACGGATGTAAACAGATACTATGGGATTCCATTTGCTTCAATCCTGACACACTTCTCTTGCTTCCTCCACATTCATCAATCGTTTCATACACGCACGCCGGTTCAGAGTAAATCGTACTAAACCTTTTCAGATGGGTTTCTAAGTCGCACAGTTTAGATTTCGGCACGATTTCGTTCAGTTAAGAGGAATTACAATGATGTGGAGAGCTGTAAGTAGGGTTACGTAACCGAAATGTTTGTTGTATCAAATTTCAATATAGCAGTGATTAGTACACGCTTAAGAGAACCGGGAGACATTATGATGGGTTTCCTTATAAAATCACGTTTAATGTAAACACACTTTGTATTTAATTATTTATATAACTCATGTTTAAGCATATCACCATCTCGCTAGCATTATCCCGTTTTTCACAGGGTCCGCTTACCTAACCTAAGGATTAGACAGGACCGGTTTTTTACAGAAGCGACTGCCTGTCTGGCCTTCCAACCTGCAAAGGGAAAACCAGCCCAATGTAGGTTAGATCACATACCTCTGAAACTGAATTTCTCGGAAATATAGGTTTCTTCACGATGTTTTCCTTCACCGCTGAGGACGTGGTTTTTTTTATGATCTACAATTTATGATCCAAACATGAATTCGAAAACAAATTGAACATACACTGGTTTAGGCCTGTGCTGGGTTTCGAACCTGCGACCTCAAACTGAGAGTCAAGCGTTTTACCAACTGGGCTACCACGGCTACTTGTTTAAGCATAAATTATCTTTATCATTTTCTTCTACAACATGCCCATGCTAATAATAAATGAACGATTGTTTTTCTTTACACCTAATCCAGGATGCAAGTGAAAAAGACTCGTAAAATCCCAAATTAAAATCAAATCAAAATCAAATCAAATGTACTTCATTGCACAGAACTGTTACACTACTTATACTACTACTCACTACTTACTTTTATTTTTATTGGGGGCGGAAGGCAAGAGGGAAACCACTGCCCTTTTTTCCTTAAAAAAGTAGCATGGAAAATGCTGCACCGACAAGAGCGTGGATCTTAAATTGATGATGATCATGCACAGAACAAAATTTCAACAATCAGACATGACACATGTATACAGCACAATTTGGGCGGCCTTATTGCACATTCCATTGTAACATTTTCTCTTCCAACTCTATTTTCATTGCCCCTTCTCTCAACAGAATAAGGACGCCCTTTTCATTATAACGGGCCATAATAAAGCAATGTTGTTCAGAGTAAACGTTTGTAATTGTGAATACCTCACTTCATGTGCACCTGTCATTTGCTATTGTCTCAGAATCGGGTCAGTAGGGCGCATGATTCCCCCATTTCTGGCAGAATGTATATTAACTTGTATATGAGTTGGATAAAGTACTTAAGTATAAACAACGTGAAAGTGACATAAGCCTACTTTCGTTTCACTGCTGCTTTGTGATTCTTTAAAAGCAACTTCAATGCGATCATCGTGGTAAAATAGCTTAAAATAGCTTAGGACAGATATTTGAGTAGATATAAACCAACCAGTTGTCACAAAAAATATGCAGGGTGTTAGTGACATCGTAACGAATACTGAGGGGATGATTCAGACCATGATTCTGAGTTGATATCAGGTGGAATCTCATGTCCGAAAATTCATGAAAATATTATTGCTTTTTTAAATTATTTTCAGTTCCATACTTTTGCGACGGCAAATTCTATTTAATATCACCTCAGAATCATGGTCTGGATCATCCCTCTAAGTTTTCGTTACGATGTCACTAACAACCTGTATAAATATGTATATGCATGTAACACCCAGAAAAATACAGTACATTGGTTCAATTTTCAAATTCAAATTCAAAATTCAAATTATTTAATTCGGACTGTATCCATATATGCACTCGGCAACCAACGCATTTCCAAATACAATCGAGTTCTAATTTCCATGTTCATCAATTATTTGATTTATCATGTATCAGAATTTGAATCCGGAACTAAATCCTACTACCTCTTTTTGAACAAAAAAAATTAAAGAACGAGTTCTGAATTCAAATTCTAATACACGATCTAAGTCACTGTTCGAATTCCGGTGGGGACATATCACAAACATTACTTTGTGATCCCTAGTGGGTTAGGACATTACAGGCTGATCACCTGATTATCCGAAAGTAAAATGATCCGTGCTTCGGAAGGCACGTTAAGCCGTTGGTCCCGGTTACTACTTACTGTTGTAAGTGAGTAATCGTTACATGAGCCATGTCAGGGACCTTTGGCGGCTCAATAATAAACCTGACATTGGTATCTAACCCTGGAGTAGTGAGGTTGGTAATTCACCTCATAACCCACACGATAGAAGAAGAGATAGTCACTGTGGTCCTGTGGTTTACCAGCTTGTTTACCAACACCAAATTTTCTATGAACACATGGTAACAATAAAACATTTCTAATTCTTACGTTTTATGACGGTTGCAGAGACGGAGATGGAAGCCATCGGTACGGCAATGCTGAAGCCTGACAGAGGGCAGCAGTAACTGTCAGTACTATTCAGAGACGGAGGACTGGAGTCCTAGTATGACTTTGAAACAGACTACTCTGGGCGTCATCCCACTCGCGTCAGACAGAGTACTGCGGGGCGGAAGGTAAGAAAGAAATCACTGCCCTATATTTGCTTAAAAAAGAGCATGGAAAATGCTACACAGACGTGAGTGTGGCTCTTAAATTAGTGATGACGTGTCATGGGAAACAATGCTTTACTTTATTACTTCAACCATATCTTCTCTTCTATCGTGTGGGTTGTGATTACCAAACTCATCAACCCTGGCGTCAGGGTTACTATTGAGCCGCCAAAGGTCCCTGAAATGGCTTATGTAACGACTACTTACTTTACTTACTTACATCAGTAAGTAGTAACCGGGACCAACGGCTTAACGTGCCTTCCGAAGCACGGGTCATCTTACTTTCGGACAATCAGGTGATCAGCCTGTAAAGTCCTAACCAAACTAGGGACCACAAAGTAATTTTCGTGATATGACCCCGCCGGGAATCGAACCCGAGATCGTGAGGACCGAGGAACGTGAGCCCAACGCTCAACCACTGGAGTACGGAGGTCGTCCATATCATTCATATGTAATTATCGCTAAAAGCTTTTATTCTGTTAGTCGTCCCACTGAGATTTATCTGGCTGTTTTAGTCCTTGGCGTCTTATTTGTCTTGTGTCTTCATGGACGCTTAATTATCAAGGAAAAACAGAGATTTATTTTAACACGCTTGTATTGTTGCTCTTAATTTACTCTTACAGCCCTTTCACACGGCAGTCCAGTTTTGCAGGATCGGCTTTTTACGGTATCCTGCTAAAATGGACGCTGTGTTCACACGGCAGTTCAGTTTTGCAAAAAACAGTGTCCAGCCGAAAAACCGCACGCAGGAAGCCGTGTGAACACCGCTATTAAAATATATGTGTGATTAAACGGGATCCCGCTTTTTACTGGACTTCGGATCCAGTTTCTAGTGACAAAACCGAACGGCACAATTCGACCGGATCGGTTTTTTGCAGGATCCCGCATGCGGGATGCTCGTGTGAACGCTAGCATATAAACATATTCGCCATCAAACGGGATCCTGCAGAAAACGGGATCCTGTTAAAAACTGGACTGCCGTGTGAAAGGGGTGTTATAATTACTTCTGGAACTCCTGAGTTCGATTCCAGCGGGGTTAAAATAGCCACATCGAAGCAATTCAATTTTTGTGCAACAATTCAAATTTGTGTGCATTGCACACTTACTTTTATATACGCAAAAAATTGCAATATTGCTTTCTTAGACCAATTGCTTCGATGTGGCCATTTTAACTCCCCAGGTGGAGACACGTCACAAACTACTTTCTGGTTTGGTTAGGACAGTGTAGGCTAAATAATCACATCGACAATTCATCCAAGAAGCAATAATGCAATTTGCCATTTTTTGTTTGCATTTCACACTTACTTTTATTTGCGCAAATGTAAAATTACAATATTGCTTTCTTAGACCAATTGCTTCGATGTGGCCATTTTAACCCCCCAGGTGTGGACACGTCACAAACCACTTTTTGGTTTGGTTAGGACAGTGTAGGCTAAATAATCACATCGACAATTCATCCAAGAAGCAATAATGCAATTTGCCATTTATTGTTTGCATTTCGCACTTACTTTTATATGCGCAAATGTAAAATTACAATATTGCTTTCTTCGATTAATTGCTTCGGTGTTGCCTTTTTAATCCCCTGTATTATAATTATAAACTGATTCCGAAGAATCGTTTAGCCATTACACTCACATACCTATCTAATAGAAACGACTTAAATAGGTACGGCCCACTGCATGGCACAGGCATCCCTTCAATCAAGCGTTACACTTTTGGTGACCATTATTTACAGAAATAAGGTAAAGCGGCGGTAAACGCGCTCGGTCTGCGATTGTTGAAATTAAGAAACTTTCGCAAAGGCCGGTCATAGAATGGGTGACCACAAAAAAAAGTTTCATCTCGACCTCCTCCGAGCTTCGGAATCAGTCTTCGGAGCACGTCAATCCGCACTGGGCCCGCGTGATGGTTTAAAAGCCCGATTTTTCTATTCATCCTTAGGGAAGGCCCGCGCCCCCAGCAGTGGGGACGTTAAGAGGCTGATGATGATGATGATACGATTTACCAAAATTATTTAACAAAAATAGTGATACGTAGCCGTTACACATAACATAACATAGGCTCATGATTACATCCCGATTGGGGTAGTCAGTTTGAGGCGGAAGGCAAGAGCAAAGGGAAACCACTGCCCTATTTTTTCCCTAAAAAGTACCATAGAGAATGCTACACCGTTGTCGACGAGATACCATGGAGAATGCTACACCGTTGACGAGGGTGGCTCTTAAATTAGTGTGTGTGTGTGTGTGTGCGTGTGTGTGGGGTAGTAAGAGGTACATCCATCGCAAAAAAAATACCTACACTTCACCCAGCTTTCTGTTATGCCAACGTGATAGGTGGTGACCCGTATCATCGTCTATAATGAAGGTTACCGTTACTCACCTGTCAATATTAACTCTTAACTCAACCGTTGATGACCCCATCGATGGTAATAATATCCACTCCTTAAAAAAATTCCCCTCATCTATTTTAATATCAGGCTCTAAGTAAAAAAGTATGTCGGGAAAATGTCGAACAGTTTTTCCTCTAATGTAGCCCAAGAGATCATGAACAAAGTAAAATGTACCAAAGTACTTGTAGATTTAGAAGAGTGATTTAAAAAAAAAAAAAGAAAAAAAAGGAAAAAAAAGAAAAAAAAATTGCTGAAAAAATAAAAAATAAAAAAATTGCTGCTTAGCAATAAGGCCGCCAGATTGTACTGTATCTATCTTCATCTGTGTGAATTTGTTTTGTATGTTGTGTGCAATAAAGTATATTTGATTTGATTTGATTTGATTTTTTGAAAGTAAGTACCTTTATAATTTTTGTGTTTTAATGTTTTTATTCCCGACCCAACTACGCTAGGCGGCCAATCAGCTCGGAACATCAAACACTTCAGAATCGCGACACATACGACCCGGCGTGGTCGACGATTACCCATAGTCAGCGCTTACCGCTATCGACCCACTAGGGTCGATTAAATCTTTCAATTATAATCCTCTCAAACGACGCCCTGAGCCGAGGTACGCGCTCAATTAGTCACCCTCAGGCCTGTTGTCTTAAACTTAGTACCTACCTGGTGAGAGCCCTCAGCGCTCCCCATTTGTCCGGCCAAGTAGTGAATGTCATTTGCGGCAGCTGTAAAATACCTCACGTACTTAAACAAAAAATTAATGCCTACTTACATACAGGGTGTTAGTGACATCGTAACTAAAACTTTGAGGGATGATTCAGACCATGATTCTGAGTTGATATCAAGTGGAATTTTCCGTCGCAAAAGTATGGATAGGAAAATAATTAAAAAAGACACAAAAAAAATCATGAAGTTTTTGACAGGAAATTCCACTTGATATCAACTCAGAATTATGGTCTGAATCATCCCCCTCAATATTCGTTACGGTGTCACTAACACCCATACCTACTTGTATGGCTACCGTATGTACTTGTACGGGGTGTAAGTGACATCGTAACGAATACTGAGAGGGATGATTCACCTGATTATTCTGAGTTAATATGAAGTAGAATTTTCCGTCGCAAAAGTATAGAATTGAAAATAATTTTAAAAAACTAAAAAAATACATGATTTTTGCGACGGAAAAATACACTTGATATCGACTCAGAATCATGGTCTGACTCATCCCTCAAAATTTTCGTTACGATGTCACTAACACCCTGTATAAAAGGCTTTTTTATACTTCGCGACGCGGCAAACGTACCGTGCAGGGCGCGTATTACGTATATCGAGGGCTTGTACCAATAGCCGTACGGAATCTACTATACTACACTTTTAAACCACACGTCATTATTTATATAACACAACATAAGCTTACGACTATACCTCAGTTGGGGTAGTCAGAGGTACATGCATCACAGGATGACCTAAGTGCCCACACCTCACCGTACTTTCTGTTAAACGAGCGTGATAGGTGGTGAGCCGTATTGCTGTCTATAATGGTCGAGCCAACTGTGTCAGTGAAAACTGCATTTAAGTTAAAATAATAACTCGTTTGTGCAAGTCAGGTAGGTAGAAATCACTTTTAAAACACACGTCATTATATTATATTGATTTAAATAAATGAATAAAATAAATCCACAGACTCTAGGACTACCTACCATGCAAAGGTAATCAATCAAAAGATAATACGCCACTATAGCTGTCAAGCACGGTGACGCTCGAAATAAAAACCTCCGAAGGGAAAATACCTGTACCTCTTCAAACTACAAACAATTTGTACAATTCATAAAATGGATTTGTGATTTCGTGTGACGTCACAAATGGATTTGCATGATGATAAATGACGTCTTTGATTTGATTCCGAGAGTGTTTTGTTTTATCTGATTCAAAATGATTATGTTTTCTGTGTTTTTTGTATGATAGACAGTTGTCATTTTTGTTTATCTCTTAGTTACTTAAGTGCATTTTATGTTATTTTAGTGAGCACGGCCGTGATATCTATCAGCTTCGTATTAGTGACATCGTAACGAATATTGAAGGGGATGATTCAGACCAGGATTCTGAGTTAATATCAAGTGGATTTTAATGTCGCATAATTTATATATTTTTTTGTGTTTTTTTAAATTACTTTCATATCTAAACTTTGGCGATGGAAAATTCCACTTCCTCCTCAGTATTCGTTACGATGTCACTTACACCAGTTACACCCCGTGCAAGTACGTACAGGTAGCCATACAAAATACGTACCAATTGGCGTATGGGTGTTAGTGTCACTGTAACGAATACTGAAGGTAATATTTCAGACCATGATTCTGAGTTGATATCAAGTGGAATTTCCTGTCGGAAAATTCTTGAAATTTTTAGTTCTTTTTTATTATTTTCAGTTCCATACTTTTGCGACGGAAAATCCCACTTGATATCAACTCAGAATCTTTTAAACTAAAAAGTTTTCGTAACGATGTCACTGACGCCCTGTTTGGGTAGAAAGAGTGTTAATGTGTATTGTCGACAAAAAATGCAAACTAAAAGTTTCAACCAATCAATCAATCAACAAGTCATTATTGCACAAATAACGTATAGGACAGGTATAATCCGATAAAATAAGCACAATAGGCGATGTTATTGCTACTCATAATTTTCTGCCACGTAACTTTAGGGTGAAAAGAGTTGACGTAACTAAATAAGAAATAGGAAAACTAAACATACAACCTTAAGAAAAAAAAACAAAGAAAGACATAAAGATTGATGATAAAGACTAATGCGTTTTGAAAGGAATCCACAGATAGAATATTGTCTGTGCAAAATTGTTGAACTGATATTTTTCAGCGTTGCCATATGTCCGTTACTTTAGAGAATCACACCCCAGCAAGTTCCACAGCAAATTCTGCTTACAAAAGGTCGAATAGTACTTTAGTGAACACTACTTTTCAGACTACTTCTACAAATGAATTTCCCTGAGGTGCAATTGTGGAAATTTATCTCACGCTGCAGTAGTAGATTCTCTTAAATCTTATGTAAGTGCCTTTGGTTTAAAGCAAATGTACTATTTGATACTAACCTGGATACTGACTGAGGGCAGCAGTTATTGTCAGTACAGACTATTCAGAGGCGGAGGACAGGAGTCCTAGTACGACCTTGAAATAGACTACTCTGGACGCCATCTCACTCGCGTCGAACAGAGTACTGCGGGGCGGAAGGCAAGAGGGAAACCACTGTTCTATATTTTCTGTGGCTATGGCTCTTATGTTGGTGATGACGATATTATTTTACTATTTCAAAGTATCCTTCTTCTTTTCCCGTGCGAGTTGTGATATAAATGACCGCCCTCACACTGACATGTTGCAACAGAAAGCTAATATTGAAACCACTTTTCAGTGACTTATCCACGTTTTTTTTCGTTTCATCTTACTCCATTTTTACTGTAATACAACTTGCCATGAAATAAAACGAAAAGTAACGAATGCCTTTGATCTTACAGTTTTAGCCCCGAAATAATCTAGAATTAATTAAACAACTTTTAAAGTAGATAAGTATAAGGTTAAAGAAACAAGAAAATATACCAATTAAAACTGTTTCAGTATTTAAGTAAGTATAATTCTTTTCTTGTTATTTTAAAATTGTAGATTTACTTCGTAAAGAGAAAATAATGCCAATTTGGTTAATAGAGATAATTCTTCAAAATATTGTTCAATAATTTCTCTGGCACACTGTTCTTTTACATGGCTTCCTTCTAGCTGGTATATGAATAAACCGGAATTTAGTTGTAAAAATCTTTATTTACACACACAGCAACAAACAATTATAAAATTATATACTTAATTCGTAAATTAATAAATATCACTTACAACCATTTGTAACACTACAGCACCAATGTTATTATTATCTAGTTTAGTTTTAGTCTCACAATTAGCTTTCTTTATTTGTGTTGTTTTCTTCATTTTCTTTGGTTTTTATTTCCTCTTTTTCTTTTTCTGTTTTTGGTTTGTGCACAGGTGCTATTTCCGTTGGTGGTGGAGTAATAGGAACTAGACTGCCATCTTCTTCGGCAACCTTCAAGCCTATAGTAGCACCAAGTTTAGCACTCGCCTGTCTAAATGTATCCGATAATTTCACTTGCACCACGTTAATGCACATAGATGTCAAAGCCAAGCCGAAGACCAAGTACAATATAGAAGCCATCATGAACATAGGATGGTCTGGAACCAAATCACCAAGGCCAATGGTAGACATTGATATGAAGACGAAGTAGAATGATTCGAAGAAGTTCCAAGTTTCCCAAATATTGTAGACGGTGGCTCCAATGATTATATAGACGAGTAGGATAAAAATAGCGACGGATATAGGTAAGTTGAACTCATCGTCTATCTCGAAGAGTGAAGGTACGGGGGTATCAGGTTGAGTGTCGACATCTTTGACTATCACTTGACCAGGTTTCGGAGGAAGTGGAGGGGGGGCCTCACTCGGTTTCCTTCCTACTGGTGGAGGCTTGTCGCCTTGACCGACACCTTCCATGTCTTCTTCAGAAAATATCTGCGACGGTCGCCGCACCACATCGTAGACTACATTGAGACCTTTCATCATTTCCTGTAAAAAAATACAAAAAGGATTATTATTAAAATACATACACACACATACGTCAACTCACGCTAGGATAAGCAGAGACTATAGAAGTCCATTTGCTTCTATCCTGACACACTTCATCAGTAGCTCAGAATAGATCGAACTAAAGCTTTTCTAAGGACATCTCCAATTTGGTCAATGTACGTCCTTCTAGGTCTTTCTCTGACAGCCCTACCATCAACCTTCGCGTTATATACCGCCACCGTTTTATGTAATCTTAGCAAATTAGAAGATATCCGTACACAAACATTATATACATTCATAACATACCTATATTATAATATTTAATTATGAACGTGTTTGAAAGCCTTTAAAAGTTATAAGAGCACCATAATAATTTTCGCTATCTGAGCAATATTACGTACACTAGATGCATGTACATACTGAATTGAGAACATCTGTTTTTGAAGTCGATTAGAAACGGGATGTTTTAATTTTCTGAGGGAACCAATATGCAATTATAAAAGACGTGTAAAAATGTAAGAAAACGTACTGCCTGCGGTGGAATCGTTACTCATTTTTTATTTGTTTAAAAGGAAAAATTTCGTTTGTTTTTACACAGCCATAATTACGTGCATCATTTTGAGAAACAAGAGAGCGAAATATCCCCTTGTTGAGTTCTTTTTATTTGTTTTACTCAATTCCCGGAATGTTGTAATTTGATACGTACAATTTTATTGAGTAAAATAATATCGGAGAAAAAGTAAAAGCTTTTTTAACCGTAGGTACTTGAAATGTAGGTAGTTAATTGGAATAAATAATTGTATGCCTAGTAAAAATCTTACTAAGAGTTAATTAAATAAGTGCATATTAAAAAGTATTTTACTTAAACATCTTTGAATCAGTTACACGTGTAACAATCAAGTAAATTAATTCTTGATCAAATCTAAACAAATATACTTTATCGCACACAAACAAAATAAAAAAAACATTTAGCAATAGTACAAATGGGCGGCCTTATTGCTGTGAAGCTATTTCATACAAATTGATGTACAATTAAATAATTTAAAGTAGACATAGTTGTAGGCCCGTCCCGACGAGCTCTGACCTGGTGTGCATGTGGAAAACGCAAAAGGGCCCAAAGAGACGAATATGTCGTGCCAGATCTAAGAATTGATCATTTCATAATATGCTCGATCATTTCATGTAATGGTCATACTTATTGAAATAAGAATGCAATAGAATAATTATCACACGTTGGCCAGATCATGATGTCGTTTGGCCAGATCAATGAACGCAAAACGTTTAACGACATGAGCAACTAAATGCATGATTACCTTCATGATATGGCCAAACGTTGGAAATCATATCATAAAATTATCCACCGGTAGTGGCGCTAGTGTCGATTATATTTAAAACTCGATTGATATTCTAGTCACTGAGTCAATGTAATTGTGCAATTTTCCATATCGATAGTATTGATTAGGTAAATAATTTTGAACCTAAGAAATTTATCGACTATTCGCATTTTTATTACACCACATAGCATGGACACCGCCTACATTAATGGTATGGCCAAACGTTGATTGAAATACGATTAAATGTTGACGTGTTAATGATGTTCGCTATTTCATGAAATATAACTATTTCATGAAATGGTCGAACACATCATGGAATGATCAATTCTAAGATCTGGCCACTAAAATAATCAGAAGTTTTTCGTTAGTTAAGTGAACTGCCCCCTTGTACCTTTTGCAATGGCTTTGATAGACAAGCATGGAGAATGCTACACCGATGAGAGCGTGGCTCTTAAATTAATAATGAAGTGCAAGTTGCCTTATGATTACTTAAGGCTTTATTCACATGACAATGGCATGACTTTATATATGTATTAACTTGTATGGAGATAGTAGAATTAATAACATACCTGCATTGGAACAGTTTTTCGGACTTTCCTACAGCTTCTAGTGTAGTAGAACCTTCTAATAAAGGCCCAGAAGAATTTGATGATCCTTGTGAATAGTTTGCCGAAATCAGCCAATACGATCAGGAACAGTGGTATACCAATTATAGCGTACACGATCGTTGCTACCCTCCCATACGTTGTCTTCGGTGCAATGTGACCGTAACCTGAAATACCATACAAAATACTTGCTTAATACAACGTTATAAAGCGTAAATTAAAAGTGTAAAGGGAAAATTTGGGAAAGCAATTTGGAATAGGAATTCAAACCCAAATTCTAGGTAAATTGTTAAATTGTTTATTCTGTTATCCTCTATGCGTGGAAAAGCTTACCAATTGTTGTAACTATAGTCATGCAGTAGACGAATGAATTCATAAAGTTCCACGAAGGCTGTCCGCTGTATGATGTCACGCCAGCTTCGTGAGCCGTATGCAGTTGATTTTCGAATTCGAATAACTTCTTTCTCGCCATTGATTTCCAGTCTTCTTCGCGTAAGTAGTGGCTCCCACGCCACAAACTCTCAATGAAATCCCGCTTCACGTTTCTCGTTCCACATTTGTAAGCGTTCTCGAAAGAACCCTCTAAAGATCTAAACATCATTCCTCCTAAACCGAACATGATTATTATCAACAACAGATCACAGACACAACGATTTCTCAACGATATAAGGGATTGGTAATCAGCTTTTTGATCTTCCTTAAACTGTTGCCAATTCGCTATTAATTTCCATCTCGACTTAGTGGACTTCTTTTTTTCTTCAACAATTTTCTTAGATTTTTTATCTTCGAGGGATTGACGCCTTTCTTTTTTGACACCATTTTTATTATTATCGGCTAAAGACCTCTTGCGTAAAACAGACTTTACCTCTTCTTCGTGTCTTACTAGATTATCAATCGAATCAAAACTATCGTTTACTTGAGTTTCTTGACTTAGAAGTTTAAGCTTGCGAGTTAATTCTGCAGTACGTTCTGACAAATCGAATTCATACTCATTTTCACTCGGTGATGATGAGTAACAACTAGATGTATATTCAGACTGGCTTGCATCGATGTACCCAGAGCTCCTTCTTGGAGGTTTTTCTGGTTCACCGCGCTTCTTTAAAGTTTTTGATGTTAATCCTGATAATATTTCTTTGTCACTTATGATTTGTATCGTTTTTGGACAGGATATTCCTCTGCTAGTTCTAGAAACTGGAGTTTTATTTTGTGGTGTCTGTAACGTCTTACTGTAACGTTGATACTCAACTGGTAGTCTTGGGTCATCCTTTGGAATTGACAAGCTTCTAGCTCTAGCTTTTTGCATTAACTCTAAGATGTCTCTGCTAGTTTGAGTCATTTCCGTCCCTGTCTTATCTATTACCTTAATCTCGTCAGCTCTGGCTACTGACTGTGATCGATTAGCTCTCGGTGATCTGTTTTTCATAAATCGTCGTGGTATCGGTAGAATTTTTCGCTTCGCTCCGGTTGGAATATTCTGTTGGTTCCCTTGATCCTCACTCATCTCACTCTCACTAGTCTTACTCTGTAAATGTCATTAGGGATATTAGTTTTTCTTCTTACACTACGAGGTTATTCTAATCTATTTACATCCTGTCACTGGCTCAAATAAAAATACAGCGCTATCAACAAAGCAATTAACAGAATCAAAACTAATTTTACATAAAAACTGACCCCAAATCTTGTTGCAGATTTGCTCCGAGCGGGTTTTACTGGTGGCGCCTTGCTTTGTAGATCTTCCCGAACAGGTTTTGCAGGTGCTTGTTTAGATATAATTGGTTTAACATCCCCTGACATTTTTCTACTTGGTGTCCTCACTATTCTCTCGCGTATTTCTACATTTGGCTTAATGTCTTGTGACAGTTTTCTGCTAGGCGTTCTTTCCAATTGTATAACTTTTGTGACTATTTCTCCAGTTGATGTAGGAGTCTCTGGCATTTTCGACGTGATTGGTTTTATCATTGCTGTTGTTTGTGTTTCAGTTGCTTTTCCTACTGCTTTTACAGAAGTTGGTTTTACGTCAGCTGCTTTCGATTCAACTACTTTGGTTTCAGCCGGTTTAGTTTCAGCCATTTTTGGCGAGACGTCTTTAGTAACCGGTTTAACGTCTTTGTCTTCAAAAGTAAACACACTACTGTCTTTAGTGACTGGAGTTTTTAAATTTTTAGGCTTATCTTCTGCCGGTTTAGTCTTCACTTCGTCAGGGTATACAATTTCTTCGAGCTTTTTGGGTGTCATAGGTAAAGAAAATGGTGAATTCGTTTCTTTTGGAGATGCTGATGTGGGTGTTGGGGGCGTCAGCGAACTTCTCCTATCTCTAGGTGGTTCGATTGTTAAGGAGCTGCGCCGCGGTGATGTATCTTCATCTTTTGGGCTTACAATATAACTCGTACTAAGAAGTTTATTTGTTGGATCAATAAAACTTCCTTTGCGCTCAAACTTATATCCTTCTTCAGGTTTTTCTGGTAAAGCAAAAGGTGAAATACTTCTACGTCTTCTCTCATTCGCTGCTTGGGCCCTTTGTTCCATAACTTCGTCGGTATTTAAATCATAAACTGGATCTTTGACATTAGCTTGTTCTAGAACTAAGCGTCTCATTTCTTCATAGGTATTGTCTGCTTCTAGTTCTCGTGAATTACGTGGAGGTTTGGAATCTTCATCATCAGAGGTAGTCGTGTCTTCATGTATTGGGGTTCTACCTGGTTCAGGTGTTTTCTCTCTCTGTCTCGCAGCTTGTCCTCTGTTCTTGGACAAGTTTCTCCTCTTCCTTATAGACAGCTTCTGATCATCGACGTCCATGGCTTCGGGATTTTTTTCAGGGGACTTGGACACTAAATGGCCTAGGGTTTGGGTTTCGGATTCGGTTCTTATGATAGGGATTTGAAGGGTAAGTATTTTCTCTTCATTCCCTCCTTCACTCATCACCACTTTCACCCGAAACTGAAAAAGAAAAAACTGGTCAGTATAACGACCGACAATGAACTGATGATAACAAAGGTGTGGATCGTTCGGAAGCAATAGACCATTACATACTTTGGCAATGCGTAGTTCATTGTTTGCCAATATTTATGACTGTATAATCACGTCAAGCTAATATGATGATGTAGAATGTAAACTTACCTTCGTATAATTCCCGTCCCGAAACTTTTATAACATCGGGGTCAAAGCAGATATCTAATAAAAGAATCTATTTTCGACGCCCGAGCGTTCCGGACGTAAACAAACGCCGGTACAACTGCAGGATGACATCCATCCTTGTCACTTTATTGCCACCAGGGTCCACTGTATACAAATCGATATTCAATTTGATTTGATGTAAAAAATATATCGCGAATTTTCGGTATGGAGTACCAGTCAATCGTGCGCGATGGAACTAAACGTCTGAGCAAAACCCGCCGGGCACCGTTCCAAATTTAAAACAACTACACCTACATTCAGAGCAGTATATGAGTATGTATATGTGGCACCCGAAATATTATTATTCGAAAGGAATTTGCTGCCAATTTAAATAGACATCTTGCGTCTTGGACTTTATTAAGCATTTAGAAGAATTCGTAAAGCAATTAGAGGTCAATGTTAAGTGGTTAAAGTATTGAACTATTATGTTGATTGATAATGATAAGTGCTTGATTTTGTTGGTCAAAGATTAAGCATATTTATATAAATAGAAACTTGTTGTGAATAACAAATGCACGTGATTCGTTCGAATTGGACCGAAGAAGTAACGAACATACTATGATGTGTTACTGAATATACGTATATTCTGAAAAATGAAAATAGACTATAATCTACTTTTTTGATCTTATCGTAGATTTGCTTGTCCGGTCTGTCCCAGCTAGAGGAGCGCTGAGGGTTCTCATCCGGTACAAAATTTAAGACTTGCGGATGCCCAGTTGGGCGCGAACCTCATGCAGTGCGTTACATGAGGGGATTAGCAAGAATTAATCGACCCTAGTGGGCCGATAGCGATATATCGGTAACGGAGTCCTGAAGTGTTTGTAGTCGCGAGCGAATTGACCACCTCTATTGCTAGAGAAATCGGGTCACTATAATCTAATTTTTTTTATTGAAGAAGAAAATATGAACAAAATACCTTAAACGCTAAGTAGCATTGTTAAACCCGACATGGGTTTGTCTCAACGCAAAATATAATCTAATATAATCTATTCAATTCATAACAATCATAAAGTTTGTTACGAAATAGCCTTTCACACGTTTTACGACTTCACGCATATACCGATCATGAATATTTTATATGTTATGAAAATAAACTATATATTATCTAAAATGCTTATGCTCTTAAATCTTGAGAAAGCTCCAAAGGTGACCTAGGCTTGAGTGAAAAGGTCACCAAACATATGATTTATAATGTTTACATTTTCTTCAGTCAGGCGTTACTGAATTATAATTTGAGGCACTAGTGTGAGACATGTTTTTCTTACACTCAATAATATAGTATGTATTATCGGCCTCCGCGCTCCCCATTTGTCCGGCCAAATTATGAATGCCACCTGAGGGAAGCCTACAGTAAGCCAACAACATAGAATAAGGCAGGCAGGCAGAGATGCATCTAATATTCACTTATTATAATTAACCAATTATTATTTCTACGTCAATAAATATTGTACACCTAAAAAGGTTACCCTAAAGTTGCTTGCCTATACCTGCTTTCTGTTGCCCTAAAGTTATACAATAAATACATTTGATTTGATTTATACACTCACTCTTCGCATGTTTAAGTCCCATGTAATAGGGCCATAGGGGCCGAACCAATAAGTTAATTATAAAGCCTATTTATTTATATTGTGAACCTTTATTGTTCAAAATTTCTTGTTTGTTATTTGTGTGGTAAAAAAATATACATATTAACTGATTATGATAAAAGCATCTTTCGCATCTACCTACCTAAGTAATGGCGGTTAAGGTGGTTCGATACGGTTAGCTAGGCGTTCAAGCGTCTATAGATGACGTTGGTGTCTTAATATGTTTGGTTTTTTATTTTTTTGTTTTATATTTGTTACTGTGGTGACCCTTTATAATAAACGTTTCCTTCTTTCTTTCTTTAATTTGATAAAATTATTTATTTTTGAATTTTATACACAATATTGTTTCAAAGTTATCGTTTTTACGACGATTTAACAGTATTTTCTGTTGAAAAGCAATTTCACGCAATTATATACAAAAATAAATGCCAGCGAAATAAGTTTCAATGTAAAATTAAGTGGCCTGTGCCTATATTTGAGTAAATAAACTAGTATGGAAATCGAACCACCTTATAGTAGGTATTGTTATTGGCAACCCTCAATAGCCACACACACAGTTGCGCGTGTTGATAATGTCAATGTGTAGTGTCTGTGTAAAGCGAAGTTGTTAGTAGGAAGTGTCCAACTTTACCAGTACGCGCGCGATCCAAGGGGATCGGACGGAAGGGGGGGGGGGGTGTAAAGGTACTCCGTAGCGGCTCACGGCCATTTAAACTAAAATAAGGCCCAGAGGGGGTGAGGTAAATATAGTTCGACACCCGAATTGGTGGAGAAATACCGTTACCATATTCTTTATTCTATGATTCTTCTATCGTGTGGGTTGTGAGGTAGATTACCAACCCTATCAACCCTGGTGTCAGGCTAACTATCCGCCAAACGCCCCTGACATGGTTCATGTAACGACTACTTACTTACATCAGTAAGTAGTAACCGGGACCAAGAGCTTAACGTGCCTTCCGAAGCAAGGATCATCTTACTTTCGGACAATCAGGTGATCAGCCTGTAATGTCCTAACCAAACTAGGGATCACAAAGTGATTTTTGTGATATGTCCCCCCGGGATTTGAACTCGGGACCTCCGAATCGTGAGCCCAACGCTCAAACCACTGGACAACGGAGGTCGTTATATTCTATGATGACAGGTGATCAATCCATAAAGTTGTCGGTCATTTTAGAGAGGAAACAATCCCTCAATAAAGTTATGTTTTTCAAAGACTAATGACAGCTTACGTTAACGATTTTCTAATGTACTATTGAAATGAACATATAATTAACCTAGAACGGAATTGAACTTGTGAGTAGAATTTGGCAAAGTGCCTTATGACCGTTTGAAAATAGTTCTCTAATTTATATATTTACTTAATAGATATTTCCATAGGACATGAAAATGATACATACTTTCATAACTAATACATACAGAACGTTTACTATTTGTAACTAAGATTATCGTTACAAAAACGAAATGCCTAATAGTTTTTTTTATAAATTGGAAAAGTTTTTTGATCCGGCTCGAAGGACCACAAAAATGTTCACTATTTTGGTTTCTTAAAGAATGTTCTAATGCAGCGGGGCGTTATAAACAAAAAGTCACTTATGTAATCACTTGTTATTTATTAAAATGATAGAAAATAGACACAAAACACAATACACGTATTGACGCTGCGGAGGTTGGGCGAACAGAGAGAGAATGAAGAAAAGAATGAATTTATTATGAATCCTGTCAATGAATACTAAACAGTAACTAAATTAATTATCTATAATAATTATAAAGAAACAATGATTCTGATTACGAAGCTACGTTTCTACAATAATACAACCTCAGGTTATTTAGTTGAATGATTAAAGGGACGCAAATCTGATACAAAAGAAACAGATTATGTTATTTCTCCTCCAATACCGTACGTTCTTTGTAAACGTGCATCGTTCGAAACAAAAGCGTTGCTCTGCCATATCCGCGCTTACTTTGTGAAACAAAAGTAAACAGAAATACCTCGACAAACGCTTTGAACGTGTTAAGACCGAGTGCACCCCGGCAAAAACAAAGAACACGTTCAGATTTCCAACTCTGTTTTATAAATTTTGTTATTCTTCATAGCAGCTCGCGGAAACGCCTGGCAATTTTATTAGTGCAACAGGTTTTGTTATGAAACTAAACATTGCTCTCGTTAAAGTTACAGGCGTTTTTTATATGTTACTATGATACCGTTGCAACATGCGTAAATTCAGGTAGGTTGGTTACCTAGCGTTGCTCTTCGATACATATTTTAATATATGTGAAAATATCTATGAAATGTCACATTTTATTATACACGGTGTTAGTGACATCGTAACGAAAACTGAGGGATGATTCTGAGTTGATATCAAATGGAATTTTCCGTCCCAAAATTCATGTATTTTATCTGTTTTTTAAAGTTATTTTCAATTCTATACGACGTTGCCCATGTCAACACTACGGAATGTGAATTAGGATGTGTCAAAAAAGAAATAAGGAGTACAATAGGTGGCCTTATTGCCAAACAGCAAACTCTGCCAGGCAACCTTTGGGTAGAGGAGTACTTACAAGTTCGTACTTAGTTCCCCCAAATTGGGTTATAGTACATACACATACATAAACTCACGCCCGTAATCCCTAATGGGGTGGGCAGAGCCACAAGTAATCAAAGACAACTTGCAGCCACTGTTGATACGAATTCCAAAGATGGATATGATGAACCTTATGGTGATAAGGGATCAGCCTATCGCCCATAACATTAGTCCATCATGTTAGAGGACACAATCCCTCTGTCGGTTTAAATTGGGTTATAGTAAAAAAAAATATAAAATAAATGATAGTGTAACTAACCTATAGTGGTGTAGATGGTGCCAGCGTAGAACATGGAATTCCAGAAGCTCCAAGTCTTGCCAGAAGGCTGCTTTGTGTACTCTGTGTAGTTCTGGTCATACTGTTCTAGTAGGTTCATTATCTTGACGGTCGCCCATTCTGGCTGGATTTCACTCTGCAAGGTAGAAATAATAATGATCAGTAGGGTCTGCAGGACCACCGCACCGAACGCGGCGCGCATTATTTATTATATAATATATATAATATATTTATAATATAATATGTATATATATGCTGAAGCAATGTGCTGAAGGCTCCTTTCTCAAGGTCTGGATACTACAAAGATTCCTTTACCGTAAAGTCCACGCACTTGTGGAATGATTTGCCTGCTGATATCAGGCATTCGAAGTCATTAGCTATATTCAAAACTAAACTTCAGCATTTTTTCTTGGCTAAATCATCGTCTTGTAACTAATATTTTATTTTTACTTATATATATATATATATATATATATATATATATATATATATATATATATATATATATATATATATATATATATATATATATATACAGGGCGCTTAAAAAGGCAACATCGAAGCAATTGGGTCATGTACTAGGTTCAAGATAAATTATAAAATTCTGATTGCTAAATAACGAGAGATCTAAAACTAACAAAAAACATTTTAATT
Source organism: Pectinophora gossypiella (assembly GCF_024362695.1). Classification (NCBI taxonomy): domain Eukaryota; kingdom Metazoa; phylum Arthropoda; class Insecta; order Lepidoptera; family Gelechiidae; genus Pectinophora; species Pectinophora gossypiella. The sequence goes on along the minus strand of NC_065425.1, from coordinate 4,359,481 downwards.
TTACTATTTAACTTATTCATGAATTTTAATCAAGAAAAACATAATAATAAGTTCGACATTTTGTCATGGTTTTCTAGTGGGCCTTTTCATACAAATTCCATAGTAATTTCAAATCAAATCAAATCAAATATACTTTATTGCACAGAACTAAAATTTCAACAAACAGACATAACACATGAATACAGTAATTTCGTGTTTCACTAGCCTATTCATCTAAAAAAGTAATATTGCAATTTGATATTTGCGTATGTAAAAGTATGTGCGCAAAACCTTCCAACCCGCGGAGGGAAAACCAGCCCAATACAGATATTTATTTATTTATTTATTTATTTATTTATTTATTTATTTATGTAATACAAACATTCACATATATCACATACATCAAAAAATGCATTTCTCGGGAATGTGGGTTTCCTCGCGATGTTTTCCTTGCACGTAAACAGCCTATATACGTCCCACTGCTGGGCACAGGCCTCCCCTCAATCAACCGGAGGGGGTATGGAGCATACTCCACCACGCTGCTCCAATGCGGGTTGGTGGAGGTGTTTTTACGGCTAATAGCCGGGACCAACGGCTTAACGTGCCCTCCGAAGCACGGAATCATCTTACTTTTACGGACAATCAGGTGATTCAAGCCTGTAAAGTCCTTACCAAACAAAGGACAGTCTCACAAAGTGATTTCGACAATGTCCCCATCGGAAATCGAACCCGGACCTCCAGATCGTGAGCCTTAAGCTCTAACCACTAGACCACGGAGGCTGTTTTGTGATAATCATTTATGATCCAAACATGAATTCGAAAACAAATTTGACAATCATTGGTTTAGGCCTGTGCTGGATTCGAACCTGCGACCTGAAAGTGAGAGGCAAGCGTTCTACCAACTGGGCTACCACGACTTCTATTATGATGATTACCGATTAGTACAAAATTCTTCGCCTCCGCCTTTTCAATGCGAACAGTGAAGGACTGGATTGAAACAGTCTGTGAATCTATTTAACACGTTCACGTAAGCAACGTTTATAGACGTCGAAAATCAGTTTAATATGTGATGAGGAACACTGGCCCCGATTCCTGCAGACACCGCCTAATTTTATTTTAGGTTATATCCGTCATTTTCGTATCCGTCGAAAAGGAAAGGGACGGATGATTCACAGCTCTTAATTTTAGGAAGAATGAGTGAATGAATGAATAACCCGGGCGAATCAAAAGGTACGTCGCTGGTACGCATTCCGTTTGACGTGCTGTCTACTTAACTTTGTCGGGTTATTGACGGATGTAAAATTTTTAGACGGTTGGTTTAGATTTGTGCTTAAAATTGACGTGTGTTCCATAAATTTTATGCTTGTCGATTACCCGTCCCTTTCCTTTTCGGCGGATAAGAAAATGACAGATATAACTTAAAATAAAATTAGATGGTGTTTACAGGAATTAGCACCATTGTCTAAATAAAATGTCAGTTAAAATGCAGAACGTTCAAGAACGTTAGATTTCCATATTAAAAATATGAACGTAAGTCATAGCGCCACAACTTATCAAAATCTCAGACTTTTGCAGTCACTAAGACACTATCACTAAAACAGATCACTGTCAATCAGCCAATACATATAGTATAAAAAAATCTGTGCTAAATACTTACCTTTCTTCAGACTAATTTCGACGACAACTCAAAGAATTTTCATACTGTTTTTCCTGATATGAATTTCTCAAAGAAAAAAGAAGACAAACATGCCGAGTCTTTAGTAAAGGAATTTTGATTACTTACTTGATTTGACGTTAACCCGTTCCATGTAAGCTCTTCTTGGTCTTCCCCAAAAGGTTAACGTCGTGTCTTATAGGGAAGTCAAGGAATTGGCCTTTGATAGACTGGAATGGAAAATGCTACACCGACAAGAGCGTGGCTCTTAAATTGATGATGATGACTTGATTTGAATTTTTCCCGGTATCTATGCCCGGTTAAAAGCAAGGCTCGCCTTATTATATGGGAATTAAACATAGCTGGCGAGGAGTGGATGTATGTGATATACATCTCTGCCTACGGGAATTCAGGCATGCTATGTTTTTGTAGTCGAGTCGAGTGGAGAGGCGACACAGAAGTGAGAGGGCCGATTTACCGCCTGTACCGTCTAATAACCCTCAACTACAATGCCAGTCGTGCGGCCGCTACTGTCGCTCTCGCATCGGACTTTACAGCCATTTTAAAAGCTGCCACAGAAACGCTGTTTGAATCATCTGATAAAGATGTATTGTAAAGGCCTGAGATGATGATGATGTTTTTGTAAGAAAGTAATAGCATACCTTAATAGCATCTTCAATTTGCGCTGCAAATTCTCTTCTTATAACAGTGATGTTAAGCAGTGTACCGTTTGCGTCTAACTGCTTGATGAGGTTGTCTTCGTGTGTACCTGTAAAAAAAAAATGACATATTATGTAAACAACATTAACCAGGGACCGCTAAAATTCGTTTTTTCGTTAAGTTTCTGTGTTCGTTTTCCATGTTCCTATATAAAAAATATTTCGTGTGTGCGTTATTTGTCTTTTGATGTGATGTCATTATAATGTATATAATTATATCTAATTCGTGTCTGTGGTGTCCTAAATAATGATTCTTTCTTTCTTTCTTTAAAATTAGCGTCAGGTTTTGATTACTCGTAGCTTTGCGATAATAATACGACACAGAAGGAGATTCTTACGCATTTTTTTTGTTAATGATTTGTATGGTAATAAATAAATATTAACACGTTCACGTAATGTAACTTGTACCGTCCGTTCTTTCATTGTGTATGCTTGAAAAAGTAAAATTTGGTGATACTTACTATTTTTATGCACTGTAATCTGCAATGTACCTAACCTGAATTGATGCAATAAACGTTTATTATTATTATTATTACTGTGTATGAGCCACATATGAGGCAATACATTTGAAACTCATACGTGCATGTCCCATATGTGGGACACATTTTTTCTTGTCATAATTCGTCTATGTACATAAATTCCAATGTGTGATGAGTTGATATCTAATTTTCAGTTACACAGTGAAAGTGTTCTTCTTCGATCGTGTGGGTTGTGAGGTGGAGTACCAACCTCATCAACCCTGGTGTCTGAGTTACTATTGAGTCGCCAAAGGCCCCTGGCTCATGTAACGACTTCTCACTTATCAGTAAGTAGTAACCGGGACCGACGGCTTAACGTGCCTACCGAAACATGGATCATATTACTTTCGGACAATCAGATGATCAGCCTGCAATGTCCTAACCAAACTAGGGACCACAAAGTAACTATAGTAGCAGTGAAAGTGATAACTGATGATTATAAAAGCTTCTTTGGTAAGTACTACTACCTACCTTAGTAGGTACTAGGTGTTGTAATTGGCACCCCTTAGACGTCACACACACAGATGCGCGTGTATGGTAACGTCAATGTGTAGTGTCTGTGTAAAACGAGGTTGTTTGTATGAAGTGTCCGGGGTGTATAGGTTTCAATATTGTGTCTGGAAACCTCGGCCTGAGGAGGTTAAGAATACCTATCCCGTCTTCGGATTACGATTCTTAGATTAAAATGAAAGTCTGTCTGCAAAGAGCATAACAAGGGACGTCTAACTCCAAAGTGAATTACTAAAAGGAAGGCTTATATTATCAATGGATCGTGATTGAAATAAAACCATTCATTCAATCTGTCTGGACACAACAATGGTGCTTTATTGTCTCGACTAGACGGCCTCTCCGACAGAGATTTAGCTTGATAGATAAGCCTATGAATAAATTAAATTTCCTTTTCTATTTTAATGGTCAGTAAAGTTGCTTCGGTATCTCTCTGGGGATGGTCTAGCTTTTATCTCGCCGTAAATGGACAATTATGATTGTGAAAAAAAATCTGTAAAAATTATATAACGCTTGGTAGATAAAATTCTATACCTATAAGATTTATAAATACTAAATTCTGTCAATTCTTTGCTGGAATTCTGAAAGACATCGTTCTTTGCGTTAAGGTCGCCTTTGCCTAGCTTAGAATATTTTTCCCCTGCGAATGTGTGTGCAATAAAGTCTTTAATTATTATAATAGATAATAAACAATATGTATTCCTCTTCAATAAGGAAAAGAGTTTGAGGAGTAAATAATAATTTTAATAATTTATTTATTTATTAAGTTTAACTTTATTTCACATTTATTTTATAGTTCACAAAATATATTATAAAACTATTATTAATCTTAATATTACAAATATTTAAAACTAGACTACTAAAACTAAAAACAAAAAGAAATAAAAGTACACGCAAGTAGGCTCAATTAAAAATACTCCCTTTTACCACTTCTCGACCGAATGTGCCCATCACGCTCGCAGTCGCAGCGTTACTCCGTTATTTTAATAATCGTCTATTTTATCTTTTTTCCGGCATGATTATCATCATCATCATGATTCTTATGGTGGTAGTTACCTAATTAGTTACTTTCTCATATCAAGTCTCTCTAACACTTTCGCTTATTAGAATAACATTCCGATACTAACTCTTTGGCCAATACGTCTTCAATCGACAAGTATCGTGCAAAGCTACCAAAGATATGATTCTATTCTTTGTGAAGATCGATGCAGCCTTCGATTCAGTATGAAATGAATGTGGAATCATTTCTCACGATAGTGTTGATATGATTATTTTCTTAGTAAATAAACCCTTTCGCAAAAAACGGGCATTTTATATTTGAATGAATATTACTTTTACTTGTAAGTAAAAGGTTTTATTAACTTGCTAATATAATCTATCCGGAATCTAACATGTTATTTTGAAGGATTTTGCAAATGATAGCATTATGAATATTCCATTTTTTTTTTAAATAATAAACTAAAACATAGCGTTTCTTATTTTAAAATCTCTTTGTAGATAGCGCGAATTTTAAAATTGTTACTTGTTTTTTTTTTATAATTACCTTACAAGAGGATAAAAACTGCCTATTTCTCCGATTAGGTGTCGCGGCTGTTGAGCGTTCTTAAATTTTGACAGTTGCCCATACTATTTGAGTAAACAAACATATTGTATTGGTCATATTTTTACACTATAACACTTTACGCAGCGTTTAACTGCAAAATCATAGTGTTATATTAATCCCTAAAGATCGAAAAGATGAAGACTTATGGTCAACAAAACTGCCTTTTTCCAATTAGCTACTCTTTTTCGTTACTCATCCTTTAAACGCGATACATTCCATGTTGCTTCACTTTTTGTAGCAATTTATCACGAATTTAAGCTAGACAGTATGGAGAACGTATGAACAATCAATAATAGTACTGCCGTCTACATATGAATATTTTCCGCTGCCGCTTCTAGTTTTTATCCTGCATCGGAAAATAACGCTGTATTGAAGTCCTTTAGAGTCCATGAAGCACAACAGCTATTATGTTTATGAAATCCGTTTAAACAACATAATCAATACGGTCCACAAACAATTTTCATAAACCCAGCAGTTAAAATACGTTAACGCTCCACCCATACACAATCATCATTGGTAAACAAACGTCAGGGCAATTCGCCATCCCAAACACGTTCCGAAATGGCATCGAAATCATCATAATCTTCATAAAAATCGATTGTCCACTCAACACGGTTTGTCCATTTACCCCAAGGGTAAATTGCCCTTTCGTAGCCCTAATGGAGTAATCGGGTCCCGGTATTGTCCTTCAAATAACAAGAGAGTAATCTTCGAGGTTTCTGTCAATGAGAGTCTCCGAAGCAGTGATGTGCACTTCCTAGGAATGTTCCCACTTTGGGAACTTGCTAATAGGCTATTTTATTTTGATTATACTTCGCGCTTCGTCCTCTAGATTAGTATTAGTAGATATATAAACACATGTAGTTTCGCCTAAGTGATACCACTCTTGCACTAATTGTTGAGAGAAAGAAAAGGGTAGTAAATAAAAAAGGTTGAATAATAGCAGAGAATCGTGGGTAGATGTTACTTACCACACTATTTTATCGACTGTTTCTCGTCATTCGCAATTTAGTGCTCAACCGCTCTAGACACTTAATACTAGCTCATTTAAATTCGCTAAAAAGTTCGTTTTTACTTTAAAAATGCCTAAAAGAAAGCGTTCTAAAGAAGTTGACGACGATTTAGAGACTTTACTACGGAAAGTTAAAAAATTAGAACGAAAAATACGTCATCGAAAAACCAGTGTTTCGGATAGTGATTCGGAAATTTCTCCAGCTTGTGAAACAACGGTACGCAGTACCATACATCGACCAGGTACGTAGTTATACGATTTATTACTTATGTACCTAATGTCCAGACGAATGCAACCGAGATAACCGTTGGGGTTATTTCACCGCATTCAAAATATTAATATCGGGTCGAACTGATATTACACTTTGTCTTTACAGTGCACACATTATGTGTAATAGTGACTATAACTAACTTGCTTTTTATATTTTAAAACCCAAATAATATCAAAAACTCAATTTAGATTTATATTCCGAAAATATTAATTATGTTCTCAGTTTAATTATATTTTAACAACTTTTTTCTTTCTTACCTACTTTTCTAAAGAATAAATGTGCACTTTATTTAATTCTGGACTACTTATGTGAAATTAATTTTACATAAACAAGGCATACAACGTATTCACGTTATGTAATAAGTGTGTAATCAGAGCATTCGCTGGGAATGTCTCGACACACACTAAGTTTTTATGCCGTAGATATTTTAATGACCTAAATATACTTACCTTTTTCTAACCTGGTGGCACTCATTTCAGAGTCCCCACAACCAATTCTGGGTCCAGACGACTGGTTACCGGAAACTTCTTCATGTCAGGGATTTGTAGACGACGTCAGTGTTGTCGAATCCGATGATGAGAACATCACGGCAAATGCGCCCCCATCCCTGGTCACGGCGGCAGTTAATGACCCGTCGACGTCGAAGAAGACGGTCACTGTGGCTGAAAATGTACCCCCGGCAGAACCTACAGCATTGGACGAGGACATTTTGGAAATCTTAGGAGAAGACCCATTTACCGAGATTAAGTACGCGAGCGACATTCGTACAGAACTAGCTAGTCGCCTCAAACATACAGCTCAAGAAGGCCTGAAAAAAGACGATAGAAAATCGTTACTCGCAAAGTACCCGGTTCCTGCCAATTGTTTACATATCAGCGCCCCTCAGGTTAACCCCGAGATTAAGGCCGCTATCCCAGAATCCGCACAAAAACGTGACAAGGGCATTGAAGCTAAACAAAAACAAATGGCATGTGCCATTTCATGCCTCAGTGATGTGATCAACACACAAATTAACTCAAAGGACAAAAATAATGAAATGCTCCAAAAACTTATGGACCTAAGCCGCATACTCTGCGATATTCAACACGGCGATTCAGCGACAAGGAGGAATTTCATACTATCAGTACTTAAAAAAGATATGAAGGAGCATCTCTCCAATACGAAAATTGACACCTTTTTATTTGGCGAAAATCTGTTGGAAACTATTAAGTCTGCTAAGGCTGTGACAAAATCGGGTGTCGAACTAAAACTTGATGTAGCAGGCGCTAAAAATACAGCAAAAAGGACGAACACATCTGCTCCAAAATCTTTAAACCGCAAGGCTCCGGCGTCGGCACGCAGGCCACCAGGCGCGAATTACCGGAGCCGCGAGCCTGCAGCTCCGCGAGCGCACCCGGCTACCTACTACCGCATGCCGTGGCAGCCTCCGGTCCCGCCGCACGCGCCGCCGCCGCCGCCCCCGCCGCCGCACCCAGCGCCGGCAGCTCCACCAGCGCCACAACGACGCCGCTACTAGACACAGTTAAGTACGCAGGCCGTCTGGCAAATTATTATAGACAGTGGGCTAATATTACAGATGACCAGATAATCCTTTCCTGGATCACTGGCTACAAAATAGTATTCTCATCACCAGTTGTTCAAGATTCTATTCCTATGTTACCTGTATACACGGAGTCCGAACTACAACATTTCCACGAGGCTATTGATAATCTTTTGCATATAGGAGCTATCTCTGAGTGTAAACCTTGTGAAGGTCAATTTCTGTCAAGTATTTTTCTCACACCCAAACCGAACGGCAAAATGAGGTTCATATTGAATCTTAAGAAATTGAATAAATTCATAAGCACCAATCATTTTAAACTTGAAGACTTACGCACCGCTCTCAAACTAGTATCTCAAAATTGTTTTATGGCTACTCTTGACCTTAAAGACGCATATTTTTTAATAAAGATTCACGATGAGTCTAAAAAATACCTTCGTTTTAATTTTGATAACAAAATGTACGAATTCAATGTAATGCCGTTCGGTTTAAGCACCGCACCATTTGTTTTCACCAAGATTATGAAACCTATAGCCAAAATCCTACGCGAGGCAGGTTTTATTTCCACGCTTTACTTAGACGACTGGCTTCTAATAGGTCAGTCCTTTCAACAATGCTTGACAAATATCGACACGACTAGAAACTTACTTACCTCTTTAGGATTCATTGTAAATGAAGAAAAGAGTGTATTGACACCGTCAATGTCATGTAAATTTTTAGGTATGATCATAGATACCAACAACATGCATTTAAGCTTACCCTCGGACAAAAGGTTACGCATAAAATCCGAATTAGAAACATTTACCCATCTACGCCGTTGCAAAATCAGGAAGTTCGCCCATCTCGTTGGTTTACTAGTGTCGAGCTGCCCAGCTATCGAATACGGGTGGCTGTATACCAAGGACCTAGAAAGGTGCAAGTTTCTCAACTTAAAACACCACAACGATTATGATAGGTACATGAATATCCCAGATACCCTTTTACCTGATATTCAATGGTGGCTGCATTCTATTGACCACTCGATGCATCCCATTAGAAACGACAACTATGTTATACATATATATTCTGACGCCTCAACAACGGGGTGGGGTGTGTGTTGCAATAACGAAACGGCAAGTGGCCAATGGTCAAGTAGTGAACAGAGACAGCATATAAATTATCTGGAACTGTTGGCTGCTTTTATCGGTCTAAAGATCTTCGCGAAAAATCTTTACAATTGCCAAATATTACTACGAATCGATAATACAACTGCCATCGCTTATATTAATCGTATGGGAGGTATACAGTTTCCCCATCTTAACCACATAACTAAAGAGATTTGGCAGTGGTGCGAGGCTCGTAAATTGTTTATTTTCGCGTCATACATCAGGTCTTGCGACAATGTCACTGCTGATGCAGAGTCACGTAAAACGCACCCAGATATAGAATGGGAGTTATCTGATCAAGCATTTCGTCACTTAATAACTTTATTCGGTCAGCCTGACATAGACCTATTCGCTAGTCGAATAAATAAAAAATGCGCCAAATACATCTCCTGGCATAGGGATCCGGACGCTGTTGCTATTAATTCGTTTACCATCTGTTGGTCAAATTTATTTTTCTATGCCTTCCCACCATTTTCAATGGTTCTCAAAATGCTTAGAAAAATAATTTCGGACAAAGCTTATGGTATCGTTGTGGTACCGATGTGGCAAACACAGGCATGGTTTCCTTTGTTCAAAGCTCTCCTTGTATCGGACATCGTGACTTTCACACCTAAAGACAATGTTTTATTATCCCATTACAGCTCTCGGATACTGCCGTCCCTTACCCTGGCTGCAGGAGTGTTATCAGGGCGGCATTATCAAGACGAAGCCTCCCTGCAGCATCACTAGACATCATGATGGCCTCGCTCTCAGAAAGCTCTATCAAACAATATGATGTATGCCTCAAAAAGTGGTGGTCTTTTTGTCAAGCTCATTCCGTAGAACCGTATGAAGCTACAATTCCTACAGTAATTTCCTTTTTGACTAATTTATTCACTGATGGCTACCAATATGGGTCTCTAAATTCGTATAGATCGGCCCTGTCGTTAATCTTAGGACCTACATTAGCAAAAGACGAATACTTACATAGATTTTTTAAAGGAGTATTTCGGCTTAGACCTCCTGTACCTAAGTACAATGCCACCTGGGATACTAGTTGTGTACTTAATCATCTAAGTATTTGGTACCCAAATGAAGAACTTGATTTATGCAAGCTATCCAAAAAGACCATTACATTGTTAGCTCTTACAACAGCGCATAGATTGCAAACTATTTCCAAAATTAATGTCAAAAATATAGAAACGTCTGATGATCGCATTAGTATCAAAATTCCGGATATTTTAAAAACTTCTCGGCCCGGCTGTAAGCAACCTGTTCTTTTTTTGCCCTTTTTCAATGACAAACCGTCGATCTGTCCAGCGAAAACGCTTCAGATTTATATAAGTAAAACGGAGTCCCTAAGAACATCGGAAATGTTATTCATTGGTCTGAAAAAGCTCACAACGCGGTAGGTACACAGACACTCAGCCGATGGATCAAACGCACACTGGGCGAGTGCGGGGTGGACACAGCCGTGTTCACAGCTCACAGCACGCGACACGCAGCCACCAGCGCCGCGCACTCGCTCGGTGTCAGCGTGGATACCATCCGTAGCACCGCGGGCTGGAGCCACAACTCCTCCACCTTCGCTCGATTTTATAATAGGGTTGTTGGTGACGCTGACCTAGCCTTAGCTCGAACAATCATTGATAACCATTCTCCTTAATGTTAATTAAATAATATCAAATTACTGTACTACTACTGTTGTAGCTACTATAATAGTAATTACACTCAGTGTAAGATACGATTGTCAAATTGCTTATTTTTGTACCTATAATTAATCATAAAATAAACTCTTGATAATTGCACCTAGTATCATTGACCCTACTTCTCTCTAGGGGCTCTCAAAATCTACATGTGTTTATATATCTACTAATACTAATCTAGAGGACGAAGCGCGAAGTATAATTAGTGATTAAACGAACTTACCTATGTGAAGTTCTATCATAATTATACGAAGCGCTTCGTCCGAAGAGATTAGTATGTACTCCCGCCCACCCTTAAGGCTGACGCTACCCGGGACGCAACAAACAAAGAAGTACGTCAATGATAATGAAGATGTAAGTATCTTATATGGCTCTAAACTAAATGACGAGAAACAGTCGATAAAATAGTGTGGTAAGTAACATCTACCCACGATTCTCTGCTATTATTCAACCTTTTTTATTTACTACCCTTTTCTTTCTCTCAACAATTAGTGCAAGAGTGGTATCACTTAGGCGAAACTACATGTGTTTATATATCTACTAATACTAATCTCTTCGGACGAAGCGCTTCGTATAATTATGATAGAACTTCACATAGGTAAGTTCGTTTAATCACTAATAAAAAGGCGCAAAACATGTATGTAAAAAGAGCTCTATTGCCTAACTTTTAGACAGATAGGGTAAGGTTGCCAGTATTGAACCACTTTTTTTACACGCTAATATCTTTAAATGTATCTAAAGTAGAACATCAAAGTTTCGTGACTTGGTAGAGCCCATGGAGATCTCTAACTGTAAAAGGCGAGTGTCAGACAGTGTTCATATTTTAAATTTAAAGTAAATCCTCATGACGCTTTTATTGGACCAGTGGTACTTTGATTGGACCACGCGGTTGCCTTTATTGGAACACTGCACAATTGTGCTCATGGTTCAATTAAAGAAACTCAAGATATTTAGAAAAAAAAACACGGTAATAGTTTAAATCAATTATGTTTATTGTTAATTTGGTTTTTCATACATACATGACTCATATGGTTTTTTATTTGGTTCCTATCAAACACATCAGTCTAAGTATCAATTATTTTAATATTGATACTTAGACTGATGAAATGTGGAAAAAAATTAAAAAAGAAGGCAGCCAGTGTTGTTACTATGAAAGAGATTTTACAACAGGTTGTTGTTGCAGTTCTTAAAATATTTCCACAATACAACACAAATACACTTTATTGCACCAAAATAAAAAAAAGAAATAATTACAAAAAGACTCTTAACTAAGTACATGGCAAATGGCGGCCTTATCGCTTAACGCGATTTCTTCCAGGCAACCATAAGGTGAGGAAAAGTGTAAAAATTCCACTTTGGGAATATTTCTGGGAATGGCTTATCGGTGCTCCCAAGCCCTTCGCCCTATAAATAGATTGCGGAAAGTAATCTTGAGAATGGATACAAATTAGGTGCCAATCGGATTTTCACACTTTATCCGGGTTTATTGTGCCGGGGCACTTGCTTGGTCCGGTTTTTACGGAAACGAACAATTGCACCCCTATAGGGGCTTAAAAACTGAAGTCCGACAAACTGTTATCCGACAAGATTTTACTTCGGCAATATGAAAATCCGACACTTCTTTATTCCGACAATACATAATTACGACATGTCTTCATGTGGAGTCAGGGTTACTATTGAGCCGCCAAAGGCCCCTGACATGGCTCATGTAACGACTTCTTACTTACATCAGTAAGTAGTAACCGGGACCAACGGCTTAACGTGCCTTCCGAAGCACGGATCGTCTTACTTTCGGACAATCAGGTGATCAGCCTGTTATGTCCTAACCAAACAAGAGATCACAAAGTGATTTTTGTGATATGTCCCCACCAGGATTTGAACCAGGGACCTCCGGGACCACGGAGGCCGTTAAAAAGAGAAATAAAAAATACAATAGATGGCCTTATTGAGTAGCATTCTCTTCCAAGCAACCATGCATAGAGTATGCCTAACTTACTGAGCCCATGTGCCTAATCTACCTCGAGGGACAAAATCCTTTCCAAATGCTCGTCACGACAATTTTTCCCCAAATAATTCAAACAAAGCGGCCATAATTCAGCGAAGCGAAAGTGGTGTAATCTGATGAAATAAGCCCAGTACTCAAGATATTAAGCACGTACAAGTCATTGGCACTTTCAGGCGAGAATGGCGAGATTGCAAACGTGCCTTAAACGTGCGCGTTGACGACATTCGAGTAAAAAATCTCAAATATCCACAGAGCTCTTAATATTGAGAGATGCCGCGGGAGCATAGTCGGTGGCACCGAAATATGCACAAAACGATCACATTATTAAAGCAACGATCGTATTATGTAACGTTCCACATCATTCATTGTTTCTTTTGTATCGCGCAACCACAACTAGCACTTGTGTTACTACGCAGTGAACGGTGGGTAAGTCGATGTAGCTTTCCAGCTAGAAACGTCTTTGAGCGGCCGCTGTTATGAGTTAACAAGCAACATGCGGACTAATGTAAATTAGTGCAGAGGGCATATCTCTCTTGTTTCTATGATTGGTGGTGACTTCCCTGTTACATGTGTTTTTTCTTGTCATTACGACGTTAGTGTTCAGGGCTGTACGGGTTCTCGATTTCCTCTATTTCTTTTTAAAGTTCTGTCACCATACCATAGAATAAGGAATAATAATACGTATAGAATGGCATCTCTCCGCTCCCCACCAGCGTCTGAACTAGGTTTACCTCACCCCCTTCGGACGTAGTTTAAACTTTAATCGTGTGGCGTCAAACGTCACACACATAGACGCGAGTGTACGATAACGTCAATGTGTGGTGTCCGTGTAAAAAGGATTGTTTGTATGAAGTGTCTGGGTAGTGACAATACTCAAAAATCATAATTATTTATTCAACAACAACGGTATTCAAAGACTCCGATACTACAAGCAACCACTCTTGTATAAAAAATAGATGTTAGTAGCTAAGTTTGCCATGGCCAATCTTGTCTTTAAGCTTCAAAGTTTTATTATACCCAAAACTCATAAGAGAAACCCCTAATCCCACAAGACAGTAAGTAGGTATACGTTATTAGTCGCAACGCTAAGCCTCGGCCCACTTTCATATCACGTCGCCGAGATATTTCGTCTTAAAAATCCTTGCAAATCCGAGCAAGACTCAAGAGGATCTGATGTTCAAAGCTCTCACAGGTATGAGGTAGTAAATGGAACAATATGGTGAGAGAGAAGAATGACAGTGAAATTCTAAAGGAAACAACTTCTTTCGACTACTCGCGTCGTTTAGAGTTTTCAGCTGTTCAGTTTTTAGGAATCCTAGTAATCAGTTTTTGGTAACTGTAGTGATAAAAAGCATTCAAAAAAACATGACGGAAACAACTTGTTATTCGTTATGTGAGGTTGGTTTGACTGCTTTAGATAATAAAACTTACTACTGTTTGTAAGACGAACGAACTGAGGAGACTGATACCGAGACTAACCGTATTGTGGTTTAACAGTATCAGTGGTTTACCTAACAATGTAATACTTTAATGACATAAATAAATAAAAAAAAAAACATCATCTCCCTAACATTATTATTAACCTGAAAATTTTGACAGGTCCGGTCTGACCTTCCAACCCGCGAAACGAAAACCAGCCCAATACAGGTTAGGTCACATACCTCCGAAAATTGCTCTCCTCGGGAATGTAGGAGGAAAGAAAGAAACATTTTTTTTTACTTTAGGACACCACAGACACGGATTACATATTATATGAAGGGTGTTAGTGACATAGTAATGAATACTCAGGGAGATCATTCAGCTGATTATTCCGAGTTAATATTAAGTGGAATTTTCCATCGCAAAAAAAAATTAAAAAATCTAAAAAAAGTCATGAATTTTGCTACGGAAAATTCAGAATCATGGTCTCAAGACTCTTAACTAAGTACATGGCAAATGGCGGCCTCATCATCATCACTAGCCCATTAACGACCCCACTGCTAGGGCACGGGCCTTCCCTATGGATGGATAGGGAGATCGGGCCTTAAACCACCACGCGGGCCCAGTGCGGAAGGCCGGTCCGAGGATGGGTGACCACAGAAAAAAAAAAGTTTTCATCTCGAGCTCCTCCGTGCTTCGGAAGGCTCGTTAAGTCGTTGGTCCCGGCTGTATTAGCAGTCGTTAATGGCGGCCTATTTATTTATTATTAGTTATTTTTTTATTTGGCAGGAGTAGAGGAAATAAATCTAGACACGCGGTCGCGTGTCAAGCCAAGTTCAAGGAACAGAACTGGCGAGCCTTACACGAACCATTTGGAGCCACTTTTGACCCGACAGACAGAGCTTAGGCTACAATACATTATCTTATGTTATAAGAAGATATTTTATGTTATACTGTTACTTATAAATAAATTCAGGACTGACCATTGAACTTGGCACCCATTTAGATCTCACTTCTTTTGTCGTTGAAGTCAACAACCAAGCATTTATCATTGTATTGAACTTGGCTGTCATTTCACATTTATGTTTTTGATTGGATACTTACTTACTCTATAAAGCTACAATATAAATATTGAGTTACACGTTTACGCCTCAGTTTACACGCTAATCGCTGTCAGTAGGCTGCTCACTCCCAACGAAACGCCAGAACATAAAATATTTAAAGAACATTTCTCTAAATTTCAGAGGGAACCTCTCAGAATACAATCTAAATTCTCTTTAGGTCCACCCGTCTTAGGTACTTAAATTCATAATTTTCTTGTTACCAACTCGGAATATTTGTAAAATGTTAACGGTAGGTACTTTTACTCTGATATCAAATCAAGTTTTTAAAGCTGATTCCTAAATTGCCTGGAAGAAATTACTTTAGCAATAAGCTACTTGACAACCTAGTCAAATGAGATAATATGTACTTTTGACGAAACATCAAAAATAAAGTTTTCTTTGGAGTTTGTATGGAAATACTGACCAGTTATGTCATCAATAAAAGCGGTCAAACGTCGCGTTCATTGTTGCTTACATAAATAAATTTCGAAAACAAGTGAAAAAGTAAAATGAGATTGATTTTTGGACTTATTCTGGCTTCTATTTCTAGATTAGAATATTATAATTTATCTTTGACCCAGTCAAATACCCTATTGATCTGCTTAGTAAGAACTATAAACGCATTTTCGTATAGGTACTTGGTAAGTATTTTTACATACCGGGGTAAGCAGAGACTATGGAATTCCATCTGCTTCAATCCTGACACCCTTATCTTGCTTCCTCCACATTCATCAATCGTTTTATACAGCCACGCCGCCGGTTCAGAGTAGATCGTACTCAACCTTATGTAAGGACATCTGACAAAGTATTTAAGTATTTTTACATGTCAATATTATCTGTTGATAAGGACTTATTGGATGTTACATGATATTTTCATAAATTACTCAGATATTACTTTAACAATTTAGATAAAGCAGGTTCCTTGTATAAAGTGTCCGGGATGTGGTGTAGGGATCTATTAATGATTATCAATTTTAAAGTTTCACGCCCTTTAATAATAAACTTTTTGGGTCCATACATGATTAAATATTAAATAAGATAAAAAAATCATCGTTTTTGTTTAATAACGATGACTTCGGATTAATGACTTTACATAGATCTAACAAATGTCGTATGGACGGGAGGAGGACTCGGTGGTGTGATAGTTTATTTCATCGTCACAAAAAGAGCCACGCTCTAGTCGGTGTAGCATTCTTCTCCATTTTTTTAGGGAAAAATAGGGCAGTGGTTTCCCTTCTTCTTGCCTTCTGCCCCGCCTCCTGCCTTGCTGTATTTATTTCTCTCTCTCTATTTAAGAGCTGCGCTCTTGTCGGTGGAGTAACCGCCATTCCTCTCTTCTTCCCGCCAAAACCTTCACCTCCCGATACGACACGACCTGCACCTTCTCTTTTTTTTTCCCTTTTCTTTTTTCTTTTCCTTTTTTTTTTGCTGTATTTATTTAGCAATCAGAATTTCATAATTCATCTTAGACTTAGGAAACTACACAATTCCAACAATATTGCACACATACGGGGTAAATTCATAACCTCTTTCTTTTTTGAAGTCGGTTAAAAAAGTGAGCGATCGCGTTCGGTATCCGGAATGTCAAATAAGAAGTCAGGAAGAGAAATGTGTTTGTTTTGTTACATCATGATGGATGTGTGCAGTGACCTTGAACTTCTATAGGGAGAATACCGCCATTGATCACGGTTATGGCCTGTTTTACGTTGACAAGCGGGCGCGGAACTGGCTTGGGCTGGTAATCTTCTTCTTCTAACGCGTGGGTTGTGAGGTGGATTACCAAACCCATCAACCCTGGTGTCAGGGCTGGCTGGTAAAACAATTCGTATTGGTTAGGACATTACAGGCTGATCACCTGATTGTCCGAAAGTAAGATGATCCGTGCTTCGGAAGGCACGTTAAGCCATTGGTCCCGGTTACTACTTACTGATGTAAGTATGTAGTCGTTATATGAGCCATGTCAGGGGGCTTTGGCGGCTCAGTAATAACCCCGACACCATGGTGAGGTGTGAGGCTGGTATTCCACACAATCCACACGCTAAGAAGAAGAATGGGTTTTTTTTCTATTATTCCTACGAATCATCCGCATTCAGTATTCCACAATCAATCAATCAATCAATCATTTATTTGCAAGAACACAAAGTACACACATTGCTTTAATCCACGCACTTTGCGTTTAGCCATAGAGGCAGCCAATCAGTTCGCGACAACAAACACTTCAGTAGACCAGAGGGTACCCAGTCGGGCGCGAGCCTCGGCTCAGGGCATCTATAAGAGGATTATATTTAAAAGAATTAATCGCACCTAGTGGGTCGATAGCGATGAGCGCTGAATAAGGGAAATGGATGACCAAGTGATACAATTATCGAGCGATTCAATAAATTTCGTCGAAATCGATGCCAAGGTCTGTAATGTCCTAACCAAACTAGAGATCACAAATTGATTTTTGTGATGTTTTCCCACCAAGATTCGAACGCGGGTCCTCCGGATCGTGAGCCTAACGCTCAACCACTGGACCACTGAGGCTGTTCCGTCTCTTTGATGTCTAGTACACACACGAGAGCGGATTCCAAAACGATTCAAATGATACCCCCTCCGGTTGATTGAGGGGAGGCCTGTGCCCAGCAGTGGGACGTATATAGGCTGTTTATGCAATGGAACTTGAAGAGTTTGATTTCCGCGTCCGCTACCGCCTTCCTTGTCATGTGGATGAATAGTGTTTCCATTGTATGGTATTTCCTTCCTTTGCCTTAGATAATACTGAAGCGAAAGCAGCAAACGATGCCAGACCCGTATAAAACGTATTTTAGTGAATAGATGCTTTTTTCCTTGAAATTCTTTCTTTAAAAAGGTTTAGTACGATCTACTCTGAACCGGCGTGCGTGTATGAAGCGATTGATGAATGTGGAGGAAGCAAGAGAAGTGTGTCAGGGTCGAAGCAAATGGAATTCTATAGTCTCTGCTTACCCCAGTGGGAAATAGGCGTGAGTTTATGTATGTATGTTCTTTCTTTAATAAAACATACGCTAATGACTAAGTATAACCTAATTGGGATGGTCGCGATGGATGGATGCGATGGTACATCACACCTCACCGAGCTTTCTGTTAGAACAACGTGATAGGTGGTGGGCCGTATCGCCGTCGTATACGTATAATGGTCGAGCAGCTGTGTTAGTGAAAACTGCACTTAAAGATAAATTAATATCTCATTGGTGCAAGTCCGGTACCAGGGTTCCAATCTGCGGCGCTCCCCTTTTTTTAGACGGTTTCACCATGTCTACAGTTTCACCATGTGTATCGGTCTTTATGTCACATCCATTTTAATCTTAACGACCCACTAAAAAAATTGAAACTAAATAGGCTTTCTCCGTATCGTTATTGAGAAGCTCGGTGGCGCAGCGGTAAATACGCTCGGTCTGCGATTGTTGAAGTTAAGCAACTTTCGCAAAGGCCGGTTATAGGATGGGTGACCACAAAAAAAAAGTTCATCTCGAGCTCCTCCGTGCTTCAGAAGGCACGTTACCCGTTGGTCCCGGCTGCATTAGGAGTCGTTAATAACCACCAATATCCATCCATAGGGAAGGCCCGTGCCCCAGCAGTGGGGACGTTAATGGGCTGGTGATGAATGAATGAAAAAATGTGTTGCTGTAAAAAAAAAACTTGTCGTATCTTCTCCTCAGTCACATCATAAGCTCACGACTATATCTCAATCGGGGTAGTCAGAGGTACATCTATCACAAGATGAACTATGTACCCACGCCTCTCCGAACTTTCTGTAAGATCAACATGATACTTAGGTGGTGTGCCGTATAGCCGTCCGTAATCTCCGCTCTCCTCAGTCATAAATGCGAAATGACATGGAATTTGGATTAGAGTTTGATATCCACCGGCGCACAATACAAAAAATGATTCAGACGAATTCAATCCAGCTTAATAAATAATAAGGACTCAAAAAATGTATTCAGTTTTTATTCCAAATCAAGTTTCAAATTACAATCTTTAATAAACGCGACAATGTACCTTTAATCATACGCTTTCACAAAAGAGCTATAGAAATTCGGCTTTAAAAGATACACATTATTTTTTTACTCGGCATTGAAAATTCTGTGTATTTTGTTTGGTGGTTTATCTGAATGCGATTGCCGAGTTTATTCAGAGGGTATAAATATTTACTCAGACACATCATAACGGTGTGAATAACGAGACAGTGTGGGATTTGGAGCGGAAGTGGACCGTGTAGGAAAATGGATTTAGTAGAAATCATAAAAGACTATGTTTAAGAAACAATTTCGTAACATATAGAGGTAGGTAACAGCGTCCGTGGTCTTGTGGTTAGAGCGTTAGGCTCACGATCTGGAGGTCCGGGTTCGATTCCCGATGGGGACATTTTCGAAATCACTTTGTGAGACTGTCCTTTGTTTGGTAAGGACTTTTCAAGCTGAAATCACCTGATTGTCCGAAAAAAGTAAGATGATTCCGTGCTTCGGAGGGCACGTTAAGCCGTTGGTTCCGGCTATTAGCCGTAAAAACACCTCCACCAACCCGCATTGGAGCAGCGTGGTGGAGTATGTTCCATACCCCCTCCGGTTGATTGAGGGGAGGCCTGTGCCCAGCAGTCGGACGTCTATAGGCTGTTTATGTTATGTTATAGAGGTAGGTAGCCAATGTGTATATTACTGGCCGTCAGTTAGTTTATGGTCGGTTTATTTGAGTGTTAGTATTTTGAATTCTTAGAAACGAATTATATTGTCTTTGCTGGCAGATTGAAACCGACGCCCGAGGCTGAACACACACATTTCCTCTATTCGGGATATTCGTTATTGGTCCATTAGACCTTAGACTTCAACCGACTCCTCTCGAATTTCATTTAAATTGGTTGAGCGGTAACACAAAGAGCAACTCGAGCCTCAGGCGCTGGTAACATAGAAGACAGACAGACTTTAAAAATAATATCAATCTTCTTCTTATCGTGTGGGTTGTGAGGTGGGATACCAATCTCATCGACTCTGGTGTCAGGGTTATTATTGAGCCGGCAAAGGCCCCTGACATGACTCATTTAACGAATACTCACTTATCAGTAAGTAGTAATAATGGTTTCTAGGATCATATTACTTTCGGACAATCAGGTGATCAGCCTGTAATGTCCTAACCAAATTAGGGATCACAAAGTGATTTGTCCCCACATGTCCCCACCGGGATTCGAACCCGAGGCCTCCGGAGCGTGAGCCCAACGCTCAACCATGAGACCACGGTGGCCGTCATAATATCGGAGGGAGGTCGTATAATATTAATAAAAATAAATGAAATATCATTTGGCTCACGATCCGGACACGCGTTTATATGTTATGCTACGCTACGCATGATACAAGCATGATGTTATATTATGTTATGTATGATTAAAAATTTTGAGGCCCTAAAAATAGGTGTCTATATAAAAGCCCTTACGTCCCTGTCGCCTTCTCCGGTATAATTCGCAAACGACATGTGTTTGCTTATGAATATGTAAAAGATGTAAAATAAAATTGCACTTGCTGAAATTTGTTGAATACTAATGATGAACTGTCCCCAGAGTAATACTTATACTCCATAATACTCCGCACATTGGCAAGAACGATAATATGGATAGAGTATAATAGTCCACATTGGTACTCAGAAATACAAGGGGTTAGTGACACCGTAACGAAATCTTTGGGGGATGATTCAGATCATGATTCTGAGTTGATTTCAAGTGGAATTTTCTATTGGAAAATTCATGAAAAATTTAGGACTTTTTAAAATATATAATCGCTCATTTTATGTGTATGGTATTAACTTTATTACTACTCAACCACTATATGTTTTATATCATAATATAATATCGGGTTTATAAGGACTTGTTCACACAACGCGGATGCGGTTTCGAACAAACACCCTCTTCCCGGGGTAAGTCCCATTTGTTCAATAGCACATGACGTCATCGGACAAAGTGAGACTTTTTTCCCCATTATGTTCCATATACAAGCATTTCCCCCGACTTTTTTTGTTTAGTTTGGGATGTAACGTGTGTTGATACGATGGCTCCCTCTCAGATAGTGGCGACGGCTTCTCAGCCGGGTTCGGCGGCTGCGGCCGCGGAATTAGGAAAGCGGCGTAAGTATCAGGGTCTGGGTGCAGGTTATTTTTTCTTGCCTTTTGCTGTAGAAACGTTGGGCCCATGGGGTCCAGAAGCACGACAGTTTTTAAAGACAATTTCGGCTCGCCTCATCGAGGCAACTTCCGACCCTAGAGCAGGCAGTTATTTTGCCCAAAGTGTCAGTTTGGCGGTGCAGAGGGGCAACGTGGCCAGTATTCTGGGGACTTTGCCTCGATGTGGTGAGCTGGAGGACATTTTTTATTTATAGCTTTTTATCCCTTTTTTATGTTTTGTTTTTAATAATATGTGTGTTGTTACAATTGTAGTTGGATGGAATGTACTTGTTTATGTATTTTTATTTAATAAATAATTTTACTTTTTTAATAGTGACGTCATAGAACAAAATGTGAATTGTCTTTTCCAAAATTGTTCCATGTTCCTAATCTCTCTGGTTGAATAATCATTACTAGCTTTTGCCCGCGACTTCGTCCGCGTGGCGTGTTATATAAGAGAGAGATGTGTGTGTGGGAGTGCATATCAAATTTCAAGCATCTAACTTATGCAGTTTAGATTTTTTCATACAATTTTTTTCCCAATAACTCCCATTTTTCAAAATACAGCCAAAAATAAACTTTATATTTACTAAGGTATGCATGCATGCTAGATTGAATCAATTGATTGAATTGATTTTTTTTTAATTGATTGTTCATTGAGTTTTAATTTTAATACACACTTCCTCTCTTCCCTTCAACGTTGCTGTGCCCTACAGGGTCCATGTTTTAGTTCCTATGCCTATGTAACACCCCATTGTACTACATGGAATGCAATAAATAATTTAATTGAATTGAATTGAAAACATCTATCTTACGCGGTTTCGATTTTTTCATACAAATGTTTTTTTCCCGCTAACTCCCGTTTCCGTGGGAATTTTGCAATATCCTGTTGCAACTAAGGTTTAAGTTAACTAAGGTACCTGCATGCCAAATTTCAAGCGTCTAACTTAAGCGGTTTAGATTTTTCATACAAAAGGATTTTCCCGCTAATTTCCGTTCCCGTGGGAATTCCGGGAATTCCTTTCTTAGTGCACCTCTACGGTACCTAAGCTATGTCCCTTCCAAATTTCAAATGCCTACGTTTAGCCGTTCAGGCTATGCGTTGATATGTCAGTCACTGAGTCAGTCAGTTTCTCCTTTTATTTAGATTTGATTTTTTCATACAAATGTTTTTTCCCGCTAACTACCGTTCCCGTGGGAATTTTGTAATATCCTGTTGCAACTAAGCTTTAAGTTTACTAAAGTACCTGCATGCCAAATTTCAAACGTCTAACTTGAGTGGTTTAGATTTTTCATACAAAAGGATTTTCCCGCTAATTCCCGTTCCCGTGGGAATTTCGGGAATTCCTTTCTTAGTACACCTCTACGGTGTCTAAGGTACCTGCGTGCCAAATTTTAAACATCTTACTTGAATGGTTTAGATTTTTCATACAAAAGGATTTTCCCGTTAATTCCCGTTCCCGTGGGAATTTCGGGAATTCCTTTCTTAGTGCACCTCCACGGTACCTAAGGTACCTGCATGACAAATTTCAAACGTCTAACTTGAATGGTTTAGATTTTTCATACAAAAGGATTTTCCCGCTAATTCCCGTTCTCGTGAGAATTTCGGGAATTCCTTTCTTAGTGCACCTCCACGGTACCTAAGGTATCTGCATGCTAAATTTCAAATGTCTAACTTGAGTGGTTTAGATTTTTCATACAAAAGGTATTTCCCGCTAATTCCCGTTCCCGTGAGAATTTTGGGAATTCCTTTCTTAGTGCACCTCTACGGTACCTATGGTACCTGCATGCCAAATTTCAAACGTCTAACTTGAGTGGTTTAGATTTTTCATACAAAAGGATTTTCCCGCTAATTCCCGTTCCCGTGGGAATTTCGGGAATTCCTTTCTTAGTACACCTCTACGGTATCTAAGGTACCTGCATGACAAATTTCAAACATCTAACTTGAATGGTTTAGATTTTTCATACAAAAATATTTTTCCGCTAATTCCCGTTCCCGTGAGAATTTCGGGAATTCCTTTCTTAGTGCACCTCTACGTTATCTAAGGTACCTGCATGCCAAATTTCAAAAGTCTAACTTGAGTGGTTTAGATTTTTCATACAAAAGGATTTTCCCGCTAATTCCCGTTCCCGTAGGAATTTCGGGAATTCCTTTCTTAGTGCACCTCTACGGTATCTAAGGTACCTGCATGCCAAATTTCAAACGTCTAACTTGAGTGGTTTAGATTTTTCATAAAAAAGGATTTCCCTTCACTACTCTGCTCCTATTGATTGTAGCGTGATGAAAAGTATACTATGACCTGTCCAGGAGTGTGAAGAATAATTGTACCAAGTTTCATTAAAATCCGTCCAGTAGTTTTTGTTTCTATAAGGAACATACAGACAGACAGACAGACAGACAGACAGACAGACAGACAAAAATTTTACTGATTGCATTTTTGGCATCAGTATCGATCACTTATCACCCCCTGATAGTTATTTTGAAAAAATATTTAATGTACAGAATTGACCACTCTACAGATTTATTATAAGTATAGATTATATATCTTCGTGCCAAATCTTATGTACCTACAGAAAGGTGTCAAAATTTGACTTTGGTATTAAAAAAATAATCATTGTCATTTCATTACCGACTTCAAAAAAGGAGGAGGTTCTCAATTCGACCGTATATATTTTTTTTCTTTCGAATATCTTCCTTTCGAGTGACCAGTTTGATAATCATTAAAGAGTCTTATCTTTTAAAGAGTCTCTAAACTTGTTCTATGGAACATATTGAAATAAAAATGTACTAGATGTCCTATAGAACAACTGAAACTAAAAAGTCTCATTTTGTCCGATGACGTCATCGGCCTCATTTGTTCCATAGAACATGAGTTCTATGGAACAAATGAGGCCCTACCCTCTTCCCGCTCCGCAACGCTTAGTTCTCGTACCCCCTCTATATGCATTTATCTCTATGTTAACTTGTCTTGTAAGCGGTCGGGTTTCAAAACTTTTCCCAAAAACGTAATTGTTTTGATATAGGGAACTCGGGGCCCATATTTCTTCTTAAAGTTATATGAGTTGCCAGTGACACACCAGTTTGCTCAAGAAAAATATCTTTCATTGTAAGTTAGAAGGTGTCTTGTCGCAAATAATGATAAATTGTGGAAGTTTCCTTTAACTATACCCATTTCAAACTAGACAGGCTATAACTTACAGTTTCGATGCGGTGTATCTAATTGCCAGTAGTAGATCTTTAGTAGGTTGGTAGTCTGAAACCACAGAACGGACAAGGTCGATTTCTCTTTGATTTTGGCTATGAGACTGGGCAAGCGTCAGAATTCGATGCATATTATCATAATAAATAAATATAGGTACCACCTGAAGCAATTACAAGATAATTCGCAGCCACTACTGTTTTTTTTGACGTAAGTAACTTAATGTAGATTTGCTGCAAATGGCATAAACTGCTTGGCCAGACAAATGGGGAGCGCTGAAGGCTCTCATCTAGTACACAATTTAAGACAACAGGCCTGAAGGTGCCCAGTTGGGCGCGAACCTCGGCTCAGAGCGTCGTCTG
The DNA here is from genome assembly GCF_024362695.1 of Pectinophora gossypiella. NCBI lineage: Eukaryota > Metazoa > Arthropoda > Insecta > Lepidoptera > Gelechiidae > Pectinophora > Pectinophora gossypiella. The sequence goes on along the minus strand of NC_065425.1, from coordinate 4,334,594 downwards.
AAGGATATTTTTAAGAATGAATCAAGCTAGTGGGCCGATCGCGATAAACCGTCGATCGAATCGTCGGCCACGCCGGCGGGGTCAATATCTGTCTGGGTAACAGCCACTTTTGATCTTAAGAAAAGAATCCATATTACCTATGGTGGCAGGTGATCAGCACATCATTGTCCATATTATAATGATCCATCATGTTAGAAAGGACACAAACCGCTACCGGTTTTTACCACAGGCTTGTGAAAATATGCAGCTAAACACCAACTTGAATTATCAACCTCATCAACCCTGGTGTCAGGGTTATTATTGAGCCGCCAAAGGCCCCTGACATGACTCATGTAACGACTACGTACTGACATCAATAAGTAGTAACCGGGACCAACGGCATAACGTGCCTTCTGAAGCACGGATCATCTTACTTTTCGACAATCAGGTGATCAGCCTTTAATGTCCTAATCAAACTAGGGATCACAAAGTGATTTTCAATTCATCTAAAAAGCAATATTGCAGTTTGACATTTGCGCATATAAAATTAGGTGCGCAATGCAAACAAAATCATTCAAATTGCATTGCTTATTTAGATGAATTGCTTCGATGTGAGCTTTTTAATCCCTCTGGTTTTTATGCGCTCCCAGTCCAGCACAGAAGATAAATAGTTCACATTTCTATAAACCTCGGCGAGGAAATTCAAATCGCAACTGTATCGCAGCCCCACGGGAAGCTGTGTTTATTTAATTCAAATTGATAAAGAATTTACGATTCGCTATGAAACACACTAGAACTAGCTCTTCAGAGCATTAATGTGTATTGTATTTCATTCATCAGGTTGCGGTATCCGACATATCCGACATCCGTTACATCTTGTGGAATTTAGGGTAAGACTCCATCAATGCTGAGATGGCGCTGAGGTGTACTTAATAATACGTAACCACAATAATCGGGATCAAAAACCTGATATGTATTTGCACTTAGAATTCTTATTAAAAAGATTTGGAAACATCATTTTACCTCGACGTCCGATAAGTAGCGCACCAATCGAACATTTCGCATGAATAAGCACTTATCACTAAAAGCTGTTAACAATTCTAGTCGAGAAGCGATTCATCTTGAATGATTTAGTAGTGATTATTCAAAATAACGTTTGCTGTTCACTGTTCCGTTGGTGCTAGATACTAAACTCATTGGAAATACGCCAGCTTCGAATAAATGTATAATTTATTGATTCTTTACACTCAAAACAATAGATTCTCTACTGTTTATCTTGCAGTTTATCTTATGACAGTACTTTCCGACTTATATTAGTATAAGGACAGCTTCCTACCGAATTTCAGAACTGAAGCGTCAAGACACTAAACTGAAATTATTTCAAATTCTTCATCTCTTATTTAAGAGCCACACTCTTGTCGATGTAACATTCTCCATGCTACTTTTTAGGGAAAAATAGGGCAGTGGGTGCCCTCTTGCCTTCCACTCCGCAGTACTCTGTCTGACGCGAATGGGATGGCGCCCAAAATAGTCTATTTCAAAGCCGCACTAGGACTCCTGACCTCCGCCTCTGAATAGTACTGACAGTTCCTGCTGCCCTCTGTCAGGAAAAACCCTCTGTCCGTCAAATTAATACATAAATATTCCTATAGAGTTTTCTCCATACATTTTTCACCGTCTCCACTTGAATCCAATATCTTATAATAGCACACTGATTACGTCTGTCATATTTTGCATTATAAATTATTAAATATCAAACACGATTTGTATGGTCGTGGCATGACGCTCTGTCCCGAAACGTGTTAAATAAGCACACACGCCTGTGCGATTCTAATGCAACATAATTACATCAATGAGCCCATTTAACTAGCTTATAGGCAAATGGATTGTACTTACAGGGTGTAAGTGACATCGTAACGAAAACTTTGAGGGAAAATTCAGACCATGATTCTGAGTTCATATCGTCACTGGAAAGGCAAAATTACGTAAGCGCCAAAAGGCCATTTCGAGAAAAAGCCGTTTAAAGTTTCATTTTTTCGTTTTTTTATCATAACTTTTTACCCAATTATCCAATTTAGATGATGTCAATGTAAGGTTACATTGTTTTTTAATTTTCTATCTCCAGCAATACATATCATAACAGTTGGATTGCTATTTTAGGATATAGTGGCGCTTACGTAAAAATGACTTCAGTTTACAGTAAAGCAAATTTACTTACAGCTCTTACGACAATGCATACGAGAACGACAATATTTCTTTAAATATAATAATACTGTAATGTTAGCGGAGTAAAAGTTACTGTAACGACTTTTACACATCTGCTTTCATTATGTGAAAATTGCGTAAAAAGTGATCGATTGATTATGTCAGTTCACCAAAGATTCTTTAAAGTAAGTTTTTGTAATATCTTACATAGGTAAAAAGACGTAAGAGACAAATAATTATTCTTAATACCTCCTTAAATTACTTATTACTTCAATTGATTTATAAAAATAGCTATTAAAATACTGAAGTGCCAGAAATAAAGTTTCATAAAATATGAACAATAGCGTACAACCCGTTATCTGTTTGTAAAAGTTTATTATTAACACTTTCAAAGACAGAACGTATACCGACGTTCTGATTCCAAGGTGTCATACTACTTATTATGAACCACCAATGACCCATGGTCTCTGTCCGTGAAAGGGTTAAACGGTTTTATTTAGCTAAACCCGTACGGTATTTATTTGTATCAAAATTAGAAATTGCAATTTAAGTACCTTCCTGTTGTCAGATTGATCTGAAATTTGGTACACACCTTTAATTCCGATGTCAATACAATATAATAAAATCAATAACATTATAAATCTAAGATGGCAGCCGGTACATAATGGGGGATTACATATTTTTCCAAACCCCCTCAATATGGGTATCAAATGAAATAGCTACACAAGTAGAATACTGTGATTATGTCAAAATTTAAAATCCAAGATGGCCGCCGTTCTAAAATAGCGGACTAGGTACATATTTTTCCACAACCCCCTCAATATGGGTATCAAATGATAGGACTACACTAGTAGAATACTGTAATTATGTCAAAATTTCAAATCCAAGATGGACGATATTACAAAATGACTGAAAGAAGGATGTTGCCCTTAATTTTGTCATTGGCATCCACCGTTCATAATATGCAGGGCAGCACAGTGGATCGCTGGGTAATGATGCCGCCGACGAACTGGCAAGGAGAGGATCAGACACCAGGGTATATGGACCCGAACCAATCCTGCCGATACCTTTCAGTCAGTTACGCTCGTGGCTACGGGACCATACCCAGCAACTACACAACGACAGATGGGCACAGCTGCCCACATGCAGACAGTCGAAGGATATCATGCCTATGATATCCAATTCACTCGCCGACTGCTTCGCTTAAACCGCAATGACCTCCGAATAGTAGTGGGCAGTATAACGGGTCACTGCCCACTCAACAAGCACCTATTTAACTTAGGGATAACGGACAGCCCACTTTGCAGAGGCTGTCTGGACGCAGAAGAAACTGCCCCCCCCCCATGTAATCCTGGAATGCACGGGAGTGTCAGCACAACGGGTAAAAATCCTCAAAGGAATGGGGTCGCTCCGCGAAACCTGTGAAATCCCCAGGAGGCTTCTCAGCTTCTGGAAGGAGATAGGTTGGCTTACGTAGTCAACAATTACACGCATAATGGGCCACCTTAGAGTCTAAATGCGGAAAACAGAGCCCACTAACATAACATAACATATGCAGGGCAGCACAGTCGACCATGCAATAGTATATTTGGGCTCAAAATTGTTTGAATTAGGACAAGCATACGTGGCTCTAAGTCAAGTCAAGTCTCTGGAAGGGTCAAGTCTTTTTAATTCCTCAATATTTTTTTAATTCCTCAATAATTCCCCTTATTGTTTTTCAAAGTATTTACCACGAAGTTTAATACACTTTTCCATTCGCTCGAACCAGGTATTATTTAACATTTATTCCACTCCAAAGTAGAGGTGTTCAAAATGGCTGACTTGAAAGCGTTGGCCGCTTCTTCACCGCACTGGAACCTTTGACCGCGAAGAGTTTCTTTTTTAATTTTATGAAATGTAAAGAAATCATTGGAGCTTAGGTCAGGACTGTATGGAGGATGGTCAAGAATTTCTACGTTTTCCTGCTTCAAATAATCGTTTGACGAGCGGTGTGTGAGCTTGCGTTGTCATGGTGCAGCATCCTGCACCCCTGCGCATCATCATGCGTCGCTTTGGGTTAGATTTTCGAAGTTCGGCGATGACTTGTGGTAAACAAATTGAGGTATACCAATCCGCATTAACCGTCCAACGATCTTCAAGTGCAATTGTCGCAACATGACCGATTTTCTCCACGAAGGTAGCCACCATCTTCTTTGAAGTGCTTCAAGAGCAAACAACTTTAGTCGGCTTTGACTCGTTTTGGAAGACCCAAACTGTGGATTGTTGTTTGGAATCAGGATAATAGCATAAATCCAAGATTCGTCACCACTGATGATGTAGTACACGTGATTTGACTCTTCTCGGTTGAACCTCTGAAGAGTTTGCTTACACCATCTGACGCGGGCTACCTTATGATCGTCAGAAAATGCGGGATGTAACGGCAAACTAGTTTCCTCACACCAAGTGCGTCATGCAATATCGTTTAAATGGTTGACCCTGAAATGCCTAATAAAGACAACTAATCCTCAAAAATCGTCATGTGACATACCGAGAATAGAGATTCATTTTCGGACGTGACCTGACAGATTAAGAAACCAACGCTGTGACTAAACAATTGCATTAATCCTAATGCTTTCAATTGTTTTGATATTCGAAATTCCAACAAATTTGAATTTTGAGTTCTCAATTCAAAATTGGCGCTAAATATGCAAATGACAGAACTTAAAAAGTATAACAAAGTCGCTTTTTCTGTCCCTATATCCATTTTGATGCAATTTTCTTTAATAGATAGAGTGATTCAAGAGGAAAGTTTATAGGTATGTATAATAACATCCAATAAATAGTGTAGAAATACTGTTATTTTTGAGGATTTTAATGTGATGTCGTAAATAATTTCATTTTTCCTCAGCATTGCACTCGAGCAAAGCCGGGCGGGTCGCTAATAAATTATAAAATCAATTCTAAAATAGTTTTACTTTTAGATCTATTGTTAAAAAATAACTTCCTGGGAAACTTACTGCTAGCCCACAAACTTGCTTAATAACAGCATAAAAATGCGAAGGCAAATTTACGTACACGCCTTACTTATTCTAAATACTGTAAGTCAAAATTACTTATTCGCCATTCACTGCATAAACATGCTAAGACATTTTTTTCTTATACGCCTTACTTATTTTAAAAGCTGTAAATAAAAATGACTTATAAATAGTCTATTTTTTATTTTCAGTAGTCCAAAATTACTAATAAAATGATACTTTTCAAACTATAGAATGCCAAATTTACTTAAAGTTAATATGTAGTTATTATATAGGAACACAATATTACTTATACACCAGTCACGAAAAAAACACCATAATCTTGTCGTTTAAGAAACTGGAATTGAAAAAAGTCAACTATTTTTAAATTTACGTAAGCGCCAAAAAAGTGCTCGTATCGCAATGCTACCCAGACAGATCGACGCAGCATGAAACGCTGATTCCGAATATATAAAAAACCCAAAATACCTATTTTGGCGCTTACGTAATTTTGCCTTTCCAGTGACGATATCAAGTAGAATTTACCGTCGCAGAATCATCTTCTTCAGTGTTCGTTACAGTGTCACTAACACCCATACGTACTTGTATAGCTACCTGTATGTAATTATGGGGTGTAAGTGACATCGTAACAAATACTAGGAGGGGTGATTCAGCTGATTATTCTGAAATTATATCAAGTGAAATTTTCCATCGCAAAAGTATAGAATTGAAAATAATTTAAAAAATCTAAAAAAGAATCATGAATTTTGCGAAGGAAAATTGCACTTGATATTAACTCAGAATCATGGTCTGAATCAAACCCCCCCCCCCCCCCCCCCCGAGTATTCGTTGCGATGTCACTAACACCCTGTATATCGCACCAAGTATGATCCATTTGCTTCTTCACTGGCTTCAAATAGATCGACGTATTTACAAAGTAATCGATTAACTGCATGATCTTAGTTTAGATCTTTCATCTCCGCCAATCATTGATAGATTTGTTTACGGAATCCAAGCAAATGAATAGGTTACGAGAGTCATCCTGCTAAAAGATCGTTGGTGATCAATAACACAAAATTCCATAAACATATACCTATAGGCCGCCTGTTGTGCTTTTCTGTATATGCTGTCCTTATCTAGTATTTTGTGTCCATTGTGCTCAATAAAGTATTTTATCTATCTATCTATATTGTGTTATGTTACGTAGTGCTGGATTGAAAAAATCGATCGATCTAATATCGACTGATACATCACTACGCTCATACACGTCACAACACTAGCTTACGTACTTTGACAGATCGAATTCTTACCGCGCATTGAGACGATTGTAAAATGTTATCTTAATGAAATATAGGTAATCAATAATTTATTGTAACTAGTCGTTCTGTTTAATAGGAGGTATGTATGATTTTGGAAATAACTTACTTGAAATGTACCAAATGTTGCGTTCGGATTTACACTCGTCATATAATATACTCCGCAGGTGAACTAACGAGGTGATATTCGTCCCAATGCTGAGCACAGGCTTCCCCTCAATCAACCGGACGGGGCATGGAACATACTCCACGCTGCTCCACTGCGGGTTGGTGGAGGCATTTGGAGTAGTAGCCGGGACCAACGGCTTAACGGCTTTGGGGGACTGTCCCTTTCTTAGCCGACTGGTGATTACCTGGTTGTCCGAAAATTAAGATGATACCGTGCTTTGGAAGGCATGGTTAAGCCGTTGGTTGGATACGTATAAAAATAATATTAAAAAACTCCACGAGTTTAACTTCAAAGTACTAGTTGAAGACCGTAAAATCTATCTATTCAGTAAGTGGCGTATTTATTACCTGTGGAACATTTTCCGGATAACTAACCGCATTCCAGGGGAGCCACTTCGTCTCAAATTAGACTTGCTGCTCTGATTGCATTCTGGATCAGGGGTTCCTAACCTGACGTTACTTTCATTACACACTTCACACTTTATTATATACGAATTAAAGTGTACTTTTTAAAGTATCTCTTAATTGAGAATCTGGTGAGTTACGAATCTGGTGAATTGAGAATCTGGTAAACTGCTCCGAAATGATTGGTGGCCTACACTTCAGACCCCTAACCGCATTCCAGGGGAGCCACTTCGTCTCAAATTAGACTTGCTGCTCTGATTGCATTCTGGATCAGGGGTTCCTAACCTGACGTTACTTTCATTACACACTTCACACTTTATTATATACGAATTAAAGTGTACTTTTTAAAGTGTCTCCTAGTTGAGAATCAGGTGAGTTACGAATCTGGTGAATTGAGAATCTGGTAAACTGCTCCGAAATGATTGGTGGCCTACACTTCAGACCCCTCTGGTGTCGTTGGTGTCTATGGGCGGGCTTTTTGGCAGGAAACGGCAACGGGACAGTTGCTTTCTTCATTGAATAATCTAAATAATTAATACGAAGTGGTGTTTTGTGGTTAATGATCGCATTAAGTTAGTCGGAAGACATTCGCGAGTGTTATTATATCGGAGTATTCAATAAACAAAGTGTATCTGCCTATTTTCGCTTCGTGCAGGAAGCCGCTTCATAACTCGAAAGTTTATGCGCACTTTTCAGTTAATTCGTTTGGGGTTCGGAGTAGGAGTCTACTCCCAAGGGTGGGGGCTAAGGTTTCATCATCACCATCTTTCATAATTTCATCAATCATCAAGAAAAAAAATACGTAAGACATGGCTGTATGGGCATAGTTCCCTTTGCCTTACCCTTCGGGGAAAACCAAAACAAAAAATATGTCTATGGGCGACGGTAGTTGCTTACGATTAGGCGATCCGTTTTATAAAAAAAAAAAACACAAGTTCTAGTGTATAGTTCAGTTAACAAAACTACTGCGATATCCGATTTCTACTAGTAGGTACTATAGACGTATTTTCATCCATCCATCATCCGATTCGATCCCCAAAAAAACATTAAGTATAATACGCAATGTTAATGTAGCTTTATAGTTGAAAAACAATTTATTAACTGAAAGAATGTAGCTACCATTGAAAATATATTAGTAGAAGAGCATTATATATTTAGGTACCTGACAAAACTTTATTATTTCTAATTAGTGCCTCACCTTGTCTAAATTTTCGATTTGTTTACCAATTTCTCAACTTCAATTTGAGTTGTACTTTCTTGTTTCATTTCGTTTTCAATCTTGGTTCTACCTCAAAAGGTAACTTTTGATTTGTGCCCTGACACGGACAAGGGATGCTGGACAACTTTTCTTTGGAAGTTCTTATTTATGATTTTGCTGAAATAATTACTTTTTGCGACGGCGACTTTGCCGGTTCTTTGTTGCTTTGCTACCACTTTGCTACTTATATTTTCTTTGAGAATCTTCTACTTATCTTTACCCTGTTTTATTTTTATTTATATATTAGAATGCTCTATACCGCAGGTTGATTGTTGGGAGACCTATGCCCAGCAGTCGGACGTGTATAGGCTGTTTATAAAAAATCAAATCAAATCAAATCATTTATTCATAATATTCATATTATGTTATTTGTACATTAGTGGTTAGAACATTGGGGCTTCGGGTTCCCTTCGTTCTCATAATATTATATTCTCAAAATATTACATTCGGAAAACATTTTTCATACAAAATTCTATAGCAATTTCATGTTTTGACGTTTAGTAAAAAAACTGATTTGACTACTAGGAAACTATTTAAGATTTCTGCTAACAAGACAGTGTCATGTTATCAATTATAATTTGTATTTTTGATAATATAAGGAACATTTAAAAACAAATAAACAAATCACAAAACAACATTTATTAACGATTGCTAAAGCGTGGCTTTTATATTTTGAAAAATTGAAATTGGCTTTTATATTTCATACTTCACCCCAAAAGGGAAAAGATGAATGCACCTTTATAACTTCCTTAATTTATTTTGCCAAACACATTCCTTTACATTTTGCAAGCACTTTATTTCCTTCGTTTCCTTTATGACATTGTTATTCCTGTGTAAGGAAAATCTCGTATGAAAATTGTTAACGTATGAATAATTTTCGTCGATAATTTCAATATAAATACGTGTCCTGGAGTTGGGGTAACTTCTCCATACAATTATAACGCTACGATCGAGTAAAGTGGAAGTGAGGCACTTGTCTACCATACAATTACTACTATCAGAGCCACGAGTAATCAAAAGACAACTTGGGACAAGTTTTGATACGTAGTGTTAAAATTAATTCTTCATCATTAATTTCCGTATGGTGACAAAGTATACTTTTCATTTAATATCTATGATTGAAAATTACCACTTCTAGAAATGTCTACTGCTAGAAATGACCACTTCTAGAAATAACCACTTCTAGAAATGACCACTTCTAGAAATGACCACTTCTAAAAATTACAACTTCTAGAAATGACCACTTCTAGAAATGACCACTTTTAGAAATGATCACTTCCACGTTCACCTTTTTTTTTCTCCCGCGCTTGTCGTCGTAAAACCATGTGAAGAATTGTACCCTTGAACGATGAGCGATCGTTTGATTACCTATCACTATACCATAGAATATAGAATAATACTAATAAAGTATAATACTGTCTGACCAAGTAGAACAATAGCGTACGGTCACGAGTACTAATAAGTATGTATACACTTTGAAACCATGTCACATTAACTTTTATGGCAAATTAAACCGTAGGTCTCATTAAATGACCAATATGATAGTGCGACAGGGTTCTAAAGTGGTGACATGATATTGCTCATAACTGCTGTACATATAAATAGTACATACGAACATTATTTTCCTAGCGTGTAGAAAAGTAGTATACGTAAAAATAGTGCTTATGAAAATAGAAACAACACGTGCAGTCGCAAAAGCTAGTTTAATTTACTTACAGGTTTTTCCCAGGGTTACAACAACAACAACTTTTCCAACAACTAACAACAGCAGAATGTCCAGCAATGGAATGTTTGTATGATAATAATTGCAGTTGCAAGTGCAATATAGAAGACATGTGGTAACAATCGGCAGACGAAGAAAAAAATTGGCGCGAAAAAGTTGATAAATCTTGTGGATTTGTCGATTTTCGGCCGCTTCATCATACCATAGCAGATAGCAGGCCAAGCGTCTTTGTCCTTGCGAATACCTGAAATTCACCGTAACATTATAAAGCTTACAATGCTGCTGTCGTGTGGGTTATAACCCAACATTATCAACCCCATCAACCCTGTGACGCGGCATGTAACGACTACTTACTGATGTAAGTAAGTAGACTTACTGATGTAACCGGGACCAACGGCTTAACGTGCCTTCCGAAGCACGGATCATCTTACTTTTTGGACAATCAGGTGATCAGCCTGTAATGTCCTAACCAAACTAGGGATCACAAAGTGATTTTTGTGATTATAATGAAAACGACGTAAGCACATTTATGATTTGATTAGACGTATACGGAAGTGATTTTTGTTAACAAAACCTCGTAAGCTAGTTTCAAACCAGGTAAAAAAACTGTGGTCTCAATTTTTACCCACATAAACAGCCTATATACGTCCCACTGCTGGGCAAAGGCCTCTCCTCAATCAACCGGAGGGGGTATGGAGCATACTCCACCACGCTGCTCCACTGCGGGTTGGTGGAGGTGTTTTTACGGCTAATAGCCGGGACCAACGGCTTAACGTGTCTTCCGAAGCACGGAATCATCTTACTTTTTTGGACAATCAGATGATTCAAGCCTGAAAAGTCCTTACCAAACAAAGGACAGTCTCACAAAGTGATTTCGACAATGTCCCCATCGGGAATCGACCCCGGGCCAGATCGTGAGCCTAACGCTCTAACCACTAGACCACAGAGGCTACAATTTTTACCCGCATTGTAATTAATTGAAAGAAATCGAGGTTTTGTTGAAGAAAATCACAACAGAATGTGGTTTTACAAAATGGCGCGCACGTGATTTTCACTATAAGGCAAGAAAATGCGGAAGTAACCTTGTCTGTCCGTTACGCTTAAACAGTTGAACCGATTTTAATGAAATTTGCTATTTAAGATCTGGGCGAGAACACTCCTAAGTAGGTTTTATCCCGGAATTCAGCCTCTGAGGGGACGAAAAGGGGATGGAAATCGTGTCGCTCGTGATGACCGAAGTCTAAGCAGACAATGACGTGGGCAGAAAGCTAGTTAGCTTATATTTTAAACTGCGCCTTCACTTAAGTGAATAGATGACATACTTAGATAGATTTTAACATGCTCTCTCTCTCTTTATTTAAGAGCTGCGCTCTTGTCGGTGGAGTAAGCGCCTCCATTTTCATTACTCCATAGATAGGGCGTGTAGAACGGTGGTTGCCCCAATCGCCTTCGGTTCCGCAGTACACCGACCAACATGCTAAGTGTCTGTATTTATATCAAGCATTTTTTACTCTAGATTGAATATGTGGATAACTCATATGGGACCACGTATCGCGTCGAGCCGGCTCGGCCAACGGGTTTGGCCAGATGGTTCGGCCAACGGGTTTGGCCAGATGGTTCGGCCAACGTATATTGGAGACGTAACTGTTGCCATTTCTTGTGCTACCGCTGACGTGTCGCTAAAATGTCTTTCTTTTTATACAGGTAGCTGGGTTGTGCCAGCGGAGCGTGCTGCCCGCCTACCAGCTTCAGTGCGTAGAGGCCTTAAAGCTAACACTATGGGATAAGGTAAGTAAATGGAAGGTAAGTCTTTTTTATTAAAGTCATTTCCTATACCTAAAGGTTGCCTGGAAGAGATTGCTACCTTAGCGATAAGGCCGCCTGTTGTGCTATCAATCTAACTATAATACGTAATGTATTTTTAATATGATTTAAGTGCAATACAATACAATACAAATACACTTTATTGCACCAAAATAAAAAGAAATAATTACAAAAGGACTCTTAACTAAGTACATGGCAAATGGCGGCCTTATCGGCAGACAACCATAAGGTGAGGAAAAATTTTAAAAAATTTAAAGATTGCGGATACAAATTATAAGTACAACTTACCAATAAATACATAAGCAATAAAGAGTTATTGTATTGCAAGTTAAGCTTCAAGCAAGCTGCTTTTAGAGTGAAACTCTTTAACCTGCTTCCGGATTTTTGGAAACCGATATATTCGTAGATCGACGGGGAATCTTTTATCGGTTACAAATTTGGTTTTAATTTTCTGTGCATATTTAATTCGTTTTCCGAAAATCAAACAGGATTGTAAACCACACCCGTTTTTAGCAATAAACCAACAACAATATACAAAATGAATAAAGGATTGGATTAGGCAACATTATACATAATGAATAAAGGATTGGATTAGGTTGGAGTACGTTGTCGTTACATGAGGCATGTCAGGGGCCTTTGGCGGCTCAATAGTAACCCTGAAACCAGAATTGATGAGGTTGGAACTCCACCTCACTACCCACACGATAGAAGAAGGATTGGATATAACTTACGGGGTGCCATTGTAAATATCAATTTCTAATCCTAAATATCGCCAACTTCCTAAATAAATAAGCGCACACAATTTCTTTATTCGTTACTTTTTACACATTACTTTTTTTGTATTTTTTAAATATTTTTCTTAGTTTTTTTGGTGCACAGCACAGGACGACCACATATTGAGTAGTTTGTGACAGATCTGACGTAAGTGAGACAAAAGAATATCACTGTCTACTTGTCTATTTTGTTCTTTTTTGTGTGCTTGCATTTCCAGTAAAGGTTTTAAGTAAGTATTTCAATAAAAAATACTTACTTACTTATAAAAAAGAACATTATACTTAACCATAGATTTTTTCTCGCTTACGCGGATGAAGCGCGGAGCATAGAACGCCCTCAGTTGCTCGTCATCGAATCAGAACCATTTCATCATCATCAGCCCATTAACGTCCCCACTGCTGGGGCACGGGCCTTCCCTATGGATGGATAGGGAGAACGGGCCTTAAACCATCACGCAGGCCCAGTGCGGATTGATGGTTATTAACGACTGCTAATGCAGCCGCGACCAACGGCTTAACGTGCCTTCCGAAGCACGGAGGAGCTCGAGAATAAAACTTTTTTTTTTGTGGTCACTCATCCTATGACCGGCCATTGCGAAAGTTGCTTTACTTCAACAATCGCAGACCGAACGCGTTTACCTCTGCGCCACCGAGCTCCTCAGAACCATTTATTAAATGTAATTGTCATGGATAAACTTGTTGAAAGTCTATGTAACATTTAGAATCTACGTCATTTCGCAAGGTGTTATGAGGAGAAGAAAGGACTAGAAACTGTCGTTCCGGTCACGTCGTAAAATACGACAGAGGGATTGTGTCCTTTCTATCGTAATGGTCAATTCGGTATGTAAGAGAAAAAAAAGTTACGCTTATTCTAAAAATATAAAAAAATACCTTCAAAAATACCTTACATACGCAATTGTTATGGGCGAAAGGCTGATCCCTTGACACCATAAGGTTTATCATATCCATCTTAGGACTTCCTAACTGTGGCTGTAAGATTGCTTTAGTTACTTGTGGCCCAGCCCACCCTATTGGGGATTACGAGCATTATAATTTTTTCTATTATTATTTATGTTTGTATGTAATAAAACTTACGGAAAATGAGCTCAAAATCAACTCAAAGCGTAGCGTAGAGCTTCGGTTACTCACATGCATTGATTGCCTCTGAAATAATCTCGGACAAGCTGATTTGAATTGATACCATCAAGATACGAAATTGGAATAAGGTCCATTGCTGCCTACCAATGCCTATTAGGGACTACGGGAGTTATGTAAGGGTTTCTATCTGAAAACCACACTTTGCTAATAACAAATTAAGAAATGGCCTACATCGTGATTCGAACCAGCGCAAAGCAAAGCAAAGCATATTTTAACTACCTACTGAGACATTCCAACTATTGATATTAATGTTGTGTGAGTAATAAAAACCGAACTGACGCGAATGACGCAAAATAGGTTCATCTGCTTAAAATATACCTAGTATATTATGCTTCTTATGCTTTGGAATGCGAGAGAATAAAAATCAAGTCGAGAGCCCTCAGCGCTCCCCATTTGTCCGGCCAAGTAGTTAATGCTTGCGGCAAATCTAAAATAAATCACTTCAAAGAAAAAACGAAATATTATTTTGATATGTAAACGAAACTCAAACTCAAAAAATTTGATATTCATTTGGTAACATAGTTAAACTTTCGTATTTTTTTTTTATACTACGTATAATATAGGGGGCAAACGTGCATACGGATCACCCATTGACACCCGCAACACCAGGGGTGTCAAAAGTGCGATACCAGGCTTTATTACTAACAACTTCAACATATTTTATGTCGAACGAAAATTGTCGAAAATAAAGTATCAGCTACTTGTTATATTTGTTTTTTACACTACAATACACTTCGACACCACTTCAGAATCAAATTTAATTTTATACATCATCCCCCTAGCTTTATTCCATTTCCCACAGGGTCCGCTTACCTAACCTAAAAATTTGACAGGTCCGGTTTTTTACAGAAGCGACTGCCTGTCTGACCTTCCAACCCGCGACGGGAAAACCAGTCCAATACAGGTTAGGTCACATACCTCCGAAAATACATCTTTCGCGATATTTTCCTTCACAGCTAAGCACGTGGTAATCATTTAGAAACATGAATTCGTAAACAAATTCGGCTATCATTGGTTTAGGCCTGTGCTGGATTCGAACTTGTGACCTCAAAGTGAGAGGCAAGCGTTCTACCAACTTAGCTACCACGGCTCACAACGTTTCCTATCCTACCATTTCAAAATCACCCAACAATTTTTTTATACATTTGCCTCTGCCATTATATGTATTATATTTTTGATTAATACACCGAGTAATGATAACATAGGTTATTATCACGTTAAATCTGAACAGCGCCATCTATGTTGTTTTTGGGGAACGTAGCCAAGAAAGTCACTCATTATTGTAGAATTAAAGATATTAAATACATACAACTAGGTTTCAAAGTTATAACGAGCTCGTTAACGTTAGCCATTGCTAAAAAACTGCTTTCGTCTTCGAGCCTACGTCTTCCGCAAATAATAAAATAAGAATAAAATGGGTTTTTATGAATTCTTCAGACCAAAACCCAGAATATCTTGAACTGTGACCGTAGAATCTATACTAATATTATAAATGGAGAAATGTATGTCTGGGTCTGTTTGTCCGCTTTTGACGGCAAAGCGAAGCGACGAATTGACTTTATTTTGTAAGTGGAGATAGTTGAAGAGATCAAATGTGACATAGGCTACGTTTTGTCTCTTTCTAACCCCCCACTTGCTTAAAATGGGGGTAGAAGTTTGTATGGATCATTCTGCAATTTTCATGGTAGACAGCAAAAAATTGATATGCGGAAGTTTTGTGGCTAACTGAAAAACGTACATCACTTTTTTGTGGAAGTCTGCCCCAAACCCCTTCAAAGAGGAGTGAAATGTTATATGGGAGTTTTCGTAAAACTTGGTACATTAGGAAAGGAGAACAGTGTTACCCCGAATTTAACGTAAGAGAAGCCGCGGGCAAAAGCTAGAAAAACATAAACATAAGTCATCATCATCATCAGCCCATTAACGTCCCTACTGCTGGGGCACGGGCCTTCCCTATGGATGGATAGGGAGATCGGGCCTTAAACCATCACGCGGGCCCAGTACGGATTGATGGTTATTAACGACTGCTAATGCAGCCGGGACCAACGGCTTAACGTGCCTTCCGAAGCACGGAGGAGCTCGAGATGAAAACTTTTTTTTTGTGGTCACCCATCCTATGACCGGCCTTTGCTAAAGTTGCTTTACTTCAACAATCGCAGACCGAGCGCGTTAACCGCTGCGCCACCGAGCTCCTCATAAACATAAGTACTACTTCGTATCGGACGCCGACCTAACCCCCTCTGGGTTTTACATTAGTAATAGAATAAGGAATAATATACTTCGGAAACTTATGCGCCACACCAGCGGCTGAACTAGATTTACCTCACCCCCACCCTTTACCCTCACCTTCACCCTCGGTCTTACTTTAGTCTTCAATCGTATGGGCGTCAGTGACACACACGCAGATGCACGTGTACGATAACTTCAATGTGTATTGATAATCCGCACTTAACGTCTGTATTTCCAACTCGTTATAATCTGGGAGTCGTTAAGGCTAGACTAAATAAGCATTTGCTAGGTAAACGTGATCCAACCTAGACTGCTTACCACCAGGCGACTTACCATCAGGTGAGATTGTGATCAAACGCGATCCTGTTTATTTAAAAAAAGAAAAACAGAATGGTGACCATGACAAGGTTCTAGATCAAATGGCCGGAATAACCGGCGATCGTATCGTAAAGCGTTTCACGACGGCCCAGAGGTCGCATAAAGTAAATAAATTCGTAAACAGATACTTTTTAATGTGAAACCAAATGACAACTGTTTTATACTTTTCGGGGCCGTTTCGGCTTTTTTATTGGCGGTAAAGCTTTGAACGCAGATTGGCTGTTTGAAAACCGAAAGGTGGTTTGAATTTTTAAATTGTTCTTTTTGTTCAATCGGTGTAGGGTTAGCACACAAATTAAAGTGTGCACCTCTTTGTGGCGCATCAACCTGGCTGGCGCGTTTTACGTAATTTTAAAAGTAGATGTTTTGATGACAGACAGGGTCGATGGCGCCCCGAGTGAGATCCTTCAGCGCTCCCCATTTGTCCGGCCAAGTAGTTAATGCCATCTGCGGCAAATCTAAAATAAGTCACGTAAAAAAGAAATGACGCCGTGCGCCGGGCAAAATACTTTTTACTATCCAGCTTCCCCCTTTCTATATTTAATGTAAGAATTATAATAATAAGAAATGGAATAAAGAAACATATTATTAAAGCAACTTGATTTTTAACACCGGTACCACAATGGGTATCAGACAGAACGACTAGTTCAATACTATAGGATATTTGACTGGGTCAAAGATAAATACTATATAAAATTCTAAGATGATCAATAATTATCGACTTATTTTCGAAATTATTTATGAATTAAGTAACAATGAGTACGATATTGACCGCTTTTATTGATGACGTCACAGGGCAGTATTTCCATACAAAATCCAAAAAACTTTTGTTTTGACATATCGTAAAAAGTATCTCATTTGACTAGTTCATATTTCAATAGATATTTTACAATAGCTTTAATGCGCGGTACGAGTTAGATCTGTTAAAGTATAGGAGCCAGTGTTGATGACCATAATGATAGAAAGGACATAAACGCTCTGTCGGATTTTACGACATGCCCAGGAAGACAAGCAGCTAAGACAGATCCCACTGCTGGGCAAAGGCCTCCCCCTCCTCCTTCCATTTTTCGCGGTCCTGTGCGCACTTCGGCCAGTCCCTCCGGCAAGCGTCCAAGTCGTCACGCCATCTCTTTCGAGGTCTGCCACGACGCGACGCCTGTACCCGTCATGAGGCACCCAATGCGTGACGATCCGTGCCCACCGCTCAGGGTGCAGGGTGCAGCTAAGTAGTATTATTCCTTATTCTATGAAGCAGCCGAAGCTTTTTTTATTCGCTCTTAGTTCAACATAGAAGACTAATTAAGTAGACTCCTTAACAATAATAAACTTAAAACAAATGAAGATACAATATTCCATACTTCACCTTCGAAAAGAAATAGCTAAGAAAAGATTTCGGAATGTGAGCCGACAGTAGATAAAAATACTTTGACACATATTTCAGGCGCCTGAGGTCGCTTGTACTTTACAAGGACGGTTTTTATATAAGTTTATCTGTTATTTGTTGGTATTTATTACTATTTCACATACAAAATAAGTCAGATAAAATAAAGCTTATTTCCTACCAGTGTAAGAAGAGACTGGAAATCCATTTGCTTCGATGTTGACAAACTTGTCACTATTATTATCATATTTTCGGACGAAACGTCACTGTGCAAAAACCCACATTGAAGCAGTTAATCTAAAAAATATAAAGCAATATTGCAATTCGACATTTGCGCATATACCATAACAGTGGGTAAGTACGCAATGTAAACAAATGTCAAATTACAATTTGACATTTCTATCGCGTTAGCGTTATCGCGCGCGCGGCACGTTCGTTGCCACCCCCTTTTTATCCCCTTAAGGGGTTATTTCGATCGTAAAACTTATACTATATCCTTTTTGGATATTTTGTTAAGATAGATTAAGCTGTTTAAGCGTAAATGCGGAGTACAGAAAGTAATCTACTTACTAGTGAACTTATAAATTCTGATGACGGACAACCTTTCTATTTCTCGCAATAAAATAACACTCTTTGACTCATCAAATTAAACGTTTCTTTGAAAAAAGGCGAGTGTGTTTCATCTCGATTCAGTTCCACGAGATACCCGCTGAGAAGCTAATATTTCTGTCATTATGTCAACTTTTCACATGTTTAATATATTTTTACGAAATATACGAGTAACCTCAATGTCCTCTCTTATTAAGTGAGTCATTTTACACGTAATAAAGAGAAGCGTAGCGACAAAGTAAGAATGTAATCATACCAATAAATTTGGTCTTTAGTGGAAAGACTACTTGCCTATTTAACACGTTCATGGACAGTGTCTCAACAGAGGACCATATACAGGTGTTAGTGATACCGGTACCGAATTCTGAGGGGGATGATTGAGTTTAAGATTCAGATAATGCTGATAATGTTGTAGTTAAGGTATGTCAAAGAGTAAATAGGATGGAGCATAGAGTGGCTGAGGAGCTATTTTTTTAAATTATGTCGAAGTGAGCGGAGAACAAACTGAAAAAGATAAAGGTAGAGTTGAACTATAAAAGTGTTATACAGGTAGACGCTTGCTACACAAAACAGACATATGTACACAAAACTACTTACTTACTACTTACAACTAGACACCTGTGGTGTTAAAAAAGGCAATTGGGTCGTGTGCTAGGTTCAAGATCAATTATGAAATTCTGATTACTAAATAAATACACATCTAAAAGTAATGAAAAACATTATTTTTTTCTATTTAACTTATGAATTTTTAATCAATAAAAACTTAATATTCGAATTCAAATTCAAATTCAAAAATATCTTTATTCAGTCCAATAAGTCCGACATCTTATCACGTTTTTCTGTGACATCGCAGTGTGCTTTTTCATACAAATTCCATAGTAATTTCATGTTCTGACATTTAGTAAAAAGTAACTGATTTGACTAGTTGGAAACCAGCCTATTAGACATTTGCGCATATAAATGAAAATACGGAGTCCGGTTAATGTACATCCACGTAATGTACGACCTGATAATCCGTGTACATAACAATGTACACGGAATACGTGCGTGTACAATCCATGGTCGGGAAATATTGGCTGCGAATTATCAGTCCGTACACGGATTGCCCATCCGTGTAATGTACATCCAAATAATTGGAAGCCAAGATGGCGGCCACCTATTCTATCAGCCAATCAGGGGTCAGTATCATAGACACAAAACTCCATTGCTATGCGTCGTTTTAATTAGTTAACCGTGTAGCTACATTAGGCAATTTTTTATTATCATAATGTTAGACAAGGACAAAATATAGGCCCAATAGTGCCCTCAGCTTTATTTGTTGAAACCGACCACATTATATGGCTTTTTGGCGGGAACGGAAACGGTACGGCTGCTTTCTTCATTGAATAATCTAAATAATTAATACGAAATGGTGTTTAATGGTCGCATTAAGTTAGTCGGAAAACATTGGCGATAGTTTTATTATATCTGAATATTTAATAAACGAAGTGTACCTACCTATTTTCGCTTCGGTCCAACAAGCCGCTTCATTACTTATTAATTCGTTTCTTTAATTCGGACTTTTTTTTTGTTTCTTTAATTAGTTTATGCGGACTTTTGAGTTAATTCGTTTGGGGTTCGGAGTAGGAGTCTACTTCGAGGGTGGGGGCTTAGGTTTCATCATCATTACCTTTCATCATTTCATTAATCTATTTTTCAATTTGACATGGCTGTATGGGCATAGTTCCCTTTGCCTTACCCTTCGGGGAAAACCAAAATAAAAAAATAGTAGCTTTGTAGCAATTTTAGCCTTTTTCAGCCTAAATCGCCTCCCCTTTTCACCCTATAAAATTTATTTATTTTCAATTGGAAGGGGAATTTGAACATGATGAGTAGTGCTATTTATTATTTTATTTTTTAATGGATTGTTTTTTTGGATCTCATGTAATCAGAGTACATTCTTGCACAAATTGATGTCAGATTTTTTTCGTGACAATCACCCGCTTTCTTTATCTAGGGCGTCGAGGAATGGAGTAAATGGGTGCATCTGAAATAAGAAACACAAAGTAAAAAAATAATAATAACCTCACAACAGCTCTAAATCGACAGAAACAAATAAACATCCTACAACGCCACACCCATACCTAGTCCATTCTGTTGAGGGAATTTTTTTTTTTTTGTGTTCTATCTGTAGATAAATATGGAAAGTGAAACAACATCAAAATAATTGCCTAAAATAAAATAATAAATAGCACTACTCATCATATTCAAATTCCCCTTCCAATTGATAATAAATAAATTTTATAGGGTGAAAAGGGGAGGCGATTTAGGCTGAAAAAGGCTAAAATTGCTACCAACCAAAGCTACTAACTTCCAAGGCATATAATTCAATTTAAAAAAAGAGCTGTCATGTTCTATAAGAGCAGTTTCCACAGAGCAATTTTTTTACTATGGAACATTACCGTCTAGTGCGTAGCATCTCTACTTGGTCTGTGGTATAAATATATAAATATGCTCTTATAAAAGTAATTATAAAATATTAAAATAAACTGTTTCAAATGTGTAAATTTAATTACCTACTGAAATGACTGGACTTTCATTTTATTTTGTATTATATTATATGGCCAGGTTTCAAGACTTAACCCATGTCGGGTGATGGTTTATTAACCAATCTATTATCACATAACCAATCCTTATTAGTCTTGTAAAAATAATTATAGAATATTTTCAGTTGCCAGCGAAATTGTGTTATTCCTGACTTTGGGTCATATGGACTGGGCAATTATGATTTTGGATTCTTTCTGACAAAAAGAGTCTAGTATGAGGGAATGGTTTGTTAACCAATCCATTATCTACATAACCAATCCTTGTTAATCTACCGGTCAATTTATACAAAAATGTAGAATATCTTCAATTGCCTGTCTTCTCGGGTATTTTCCTGGCTTACGGATTGGGCAACCATATCTGACTTAAGATTTGTATCAAAAATTTTCTTATAACAAATGGTTCTAATTTAATTACCCCACAAAGGATTGTGCACGGGACTGAGTTTATGTATTATTGTAAACGTGAACAGCTGGTAAGCATGGCTCCTGTCCACAAACTTTAAGTCCTGACAAACATTTTGATAAAACAACTTTCAAACCTCCAGACTTTTTTTATAAACTGTTTATTAGGATATACTAACATACTGTGATAAAAGTTAACGGCTCTTCGTTTGTTCGTACATTTATTTAAACGTATAAAAATAGAATAAAAAACAAACGAGGTTACCAACAAGCCTGTTTGACACCGTTTCTCTCGCTATATCTTAATAGAGTACATTCCTACTGCGTGTAAACGTAGCACAACCACAAATAATAGATTGATCAATTAACCAATAGGCGACGAGCGAGATCGACCAATAGGAGGAAGTGTACACGGAATATTTGGATGGGCTTTATCACCTTGTGTCGCTTTTGTCCAAGGTGTTAATTCGCAGCCACGGAATGTACGCGATGATAATCCGTGTACATATGGTCACGGAATATTTGGATGTACATTACTCGGTTGGGCTTTATCATGGTCGTGCATTACAGTTTCCCAAAATACGCAATGTCACCAAACGTCAAAAAGAAATATTGGGGCCTAACTACAAAACAAAGACTAAAAGATAAACTATGTTTAAAATATAATCCGTATACGAAAAAAGTCTCGAAGGCGGCGGCGCTACTGTCGCAGATTCTGCATAGAATTATTATGACTTGTCAAGTTAGTTTCATTAAAATCCGCCGACTTCTTTCGTGGCGCGTAATACTATTTAAAACCTAGTTTATTTTTAGTTTGTGTTTTGTAGTAACACTGCACCTTTTTTAAATTAATTGCTATGATGTGGCCTTTTTAAACCCCCTGATCAAAACTCACGCATAACCCACCCACAACACTATAAAAATAATAAAAAAAAAATTCGCTGTCTACGACTTTACAGAACTTACTCAATTTATTTATACATCAGATTGTATTTATAAAAGCTCTGACTCATGTGTTGCCTGAATACGAAATAGATCGCACATTTTTAGCAAAAAAAAAATCTATTCGTGAACATTTTTCCAATATCTCGTACAATGTTTTTCCCATAAATCTAACGCTACAATGCTTTTTGGCGGGAACGGGACAGTTGCTTTCTTCATTGAATAATCTAAATAATTAATACGAAGTGGTGTTTTGTGGTTAATGATCGCATTAAGTTAAAACGGAAGACATTCGCGAGTATTATTATATCGGAGTATTCAATAAACAAAGTGTATCTGCCTATTTTCGCTTCGTGCCAAGAAGCCGCTTCATAACTCGAAAGTTTATGCGGACTTTTGAGTTAATTCGTTTGGGGCTCGGAGTAGGAGTAGGGGGCTTAGGTTTCATTTCATCATCATCACCTTTCATCATTTCATTAATCATCAAGAAAAAAAATATGTAAGACATGGCTGTATGGGCATAGTTCCCTTTGCCTTACCCTTCGGGGAAAACCAAAACAAAAAAAACTAACGCTACAATAAATACTTAGAACATTATTTTGATGGAGCTGAAAGAGGAATTTTAGTTACAGATTTTAAATTAAGTACTTATTAAAAATGCTTTACAAAGGTATAATTAATCAAAATTAATTAATTTTTATTAGGTACTTTGATAACCTTACGACTAAGGAGATTTTTTTTATATAAATAACAGCGTTGACAGCCTTAAGGAAGTAATAATATATTTTATTTATTTATTATTTTTTTAAAGTAACCAGCCCGGCTGATTCAAAGTGATCGCAAAATAATATTAATCTAGTATTAAATAAAAATGCATCGCTCTAATTTTTTATTGCTTTTACAAAATTTTATAAAACTAATTACTTAAAAAATCTTATGAGAGACTAAAATAAAGGACAGATTTAACACACAAGACGTCAACTGTAGATAATTTTAAAAATCTAATAATAAAGCCTTCTTTATTGCTGGCACACAAACGATAAAAAAATATTTTGATAGCCATATTATATAAAAAGAAACAAAATAAATTATTCTTAATGCGTGTTTATATCATCTACAAGAGTGTCTAGTAATGAACCTGCCAGATCTTTGCCAATGAAAAGAAACTTTTAAAAAGTTTTATTTGAAATATAACATTGATATTGAACTTATGGGTAAAAAATATATGTAGAATGATAATGATGACCTTAGAGCGAGGTTACGACAATTTTATTTTTGTTTAGGGCAATAGTCATCATCATCTAGCGTTATCTCGTTTTTACGGGGTCCGCTTACCTTACCTGAAGATCTGACAAGTCCGGTTTTTTACAGAAATGACTGCCTACCTTCCAAGCCGCGAAGGAAAAACCAGCCCAAATAGGTAAGGTCACATAGCTACCTCCGAAATACATTTCTCGGGAATATGGGTTTCCTCGCGATGCCTTCCTTCACCGCTGAGCACGTGAAAATCATTTATCATCAATATCGCAATTTGACATTTGCGCTTATAAAAGTAAGTGCGCAATGCAAACAAATGTCAACTAGCAATATTTATTTTTAAGATGAATTGCTTCGATGTGGCCTTTTTTAAGTTTATGGTTGTCACTGTCTTATAATCGCCTCCTACACGAAACGCTCCAGGATTAGGTGAGGCAACCCTATATTTTTAAAAGCCTATTCTAACAGTGACAACCATAAACGGCCTCTGTGTTCGAGTGGTTGAGCGTTGAGCTCACGATCCGGATGCCACGGGTTTGAATCCCGGTGGAGAAATGTCACAAAAATCATCTTTATGATCCCCAGTTTTGGTTAGGACAGGTCTGAAAGTAAGATGATCCGTGCTTCGGAAGGCACGTTAAGACGATGGTCCCGGTTACTACTTACTGATTTAAGTGAGTAATCGTTACATGAACCATGTTAGGGGCCTTTGGCGGCTCAATAGTAACCCTGACACCAGGGTTGATGAGGTCGGTAATTCACCTCACAACCCACACGATAGAAGAAGAAGAAGCCGATTTGTATATTTTGAAGACTATAAATTTGTCGCATCGTGGTAGTCGATGATGTAAGATATGTCACGGTCCGCGCGTACTAATATGCCCAGATCAATAATCAGCTGAACGTGTTAATCGCATTTACAAAAGAAGTTTAAGAGACAACTAGCTGGAATCCAAAAAGTAAACAAAATTGCGCGCACGCTTCAAAAATAACACAAGGTGACGTAACTGGAGAACTAAACGGATACTCTGACTATTAGTCAAAAGGAAAATGGCGACATTATTTATTGTCATACAGAGATCTTTATTCTTTTGAAATAAGGTAAGTTTTATATATAGACGCGACGGCCTCTGAGTGTCGTGACGATTGACGGACGTTGGCATGGCATGAAGAATAGAAAGGTACATAATAATAAGTATTACTATTAATATTAACACTCATTCTGTCTGAGACAATAACTGAGACATGAATGTGAACAAATATATCTACCTCAACACCATGGAATTGTCTCATTTCCACACGGTCCACTTCTTCTTCTATCGTGTGGGTTGTGAGGTGGATTACCAACCTCATCAACCCTGATGTCAGGGTTACTATTGAGCCGCCAAAGGCCCCTGACATGGCTCATGTAACGACTACTTACTTACATCAGTAAGTAGTAACCGGGACCAACGACTTAACATGCCTTCCGAAGCACGGATCATCTTACTTTCGGACAATCAGGTCATCAGCCTGTAATGTCCTAATCAAACTAGGGATCACAAAGTGACTTTTGTGATATGTCCCCACCGGATTCGAACCCGGGACCTCCGGATCGTGAGCCCAACGCTCAACCACTGAACCACGGTGGTCGTTACGGTTCGCTTACCTAACCTGAAGATTTGACAGGTCCGGTTTTTTACAAAAGCGACTGCCTGTCTAACCTTCTAACCCGCAAAGGGAAAACCAGCCCAATACAGGTTAGTTCACATATCTCCGAAATGGATTTCTCGGTAATGTGGGTTTCCTCACGATGTTTTCCTTCACCGCTGAGCACGTGATACCGACAAGAACGTGGGTCTTAAATTAGTGATGGCCAATATTATTTTTTTAGATTCGTGTCCTGGTTAATTCTCACTATTGTTAATTTAGTTAATTGTTGTGATACACTTTATTTTGATATACTTACATAATACTAATAGATATAAGTACATGTTACTATTAGACACTTCATCCTGCAGACCAACTGTTTAATCAGTTTTGGAGGGCATTGCTAAATTGCATATTTAGTATTAGGATTTAATAAATCAGAAATGAAATGAATCAGAAATGAGGAGATCCGTAGGAGAACTAAAGTCACCGACATAGCTCGAAGAATTGCCAAGCTGAAGTGGCAGTGGGCAGGCAGGACACATAGCGAGGAGAACCGATGGCCGCTGGGGCGGAAAGGTTCTCGAATGGCGACCATGTGTCGGGACGACGCTCAGTGGGTAGGCCCGCTACAAGGACCGAAGATCTGGTGAAGGTCGCGGGAAGCCGCTGGATGCGGGCAGCGCAGGACCGATCGTCGTGGAGATCCTTGGGGGAGGCCTATGCCCAGCAATGGGCGTCGTACGGCTAGTAATTATGACTTAATAAATAAATAATTTAGCCCTGTACGGAGAAAGCGTGAATCACATCGTATTGTCATGGGTTTTAATCCCGAGTCGGGCTCTAAACCACTGATTTTTTCTTTAAGAGTTTGAATTCATGTTTGAATCTTGATATCACGTGGTTTCCAGGTTTTTTTCCAGGTTAATGGCAATAGGGTCGCCTTTCATGGGTCTTAGACATAGCTGACCAGGAGTGGGTGTGTATCCTATTACACCCCTGCCTACCCCTCTGAAGATACAGACAAGATGTCATGTTATCTTGTTATGTGTCAGGCTAATTTCCAACTAGTCAAAACTCGTAATTAGGGGAGAGCGGGGCTGAAAGTGCCGATTTTGACAAATCCTTTTAAGATTCGGATAAAACAAGTACTATGTCTGAAAGTAGTGGTTCATCCTAAGCCAAATTTATTAGGAAATTAAAACACATCAGTTTTATAATAATATATTTATTCGTTATATTTTTTAATATAAATCAACAGTTTTTAAAGTTTAATTGTATATACTAAGTATTATAATAAAAAAAAACAAGGAACCTTCTTATGTAATTATTCAAACATAAAAACGTATTTTTAATCAATAGTTTGGACTTATTTTTATGCAAATGAGATCAATTATTAAAAATATCAGTCTATACGGACTAGTAAACTACCTGCTATAAACAGTAAAGATTTCTCTTTTATTACTTGGTTAGGGGTTGGTTGTGCCGCGGCACAAGCAGCCCCACATGAACGGCACATTTTACCCCGATAGTGTGATATTTTGTCTCACATATAAAAATCACTGTACACAAAGCATTAAAATTACACTGCATAACAAACTAGGATAAATAACAAACATTTTACAAAAACTCACATATTAAAAGCACGAAAAATGCTAGCTTGAAACCAAAAAGTATTGAAACGAAAATATTTACTTACGTGGCGCTGGAGGACCCTCACATGCAGTTCGACTCGGTCCGCGTCGCTGACGCAACTAAAATGGCAGCCGCGTGTGTGCGACTGTTAGGCCTTACGCGACACTATACGATCGTATACGATCGTATTTCTTTCTGTTTTTGAGATATTCGCGTCGGCACAATTTACCCCCGGCACTTTCAGCCTCGCTCTCCCCTACTATGGAATTTGTATGAAAAAGCACAATGTGACGTCATAGAAAAACGTGATAAAATGTCCGACTTATTATTACGTTTTTCTTGATTAAAATTCATAAATAAGTTAAATAGAAAAAATGAAATGATTTTCGTTAGTTTTAGATCTGTCTTTATTTAGTAGTTTAGTTTCATAATTTATCTTAACCCTACACGATCTGGAGGTCCCGGGTTCGATTTCCGGTGGAGATACATGACATAAAACATTTTGTTATTAGGACATTGCAGTTTCATTTCATTTCATATTGTTACGGACTTTTCTACAACAAACATTCATTATGACGTTCGGAATTCAAATCTCGAACGAAAGTCAATTTTACGACCATAATAGCAACTGTTTTAAACCTTAATTCATTATTCACAAAGGTTACTGGGCCTTATGTTTCATTATTAATCAGTTATTAAAATTAAAGTTGGTACTTAAATACCGACGTTTTGTTCAAATATAATTAGAGAACGAAATCAAACTTAAGGAAAGTCATTATAATTAGAAATAATTAACAGTAAAGGAACGTTTACACGTAAAATGTAGGCAGACTACCGCGCCTTATATCGAGGGCTTAAACCAATAATAATAATAAACATTTAGATAAACTGTCTTAAGGGGCCTCTACGTGTTGGCTTCGGCCCCACGCACGCGTTCCAAAAGTCCGGGCCTCCATAGGGCCGAGATAATATGAAAAAGACATAATAATAATAGCACAGATACTTAATTATTATACCCTCCTTCCAGTGGCACTTGGTCTGTGACCCGTGTCTCTGGTAAATACCCTCCGAAAGAGGAGATAAACTGTAGTTTAAAAAAAAATACCGTACGACGACGTATATCCGCGTAGATAACATACTCTGCGACTATTGATAAAAACCCTCGATATGATTGTGAGTTTACGTATCTGTATAAATTAAATATACTTAACATAAATAGCCTATATACGTCCCACTGCTGGGCACAGGCCTCCCCTCAATCAACCGGAGGGAGTATGGAGCATGCTCCACCACGCTGCTCCACTGCGGGTTGGTGGAGGTTTTTTACAGCTAATGGAGAGGACTAAAGGCTTATAGACTAAAGGGAATCAAAAGCAGTAAATTAAATATCAACAGCCTATATACTGGGTGTTAGTGACATCGTAACGAATGCTGAGGGGGATGATTCCGACCATGATTCTGAGTTGATATTATGTGGAATTTCCTGTCGGAAAATTCATGAAAATTTTAGTGTTTTTTTGTTTAATTATTTTCAGTTCCATACTATTGCGACGGAAAATTCCACTTGATGTCAACTCAGAATCATGGTCTGAATCATCCTTTAAAGTTTTCGTTACGATGCCACTAACACCCTGTATATGTTTCACTGCTCGGCTCAGGCTTCCCCCTTAATTAACCAGAGGGGGTATATAATTGGAATATTAATTGCAAAATATGCACTTCCCAGCTAGGGAGGTATATTCGTAGACACATCTAATTTAAAAAGTATTAAATCACTCAACAACCTTTAGATCTGTGGATTCTGTGGTACATACATACATAAACCCACGCCTATTTCCCACCGGGAAAAGCAGAGACACAGTTCTCTTGCTTCCTCCACATTCATCAACCGATTCATACACGCACGCCGGTTCAGAGTAGATCGTACTAAACGTTTTCTAAGGACATCTCCAATTTGGTCAATGTAAGACCTTCTCGGTCTTCCTCTGCCAGCCCTACCATCAACTTTCGCTCTATATACCGCTTTCGCACTTCTATTCTGTGGTAATTATTTCATAATTATGTCTTAAAAGCTCCGAAGTTCGACTTAAAAGCTGTTAACACACTCAATTGCTTAACTTCGCCCGTTAAGGGAGCTTTTACACGTATTAGGCTGTTGGAACTTTTTAATAATAAAATGAAATGAGTCAAGTCACTAGTACTAGAGAATTGTTTAAATTAAACTGATATACCTGCTACTTTTTAAACTGTTATCGTGCTTGTTTTTTTAATACATAATAATAATTTATTGCACAGAAGGAACATAACAACATAAGAAAATAAATCGGAAATCGATTCGGAAAGCATCGATGATTAGGAGAAAGGCGGCCTTATTACTAAGGTAGCAATCTCTTCCAGGCAACCTTTAGGTATAGGATAAGTACCTCGACATCAGAGGCAAAAAAATGTAAGGATATATGTCCCCACCGGGAATCGAATTTCCAAGTAAGTCATCATTATTAATTCAAGCGCTACGCTCTGTCGGTATAGCGTTCTCCATTCTTATCTATCAAAGGCAAATTCTTTGACTTCTTTAAAAGACACGCTCGCATTCTTAATTTGTTTCAGTCAGTTTTGATCTTCCCCGTCATCTCTTTCCTTCTAACATCCATTCTATAATGTTTTTGATATATTCGTCCAAGCAGGTATTCATTACAATTAGTTTCAAGTCATTCAGCGGCAAAATTTTCTCTGACATTCTGAGAAACCCGTGGTCGTATGCCGTGATAACCAAAGTATTAGAACCGGTTGGCATTCAACCACGGATATTTTTTTAAAGAACGTCTAGGGCCCTGTGCCGAGATTTTTCTAGCAGCTTCTTTTCCCCGGCTATACAGGTTGTGAGAAGCTGCAGTAGTTTTAGGCGGATGAGACGTTCATTATGTAAAAATTGACGATTCAAAGTGTAACTATGTTACCTACTGAATAAAGATATTTTTGAATTTGAATTTTGAATTTGAATATCTCCTAAACATCACTACACATAACCCTCCTTTTTGCTTCGCCGCAGTCGGGTAAAATACAAGTCAAAACGATTGCGCGTTTCAATATCTTTAAAGGAAACTGAACAGGCACCTTCTGGATGAACGAGCTCCATCTTAGGCCTCGTCAATGCCTTCGGGCAAATCTGGGACCAACTGATGAGTAAACCTGACGTGTAGGTACAGCCGGTGTGAAACGTTACTAACTGTTCCACTTATCATCTAAAATACAATTGGCTTATTATTATAAAATTGGGTAAGTAATCTATAAAACAATACTAGCATAGAATTTTGTGTTATCGTAAATTGTAAAATGATTCGATTGTGCTTGTGTTTACCGATTTACTTCTCTACTAGCTTGTAAATGAAGATGTGGAATGTTTTCAGCTGCTCATTACACGTAGTAGTTACATGAACCATGACAGGGGTCTATGGGGGCTCAATAATAACCCTGATAGGTTTAGGTTTCAGGCCACAACCTAATAAAACCTAACCTAAAAAAAAACATTATCACTCCTTAACATTGACCTGTGCAGCTGTTCGGTGGGCAAATTTACAAATGTGGCATTTGGCTATTGTTCTAGTTAAATAATACCAATTGTTATGTCTTATATGTGTTTGTTTCAGTCGAATTGGTTTTTACTGTAATAGCTGAATGGAAAACTGTAAAAATAAAATAAATAAATAAATTAACTTCATAATGGTGCTAATTCCTGTAAATACCATCTAATTTTATTTTAGGTTATATCTGTCATTTTCTTATCCGCCGAAAAGGAAAGGGACGGGTAATCGACAAGCATAAAATTTATGGAACACACGTCAATTTTAAGCACAAATCTAAAACAACCGTCTAAAAATTCGCCCGGGTTATTCATTTATTTACTCATTCTTCCTAAAATTAAGAGCTGTCAATCATCCGTCCCTTTCCTTTTCGGCGGATAAGAAAATGACAGGTATAACTTAAAGTAAAATTAAGAGATGTCTGCAGGAATCGGGGCCATTGATTATTTTAATTGGATGGTATCTTACCATACTTATTGATTTATTACATCGTCTCTCTGCCCACCTCGACAGGGGTCATGGCGTGACTTTATGTTTCTCTCTCTTTATTTAAGAGCTGCGCTCTTGACGGTGGAGTAATCGCCATTCTTCTCTTCTTCCCGCCAAAACCTTCACCTCCTGATACGACACGACCTGCACCTTGTCTTTTAACACCTTTTGTTTTGCACCTTTTCTTCTTTCTTTTTTTCTTTTGTGACTTGATGTATACACGATAAATAGATACATAAACACATTCTTATAATAATGAAAATTTTTACAAGAAAACGGCTATTTTTAACCTCGTAACGCCGAAGCATAATTACGATTTCGAAGTAATAAACGACGGTGGTACCTTGAAAAGGACCAAATTTTTGTAGTCGTAAAGGCCGAGCACTTCAAGTACAAATTTTAAAGTGTTAGAGTTATCCGATCGGGTTCAAATTAAGTGGAGACCTATGTAAGGATGAATAGAAGACATTTTTGAAAAAATTACGTTTTTTTTTTAGTTCTTTCAGAAGGACTCCCGGTTTAAGTCACTACTTTTAGTAAAATCTGGAAAATATTATTATTATAAAGGGTTATGTATTTTTTCATTAAAATACATACCTATTTGTACGTCATAAATATGTGTATATACTTACATATTTAAATATAAAATAAGTAACGAGTTTTAGTTTTTATGATGTAGTTTGTGATTAGTCCCTCTGGAAGTACATTAGGTTTTTATTATTAGGAAAGAAATTAATTCATGGTGTCAGTTTAGATCATCATTAGAAGGAAAAAGGAAATAAAATGAAGACGGTAGTTTTTTTTAATAATAAGATCACGTAAGCAAGTCAGTCTATATCGGTATGATTTAATCACATATAACAATTTAAAAAAGTATTTGAAAAATATCCGGACATGACACCTAAAGTCCCTTGCAAAGGACTAAAAAAGTTTGCTTTCATATTGCTAACGATATCGATACGAAATTGATAAAATAACTATGTCATGTTGTTGATTATTATATTACCTGCAATTTCTGAAAATAATGTGTATGAAAAACTACGAAATTCGATTATTAACTTGATTTTTTTTTACCTCGTCGCCGTGTGCGCACCATCTTTACCAATAAAATGACAAATTACGACAAGTGATACATATTTCTTTTTTATTAAAGCCACCTATTCACGAAATTGAATGAACTAGTTCATAGACAAAATACTTTTTTTCTCAATCGGCGCAAAGGTTTGAATTAAATTGACAGGCAAAGTTTTGGTACTTTTAAAAGTACCTTCGTTGATTATTAGAACAAACTATTTCAAAACCTTCGGCCTTTATGACTACAATTATTTGGTCCTTCTCAGAGGACCCCAGGGCTTACGAGGATAATAGGTAAACAATTTCTATTCTATTCTATTCTATTATGGACCCTCCCCCCCCTTGACTTAAAACATATACATAAACTTCGCATCGTCCTTTCTTATCTTCTCTATTTCCGTATGCATATAATCCGGGTGCTTTCAAGGCCAGAGTGAACAGGCACCTTCTGGGCGAGCTCGCTCCATGTTAGGCCTCGTCAATGCCTTCGCGCAAGTCTGGGGCCAAGAGCAAACCCATCAAAGGTAAAAAATAATATATTAAGTATTCAACACCCATCCCTATCCGCGATTAAACTCGGCAAATGATTGAGGTCGGTTATATTAGAACTCTAAGTTCTACTGTTATAATCTTAAGAGTCAAACGACAAAAAAGTGAGTGAGTAAATGCCAACATTTTCCGAGAGCTTCGTTTGGTTACATTTTCATAGTCAGGCTGATCGTCTTCTTCTATCGTGTGGGTTGTGGGCTGCATTACCAACCTCATCAACCCTGGCAGATCATCATTGAGCTGCCAAAGGCCCCTGATATGTCTCATGTAACAATTACTCACTTACATCAGTAAGTAGTAAGGGACCAACGGCTTAAGGTCACCTTACTTTGGGACAATTAGGTGATCAGCCTGTAATGTCCTAACCAAACTAGGAATCACAAAGTGAGAAAAAAAAATTAAGTAAAATGGTAATATTTGTAGTGTCTGGAGCCTATGTTGCCCTGTGTTTTAGGACTCCAGGCGTCCACCGCCAGAAAGTCATGGTCTAGGGAAAATAAAAAAATAGAAAAAACAGTAATAGTCCTGTTGATTTGGGGAGGAATAGATCCGCGCGTACAGTCAGCATGGCTATGTTACCAGTCTTCCTGAGGGTGATTTAATACTCTAGGGTGTGTATGAAATGACTTTCATAAAACTTCCTCCATAAGGTTAAACCGGCAATTACTTGGAGGCGATAAGTTGTGAACTTGTGATGGCACTTTGAAGTTGGAAAAGATAATAAAAAGTAATTTTATTTATTTATTTTAGGAAAACCAACAGTTATAAAAATACAGTACTAAATAAACTAATTACAGTTTTTACGGACAAGTCGCTTCCTTGATTCAGTTCGGGATTCGATCCGGAGTTCCCAACTTCGAATCTCGGTGGGGACGTAATATCACCAAAATCACTTTGTGAGTCCTGGTTTGCAGACTGATCACGCGATTGTCCAAAAGTAAGATGATCCGTGTCTCGGAAGGCACGTTAAGCCATTGGTGCCGGTTAATAATTTTACTACTTACTTACTGATGTAAGTAGGTACGTTACGTAGTCGTCACTTGAACTATATCAGATGCCTTTAGCAGCTCAATAATAACCTCGAGGGTTGATGAAGTTGGTAATCCACGTCATAATCCACACGATAGAAGAAGACTGATAAGCTTAATAGTAATTAATATGATATCAGTGAGTTATCCACAGGTATCATAACTGCCTATATATTACTCAATCAACCGGAGGGGGTATGGAGCATACTCCACCACGCTGCTCCACTGCGGGTTGGTGGAGGTGTTTTTTACGGCTAATAGCCGGGACCAACGGCTTAACGTGCCCTCCGAAGCACGGAATCATCTTACTTTTTCGGACAATCAGGTGATTCAAGCCTGAAAAGTCCTTACCAAACAAAGGACAGTCTCACAAAGTGATTTCGACAATGTCCCCATCGGGAATCGAACCCGGACCTCCAGATCGTGAGCCTGACGCTCTAACCACTAGACCACGGAGGCTGTATCCACAGGTAATTATACATAATTCATAATCATTTATTTGCAATACAAATTGTATTACGATGTCACTAACACCCTGTATATGCTGAACTTGTTATTCTCTTAGTTATTCATGATTCAAATATAGTAAATTAAAATAGTTTTAGGCTCGATTCACGGTCAAAGAAAGATGATGACGCTATGACGTCATGCGACTGACGAATCCATAATTTTCTCAAAATGACAGCGACTGGTCAAATAATTACACCTACGAACACAGATGAATTAAAATAAATGCGATTGGATTATTACCACTTATTATGTTTTATATAGATATGCAAGTTAATTATTTTTAATAAACTTGATATGTATTTTTATCCAAATGACTTTTTATAGACTTTAAGTTAGGTATATATATCCGGACGCAGATGAACTTTAAACTTTTTGTATAACTGGTTATCGTATTTTTCTTTGAAATTATGTTTCGGTATTTACAAATTATTGATACCTACCTTTTTACCTTATACTGGTTTGTTTTATTGTATTTTGCCTAATAAACTAACTGATAAAAACCCAAATGATCACCTTTATAAATAAGCGCATGATTGCAGTTTTCTGACTCCGAAATTGTTTGTGATTTCGTACCTACCATGTTATCTTCAATGTTTATAATTTTGGATTTACATTCATAGTACCATGGTTAAATATACTTCTGCGGACCAAGGAAACGACCGACTACTGTTGTAATAGAGTTATATAATTATAGTTACTCTACTCACCTTCAACAGCCATAAAGATTGCAGCACCCATAACACTGTACAAAACCAAACACAAAGTCAAAAACAAATGCGTGAACCACTTCTTCGACAATGTCCTTAACTTATTATAAAACCAGAAAGCCGACTTCTCTCCAGCACTGAGTCCACTTTTCGCCGTATTCATTGTAAAGTCCTTAAACCCGGCGAACTGTTTGAACATGAATTCTGACGCTTTATTCTGGTACATGTGCATAAAAGGGTTCATGTAGGGGTTTCCGTGGGGGTCTGAGACATGTGACGCTGGGGTCATAGGGGCCTTGCCATGGTAGGCCATGGGGCCCCAATACACTTGGCCTCTTGCTGTCATGGGGATTCTTGGAGTCGCTGGGGTAGCCGCAGTCGCGACTGTTTCTGGGATGGAAAGCGTGATCTTCGGTCGACTTAGCCTCTTCGGTGGAGGCGGCGGTGGTCTCTTCGGAGGAGCATCTGGGTCGTCCACTACGACCGTGAAGTTTCCTTCCATTTTTTTCCTTTATTTAAAAGCTTCACTCGTCAAGTACAAACTTAATAAGGATACTCTCTTTGTGAGAGAAATAAGAAAAATCCGCGCGCGTTTTTAAACTCGCACGCCACACGAAGCGCCGGCGTCGAAATAGTTTGTCTAACCGAATGACAACAATTTTCGCATCGTGTACGTATATTTATAACGTAGACGTCCGCGTCTCACTCTACTGGCTGGACACTGATTTTATAAATAAAACCCGCGTTAGTTCCCGTTGTGTCATCGCTATCAGTTAAGCGCGTGATTCGAGATATGTTTCCCGAATTTCAGGCCGGTTCGGAAACTCGAACGGGGGGAAGCGCGCGGCGGTTACACACGTCCAAACAGACCGACAGATGTAACTCACGCCCATACATACATACATAAACACATGTCAGTAATCCCTAACGGTGATGTACTTCTTCTTCTACCGTGTGGGTTGTGAAGTGAATTCAACCTCATCAATCCTGGTGTCAGGGTTATTATTGAGCCACTAAAAGCCCCTGTCATGGCTCATGTAACGATTACTTTCTTACATCAGTGAGTAGTAACCGGGACCAACGGCTTGACGGCACGGATCATCTTACTTACAAACAATCATCAGCCTGTAATGTCCTAATGAAATTAGGGATTTTTATTTATTTATTTATTATTTATTTATTTATTTGTACACAATGAAACAGACACAAGAAACATACAAAGAAAACAGATAGTACAGAGATCCAGAGGTCCCGGTTTCGAATTCCGGTAGAGACATATCACAAAAATCACTTTAAAAAATGTAATACCGGGTTCTTACGTCAAAACATCGTAAACAATGCAAAAACAAACATACAATGTACAAATCACTTTATTACCACTAGTTTGGTTAGGACATTGCAGGCTGAACTGTCTCTGTTTTCCCTCTTACAGCATGCACGGAATAACGGTGACTGACTCAAATTAACGTCAAAACGAACGCAAATCTGATTCCCATCAATCGTTGAATGGCAATCGAACTATCAATCAACGTAGGAAATGCTCATAGTAATCGGATTTTAGTTCTAAAAGCATACACACATAAACTACTGGACCAGATAACGCTGCAGATTGTCGGAAAACTAACCAAATAAAACATGTATATAGTTTCTATAAATAAGATCACGCCTATTTTCCGTTGGGGTAGACATAAACATTACTTATTAAATTAATAAAAATAAAAAAACACTTTTTACATGTCATCTTACATAAACAGTAAATTCAGATCACCTCATCGAGGCAACTTCCGACCTAGAGCTGGCAATTATTTTGTCCAAAGCAAACCCCAGACACTTTATACAACCTCGTTTTACACAGACACCACAGACGTTATCGTACACACGCATCTGTGTGTGTGACATCTGACGCCATACGATTTAAATCTAAACTGTGTTCGAGGGGGGTGAGGTAAACCTAGCTCAGTCGCTGGTGAGGAGCGAAGAGTTGCCGTTCTATAACTATTATTCATTATACTATGCCCAAGGGGTCAGTTTGGCGGCGCAGAAGCAATGTGGCTAGTATTCTGAGGACTTTGCCTCGATGTGGTGAGCTGGAGGACATTTTTTATTTATAGATTTTTATTATTATTTTGAAATTTTTTTTAATAATGTGTGTTGTTACAATTGTAGTTGAATGGAATGTATTTGTAACAGTAAATAAATTGAGCTGACTTAACTAACTGACGTATCTGTATTTTTTGCTTAAGTTATTTGTGTATTACTGATAATTGCAAAAGGTGCAAAGGTGTTAGTGAGTTGCTTCGATGCGGCCTTTTTAACCCCCCAGGTATTGTAATTGGCCAAGGACAAGCCTCATGTAACGACTAAAATAGTAGCCGGACTGACTACCTACTTTACGTCCTTTTCGAAGCACGGTTCATTTTGTTTTCAGACAATTTTTCCTTATTCTATGGTTATGTTGAAGTGATAGGTAAGTAGGTGTATAAAGTAGCTATATTATATATAACACTGAAAAATAATATTGGCTGCTTAACAGCTCTTCCGCTGAATCTTACAGATATTTATTTCTACGAATACACTGTTCGGTCAATGTTTATTAAAAGGGCGGCGAGTCAGACTAACCTCTGAGAAGCTTCGTCACGCAAACACGTAACAGACAGACAGAAATAATGTACGCGTTCTTATTTTTATGTTTAAAGGAAGTCGAGGACAGTTTTCTTTGGTGAAAACTCGTCACATGCATAGGTACACAATGTCACTCCCAGTAAACCCGGACACTTGCAAAACACCTCAGTTTACACAGACAGTACACATTGATGTTATTGTACACGTACCTGTGCGTGTGACGTCTGACGCCATACGATTGAAGACTAAACTATGTCCGAGGGTGAGAAGTGAGAAGTGGGTTTTAGGGTAGAATAAAATAGGGTAGGGTAAAATAGCACGGTGTGCTATTTTACCCTCTCCCAGTAAAATAATACCTTACGTAGCAATGCAAGAAGAAAAATGTTAACAAAGAACTCGAGAAAGATTATACAAATACCTGTTTTACCTACCTACTCGTAATATTTTTAATCTGCGGATTTGATGAAATGCGGAATTCGTGTTTCGAAATACATTCTTTATTGGAATTCTCAGACAGACAGATACAAGTAGAGTTGCAACTTTTTTAAAGAGACATAGGGACAGATTTTTAAAAAGGTGGCAACTCTAATCTCTTAACTGTTTGATAAAATTCTAGTACATGTTTGTTTTCTGCTAGGGGTCGCCTGGAAGAAATTGCTCTAGAGCAATAACGTCGCCCAAGTTGTACTGTATTCATGTGTTATGACTGTTTTTTTAAATCAAGTTCTGTACAATAAGGTGTACTTATATGATTTGTTTTTTTTTTAAGTCATTGCTAAAAGGTAAGCTAGATAGGTACAACTCACTCCCGTATTCCTTATAAGGGTGGGATGACGACAACCACAGCAAGCAACCAGAAAACAACCTCACCCGGTACGGATCCACGCGATTCAACATAACCACAACAACGGGTTACGGGCTTCTCTCCATTCCACAACCATCACAGAATAAATAATATACTCCACACACAACCATACGAAAAACTTACTATATAGGTACAAGATGTTAGTGACATCGTAACGAATACTGAGGGGGATGATTCAGACCATGATTCTGAGTTAATATCAAGTGGAATTTTCCGTCGCAAAACTCATGTGTTTTTTTTTTTAATTATTTTCAATTCTATAGTTTTGCGATGGAAATTTCCACTTGATATTATCTCAGAATGATGAGCCGAATCATTCCCCTCAGTATTTATTACGATGTCACTTACATTCCGTACAAGTAGCTACAAGTAGCCGTACAAGTACATAATATGGGTGTTATTGACAACATAACAAATACTGAAGAGAATGATGCAGACCATGATTCTGAGTTGATATCAAGTGGGTTTTCTTGTCCGAAAATTCATGAAAGTTTTTGTGTTTTATTTAATTATTTTCAGTTCCATACTTTTGCAACGGAAAATTCTATTTGATAACAACTCAGTATTATGGTCTGAATCATCCCTCAAAGTTTTCGTTACGATGTCACTAACACCCTGTATAATAAAAAAACAATAATTAATTATTGCATTACTCAATCCTAAACAATAATCTACAGAGGGATTGTGTCCTTTTTGATATTATGGACAATAGTTATGAGCGATAGACTCCCTTGTCACCATGAGGTTTATCGTTTACATCTTAGGACATCGGATCAGCAGCGGTTGCAAGTTGTCTTTGATTACTTATGGCTCTGCCAACCCCGTTAGGGATTACGATCGTGAGTTTATGTATGTATGCAACACTAATCTAGGCCGGAAGTTGAAAGTCCAAACAAAAATTTCTAAAGTATTGAAAATCCCAATTTCTACCTACATAACTTGGCTAGTAGCCAACACTTTATGAACTAATGAATATCTACTAGGTGTAGAGACCAGTAAACTGCGAAGTAAATTATAATTTTCTGGAACCAACTGCGTCAAAATGAGCAATGGATAAAGGAAAAACAGATCATTACACGCTTTATGACAGTGCTAATACACCGGGCACTCCATACAAAAATCTCGTTTTTACCATGTGGCGCGCGTGCGTAAGTGCAAGCGAGACAGACAATCGGCGCGCGCCCCTCCTTACTCCTCAGCGGCTTTACATCGATTAAATCGATAGTATTGCAGTCATTTTACAATCGATAATATCGATTATATCAAACAATTATTAAATTATAAGTAAAGATAACCTGTCCAGGTGGGGTTTTCTCAACGGATCGGACCTGAGCTGTGTGTGTGGTGTTACGCCACAGACTATGGCTCACCTAACATCTTGCCCCGCGTGCCCTGATACCTGTACGCGAGAGGAGCTAATGAATGCCACCGAAAATGCTGTCCTCGTGGCAAAATACTAGGCTGAAAAAATCGGCATGCCATCGAAACGACAAGATGAAGATTAAATTATAATCGATTTAATTGACGAATATGCAATATCGATAGGCGTATCGATATTTTAGGGGTAAATAAAGTAGTAGCAGTAGAGCTAATATCGTAGTTATATTCAGTTGGCAGGAGTGTCGAGTGTAGTAAAAGAAAGAGAGGTGCACCGGCGATAGTGTCAACTATGCAACAACTATGTCATGTTTCCAACCTCTTTCCTCTAAGTATTCCGTGTACATAACAGCTGTATTTTTCATAACCTTTAGTATAATTTGGACAAATTCGGTATTCCGAATACGAATAGTTCCTCGCTCACAATCGTGCTCGTTAGAATTTGAACTACTCCGTTGATAAGCGTTGACAATTGTATCTAACTGTATTGTACTACTTACTACGGCTATGGCGTAGCTAGGTATAACTACCGCGGCAAAACTGTAACTACCGCGGCACATCAAGTTTAACTCTCGTTAACTTGGCAAGTGGTCCCCGGAGTGAGGGTAGCACATTTGGCACATTTGATGGAATTGACGAAACTTGGTTCATAAGTTGGATCTTGAGTAATTCGAAGCATTGAATTGTTGTGTTTTACTGTGTTACATTACGAACGTGTTACGGTTTTGATTTGATTTAAGCAACTTAAGCAGCTGCTTAAGTTTGGTTGGCAATGAAGTACCTAAGTAACTAGTTTTGATTTGAAAAATAATCTTAGGTAGGTAATTTAATTTTGATTATTATACCTTAGTAAGTAACTATTTATACCTACTTATCCGTGTAGGATGTAAATAAAACAAAATATGGTAAAATACTGGGATTAGCTCATTGGCAGCATGAGTTAGTCTGAAAGGTGTTACATAAATGACCAACGGCTGAAAATTACTTTAAAGCCGGAAATTATGGAGTACTGTACCTACTTATTTCCAAAAACATTAAGTAAGTAGGTACGTAAATAATAATTGTCATAAAAGATTACTGAAGTGCCCAAAAATAAAGCTTAAATAACCACGTAGCAAACCAAGCAAGCGCCTTCAACAATATTATCTTCAACAACCTCGTTTCTTTCAGGTATTTTCAATCCGAAAAAAAAAATTGGCACCAGCATTTTTTACCTAGATTAAAACTAGCGTATCTTTTGCGAGGTTTTATAAACGTCGGTGATTTTTTTCAAAAAGGCGCTACATGGTTTTCGCTATATTATCAGAATCTCCCTAGCATTATCCCGTTTTACACAGGGTCCGCTTACCTAACCGGAAGATTTGACAGGTCCGGTTTTTACAGAAGCGACTGCCTGTGTGACCTTCCAACCCGCGAAGGGAAAACCAGCCCAATACAGGTTAGGTCACATATCTCCGAAAGTGCATTTCTCGGAAATATTGGTTTCCGCTATCGGGAATATTGGATATTACTTAATCATTTATGATCCAAACATGAATTCGAAAACAAATTCGACAATCATTGGTTTAAGTGATTGGGTTCGGGATCGGTTTTCACTATAATAATATGGCGACGGTATTTTAGTGACACTCGTCTTTATAGCCTATCTAGTAAAAAACACACATCTTAACGATATTTATGGTGATTTTCTAACTTTATAATAAACAATTAAAAACAAAACAAACACATCTTAAAAATAAAACACCTCCTCCAATGCGTCACATCGAGGCAAGGTGCCCAACAGGCTGGCAGCATATTACCTCTCTGAATCGCCAGGCTAATTCTCTGACAGAAATAACTACCAGCCCTAGCATCCCCCGAAGCCCCGATGACGCATTGAGAGATCCTTAACAAATATTTTTGCTTCTGGACCCCAAGGACCCATCGTTTCAACTGCAAATGGGACAAAAAGGAATGATAACGATGATGATGTTTATGGCGATAAATCACGACATCGGATAAATGGCAATAAACAAATTGTTTATTGAAAGATGAGGACAAGCAATAATAATAAAATCAGGCACTATTGTACGCAGTGTTGCGAAGATCATAGGAGATTTTACGACAGCCATCTGTGATTTGACGATCGATGTGTAGGTACAGCGTACCTAATGTGTTATGTTTATTGAGCTATTAATATTATAGCATTTTCTGGACAGGATGGACCGCTGTGTCTCGTTGTTTTGCCATGCATAATATTAATAGTGATAAATGATAATATTAAAAAGTTGTTAATGGCATTGCTTTAAGTAGGTTAATATGGCTGAATAGCATTAGTGGTTTGTTAACTGCATATTTTCACTGGATAACTGGCTTTAGGGACGGTCTGTGCCCAGCAGTGGGACGTTTATGTCGTTTATATTATTTATGTTACGGAACTGGATTTTAGCATTGGTTATGTAGGTACTACTTGGTCTTTGGGTTACACCTGTTTATAAAAAAAAATGGCCGATAAATCTTTCCTTTCGCCTTATTATTATTATTATTATCATCTAATTACTACAGGGAACTAGTTATTAAACGTGTTCTCCAAAGCACAGACCTCAAAATGATGTAAATCTAGGTACTTAAACGCAATTTTATATTAA
The DNA here is from genome assembly GCF_024362695.1 of Pectinophora gossypiella. Lineage (NCBI taxonomy): Eukaryota > Metazoa > Arthropoda > Insecta > Lepidoptera > Gelechiidae > Pectinophora > Pectinophora gossypiella. Next base: position 4,292,316 of record NC_065425.1, on the reverse strand, counting down.
AAGCTTATCCACCAATTTATATTTTGCAAAAGCATAACATAATTATAATAAATCTGTGTAAAAATCTAAAAAAAAATGATAAATGGTAAAACATGTATCCGAACGGATATTATCAAATTAATAATCAATCAATACCACCTGTCAGACAGACGCTGTCACAGTGACGTTTACACTGACAACATCATAATCGATTACAATTTGCTATTTTAAAGCGGGGTGTATTGTTCGTATTTAATAAAATACATCTTTAAACAGTATTATGAAGCGCGTATATGTGTATCAAAATAGGACCCAAGATGTTGGTAAACTTGTGGCTTTGGAAGAGACTAAAGACTTCATAACACACCTGTGCGCTTTGTTCCGAAGGCCTATAGATTCCATCCGGTTATATACAGTAAACGGGTGTGAAATCAACGATTTGAGACTTATACGAGACGAGGAGAAGATCTACCTGTGTTCAGGATCTGAAACAGACGACTGCGATGAGTGTAAAGTGGAGAATAGTTTGGAGAATCGCTTAAAGAAATTGATTATCGAGGACGAAGAAAGTCCGACGGAGAATTCAGCTTCTTCCGATTGGATCACGCTCAATGTTGGAGGAAGACACTTCACGACTTCACGGTCTACACTCTTGGCCAAGGAACCTTCGTCAATGTTAGCCAGAATGTTCGCATATACTAATAATAATATGTACTTAATGAGCCCAAGCGCAAGAGATGAGACTGGAGCCTATTTGATAGACAGAAGTCCCGAGTATTTCGAGCCTATTCTCAACTATTTAAGGCATGGAGAAGTGATACTGGATAAACATGTCAACCCTAAAGGAGTATTGGAAGAGGCTTCATTTTATGGTATGTATTTTTTTTGTTATTGCATAGTTTTGCACTAGAAAAAATATAAAAGCTTAAACCTTAACTAATAATTGAATTATCTTTATCTATAGATAATATTATTATTTTGAGACTTAACTAAATTCTGCTTTTTTTGCATCTGATGGGATTTACTTTTTGATCAGACAAAATAAGTAGAGATGATATTTCTCTCTCTCTCACAGTAAAAAAGCACACCCTCAGGCATGTTACCTTGTTCATTAGCTATTTGGTAATTGAAATGGCAACTGAGATTGTAAAAATCAAATTCAAAAATAAAATATTTTCAAAAATAAACTTGTGGAATATACTGATCAATTTTTCAGGTATAGAATCCATGATACCTGAACTTCAACAGTTAGTTGAGGACTATAAAAGCAATACCGGCAGAAAAGAGGTATTAATATTTATAATTTCTTTTTAATGTGCATAGACAAATGAAACAAAGAACTTGTGACACAAAAGGTGGGCTCATCCAAAAATGACCTTCCCCGTAAATGTAATTCTAGATTTTACATTGGAAGGACCAGAGTGTACAGTCCAATAATTAAGCATACTTAAACATAAATGAAACATTACATATCAAATAAATAAAGCAGTTTATTGAATAAAATTGATAATACAAAAATAAATGAAATACCTACATAAAAACTTAGATGTATAATAAGTTAAAAACATGCATATAAAAATCAAACATAAATATCTCACAATAAATACATTATGGCAGTTGTCGTTAGAAAAGTAAATATATTTTTTTGTTTATTAGGTATTGACCCGTATGGATGTGGTCCGTGCCATCATTTTGACCCCCACAAGCTCGGAGTTGAGGTTCCAAGGAGTCGACATGTCTGGCGCTGACCTTAGTCGACTGGACTTGAGAAATATCAATTTTAAGGTTTGTTAATGTGGATTTGGCCACTGCAGGAGAAAGGTCTTTAACTTTCCTCTATTCATCTCCTTCAATCCTGGGGTATGTCCTCATCACTTCATCTCTTTCATGGTCCACCCCAACGCCTCATGAAAGCTCTTGACTTGTACAATAGATACGAATTAGTTGTCCAGCATCAATCAATCAATCAATCAATAATACTTTATTGCACAAGAACATATATAAAGGACATAAACATATGAATAAAACATAAGCACAATAGGCGGCCTTATTGCTAAATAGCAATAAGCATCATTGTTTTCCTTTTCTTAATTGTCAATTTGTGTAAGTGGAAGAAATAAAGAACCAAAAGGCCAAATACTGAGCGAGACTAGAGAATCATGTCAACCCACTTGCTACTCGACTCTATTGACAGAGGAAAGAAATTGAGGCCATGTAATCACAACATTATAAACCCTCATATGTACACCCTAAAACACCTGCTTAAGGTCGTATGATGGAAAAATTGTGTAAGTTTTGAGTCTGATATTTGTATTGTTATTGTGCCGTGGCTTCCTTTTATAATAAATAATTTATTTCTTTCTTTAACTTTAAATTACTAATCATTGAAATTCTGCTGTTTTCAGTACGCCTGTTTGTCAAATTGTAATCTAACTGGGGCAAATCTGTCGCATTGCTGTTTGGAGCGCGCAGACTTGTCGCACGCCAATCTTGAAGGGGCACAGCTGCTGGGGGTCAAAGCACTTTGTGCGAATATGGAAGGTATGTCTATTGAGGGAGCGTGCAGACTTCTCGCGTGCCAGCCGAGGGGCAGAGGTGCTCGGGGCCCTCTGGGCTGATTTGGAGGTATGTGTTATGTTAAGGTAACCAAGGTACTTTTAATCCCCAAGTCAAAATACTCCAAAAATCCCTTTGTTATATTTTGTTGTATGTTTTTTTTGAAAGTCGATTTATTTTAGTTGTTGTTTTACATTGATCCTTGGATATTAGACATATCTTTCTTTATTTATCTTCTCGTAATTACAAACCATTTTTCTTCTGTATTTTCAAAAATATTACAACGTAAATGTGACTTATTAGTTAACTAAGTAGGTAACTTTTTTAAATAATATTCATTTACGTCTAAAAGATGCATAAATAAGTTCTATGAATTTTCGAGGATGAATAGTCCAGAAACATAACATAGTTTGTTTCTCTTGTGATTACATTACAAATATTATTGATTGAACAAATTTTGTAATACAACTCGATCTGTATATGAACAAATGTAATATTTATATTTGTAATGTAATTGAACAGTTTGTGGCGTCCTAACATAATAATAAATATTTTTTCTTTCTATTTGTTTGCAGGAGCCAATTTAAAGGGGAGCAACATGGAAGATCCTCTTGGTTCCAGGGCTGTTATGGAAGGTGTTAACTTAAAAGGTATTTATTTAAGGTCACTTTTAAAATAAAATTTATTTAAGTACGTTATAAGCCTTTAGTCATTATTTCATATACTTTGTGGATGAAGAGAAGCCGAACGTCGTGTCTTATAAGCTACCTGCTAAACACCACTAAGCGGAAGAATTTCAGAGCAATGAAACGATGATGATGATGATGATTAGCGCGTGATTTTTGCGTAGTCGGGTTTTAGTTTTTAAACTTTATCTTTATTTACACATTGTTTGACGTTTACTCAGTTATTATTATCAGCAAAACACTTATTACCGGGTTCTTACCGTGTTAAATCTGGAAAGGAGTCTCATATTCCTGTTTTAACGCGGTAAAAAACCGGTATTATGAATTTTATATATTTATAAGTTACAATTACGGGTCAATATTGTTGTATTGTTCTTACTGTTATTGAATATTCTTTTGTTTAATGTATAACAGGTGCCAATCTGGAGGGAAGCAATATGGCGGGTGTGAACCTTCGTGTGGCCACATTAAAGAATGCCAATCTAAGAAACTGTGATCTTAGAACGGCTGTGCTGGCGGGGGCAGACTTAGAGGTAGGTATATTAAAATTTAAAAAACTAATTGTTCGATTAATTCTTTCAAATATGATCCTCTCAGACGCCCTGAATCGAGGTACGCGCCCAACTGGGCAACCTCAGACCTGGGGGGTTAAAATGGCCACATCGAAGTCATTCATCTAAGAAAGCAATATTGCTATTTGACATTTGTTCGCATTGCGCAGTTACTTTACATTACCTGTGGTCTTAAATTTTGTACCGAGTGAGAGCCCTCAGCACTCCGCCGACCAAGCGCTTATTTGTCTGGCCAAGTAGTTAATGCCATCGACCACGGAGACTGTTTTAACTGTTTTTTTTTTATAATTTCAGTACTGCGACCTGTCCGGCAGTGACCTGCATGACGCGAACCTCCGCGGCGCCAACCTCAAAGATACAGCCTTCGAACTAATGTTGACTCCCCTACACATGTCGCAGACTATAAGATAACGCCAATATTGCTATTACTGCGGTCAAAATCGATAAACTTATTGTTATACAGTAGACGATAGGTAGACGATTGTTTATAACGCCCGTAACCGTAGATTTTAGCACGTATATCGTGCACGACGCGATATAGACTAGTTGAGTTGATAGACAAATCAATTGTGACGTCATTCCATAACCGTGGTCAAATATTTGATGCATTCCAGGCTATGTTCCTCAAAAACAATATAGATGGCGCTGTACGGTATGTATACACTTTGGTACCATGTTACATTAACTTTTTTGACAAATTGAATTGTAAGTCTCGCTAAATGTCAAATATGTTAGTGCGACAGAGTCCTAAAGTGGGTACATTATATTGCTCATGACTGTACATATTTTTCTTCGTTTAACATTCTAAATAGTTTAACATTGTCCAGAATTAGTAAGCACAGTTAATTTAAATATCCCACGGCGTCTCTCATTCCGCACCTTAAATCGACCTAATCCATTTTATGTACCACCACATCGGACAAATTACTGTCAAAATGAGACTATTACAAGAATAACTCGTACCTACAATAAACTCTTTACTGAGGTAGATCCATACCGGTATGACGTTAAAACTTTCAAAAACCATGTCATAAATAAATTTTAAACACTCAGCATACAAATATAATAGGTACACACACACAGTAGTGGATGGTGGTTTTTTGAGATTATTTGAATAGCTGCCATCCGATCCCAAGTGGCAAACACGTAGGGCTACATACATACATACGTAAATACACATATATATTTATATTTAAAATACACTTGCATACACACATACACACGAAACTCATTGAGAGTAGGATTGGTGAGTATATACTTCAATTGTTGTAGATACTTAACTTTCTTTTCTTTTTCTTTTCTTTCTAATATTGATACGCATAAAAGTACAGTTTTTAGTAGTGTTTTTTATTTTGAATGCAACTTATGGTTACAATATAGTTTTAGTTTTCTAAAGAACAAGCTTACGGTATCCCATTTAGTTTCTCCTGTTTACAAAATATTTGTTTATATAATGATATAGTAAAATAGCATAATGTTGTAATTAGTTTAGATTAATATTATTAAGTACTTCATAATAATCCGGGGTAATCTGTTATTGGCCTTACGTTTAATTAATGTTCTACAACACACATGCATTTATTGTAACGCTGTTGATTATCCAAATAAAATAAAATAAAAATAAAATAAAATAAATTCATGGATAAACAGACATATTATTATGCATCTTTTGTCTTTGTTTTTTGGGTATAAATGATGCCTTTTTTATTGCACCCAAGGGCAATTACATCTTCCACCCGTTTTATTCTGATCTAAATAGAGAGAAGCATATAGGTAGGAACATAATTCTGATATGTATATATCTCATCCAAATATCAAGCAACAATTATTTTTATATAACAGTGCTATTACATTATGTTATATTTGAATCATTATGGTACCAGAGAAAATAGGTAATTATCACTTTAAATCTTCATAGCGCCGTCTATTTATTTTTTTGGGAATGTAGCCTGTAAGTTCCATATTCTGTAGCGGTATTCAATTCAATTCAATTCAAATTATTTATTTCAGATTAATATCCATAATTATAAGTATAAGTACATCAGATTAGATTAGATAAATTAAAATTAAATTATATAAAAAGTCAAATAAAATTAATATTATTAATAAAAATGAAATTACACGAAATAAAATAAAATACATTGGTGCCCATTCGGGTGCACACAAACCCAACCCAAATTCAGTTCGACGGCTCCCAAATGAGTGCCGTCCTGCACTTACAATAAGTGCAAGAAAGGGATAGAGCCAATTTTAGTCCTGTCAAACCTAACCAAAATTAGTTCGGTGGTTGCCCGAACTGTCACCAATGATAACATTTTCATTGCATAAATTGGTATTGACTCAATATACTTGTTAAGTATATGGATTTTATGTGACAATTTATTATGTATGTCGCGTCCGATATGCGAATGCTATGCTACGGTTACTGACACGTATTAAGTATTTAATACAGAGTATAATCATCCGGCTACAGTGTAGCCTGAAAAAGGGATAGCGATAGTCTTCCATGGTCCCGGTTTTGGCAACATAAAAGGCCACACTATTTTATCATTATTGCACAAAGTAGTATATGCAAAAAAAAAACTCAAATTTTTGTCTATTAAACCTGCAATTTCCGCAAACGCGCAACGCTGGCACCAAATATTTATAATCGTAGGGTGAATCCAGCGACAGCGTAAAGGACAACAAATTACATCGGTTCTCTCTCTCTCATGTACTGTATTCACACAAATAAAGGTTTACTTTACTTTACTCTTCGCGTCTTTCTATAATGCTAAGTCACTTTGAGTGAAAGAGAGAAAGGACGTAATCATATATCTATTCCTTTCTATGCCTACGTAATATTATAATAAATAAATGTATACTGCTCATCTGTGAATTTTATTCATTTTTGTTATCTACATCTAAGACGTTGAGTAAGGCGAGGAAGGCGGCAAAAATATTATCTTTTGTGTAAGGGAGCGCGCGCGGATTGTCTGCCTAGCTCGCACGCACGGGTTTTTTATGTATGGAGTGTCTATATATATTTAAAAATAGTATCCCTGCTGTGTTACATACATACAAGTTAATTTCTATAGCTAATTTTTTTATAATCTATCTGATAATTGGATCCAAACTGACTTGTAGATTTGTCCAAACGGTATTCATTATGTACCTACACTTCGCTGATTATTATAGTGTGCTTACTAGAACAATGTGAGTGTGTTAGAAATTAAACTCTTAACTGGATTCGATATAATATCTAATTTGGAACTAAATCCCAACATACACACCTCGAGAAAAAATATTTGATAGTATTCTATGCTAATATTATATTTTAATACGTTTCTAGGTATTATAAGTTCAAAGTCGCGCAGATTTTATAAAATATTTTTGAATTTGGCGCTCTTAAAAAAAACGATGCGTTTAAATGACTACGATTTCGTGTTTGTACAACGCTAGAGTGTTAAACAAATCATATTGGCTCTTTCTTTTTAATACAAGTATAACGTTAATTTTCAATAAAAAAAGCTAAATTTAAACATAGACAAATCATTTAATAGTTTTAATAAAAACCGGTAGTTTCCGAAAACTTAGTTGTAAATGAAAACAAACTTATGCTGTATTGTTGTAACATTGGCAGCACTGAGTTTTGTGTCGTGAAGTTGGTAGCAATTGTTTTTATTCGGCGACTTCGCGTTCTATTTTTGTGTGTGACGGCAAGGAGAATATAGTTGTGACGGTTCTGTCCGGCGGAAAAGATTTTATTTCCCAAATAAATTGATGATATTCGTTTGAATCATCGAAATATATCTTGAATTCCTCCCGATTGCGGTTAATCTTCAAGATGCAGAACGGAGAAGATGTGCCGGCGGCCACAGAAACCAGTAAGTTTAGCATTTGTTGTCAAAAATAGTGGAATAACAATCATTATTCCACTGTTTTCTTGGATATTTTATGGGGAATGCCGCTTCGACGGGGCGTGAAAATGATGTGGGTGAGCATCTTTGGTAAAATGCAACGTGTTTTTAATTTTACCCTCACTTTGAGGGTATTGAAATCATTGGAATTTCTATTAGAATCTGTTTCAATAATTCAGAAGCGTGATGATAATTTCACTTGCATTTGATCGTTTCGTGCATGGATTACTCGTATTTGGGTTGATTATAATTAAAAATACTGTGGGTAGCTCAATTGGAGTGTGAAACGTGAGTCACATTCTTGAGCACTGCCCACATGATGTAAAAATGCAGTTTATTTGTTAGCCTGTTGAACAACCTCTTATTACTTCATGCACTCCCGGTACTTTAGTTACTATTACCGCGCAGTAAAATGTACCGATGGTTTTTGTCCATTTCATGAATCATATTGTTTTCTACCTTCATTCATAAAATGTGTATTTTTAAAGGTCATTCCAGTTCTAGATTTTCTATTTGCTCTGAATCATCAACCTGAAGGCCTTTACTACTTGGATAAAGTAATTACATCACTATGTATTCATCGAAAAACTATTAGCACACTTGCGAGAATATATTTTTTGTACCTACCTATTACATAGCTACCCACATTTAAGAATGTGTTTACCAGTTAAGATTGATGAATTTGGAGGAAGCAAAAGAAGTGTATCAGGATGGAAGCCCTCTCTCTGCTCTGCTTGCCCTGGTGGGAAATAGGCAGGAATTTATGTACTAGTTAGGATATAAAAATTAATGTTCTATTAGTACTACTTACTGAGCTAGTGGGTAAATCTCAGAGCTCTGGAAGTCAATATCATCCACTCAAATATATCCAGAATCTTTTGTCGGTTTGCAAATATCCAATTGAAACAAATGTTATAACTAGATGTTTGCAGAGAGTAAGACTAGAACCTTAGGATGTTATTTGGACTTTAGAGATCTTTTGCATAATCAATCAGTATGCTATGAAAAATATCATTATTCAGTTTCACCATCAGCATTTTGACTACTAAAGCTTTAACTATGTAATCTGTACCTTCAACCTACCTTCCTGTTTTTTCTAAAGTAACATAATATACCCACATATTTCGATTTAGTTACATGGAAGAGGGTGTATCTTTAAAACACCAGAAGACAATAATGATTAGCTACATAGTTCTTCAACAGTATCAATGATTTCATAGTTAATAATTATCTCTAAAACTCAACAATCATATTTTTGTTTTCATACATTGGGTTCTTCAAAGTTAATAAACTTATTTCATAATGAAATAACTAGGTATCATCATTTGGACATTATATGAATTTTTGTGTGTCATATCCTGCTAGATAAAATATTATGTAAATTGGAACAATCAAATAATGATAAGACTACCATTAGTCTGAGACATAGTTTCTTGTCTACTTAAAATTTTATTTGAATGTTTGCAAACAAATACAACAATAATTTTAATACAAAATGGTTTTCTGAAAAAATATAGATATAAGCAGATGGGGTTCTTTCTAAAAGAATAATCATAGTCATTACTATTGTATACTTATAAAAGTCTAATTGGGTAGTTTCCTAGGTCAAAGATAAATTATGAAATTCTTTTTGTTCGCTTTATTTTTCTTTTTTTTTATGAGTTAGCTCTTGGCCCCACACTTGCCCGAAGCCATTGACGAGGCCTATGATGGAGCGAGCTCGCCCAGAAGGTGCCTGTTCACTCTGGCCTTGAAAGCACCCAGGTTATATGCATAATGGGTATATGGGTTATTTATCTTAGTTATGAATTTTAATTTTAAAGAAAATATTTTGTCACTTTTTCTATGACGTCACTTTCAGGTTGCTTTTTCATACAAATTCCATAGTAGTCGTTTCGTGTTTACACATATAGTAAAAAGTAACTGATTTGACTATTTGGAAGCTATAGTCAAACCCTATAGTTATACAAACAAATCAAAAAAATGTCCTGTCACATTAAAAATATAGACTGGTTTAATTTATTCTCTTCACGAATATCATTGAATACTGAGTAAAAGTGTCTGGTTTAAAGAAACATGTAGAATATGTGCTGAATTCCATTTTATAGGTAACAAATAAACATGATATAATTGTTATTGTGTAAGTAAAGGTATATGTACTCAAGTGTAGAGTTACAGGCATTGGAATCACCTTGAAGCATAGGCAGACTCCACATATCAACAGTATTAAATACATTATAACAAATGATTATGGATTTTGAACACAAAATAACTACATAGATAACAATATGACATATTTTATTACGGCTTTGGCTAACAGAATGTACAGACATTTCAAAAACGCTTTGATATTTAGGTAAATATTAGCTAAAACTGTTAAATAGAAGTTTATACTTTTGATTTTGGCTAATAAAACAAATTGATATGATTAGAATAGAAGGCAAAAATTGTGTGCAAAACAAATCCTACCAAACTTTGATAACAAAATTAACAAACTAAATTTACATCTTTGAGCAGGAAAAGAAAATACTTTTCGCCATGGAGACTCTATTTTTGATTGCACAATGATCCATATTTATATTTATAAATGAAAACTAGCACAGTCTATATATAAAGCCGAAATAACTTCTGGGGACTACACTATACATTCTTTGTATACATCTTTGTATTTGATTTATTGACCATCACATCAGGTCAAGGTCATCTTAGTATTGCAATGTTTGTTTTCAGTATTTTAATAAAACAAGTACATAAAAATTAAGTAGGTACTTAAATTTTAAAAAAAAGTATTTTTATAAAGTAAATTTTTCCTTTCTTTTTTCTCCACTTTGAGGGATACCAAGCCTTAAACTTCATATAAACAGCCTATGTGCTGGGCACTGGCCTCCTCTCAATCAACCATCTTAAACTATTTTGGTAGGGTGTTATATGTATAAGTAGGATTTTATACAAAAATACGAGTCATTAATTAGCCTTATTTTATTATCTTCCTTATCGTTAATTTATTTACTAGATAAACCCCTAAAAATTTTTAAGTATCATCTCTACCCACATACAGTGAAGCAGCGTGGAGTATGCTCCATATCTCCTCCGGTTGGTTGAGGGGACTCCTGTGCCCAGTAGTGGGACATATATAGGCTGTTTATATTATAGAACTTGGACCTTATCTACAAAACATAAACATTGCACAATGTTATTATTGACTATTTATTATCTATCATATAATTATCTTATCTTCATAATCAAACCATCTTAACGGAAATTCTATAAAATAACAGTGGGTATTATCCAACATAAACAATGTTACATATTAGCAGGTGATAGATAACTTATAATTTGTAGGTACTTATCTACACCACTTAATTGTTGTTATCTAAAAAAGATTTTAATATTTTAAAGATAAATGTTCTGTCAACTTGCTTAGATAATGATTTATATGTCATGGTCAGATCGTAGAATTGATCATTTCATAAAATGGTCATATTTCATGATATATCCTACTTAAATTGACCATATCGTTGAAACGTCAACGTTGCGAATAGTCGACTCATTTCTTAGATTCAAAATTATATACTTATTCGATATGGAAAATTGTACAATTACACTGATTCATCGATTATGATATCTATCAAGTTTTGAATATAATCCACACCTGGGCCACTGACAGTGGATAATGTTACTAATTTTACGATATGATTGCCAACGTTTGGCCATATCATGAAGTAATCATGCATTTAGTTGCTCATGTCGTTTTGTGTTCATTGATCTGGCCAAACTACATCATGATGTGGCCAATAGTCATATTCTATTTCATGAAATGATCGATTCTAAGGTCTGGCCACGACATATACAGGGTGTTAGTGACATCGTAACGAAAACTTTGAGGGGTGGTTCAGGCCATGATTCTGAGTTGATATCAAGTAGAAATTTCCGTCGCAAAAGTATGGATTGGAAAATAATTAAAAAGAAAAGAAAAATTTTCATGAATTTTTTGACACGAAATTCCACTTGATATCAACTCAGAATCATGGTCTGAACCATCCCCCTCAGTATTCGTTACGGTGTCACTAACACCCATACCTACTTATATGGCTACCGTATGTACTTGAACGGGGTATAAGTGTCATCGTAACGAATACTGAGAGGGATGATTCATCTGATTATTCTGAGTTAATATCAAGTGGAATTTTCCATCGCAAAAGTAAAGAATTGAAAATAATTTAAAAAAACTAAAAAAAAAACATGAATTTTGCGACGGAAAATTCCACTTGATTTTAACTCAGAATCATGGTCTGAATCAACCCTCTCAGTATTCGTTACGACAACACCCAGTATAAGTACCACCATTATTAATTTAAAATATTATTTACTTATATTTAGTATCACTTTTCTATTACATGTATAACTTAGGGTCCTTTCAGACAGAGCCAGTGATGTGGCATTCCCGGCGATGTTCCTAAAGTTGGAATGTTTCCGTTGTACAAACTCTTTAATATTAAGGATATTGGCGGCTTTTCTTTTTCAATTTTTTTTTTTTGCACTCTGATCTTATTGGCCTAAAGGTTAGATTATACAGTATTTTTTTTATTTACATAATTTTTGCGCCGTTTTACTATATCATATCCATCTTAGGACTTCGTATCAACAGTGGCTGCAAGTTGTCTTTGATTACTTGTGGCTCTGCCCACCCCATTAGGGATTACGGGCGTGAGTTTATGTATGTATGTTTTACTGCCGGTAAAGTGAGAATATTCACTGAAGATTTACAACGCCATGGAGACACAGGCTATTCGCTAAACTTAAAAAATCCTCTAACAAAATCCTTCTTATTCCAGCCAAGAAGCCGATGCCAGAAGAAGTGACGAAGCAGTCTTTCAGGCAGAAGGTATGGCGACACCTGGAGACCAACGGCCTGGCCATGTTCCCTCGCCCGGTCTACAACCGCATCCCCAACTTCAAGGGCGCCCCTGAAGCCGCCGCCAAGTTGGCAGAACTGGAGGTGTTCAAGAATGCCAACACCATCAAAGTCAACCCCGATAAGCCGCAGGAGCCTGTCAGGTTAGTTGCTTTGCTTTTTACCCGACTGTGGCGAAGCGAAAAGGAGGGTTAAGTGTTTGATGAAATAAAATATTTTCTTGTTTCGTACTTTTTAGAACGCATTTTTTCCGTAGTCGGGTTTTTATTTTTAAACATAATTCTCAGTGTTTCGAGCAGTTTTAGGTACTTACAAGGAAATACGAAGACTGAGAGTTCCAAAAGTTACTTTATCTTTCAGCCCTTCAAAATTTCTAGGTCATCATCACAGTGATTTCCCTCTGACTTAATAAATATTCCTCAAATAACCAACCTCGGAGCTCCTAAGCCTAGATTCGTAAAAACAAAACACGATCTTCTATTGGGGTTTTTTGAGGTGGATGCAACCTCACCTCACGGTCTTTCAATAATTAAATCCCGCCAAATTATATTCTTCCATCACTTTCTCTTAAGCAATAGTAACTTTAACTAACACGATGCCTGCAGACACTTCCTAATTTTAAATTATAACTGTCATTTTCTTATCCGCCTTATTTTAAAATGAATGAATAACCCGGGCGAAAAAATAGACATCTCGCTCGTATGCAAACTGTTTTGTCGTGTGCTGACAACTCAATTCTGTCTGGTTATTGACCAATATAAAGTTTTGGAAGGGTTTTTTTCTGCCTTATATTGACGTGTGATGCATAAATTTTTTACCTGACGATTTGTCCCTTTCTTTCCCAGCGGATAAGAAAATGACAGGTATAACTGAAAATTAGGTGATGTGTACATGAATCAACACCACTGTGAGTTTAACGTCGTAACGCCGAGATTTCCAGACACAATAGTTAAACAATAGGATTTAGATTTTAAAAGAACATTCGGTCTTACGACTTTAAAATAATTACTGATTGAACAGCTAAAATGCGGCCGACGGCCGACTGCCTCTGTGGTCCAGTGTTTGAGCGATGTGCTCACGATCCAGAGGTCCCGGGTTCGATTCCCGGTGGGGACAAATCACAAAAATCACTTTGTGACCCCTAATTTGATCAGGACTGATTACAGACTGATCACCTGATTGTCCAAAAAGTAAAATGATCAGTGTTTCGGAAGGCACGTTAAGCCGTTTGTCCCGGTTACTACTTACTGATGTAAGTACGTAGTTGCATAAGTCATGTCAGGGGCCTATGGCGGCTCAATAATAACCCTGACACCAGGGTTGATGGGTAATCCACCTCACAACCCACACGATAGAAGAAGAATGAAACTAAACCTTTGACAAAAATAACGACTGTACTGTTTTAAATACATTTTCGCATGGTTTTATCGCTAACTTAGTATGTTTGTTATTGAGCGCCCGAGCTGCGTGGTACATTGATTACAGTTACACAACCGTGACTGATACCTTACCTAACACATTCTTAACCGTAACTCTAACTCGCCACTTATGTAAAAAGCATATTTTTTTCATGAAATATTCGATGAATTTGAAGTTGACGGCGGAAAGGTTTTTATTACCAAACCGCCTAGGTTTATGTTTTATGAGACTCATATGTATTGGAATTACCGTTGTTGGTCTATCGACAGGAGTATCGATAATATCTTTATCAATAAAATGACAAAAAAGAAATTACGACAAGTGATACATGTATATTTCTTTTTTATTAAAGCCTACTACCTATTCACGAAATTGAATGAACTAGTCCATAGACAAAATACTTTTTATCTCAATCGGCGCAAAGGTTTGAATTAAATTGATCGGCAAAGTTTTGGTACCTTTAAAAGTACCTTCGTTGATTATTCGAACGAACTATTTCAAAACCTTCGGCCTTTAAGACTACAATTATTTGGTCCTTCTCAGAGGACCCCATTTCAACAGGACTATCGATAAAATCGATAGCACATTTCCTAGTATCGATTGTTCTTGCAATAGCCGGAAGCAATACTATCGGAGTCCTCGTTAGTATCGATCGATAGTGACTAACTATCCATAGCCTATGAATACTATTGGTTTTCTTTCAATCGTTAATTTACGAGGCACGCTCTTCGGTAGTTTGACAGAGTCCAAACTGCTCATACCGGCCTCTCCTTTTTACCGCCAATCATTTCCACCCACCGTGCCGCAGGATTCTCCATTATTGTCTATCAAAGGCCAATTCATCAGCTTCCTTAACGGCCTCCGTGGTCCAGTGGTTGAGCTTTGTGCTCACGATCCGGAGGTTCCGGGTTCGTATCTCGGTGGGGTCAAATCACAAAAATAACTTTATGATAGGGATCATAAAGTGATGTTCTAACCAAACTAGGGAGTTTGGTTAGAACATTACAGGCTGATCACCTGATTGTCCAAAAGGGAGATGATCCGTGCTTCGGAAGGCACGTTAAGCCGTTGGTTCCGGTTACTGCTTACTGAGTTAAGTACGTAGTCGTTACATGAGTCATGTCAGGGGCCTATGACGGCTCAATAATAACCCTGACACCAGGGTTGATGGGGTCGGTAATCCACATCACAACCCACACGATAGAAGATTAACTTCCTTATAAGATATGACGTTCGCCTTCGCTTTAAACTGTTACATGTAAGCTCTTCTTGGTCTTCCCCTTCCTGTCTTTCCTTGTATGTTTTAATAAATTCGTCTTATTAAGTGTTCTATCTTGCATCTTCTGTCCTCAATAACTCTCAATATTCTCCTTTTCTTCTTTCCCCTTTACACTTTCTTTCAATAGACAGTAATTGGAATCACAGTAATTAGCGTTCAGCTGCTTATCTTCCTGAGCATATTGTAAAAGCCGCCAACATTTTCTCTTAACGTAATGGATCATTATTTCTAGCTATGAGCTGATTCCCTGTCACCCAACGGTCCATCATATCCGTGACATCCATTTTAACATTTCGTACTAAAAACGTCCGCTGCATATCATTCTGGGCATGATATGTGTTGTAAAAGCGCGTAAAAAATAAAGTCGACTCGATAATAAACTATATTATTATCGGCCATAAGGAAACCGTTACATACGGTATTTCATAATAAATAAAGCTAAATGTCAATAAATCTAAGCTAAACACTGACTTGACCTGCATTCCCCACGATAACCCGATTCGCATCGTTACACGCCCCAACGTGTTGGATGCAAACAAAAATGCGATAACTAAAATGTGCCGTTCTTGGATATTACGTTCCTAATGGGAATGTTCACGTTGTAAAAACTCTTTGGGTCGTGTACCATCACGAGCATTAATACGTATACACTTTGGTACCATGTCACATTAACTTTTTTGACAATTTGAACTACTTATAAGTCTCACTAAATGTCAAAGTTAGTGCGACAGAGTCCTAAAGTGGGTACATTATATTGCTCATGACTGTACTAGGTTCAAGATAAATTGCGTAATTCAGATTACTAAATAAAGACAGATCTAAAACTAACGATAAACATTTTAATTTTTCTACTAAAGTTATTTATGAATTTTATTCAAGAAAAACGTTATGACAAGTCCGACATTTTATCACATTTTTCTATGACGTCACAGTGTGCTTTTTCATACAAATTGCGTATAACTTTGCGCCTTCGTGCTTTTATTCCTAAAGTGGAAACATTCCCAGGAAGGGCACATCACTGGCGATAAATAATCAGCACTTTATTTTGTTACATAATGGTGCTGATTCCAGTAAATACCATCTTAATTTTATTTTAAGTTATACTTGTCATTTTCTAATCCCCTTAAAAGAAAAGGGACGGGTAATCGACAGGCATAAAATTTATGGAATACAAGTCAATTTTATGCAATTTCTAAAACAACCTTCTAAAAAATGTTCATTGGGCAGTAACCCTTCAGAATTAAATATTATTCTATTAGGCTATACATTCATTTTAAAATTAACATTAGTTAATCATCTGCCCCATTCCTTTTCGGTGGATAAGAAAATGACAGGTATAACTTAAAATAAAATTAAGATGTGTCGTAGGAATCGGGGCCAATGTGTTTTTATGTAATGTGTTTTTAACATGTTAGACGGCAAGCGGTAAAAACGAGATTTTTCTATGGACTGTCCAGACATACGTATAGTGACACTACATACACTTTTATAATTCTACCCTCTGATTTTTTTTAGTCTCGCCTAAGCGAACTTTATATATATATTTTATATTAATTTTATTGCCAAGTGCCAGGACATCTTTAGAAAAGGTTTAGTACGATCTACTCTGAACCGGCGTGCGTGTATGAAGCGATTGATGAATGTGGAGGAAGCAAGAGAAGTGTGTCAGGATCGAAGCAAATGTAATTCTATAGTTTCTTCTTACCCCGGTGAGAAATATTGTTAAGTTTATGTATGTATGTAATAAACATCGCCAATAAAATCTCAAAACCACAATTAAAAGTGCGATCGCATAAAAAGAAATAAGCGTTGAATAAAGAAAATGTCCGAGTGTCGTGTCATCACACGGACAGCGAAATCAAGAAAGCGAGACCTGACGCATTCAACAGAATCTTAATTTTTTCAGACTTCACAAACGCTAAAGATCACTGATATACACACATTATGTGTGATATTTGACGTTTTAAATGTGGGTCGTTCTTCTTTTTTATCGACAATAAAAAGACATTTTCTCGGTATATCGGATTTAACATCTTCAAAATTATAACGGCAATAAATATTTTAAAACATCATTAAAGATATATCGATAGAGGACTACTTAGTATAACATACTTCTCTTTGCAGGGGCATTCCAAAATATATTGTGACAGATTGGCCCATTTCATCGGAGACAGCATTTCGATTTAACACTTCTCACAGAATTTTGTGAAAAACAATCAAGCAACTTTAATCACCATTCGAGGAACCAATTTTGCTAGTATTTTATTTATTCAATTCACAATATAAGCTTACAGCTAACGCCAAAGTACTTATATGTTAGTCAAAATGGATGCATTATACATTAACATAGGTAAATGTATTAACATTTAAATTTTACATTTTAATACTGCTTTCGATCCTTAGAGTATAATAACTATATTTTTGGACAATGGAAATAAAATTCTAAAACATATAACTTATCAGAACGAAGGACAGATCATTGTTGATAAAAACGAAGAACGACCCATATACCAAATCACTGTATCTTTTCAATTATTTGGTACCTGGGTTCAATGGGGGACTTTCCAGGCCAAGTTCCTCAAAAATAATATAGATGGCCCTGTTCAGATTTAACGTGATAATTAAATTATATATTTTCTCATTACCCGGGTGCGGTCACGAGTACTAATATGTATACACTTTGAAACCACGTCACATTAACTTTCTAGACAAATTAAACAGTAAGTCTCATTAAATATCAAATATGATAGTGCGACAGAGTTCTAAAGTGGATACGTGATATTGCTCATGACTGTACATAATTTTTCAAAAATATAATGTAATGGCAAAAGCATTGTGGATTGATATTTGGATCAGATTGTGTATAGAATTATGTTGCTACCTATATTGCTCCTCTTTATTTTGATCAGAATAATAATGGGTGGAAAATGTGTTGTGCTAGGTGTCATAAAAAGCGTCATCATTTATACCTAAAAATAAAGGTAAAACATGCATATGTCTGATATCCATGAAATTAGAAAGTTATCTATATTTTTTTTTCTCTCGTGTGGGTTGTGAAGTGGATTACCAACCTCATCAACCCATATAACAACCAACCACCATTTTGTTTTTAGGGAAGGTAGTCTGGAAAGTCTCTTATTGAACAAAATACGCGTTTTGACAAAATCGCAGCACACGATTTAAACTCCCTCTAAGGTGTACAATGACAAGTTACCAGCCCTTTACCTATAAATTGGTTAATCACGTTAAATAAAAAAGGTAATCGCTTGGTCGGATTCTGCGACATGCCGAAGGTTCGCGCCAAAATTCAGAGCACAATAATTATGACAACAACAAAAATAATTCAACTTTATATTTTTCACATTCGTTCAGAACTCTTATTGTATAGGAAATCAAATTTTATTATGTTTTGTTTAGTTATTTATTATACAGTGTACTGTCGTACGTAATTAGGGCTTTTCCCCGTCATTTATTGACAATTATCTGTATGAGATAACTTATCTTTTTATTAATAATATTCAACAAATGTTAATGATTGTTGTTCTTCTTATATGTCCTTTTAGGCATCTGTTGCTACTAGGGTTCCCAGTAATGGCCTCCGTGGTCTTGTGGTTTGAGCGTTGAACTCGCGATCCGGAGGTACCGGGTTCAAATCCCGATAGGGACACATCACGAAAATCACTTTTTGATCCCTAGTTTGGTTATAGGACATTTCAGGCTGACCATCTGATTGTCCAAAAGAAAGATGATCCGTGCTTCGGAAGTTACGTTAAGCAGTCGGTTGGTTCATGTTACTACTTACTAATGTAAGTTAGTAGTCGTTACATGAGCTCAATAGCAATCCTGACACCAGGATCTCCTCACCTCACAACCCACACGATAGAAGAAGGGTTCCCAATTGGGTAACTTAGTTTTACAAATAATGAATGTATGAATAAACACTTTATTGCACACACAAACACAAAACAGATACGACATTGGACTGGGAACGAACTAAAACCATAGAACGCGTTCAGGTAGTTATCTTCCCTAAAAACTGTCAGAGATTGTGTCATTTCTCTGATTGACCATCTGTCACCATACAGTTAATCGGTTATACGGTTCAGGATTTCGTTTAGTATTCGGAGGTTGCATAAGTAAGTACACTCAGTAAGTCGTATAATTCGGCATACAGTTCCGAGGTATAAAATACAGATAGACAAGCTAGTTTTCATTAATACATTGTTTTAAGTTTACGCTGTTATTATCATAATTAAAGCACATAATAACGGGTTAACGGGTAAGACTCCCTCTCTCAGGGAGACTCATATCCCCATTTAAACGCGGTAAGAACCCGTTATTATGTGCTTTAGTTTTCATTAATGTTTGAGACTGGATATAGAATAATGAATACTGCGTTTAGAACGGTAACTCCCCGCCTCGTACCAACCACAGCCGAGCTACATTTCCCCTACCCCCTCTGGAGCTTGATTTATTCTAGATGGCCTTAGCGGCTAAGGAGGAAGGGAGAGCGCGTGTAAACTATTTGTCTCACTCGCATTTTCCGCGGTATGGCGGCACACGATAAAAATGAGATTTTGTATGAAATTTATATTTCGCAGCGTCAGGGTTCGTAGAGGTCTCCCTGAAGAATTTGTTTCAGAACAATAAGGCCGTCCATTGGTTCTGTTATTTGTTTTTACAACTGTTTGTATGTTGTGTTTGTGTGCAATAAAGTATAATTTGATTTGGTGTGCTTCGGGATTGCTACCGACATAATGTAATACGTAATATAATATTTTTTATCTTCGATACCATTATATACAGGGTATTAGTAACATCGTAACGAAAACTTTGACAGATGATACAGGTCATGATTCTTGAGTTGACATCAAGTGGAATTTTCCATCGCAAAAGTATGGGACTGAAAATAATTAAAAAGCACTAAAATTTTCCGACAGGAAATTTCATTTGATACCAACTCAGAATCATGGTCTGAATCATTCCCATCAGTATTCGTTACGATGTCACTAACACCTATCTCCGAACTACCTCTTACTTAGCTCATTGACATTCACATATATATGTGAAAAGATACAGAAGTACCGACACTAATTTCACCACTTTCCTCCACAGAGTGATTTGCCTAGAGCAGCATAAGACGGTGTACGTGCCAGAGCCCAGGCTGCAGAACGGGTTCCTGAACCGGCTGGAGCTGCCTGACGGGGAGACGGGGCCCGCCGCCATCCGCAAAGCCGTCTCACGTAACGGCATGGAGACCTACGGCAAACCTATTGGTAAGCTTCTTCTATATTGTGGGTTATGGTGTGGATAAGAAATAAATGTGTATTATTATCTGGAGGTCCGGATTCGATTCCCGATGGGGACATGGTCGAAGTCACTTTGTGAGACTGTCCTTTGTTTGGTAAGACTTTTCAGACTTGAATCACCTGATTGTCTGAAAAAGTAAGATGATTCCGTGATTCGTGCACGTTAAGCTGTTGGTCTCGGCTATTAGCCGTAAAAACACCTTCACCATCCCGCAGTGGAGCAGCGTGGTAGAGTATGCTCCATACCCCCTCCGGTTAATTGAGGGGAGGCCTGTGCCCAGCAGTGGGAAGTATATAGGCTGTTTATGTTATGTATATTAACTATGAACTACAAAAAAAAGTTTGACCACAGTTACTTATGACGTCGTACATGTGTATTATACAAATTCCATTGACATCATATTGATAATTATGTTTTCTAAAAAGTATCTCATTTGACTAGATTGTCCTCTTGCTTATTGCGTGCCCTTTTATTTCAGACAATTCAAATGTTAATGTCAAATTTTGCTCTTTCTTTGTATAGGCATCGAGGACTCAGTGTCCCTGGACTTGGTGGTGATGGGGTCTGTCGCCGTCTCCAAGGAGGGGTACCGCATTGGCAAGGGTAGAGGTAAGTCTAAACTTGTCAGTATACTAGTCCCTGGGAGTGGTCCTGTTATACAAACTCTAATAGTAGGGAATAGGGGCGTACGATAAGCTGCAAAAGTCCAATCAGTTTCTTGCAAAGTAATAAATTAACTGGTTGCACTTAAGACCTGGTTACATGTGGTTTCTGTAATAGACCAAAAACACGTACAAAAACATACTAATGGTTCATAATTTTACCACTGTTTACAAATAATTCGCTGGGCTCATTGACTAAACTTTTGCTCTTTGATTGTACATTGACCAAATTGGAGATGTCCTTAGAAAAGGTTCAGTACGATCTACTCCGAACCGGCGTGCGTGAAACGATTGATGAATGTGGAGAAATCTAGAGAAGTGTGTCAGGATCGAAGCAAATGGACTTCCGTAGTCTCTGCTTACTCCGGTGGAAAATAGGCGTGAGTTTATGTATGTGTATATCAGTAACATGTGATGTGATGTCCGCAGGCTATGGCGACTTGGAGTTTGGCCTGATGATGCACATGAAGGCAATCAAGCCCAACACACTGGTCGCTACCACTGTCCACGATTGTCAGGTAAGATAAACTTAACAGCTATCTAGTTAGAGCATACTTTCATAAACTCATAGACGTAACATCTAATGGCGTTGCCGAACTATCGATACTATCATCACACAGCAATACTATCGTCACACACACTGCGACCTCCGACGACCTCCGTGGTCCAGTAGCTGAGAGCTGGGCTCACGATCCGGAGGTCCCGGGTTCGATTCCCGGTGGGGACATACCACAAAAATGACTTTGTAGTCCTAGTTTGGTTAGGACATTATTGGCTGACCACCAGATTGTTCGAAAGTAAGATGATCCGCGGTTACGAGGTTAATGTACGAACCCTTACCCAGGGATATGGGTGAAGACCTCAACGGTCGCAGAGGCGGAGATGGGAGCCATCGGTACGGCAATGCGGGACGGAAGGGGCAAGTCACAGGGACTGTAACCTGGAACCCTGACAGAGGGCAGCAGTAACTGTCAGTACTATTCAGAGGCGGAAGACAGGCTTTGAAATATATAATACGCTGGGCGCTATCCCACTCGCGGCAGAGTACTGCCGGGCGGAAGGCAAAAGGGAAACCACTGCTTTATTTTCCCTAAAAAAAGTAGCATGGAGAATACACCGACAAGAGTAGCTCTTAAATTAGTGATGCTGATGATGAAGGTTAATGAATCTTATTAATTTATTAGGTATTCGACACCCTGCCCGCCGAGCTGTTTGGACCGCACGACGTGCCCATTGATATCATCGTCACACCAACCCAGGTAACAGTCATGAGCAATATCTCGTACCCACTTTAGAACCCTGTCATATTTGACATTTAATGAGACTTACGGTTTAATTTGTCAAAAAAGTTAATGTGACATGGTTTCAAAGTGTATGTTTCAAAGAAAATTAGATTTCAGAAAGACCCTGAGGCCTCAAACTGGATGACAGCGGCAGCGGCGGCGGTGCGGGGACCGGCGCTTTCAAATGCTAAGATTTAAAGTGTTCTCGATGGCAGTGGCGCGGGGGGCGGGGTACGAGCGGTGTGCTCTAGTCGAGCGGTGTCTCTGCGTTTGAAACTCGCCTATTTGTTTCCTTTGTTCATTATAGGGATTCAGATCTTTTGCCCATAATAAATCGTACGAAACAAAAGAACTACAATCGAAAATGCGTTGTCGCCGTTTCGACATCGCGTTCATTTGAGACACAACTCCATACCGCCGCAACACCGCGCGATCTGGCCGCTGTCATCCAGTTTAAACTCTGAGGGGGTGAGGAAAACGCCCGATACTAATCGGTGCGGGGCGGAGAATTACCGTTTATACGTAGTATTATTCTTTGCTCTATGCTTCCGGCTAGACGAGATACAAGCTAAGCTAAATAATGTTATCTGCCCTCAGGTGATAGAGACGCAACGCATGAGCCAGCGGCCAGGCGGCGTGCTGTGGCACTTGCTGTCCAACCGCCGTCTGCAACTGATGCCGGTACTCGGACAACTGCGCGACATTGAGATGCTGTGAGTCATACATTCCTAGCATAGACCTCGTATTAGTGACATCGTACCGAATACTGAGGGGATGATTCAGATCATGATTCTGAGTTAATATGAAGAGACATTTTCCGTCGCAAAATTATAATTTTTTTTGTTTTTTTTTTTCGACTTGACATTAACTCAGAATAATGAGCTGAATCATGTCACTTACACTCTGTTCAAGTACATACAGGAAGCCATACAAGTAGAGTAGGTATGGGTGTTAATTTCACCGTAACCAAGGGGGGGGATGGTTCTGAGTTGATATCAAGTGGAAGTTCCTGTCGGAAAATTAATTAGTTTATTATTTTTATTATTTTCAGTTTTATACTGCGATGCTTAATTCCACTTGATATCAACTCGGAATCGTGGTCTGAATCACCCTCCAAGTTTTCGTTACGATGTCACTAACACCCTGTATAAACAAACAGACCCCTCTCTTTAAAAGTGTCCGCGGCGCATCTTGTCACTAAGCAACGGCGTGTCAAGATCGAATTTAGTCGTAATGGGCGCAATGAGGACACTACAACCGATATTTATTCGTGATTACAATGTTTTATTCAAAACAGTACGCTATATGCAGGCCAGTGCAGACCAACTAGGTGACTGCGAACCGAATTTCTTTTTATTTATAGTTATACTTTTATGGTGCATTTCAATACATTATGGTGCATTTCAATACATTGATAAAGAAATCGAGTGGAATGCTATATTATGTATACCTAGACTTCGAATACGATTGGTCATTGAATTACTCCTGTATTTTCTCCATTGTATCTTGTGGGGTCAATTGTGACTGCAAGTTGTTTTTTGAAAACTTTCTTTGTGGCTCTGCCCACCACAATAGGAATTGAGGCTGTGAGTTTTTTGTATTATGTGGGTAGTTTTATCCGTAGTCATTTTAAAAGTGGAATTAAATGTTTTTGTTTTTAAAATATACTTTTTTAAATTAATAAATAAAAATAATAATAAAAATAAAATATTTTTTGGTTGCGAGGTCAATGACCAACGTCTTCAACGTATTCTATTATGTTGTCCCAACATCAACGGTTTATGTTAGTGCGCACTAAATAAATGGCCATCTTTAACACTGCTCTCGTTTCTAATATATATGGGCAATAATAAGCTAAAATATAGGGGTTATGTATAAGCGCACTAAAGATGATGTCCGTCGCCCACAGCGCGGGGCGCGCGTGCACGCTGAAGGAGGTGGACACGGACGTGGAGGACGGCGCCGCGCCGCGCCCACGGCGCATGCGGCGGCGCACGCGCTCGCACAAGAGCCACAGCGAGGGGGAGGTGACTATCTATACATATCTATTTTTTTTTTTTTTTTTTTTATTTATTTTATAAAAAGGTACATACAACATTACAGTGTAATCCAATGCGCTGTATGACGAGAAAAAAAGACAATATAAAAACTAATATAACACAAAAAATAAACAATGAATGAAAAAAGAAACAAAAAGAAAAATAAGACTATGAACATGAAAAACAATAAAAAAAAAAATTACAATTTCAAAATTAATTAACAAATCTTCTCGCAAAAAGCCAAACACTCTCTCCATACACTCCACCATCTGTCAGCGAACACATCACAATGTGGTGTCGATTCCAACATTGCGGAAAGGAGACGCAAAGCACGCATGAGAGGTGAATTCGCGTGAGACACAGTGCGCGCACGCGGCACAGCCAACAGCTGGTGGCTGCGTGCTCTCTTGTAATTGTCCGGAACGAACAGCCTACACGAGTCTTGTATGTCTTGTACTTCCCGCGCACTACCGTGCTGCTTATGATAGCAGCATACAAATGCACATCTTTATACTTCCTGCGTAGCAGCACAGAAATAAAAGTACTTTTATTACTTTTATTACAGTGATATCTCTCATCTTGTGTAAGCTGTATAAACTTGTGAAAGACTGCCTCGGCAGTCTAATAGTGGAGCGTTGGGCTCACGATCCCGAGGTCCCTGGTTCGAATCCCAGTCAACCTAGAGGTGGTCCATTTTATTCTGGGTCGAGTTTCCCTTACGTTACGATTGAAAAACAACATTTATATGTATAATTTTTATTTACATTTAAACTCAAATTCATATTTATTACAAAAACATTTGTAAGTAGGTACGGTCACGAGCATTAATATGTATACACTTTGGTACCATGTCACAAAATTGAACTGTAAGTCTCACTAAATATCAAATATGTTAGTGCGACAGAGTCCTAAAGTGGGTACATTATATTGCTCATGACTGTACACGTGACGCGTACTTTATCAAGAACTTGTTCCCAGGGCAACACGACAGAGGGCGAAGAAGGCAAGTCCACGGGCAAGCCCCGCCGCACGGCGCGGCGCCGCAACAGCAACAAGTCTGCCAAGGAGGGTGCTGAGCAGAAGCCGCGCCGCCCCAAGCGCCCGCGCCCCGCCATCGACTTCTCTGTCAAGGTAAAATGTTGTTGTACTGGGTGTTAGTGACATCCGAACACTGAGAGGGATGATTCAGACCATTCTGAGTTACTTCCTGTCGGAAAAATCACGAAAATTTTAGCTTTTTTTTAAATTATTTTCCGTTCTATGCTTTTGCGACGGAATATTCCTCTTAATATCAGCTCAGTATCATGGTTTTCATTACGATGTAACACCCTGTACACGTACGTACACATGCATCGAATAGGAGTAAAAATTATAATAATAGTTTTTCATTAATAATAAGAATAAAATAAATTTATTGCCAGTAACAAATTCTAAGTAATTTTCACCAGGTCCGCTAACCTAATCTAAAGATTTGCCAGGTCCGGCTGTTTTTAAAAAAGGCACTGCCTGTCTTGGCCATCCAAACCACGAAGGGAAAACCACAATACAGGTTAGGTAAACCTCCGAATCGCATTTCTTAGGAATGTGGGTTTCCTTACGATGTTTTACCGCGCTGAGCACGCTATAATTATAAGGATCGCGAAATTGGTTCGTGCTGGATTGCGACCTCACAGTAGTCAAGCGTTCTTCTAAAAGGGCCTAAAAATTATATTATTCACTGCTCTGGGCAAAGGCCTCCCCCATGTCTTTCAAGCGGTGCCTAAAAATTATAATAACAAAAAAGAAATAACTTGCCCATTGTTTCATACGACAAGAGTGGCTTGGAACTCTTCCCACTGTATTTTGTTTCTCTCTCTATCTGTAATCAAGACCAAATAAATTAAAGCAAATACTTATTAAGATGTTGATTGCAGATTTCGAACATAAGCCCGAACATTCGAGTCCGCGATCTGAAGCAGGCGCTATCCGAGCGTGGAGTCAAGCCGCAGATCATGGTGTGGAAGGTGAGAAATATTCATTTATGCAATACCAAATACTAAAGGGGACGAACAACTATGGTGTATGGAGAATTCCAGTTGATATTATTCAGAATCTGGTACGGTAACTCTGTATAGACAGGGCAAGCTAAACCAAGAAAGAAAGAAAAAGAAAGGCGAAAGTAGGTGAAGTGGAAGTTTATTACTTCTACTGCTAGGCACAGGTCTCCCCTCAGTCGCCGTTTACCAGAGTTTCATGATTATGTATTTATTTCAGGGATTCCGCGGTTTCTGCTACTTGCACTTCTTCAAGCCTGGACCACAAAAGGTAAATACTTTGACCTCTTTTGATTCTATCAATAGTAGCGAACAGACTGACAAAACCGCCATGACTCTTAACCAAATACGTTTTCCCCGTCCCAGGGCGAAGGCGACAGCACTACAACTATAAACATGGAGAGCGTCCTCGCAGCTCTCAACGAGATGTCAGTGGGCGGCAGCGGCGGCGCCGACGAGCCGCGCGACGACAAACCGCGCCTGCTGACCGTGGAGCCCGCGCCGCCCCGCGCCGCCGCCGAGCCGCAGCCGCAGGAGGTAGGACCAGCACCCTAGGTCGGCACCAGCCGCGCCTGCAGCCCGTGGAGCCCGCGCCGCCGCCGAGCCGCAGCCGCAGGAGGTAGGACCAGCACCCTAGGTCGGCACCAGCCGCGCCTGCAGCCCGTGGAGCCCGCGCCGCAGCCGCAGGAGGTCCCTAGGTCCACCAGCCGCGCCCTGCAACCCGTGGAGCTCGCGGAGCCCGCGCCGCAGCCGCAAGGAGGTAGGACTCTCCCCGTGGAGCCCAGCCGCAGGAGGTAGTACCAGCACCCTAGGTCGGCACCAGCCGCGCCTGGAGCCCGTGGAGCCCGCGCCGGCCGCAGGAGGTCCCTAGGTCGGCACCAGCCGCGCCTGCAGACCGTGGAGCCCGCGCCGCCCCGGGCCGCAGCCGCAAGGAGGTAGTACCAGCACCCTAGGTCGGCACCAGCCGCGCCAGTCCGTGGAGCCCGCGCCGCCGCCGAGCCGCAGCAGCAGGAGGTAGTACCAGCACCCTAGGTCCCAGCCGCGCCACCCTGGGCCGCAGCCGCAAGGAGGTAACCAGCAACCTAGGTCGGCACCAGCCCGCGTCGCCGCCGAGCCGCAGCCGCAGGAGGTAGGACCAGCGCACCCTAGGTCGGCACCAGCCGCGCCAGTCCGTGGAGCCCGCGCCGCCGCCGAGCCGCAGCAGCAGGAGGTAGTACCAGCACCCTAGGTCCCAGCCGCGCCACCCTGGGCCGCAGCCGCAAGGAGGTAACCAGCAACCTAGGTCGGCACCAGCCCGCGTCGCCGCCGAGCCGCAGCCGCAGGAGGTAGGACCAGCACCCTAGGTCGGCACCAGCCGCGCCTGCAGTCCGTGGAGCCCGCGCCGCCGCCGAGCCGCAGCAGCAGCAGCAGAAGGTAGTACCAGCACCCTAGGTCCCAGCCGCGCCGCCAGGAGGTAACCAGCACCCTAGGTCGGCACCAGCCGCGCTTGCAGCCCGTGGAGCCCGCGTCGCCGCCGAGCCGCAGCAGCAGGAGGTAGTACCAGCACCCTAGGTCCCAGCCGCGCCGCCCTGGGCCGCAGCCGCAAGGAGGTAACCAGCACCCTAGGTCGGCACCAGCCGAGCCTGCTGCCCGTGGAGCCCGCGCCGCCCTGGGCCGCAGCCGCAAGGACCAGCACCCTAGGTCGGCACCAGCCGCGCCTGCAGTCCGTGGAGCCCGCGCCGCCGCCGAGCCGCAGCAGCAGGAGGTAGTACCAGCTAGGTCCCAGCCGCGCCGCCCTGGGCCGCAGCCGCAAGGACCAGCACCCTAGGTCGGCACCAGCCGCGCCTGCTGCCCGTGGAGCCCGCGTCGCCGCCGAGCCGCAGCAGCTGGAGGTAGTACCAGCTAGGTCCCAGCCGCGCCGCCCTGGGCCGCAGCCGCAAGGACCAGCAACCTAGGTCGGCACCAGCCCGCGTCGCCGCCGAGCCGCAGCCGCAGGAGCCTAGGACCAGCACCAGCCGCGCCTGCCGCCCGTGGAGCCCGCGCCGCCCCGAGCCGCCGCCGCCGCGCCGCGCTGCCCACACAGCCGCACCTGGAGTCCAGGAAACAAATTACCTCCTGCGGCTTGTTATACTACTTGTGAAATACAGGGTTCACCGTACCGAATACGTAGGGGGATGATTCATTATGGTTTTCATTATGGTTTTCCTTAAAAATAATTAAAAAAAAAAAAAAAAAAATTTGCGACAGTAAATTGCCGAATCATCCCCCTCAGTATTCGATACAATGTCACTTGACACAAGCCCTGCTCACAGCCGCAGAGATGCAGCCGCTAGAGCTACATACATGATTCATTGCCAAAGGGGCGGACGGGTAATCGACAGGTATAAAATTGGAACACGTCAATTTTAATGCCTATTTTATTTGCCCGGGTTATTCATGCATTTTAAAATTAACAGTTGTCAATCATCCGTGCCTTTTCTTTTCGGGAGATAAGAAAATTATATAACTTAAAATAAAGTTAGGAGGTGTATGCAGGAATCGAGACTAAACGCGTAAATATCAACAATGTGTTTTTTAATCGCTTCCAGACCACCTTAAAGACTAACATTACGATTGTTAACATTATATTCCCACATATATTTTTTATCCGATCTACATGAAGTCGTGTTTTGTTGCAGGTCCACTGATTCCCTCGGCGCGCCCTCGACTCGACACGACTCTGATCCACGCAACGATGTCGCTTACTGCACACGGACTGACGGACCTCCTCATTCCGACTCTAATTGTTTTAAGGTTGATTTTTCACGCCGGCCCGCGAATTAGCATTTCTCTATTGCGTATTTTATTGTTTAGTTTTTGAGCCAAGTCGGCTGCATATTAAGCAATAGAAGTTAAAAAGCTCGACCGGAGAAGCGAAGGATTTTAGTTGACGTCGGCATTATGACGCTCGCTTGGTTTTTGTTTATATTACTTGCATTCGGGCCGGCCCCTAGTGAGCTATTTGAAACGCGAAAGTCTTAAAAGAATGTTTAGTTTCTCTAGTCTAAAATTAGCTATGTAATTTTAAAACGGCTTACTTTATTTACGATTTCTCGTTTCAATGCGTACTTTTAAGCATTCTTCCATATTAACTATATTAAAGAAGCTATATTTTTAGTATAAAGATAGCATAGAACACTGAATTATATATTAAAGAGATATTTTTTAATACTGTAAGGTGCTTGAGAACGGCATTCCAAACTGCGTTTAGAAATTAGTTTGGAAGGATTTGATTAGTGTTAAGAGTATTTATTTACACAACGCTAGTTTGGGGCGCCGTTCAGGTCTTGTTGTATATTTGTGCCAACTATAAGTAACTGCAAGTAATACTATAATCTCGTGTATACGGTGTAGGGCCGCTTAACGTAAATAATCTCCTAGAGCTAACTTATAACATATCGATTATAGTAAGTTGGTATAAATATTATCTCAACTCTAAGATTGTCAGTTACTTTTTCAGTATTAGGTTAAACGTAAATTTAAGACTCGAAAAGTAATATATTCTTGACATAATAAGATGAATATTTAAACTAATATATATTTTAGAGTTGTGTCTATCGCGCAATATTGGTCTCTTTTAGTGTTTAAAACATAAATATTGTATTTTATATAGAAGGGTCAATTTTATTGATGTATTTTTTGAAAATTTTCGTTGATCCTGGCAGCATAATAGATTGAGATACCTTATTAATATAAGCGTTTGTCTGTTATAGTTTCTTGTAGTACACTTGCACTGAATGTGCCCATAAGATGTTATATCTCACGATTTTAGCACTATGAAATATATATTTATGTATATAACTTGTTAACACATGTTTACTTGTTTATTTTGTATTCTTATAACGTTGGGATAGCAAGCATGGATGAGTTTTTTTGTTTTGTATTTTTTTAAATAAATCTATTAAACACTTATTTTTTTTTTGTTTTTATTTTCAGTTCTCGTTTGATTAACAGAGAAGTAGAGTAGTAAAATTCTAGTAATTCTAGTAAATATTTTTGATGATGGAACGATGTGATTGTAATAAAACTTTGCCGTTTAGAGGTTGGAAAGGCCGAATTAAATTCTATTTTTTTAGTGAATGTAATTCTGGTTTTATTCAAAGTTTGAAACCCTGCTACGATCAAACCGTCGTCCACGTCAAGACAAATCCCTGCTAAGACCAACGTTCTAGCTACGACCAGAGCGTGCTACGACCTATATCGCTGCTACGAGTAATGTCCTTGCTACGACTGAAGTCCCGGCCACGACCTATGTGTCACTACTCTTAAAAGATTCCTGCTACAACACGACCGTGCAGACCTACGGCACGGCTACGAGATGTCCCGCTGCGACTAGTCCTACGACAACTCGCGCTACGACAACCCCGCCCACTCCCGCGACGACAAGTCCTACTACGACCATTCGCGCTACGACAGCTCCCGCTACGATAACTCCCCAGACCTACGGCACTGCTAAGTCACGTCCCGCTACAACTAGTCCTACTACGACAAGTCCCGATACGACAACCCCGACCACTCCCGCTACGACAACTCCCCAGACCTACGGCACTGCTACGACATGTCCCGCTACGACTAGTCCTACTACGACAACTCCCCAGACCTACGGCACTGCTAAGTCACGTCCCGCTACGACTAGTCCTACTACGACAAGTCCCGATACGACAACCCCGACCACTCCCGCTACGACAACTCCCCAGACCTACGGCACTGCTACGACATGTCCCGCTACGACTAGTCGTACTACGACTACTCCCGCAACGGCAACTCCTACTACGACCATTCGCGCTACGACAACTCCCGCTACGACATCTCTCGGTACGAATAGCGTCACAACATCTAGCAGTATGGATGCTTATTTATTATAAAATAAAAAGGCAAAAGTTACGAACACCCGAAACTGGTAAGGCGCTCAAGGCCCCGATAGTACAGCCATGTTCAGCTCGCTACGTAAAGTATCCTAAGTTCGTCGAATGGGTAATGGGATTACGTAGAAATACGTAATCCCGCGTACCTCATTTTTTGTGAGTTACTATAACCGTAGACTATAACATAAAATAAGCTCACGACTATAGCCCAATTGGGGCAGTCAGAGGAACATTACTCTCAAGATGAACTAAGTACCGGACACCTCATCGAGCTATATTACAATAACATACAGAGTGTAAGGGACACAGTAACTAAAATTTTTGCGCCGGAAAATTCCACTTGATATTAACTCATGAGCTGAATCATCCCCTCAGTATTCGATACGGTGTCACTAACAGCCTGTATAACCATAAATCATTGTCAGTTAATTAAAAAAAAAACCATTTGCGGAACAAATTACTTATAACATGTCTAATGTTACAATAGTTACCTACAAATTAGATATTTATCTCTTTGGTTGATAGCGTGATCATAATAAGCAAATAATTATATTTGTTACAATAAGTATTATATCTGATCGAACATGCGACGTTTGAACGTATATTATAAAACGGAGTATGGACGCCATAAGCATTTGGGTGTTGGCAGTAAAAATGTTGGTGCTATTATTGTGTCTACTCTGTATTGTAGCAGGCGTGAAGTGCCAAGGCGGGCCTCCACCTAGTGACGTAAGTACTTATATTTTATAATAATAACATAAACAGCCTATGTACGTCATAGGGTCTGAGGCATACTCCATCACGCTACTCCAATGCAGGTTGGTGGAGGCATTTGGGCTAGTACTAGTAGCCAGAGACCAACGGCTTAACGTGCCTTCCGAAGCACGAAATCATCTTACTTTTTCGAACAACTAGGTGACTCAGCCTGCGGTAATAATAACTATTGAAACTATGAATTATTAAAAGTATGAATTATTGACGCCTTATACACGTAAAAACACCTTTTTGAAAAATCACATTTTGATGTCATTTTCTTCAACTAAACCTTGAATTATTTGAAAGAAAGTGTTTAGGTATTATTAGAGCCACAGGTCCGCAGAGGTCCGTGTTGCTCCATAGCGCCACAGTAACAAACAAAAACATCAAAGAATACTTAAAACAAAAATAAAATTTTCACAATATGACATTACAGAAACATAAATAAAAAAGAACCAAAAACATCTATTTCCATATCCAATCTAATCTACTTAATCCAATTAAAACCAATCCAATTTAATCTATTTCTATTGTACTTATATTTTTTTATTTTTCCTATTTTATAAAATAGAATGTTGGTCGAAAAAGTCATACGGCTATGGTGGACGCCTCCAATAAATAGACCTTAACCTCAACATAAGCCGCCGCGTGAGCCGCGACCCTGGTATTCTGCGGGCCCAGGCCTTTCAATTAATTTCCGGATAAAAATTGAGACCACAATTTTTTATGTAAGTACATTGAAACTAGTGTATCAAAGTTTTGTTAACAAAAAAACACATCAGAATGTGATTTTTCAAAAAAACGCTTACGTGATTAGCTGCCACTATAACGCGACGTTATGTGCCTACCTACCCCAATAGGGAATAGGCATAATCTTATAAACTTGTAAAAATATTTTATAAACGGGAGCCGAAAACCAAACGCACGACTGCGTGCGAGATACGAGATGTTTTACTTTGACGCGCGATTATGACTTGTTAATTGTACCATCTTTTGTAAACTATTAATAAGAAAGGGTTAGGCACTTTCTTATACCGAAACTTCACAACGATATTCTACTACCAATTAGAAAATGTGAAAGTAAATGGACTTTCAAAAAAATAACTAAACGGCACTTTCTACATACTTAAGATTATCTAGGTATATCAGTGTAAGCGTGAAAGGTGTGCAAGGTCGGTTACATCGTAATAATATTATATTATAATTCAGCCGGAAATATCAAACAAGACTTATTAATCATATCAAACTATTAGCGACACAGCTAGAAATGACTGGCAACCTACTTTACTCCAGACTAAAACGACATAGTGTCCCTAATGTATAAGTAAATAGATTCGACAACATGTAATAGAGGTGGCCTTGCTATTCAGCAAGGCCACCTCTATTAATTTAGAAGGGTATTCACCCTTCTAAATAAAGAAAACCATATCAGACTTCAAAGGTCAGACCAAGTAACAGAATACAAAAAAGATTAAAAATATATATTATACACCAGACAGAGGGCAGCAGTAACTGTCAGTACTATTCAGAGGCGGAGGACAGGAGTCCTAGTACGGCTTTGAAATAGGACTACTCTGGGCGCCATGCCACTTGCGTCAGACAAGAGTACCGCGGGGCGGAAGGCAAGAGGGAAACCACTGCCCTATTTTTCCCTAAAAAAGTAGCACGGAAAATGCTGCACCGACAAGAGCGTGACTCTTAAATTGATGATGATGATGATTATACACCAATGCCTACATAGGTTATAACCTATTATTTCATTGAATGTGAAATAGTTGTAAGATTTAAGGTAGTTTGATTGTGCCAACAAACTATTTTATGGTTTAGCGGAGTGTTTATGTAAAATCACTTTTTATAAGAAAATAAACGTTTATTTATTATTATTAAATACATGGATGTCTGTAAAACGGGTTTATTGCGGTCTACTCTGAACTGGCACGCACGTATGAACAGATACCTAACCATGTGAAGATCGAAGCAAATGAAAATCCATAGTCCCTGCTTGCCTCGAAATAGGCGTGGGTTTAGTATGTCTGTTTAAATCAAAGGTGTAGGAAGTGCTGGTTAATTATAATAAAACCCCACACAAAATTTGAATGACCTGTTTACTTATTTAGGATATTATATTAAATAACAAGATCCAAACATTAAGACGCGGTGGTTTGCTCGCGCTAGAGATGCGACTGAATAAACGGTAGACAACTAGATATGTCCCATATAAAAGGGCCTACCTACTTCCGTGGCGAGGAACTGGTAAAATGGCGCATTTAGCTGCCATTTTGTTTAGTTTTTTCTTTCCCTATCTATTCTAAGATTTTGTTTTATTTTTGATGCGAGGTACGAGCACTTCTAATGGACTGGTAACGAATAAAAAGTACATTATAAGTAGAAATTCATTATTAATTACAACAGTTCTTACCGCGCTGATCAGAGATATTATGAGACTCCCGATTTTTCAACACTGTTGCAAGTGCCATGATCACAGGACGACTGATGAAATTGGAGTAGAGTAGGTAGATACATAATTTTCTGCAAACTTATATGTCTACTCTTTTTCTTTGCCGCTGGTTTTGCTGATTAACGCGGTAAGAACCCTGTGTAGGCCCCGATTCCTGCAGACACCTCCTAATTTTACTTTAAGTTATACCTGCCATTTTCTTATCCGCCGAAAGGGAATGGGACGGGTAATCGACAAGCATAAAATTTGTATGTGTTGTATGAGTTGTAAATGGTAGGTAATGTGTTTTAATTATGATGATAACCGCGTAAACCTCAAACACCGTAATTCTTGTTATCCCGAGTGGTGGGTAGGTATAACACTGACAGAGGTATTGTAGTCTTTCTAACGTCATGGGCATGTGGCGACGTTTATAATTACAACCTCCAACCTACCTACCGTCACAAAAGCTAGTGACACCGTAACGAATACTGAGGGGGATGATTCAGACCATGATTCTAAGTTAATATCAAGTGGAATTTTCAGTCGGAAAATTCATGAAAATGTTTGTGTTTTTTTTTAAATATTTTTAGTCCCATACTTTTGCGACGAAAAATTTCACTTGATATCAACTCAGAATCATGATCTGATTCATCCACCTGAGTATTCGTTACGATGTCACTAACACCCTGTATACGGAACCTGTATAAGATATGAATAACAATATCTCACGAGCATTATTGAATATCACTTAATTAGGCCATCAGGGACTTACCCACATTGCTGCATAACTCCAAAAACCGCGCGTCTCCACGATATGATTGTCCCCTTTCAAGTCGCGTTTCGCGCCAACAAAGATAACCACGTGCTCTCATATCGCTGTAAAACGAAAAAGTAAAACATCTCAGTAACACTTAGACCACTTCTTATTCTTGTCAGTGTTGTTACACACCACTCGCCGCCGTAAGGGCGTATTTACACAACCAAATCCATCGGGCCTGTAAATTATAATAAACAATTCATCGTGGGTAGGACCACAATTTTGCCTGCCATAACGGCCTCCGTGGTCCAGTGGTTGAGCGGTGTGCTCACGATCTGGAGGTCCCGGGTTTGAATCCCGGTGGGGACAAAAAACACTTTATGATCCCTAGTTTGGTTAGGACATTACAGGCTGATCACCTTTTTTTGATTGATTGTCCGAAAGTAAGACGATCCGTGCTTTGGAAGGCACGTTAAGCCGTTGGTCCCGGTTACTACTTACTAATGTAAGTACGTAGTCGTTACGAGTCATGTCAGGGGCCTTTGGCGGCTCAATAGTAACCCTGACACCAGGGCTGATGAGGTTGGTAATTCACCTCACAACCCACACGATAGAAGAATTTCGCTATACATTTTATATATAGAAGGAAAAGTGAAAGCTCATCTAGACGCGCCGCAGGAGCAGTACGTGCCGACGTCATCGCATTTTGTGGCGAAATGCGCGTCATAAAAAATACGATGACTTCGGCGCCTATCGCGTCCACCGTAATAAGCCCTATAGGATTCGTGGTATACCACGACAACTTTAGAATATACTCGTACTTATGTTTTTTTCTTAATTAAGTAAGTAATCTATTTCCATAATCATTTTCTACAGGGTGGAAAATTCGACGTCAATTTCATGTCGCCTATTTATACGTGCGATGATGAACAAAGCAAGGAGTATGTGGACGCGTCGCGAGTTCAACTGGCCCGGTTTGATGACTTTGCGGTGATGAATGGATTCCTTGAGTTCAAGAAGTCTTTCGAACCTTCTACTTTGGTATGTAGGAGCGCCAAGTTTAATACGACAAGGTTTAATACGATCTACTCTGAACCGGTGTAAGTGTAGGAAACTATTGATGAATGTGGAGGTAGCAAGAGAAGTGTGTCAGGATCGAAGCAAACAGAATTCCGTAGTCACTGCTTACCCCGGTGGGAAATGGGCGCGAGTTTATGTATGTATGTATGCAAGAGCGCCGAGCGCCTTGCAAAGTCGGTATGTGACGAATAAAATAACACTCAAGAAGGACGAGACATTAAAAAAAAATCTCAATTGAGGTAGCCAGAGGTACATCCATCGCAAGATGGAGCAAGTACCCACATCTCACCAAACTTTCTATTTTATTTGCACACTTGATTTTATTTTAAATACCTGTTTTAAAGAAATTACAAATCATGTAGCCAGTTTATAGGCATTTTGCGATAGGTTGGCTCCATGCTACGGCTACTGGTGGCCGTTGAGCGTATATTATTTTGGCGGGTACTTCCCGCTAAAGAGCGGGATTACGTTACGCACACTTTTTTCATAATTAGCTTAGTTATAGTACGAAATATAAACTAATAAGTCCTAATTTGTGTAGTTAGACGTCTGCTAACACATGGTGAACTAAGCAGTGCAGGTACCCTCGTTTTCACAGCTTGTTAGATAAAAAAAAGTTATTGAAGATAAAATTCACTTACCAGGGGTTTTTGCGGGAAATCCAACATGATTCATCAGTTCTCCACGTTTATTGAAGTGAACAAAGGATAAAATCTACGGATTTATAATTATTTCACTTAATTTGGCAAGTCGCCTCGTGGTGCTCGTTGCGGCCATCTATAGAGAAGTGAAAAATTCGCTAGAGGGCGCGGGCTTCGTTCGCTTTTAGGGTTGTCACAGTAAAAAAATAATAAGATAACGTTAAAAATACCTAACGTTATATTTAATGTTAATAGATCTAGTGATTGTTATTTTTAACGTTATTGTGTTATTTATGTTATTGCAATAAAGAATTTTGTATTGTATTATGTATAATGACGTTTTATTTTCTTAGTTGGAAGTGGTTTTAGAAAAAGAAGCGAGCGGCCGACTTGAAATAATGATGACCCATGAACTGCAAGCTTGCAAAGAAATTAGCGACCCAGGCAGCGACTATGCAACTTGGATCGAGTTCTTTGGTCTGCCCAGTGAATGTCCTTTTGAAGCTGTAAGTTTATGACCATAATTATAGTACATTATTAAGGAAAAAACATCACAAAATTCTGACTCAGACGGGATTTGAATCCATAGCTCAAAAAAGTCCTCAGCTACCGAATTTCTCCACCGGGTTCTTATACTGACCATCACAGCACAGCTCAGCGCGCAGACTGGCGCAGACTTGTGATGAGGCGAGTCCACGAGTTCCAGCAACAGCGCACGGCAGACCTCGACGCTAAACGTGATGAGTTGAAGGCCCGTCCCCCTGCCGCTGTTCATTATAATTACCGAAACGGTGCCCTCACTGTGCGCGGGGGTTCACTTTAAATATAGGCTACATAAGCCATCTTCGGGCGCATCAGCGTCGTGCCGACTAGGAGTCGAAGTGGTCGCTATGGCCGAAATCGGTCGAAGATCATCATCATACTGACCATGCATATGAATTTGAATTGCGTTACAGATAGAAAAATAATCAGAGACATTAGTCAGGCGTTGCTAACTGCACGCGTTCCCCTCTGCTGAAGTATATGAACTACAGGTTCGTGTATTGTTATTTAGGTGACAGTTTCGTATTGGTATGCATTTATACACACGTAGTCTTCTCACACACTCAAGTGTGGGGAAACCTTCTGGGGCTCTTGCCCTTTAAGGTTGCTCGCCTCGCCTTCCGCAACTACGGAAAGGGCCCTAAGTATTGGCCCCGCCTTCGCGGTCTAGCCCACCGCGTGAGACCCCGCTGGGGGAGGCCCAGTGAGCCGCCTGCGTTTAGGCGCGGGCTGGTCTTCCGGTACGCATTTATAGATAGAGACGTTTTGTTCTTATAAATGTGCGGGAGTGAGTAGATGTGTGCTGTACGCATATACCTCCTCCAAAAGGTGTTAGAAAAAAGTGTAAAGCTAACCTAAAGACAACTTCCATCTATAGTTTACCTGAGGAAAAAATGACAAAAGCTGCGGATCCTACTCCAGATGATTTCGGTCCTTACCCTTTGTGAGTATTCCCTGAGCACTGTTGCTAGGAACACAAAAAGTAATTTACTAATTTTCCTTTCAGGGCTTGTATCCAATCCACAACCTAACAGCTGACACGTCTGACATGCCTATCAACAGTGCCAACGCGGGCGCGTACCAAGCAACGATTAACATGTACAAGTGCGAAGGAGACGATTGCGAGAAATCATTCATTTGCTGCTTGAAATTGGATTTCTGCATTGAGCCTATATGATAATTTGCTATGCAACCAATGAATTCCCTATTTTTCAAAATGCCTAGCCCGTTCGTAACATGGCGCTCCCAGAAATATCTCGCCGTTTAGTCAACTTACGTTTTAACTTTTTCAAATTAAGCATTGAATTACTTTCCTAAATGTACTTACTAACTTGTGAACTTTTTAAGTATATTGAATGCCTAGGCATTTCGTTGAACGGCGAATTATAGCAATTGGGTAGCAACGATATTCTTATACTTATTTACTTTGATAATTCAAAATTTCATATTTATTCAATTAAGTATTATACGATTTTGAAAGTAACTGTTCGGTTTGAAAGTCAAGAAGGTTTATTTTTATTACTATTTGTTTATTATTATTGTTCCTACATTGTATGATAGTATTAAGAAAAATAAAACACTAATGAAAATTATACAATTACAGTAATTTTATTGTTTCAAAACAGCTACTCTTCAGGGTCGTTCACATTTTCATCGCGACTTGATTCATAAAAGACTTCACCTTTGCTGTCTACTTTTGGTTTCGTATCATCCTTTTTGTTGGCCTCTTTGGATTCAGCTCGGCTAGAAGCTTTGGCCTTTTTCTTTGAGTGTTTTTTGTTTTTCTTGCTTTTAGGTTTCTTGGCAGCTTTTTCTTCCTTCTTATCTGCCTTTTCTGCCTTCTCTTTCTTTTCTTCTTTGCTATCTTTACGTTCTGCAGCCTTATCTTTCCCTTCCTCTTCGCTAGAGTCTTCCTTTTTTTCCGCCTTTGTTGATGCAGATTCTTTCTTGGCAACTACTTCTTCTTTCTTGTCTTCATCTCTGTAATTAGGTTGCTTAGTAAAGCCTGATTTAGTGTTTGAGCTATTAATAGTTTAACTAACTATTACTAAAGAAGCCTGTACAACAACGTATTAGCCAAAATTATTAAGAAAGTGTAAGTAAAACAATTTATTTCTGAACATCAAAAACGAATTTGCTATTTTATTCTCATCTAAGTACTGAAAATGTAACTCGTATCATTTTCTGAATAAAGTTGCCTCTTGTATGAAATCCTAATTACGTAGCTCCAGTCATAAATCAAATCAAATATTCTTTATTGCACACACATACACGAAACATATTAAAACATAACAAGAAAGATTACAGCACATTTATTGCTCTACAGCAATTTCTTCCAGGCGACCAGAGTAAAGTAACAAGCACCTTCATACATGAAATATATATTTCTTTTAACAACAAAATGTCAGCCGTGGTATCGAATCCGGGGTCTTTAGCAGATGTACTGCAGATTTCAAATAAACTATTTTTAAATACGATAAAAATTAAATTAATAGTATCAAATAATATTATAGGATCAATGATAGGATCTATATACGTACCACATTTTTTTGCAATAAACGAATTTGAATTTGAATGTTCAAAAGGTACAGTGGGTGTGCGTAGCAACTTATACTTACCGATTATTTTCAATCGGTATTGTTCTAAAATAAAAAGATAATTACTTTGAATGAGTTAATTCATTTTGAATCACCGAAAGAAATTGGAAACACTTGGAAAAATGTAGGGTTCGAAGTGAATGAATTGCGAGTTTCCTTCACACTGATTCTTCTTGTATCGTGTGGGTTGTGAGGTGGATTACCAAATGCATCAACCCTGGTGTCAGGGTTATTATTGAGCCGCCAAACGCACCGACATGGCTCATATAACGACTACATATTTACATCAGTAAGTAGTAACCGGGACCAACGGCTTAACGTGCCTTCCGAAGCACGGATCATCTTACTTTCGGGCAATCAGGTGATTAGCCTGTAATGTCCTAATCAAACTAGGGATCACCAGCAGGGGTGTGTCCACTAAATTACTGTTGTGGCAAGTTTTAACAAAGCAATTTACAACAGGAAGTGTAACGATAAAAAAGAAAATATTACTTGTTTCTGA
The DNA here is from genome assembly GCF_024362695.1 of Pectinophora gossypiella. Taxonomy (NCBI): domain Eukaryota; kingdom Metazoa; phylum Arthropoda; class Insecta; order Lepidoptera; family Gelechiidae; genus Pectinophora; species Pectinophora gossypiella. The sequence continues at coordinate 4,251,485 of NC_065425.1, read as the reverse complement.
GCGCAGGTTTTTCTTTGACCTCTTCGTTGTCATCATCATCTTTATCCCTGAAATGTTGTTTGTTTTGTTAGTCTTACTTTTTATTTAGCACGTTGCTTGTCGTTATATTATATGGCGATCATCTTACTGTTTTAGCGCTATTGATATAACCACATCATCATGATCATCATTGGCCTTATACGTCTGTTTCAGACGATTTATGACGTCATTGCCTCGAAGAAATGCACTTTCTTTCATGGCTGTGCAAGCCAATCCTAGAGCGGCAAACTCTAGCGCACACTCTGCAGGAGAAGTCTCCAACTGGTGACTCCAACACATCACGTTAATACTATATTATTAAAACCATTTTAATAAGGACGCCGCCATTACTTCTGATGTCTACTTTCCCTCATTCCGCCATCGACCCACCAGGGTCGATTAAAACTTTCAAATATAATCCTCCAGACGACACCCTGAGCCCGAAGCGCAGGTTCGGCTCGGTTCTCGGCCAACTGGGCATACCCTCTGGACTGCTGTCTTAAATTTTGTAACGAGTGAGAGCAGTCAGCGCTCCCCATTTGTGGCCAAGTACTTAATGCCACTTGCAGCAAATCTACAATAAGTAACGTCTAAGAAACAAAAGCTGATATCTAGGACCACGACATTAAAAATAATATATATATTTTTTTTATATTACTTTGTTTCGTCTGTCGGTTAATGATTTTTTTAGTGTATGTTGTTTTTCATGTTGTCGCTGTGACGTTCACATAATAAACATATCTATCTTTCTTTCTTTCTTAGACACTGTTACATTCTATGTGACTTTATTTCCAGTATACGTTAGTGATGTGCCGGATCTTTAAACATGTATATCCGCGGATACAGATCTGAATACGGATATTTAGTGTAAAGATCCGCGGATACGGATACGGATCTTTATTATGTTAAAAAAATATATTAAAGTTTTAGTTATTTCATTGTTATAAAAGTGATATTTTATCTTGCTTTCATTATAAAGATCTATCTATCTAAATGTTTGCAATATAAAGGTGCCAAATATTTGATTTTAAGAAATAAAAATAATCTGAATGGAATTTTATAGTTTTTTATTTAATAATTCTACTTAATCACCTGAAAAAGATCCGTAAAAGATCCGCGTGAAAAGTAACGGACACGGATACGGATTATTCTTTTATCTCGGATATCCGCGGATACAGATACGGATACGGATATTCGGAACATCACTAGTATACGAATGCCAGTTTAGACCATAATTATTATCTATAAATTGTGATATTCACTTACTCAGCTTTATTGGTAGGAGAATCTTCACCACTGAAATAAAAAAGAAATAATTAGCTTTGCAATTGTAGCTTTCCATCGTTACAGTATCAAATTCAAGCAAAATAATATCAGTAAATACGTCTTCAAAATCTATCTACATTGAAATATGACGTTTTGTTTAATAGTCCGAATGAACTGTTTTAAATAGGCACTTATGTTTCTTCGCTACGTTTAGATTCAACGCAAAGAGTTTCAGAATTATAGACCTTTGGATGTTTCAACCAGTGTTCAAAGCTAAAGGTACTAAACGATCGCCAATACCTACTTTGACTGGTTCAATTACAGATCACTTTCAATTGTTAAACCTAACATGAGTTATAAATACAATCTCGATAATGATTTTTTGATAGTTTCTGTGGTCATGTGATTAGTTTCTCAAATCAAATCAAATAATACTTTATAGCACAGAAATAAATCAATCAATCGGGGAGCGCTGATTCGAGGCTCGTTACCCCGGACTTTCACCATTGAGATATTAATTTACCTTTTATTTTCACTAACACAGTTGGCTCGACCATTATAGACGGCTATACTACAGAAAGCTCTGTGGCGTGTGGATTCTTAGCTCATCTTGCGATAGCTGTACCTCTGACTACCCCAATTAGGATGTATGATTTCCTTATTTGCTACTCACTCTTCATTGTAATCGTCCCAGTTGACAGACCATTCTTCATGCGTGATTCCTGTACGGAACACTCTTCGACAATTTTCACTAAAAACAAAAATAATTTATTTCAAATAAGTATCTAAGTCATAATTTTAAAACACATTGCCTTATGAAACTTTCCCACAAAGAGCGAAAATATTCCAAACAAGCGAATTATTAACATATACATCATCTCCCTAGCAATATCCCGTTTTTCACAAGGTCCGTTTACCTAACCTGAAGATTTGACAGGTCCGGTTTTTTACAGAAGCGACTGCCCGTCTGACCTTCCAATCCAACCCGCGAAGGGAAAACCGATACAGGTTAGGTCACATACCACCGAAAATGTATTTTTCGGGAATGTAGGTTTCCTCGCGATGTTTTCTTTCACCGCTGAGCACGTGATTCAAAAATGAATTCGAAAACAAATTCGACAATTATCGGTAAACCGATCAGGCCAGAAAGGCCAGTGCTGGTTTCGAACCTGCGACCTCAAAGTGACAGGCAAGCGTTCTACCAACTGGGCTACCACTTTTTATTGACATATACAGGGGTCAAAATTGGCCATCGAAGCAATTCACCTAAAACGCAATATGACATTTGCACAATAAGCACGCAAATCAATAGCAAATATTGCTTTTTGGAGTGATTGCTTCTATATGGTCTTTTTAGCCCCACAGAATATTAGCACGTTAAGTTTAAATTGGTTATTTTATATAGTAGTTATTATTAAATGAAAAATTGTAACACACCCAGACCTGAAATGAACAATATTGTATTAGATTTGATATTAAATAACATAAAAAAGAAAACAAAAAATAATATTAATATCAACAGCTCAGTCTTTTTTTATTCTTTTTAATATAGATCCTGCAGTCTGTGGTAACAGACAACCAACATTATCAATCCTGTAGTAAAGTAGATTTTTGTGTCACGTATTTATTTACATTTATTTATGGACTACAATAAATTAAATAGTTGATGGTAATATTTTATTTATTCCTTGGCATCACTCAAGTCCTATTTATCACTCATTCGATATATATTAACTAGGTATTTGACTAGGTCAAAGATAAATCATAAAATGCTAATCTAGAAATAGAAGCCAATTTAAGATGATCAAAAATCTCATATTACTTTTCGAAATATTTTAGAATTTTATTTATGAATCAAAGAACAATGAGTACGACGTTTGACCGCTTTTATTGATGACGTCACAGGACAGTAAAACTTTCGTTTTGATGTTTCCTCAAAAGTAAGTCATTTGACTAGGTTGTCAAGAAGTCTGTTGATGTCTTTAACGATATCATTCCTTTAGAGATCTACAAATAACCTATGAGCTTTTTGTAAAATTTCTTATATCTCCCTAGCGTTATCCCGTCTTTCACGGGGTCCACTTACCTAACCTGAAGATTTGATAGGTCCGGATTTTTACAGAAGTGACTGCCTGTCTGACCTTCCAACCCGAAGGGAAAACCAGCCCAATACAGATTAGGTGTATACCTCCGAAACACATTTCTCAAGTATGTTCCCTCACGATGTTTTCCTTCACCTCTGAGCACGTGATGAACAATTAAGATCCAAACATGAATTCGAAAATTATTGATTTAGGCCTGAGTTAGGATTCGAACCTGCGACCTCGCGTTGAGAGCGTTCTTCCAACTGGGTTACCACGAGTCCAATTTATTCACGATTAGTGCTACGAAACCCATTTATTAACACTTTCAAGGACAGAACGTCTAATGACGTTCCGCTTCCAAGGTGTCATACTATCTATTCTGAACCATCAATGACCCATGGTCTCTGCCCGTGAAAGGGTTAAGACTAGTTACTTACTCCACATCTTTGTTGATAGCACACGATATAAACTGCCTATTCTTGAAGACAGATGTGTAGAGGAAGGGTCCATGACAGCTGTGGCTCTTAGGGTCGATCTTACACGCTGATATAACACCAATTACACGCTCCTTGTTTTGGTATTTCACTATCAACGGACCGCCGTGGTCGTTCTGTCATCGAAAAAAATGGTTTAAGTACCCGCCTTTAGATATTTTAAAAAAAAGAAGAAAGACAACAACGACAAGAAAATGGTGCAGAGAGGCAACGTGGCCAGTAATCTGGGGACTTTGCCTCGATGTGGTGAGCTGGAGGACATTTTTTATTTATAGATTTTTATTCTTTTTTTATGTTTTGTTTTAAATAATATGTGAGTTGTAAAAAAAAGAAAAAGAAAATGTGGATGGATTGTGTAAAAAAGACATGTCGCTGACATCGCTAACTGACGTATCTGAATTTTTTGGCGAATCTCATTTGCAGCCTTTGCTGTTGTCAATAAGACACAAATTATTTTAGCAAATAATTGCAGATACGTCAGTTTGCAAAGTCACCCACGATGTGTGTGAAAGGTGGGAGAAATGAATGGAAGAGGAATACATGCTGTGCCGACCCCACCTAGAGTGGGATAAAGGCAGGAGAATGATGAGATATTTTAAACACTCATATAAAAAAAAATACGTTCAACAGAGCGAAGTGGAAGGAAAAGACTCGGAAAGCAATAATGCAAGGGAGAGAAAGAGATAAAAAACATTTAAGTAAGATCATTCCATTCACATATAAGACGAAGGTTGTTCATAAAGCCGGCAGAGGACCTAGAAAGACGTAATTGACCAAATTCAAGATGTCTTTAGAAAAGGTTTAGTACGATCTACTGTAAACCGACACAAAGTGATTTCGACAATGTCCCCATTGGGAATCGAACCCAGACCGTGATCGTGAGCTAACGCTCTAACCACTAGACCACGGAGGCTGTAATTATTGATGATGTAGTAAGTATGTGACGTCATGATGATAACAAAGTACTTTGCAATGCCATCATCCTAAGTATTGGTGGCGACGTTTAAGATAGTAGCCCGGAATCAAAGCAAGGAATCATTTTACTTTTTCAATCAATCAGGCGATTCAGCCTGCAAAATCCTAGCGAAGCAAAACAGTTTCATAATTTTTTTCGACAGTGCCCGGACCTCCACCTCCAAATCGTAAGCTAATGCTCTAACTACCACGGAGGCTGATCGTGAAAAGCATAACAACAGAGCATCACTGCTGTATCTCCAAAGGGCAAAAATGGCAAAAGAAAAGCATTATTGGCAAATTTTAAGCTCACCTCACAAAATCCTCCCTGCATGGATGATCTCCTCGCGGTATAGTCATCAGGGTCTCGTAGATGCCGCCCCAAGTCCACATTAAAGACTTTCCCGCTGACGTCCGTTGAGCCCTCAGATGTGAAAATTCTTCTACTTTCGACATCTGTGCAGTTTGCGTATTTCTTCTGAGAAAAAAAGTTACTAAAAGGTACTGATTTAGAAAAAATTGGGTCGATCGCACTTTGATGAAATGAACATACTGCTATAGACGCGACTGCTTCTTGTCTTGTTCTATTTACCTTTCTCTGCTAAATATCTCCTCTAGATTCTAGATTTCTTATACCACTCGTGTCAAAAATAACCGATTTTAGATCGACAACAAATGAAATGCAACCATACGTGTAAGTACACACTGATCACACTGATTGACTGTTCATACTGTATTTTAAAACATAATAATTTTAAGCGAACTTCACTTTCACGGACAACCCTCTTAGGTTTTGTGGGGTTTTTATTGTACCAATATTTTTTTGTATCCTTATGAAAAATAAACATTTTACATGCATTTTACTTACTTACTTATATACTTATTTCATAAAGTAAACAATAAATAAAGATATAGAAGATACACTGCGCTTTCCACCAATACGAGCTTGGAGCGTACTTGATTCACCCTCAGTCTAATGAAGCCGTAAGCCGTTTACCCTTTCACGGACAGAGATCATGGGCCATTTATGGTTCATAATAGGTAATATGATACCTTCGAATCGGAACGTCATTAGACGTTCTGTCCTTGAAAGTGTTAAGGTGTAAGGGAGGAAGCGCACGCAGACTGTCTGTCTCCCTCGCACGGCACAAGGTAAAAGGAACATTACCAACCTCGCAAATTTCGCTTAGCCTTTTCATCACGTCCTTGGTGCAGATCATGTATTGAGTGATGATGGTCCTGAATCTCTGAGCCCATTTCTTGGCGCACTGTTCGTTGTCCATAATGCACACTTTGGCCTCTTGCAGGCACTTAGCATTTTCTGGTATGTGGACCTTTTGACGTCGGTATACGCCCTAAACAGAAATAATCAAATTCGAAATAATTGTTAAAAACGTAAACTGTTTCTATAAGTTTTCGGGTGCTATCGTTATTGTATAATTTTATATTTCACTTGCTATAAGTTATGTATGAGGTGCAGAACTTAAATATTTCAAAAAGCTTTTAATTTTGTATAATAATATGCAGCGGGTGGTGAGAATATTATTCTTTCTGACTAATCAACAAAAGGCACCAGCAGGCTCTCCACGGAAACTGCGCCGCATTATATCGACGGCTTCGACCAATAGATGCAGCGAATGCTAAGTGGATAAACGCAGTACGGCTATTGGTTAAAGCCCTCGATATAACTCGCGACCGCGAGCAGACCTTGCTATCTAGTATTTGAACATTCACCATCCCCGCGGCCTAGCTTGTGACGCCTTATACTCTCATTGGCGTGCGCTCCTCGACAAAATCTTGTTTGTATCCAAATACTGAACTGACCAAACGTTTTCCTACGTCAATTCATTTGGGGAATCACATCTTTGTCTGTCAACGTTACGTAGGCTTACCTCTCTGAAGTTGCTACCGCTACCCCAACCAGCAATGAAAGCCTTGGTACCAGGTTTCTCAAGTTCTCTGCTGATGTTGTTATAACAAATGAGATCAGTGGCAAACTCGCATCCTTTCTCTTGCACTCCCAATTTGAACGGCCTGTCCACTTTCACGATAGCAATGTCGTTGGATGACCACTTTATACTGTCTTGGAAATCGAATTTGTAATCTAAAAAAAAAAAAATATTTTTCTGTTCGTTCCGGTAAGACACCATTGAACAAAATGGCCAGGAAACTTAAGGGAAAACGATGATTTTAATTAAACTATATTGAAAATAAAATACCAGTAAAAATATAATGAGATTTCATAATATATGGCAACTAAGAATCGTAATAAAAATGAAATTAATGAAATACTTGTTGAACATGATTCACAAAATAGATTCAGTATAAAATACGCAACCCAGCCAATTTTGAGCCTCTCGGCAGCAGAAGATCTAAAAAACTTACTCTTGGGGATACACTTCCAGACGACTTTCCGACGATGTTTGCAGACACAGTCGTTGGACTTGAAGTCGAAGCTGTCGACAAACTTAATAGTGCCGCTGACGATGTAGAACCTGTCGGCATCTTCGACGCAGGCAGCAGACGTCAACACGTAGTTCCTATCGACAATGACACCCCCACACAACCATCCGCGGTACTTGTGCGCTTTAGCTGACTCCTTCGTCAGTTGAAGGTACACCTGTATGAAGAGATGAAGAAGTTTAAATGGATATCTAAACTAGTGAAGGTACCCGATTGTTGAGCGGATACTGATCAGTAGTGTAGTCTGGGTCCTGGTCCTCATTTTTGTACTCAGTCTGTGCCGGGCGATTAAATCATGGATTGAACACGGATATTAACATGAAGAAGACATGGCTTCGGCCTAGAACATTTTAAATAAGACGCCTTTATAAAGGACTTGAAATAAAGAACATTGATAAATACTCACTCAAGACGTGGGTTCAGCCTTATTAAGATTTGGACATTACAAAAAATACATTAGACGACAGTTGCCTTTCCCCAAAGGGATAAACAAGTTTAAAAAACAAATAGATTCAAAACATAAATATGAAACCTATACTATCTGTCACTACGAGTATGTTATGTAGGGGATAAGTAAAATCCAAAATTATTTATGTTGGATTCTATCATACCCAAGTCGTTAGCAGACAAATATGTATTTAGAATCACCGATACTGCCGAGCCAATATTTTTTGAGGTAGGTAGTTTAAAAATTGGTAGTGAAAAATACTGGCATAGCCACAAGTATTTTTTTAAATTGTCGAATAACATTTGTGTAGGTAGTCATAAAATATGTGCTCTGGTAATGAGTATTACTACAAAAGAGGGTAGTTTACGTACCTATTACCTACGTCCAGATATTATATGACACGTGTAGTTGTAATAGACAATGTTGTCACTCTGATTTTAAATAAGATTGAATTCCACCTCTCGTAACTAGGGCTAGTATGGTTGTTATTTATGTAACTTCATCAACACCACTCGTCTGGTCGTGATAGGTAAGCCAATACACATTGAATCAGTCAGCATGCTACACTGTCAATCGTCGTCAATATACAGGTTGTCAATACAATATTAAGTGTTGCTACAAGTTGTCTTTTGGTAATTTGGGTTCACCCTCAAAAATTGACTGTCTGTCTGTGACTGTCTTTCTACAACTTTATTATTTTACCACTTACCATGTAAGGTCTTTTCCCGACACCAACTGTCTTACTGTATAAGATTCTTCTAGTGTCGACGTACGTACTATTCTCATACTCCCAGCCCTCGTCTCGTATACCGTCGCCTTCCTCATCATCTTTCTTATCATCATGTTTTTTATTATCTTGTTTCTTATCTTCTTCTTTCTTATCATTTCTTGCGACCGCTGCTCCAGTTGGAGCATTCGACGTGGGTTCTGGATTTGCTGTGCTAATTTCTACCTGTGACGTGACTACTGATGGAGCTGTGGCTGCAACCGCTGGGACTATATCTGGCTTACACACTGTTGTGTCTGTCGATTTCAAAATTGTATTAGAGACCGTACACTCATTAATCAGAAGCAAAGGGCTGCTTGTGTGTAACAGAGTTTAGACTCTTATTGTAGCCGCAAATAATCAATATCAAGAAATTATTAATAGTAATATTAATAACGCTACAGAAGAACCGAAAAACTAGTTATCTTAATATCAACAAAATAATATAAATATTCTCACCGATAGTCAATAATATAGGAACCAGGAACAAGTGGAAATTCGTCATTTTGATTCAAAAAGCGGCCCCAGAAGGATCGCTTTCAGATATTTGTAAATGTCGCGATTAAAATTGTATGTCAATTATTTGGTCAATCAAAACGACGTCGCGCTTCGTAGAATCCAATTATTGGATTTCCATCAACGAAATTCAAATAGAAGAGTGATGCAACGTAATTAATTCTGATAAAGTTACAGGAAATAAAGAAATTGACACAGGAAACTACTTTGTTTTATTACTTTAAGAATCAAATAATCCTTCTAATTTCTAATATCAATCTTTGAAATTTTGAAATACCTTACCTACACTTACCTACCTATGCCAAAATATGAACAATAAGTTCTTTAAAAGTTTGAGATTTAGAATAAGTAAATCTTTCTAGCAAAAATGTACTCCAAGTATTTTATTTCTTTCCTTGTTTAGTAATAAATAATTTAGCATATAAGTACTTATACCAGTTATCGGAATAAGCATGATTTGCTTCTTTTCGGGTTCCATATTATTATGTTGTACACCTACTTAGTAGTTTTTTGTAGACCACCAGCTCTAATTGTTGTAGGTAAGTGTTATATTCTTATGGATACCTGTTGCATCCATTTATTTGACCATTGTGCAGAAAGGTTATAAATTCAACAAGGATAAATAATAATTCGTTTTTGTTATTTGGTTTTCACTAATTGATCTTTAGTTTTCAAAAAATGGTGTAAATTACGCTAAAAAATGTGTGTGAAAAATTCCCATCATTCCAAATCATAAATCTGAGCCTTTGGCAGCTCAATACCCTGACAACAGGGTTGATGAGGTTCCTGACACTAGGGTTGATGAGGTTGAGGTGAGAATCATTTTCAAAAAAGGTACTGTTTGAATGTCTACAAAAATGAGTTTCATCATAAGTTTAAGTCGTTGTCTATACTGTATTTAAGTACTTATACAAAAATAGACCATATATGTTTTCTGAATAAAATGGAAAAATATTTGTGAGTTTGACAGTTTGACGCACATGCATGCGTATGATGCAAAATAAATATCACGAAAACGATAAATAATGAGTTGCGAATATCATCCATGCATGCTGCAGAACTCAACTAAAATTCACACCACGTTAGTAAAGTTAAAAATAAGGTCTCCTTAGCCTTCAGAGGTAATGTAACATAAGCTTACGACTACCTATATCCCAATTGGGATAGTCATAGGTACATCCTATTTTCATAGCTACCTTCTCGTACGAGAGAGTAAAATCTCCCAGAGCCCCATTTTTACTATATTATTCCTAGAACTACTCCCGATTGGGGTACTCAGAGGCGGTTCTCTATTTTAACGCATAAAAGTTTATGTAATAATTTACCATGGCATAATGTTACTTGTCCTATTATTAGTTACGCATAGTATTAATTTGTCATAACTTTTTAAGCATAAATTTGAAACTCATAACTACATAATAATTAATGGCAATAATGATATATAAGCATAATTATTATAAGCATAAAAACTATACTCCGAATGAGAAAAGCTTTGGCACAACTTTGAACATTTCCGAAACTTATTTTTTCCTAGGCTGCATTTGGTTCATGATTGTGACTTTTTATATTTTTTGATGCGGGCAGCGCGGGACCGATCGTCGTGGAGATCCTTGGGGGAGGCCTATGCCCAGCAGTGAGCGTCGTACGGCTGATGATGATGATATTTTTTGACTCTATTTCATGCTGTTGGTCATCATTCAGTATTCTTTTTGTGTGTAAGATAAACATGCTGGCGGCGTAGGGGTGGCCCAAGGGCCACCCCCGCCGCACCCTAACCTACTGTTATGCCTTGTAAAAATTATGACAAAACACTATTATTCTAAAAAAAGAATTATGGAGACCTATTTATATGCGAATCAAATTTATACCAACAAATATTAGTCCAAAAATAAGTTATACCTAACAAACCAGTATTCTTAGATGTTATTATGGGAAAGTACTATTATGCTTAAAAACGTTATGCAAAAAGGATTATGATAATGAAAAATTATGACAAAACCATTTATGCATTTTAAGAGAATCCCCTCAGAGGCACATCCAACGTAGGATGAACTCAGTACCCACAACTCGCCGATCTATTTGTTATACCAACGTAATAGGTGGGGAGCCGTGTCTATAATGAAATTGTGTTAGTGAAAACTTCACTTAAGATAAATTAATAATTCAATGCTATCTGGTTCCATCCGGCTCTCATTCATCATCATCATCATCAATCAGCCCGCAACATTCCACTGGGTATAGGCCTCCAACATTTTGCACCCTTTCCGATCCTGCGCTAACCTCATCGACAACATCAACATCTCTCTTCTTTTTTATCTTTGTGATTTGGGGTCGGCCCTCTGAATATGTTTCCGCCATTTGCTTCTGTTATAGTCAGTTGGTATGTTTTTAGCCATTTTATCTAGGTTTCTCCATCATGTAGCTTTTGGGTGTCCTCGTGATTGTTAGCCTGTGAAATTTTGTAGAGCGGTTTTAACCGGATGATTGCCTTCTCGGCGCATCACATATCCATACCATCGAAGTTGGGCTTCGTAGAACAGCAAAATCGACATCTCATTTATTTAAATAAAAACACAATTTCCAACTAAATTTTATTCATCATAAACATTATAGTTAACCGGCTACGTGAGTCGCGTTCGCCTTGGCTACCTTCGTCTCGTTGACTCCTCGGATGACGAAACCACTGTTTGCGTACACCTTGTCTGGAACTGCTGCCGCCGCTTCCTCGTGAGCTCGTTGGACCACTTGAGCAGTCTCAGCTTGTACCGGCTCCGGAGCCGCGGGCTCCACTACTTCAGGTACCGCTGCTACTACTGGTGGTTGCGGTACTAGTTTAAACAGATGCATGTGATTTATTTATAGCATTAGATTCAGATTTAGTAGATTTCAATTTGAAATATTTTTTATACCTAAACTACAGCGCATTAGGTCACCCTATAATGTTGTATGTTCCTCATATGTCATAAATAATAATTACTTAAGTGCGAGCGTTCTGTGTTTTTATTCGCTCCCTGTTCATCACTGACTTCGTTTAAATGTGAAAAAAATGATGATGTCAATTACAGCGACTAATCCCTGTTTGTTACACACAGCCGAAGGTGCTGTTGACAAAAAGTGCTAGTTGTATGTAAAAGGGCTTAGCCCCTGTAATCGGCATTATCACAATTTCACATTCAAACAAAGTCAAGCGTGGACTGCTTATCTTCGCGGGCATTGTGTCTTTTCAAACATGATAGGCCTTTTTATAGGCGATAATATAAGGTACATCATACCAAATGTTGCTGTAAGTGGTTTTGTGATTCCGATCCACCTTATAATAGGGAATATGAACAGGACTTTATTGTATGTATGTGAATCAAATGTCTGCGAAAGGGTATTGTAAGATACAAATGTTTCCTACAAAATCATTCACCTAGGTGATCCAGATTTCTGTAATTACCTGCTGGCACAACGGGCGCAGGTACTGCTACGGCTTCAACTTTCTTCTCAGGTACTGCAGCTGGTTCTTGCTCGAACTTCGCTGGCCTGTTAAAAACACTTAGTCATATAATGTTGTACTTTCATCTTACATCTCATTAAAATACTAGTTGATCCAACTAACATTGTCCTGTCTTTGTTTTGTATGATTATCACAATTCACAGCATTTATGTATGATGTATGTCTGGTGTTCTGTGTTATGTTGATGTGTGTGTTGTTGATATGCTGCCGAGTTAGTAACTATGTTGAGTCTCAATTTATTGTTGAAATAGTTGATTTTGTTAGATGCCTATTTCTATGTCTATCGAACTTTTCCATACTTAGTTATATTTTGCCAAAAGGAACAAAAGATACAAAATTCTTTACCCATCTTCATGGTTCTTCCATGACAGGACCGTTTCTTCGTGGGTCACCCCTGATCTGAACTGTCGCCGACATTTAGGTCTGAAAGGGTATAATGAGTTTGGTAAGTCATATAATAACAGAATATCTTGTAGTACTTTCTGATTGTATAAAATGCTGACCAGTCAAAATGAATGTAATTTACAGTAATGCAATCTGAATAATATTAATTTATCATCAGCCGTACGACGCCCACTGCTGGGCATAGGCGTCCCCCAATAATTAAAATTAAAGCTTTTTTATTACAATTTCAACACCAAGCTTGATGTATACATATATGGATCCCGGCTTTGCGTCCAACAAGAATTATTTACAGGAAACAGATCATAAGAAAAAAGTTAAATGGCTTCCACTACTTGCTGTAGTGTTGTTAAAATTATACCGATGACAACTCTTGGTGGAAAGTCCCATCTAACCTTGTATTTTTGATTGAAAAACTAAACATACTCGACATCCTTGAAGATAGAACAGGAGATGAACTGTCGATTCTTGTAGATGCTAGTGTAGAGGAAAGGCCCGTAGCATTTGTTAGTCCTCTCCTTGACAAGACACGCTGATATGACCCCGATGACGACAGAGTTGATACCCGAGCCGTACACTAGAGGACCGCCGTGATCATTCTATATTAAAAACGATGGTTTAAAATAAAGACAATTTTTAACGTAATCTGTAAAATTATGTTGATAGATAACTCCGTAGAATAGAGAGCATATTTTTACTTTTATTATTTGGGCCTTATACATAAAATCTACAGTTAAGATGCTTGACGTTGATATTATAAACTTAAGGGTAGGTATTTAATTAGATAGATTTTCAAGCAATTGTATGAAAAATGAAATGAGAAGGTAGGGCTTACCTCACAAAATCCACCATCAACATTATGTGTAAATCTTCTTGAGCCATTTTTAAACGTTTCGTTGTGCAACGCCGAATGCATGATGAGGTTAGTAGGAACTTTGTCTGTCCTCTTCAATGCGTTGGCATCTCGTCTCATGCCACCATCTTCTTCGTCTGAATAATTTATGTCTTGACAGTCTACATACTTTTCCTACGGAATTTCAGAAGGAATGAAATATGCTGCTTCTTCTCCTCAGCCATGACACATTGCAAAGCGTTGATAAGCGATAGTGTTATAGCATGGACATCAAATGCTTTTTATTTTAAAATGATCCAATATCAAAAAATATACGACATTGATTTTGTATTGATTGGAAATCAAAAGAATAGTATCGTAAAATATTTACTTGTTGTGGTAATTGTATTACGGGATATCACATGTTCAAACTTAGCGAAGTCTCCAATTGATGAGAATATTTGCATCATTATTGCACTTTCATATATATTAAATAATTATTGTAAATAATTAGTAATAGCATTAGCAAATACATACGTTACAAATCTCAGACATAGTCTGACCAATGTCCTTGGTGCATATCATGTAGTTGTCGATAATATTGTGGTAGCGGCTACCCCAGCGGCGCTTGCATCTGTTCTTCGCTATAATCTCCACAGCTGCTTCTAGAAGGTTCTGCTGGTTGTCAGTTCTTCTTAGTGGACTAAGACCTCTTCTGTTGACCCACTACAAAGTAGAACATTAACACGTCATATATTAGTGCTTGTCATGGTTACTTCTGGATTCGCTTTTCTGACCGTAAGCTGATAGGCACCAGCTTAATACAATAGAAGCGACTACCAACTAATCTCCTAATCCGATTAGATAAGCCACATGGCCTCAAAACTTTCTTGTTTTTACGAAAAAAATGTTTCATCTCGTGCGTTCGTTCTTTTCTTCAAGACATTGTCCTTCATCGTAGCAATTTTACTTTGATTTAATCTCTCGTACTATACTCACATCATTATACCTTTCAGTCGTTCCCCATCCAGCAATTGAAGCGATCGTGCCTGGATTTTCTAACGTTTGACTTTGATTGTTATAACACACTGGTTTAGGTACAAATTCGCAGCCTCTCACTCTTCGTGTGAAGTCGAAACCATCTTCTATCTTTACTACTGCTATATCGTTGTTCATCCATCTTATGTTATCGTTCTCATGTCCATCGAATATGTAATCTATAATTAAAATAGGTTATTACTTTCTAATGGTGTGTAATTGAAACATTATTGGAATCATAACAGAATCAAAAAAAAATACTATTTTGAAAATATTACTTCTTACTTTTGGGAACACACTTCCATATCGCCTTCTTTCCGCCATTCTTGATGCATGGGTTATTATATCTATCATCTTCATCAGCATACCTTAAAGATTATTACACTATTAAAAATTGTCTTATTTATCAATTAATTATCTTTAAGTGAATATTTTTGCAAACATAAAAGTGTAACATTATATTATATTTATATTTTCTGATGGCCAAACATGGTATCAGTAGATTTATTACGTTGGTCGTTTATGGTGATCATTTGTAAACTGCATAAACGATGTAAGTACCTTGTGTATATATGTAATAAAATTAATGAAATGAGATACCGTTGTCGTCTTACTTGTAAGTGCCTGATACAACGTAGAAATGCTCTACGTCTTGGATGCAGGCTGCTGAAGTCAGGACGTATTCATCGTGGATAATGACACCGCCACACAACCATTTTCTGTAGCTTTGTGACTTGGCACTGCTGCGCGGAAGTTTAAGATACACCTAGGATGATAATTAGTTACTTAGGTTGCTATAAGTCACTGTCAAAACTCAAACATCATTATCTATCTTTGCATGGTTTGGATTTTGGGACATGTAAATTATTGTAAGCTTGTCTGTTATTACAAAGTTAATTTTTAACCACTATGTTTTTCTCCTGAGATATATCATTATATCTCCTGAGTTATATTCAATTCATTAACATTTTCACAACATTAACATTTATATATAGATTAACATGATCAATTTCTTACTACTTTTACTTACCATATAAGGTCTGTTGTCTGTTACCGGTTCTCCATTCATTATTCTTCTGGCTTGATTTACAAGTTTACCTACCTTTTCTGGTAATTGGGTGGCTACTTCGATAGCTTGCACATCTACAATCAAAAATTGCTGTTAAAACAATAATAGCTTTAACACGTCTTAACCAATAATGTTTGTTTATATTGCAACACGTTTTTATCTGTAAATTTTTGATCTATGGATACAGTTCTGATCGTCAATAATCTTTCGTCTAATCGTTAGATACGTCATATCTTTACCTTGTCTCTCTTTTACATCCAATCATTCATACTTTGTTATATAGATACCTCCACTGTAGGCATATTATCTATAGAACATTTTCCGTGATAACTAGTTTAGAACTTACCTATTAACAGTTGTAAAAAAGCTCCGAAAACACAAAAAAGGGACTTCATGATGTAAAGGCGCATGTCAGAAGACCGGTGGGTATGAGATCAATTGGAAAAAAATAATTGTCAATTTCACGCAAATGCAAACAATTTAATTAAATGTTCCTACATGACTTTATGGTTGAAAACATACATGTGCAAGTTAATGAAAATTTATTTCCGGCGGAAAATCTTAGGATGAGAGGTTTTGATTACGGATGTTATGTGGGTCGGGTTTAACAGTCTGTAGCCTAGGTTAACAAGATTGCCAGATTTTATGATTATAAACGCGATGATTCGACATGCATCATCTGCTAACGATCGTCTACTAGGTACTTTTGGTCTAAAATCTCAATATTCAACATCAATATTTTAAAAAATACAAGTTATGTTTTATAATAATCTTCGTCTTCTTATCGTGTGGGTTGTGAGATGGAATACCAACCTCGTCAACCCAAAGAATAATCTAATTACGAGTGACTACATTATTATTTTAAGTAGTTACTAGGCAGCATAGATTATATTTAATTTCTATGCCTTGTAGATCTTAACAGACGTCATAAAGTAATCTTAGGATTTTTATAGCTTTTATACGAAAACATCGCTTACTCAATTCAAATGGTTATATAACATTACACTATTTTACTCATTAATTTTGTTACTAATATCCTTGATATAGGTACTAATAATTATACTCGTTTAATAAAAGTTTAACTTTATCACCTCTAGCGTTCGCCCGTGTTCACAACCAAGTGGACCCCCACTTACCTAACCTGAATACGTCCGGGTTTTTTACAGAAGCGACTGTCTGTCTGACCTTTCAACCCGAAGGGAAAGGATTAACGTCAATAATAATAAAATAAAATAAATATATCTATTCGAAAACTTTATTTCTCCAAGAAATCATGGTGCACGGTTTGTGGTAGCGACCGGTACATTTGGTGTCGTAGACTTTATATGTTTGGTTTTATTTGCTGGTGGATCATCATCACGAGATCTAAGGATAAGACCATCGTGTTCTAAAGGACGATCAGGATGGGAATCATGCTTATTAACATCTTCAGTATTTTTGTCGTTTCTACCAACGTGGTCAGTTGCGTTATTTCCCGTGGCAATGCTGACTCCACCACTTGCAACAAGTTTTCGTTTCTCCTCCTCTTCTTTCCTTCGCATGACTTTGATTTCATTCTTAGCAGGTCTGTGAACATTTTAGATTACTTATTTTTTCTCTAAGTGATATTTCGGTACTTTTTTTTCATTTACAAGCTTTACCTCCTATCACGTTGGTCTAATAGAGAGCTAGGGGAGGTGTGAGTACTTAGTTTATCTTGCGATGATGTATCTCACTGTAGTCAGAGATACGTCATAGATCTGTAGTTATGTTATGTTATGTTGTTTTATGATTTCACCATTTCCCTTCAAACATTGGGATTAGGGTAGTGTACTGATGGAAAGTATTTATAATCCGGCTTATGTAGACATCCTATGCAGACAGCTACTTCATAATTACGAGTTTCTTTTAATAAACATTGAGACAAATCATTTTTTAAAACAACATTCACAAAAAGCAAATATGTTACTGGTTATATTTCTTTTTTATGATTTATTGTAGATTTCCCACAAATGGCATCAACTACTTAGCCGGAACATGTTATAAAAAAGAAAATTGTTTAAGCATGAAGATGCATGATGATAGTAGAAAGTGGAAGTTTCTATTATCATCGGAGTTCTGTGGTCTCAGACGAGCTCAACAGGAAATAGCTGTGAAGGCTTACCCATCAGGATGGTCGGACCAATTCATTTCCACTTCAGTGTGTGTCGTGCCAGCTCTGAACAGCTTACTGCAGTCATTACTGTAAATAAGAGAAAATAAATACAGTTTGTTTTTTACTTCGTATCAATTCGTATTTTTTCTTTAGAGAAGGAATTTTAGCATCCCTACACAGGCCACGTATTGTATTATATTCCTTTTTCTGTATATTTAAATTGTTTTATCTGCAATAAATAATATTTCGTTTCGATATTAATCCACTAGCTGTCGAATGCCGTTTGTACAGAGATCACGTAGAAAGCAAGCAAGTAGTGAACATTGCAATTTATACTCGCCACTTCAGCGTGCCTTGTCATGCTTGCATCAGCGCCAATGTAATCTATTTGTGAATCAGAGGACATATAGTGATGAATGATGCGTGAAATGTGTAGTTAAGTTACCTAAGTTCTATTTCTATTGTGTTTAACGGCGCTTTTCGCACGATAATGTCGTGGAATGTAAAAACACATATAAATAAATAGTAGGTTATACTATATACAACACTTGTTTTCTTACCCGACATCCTTATAAATGGCGCAGTTGATAAGCATACGATTCTTATAGATGCTGGTGTAAAGGAAAGGCCCGTAGCACTGGTTGGTCTTCTCCCGGACTAAACACGCAGAGATGATGCCGATAGCTAAGGAGCTTATGCCAGTCCCGTGCACCAGGGGACCACCGTGATCATTCTAAAACACGGAAAATGGAAGAAGAAAATGAAATAATTATAATTAACTACTTAGACATTAGGGGCGGAAGGCAAGAGGGAAACCACTGCCCAATTTTTCCCTAAAAGTAGCAAGGAGAATGCTATACGGACAAGAGCTGAGACTTAGACATTGCGTGTCCATTATTTTATATTGATGAGTTAAATTGATAAATAAGAAATATCTGCAATTGTTTTAAGAATAACTTTAAATTTCTGGAAGTCGCTGCCCGTGAATGTGTTTCCTACTATGTACAATCTGGGCCTTTTCAAGGCTTGAATAGGCACTTTTTAGGTAAGCATGTCCCATCTTCGGCCACATCGCTCTTACCGTCACAAATGTTGGCATTGCGTGCTTACTTTTAACTGCCGCTGCCACTGCCGACCTTTTTATAAGGGTTAGTTTGGCGGTGCAGAGAGGCAACATGGCCAGTATTCTGGGGACTTTGCCTCGATGTGATTTTTTTATTTACTTATGGTTTTATATTCTTATTTTAAAATTTGTTTTTAATAATGTGTGTGTTGTTACAATTGTAGTTGAATGGAATGTATTTGTTTATGTATTATTAATTTATACAAGATTAAAAAGAAATATTGCCTTTTTAACCCTCAGTTTTTATACCTCACAGAATCCGCCATCTTTTTCGTCTTTCTGTCTCCTCAAAGAGTTGTTTTGGTTAATGTGATGTGCGGAATGAACAGGTATCTCTTCAGGATTTGATCTTCTGCCTGCTTCATCTGAATCTTCTACGATATCTGTACAGTCTACATATTTCTCCTGTAAAAGTATATTAATATTTAAAACATACGGCTAACCACCTAACACGTTGGTGTAATAGAAAGCTCGGTGAGGCGGGGATACTTATTTCATCATGCGAAGGATGTACTTCTGACTACCCCAATTGAGACAATAGTCGTAAGTTTATCTTATGTGTTCTGAACAAAGATTTCAACGTGATCGTGAGCGTTAGTGCTGTTGGACCTCGGGAAGAGAGGCTGAGGTGGAAATTCAATGGCCCTGATTCCTGCAGACACTTAATTTTATTTTAAGTTATATCCGTCGTCTTATCCGCCAAAAAAGGGACGGATGATTGACAACCGTTAACTTTAAAATAAGTGAATGAATGTATAAGTTCAGTATAACTTTTACCTAGTTTAGGCTCCAGCCTCTACAAATATTGTATTTTGTATGTATGTTATGTATCCATGTTTTTGTAAAGGAAATAAAGATTTACTTACTTTACTAACTTACTATAAGCCAATTCAGGAATAACCCGGGCGAAAAAATAGGCATCTTGCTGATATGCAACCTCATTGAAACATTCTTCCTTAAATTTAGAAATATAATGTCGGGTATGTCCTATCACACGACTATCACCATTACACATTTTTTAGTATCTACATACATACATACATAAACTCACGCCTATTTCCCACCGGGGTAAGCAGAGACTATAGAATTCCATTTGCTTCGATCCTGACACACTTCTATTGCTTCCTCCACATTCATCAATCGCTTCATACACGCCCGCCGGTTGAGAGCCGGTTTAGTACCTAATTCAAAATAATTATGACCTCTTGAGAAAAGAATATTCTCAAGGTGGACAAAGTAAATTGGAAAACTTGTCATTACTGATTATAGTTTCGTATATTTATTTTTCAAGAACGTGTTATGTATATCATGTTGGCTATCATTATAGAAAAAAAAATAGATGATGTGGCATAAGAATGTTAACAAGACACCGTACCGAATACTGAGAGGGATGATTCAGGTCATGATTCTGATTTAATATCAAGTAGAATTTTCGGTCGCTCAAGTTCAAACTCAGTAGTAACCGAGACCAACGGCTTAACGTGCCTTCCGAAGCACGGATTCACGTACTTTCGGACAATCAGGTGATCAGCCTGTAATGTCCTTACCAAACTAGGGATCACAAAGTGATTTTTGTGATATGTCCCCACCGGGATTTGAACCCGGGGCCTCACACACTCAAACCACTGGACCACGGAGGCCGCCAGGCCGTTACGATGTTACTACACTCTGTATACAGACCTTGCAAATCTCGCTGAGATCCGATGAGAAATCATTAGTGCAGATCATATAATTGTCGATGATGTTATGGTACCGTTGTCCCCAACGCTTCTTGCATTGAACTTTACCCAAGATTGTCACAGGAGCATGAATTAGGTCCTCCACATCGTAGTTCCTACGTGAGTTGACCCACTGCGAAAAGTTGTATGCTATTTAATCTATGTAATCAAGTCTAGCCTATTTTGCCATGATTGGGCAAAAGCACACCGGACACTTCGTACAAAAACCTCGTTTTTCACAGAGACTACACATTGACGTTATCGTACACGCGCATCTGTGTGTGTGACGTTTGACGCCAATACGATTGAAGACTAAAGTGAGACCGAGGGGGATAAGGTACACCTAGCCCATAGCTCAGTCGCTGATGGAGAGTGGACAGTTGCCGTTCTACACGTAGTATTTATTCCTTATTCTATGGCAAAGGCCTCCCGTTCCTCTTTAAATTTTTCGCGGTCTTGTGCGTAGTTCGGCAAGTCCGGCAAGCCTCACTATTGCCATGACATTTTTACAGATCGAAAAATAAATTGGACATAATCAGGTGTCACGGTTAACATGCTCGTCCCGGGTTGACAAAAGCCGGGGGTTTGATTTCAGAATCAGATATTTTCAAATATTGACGGTTGATAATATAATTTATGTCTTGGAAGGACAGTGTATATTATATACATACTGGGTGTTAGTGACATCGTAACGAATACTGAGGGGGTTGATTCAGACCATGATTCTGAGTTAAAATCAAGTGGAATTTTCCGTCGCAAAATTCATGATTTTTTTTAGTTTTTTTAAATTATTTTCAATTCTATACTTTTGCGATGGAAAATTCCACTTGATATTAACTCAGAATAATCAGATGAATCATCCCTCTCAGTATTCGTTACGATGACACTTACACCCCGTACAAGTACATACGGTAGCCATATAAGTAGGTATGGGTGTTAGTGACACCGTAACGAATACTGAGGGGGATGGTTCAGACCATGATTCTGAGTTGATATCAAGTGGAATTTCGTGTCAAAAAATTCATGAAAATTTTTCTTTTCTTTTTAATTATTTTCCAATCCATACTTTTGCGACGGAAATTTCTACTTGATATCAACTCAGAATCATGGCCTGAACCACCCCTCAAAGTTTTCGTTACGATGTCACTAACACCCTGTATATTAGAGACTCCTTCCTACAGGCACACGGATTAAGCAGTTTTGCAGGGCATTGTTAAATCGCATATTTAGTATTGTTGTGATGCCTCCACCAACCCACAGTGGAGTAGCGTGGTAGAGTATGCTCCATACGCCCTCCGGTTGATTGAGGGGAGGCCTGACACCGGTAGGGGGATGTATATATGTATAAGGCACTAAAGTCGAAGATGTAGGTATACGAATTCCTAGGCTTAAGTGGAGCAGGCAGGACACATGGCAAGACCGGAAGACAACAGATGGACTAAAACTGTTACTGAATGGTGGCCAAGGGATGGTATGCGATATCGAGGCAGACCACCAGCCCGATGGTCGGATGACATTGTGAGGTACGCCGGAAAGCCGTGGATGAGACTTGCACAGGATCGGAAAGGATGGCGTGAAAGAGAGGAGGCGTATACCCAGCAGTGTGTGGACACAGGCTGAGTAGATAGATAGAGAGATTATGAAACATACATCGTTATACTTATCCTTGCTACCCCAACCGGCAATAGAGGCGGGTGTGCCAGCTGCTTCAAACTTTGTGCTCTGATTATTGTAACAGATGGGTTTGGGAGCGTAGTCACACCCCCTGACACGCCTCGTGAAGTCGAACTCGTCTTCCACTTTGACCACAGCGATGTCGTTGTTCATCCATCGAATGTTGTCGTTCTCATGACCGTCGAAGACATAATCTGAAAGAACCACGTTGCCTTATTTTTGAATCACTCGCCTTTAAGTCACGGTCAAAAATACCGGGTGTTAGTGACATCGTAACTAAAACTTTGAGGGATAACTCAGACCATGATTCTGAGTTGATATCAAGTGGAATTTTCATAAAAGAACTTTGTTCACAAACTCGTTATGTAAGAAAAAATGCTTACAAAATTAAAAATTAATAACTTACTTCGGGGAATACATTTCCATACAGCTTTTTTAGCTCCGTTTTTGATACAAGGATTGTTATAGCGATCTTGATCGAATGAGAATCTGTGGATATAATAGGTGTAGAGTTAGATTAAGATCTTCCCGTTGCAAAATTGTATGTGGGTTTGCAACACAAATACAAATAGCTACCTATTTAGATTCAGTAGCAGAGTAAGGAGGATACAGTTTTTTTAACGCGGAACACATTCGTTTTCTTTAGCAATAGATACCAGGGGGGCTAAAAACTCCATCTGGCCAGATTCATCTAAAAAAAATCAATATTGCTATTTGACATTTGTTGTCATTTCACACTTATTTCATATGCGCAAATTTCAAATAGCAATATTGCTTTTTTAGATGAATTGCATCGGTGTGACCTTTGGATGGATTGGCAACATGACTTATAAATAAAAGACACAATAAGAATACTTGTAAGTTCCTGAGACGATGTAGAAATGCCTGACGTCCTCGATACAGGCTGCTGAGGTGAGGATATACTCCTCGTGGACGATAATACCGCCGCACAACCACCGTTTGTAGTCTTGGAACTTAGCGCTGTTTGACGGTAGTTTTAGGTATACCTGGAAGATTAAAGATTTTAGCATCGACTTCTGGAGCAGTAATACATGTTGGGAATTTTCATCCAATACTACGATTAGTGATAAAAAATGGATTGGAATTGACTATATTTATGACTGTGTTTGACTGTTTAGCACGGTGAATGATGATAGTCGATCCGATGAACTGATTAGTGGATACAGACTTCAATGTTTCTCGCTTTAACTTGGACGTTTAGGCTCGACCATTATAGACGGCGCTATGGCTCACCACTTATCACGTTGGTCTAACAGAAAACTCGGTGAGGTGGGGGTGCTTAGTTCATCTTGCGATGGATGTACCTCTGACTACCCCAAATACCACGGTAGGCGGTGTAGTAATTTGCTGTGATTTCTCAAAGAAAGTTTACACGATCTATATATTTTTTAATTTTAGTTTCAACTATTGATCTTTTTAATTTGTTAACTTTATTTTCTACTTTTTATTATTATTTTAGTCAGTGTTGTGTGCGTCTATAATTGGCTGGCATACCCGATCTTTTCCTGTGTGTATTTTATTTTGTGTGTTTGTGTATGTACTGCTGTTGATGCACCATAATAAATAAATAAATACATTTCTTACCATATAAGGACGAGTGTGTGTAGCTTGAGACCCGAGTATAATTCTTCTGGTGTTATTCAAGATTTGTCGTATTTCACTGGCGTTCGCCTTTCTTATGACGTCTAGTATGTTTTCTGGCAAAACCGTCGCTGTCTCAATTCCCTGTGCCGCTGTAGAATAAAAACTTAGAAATATATATAACTTTACGGAGATGGAGGGAAAAGATTTTTAAATTAATAATTCAAATTACTTGGACGGAATTTGAATTCTTTGAATTTAAATTCAAAACCCGTTCAAGAACTCTTTTAAGGTTTAATTTCTCTGCTTCTCGCTTTTCAGTCCCTATTACACTTCGAATTGAAGTAACTGCGTAGCGCCCTCAGTCAATCTCCTCAATTAAATTTTATTGTGATTGGTCACTTTCCTCTTTAAGGTAAATACATTAACAAAAGGAATATTATATTTACCTTTTAATTATAGCTTAGTTAGCGTGTCATAAACTCACCCAAAATCCGACATGATGCCCATATTAAATAGGTAAGCCACAAACTTAATTCGAAAGAAGTTTTCATCTTGAATTTCATAAAGAAAGAGTTATAGTCGACTTAAAAATACGAATACCGTATTAATAAGTCTTATACCTAATTTCACGGTTGATTGTAAAGCTCATTAGTCAAATAAAACTCGTTTCCGTTATACAGGCATAAATATACAGCATAAGTTCATTTTTAATATTCCGAGTTTTATGCTTCCGAGTTATAATCGATTTTTATGGAAATTGGCATCGATATTGCATTGTAAATAAACAGTTTGGAAATTAGTTTCTTTTGTTTGTATTTCAATATATTTGTTAAATGTTTTGTTGGATTTTTGTATGGAGCAGCGATAAATAGATCGAATTTCGCATGAACAGGAGGAGGAGAGCTGTGGGTTCAAGTCCCGTCCGAGTCAGATGTTTTTCGAATTAAATTTTCTCTTTGGAGAAGCGTGTTAGAGTGTACTCCAGCCTACGGTTGATTGAGGCGACGTCTATGTCCAACAAAGGGACGTATATAAGCTTTATGTGTGTCGGGTTAAACATTGTGAAAGTTTTACTGCGCAGTATTTACTCTCGTAACCCTAATGGGTGGGACCTACAAATAATTGCAAATCAAGTAGCAGCTACATTTAATACGAGACGTACTAAGATGGATATTATGATAAAACATATGGGATAGTATGGTGACAGGTTATCGCCCATAAAATGGCCCATCACGTTAGAAAGGACATAATCCTTCTGTAGATTTTTACGATATGACAGAACATTAATAAATAGGATGCACTGAACAGCAACTTGAAATTAAGTCAACAAATATGGGCGCAATCCCTCTGTTATTATATTTTTTTTTTATTTAAATAATGCAAAAAAGGAGGAAAAAGTTAAAAAATATTTGAAAAGGTCGATGAGCGCGTATGTGTATTCTCTTGAAACAAATTGTGAAAGAAAACCATGTTATTAACGACAAGAACTACAGCACATATTTGTTTAAAATATTACGGTTAAGTACAATAAAATATGGCAGTTTAATAGCTATTTAATTATATCTAATCTAGCCGTAAAATGATCCCACTGGGGGGCAAAGGCCTCCCCTACCCTTTTCGTCTCCCGAAGTCTTGTGCGGGGTCGAATATTTATTGCTTTCATTAATTATAAGTATGTTAGGTAATATTAAAAGATAAATATTTTTGAACCTAACAATATTTATATTCATTTGATAAAAAGTAAGTAATCGAAAATCACACGTAGCTACAAACAAACAGTAATAAAATTTATTATATTTTTTTTATTTTTAAGAACTCTGAATGTTCTATTAGTCGCGTTGAAACATTGGCACAGTTAGTAAGAAATTTTTACTGGCCGTAAAAACATGAAATTGTGTTTTTATTAATTAAAATCAGTATCTAATAAATTAAATACTTTGAAAGAAATATAATACTTGGTTAAGACTTGTAGTAATTTAGGAATTCATAGTTTATTATTGACCTAGGAAGCTAACCTAATTGTGTATACCTACGCAAATTTCAAACAAGCGGATCAAAACTTCGAAGTCGTCGTTGACTAATAGAAAACTACCTTGTTTTCGATTAAAGAGCGTAGTGGGGATACAGTGGAGTGGGAGGCATCATGTTTGTGCTTGTACAGTCATGAGCAATATAATGTACCCACTTTAGGACTCTGTCGCGCTAACATATTTGACATTTAGTGAGAATTACAGTTCAATTTGTCAAAAAAGTTAATGTGACATGGTACCAAAGTGTATACATATTAATGCTCGTGACCGTACACTAACTTTGAAACAACGTTCGCCAGTCTCGCACAAACCTAAATTTTAAATTAAATTTAGAGATGAAATGCCGCCATTGGACGAGTGGTTTTATTTATAAGATGTGTAAAAATGTATAAAAATGTCCGTGACATGCTAATCTGATTCGCGCACCGAAGGGTCTGTATTTGTACAGATCCAAAACAAATCAAGGCTTTGACTTTGCCGTTGAAAAACAACTGTCTCCTTACATCGGTGTAAACCGCGAATAGAACAAATGTTCTATTCGAGATAAATATCTCGGGAACGTGTGAAGGTATCAAGTTGAAATTAACATCTAATACTTAAATGTCTGCGGTATCTTAAAACCGTTCGAAGGTTTCACTTATTCGTAAGAAAGATCTTGAGGAGATGGGCCTCCTTTTAGTTACTAACACTCTATGGACTTAAGTTGTCTGAAAATAAACAATTTTTATTTTTATTTATTTATAAATAAACGTCCGAACTGGATGAGTATCTTGTATTGTCCATCAACACATACGAAATGTTTATGATACAGAAGGTTACACGTTAAAAACTGCCTATCTAAAATCCCGGAGCGAATTTAAAATGCATCTGTCGCCTAGTAAACCTTTCACTAAGAGAGAGGTAAGATGCGGGGTTAGCGGTGTGACGTATGTCCAAGCGTGAGTCGAATTTATTTGACACTGACTACAGGATTATTCGGTCTTGTCATACGCCACAATCTTAAAGAAAAGTGTAATGTTTATAGGATAACAAGAATTTCCCCATTCCGTAATTTTCCGGTAGGAAACAAACGTGATGAGAATTAGATCTACGTATGTTTGTTTGAAATAATCAAGGAAAATGTCGCTGTAAGGTTAATATTATGATAAAAGGATATTTCTTAAAATATCTACTACGACTTCCATTGATAAGAAAATATGAGTGAAAATGTAAAATGACGTAGAAAAACGTTATCGCATTTGCTGCCAAAGATTAAATAATATTATGAGGACGGTACTTGTAATAATTTATGAAATAAAAATAATTTATGAAATGAAAATATTTATCTCAGAATAAGATCAAAGTAGTTTGAGCTTGTTTGCTTAGAGCTTGCGGTTAGAGGGCTTAAAATTTCAGGTGCAATGATTATAGGTTTCCATGATGAATTTGAACCTTAAATACCTGGTATACAACATAATTCGAATAATCATCGCTGATCTTGGTAAGTAATATATCAGCATTATTTTTTGTTAAAGTGATTTGTGTCTTTTATTCAATTGCAAAAGTTGAAAATCAGTTTCGCCAAAAATTCCAATGATTTCAATGTATTTTCAGTGATAGAGGTACCTAGCCGATTGTTAAAAAATGAAATTATGTGACTTAATTTATGATTTATTAGCCTTTAATACAGTTGAAGTAGGTACCTTGCTCCAACTGCCTTCACAGATAAGTATTCTTGACAAATTAGCTAAACATCATAATAAATAAGTAGATCATATTAAAATTATGTTCGAAAAACATCAGCACTTTTCCAATACCTATTTTGAAGTACGTGTTGTGAACTCAGTGAAAATAAAACTGAAGAATCTATATTGAAAACTTTATTTCTTAACAAACTATGGAGTTGATTTCACGACTAAAATGGCGATGCCATATAGCACGTCTGCTCTTTTCTTTACTGGTCTGCAGCATTATTACGATATCTGACAATAAGACTACTTCCTTGCATGGGTTGATTTATTATTGTTGATTTCTCTAGTATAATTTTGGACGTTGTTGATTATTGGCTTTGTTGGTATTAATTCAATGTCTTCAGCATTGCGAGATCTAACAAAAAGACCTACTTTTTGCATAGGAAAATCTTTACCTGAAGTGTTCGAATCTGAAATATTGGGCGTAATAGATTTAGAAAGTGTGGACTTGATCGGTTTTTCAATGTCTTCATCATCATTGCGAGATCTAAGAATGAGACCAACTCTTTGCATAGGAAGATCTTCAGCTGTAATATTCGAGTCTGAAATTTTGACTGTAGATTTAGAGACTTTCGGTTTCACTGGTACTTTAATATCTTCATCGTCATCACGAGATCGTAGAATAAGACCAACTCGTTGCATAGGATGATCTTCTTTGGAATCTACCTTTACAGTAGCGGTTTTGCTATCTCTGTCTGTTGTAGAAGTGAGTTCAGTGGCATTGGTTTTTGTAGCATTGTGTATTTCACCTCCAGACGCAAGTAAGCGCTTTTCTTCCTCTTGTTTCCTTCGCATGGCTGATATTTCGCTTTTAGCGGGACTGCAAAAATATAAGAATATTTTTTCTTTATACAGAATGTTAGTGACACCGAAAAGAAAAAAAAATAGAATTGATTGATTGATTTTTGTTTTTATAGCACTCCCCCGTGGTTAAGAAAAGTCACAAAGAGAAAATAAGCCGAAACCGAACAAATCTGACTCGGACGGGACTTGAACCCGCAGCTCTTGTCAAGCCGGGATCAACGTGTTAACCATTACACCACCGGGTCCTCCTCCTGTCCATGCGAAATTCTTTCAAAAAAAGTAGCTAAGGCTTCATCTTTACGATAAGTTGAAATCTACATGTTACTGTAGACTTATCGGTCTAAGTAATATTAGTACTCAATATTCTATACTCAATTTCGCATGGACAGGAGGACCCGGTGGTGTAATGGTTGACTCGCTTGTCCCGGCTTGACAAGTGCTGCGTGCGGGTTCAAATGCCGTCCGAGTCCGAGGAATTTTCCAACAGTAAATTCCACTTGATATCAACTCGGAATAATGTCTGAATCATCCCCCAAAGTTGTCGTTACAATTGTATAATTTTCAATTGTCAATTCCACGGGTTAGTAAAAGTAGCGTAGTGAAATACACTCCATACTGCATCTGTGCAAGAAAATCTTACCCGTCAGGGTGATCAGACCAATTCATCTCCACTTCAGTGTAAGTGTCGCTAGATCTGAATAGTTTATTGCAGTCAGTACTGGCAACAAAAGAAAATAAGGTTAGCATTAGGTATGTTGTTTATAATTTTAATATAGCAAAGGTGGCTCCATCCTATCGTTGTTATATAATTTTATAACCATGGTGCGTCTTATTATTTTACTACTGTCTAGATTAAAAATATACTTAATAGAATGTTTTAATTATTGAATTGTGGACATTTGAGGTGACCGTAGAATCGCCGGTTACTCCAATTTCGTTGGTGTATTTTTAAAGTACGTTGGAAGGAAATATCTGGTGATAGGCACTAGTCGGCATTAAGTGGGCAGCAATTATTGAACACTATTTCAACTTAAAATACGCAGACAAATTACGAGTTAGCGGCGATTCTGACGCACACCATTTGAGCGTCCATCAGAGCGGAGTATAACATGATAATATCACTAATCAAATATAATTAAAATAAAATAAAATAATGGACTCACGCGACGTTTTTGTAAATTGCACAGTTGATAAGCATACGATTCTTGTAAACGCTGGTGTAGAGGAAGGGTCCGTAGCATTTGTTGGTTTTCTCCTTGACTAAACACGCGGAAATGATGCCAATGACCATAGAACTGGTGCCTTGTCCGTGCACAAGAGGGCCGCCGTGGTCGTTCTAAAAAAAAAACAAAATATACAAAAAGAGTCCTTGAGATGCCACGCTACCAACATCGCATTAGGACGTTGATGCTTCATCGTTATGCATCTTAATTATTCCGATTTCGACATGACACAGTCCGTTCTTCCTATTGGGAAGGAGTTTCACGGAGTTCCCAATACCGATAATGATTTTGATTAAAAAAAGCAAGTCACCAAGCCAAGCCAAGTCAGTGAACTTTTAAATGTACCATCGTATAATACAAATAAATCACTAGTGCTTTTTTTCAATAGATAAGTGAAAGTGAAAATAAGCGGAAAAAGTAACTTCAGAAATATATTCGCTAAAATGACATTTAATTTCATTATAAGACCTTTGTATGAATTGACACTTTTATATTTTAAATTTTATAAATTTTGCATGATTTATGTAATTTAAATGCACGGTAAACGATATTTTTGTAACATCTGTCACACTGCATTTATGGCAAATAAACAATCTTATCTAATTATCTTGTCTAATCTTAGGTAACAGCTACACTACCTCACAGAATCCACCATTCTTTATCTTGTCGCCCTGTCTTCTGAAGAATGAGTTGTTGTGGTTTGCAGAGTGCACGCGCGCGTTATCAGGTATGTCAACACTCCATGATCTTCTACCAGCTTCATCAGAGTCTTCTAAAATGTCAGAACAGTCTACGTATTTCTCCTGGGAATATAAATATTTAATATTACATAAAAAATGAACAGCAAACATCTTGCGTTATATTCGTATTGGGATTATTTTTGATGAATTTGTTTCAGATTTTTTGCAGTAAGTAATAAAAAGTAACTAAAGAAACGACGAACGTCGTGTCTTATAAGGCAGTCAAAGAATTGGCCTTTGATAGACTAAAGTGGAGAATACAACACACACAAAAGCAAGGCTCTTAAAATAATGACGATGAATAAAAAGAAACTGGAATGAAAATAACTTTTACAGCCATTATTTTTTATTATGATTACACAAAATTAATACTACTTGCTAGTACGGTGTCAAGACAGCAGGGCCAAAAGATATAGTCTAGAGGTAAGAAACAAGAAAATATATTATTGTGCCAATTGTCTGACACACCATAGGTACAATGACAAAAAACTTATAAGCACTGATTTGCTACAATACTTGAGGAAACTAACCTGACAAATCTCACTCAGTTCTGAAGCCATGTCGTTGGTACAGACCATGTAATTGTCGATGATGTTGTGATACCTTTGTCCCCAACGCTTCTTGCAAGGAATTTTTCCCATTATTGTCACTGGGGCCTCGAGTAGGTTAGTTAGATCCAGGTTCTTGCGTGAATTTACCCACTGCCAAAATTGTAAGCATTGAATAAAGGTAAATATTCATCCAGTTGCAGAAAACAATAAGATAAGGTTCGATTTTTTCTTTTGTAAAGAAAAAATGAAGCCGAAACAATTCTGCCACGGGCTGAAGTTGCGGCTTCAAATCACACCCACGCGGCGCGGTTAGAATTTTCGGATCTAATTTTCTTTTTCCCCTTCCGGTCAATGGAGGAGGTCTGTGCCCAGCATTATAGGCTGTCTTTTGTATGTACATCATGTAATTTTCTATAAAGCACAAGACAGTAAGTGCTATTATAACAAAAATCATTCACATCTTTTTGTTATGTTCTAATACACTTTTTGATCACTCTTCCAAATCCCTGGGATCTTAATTAATAGCACTGGATACATACTCGTATATAGAAGCCCTCATTTTACCTAGCCATAGTGGATAATAAAGATGTGATACAACACCTACATAAAGTTAACATGGTCGTGCATTAGATGATAATTATATAAAAAATACATACGTCATTATATTTATCAGTGCTGCCCCAACCGGCAATAGACGCAAGAGCATTAGCTTCTTCAAACTTGGCACTTTGATTATTGTAACAGATGGGTCTCGGAGCGTAGTCACATCCCCTGACACGCCTTGTGAAGTCGAACTCGTCTTCCAGTTTCACCACAGCGATATCGTTGTTCATCCATCGAATGTTGTCATTCTCATGACCGTCGAACACGTAGTCTGGAAAAAAAATACATGTATGACTCATCAGCATGAGAAACCGTTTTGTTATTTGTCGTCATCATCTCCTTAGCGTTACCCTGTTTTCATAGGGTCCTTTTATCTAACCTGAATATTTGACGAGTCATTTTGTTCTTTGAATCATCTAAAAATTATAAAAAATAAGCAAAAAATAAGAAAACCGTTTGTATGTCAGTTAAAAACATTATAAAACTGAAAAATGTCTTTAAAAAATTATCTTACTTCTTGGAATACATTTCCACACAGCTTTTTTGGCACCGTTTTTGATACAAGGATTGTTATAGCGATCAAACTCGAATGAGAATCTGTGAATACGTAACATATTATAAGCTCACGATTATACTACTAACTACTAAGGGAAAGATAAAATGTAACGAAGATATAACTAGTCACAGTTTGAACATAAATCTTGAAATTCATTAACGGTTTAAACTGAGTCAGCTGATGGCTAATTGTTACCCTTGGACTTGTCAAATGACGACATTATTAAAAGTCTAACTAGTATTATTTACGATTATATCTGATATAATTGTTTTTATCATTAGAGGTACATCCATCGTAAGATAATCTAAGTTACAAAGCTCACTCAGCTATCTGTGAAAGTGAATGATTTTCTATTACTGTTGATAGATAATTTGTAACTTTTCATAACATAACATAGTATCACGTCTATATCCCCAAAGGGGTAAGCAGAGGTGTATCGTATCGTACCCGCTCCTCGCCAGCTATGTTTAAATCCCATGTATTAGGAGGCGAGCTTATTGCTATTAACCGAGTACCAGCAATGCTGGAAACCACATGAAATTAATTATCTATGTATTTCAAATTCTTTGCTAGGTACATAAGGGAATATCGATGATACTTTTAAATGATATTAAAAAGTTAAAGTAAAATACATATCCAAGTTCAGCGGGTTGAGATATGAATATAGATACAACGCAACAGACATACTAAAATTCAAACTAAGGCAGGATGAATGAAATAATAGGTACTATAAAATACTTGTAAGTCCCCGAGACGACGTAGAAATGCCTGACATCTTCGATGCAGGCGGCTGAAGTGAGGATATACTCCTCATGTACAATGACTCCACCACACAACCAACGCCGGTAGTCTTGGAACTTAGCGCTGTTCGAGGGTAGTTTTAGATATACCTGGAAATGTACAAATAGTTTAGAATGCTCATACAAATGTATGAAGACTTTGGTTCCTTATGTTGTTGTCTACTAACCAAATTTTATACCGGGGTCTGTCTGGGTCAACTTTTCGTAATAATACATATAGTTATGAACAATACTACAAAAATACGAGGCGTTCAACAACATCAAGGAGTGGACGAAGGTGGCCACGGTAGAAGAGCTATTCCACATGGTCAGGGACAGGCCCACATTCCTTGAGCTGATCGCCAACCTCCAATAATGGACAAGCAAGACAAGAAGAAGTTATGAAGATTTTCACATTATAAATATTGAAACCTGAAAATATTTTTTCTGACAAAGACCCAAAAATGACTAACATTACATGCTGGAGTTACATTAACTTGCAAAAGAATAATGATATTAATCCGTTGGTCCCCTACTTACTAATGTAAGTAAGTAGTCGTTACATGAGCCATGTCAGAAGCCTCTGGCGGTTCACTAAGCCTGAATCCAGGTTGCTGAGGTTGTAAATCCACCTCATAACCCACAGGATAAAAGATAGAAATATTTCTTACCATATAAGGACGATTATGTGTAGCCTCTGTGCCAGTTATTATCCTTCTAGAGTTGTTCAGAATCTGTCGTATTTCACTGGGATCTGCCTTTTTTATAGCTTCAACTAAATTCTGTGGTAACACTGTGCCTGTCTCTATCGATTGTGATCCTGTACATAATATTTAACAATTAATATTATGTACCTATTTCAATACCTATTATACTTATTTTTTTTTTAAGTTATTTTAATGCCTATGATTCATACTTATCGGACCCATTAGTAACAAATTAACATATTTTACGACACAAACTCACCTAAAATGTGACAAGATGACCAAATTAGACATATTAGTCGATAACTTAACCGGACAGAAGTTTTCATCTCGAATTTCTTATAGAAAGAGTTTTCCAACATAAAAATACGTATTGTTAAATCTTATACATAATTTCACGAATGGTTGCAAAGCTGATTAGTCAAGGAAATCTCGTTTCCGTTATATCGACTCGGTAGATGTTCATTTTTAATATTCCGAGTTTTTATGCTTCCGAGTTATAATTGATTTTATGGAAATTGGCATACCGATGGTTTCGTGAATAAACAGTTTAGAAATGTATTTTGTTGTTTATTTTTACGGTTTTCTGAAATTGTTTTGCCATGTTACAAACATTTTGTTTACTGTAGATCTGCAAATGGTGGACAAGGTGGACCTATTGAAGGTCGCGGGAAAACGCATGATGCGGGCAACAGAGAGGATCGGCTATTGTGGCGAGTCTTGGGGGAGAGCTATGCCCAGCAGTGGACGATTTCCGGTTGATGATGATAATGATGAGATCTGCAAAAAGCTTGGAAACAAAGTAATAGATCTATAAGAACTTTCATTCGGTACTATACCCTGAACATTTAGCAAAAAATCCTGCGCTGATTAGCGAATCTTTTCACTATAATGATAAGTCAAAAAGCAAAAGATATAAATAAACGATCGACATAAAGAGGGGGAAATAAGTACTTCCTCTGCATCATCATCATCCCTAGCTTACCCCATTTCGCAAGAGATCCGCTTACCTAACTTGAAGATTTGGCAAGTCCAGTTTTATACTGGACCGCATTTCTCGGGAATGCGGGTTTTCCCACGATTTTTTCCTTTATCGCTAAAAGTGAATGTGTGAAAGAATGATTATTATAAGCACTTTCGTTAAACATTTATGAGAATTTTTCAAAGTGCATTTTACGAATTTTTACTTTTTTTTTCTAAAGTGTTGAATACAAAATTAGGGTACCATTAGATCCTTAAGGGTCGCGCAAATGATATTTTTCGACAACAAAAAAAAACAACCTAAAATCGTAAATGCAGAGGTGCCTAGAAAAGGAAAAGGCATAAAGGTTAAAATTTTAAGTAGACATTTTTTTGCCGTTAATGCTATTTATAAACATTATAAACATTAATTAATAAATTATTAAGAATTATAAACCTTATCAAAATTAGTTTTTATTAAAAATCATAAATTATTTTTATTTTAGTTACGTTTTGAACGCTTTTATGGAGAAATATAAAAAAATAACAGACTCAATCTTCACTACCTATTACCTTTTTCTTTTATTTGACTTTTTGACCTTGTATTCATGTTTGGA
Organism: Pectinophora gossypiella; assembly: GCF_024362695.1. Classification (NCBI taxonomy): domain Eukaryota; kingdom Metazoa; phylum Arthropoda; class Insecta; order Lepidoptera; family Gelechiidae; genus Pectinophora; species Pectinophora gossypiella. The sequence continues at coordinate 4,216,085 of NC_065425.1, read as the reverse complement.
TCATAATAATTGATATCATGTGGTTTCCAGGATTTGTGCCTGGTTAATGGCACTAGGATCTATCCCTATTGCTGACGAGTGGGTGTATAAGTATACTATACACTCCTCTGCCTACCTGTTTGGGGACAAAGGCGTGATGCTATGTTATGTGTTACATTCTTTACGCACACATCTCATAAGCACCCAATTTTACTTAGGTACTTAATTAAAATAAAATACTACCTAATTAATAAGTTACTCTAAAATAAATAAATAAAGTGATGTATACGTTTTTACAATAAAATACCAGATAATATTTTGAATTTTTCAGAAAATAAATTTAAAGCTCATGTGAAGCTTACTTTACGTAAAAAAAGCTTATTATAATAAGATTATGATTACCTAAATGATAAAAATGTCTGGTATTGAATGTGTTCCTCTAGTTATTAAATAACTGGTAATGTGCCCTCATTGATTTAAAAGATGTGTTGATGTTGCAGTTTCTTGTCATTTCTTCTCCTCAGCCATAACACCTTGCGAAATGACGTAAATTCAAAAATATTACAAGTGTTAAATGTGACCTTCAACAAGTTTATCCATGATAGTTACGTTGTATAAATGATTCTGATTCTGACGTTTGACCTTACTAACCCTAATAGCGGAATTCATGTGCTACCAAAGATCCTATTTATAAGTAGGTAAATCATTAATTTGTAATTATACTATAATCGTATAATGCAACGGAAAACGCTACGGTTAGATGTGGTAAAAAAATAAATTGGTATGTTCACATAGAAACTGCAAAAGTGATAAAGATAAAACAAACATAAATAGATTTTTTGCAGACCGTACGTAAGCGATTACCCAATGACGCAATGCCAATTCCTTTTAAAAATAATAAAAACAATATTATTCCATTCTACCTTTATAAGTACCATCTAAAAAGCAATATTGTAATTTGACATTTATGCACATAAATGTAGTTAAGAGCAACGCTAACAAAAATGTCAAATAGCAATATTGTTTTTTTAGGTGTGCTTCAATATGGCCATTAATCCCCCTTGTATCATAGAAGGTATTTACTTATAGGTATAATCCTTAATTCAACTTATTCTGCTAGTTAACTCACGTCGGCGTGTGACGCGCACCAAGACATTTCTAGCTGAACCGCTACATCGATTTACCCGCCGTTCATTGCGTACTAATACAAGCGCTAGTTGTGGTAGCGCGATACCAAAGAAGCAATGAATAACGTGGAAAGTTCTATAATACGATCGTTGCCTCAGAGAAACATTTCGTTTTGTGCATATTTCGGTCCCACCAGCTATGCCCAGGCATGTCTCTATAATAAAAACTATGGTAACACTACACAAGCATATCAGGCAGGTAAGCTCAATGAGAAAATAAGGGAATTTCAAGACTACGACCAAAAAAAAAATAGATGGCACTATACATATTGCCTTCGTTTATCGTTCTAATATAATGGATAATAGACAAATATGCATCTTGTGGTTGCGTATGAGACAAGCGGGATTAATGGATGGCCATTAATCCCCCTTGTCTCATAAGGATGAGGTATAAGGATGCATATGGATGCATCCTTTATCTTTGTTTTTGGGTATAAACGATGACCCTTGTTATTGCACCCAGGCACAACACATCTTCCACGCATTATTATTCTGATTAAAATAAAGACAAGCAATACAGGTAACAACATAATTCTATACATATATGATCCAATTATCAAACAATAATTATTTTTACATATCCTCTGCTATTACATTATATTTTTGAAATATACCCGAGCAACGAGAAAATAGGTTATTATTACGTTAAATGTATACAGCGCCATCTATATTTTGTTTAGGAAACGTAGCCTGGAAAGTCCTTCATTCAGTAAAAATAAAAGAGAAACATCAATTACGACACTTTATTTCTGTAATAAATTATGGTGCAGCTGCTGTGGTCGCAACAGCAATTTTAGGAGTTGTAGCCTGTTGAACTTTCGGTTTTAGAGTTTCTTCATCGTCATGGGACCTAAGGATGAGACCAACGTGCTGCAGAGGAGTATCACCTTTGTTTTCAGTAGCATTAGCATTGGATTTAGTTGCATTAGCAACGCTTGCGCCACCACTAGCGGCCAGTTTACGTTTTTCCTCTTCTTCCTTTCTTCGCATGGCTTTGATTTCACTTTTAGCAGGTCTGTGGAAATTTTTAATATGTCAGAACTTTTTTTTTAATTCAAAGAGTAGCGGTGGTTGATATCCACATTACTGTCACACACTGTCTGCTACCCTCACGGAATAGAAGAAAGAAGTTAGAAAGGCCCTAACGTGCATTTTGTATGAGAACCGTTGTCGCCGGTTCAACCCCACTGTTTTTACTACTAATCCTGCAAACAGATAGTAACTAGTATACTAGCTCTACTGCTTCTATAGTAAGGTTTAGCTTTCTTGTGATGAAATAAGGAGGGATCTATTGTCGCCGAGTCAGGGTCCTAACACCCCTATCGTCATTATTTACTTAGGTAGGTAGCACTACTCACGAAAAAGCCAATTTGCAAAATGATAAAGAATAAAAACAACGGTCCGCGCGCAGCCTTCACGATTCAAGACTAAACTATATGACGAAACCTAACCCAGACGCTGGTGGGGAGCGGAGTTGCCGTTCTATACATAGTATTATTTCTTATTCTATGTCTCTGTGGGTACTCATTTGAGAACACAGAATAGATAGTGTTCGTGTTAACTGTAATGTACCTTTTGAGCACAAATGTGGTAGGCATTTATGTTGTCACTTGTTACTTACCACTCTACGCGATATATACACTTAGCTAGCTATTTTCGAAGTTAAAAATTGCTTGGAGTAATTTTAATGATTTCTTACCCATCAGGATGATCAGACCAATTAAATTCCTCTTCAATATGCGTGATGCTAGCTCTGAATAACTTACTACAGTCATTCCTGGGAACAAAAAAGGATAATTGGATTTACACGTTAAAATCGCGAATCTAGTATTAATTTGTATTCGCTTATCTTACAAATAAATGGATCTGTGTTGTCTTTTAATATTTCGAATAAGTAAATATTATTATTATTTGTATGTCGTTTTCATATCTCGGGACTATGGAGTCCTGGACTTTTGGGAGACGTATGTGGGGACCAAGCCAACATCTAGAGCCCCTTAACACAATTTAATCTAAATGTAGAGTGATACCAACAGGCGATTATCCCTGTATGCACTATGGGAGTACACCCAAAGACGATCACCGGTTCGTGTAGGGCTATTGCATAATTTATGGTAACAAGGGGAACTGGACTATTGGGTTGGGGGTTAGTGGACTGGGATACTGGGGCTATGGGGGACTGCCATAGTCCCCCATAGCCCAATGCTTGACCAATGTTGGTAAACATGGATAAAATGAGCACTCACTCGCCACTCACTGGATGGGCCACCTATCTATCGACTCGACAGGACCGCAAGGCATCATGGTTGCGAGCAGCTCAGTGTATCGAGAGGTGTACACCGCTTTCTGCGAAGCGGCTTCTTACCCGCCTCACCAACTCGCGTGCTAATTACTTCCACCCTGCGGGCGTATAGCTCTAAGGCAAGCCAGAGGAGAGAGTCCTGTGGCCCCCGCTGGTGTCCACTCCAGCCGGCCAGTTAAAGCAAGTCGGAGACGGAGGGTCTGACCCACTCTCGGTGGATCTCAGCTCCGTGGTGACGTCATTCACCAACAACTCGCCACAAGCTGGCCTGTTGTAACTGAGTACACTGTTGAATTCACAAGGTTCACTGGTGAATTCACCAAGGCGCAATGGGGTCGTCACATCCCTACGCCCATATTATTATTATTATTGGGTTCCACAGAGGTGTATATTAGATTCGGAATGACGATTTACACTGACGATATCGACAATATCTTACCCGACGTCTTTATAAATGGCGCAGTTGATAAGCACACGATTCTTATAGATGCTAGTGTAAAGGAAAGGCCCGTAGCACTGGTTGGTCTTCTCCCGGACTAAACACGCAGAGATGATGCCAATAGCTAAGGCACTTGTGCCTTCGCCATGCACCAAAGGGCCGCCGTGGTCGTTCTGAAAAATGGAAACATTTTTTATGACGTGGTAACGATTACGTTTCTTTAAAAAAGACGTGGACTAATGAAATCATCCTCCAGATAAAGACAGGTCACTTGAAGCGTAGAGAGCTTACACCACAGAGTATTTACAACACAGAGATGCCGCGGGAGAATAGCCAGTAGGATCGAATTATGCACAAAGCAGTCATGTAATGCAACGATCCTGTTATAAATCTTTCCACGTCATTCATTGCTTCTTTGGTTTCGCGCAAGCACAACTAGCGCTTGTGTTACTGAAGAAGGCAATTCAGTAGAAAGTTCCACAACTGCACAGCTCAAATACTATTAAGCCTATAGGCTAGTCAATGTGGATGTCGCTGGATGAATTTACGTTGAGCGTTCAGACGCGTGTGTATGTTATTATGGAGCTGATGAATACTGCCAAGAATACCAACCGGGTGGCAAAATACTAAGCTTACTATCGATCTCTAGATAAGAAAATGGCGAAAGAACACACCTCACAGAAACCACCGTCCTTTTTCTTCTCACCCTGTCTTCTAGAAGTTGAATAGTTGTGGTTGGCGGAATGCACAGGAATGTCATTTGGATTTAATGATCTCCGTTCAGTCTCATCTTCCACGATGTCTGTGCAGTCTACATATTTTTCCTGTCAGCAAATATTATTTAGAGACATTTTAAGACTATTAAGTTTGATTTAAGCTATTATTTAAATTTTTGCTTTAATTTCGTAAAGATTTGACATATGAGATTCAGTAACTTCAAAACAGTACCTAAGTACTAGTTTATTTAACGAATTTGATGAAATTATTGTGCCATTAATTAAACGATAAGTTATTATAAACTGTTATTTATTATATACAAACAAAATAAAAACAAATAAAGAAGACATGCACCTATCAGAAACTCTCTATAGCAGGCCTCGCGCGCGACACGGCAACGGTGCCGCGCGCGGCCCGAATTATATAAGCTTCGGCCAATAGACGCAGCGAATGCTATCGACGTAGATAGACGTCGTACGGCTATTGGACAAAGCAAAGCCTACAGATGGGTAAGATATAAATGGAACTGCATCTGACCTGGCAAATCTCACTGAGTCCTGAAGTGAAGTCGTTAGTGCAAACCATGTAATTGTCAATGATGTTATGGTACCTCTGGCCCCAACGTTTCTTGCACGCGGCCTTGCCCAAAATTGTGACCGGGGCATAGAGTAAGTCGGTCTGATCGTTTTGCTTACGTGAGTTCACCCACTACGGAAGATAAATAGTGTCAAAAATGTATTCAAAATTAATCACAGACTGTCACAACAATACTAGCACAGGCTAAATCCGTGGTATAGAACTCTTGCGTCGACGTCAGCCTCAAAAACAATGTAACAGAACGAAAATTAACCGAATTGACACAAGCGACTCAGGCCATCACGTAAAAAAATAGCTGTCAATTCCATTCATCACTTTAATTCGAACGAGTCGGAAGAACGCTGATTTCACTGTGATGTCGCAGGTTTGGACTTCAACACGGGCTTAAACCAATGATTTTCGAATTCATGTTTGTATCGGAAATGTTTATCGCGTGCTTAGCCGTAAAGATATACATCGTGATGAAACCCATATTCCCGAGAAATACGTTTCGGAGGTATGTGACTTGTATGGGACTGGTTTTCTCTTCGCGGCTTAAAAGGTCAGTCTGGCAGCAGTCGGTTTTGTAAAAATCCAAACCGGTCAAATCTTCAGGTTAGGTGACCGGAGACTATGAAATACAGGATAAAGCTAATGTTTAGTAACGGCTTAGTGTTGCTTAGAAACATAAGTGTTAAAAGTTAATACATATTGGCGTTGCCCTTAGGTACCAGACGACGAAACATGAAGACGATGGTGAAACATGAAACATATTCACATACGCACGTCGTTATACTTATCAGTACTACCCCAACCGGCAATGGAGCCAGGGGTACCTTCTTCTTCGAACTTGGCACTTTGATTATTGTAACAAATGGGTCTCGGAGCATAGTCACATCCCCTGACACGCCTCGTGAAGTCGAACTCGTCTTCCAGTTTCACCACAGCGATATCGTTGTTCATCCATCGAATGTTGTCGTTCTCATGACCATCAAAGACATAGTCTGAAAGCTCCAAAACGTTGTTTTCCATCCAAAGCTTGTCACTTTTGATTTTGATAAATACACTGGCCTGCAAAACTACTACACTTTCCCAATTTTTTTTCTAAACTACAGAAGTTACATATTTGAATAAAAAACCGTTTTATACATGATTTTATCAGCTTTCTTTGTAACTATTAAACTGTACCTTAGTGACATTTCAAGTCCTTTTTATTTGGGAAGATTATCTTATGTACTTAAAAAAATATTATAATTTTAAAAGTATAGTACTTAGTTTTGCAGGCCAGTGTATTATCCAAATAGTAAGTGACAAGAATAACATTTATGAAACAAATAAAAGAGAAGGTGCAGGTCTTGTCGTATCGGGAGGTGAAGGTTTTGGCGGGAAGAAGAGAGGAATGGCGATTACTCCACCGACAAGAGCGCAGCTCTTAAATGGAGAGAGAGAGAATTGAAAAGGTAGCGGATCATTAATGATCATGATCCGTTATTAAAATAAGCTAAATAATAAGCTACATTTAGTGACAACCACGTAAGCGCCATTTTGGAAAAAATCACATTATGACGTGATTTTTTTTCGAAAAACAACTCGGATTTCTTTCAGTAAATTTCAATCCGGGTAAAAATTGAAACGATAATTATTTACCCGGATTGAAACTAGCGTGTCTATTGAAAAAAAAAACAATAAAAAAACACATTTGAATGTGATTTTTCATACACGGCGCTTATGAAGTTTTCGCTATAAGGCTATAAAGGTTTAACATGATAACTAAAACTTACTTCGGGGAATACATTTCCACACAGCTTTTTTAGCGCCATTTTTGATACAAGGATTGTTAAAGCGATCTTGGTCGAATGCGAATCTGTGAAAAAAATAACATTAGGTATGTTGACTTGACAATATAAGAAAAAGGTGAACGTCGTGTTTTATAAGGAAGTCAAAGAATTGGCCTTTGATAGACTAGAATGGAGAATGCTACACCGTAAAAAGCATGGCTCTTAAATTAATGCGTGTCTGTGGATGGATTGCGTGAGAAGGATGGTCCTGGAGGAAATATTTGAGAACTTGAAGATGTCGACCGACAGAGATGTACGGAAGAAGAAGAGGATACAAGTGGTGCTGATCCCACTTAGAATAAAATGTGGGATACATTTTAGGGGAGAAAGATAATGATATCAATTGTACCACCCGCCAATTGTAACAAGTGTGCGCGATTGTATCCTCCACCAACCCGCATTGGAGCAGCGTGGTGGAGTATGCTCCGTACCCCCTCCCGTTCATTGAGGGGAGGCCTATGCCTACCAGTGGGACGTATATAGGCTGTTTAATATGTATGTATGTATGTGTGTATCAATTGTACACGTGGATTTATGATGAGCATTTAAGCATTATAAAATTACGGCTGTAACTACGACATTCGACATAACGTAATATAACATATTATAAGTATACCTATACACCCACTCCTCGCCAGATAATGTTTAAGTCGCATTTAATAGGGGGCGAACCTCTTGACATTAACCGGGCACAAATCTTAGAAACCACTTATGATCCAAACATGTATATGACGATAAAAGTGATTGGATACGGCTCGATGATGGCTCAGACAGCTTTCATTCTAGACCTAAATAATGAAATAGGACTGTATAAAAAGAACAACAAAAATACTTGTAAGTCCCTGAGACGACGTAGAAATGCTTGACGTCCTCGATACAGGCTGCTGAGGTGAGAATATACTCCTCGTGGACGATAATACCACCGCACAACCAACTGCGGTAGTCTTGGAATTTGGCGCTGTTTGACGGTAGTTTCAAGAACACCTAGAAAAAGATAATTGAGATAAAAGTTGTAGATTTGCGCCCATTAATTGTAAGTAAAAAGCAAAAACATGGAACGGTCGAAAAGATATACACGTTTAAATTTAGTCCCGTCATCTTGTTGTCAAGATGGATCAATAGTATAACCAACAATATGAACATGACAACATTAAGCAATCGGGCGGATCGGTCGTGCCACTTTGTCGCTAATGATTAAAGCTCCAATTAGATAGTTACCTAGGTCAAAGATAAATTATGAAATTGTGATTATGACTAAATAAAGACAGATTTAAAACTCACGAAAAACATTTCCTTTTTTTTCTATTTAACTTATTTATAAATTTTAATCAAGATAAACGAATAAGTGACACATTTTGTCACGTTTTTCTATGACGTCACAGGTTGTTTATTCATATAAATTCCATAGTAATTTCGTGTTTTGACGTTTAGTAAAAAGTAGGTAACTGATTGGAATAGTTGGAAACTACCCTTTTGAGCATAATTAAATATGTATAATGATATAATGACATTTTGAGTGTTGCTCTTTCCATGTGGAGGAAGCAAGAGAAGTTTAGTGTGTCAGGATCGAAACAATTGGAATTCCATAGTTTCCATTTACAGCGAGAAGTAAGCATTAGGTTATGCATATTCTCGGGATTCTCTTAAAATGCATAAATGTTTTTGTCATAATTTTAATTATCATAATCCTTTTTGCATAAGGTTTTTTAGCATAATAGTACTTTCCCATAATAACATCTAGGAATACTGGTTTGTTAGGTATAACTTATTTTTGGACTAATATTTGTTGGCATAAATTTGATTCGCATATAAATAGCTTTCCATAATTCTTTTTTAGAATAACAAATAGTGTTTTGTCATAATTTTTACAAGGGATAATAGTAGGTTAGGGTGCGGCGGGGGTGGCCCTTGGGCCACCCCTACGCCGCCAGCATGTTTATCTTACACATCAAAAGTATATTGAATGATGACCAACAGCATGAAATAGTGTCAAAAAATATAAAAGTCACAATCATGAACCAAATGCAGCCAAGGATAAGTAAGTTTCGAAAATGTTCAAAGTTGTGCCAAAACTTTTCTTATTCGGAGTATAATTTTTATGTTTATAATAATTATGCTTATATATCATTATTGGCATTAATTATTATGCTTATAGTAGTTATGAGTTTCAAAATTATGCTTAAAAGGTTATGACAAATTAATACTATGCGTAACTAATAATAGGACAAGTAACAGTATGCCAAGTTAAATTATTACATAAAATTTTATGAGTAAAAATAGAGAAAACATATTCTCTTACCATATAAGGTCTTGAGTTCGTAGCTTCATGGCCAAGTATAATCCTTCTGGTGTTATTCAGAATCTGTCTGATTTCGGTAGCGTTGGCTTTTTTTACGGAATCAAGTACATTCTTTGGTAACACTGTTCTGGTCTCGAGCGATTGTGTTCCTGTACAATAATTGAGTGAAAAAAAAAAAACAGGATTAAGAGAAAAGGCCGCACGGCCCAGTGCTTTCTGAATAAGATATAACTTATAGCTTTAAGTATTCCAATTCCAAGCTCTGTCTGCCCACTACTTCGCTGCTGAGCTGCTTTGGGCGGACTTCTTGCCAGAGGTAGGGGTGTTTCGACGCTTTAGACGCAATTTTAAGTTTTTAACATTGTATTTCTTCTTCAATTGAGGTATATATCGTATGAGTTGCCTGAATTATTAATTGAATAAGTAAGGCATCGTCAGCATAATTTTACAGGTCGTCTCTGTAGTAGTCTGTCTTTGAACACACACCCCCTAGCATTCGCTAGTTATTCTCGCATTTACCAGGAAGCTGAAGGAAGCAGTTCATTCAGTTATAACTCAAATATGTAGGAGTAGTCTTAGAACATTGCAACACTGCCAAATATTCGACTGCTAGACGTTTCTTAAAAACCTTTACTAGCGTAAAATAAATAGAAGCAATTGACAACCCATAAGTATATTTCCAATGCGTTGATGTTACTCATTGTTTATACATATTATAAAAAAGATTTTCTTTCGATGACACTAAATTGTTCCTGTTACAAATGTTTACAATGCAGCTGTTAATAACTAATGAACACGTTACAAACTCACCTAAAATGCAACAAGACACCCCAATCAGACATAAAAGCCAAAAATCTAAGTCCAAACAGGTTTTCATCTCGAATTTCGTAAAGAAAGAGTTGGCCAATAGCCAATATACACAATTCAAATAAGAAATAATTAATAAGTCTTATACATAATTTCACGAATGATTGCAAAGCTGATTAGTCAAGGAAATCTCGTTTCCGTTATATTGACTCGGTAGACGTTCATTTTTAATATTCCGAGTTTTTATGCTTCCGAGTTATAATTGATTTTTATTGAAATTGGCATATCAGTATGGTTTTGTAAATAAACGTTTCTTGTTTTTATGGTCTTTATTGCATATTTCTTGGACTATGTTGTTTTTCACTTATAAAAGACTTACACATATAGTTTAATTTAAGTTGTTTTTTTAAGTTTAGGATACTGAATTTTGTTATTTTCATGTTATTTAAGTTCCACTTTTCGGCCAAAGGTCTTGTAACCAAAGCCGCAATAAATAAAAAAAAAAGATTTACACTTCAATTTAAATGACAAATACAATCTGAAGAAACCAATTAAGCTACCGGCTACCGTTACGTTGTTAAAACCCATATTATTTATTATGTGCTTTTAGTAAAAGGACGGAGCACGGAGGCTAAAAGCTTTTTACCCTCAAACTTAAAGCTTTATTCTACAATTAACAATAACACTACGTATTACGCTCCGCACCTATTTATATCTCGCCGAAAACAATTCTTATAACTGGTATCATCGCGATATTTTTTTTCTCCGCATTAAGTACCTACGTGATATCAAGTATGATCCAATCTAATCTAATCTAGCCTACACGATCCCACTGCTGGGCAAAGGCCTCCCCTTCCTCTTTCCATTTTCCGCGTCCCTGTGTGTACTCCGGCCCGTCCCTCCGGCAAGCGTTCAAGTCGTCACGCCATCTCTTTCGAAGTCTACCACGACACCTGTACCCGTCATGAGGCGGTTAGGTTAGCGAGGTTATAACTAGTCGGAAAAACAGACGACGGCAAACAGTTCCAGTCCTTTGCTGTTCGCATCAAAAAGGAAGAGGCAAAACGTTTAGTGCGGATCGGTGGTTTATCCACAACATAAGGATGAAATGCATGCCGATGCCAACGTCTAGTTGTCCGTAGATAAATTTGTTTTAGTTACCCGTACATTGCATAATTTGCAAGAATATATAACAAATGTATACATACTAATATAATATGCGTAATATAGTGCTACCAAAAATGCAGAATAGGTGTTTACAAACATTTTTAGCTACTTCTTTTGAGTTTGGCTTAATATTGTGTATCAATTACTGATAATATTATCATGTCCATTGATAAGTTTGCACAAAAAAAATTGTCAAGTAAATGAATTTTCTTATAAGTAAATTTTATTTTTCCAAACAGGATAAAGTACTTATAACAGAAGGGTATTTTTAGTGATGTTACATTAACTCCAAATTATTTTTTAAATTTATTTTCTAGCAGGATAGACTTTGTTATATTATAACATATAGAATTATTTATAGCATTTAAATACAATTTGTCACTTATAAATTAAAATTACGATAAATTAATACATATTAAATTATAGCACAAACACTGCAGGTCAGTCTAAAATACCGCCCCCTCTCGTACCTCGTTCAAAGGTGCCCATTATACTAGCCGCGTTACCGCGCACTATTGCTAAGGAAACCTGTTGAACCAGGAACGAGCTGGCGCGGGGGTCACTACCGTGGTCCCTCAAGCGCCTCCCCAACACGCGAATAAAATCCTTGGCCGCCGAGCACCACACACCCGAAGTCTCGACGGCAAATGGGACAAAATCGCGGGTCCGCGTTAAGTTCCCATATATCAAATTAAAAATTAATTATATTGCAGTTTGACAGTTTTAAGACTAGCTCTTTCCCTTTCTTGTACTTATCGGAAGATAAGGATAGCATTATTCTGAGAACTGACAAAAATTGAGTTATAGTTAATTCTGCGTCGTCGTCTGCCAGAATACGCACAGTAGGTATATGAAACTGAATAAATAAATAAATAAATACCAGGTTATATAGTTATCAATATTTTAGTACGTTTGATTTCTCGAAAATACTTGATAGGATTCTTCGAAACGAAAATATTATAAAGGAAAAAAGTTATAATTCATTCATTTACAGGCTGATCCCTTGTAGCAATACAATTCATCATATCCATTCAAGCTGCAAGTTGTCTTCGATCACTTGTAGCTCTGACCTATTAGGGGTTTGAGTTAATATATGAATGTATATAATTCATTCATTCATATGAACACACACACACAGCACACACGTAGGCACGCACGTGCACATTACAGCATAAAATGACGTAGAAACGTTATCAGATTCAGTGCCAAAGAATAAAGTTGTACAGACTGTTCATTTTACTTGTAGAAAAACGTGCCTATTTTATTTAGTTTGCCTCGGATAGGGGTGAATACCAAAATGTGTCAAGTGCACGAAAAAGGATAGTTCTAGCTGCAAGGAACAAGTTACCTCGTAACTAGAACTATCCATTTTCATGTCGGAACCCAGTTTTTCACGAAAACATAATATGAAAGTTCGTCACCAAACTTGGCACATTTTGATATTCACCCCTAGAAGTCAACGAGGCGGGTTAAAAACTACGAAATAGGTTAGCTACTACAAACATGCACCAGCCAGCAGAATGGTCAAGTATGCACCATATCCCATTCAATTGATTAAGGGTATCTGCGCCTATCAGTGGGACGAAAATAAGTTATTTATGTTTATATTTTTAAATCACTGAAACTGGGAGCACTAGTTCGAATGAATGACCGAAAGTAAGATGATTCGTGCTTCGGAAGTGATCGGAAGGCACGTTAAGCCGTTGGTCCCGGTTATTACTTACTAATATTAGTACGTAATCGTTACATAAGTTACGTCAGGGGCCTTTGGCGGCTCAATAATAACCCTGACACCAGGGTTGATGAGGTTGGTCATCCGCCTCACAACCCACACGATAGAAGATCAGTAGACTGGACCATTTTTCCATAAAGACGGATACGGCTCACTACGTTATTTATTACCAACCAACGTTATAGAACGTTGGTCTAACAGCTCGGTGAAGTGTGGGTACTCAGTTCATCTCACGATGGATGTACCCCTGACTAGCCCAATTGGGAATACAGTGGTGAGCTTAATGTTAACAGCCTCCGTGGTCTAGTGGTTAGAGGCACACGATCTGGAGGTCTTGGGTCGATTCCCGATGGGGACATGGTCGAAATTATCACCTGATTTTCCGAAAAAGTAAGATGATTCCGTACTTATTATTAGCCGTAAAAAAATGGAGCAGCGTGGTGGAGTATGCTCTATCCTCAAACCCCCCCTCCCTCCCAAAGCTGCTAATGTTTTAAGACTAAAAAATATTTATACTTTTATGTCATAAGGTAAAAAAAAATATTGTTTATTTTTAGTAATATTTATTTAAATCTAAATGCTAAGACTAAGTAATTGCGTCCACTATTCTTTGGTTTCAGTACTATTCATTGGTATTATTTTGAAGGTAGTTGCGTTGAAGATGTCATCATCATCATCATCAGCTCGTAGGACAATTTGCTCTCGACCCTTGTCGTTGAATTTGTCCTTTGATGGTCTGTGAAAAACAATGAAATGTTAGTCGGTCGGTGAAGAATGGGTACTTAGTTCATCTTGCGATGGATGTTGGTTCATCCAGTCAGAAGTCTGACTATCCCAATGAGCGTCTTTCCAGGCTATGTTCCTCCAAAAAAAAAAAAACAATAAAGATGGCGTTGTAAAGACTTCCCCTCGTTTAACCTTAAAATTTGGTGGATAACAGACATAATGCATCTTTTATCTTTGTTTTTGGGTATAAATGATGACCCTTTTTATTACACCCAGGCACTATTACATCTTCCACCCATTATTATTCTGATCAAAATAAACAGAAGCCATATAGGTAGCAAAATAATTCTATACATAATGTGATCCAAATATCAAGCAATAATTATTTTTATGCATAGTGTTGGTGATATCGTAACGAAAACTTTGAGGGATGATTCAGACCATGATTCTGAGTTGATATCAAGTGGATTTTTCCGTCACCACCGTACGGATAACTGATATGACGTTGTTTCCAGAATTTGTGCGTGGTTAATGGCAATGGTTAATGGCAGGCTGATCACCTGATTGTCCAAAAAGTAAGATGATCCGTGCTTCGGAAGGCACGTTAAGCCGTTGGTCCCGGTTATTACTTACTGATGTAAGTTAGTAGTCGTTACATGAGTCATGTCAGGGACCTATGGCGGCTCAGTAATAACCCTGACACCAGGGTTGATGGGGTTGGTAATCCACCTCACAATCCACACGACAGAAGAAGAATGGCAATAGGGTCGCTCCCTTATTACATGGGACTTAAACACAGCTGGCGAGTAGTGTACATACTATCTGCACACCCCTTCAGGGAAATAGGCGTGATGCTATGATTGTTTGAGAAAAAAATACTATTCACCCATCAGGATGAGCTTTCCAGGAGAAATACGTTTCAGTGATTTGAGTTCGACTCGCTCTTAGTAGTTTCCTGCACGCCGCTCTGTAAATACAATATATTAGATATAATTGAAATATTATAAACGGATGTAGAATATATCGAAAATTGGTAGACTTATTATTTATTTAAATAGGTAGGTGGATATATTATATGTGGGTAATGATTTAGAGCTGCGTGTCACCTGAAACGTAATCGGACATAATTATGTGAATCTAAAACGCCGCGAGGCATGTGCCCCGCACGCCATGCGCCACAGGCCTCGCATGGTGTATACCTTCATATTTGCGGCGAGGCACATACCTGCTACGCACGGATAACAACCATGGCGCGCGGAGCACATGCCTCGCAATGTTCATTCCACTTATATAATATTGTTATAATTCAATATAGAATTTAAATAACCTAATTGGATACTAGCCCAAACACCAACTCGCAATAAAGCAATGTGTGGTAACATGCTCCATAACTGGATATGATGGAACTTATTATAACAAGGGATCAGCATAAAAGTACCGTAGAGAAAGCGCGTCACGTTTAAAAAATTACGTAGGTATAGTCGTCGTATTAGCATCTATAGAACGTGGTGTATAGTAACGTGGTCGGGTTATAAAAAATGTCAGGCATGCATCTGCTCCAACTTTTCGTCCCACTTTTTGAGCGCTCATGGTCAATCTATGGTACTTGTATTCAATGCAGCTGAATGATAATAAAGGAAATATAATCATATCCCGTTTTTCACAGGGTTCGCTTACCTAATCTACGCTGAAGATTTGCCAGGTCCGGTTTTTTACAGAAGCGACTGTCTGTCTAACCTTCTAACCGGCGAAGGGAAAACCAGTCCAATACAGTTTAGGTTACAAACCTCCGAAAATTCATTTCTGGGGAATGTAGGTTTCCTCACGATGTTTTTCTTCACCGCTGAGCACGTGGTTGTCATTTATGATCCAAACATGAATTCGAAAACAATTCGACATTGGTTTAGCCTGTGCTGGATTCGAACCTGCGGCCCCAAAGTGAGAGGCAAGCGCAATAAAGGCAATATAATGGAGGAAACAAAGACATACCCCATTTCCTTATAGATAGCGCAGCTGATGAGATGTCGGTTGTTGTAGACGCTGGTGTAGAGGAAGGGTCCGTAGCATTGATTGGTCTTCTCTCTGGTGAGACTTGCAGACATGACACCAATCACCGTGGATGTCTTCCCGTGACCAACTACCAATGGTCCACCGTGGTCATTCTATGACCAAAATAGAAAAAAATATAACAACAAACTTTATATTATGGGATTTTTAAAGCAAAATTTAACTTTCGAATTTCTACAAAAAGCAATTTTGCTATTTGACATTTCTTGACATTACGCACTTACTTTCACGTGCCCAAATGTCAAATTGCAATATTGATTTTTAAATTGAATTGCTTCTATGTGGCCTTTTAACCCCCTTGGTGAGAGTGGCCATCTGAGGCAAACCTACAATGAGTCACGTCAACATGGAGAACAATCCAGAACTTTATGTACTACCTCACAAAACCCTCCGGAAATGGGCTTGGATCGCCGACCTCCCAGAGGCTGTAAGTCATCTGGTTGTATTATCATCCCGGACCTCCGCAAATCATCTTCTGTTTCATCGGAGTATGTCAACTCTTTGCAATTTACTTCTTGTTCCTGAGAAAAGATCAACAAAAATTAAGGCCATGTTATAGAATGAGGAATAATACTACGTATATAACGGACATCCTCCGCAACCCCCCCCCCCCCCCCCCCCCCTTCAATTCAGTCTTACTTTAGTCTTCAATCGTAAGGGCGTCAGACGTCACACGCGCGTGTACGGTAACGTCAATGTGGTCAATATGTAGTGTCTGTGTAAAAGGTGTTTTAACCTATATATTTCCCAACATATAGGGTAAACATAGGTTATAGGGTAGGGTGGAGTGGGGTAGGGGAATGCTACACCGACAAGAGCGTGGCTCTTAAATTAGTGATGATGACATAGGGTAGACCTTTTGGTATAAGTACTTTTTTATTAGCCGGGATTGGCCTACTGCTGGGCAAAGGCCTTTCCTCTGAGCTTAATTCTCCCTGTCCAATCCGTCTCAAACACATGCAGGTCTCTCCATCTTTACAAATACACTTTATTGCACCAAAATAAAAAGAAATAATTACAAAAAAAAAACAAATAATTAATAAAATAAATAAAAACAAAAAATAATAAAAAAATAAAATAGAAAATAAAGAATAACTACAAATAATACAAAATAAAAATAATTATTACTATAGTTATTTATGTTTAATTTGTAACGTGTACAAAAAAAAGTATACGTACACTGCAAGCTTTGCTCATGGATTCGGTGTCCATCCCATCTTTGCCGCAGATCATGTAGTCATCGATGATGCGGTGGTAGCGTTCCGGCCAGCGCTTCTTGCAATTCTTCTTCGATAGTAACACCACCTCTGTCTCCAACAGAGTCTCCGAGTTCTTAGCTGACCTTACTATCGCATCCCCAGCCAGAATCTAAACATCATCATCCCCTTAGTATTAACCCGTTTTTCACAGGGTCCACTTACCTAACTTGAAGATTTGACAGGTCTGGGTTTTTTACAGAAGCGACTGTCTGTTTGACCATCGAACCCGCGAAGGAAATACCAGCCCAATACAGTTTAGGTCACATACGAAAATGTATTTCTCGGGAATGTGGGTTTCCTCACGATGTTTTCCTTCACCGCTGAGCACGTGATAATCATTTATGATCCAAACATGAATTCGAAAATAAATTCGAGAACCTGCGACCTTAAAGTGAAAGGCAAGTTCTAAACATAACGTACTATTTTTATGTATAAGGGTCCCGATTCCTGCAGACACCGCCTAATTTTATTTTAAATTAGACCCGTCATTCTCTTATCCGCCGAAAAGGAGAGGGACGGATGTTTGACAAATTTTAATTTTAAAATAAACAGGCGAATAGAATAAGCAACTAACTTGATATGTAACCCATTTGACGGGTGCTGTCAACTTAATTCTGTAGAGTTATTATTGGTCGATGTAAAATTTTGAGAGGGTTGTTTACATTTCTGCTTAAAATTGACGTATGTTCCATAATTTTATTTTTATCATGTCGTCCAAACCGTATCCGGCGACGGCGACTCCTAAATATCTATCCCGGGTCGTTGTTGTGGTGGGCTCTGATGTGGCGGGCGAAACCGAACTTCGACTTGAAGGTCCGATCACACGGCACACAATAAAGCTAACCTAACGAATTGAGTGTGTAGTTATACGAGGGTTTCGGTCGAGTCTTCCGTATTTGGCGCTTTGCGTCGAGATCTTGTAAACGCTTTAAATATACAATGACTCATTGGTGCAAATCGGGGTACGAACCGGTGCCCGTTTGAGAAGCAATCCGATGAAGTACATTACCACAGTGACTACCTTGTCGATACAGAATAAACTGCTTACGTCACTGAAAGCATCTGTAGAACCCCAACCAGCAATAGACGCCAGCGAGCCAGCTTTCTCCATGTCAGCGCTCTGGTTGTTATAAGCGATCTTCTGAGGAATAAAGTCGCATCCTCGAACACGCCGGTTGAAGTTGAAATCGTCTTCAACTTTCACAACTGCAATGTCGTTCGCCATCCAGCGGATGTTGTCGAAATCGTGACCGTCAAATACATAACCTACAAAAATATTGCGTTAATTTGTGTAAATGAAATACTAATCTAAGAACATTTAAAATCAGTGCTTTTTTTGGACGTGATTATCGTAGAATATTCCATTCAGGGGCCCTACCGGCTAACGTGCCCTCCGAAGCACGGATCATGTGGATACGAAATATCCGAAATAAAGTTTTTTTTTTTAATTTATGTTTTAAATAATTTTCAAAGGCACTGTTGTTGAAAAGAATGAAAGAAAAGAATGAAATAATTAGGAAACATGTAGTATCTTTGCACATTTGACTTTTACAAATGCAGACTCAAATAAAATAAAGACAGTTCTAAAGGTAACAAAAAACATTTTCTTTTTTATATTGAACTTATTTATCAAAATTAAAACACATAATAACGGGTTCTTACCGCGTTTAAATGGGGATATGAGACTCCCGATATTTCGACACTGTTGCAAGTGCCATGATCACGGGATGACTGATGAGATTGGAGTGGAGCAGGTAGATCCATAATATCATAATATATATTATTTATCAATTTAAATCAAGAAAAATGTAACAATAAGTGCGACATTTTATCACGTTTTTCTATGACGTCACAGGTTGCTTTTTCATACAAATGGCATAGTAATTTCGTGTTTTTATGTTTAGTAAAAAGTAACTGATTTGACTAGTTGGTAACTAGTCTATGTGAGTGAGTCAGAAAAAACAATGGTGCTAATTCCTGTAAATACCATCTAATTTTATTTTAAGTTATATCTGTCATTTTCTTCTCCGCCGAAAAGGAAAGGGACGGGTAATCGACAAGCATTAAATTTATGGAACACACGTCAATTTTAAGCACAAATCTAAACCAACCATCTAAAAATTTTACATCCGTCAATAACCCGACACAGTTAAGTAGACAGCACGTCAAACGGATTGCATACCAGCGACGTACCTTTTGATTCGGCCGGGTTATTCATTCATTTACTCATTCTTCCTAAAATTAAGAGCTGTGAATCATCCGTCCCTTTCCTTTTCGACGGATATAAAAATGACGGATATAACTTAAAATAAAATTAGGCGGTGTCTGCAGGAATCGGGGCCATTGTCTACTCATTAAACTATAAAATATTGTTAAATAAACTCACTTTTTGGTACGCACTTCCATACAGCTTTCTTCGCACCATTGACTATACATTCGTTATTAGTGTCAGATGCCGGAACCCAACTACAAATATATAAATACTTTTTTTATTAAAATATATAAAAATAAACTCACGACAATATTCCCAATTCAGGTAGTGACATTAATCATACAATACATACTTTTATACATCGATAGGCCTCGCAATAATCAGAAGTAACAATATAATAAAATAATTAACAAAATAATAAACTATTATTACTAAATAATTAATTTGGTTATTATTATTATTACAATACAATAACTCTTTATTGCACAGAAAATAATTATAAAGAATTATTATTATTATGAGGGACTTTCCAGACTACGTTCACCAAAAACAAAATAGGTAGATGGCGTTGTTCAGTTTAAACGTGATAATTATTCGTTGCAGACGTCGCAAGATGACGTATCTATATTTTTGGCGAAACTGATTTACACCTTTTGCATTATTTTAGCAAAACATTGCAGATACGTCAGTTTGCAAAGTCAGCCACGAATTACTTATTTTCTTCTGACTTGGATACATAACATAACATAAACTGCCTATATACGTCCCACTGCTGGGCACAGGCCTCCCCTCAATCAACCGGATGGGGTATGGAGCATACTCCACCACGCTGCTCCACTGCGGGTTGGTGGAGACTTGGATACATACTACATAGTTATTACAAAACACAATGTAATGGCAGAAGCATATTTGACACCTTAAATATGTCTCGATCGCGGTCTAATAGCCGGCCAATTCTTGCCAGAGCGAGGATGTCGGAGAATAAATGAAAATTCGAAGTGAATGGTCGTCAGGTTATATTTTCTGAAGTCCTGAACCGTCGAATGTTGCCAGAAGTATAATATTCGTTCACAAAACAGTAACGAAATGTAATGAACATAATAATTGTATTTAATAATTAAACTATTAAATAAAGCGTGCGTTCCAGAACGCCACACATATATAAAAATAATTGTTGCTTGATATTTGGATCACATTATGTATAGAATTATGCTGCTACCTATATTGCTTCTCTTTATTTTGATCAGAATAATAACGGGTGGAAGATGTAATTGTGCCTAGGTGTAATAAGAAGGATCATCATTTATACCGAAAAACAAAAATAAATATATGTATATCTATTACTCATAATCATGTATCTTTTTATATCTAAGACTGAACGATCTTCAGTCGCATTAATAAACTGATCGTCTTGCCAAATACACGTTTAATTTCTCTCGTATCGAACCTACTTACCTCAGTGGTATTGGTAATGTTCAAGGCCACCAATCGTTACTCTAGTCAGACTAACAGTATTTGGGGTGCATATAAACTGTTTTTCGTTTATGTAAATAAATAATTAAACATTCCAACGAACCTTTTCATCCCGGAGACGACATAGAAATGTTTGATGTCCTCGATGCAGGCTGCTGAAGTCAGGATGTACCGCTCGTCAATGATGACCCCGCCGCATAACCAGTTAGCGTCCACCGTGACTTCTGTATTTTGTGGGTTTGGTGCTGGTCGCATGTATACCTGTACAGGGGTAACAACATAAAGATAAACATAGAATGATGCCTGTATTCCCGAAGGTTAAAGCAGAGGTTATCATCTACCTAGCATTATCCCGTTTCTCACAGGGTCCGCTTACCTCTGAAGATTTGAAAGATCCTTTTATTTACAGAAGCGAATGCCTGTCTGACCTTCCAACCCGCGAAGGGAAAACCTGCTCAATAGAGGTTAGGTTATATAGCTCCGAAAATGCATTTCTCGGGACAAATTAGTCTGGAAGTGACTGAAACACACACTGCACAAATTGAATAGAATCGATTGGATGCGACTAAAACTGTCAAAATTGACTGAAATCGACTAAAATCGATGAGAAGAGATCCAAAATAGGATATTCTCACAATTTTCTAGCAATTTTAATGTTATCAAAAGCAAAAAACACTTACCATATACGGCCTCGTGTCACCAACATCGCGTCCTCTCAGGATTCTTCTAGTCTCGTTCATTTCTTGTGGGGGCAACTCTATTCTGAACAGTGGATCTAAAGGTAGAATAAAAATGGAGGTTTTATGAAAATCAACACGATCGAAACGGCACAAAATGAGATAGACTTTTTAAAAATTTGTTTCGTTTTACTTTTAATAATTATATAACTTGTAATAATAATATTTTCTTTTTATTATTTACAGGCATAATATAATAAAATAATAATTATAAAAATACGTCCATTAATAAATAAAATACATTCATTCATATACACAATTTCAGAATTTTCTTTCTAAAATAAAATGTATTTTCGTAATTTTTGAGTGATTAGCTGTCCATTACAAGAGACGATGCGGGTGTTAATTGAAAAAAGAAATAAATTCTATGAATGTTTTCTGTTCACTTTAATAAAAAGCAAATAAATAACCCAACAAAATAATAAAATAAAATAATGTTAGTTTTAATTATTTTAGTGCTTATTTTGATACTTCAGGAGTTTCGGAAGACACAAACGTCCAAGTTACAACATGTTACTTACTTAATAAATTAAATTACATTCTGTGTGCGTACTTACCAGAACCCACTAATTTTAAAAACATGATAATATTTATAAAGACAAACATCTTTCACAAAATTTTGGACAAGTGTAGTTGAGTCTGACAAGTTAATGAGAAAAAAATATATAAATATAAATAGCTTCAGGTATAATTTCATGGTTGATAGAAAAAGCGATTAATTCAATAAGTGATTTCGTTGCGAATAGAAGAAAGTCGCCGTTTTTACGACCACTCCGAGTCCGTTTTTAATATTCCGAGTTTTTTTACGAGGCTTCCGAGTTTTATGCGGGATAAAAATAATTAAATTGTTTACTAACATCAACATTTTATGCTTATTGGCATAAAAGGTATGTCTGATTATAAACGTTATGTAAATAAACAGTTAAGATACGGTTTGAAATGTTTCTGGTTATGTAGTGAGTGCAAATTAATGTGGAGCCGGCGCGGAAGTCCCTCGGCCACGGCGCTAGTGCCGCAGTATCTGGATAGTTTCTTTTTTATCTTTGATGGGTTTGCTCTTGGCCCCAGACTTGTTCGAAGGCATTGACGAGGCCTAAGATGCAGCTCGCTCGCCCAGAAGATGCCTTTTCACTCTGGCCTTGAAAGCACCCGGGTTATGCATTCGGAAATATACAACACGGCAGATAATTCCACTCCCTAGCAGTGCGCATAATGAAGGACGATGCGAAGCGCTTTGTGCGAATAGTTGGGATATCCACCAAATAGGGATGGAACCCGGCCGTACGTCTGGGAGTCCGAAGATAAATGGGGGATGGTGGAATGAGCTCGTGCGGGCACACTCCCCGAAGTGCAGTCTACAGAATACCGACATACTGGCGACTTTTCGCCGATGTGCTAAGGTGTGTAGCTTAGTTCTTAGCCGCGTGTCGCTGATCATCCTCATGGCTCTGCGCCTTTATTATTAAGACTTGTCAAGTAGTTCCATTAAAATCCGCGGAACTTCTTTCGTGATGCGTACTCTACCTTTGTTTTCTAACCCATCACATTAATAACTAGTAAGTATTACAATGTTAGGTAAATATTGGCCCCGATTCCTGCAGACACCTCCTAATTTTATTTTAAGTTATACCCGTCATTCTCTTCTACGCCGAAAAGGAAAGGGACGGATGATTGTCAACAAGTTAATTTTAAAATGAATTAATAACCCGGACGACTAAAATAGGCATCTCGTTGGTATGTAATCCGTTTAACGTGCTGTCTACTTAACACGGTTGTTTTAGATTTCTGCTTAAAATTAACGTGTATTCCATAAATTTTATGTATAACTTAAAATAAAATTAGATGGCGTCTGCAGGAATTTACACCATTACTGAAGTAAAACGCAGGTATGACTAATATTATTTAAAGTTGATACGGTTTGTTATGTTTCGAGTAATGGCAAAATCTACATAGGTACATAACTCACGGGGTAGGCAGGACCACAAGTAATTAGAAGACACCGTCCACCATGTTGATACGAAGTCCTAAGATGGATATGATGAACGATATGGTGATACAAGGGATCAGCCAATTGCCCATAACAACCCTTCAGTGTCTCCGCCCATAGGTTTTGTGTGTTGTGTACTAACTGAGCAATATCATGTACCCACTTTAGAACCCTGTCGCACTATCATATTCGACATTGAATGAGACAGTTTAATTTGTCAAAAAAGTTAATGTGACATGTTTTCAAAGTGTATACCATATTAGTACTCGTGACCGTACTACAATTACCGACTTGCCATCTACCAAGCTTTCATCTTAGCTTTTTCAAAGCTTCAATTAGAAGTGTTACCACTATTGGCCAACAGATGCCACTCGAATGGTTGTTGTATCCTACTCACCGCTAGATGTCGCTATGATTTATTCAAAGTAAGGTCGTGCTTTTAATAGAGTTCCTTAGATTAATAATGCAATTTAAAAATTGGCTCTACCATTACTAAAAATCGTGTAAAAATTGGTCGGAAGAGAAAATCTAATTTAAATTATATATATTAATGTATTATACGTATATTCATCGGTTATAAAAATATCGCTAAAAAAGATGTCAGGGTCTCGGAATGTCTCCTATGTAAGGGTAGTAATTTTGTGAGGCTTCTCTTACAACCCAGATTCTAAGATTTGTGTTTGTTAAAGAGATAACACAGCATCACACCTATATCCCGGAAAAGGGTGAGCAGAGGTTTATAGCATAGAGAGGGTTAGTGACATTGTAACGATTACTGAGGGTGATGATTCTCATGACTCTGAGTTAATATAAAGCAAGTGGAATATCCCGTCGCAAAATGCATGTTTATTTTTTTCTTTTTAAATGATTTTCAATTTTATACTTTAACGGTGGAAAATTCTCCTTGATATCAACTCAGAATCATGGTCTGAATTATCTCTCAAAGTTTTCGTTACGATGCCACTAACACCATCTACTCCTCACCAGCTGTGCTCCTTCGAGGATACAGGCAAGATCTTCTTTGCAGTCGATGGCGATCGAAACTAAATTTTTGCTGACCAATAATTGGCCACGCTTACGGCATTGTCAGTGGCTTCGTTAAGGTCTTTAATAGTGCAGGTGTAAGGGTAGGTACTTAGGACAGCACAAAAGGTGAGCCTTTTGTACAGGCAAGATGAAGAAAATAGATTACAGGTGGCGATACGGCTCTACAGCTATTACATTGGTCTGACAGAAATCTCGGTGAAGCGTAGGTACTTAAATCATCACGCGATGGTTGTACTGTCATGAGCAATATAATGTACCCTACTTGAGGACTGTCGCGCTAACATATTTGACATTTAGTGAGACTTACAGTTCAATTTGTCAAAAAAGTTAATGTGACATGGTACCAAAGTGTATACATATTAATGCTCGTGACCGTACTTCTGACTAGCCCTACTGGGAACATAGTCATGAGCTTATTTATATATTTATATCAAGTAACAAACACCCATAGAAATATGCCTTGACCTAAAATACATAACGCGCGCTTCGTTTCGCGTTATTTTGCGTTCGTTCATTTGTTTGTCCGACAGGCAGTCACTTCTGTGGAAAACCGGACCTGTCCAATCTTCAGGTTAAGCATGCGGACCCCGTGAAAAAGGATAATGCTAGGGAGATGATGACTGTTCGTCTTGCTTGCCTGAAGCGTCGGAACTCCATTCCCTCTGGCCAGAAGTCCACATGAAGCAGCTCAGCGGCGAGTATTATGTGTTTTTAATAAGAGGTTCCAACTTAAGCGATGGTGCCCCAAAAACACATACACAAGCTCACGTATATCCCAATTGGGGTAATCCAACGCTAGATGAACTAAGTCTGGCGACATATCATAAAAAAATCTACAATGCAATACAGATACACTTTATTGCACCAAAATAAAAAAGAAATAATTACAAAAAGACTCTTAACTAAGTATATGGCAAATAATAATAATAAAATATAATTGTATTGTATTGTATTTGTATCTAATATAATTTTATTCTCAACGTGTTTCAGTTAACATAATAGAAAAATTCTTCTGGATACCTCTGACTATTCCTGTTGGGATGGTGTTATGTGTAATGTAATGTATTGTATGTGTAAGAAAGATATTTATTTGTTTATTGTTACATCACCATTACCATTACAGTCGCCCAAAGCGATAAAAGTTACATCATGAGTCAAATACAAATTACGAATATAAAATATAAATTAATTATAACATGACACAACATAATATTAAGACTAACTAAAAAATATTGCCATTCCATTTCCATAATTATTGTACAATATTTCAAGATACTAATCGATAAATGAGCATTAAACGCTTCGAATCTATCTATTGCTGGTAATCAGTAATTCACTGGTTGATCCATTCATGTCTATTATGTTGGTTGATCGAACTAAACGGCTTAACTATTCAGATTGATTTCAGTACACAATTGCATAGGGGGTACTACACGATGTAGGTTCTCATAAAAGTTAAAATAAAATGGACAAAAATTACGGGTTCAAATCCCGCCCGTGGCTGAATTTTCGATCTTTTTCTTTGGAGTTTCACTGCGCAAGGGCACACCACCCCTAACAATGTGCCGCCTTACCGCGTAAGTGCGAACGAGACAGACAATCCACGTGCGCTCTTGCTTACTCCTTAGCAGCTTACGGCCATTCGGACTAAAAGACTTAGAGGGGGTGAGGTAAATCTAGCTCGGCGCCTGACACGATTTGGTGCGGGGCGCAGAGCGGCCGTTCTATAGATGTGTACTTAGTATTATTATTAATTCTAATATGGATAAGTGTTATGAAAACAAAAAGAAGAATGTTTTTAATTAACTTAATATCTGTCGGATTCACGGCGCGACTACAGCAACTCAATAAAGTTGCAAGCACTAAAAGAGATAAATCCAAAATCGATGTAGTGTCAAAATATATCAAATGGACGTACACAAATACATTTCCAATACATTTGCGGTAACCATTATTGTAAGCAATCTCCGTTCTCAGTTTATCTCGCAGAACCATAATCTTGTAACAGCCTTTGCCACTCTACTGTCTGGCTTAATACCATAAAGTAGCTATCTCCTACAATACATTATCCTTACTTATCTGTGACCATAACACCAAACTTCGGATCTATTTTATTATAAAATGCATTGTCTATGGAAGCTCGGTCGACCGCCCGTAAATAATTTAACTGTCTTAAAAGATTCAAAAATAGTTTCCTAACATTGCCCCCCTTAATATGTACACCATTTGTCAGACCATAACTGGATTTAAACGACGCGTTACAACGCGAGGGGTCACGCCTCCTCACGGAATTAGGACTTCTCTTTCTCTCTTTAGATGTCTCTATAAGCCGGGCGATGTAGAGAAGTGTAGTCATCTCACTCTCACAAACAGCGCTGCTCATGTTTACCTTGTTACAAAACCGATAAAAATGTGGTAACTGCTCTCGTGCGGTGACAGAAGCTACGCTCTACATGTAAACGATAAGGTCGACAATAGCTCAGATCTGAAAACGAGGGGGGATACAATCGAAGCGAGAGAATCCACGAAAGGGACGGAACACCGCTTCGGTTAACTTACTGAGTCCAAACGAGTTTTTATGTTTGGAAATCGTATTAAGCTTTTGTTGGAAACTGTTCCACTCAACGGGCAATAGTTGAGCCGTTTGTACGGTCAAACTATCACGTTCGTAATTCGAAAAGTGGTGGGGGCGAAGCTGATTGGCCGGTATTGTTTGTGCCGATTCGGTCGCGTGCGGTCGACCGTAGCGCGCGAAACGACCCGCTTTTGAATTAAGAACCCGATTTGATTTCGAAATTTAATTGCGCGAATTAGATTATTTTTAGTGCTTTTAAAATGTTTAATGACTGTACACTAATTAGGTGATTTCGTGCCAGTGTTAAAAGACTAAAAGGCAAAATGTCGTCAGTGCATTCGGATGATGACCAGGAGGAGATTAATGTGGACTCTGATAGTAGACTGTCAGGGCACTGCGACAGAAGCATAGCATCTGAAGACAGGGATTCTGAGCATAGTTATCATGACAGGTATCACGATTCCCCAAACGATCATATGACTGACACGCAACAGAGGGTGAACTTACCGTTCAGCATATCACGACTATTAGGTAAACAGTTTGAGGAAATAGAGAAGCGTCGGAATTCAGGGGAGAGTGACGATAGGAGTGATCAGGACACTGAATCCGAGAGTGCTAAAGACGATACCAAAGACAATGGGTTGCCGTTGAACTTTTCGCATACTCCGGGGTTGTATCCTAACTCTGGGTTGTTATTGAGACCAGGGTTGGGTTTGGGGGCCGGTTACGGGTTTGGAGGGAACCCTGGGGTTGTGCGAGTGCCCGCTCACAGGGCGCTGGGTGCCCTGGGCGCGTGGGGAGTGGCTTTGGACCCCATGAGGCAAGCGGCCGCCGCGGCTTTCGCTCATCAAGTTGTTAAGGACAGATTGAACGGTAAGTGCTTAAAGGTGTAGAGTTTTTTATTTGTCAATTTCGATGATTGAAGAGATACTATATGAACACATAGGATTTCTAAGTAGGTATAATAGATAATTTTATAGAATCACAAAAGACGCAAGGTATGTGTCTTTAATGCCACCTGTAAATACTAATACACTTTCTTACTTCAATATTCTTTATTCTTTATTTGCATACTATGATTTGCTTAGCCAAACAACGCGCATCTTTTAATGTTTTGCAAGTAACACCTACATTGTAGGTATTAAATCTTTTTATCCATAATTAACCATTCATACTTATTTTGTTACCTATGCAGTTCCTCTTACTTATAGGTATTTTAAGTAAGAAGTTGTAGACACTTAAGATGCTTGACTACTCCAATTTAAATTACTTATGTAAAAATATTTTCGGAAGTTCGTAAAATATTTTGACGAGAGATTTTGAAAAATAAAATGTAAGTAGATTGAAATATTTAATATGCTATTTCATATTAATCTTGATTACTTTGCATACCTAGCTATTAAATTTAGTCCACACCTAATAAATATTGTAGGTATGTTCTTAGGTGCCTATTGATGACATAATATTTCACTTTTCATACCAATTTATAAACGATCAAAGTATTTTTAAGGAAGACTTACCATAAGTACTTAAATCTGAAGTTAGACAAGACACGAGAACGCTTCCAAAGCTCCAACATCTCCCTACGACAAAACAATAAAACAATTATCAGTTACTTTTACTTATCTGTAACAATACAAACAACACAATTGACTTTTAAATACCTTTGCAACAAAAGAAAAAACAACAATGAAATTACTTTACCGTTGGTATCTATATTTATGCAATCTTTACCGCGCAATAAAAAAAAAACAAAAAAGCTAGTGGCATAATGGCATTACACCCTTGCGTGCGATGACACACCTAGAGAACTATTTATTTTTTCTTTACTTTTTTTGGGTGTTTTTTCCGTCGCGGCGTGAGTTGGAGGCGCCCCGTTGTAATTTGTCGCAGATCCGGCGGGCAAAGGCTTTTATTTTATTTGTTTGGTGACACGTGATTTTGGGAAGGAAATTGGATTTGGTAGAGAAGATTGTAGGTATAATGAGAGATAATGGACGGAGCACAATTATTGAAAGGACTTGGGCTGTTACTTGTTTCTTTTTGCCTAATTTGTACTCTCTCAAGTAATCATTCTCAACGATCATTTAAACCGATTACATCGTATCCCATTCTATGTAATTGAATGGTAATTAGTGAAATCATAATGACTAAATAGTCGACTTGAATAAAACAACACATTCTCAGGAACATGAAACATCTTAAAACTTGAAAAACAGCTTTGCGTTCCGGCTAACCTCTTCTTTAAGTTTAATCAAGATATTTTATATACAAGTATGATAATCTTGCTGTAGACAAAAGTACCTAGTGCAAATAGAAAAAAAACCTCAAAATCGATTCATCAAATGTAACAAATTAACGTCAAACAGACTTTACTGTTTGTAGATCTCCCGCCGCGTGCGTTTTTCTTTTATTTTTTTGCGCGACCACCGGCTACGGCATAGGAAGCGCGGACATCCAGCCTATAATTGAGACAAGTTCCTTGTAAACGCGCGCCGGAAATACTTGAGTGGTGACATAAAAACACCTTCAATTTGGCGCCAATAATTTGACAGCTCGTTTGTTGCGGCCTTTTTGATCGTCGTACGTGTTGGGCAAAGGAAACGGCAATTGGAGTCTCAGTGTATTTTAAAATATGGGGCAATTTTCTATAGAACAATTTAACGAACGTTACCGATTTATAAGCCTGTCCTAGAATTGTAGCCATAATTTAAAAAGCCCCCTAAATGAATATAAAAATGAAAAATAAACACGATTCTCCTACTCCTTAGGGGGTGATTCTTCTATGTTCTTCCCTTCATCTCAAACTATACACATACATACATAAACTCACGCCCGTAATCCCAAATGGGGTGGGCAGAGCCACAAGTAATCAAAGACAACTTGAAAGACAAAGACATCTCAAACTATATTTATACTAAATTTCATCTAAGTCGATTCAGCGGGTTAAGCGTGAAAAGCTAATCGACAGACAGACAGAGTTACTTTCAATTTTATAATATTAGTGTGAAAGTGTGGATTATTTATCAAATTCAAATGAAAAAAACTCCCGTTAAAAGCTTTTTTCGCGTTTTTTACTTTTACTACGACACTTAGCCGCTGTTAGCTGTAACAAAAACGTCTCAGAATCAATAGAGAGAGTAATTGCTATAGTTTCTTGTAATCGCCATGGTCTTTCTAGTAATGGTCATCGTTTCCGGCCGAGGCCTATTACGTAGACCGATAGTAGACCGCAATTTACAACAACATGATCTCTGTGCCAACTAGGTAACTTTTTTATGAAGATTTTTTCGACAAACAAGGTGAAATGAGAATTATTGTTTCAAAATAGAATCAAATCGTAATTGCTGAAAAATTTTGATATCGGTACGTATTTTTTTTTTGTTGTATCAAAAATTGTTTCTTTGGTTTTGCTTAGCTTTCGACCAAAATAAAATACAAAACAAAAGCTTTACCAGCCCAATTCAGCGTCGTGTGATATTTCCCTCACACAAATGAAGTCACATAAAAAAGATTTATATTTTATATTTTTATGTAGTAACAAAAATCGCTACCTATATATAAGTGTCCCTTGTCTATCAAATTCCGAAAGCCACATTCCGTGATACCTAATATCTACCTTATTTAACATAACATGAAGGTAACATAACGAAAGATAATTCTTGTGAATCAACTTTGTATCAAACCCCTCCTTGCCCGACGAATGATTGACCGAAGCATTCACCGAACAACTGGAAATTCGAAATGATGGCTCGTTAAAAATATAATTCTAAAAATATTTCAGTCGAATAAGCATTCATCGAACTACTGACATTCGAACTTAAGTTTCAGACCCAGTCAAAGGTACATCCATCGCAAGATGAACTAAGTACCCACACCTCACCGAGCTTTCTGTACCACCTCATTTATACTTTTAAATTAAGTCATCACTATTGCAATAGTTATAAGTCGTATCCTGGTTCATTCCCACTACTTCAAATTAAGTAATTTACTTTATTAAGGAAGATTGTTTAATGTATGACTGTTTTTATAATCAAGTTGTAAAAAAAAATGCAGTTGTTGAACGAAAGCAATGAATAGATCTTCAACAGAACGTGTTATTAGTACTATTACTGACTTTAACGTAGTTCCGGTATTACCTCATGATTTAGTTATGTTTCTAACCTGGACTGGGAGCAAAAAAAGCAAAGACGGCATGTCGTAGAAACCGACAGAGGAATTGGCTTTTTGAACACCTTAATTTAATGTGACAGAGAGAGTATCAAGCCGTAGAGTCGATAGTGGAAGGCCTAGGCGGACATTATCACACATCACTAATTTAAGAGCCACGCTCTTGTCGGTGTAGCATTCTCCATGCTACTTACATAACATAAACAGCGTATATACGTCCCACTGCTGGGCACAGGCCTCCCCTCAATCAACCGGAGGAGGAATGGAGCATACTCCACCACGCTGCTCCAGTGCGGGTTAGTGGAGGTGTTTTTACGGCTAATAGCCGGGACCAACCATGCTACTTATTAGGGAAAAATAGGGCAGTGGTTTCCCTCTTGCCTTCCGCTCCGCAGTACTCTGTCTGACGCGAGTGGGATGGCGCCCAGAGTGTAGTAGTAGGCGAACATACTGCGACTAAATCTAGAATGTTCTAAAGATAGGCCAGGTTAAGAGTAGTTACTCTAAACCGGCGAGCTTGCATGAACTGGTGAGAGTTGAAGCAGCGAAAGCGGTGTTTCAGGATCGTAGTAAGTGTAATTCTTGATATCTGCCTATCCCAACGAGAAATAGGCGTTATGAATGAGTGATCATCACCCGACACTATACGCTTCATCGTAACCAATATGATCACTTGCTCTGCTCAGCGCACACCTTTAGAAATCACTGTACTGGTACCTACTTTTAATTATTTATTTTGTTAGAATGCACTAACCCGCCATTATTATACTTGTACAAAATTTTCCTGTACCCAAAGGTTGCCTGGAAGAAATTGCTGCATGAGCAATAAGGCCGCCTGTTGTGCTTTTCTGTATATGCTCTCTTTATCTCTGTATTTTGTGTCCATTGTGCTCAATAAAGTATTTTATCTATCTATCTATCTACATACCTACACTCGTGTGAGGTATTGTTGTAGAAGCAGATCTAAAACTTGCAAAAAGAAAACATTCTATTCTATTGTCTTCTTCTTCTTCCTTGCGCTATCCCACTTTAGGTGTGGTCGGCTCTCCTAATTTTGCGGCGCCATGACATTCTAGAAAACATTCTATTCTATTGTATTGTATTATTTGTGGCTGCATCGTTCAGAAACGATGATTCTGCCAACGTCAAGGTAAAAAAAAAAGTCTGTCAGATTTTATTTTAGTTTCGATTTGACAGTTCTAAACTTAGCGCTTTTGGTCTGTGTTTAGTCCTATAGTTACACATACATAAGATCACGCCTATTTCCCGTTGGGGTAGGCAGAGACCGCGGAATTCCTCTTACTACCTATACGATCCTGACACACCAACCTCGCTGCCTCCACTTTCATCAAAGATTTCATGCACGCTCGCTTTTCATTAAAACATCCTATAGTTAAATAGATTTATATACATCAATGGTTCAGTCCAGCCACATCTCATTAATGACATAATTAAAAGTCATCTCCGATAGCTCTTTTACAATACCATGTTTATTTTATTAATTTATTATTATTTTATTAAGACAGCGGTCCGCCGCCGCCATTTTGTAACAATAAAATAATTTAAAATGGAGTCTTGACCGCTTGATAGTATTTATTAACTAAATTATGTAATTGACGCGTTAAAGTGTTTTATCGTTTAATCAAATGGTTAAAATAAGTTCGTGGTAATAAAGAAACGGCTTTTGATCTGGATTGTTAAGTTTTATCTTCGGAAATGTTTAATTAGTATACGGTTTTAATGATAGAGCAGTATAATGTTTGAAACGCATTTTTTAACATAAATTACCTATCTTTATGTCCGCGTCTTCATGCGCATTGACTTACACTTATCACTAAGCCCGGTCTCAAAAGTAATCTATCGTCCCTTTCATCATCTCTCTAGCATTATCCCGTTTCTCCCAGGGTCCGCTTACTTAAGCTGAAGATTTGACAGGTCCGACTTTTACAGAAGCGACTGCCTGTCTGACCTTCCAACCTGCGAAGGGAAAACCAGCGCAATACATGTTAAAAGTAATTTATGGCATCTAAATTTAGCTCTCTTTCTTACACCTATTGTAAGTGAAAGACGGCACTATTCAAACTAACGTAAAATAAAGTTTGGTCCGCCAAAATCGGCACCGATCTGGCGTTAGCCATGTTGCAAACGATTATGACAAGGACAGTGATAAAAATGTATGGAATTGACATAAGGTGACATATATGTCTATCGGCTATATAGGTTGTGAGAAACTGCAGTAGTTTTAGGCGGATGACGATTCAAAGTGTAAGTAGGTACTCGTAGGTTACCTATTATGAATAAAGATATTTTTGAATTTTAATTTGAATCCCATATATCACTGTCACTGTCGATTGTCATACTTCCTGCAACTTGGCTAAGGCCCTTGTGCTATCGAGAACCTTTACTCAAAGATACACATACAACACACGAGATAAAAGGTTAATATAAGAAAAAAAAAAGAGAAAGTAAAAACAAAATATTTCAACGTTTATGTTTCGCTCCCTTCACTACTCTGTTCATAACCCATATATTTTTACTGTATATCGTCTCTGCGGTGCATATGTGCCACAAAATCATCGATACCGAATAACGTGTGGCTAATATTGCCCCATCTTCCCCTCTGATATGATACTAGTGATGTGGCGTGGTTACGTGCCCTCAGATACGTGTCTGGGGGCACTCCCGTGCCCCCGCCAAGACGAGCTAAGTGTACTTCTAAAAAAAGAAGTTGGAAGAAGACTGTCAGCTATTTTTCATACTTATTGGTGTGAAATTAAGTTGCTACTATGCCATTACTTTATTTTGTAACATAAGCTCATGACTATATTCCAAATGGGGTAGTCAGAGGTACATTCATCGAAAGATGAACTAAGCTCACCGAGCTTTCTGTTAGCCAACGTGATAGGTGGTGAACCGTAGCGCCATCTATAATGTAATAGTCGAGTTTTGCTGTTATTTGTAATTTTAGGCAAATCTACAATATGTCAAGTGCAAATAGAAGCCGAAAAGAAGGCCTATAGGATGAGTAAAATGTTATTTAATACATTTATCTTGTACTTTCATGTCCAATAAATTACAACAATTCGAGTGATAGACACACGAAGCAATGACAGACGTTTTTACATACATTGCATCACACCTGCATCCCTGAAAGGTTAGGCAGAGGCATATAATACATCCTCGTCAGCTTTGTAAATAGTTATTATCCCGAAAAATACTCGTTATCATTTCGAATATGATCTGGCAGGAACGGGTACAGTCATGAGCAATATCATATATCTACTTTAGAACCCTGTCGTACTAACATATTTGACATTTAATGTGACATACGGGTCAATTTGTCAAAAAAGTTAATGTGACATGGTACCAAAGTGTATACATATTAATGCTCGTGACCGTTCACCTCCCAAAGCCTTTTGATTCGAAACCTCCGCCAGGTCTTGATTTGCCTTGGTTTACCTGGAAGTCTCTAAATAGACTTCGGATTCAGGTGGGCCGAAGTAAGGACAATTTGTTCAGGTGGGGTTTCTCGGATGGCTCGGATTTAAAGCACTGCTCCCCAAACGATGGAACATCTTGCATCGTGTCCTGCGTGCCCGAACACTTGCACGCAGGAGGATCTGATGAGCGCTGCAGATAGCGCCATACTTGTTGCCAAGTTTTGGGCCGATACTATTTATTTTGCCATCGACACGATAAAAAGAAGATTTCGAATATTAAGTATCGAATAACTGGTAGGTATTACGAGTACATGTCCCATCCCTAGCAAGCCTTTAGCCCGCATTTCCCGAGGGTACAAGCATCGTCGGCGTTATATGAAAATTTGACATGAACCAATACGCGATGATACGCCCCCGGGTTATGGTGTTTTTGCATGTGTTAAATTATACCTCGACTTCCCCTCTGTTATATCCGTATGAAGATTACATGCTGTAACCTACTTGATTTTTTGTTTTTTTTTTTTATCCAAAGATCCGTAATCCGTAAATTGCTGTTATATAAATTACAGTAATTTACATTATGTAACTTTTGGCCCTTAAAGTGATGAACTTAGGTACCTACAATAATATTATTAGACGCAAATATTTAGGGTAGCTATATATTATATAATAAAATAAATTAACCGGCCTTTTGCAGCCGTAAATTTTACGTATTTTACAAGCACTTAACTGAGTAAATGAGTAACAAACAATTCAAAATAATATATTCCAGATTAAAGTTTAATAAAAGTATGTTGTGCCTGGGTGTAATAATCAGGGTTTAAACCCAAAAGCAAAGATAAAGGATGCATATGTCTGTTATCCATGAAATTTTAGAGCAAAATTAAACGAAGCCAAATCTGTACGGTCACGAGTACTAATATGTATGTATGTATACACTTTGAAATTATGTCACTGTTTATGACACTAATTTTAGCATTGTTAAAAGTCATTGTTTATGTTGTTCAGAGACAAAAATAAAGAGAGCTGTTCACTGTTTGATTTTAGCATTGTGTTTGTTTTAAATTAAACGGATTTGTACCTATTTTAATTGAATTTTTATTTAGAGAAACACACGGTTACAATGAATGTTTGAAGGAAGAGGAAGTGTTGCCATAGATGAAAATAAATGTTTATTTACGTCTTGAACAGTCACATTATCTTTTTTGACAAATTAAACCTTAAGTCTCATTGAATATCAAACATGATAGTGCGACAGGGTTCTAAAGTGGGTACATGATATTGCTCACGACTGTACAGCGCCAATTGTTGATTTTTTTGGGAAACGTAGCCTGGAAAGTGCCTCATTGGGAACATACATCTTATATATTACCTATTTATTTCCAAATAAACATTGGCCTCTTCTTCATCACTTCTTATACGACTCATCACGCATTTTACGATATCCGTAAATTTTTCTACCAATAACTACTACATAAAGGACTGTTTTGGCCTCACATAGGGCCACAACTTGATATATTTTACAGCCGATCCATATCTTGAGAGGTTATAAAAAGGGCCATATTTCAAATGTGAAAATATATGGGAGTGGTGTGAGGGAAAGACGCGAATGGACCAATATACATAAAATATTATATTGCTATTTATATTTTTAGAAAGATTAGCTTGGGGGTTAAATTGGTTTGCGTTCAGTGTTTATTTGCTCTGTAGTAAAATTGCAGTGTCTCTTTTGGGACCATATTGATTTTATACATAAAAATAAACACCTATATAAGTTTAAAAACTAAAAATAATGCTCTAAATGGTAAAAAATGGTAAAACAAGAAAATAGGTATATTTCTCAGAAATTCTATCGAATGTGATGTTTAGGCCATAGCCGTGGTAAACTCTTATGACAGATTGGCATACGACCACGGCTATCTTCAAAACATCACTATTTCTTATAATGTACGTATACATTATAATAATTTTAATAATAATAAGTCACAACGAAAAAAAAAACCATGTAGGTAAATAAACAAATTGCAATAAACGCAAACGGAAATTACTTACAATTTCCCAACAAAACCAGAAATAAATGGCATTTCATCCGAAATGTATCCAAAACTAAATTCCCATACGTTTGTCGAGATTACCCGCAATTAGGGACCACTGTGCCCAGTGGTCCGGCTGATGACAGACGGGCAAAATTTTAATGAGCGAAATGAGCGGCCTTGTTCGTAATCGTATTTAAATTTACGAATGTCACATTGAACATTAAGTAAATAAATATTTAAGCCGCGTGTGTGGTTATGCGGAATGAAATCCAAACGTTAAATATTTTAGGTGTTTAACTGTCTGTTTCGACTTCTCAAGATTGTTTGAACATTATTATCGTAGTAGAAATTGATACCTAATTGATGTGACTTTTAAGTTTTTTCCGTTAGAGCTTTTGGGACTCTAAATGGATTCAGCGGTTTATGTGTGAAAATGTAACAGACGACATACTTCAAGTATAGATAGACATTTTTTCTTGTTTCTTTTCTAGACTTTCTGGTAAGTTCTCTGCAGAGTTCGCGACTTACATATACCTATCGGGTACCTATCGGGTATAGTAGGGGTACCTTAGGCTATTTATATTTAATAAGTAAATATGAATTTATTAGTGACGGTAAGTATATACCCTATGCGTGTGGATATTTTTTATATGTGCATTATAATTTTGTTACTTTATCCCACTACATATTTATTTAACGTCGAAATAAAACCTCCAAAAAGGTTTCGAATACAAACAAATTCTCATACAACCCAACCAGATTATCCACAATTAGCCGGTTTACGTAACCCAGTGGTCCGACCGATGACAACGCGGGACAAAATTTTAATGAGTAAATGAGCGAGCGTGCGGATAATCGCCCACTGTGCCCATGTGAATGTCTCACGGACATAATTAACTCAACCTTTATGGTGGAATTCGTTTGCGTGGCTGTTTCTTTTTTAATAGTCTTCTTTGATTTCGATGACACTTAAAAGTCTTAAAGTTTTGAGAAAGCTTTAAAGTCGTAAGACCAAATGTCGTTTTAAAATCCAAACACGATTGTTTATCTTTTGTGTCTTGAAATCTCGGTATTAGGAGGTTAGTAATAAGTTGAAATATTATGTTTTTTTTTTAAGATTTATATAAGCTGAGCCATGTCAGGCGCCTTAGACTTTGACTTGGCTGTTCCATAATAATTCATCTAACCAGAGTTGGATAAATTTCCGTGAAGCGTGTGTGAAATACATAAACAATGCACGTAGACATAATATCTTATAAATGCCTGTAATATTTTATGAAAGGCGAACTTAAAGCAACATCATGTTAGGTCAAGACGATTAACTTTATCACCGCTCATAGGGTCAAAGAAAAGGAACGCTCAGAATTTGTGTAAACCTAAACATACAATGTTACGAATGATAGATAACGCTACCAACTCATACCCGACATACATTTCCTTTAAAATTCAACAACACTACAAGCATTGCATTTCTTTAAAACACACCGTATATTCGACATTTTATGCACAGTGCTTCCTTTTACAGAACAAAAAGGCACATTGTGCAGGCGAAGCACATAGGCGAACGTAACGAAATACGAGCTAGCGTGTAGTACAACTGTTTGTACAAACGAGAGCGCACTAAAAGTACGAACGTCATAAAGCCTTTGTTACCTACCGAAATGCAAGCTAAACCAGTATCCCGATTGCATTCAGCTTTCAACCTGTGAATAGTTCATGAGTTCACCGTATTGCCGATTCTGTACGTTTGGCCCGTAACTAGTGGCAATCGGAATCGCTTGTAACGTGCAATATGTATGAGATTTTGTTCATTTATTTTTTCCGCCGCCCCACTGGGCGTAATTGAAAAATGTTGTCTGTGTTCTTGTATCGATTTTTTATTTACGTATTGATAAGTCTGTTTTAACGGCAGTTTTTATGCAAAGCGAAATAATGTTAATTCGATTAAGTTATCGGCTTTATCAATGCCCTCGTTTGAACGTGAAAGCTTACTTCAAAATGATTTACATTCTTGTAGATAAAAACTCGTTTCGGCCGATTTTAAAGACTACAAGAATATAAATAATGTAAGCAAGTCTTCGATCATAATATGATGAAGCAAGTAAAAAAAATGTTTCTGTGAAGAGCTAAAAAACTAGATGAATACATAAAAAAATTATGTTGAATGTTAGAAATTGGATGTTAGAATGTTTGAAGCGACACAGATGCTTTTTGACTCTTTTTTTATGCTTTTTAACTTGTTTTGTATGTTGTGTGAAATAAAGTATATTTGTATTTTTATAAGCTTTAGCCGACTTTAATATAATTTTTAATTTTCATACGCCCTAAGCGCTTGTCATTTTTTGTATATCACGTAAAAAAAAAGGTTTTAAAAAGCAAGTAATGTAGTATCCGTATTTTCTCATAACCAGTTTTACCCTTGGCAATTTACCCGACCAAGAAGGTTACTAAATACGCCGCGGTCGTATTCTATAAAACAAAACACGCTCACCGCGTCAGCATGCAAAAATTGTGCGTCAGTAAATCTTAAACGCTTCAACAGGCGTGAACAAATGCTAGCAGCGGAGTGATGGAGATACGCGTCAAATCCCAGGTGTCTCCACCCAATTAGAAGTCGAGCATTCGTCTTGCCTCCCTCTCGAGTCGTGGGAGCGAGAATAGCTTCGTTTAAACCGAATTGGGGACTTTATGTCGGATGAAAAATCGCTTAGAGTAAAACCTTCTTTCCTTTCTTTTTTCCGTTTTTTGTCATCGCAAAAGAATAAAATTGAAAATAATTCAAAAAAAGAACATGAATTATGCGACGAAAAATTCGACTTGGTATTAACTCAGAATCACGAGCTAAATCATCCCCCTCAGTATACGTTACGATGCCACTAACACCCTGTATATTATGATTATGTTGGTTGGTGGCAGGTTGTCGTCTGATTGTCCGAAACAGTAAGATGATGCTAAGAGTGGTATTTCTACTATCCTTCGAAACAACATGCTGAGTCAGTCCCATTTCCCTGGCAGTGTATTTTTAATTTGTATACTTATCTTTGTCTTCTTTACTATTGTACTGCACTGTTTTGGGAATAAAGTTATTCTATTCTATTCTATGATTCCGTGCTTCAGAAGGCTTGTTAACCCGTTGCTCCCGGTTATTATTATTAGCCGTAAAAATACCTCTATTGTAGAGTATGCAGCTTCCATACCCCCCTCCAGTTGATTGAGGAGAGACTTGTGCCCAGCAGTGGGACGTATATACGTGTGCAGTTTTTTTCTGTAGACCTTTCTATCGCCCTTTACTAGGTAAAGGCTTCGCCTTCTCTTTTCAACCATCTCTGTCTTGACCAACGTTCAGCCAGGTGCTCTATATTCAAAATTATAAAAAAAATCTTATCGTTCCGGAAGATTTACTAAAAGCAAGTAAGTACTTACTT
Source organism: Pectinophora gossypiella (assembly GCF_024362695.1). Lineage (NCBI taxonomy): Eukaryota > Metazoa > Arthropoda > Insecta > Lepidoptera > Gelechiidae > Pectinophora > Pectinophora gossypiella. The sequence goes on along the minus strand of NC_065425.1, from coordinate 4,175,888 downwards.
TCAATAGTCTTTTAAAAACACTTAGAGGAATAGACGCGTCACATTTCAAACCACATAAAGTAGGCTTGACACGGCAATAAAATTGTGTAAATAAAGCAGATTCACTTTGGTGGGCAAACCAGGGATGAGAAGGGTTGCCCGAGGGGACGCGGCTACAAGAGTGTACAACTTCGGATATGCCACAGAATATTTTGACTTCTCATATCGTAATCGTAACTAGGTAAATACGATTTTGACGTTGTGTGCAATGATACCATTGCACACAACCAAACATACAAACATTTAGCAACAGTACAAATGGGCGACCTTATTGCTCTGAAGCAATGTATTCCAGGCAACAACTACCAGGAATCGGCCATAAAAAACACTTGGATGCGGGACGGTGCAACGACAACGGGTATAAACTACAGTTTATATCTATTCGCACACACTATACATTATAATAATATACTCAAAATATACATATAATACATATTAACCTAATAATTCCTAATCACACTATAGAGAAAATAATAAACTGAATAATCAGCATTCTTTTGTTTCCTTACTTTTGATGTCTTGATTCTTAACATCGCTAAAGCATCGTTGTTAGGATATTCAATATTACATAACATTATATAGCATCACGCCTGTATCCCCGAAGGGGTAGGCAGAGGTTTAATAGTAGATATTTGCACCAACCCCTCGCCAGCAATGTTTTAAGTCCCATGTAGTAATAGGGGCGATCCTATTGCCATTAATCGGGTAAAAATCATGTAAACCATGTGATATATTATACATACATAAACTCACGCCTATTTCCCACCAGGGTAATCAGAGACTATAGAATTCCATTTGCTTCGATCCATTATTGTGATTATATTATTGTGATATATTGTCTTTGATCCAAACGTGAATTCAGACTTATAAAATAGAATTCTGCGATTTAGCCCGAGATTCACATAACGTCACTAGGTTTTCAAAGAGATATACATACTTTCTAGCTGAAATAAATTAGTACAGTCATGAGCAATATCATGTACTCACTTTAGAACCCTGTCGCCTACTCGTGACCGTACCTAGTACATTAAAACTTATGTAAGTACCTAACCTTTTTGCGTTAGCAAACAACAAAACTACATCATTGCAGTATTTTGAATTTATCGAAGAGCAAGCACCAAAAGTACCATTAATATTAAAAATATAATTATAGTATTATAATAAAGCACCTTGTGTCGACTCTTTTATATTGCTGTGCCCTTGCAGAGCGTCGCACATACCTTCTTACTATGTTCCACCATCATTATGTTTGTGACATGCAATAAATGAATATGAATGAATGTACGTACTTTTGGGGGGTTAAAATGCCCACATCGAAGCAATTCATCTAAGAATGCAATATTGCTTTTTGACATTTGTTTGCATTGCGCACTTACTTTTATATGCGCAAATGTCAAATTGCAATATTGCTTTCTTAGATGAATTGCTTCGATGTGGCAATTTTATCCCCCTGTCATCATCTCAGGCCTTTACATTTTTATCAGATGATTCAAACAGCGTTTCTGTGGCAGATTTTAAAATGGCTGTAAAGTCCGATGCGAGAGCGACAGTAGCGGCCGCACGACTGGCATCCCCCTGTACTACTTAAAATATATTAGAACTAACCGAAGTTTTGCGTAAGGGTCGAAAAGGGTAGTCCAAAGGATAATATCATAAAGGGATTACGGTCCCAGACGGATCAACCCATCAATGTTAATTTGTTTGTTAATTTTTCTTCGAGTTCATCTCCGTTATAATTACTTTTGCGATTAAAATTAGGGTGATGAGTTTAAAAGGGCATAAAAATTAAAAATGTCTTGGGGTTTAATTTGTTTGAGAAAAACTGTGTTATTTGCTTTGAAACCAGTGAGTCCTGGGGGGTTAAAAAGGCCACATCGAAGCAATTCATCTAAAAAAGCAATATTGTAATTTGACACTTGCGCATATAAAAGTAAGTGCGCAATGCAGACATATGTCAAATAGCAATATTGCTTTTGTAGGTGAATTGCTTTAATGTGGCCTTTGTAACCCCCCTGCTTGGAGAACGGGTGACTTACATCGTAAGATTACGAATCGCGGCTCGAGCTCTAGAATTCTAATTCTAAATTCGACTTTATGAGTTTGAATTCATGTTTAGATCGTACATAATTGATATCACGCGTGTCCAGAATTTGGCCCGGTTAATGGCAACAGGCCTCGACCATTATAGTCGGCGATATGGCTCACCACGCTGGTCTAACAGAAAGCTCGGTAAGGTGTGGGTACTTAGACTAGTTCATCTTGCGATGGATTTACTTACGACTGTGACGTCATAGAAAAGTGTGATAAAATGTCGGACTTATTATTACGTTTTTCTTGATTAAAATTCATAAATAAGTTAAATAAATAATTGTACTGGGTGCTAAAGCGATTTTCACACTGCCCCGCATGATGCAGCGTAGCGTGTGGATGCGTGTCCTTCCGTTGCTTGTAAGTATCCTCGTTTGTATAGAAAACACGCAGAAAATTCATCCACGCGCTACGCTGCATCATGCGTGGCAGTGTGAGAATCGCCTAACGAAGCCAACGCAAGACTTCTTCCTCTTGTGCTTCATTGATATTACGACCGATGTGAACATAAAAAATATAACATCCAAAGCCTACATATACTTAATTCATGTTTACCACCAAACACACGTGCACCATTGTACAGAAAGCACACCGCAGATCCGACATGAATCATACTATAACCGGATTACCCGAGAATCTTGTTACTGCACCCTTCGTGGAGGGTGTACATGAGTACCAATGTTGTACATTATATGTAATGCGGTCTGTTTAGTTTTAACGACATGTATATAAATAGGTTTTATAACAGTGTTTTGAGAGACCTCCGCCAGGTCTTGATTTGCCTTGGCTTACCTGGAAGTCTCTAAATAGACTTCGGACTTAGGTGGTCCGAAGTAAGGACAATTTGTTCGGGTGGAGTTTTTCGGATGGCTCGGACTTAAAGTGCAAGTGCGGCACTGTTCACCAAACGATGGAACATCTTACATCGTGTCCTGCGTGCCCGAATACCTGCACGCAGAAGGATCTGATGAGCGCTTCAGAGAGCGCATGCCTGGAGGTTCAATAAAATAAATTGATAACAATTGAAAAAAATATATCGTCTAATAACCCGCCTACCTAAGAAATATATGTACAAGTTTCGGGTCTAAGAGAAAACAGCGGCAATTTTAAAAGAAACATTGGTTGAATACACTAAGTAGGTATATACGCTTCCCAAATAGAGTTGATATTAGATGCTACGTACAAAATTATATACTCTACTATCAACTCCACTTGGGCAGATTCTAATACACGAAATAACACCAAATGATCCACAAAGCACGTCAACCACTGAAGCTACAAAATTGCATCAACCAAGACTCCAAAGACCTCAAATGAAACCGCAGTAAAAACTCGAGCATTCAACCCGTTCGGTTCGTGTCACAATCACAATCCAACCTTGCCTTTAAACTTTAACAGCAACAAAACGCTCTAAGGGCGTATACAAATGGTACTATATTTACCGCAAGTCTAGGTACCTACACAGGGTGTTAGTGACGTCGCGTCGTAACGAATACTGAGGGGAATGATTCAGACCATGATTCTGAGTTGATATCAAGTAGAATTTTCCTGTCGGAAAAGTTTTTGAAATTATTTTCAGTTCTATACATTTGCGACGGAAAATTCCACTTGATATCTGTCTGAATCATCCTTCTAAGTTTTCGTTACGATGTCGCTAACATGTATATTTTGTCAAGGATTTACAAACCAACCAAAAAGCTTTTGGATATAAAACGATAACAATGAAGTTTCAAATCAATTTTTTTTATTTATTTTTTTACGAAAGAATGAGTGAAGTAGAGTACGTTGTAAGTTTTGCTAGTGAACAGAGGTTTCCCAAGTAAAGTTTTGCTTCAAAATTTGCATTTTCTCGCGGGCTCTGACAATTCGAATCCTTATGGTGATTTTGGCAAAGCTATGTTTATCTTACTATTAGTTTGACCTTAGTTTTAGATTCAGATATATTTTATAATAATTTCCAGAAATTATAACTGTATTTACAGCAAAGAAACATTGTTCTAATTGCCCTTTACCCATCTGTATAAGCCCTAAAGTTAAACAGAGAGGGAACAAAACTCACTAACAATTCTTAAACTATGGTTAAACTTACGTATACCTCGCAATTGCTACGTAATTTGCGGTCACGTGAAGCAGCCATTATGATTGTCGGCCGACCAATCGGAGCGCGCCGTTTAATGCGGTTCCATTTTTGAAAACAAAAATACAATACAATTTGAATTTAGACTAGGGTTTGGAACGGGGTTGTATACGTTTACCTTTTTGTATTTAGAACTGTCTGGGCAATCGAAATGATAAAAAAAGTATATTTTTTTGTATTTGAGTCATAATCAAATTAAGACTGAATAAATAAATTACATTTTGTATTGTCAAAGTTTTTGTGACTTTTCGGTTCAGTAAGTAGTTTAAATCTAATTGAAAACTTAATAATACCTAATGTTGAAGCGTTTGAAATGGATATCAATTTGTAGTCTACATTGATTGCCGCATTCTAGTTAGCAACACGATCTCATCTCACGGATCATTTAATGCAAATCGATCTACGAGCATTACGGAAAACACCGGCCATTACCGAGCGCGGACCAATCACAGCGCGTAGTTTAAACGAACGTAATTGAGTTTCGAATTTTAAAAAATGTCCGCCATCTTGTATGTAATTCGGAGTAACTGCTACTTTGAAGTGATTGGTAACGATTACTGCTTCCTTTTTTAAAAGTCTCTAATGAGGCTATTATGTACAGATATTACGCGGTTACTCTATATCGCCAGTTTCCACGAATGAGTAGGTACTTATATGAACATGTAATTTTAGATTTATTATGGACAGAACTTTTGATTGCTATTACAAGCGGTAATAGCCACAGTGATTGTATGAGCAATTTAACTACGAATGAATTTGATGAGATTTTTATTTATTCATGACTTTTTGTAATGGTCGAACTTTGCTTTATTCGACGATAAGTTCGTGATTTCAATTACAAAGATAAGATGTAAATATACGTTGCTGTAAGTAGTTTTTGTAATTGCACAGATTGTTCTCTAGATATTATGGAGCGAGGCCTGAATTGTAAAGATATTATTAGCGTGGTTCTTAAAAGGTAATTTAATTATGGAGAGTGTAAGTTCGCCCTGCATTTTCCTAAATGAAAACTTTGAAACAAAGAAATTAATACTTTTGAGCAAAATTTTGTAGTTTTCAATTATAAAAGCAATTGTACTCATTTCTTCAGCCCAGTCGTATCGTACATAACCGAAAAGTAGCAGGTATGAACTTAAACCTCCTAAGGCTAAAGATTTCCAGACACAATACTTAAAAAATATGGTTTGGTTTCTTTAAGGACTTTTTATTTGAATCAAAACACGTCAGCTCCATCGATCCGTATTAAATGAATTATAAGGCTTGTAATTAATTTTAAAAAATATTTACACTCACTTATATCTAAAGGCCAGGTGACAGAGCATTCTGGCGGAATCTGGTGTAGGTTGCGCCAAAATTCTTTGTAAAATTCCTGTAGAGGTTTGGATTCGGTTTTACGACTTTAAATTACTTTATATATGTTAAGGACTGGAATCGAACGTTCCAATTTCGTAATTTATAATATGATGTAGATATGATGTATTATATCTATAATATACAGTTCATCATACCCAGATTAGGTAGGGCTTTGATCCAAAAGTAGGTGCAAGTTATCTTTCAGTCGTTTATGTATGTGACTAGGTAAATAATTCCATCAATCGTCTCTCTCTACATTCTTCTAACGTCTATTCCACCTCTTCCAGCATCGTTCCCGATCACGAGGCGAATCGGCCATCCGTACCAGAACAGAACTCCTCCAAAACGCAAGAAGCCCAGGACTTCCTTCACCAGACTCCAGATAGCCGAGTTAGAAAAGAGGTTCCACAAACAGAAATACCTTGCGTCTGCTGAACGAGCGTCGCTGGCCAAGACCTTGAAAATGACTGACGCTCAGGTGAAAACCTGGTTCCAGAATAGAAGAACAAAATGGAGGTGAGGTCACCTATATTTTATTTACTTTTTGATGTCGGTATTTCGTGGTTTGCAGAGCCGTGGTAACCCAGTTAGTAGAACGCTTGCCTCTCACTTTGAGATCACAGGTTCAAATCCAGCATTGGCCTAAACCAATGATTGTCGAATTTAATTTCGAATTTACGTTCGGATTATAAATGATTTTTATACATCCGCTCGATATTTATACATTCGAACGGTGTGATGCGAGATATGACCGACTTGATACTCGAAATTTGCGTTCAGGAGATTTTGAGTCCTAAAAATAAAATGTACATTACCTACCTACTTAGTAGTAAAAGGAATATTTAGTAATCTTCTATTTCCATCAAAACTGACAAATCTAAAATGTTTTAGAACCCATTTAAGTAAGCACCTACTCAGTTTTCAAAAGAAAAAATATAGGTATATGTTGGGTGGACAGCTAGAATCGCGATTTCATTGCGAAAATGTTTGTTTATTTAAGTATTTACTCTACAGGCAATCAAAAGCTCTTTCAAGTAACAAACAAGAAGTTAACAACATAGGTAACGCTATCAATACACCTTTCTTTACTTTTAATAATTTAACCCTCAAATAGTCAACTAATAGACAAAAAAATACTTCTTCTTCTTCTTCTATCGTGTGGGTTGTGAGATGGAATACCAACCTCATCAACCCTAGTGTCAGGGTTATAATTCAGCCGCCAAAGGCTCCTAACATGGCGTGTAACGACTACGTACTTACATCAGTAAGTAGTAAACGGGACCAACGGCTTGACGTGCCTTCCGATCCACGGATCATCTTACTTTCGGACAATCGGGTCGGGTGATCAATCTGTAATGTCCTATCCAAACTAGGGATCACAAAGTAATTTTTAGTGGTAGTATGTATGAATTTGGATTAGAACTCGGGACTTGCGGATCGTGAGCCTAACGCTCATCCACTGGACCACGGAGGTCGTACCGATATACTTAAACGACATAATCATAATTTATTTATAAACACGACAATTTATTCGCAAGACGTAGAAGGCGGTTGCGGGGACTGTTGCGGTATCGCGATTCCGTGCGGGGAGGTGATTGTCCTTTCTGTACACTTAGTACTATATAAATTCTGTGGTACAGGACTATACCGCACCTTACTCATTACAGTCCTTGTATTATGTTGTCCTATAACCATTTGCTTTACAAGATTTCATAGTGTCTCATTTAAATAAATAATACCTTCTAACGATGTCTTATAAAAGTCAAACCATGCTTGACTTGGCTTTCTTGTAGTCATTGAGATAACGCACAAAGTGACCAGGAAAGCTAGACCTTAGGTACCTTAAAGCTAAAATACTGTAGCAGAGGTCATAGCCAACTGGTCAGTGTTACCCTACTAATAGTGTTGGATTGTAAAAACGTAAGTACATGAAGTAATACTGATATCGTTTAGTGAGGAATTTGTTTTAAATTATGGCTCCTCGTAAAATGGTAGAGTTGTTATGTTGCTAGTAAAACCTATTAACATTTTATTTCATAAATATTAACAACTTATAGTATTTTGATATTATATGGGGCGTAAAGACGCGCTATAATCTGCACAACTTTTAAGATGTGTTTAGATACTACCTACCTACTTCATACTTGACATAGGTACAAAAATCGAGAAACTCTTATTCAAATCTTCTTCTTCGTACATTTATATCCTTTAGAATTTGACTTGCAATAATTATGCGAGAGACGTAAAACGTTTCGAGAATTAGCCATTTTCTAAAACGGTCCAATTACGACGCACTTGCCATTATGAGAATTAAGTCTTCTTTGACTATTTATTATTTGTTTATTTATACATTTATGTGACAAAACATTATTAATACATAAACATTATTATTACTAAATACTTTCTTGAAACCTATGAATAAAAACAGCAAAATAAGTTATATTTCAAATTAGGTAATAGAAATTTCTTTTTTGGATATATTTTTGTAATATGCGCAGCATTTTTTTAAATATCTTTAGACATACTTACACGAACCTGTGTCAAACATATAATTAATACAATTCAATCAACGCGACACGTGTTCTTTAAAAGCTTTTAAATGGATATGAATTTTAATATAAAAGACAGCCATACAATAAATTACTAAGGCACACGTTCAAACCTAAGATAAAACTAGAATTTTACGCATTATTATTATGTTCGTTTTACTCTTATACAGTCGTTTAAAAGGTATTTTAAATTCAAATTGATGTTTTTACCATAATTCATTTGGATTTATAAGATGTTGATAACATTTTATTTATGTAGAGCGTTCAGGCAGACAGATGGTGATACAACGCCAATGATTTTTATGCGGAAGTTTTTAACGTAATATTGCTAAATGTGACAGACGATCAAACACTAGTACTCACGCTCGTAATCCCCACCAGGGCGGGCAGAGACACAAATTAGCAGAGATGAAGGCAACTTGCAACCACTTTTTTCTTATTGTTTATTCATGAAAATGTCAAATGGCGGAAATTAATCTCACTAATTAACTTTTGCTATATTAGAAATGGGTTTATATATACGTATTATAATAATGGTTTTCCCTTCGCCGGTTGGAAGGACATACAGGCAGTCGTTTCTGTAAAAAACCGGACCTGTCAAATTTTCAGGTTAGGTAAGCGGACACTGTGAAGTACGGGATAATGCTAGGGAGATGATGACTTAGAAAGGGGAATAAGACACGTAGGCGTATAACAAAGGCTGCTCGAAAGAGATTTGCTACTTACTACTTAGGAATGAGGTCTCATATTGTTCTTTTCTTTTTTTTATATTTTATTTATTTATATCTTGTATTTCCTGTCTAAGCAGTATAGTATTTAATTTGTTATATTATGTAATAACATTACATTACTTATTTTGATGATCAAAATCTTTATTGATTGATCCATTGCCTACAGGTGATTCCCAAATTAACAAAGCATATCCAATCCTTTCCCACCGTCATCAAAAACCCAACGCGTGTATCCGAACACAGAAACAGAATTCCAAATTGAAAAACTGCGAGACAATACGACCGTGTGTTGGTGGCATCACAACCGATTACCTTCTAATGGACAAGCTATGTTTGTGTACGAACCGATAACGCGTGCTCGATACGCGCGGCGCCATGCCACTGCCTTTTATTACAATAAAAAAGTAAAAAAGAAAAACAAAACTAGTGGCGGGAGATACTCGTGATCTACTGGCTGATAGGTTATGTTTTGTTTCCTTTTGTGATTTGCAGTTTTCGTGGCAAAAGTATTGTATGTTTGAGCCTAAGAAAGAAAAAATAAGAGTCATAAACGCGAAAAAAATGTAAATAGACTTAGAAATCTACATAGACTTAGATTTTTTCGCGCCCAATCGTGGTCCTATTATAAATAGTCTTATGACATAATATGATTAGTCCAATCGTTTTGTGACAGAGTACCAACCCAACGCCTATTAATCCTATTCATTATGTTTGAAAACACATTATTTATTAGATGGCTTTAACGAGATGATAAACAGTTAAACACATTCTAAGCACTTATGCTTAATTATTAGCTCTCATTATAGTAGAGAAGCTAATAAATAACGTAAAATATGATGAACCTATTTTATATTATACACCTTCTTTCCAGTGGGGTAACCAAAGACAATAGAATTTAATTTGCTTCGATACTGACACACTTCTCTTGCTTCCTCCACATTCATCCATCGTTTCATACACCTTTTTTTAGTCAATGTATATTGCTGTTTGTGTATATCGGTATATAGACTACACGAAGTGCTATTGATATTCACTTTTAACAATGCCTTTCCAACGTCTTTCCACAATGCCTTTTTCTATCATCCCAAAGTAAACTCAGAAATTCAAATATCTCGAAAACCTTCAAATAAATCGTGGTCCGTATTATCGTAAACTTAAATGAGTGTTTCATTTCGGTAAAACGGTAAAGGGTGAGTGCGACCGAATGACCGAAACCCGAAATTCCAATGTCCTCTTAACATTGTGCCGATGTGTTGGTATTTTAAAAGATTATTCTTTTTTATTTGTTTCAATATAGACAAGAGAAGAATTTACATCATACTGTTTTTTTTTAAATCAACCAATGTTTTGCGTACCTTTTTTAAATTAATTATAATGTTAATAGTTTGACCACAGATACTATGAATAATTTTAGAATGAGGAGAATTAGGAGAATTTAGATTAATAGGAGAATTTTAGAATGAGGTTATAAAGAGAAAATTTAAATAGAAAAGAATCTCACTCCGACGGGACTTTACTCCGTAGGTCTTGTCAAGACGGGACGAGTGTGTTAACCATTACACCACCGGGTCCTCCTCCTGTCTTGCGAAATTCTTCGATCTATGTATCATGAATCGTCATTAAGTCGACGCCTTGGCATAGAATAAGGAATATACTTCGTATAGAACGGCAACACTCCGCTCCCCACCAGCGTATGAGCTAGGTTTACCTCACCCCCCTCGAACATAGTTTAGACTTGAATCGTATGGCGTCAGACGTCACACACACAGATGCGCGTATACGATAACGTCAATGTGTGGTGTCTGTAAAACTAGTGTGTATGAAGTGTCCGGGGTGTGACCTTGGCCTCTTTATGAGTTTCCCTAAGAACGCGTGAATGCAATAAAAAAAATCTAAGAGCATTTTTAAACTTGCCGCAACTCAATTTTGCGGAGACTGCAGCCTTAAATCATATTTTTACTTTATTCTTTTCCATAGGTAATATTCTTATCAAATCTCAAACATTTATAATAAAAAAAAAGAAATGTTTCCGTCAAAAAGATTGGACAGTAAATTAATCAAGCGGACTGAGACTCTATCAACATAACTAGCCGTCAAGTCTCATTAGCAGATAACACTCTTCAAGAATAAGAAGTCCGACGGGCGCCTCTTGTGCGGACAAAAAATAACTTTATTCTTTTAATAAGGAGCTTTAATGAAGATGTGATAAAGTGGATAATTGTTTAGTTATTTAATGAATGTTACATCTTAAAAAACAAAATAACATACAATGTCTCAAATAAAAAGACTAATAAAAAACGCAGAAATTCATATTTAAATAAAAACTATAGCAGGGTTCCCTGCTTAGTCCAACAGAACCCCCCCCCCCCCCCCCCCCGCCTCACCCCGCGCAAAGATCTCCATGACACTCATAGCGTGGCCACATCGAATGGCGATGGACAGCCTTTTCAGAAATACTACATTATCTGTGAATTAACTGACTCCTCACGCTTCACCCAGATATATCACCTCGCATGTCCTTTAGAATTACAATCTTTTCCATCCGAAAGAGTGAAATAAATAGCAATTTAATTATTTATGAAAAACTATTTTGTATAAAAAATAAAAGTTTTATCAGTTGGCGACATTGTGACAATTTAACCGACTTCAAAAAAGAAGTAGGTTATTTACACTTACCTTTTAGAATTGGAATCTACATTAACCGACTTTTAATAATACGCACTGTGACAAAAACGAGGAGCTATAGATAAGCCACCATTAACACGGCCGGTTAATACGACGCGACTGATAAACCGACCGAAAAATAGACGTGTTTTTTTTTGTTTGATCGGAATTTGAATTTTGAATGTCTGGCAAAGATGTGTGCGCCTTCATCTGAAAGGAAAGACTCATCGTAAGTAGCGTTTGAAAACCTATACTTGGCCGGGGAGAAAGGGCACAAATTAAATAAATTAATTCGCTATGATTCGTGAATAACGTATGAATATCGTTTGAATAATAATGAAATCGTAAAATGTACTCGCCCAAATAAAATACCGACTAAGGGAATGGCATAAATGCACAGGAATTCACCTTAAATTTTGTACCGGGTGAGAGCCTTCAGCGCTCCCCATTTGCCCGGCCAAGTAGTTAATGTCATCTGCGGCAAATCTACGGTACGGTCACGTCAAAAAAAAAACAGGAATTCATGATCCGGAACTCTCGAGTTCGAATCCCAGTGGGGACAGATCACAAAAATCCTTAGTTTGGTTAGGACACTACAAGCTGATCACACGATTCTCCGAAAGTAAGATGATCCGTGCTTCGGAAGGATCTTTAAGCTGTTGGTCCCGGTTACTACCTACTGACGCAAGTACGTAGTCGTTAGAAGGCCCTTTGGTGGCTGAACAATAACCCTAACACCAGGGTTGATGAGGTCGGTTATCCACCTCACAACCTACAAGGCAGGAATTCTTTTGTATTTGCTATTTTTTGACTCCGGGACTAACGCAGCTCAGGCCTCATTCAGAGACACGCGTGGCGTCAGTCGGCGACCTTAGGTAGGCGTATGCTTAACCAGAACCATAGAATAAGGAATAATACTACACATAGAACGGCAACTCTCCGCTCCCAACCGCGTCTGAGATAGGTTTACCTCACCCCTTCAGACGTAGTTTAATCGTCAATCGTATGGCGTCAGTCGCCACACACACAGATGCACGTGTACGAAAACGTCAATGTGTGGTGTCTGTGTAAAACGAGGTGTTTTGCATGAAGTGTCCAAGGTGTGCCAGAACATATACGATAAACCGTCTATGTACAATCAAAGAACAAGAGTTCAGTCCAGCGATTATTTTTAAACAGTGGTGAAATTATGAACCATTGGTTGTCATAATTATAAAAATTGTGTTTTTGGTCTATTACAGAAACGACGTGTATTATATTGAGCGCTTCGACCAATAAACTATTAGTCGAAAGCTTCGATATAATTCGCGCCGCGCAATAATGCTATTTGATATTTGCGCATAATAAAAATAAGTGCGCAACGTCAGCAAAAGTCAAATAGCAATAATGCTTTTTAGATTAATTGCTTTAATATTGCCATTTTATTGGTGGCGAGGTCGTGGTGGCGCCACCATGATCCTAGTGAGATATGTCCCTAACTACTTAAGTCTATTCGAAAACTATGTATTATTATGACATCTTAAATCGGTATCAATTCATTAGAACGAGACAGTTCATGTCACAAACGAACTGAATTTATCTATGACAAATGGGTACTCTCTATCGAATGGTCCACCGAAAAAGGCTGGCAACAGAAATAAGAATAAAAATCTGGGCTACCGTCGTCTGTAACATTGATGTATAATATACTAGCGACCCGCCCCGGCTTCACTCGGGTGCAATGCTGAGGAAAAAATGAAATTATTTACGACATCACATTAAAAACCTCAAAAATAACAGTATTTGTCCACTATTTAATGGATGTTATTATACATAATATAAACCTTCCTCTTGAATTACTCTATTTATTAAAAAAAACCGCATCAAAATCCGTTGCGTAGTTTTAAAGATTGAAGCGTACATAGGCATATAGGGACAGAAAAAGCGACTTTGTTTTATACTATGTAGTGATTATGTTATTATAAATCTGTAAGGACATGACGCCATGGAGTAGTAAAGAAAATATAATGAAAAAAAACTATTTATTTCATAGATTATTTGAGAATAACACACCTGCAGGTTTAATGCGCAAAGTGATAAAATTATCGATCGATACAATAAATTTTGTCGAAATCGATATTTTTTTTCCCTAACATGCGTGGCATGTGATTCTGTTCGTATTTTGACAGAACGACATGCCCAGTGCGGATTGACGGTTATTAACGACTGCTAATGCAGCCGGGACCAACCGCTTAACGTGCCTTCCGAAGCACGGAGGAGCTCGAGATGAAAACATTTTTTTTGTGGTCACCCATCCCATGACCGGCCTTTGCGAAAGTTGCTTCACTTCAACAATTGCAGACCGAGCGCGTTTACCGCTGCGCCACCGAGCTCCACCAAGCACCAAATGATAAGACGACATAATTATATCGTCAGAATCGATAAAATGACCGTGACAAAATTTTATCACGTTGCGCGTGTAGTTGCACATACTGGGTAGTTTTTCAAACATCGGAAGTCAATATCGTTATCGTAAATGCAAAAACTATTCAACCAAGCATCTTTACACTTATTATTACGTTTGTGTTAATATAATGAACATCGAACAATGCGTGCTTATAAATAAAAAAAAACATTCTCACGAAAAAAAAAACAAAAGATTACACGTTCCTCATTCTATAAATTTAAATAAATAATAGTTTAAATATCAATTCATCTCGGAACAATAGCACCATACTTTACCTCCACACCTATTTTCATTCACTGGCTTATCGAGTCGATAAGACGGACATTTTAATAAATGAGGTATCGATAAAAATGCACATATCGACACACGGTTCTTGCGTAATCGATTTAGTAGTCATTCCTTTTTTAAATGTCAAATTTATTAACTATGTCATTGATTTAGAAAGTGGTAGGTTAAGTAGGTATTATGTTTTAATTATTTGGGAGTATATATACGAACTAGCTTTTGCCCGCGACTTCGTCCGCGTGGCGTGTTATAAAAGAGATATCTTTGTGCATATCAAATTTAAAGCATCTAACTTATGCAGTTTAGGTTTTTTCATACAATTTTTTTTCCCGCCAACTCCCATTTTTCAAAATACACCCATAACTAAACTTTATATTTACTAAGGTATGCATGCATGCTAGATTGAAAACATCTATCTTACGCGGTTTCGACTTTTTCATTCAAATGTTTTTTCCCGCTAACTCCCGTTTTCGTGGGAATTTTGCAATATCCTGTTGCAACTAAGCTTTAAGTTAACTAAGGTACCTGCATGCCAAAGGATTTTCCCGCTAATTCCCGTTCCCGTGGGAATTCCGGGAATTCCTTTCTTAGTGCACCTCTACGGTACCTAAGCTACGTCCCTTCCAAATTTCAAGTGCCTACGTTTAGCCGTTTAGGCTGTGCGTTGATATGTCAGTCAGTCAGTTCGTCCTTTTATATATTTAGATAAGAAGATGGGTTTATACTACCGTATGAGGGATTAGAGCCCGACTTTATGTATGTAAGTATGTAAAAACTTAAACAAAGACAACCAAACCCCGTATATAACCTTAACACGCAGAGTAAAAGTCAGAAAAATAGGCAATAAACTCGGAATGCGTGTAAAAATGGCGCTGTTTCTACCGCAGTAAATAATAGATGGATCTAACTGCTGAGTTCTGTTCTCATACATTATTCACCTCCCCACTGGCCTGTGTTACCGCCTCTGTTATCCTTCATACATACATACATATAGGATACATGTACCAGACGGGGATAAATACACATGACGTAATTCTAAAAAAAAAAGTTACAATACAATACAATACATATACACTTTATTGCACCAAAATAAAAAAGAAATAATTACAAAAAGTCTCTTAACTAAGTACATGGCAAATGGCGGCCTTATCGCTTAAAGCGATTTCTTCCAGACAACCATAAGGTGGGGGAAAATGTAAAAAAAATATTGAAACGTTCCATCCATGAAGAGTTTATAATGAATCATATTAGTAACCGTGTGTATGTCTTTTGGGAAAACTTGTTACTTCTTGGAAATGAATGTTACTTCTAAATAAGTAAAATTGCTTTACACGGTCTAATATGTTCGCAAAAAAAAGAAGAAAATGTTACAAGTAATTACGCCTGTCCTATTATACAAAAAAAATATCTGAAAAATAAATTAAGTAACTTATCTTATACATAAGACTTATTATAGTTATTTTGCAACATTTCTTTCGCGTGACTTTTGTAAGTTTAACTGCAATACTTGGGCGGACAAATGGGTGCGCTATCCAACTGGTACCAAAAAATACGACAACATGCTTGAGCGTGCCCATTTGGGATCGAACCTCGGCTCAGGGCGTCTGAGAGGATTACATTTAAAGGGTTCGATTCTAGTGGGCCGATGATGGCAATCGCCCCTGTCATCGACTACAATGACAGGGTCCTCAAAACACGCAACAAAACAACAACTTAGAGTTATAAAATAATGGTGCTGATTCCTATATTCCGTGCTTCGGAGGGCACGTTAAGCCGTTGGTCCCGGCTATTAGCCGTAAAAACACCTCCACCAACCCGCATTGGAGCAGCGTGGTGGAGTATGCTCCATATCCCCTCCGGTTGATTGAGGGGAGGCCTGTGCCCAGCAGTGGGACGTAATAGGCTGTTTATGTACACCATCTTATTTTATTTTAAGTTATACCTGTCATTTTCTTATTCCCCGAAAAGGAATGGGACGGATAATCCACAGGCATAAAATTTATGGAACACACGCTACGAATAAATAACACACGTCAATTTTAAGCAGGAATTTTAAACCCCTCCCAAATTTATATATTGGCTAATAACCCGACAGAAATAAGTTGACAGCACACGTCAAGCAGGTTGCATACCAGCGAGATGCCTATTTTTCGCCTGGGTTATTCTCTGGCAATCAAAGTCACTCCACTCACTTCGATTCGCTATTTACACATTCTAAAGGTCCGGATTCTACGAAATCGATTCCGCATTCCTAATCGGATCGCAATATAACACGTAATCGGCAAATAGGACACGAACATCTTTACTTATTCATTCGCCTTGCTTCATTTCCTCCCTGTAATTCATTCCCCCCTATAAGTGAATATTAAAACTAAGAATTGGGGTGCCAAAATGGCTTCTCTGGAAACCTTTTCTTTTTCGCTCGCAAATAGAACAACTTTTGAAAACTGTCTTTTGTTTAATTTTTGCCTGTCATAGCGCTAAAATAGGGTCCAACTAGTCAAATCAGTTACTTTTTACTAAACTTCAAAACACGACATTACTTTTTTTTATGAAAAAGCAACCTGTGACGTCATAAAAACACGTGACAAAATGTCGCACTTATTGTTATATTTTTCTTTATCACACAAAAAATCTAATCAGAATTTCGTAATTTATCTTTCACTTAGGAAACTATGGTATAGACAACGGAATTCTACTTACTGCGATAACGACAGACCACTTTCGTTTCTTCCACTCTGACTTTCCTGAAAATCGTCATGCATTCTCGTCTTTTTCTTTTTTCCTGAAGCATTGTTATTGTGAATTTATTTTCGCGTTCAAGAGATAGAAAGAGTGATTCTTATTTCAAAATTGCGAAGACCCAAAGTTGATTTTGTTTCCGTATCTCATTTTTATGCACATCTTACTGTTTTAGCACATTCAACCTTATTCAGTCTGTATAAGGATCAAGTACTCCATCTGGTTGCGTATTTACAAAATACGAAACGTTGGTAGTAATTTTTGGTTGTCTCCTCAGGAATTAGGGGGCAAATCCCACCGCTGATTGATACGGGGATCGAAGGGGATGCGTGTTTCGTCCTCGTTAATTTTTATTGCACACCGTCTTTCCTTGTCTGTCACTTGTGATAGGATACAACATTAATTTGTTTGGAGTTGGCGGGACGATTTCGCTGTGGACGCGTATTCGTACGAATTCGTCTCGTGCAAACACGTACAAATCCCTAGACGCAGGACAAATAAAAAAAAATGACGTGACTTATTGTAGATTTGCCGCAGATGGCATTGCTTTCACCCAGTACAAAATTTAAGACAACAGGCATGAGAGTTGGGCGTGAACCCCAGTTGGGCGCGAACCTCGGCTCAGGGCGTCGTCTGAGAAGAAGAATATTTGAAAGAATTAATCGATCCTAATGGATCGATAGCGATAAGCGCTGGATGAAGGAAATCGTCGACCACGCCGGCGGGGTCGGTATCGGGGTTCAGGACAAATCTCAACCTTCCAAATAAGTATATAAGACATACTACGGAAGCGCGGACACTGGATGCGAATTGGTAGACCGTACTCGTACGTTTACCGGTCGGTTGTTTCATAACAATTCCGAATTGGTTTAGTCAGGGAATGTGCATCTGACTAGACCGACGCGGACGAATAGACCAAACTAGAATAGACTAAATACCTTCCTTCTTCTCTTCTACAGTTCCTTAGAGTCTTGCCAGTCTCTTTCAAAGAAAAAAAAAAACGTTTTTAGAACTTCAATACCAAGTGTTACGAAGACTATCTACTCAGATAAAGATTACGAAGATTATTTCATCTATATAAGTTTAGGCATGATCTAAACCTGACATTGCATACTTTAGTATGCGATTATTATAATAAATTTCAGTTCATTGATACGAATTCCTATGTTAGGAATTTTTATTTGACCAAAGGTAGATATTACTATCTATCTAACTTTTACAAAAGACAAATAGCGAAGTCGCTATCCTTTTTTTTTACATTAGAATCAGCCAATTCGTTGGCTTTTAACGCGTCTGCTCCTATTGAGCAGCCTATTTTTATTTCTGACATTTGTAATTTAAATTAAATTTAATGACAACAGAGAAAAACTTTGGCTGTAGTAAGTTAAATGAGGACATATTAAATATAAAATGCAATAAGAAAAATACAAATGTAATCAACCTGGTACACCAAAACATACAAGGAATATTGGGCAAGGAACTTGAAATTGAACTTTTTTTAAACAGTAATTGTGTTGATATTATGTGCGTAACTGAACATTGGCTAAAAAAACATGAGTTCGTTTGCTTCAATAATCACCAGGTTGCCAGCTCGTACAGCAGGGAGACGGCTATCCGTGGCGGTTCATTAATATTAGTACGTAATTGTTTAAAATATAAGGAACGAACGGATATTGTAAGTCTCTCAGTTGAGCGAACTGTTGAGCTAGCCTGTATTGAACTCAGCCGGCTTATTGTATTGAGCGTATACAGACCCCCCGCTTCATCTTATGATCTATTTGAGAAAGTTATTGATGAAGCTTTATGCAAATTATGTAATAAAAGCAAACATGTTATCGTCTGCGGTGATTTTAATATTGATATTCTGGAAAATTGCTCATTAAGTACTACATTCAAATCTTTATTTCTGTGTTATAATCTTGTAAATCTTTTTTCAGAACCAACCCGAATCACGTCACAGTCCGCGAAATGTATCGATAATATTTTTAGTAACTTAGAACCTTGTGATAAATTAATAATTAATAAATTAAAGTCAGATCACTGTGGTCAACAAATATCTTTCAACTTATTTGTTGACCGCTCACTGAAAAAGGATGTTACATGCAATCCCATATCAAGTAGTCGTTTAGAACAATTCAAAGATAATATGTCAAACAAATTACCAGAACTTCCTTACTGTGATGACCCAAATTTGTTATATAACTCCCTATTTAATCTAACAAAATCGGAATTTAATAAAGTATTTAAGGCAAAAACAATTAAGAAAGCAGACACACCAATTTTTAGTGACTGGGCGACGGTAGGAATTTATAAGAGTAGAAACAGGTTGTATGAACTTTACGAAGAAAGAACATACAATCATAGCGTAGCTTTTCACGACTATGTAAAACAGTATTCAAAAGTTTTCAAACGTGTTTGCGTTACCGCGAAGGCAATGTTTGTTAGCAGTAAAATTAAAGGTAGCTCAGATATTATTAAAATGACTTGGAAAGTTATTAATAGCGAAACTGGGAAAGTCAAAGCACGCGATCTCGAGTATCAATTACAAATTGACGGTAAACTACTCACAAATGATAAGCAAGTTGCTGAAGCTTTTGAAAAATTCTTTACTGACATTCCATTTTCGACTACCAAGGACTTGAAGTCATCTCCTGCACTCGCTCAATCACTTGTAAGGGAGCACATAGATACGTCCAAAGTAGATAAACTAACATTTACACACGTGAGTCCTAGGGACGTCTTAAGAGCTTTTAAATCTTTAGAAATCAAAAAGACTGCAGATCTTCATGGTCTCTCTGTTAAAGTCATTAACTCCGTGATTGATTGCATAGCTCCCTATCTATCATGTATATTTAATAAATGTGTAGACAATGGTGTGTTTCCAGATTTAATGAAGCACAGTAAAGTCATTCCATTGTTTAAAGCTGGTAGTACTTCTGACCCTACTAATTTTAGACCAATATCTATACTACCCACGCTTAGTAAAATATTTGAAAAAATTTTATTACTGCAATTACTTCAACATTTCAATTTAAACAATTTAATGTCTAATAAACAATTTGGTTTCACAAAGGGTCGCTCAACAACCGATGCTGGTGTTGAGTTAATAAATCATGTTTTTCAGGCTTGGGAGGAGTCCAAAGATGCTATTGGTGTCTTTTGCGACCTTTCCAAAGCCTTCGATTGCGTTTGTCATGATATCTTGATCGCGAAACTTCGTCACTATGGAATAACTGATAATGCCATCGCTCTTTTGGAGTCATACCTTAGTGGCCGCGTTCAGAGGGTTGATGTGCATGGCTGCAGATCGTGTGGATCTAACGTCACTATAGGCGTCCCGCAGGGCTCAATTCTAGGTCCATTTCTATTCCTAGTTTACATAAACGACCTACCTAGTCTTGTAAAACATGAGGTGGTGCTGTTTGCAGATGATACCTCCTTACTTTTTAAAGTAAAGAGACGACAAGATTCCTTTGACGATGTAAACAACGCCATTTCAGAGGTAGTGGATTGGTTTACTGTAAACAACCTGCTACTTAATGAAAATAAAACAAAATATGTTTATTTTACGTTATCGAATGTTAGTAGGCCCCTCGATTCTATTATTGTAAAAAATAAGGAATTGGACCTCACGGATACTGCTGTATTTTTGGGAATTACTTTGGACGCTAAGTTGCAATGGAGTCCTCATATTGATAAGTTGTCCAAAAGGCTCAGCTCAGCAGCATTCGCGGTCAAAAAAATTCGTTTAATAACCGATGTAGAAACCGCGCGATTAGTTTATTTTGCCTACTTCCACAGTCTAATGTCGTACGGCATCTTGCTGTGGGGTCATGCTGCAGATATGAACAGCATTTTTGTTCTGCAAAAGCGAGCCATTCGGGCGATTTACAAATTGGGACCCAAGATGTCACTTAGAAATAAATTTAAAGAAATTAATATTTTAACTTTGGCATCACAATATATCTTTGAAAACTTAATATATGTAAAAAAACATATAGGATTATTTGCAAAAAATAGCGATCGGCACATTGTTAATACCAGGAATAAAAATAAACTTGCTTTACAAGTCAGTCGATTACATAAGATTACTAAATCTTTTAAGGGGCAATGTATACGTTTTTACAATAAGATTCCCATTGACATTCAGAATTTGCCTTTCAACTGTTTTAAGACAGTAGTTAAACAAAAACTTTACAAAAAAGGTTATTATAAAGTTAGTGATTATTTAGAAGATATGAATGCATGGGATTAACTGTCTGAGAACTGATATTAGGCAGCTAAATTACTCAATTGTATACCAATATTTTATGTTTTATGTTTATTTTTATTTTTTTAAAGAACGTCAAGTAGCAATAACTTTATTACGTTTATTTTTATTTTTTTAAAGAACGTCTAGGGCCCTGTGCCGAGGTTTTTCTTGCAGCTTCTTTTCCCCGGCTATACAGGTTGTGAGAAGCTGCAGTAGTTTTAGGCGGATGAGACGTTCGTTATGTAAAATTGACGATTCAAAGTGTAACTATGTTACCTACTGAATAAAGATATTTTTGAATTTTGAATTTTTGAATTTTGAATTTTTGTCCGTCTTGTAATATGACAATACAGTATGACGTCATCTACCGACTAAGGTATATAAACTCCTTACTTATTCATTTTACTCATAAAAATCTGTACGTAAATTGGTACCGTGTTTGGAATTCATAAGTAATTCAATCTGATATATTATTAACCAAGTTTTTACAAAGAAACGTCTCGTTTTAAAACGCCCCGAATTTATGTGACTGTTTTTGATAAATGACGAATAATGCTTTTAACGTTTTAATAACGACAGTGCAGCTTTATTTTTGATAAAACTTTAATGTCAAAAATTATTTTCGATGACAATATTTCTGGAGATACCAAATACTTGAAAATAATTATTTTTAAAATAAAGAGCTACAATTTTGAAAGCTTTTGTTGTTATCATTTTAATGTTATTTATTTTTGAAAACGTCAACATCGAATCTTATATTTTTACGATAGAGGCACCTAATTTCAAAATCATATCCATATTTTACTATTATTGGCTCAAAATTAGCTATTCCTAACCAATTATTCGGAATCCATTATTTTTTTAATTTCAATTTTCCTTCCACTCGACTGGCGAATTCCAATTATTCCAATTTTAAACTATAAAGAATAATTGTCCTGAAAAGTAAAATTAATAAAGCAGTTACACCTAATTGGTCGCCATTTTGTTAGAATCCACGCGTTCCAGAAATGGAACAAAGATATACAGCCGTTGTAAGGATAGAAAGGAAATAAAAAAAAACCGCCGGGTGAGAGCCCTCAGCACTGCCCATTGACCAAGTACCTACCTACAGAACACCATCAGCATAAATCTAGGAAAAATATGGGAAGATTTATTTTGTTTTTGTTTGAACATTGAGAAATGCAACCACTATTTGGCCAGTCAAATGGGATGAGCTGAGGGCTCTCATCTGAAAATTGTGTGGGGTATGCTTACTACCTACCTATTACCTATTATCCACAAAGACATCCTATAGGTCCCATCATCATTGTTTCGAGGAACTTAAAGTAGCTGCAAGTTGTCTTCCAATGATTTATTTGTAACTCTGTCTGTCTGGTAGCTTTTATGCTTAAACCGCTGAACCTTATGTTTGGTATGGCGATAGTTGGAGACCTATTTTTTCATCCCCTAAGTGGAAGAAAAGTGTACGCAAGTAACATGTCACGCGCGATAACCTAGATCCACGAGGACAAAGTCGCGGCTGCAAAGCTAGATATTTATAATTATATTATAATCAATAGGTACCTTTTGTAATCGAGCTCTAATAGGAAAGTCAGAAAATGGCGGTTCCAGCGCAAATTAATTTCACAGTTGGCAAGTTATAAAATAATCAGTTTGAAATCGCTAATTGGAACGTTTGGCTTATTTAAGGGAAGTTTAATTGTGCTTCACTTTATCTAATTATAAAGACGCGGCTTACTCTGGAACTCGCGGCGAGAGGGTTGGGCATCGTATCGATATTTAAGTCGATATTTTTTTTTTAACTCTTTCGCCGCCTTATAGTGAAAACTACGTAAGCGCCTTTTTGAAAAAAGAACACTTTCTGATAGGTTTTATTCAATCAAACTAATCGAGACCACATTTTTTTTTTAACAGGATTCAAACTAGCGTGCCTCTTGGGAGGTTCTGTTAATAAAAATCACATCGGAATTTATGTTTGCAAAAAAGCGCTTACGTGGTTTTCATTATAACACAGATTAGGTAATAGTGGATATAGAGCCAAGTGTGAAAATATACTGATCTGAAAATATACAAATTAAATAAGCTACAAATACAATTTAATTAAATAATCTCATAGCCTAAATTAAAAGGAAGAATCTTTAAATCGACTATATGGTTTGAGTTATTTTATAAAACTTACAATTGTAAATTGCATCGACAGTGTTCGTTGCGTAACTAAAATAAAGCTGATAAATATTTGTAACCACACACTTCTCAATGTACATCGAATAGGCTAGTTTCCAACTAGTTAAATCAGTTACTTTTTACTAAACGTCAAAACGCGAAATTACTGTGTAATTTGTATCAAAAAGCAAACTGTGACGTTATAGAAAAACGTAGTAAAAATAAAAAAATAAATGAATAAATAATAAATGTCGCACTTATTATTATTTTTTTTAAAATTTAGAAATAAGTTAATAAATAAATAAAAAAACTTTTTTGTCACCTTTAGTTCTGACTTTATTTAGCAATCAAAATTTCATAATTTATCTTTGACCTAGGATTGCAAATTGCAGGTATTAAAAAGGCCACATCGAAGCAATTCATCTAAAAAAGCAATATTGCTATTTCACATTTCTTAATATTTCGCACATACTTTTATATGCTGAAATGTTAAATTGCAATATTGCTTTTTAGAATAATTGCTTCTACGTGGCTCCTTTAACCCCTCTGGTGTAAATTAGAAATTATTGTATTTCAAGCTCCGGCCAAGTAGTTAATGCCATCTGCGGCAAATCTACAATAAGTCACGTAAAAAAAAAAAAAATGTATTTCAAGAACTAACGGAAATTTAGAGAAGATAATATTCAACATAACAGAAATAACCTATAATACTTTTCATTGCTAGGCACAGACCTCCCATCAATCAACCGTAGTAAATTGTAACAAATTAAGTTATCTGTTCAAATAAAAACCAAGGCCAATTTCTCCCACTTTAGTTATTTTACGGATGAAAATACTTCTGTAAAATATCGATAGTTTTTCTCCTCATCTAAAACTCAAGGTCCCATCTCTATCCGTACATTAACCGTCCTAATAAAGTTCTTGCAACGATAATAGACTTAACGTTTTGTTCAATCATTCATTAACGCTTGTGCCGTCCAATATAGTTAGACCCTTCAGAACTCATTATACTGCCCCTCTTTGGGTGAAATCCTCATTATTCGTGGAAGGTAAATGAGGGTAGGGATCCAGTTAAATTGGTTGATACGGATCGTCGTATATCATTCAAAACTTTGAATTCAACGAATGAATTAACTTTATACATCTGTCTGTGTTAATGAAACGTGAATTATTATTGCTAATTTTCTACGTTTTGGTATTGTTGTAAGTTTGGCTGATTACATTTTGAATTGGTAGGTAATAACGTCTGTAGGTTTTGATCTATGTCTATAATTAGTTGTAACTCTCAATTTTAGCTACTCACAAACACTAGGAGAGAAATACTAATAAATGTAATAGGTAACTATACTGACCCCGCCGTCGTGGTCGACAATTTCCCTCAATAAGCGCTTATCGTTATCGACCCACTAGGGTCGATTAATTCTTTCAAATATTTGTCCTCTCAGACGACGCCCTGAGCCGAGGTTCGCGCCCAACTCACCCTCAGGCCTGTTGTCTTAAACGTCGAACCGGATGAGAGCCTTCAGCGCTTCCTATTTGCGCGGCTATGGAGTTAATGCCATCTGCGGCAAATCTACAATAAGTCACGTCAAAAAAAAGGTCACACTCCGGACATAATATACAAAAATCTCATTCTTATCGTGTGCCATCTATCGCGTAAGTGCAAGCGAGACAGACAGACCGCTCCCCCTTACTCCTTAGCGGCTTACGGTCGTTTAAGATTAAAGCAAGAACCAGAGGGGGTGAGGTCGGTGCCCGATACGAATTGGTGCGGGATGGCGAGGGATTTTTTTTTTAATTTATTTTGTTTAAAATTGTGCTTTGCTCGCGTTTCACCGATCGGCGTAGGTTGAAAATTAGTGTTGCCCTCTGGGTAATTTTCACTGAACCCTGGCCTTTTTTGGTGAGCTACGGCACCCATATACCTTTATGTTTTCCAACTAAATATTAATGTTTGTATATTTTAGTCATACGTTTTACCTAAATAAACTTTTTTATTATTATTACTTATCGATCTATAGTCATCATCACAAATGTAAGAGAGCCAAGCTCTTGTCGGTGTAGCATTCTCTATGCTGGTTTTTAGAGAAAAATAGAGCAGTGATTTCCCTCTTGCCTTCCGCCCCGCAGTACTTTGTCTGACGCAAGTGGGATGGCGCCCAGAGTAGTCTATTACAAAGCCATACTAGGAATCCTGTCCTCCGCCTCTGAATAGTACTGACGGTTACAGTCTCTGTGACTATTTATTCTTTATTATATGCTAAAACTCAACCGCGTTTTATAATGTTTAAGATAAGAATATTTAAAATATATATATATATATGTTTTACTAATTCATATCCGCTTATCATTTCGTGTATCGTTTAGCATTAAACGCAATACTTATTTTTATCGACATTAATACAAAAATGCGCTAATGAACATTTAACTTAAATGGCTTAATCTTGAGTCGGCTTAAAATTACTGATAAGCCGTTTTTAAACCAGTTTCGATGGACAGATGATGTTGCTTATCGAAATGTCTTGTCAAGTTTGATCATTAATGTTAACCAGAGGCAATTCACGCCCGCAGCCCCCACAGGGGTGAGCAGAAGTCACTATATATCCTACGACTTACGGTACCGTGGTTGGTATTGACGACACAATTCGACGGCCTATTGTCTTAAATTGTTTAGGTACCAGATGAGAATCCTCAGCGCTCCCCATTTGTTCGGCCATGTAGATTATGCCTTGATTTACAAATGTAAAAAATACGTATTTAAAGTGAACGGCAGTGGTACCGCCAAGTTCTCAAAAATCGTAAAAATATCTCGTACAAACTTTATTTCACCAGTAAGAATAAAGGACAAAACATTTTGAATCGCTATCGGCCTTATTACAACAATTTCTTCCAAGCAACCAACCATATGTGTACATTTTTATCTCAGTTCTATATTTGGGTTAAAAGCTTAAATTGAAAGAGGCCGATGCAGTTAACAATTTTGTAGATACAAGTTTAGCACATGCACATGCAAATGAATGATAAAATTGATAAAGGACGCCGCTTCAACTTTTTATCTTAATTAAATTGATAATAGGACTCCGTAAACATCAAGATTTAATTGAGTATTTTTTGGATAACATATTATGCATTTTGAGTGTAAATGGTCCATGACTTGTTTAAAGAAAATATATATAAATATAAATTTACACTATATGTTATATATATATATATATATATAAATAGAAAATATACGTATTATGAATAATCAACCAGATTATCTCGTAGAAATCAACTGCTTGCCGTTCTATTTAATAATTATAGGACATAGATTGATAATTTTCTTTAGAGTTACATTTTGTAAGTAATTTATATATATTTATATATAACAGTTAAAACTCATTTTTGGTTGACACTTAGTTTTAAACTAGTTTTTAATACTTTGCTAAAATTAGAATTTCCTAGTTAAACCAATATATAATGGGTTCAGTTAGCTTCGTTACCAAATCGGTTAGATTGTTCTGATAACAGCGGCCGGCGAGTGCCAGGCCCAAATTCTTGTGAAGCTTGTGATATGACTTATATTAAAAAATTCATTGCAAAAACATCGGACGAGTTTATGTTAACATAACATAACAAATACGTTATTGCACAAACAGGAAACAAAATACAAAACAAAAGAGAAATAGAATGAGTACAATAGGCGGTCTTATTGCTAAGTAGCAATCTCTTCCAGGCAACCTTTAAGTATAGGAGAATAAACGAATACGATGAGGAGGTAATAATTACGAAGAATAAACGAATTTTAATTTCACCGGATAATTACCTACAGCACAATAAAAAAAATATACCGACGATCACGAACCCCTTCTCTGCCTACCCCTTCGGGGTTCAGTTGTGTTTATATATATAAAACTCAATATCTATCATCACAAGCTTAAACATTTGTTTAACATTGATCGCCTTATTCATTTCTTAAAACTGCATTTAACTTTAGCTAAAGTTCAAGAAGGCTTCCACTTTCATTAATATTTAAACTAAGAGACGCTTAGTCTAAAGTGTGTTCACCCCTTTTAAGCAAAGGTTACTAAGAGTTAAATTGTGCCGTGAAATACACCTTTATTCAGAGATGTAGACTTTTTATCAACAGAAGTGACACGAGCGTAGGTTTGTGAATAATTTAAGCGTATGAAATGTGAGTTGTGCTGGCCCCTTTATTGTGCGAACGTCCTTTGCATGAAGGCTTTTAAAATATATATGTTGTGGTACCTACATAAGCTTTTAAAATGAAATAATTGTTTATACATTGTTTGAAATTATGGATCTACCTACTCCACTCCAATCTCATCAGTCATCCCGTGATCATAGCACTTGCAACAGTGTCGAAATATCGGGAGTCTCACATCCCTGCTTTAAACGCGGTAAGAACCCGTTATTATGTGTTGAAATAATTGTTTCCTATACATACACACATGTACGTACAATGACACTCATCATGTACGGGTTATTTTACCTAACAGTGGGTACAAAAATGATGAGTCGTAGTTACAAGATCTAGCCAAAGTAGATATTTAGGCGAAGATTACTTTGCCCATACGCTACTAACTTTTTTGTCTAGTCTCGTAAGGGAAAAGTCATGTAGGATTTTAAAATTCCACGAAACGAATGTATACCTGAGGAAAGAGGTCTATGATAACCAACATTTCTATCCCACAGTCATGTGAAAAAACTAATTGCGTCTGAGATTTTTCCGGCCCAGTAAGTAGTTAGTGGCGTGCTATCTGATGCAAACCTGCATTAAATCACACAAAAAAACACAATTAGTTAACCTAAACCTTGTCACATCTAGATTAGCTTGAAAACAATTTTCAAAACCATCTAAAACAGTGTGACCGCGACTGGTTGCTCAACCGATCCAACTTTGGTTGCAGTGTGGTCTGTGGCCATCCCAGCCATTACAACTTCAAGGCCTTATTTGAATGAATCATCATTTTTAATGACAATTATTTGCGTTCGAGATCTACGGACAAAGAGTCGTTGAGCCAAGATCTTTGTTAGAAATAGGGTCATTGTTTAGAATTTTTTATTAAGTGAATAATATTTGCAAAATAATTACCAACCAGTAGGTCTTAATATTATACTTTCTACGTAGAAACAATCTAACGCCTTCATTATATATATTTAAAAACCTCTTTGGTCTATTCGCCAGAGCTCTTTCAAGTTCAAACATACATACACATACATAAACTCACGCCCGTAATCCCTAATGGGGTGGGCAGAGCCACAAGTAATCAAAGACAACTTGCAGCCACTGCTGATACGAAGTCAAAATCAAAAAGTTCAAAATTCAAAATATAAAGCCTGCGACACAGTTCGATTCCCGATTCGAACCATTAAATTGAAATTCGTTCTCAATTCACGATGGATCATAAATTAATATCGCATTATTCCGGTCAGATAATGCCATCTGCGGCAAATCTACATTAATATCAAAAATGCTTAATCCTGAAGATAAACTCATTTATACCTTACAATATATTTTCTATAAACAGAGAATAAATGAAATGAAAGGGAACAAAGCAAAAAGAGAACGGGAGTTGTGCTTTATAAGAAACCTTTTCTTCTTGAAATAGATGGAAAATGCTAAGTATACCGACTAAAGCGTGGCTCTGGCTAATGAAGAAAATATAACGAAAACCAAAAATAATTCACACTGATTAAAAATCCCTCAAAAGATTTCCTTAAATTAACAAAGAGACGCTATAGCGCAATTGAGTAGATACCCAGACTTGTGCCTCGACAAATCCGGGATGAAGCTTATAAATAATTCAGGGGACAGTCTTAGCGTTAAGAGCGGTCTGCCAGCCGAGTTGAAGTTTATCGCGGTAGACAACGCTTGACTGCGGACTAAAGATCAAATGCGACTTGTTTTGCGACGGTTTAGATGTTTTGAGCAAACTTGTGCTAAGAGATGGATGATTATTGGTGTTTTTTCTATTTTTATTAGCCAACTAAGACTGTGACGTTCCTTTTTTTAAACTAGAGCAGGGGAGGACCACGAATGCTTACATGAGATAAATTAAAGATAAGGCGGACGTCTCCTATACCAAAGAAGTCAATGAAATTTTCTAGCGACATTTGGGAACAGACAAGAGCATTGCCCTTAATTACTTACTGTGTGGTTTAAGACTTTTAAACAACAAATGTAAATTAGGAAACCTAAACCAGTCCTCTACAACCAATCAAGAATAAAAAAAAAATCTCAACGGTCGTAATCCTAGATGACCTATTATACATCTAAGTGAATTTTCTAATAAATACATATCTAACTATTATTTCTGCTTAAAAATATAAGCGACCTTTATGCGACTTTATCCATAGTCTAATAACTTAATATGATTTTAAACATCACTTTTAATCGTCCTATTGAAAATTGAGTTGATTGAATCATTTTCAACCAACACCATCAATCAATGATGTGGACTATTCGAACATTTATAACTAATTCCATGTCATCATGTAGAAAGTTAAAACAAGCATTGTATGCAAATATGAATCATTTACTGAGATTTATTGTCATTAAATTCAATTTGAAAGTCAATCGACTGGCATTGTATTGTGCTGTTTTAGTAGCATACATTGCTATAATAGTTTAATAAGTGATCTGTAATGAATGATCATATACTGAAATCAACAAATTGTCGTATAGTATACATATAATCTCAAATTTGAGCTGAGAGAAGAATTAGTTGAGCATTTATTTATTGTTGAATTTTCTTACTATTTTTTTTTTACATAGTACTACTATTTTTAATTCCCAATTGGTTTCGAAACTTGATTCATGTGTGAAAATTTGAAAAAAGATATGCAAAGTCAACGGAAATTAACTTAAGTAATTTTTGAAAACAATTGTTTACCAAACAATTTGCAACTTACATTTAAAATATATTATTCAAAAAAAATATTCACTAAATCTTCAACAATTTCATCATCATTGAGTATCTTCTTCAATTATCTTTTTGACACCACTCACCATTGCCATCTTAATTATTAAGTAACAAAGCAATTCACCTAACAAATAACTATCAAATTCTATATTCCTCAAGCAACTTAATCAATAAACATTAAAATTTAGTAATCACAAAAGATAAACTATTGGCTATAAGCTTGAACAGACCCTACTAATTTGCCTGTCGTCATTTAGAACCAATTAGCTAGTGACACCAACTGAGTGGGCCCCTCTCCAGCCACATTTCTAAACCTCATGTAATATGCACGAGCTTTCTGAACGTTCAATCGAAAATTTGAGTTGACAACCCGTATAGGGTTGATAGTGTTTAAATTATTATTGATCAATGAAAAAAATATGTACACCATAAACAAGACAGTTACAATATAGATCAATAATAAAAGAAGAGAGGAGCTCGGTGGCGCAGCGGTAAACACGCTCAGTCTGCGATTGTTGAAGTTAAGCAACTTTCGCAAAGGCCGGTCATAGGATGGGTGACCACAAAAAAAGTTTTCATCTCGAGCTCCTCCGTGCTTCGGAAGACACGTTAAGCCGTTGGTCCCGGCTGTAGCAGTCGTTAATAACCACCAATACGCACTGGGCCCGCGTGATAGTTTAAGGCCCGATGCCCCTATCCATCCATAGGGAAGGCCCGTGCCCCAGCAGTTGGGACGTTAATGGGCTGGTGATGATGAATAAAGTATTAAAAACAAAACAAAAATAACATAAGCTCACGAATATATCCCAATTGGAGCAGTCAGAGGTACATCTATCGCAAGATGAACAAAGTACCCACATCTGATCGAGCTTTTTGTTAGACCAACGTGATAGCTATAATGGTCGAGCCAACTGTGTTAGTGAAAATTGCACTTAAGATAAACTAATAAAATTAAATTATACAAAACTAAAAATAAAACAAATGTATTTACTCTTCGCCAAAAGCGTCTTTCTCAACTCTGAATCTTATTTTGGAGAATTACTTATTCATAAAAGTTAAATTACTGTAATTGAATTATTTCCCACGCTAAAGTAATGTAATTGTAATTGACTCGAACATGAAATAAAGGTTGATAGTTTCAACCTTCACAAAGTGCCAATTCAATTATCTTAGATTGGCTGAAATGTACCATAGCTAGCTGCTAGCTCGAAGTCTTCAACATTTTATATTTCTGCTTTGATAGACACCAAGAAAAATCATCACTTTTTGTCATTATATTTCTGTGGGCATGCCACAAAACTAGCAGATGCAGCCATGCCGACTTCGTTCTTCGGAACTAACCAATCTCATAATTAATATATCATTCTTCCTCTATCTCTACCAATGTATTGAATCCCCATGCTTACAAAAAGCTTGAAGTATAATATTTTCAACATCATGTAATAATAAACAAGTTTCCTGTCCTCAGCGACCTGCTTGTTTCAGCTTGATCGATCACCGCTTGGTTGTAATGAAGCGTGACTGTCGTGTTTTCCCCGAACGTCAGAACTTTCTCCACTTTTTAAATTCGAATGTCACATTATTGTTGTGACAGCATTCTAAACAAAACAAACACGAAATATGACAATTCAAGGAAAGGCCGATTTGAAAGTTTTCCTTGGTTTTTATTTTTTTCTTTTAACGATTTTATGGTTCATTAAGTGGACTAACAACCAGTTATAATGGTGTTACGCACTTGTTTGTTTTGCCTTTTGCTCGTTCAACAATTTATTACCTAAAGGGAATTCTTTACTCGCTCAATAGGCATATCGTGATCGTCAATGTATTTTGTAAATTTTCTATTTTTGTAAATCAATTTTTTATTTTTACAATTATGCCTAAAATTAAATTGAATAAGATCTGCTAAGAATTTGAATGAATTTAAATCAGTTGAAAACAAATTGGGGATGTCCTTAAAATAGGTTCAGTACGGTCTACTCTAGCATGAGACGTCAGGATCTTCAAATTTAAATTCAAAAATATCTTTATTCAGTAGGTAACATAGTTACACTTCGATTCGTCAATTTTACATAACGAACGTCTCATCCGCCTAAAACTACTGCAGCTTCCCACAACCTGTATAGCCGGGGAAAAGAAGCTGCAAGAAAAACCTCGACGCAGGGCCCTAGATGTTTTTTTTTTTTTAAAACATGAACAATCGATCTTGGCAAATGGAAATCATAGTCTCAGTTCGTCGCGCATTGCAATTGGCGTTTTATATATACATGTATGTACAAGACTTATTATATCAACAACCCGTGATTCCGGGTTGTTTTCTTTTATTTTTATTGTATAATTAATTTTAACAATTCAGAACCAATTAAATGGGAACTAGACGAGCGTGTAAACTGCCCAGTTTGGTTTGTACGCAGGCTAATGCTTGTTTGAATAATTCACAACCTTCACTGACTGCCCAATGGTCAGTGAATAATTCACTTTGAATAATTGAACAGTGCTGATTTGTGTTATTATCGAACTGTATATGAGTTTCGATATGGTAGGTACTAAAGTGGTTGTTGAATTTTCAATTGATGAACATTTGATTCGTGTCAAAGTTAGTACCAGTACAAAATATAAAAATGGAATTAAGTATACTTATTTCAAAATACTTTTAAGTTATCCTGCAGTTTGTGAGCATTTTAGATTGATTTTACAAAATAATGGAATAGGTGTAAATATAATGTAATTTCCTTAATAGGGGTGCTCTTGTGTGTGTGTACTCTTCCCATGTACACAGATAATTATGTATATAATATTTACATTATTAATTAAACGATTTTCATTTTGTTACAGACGTCAAACAGCAGAAGAACGTGAAGCTGAGCGGCAAGCAGCCAACCGTCTGATGTTGTCACTGCAAGCTGAAGCCCTGAGCAAAGGGTACATTCCCGAACCGCCTCCAGGTGCTACTTCGCTTTCAGCGCTACATTATCAAAGCCAATCTAATACAGGACCGTCACAGCCTGGCAATACAGCGCTAAGCGCTTTACAGAATCTGCAACCTTGGGCTGGGAACCAAGGCGGGTTTCTCAATCCGCCGCCGACGACCGCGCCCCCGCCTCATCCCCCGCCCGTTGCCTCACCTATATGTTGAATTAATTAAAATAAAAAAATATCAATCGGTTAAAAAAGAGAGAACTTGGCAATTCCACTACCATGCGCTTGGACAGTAATCTACACCTAGGATTTTCGCAATCTTAAGTAGGTAGGTACTTAAGTTCAAAAGTGATTTTTATTAACGATATTCGTATGGAGTGGATACATGGTGAATAAAATATAGCGGGAACTGAATGCATTCTTCAGAGATGCTCAGTAAGAACAGTAGGAGAAGAAACTTCACATTCTATGTATAAGCTGATGATGGTGATCATAAATTGTATAAGTTCAAATGTAGAAGAGCAAAGAAGTCCCGCGGCCACAGCGCTGGCGTCGCTGTATCTGTGTAGAATTATTATGACTTGTCATTTAGTAAGCCACTGTAGTCCTGTGGACCGCCAGATCTAACCCCGGTACCGGACTTTTACTTTCACCAATGAGTTATTAATTTACCTTAAACGTAATTTTCACTAACACAAGTTGGCTCGATCATTATAGACGGCGATACGGCTCACCACCTATCACGTTGGTCTAATAGAAAGCTCGTTGAGGTGTTAGCACTTAGTTCATCTTGGATGGACGAGTACTAATATGTATACACTTTGATACCATGTCACATTAACTTTTTTGACAAATTAAACCCTAGGTCTCATTAAATGTCAAATACATATGATAGTACGACAGGGTTCTAAAGTGGATACTCATGTACCCACTTTAGAACCCTGCTCCTGCTGAATATTGCTCATGACTGTACATCCGACTTCCACAATTAAGATTATAGTGGTGAGCGTATGTTATGCTATTTAGTTCCATTGAAATCCGCGGACACGTCTTTAGTGGAGCGTACTCTAGTAGTAATACCAAAATGGCCGTTTGTACTTTGTTTGATCAAATTTTGTTGATCCACGGATTATATGATAAAAAGCTGGTTGTGCAAAAGGAATGTAGGATTTGTAAAAATATTAAAATACTTTAGTCAATCAATCATTCATTACATTGTATTACTTTCAACAAATAAGAAATCTGTGTACTTAATCAAACCATCATAATTACACGATTAATAAACTTAAAATATTTATGAATAAATCCCTCAGTATTAAAATAAAATTTAGAAAATTACTTTATAAGTCTGCATAAAGTATTTAAGTGAATAGTTTTGTATAAATTAATTAAATATTCAAAAAATATCTGAATATTTAGAGTAAAGTATGTACATATTAAATAAGTATATATTTAAAATACGGCTTAGACTTGGCTGTAACACATCACGTTAAAAATTATCATTCCTTTCCCAGATCTCTTATTGTGTATTCAATATTATAAAAATATGTCTCATTTTTATAGTACAATTATACGGTTATTATAAAAACAATTCAATATTCAAAAAACATGATTTTATAATAAACGTATTGAAGTAGAAAAGATATGCTTGTAAAAAAGGCTAAGTTCTCAATTATTTTTAAGATATAGAATATCATATTTAATTATTTCTTCTTAAAAATTAAATTTCATTTATATTTAATAGAAAATAGCTAAAAACTACAATATCGTTTTAAATACATTCCATTTCGATTGTAAATATATATTTAGGAAGTAAGTTAGTTGAATCTGTCGTATTGTAACTGTAAGTTGTAAATTATTGTACGATCATCGAGTTTACATCGCACTGGGTATCCAGATGCTAAAAATTAAAAATAAATATGAAAACAAATAAAAACTATTGTGTTTTACTTTATATTTTGTTTTATTACTGGGAGCGAATAAAAAAGAAACAAATAACGGGTTTTGCTCCTTATTTTCCCGGCCTCGTCAAAAACCGATGTATGTTTATGTATGTGCTTTATTCAATAAAGAAAGCATAAAAATATTTTTCCTGTAAATTGATACTTATATTTTGGAATTCGTCGAAAAGGGCGCTTTTTTCTGCGTGGGATTTTTGCAGATTCTCCATAAGTACTTGACACGTAAGTAATGTTGACAGTTCAAATACCCAGATTAAAATAGAAGGACTAAATTGACAAAGGGCATGTAAGGTAAACTAGGAAACCTTTTCCTAGCAGTAGTTGGACCACGGACGGAATAGAGGAAAGAGGTTGGAAGGTATGAGTAAATAGTTCATACTTCAACTTTGCAACTCGTCCGCAAACTCTACAACGCACGGAGCTGCGCGACAGTGTTTTAAAAGGTCAAATCCCTCGTTATCACAGGAAAGCTAAAAAAATATTGTATACAGTATATTAGAAAAAAGTAATGATACATAAAATATACATTGTAGGTAAAGTGGCTATATGAGAAGCAGTAGATCTGTCGTAGTTATCTGTTTGCAGGAGTAGTAAAGGGCGGTGTGACAGCGGTTCTCATACACAATGCGCGTTAGGGTCTTTCCATCCTCTTTCTTCCATTCCGTCAATGGGACAGTTCAAATGCCACACACGGACATGAACCAAAAGGAACAGTAATAAAAATACTCTCTGTCGTATATTATAAGTCGTGTGTCACCGGTTTGCTTATCAAAACGGGGAACGCCGATTCGAACACCCGGCTTGCGCCAATGCGTTAGTGATTTGCCGTAACTGTAGTTTTCACTGACACAGTTGACTCTATCATTATTTACGACGATACGGCTCACCACCTATGACGTTGGTCTAAAGGACTTATTATACCTACCTCTCCGACTAGCTAGATGCGCCAAAGTCACGGTGGTTGCCATGGTTACTCTCCACCAACTCCCGTTTCCCGATCAGATCGTATATTCTAACAGCAAATCGGCGGGGCGTAACCATGGTAACCAAGATCTCGGGCGAGTTGATGGGGACCCATGTAACCATGGTAACCACCCGTGACCTTGACGCACCTAGCCTGCCGGACTGGTAGGTGTAATAATCCCTTAACAGAAAGCTCAGCGAGTCGTGGGTACTTAGTTCATCTTGCGATAGATGTATCTCTGCCTACAAAGTCGTGAGCTTATTTTATTTTATGTGTTATGTCACAAGTCTATAAGTCCTTTAGATTACATAGGTGGGTTTGTACGAATTCGAACCCGAAACCTCCTGATCCTGAGCACAACACTCCACCACTGGACCACGGAGGCCGTTAACAAAACGTCTAACTACTAAATACACGTACGCACTCTCATACAAAAAATAAATTACCCATTCAAATTACACTCTCCATTTACAAAGAAAGCAACAAACGGAAAACAATTTGTCTTAAACCACAATTTACGAGAAAAAAACAATTTCCGTCCACTAAACTGAACATTTAAGGACTATCCTATGCTCCATTACTACTTTAATACAACTTTAATATCTAAAGAAGGCACATAATAACAAAACATTAGCGGACGTGACTTCTGTATGTATGTCATTAGACCTTTTGTTTCACGAATTAAAGGACAGGCGAACCCTAATATCCCTTTACTATGAAACCGCAACGAAATTGACCTAATCGTTGTATTTCATTTCCATTGATTGTCCTTTCAAGAACTCTTGTAACGACCACCAAAGAAACAGGTAATGGTGAGCGAATAGGTCCAAATCGTGTCTGTAATTTAGGGTTAGTTAAGAAAATACAAAAGTATAGGGTTGCAAAAGGTGATTCGAAATGATTCTTTAAAAGGATGTCTCTGATAATCGATGTTTAGCGACAAAAAATGCTACATTTGAGGCGCCGAACGCGGCCGGTCACCTTGACAGGTCGTGCTGGGTATAACCCCTAATAGTTGTATCCGGTTTTGAGATACACAAAAATATGATTCAACTATCCTAAATGACTCACTATCACAAAATTAGGTATTCAAATCATAATTGTAATTCATTATGATAATATTAGGACATATATACACACACACGTATGTAATTCCTATCGAAGTAAGTCGAAATAAAGGTTGTCATAAGCCATATTGCAGCTACATCTGATATTGGCACATGTCACAAGTCCAAGCTTACATCAATGACGTATTAATTTATCTTAAGTGCAATTTTCAACAACGCAGTTGGTTTGATTACGATCTTCTATCGAGTGGGTTGTGAGGTGGATTACCAACCTGACATGTAACGACTACTCAAGTAACGGCTACTTATTTACATCACGTTCAGAAGTGGTGAGCCGTATCGCCATCAATAACTAGTAACCGAGGCCAACGGCTTAACGTGCCTTCCGAAGCACGGATCATCACACTTTCGGACAATGAGGTGATCAGCCTGTAATGTCGTAACCAAACTAGGTATCACAAAGTAATCTTTATTCGAACCCGGGACCTCCGAATCGTGAGCCCAGCGCTCAACCACTGGACCGCGGAAGTCGTTCGACCATTTTAGACGGGGTATATTATCTGACTTCGTATTAAAAGTAACTTATGCTCACCCAATTGCGGATTACGAGCGTGAGTATAAGAATGTAAGATGACTTACAGGATATGCAGGGAATTTGAAGCAGGATGGAACATTGTAGGTTTTACTGTAATAAATTCCAGACAAATGGTTAATGTTATTTGCGGCAAATCTACAATAAGGAACGTTAAAAAAACATAAGTTGAGGACATAATATCGTGCTCCCGAACTTAATTATAAGCTAATATGAACTTCCAATAAAAAACCCTCAAAAAAGTTCGAACGTCGCGTGACTTGTGCACCAAATTAGTCCCCGATTATCCACAAGGGCAGCCGAGAATCGAAGCTAGGACCGAAGATAATTGGGGTGGCGTGACGAGTGAGCTACTGGATGCAGAAGGTTTGGCAAGTAAGTATATGCTAAAAGAGAAAAATAAAATAAGCTTAAGTAAACGCTGATTGGAGAACTTGGCTAGCACACTGCCGTGCGCTTAAATTAGGGATATACAAAGTATACCTAAGTAAATAAAAAAAAAACATTTATGATGTCGTAATAATCAAACTTTTTTACTTAAATACCTACGCATTGTTAGATTAGTAAAGAATCGATTAACCTAAGCTAGATACATCGCTACGTATGCTAATGAACGTCACAACATTGGCTTCCGTACTTTGACAGATCTAATTCTTACCGCGCATTGAATTTGTCATTGTATCTGTCATTGTGTTGTACTTACCTAAGTACAACTAAAAATAAATGGTTACGATTAAAAAGGCCACATCGAACCGATTCAGATCAATATTGCAATTTGACATTTGATTGCATTGCGCACTTACTTTTGCTTTTTTTATATGAATTGTTTCGAGTGGCCTTTTTAGCCCTCCTGGTCATCATTTCGTCCTAAAACGACTTGATACTATACCCTCTTACAGCAGGATTAGGTGAGGTGACTCTTTCGCAATAACTACATAGATTGTTTTCTATTTCATGTAAAATAGGCATGATTGTATAAGCATAGTGGTTTAAACATTTTATTATTCACATTAACATTTTCGACAAATTATTATTATATCTCGTTTAGCAAAACAGCCTGCGTGGTCTAGTGGTTAGAGACGACGATCGATCACGATCTGGAAGTCCGGGTTCGATTCCCGATGGGGACATTGTCGAAATCACTTTGTGAGACTGTCCTTTGTTTGGTAAGGACTTTTCAGGCTTGAATCACCTGATTGTCCGAAAAGGTAAGATAATTCCGTGCTTCGCAGGGCACGTTAAGCCGTTGGTCCCGGCTATTAGCCATAAAAACACCTCCACCAACCCGCAGTGGAGCAACGTGGTGGAGTATGTTCCGTACCCCCTCCGGTTGATTGAGGGGAGGCCTGTGCCCAGCAGTGGATCGTATATAGGCTGTTTATGTTAAGTATGTTTATAGCAAAACGCTTCGTACCTTAAAGCATTTGAAGACTTGCGTACTTTCACCAGAATCAGAATCATTTATTCAACGTAATTATCATGGATAAACTTGTTGAAGGTCAATGTAACATTTTTGAATTTACGTCATTTCGCAAGGTGTTATGGCTGAGGAGAAGAAATGACAAGAAACTGCAACAGCAACACATCTTTTAAATCAATGAGGGTACATTACAAGTTATTTAAAAACTAGAGGAACACATTCAATACCAGACATTTTTATCATTTAGGTAATCATTAATCTTATAGAATTATACCATAATTCTGAAAATTCTGAAATAATATTTCGTATAGAACGGTAACTGTCCGCCGGGCGCCGACCTCACCCCTCTAAGTCTTTAGTCTTCAAGTGCTCACACTCGACGAGATTTTGGTATGGAGTCTCCGAGGTGTGCCTCGAGGCACTGAAGACTCGACTAAAACTGTACACCCGAAAACTCTGAAGTCAAGTTTCGAATTACTTACCGCATGTAAAACAGTTTATGTCAACTAGTAGTTACGGTAATTTTGTCTGGAGGGCGAAAATGACGTGAGGTAGCGTGTGGCGTGACGACCAAATTATAGTAAAACACCAGTAAAATACCTTTGACAACTTTGACAGTTGTTTTGGTTTTTGAAAATGGGTTCTTTTATTTATTTATTTAGGTACACATACAGCAATACATATTAAACTTTTAGAGACAGCATTATAAATAGAAAGAAAGATTTGGTATATATGCTTGCCAATTACATGCGTACACAGCATTCACCGTAAATGAAAACAAACAAACTACATTAATACTATACTATATAAATTTTAAACTATTATATACTAACACTTTTTTTATGAACATTTTAACAAAATATAAATGTGAGTACTGTTTAACGGTTATAACGACAAGCAAAGTGATTAAGCACTTTACTTTTGTAGCATCGAGGGGAATCATTAAAAATATCGATGTCTGGCAATCTGTCGTTAACTTCGTTGAACGTCGCACACATCCTTGCAATAGGATAGTGAAGGCCCAGATTAGTAAGGTACTGTTTTAAAATGTTTTTTTTATGTGACTTGGACGGCAAATAGGCAGGCCGGCCAGATGAAGGTAATTGGTCACCGCCTATGGACATTTGCAGCACCCGGGGTATTGCCTATGTCGTAGAATAAGTAATAATACTACGTATAGAACGGCAACCCCCCGCTCCCCACCAGCGGCCGAGCTAGGTTTACCTCACCCCCCATCGGTCTTTTTAGTCTTCAATCGTATGGCGTCAGACGTCACACACACAGATGCGCGTGTACGATAACGTCAAAGTGTAGTGTCTGTGTTAATCGAGGTTTTTTGTATGAAGTGAAGGTAAACGATGTATGGTATGCCAAGTAATAATTTAATTTAAAGGTGGAATTTAATTAAGTTTCCGTCCACTCGTATATTTAGCGAATGCGGAAAGCAATTAGCGTGTAAGTGAGACTGATTAGCAGCACATCACGTGTAATCCGGGCGGTAGGGTAATTTGGGGACCAGGAGGTACTAACACGGGGACGTAGAGTTTAGAATTATTATGAAAATATACGTTTAACCCCTTCATGGACAGAGACCATGGGTCATTGATGGTGCATAATAGGTAGTATGAGAGTACGACAACTAGGAATCGGAACGTCATTAGACATTCTGTCCTTTAAAGTGTAAAAACTACGGAAAACTCCCTATAAAGTATGAAACAAGAAAATAGGTATTTCTTAGAAATACTTCCGAATAGTGATGTTTAAGCCATAGCCGTGGTAAACAAACTCTTAGGACAGATTGGATTTTAGGAAACTCTTAGGACGTGTGGCTTTTTTAACCCCTTAGTTTCAAGTGTAGTGCACTTGACTTTGAGGGGGTCATGGGGACCCCCTCTCCGGGATCCAGGAGGATCCGCCGATGCTTACACACAATGAATTCCTACCTCAAGGGCGCATGGGTTAAACATTAAGCCCGGCAGCATAGTAGCACACCACAATCGTGTAATTTTGAACTCTATTAGTAATAATTTAAATACCTAGTTTACATATCTACACAAACACTACTACCAATACTTTGAAATAGACTTCTCTTGTACGGTACCTTTTAGAAAAAAAAAATTGGCTTAGTAAGAGTACACATAAAAGTTACAATGCAAGACATAACATACATAGCCTACATAATGTCCCATTGCTGGGCACAGGCCTCCCATCAATTAACCGGAGCGGAGAGGGGAACGAAAAAATGGAAACAAACACAAAAAAATACATTGAAGACATTTCTTCGCCTCTTTCGTTTTTTTTTTAAGAATTTGACAATTGCGCATTGCTCATAGAATTATATTTTGTGAATTAGTTTTGGAATGCTAATGCTCTTTCTATTATCCATATAGATTACCGGATTGAGCTACGGGTAGGTAAGTAGGTTACTACTTACTGATGTAAGTAAGTAGTCGTTACATGAACCATGTAAGGGCCTTTGGCGGCTCAATAGTAACCCTGACACCATTTGTTGATGGGGTTGGTAATCCACCTCACAACCCACACGATAGATGAAGAAGTAGGTAGATATATCTAAAAATAACTAACAAAATCAAACCAAATCTACGCACAACACACAAAGGGAATTGGCTAATACATTAACACAAAAACAAACTATACTCCCCGTACAGGACAATCAAATCGAAAAGCGTTAATATTTTATAAGTCAACTTTTCAATGTTAAAAATTTTCGTCCCCTATTTTTGGAGTGACTCGATAACGCTTTTATACTGGTTCCCTTCGCGAAAAAAGATGAAATAAAGAGTGAATTTAAAGTTGAAATTGACTTTGATGGATGACAGGCGTCCTGTGACCCTGGCCATCTTGTGCTCAAATATTCAACACGTCAACACTTTGAGAGGAATGATAGGTGTGCTTATAGGGTCCGGATGATGTGTCCGTGAAAAGCACTGTGAAATGTACAATTTTTGTCTTATGACTTGTGACAGACAGTTAAAACTGCTTCCCGTTACTTCAATAAATTATTATGAAATTGTTTCTAGTTCTCTCAGACGACCAATGCCGAGGTTCGCGCCCAAATGGCCTCAAGCCCGTTGTCTTAATACTTTCTGCTGGATATGAGCGTTTTCCATATTTCTATTTGAGGCAAATTAAAAAAAAATAGAGCCGCACATCGCCTTGGTTAAAAAGGCCACATCGAAGCAATTCATCTTAAAAAGGAATATTGCAATTTGATATTTGCACATGTTAATAAAAGTGCCCAATGCAGACAAATGTCAAATAGCAATATTGCTTTTTAAGATGAATTGCTTTGATGTGGCATTTTTGACCTCCCAAGATAAATTGTAACCACACTTGATGGGTAGTTCGAAATTGATGATAATTATATCATTTGAGGATAGGTTACAGACAATGGGCTAATAATAGAAAGAACAACAAGTTGGCGAAGATATAGATAGTTCTTTAGTTCACTTTTATGACATGCTCTTCCTTTTGTAACTTTACTCTTTCATCTTCTTCTTCTATCGTGTGGGTTGTGAGGTGAATTACCAACCTCATCAACCCTGGTGTCAGGGTTACTATTGAGCCGCCAAAGGCCCCTGACATGACTCAATCGATTTATATTCAATGCTATATAGATAGATTCTTTGACTTTTTTATAAGACATGATCTCAAACATGAGTTCACCTTCTCTTCAATTTGTTTTAAGTCCTAAGTGAATTATGATGAACTGAAAATAATGTTATAATAATTTAAATCAATAATCCTTTTATGATCCCCAAT
Source organism: Pectinophora gossypiella (assembly GCF_024362695.1). Taxonomy (NCBI): domain Eukaryota; kingdom Metazoa; phylum Arthropoda; class Insecta; order Lepidoptera; family Gelechiidae; genus Pectinophora; species Pectinophora gossypiella. The sequence continues at coordinate 4,132,810 of NC_065425.1, read as the reverse complement.
AAATACAAGATAAGACCAGTAATTATTGACCTTACGATATCACAAAATGTCATCTTTCACTTGTTCCTCTATCAGAAACAATCAGATATCCGTGCGAAATTCCAGTCCAACAGCACTTGATCTCCATTCTGCTTGTAGCTTCATACTGTTTTGTATCTCAGGGGATCAAGTTAAGCTGGTTAGATGTTCTAAGGGTCAGAAACCTCTAGAGACAAATCATAAATGTTTGGAAATCGTCACACGAGTATAATTGGTACACGCCCTTCGTGAGAGTGGTGTGTGCGGACTTTCTCATAATTTGATGTCATCTGGGACGTATACGAACTTGAGTGATTGTCATTGGCGATAGAATGATATCGTCATCTTTTCACAATGCATAGTAAGGAAATGACTGTAACAGTTTAACATAAGCTCACGAATATAGCCTTATGGTGCCACACCCCGGACACTTCATACAAATAACCTCGTTTTGCACATACACTACACGTCGACATTATCGTACACGCGCATCTGTGTGTGTGACGTTTGATACCATACGATTCAAATCTAAACTATGTTCGAAGGGAGGTGAGGTAAACCTAGCTCAGACGATGGTGGGGAGCGGAGAGTTGCCGTTCTATACGTAGTATATTATTCCTTATAATTATATCGGAGGATTCGGAGGTGTGCTGACGTGCAGTGAATGTGGCCGTACATTCACTGCTAAGATCGGTTACGTCAGCCATATAAGAGCGCATCTTAGGCGTTCCTAGATTGGAGACTTGTCGCCATGGCCGAATACGGCTGGGTGTTGGAAATACCAACATTACAAACGTAATTTGGCTGTCAATTTGACAACCAACTCCTCTTTTTTATAGCTGTCATAATTTTTTATAATGTAATTTTCGCCATATTGATTTATCGAACATCGTCCGCTCGCATTGTACTCCTAATAATAATTGTAAAATTATACGTGAAACCAACAAATCGTGGTTTTCTTCAATCGCATTTCCATCACACACCAGCCCTTCAGCCCAGCAGAAGTTGTACACTGGGAAAGGATATATTATTCCTTATTCTATGATGTGTGGACACCTCATCGAGCTTTCTGTTACATCCTCGCGATTGGTGGTTAGCCGTATCTATAATAATCGAGCCAACTGTGTTTTAATATCTCATTGGTGCAAGTCGGGAACCGGGGTTCGAAACTGCGCTTGCCGTTTTACGAAGAAGCAAAAACCCGGCGCGAGCCTCCCTCATGTATAATTTAATAGTGCATTTCTTCGAGGCATACATACATAACATAAACATAAATAGCCTATATACGTCCCACTGCTGGGCACAGGCCTCCTCTCAATCAACCGGAGAGAGTATGGAGCATACTCCACCACGCTGCTCCACTGCGGGTTGGTGGAGGTGTTTTTACGGCTAATAGCCGGGACCAACGGCTTAACGTGCCCTCCGAAGCACGGAATTTACTTTTTCGGACAATCAGGTGATTCAAGCCTGAAAAGTCCTTACCAAACAAAGGACAGTCTCACAAAGTGATTTCGACAATTTCCCCATCGGGAATCAAACCCGGACCTCCAGATCGTGAGCCTAACGCTCGTACCACTAGACCACGGAGGCTGTCTTCGAGGCAATGACGTCACAAATCGTCTGAAACAGACGTATAAGGCCAATGATGATGATGATGAATACTGCGACAATATCAACTGCCTATATCTTTTCCGGTTCACAATTTACAACCCTTAAATGGTAGAACAGACAAATGGTAAAACATAAGGAGGTATAGACTTTATTCTTCTTCCACAATTCCTTTTCCTGGCAGATATTTTGCCAGTCCTGTTCAAAGATACTCGGATAATATTTTCACATTGTATAGGCCTGCCTGAGTTGCGACGTCCATAATGTAGATCGTGATCGCTTTTGGTGCTTTTATCCGGGTGCATTTTGCATTTTGTGTCTTTTTGTCAACATCTACTTATAATCCCAGTTCATAAACAGATACCTACATTCGTGTTTCTTTTTGATGCCTAAGTATCATATAAAACTTTTTTCTCTAACTTTATCTAATTTCAAAGGCTAAACAGCAAACAGAAGCGACACGCGTACCGAAATAAAAGGTAGAAATCATGACAAGTGCCGCGCACTTGTAACTGAGCACTTTGCGAACAAACAAAGTGCTGTCTAAACAAACAGCACTCGAAACGAGTGACACTGTCGCGAGTGACAATGAATTAAAAAAAGAGGCGTTAGGGTTGTCGCCTTTGAGAAGGAAAATAAATAGAGAACTTTTTTTAAAACCGTTGGAGTAGAAGATTCGGCTAGGTTATCAAAATATTTTTTGTTATATAAAATATTTTCACGCTATTAAATATGTTCACGGTTTTGTAAGTCTCCACTAATCGGATATGGCAGAACACAACGTCATAAGACATGGGGTTACAACAGATACAAAATATTTTTAGGAAAATAAATGATTCTCAAATAAGAATAAGGATAAAATAAATTTATTGCCAGTAACAATTTACATCTGCTATATAAACTAAGTAATTATAAATATTGCGAATACGGGCAAAAGGAAATGGCTCAGCTTGTGCTGCCATGGAGCCATGTTATGGCGCCATCCAGCGCTGGTTTTCAGTCATTTCCAAATAACTTTCAATTTAGTCTGTAATGTTATAATTGATAAACATTTTGTCACAACTTACTTTATGTTTTATTAAATACTTTGTATTATCGTCTTCCCAACTCGTACTGGAGCAGTATGGTAGAGTCTGCTCCATTCATGAACACTTGTGAAGTATTTTTGGTTTATGGTAACATAACATAAGCTCACGACTACATCCCAATTGGGGTAGTCAGAGGTGCATCTATCGCAAGATGAACTAAGTACCCTCACCTCACAGAGCTTTCTATTAGACCAACGTGATACGAAAACGTGACGTGAAATAAATAAAATATATAAATAACATTTCATTTCTATCCTACAACCTCTTGTTCAACCCTAGCCTAGCTTCATACAATAAAAACATGAGAGGGGTGCGCTGATCGAGTTACATCTTAATATAATACAATAGCAACTAACATAGTCGTGTGCGCATCTGATAGCTATTTAACAAGGGGGCTCTGTGCAGATGCATAATTAATGTATTTGTTCTGCTTTATTGATCGTGAAATTGGGCTGGTCATAAAAGGATTAAAGCAAGTGTAAAGTGACATGATAGTCAGACGAGATCACGGGTGAATAGGCATTTTCTGGGTAAGCTCGTTCCACCGTCGGCCTCTTCTTCTCCTCGTGGAAGAACGAAGTCAAGAGCAAACCCATCTTAATGAATTAAAAAAAAACAGTTGTTACCCGAGACTTCGTCTACTCATTTACGTCACACTGTTTCCCGTTAAGTACAGTCTGGACCTCTTCAAGGCAAAAGTGATGAAGCATGTCCCACCCTAGACCACATCATCACTTAGCATCAGGTGAGATTGTGGTGAAATGCTTGCCTATCATGCATAAAAAGAAGATAAAGTGCTATCTGTGATCTGAGGGCTCACAAAGATTGATTGATTTTTATGATTCTCCACCGGTATTCGAACCCGGGACCTCCGGAGCGTGAGCCCAACGCTCAACCACTAGACCACGGCGACCGTTAGAAATAAAAAAAACAACATTATGAATATTTAATACGAATCCAACTGTCTCTATGCAATGGCAATATGTCCAAAAGCTCACCGATTTTCCATCACATTAACTTGTTACACTAAATCGAGCGTGAGAAATTCGCACTACATTTAAACAATCAAATCTCTATGGGACTCATCACCCCTCAATTTTCGTCTCATCTGTACAAGATGTCAGCTATTTATCGAATGTACTCCGGTACAGTCGAGTGCAAAGCGCTACCAACGTTACAGATTATGGGAATCACGCTTAGAGGAGTTATTTTTAAAACGTCCTGTTTGGAAAAAGGCAGTTCTGTTAAAAATGGCGCTTCAATTTATTGGTGTAAAGCTGGATTTTCGTTGGCACTGCAGGTGTTGGAGTAATTACGTCACGCGAAAACAAAATGGCGTAAATTGACAGCATGAAACATTCAAATTTAATCTATGGAGCTTGAACATTTCGGTTGGGTTTTCCGTGTTAAAAAGAATCAATACGCACTGGCATTTAGCAGTCATCCCCTAGGGTGAAATACTCCCCAAAAGCTTTGTGTGGTGGATGGAAAGTTTACGAGGCAGCACTTGTTCCGAGCGAATTACAAAAACTGTGTTATTGTTTCGTTTTTCAAGGGGAGTTTATGAGTTAATAAAATGTGGGGGGAGGGGTATGGGATTACATTTGGCTGTCTAATAAATGGTGTTTTGATAAATGAGATTGTTTTGGTCCGCGCGTATTGTTTCTTGGTTGGTTTATTGCGATTCTGTTTTAGTAACATTGTTTTAGTTGAATCGGGAAGGCGAAGTAAGTTTCTTTGTGTGGATAATACTTTTTAGCATAGACAGGTTTACAAAACAAATTAAACAACATATAACATAGCACCACGCCTGTAAGCACAGATATTAGAAAACAAATCAAATATACTTTACTGCAAATTCCCCTCGAAAGTTATATTAAAAAGAACATCGCTGTATCGCCAGCTATGTTACCTATTGTCACACCCCGGACACTTCATACTAACAACCTCGTTTTACACAGACACCACACATTGACGTTATCGTACGGGCGCATCTGTGTGTGTGTGACGTCTGAAGCCATACGATTGTAGTCTAAACTATGTTCTTATCGTAACTTATTTTTTATTTAAGACACGTTTGAGAGTAACCACAATTTAAACTGATGGTAAAATCTGACGGTACGAAGTCGTTATTGTCCCACATTCTAATCTGTGTGTATGTCTGTCAAAAAATTCAAAAATATTTATTTTTCAAAATTGGCTTACAAAGTTAGCGCTTTTTGAACGTCAAACATAATTAAATTACATATTATGTAACTAGCTGTAAAACAACTACCACATCGGAATCTGTAACGCTGAGGGAAAGACGTGGCCAGAAAACCTCCCAGCACAGGGCCCTAGTCCTACTGTTTCATGTTTTCCTTTCTTTTCTTTTAATCCGGTTTGTATTACATAATTTATAGACTTAAATACAATGGTATTCCAATTACAGTCGGTGGAAGGAAAGTGAAAAATAAAGAGTTTATGTGACTTTATCACAGAAACAGTGTTTTATGAGCTCCCTGACAGAAGCAGGCCTGTCCACATACGCAGCACCCGATCACGAGTTGACGCGAAAGCCAGCCATCGCTCCCTTCGCACTGTCTGTATCGTTATAATCTGGGATTCTTCAAGACTTAGAGTGAATAGGCATTTGCGCGTGATCCACCATAGACCACATCGTGACTTACCATCAGGTGGGATTGTGGTCAAACGCGAGCCTATATTAATTAAAAATAATCTGCTCACATTACAACGCCTTGAGTCAAGATTTGCGTTCACACGTGGGCACTCTCAGACATGATGTTTGTAAGGGCCACAGCTAGGTTCCGGCTTCAGCGCTCCACCATCAGTTGTAGGAGTTGATCGTTAACTCAAAGATTCGTTTAAGTAGGTTAATTTGCTTATTAGCGCTCGTGGCTAGTACGTATCGTTTACGTTCAGTGACCGTTTCACACTGACACACTAATTATAATCGAGTGCGCAGCGCTACCAAAGCAGGGCGTAACGTTAGCAAAATAATGTTCGGTTGAAGACCGTAAAATGTTTTATTATCGGATAAGAGTCTTCAGTGACAAAAACTGGTACAGCTGACGTGAGTAATAAGACCGCCAGACTGTAGTGGGACTGGACTTGTCTTGTATGCCACATGCTTCCCGAATGATGAGCAGAATCATCACGCATTGGGTACCGGGAGAAGGGTGCCGATATCGTGGAAGACCCCGGAAAAGATGGCGTGATCATCTTGGCCGTTTTCGGAGGGACTGGAAAGAGCTCGCACGGGACCTTCAACCAGCAGTGGGATCAAGTGGGCTAGTATTAATAAAATGAAGTCTTCAGTACAGAAGACTGATTGAATCATTAATGCCGTTAGAGTCAAATATTACTTTAACCATACAATTTACTTAACAATAGAGCAATTTCATTATTACTCCTATCCTTATCTTACTAGATCGATTATAATTCGATCACAACCAAATAAATTTTATATACCGACCAATGTATTAAGATCCCTGTGTTTTATAAAGCTTCAAATAAAATCCTCGGAGCAACCGGTCAGATTAAACTGGACACATTATTTAACCCTCAAAAGCGCGTTAAAACTCAATAGAGCGAGGGCCAATAGTGTTCCATAATCTTTGTTACAGAGTAGCTTGCGATACAGCTATAGTTTGTTTTATTGTCTAAATAAAGTGCGAGCCATAGATATAATTTAAAATATAACAGATCTAAAAAAATAACCAGGTGATTTTAAGTTTTTATTTTAAAATTGTAACCTTTTTGCAAATTAATATTTGAATTTAATTCACAAAAGGTATAACATAACAAAATATACTACAACTACTTACAGATTATTTAAAAAAAAATCCAAAGTTTCAAATTGAGGCTCTGTAAACGAATTAGATAAAAAAATGATAATTTATTATTCTTCTCACTGAGCCCTGTATTTACTTAGATTATAACTGAATTGTGTTTCTCTCATATTCACAATGTCTATAAGCTGGAAAAAAATGGTAAAAAAACTTTTTAAGTAAGGTTTCATTTTAATTCATCAGCTGTACCAAAACCTAGAAAATTAAATAGCAAATATTAATAACAAAGACGGGGACAAATATTTCCGTAATCTCTGTTCTTAACTACTCTGCGGTTAACCCCTCATCTGTCGCAATAACTTAATTGTTGGAGGGTTCTAACTGTCGGGCGTTATTGGGACATCATTAACTATGGTTTTGTTTTACTACACCACTTATCATAGTTACTGCTTTTATATGGACCATGCAGCTTCTATTACTGAATTTGGCAATATTAATTTGGCATACTCTCTTTATCTACTTTCCTTGCTAGAGTTGGAGCGACCAAAATTACATAGAACGCGTTCAGCTGCTTATCTTCCTGACACGTCACCACGCCCCAGACACTTCATACAATTTTTTCATTCATCTACCGTGTGCCGCATGTCATGCTTATGTTGTGGATATACCACCAATCCGCACTAAACGTCTTGCCTCTTCCTTTTTGATGCGAACAGCAAAGGACTGGAACTGTCTGCCGTCGTATGTTTTTCCAACTCGTTATAATCTGGGAGTCTTCAAGGCTAGAGTGAATAGGCATTTGCTAGGTACGTGATCCACCCTAGACCACATCGTCACTTACAATCAGGTGAGATTGTAGTCAAACGCGAGCCTATATTATTTAAAAATAATCTGCGCATATCATAGCGCCTTGAGTCAAAATTTGCGTCTACATGTCACTCTCAGACATGATGTTTTATTATCGGATATGGGGGAGGCCTTTGCCCAGCAGTGGAATCACACAGACTAATAATAATAATAATAAATTGTCTTAAGGGGCCTCTACGGGTGGTATTAATAAACTAATCTCAGCTGAGACTGCCCTCAAGATCATGCTCAAGTCCCTGTTTTTATATGAGAACTGTCACATTGACATGATCTTGAGGGCAGTCTCGAAGCTGAGATGGGTTTATTAATACCACTCTACGTGTTGGCTTCGGCCCCACGCACGCCTTCCAAAAGTCCGGGACTCCATAGTCCCGAGATATGGAAACGACATACAAATAATAATAAAAGTCTTCAGTGGCAAAAAACGCGAACCTATATTATTAAAAAAAAGGAACTTAATTCCCTGACTAATAAAACACTTTTACAAGTAAACTAAATAACAAAAATGCAGACCCACACAGTACAGATACAGACAGCAAATAGTCGACAAAAAAGTAGCATCCGAATTGATTTGTAATTGAATTAATATCAGGGGGAGTTTGATGAATTAACGAGGGTCCAATGGTCATGGGGTTGAGACTGGTTATCTCCCGTGACTATACTTGTATAGGTCCATGTGGATTCATCAATTTTAGCCAAGAAAAAAATTAATTCATACATAATAGATTGTCACTTGGACAACCCCTGATTGTAGCGTCACTGCGTCAGTGGTGGTTTTGAAGCGCTGGATTACATAAAAGCATCACGCCTGTATCCCATTCTGTCCGATAAAAATAATTAATGAACATGGAAGTATTAGTATTCATTATTATTATTTAAAAAAAAACCGATGTGTTTCATAATATTTTACAGTAAATAGCGCCAAACTTTTCCATGCATAGCATCACACCTGTACCCTGAGAGGTCTGTACAGTCATGAGTAATATCATGTACCCACTTTAGAACCCTATCGCAATATCATATTTTGACATTTGATGAGACTTAGGTTTAATTTGTCAAAAAGATAATGTGACATGGTATCAAAAGGTATACATTAGCACTCGTGGCCGTACCCACTCCTCGCCAGCTATGTTTAAGTCTCATGTATTAGGGGAGAGCCTATTCCCATTAACCAGGCACCAATTCTGGAAACCACGCGATGTCAATTATCTATGATCCAAACATGAACCCCATATGTGTAAGGGGTAGGCAGAGGTGTATAGTATAGACCAACTCTATTAACGCCAGCCTATTGCCATAAACTAGGCACCAATTCTGGAAACCAACCACGCGATGTCAGTTATCTATGGTTCCAACATAAATTAAAAATTTCAAAGAAGAATTCTATGATTTGGATGCCGAATTGGGAATCGACCCCGTGGCACTATGATGAAAATCACGCAGTCTCTGAACAGGGCTATCACAGTTTCGCTGGATTGCCAGCGAATTAAAGACAAAGAACGCGATGAGCTGCTCGGAAGGAAATAGGGGTTATGGTAAATACCCAATCTTTCCATCACTGCCTGCCTCTGCGTCCAAATGGTGTACACTCCGTGACAGCCAGGACAGGGAGAAGTGGAAGCTCAGGGGAGAGGCCTTTGCCCAGCAGTGGGTAAATCCAGGCTAGTAAAAAAGGCAGATGAATACATTTTCTGTTTTCAAAATAGATATCAAAACTGAACACAATAATGCCATTTAGATGATTATCATTTTATTAACCCAATACATTTTCATGGCCATAAACCTAATATGATTTGCCGCAAGTGTTCTATTTTTGACAATAACGTCGCGTCGCCCGCGCAATCCGCGCGTTAACTAATTAATTAAGCGAACCCACTTTTGTATCTGACTGTATTCGCTTACTACTTCAAACTTATCTCAAGATATTTTAAGAGTTTATTAATGATGAAATCAAATCAAATATACTTACTGCACATAAACAAAACACACAAACATTTAGCAACAGTACAAATGGGTGGCCTTATTGTTTTGAAGCAATTTCTTCCATGCAACCATTAAGCCATACGGGACGATGCGACAACAACGGTTAACATAATACCTATAGTTAATATTTATACAAATGTATTACATATAGAATGATTAATGATGCATATTAAGAGATTTTTTTTTGTGTTGTTTAAAAGTAATTAAATTTTCGTCATGTTTCTTTTTGTATTGGTACAGTAAAGTATTCTCCCACAGACAAACCGAGGAATTGGTTTTGTGGGGTTTTTATTGTACCAATATGTTCTGTATTTTTATGAAAAATAAACATTTTACTTACTTTCATACTTAAATTTGAAATCTACAACTTTTCAAGTATGCATTTATTTCATACTAAATTCTAATTAACATATACCGAATTTTATCCTCAATTATAATATATTTTTATAGCTAGATTAACATGTTTTTTTATCTAAAATAATATCATTTTGTGTCGTTGCAGACTCTTGCAGTTTCTTCAATACTTATTTTCTAGTCAAAAGTAGCAGCGCCCAAACTAAACCGCCCGTGTTATACAGCTACTCATCTGCTAACAACGTCAGATGATACAAACTCAATTATTGAGCAATTTAGCCGCGTGCCTCAAAATTTATCTAGTGGGCGCTCAGCCGAGTAATCTGATTATTGTTGCAGAGTTATACATATTGATTTTTTTTACGCGTGCCTTTGTTCGATTTCGGGAAAACGATTTTGGCCAAATACAGGATGTTAGTGACATTGTAATGAAAACTTTGAAGGATACTACATACCATGATTCTGAGTTGATATCAAGTGGAAATTTCCGTCGCAAAAGTATGGGACTGAAAATAATTAAATACAAACACAAAACCTTTCATGAATTTGCTGACAGGAAATTCCACTTGATATCAACTCAGAATTATGGTCTGAATCACCCCGCTCGGCGCTCAGTATTCGTTACGATGTCACTAACACCCTGTATTTGCTCGAAAAGTTGGATATTGCTTTTTCTTTGGCAGTCGGTATTTGTTTAATGTCAAATTGATTGCGTAGTTTTCCGACGCGCAAATAGCACTGAGTGTTATAACAAAGTGAAGACTAAAGAAAAAAACTAGGTTTAAAATATAATCCGTGCCACGAAAGAAGTCGACGGATTTTAATGAAACTAATTGACAAGTCATAACAGTTCTATACAGAATCTGCGAAAATATAAAAGTGTAATTCTTCTTCTATCGTGTGGGTTGTGAGATGGATTACCAACCTCATCAACCCTGGTGTCAGGGTTACCATTGAGCCGCCAAAGGCCCCTGACATGGCTCATGTAACGACTACTCACTTACAAATTGAACTGTAAGTCTCAATAAATGTCAAATAATAATTATAAATAATTATATTGCTCATGACTGTATGTAGTACTTAATTTTACAAGCCAGAGCATTACTGCTTTAACAATCTCATATTAATTCAAATGACAATAACCCAATAAATTGCGCCGCCAATACATTGACTATCAATAAATTAAGCCTGTCAATATTATTGGTTTTCAATAATTATTCCTGTCAGTATTATTGCTTATTGATTTATCAATAATAATAGCCGTCAGTGCCTGTTATGCTTATGCCATAATTACTTTAATGAATGGTGATTATAATGATGTCTGGTCTTCTCATTATCGTATTAAAACCTGTTTGTTTGAAGTGACGAATGATTTATTATTTAAATTTAAATGTTTTGTAGTACTTAACATGTCATGGATCTTTGAAGGTTGACAGATATTAAATAACATAGGGATAGGCAGAGATGTATAGTATATACAACCACTAAATTACTCGATTGTATAAAAATATTTTGTTTATTTTTTTTAAAGAACGTCTAGGGCCCTGTGCCGAGGTTTTTCTTGCAGCTTCTTTTCCCCGGCTATACAGGTTGTGAGAAGCTGCAGTAGTTTTAGGCGGATGAGACGTTCGTTATGTAAAAATTGACGATTCAAAGTGTAACTATGTTACCTACTGAATAAAGATATTTTTGAATTTGAATAATAGGGGGCGAGTCTATTCCCATTAACCGGGCACAAATCCTGAAAACCACTTGATAATTCATGTTTGGATAATCCAAACACTCATAAATTTGAATTCAGTGGTTTAGAAGATTTGAAAACGTATATTAACAGATAGACAGATATTATAGTTATATTTAAAATTTGTGTTACTGTCATTGTAAAACTATTTGCTTAAGTACTCGTAAGTAATGACGGTATTGTAATTGACTAGTTTCCTAGGTCACAGACAAATTATTACATACATTACACAAAGACATAAAATGTATACACTTCATACAAAGTTATTCCCGTGCCGTCCAGGATAACGTCATATAAAATTAGGGTCCCGATAAAGTCGCGAGAAACCCTCGCCGGGTCACGTAGCAATCGAATCTCTGCAGCATCTAGTTTATGATGCTTGCAGCTGAATATCAATGTGGGTAGTTTGAGAGGAGGAAGGTAATCTATGGAGGGACATATAGGTCATATTATGGAAGGGAGAGACTAGCCACTGGTTATTATTATTTAACTTGCAGCTTTTTTTTGACGTGACTTATTGTAGATTTGCCGCAGATGGCATTAACTACTTGGCCGGACAAATGGGGAGCGCTGAGGGCTCTCACCCGGTACAAAATTTAAGACAACAGGCGGAGGAACTTCGGCTCAGGGCGTCGTCTGAGGGGAAGAATATTTGAAAGAATTAATCGGCCCTAGTAGGTCGATAGCGATAAGCGCTGAATGAGGGAAATCTTCGACCACGCCGGCGGGGTCGGTATCGGGGTTCTGAAGTGTTTGGTGTCGCGAGCTGATTGGGCGCCTCTATAGCTAGAGTAATCGAGTCGTCGGGATCGTATATTACGTCCTTCTTAACTTGCAGCACACCCTATACATTGAGTCATTGACGTTATCGTACACGCACGTCTGTGTGTGACGTCTGACGCCCATATGATTGACGACTAAAGTAAGACCGAGGGGTGGGGACTGGGAGGTGAGGTAAACCTAGCTTAGCCGCTAGCGGGGAGCGGAGTTTTTGACGTGAGTTATGGTTTTAACTACTTAAATTGCACTAATAATTACAAAATTAAATTACACTGAATACCGTCGATATTGAGCAAAAATTCCACACTTAGCGCTTGCTAAATAAATAGCTGGAACGTTAATAGTTAGGTTAGATTAGTTAGGAAACTCATACAAACACAAGTTATTCTCTGAAATTATTACCTTACAGTTAGGGGGTTTTTGATGTGACTTATTGTAGATATGCCGCATGTGGTTTTGACTACTTAAACAAAAGATTAAAACAACAGGCCTAGGGGTGCCCGTTTGGGCGCGAACCTGGGCTCAGGACGTCCTCAGATAGCTATATTCGCCCCCAGTCTAGCATAGAAGTATAAATATGTACATCATACCAAAAGCAACGTTAACGAAATCCACCCAGCGTTCTCCATAAGAAATGTTTGCCGCAAAGTCGTAAATGTCCCTGACAAATTATATAACAATAACACACCACTTTAGGTGGGGTGTGGGTGGGTAAAAGGTGGGGGAAGGTTGGTGAAGGTGGAATACAACCGTTTGAACACTGGTCACGTGTGTACTGCGTTTTCGGTTACATCTAGCTATAGGTGGAGTGAGGAGTTTTGATACTTGATTTTATAAAAAAAGTAATGTTACACTTGTCATTTAGTTAACTTAGTCCAGAACCTTACGTAAGGTTATTTTAAAACTTAGTCAAATGAGATACTTTTGACGAAAATTTATATTGATTTAATAAGAAATAAGATTGATTTGTGATCTTAGACTGGCTTCAATATCTCTATTAATCGCCATTTTATAATTATATATTTGACCCAGTGATAAAATAAAATTCAACGCGTTGTAGCTTCATAATGGAAACGCAATGAAACCACATTGATCTTCCTTATCCCAAGCATGTCGTAATCGAGAATCAAACATGAGGGACAATGTCTTCATTCAGGATAGGTTAGGTTAGGTTAGGTTACAAACCAATCCGTTATTAAAACTAGCCGTCTTAGGACTCTAATTACTGCAAGATTACATGTCCGTCCATCACCCACTATATATATACCTACAATGGCGCTATCTTCAGTACATAATACATATCATGTCATTTTAAGTTATACCTGTCATTTTCTATTATGTCGAAAAGGCAAGGGACGGGTAGTCGACAGGCATAAAATTTATGGAACACAGGTAAATTTTAGGCAAAAATCTAAAACAACCTTCTAAAAATTTTACATTCGTCAATAACCCGACAGAATGAAGTTGACAGCACACGCCAAACGGTTTGCATACCAGCGAGATACCTATTTGATTCGCTCGGATTATTCATTCATTTTAAAATTAACATTTGTCAATCACCTGTCCCTTTCCATTTCGGTGGATAAGAAAATGACAGCTATAACTTAAAATAAAATTATGTGTTTGCAGGAATCGGGGATGTTAAATGAATGGATAATTTTTAAATTCTGATTTAGGTCCATAGATGTTAGTAGGTACAATAGAACTTAATCCTAACAACAACCCAAACCTTCCCTTTACTCTTTACTCCAGGTTCAAAATGAAAAAATACATAACATTAACTCACGATTATATCTCAATGAGGTAGGCAGAGGTGCATCCATCGCAAGATGAATTAAGTACCCACACCTCACCCGAGCTAACTAAAGACAAATAACTAGAAATTCAAATTCTCAAATATCAAGACTTGTTCGTCCTCGTAAGCAGGTTGGGGGATCTCATAAAAATTATATCTAAGTAGGCTCTGTATTCAAGCCGAGTGTCATATCGAACGGGAATGTTCAGCCCAATCACTATAGCCGGAGATCTCGGTGAAGTGCCAATAAATATACAAGAATTGTGCTAGAACATAATATTAATCAATTATTACGTCTAAACAAAAAGATATATAAATATAATATTTTTACTTATTATTTTAGTCCTAGAATGTGAATTCTGATGGTCAATATTACCTGGAGGTCCGGGTTCGATTCCCGATGGGGACATTGTCGAAATCACTTTGTGAGACTGTCCTTTGTTTGGTAAGGACTTTTCAGGTTTGAATCACCTGATTGCCCGAAAAAGTAAGATGATTCCGTGCTTCGGAGGGCACGTGAAGCCGTTGGTCCCGGCTATTAGCCGTAAAAATACCTCCACCAACCCGCAGTGGAGCAGCGTGGTGGAGTATGCTCCTTGCCCCCTCCGGTTGATTGAGGGGAGGCCTGTGCCCAGCAGTGGGACGTATATAGGCCATTTCTGTTACGCACCCGAGTAATGAGAATACAAGTAATTATCACGTTAAAACTGTACAACGCCATCTATATTGTTTATGGTGAACGTATCCTGGAAAGTAGAACACGTTCAGCTGCTTCTCTTCCCGGGCATGTCGTAAAAACCGACAGAGGGATTGTGTCCTCTAACATGATGGACTAATGTTATGGGCGATAGGCTGATCCCTTATCACCATAAGGTTCATCATATCCATCTTTGGACTTCGTATCAACAGTGGCTGCAAGTTGTCTTTGATTACTTGTGGCTCTGCCCACCCCATTAGGGATTACGGGCGTGAGTTTATGTATGTATGTATGTATCCTGGAAAGTCCCGCATTAAACACACTTTTGTTACCCGACTGCCAAAGAAAGAGGGTAATATTTTTAGTAGTTACGGTCACGAGCACTGATATGTATACACTTTGATACCACGTCACATTAACTTTTTTGACAAATTAAACCGTCATCATCACCAGCCCATTAACGTCCCCACTGCTGCACGGGCCTTCCCTATGGATGGATAGGGAGATTGGCCCATAAACCACCACGCGGGCCCAGTGCGGATTGGTGGTTGTTAACGACTGCTAATGCAGCCGGGACCAACGGCTTAACGTGCCTTCCGAAGCACGGAGGAGCTCGAGATGAAAACCTTTTTTTTTTGTGGTCACCCATCCTATGACCGGCCTTTGCGAAAGTTGCTTAACTTCAACAATCGCAGACCGAGCGCGTTTACCGCTGCGCCACCGAGCTCCTCGTCGTCAATTAAACCGTAAGTCTCATTAAATGTCAAATATGATAGTGCGACAGGGTTCTAAAGTGGGTACATGATTTTAGTCAAGACTCTACATCAACCGTCTTCGTAGTCGTCGGTCCGTCTATGTCTTTCTAATGTCATTAACCAAGTAACTATAAGAGCTCTTTATTAACAAAGTGACTATAAGCTCAACAAAGTATGGCGAATAAAAAAATGAAAAGTTAAATAGGTTCGATTAATTACTGGTTTATAAGACTGTTATCAAAGAGTCCAACTTAAAAGGTTTTAAAGCATTCAATATGAGAGGCGAATCCTCACAAATCACTTCGAGCTGCAGACGGTATGCGTGAAACGAGTTTATGGTTAGACGGTTCCGTATATTATTCAAAAATAAAATTAAACCGGTTTTAAAATAATAACTCAACAACAATATAGTATCAAACCTGTACCCCAGAAGGTATAGGCAGAGTTGTATAGTAGACACACCCAATCTTCCAACAATAACCCTGACACCAGGGTTGATGAGGTTGGTAATTCACCTTACAACCCACACGATAGAAAAAGACTCAATTGCCTATGCCAGCTAGCAATGACTAAGTTCAACGTAATAGAGGGTGAACCTATCTTCCAAATATGAATTCAAACTCATAAAGCGAATTCGTCGGTTACCTCATATAATAGAACTATGTTATAGTTTTAAATACCACGTGTAAATGTATATGTATGTATGTATATATATATTATATATGTATGTATATATATGATGTATACTATGTGTATAGTATGCACGTGTAGGTGTTATCGCGTGCTCAGCAGTGAAGGAAAACATCGTGATGAAACCGACATTCCCGAGAAATGCGTTTCGGAGGTATGTGACCTAACCTGTAATGGGATGGTTTTGCCTTCGCGGGTTGGTCAGACAGGCAATCGCTTCAGGTTAGGTAAGCGAACCCCGTGAAAAACGGAATAACGCTATGGCTGTGTGTGTGTTATAGTCTCAAATAACACAACCAGAAATACAAAAAAATATTCCACTGACCCCTAAAACCGAAACAGAAAAAAATAAAAAACACAGATAAAGAGGCAGAAAGGTAAACATTGGACACGTATTGGGCTAAATATAAATGTCTCTGAGAGACATTAAGATAGCACAAGGAATGTTAAAAGCTATTTAATATTATGTTCTGTACAAACTTTATTATGTCTCGGGTGGGTTAAGTAACAAGTTCTAGACTTTAATAAATGTAAATATAGTGCATAAAGTAGTTATTTTTTCAGTACCTATTTAAAATATGAGTTTTCCAGTAGGTAAGTAATTTGGCGTAAATTGGCGCTTAAAGCACTTTTGGACAGAATGAATCAGTCGATTTGTTTTATTTACATGCTTAAATAAACATCCAAAAGTTATTTGAGCCATTTTGATCCATTTATTTGCACCATTCGCATAAAAGTATGTTATTTAATAAGAAAAAATACAACTAACATAATAATTTAATAGATAGTTTAAAATAAAGGACATTCTATTTTACGATTATATTGGTGCTAATTCCTATAAACACCATCTAATTTTATTTTACGTTATATCTGTCATTTTCTTATCCGCCGAAAAGGAAAGAGAAGGGTAATCGACAAGCATAAAATTTATGGAACACACGTCAATTTTAAGCAGAAATCTAAAACAACCCTATAACATTTTCGCATTGGCTAATAACCCGACATAATTAAGCTGACAGCACACGTCAAACGGTTTGCATTTCAGATACCTTTTTGATTCGCCCGGGTTATTCATTCATTTACTCATTCTTCCTAAAATTAAGAGCTGTAAATCATCCGTCCCTTTCCTTTTCGGCGGATAAGAAAATGACAGGTGTAACTTAAAGTACAATTATGAGGTCTCTTCAGGAATCGGGGCCAGTATCGGATTACTGTCCTTGATCTAGTGATGTCAACGAAATCTAAGTATAATGATGAAACTAACTGGACAACTCCCGATGTTTGTGTGTTGGTGTCAGATCTGGCAACCCCATATGCCTAGCTTTGTTATTATAATTATGGTGCGTAGCAACGGGTTAAGAAAGGTTTTTTATAGTACATAATAGTAGTAGCACTTTAATAAACGACGGGAGAAGATTCGTTCGAAAATTTTCAAACGTGACAATTAGTGTGTAGTGTTATTGGCATATCTACTCGATCGATGTTTGTAGCCGTGAATTTCTCCCAAACCTACCTCAGTCCATCCACCGAGACGAGGGTATTTCAATGAACAATATATATCAGACTGTACCTTGATCAAGTATTCTCATATCTGCTAATATGCACCTATAAAATAACTGCCCTATTGCATAAGTACAAATTCGAAATTCAACAATATCTTATTCAGTAGGTAACATAGTTATACTTTTGAATCGTCATTTTTTACATAACGAACGTCTCATACGCCTAAAACTACTGCAGCTTTTCGCAACCTGTATAGGCGAGGAAAAGAAACTACCGAAAAACTTCGGCACGGGGCCCTAAACGTTCTATGAGTTTGAATTCATGTTTGGATCATAGATAATTGATATCACGTGGTTTCCAGAATTTGTGCGCGTTTAATGGGAATAGGCTCGCCCCTATTACATGGGACTTAAACATAGCTGGCGAGGAGGGGTATACAGACCTTTCGGGCTATAGGCGTGATGCTATGCATGAAAAAGTTTGGCGCCTTTTTTTTTTCTTTTCTTTTTTTTTTGACGTGACTTAGGTATTGTAGATTTGCCGCAGATGGCATTAACTACTTGGCCGGACAAATGGGGAGCGCTGAAGGCTCTCACCCGGTATTAAAGTTTAGCGCTTACTGTAAAATATCATGAGACACATCGGTTTTTCTTTTAAATAATAATAATTAATATTTATACTTCCATATTCATCAATTATTTTTATCGAATAGAATTTGAATTTAAAACTAAGTTTACATTTCCACATTCATAATTCCCACGCGGGAATTATAAATATGGAAATTACCTTTTAAGTATTTTGTATTCGGAAATGCAATGCGTTCGAAAACCACTCGAGTCAACTTAAGGAATAGGTACCATGAAATAATTTTATAAATACATTCCAAAGAGATTCTGCTTCCTAGCACAAACTCAGTGATTTACGTGCATCTTGAAAGGCCTCCATGTAAATCTCATGCTATCTAGTGCTCGTGTATAACTCAGATGTAGTCACGGAATAAACTCGTCACCATATCCTGTGTGACTAGGCCTTAGACCTTATTGTTAACATGGGGACGTACACATTGATACGCTGTTTGATATTTCCACGACATGCCATAAGTAGAACCTATTTATTTTGAGAAACTAACATGCTTAAAGGATGTGTCGTAGACTTGCAAACTGAATATATATAGGTTTAAAGAATCATTATTCTCTATAAGAACACAAATTCACTTCCTTGAGAATTCATAAAATAAGTATGGTTAGGTTATGTATTAATATGGTTAAAAGATTAAAATATTAGACTAACGAGGCTTCACCTTTAAGTTATCAGCAAATATTTTAAAGACAAAAAAGGTGAGATGGGTTTTTGTATTTACGTAGGTAGGTATCATCGTTTCGCTAAGAGCGTTATCACTGAAAAAAGCATTTGGTTTTAAATGTTTACAGAAATAGTGACTACATACATACAGAGGTACATACATCGCAACGTGAATTAGGTATCCCTCACCGAGGTTTCAAGCATTATTTGAGCTTTTTTTACTGTTATGATCTGTATATATCTAGCTCAGAAGGCATATGGTCACTAATTCCAGAGCCACGTTCTTGTCGGTGTAGCATTCTCCATTCTTATCTATCAAAGGCCAATTCTTTCACTTCCTTATAAGACACGACATTCAACTTCTATTTAATCAGGGGGTTAAAAACCACACGGCGGCAAAGAGGAACACCGTTGGGTTTTAGTGGGTATACCGGGTGGCGACACCCGGGGAGTCCCACATAACCACGTCGTCCCCCCGGGCGGCGTGGTATGCGTGACGCATTTCCTAATGTCAAAAAAAAGGGGGGTTAAAAAAGGCCACATCGAAGCAATTCATCTAAAAAAGCAATATTGCTATTTGACAGTTGTTTGCATTGCGCACTTACTTTTATATGCGCAAATGTCAAATTGCAATATTTCTTTTTAGATGAATTCCCCTAAGAAAGCAACTAAACCCCCCCCCCCCCCCCCCCCCAAACCTAACTAAGAAGACATAGAGTAAAAATTAATCCGACTATGATACGAACAGTGCAACAATGTCCTTAGTCGCGATGTCTGAATCAAGCAATCTCGTGGACGGGTGAATGGTCGGGTTATCTCTGAATAAAGTGCGACTCACGCGCACGGATCGGCCCACGGCGGCGTCTGCGCATCTACCTTACGAGCCTGATAAAACGAATAGTTTACACCTTTATTATACATATTTGTGATTTTGTCTGTTTCAGAGTATGATTGTAGATAGTAGGTACCTACTTGTTATATGAAACTTAAAATAGACAATAAGTTAAAAAAAATCGTCAATTTTTGAGGTTTTTAATGTGATGTCGTAAATAATTTCATTTTTCCTCAGCATTGCACCCGAGCGAAGCCGGGGCGGGTCCCTAATTATTTATAAATCTTAAAAAAAAGACAAATCATTCGTATTTTATTTTTATGATTCCTTATACATAATATCTTAACTAATATCGGATTAACATGTTCTTCTTCTTCTGTCGTGTGGGTGGTGGGGTGGAGTAAGGTTGATGGTACTCCACCCCACCACCCACACGACAGAAGAACCATCAACCCTTGTGTCAGGGTTACTATTGAGCCGCCAAAGGCCCTGACGTGACTCATATAACGACTAGTTGCTTACATCGCAGTAGGTAAGTAGTAACCGGGACCAACGGCTTAACGTGCCTTCCGAAGCACGGATCATCTTACTTTCCGCCAAGCCTGTTCAACGTATTCTTTAACCATTTATTGTTATTGTAAGTCACTGTTGCCATGTCCTTATAAAGAAAATAAATAAATAAAAATAAAACAAAATGTGTTTTACATTATTTATAACTCTTATTTTAAAAAGTCGAATGCGTATTTAATTTTTATGATTCTTTATACATAATATCCGAAAACTAACGGATAATCCGAAATTATTTAATATCCGTATCCAAAACAGACACTTAATTTCCATAACATGCCTGAAAGATACTAATCTAAGAATGGAAGAATTCAAAATTATTGTGTAGGTAATTCGTCGTTACACAATAAATGAAGCACTTATGTACAGTCATGAGCAATATAATGTACCCACTTTAGGACTGTCGCACTAACATATTTGACATTTGGTGAGACTTACAGTTCAATTTGTCAAAAAATGTTAATGTGACATGGTACCAAAGTGTATACATATTAATGCTCGTGACCGTACAGCTTTTAGTTTAGATCGAGAGCAAAGAAACTGTTACCTACCTAGTCTCTTCTGAATTTAATAGGTAGATATATTCGAGTAGCACGTGCTTTACATGATTGGAATGTATTTTGAACTGTATAATAATATACATATTTATACGAGTAGTATACGCCGCAAAGAGTATAGATAGGGACGTCCGTTTTTATGGTTTTGAACAAAAGACAATCATAAATGTCTCGATACAAAAATACAGTATAGAGAATAAGAATACAGTGTAGAGTAAGTGGTAGAAAAAGTAACAAATATACCTATTTTTATTAAAGCTTACACAAGTCAACATGAAATATTATTAGTAGAGCCACATCAAAGTTAGTTAACATCACTAACAGAATTCAGAATTCATCCCCTCCAAATATAACTCCTAGTCTGGCAATAGCCCGAAAATAAACATCCAAAAGAAAAAAAATAAACCGTACAAAATCAAAAGTCATTAATGTCCAATAAGTTAAAAAGTTAAGTGACGGTAATAATAAATCATTTTTTATTTCATCTCTGTACCAATTTTTCCGAGTCTTTTTTTCATCAATTTAACACGAACAAAAAGTGGCACTCAATTGTAAGCTTTACGCATCCAATTCTTTTTTCGTGGGCAACCCGTTTAACGATTTGGACCAATCAGAGGGCGCGGTGAGCGGGCGCGCGCCACCTCCTGCCCTGCTATTGGTTGATCTGTTGGAACAGATTGTGCGATGGCGGGAAACAGCTTTAAGTTTAGGGCATCTCATTCTTACGATAGCCAGTGCGAGGGTCAGGCGCTGGAATATCGATATCGACTGTTTATTTTATAAATTGTCCATTGTTGAATTGATTATTATGACAGACAGCCACAACTCACATTAATATAATATCCTATTTGGGTAGGTAGAGTCACAGTCATCGGAAGGGTTAATCACCCTAAAAAGTTTTGATGAAAGGTCAGATAGTTACGTTAGGTTAAGTTACCAAATCGTATCACCCATATAATTTGTCGATTATGTTGGAAAGGATTATAATAAGTACCAGTAGATTTTTGTGATATCTTCTATATTCTATAATATAACATATCGTCACTGGAAAGGCAAAATTACGTAAGCGCCAAAATAGGTATTTTGGGTTTTTTATATATTCGGAATCAGCGTTTCATTCTGCGTCGATCTGTCTGGGCAGCATTGCGATACGAGGACTTTTTTGGCGCTTACGTAAATTTAAAAATAGTTGACTTTTTTCAATTCCAGTTTCTTAAACGACAAGATTTTGGTGTTTTTTTCGTGACTGGTGTATAAGTAATATTGTGTTCCTATATAATAACTACATATTAACTTTAAGTAAATTTGGCATTCTATAGTTTGAAAAGTATCATTTTATTAGTAATTTTGGACTACTGAAAATAAAAAATAGACTATGTATAAGTCATTTTTATTTACAGCTTTTAAAATAAGTAAGGCGTATAAGAAAAAAATGTCTTAGCATGTTTATGCAGTGAATGGCGTATAAGTAATTTTGACTTACAGAATTTAGAATAAGTAAGGCGTGTACGTAAATTTGCCTTCGCATTTTTATGCTGTTATTAAGCAAGTTTGTGGGCTAGCAGTAAGTTTCCCAGGAAGTTATTTTTTAACAATAGGTCTAAAAGTAAAACTATTTTAGAATTGATTTTATAATTTATTAGCGACCCGCCCGGCTTCGCACGGATGCAATGCTGAGGAAAAATGAAATTATTTACGACATCACATTAAAATCCTCAAAAATAACAGTATTTCTACACTATTTATTGGATGTTATTATACTTACCTATAAACTTTCCTCTTGAATCACTCTATCTACTACAGAAAATTGCATCAAAATCTGTTGCGCAATTTTAAAGATTTAAGCGTACATAGGGATATAGGGACAGAAAAAGCGACTTTGTTATACTTTTTAAGTTCTGTCGTTTGCATATTTAGCGCCAATTTTGAATCGAGAACTCAAAATTCAAATTTGTTGGAATTTCGAATATCAAAACAATTGAAAGCATTAGGATTAATGCAATTGTTTAGTCACAGCGTTGGTTTGAATCTGTCAGGTCACGTCCGAAAATGAATCTTACAAAGAAAAATGTTCTATAACTTTCGAAGAGGCCTACCGCGACTTCAGTGTTTCAAACAGTTAAAATCTCTATTCCACGATGAAGTGCCATGTCTGCGAACCATCGAACGCTGGTATTTAGAATTCGAGCGTGGACATCCGCCTTCACTGAAGATAATATCGTTGCTGTGAGACAACTAATCCTCAAAAATCGTCATGTCACATACCGAGAATAGAGGTGTTATTAGGCATTTCAGGGACAACCATTTAAACGATATTGCAAGAGGCACTTGGTGTGAGAAAACTAGTTTGCCGTTGCATCCCGCATTTTCTGACGATCATAAGGTAGCCCGCGTCAGATGGTGTAAGAAAACTCTTCAGAGGTTCAACCGAGGAGAGTCAAATCACGTGTACGACATCATCAGTGGTGACGAATCTTGGATTTATGCTATTATCCTGATTCCAAACAACAATCCACAGTTTGGGTCTTCCAAAACGAGTCAAAGCCGACTAAAGTTGTTCGCTCTCGAAGCACTTCAAAGAAGATGGTGGCTACCTTCGTGGAGAAAATCGGTCATGTTGCGACAATTGCACTTGAAGATCGTAGGACGGTTAATGCGGATTGGTATACCACAATTTGTTTACCACAAGTCATCGCCGTACTTCGAAAATCTAACCCAAAGCGACGCATGATGATGCGCAGGGGTGCAGGATGCTGCACCATGACAACGCAAGCTCACACACCGCTCGTCAAACGATTATTTGAAGCAGGAAAACGTAGAAATTCTTGACCATCCTCCATACAGTCCTGACCTAAGCTCCAATGATTTCTTTACATTTCCTAAAATTAAAAAAGAAACTCTTCGCGGTCAAAGGTTCCAGTGCGATGAAGAAGCGGCCAACGCTTTCAAGTCAGCCATTTTGAACACCTCTACTTTGGAGTGGAATAAATGTTAAATAATACCTGGTTCGAGCGAATGGAAAAGTGTATTAAACTTCGTGGTAAATACTCTGAAAAACAATAAGGGGAATTATTGAGGAATTAGAAATTATTGAGGAATTAAAAAGACTTGACCCTTCCAGAGACTTGACTAGACTTAGAGCCACGTATGCTTGTCCTAATTCAAACAATTTTGAGCCCAAATATACTACTGCATGGTCGACTGTGCTGCAAGATATAGCCCACTAGGGCTCTGTTTTCCGCATTTAGACTCTAAGGTGGCCCATTATGCGTGTAATTGTTGACTACGTAAGCCAACCTATCTCCTTCCAGAAGCTCAGAAGCCTCCTGGGGATTTCCCAGGCTTCGCGGAGCGACCCCATTCCTTTGAGGATTTTTACCCATTGTGCCGACACTCCCGTGCATTCCAGGATTACATGGGGGGCAGTTTCTTCTGCGTCCAGACAGCCTCTGCAAAGTGGGCTGTCCGTTATCCCTAAGTTAAATAGGTGCTTGTTGAGTGGGCAGTGACCCGTTATACTGCCCACTACTATTCGGAGGTCATTGCGGTTTAAGCGAAGCAGTCGGCGAGTGAATTGGATATCATAGACATGATATCCTTCGACAGTCTGCATGTGGGCAGCTGTGCCCATCTGTCGTTGTGTAGTTGCTGGTCCCTTACCCACGAGCGTAACTGACTGAAAGGTATCGGCAGGATTGGTTCGGGTCCATATACCCTGGTGTCTGATCCTCTCCTTGCCAGTTCGTCGGCGGCATCATTACCCAGCGATCCACTGTGCTGCCCTGCATATTATGGACGGTGGATGCCAATAACAAAATTAAGGGCAACATCCTTCTTTCAGTCATTTTGTAATATCGTCCATCTTGGATTTGAAATTTTGACATAATGACAGTATTCTACTAGTGTAGTCCTATCATTTGATACCCATATTGAGGGGGTTGTGGAAAAATATGTACCTAGTCCGCTATTTTGGAACGGCGGCCATCTTGGATTTTAAATTTTGACATAATCACAGTATTCTACTTGTGTAGCTATTTCATTTGATACCCATATTGAGGGGGTTTGGAAAAATATGTAATCCCCCATTATGTACCGGCTGCCATCTTAGATTTATAATGTTATTGATTTTATTATATTGTATTGACATCGGAATTAAAGGTGCGTACCAAATTTCAGATCAATCAGACAACAGGAAGGTACTTAAATTGCAATATCTAATTTTGATACAAATATACCGTACGGGTTTAGCTAAATAAAACCGTTTAACCCTTTCACGGACAGAAACCATGGGTCATTGGTGGTTCATAATAGGTAGTATGACACCTTGGAATCGGAACGTCCGTATACGTTCTGTCTTTGAAAGTGTTAAAAAGAAACTTTTACAAACAGATAACGGGTTGTACGCTATTATTTATATTTTATGAAACTTTATTTCTGGCACTTCAGTATTTTAATAGCTATTTTTATAAATCAATTGAAGTAATAAGTAATTTAAGGAGGTATTAAGAATAATTATTTGTCTCTTACGTCTTTTTACCCATGTAAGATATTACAAAAACTTACTTTAAAGAATCTTTGGTGAACTGACATAATCAATCGATCACTTTTTAGGCAATTTTCACATAATGAAAGCAGATGTGTAAAAGTCGTTACAGTAACTTTTACTCCGCTAACATTAGAGTATTATTATATTTAAAGAAATATTGTCGTTCTCGTATGCATTGTCGTAAGAGCTGTAAGTAATTTTGCTTCCAAATAATATTTTAACCAGATGGCGGTTGAGTAAATTTGCTTTACTGTAAACTGAAGTCATTTTTACGTAAGCGCCACTATATCTTAAAATAGCAATCCAACTGTTATGATATGTATTGCTGGACATAGAAAATTAAAAAACAATGTAACCTTACATTGACATCATCTAAATTGGATAATTGGGTAAAAAGTTATGATAAAAAAACGAAAAAATGAAACTTTAAACGGCTTTTTCTCGAAATGGCCTTTTGGCGCTTACGTAATTTTGCCTTTCCAGTGACGATATAATCGATAATGAGTTTTATGTCTAACAAAAAAGTTAGCCTAGAGATGCTTTCTTTTTACCAATCAACATAAAATATCCTTTGGAATACGACTTAAAACGGTTATGACTTCACAAGCAGGTATAATTCGAAAATTATTCAGTGCCGCTGCCGCCAGCCTAGACGTGGTACTTACCTAAGTACTTAAGTAAATATTTATTATAAAAAAATAAGGTCTTACGGGATTATTATGAACGTCATAAAATGAACGTACTACAAATTACAACAGACAAGAATAACTACACTGAAAACGCTCCAAGAATAATAAAAAATAAAATAAGCCAAACTTACATGTTTTTTGTACTATTGAATAAATAATTGAGAAATTAATTTATTTTTAAATTTAAATAAAAAAATAAAATATTTCATCGACACACCTACATCCCTACAGGATCTAATTGAGACGGAACTGCGAACTTCTAAACGACGCTGAGTCGCGATCGTTTGCGGCCACAAATGACATTTAAATCGATCCCTCTTGCGCGGGACACGGTCTATTTTTTATGCCACGTCACAAACTAATCGAACATTTTTAACACTTTGTAGGTTTTATAGAAGCTGTATTTTTACTTAAACGGGTAAGTTTTGCTACTATGTTAAATATAGCCCGTTAATTAGCCCTATATCTATCTACACTGCCTGTACGAGAGACACTTAACAGAAGTCAATATTGTTTTGACAGCTGTCAAATAAATCTTTGACAGCTGTCAAATAAATCGGGCCTTTAGTCGTTTCGGGCCGCAAATGGTTTCGACCACAGTGCGACTATGAGCTGAGTAGAGTAAAAACTCTTTTTGAATGGATCGTATAAATCATCGAAGAACTTTTTTGTAAGGGGTCGAATCGGACCGCACAGTAGAGATAGTACCTACATGTACTTACTAAATGTCATTTTACCCTGTGGTAAATCGACCCATTTCAAAAGTTACCTGGAGCAATTCGCAACGATTTAACGACAGCGTTGCAAAACGACCCAGTTAAAAGTCCAAACCCGAAAGGTACTTAGAGTAAGTCTTTAAAATTGACAAATTAAATTAAAAATCTACTAGAATAAGGACCATTAAGTCTTCCATAAACGATCGGTTAGGTACAGTCATGAGCAATATAATGTACCCACTTTAGGACTCTGTCGCACTAACATAATTGACATTTAGTGAGACTTACAGTTCAATTTGTCAAAAAAGTTAATGTAACATGGTACCAAAGTGTATCATATTAAGGCTCGTGACCGTACATAAGTACGTATGGTAATTTATGGTATGAATCTGTAAGCAAAATGACTTATAATTATCAAATACTAAGCACTTACTAATTACTACAATAAAGACTCATCAATGCCATCACTTTAACGATATTCGACCTCTGTAGCGCGTGTTCTACGTCAATTTACTTCACATGGCTTTTTGGTTCCGATGTAAACGCATGATTAGATAAGTTGTGTCCACACCGCATCGTAATTTATTCTTCTTCTATCGTGTGGGTTGTGAGGTGGAGTACCAACCTCATCAACCCTGGTGTCAGGGTTACTATTGAGCCGCCAAAGGACCCTGACATGGCTCATGTAACGACTACTTACTTACATCAGTAAGTAGTAACCTGGACCAACGGCTTAACGTGCCTTCCGCAACACGGATCATCTACTTTCGGACAATCATAGTATAACTTTTAGAAGTCACTTAAAATGGTTTACATACAGAGTGTTAGTGACATCGTAACGAAAACTCTGAGGGAGGGTTCAGACCATGATTCTGAGTTGACATCAAGTGGAATAATTAAAGCACATAAAACAATGTATCAAGTGGAATTTTCTATCGCAAAAGTATGGAACTAAAAATAATTAAAAAAACACTAAAATTTTCATGAATTAAGATAGGAAATACCCCTTGATGTCAACTCAGAATCATGGTATGAATCATTACCCTCAGTATTCGTTACGGTGTCACTAACACCCATACCTACTTGTATGGCTACCTGTACGTACTTTAAGTGACATCGTAACAAATACTGAGGGGGATGATTCACCTCATTATTCTGAGTTAATGTCAAGTGGAATTTTCCATCGCAAAGCTACAGAATTGAAAATAATTTAAAAAAAAAAACAAAAAGTATCATGAATTTTTGCGACGGACAATTCCACTTGATATTAACTCGGAAACATGGTCAGAATCATCCCCCTCAGTATTCGTTACGATGTCAATAACACTACATACATAAACTCACGCCCGTAAACCCTAATAGGGTGGGCAGAGCCACAAGTAATCATAGTCATCTTGTAGCCACTATTAACACGAGATCCTAAGTTATATATGATGATAGATAGAACCTACTGGAGAGAAGATATCATCCTATCGCCCATAATAAAAGTGATTTTTCTAAAAGGCGCTTACGTGAGGATATTGTATAGTCAGGTTTAGTATAGGCGCACCTTTAAAACTAAAATGGCTACCCTCGTCTCAATACGTTTGTCTTTACGGTTGATTCTCCTTTACACTGCGCCCAGTAATTTGCTATGAAGCTTCATCTATCATTCGTAACTAGTGTTATTATGTTCCTATTACACTGCACGTGTGTTTGTGCCATATTAACTTTCGAGTAATTTTAGAGTAGTTTTATTACTACGGAGGCCGTAATGGGAATCGATGTCATTAGCGATGACGAGGATTATGTAATGTACCTAAGTACCTATGCGTCGATGTCGATAGGTACTTAATATATTATTTATTGTAGTGGTAAATACACACTTCTCATCGAAAAAATCGAAACACCTCGTAGTTAGAATAGAATAGAAGTTTATTGCAAGTCACAAGTTATACAAGGCGTTGTAGTAAGTTTCGTAAGGATTATCAGAAAAAGAAAAATGACCTGAGTTAATATTACATACATAATAAGGATTCTTTTTTCTGAATGTGTTAATGTTCCAAATTCAAATTTTAATGAAAGTGTGTGTTGTACGAAAATTCGGGTGTGAAGCGACTTTTTTGATGAGCTGTACGGTCACGAGCACTAATATGATACACTTTGGTACCATGTCACATTAACTTTTTTGACAAATTTAACTGTAAGTCTCACTAAATGTCAAATATGTTAGTGCGACAGAGTCCTAAAGTGGGTACATTATATTGCTCATGACTGTACCTATTAGATACCTACATAAATAATTTAAATAACCTATAAGAAGTATCTGTAGACACCAAGTATTTTTTTATAAAGGTAGATAGGTACATGAACTCACAGCTGTTATTCCCAATGGGTTTGACAGAGGCACAGACACAGGAGGCAAGTTATCAATACGTCATGTATTTTTTTATTGAGGATTAACAATATTAACATTGTGTAAGTAGGTATGATGAATGATTGTCATGTCAGTGGCATCTTGCGGCCTGTATTAATAACCCACAATGACATCAGGGTTGGTGAGGTAGGTTATTCACCTCAGCACAACCCTGTGAATAAGCTGTTGAATTAAGTTAGTAGGTACTTTACATACCTAACTGGGCTATGCAACATAATAATGTGCTTTACAACATAAACATTGTGTGAAGATTTTAATTTATTTATTGTATTTGTAGGTACACAATAAGAACAGATAACATGAACATACAAAGAAAACAGTATAGGTAAGCTTTTTTGCTTTTCTATTTAACTTTTTAAGAAACAATAAGGTTTCTACGTGTATTGCATATTTCAAAGTCTTATATTGTTAAAAGTGTAAAATATTAAAAATTACTCGTAGTTAGTCGATGCCTCTATTTTAATAATTGTTCAAACACTATAAAAACCTACGCCTTTTGCCATCTAGCGTCCAATAGCAATACTAAAATAATACTGTGTTGTATAGGTAAGTAATACGCTTAATAGTTCCGTTACTTGTCCACAGATGGCGCATACAGTAGTTTTCTATTTTACTCGTTAGATGGCGTATGTTAAGTGTAATAAATACGTGGCTATTTTACTAAAATTTTAAATAATACCAATATACCTACCTAATCCCTAAATGTAAGCAGATGTCACGTCGTAAGAAAAATGTACCTAATGCCGTGGCTAGTATATAAAATATGATACATACTAAGTAGGTAAGTACTTACCCAAAAAAGCTTTTATAATCATCCATCGGCCAATATTCCAAATCCAAATGTTTTGAACAGACTGAACGGGTTTTATGTGGTCACAAATTCACAAGGCTCTATACTATAGACACAATAAAATACCTAAATAAGCACTTACACTCCACTAACGAAGTCACTGAACTACTTAATTATATTCATATTATTTTTCACTAAACACTTAGCATAGGTACAATTGTATTGGAAATTATTTGCATATTTTGATAAACCATCACCATGAATATTAACGTAATGAGCCGCGCGGGCGCGGCGGCGCGGTGGCAACTGACAGAATAGACAGATCGAACGAATTGGAACGAATTTCAAATCAGACGAACTGTTACAATATGAAAGAACGTAACCTTGTACTAGCGGCGTTCATTAAAAAAATTCGGACATATCTATAAAATATACCTCCTTAAGTTAATGTAAGGCTTTAAAAATATTTATCAGTTTTTTTGTAATTGCAAGTGGGTGATATTTAAACAGACGTCTATTTATTAGCATTATTGTCAACTAAATATCTACCTTGTAGGCACTCTGAAATTACAAAGCGAGCCGTCATCAGTACGCATCTAAAACATTATACATATAAACATATTAGCCGCTGTCAATGCGTACTATTATTTGTTCTGTGCGGCTATTAAGCCACTATAAATACAACTCGCCATATAGGTAGGTAGGTAGTACCAAACAGTATGCTTCTAAAATATTTTCATCGTTTAAAATATTATTTTAGTTATATTCATGTGCCGTTATTCAATAACAAAAATACGTCATATTATAATCAGATCCCTGGAGATATCTATGTATTTTCTTATATTTTTGAGGAGCACATTTTGAAGTTGAAAAAACACATAATGCATTTTTTTCTTTTATGCAAAATTTAAAAATTTGTTTCTGCGTAAATAAGCAAATAAGATAAAAAAAATGCCTTTTTTAATCCTTTCCAAAGTAAAGAATACAACTATTATGTATTTATTTAACGCCGCTGTTACAAGGTCACTTTATTTCTTCGGATGGCGTCTAGCGGTCTAGACTGTAGGTATTCTTTATTTGAATTTCCCCGCCCCAGCCTAACCTAAACGACCCTACAAATAACGATCACAGTGCAGTAATAATAAGGTCGATTTTTTTTGAATAAAAATTTATGATTAACGAGAAATTGGTGGATAGATGTAATACAAGGACCAAGTAATAGCTAACTTAAATAAATTCAAACGTCATTGGTAGCAAATCCTACCAAAATGTCCAAGGATAGGTACCTACCTATTACAAAAATGAAACTCTTCGAATGTGGAAGACTCTGAGGTCGTGTTCAAGATAAATTATGAAATTCTGATTAGGTACTAAATAAAGACAGATCTAAAACTAATGAAAATAAAATTTCTTTTTCTATTTAAATAATTTATGAATTTTCATCAAGAAAAATGTAATAGGTAATAAGTCCGATATTTTATTATGTTTTTCGATGACGTCATGGTGTGCTTTTTCCAAGCTTTTTCATACAAATTCCATTGTAATTTCTTGTCTTGACGTTTAGTATCTACAAAGTAACTGATTTGACTAAGTAGGTAGGTACTAGTTGGAAACTAGTGTAATTGGGAATAGCATAACCATGAGTTCGTGTGTTGTGTCCTAAAGACATAGGTAGACCTACACGGAGTGATTAAACATAATATAATAAAATAAATCACAGAGTTTTTTATTAATCACATTTTATTTTCAATATACGAGCAATATTGTTGTCAACATTTTTATAATAATTATTCGCATTACAATATACTTACAAGCTTAATAATGTAATAATTTATTTAAATATTATAATTGTTGTCATTCGAATCAGGTGCCTAGTTTTAAAAATTAAATTATAATTAGGTAGTATATTTTTTTTTAAAAGATTTTCCTCTTTTAATAAAGAAAGTATAATTTGACTGTTTACAGTTAATATTACAATAGGAGTGATTCAGAATCGAAACCGTTTGAATTAAGACTTTAGTCAAATTCAAACTTCGAAGATCAAAATAAAATTCAAAACACTAAATGTACCTACCAAGCACCAACTTTATAATAATAAATACATAATATAATTAAATACTAACTTATTCTTTATATTTAGGTACTCAACATCTGTAATGCATAAATCCAGCCTGTTATGCATAGGAGATGTTAGCTAAAGCAAAACACATTCATAGATAAGAATGAAAACTCACGAAAACACAAGTGCAAAATATGTTTCTCTCGTACTTATAATATTAATTGAATCTTAATACCTGATTTAATCAGGTAAATGTTGAATCAGTTATAAAAAATCTTTGGCACATTTTATTCATTAACTTTCTTAGCGCTATGCAAAACTGAAAAGCTTTACCACTTTCTCCCTTATTTTGTGTGGTAGTGGAAAAGTTTAAAAAAATATACATTATTACAGTTCCAATATACCTATACTTAAATTGACAGCGAATTGTGCCAACCGAATTGTAATTCGTTGAAGAATGCAATAGTTACATCCATCCGAAACAGCGGCCCTAGCAAAATATTTAGGTGGTGCGACACCTCAAAGTGGAACCCTTCAGCTTCTTAAAATACTCATTTCGATTAGTTTACGGCCACCGAAATTTACCTATTATTTTTAAAAAAAAAAGATGTTTTCGGCTACCCGGTATAAGTTTTATGTGGCTGCAATCTAACCCGATGAAGTTTAGTTTGTGGCCAGGGTGAACCAGTCTTGGGTGGTTTTGGCCCCCTCCCTATTTCGGCGCCCAGTGCGCACCGCCCTAGGGCCGCCACTAATCCGAAATCACGGAGTTACAGGAAAGCGTGACTTTACATGTTGCGGAGGTCCGTGTTGCTGTATGCATGTTTCTGATGTCGTACAAGTTACAATCAGCTATATTACAAATGCCGTTTTGTTAGAACGCGACGGATCATTCACCAGCAAAGCCACTCACCACTGATAGCTTGATCACACCCACCGAGTGGACGGGCGAGACAGTGCGGGAAAGCGCAGGGTGGGTACTCGGCCTAGCAAATAGAACAGGGGTCGAGTAGCTATCTCGCCAAATAACTCGGCCGAGCGCTCGGCCGTGCACTCGTTGTAATGTTCATACACACCGAGTACTCGGCCGAGCGCACTGTCTCGCCCGTCCACTCCGTAGGTGTGATCAAGGCATGACTCTAACTATTAATATCTCCGGCATTAGATAAAAATATTGAAAAACGGATTTCTGATTACTCAAGCACGCTCGTCGTGCATGCTTTTTCATGCTCACGTGAGGAGATTGCAAAAATCAAAGTCAACTATCCAATGAAACGAATACTAAAGAAATAAATAAGATACATAGTTTCAAAATATAGATATAAGCTTAACAGATCATTCGTTTTAAACGCTCACAGATTAAAATTCCGTATGCAGATCAAAATCAACTAAATACCTCCTACTCCTGTCATTCCTCTAACTCAAACTCACGCTTTGTCCGGCCAAGTAGTTAATGCCATCCGCGGCAAATCTACAATAAGTCACGACAAAAAAACCTAACTCTCGTATTGGCTTCTGTAAACTTTTAAGTTAGGAGTTCCCAAAAGCGGATAGACTAGGTACTTGCTGAGTAATAATGTCATCTAAAAAATACAAGTAAGTAAGTTTAAAAACTAAAATTCGACTACGGAAAAAAGTATGAAACAAGAAATTAGTCCTCCGAATACTTAGTGATGTTTAGGAGTTAGCCGCGGCAGTTTGCCGTGGTAAATGAATTCTTAGGACAAATTGGCATAAACGCACAAGCCTCATTTTTACCGACTTCAAAAAAGGAGGAGGTTCTGAATTCGAACGTACATTTTTTTTTATGTTTGTTCGGGCATAACTTCGTCGGACATGAATCGATTATTGCTTTGCCGCGTTCTGGTAAAAGTAAGATCAGAAAAGTAACCTTTCCGCTCTATGAATAGTTTGTTGAAGACTCATGTGGACTTTTGGAAGTACCCAACTGCATTCCTCCTCATTCATATAGCTATTAGGTGTTTCTAAAGTTACGAGTTTTATTCTGGGAGCGTCTGCAGTAGTTGTAAAATTATTGGAAAGTATCAAATAGATCTGCATTTCTGTCGTGTTTGTACCGCTTCGGCTGGTTGTCGTCGTCATCTGCGTAGTCGCAGGACGCCAGGACCTGGAAAATTATTGAAATAACTAATACTGGCATGGGGCGATCTACCTTATAGGTAAAGTTTCATTCAAAACGTAAAGTCGATTGAGAATTCAATCAACAATCGATTACCGAGTGATGTGTTCCATAAAAAGCATTATGAAGAGTATAGGTACTATTCCTTAGTACCTTTTGATGAACAGATGTCCCTGTTTTAGCTCATTCGCGCGATATTTTATTTTTTTGACATGACTCGTGTAATGACTACTTACTTACATCAGCAAGTAGTAAATGAGACTAACGGTTCCAACGAACCGGATCTTAGCTTCGGACAATCGGGTGATCAGCATGTAATATCCTAACAAAACTAGGATCACAAAGTGATAAGGCGAAGTGTGAACTTATATGTATACAAATGTAAGTACTTTGTTTCTTATGTAAATGACATGTAATATGTTGGAAAATAAGAAATAATTCTCTTTAACCAGATTTTTGTGATACCCCCACCGGAATTTGAACCCTGGACCTCCGGGTCAAACCCGCCGTTCAACCACTAGACCACGGAGACCGTATAACTTATTTATAACCCAGAGTATGTGACGAAGTCAATTGAAACTCACTCGCTCACTAATAGGCTTTCCCTCCAGCAGATACTTTAGCTTGTTCATCTGGCACGGGCTCAGGATCCTCTCCAGGTTACTGCTGAAAAAAAAGAACAAAAAATATAAAAGAAACTTCTACACTACTATCTACTACCACTTCGGAACGTGTTTTCGCTGAGAAGCAGCAACAGTGAAAGAGTAAGACATGCTATGAGGAACTTTTCAGGCCACATTCTCCAAAAATACGATACGGTTCACCACCTACCACGTTGGTGTAACAGAAAGCACAGTGAGCTGTAGGTACTTAGATCATCTTGCTACAGATGTACTTGCATACAAAATACAGAATACATAACATGTCGTTACAAATCAATTACAAAAAGATAAACATTGTCAATAGGCAAAAACACCGATATATCAAGGGAATATTATTACATACCTATTACAGCCTATTACTCATTAACTTATCAATGATTACATATTATTATAATATTTATTATCGATAACAATTGGGTCGTGTACTAGGTTCAAGATAAATTATGAAATTCTGATTACTAAATAAAGACACATCTAAAACTAACGAAAAACATTTTCTTTTTTCTATTAAACTTATTTATGAATTTTAATCAAGAAAAACGTAATAATAAGTCCGACATTTTGTCACGTTTTTCTATGACGTCACAGAGTGCTTTTTCATACAAATTCCATAGTAATTTCGTGTTTTGACGTTTAGTAAAAAGTAACTGATTTGACTAGTTGGAAACTAGCCTATTATAATTAATAATTACATTACTTTTTTGTCAATTACGATTTGTTTTGTCATAAGCTCTTTTATTTCATAAAAGTGAATACCCCATTGGGATATAGTTGCGAGCTTATGTTATGTTCGTTGTTGCAGGAGCGGATCTAACTTTTATGTCAGGGGGGGTTCACCAGGTAGGAGACAGCCTATCTCCGAAGAAAATTGAATAAAAATTGCAGTGGCCACCCATGACCCAACCTGTCGCCCAGGGGGGGGGGGTCATGACCCCCCATGACCTCTCCCCCCTGGATCCGCCTTTGGTGGGGTGTTAGATCAACGACCGACCTCATCAACCCTGGTTTCATGATTATTGAGCCGCCATAGATATTATTTTCTGTTCTAAATGAGCTGCCAAAGAACCCTTGAGGAAGATGTCTTGCCATGCCCCTGACATGCTTCATGCAACGACTTCATAGTAGCCGAGAAAGACTAATTATACGAGAATACAATACATACGAGATATCCCTCAAGTCTTCACTCCTCTTATGCCCGTCTCGCTTCCCATTGGTCCAGCCGCGGGAGTACTGGAATGTCTGCGCAGTGACAGCTGACAGCGTCACTAGGATCAGGAGTGTTGTTATGTTCGTCACCATACTGGATTCTGGGGACAATTTTTTTTTTATTCATTTATTGCATCACGCCTGTGTCCTGGAAGGAGTAGGCAGAGTTGTAGAATATATAAACACAAATCCTGGAAACTGCGTCTTGTCAATTATCTATGATCCAAACAGGACTTCAAAGTCATAAAGTCTAATTCAGTAGTTTAGAGCCCGAGTCGAGAATCGAACCCGTGACACAGTGACGGAAGGCATGCGTTCTCCGAACAGGGCTAGCACAAATTGTTTACAATATTTAATTATGATATAACTTAACTCCGTGGTCTTTTGGAGCGTTAGGCTCACGATCTGGAGGTCCGGGTTCGATTCCCGATGAGGACATTGTCGAAATCACTTTGTGAGACTGTCCTTTGTTTGGTAAGGACTTCTCAGGCTTGAATCACCTGATTGTCCGAAAAAGTAAGATGATTCCGTGCTTCGGAGGGCACGTTAAGCCGTTGGTCCCGGCTATTAGCCGTAAAAACACCTCCACCAACTCGCATTGGAGCAGCGTGGTGGAGTATGCTCCATACCCCCTCCGGTTGATTGGGCGGAGGCCTGTGCCCAGCAGTGGGACGTATATAGGCTGTTTATGTATGTATTTAACTTAACTACATGCTTCTCTGATTGACTGACACTAAAACCCTGTATCACATCCCCCTCCCCGCGCTTCGGTCTTACTTTAGTAACATAACATAACATAACAAATACTTTATTGCACAAACAAGAAAAAACAAAATACAAAACAAAAGAGAAATAGAATTAGTACAATAGGCGGCCTTATTGCTAAGTAGCAATCTCTTCCAGGCAACCTTTAAGTATAGGAGATATTGAATATTAAGTAATATAGCGGGATAGTGCAGCATGGGAATACTTGTGCATTTAAAAATAAATACACTTTCGACCATATAAACTACATAATAATAATACACATAATTATAATTGTTATAATAAATAAATATCACTACTTAAACTACTACATATACTATGGAAGAAAAGGAGTAGATAGATTGTGAAGATGAAGAGGAAATAGAGGTAAGGAAATGCGCCTTGACTTGCCGTTTAAAGGACTCCAATGACGAAGCTCTCCTAATGCTTTCAGGCAGAGAATTCCACAAACGGACAGCTTGCACCGCTTTGCTTTAGTCTTCAATCGTATGGGTGTCAAACGTCATGCACGTGTACGTTAACGTCAATGTATATACTTTGTGTCTGGTAAAACGAGGTTTTATTGTATGAAGTGTCCGGTTGTGGTATGAACAGTCATGAGCATTATAATGTATCCACTTAAGGACCCTGTCGCACTAACATATTTGATATTTAGTGAGACTTACAGTTCAATTTGTCAAAAAAGTTAATGTGACATGGTACCAAAGTGTATACATATTAATGCTCGTGACCGTACAGTGTACACCCGCTCCTCGGCAGCTATGTTTCAGTCCCATTTAATGCCCCTATTATAATTATGTTCTATTATATCAAAGAAATAGAACAAGGCATAAAAAACTCTAAACCGGCGAGCATGCAAGACTGATTAGCCATAGAGGCAGCCAATCAGCTCGCGACACCAAACACTTCAGGGCCCCGATACCGAACCCGCCGGCGTGGTCGACGATTTCCCTCATTCAGCGCTTATCGCTATCGACCCACTAGGGTCGATTAATTCTTTCAAATATTTTTCCTCTCAGACGACGCCCTGAGCCGAGGTTCGCACCCAACTGGGCACCCTCAGGCCTGTTGTCTTAAACGTTGTACCGGGTGAGAGCCTTCAGCGCTCCCCATTTGTCCGGCCAAGTAGTTAATGCCATCTGCGGCAAATCTACAATAAGTCACGTAAAAAAAAAGGCAAGACTGATGAAAGTAGAAGAAACGAAAATTATGTCAGGATGTTAGTAAGTGGCATAACGGTCTCCGTGGTCCAGTGGTCGAGCGTTGTGCTCACGATCCGGAGGTCCGGGGTTCGAATCCCGGTGGGGACAAATCACAAAAATCACTTTGTGATCCCTAGTTTGTTTAGGACATTACAGGCTGATCACCTGATTGTCCAAAAAGTAAAAAGATCCGTGCTTCGGAAGGCACGTTAAGTCGTTGGTCCCGGTTACTTACTGATGTAAGTACGTAGTCGTTACATGAGTCATGTCAGGGGCCTATGGCGGCTCAGTAATAACTCTGACACCAGGGTTGATGGGGTTGGTAATTCACCTCACAATCCACACGATAGAAGAAGTAAGTGGTATTCCGTGGTTGTTGCCTAACCCAACGGGATATAGGCGTGATTTTATGTATGTATGTAACAACGATTCCTTGTTGACTACAGAATACTAAACACCTGTCAAGTGAGAGTTTGCAGAGGGTTCCGTGCCTCAAAGTTTATTCCCTCTGAGAGGTAGAGGACCCTAATTATGCACTTAATTACAATATATTTTCCTGCTTTATCTCTATATTTTCATATAATTATACCTACATAAACTGTATTAAAAGCAATACATAATTGACAACAAGTTAATGATTATAATAATATACCTTATTAAAAAAATTGTATAACTTAATTCTACATATTAAAAAAAGAACGTTTTTTACACTGTCACACAAAATAAAATAGGCATTATGTTATTCGCCCGAATTATTCATTCTTCTCTCGTTAATTTTAAAATTAACAGTTGTTAATCACCCGTCCCTTTCCTTTTCGGTGGATAAGAAAATGACAGGTATAATATAAAATAAAATTAGGTGTCTGCAGGAATCGCAGCCAATGTATTAAATTTTTCGCTAATAAACGAGTTGTAATAAAATTACCTGAAATACCCATTTTAATGCGTTGTCATAAACGAAACATTATGATCCTTTAATAGAATGCAATAAGGATTAGTTTTATACGTGTATTACCACAACATGAGAGTTTAATATCGAGGGTTTACTGCGAAAAACGACTTGGAAAATACTTCAAATCGAGAAAACTGTTTGTAAAGGTTTTAAAATCGCTTGTCTTTCCTTTTTTTTTTTTTTTTTTTTTTTTTTTGACGTGACTTATTGTTGATTTGCCGCAGATGGCATTAACTACTTGGCCGGACAAATGGGGAGCGCTGAAGGCTCTCACCCGGTAACTTGTCTTTCCGTGCATGTCGTAAAATCAGCGGATTATGTCCTTTCTAACATGATGGAATTTTTACGGGCGTCAGCC
Organism: Pectinophora gossypiella; assembly: GCF_024362695.1. Taxonomy (NCBI): domain Eukaryota; kingdom Metazoa; phylum Arthropoda; class Insecta; order Lepidoptera; family Gelechiidae; genus Pectinophora; species Pectinophora gossypiella. The sequence continues at coordinate 4,093,381 of NC_065425.1, read as the reverse complement.
GAGATCCCTTCCCATAAAGTTCATCATCATAACAAGTGGCTGCAAGACGAGGCGACTAGTTTTAATCCAAATTTCAAGGTTCAAAGTAAAATCCAAGTCAAATTAACACTTAAACGCCTAGTTGACCGTGACGAAGTTACGTATGTTTCTGATTATGAGTTTGATTTTATTTTTATTTCATAATAATAAATATTGTATTATGTTATTTCTTTTCAATTGGTTTTACCAAAATCTAAAAAAAATGGCATTAAAATAGTTCGGAACAAATATAGTTGAAACAGATTACCAGGGGTTTTAAAAAGGTCACGTCAAATCAATTCACCTAAGAAGCATTATTGCTATTTGACATTTGTTTGCATTGCGCACTTACTTTGCGCAAATGTCAAATTGCAATAAGTATTTTTTTCTTAGAGAATAGGCTACTTAACAACCAAGTCAAATGAGATACAGTGGTAGCCCAGTTGGAAGAAAGCTTGACTCTCACTGTAAAGTCGCAGGTTCAAGTCCAGCATGGGCCCAAACAAATGATTTTTGAAATCGTTTTTAATATTAATGTTTGGATCATAAATTATTATCACGTGCTCGGCGGTGAAGGAAAACGTCGTGAGGAAACCCACATACTCGAGAAATGCGTTTCGGGCGTATGTGACCTAACCTGTATTGGGTAGGTTTACCATTCGCGGGTTGGAAGGTCAGACAGGCAGTCGCTTCTGTAAAACCACCGGACCTGTCAAATCTTCTGTCGATTCTTTAGGTAAACGGAACCTGAGAAATCGGGATAATGTTAGGGAGATGATGATGATGATCAACAGAGATCTTGGACATAAAAGTAATATTGTTTGTTTCATTTCTCTCTTTCTATAATAAGCGAAGAAAACGATGAAGTTTGATAAAACCTGGAGATAATACTCCGGGCATGCTCGGTGAATTTTATAGACCTTCAACTTACGTTCAAACGATCGTAAACACTAACTTTCATACGTAATATAAGCTTGTTTCACAGTCAATTGGTAAAGCCAATATAAACATGAAGATAGATATTCTTCGTCTACTTCTATCGTGTGGTTTGTGACGTGGATCACCTTACATAAACAGCCTATATATGTCCCACTGCTGGGCACAAGCCTCCCCTCAATAAACCGGAGGGGTATGGAGCATACTCCACCACGCTGCTCCAATGCGAGTTGGTGGAGGTGTTTTTACGGCTAATAGCCGGGACCAATGGCTTATCGTGCCCTCCGAAGCACGGAATCATCTTACTTTTTCGGATAATCAGGTGATTCAAGCCCGAAAAGTCCTTACCAAACAAAGGACAGTCTTACAAAGTGATTTCGACTATGTCCCCATCGGGAATCGAACCCGGACCTCCAGATCGTGAGCCTAACACTGTAACCAAGCTCTGTGGCTAAGCTCTAAAAATTAAGATTAAAAAACACAGGTGTCAGGGTTAATATTGAGCCGCCAAAGGCCCCTGACGTGGCTCATGTAACGACTACTAACATACATCAGTATCAACCGGGACCAACGGCTTAACGTAATCAACCTGTAATGTCTAAACCAAACTAGGGATCACAAAGTGATTTTAGTGATATGTCCCCACTGGGATTCGAACCCAGGACCTCCGGATCGTAAGCCCAACACTCAACAACTGTACCACAGAGGCCATTAAAATAGATATTTAAGTAAACTGATATTTTGGAAATTATTTTATTAATAACATCAGACTCTTCTGTACTAAGTAAATAAAAAGCCAGTCAAGAGCAAGTCCGACTCGCGGACCGAGGGTTCCGTCCGAGGCTTTGACTTTACCGATGACTATGACTATTGTCTACATTTATACATCGAAATAGGTCGCGTTTTGTTTACCAACTTCAAAAAAATCACTAATACATTTTTTTTTGCGATTGACATTTAAACTTTTATTTAGAACCTTTTTCCATTAAAATATTTAGCATTTAATAAAACTTTTCATGCAATTGGTCAAATAAGTTAACGACATAGATCTAAACTATATAGCAAGAAACAAAAGGTAAATGACCTGTAGCTTCACATTACTTCATATCATATTTCATATCAATTACATTACATGTAGGTACCATAAAACATAAAACTATGATCCTACGTCGGTTACGGGCTACGCGGCCTACGCGGTGTAGCCGTAAATTGCTACGGCGTAGTTTGAAAGTTGTAAACCGTAGCTTACATTTGGCGAATATATATTTTACTTTTTTCTATCAAATACTACTACTATCAAAATTATACGAGATATAAAAAAACTTAGAGTGGGTATAATTCTTAGCGTTACTGTTCCAAATTCAACTTTAAAATTCATTTAAAATCGTATTTTGTTAAACAAAAATTCGGAATTGTTTTGATATTTTTTATGAGATCATACATAATATTTTTACACACTATAATATTTATTTTTTCTCCTCCTGTTCTTCTTCTATAGTGTGGGTTTTGAGGGGAATAACCCACTTCATTAATCCATCATCAAGGTTAGGTAATATTAAGCCGCCAAAGGCCCCTGACATGGCTCATGACACTGACTGCATAAATATTGAGTACCGATTGCTCTAAGTGCCTTCCGAAGCACGGCACTGGTTCTCTTCCTCCTCCTGTTAATGCAATCTGTCAGCCAGGACGGCTGAAAGTAGACGTAACATTTTTTTTCTCCCCTCCGTTACAAAGGGAGTTGTCAAAGCTCGGTTAACAGTAATTGTGGCTAATTTCAAATGAGACCGAAGACGTCAGGGTCGTAATTAGAGAGTACGGTGTCTCTTAGCTTAAAGATTCTTGTAGAGGTTTATACAGGGTGTTAGTCACATTGTAACGTGATCCGAGGAAGATGATTCTGATATGCAATTTTCCGTCGCAAAATTCATTAATACAAAATTCCACTTGATTTCAACACAGAATCATGCTCTGAATCATCTTTCAAAGTTTTAGTTACGATGTCACTAACACTCTGTATAACTTTGTTCCCTGTATAACTAATACCTATACACACTTGTATGTACCTGTATGTACTTAAAGGTGGTGTTAGTGACAATGTAACAGATATTGAAGTGGATGATTCAACTCATTATTCTGAGTTAATATTAAGTGGAATTTTCCATCGCAAAAGTATAGAACATAAAATAATTTAAAAAAAAAACACTAAAAGAAAATATGAATTTTGCGACGGAAAATTTTACTCGATATTAACTCAGAATCAAGGTCTGAAGCATGCCCTTCAGTATTCGTTACGATGTCACTAACACCCTGTATAAATTGCGTTCTTAGCACTCTTGTGTTGGGTACTTGTTTAAATAAAAATTATGTTTGCTTTTAACCACAGACTCGCCTGATTGTAAGTAACGTTTCGCTGGTAGTAATCTAAGTAAACGACACCCGAGACCAAGGACATGCCGTATCCCGGAATCTTCCTGTTGTAAAAAAAAAACTCTATAATAGTAAGGACTGGTTGCTTTTTTTCAAACTGTTCTTTCTTGTTCTTTGACCCTATCTGCTCGAAAGCTAGGTAATAAAGCTACCTTTCTGCCGGGAATTATCTCAAAATGGGAATTTTCCCGGGACACGACACACGATGTAACCACGCGGCTTAAAGGTATCTATAGTACGCTTTTTAAATCCGACAGAGGGATTTTTGCGTTTTTTTTTATTATTTTCAGGTCTATACTTTTGAGATGGAAAATTGATATTAACTCAGAATAATGAGCAGTATGATCCCCCTCAGTTTTGGTGACGGTGTCACTTACACCCCATACAAGTACGTACAGGTAGCCATACGAGTAGGTACATATGGGTGTTAGTGACACCGTAACGAATACTGAGGGGGATGATTCAGATTATGATTCTGAGTTGATATCAAGTCGAATTTTCTGTCGGAAAATTCATGGAAATTTTAGTGTTTTTTAAATTATTTTCAGTTCCACACTTTTACGACGGAAACTTCCACTTGATATCAACACAGAGTCATGGTCAGAATCATCTCTCATAGTTTTTGTTGCGACGTCACTAGCACACAGTATATGTATGTATGTTTATGCTTTTAGATGAACAAGTACTCAAGTAACATGAATTTTAAGAATATTTTGACCTGATTGCTACGCTGCAATATCCGCCAGGCACCCACTGGGCAAGAAAAACAAAACGAAGTCCACAAAGTAGGAATAAAATGAACGAAAAGTATCATTTATGCGTCTTCCTGTTAAGTCAAAGTAAAAATCATTTATTCAACGTACTTCATTATCAAAGATAAACTTGTAGAAGGAAAAATTTCAATTATTTGAATTATACGTCATTCCGCAAAGTGTTACGGCTGAGGGGAAGAAATGACGAGAAAGAAACATACGCAATCTAACACCCGGTAATCCCTAATAGGATGGGCAGAGCAACAAGTAATCAAAAACAATTTGCAGCGACTGTTGATAAGAAGTCCTTATATGGATATTATGCGCCTTGTGGTGTTAAGAGATCAGCCTATTGCATATAACGATAGTCTATCATGTAGAAAACACAATCCCTCTGTCGGATTTTACGACAAGCCCGGGAAGACAGACAGGAAAACAGGCAGGGGGCAAGAACGTGTTCTATGTTTTTATTCGCATAACTTTAGTTTCCTGAACTTTGGCCAAACACTAAATGATAAGAAATTCCATAGCATTTACATCTTTTAAATCAAAATGTATATTTACTGCAAGTTATTTGGAGGACAAAATTTCTACCAAAATTATACTATTATTATTTGTACTATTCAAAATTTTCACCAGAAATTCTTATTGTTTTGGTAATAGGTTTTTTACACACACATATAGTACGACATAGCTGGCGAGTAGTGGCTTTACTATACACTTCTGCCTACCCTTTCGGGGATACAGGCGTGATTCTATACTATGTTATGTTATTTAGCGTAGTTACATAAACTCTCTTACATAAACATCAAATTGAAAATTATTTTCAGCTATACTCAAAATATCATACGATATTTTGGTGTAAAGTCGATATTACATTACCTCAAAAAATGTTATAATTTAGATAACAATTTATTTAAAAGTCAATTGCCTACCTTATTTTCCAATTTTGAATTAAATCCGGAAATGGCGTTGCTTTGACGAACTGTTTGAAAGTAGAAGACCGTTGGCTTCGAAGGAAATAGTTTGACTACGAGTAACGGGGTAAACCTGACTCCTTTTATACAGGGGTGCGGGCCGTTCTACAGTGGCCGCAATTTGAAACTCATGATATTTTACTACAGCTTGGATTATAACGATTTTTATAATTTAATTTTCGTATTCTTTCGTCGTATTTCGTATAAGTTAATTAGATTATACAATACAGAGTATAGTTTTTTGTGCACAATATGACACACAAAACAGATTTAGAAACAACAAATGGAAAGAAAAAACAACAAGCTGCCAAATTATCAAAATCATATAAAATCGAATATCCTGTATAAAGTAGCGTCATTGTTTTATGAAAAATACATATATAAAAAAAAACGATAGGCTGGTAACCTGGTGTTAGGTATACTATACCACAGGTTATCAAACGTTTAAAATACCTGAATACCCACCAAAGAACCCAAAATACTCATATTACATCCTCCTATTTGTCTAAAATCTGAATACCCATTACATAAATTATATCTGAATGTTTATATATTTTCAAAGTTGAAATAGTAAATTTTTCACTGTAGCTACATTTTAATACAAAAAATGTTATTTCGCGGAACCCTAATGACTTTCCTACTGAACCCCACAGAACCCACTTTGGATTCTACTATTGCTGTACTATTCATAATTGTATTTATTTCAGAAAGCACATCAAAAGGAATAAATAGTGGGTGTGAATTTGTGAGGACTTTAATGAGACTGGAATTATGTCCTTATGGTTTTAACAAAGACATTTTAATATTGAATCAAGCAACAATTTAGTAAATTAAATTCCAATACCGCCGTATCGGTCAAGGTGACGATAAAATTGTCAAAGAACTTAAAATGGAAATGGCCCATTAGAAATATGAATAATAATTTAAGGTACCCGCTCAAAGTGCAACGTAGTTTATACCGTAATAAAGAGTTCGTTAGTAATACTCGTATCTACCTTCTTAATCGTGTGGCCGACCGAAAAAAAGATGGCGTTGCGAGTTGGATGCGTACTTGACTTCTTGGAAAGAAGGAGCTCAAGATCGGGAAGAGTGGAAGAAAGGGAGAGAGGCTTAGTCCTGCAGTAGGATGGTATAGGCTAGTAATAATAATCGTTTTCAGAGATTTAAATCTAAAGTTGTTAAATTAGACTTTAGAGGGAACAGACGGACTGCACCGTAGGTACAACGCGCACGCTATATTCAACTGCGCACATTGTAAATTCGTCGAAAACAAAACATATGCTCACAACTGTATCACACACCAGACACTCCATACAAAAATCTCATTCTTACCGTGTGCCGCCGACTGCTACCTAACACGTGATTGCGAGCGAGACACTCTCCCCCTATTTCTTAGCGACTTGTGGCCATTTAAGACTAAAGTAAGACCCTTTTTTTTGTTATACGTGACTTATTGTAGATTTGCCGCAGATGGCATTAACTACTTGGCCGTACAAATGGGGAGCGCTGAAGGCTCTCACCCGGTACAACGTTCAAGACAACAAGCCTGAGGGTGACCAGGTGGGCGCGAACCTCGGCTCAGGGCGTCGTCTAAGAGGAAAACGATAAGCGCTGATTGAGGGAAATCGTCGACCACGCCGGCGGGGTCGGTATCGGGGTCCTGAAGTGTTTGGTGTCGCGAGCAGAAGGGGGAGGTCGGCGCCTGATACGAATTGATGTGGGGCAGAGAGTTACCGTTATATCTCTCTCTTTATTTAAGAGCTGCGCTCTTGTCGGCGCTGTTGCGCTGTTGTTTACCGGTATATACGTAGTATTATTCTTTATTCTACAACTATATCCCAATTTGGATAGTTAGAGGTATATCCACCACAAGATGAACTAAGTGCCCATACCTCATCGAGCTTTCTGTTTAGTAGTGAGCCGGGTCACCGACTATAACGGCGAACTATGTGAGTGAACAATGCACTTAAGATAAATTAATAACTTCTTGGTGCAAGTCCGGTACCAGAATTCGTCGAAGGTACTATAAAAAAACACAACTTAATAGAAAGCTATAATGCAAAACTTTGACACCATTGTAGATCGAACTAGCGAGTTTCACACCCCCATGTTAACGAGACACAGAAGGACACAGAAGGAGTTACAGGAATATTGACAAATTAAAGCGGAACTTTTACAAAACAAAATCTATTAAAAATGTCACTGTGAAAGTAGATCGGGTTATTGTCACTATCATTTTCATCAAATTAAACTTTTCTTTGTTTATTTGCAGAACAATATTTGTTCAAAATCATTGACTTCGTATATAACAAATAGATTAGCAATATCTGTAAAATAGTGTCTGCGACGCATCTTGTTACTAAGCGACGGCAAAAAAGATCGAATTTAGTCGCAACGGGCGTAAAAACGATGTGATCTTAATTTGAAGAAACTAACTTATAGTATGTACCTATATAATTTAAAATATACGTATTTACAACAGGGTTCGGTCGCTTTTTAGAATAAATCCTTAGTGATTGTGAGTCTATTTCTTTATAGTACGAATATGTCAGGTTCAAAACACAATATTTATAGCCACTTCTCCCGGATCTTTCTTCATTCAAGACCGGTCTATCGCTTCCTGGGACTTACTCTGCCTCTGTGTCCATGAGGTGCCTGGTTTAACGTGTTCTTCTAGTTATTAAATACCTTGTATACCTACATTGATTTAAAAGATGTGTTGCTGTTGCAGTTTCTTGTTATTTATTCTCCTCAGCCATACATATCTGTTTGCGAAATAAAGTAGATTCAAAATAAAATCCATAATAAATTACGTTGAATAATAAATTATTATTATTCTGATTTCAGTGTCCAAGTGTCCGCTTTGTAATAGATTTTGCACACCTAACAGACAACATTCTATAAACATAACCACTATGTCTCATTTGGGGTAGTCAGAGGTACATCTATGGCAAGATAAACTCAGTGCCCACACGTCACTGAGCTTTCTGTAAGACCAACGTGATAGGTGGTGAACCGTATCGCTATCTATAATGGTCGAGCCAACTGTGTTAGTGAAAACTACAGTTGAGATAAATCAATAACTCATTGGCGATTTCAACTTTCTACATTTTTTTTCTTAAACATTAACTCTACTTTTGTACTTACTAAAAATATGACTGACGCTTCGTTACCTTTTTTATAAATACTTCCTGACTCCAATTTAAAGTACATATATTTACAATAATTGCATACGAGATGTTGATTTCATTACGTTTGTATTGAAGCCTTATGCTTACTTAGAAGTAATTATTCCCTATTCAGTGCATATTGGAAAGTTAATTAGATGAATTTTGACACACTTTGAAATGTTACGAGATTGAAAGTGAACGGAAAATCATGTAGAATTGGTAGGTACTTGACTAAGTGTATTTTTGGTTTCGAGTAGTTTGATAAAGGGTTGTGTAACATGTGTTTTGGTGGAGTAAGCAATAAGCAACCAGAAGAGAACTTGCCGCCATATTTGATACGAAGTTCTAAGGCGGTTGTGAAGAATCGAGCATTCGATCGAGGGACAGAATACAACGGATCTTCTTCTAAACGGATAATAATGATGAACCGACAATTCAATCGATCATATGGCCACATTAAAGCAATTCATCTAAAAAGCTTGCTTCGATGTGGCCTTCAAACCCCCCAGACCATCGATAATCATGAGATCATTATGTCACTAGGACACCACATGGTTGCGCCACCACCGTCATGTCACATAGACGTCAGGCGTATTTTATCGGCTGTATACCTACAGGGTGCTAGTGACATCGTAAGGAATACTCAGGGGGATGATTCAGACCATGATTCTGAGTTGATATTAAGTTAAATTTTAATTTTTGAACTGATTACAATGGAATGTTCCGTCGCAAAAAAAAAAATGGAACTGAAAATAATTAAAAAAAATACTTTCATTTTAATGAATTTTCCGACAAGAAAATTCGCTTGATGTCAACTCAGAATTATCCCCCTCAGTATTTGTTGTTGTCACCAACACCCATACATATGTACTTGTAAGGGGTCGTTACTAGATGTCACTAACACCCTGTATAATAAAAATAATAAATAATAAAAAAAAAATTGATAAAACCTACGACACATATATACATTTACAACATTAAAATATACACACATCAATATTTAGGTAGAATTAACACATAAAGGTATATGGGTGCTGCAGCTCAAAAAAGGCCAGGGTTCAGTGAAAATTTACCCAGAGGGCAACACTGATTTTTGTTTCTTAAACGCTACGCCGCATACGTGGGCGGCGCGACCGCGGTTTCGATACCATGGTTTCCTAGTGAGATAGGGCCCTAATGGTGCAAAATAACCCTACCCTATGTATAAACCACAAGAGTCTCAAGGGCAGAAAACACCATTGATTTGTAATTATAATAATTATAATTATAGTTAATGATTTAATCGCATTTCTATAGAAATAGAAGTTGTGTTCGTTCTAAGACATGTCTCGGCTTCTACCCACCCGGTTTAAGCTATTAATCAACCATCTTCGTCAAATACAAGTACTAATTAATACTTTGGAATAATTACAAGGTTCTATAGGAAACTATTGGTTGATTTGGCCAAGAGCGATAGAGTTGTGGATGTGTCTTGAAATACTTGCCTATTGATACAATTTTCCCCTGATTGAGAATTAAGATTCTTCTTCTTATCGCGTGGAATGTGAGGTGGAATACCAACCCCATCAATCCTGGTGTCAGGGTTACTATTGAGCCGCCAAAGGCCCCTGACATGGCTCATGTAACGACTACATACTTACGTCAGTAAGTAGTAACCGGGACCAACGGCTTTACGTGCCTTTAGAAGCCAGGGTCATCTTACTTTCGGACAATCAGGTGGTCAGCCTGTAATGTCCTAACCAAACCAGGGATCACAACGTGATTTTTGCGATATGTCCAAATTGGGATTCGAACCGGACCTCCGGATCGTGAGCCCAACGCTCAACCGCTAGACCATGGAGGCCGTTAGGATTAAGATTTATTCTTTTGTACATGTCCAATGGGCGGAAGGCAAGAAAGAAACCACTGTCCTGATAATAATGAGCTGAATCATCTTCCTGAGTATTCGTTACGATGTCACTTACACCCCGTACAAGTCAGGTAGCGGTACAAGTACGTATGTGTGTGGGACACTGTATCGAATATTGAGGGGGGTGATTCTGAGTTATGTTAGGGTTCGTAATATTTATTTTATTATTTAATTATTATTAGATTATATAACTTAATAACAGACGGAATTAAGTCGTGAATCTGTGTCACGACTTTATTATTTTTAATTTGGAACTGGCATAATATTTCTTTTGTTTTTATGTTTGATTTCTTCTCTTTCTTCTCTTTCTTTTTCGAACGGGTTTGTTTTCCCGCCTTTTTAAAAGGCGGTGACGGGAATTTTGTTCGGTTGCGGGAATCTGCTATGAAGAGTTGGAGAGTTAACATTGTTTATGTAAATATAACATTATTCAAGAGAATTGCTGAATTTTTTGATTACGACGAGCACCTCCCTACCTGAGAGAAGTAGTATTATCACAGTTAAAATATCAAGTGGAATGCCTAAAAAGTAGCATGGAGAATGCTATACCGACAAGAGCTTAGCTCTTTAATTAATGATCATGACATATCCAAAGTTTATGGTTTTGTGCAATAAACAATTTTTAATTGATTGATTGAGAAGTAATAGTAAAGAAAAAATAAAGAATGCTTTCAGCTTCTCGATACTCCGGCCATGACGGCCTCTGTGGCTTAGTGGTTCACGTTGATCTCTCGATCTAGTCACGGGTTTGATGCCCGCTACATACATCACAAAAACACTATGGTGAACTCTAGTTTGGCTAATGCAGCATGCTGTTAAGTACCTATGTCCGAAAGTAAGATCGGTCCCGGCTATTAATGTAAATGAAAAGAGTACCTTTTTGAGGGTTTTGGGTAGGTAGGTATTCTTAATAAATTAGCTCATAACCCTTACAGGTTTTGCTAGCTTTTTTATAGCTTTTTTTCATATATGTTTTCCTTTTAACTTTTTTAGTAACTTTTTCATACGTAAGGTTCTTTGTAGGTTATATAAGGTTTTGTAATATGTTCTTTGCTTCTTTTTGAGTTAAGAATTTTAAAAAAAAAACATAGAGAACACGTCGCCACTTGCTGAGAGTCTCTTAAAAGTCGGTTGATCAATTATGTTCTCACCAACATGGCGGAATGATCGTAGTTGAACGATGTCGTATTTAGTAATACCTTTATCATTATATCTTTGTTCTATTAAAATGAAATATCAGATCACGACCATTGATGTGCCTTCCCGGGAAAGTTCCCAAAGTGGGAATGTTCCCGTTATAAAAACTCTTTAATAGTAAAAACTCTTTCTTGTTCTTAGGTCCTACCTGCATTTTAGATACGTTTTTCGCCTTTTTACTGCCGGGAACGTTTCCAAAGTGGGAACATTCCGTCACTGATCACGACTAGATACAAGTTGTAACTTGTAATGGTCGAAGTAAGTAGGTATACTATATTTTGTATAACTATTAAGCTACATTTTATATAACGCTATCGATATGATTCCTTTGAATGTTTTCTGTATTTTTTATATACTTTTTTTCTGTTTTAATGCGACGAATGGGTGCCGAGACAAACCTCTGTGGTTTAACGGCATCACTCATACCATGTATTTAGATTAAGGATATAATGAAAAAAAAAATGGTGATTATCAAAACCTTGCAATTAGGCAAGTATACAGTTAAGTGCTCTAACTAATATATCATTTGGTTGGTAAGTTTGTTTTTTCCTCACATGCGTGTGCCACGTGATTTTGTTCGTATTTTGACAGAACGACATGACGTATTTGGGTTCACGTATTAGCACCAATCGACAAAACGACATAATTATATCGTCAGAATCGATAAAATGTCCGTGACAAAATTTTATCACGTAGAGCATGTTAGCCCTACTGACCTTCCTTATTACTTTTCATTTAAATTATAATATTATATTTATTTATTCAGAGTAACAATATTAAAATTTTCACAATGAAAATACTGTGTCTCATAAACCTATCGACAGGTCGTCGTCTATCGTTACATTTTGTAGGTGTTAAATGTTTTTATACATAAATGATTAAACATAAATGATTTTATTATACCGACATAAATGATTTTATTATTTTTGTATTTTTTTTTCTTAATAATTCAAAGTAAACCGTTCTAAAATTGAAATTAACATTGGTCGCCCAATGTTATTGTTATTTTAATCTTAAAAGGTCCAAATTCGCTTTGACTTAACGTTGTCAAGAAAATTGTATGACAATACCTGGGAGAAGGTGGTTTATTTTGAATGTTTTATGTTATCTTCTGTCTATTTTGTATCTCATCTGTATTTAAAAAGTTTCTGTTGACTGGAGTCTAAACATTATAATACATAACGCCACACGCCTATTTCCCACCAAGGTAAGCAATGGCTAAACATTTCTAAAATCAAACCGTATGTAACATACTTATCAAGTAAATACAAGCAAACTCTTAAGTAAAAGCTAGTAATATCTCTCTCTCTATTTAAGAGCTGCGCTCTTGTCAGTGGAGTAATCGCCATTTCTCTCTTCTTCCCGCCTTCACCTCCCGATACGACACGACCTGCACCTTCTCTTTTATTTGTTTCATAAATGTTATCCTAGGTCTACCTCTTCCTCTCTTCCCTTCAATTTTCCCTTCTATAGTGTTTGTTATAAATGAATCGTGTCGTATCAGGTGGCCAATCATATTTCCTCTCCGGTTCTCTATGGTCTTCAATATGGTTCTCTTTTCTCCAACTCTTTCCAGCACTTCTTCATTTGACACCATTTCAGTCCAGCTTATACCCTCCATCCTTCGCCAACACCACATCTCAAACGCTTCCAATCTCTCTCTGTCCCTCTGTGTCATAGTCCACGTTTCACGTTCCACGTTTCGTGTAGTAATATGTCAAAAGCTATATTTGAAATGTGCGAAATAAGCTATTTCATTTAATAATAATAATAATATCCAACATTGGTCGAGCAGGCGCCATAGTCCCCCATAGCTCCAGTATCCCGGTCCACTAACCCCCAACCCAATAGCCCAGTTCCCTTTGTTCCCATAATCTGCAATAGTCCTACACGAACCGGGGATTGTCTTTGGGTGCACTCCCATAGTGCATACAGGGATAATCGCCGGTTGGTGTCACACCACATTTAGATTAAACTGTCTTAAGGGGCCTCTACGTGTTGGCTTCGGCCCCACGCACGCCTTCCAAAAGTCCGGGCCTCCATAGGCCCGAGATATGAAAAAGACATACAATAATAATAATAATCTTTATTGAACATAGTATTACAATTTTACATTAATAAAAATACAGACAACTATAATATGACCAATTACTTTAGTTATTTGATACCAAACATAATATCATTAAATAATACGTCGTCCTCAGTTTATATCCTCTAGAGGGCGCCACATAGAATTTAGAGTGACGTCACATAGCCCATAACCACCGGACAATCAAGACGCTTCTAGTGACACCTAATTTGTTAAATTCTGACAGGTGGTTTACAAGTTGGGTTGGAACAGACGTGCATACTCATTACATACATAGCGGTCAAACACATAACCCTCCTCTTTGCTTCGCCGCAGTCGGGTAAAAAATAACCAACCTAATAAAATAGACGAAAATGGAATAGTACTACCGTCTATGTTGCTTTTAGAATGGAATTTCCCCCAAAAATCAGAGGATTATATACCGTAAATGTGAAACCTTAAAATAACGATTACAACTAAGTAACTGATACTGTTGGGAAGTATTTCAAAGAAGGATGGCGGCTATTATATTGGGGCAGGTACTATTTACACTTGTAAATAAATAATACACACAGATTTGTCTAACTGGTGTTTACGTACTTACTTACTAAATTTGTCTCTGACTTGGTCATCCACCCAGTTTTTACTAAAAGTACTTAAGTAATTCATAATATTTTGTCTAGATAGTAATGATTGTTTTCATAACGTGTAGGGTAACGTAATTTTTAAATGAATGTGTCCCAAGGGTCCGTCAGACAATGAACCTACGTCTCAGTTTAGTAGACTCCCTTGAGGTCCCACCTTGGACTTGGCATTGTTTTAATAGGGCTTCATTATAATATATTACCCATTTATACATACGTATACATACCTAAACTCACGCCTTCGGAGTAAGCCGAGATGGAATTCCATTTGCTTCGATCGTGTCGTCCGCAGAGGTCCGTGTTGCTCTATGATCCTGACCCATCTGACGGCTTTGTAGTGGTCTTAGTAAGTAACCATACTTACCGTAAGCTAGCACCTTGCTCATTACATATGTCATCCGACATCTCTAAGTAATATTTTGCTATCTGTCATTCTTGGACTCGGATAAGAATCGAATGTAGTACGAAAACGCCTTCAATGTTTTACAGGGTGTTAGTGATATCGAAACGAATACTGAGGGGGATGAGTCAGGCCATGATTCTCAGTTGATATCTATTTTCCGTCGCAAAAGTTTGGAACTGAAAATACTTACAAAAATATGCTCAAATTTTCATGTACATGCAGAATCATGGTTTGAATAATTTCTCTCATTGTTCGTTACGGGTGTCACTGACACGTACTTGTACAGGGTGTAAGTGACATTGTAACGAATACTGAGGGGGGTGATTCAGTTCATTATTCTGAGTTACTATCAAGTGAAATTTTCCATCGTAAAAGTAATTAACACTCTTTTGTGTTTCATGAAAAAAATCCACTTTTTAAACTTTTGTAAACTTTTCACATTTTTAAGTACTATATACATACTTACTTATTATTGCTATCCTTGCTAGGCCCCCCACCATGTTGGAAATTATATTTTTATGTATGGCAACTCAGCCGTAAAAATATCTCTTCCACCGATTTTATACGTGTGCTCTTTTGCAATACATTAATTTAAGTGGATTCGCCGTATTTTTATTGTGAAGAAGCAATACAAACCTCTTCATACTCTATATACGTACACGCACAAGTGTTGTAATAGGCCCTTACTCTCCTCTAGTCTCATCTCATAGTAGGTAAAGTACCTGAATTCTATAACAGTGTGTATCGTGAGAAGATATCACTGAAACCTACTCTAACAAGATCGTTATTTTGTTTTTCTACACATGTAGGTATTGTAGATAGGTATGTGTCAGGTTTCATAAGAATATTGTTGTATATTGAATGAGGGACTTTCCAGGCTACGTTCCTCAAAAAATTAAGTCATCATCATCATCAGCCCATTAACGTCCCCACTGCTGGGGCACGGGCCTTCCCTATGGATGGATAGGGAGATCGGGCCTTAAACCATCAGGCTGGCCCAGTGCGGATTGATGGTTATTAACGACTGCTAATGCAGCCGGGACCAACGGCTTAACGTGCCTTCCGAAGCACGGAGGAGCTCGAGATGAAAACTTTTTTTTGTGGTCACCCATCCTATGACCGGCCTTAGCGAAAGTTGTTTATAATTATTTATTTATTTATTTATTTATTTATTTGTACAAAATAAAACAGATACAAGGAACATACAAAGAAAACAGATAGTACAGGTAAGCTTATCTCTAAACAAAGAGATTTCTGAGATTTTTCTTAATTTTGTTTTTGGGTAACCCAGACACAACATAATATCTTCAATCCATTATTATTCTGATCGAAATAAAGAGAAGCAATATACGTAGCAACATAATTTATACATATCTTTCCAATGATCCAAATATCAATCAAAAAATATTTTTTATTTTTGCTACATTACATTTTTGAATAATTATGTACCCGAGAAATAAAAATATAGATTTTTTTAAATAATAAAAATATGTTTATTACTCTCACATCAACACGATAATTGGTAATTAACAATAAAACAAGATTAAGATGCAGTTGTTGGTGAGAGAGACTGGGGTCTGTGAGAAGCGTGAGCTTGTAGTACAGAACCCGTTATCACTTTAATCTGCACAGCGCCATCTATATTAGAGTATTGGGTAACGTGAACTGGAGATTGTTATGTGTATTGACTACTTCCGTAAGTGACCTAATTCCTATTTTTATAGTAAACTTGTTTACTACTGCTCGCGTTTTAGTATGTGTGGACTCCGGTAAGCTGTCTTGTATCTCTGCGCACCTCATTAGGGATCACGCGCGTGAGGATGACCGCAATTATAAATGTGTCTCTAATAATAATGCAACAAAATACATTGTACAGTTTTCACGTAGTTATTTTATGATACTGGCTTTTAATAACGTCATGTAAAATGAATTTTCATTGTATGTAAGTCGTTATGAGAATAAACAAAGCAGCACTGTAGGGGTCAATAACAAACTCAGAACGTCAGAAACAGTGGCGCTATCTTATCATTTTTATTTTCGGTCTCTCTCTACTAAACGATAACTTAAATACGTCAAAAGAGATAAGTATAAAATGATTTTAGTTCCATATTTTTGCTGTTATCCATTATAAAATAGTCGTGTTATATTACATTCGTTCTTTTAGAATTCGGATACAATTGGGATACAATGACAAAATGCTATTTATTATTCTACTGGGAAACCATTTGAATTAGCCATTGCGTAGATGATATACAAGACATTTATAATAACATCCACGTTTTCTAGTGAACAGTTGTACACTTTCAATCATTAAAAGATTTTTATACGTTAATTTCAAATTAATAATTAATTTAAAAGTCCTCCCGAAACAGACTGCTAACTATAATACTTCTGTATTCGGGCGTACTAATAAATCGTTCTTCATTCACCTGAAGTTAGCTACGACATGGTAAAATGCACGATCACTCATTCATCTCATTCGATCACAAATCGTGAACGCGATTGTAGAAACATGTCTGCCGTTTGTGTTATTTGACGTAAATATTGGCGAAATCCGTATTGTGTTTGCATCTGCCTTGGTGATTTTCGGTGCTAATCGAAGTTTATGATGTGTGTGATAGTGCAGTGATCTGTTCATATGCGGCTGTTATACAAAACTGGTCCAATGGAGTCTCTCAGAAAGTGGTTCTACAAACCAAAGGTATGTCACAACAATTTGTTTTGTAATTTCCTTGGTTGGCCACTTGGCCTCCACTTTACGTATTCTTTCCGTTTTTATTTGTAATCATTGTCGTTTAAGGCGTTATTTGGGGTCAGGTTTGGTTGTTTCTAGGTTTGTAGGACGTATTATTTGAACAGGTTTCGAAGTCTTTGTTGGCATAGATTGTTACTATTCATTCGCTGTTTTCCATTAAGATTTTCCTCGACTGTCCTTTTCCTCGTCGCAGTTGCGTCTGTGGGTGTGTTAAGCAGGAATTAAAATTTATAAAAATGTTGTTTTGATTTGATGGGTGGTTGTACGGGGACGGGACTTACGTGATTCGTGGTCGTTTGTTATTGTTGAGTACGCTTTAGTATTGTCTCATTTCCTCGGGCGTACGTACTCTGATAATTGTATAAATTACTAAGATAAGATACACCTTGTATATTTAACTAGTAACAAGCTGAATTCAAGTAAATTATACTTCATTGCTATTCATTAAGGTGATTCGTTTTCCATACAAAAGTTGATGCAGTGCTACAGAAAAACGGATAGAGGAATATTGTTATAAAACCGATAAATAGTAATATTTTGGTGTATTATATTCGCAAACTAACAAAAATTTAGGGTCCGAATACGAGAAGTACCATATTTCAGACCCTCAATTTTGATCAATTCTACATTTGTAGTGGTGCAGATTATAGTGTATTTGCTGAGCGTGTAGTGGTGTCAATGTTAGTTTGTGTGCGTGATAGTTTTTTTTTTTTCTCTAAAGGCTTTGACGACTTGACAAGTGTAATAGAATGTCAGTGACAATTTATAAAGAGATTTTGTATGAATAAATAAAAAACTAAAAATACTACAATCTGAGAAAAGGAATATTGGAAAAATATTTTTGTTTTAACGCATATTATTTAAACATTTTTAAATAATGGGTAAGTACCGTGTTTTAAAAGAGGACATATATTATAATAAAAAATCAATACATAAAATGAAATGGCTGTATGGGCATAGTTCCCTTTGCCTTACCCTTCGGGGAAAACCAAATCAAAAAAAAAGTTGTTGCATTTGCCGGCCTAAATAGTAGTCATTTATAATTAATTGTTTTTCCATCCAACATACAGATTTATTTATATTCTCTTTGCCGCGGACTTTTTGGTGGGACCGGGAACGGGAAGGTTGCTTTCTTCATTGAATAATCTAAATAATCAATACGAAGTGGTGTTTTGTGTGATCACATTAAGTTAGTCGGAAAACATTCCCGATAGTATTATTAAATCGGAATATTCAATAAACAAAGTGTACCTATCTATTTTCGCTTTGCGCCAACAAGCCGCTTACTTCGTTTGGGGTTCGGAGTAGGAGTCTGTATGGGGGCTTAGGTTTCATCATTTCATTAATCATCATCAAGAAAAAAAAACACAAGACATGGCTGTATGGGCATAGTTCCCTTTGCCTTGCCCTTTGGGAAAAAAAAAAAAGATAAATTTTGAAATTCTTATGTATAATAAACAAACATCACAGACATCACGACAGATCTAAAACTAACGAAAATCTTTTTTCTTTTTTCTATTTGACTTATTTATGAATTTTAATCAAGAAAACGTGATAATAAGTTCGACAGCAACCAGTTCAGGTCCCCGAAACAGCCCATTTCAGGCCGCGTATATATGGAAATACTACTTCAATACGTCCCAGCCTCGTCTTTTTTTAACGTCCTCGTTAAAAAAAGACGTCCTAACATGAACTAACTAACCTAACAATAAACACCACGCGTAAATATAAGTCCAGAAATGCGCTGCAAGTCGTCTGGACTGGGCGCGAAAACAACATAGAATTCGATTAGCTGCTAAGTGTCCCGCATGCTATCACCAGCTGTCACTGACATACGTATGAAGTCCCGCGGATTTTATTGGAACTAAATGACAAGTCATAATAATTATATGCGGATACTGCGACATCAGCGCCGTGCTTGCGGGACGTCCTGAAGCGCTATTACATCTTACAAACGCGATGCGTCAAAGTTTGAACCGACGCAATTTAGGAAAAATCTACCTTATTATTACTGTACTGTGATCGTTATTTGTAAAATCATACAATACATATACACAATTCTTTATACACAATATAATTATTATGACATATTGTGGACTTTTCGGTAGACCTACAAAAAAGAAACAATTCAACCATACGTTGTTTTGTTATATCTCAATGGGCTCAGGCAGCGTTTTCGCCGAAAGCTCCAAGACGGCTATATTTGTAACGATAATTATGTTTGACATTCATCATCATTTTTGAACCATTTTATACAAAAAAAAATACTCGTATAAATTATATACCCTAAAGCACGCCCATGAATCACTCTACTCATTGGTGAAAACCGTATGCAAATCCGTTCAGTAGTTTTTCAGTTAGCCGCATGTTCACTGATGCGATTAATGCCTGTTAGAATTTTACAAAATAAAAAATACGGAAATTACGGAAGGTACTTTAGTGCAAAGCACATTATAGTATAATTATAATATTATTGGTAAAAGTGATACTTTTTGAAAATTCCGTAACAAATAGACGGGTTCGCCAAATTCAATTGTAAAAAAAATACAAAAAGTAAAAACAATTAAAACATGCACTTGGGTTTGAACCGTGAAACTTAAGAATGGCGGCGACTGCTTTACCAAATGCGCCATTTAGAAGTTAGAAGTAGACTTCAAATTATGCATCTCTTTTAATAGCTAACCTAGTTCGCATGTGTGTGTGACAGCTTCGTGTTTGTACACAAATTGAAATGACACCAACTTTTGATGCAATGTTTTAATATTATATCTGCAGTAAATACTTCAAAATTGTAGCTTAACTTAAAGATAATGTATGTAAGATTTCGCCACCTAACATTTCACTGGGTCAGAACTCAACACTAAACGAATAAATGGA
Organism: Pectinophora gossypiella; assembly: GCF_024362695.1. Taxonomy (NCBI): domain Eukaryota; kingdom Metazoa; phylum Arthropoda; class Insecta; order Lepidoptera; family Gelechiidae; genus Pectinophora; species Pectinophora gossypiella. Next base: position 4,073,245 of record NC_065425.1, on the reverse strand, counting down.
AAAAAATACGAAAACTGCAGAAGTAACGCCATCTGCTGACGCAGCGTTACCTAGCTGACTGAAACGCATCACCTTAAAGTTATTATTCTTGCTTATTAAGCTGTATACTTGATGTAGAGCCAGGTTATAGTTAAAATTCATAACTTAGAGCTAGACTTCTTCTAATCCAGTTTCATGTAATAGGTACACTAGACTGCACAAACATATTGTAAAGGGATTAAAAAAGAATTTGGATTGGAACAAACAAAATTGATAACTAAATTGAAACATTAAAGATTAAGCACAACATCGGGCATAATTGCTATAAAGCACACAACCAGTCAAATAGATTGATGTGATGCATTTCCCAAAACACATCATAATAGGTATATTTGGTATAAAATCACAGTAAAAAAGTTAGGTACATACATCTATATTTATGTTGTAATTTAATCTTACTAAGACTTTATCTTTAGTGTAGGTATATATTATTTTATGTTACAGTTGTTTATTTTTTATTATTCATACAAAGTTGATGATTAAATTGGAAGAGATAACTTAGTGTATACAGTCACGAAATCTTTATATAAATAAAGGAATATTAAAATCAGGATTTATATTTTTCAGAAACATTTTAATGAATAGGAAAAAATACTATAACATATTGTAGCCTGTATGTAGTGATGTCATTATTTTATTACTCATTATTCTACTTCTACAGGTAATGATTGCAAAATAAGAGAATATTTTCCTGCACTAGGTAGGTACTTACATATTTTATGAAATTTTATAGTCTGGGAATTTGAAGACATTGAAAACAACATGTTTTACCTATTAAGAGCCGAATGAAGTTATTAAATTATTAATTGATGTTAGTATTTTTTCATGATGGTAATAATATGACTGAAATAATATTGAAGAAATTACACTGTCATACAATTATTATTGATTTCAGAAATTTCTGTTGAAACCATGTAGTAACGATCTCTCATAATCTTTATATATAAAAATAAATTGTTGTTCATTTGTCTCGCTAAAACTTGAGAACGGGTCAATTTGACTGAGTTTGGTTTTGAAATGTCCAGGGAAGGTTTACACGGTGAGAAAATATGGAGAATAGTGATATACGAAGTTAGTTGAGTCATCTAATTAATTTAAGTTTCAAAACTATTGCCTACAATACAAAATTCAATTTGTAGATATATTGTAAACAAAAAAGTCTGTTTTATGCTTGTTTATAAATAAAACATACCATTTATGCTAATGTGGTGCTTACGAATATAGGTAGAATGCTGTGAACTGGCTAAACTGGTTTACATTGGGCTACATTCACATTTTCCTTTTTAATAAATGTAAGGCTCAAAACATGGGATTTTCTACATGTTACTGCATTTTATCTGCTTAAGTATACATAATAGTCGCGCACGTATCCCTTTTGGGGCGGGCAGAGCTACAAACCATCACAGACAACCCTCCTGATATTCATTGTTATTGGATTTCCATTTAATAACACATGAGATAAGCTCAAGACTATATCCCAATTGGGGTAGTCAGAGGAACATCAATCACAAGATGAACTAAGTACCCACAACTCACCGAGCTTTCTCTTTTCAGCTAAAAATAGGCCGTATCGCAGTCTATAATGGTTATAACTAATAATAATGAAATAGACATAGGTTGCTACTGTTTCCAATGTCATCTATGTATAATAACTATTCCATAAAGCTATTGAGGAAAGTTATAGAACAGTAATAGTGGTGGCTCAGTGAGCATTTAAACTTTAAGCAATTCATAAAACTGTTTGACCGAGCTGACCCAATTGTTTATTTATTTCCATTGAAGGGCAGAAGTCCTCTTAGAAGATCACAGCAACATTTAGATATTTTAAGTTCTTGTTCATCGCATGCTAAACTAAAAAAAAAATAATCTTAGTGAATCAAGAAGAAGAATGAATAATTCCATTTTTAATATTATATTTTTTGTGGTTTTTTGGCCTGGCCTAGTAGCAATATGGCAATTGCCTAAAGGTCTACGCCACCAGGCAAGGCCAAAAAACCACAAGGAAAAAAGAAAAGACAAAAATGGCAACAATATTCTGAAAATAAAAAATAAATTATCAAATGAGTGACTACAATTGTTACTTCTTTCCTTTCTTTTTATACCTAAATAGTTGTATAAAAAGTTTTTTGTTGTTGTAAAGTTCTTTTAAGTACAAACAATTCAATAAACAAATTGATAATGGGTATTTGATAATTAATTACTTACAAATTGTGATAAAGATTTCCTGCTAGTTATCACATTTGTGTTATTATTATCTTATCACAAACTGTTATCAGTGACTCATGTCGTATTTGAATCATTATCAGTTTATTTTCATTGATATTTCTTTTTATATATCATGTGACTTGTTCAATTATGTACAATATTTATTTTATCTGTATTTATTTATTTTACGTGCTTACTGGTGAAAAAATAGGTATTGAGAAGAACCTAACAAACATTTCCGAGAAATGCATTTATGAAGTAGTGATCTAACCTGTATTGGGCTGGTTTTCTCTTCACGGGTTGTAAAGTGAGACAGGTTGAGGCATTTGTAAAAAACCGGACCTGTCAAATCATAGGTTATGTAAGTTGACCCTGTATAACGCCCGGGATATTGCTATTAATATCTCCAATGTTTGTTTGTATGTTTATCAGTCACAGCACAGGTCCATAATTAGGTACCTATTTAACAAGAAGATATTCATAGGTTGACGACATTACAGCATTTCTCATACAATTTTTGTTATAGCTGTCTTTCATAAGACAACTACTCCACCTACTCTACTACTCTACTTTCTTTCTTTCTAGTTCTGTGCAATAAAGTATATTTGATTTGATTTGATTTGATAAGACCCCGATACCGACGCCGCCGGCGTGGTTGCCGATTTCCCCCACTCAGCGCCTATTGCTATCGACAACTAGGCTCTGTTAATTCTTCCAATTGTAATCCTCTGAGACGATGCCCTAAGCCGACGTTCGCACCCAACTGGACACCCTCAGGCATGTTGTCTTAAATTTTGCACCAGATGAGAGTCCTGAGCACTCCCCATTTGTCCGGCCAAGCACAGTCAATAAGCCACGTCAAAAAAAATTAAGATATTACGTATCTTCGTTATTCTTCGATATTAACTTTCAAAGTTCGATGCCGAAACCGCATGCTGCGAAATTCCAAAGTTTCTCTATCGACCGATTGCTAAAATATTCCTTTGACATTCGCATTATCGACTTATGACGTCACTCGCTCCGTCCTTTGCCGGCGTCTGCGCCGGTCGAAGCTCTCGCTCGCACACTTTCACTTTTTTTTTCACCGCTTTCCCAATCGCGTCGAAACCCGTTCTGCCAAATGTTGGCGAATTCGAAATTTATTGTTTTACGCTTGCGGTTCTGTGTTGCCATTGTTTACGTTTTTTATAAAGACCTACATAACATATTTACATAAATTCTTGCTAGTAATCTCTTCTGAGATAAGTTACACTTCTAAGTAAATATAAGTGTTTAATAGACAAACTCACTATGAAATGAAAATAAATAAAATTTATTCTAGATTGGTACAAAAGATCTTAAATCATATATTGTAACAAAAAAGTCCAGCGTGCGATATTAAAAAATATATTTAATTAAAGGAACATGCTTTAAATATAATTAAGAAATCACCCAAATACCTAATATTTTCTCTCATCTTTCATTTAATCGAATTACAACACATATAGTATAAACTATCTTATAATTCATGGTAATAAATAAGGTATTTGACTGAGTCAAAGATAAAATAAAACGCTAATCTAGAAATATATATTTTTTTTTGACGTGACTTATTGTAGATTTGCCGCAGATGGCATTAACTACTTGGCTGGACAAATGGGGAGCGCTGAAGGCTCTCACCCGGTAATCTAGAAATAGAAGCCAGTCTAAGATGAGCAAAAATCAATCTCATTTTATTTTTCGACTTATTTTCGAACTTTATGAATTAAGTAACATTGAATACGACGTTTGACCCCTTTTATTAACGACGTCACAGGACAGTATTTCCATACAAACTACAAAGAGAACTTTCGTTATGACGTTTTGGTATATGTATCTCATTTGACTAGGTGGTCAATAAGCCTTTTACTCTTAGCAATAAGGTCGCAGATTGTCCCTCTTCTGTGTCTTATGTGTTGTTTACCTTTGGGTCATAAAGTGTTTTTGAACTTGAATCATTTGTATATTTGTTATATCATTATAATATATATCTCTCTCTTTATTTAAGAGCGGCGTTCTTGTCGGTGGAGTAATCGCCTCCATTTTCCCCTTCTGTTCCGCAGTACACCGACCAATATCATCATAAAAAGAAAAACATTTTTTTTATCATTATATATTTGTTATTTAATCGAATTACATAATTATCGGCCTGTGATTTAGTAAGGCAACCTAATACGGTTGGATTGGAAAAAAATAAGCTTTCATTTGATAATTACCCATAACACCCATACGTACCCTTCCGGTTCATATAGACTAAATGCCATTACAACAATTTCCTATACATGTCTGAAGTCTGAATCTTAATTTACCTCAGTCCCAAAATGACTGAAATCCTAAATGACTGAAACATAAATTCCCTCTTGCCTTCCGCCCATTGGAATAAATCTTAATCCTAATGGCCACTGTGGTCCAATGGTTGTGCGTTGGACTTACGATCCGGAGGCCCCAAGTTCGAATCCCGGTGGGCACATATCGCAAAAATCACTTTGTGATCCCTAGTTTGGTTAGGACATTACAGGCTGATCACCTGATTGTCCAAAAAGTAAGATGATCCGTGCTTCGGAAGGCACGTTAAGCCGTTGGTCCCGGTTACTACTTACTGATGTAAGTAAGTAATCGTTACATGAGCCATGTCAGGGGCCTCTGGCGGCTCAATAATAACCCTGACACCAACCAACCCTGGGGTTGATGAGGTTGGTAATTCGCCTCACAACCCACATGAAGTGACTTCTGAGTCACTGTGTGACTTAGAAGAAGACTTTTGACTCTGTCCACCTCTGAGTTTATGTATTAAATGTAAAATATCACGTCATCAACCTGCATCATCTTTACACATGCACGAGTAAATCATCTTTAAATATACAATATTTGCTTTCTAACGACTATGTTAATATTTACCGCATCCATTGTTTACTGCGCTCAATTACACGGAAACCCTCTGTTTGACAGTGTAATCCTTTATTACTAGTAGGAAAATTTATAATTTACTTCTATTAGAGGGATTAAATATAATCAAATGTATTTCCTCTCGGTGTGTGATGCCGTAAGCCGCTAAGGAGTTAGGGGGAGCACGGAAACAGATATATTATAAGGTTTTATATTTACACCATTATATTAGAAGATAGTACATATTAAGACATTGTAAGAAAAAGGAGAATATAAAATAAAGAATTAAAAATAAAACAAAACAGATTAAAAATAAAAATTAAGCATAGCTCTTGTCAAAAACCCATAATAAACATTTGCGGGCTTAGCACCGTAAGCTATCATGCTAGCTTCATTTCCAGTTCTGCTCATCTAAGTAGCAATAAAAGGCGTGAGGTTATGTAGATAACTAATTAAGTGTGTTATAATAATTTAGAAAGGCGCCGAGCTATCGTATCGTTAACTATTCTGTTTGTGATTCATTATCTAATGACGGCAAAGAAATGTGTTACGATAACAAAGGTCTATAGGAGGGAGACGGGGGCATTTGACATTTGAAATAGGAACATGCAACTTGTGATTTTTTAATATTAGTAAAGACTTTTTTTTAATAAAACGTGTAGGGCCTTGTTCCGAGGTTTTTTGGCGAATTATGGTGGAATGAGGATAAAACCTAGAAGCTCAAATGTTGATACTGAGGAGTGTTCCTAAATTTTGACAGTTCTTCATACTGTTCAGCTATATAAAGTAGAGCAACGTGGAGTGTATACCGTCTGAAGGATGAGTTAAGAAAAAGAAAAGCAGCCAGTTAGAAAAAAGCACATTTGATTGATCTAAATGCACGGTAAACTATATTTTTCTGTAACATCTGTCACACTGCATTTATGGCAAATAAAGAATCTTATCTTATCTTAATATTTTTTTCTAAGTTTTCTTTCCGATCTTTAGGAAATAAATATAACACTATATTTTTGCAGTTAAACGCTGCGCAAAGGGTTATAAATTATAATGTAAAACTAAAAATATGACCAAAACAATACCTATGCTTGTTTAAAAATGTCCGCCATTATGTTTCTTTTTTAAAGGACTGGACCATAGAGTTTTGGCCAAAGGAGTATTTACTTCCATCGACGGCAACGTCCTAGTTAGCGGCATAGCTCAGACACTCCATACAAAATTCTCGTTCTTACCGGGTGCGAGTGAATAAGAATAATAGGTACTTACTTTCACTCTTATTGATTTGACTTATTGATGATTGTGATTGTAGGTACTATGAACAAGTGGCGGAAATAGGTCAAATAGTTGTGGTTAATGGTCACTTACATTGGTTCTGATAAGAACTTTCTTGGTCCTGATATGATTGTTTGTACAATAAGCAATTAATAATAATGTTACATTGTAAATATTTAGTTCATTGAACGGTTTGGGACAAAAGGAAAACTTAGGATGTAGGTACTACGATTGCCATTTCAATTCTTAATAACAGTTTCTGTTAAACACTCTGATAACATATCTGCTGGATAAGTGTCTACAGCAGTGGCACTCTGGCAGCATATCTGCTGGAGTGTGTACAGTCATGAGCAATATAATGTACCCACTTTAGGACTCTGTCGCATTAAAATATTTGACATTTAGTGAGACTTACAGTTCAATTTGTCAAAAAAGTAAATGTGACATTGTACCAAAGTGTATACATATTATTGCTCGTGACCGTACTACACTGCACCGTCAGGTGGGGGTGAAACAGCCCATAATAATTCGGAATATTACCATAAAATAATGGTAAATTGTTGCCAACAGTCACTGTGGTCCTGTGGTGCACCAGCTTGCTTCTCAAACGAGGAACACCGGTACCGGACTTTCATCAATGAGTAATTAATTTATTTTAAGCGCATTTTCAGTAAGACAGTTGGCTCGGCCATTATAGACGGCGATACGGCTCACCACGTATCACGTCGGTCTAACAGAAATCTCGGTGAAGCATAGGTAAACAGGTCATCCTGCGAAGGTGACACCTCTGGCTAGAGAATGCATTCCCGATCTCACACGATTTCGACTAATTTCGGGATCAATCCCGAAGCATAATATGACGAGATCCCAATCGAGGTTGACGGGATAGGACGAATCTCCTTGAGTTATACTTTTTGTTTTGGCTGATTTCCAAATCTCTCTCTCTCTATTTAAGAGCTGCGCTCTTGTCGGTGGAGTAACCGCCATTCCTCTCTTCTTCCCGCCAAAACCTTCACCTCCCGATACGAAACGACCTGCACCTTCTCTTTTATTTGTTCTTTTGTTTGTTGTAAATTTCCAAATAAAACTTAATTATTAAAACTTAGTTAGTAATATTGAAGAATAAGGGTCTTTGTTCTCTTTTAAAAAAAATATAATTAACCTCCAGTTTTCATCGTTTCGATCCTGAACATTTCGTCATGTCGCGCGATTAATATTTCCAATCCCGCCGGATCTCGAATTTGTGATCTCTAGTCAGGAATGCATTCCCTACCTCTTACTATCACTGTAGTTGTGAGCTTATGTTATGGAAACCTACATTTATAAATTCACAAACAACCTATAAATACAAGTTTGCGTATTTGAGTATTTTGACAAATGGGTTCGCAGCTTAGTAACGAGTACTAAGCCTAACTAGGAGTAGCTATAATTATTGAATTTTCTATGAATCAAACAAACAGTCATAGTGCCAAAGGTAACGATGTATTCTAATAACTAAGTATTCGTCTTACGCTATTAAATTGAGCCTACGTTGAATTCTAATAACTATTCGCCGCCAACATTGAATTGAAACAATATTTTATCTTATGTGTTCAATGTTCTTAGAACAAAACAATGATAATATTTTGCATTCATTGCATGTATATCATTTGTACTTTAATGCTGTTATGCATAACAAGTAAGAAAGTTAGTTGGCTAGTAAATATTTAATAGGTAGAGTAGGTATAGAACAAAGAAACCCACATATATTATCGCAGTAAGTACAGTATTTAGATGGGTTTTACTCTTAAATATAACTTGAATAATTAAATTAGACAGCCTATACTGTGACAAGCCATGGTAGCCCAGTTGGTAGAACGTTCGTAGACTTTGAGGTCGCAGGTTCGTATCCAGCATAATGCCTAAACCAATGATTGTCGAATTTGTTTTCGATATCACGTTTGAATCATAAATGATTATCACGTGCTCAGCGGTGAAGGAAAACATCGTGAGGAAACCCACATTCCCGAAAAATGTATTTTCGGAGGTAAGTGACCTAACCTGTATTGGGCTGGTTTTCCCTACGCGGGTTGTATGCTCCAACAAGCAGATTCAGTCGCTTCTGTAAAAAAGCGGACCTGTCAAATCTTCAGGTTAAGTAAGCGGACCCTGTGAAAAAAGAATAATACTACGTAAAGAATGGTAATCTCCGCCCCGCACTAATTCGTATCGATCTCACCCCCTCTGAATCTTACTTTAGTCTTAAATGACGCTAATAACTAAGGGGATAGCGTGGACTGTTTGTCTCTCGACTGACGTTCTCGAGTTATCATCATAATACCAAGAAAAGAAGGGTTTTATATACTTATCTAGACTTACTCTTTATCCCTGGCGAGATAGATAAGACACCCACACAACCAAAATATCTATTCTTGGTACGAATATTTGTTAGATCTTTACATCATCCAATAGATTTAACTTTCACGTAACTTTTAAGTGAAATTCCCAACCAAAAATGTTATTTGAGCTCGAACGTAATCGTTTCGTAATAAATAGCAGATTTATGTTCTAAGTCTACATTCTGAAGTATACGAGTCGACTATCCATACTGATACTTATTGATAATACTGTCTGTTAGCTTTTCACGATTAAACTGCTAAACCGAAAATTTGAGACCCGGGGAATATCATAGCGTGGTTTTTATCCCGGAAATCGATCTTCTTCTCTCGTGTGAGACATCAACCCCTGGTTACTTAAGTAAATAATGGTACGGGATCAACTGCTTAACGTAGAGATCAGCTGAAAATGTGAGTAAAAAAACATCATGTCGCGGGCGATAACCGAAATCCACAGACAGAGTCGCGGCCGGTAAGCTAGTTGATCATAAAATCCAGACCAGCTTTCCTTTCAACTGATGAATCATCATCGTGGTCGTTCGATAATGGTCGTAAAAAACTAATCTCTATTTCAATTGCTACCAATGTCGAGGTCAATTTTACTTGTAGATTGTATTGGTGATTGTAGGTTTCGCTAGCTTTATTGTATCCTTAATACATAAAAAATGTTGTAGCAATAGGTTTTAAGATATATATCTTAAAACCTATTGAATAACAATTCAACAGTCCTTGATTACTGTTTGTGACACCTTTCTTTCGTATATTGCGTAGAAGTCTTCTGTGGGTTGAGAAATCCTTTCACTGAAATAGTAAGACAAACTTCCAAGGGATCCATGTATTTGAATTTGATTCTCTGTTGGTTTTGCATCAGGGGCTCTATTACATCTATCAATCTATCGTCAATCATGTCATTCATGATTCATACTGCAAAGAAAGGTCGGCCTTAGTAGAACTGCTTGATTGACGAAAGATTGATAGATGTAATAGGGCCCAAAAGAAACAAAAACATAAAATGCGGCCAGTTGCTTGTTACCGAGCATGTTGTTACAGTCGTTAGAAGGATTGTGTATTATATCTTCGACGCGAAGTGAGACGTTATAGGGGTCGTAAAATCCAATAAAAAAAAACAAAATTATGGACGAAATCTGCAGAATGTAAACCGGCTTGCGTTTGAGGAAAATGGATTGGATTCTCCTTGAAACACTGACGTCATACGGACATTATTTTTACACGAGTGACAATTTGTATTGATCTCATTATTGGGGTTTTTTTGCTGTTGAGTATTATTTCGCAACGGGCATGTCTGAGATAAAAATGATAGTACTTAAAATGAGTAGATAACACAGGTATTATTTGCCACAAAATGACTCGAACACTTCAATTATGTACAACATATAGAATGTAGTACCGCTCGCTATCATAATAATTACATCTATTAACTGTGTCATGTTAATATTCCACTGTTTTAATTGGTTGTCGACATGTATCGAATTATTTATCATTTGTATTTGAACATTATGAACAAATGGGTTTTCGGTAAATACGGTACTGTCAATTACTGTTACCGTTTTAGTTTTAAATGGATCATTTTGTCCTGCTTTGATTCTTCTAGGTTATTTTATGATTCTTTCAGAATCATTTAATTAAGGTTCCTAATTAACACGGATAAAGTAGTTAAAGGACAATTTTACATTTCGGAAGGTGTTATGGCCGAGGAGAAGATATGATCAGAAATTGCAACAGCAACACATCTTTTAAATCAAATACAAATATACTTTATTGCACCAAAATAAAAGGAAATATTTACAAAAGACTCTTAACTAAGTACATGGCAAATGGCCTTATCGCTTAAAGCGATTTCTTCCAGACAACCATAAGGCGAGGAAATATGTAAAAATTAAAAGTTTGCGGGTGCAAACTGTAAGTACAACTTACCAATAAATACCTACAACGTTACAAGTTATTTAATACTTAGATATTTAAGCACGGCGCTTTTATAATTAAAATTTATGTCTTCCTCTATCGTCTGAGTTCTGAGCACATTGTAACCTTCAAAAGTAAAAATCCCCAAGCAAAACATGTTTCCATTTTCATTTCTTGTTTCACCTTTGTCAGATTTGTTTATGTTTCGATATCCTCCTCGGCTATTGAGACTTCGCTCTTGAGAATCGCCCTTCCTTCACTTTCAATCTGATTGTTTACTTTCAATCACGAGAGATATAAAAAAAAAAACATAGAACATGTTCAGCTTCTTGTCTTCCCGGGCATATTGTAAAATCCGACCGAGGGATTGCGTCTTTTCCAGCATGATGGACTAATATTATGGGTAATATGCTGATCCTTTGTCACCATAACATCCATCATATCCATCTTAAGACTTCGTACCAACAGTCATCATCATCTCCCTAGCGTTATCCCGTTTTTTACAGGGTCCGCTTACCTAACCTGAACATTTGACAGGTCCGGTTTTTGACTGACCTTCCAACCCGCGAAGGGAAAACCAGCCTAGTACAGGTTAGGTCACATATCTCCGAAAATGCATCTCTCGGGAATGTGGGTTTCTTCACGATGTTTTCCTTCACGGCAGAGCACGTGATAATCACAATAAAACAAAACCACTAAGACTTCGTATCAACAGTGGCTGCATTTATTACTTGTGGCTCTGCCCACCTCTATTCGAGATTACGGGCGTGAATTTTTGTTTACTGACATGGTTTGGTAGTTTGAACTTGCTAAGTACTGTACTACTTTAATTACCTAATGGATAATGAATGGAATATTATGATGTTTTTAAACACTTAGGTGATGATACTGACAGTAGGACGCTATTTGTTATTGTCTCTTTCACACAAGGCTGTATTTAGAATTCAGATTATATTTTCTGTCCTTGTTATTTATTTATCGTAGTATAAAATACGACAAGACAGAAAAAAGATTGATTTACAGTACAGCTCAGGAACGTGTGTTTACAAACGAATTTCATGTATGTATTGCCACCAAAACCGTCCTCATTCAACCTTGAATGTGATAATAGATGTTATCAAATCTTTTGTTTTAAAATTACTTATTATCAATCTCCGTGACCTCCAACATGTCGCGTTTGTTATCGCAAATTGAATTGAGCATTGTTTTGTTTTAATGCATCTATAACTGGTTTATTATTTTTTTTCATTTATTTTTTTACTAGCGACCCGCCCCGGCTTCCCACGGGTGCAATGCTGAGGAAAAAATGTAATTATTTACGACGTCACATTAAAAACCTCAAAAATAACAGTATTTCTCCACTATTTAATGGATGTTATTATACATATAAACCTTCCTCTTGAATCACTCTATCTATTAAAAAAACCCGCATCAAAATCCGTTGCGTAGTTTTAAAGATTTAAGCGTACATAGGTATATAGGGACAGAAAAAGCGATTTTGTTTTATACTATGTAGTGTTGATTATTGTAAGAATTTGAACAGTGGTAGCCCTGTTCGGACGAGTGACTTACATCGTAGTATTACAAGTTCGAATCCCAATGAATTCATGTTTGGATCATAGATAATTGATATCACGTGGTTTCGAGGATTTGTGCCCGGTTAATGGAAATAGACTCCTCGCGTGTACTAAACTCCTCTGCTTATCCTTTCGGAGTTACAGGCGTGATGCTATGCTGTGTTATGTTGTAAGAAATTGCATGTCTGTAGATTTTCACTAAATTACGTATTTATAATTTGCACACTCGTGGTAATCGGGTAAGAAAGAACACAAGATTTTTGTACGAAGTTTCAGAGCTGTGCCAGAATGAGATCAGTTTTCGTTGAGATCAGAAGAATTCTTATTATAAAGAGATGCCGCGGGAGCATACTCGGTGGCACCGAAATATGCACAAAACGGGCATATTACATGAGGCGTCGATCGTATTATAAAGTTTTTATTGCATCGCGCAACCTCAACTAGCGCTTGTGTTACTACGCAATGAACGGCGGGTAAGTCGATGTAGCGGTTCAGCCAGAAATGTCTTGGTGCGGCCGCTTCACACGCCGACGTGAGTTAACAGGCGACATGCGGACTCGTGTGATTTAGTGCTGAGGGCATATCTCCCTTGTTTCTATGATCTGCGGTTGAGATCATCGCATTATATTTGTGAAGGTCTATGTATCATCGTAGTTTCAGATCTGCAAGAAAAAGAATGCTCATAGATATTTTTCGCATTTATAAAATTCTACGTGTTATAAATGCGAAGGTAAAACTAATACGTCGGTTTTGAAGAATTCCTGGGAAGGAACAGATAGTTTTTTTATTATTATTTAGAGATTAAATAAACAGTCCCGCGCGCGAGAATCGAAGTCCTCGCAAACGTGTTTTCTACTATCGTGTGGGTTGTGAGGTGGATTAACCTTATCCATTCTGGTCTGATTATTAAACCACCAAAGGCCCTTAACATGACTCTTTTAAAGACATACTCGCGGATGGTAATCTAGTATTACATAATACGTTTCATAATAAATTCGAAACTGTTTTATTTATTTTATATAGAATGAATATAAGTGGAGCCATTGAAGTATATTCTGCAGATATTGGCATTCATCCAAGAAAGAAGGCTTGAAAAGGCAAGGTTGAATCTTATCGAAATGTACGAGGACATATTGTACAAAAATGACGTCAATATGTGATTTATAATCTGAATTATGAATATTCTCTTAATATACCGTTTTTTATGTACCTACTTATCTTTATCTTTATTTAAACCATATTCGAGAATGACAAGTAAGTAAACATGGGTGAAGTTTTCCTCAACAACAATTTTCTTTACGCGAAGCAGTTTTCTTGTCTATAAATTCGTATGAATTTATACATTACTTACTTATATACATAAGCTAACGGTTACATCCCAATTGGCGTAGTCAGAAGTACATTCCATTACATTACATTACAGTCCATTGCAAGATGAAGTAAGTACCCACACCTCATCGAGCTTTCTGTTAGACGCACGTGATGGGAATTTATAAACAATAATAATTGGGTCGTGTACTAAGTTCAAGATAAATTAAAAAAAAAATCTGATTATTAAATAAAGACAGGTCTAAAACTAAGGAAAAACATTTTCGTTTTTCTATTTATTATTTATGAATTTTAATCAATAAAAACGTAATAATAAGTCCGACATTTTATCACGTTTTCCAAGACGTGTGATTTTTCATACAAATTCCATAGTAATTTTATGTTTTGATGTGTAGTAAAAAGTAACTAATTTCACAAGTTGGAAACTAGCCTATTATTATTATTTATTTTATTTTCAGACATTTGACCATAGTTTGTTAGTAACAATTTTCTTACTCTCTAATGTATTAACGACTTCGTAGGTATTAATAATTATTTAATCATAATTTCAAGAGCGTTGGACAAAATTCGTGATCTCAGAATTAGAGACTTGTTATTAAACATAATTGTTTATGTTAAGCGTTTTGATATTTTATGTTTATTGAATCTCTGGGGTGCAAAAAAGAATGTGTTGTCTTGGCAACGTGGAATTTTACCGAATAATACATCACGAAATCTTGAACATAAATAAACAGATTTTGGAAGACTCGTCATAGATCAATTTAATACTTATTTTTTTTTTTTAATTCTCGATGAAAGGTTTTTGTATGATCACATTTCTGCCAATGGCAGTCTTCTGGATCTCAGCATTTGAAATGTTTTAAGAATACGTGTCATCATTATGCACGTGGCGGAAAAACAAAATTAGTTTCTCAAAACATCCGTTCGTCATTGTTAGTCACGAACAAATGCCGTGAAAAATTGGCTTAACATTTTTTTTCTCTGATGATGCATTTTCCTTATGTTTCTAGAATATTGTGTACTTTGTTTCTATGCTCCAAAAAGAAACGTAATAGGTAGTCTAGAAACTTACTACACGGTTGATGAGGTCGATCATTTACTTCACAACATACACGAGAGAACCTTCTCTCGTGTACGGTCACGAGTACTAATATGTATACACTTTGAAACCGTGTCACATTAACTTTTTTGATAAATTAAACCATAAGTCTCATTAAATGTAAAATAAATGCGACAAGGTTCTAAAGTGGGTACATGATATTGCTCATGACTGTAGGTTGTGATCGCAATAATGGTATAAGAAGACCAGGTATGCTCAAAACATTGACAAGCCGCCATTTCTAGCCCTTGATGGCGAAGTGTTACCATTAAATTGGTATCTCCAACATTCCAAGGACGTAAATTTTATTATTGAAAATTAAGTGAATTACTGACTAATGTATTTAATTACTATTATTTGTCACATATATAAAAATCATCAAACCGCGTTAATATTTTACTAAAAGTTCAAAATTTCCTTGCAAGGTAATTTAAAAACATTGGACGTGGGTAATTATTTTGGCAACATCGGGTGGGATGACGTCAGCTGGGCTAACCTTGAAATGCTACCTGTCACTTTCACGGTTGTCACGGTTTTATTATACAATGAGCACAATAACCGATCTCATCTCACTCAGGGTTACTATTAGGTACGCTGCGAAAGGCTCCTAACATGCTCACTTTGCCCTTTGTAGAGTATGCGTAATTGTGTTGCCCAAAAAATGTCTACTGAGTAGTGTAAATGTACCACTAACAATAATAATCGATTATGACTAAAACTCAGCACAAAACCAATTCAAAACTCAGCTCAAAATCGGTATTCTTAAACGGCGTCTCAACCGTAACTCCAGTTTACTCTAGTATGGCATGACGTCACTATTTTGCGTATTATTGTGTTGGTAGTATGATATGCTCGACTCCAGTGAGTAAAGTCCTTAAGACGAAGACGTATATCAACTTATAATAGCAAAATGCTCAGCTGAGGCCGAGTAGAGTGGAGGAAGAGTCGAGTGAATGTCTTAAGGTGGGTACTGACCAATGTTACGAGGTGTAATGTAACATTACACAGCGAGCATTCGTGCTGGTAGTACAGGGAAATAAGACGCTCGTAGCGAGCATCAACACCGATTTAAAGCACATGACGTAACATATCATGCTCGCTTCGAATGGTACAGTCATGAGCAATATAATGTACCCACTTTAGGACTCTGTCGCACTAATATACTTGACATTTAGTGAGACTTACAGTTCAATTTGTCAAAAAAGTTAATGTGATATGGTACCAAAGTGTATACATATTAATGCTCGTGACCGTACAATACGCCTCGTAACACCGGCCAGTACCCACCTTTAGAATGCGGGTGTTAGGATACGGGTGTGAGAGAAAACTGTGTTTGGAGACAATAATTATTCCACTCCTCTAATAATCTTCTCTATTTGTTACAGAGGGACGACCGCTCGCTTCTAGCGCAGTTCTTCTTTGCTGATGATGCGCTCAACATGGTCGCGGCTGAGTTGGACTCGTTCGATGGCCGCAAGGACCCTGAACGGTGCTCCACACTGGTCAACCAACTGCGGCATGCCCAGGTAAGGGTTGTTTATAACTGCCTCTGCTACGCGCCCAGGTAAGGGTTGTTTATAACTGCCTCTGCTACGCGCCCAGGTAAGGGTTGTTTATAACGGCCTCTGCTACGCGCCCAGGTAAGGGTTGTTTATAACGGCCTCTGCTACGCGTTTTGTGTAGCCTTTTTTGGAGCCCCAGTTCGTCTTGCGATGGATAGCTCAATTAGGAATATAATTGTGAAAGTGTTTTTTCTTGCGATGTATTAGGTCCGTATTAAGACTAATAATAGATTTTCCGTTCCGATCAGAATAAGCAAAGGCGTTACAACATCATGACTGGCATTATGTACACATTTATCATGTATTATCCTATCCTCATAACTATAATTTATATCATTATTCGTAAAGTGTATGGAAGATTTCTCAAGAGTATAAATAAATCGTCTGTTGTTATGTTACATATGAAGTAAATTATGCATGTTATATATACGCTTCTTAGATTTAGTAATATGTCTTTCTGAACGTCTGCATAGGTACTGTGTTTTTAAATAATATTTGCCTTTTTTGAAGGGGATTAACGAGTGTGAGTATCTATGCACATTTATTATGTGTGCTTATATAACCATGGGATCAGGAAATTTATAATAAACGGGTTTTAAAACTGCTCAAGCCAGTCGATTTTCTTGATGTCGTAGGGTTGCCATTTCGAAATTTGAAAAGACCTGGCAAAAGGGTTTTACTTAAATAGTGGGTTTTACCACGACAAGCGAACTTTTTACAGAGATAGCGGGCGGGAAATATGGTGTCATATTTTTCCCACATTTAAAATTATATATTTTTTCCCACATGAAAAGAATATACAAATTAAAATGCTTAAATATTTTCAAAAATGTGACACCTAAAGATTAATTGAATGAAGTAAACTGGTCAGTTTTGTACTGTATAAACTAATATTACAAGTTCTTTAATTTATAATTGTATTAATGTTTAATTTGTAATTTAAATAAATTATATTAGTGTGTTTAAAAAAAGTTCTTTAATAGGTATATAATTAATGCAAAAATAAGCAAAGAAGTCAACAACAAGTTCTAACGAAGCTTGTCATAAAAGGTACCCTTTTATTGCTTAAATAAAATAAAAAAAAGCTAACTAATTACATATACCAAAATTATTATATTACTTGTGTATAAATTAAAATTTTGAGGTAGTCAACTCGGGCGGCATGAGATACAAGTCGCGCGCGGCGCGGATTATATCGAGGGTACATGTTCGACTTTGTCGCGGGTGCTGATTACCGCTGTGTGCGAATGTATAGCTAAACAAGCGCCAAGTTTTCGCCGCATTTTTGAATCAAGCGCTGTATCTACGGTAGTGATAAATCAATGAAGAACTGTCACACTGTTGAGGGCAGTCTCGAAGCTGAGATTAGTTTATTAATATCACCCTAAGATATATTTACTAAGGAGATAAAGCCGCCTTTGTCCACTTTTAGTTTTTCCTTGACCTTTTCATGCTTTAATTCCCACACTTTGTACGTTTACTAAATGTTTGAGTATTTACAATTAAGTACATACACACGAAAACTCACACCTATAGTCACAAATGGGATGGCAGACCTATAAACACACAGGGGTATTCGTACACAGCGTATATTATAGGTCTGCCATCCCATTTGTGACTATAGGTGTGAGTTTTCGTGTGTATGTACTTAATTGTAAATACTCAAACATTTTTTAAACGTACAAAGTGTGGGAATCGAAAAGTAGGTATCTCGCTGGTATGCAAAACGTTTGACGTGTGCTGTCAACTTAATTCTGTCGGGTTATTGGCCGATGTAAAATGTTTAGACGGTTGTTTTAGATTTATGCTTGAAATTGACGTGTATTCCATAAATTTTATGCTTGTCGATTACCCGTCCCTTTCCTTTCCGGCGGATAAGAAAATTACAGATATAACTTAAAATAAAATTTATGGTATTTATAGGAATTAGCACCAATACCACCCTATATGACCGTAAGCCTTTAAGGAGTGAGGGAGCGCGCGCAGACTGTCTCGCTCACACTTACGCGTTAGGTGGCACACGGTAAGAACTAGATATTTGTATCTCGATACACACTCTTGTCCGGGCTGTTCCACGATGTAATATGTTGACGATAACATCATCTGATTATGAAACGTTTCACGCTCCGTCTGTTCGCCGGCTGAATTTCATTATTGTGTCGGAAACGAGAAGAAATAAATACATACTTATGAGTTGTGATCTTGATCAGATTAGTTATCTACAAAGGATGCATAATGAATAATTTAATACATACATAAACTTGGCCCTCAATTCTTTTTTGGGTGGGCAGAACAGAAAATAAACTTCTTTTCTTCTTCTATCGTGTGGATTGTGAGGTGGATTACCAACTCCATCAACCCTGGTGTCAGGGTTACAGAAAATAATAAGAAGGTAATTTGCAGCCACTCTTTTGATACTTCTTCTATCGCGTGGGTTGTGAGGTGAATTACCAACCTCAACAACCCGTCTTTTCTAAAACTTAGAGTCAAATTTACTCAAAATTGCTTATCTTTGGTAAATACACAAATACAATAGCATATTGTGAATCAGATCAAGTTATAATTGAATGAGTCATGTGAATCGTAACCTTTGTGCGCTTGTTTGGATTCGATCGTGAGAATTACCTCAGATTTGCGAGTTTTAGACTTTTAGTGTCATTAGTCATAACGGGTCTAGGCCAGAGTTTGATAACTTTTATTTGATGTCTTTTGAATTTAGATATTTAGGTGTTCGAGCCTACGCTTGAACCACTTTGTCACTTTGTGAGATAACACCCTTGTAATCCAGCCTTATTGACTGTCAAATACGTTTCTACTAATGCCACCTGGCGGCAATCGTGTGAATAACTTTCCACCCGACCTCAGCGCCAGGCTGTTGTTTCCTCAGTACGCTTTCGTAATCCAGCCGAGTAACAAGTACACAACGGAACTCTCAAATCTCGCAAGTAAGTTTGTGTACCTACCTACCTTTTATTACGTATTATGTCTACAATAATTCCGCCCGGCGCCCATGGCCCGGCGACGAGACGCAGTTACCTCAATAGGTACCGTCATAACATAATAAGTAATAAGACGTCGTGTCGACTCGGAGAGAACGACATGACGTTTCACGACGTCACCTCGTATGACGTCGCTCCGATTGAGACGACATTGATTCGTAGCGTCGTCTCATTAAAACGACACTGATACGTCGTCTCAAATAACACGACATGAATACGAGTTCTTCAAAATAAATAAAAATAAATGTCATGACTTTAAAATTGAGCTCAAAGTCTTTCGTTTACTTACAGACATGGCATCGTCATCGTCTATGACGACCATGGGTGAGCTGGCGCAGTTTATTCCAGAAGAGAACGTTGAAGCCTTCGGAGCCATAGTAAGAACGATTGATGATAACTTCCCAAACGGTTGGGTCGAGTAGAAAGTAATCAACTACTCATTTGAAGATCTATTCGGTGAAGAACTGTCTCCCAAGACAGACGGCAAACTAAGATTCGGGATCCCAACAATAGATTTAGCGCGGGCTTTTAATCCGAAGGCGACCGATCTTTCAGAAAGAAGCTACCGGGCAATAAGAAGAATCCTACTGGGGTGGCCTTTAGGAAGAGCTCTGCTTTACTCCCCTCACAGCATAATGGAGAAGATTCATGCTCCTTCATACAATGAATTTATGGGCACTATTAGGGGCTTGAAACCGACCCTCCGCAACCGCGAGGCAACAGCTAGACTACTAAAGAGTCAAGGCGAAGGCAGCACTTCATCGTCGTCTAGTAAGAGACGTAAGGAGTCAAGTAGAGACACCACACCCCAAAAGCGCCAAGCTCTCGGCCAAGGCAGTAATGACCATCTGCTAGCGTCTGTATTCCAACAACAGCTAGAGCTATTTAATAAATTACTGGCAGTTTCTAGTGATCAAAGCAAGAGGATTGCCGACCTAGAAGAAAGGCATCATGCAAGCAGCGAAAGTAGAATGGACTTAAATGCGTCGTTTGACTCCATGCCAGACAGTACTCAAGAGGAGGACGAAGACCATCATCCACCACCATCGGCACCGCCTTCATCGGAATGTTCATCCCTGGAACAAGCAATAAAGGCGGAAATAGCAGATGCTGAACGACGTCTATGCGCTTTACAAGCCGCCAAGGACGCAGATAAAAATTCAGCTACTGAGGCTGCTACAATTTGTTACGACTTCACCCCAAATACTACCGAAGTTGAGGCAAAGTTTACTAAAGCAGATCCTGGTTTAGTCAGGCAAGGGGTAAACTGTCAAAGACTAGGTACCGAGAGCTGGAAAAACATTCGATACGCGGATGTTCAAAAACAGTTTCAGGCATCTCCTGTGTTCTGTTCCCTAAAGGTCAATAATCATCTTGCTGGCATCACTCCTAGCTGGAGTTCCGTCTCTCTTTTGGAAAGATTCGATCTCACACTGGGAGCTATATCCAATGGTCTATTGCAACAGCGAAAACATTTCCAGGACCTTTGCGACAAGCTTCCGCAAGATCTGAAACAAAAGGTGGGAGAAGAGTTCCTGGCAAATAACTCCAAGTTTCGTAAGAACTCTGATGCTCTGCTGCAATACGTGTGCGGCCGTCGAGCTGAAGTTATTCAGCAAAGAAGAGACATTTATAAGATGAAAAATAAGGTATTACACGAAGTTATTCATAGCATTCCTCCATGAGAGACGCACCTTTTTATGGAACCGGACCTGTCCCAAGCAGTTAAGGACCAAGGTGGTATACATAAGTTTTTTCCATTCAAGAAAACTTTTACTAAGCCAAAGACAGACTACAAGAGAGACAGAAGGAATATCAAAAAGGAGCCCTACAAGAAGCGTTATAATACCTCCCATAATATGCCAAACACGTCAAACAATAAGCGGACTCCGGCAACAAATGACCGACAAGACAAGAATATCTCCCAAGGGCAGAAATGGAAGGGAAACAAACGATTGTGACTCGAATGCTTTCGAAGCAGGACAATTAAAGTATCACCTGGAAGATTGGTCGCTAATTGGGGCCCCACCATCAATTCTAAAAATAATATCAGGATACAGAATCCCATTTTGGAAAAAACCATTGTTAATAAACCTTGCAATGAACTTGGAAAGATTTCAAACGCGAACTTCGAAACAGATGAAAATGGAAATAGACAACATGCTGGCCTCGGGTGCGCTCATAAAAAGCAAACACGAGACAGGGTTTTTGTCAACAATGTTTCTAAGAATGAAGACCGACGGATCAAGCAGGCCAATCTTCAATTTAAAAAGACTGAATCATTTTGTTTACACTCCCAAATTTCGCCTATTAAACCACTTTCGAATCCCATCAGTTCTGAGCCAAAAAGACTGGTTGGTGAAAATCGACATTTCGCAAGCATATTACCACATACCAATAGTCCCTTCGCATCGCAGATTCCTCTCTCTAGCTTACGAAGGCAAGGTGTTCGAAATGAGCTGCCTGCCGTTCGGCCTATCCAGTGCACCGTCAGCGTTCGCAAAAGTAACCAGCTGGTTAGCACACTGGTTTCGGCAAAACGATGTAAAAATTGTAGTCTACTTGGACGACTTTTTGATGATGCATCAAGATCCAGAAACGCTCAAAAACCAAGCAAGATTTGTTTTGGACAAGCTAGAACAACTAGGATGGTCTGTCAATCGAAAGAAGTCATCACTGGAACCAACAGGATGCCTAGAATACTTAGGTATTATTTGGGACACAATCAACAATCAAAAGATGTTATCGCATGCAAAATGCCAACAGATCGTAAATCTATGCCAAAACTGTCTGAGGCGAAAGTTCTGGAGCTGGCACGACGCAAAAGTCATTTTGGGGAAACTCAATTTCGCAGCATTCGTAATTCCCCTGGGAAGATTACATTGTCGAATCTTGCAAATGGACGCGAACAAACTTCCTCGAGCCAATCCTCACAGAAAAATGCCTATTCCCGGAAGAAGTTTAGAGGAACTGAATTGGTGGTCAAAAAACGCTCGCATGCACTCCTCCATTCATCAACCAGACCCTACAATTTTTATTACTACCGATGCTGCAGATCTCGGTTGGGGAGCCATAGCGAACAGTCAAAAGTTGTGGGGGCAGTGGACCAGTGTTCAGAAAAAATGGCACTCCAACCAAAAGGAACTTTGGGCTGTGTTCGAAACTCTCAAACAACTAAGTCCGCAACTGCATGGGCAGTCGGTAGCCTATATAACAAAACAAGGCGGCACAAGATCCCTGAGACTTCTACGCACTGTAAGGCTGATCCTCGAACTATGCCAGCGTCACGGTTGTCAGATGACGGCTCGTTATATCCCCGGAACATGCAACGGTTTGGCGGACGGTCTATCGAGGGCCAAGAAACTTCCGGAGTGGCATCTGACCAAATCTATTACAAACGCCATATTCGCCAAATTAGGTCGACCAGAGATAGATCTATTTGCATCAGATCGTTCAGCTGTAGTCCAGAAATATGTCAGCGAAGACGCAGCGGATCCCGTCAGTCAGTTCACGGATGCTCTCAGCAGAGCTTGGCATTTCAACCTAGGTTGGATATTTCCCCCTCCAGCTTTAATACCGCGGATACTTCGGCACCTGGACACATCCACAGGGCTTTACCTTCTCATTGTTCCCAATTGGAGCCAGGCGTTCTGGATGCCAGAAGTCAAGAGGCGCGCGATCGAACAACCGTGGATTATACCACACCTCCGAGCGAACTTGATAGATCTGCAGACAAATCTCCCACCACCAGGAGTGGACCAACTCAATTTGCAGGTCTGGAAGGTACGGGCTGGGCCATTGAAACCACAGGATGGAGCGCGTCAGAAGTGAAAATATTAGAAGCTTCTTGGAGAAGTTCAACACTCCGAACATATCGTCCAGCTTGGAAAAGGTGGTGTAATTGGGCAACCAAACTGAATATCGCAATTGATAACCCCAATCCAAACGACTTAGCAAAATATCTTTGTCACCTTTTTGAAGTCCAACGTTTGGCTCCGAGAACAATATTATTACACAAATCAGTAGTGACTACGTTTGCGAACCCGCACAAGTCTTCTTCGTTGGCGTCTCATCCTATTGTTGTTCGTACGCTAAAGGGCATACTTACTCAGAAACCTCCAGCCAAGAAACCATTAAGTTGGAGAATGGAAGAGCTAATATCGTTTCTTCAAGAATATGCCATCAATGAGAACAGTCTTTTCGCTATTTCTCGTCATACCTGCATATTACTATTATTAGCATCAGGCAGAAGAGTTCACGATTTAACTCTTCTCAGCATTGACTCTAATCACTTTGAAGAAAGAGATGAGGAGTTAATCTTTTGGCCAAAATTTGGGTCTAAAACAGATAATTCCAATCATAGGCAATCTGGATGGTGTTTAAGAAACATTTCTGTGAACAGGTTAGATCCAGTATATTGGACGAAAAAACTTATTTCCCTAACTCAAGATCGGCGGAAGGCGAAAAATTTGAAAAGCCTGTTCATTACAACTAGAGGGACTGTTCGAGAAGCATCTCGATCTGTAATCGCAGGATGGGTGAGAATCCTCTTTAAAGAAGCAACTATCTCATCTTCCGCAGGCAGCATCCGAGCCGCCGTTGCTACGGACAATTTGATAAACGCGCGAATAGACATCGACGACGTGGTGAAACGCGGTAATTGGAAATCAAAAAATACTCTTTTTAATCACTACTACCGAGACATCCCACCTAATCCGACTTCACTTGCTCCATCCATGATGACAAATTGTTTCATACCTGTTGATTAATGTTTTCAATTCCATAAATTATGTAACAAATCCCAGAAGGTTTACGAAATAGTGTTTTGTTTTGTTTTTTTTTTTAATTATTATTAAATCAAAATTACATTTGGTACATTCTTGTTTCTTTTAATACCCGACTCAGCGCCGGCAGAAGTCAAACACGTCTCACAAAGTGGTTCAAGCGTAGGCTCGAACACCTAAATAGAACCGTTTTTCCCCCGAAGGGTAAAAAACGGATATTTAGGTTTCAGCCGTAGCTTGAACCACGCCTGAAGGCCTTGCCGGCACTGGTACTGAGGAAACAACAGCCTGGCGCTGAGGTCGGGTGGAAAGTTATTCACACGATTGCCGCCAGGTGGCATTAGTAGAAACGTATTTGACAGTCAATAAGGCTGGATTACAAGGGTGTTATCTCACAAAGTGACAAAGTGGTTCAAGCTACGGCTGAAACCTAAATATCCGTTTTTTACCCTTCGGGGGAAAAACGGTTCTATTTAATAATGTCATACTCACTTCAGAAATGTACCTCTTTAATAATATAAATTGTAAGCATTTTTAGATCTAATATTTCAAATACTTGTCGGTGCAGTATTTTCCATGCTACTTTTTTAGGGAAAAATAGGGCAGTGGTTTCCCTCTTGCCTTCCGCCCCGCAGTACTCTGTCTGAAGCAAGTGGGATGGCGCCCAGAGTAGTCTATTACAAAGCCATACTAGGACTCCTGTCCTCCGCCTCTGAATAGTACTGACAGTTACTGCTGCCCTCTGTCAGGTTCCAGGTTACAATAATAAAAATAATAAACTATATTAAGGACCGTTGCTTCTATGCTGTTCTGGGAGCAAATAAAAAACATAGAACACGTTCAGCTGCTTGTCTTCCCGGGCATGTCGTAAAAACCGACAGAGGGATTGCGTCCTCTAACATGATGGACTAATGTTATGGGCGATAGGCTGATCCCTTATCACCATAAGGTTCATCATATCCATCTTAGGACTTCGTATCAACAGTGGCTGCAAGTTGTCTTTGATTACTTGTGGCTCTGCCCACCCCATTTGGGATTACGGGCGTGAGTTTATGTATGTATGTATGTACCGCTGGGGAGAAGGGCTATTTTCCACCCCGCACCAATACCTGTCCTCTCTCTCTCTCTCTCCCTCCCCCCCATTAAGTTTCGTATGGTGTGTGTGGGCTGTGCCTGTGTTTAGTGGGGAGAGTCCTTAGCACTCTACTTTTGTAAGTAGTAACCGGGACCAACGGCTTAACGTGCCTTCCGAAGCATGGATTATCTTACTTTTTGGACAATCAGGTCTCAAAAGAAGCCAATCAGGTGATCATCGGGGGAGCCTGTAATGTCCTAACCAAACTAGGGATCACAAAGTCATTTTTTTTTCCCACCGGGATTTGAACACGGGACCTCGGGATCGTGGGCCCAACGCTTAACCACTGGACCACGGAGGCCGATGTTCTGTCTCTCTATAAGTTCTTGTGTATAATGGTCTTGTATTTAACCAAAACCATAGGCTAAGGCGAGGCAAATCTACCTATATCAAATTAAAAATAAAATATAACTAATAGTTGCGAAATCAGTAATGTAATTTAAGAAATGCGCTAAGGTTATCGTCTGAGATTAAGATTTTTCCAATGACAATAATCTTACCTCGCCCCGAGGCCGTCGTCACACCGTCACAAGCAAATGAATATTCTTTCGCTTTAATTTGTTTGAGCTTCCTTGAAACGTAACGTAAATGTATGGGTGGAATTGCGCATCTGCTTTGTTTGGTAATTGTCTACTTGTGAAATTGGCCTTGTGTGTTACCTAGTACACATACATGCATAAACTCACGCCTATTTCCCACCGGGGTAAGCAGAGACTATAGTATTCTATTTGCTTCGATCCTGACACACTTCTCTTGCTTCCTCCACATTCGTCAATCGCTTCATACACGCACGCCGGTTATCTAGTCTAGGTACCTTTATTAACCGACGTCAAAAAAAAGGAGGTTATCAATTTGATCCGTATGTAATATTGTTGGGATTGCATAATATTCGTTTATGTATGTTATTTTCGACTTGTTAACGGATAATCCCGCAGGTTCATGAAGCTTGTTAATATAATATAACATGCCTGTATCCTCAAAGACTTA
The DNA here is from genome assembly GCF_024362695.1 of Pectinophora gossypiella. Lineage (NCBI taxonomy): Eukaryota > Metazoa > Arthropoda > Insecta > Lepidoptera > Gelechiidae > Pectinophora > Pectinophora gossypiella. The sequence continues at coordinate 4,047,058 of NC_065425.1, read as the reverse complement.
GGCAGAGGTGTGTAGTAATACGTTCACTCCTCGCCAGCTATGTTTATGTTTAAATCCCGTGTAATAGGGGGCTAGGATATTTGGTAAATGTATTTCATTGTTAATTGGGTATTTGACTTGGTCAAAGATAAATTATAAAATGCTAATCCATAAATAGAAATCAGTCTAAGATAATCAAAAATCAAATCTCATTTTATTTTTCGACTTATTTTCGAATTTTATTCATGAATTAAGTAACAATGAGTACGACGTTTGACAGCTTTTATTGATGACGTCACAGGACAGTATTTCCATAAAAACTACAAAGAAAACTTTCGTTTTATCGTTGCGTAAAAAGTATCTCATTTGACTAGGTTGTCAAGTAGCATATTACTACCTAAGTAAAGTTCTCGTACTAACACTGCATATCGAGCAAAGTACACCATTTGTTATTTAATTAAGCTCACTCCAAAACCGGACCTGTCAAATGTTCAGGTTAGGTAAGCGGACCCTATGGAAAACGGGGTTACGCTAGAGAGATACTACAAAATGTGACCCAAATACTTACATTAGGCCCAAGTGACACATTTAAATCGTTTGACTCGGGACCTTGATTGACACCAAATCATTATGATCGATCGGTCAATATAATCGGCTATAGGAGCGATGGTAGCCCAGATGGTAGCTTGCTTCTCACATTGAGGTCGCAGGTTCGAATCCAGCACAGGCCTAAACCAATGATTGTCGAATTTGTTTTCGAATTCATGTTTGGATCATAAATGCCGTCAAAGTCTTCATGCGTGCTCGCTGGTTTAGAGTACTATTGACTTGTTTTTTTTTTTAAATAATAAATGACTTGTAATAAACAAAAACTATTCCAGTAACTGCAGATTATTTTCTGAGTACCATTGGGGTCGCGGGCGTAAAGTTTGTAATGCATGCTGTGAAAAAGAATATGGAACAAAAAAATATCGCCTAAACTGTCCACATATCGATATCTAGTAACGGCCTCCGAGGTCCCGGGTATGATTCCCGGTGGAGATATATCACAAAAATTACTTTGTGGCCCCTGGTTTGGTTAGGACATTACAGGCTGATCACCTGATTGTCCGAAAGTAAGATGATCCGTGCTTCGGAAGGCACGTTAAGCCGTTTGTCCCGGTTACTACTTAATGTTGTAAGTGAGTAGTCGTTACATGAGCCGTGTCAGGAGCCTTTGGCGGCTCAATAGTAACTCTGACACCAGGGTTGATGAGGTTGGTACTCCACCTCACAATCCACACGATAGAAGGAGATTGGGGTCACGGGCGTAACGTTTGTGATGCATGCTGTGAAAAAGAATTTGGAATAAAAAAAAATCGCCTAGGAGGCTGTTCACATATGGACATATCTATTTAAATAATGCCTTCATAAAAACAGTTCTCCGAGGACACAGGTAATCGTTGCACCTTGAACGATATAGTTATAAAATGTTTTGCGTAGTTCTGCGCACAACACAATGAGTCATGCGTAAGGTCGCACGCGCAACGTCACAAATAGTAATAATCCATGTCTGCCAGGTACCGCCTTCAATAAAAAATAAACAAGCGGTGAACGTCTGTTTAAGTATTTTACAGCCAAGCGAAATTGAATCCAATTATCAAATAATTTGATTGAACTTTGTTTGGCACTCTAATATTTACCGCTTATTTTTTTTTTTGTAAGGTGGTGTCTATAAACTTTGACAGTGTCACTACAAAACAAAGACTAAAAGATAAACTAATCCGTATACGAAAGAAGTCCCGAACGCCGCGGCGCTACTGTCGCAGATTCTGCATAGAATTATTATGACTTGCCAAGTTAGTTTCATTAAAATCCGCCGACTTCTTTCGTGGCGCGAAATACTATTTCAAACCTAGTTTTAGTTTGTGTTTTGTAGTAATAGTGAGTTTCTTTTTTGTTTGTTTTAGGTTTTGACTTGTAAGTAATCACCATACATAAAGTTAGCACAGGTCGTACGAAGCTCCTCACTCACTAGTCACTGTGGTCCTGTAAAAAAAAAACCGGCTTGCTTCTCAAACGGGGAACTCCGGTTCGAACCCCTGTTCCGGACTTGCACCAATGAGTTATTAATTTAATCTTAAGTGCAGTTGTCACTAACATGGCTCGACCATTATAGATACGGCTAACCACCTATCACGTTGGTCTAACAGAAAGCTCGGTGAGGTTTGTGGGCACTTAGTTCATCTTACGATGGATGTACCTCGAAATCGTTCGAACTTGTGTGTTACTATTTATTATTGGCATTTGGTATCCATTCCCGTAGCCATAGCCGTGGTAGTCCAGTTGGTAGAACGCTTGCCTCTCACTTTGTGGTCGCAGGTTCGAATCCAGTACAGGCTTAAACTAATGATTGTCGAATTTGTTTTCGAATTCATGTTTGGATCATAAATTACTATCACGTGCTCAACGGTGAAGGAAAACAGCGTGAGGAAACCCGCTTTCCCGAGAAATGCATTTTCGGAGGTATGTGACTTAACCTGTATTACCTGTATTGGGCTGGTATTCCCTTCGCGAGTTGGAAGGTCAGACAGGCAGTCGTTTCTGTAAAAAACCGGACCTGTCAAATCTTCAGGTTAGGCAAGCGGACCCTGTGAAAAACGGGATAATGCTAGGGAGATGATGATTTTGTATCCATGCCAATAACATCCACTTAAGTTGTTGTACCGGGTGAGAACTCTTAGCGCTCCCCATTTGTCCGGCCAAGTAGTTAATGCCATCCAAGGCGAACCTAACAATAAAATACGTCGACAAAAAACCGACGACATCCGTGCATTTTTTGCGATCTAACGCGATTTGCTGGCGGTGATTGGCGTAATGTGGCTTCATGGCTTCATGCCTTTATGGGTATGGTACTAAGTGTAATCTGGTCGTACTTACTGTATGTAGGTATAGTTGTAGCTAGGTGTGTGTCATATCCTATAGTTTGCTTTGTTCTGTGTCTGTGTATATAAAGTATAAAACCATAACAGCAGTGATGTGGGGTTCCGGGGAATGTTCCCAAAGTGGGAAATAGTAAGAACACTGGCTGCTTTTCTTTTTTCAAATTCCCGACCAAGTAAATCGGCAAATCTACAATAAGTCACGTCAAAAAAAAAAACTTTTTTCAAATTGTTCTTTTTTGTACTCTGGTGTTATCTGCATAAAATTTAGGTAGTAAAGCTCTTTTAACATAAGTTTTGCGCCTTTTTCTGCCAAACAGGGAATAGTCCTGGGAATGGCACATGGCTGATCACGCTTGTATCCCCAAAGGGGTAGGCAGTGGTGTATAGTGTGAGCTACGGTGATAGCTGAGATATGAACTCATCTCCCTAGTATTGTCCCGTTTTTCACAGGGGCCGCTTACCTAACCTGAAGATTTGACAGAACCGGTTTTTTACAGAAGCGGTTGCCTGTTTGACCTCCCAACCCGCAAAGGGAAAACCAGCTCAATACAGGTTAGGTCACATACCTCAGAAAATGAATTTCTCTGGAATGTTGGTTTCCTCACGATCACGAAGTATATAAAAACCAACCAAAATACAAAGCGTTGTTAAAAAGAGAAAATATGAAAACATTTAAAAAGGCTATAAATGTCCTGCGAGGAGTTCGCAAATAAATAAACATCTAGTATACAGCTATACACCCTTCGCCAGCTACATAAGTCCCATGTTATACGGCGCCAGCCTATTGCCATTAACCGGGCACAAATCCTAGAAACCACGTGATATTAATTATCTATGATCCAAATATGAAAAAAAAAAATGAAAAATAAAATAAAAAAATAGAAAATAAAATAAAATAAAAAAAATAAAATAATGAAATATGAAATATGTTTTGAGTTTGTTGGGTCGGGTCTTGACTCTAAACTTTAGAGTCCGAACCAGTGACACTACTTCTTTAATTTATGTACAGTTATGAGCAATATCATGTACCCACCTTAGAATCCTGTCGCACTATCATATTTGTCATTTAATGAGACTTACGGGTTTAATTTGTCAAAAAAGTTAATTTGACGTGGTTTCAAAGTGTGTACATATTAGTACTCGTGACCGTACAGATAAGTCTCGAAACCATCTTGCTACTGTACTACTTTCGTGAATAGCTTAGTTCGCTTCTAATACAGGTTTCGAACAAGCACATTTCTTACTATCTCTGATATAGAAAGTTCATTATTTGATAGAAATTGCTCTGTAGAGAAACTCTGTACTGTTGCTATTAAAACGATTTTAATATACAAGATGAAAAGCGAAATTGACTTCAGTTATTGTTTTTTTTTAAACCTAATAATATAAGAGAAAATGAAATCGAAAACCTTTCTAACTCAGTTGGGACTTGGACCCGCAGCAGATCGAAATAATTTCGTATGGACAGGAGGAGGACCCGGTGGTGTAATGGTTAACACGACCCGCCTTGACAAGAGCTGCGGGTTCAAGTCTCGTCCGAGTCAGTTTTTTTTTCGATTTAATCTTCTTATTGTGAGTTTCCCTAAGCACGGGTTACTGCTATAAAAAAAAAACTCAATTAAGAATATACGATTTGACAAGTCCGGGTTTTTACAGAAGCGCTGCCTGTTTGAGCTTCCAACCCACGAAGGAAAACCCAGCCCAATACAGGTTAGGTCACATAGGTACCTCCGAACCGCATTTCTCGGGAAGTGGGTTTCCTCACGATGTTTTCCTTTACCGCTAATATTATAATGTAATTTATTTATTTCGATTAACAGTATGAGACGTATACCTAATATGTATGTAATAAGGTATAGGTGTATGTGGTAAGGTTTTATGTCGGTATCCGTGATTGATATACTTACCATTATGCGTGAAAAAAATCGACCTTATTATCTGCGGATGATAATAAGTATATTATATAAAATGGACCGGCGTTAAGGCGTAGTGTTTTCGCAGCTATAGAGGTCACTTTAATACGCCATTCGATATTTCTATAAAACATTTGACCTATGTTTATAGAGGTAATCGCACTGTCGACCCGACTTCGACCTTCAGACATCGGCTAGATATTTCAATTTTGCGTGACTTGGTGAAAAATGCTGAGTGCTGAGTAGTATCTTCTCTAAGATCTTGTATAAAAGATTTTTCGTGTAATAAATGAGTGATAATACTTCAAGTGTCATAAATTCTGTTTAGGAAAGGCGTCTTTGTCTAACGTGGTATTAAATTGTGAGACAGAAACAAAATATAGCATTTTTGTATAATGCAAGAGTGAGATAAACATTGAATCAGATTTGCCACACTACAGGAGCGCTGCTGTCGCTCGACTGTCGCACGACTTAGTTCTCGATCGAACTATCGATAGTGTCAATAGTTTTTCATTTTTTAACTATCGATAGTATCGTTACTTATCAATAGTATCGCTTAAAAAATAGCAATCGATATTATCGATACTATCGTTGCTTATCAATAGTATCGCCAAAAAAGAGCTATCGATAGGCCTATCGGTTGGGTACATGATTTTGGCTGTTTACTATCGATAGTAAAACTATCGATTTTTGGGCAACACTACTCCATACCTCCTTCGGTTGATTGAGGGATTCCTGTGCCCTGCAGTGGGACATATATAAGCTGTTTATGTTATGTTAGTACTTAGTTTTGCAGGCCAGTGTAATGTTACAGTGTAGTGCAGCCATAAATATATTCCAAGTTCTTTAACCCTGTTGAAACACTAACACAAGTTATCGGCCCGTAACATCTAGGTACGAATAAATTATAAATATCAGAAGTTTCAGGCCAATAGAATGAGTACTTAATTACTCCCATATAATAATAGCATGTTGAACCGAGTCAGTAGGTGACATTTAACCACTGAACCGTAACGGCCTCTGTGGTTGAGCACTGGGCTCACGATCGGAAGGTCCCGGGCTCGAATCCCGGTGGGGACATATCACAAAAATTACTTAGTCAGCCCTAGTTTGGTTAGGACATTACAGGCTGATCACGTGTTTTCAACATCCGTGCCTCGGATGGCATGTAAGTATGTAGTCGTTACATGAGCCATGTCAGGGGCCTTTGACTCAGTAATAACCCTGACACCAGGGTTGATCGTGTTGGTAAATCACCTCATAACCCACACGATTGAAGAAGAATGATATATATCACAAGTTTCAGGCCTATAGAATGAGTAATTACATATATACATACATACATGAACTTTTTTTCCAACTGGGGTAGGCAGAGACTAAGGGATTCCCCATTTTATGAGTAATTACTACCATATAATAATAGCATGCTGAATCGAGTCAGTAGGTGACATGTAACCACTGAACCGTAACCGAACTAAACATGTGACTAGCTCATTACTCATATACAATAGAATAACACAGTATAAATAATGGCTGAGGAACAGGGTCTAGAGTTGCCGTACAGTACGTACATATATGTGGAAAAAGAAAAATACAACAAGGAAAAACATATTCCACACAGAAATAAAACAACCAAAAATATAAAAAGTAAAATAAAAAATTAAAATAATGTTTATTTCTCTCACTAGCTTAGAACTTAAATACAATATCCAATGTATACGGGTACAGATTAATGAAGCAGGCGAAAGACTGGTGTCTGTGATAGGCTTAGGCCTGTGTTACAGATCACCAGATACACATACAGAACAACAGTATTTTTTTAATTTATCAAAACATGTCAATAATCTGGACTTGTCAAATCTTCGGGTTAATGTAATGTTGAAACGTGGAGATAAAGTAGGTTATGTAGATAACATTTCCAGCATTTTTTTGACGTGACTTATTTTAGCCCGACAAATGGGGAGCACTGAGGGCTCTCACCCAGTGCTTAGGGGTCGTCCATTAATCATGTGATGTTTTTTGGCATTTTATCCCCCCCTCCCCCTTTGTGATACATGGTGAGATTCAAGACTACACCCCCCCCCCACTAGCCTATACCACGTGTATTTTTTAGTACCTACCAAAATAATTGCACGAAACGCCGCTTTTCGGTTCAGTACCGCGCGTATGCCGAAAAAATAAATACTCGTGATACTCGGCTCAGGGCGTCGTCTGAGATGTATTTATATTGATGATAGAGAGAAGCGCAGAATGAGGGAAGTCTGCCTTTAGTGATAAAGGCGTAATTGTACGTTATGTTGTTTTAACAATTAATACAGGCTACCTCACAAGTTTAGCTACAAATCTATTAATAAATATATGTGGGCATAAGACAAACATTCTGCGTAAACCATTAGGACGTAGGGTTTACGCATAATAAACGCTTCTTGATGAGCCCTTTACTGTTACTACCCACATACGTACATAAGCAAGTATGTCGACCTGTTAGGTTATTTTTGTTCGAGCTCAGTTGTACAGGACAACGCCTTAGGGCATTTAGTCTTCTTCTATCGTGTGGGTTGTGTGGGTTGTGAAAAGCCCCTGACATGGCTCATATAACGAGACGTACTTACAACAGTAAGTAGTAACCGGGATCAACAGCTTAATGTGTCTTCCGAAGCACGGATCATCTTACTTTCAGAGAATCAGGTGATCATTATGTAATATTCTAACGAAACTAGGGATCACTGGGATTCGAACTCGGGTCCTCCGAATCGTGAGCCTAACGCTCAACCACTGGACTACGGAGGCCGTTTGGGGGGCATTTAGAGAGGCCTGTTTGTATATTATGTAGAATCAGGTATTTTTAATCTTATGCGCATATACTCAATCTAATGGGAGAAGAGCCAACTTGTACAGTCATGAGCAATATCATGTACCCACCTTAGAACCCTGTCGTACTATCATATTTGACATTTAATGAGGCTTACGGTTTAAATTGTCAAAAAAGTTAAAGTGACATGGTTGCAAAGTGTATACATTAGTACTCGTGACCGTACCCACTGTTGATGAGAAGTCCTAAGATAGATATGATGATTCTTGTGGTGACAAGGGATCAGGATATAGAAAGGACACAAACTGTACACTTTATCTTTTAAACTTAGGTAAATACTTCATCTTAATACCTATTCAGACAGAGTACTGCGTGGCGGAAGGCAAGAGAGAAACCACTGCTCTATTTTTCCCTAAAAAGGTAGCATGGAGAATGCTACACCGATAAGAGCGTGGCTTTTAAATGAGTCATGATGTATATTAGTCTTAAATAGTCAGATTCATTATATATGTCTCCTTTGATAGGCGAAGGTCCGGCGAACAAGTACTAAACAATAGAATATAATACATCGTGGTAGAACTCAAATAACGGACAATCATAAAGTCATCTTGTCAATATAACGTCATGTGAATACCATGACAATTCATCGTAATATTCTCTTTGTTTACGGAACTTGAGTGTCTAACCTATAGAATCAGAATCAGAATCAGAATCATTTATTCAACGTAATTATCATGGATAAACTTGTTGAAGGTCAATGTAACATTTTTGAATTTACGTCATTTCGCAAGGTGTTATGGCTGAGGAGAAGAAATGACAAGAAACTGCAACAGCAACACATCTTTTAAATCAATGAGGGTACATTACAAGTTATTTAATAACTAGAGGAACACATTCAATACCAGACATTTTTATCATTTAGGTAATCATTAATCTTATAATAGGCTTTTTTACATAAAGTAAGCTTCACGTGAGCTTTAAATTTGTTCTCTGACAAATTTAAAATATTATCTGGTATTTTATTGTAAAAACGTATACATAACCCCAAAAAAGATGAATTTAATTTACTTAATCTAGAATTTTGAACAACAATTTTATTTTTATTCCTTGTATTGTAAGTATGCCTTTCACAGTTTCTCGGAAGGAGAGATACATTTTTACGCACATACATAATGTTTTCATAAATATATTGACTTGCGACCGTCAGTATATTTATTTCTTTAAACAGCTCCCTTAAAGAGTCCCGACAACGCAGATTATAAATAGCGCGAACTGCCATTTTTTGAATAATGAAAATAGTTTCTACATCAGCGGCTCGACCCCACAATAAAATACCGTAAGACATTATGCTGTGGAAGTAGCTGAAGTAGACAAGTCTAGCAGTGGGTACATCTGTGAGTTGTCGGATTCTTCTGACGGCATATGCTGCTGAACTTAGCTTGCCCGCTAGTGATACAATATGTGGGCCCCATTGAAGTTTTGAATCTACAGTAATTCCTAAGAAAACGGTGTGTTCAACAAAATCTAGTTTCTCGTCGTTAATTTTAATGTTATTATTTACTTTCTTTACGTTTGGTAGAACAAATTTAATACACTTCGTTTTCTTAGCATTTAGAACTAGGTTATTTACTGTAAACCAGCTTAGAACCTGCGACACAGCGCTGTTTGCTTCGTCAAGTTCCTCTAACTTTCTATCGATTTTAAATATAAGAGAAGTATCATCCGCGAACAGTACAATGTCAGCTTGGTTCTGTACTACATAAGGTAAATCATTTATGTACACTAAAAAAAGGAACGGCCCCAAAATGGATCCTTGAGGAACTCCCATTTGAACATGAGAGCCCGAAGAAGTCGTACTATTAATTTGTACCTTTTGTATCCTATCACCTAGATATGAATTTAACAAACTGAGAGCTCCATTATTTAATCCATAGTGCCTCAATTTCAAAAGCAAGGTCTCGTGATCCACGCAGTCGAATGCCTTAGACAAGTCACAGAATACTCCTACGGCATTCTGCAACTTCTCCCAAGCATCGAAAATGTGTCGAACAAATGTGACACTCGCGTCTGTTGTAGACCGACCCTTAGTAAAACCAAACTGCTGGCTGTGAAGTAAGTTATTTAGATTAAAATGACATAGCAGTTGGTCGAGAATAATTTTCTCGAAAATTTTACTAAGTACTGGTAGAATAGAAACCGGTCTATAATTCGTGGGGTCTGATTTTGTGCCCGATTTAAAAAGAGGTATAACTTTACTGATTTTCATTAAACTTGGAAAAGTGCTATTTTCAACACTCATATTAAAAATGTAAGCTAGATATGGTGCTAAGATATCAATAACAGAGCTCATCAATTTGACAGACAATCCCCATAAATCTTTCGAGGTTTTAAGTTTCAGCTGTTTGAATACTTTAACAATACGACTCGGATCAACGCGTTTAAAATCAAATAATTCAGTGCAAGCAGTAACATTACTTTTCAACAATATATCAGCTTGAACAGGAGAGGACCTGAGAGATTCTGTAGTTTTTACAGGGATGTTCGTAAAGAATTTATCAAACACTTCAGCTACATCTTTATCTTGTTTAACTAACCCAGTGCTCGATTCTATATTATATTCTAATTCACGCGGTTTCGAAGCCTTTGTTTCGCTATTTATTACTTGCCAAACTGCCTTTATTTTATTATCCGCGGTCTTTATTTTACTACTAATATGCATCTGTTTGGCTGTATAACACACTCTTCGAAATATTTTAGAATAATTTTTGACGTAGCTTTTAAAACTATCAGTGTGTGTATACGTTTTTTCCTCATATAAAGAATAAAGAGTATTTCTACTTTTGCGAATGCCTACGGTAGCCCAGTCACTGAACTTGAATGATTGACTGTTGGTAACTACCTTTTGAGGAAAATTATTTTCAAATTCTTTATGGATAATAGTAAAGAAATCCCTGTAAAAATCGTCAGGATTGTCTGTATCAAAGTTTGGACAAGGTAAGTTACTTATAAGACTATTTCGATATTTCTCTATCCGAGTATCAGTGATGGGTCGTGTACGAAATTTAATTTTCTGAACATTTTTAAGTACTGGAAAACTGACCAGCTGCCCACTGTGATCTGACTTAAAACAGTTAAGGATACTGTTGTCTTGAAAGTCGCAATTGCAAAAAACGTTATCTAAACATGAGGCAGTTGTTTCTGTAATTCTAGTTGGCTCCATAAATATATTAACAAGGTTAAAAGATGTAAACAAACTTAGAAATCTAGTTGTAATTGAATCTACTTCATATAAATCAACGTTAAAATCTCCACACACTATAATGGCTTTATTACTTTTAGATATGACCTTCAGTACATTTTCCATCACTGATTCAAAAACTGTGAAGTTAGCACTGTATGGGGGTCTGTATACGGCTACAACAATATGTTTCTCTGTTTCTATACATGAAATCTCCATAGTGCCCTCTATCGAAAGTCCAGTAATATCTTTGCGTTCTTTATATTTTAAACTATTTCTGATAAAAATAAGGGAGCCACCACGTAATTTGATCTTTCGACAGAAAGCGCTAGCGAAATGATAATTTTTAAAACCGAATAACAATTCATAATCCTTTAACCAATGCTCTGTAATACATAAAATGTCAATAAAAAATGTCTCTAAAAATAATTCTACGTCTAATTCTTTGCCAGAGAAGCCTTGAATATTTTGGTGAACTAGTTTTAATATTCCAAGCTTCTCTTTTGTCTTATTGTCTAGTTTAAAGATGAAGTACCATTCGTGGTACATGGCTGACTACCGTCAATAAAAAGTTTTGTACTGTAAAAGACAGTACAGTCAATAAGTTTACTGCCTGGTCTGGCAGAAGTGTCTGTAATATACTTAAAACATACATAAAGATACATACTTATATAAGGTCGTAAATTAGCGCTTTTATTGAACGTATGTTAGAGGCCTTTAGCGGCTCAGTCCTCTCAAGTGGGTTGCTGAGATCATATTCAAAAATATCTTTATTCAGTTGGTAACATAGTTATACTTTGAATCGTCATCTACCGAAAGTCTCATCCGCCTAAAACTACTGAAACTTCTCACAACCTGTATAGCCGGGGAAAAGAAACTGCAGGAAAACCTCGACACAGGGCCCTAGGCGTTATTTAAAAAAAAATAGACAACCTCATCAGCCCTGGCGTCGGGGTTACTATTGCGCCGTGATTATGACCCCCAGATATGGCTCATGTAACGACTACATACTTAGTATTGACCCTTAGAAGGAGAATATTGGACGTATTGCAACCACCCTCGATGTTGACCTTTGTAAATGGGTCGTTCTTCTTTTTTATCGACAATGATCTGTCCTTCGTTCTGCTTCTGATAAGTTATGTTTTAGAATTTTGTTTCATGTTTCCATTGTCCAAAAATATAGTTATCTTATTATACTCAAAATACAAGCAAAATACTAATCGGTTCCTCAATTAGTCCTTAAAGCAGCTTGATTGTTTTTCACAAAATTCTGTGACAGAGTGGTAAATTAAAATGCTGTCTCCGATGAAAAGGACCACTCTGTCACAATATTTTTTGGAATGTGTCTACAAAGAAAAGTATGTTACCAAGATAAAGAGAACCTCTAAATGGTCCTCTACAGACACATCTTTATATGATGTTTTAAAATATTTAATGCCGTTATAATTTTAAAGATGTTAAATCCGATAAATTGAGAAAATGTCTTTTTATTGTCGATAAAAAAGAAGAACGACCCATATATAATAATCATGACGAGTAACAACAAAATAAATATATACAAGCGACAAATGTAATGTAATAAGAAAGCATGAAAGAATAAATTGCGTTGCAAAAGAATCACCCGCATAACATAATGATCGTAATTAATTTCATAACTTTTAAAATGTTATTCTCTTGTGGCGCGTTGATGCCTCGTTTACACGCACTATGTAAGTAAATTACACCTGCCTGTTGAGTGACAGCTGTCGACAGGACAACGCCCGGCTAGACTGGTTGCATGTGCTTGCAAGTTCACCAGAGATGAGTTCTCAAGGCTACGTGGTAACAATTTATTATATATTTTTTATTTTATTTTTTATTTATTTACTTAATTAAACTTTGAGTATACAGTTTTGACGCATATCATCGCTAAACCAGGAATGGTTTGTCTCGATGCTAGGTTTCCTGTCATCAATCAATTTATACAACGTTCAAAAACATTATATACATCAAGAACAATTAAAGTACAGAACATAATCAAATAAAAATAATGTTGTGGGTAGTAGGACATTGCAGCTCACCCGGTAGACACGGCAGTACATCGCTCTTACCTATGTGTACCGTGCGCCCCTCCCCGAAACTCCAAACAATACACCAGTCGTACATGTATTTAAAGAGGACAGAACCAGTTCCAGTCCATGTACAATAATAAATAAACTTGTAAATATTCTTTAAGAAACTGGACCTGTCACAACTTCAAGTTAGGTCAGTAACTCTAGGGAGATGTCAATAGGTACAATAAACTTACGCCTGAAATCTTAATAGCAGAGCTAAAGTAATCAAACAACAACTTGTAGCCACTTTTGTTATGATATTCTAAGATGATGGCGATGGATGGTGAACCAAGTCCAGTCTCTGTCGATGTTTAAGACACGCCCGAGAAGACAATGCAATACAAATTAGAATCAGTACTTATACATAAAATACAGGGTGTTAGTGTCATGGTAACGTATACTGAGGGCGATGATTCAGACCATGATTCTCAGTTGATTTCATCTGGAACTTTCTGTCGGAAAATTATTGAAAATTTTAATGTTTATTGTAATTATTTTCAGTTTCATACTATTGCGACGGAAAATTCCACACAAAGTTTTCGTTACGGTGTCACCAACACCCTGTATACTGGAATAAACGGCGGCCCAGCGGCTAAGGCTTCGTATTCATTAAAAACTACGTTAAAGTAGCAAATAACTGTACGTGGATGTACTTTATTGTCAATAGTGATGTGCAGTCAGCTATTTTATTTAAAAACTTATTTATCAATACTTCATCATCATATCCAGCTTACGACATCGTATCAACAGTGGCTGCAAGTTGTCTTTGATTACTTGTGGCTCTGCCCACCCCATTAGGGATTACGGGCGTGTGTTTATGTATGTATGTGTGTTATCAATACTACTTGCAATACTAGTTCTAAATCCAAATGTCAGGTGCAAGTCGCGTTTGATTGTATTTTTCGATAAATAATTCGTCATTTTACTTCCGTATTTTTGTATTCATGTGTCAAACCGCTATCATAGCGGCATAGCTGCAGTACTTAACGTGTTAAATATAGTTTCTGTTATTACCAAGCCTGTCTCTCTATATACCTACTAAAATATAGAACATTATGAATAGTTACAGCTTGCTCGCACTTTCCACCTGCCAGTTTGTTAATTAATATTGATGTGTACCTAATGAAACAATGACAGATGTTCGGAACATAAGTTACTCGAAAACACATTGCTAACTCTTACGGATATACGAATACAGACACCCGATGTGCTAGGTTTTAGTATAAAGTTTTTTTCTATAACGTGTCTGTTTAGTTTTAATGTTGTTTAGTAGTAGATGTATGATTATGGTTGGATTGGATCTATTAATTATAGTTTTGATTATACTACATAATATAAGCTCACAACTCACGCTCACGCTGCGTACCTACACTCAACTAATTGTTGATCTTGGTTAATAATACTTCTTTGTACGTCACGCCAGTGATGATGGCTAGTCCACGTTCAAATGGCCCTCCATTTTGGTGGACAGTAAATTGTATTAGATTAAGGTTGTTATTTTTATTTAATAAAAGAAAAAAAAAAAAAAAAAACTATATGCCGATTGGGGTAATCTGAGATAGATAGATAGATAAAATTCTTTATTGAGCACAATGGACACAAAATACAGAGATAAGGACAACATATACAGAAAAGCACAACAGGCGGCCTTATTGCTCATGCAGCAATTTCTTCCAAGCAACCATTGGGTACAGGAAAATTTTGTACAACATAATAAATAATTAAAAGAACTACCTACACAAAATAAGTACATCACGCCTATTCCCGTCGGCGTAGGCAGAGAGAACGGAATTCCACTTACTATGTATCTGGGTAAACATGTACTAATACAAAGTAAATTAAGTATATTGTACATACATAAACTCACGCCCGTAATCCCAAATGGGGTGGGCAGAGCCACAAGTAATCAAAGACAACTTGCAGCCACTGTTGATACGAAGTCCTAAGATGGATATGATGAACCTTATGGTGATAAGGGATCAGCCTATCGCCCATAACATTAGTCCATCATGTTAGAGGACGCAATCCCTCTGTCGGTTAAGTATATTGTAGCGTGAGTAAAATAATAAGAAACCACTCGTCACGTGATCACAGCAAATATATTTTTTATTGTAGCAAGGTGGCTTAGCAGTTAAGCCATTGACCTGCTTAAGGTTGCGGTAAAGGTTTAAATACCGCGAAGGCAACTTAAATTAGAACCGTCAGGGTTATTTTCGGACACTAGTCTGATACCTGCTTCTTGGATAAATCGGCAAAAGGTATTTTAATAAGGTTGAAATTACCTCAATTGATTAACTAAGTATTTGTGTGAATACGGCCACTTTTAATACGAAGTCCTAAGAAGAATATTTCGCAAGTCAAAAGTCACTCGGTGTGCTATGGAAAGAGCTATGCTCCGAGTTTCTCTCAGTGATAAAATCCAAAATGAAGTGATCCGTATCCGTGGTAGCCCAGTTGGTAGAACGCTTGCCTCTCACTTTGAGGTCGCAGGTTCGAATCCAGCACAGGCCTTAACCAATGATTGTCGAATTTGTTTTCGAATTCATATTTGGATCATAAATGATTATCACGTGCTCAGCGGTGAACGAAAACATCGTGAGGTAACCCACATTCCCGAGAAATTCAATGGAAGGTCAGACAGGCAGTCGCTTCTGTAAAAAACCGGACCTGTCAAATCTTCAGGTTAGGTAAGCGGACCATGTGAAAAACGGGATACCTAATGCTGGGGATGAAGTGATCCGACAGAGAACCAAAGTTATCGACATAGCTTTGGAAGTTAGCAAACTGAAGTGGCAGTGGGTTGTCCACGTTTGTCCCGGTACCGACACGTTACAGATACATTAGTTTATAGTCCTTTATGGTAACTGAAGCGCGGCTGGTTTACGGCGGAAGGCAAGAGGGAAACCACTAGGCTGTTTTTTACTAAAAAGTAGCATGGATAATGCTATACCGACAAGAGCGTGGTTCTTAAATTAGTGGTGATGTTGGTAACTGAAGGCGTCTTATGTCTTTTCTTCACACTCAGTCTCCTCTAAGTTTAATAAGCTGGACTTGTAAATTCTGTTTTATAAACGTATATAATGTTTTATTAATGCATTTTCCAGTTAGATACATACTATTAACTTTACAACACCAATACCCTTTTGCCCTTAAAATGCTAATTGCACATTTACAACTTTACCACTAGGTATCTACATAATATTTACATAATAAGATTTCCTAGTTCTCGCATCGAGGTATGAACATTGTGAAGCAATCAGTTACAATGTACCAAGGCATGTTTATATGACGGTTCTTGGTGTCTTAACCAGAGATCTATGCTTCATAGGCTTTGTAAGGGTACCTGACCCTTGGATGTCTAGCTAGCTAACTAATAACCAAAAGGTCTAACTACCATAGCTTTTGTATCAAAACTTGATCCTCGATAGTGTCCAGGTTGGGTTAGGTTAGAGAGAAGACCGTGGAAGAATGCGAAACCGTACCCATAGTTTTGGTATAACGGTGGTGATACGGATCTCGAGGGGTTTTGGTAACCGTACCGTAGTCTATCTTCAATATAATTTGTATGGTAATTGGGTCTTTGACGACCTTGAATAACAGTAAGGAGCGCGTAGTCTGCCTCGCTCGCACTTACGTGTTAAGAATGAGATTTTTGATTGATAGCTGATAATTTTAAGAAGAATGAGTAAATTAATGTATCTCGCTGGTATGCAAACCGTTTGACGTGTGCTGTCAACTTAATTTTGTCGGGTTATTGGCCAATGTAAAATTGTATAGGGTTGTTTTTTTGTGATTTGTTATAAATTTTATGCTTGTCGATTACCTGTCCCTTTCTTTTTCGTCGGATAAGAAAATAGGTAACTTAAAATAAAATTAGATGGTGTCTACAGGAATTAGCACTATTATCTACATTATTATGTGTAAATAATTACACGTAGGTAATAAGAAAAAAACGCCCGTCCTTTGCAATGTTACTAACACGTACCTATTTATCAGAGCTGTTTATATAAGGAAACTAACACATTCCTGTATTTATAATAGTAAACGCGCTCGTAATCCCTATTGAGGTGGACAGAGCGACTCGTCATCAGAAGACATGTTAACTGTCACAATAGAGCGCCCGCGCACACGCTCTATTGTTAGGCTTTTTCAAAAAAAATCAAATACACACGAGTCTAAAACGAATATCTATCGTTCATGTAACAAACAGATTACCCGTTCGTAATAGTTCACCTATTTGGATACCAAACATAATTATGAACAATCGGTTCGCTAATGAACACATCGTGATTCGGCGTTGCAAATTAAACATGTGTTTAATTATATTGATTACAGTTTCAGTGCCAAATCGGGTCGTTAACCGAGGTATAGTTTTGAGCACAGAGTACTTATTATAGAGAGATGCCGCGAAAGCATAGCCAGTAGGAACGAAATATGCACAAAACGAGCATATTATATGAGACGTCGATCGTGTTATAAAACTATCCATATCATTCATTGCTTCTTTGGTATCGTTACGCGCTTGTGTTAGTACGTAATCTTCTCTTCTATCGTGTGGGTTAGGAGGTGGAGTAACCAACCTCATCAACCCTGGTGTCAGGGTTACTATTGAGCCGCCAAAGGCCCCTGACATGGCTCATGTAACGACTACTTACTTACATCAGTAAGTAGTAACCGGGACCAACGGCTTAACGTGCCTTCCGAAGCACGGATCATTTTACTTTCGGACAATCAGGTAATCAGCCAGTAATGGCCTAACGAAACTAGGGCCCACAAAGTAATTTTTGTGATATGTTCCCACCGGGAATCGAACTCGGGACCTCCGGATCGTGAGCCCAACGCTCAACCACTGGACCACGGAAGTCGTTAGTCGTTAGTAGAGCAGGTAAGTCGATGTAGCGGTCCAGCCAGAAATGTCTTGGTGCGGCCGCTTCCCACGCCGACATGAGTTAACAGGCGACATGCGGACTCGTGTGATTTAGTGCTGAGGGCATATCTCCCTTTTATTCTATGATCTGTGGTTTTTAACTATTTTTGTTCAGTGTACTTATCTAGTGTTAGAAATTGTAACTGACCTAGGTAATAAAATAAAGTGACCTATAAAACTTGGCCACTGCGTCTTATTTTTCTATACATCAACGCAAGGGCTAACAGACAGTCGCCTCGGATGCAGAAGAAACTGCCTCCCATGTAATCTTGGTCTGCACGGGAGCGACAGCAGAACAGGTACAAATCCTCAAAAGAATTAGGTCGCTTCTGGAAGGAGTTAGGTTGGCTTTCATAGTCTACAACAGCACGTACCTATAATGGACCATCTTAAGAGCCTAAATGCGGAAAACTGAGCCCACTAACATAAGGGTGAACACGAACTCAGACAAAGTAAAAAACTGCTACCCAGCTCATTAAAACGTCTTTTTCATTCTTTCCAGGACCGAGTGCTGAACATCACGAGCCAGATAATGGACCAGCTATTGGGCGACGAACGGGTGGCGCGAGGTTTCCGTGTCAAGTTTCCAGAAGACGTGCTGCAGGATAACTTGGCTGGGCAGCTTTGGTTTGGTGCTGAGGTTGGTGCATCATTTACTTATAGAAAGAGTCACTCTCGAAGTCTATTAGGTGTGCGTTCCAAAATACACTAATATTTCTAATCAATTCGAATCGAAATTCGTTGTAAAATGAAATAGTTACAGCCATCCGAAGTCAAGGAGTTAAGACAAAAGGAACGCATGACGTCACATGATCCTAGTGTTGCACAATGATGTTTAAAATAAGAATATAAAAGCCGTTATAAACAATCACTATATAAACGTACCTACTTGTTCAAAGAGTCACCCCTGAAGCCTATTCGGTGGGCGTAAGGATCACAATAGGGTAGTCAACTTTAGTAAGTGATTATTTAGAAGATATGAATGCATGGGATTAACTGTCTGAGAACTGATATTAGGCAGCTAATTTACTCAATTGTATACCAATATTTTGTTTTTTTTTTAAAGAACGTCTAGGGCCCTGTGCCGAGGTTTTTCTTGCAGCTTCTTTTCCCCGGCTATACAGGTTGTGAGAAGCTGCAGTAGTTTTAGGCGGATGAGTGTGTAACTGAAAGTGTAACTATGTTATCTACTGTATAAAGATATTTTTGAATTTGAATTAACAAGTATCAAGAACTAAAAGGTTTTCAATTACGGCCAATCGAAATCAAGGAATTAGAAAGGCAATAGGAACGCGTGACGTCATGTTCCTAGTGCCGAACAATGTTTAAAATAAGAATAAATAGCCGTTCTAAACTTAACACGTTGCGCACCAAACATGTGCAGTTATCTAACAGGTCGCATTCGGCCCAGGTGTCTTATTCAAGTATAATCACGCGTCCACGCACGCACGATACAGACTCGACACTCGTTTATCAATATTTGGACGCACGTGACCGTTCGGCTAGCTTTATCATGTGAGTGTGTGAGCTGTCTTTATAGAACGGTACTGTTGTTGATATATTTGTACCGCCTATACTGACACAACTTCTTCAGATTCGATTTGTGGTTTACAGTAAAACGGTTATTGATATCCGAGTCAATGCCCTGTCCTAAATCGTAGTTACGCGGTTTCGAATCCTAAAATACTGACACTAAGGACTTAACTTTGTGACTGTCAGTTTTGGTGGGGACACTGTAGGCTGGAAGCACCACAAGATTCTGTGTTTCGTAGACTATGTTAAGTATTCTATGATTTCCGACTTTATTATTTACTTCAGTGGGTTTTCAAGACCCAATAATACCTAACCCTGACACCACTTCATACAAGACACCTCGTTTTACACTGACACTACACATTGACGTTATCGTACGTCGGCGTGACGTCTGACGCTCAAACTATTAAATACTAAAGTAAGACCGAGGGGGTGAGGTAAACCTAGTTACGCTGCTGGTGGGAAGCGGAGTGTTTCCGTTTTATACGTACCTTATTCTATGGTTACCGTCTGTCAGGGCGTTTCCTGTTGTTGTTGTGTGTGTGTGTATGAAACACGCAAACATTCAAACCATTTTCAATACTATTCTATGATGACAGCTTACTATGATTGTACAATGCTTTATCGTTACACCACATGTAGATAGGCGATGTATTTACAAATAATGAATGAGTATGACATAACGCCCCTCGTATACGATATCTTGTTTAGATGTTTATGTTTGTCGCGTATTCGTAATGAAGTAAGAGAAAGTGGGAGTGGACAACCGACTAGTAATAATAATATAGTATACACGTGGGAGGGAGGTGGAACAAAAATCACCTTAAACTTCACATGAACCACTACATTTCCTTTTAATGACTTACGGGTTTTACCGGGATCAACTGTTTAACCTGTCTTTCGAAGCAAGGAGTCATCTTACTTTTTCGGGCAAACAGGTGATTCGATTCAAGCCTACAATGTTTTTAGCAAACAAAGACAATGTCCCTGTTGGGAATCGAACCTGGACCTCCAGATCATGAGCCCAACACTCTAACCACATGGATGGCTGATTTTTACAAATCTATAAAAAGACTTATTCCCCAGACTAATCCATTCATGCACTAAGCCTGCATCTTCTCACTATTGGGTGTAAGCCGCTTACATTTTGCCGCATCCTTTTCAGTCCTGCGCTAACCTCATCCACAACTTTCCCGCCGTTGCAACAATGTCTCCTAACCACCGGGCCGCTGATCTCTCCAATGACCTTTTTCCTTACCGAGGACACTGTTATGTGACGGCCTTTGTCCACCGATTTTGACTTCAAGCCTAGTGTCCGACCCATATCCACTTACCCCTGGTTGATATTAATTAAAAGACGAAAGTCTCAGATGTGGGTTGGAGAATCACGAGTGTCATGTAGACCAGACTAATAATTTAATAAGTAAAATCAACTCACGTTTTTTATACGGGATGTAAGTGTAAGTAACGAATACTCAGGGGGATGATTCAGACCATGATTCTGAGCTGATATCAAGTGTTTTTTTTTTTTATTATTTTCCGTTCTATACTTTTGCGGTGGTAAATTCCACTTGATATCATGGCCTGAATCATCCCTTAAAGTTTTCGTTACGATGTCGCTAACACTCTGTATATATTTTTTTGCGAAGGCAAATGCCTGCCGCATACATTCCAGGGGGCAGCGAGAAGGTTATGTCGGGCTCGCATCGACTAAAACCCCTCAGTGTCCGTATCACCGCCATGGTGGTAAAGCCGCGGGTACGCTGTCGCACTTGTCCGCGACTTAAAAAAACCAGCTAACCTAACCTAACTCTCTTCCAGTGCCTCGCAGCCGGTTCATCAATCATGAACCGCGAGGAAGAGTCCGCCGCCATGCGGCCTCTAGCTAAAGCCCTGACCAGAAGCCTGGAGACCGTCAGGTCTTTGCTGAGGGAGCAATGCCTTCGACCACGAGGCCTCGCCTTGTCGCACCGGGATGATATGCTGCACGAGAGCTTGAGGATATTTGACAGGTATGTTTAATTAAACGAACTCGTTTTTTTTATAATGGCCAAGCATTTTGGCTCGACTATGAATCAATTTCGTATCAGTTGCGATTACCATGCTGGCCTCCTTAGTGCTTCTTCACGCTTCGCTTGAAGGACCCCATGTTGTAAGAAGACACAAGGAAGTACACCTGAGCCGGCAACCCTTTCAAGGTCATGTAGCTTAAGTACAATTTTTACATAGGCAACTCGAAATTAAGAGAGCTTGTTGTACTTTTCTAACGTAGTGCCGTCTCATTCTAACACAAGAGAGTCTGTCCCTAATTTGACTAGGATAGTGGATGATGCTGATTGACCGAAAAATATAATAATCATAAGGTACTACTAGTGATTACTTATGATTCCACAACACGACAATCTCATCAACCCTCGTTGCGGGGTTACGAAAAAGAGAGACAGAGAGAGATATATATATATATGATTAGTAGTTATAACAGGAACCAGATTAGGAGACTGGCTGCTCAATACTGATACCAGGGTTGTTGAAGCGAGTCCATAAACCTTGCCAGTAGAAAGAATTTATGCTTTTGTCTTTCATAATAAAATTTCTAGCACTTATGCGGTTTCTAACAATAATATCATAGGAATGAAAGACAGGACACCGAAAGGAGGTTACCGTCACGGCAAGATGCATTCCTATGATATTGTCGCCAAGAAATAACTATTTTGGACATGTTATCATAATTTCTGTTTGCTCATTTGACAATATTTCGTTTTCAGACTATTTGCGGAGTTCGAGCTGTGTTACGTCAGCGCGATGGTGAACGTGAAGACACCACACGAGTTTGAAGCGCAACAGCTGATCTGTGTGCTGTTCTCCGAGAGCCTGCGGAGAGCCCTCAAACAGAATCTATTGACTCAGGAACAGGTAAAATCTACATACATACAAAAACCGACGCGCATTTCCCATCAGGATAAGCAGAGGTTACCTCTCACTTTGTGGTCGCAGGTTCGAATCCAGCATAGGCCTAAACCAATGATTGTCGAATTTGTTTTCGAATTCATGTTTGGATCATAAATGATTATCACGTGCTCAGCGGTGAAGGAAAACATCGTGAGGTAACCCACATTCCCGAGAAATTCAATGGAAGGTCAGATAGGCAGTCGCTTCTGTAAAAAACCGGACCTGTCAAATCTTCAGGTTAGGTAAGCGGACCCTGTGAAAAACGGGATACCTAATGCTGGGGATGAAGTGATCCGACAGAGAACCAAAGTTATCGACATAGCTTTGGAAGTTAGCAAACTGAAGTGGCAGTGGGTTGTCCACGTTTGTCCCGGTACCGACACGTTACAGATACATTAGTTTATAGTCCTTTATGGTAACTGAAGCGCGGCTGGTTTACGGCGGAAGGCAAGAGGGAAACCACTAGGCTGTTTTTTACTAAAAAGTAGCATGGATAATGCTATACCGACAAGAGCGTGGTTCTTAAATTAGTGGTGATGTTGGTAACTGAAGGCGTCTTATGTCTTTTCTTCACACTCAGTCTCCTCTAAGTTTAATAAGCTGGACTTGTAAATTCTGTTTTATAAACGTATATAATGTTTTATTAATGCATTTTCCAGTTAGATACATACTATTAACTTTACAACACCAATACCCTTTTGCCCTTAAAATGCTAATTGCACATTTACAACTTTACCACTAGGTATCTACATAATATTTACATAATAAGATTTCCTAGTTCTCGCATCGAGGTATGAACATTGTGAAGCAATCAGTTACAATGTACCAAGGCATGTTTATATGACGGTTCTTGGTGTCTTAACCAGAGATCTATGCTTCATAGGCTTTGTAAGGGTACCTGACCCTTGGATGTCTAGCTAGCTAACTCATAACCAAAAGGTCTAACTACCATAGCTTTTGTACGAAAACTTGATCCTGAGCTTGAGCCTAATCTGTCGATACCATACACGATAGTGTCTGGTCGAGAGCGTTCTGGCAGACGAGAAAACTTAAATTGTAGGTGGAAGATGGTCATGATGGTTCAAGAACTAAAGATGCACTTAATTTTCCAGGTGGATTCCTACGACCCAGCGCTAATGTTCGCAGTACCCCGCCTGGCCATCGTAAGCGGGCTCCTTATATACTCCTCAGGGCCTCTTAGCATAGACAAGCCTCCAGAAGAGATGTCAGACATGTTCCGTCCCTTTCGCACGTTGTTGCACAAGATACGCTCGCTGCTCTGGACGTTGGACCGGCGGGAGCTCATGGCCCTGGAACGACTGCTTTGCACGAATGAGGATATATCCAGCTTGGCCGGGTTAGATTTGCCGAGTGGTAAGTAAATGGTTTTGACAAAAGTTTTATTCCCTTCTCAAATCAAAATCATATATCGCCGTTGACGTCGCCAACTGACGTAACTGAATTTTTTAGCGAATCTGATTTGCACCCTTTGCTATTGTCAATAAGACACATATTATTTTAGCAAAATAATGCAGTTACGTCAGTTTGCAAAGTCACCCACGATATGATCATAATAATATGATTTTATGCTTTAATGGATGCAAACCCGTCAGATGGATTGCGTCTGTTCTAACATGAAGGATCACTGTGTAGACGATTGGTTGATCCATCTTCGGTTTGCCTAGTGGTTATTTTTGTTAAAAGTTTTAAACTTATTAACCGACTTCAAAAAAGGAGGAGGTTCTCAATTAGTCGGGATCTTTTTTAGGGTTCCGAACCATGAAAGGAAAAACGGAACCCTTATAGGATCACTTTCTTGTTTTTATGTATGTTCCTCGATTACTCAGAGACGCCTGGGGGGTTAAAAAGGCCTCTTGAAAGCAATTCATCTCAGAAAGCAGTATTGCAATTTGACATTTGCGCATATAAAATTAAGTGCGCAATGCACACAAATATCAAATAGCGATATTGCTTTTTTAGATGAATTGCTTCGATGTTGCCTTTTAACCCCCCAGGACTGATTTGGAAAATTATTTTTTTATGTAAGTAATTAAAAAGTTACGGTGTAGAGGAAGGCCAAGACGACGTTAAATTAGATCACTCATATCGGCTTAAAAAGATAAGCAGCTTGGTGATTTATACATACATAAACTCACGCCTATTTCCCACCGGGGTAAGCAGAGACTATAGAATTCCATTTGCTTCGATCCTGACACACTTTTCTTGCTTCCTCCACATTCATCAATCGCTTCATACACGCACGCCGGTTCAGAGTAGATCGTATTGAACCTTTTCTAAGGACATCTCCAATTTGGTCATCGTAAGTCCTTCTCGGTTTTTGGTGATTTATATATTCGCTTACAGTCTAACATTGAAGCGAGGAAAATAGCCTCCACCAAAAATATTTGTAAAAAAATAGACTTTTTAAAAGGAAAGAGCGACGAACGGAATTGGTGATATACACAGATACACTCATTAATTTATTTTCCTTCTACATTTCCTCGGATGTGTTAAGACATATAGACATTTTATACGAAATTTTTCCTTTATAACTTCCAGTGACGGAGCATCCGAGCGACTACCAATATCCTGATATTGGGGAGTTCGTGACTAGGTTCTACGCTGATCACGCGCATTGCCGCGACCTGTATACTCAGCCGAGGTAAGGCAAAGAAATGTAAAAGTTTATTTCCTCCACAAAAGCTTTTGACATACAAAAACACTACTCGTTTGTTTTCCAAGTCGTTGTAATCTGGGAGTCTTCAAGGCTAGAGTGAATAGGAATGTACTAGGTAAGCGTGATCCACCCTAGACCACAACGTCACTTACCATCGGGTGAGATTCTGGTCAAACGCGAGCCTATTTTATTTAAAGAAAAAAGAAACACTCATTTTGAACATACAATTTGTCAAGCCTAAAGTGCCCATCAAGAGTTCATCGACGGGCGTTACGATCCTACCCGCTGTTTATTAATAAATTCGTGTTTTGTTAAGTGTCCAATCATCTGGCCTCTTCTATCCTCAATAACTCTCAATATTTGCCTCTTTTCCCATACTCTCACTAGCACTTCCTCATTAGTAAGACCCTTTCAGTCCAACTTATTCTTTCCATCCTCCTTGGACACAACATTTTAAAATTGGTCTCCTATTAAAAATAAAATAAATAATTGGTAGTAATCTCATGAAAATAAATAAATAAATAAGGTGATAGCAGGTATGAAGTTACTTAAGAGAAGCTTTTTTATCAGATACTCTGTTTCTTTTTCCAGTTCAAGCGAACCAACGATAACAGACAGCGACTACCTCCCTGACAACATCGAAGTGATGACTCCGATCATCGACGGCCTGAGACGTTTGAGCGAAGACACTGAGACTGAGTCCGAGCCTGAGCCTCGCGAGACCCCTGAGACATTCCACGAAGAACGACGCAAGACTAGCAGGGCGGAAGACTTAGCGTCCCTGAGGAACCTCTCCACAAACGGCCTTAACATGTTCGATCCTCTAGTAATCAACGCCGCCGCTTCAACCTCAGACGCTAGACAACTCCCAGACCACGATTTAGTCACGTCTTTAAACGAACAAGTCACGGAAATAGCCGACCGTCTCTCTTCCATAGCCACAAGCGAAGTCGACATAGTAGAACACAGAGATTCCCTACATTCGTTCTCGACTAATGATGTCCCTACTTTGATTTCTACAGAAGACGAAGCGTTCGGCTTCAACGGACCCAGAAACGAACAGCTCAGCTGCATACCTTCCACTAGTCACGGATACCTAATACCAAACGCAATAAGCCAAGAGCCCGTAGTGCTATCCCTCTCACACAACAACTCTGCCGTATTCAACCAAGAGGAAGAGAATATAAACGGCGCGATACTAAACGCTGATCTCCCACTAATAATACCAGACAATATCGATTCGGAAATTGTAAATACTAATATATCTATAGCTAACGCTAATTTAAGTTCTTTACTGCTAACCAATGAGGAATATAGGCATAACTTTGTAGATAATGACGGTGACAATACCAGTTTCCATTCTGCCGCTATGACGATAGACAGAAGTGAGGAGGACAGGGTGAAATTCATGCTTGGTTATGAGAGCGAGCATGAATCGCCGGTCGACTCGGGGGTCAGTACTGAAAACGCTAGCTTAGATAGATCGCCCGATACAGACCAAAGCAAAGACATACAATCTACTCACTATATGGAACAGAACAGGGTACTAAATAGTCCGGACGTCGATAGAAAAGACACGGCACTAGAAGGGTCATTCTCTGTAAATAATGAAAGTGTAAATATTAATTATGTTGAAGAAGATCATCAGAAGAATGAGGCCGGGTCGTCTGTGAGCGAAGCCGCGTCTTCTAGATTGCAAGATTGGGGTGCGAATACCCCAGAACAGGAGTACAGGAGTATAGACGAAGTGATAACAGAATTGAGAAGACAGAGAGAGAGTGATAAGAAATTGAGTTCGTTAGTAGAAGAAGATACTCCAGAGCCGTCGCAGAGTAGTTCTAAGAAGAAGAGTAGGAAGAGCAGTAAGAGTAAGAAAAAGAAGAAATGGTCGCCGGGTATTGTAATATTGGATAACAGGACGCAAACTCAAACCCCGTTGAAGTTGAATTTGGATCATTTTGTTGACGAAAGGTACGAAAACTTTTATATAGTAATTAAATTCAAACTCAAAACATCACGATTTAAAATATCCTATTATTTTTTTTACATACATTAAATTTTCGTAGATATATTGTGATGGCCTACTGTCGCGAGTACGCTATCGTCTGTTGTTAATTGCTTCCATCTTGCGTAAAAAGAATCGAAACTGTGTGCACGGAACGGCAACGTAGCGTTTGCCAATCGCCATGCGCTCGTCTTGCGACGTTGCCGCCGCGTGGACACAGTTTTGTTTCTTTCTACGCAATATGTAAGCAATCAACAACCTCCATCAGCCTCCGTGGTCTAGTGGTTAGAGCGTCAGGCTCACGATCTGGAGGTCCGGGTTCGATTCCCGATGGGGACATTGTCGAAATCACTTTGTGAGACTGTCCTTTGTTAGGTAAGCACTTTTCAGGCGTGAATCACCTGATTTTCCGAAAAAGTGAGATGATTCCGTGCTTCGGAGGGCACGTTAAGTTGTTGGTCCCGGCTATTAGCCGTAAAAACACCTCCACCAACCCGCATTGGAGCAGCGTGGTGGAGTATGCTCCATACCCCCTCCGGTTGATTGAGGGGAGGCCTGTGCCCAGTAGTGGGACGTATATAGGCTGTTTATGTTCTTATGTATGTTAGGAATCGACAATAGAGCAGTTTCCAACTAGTCAAATCAGTTACTTTTTACTAAACGTCAAAACACGAAATTTCTATGGAATTTCTATGAAAAAGCAGCCTTTTTATGTCATAGATCTGTCTTTATTTAGTTATCAGAATTTCATAATTTATCTTTGATGTAGGAAACTGCCCAATTGACGATAAGCAGTCGGCCACCGTTACTACTTATTTACTTAAGTATGTAGTTATTACATGAGGCATGTCAGGCGCCTATGGCGGCTATTTAGATGAAATGCTTAGATGTGATCTTGTTAACCTCCATCTGTATATCTCTGTACTAAACGCTTACGGCATTGTCAGTAGCTTCGTGAAGGTGTGCGTGGTGTGAATAGTGTTATAGGTGTTAGGGCACTTCTTCTATCGTGTGGGTTGTAAGGTGAATTACCAACCTCATCAACCCTGGTGTCAGAGTTATTATTGAGCCGCCAAAGGCCCCTGACATGGCACATGTAACGACTACTTCACACATCAGTAAGTAGTAATCAGGACCAACGGCATAACGTGCCTTCCGAAGCACGGATCATTTACTTTCGGACAATCAGGTGATCAGCCTGTAATGTCCTAACCAAACTAGGGATGACAAAGTGAGGGCACTTAAGACAGCACAAAAGGTGAGCCATAGTTTGTGGTGATACTCCACACTCGCACTCATCGCAATCATCAACCAGGTATCCCCTGCAGAGATTATCCTTGCAGCGGCTAACCTGTGTCCGGGGCCTATTTAAGGACTTCCATGTCGGCCACGGTAGATTGCTTCCAGGCGGGAGGCTTCCCGATGGAGCGATAAAAGGGGTGGGATAACACTTCTGCCGCCAAAGACTTATAATAATGTGTGTACGTGTTTGTATACATCAGCGGCGCGACGTGCGGCGAGGGGTGCGCGGAGGACGAGCAGATCGCGCTGGCGCTGCAGGCGCAGGAGCTGGCGGCGCGGCAGCAGGCGCGGGGGAAGTTCAAGTAAGTGCCGCACGCTTATACCACGCGCCGGATAGTCCATACTAAAATCACGTCCTTACCGTGTTACACTCCGGACATTGCATACGAAGTTTTTTTTTCTAATAATTTTTATTCTTAGTGTTATTTTTTATATTATTTTTCGTGTGGTTTCAGTCCTGTGTTAAATGTAATGTACGTTTCTGTGTCTGTGGTGTCCGAAAATAATAAATGTTTTTTCTTTTAAAATATAATTTATTCTATCACGTTGCTCCATTATTGGGTGCGCTTCATAGCACGATGCAACAACACTCAATTAAAATATACCTATTTTAAAAATCGAAGCAATTCTAAATTTTCGTTCAACAAATCACGAGTTCAAATTTTAAATTTGAATTTGGAACATCAATATTGCTACTAATACCCACTGTGAATTTATTGTCATTTATTTATCGATATTATATATCAAAACAAACTTGCGAGATTGCTAAGTTTTTTTAATAGACGTGTGTTTTTTTAAATTTGCAGATCGAGTGAAGACCTGATCCACAGACTATTCGTCTGCATAGCGGGCGTGGCGGACCAGCTGCAGACCAACTTCGCAGCTGACCTGCGCAACATCCTTAAATCCGTGTTCGTAATGAATCAGACGCCCGAAGCGCCAGACACACCTGACCCGCCGCCCGATGTGTCGCCCGACAAGCCGCAGACCATTGAGTATGAGCCGACCGAGGATCAGGTCATACAGAACGGTAAGATAACATAATATAAGCTCACGACTATATCTCACATAACATAAACTGCCTATATACGTCCCACTGCTGGGCACAGGCCTCCCCTCAATCAACCGGAGGGGGTATGCAGAGGGTGGCATACTCCACCACGCTGCTCCACTGCGGGTTGGTGGAGGTGTTTTTACGGCTAATAGCCGGGACCAACGGCTTAACATCTTACTTTTTCGGACAATCAGGTGATTCAAGCCTGAAAAGTCCTTACCAAACAAAGGACAGTCTCACAAAGTGATTTCGACTATATCTCAATGCGGTCTATCTACTAGAAAGAAAGAAGAAAGAAAAAATATTTATTCGGCATACTTAATACTAATTACAGCCGCCAGAGGCCCCTGACAGGGCTCAAGTAACGAGTACATATTTACTTAGGTAAATTATCACGGATCATCTTACGGACAATCACCCGATTAAAGTGAAATATCAAAATTAAACTTGGAATCACAAAGTGATTTGATCCTCACCGGGATTTGTACCTGGGACCTCCGAATCGTAAGCTCAACGGTCAAGATGACGTTAGTAAGATGATTAATCCACCTTCTCCTTCCAGGAAGCTCATACGACAGCGTGTATTCGGCAGAAGAGGTCTACGCTGACAGCACATCAGACTCGACACCTTCGGAGACGAACACCCGTCTGGTCAGGAGAAACACAGTCAATGCCACCACTATAGAACAACCAGCTCAGAGCGAAGCCAGGAGGAAATCAGTTGATACGAATCTTCAAGCTTCGGTCTCCACTGGGGATCTTACTTTTAGGTAAATATTAGTGTATATTCGGGCTATCACCAACTTAATTTATATAAACAAAAATGAACATAAATATCCAATGTAGGTACGGTCACGAGCATTAATATGTCTACACTTTGGTACCATGTCACATTAACTTTTTGACAAATTGAACTGTAAGTCTCACTAAATGTCAAATAATGTTAGTGCGACAGAGTCCTAAAGTGGGTACATTATGTTGCTCATAACTGGACTGGGCACAGGCCTCCCCTCAATAAACCGGACGGGGTATGGAGCATGCTCCACTACGCTGCTCCAATGCGAGTTGGTGGAGGTGTTTTAACGGCTAACAGGTGGGACCAACGGCTTAACGTGCCCTCCGAAGCACGGAATCATCTTATTTTTCAGACTCAGGTGATTCAAGCCTGTAAAGTCCTTACCAAACAAAGGAAAGAAAAAAATATCACTGACTAATAATTAAGTATGTTGTCCTCTCTATCAGTTGCAATGCCCTTACCGTGTCCAAGTTGATACTAGAATACTAAGTACTTCTATATTTTTATAATTTATAACACCACATTTTGTACGAATACATGGTCTCAATTAAACATTTCTATTTCAAAACGGTCTTCAATCGTGTGGGTTGTGAGGTGCATTACCAACCACATCAACCCTGGTGTCAGGGTTACTATTGAGCCGCCAAAGGTATCTGACATGGCTCATGTAACGATTACTAACTTGCATCAGTATAACCGGGACCAACGGCTTAACGTGCCTTCCGAAGCACGGATAATCTTACTTTCGGACAATCAGGTGATCAGCCTGTAATGTCCTAACCAAACTGGGGATCACAAAGTGATTTTCGTGATATGTCCCCACCGGGATTTGAACCGGGGACCTCCGGATCGTGAGCCGAACGCTCATACCACTGGACCACGGAGGCCGTTATTTTCAAAACGGTTTGTGGTGTTTGCAGACAGGAGCGGTCCCGCTCGTCGTCCCCGGTGGAGCGCGCCCCGGAGTGGGTGCCCGACATCGCGGCGCCCGCCTGCATGCGCTGCGCCGCCGCCTTCACAGCCTTCCGGCGCCGGCACCACTGCAGAAACTGCGGTATGTATACTGTAACGAATAATACTGCGTGTACAATACAATACCTATGGATGGATAGGGAGATCGGGCCTTAAACCATCACGCGGGCCCAGTGCGGATTGATGGTTATTAACGACTGCTACTGCAGCCGGGACCAACGGCTTAACGTGACTTCCGAAGCACGGAGGAGCTCGAGATGAAAGCTTTTTTTTGTGGTCACCCATCCTATGACCCGCCTTTGCGAAAGCCGCAACAATCGCAGACCGAGCGCGTTTACCGCTGCGCCACCGAGCTCCACATTTGTACAATACAATACAATATAATGTACGCTCTATTGCATTGCACATGTACTAAACTTTACAAAAACATTTACAGAGTGACAAGAGGAACTAGGTATTGCTAAATGGAAATTTCCTCCAGGCAACCTTAGGGTAGGACGAAGTCGCGGGCGGCCGCTAGTACGTTCATGATTCCAAGTTCATCTCTCTTTCCAGGCAAGGTCTTCTGCGCGTCGTGCAGTTCAAACTCCCTCCCCCTCCCGCGCTACGGGCAACTGAAGCCAGTACGAGTCTGCGAGGAATGCTTCCAGAGCATCGCGCACCACTGCCGGCGCCCACAACCCTCGCATCACCACCGGTGAAACTTGACCTGTGGGTCCTACTGTACTCCTTTGGCGACTGGGCTCTTCTTAGTCCGGCCTCGACCACCGGTGAAATTTGACCTGTATGTTCTACTGAGTATTGTTCGTGAAAGGGCTCTTCTTAGTTTGGCCATTCAGTAATGTCTTCCACCTCCACGTACTGGACGTCGTCGTCTCTCTAGCGTTGTCCAGTTTTTACGGGGTCCGGTTAACTAACCTGAAGATTTGATAGGTCCGGTTTTTTACAAAAGCGACTGCCTGTCTGCACAATCTCCGAAAGGAAATCTAGACCAATTTCTCGGGAAAATGTGGACGATATTTTCCTTCACCGCTGATCACATGATAATCTCTATGCATTAGATAAATAAGAAAATCTCCTTTGGTCAAAGAAATTACTAATATCATGACATATTAATTTTCCACTGACCACACAACTAACCTATAAATGACGTTATTAACAAAGACTTTATTTGACTTTCTTTATAGACAATAATATTATGTGTGCCCAAAAAATATCTAATCAAAAACTAAGACTGGTTTAGAAAAAGAACTAGAAACTTGACAATTTGTTGGTACAAATTATGGTTCAAGTGCACTAAAGTCCTCCCGTCACAATACACGCATATTATGGCTTTATCTAATGAAGACAACGGTATTCTAAACACTTTGTTTCTTAATAATTATGCCGAAAGTATGCGAAAGATCAATACATGTTCTATTATATTTTATAAGCTACGCGTCCTTGAATGGAATCTGAGCGGATAGGCTATAACCACACCCCGGACACTAATAAATCTCATTGTTACCGTGTGGCGTCTCGCGTAAGTGCGAGCAAGACACTGTCCGCGCTCTCTCTCTTATTACTTAGCAGCCATTTTAGACTAAAGTAAGACCCAGAGGGGAAAAGGTCCGCGCCCGATATGAATGGGTGCGGGCCAGAGAGTTACCATTCTATACGCTGTATTCTTTTTCTGTGAGCATACGGAGCTGTGGCATTTAACCTTTCGTCAGCCGAAGCACGGAACCGTGCTACCTGCCTCGAATGTCTAAGCACGGATCCGATACTCGTCTACCTAAGCCTCTGTTTACTCAATTTTGGACTATTAAAGTTCCCATAGCTACGTCTGGCGCGGATTGGACGATCTAGGAAACACGGTTCTATTGATTACTGAACCAATGAAAAGTAAGAAATTCTGATACTCCGTTCGCTCCGATTCTATTCAAGACGAGTAGTTTTTAAAAGACAAAATCTCGTGGTGCATGTCGTACTAAGAAGAGTCCTACAAGTGTGCTCGGTTTCGAAGTAATATTTCTCTCATAGTCTGCCTAGAGTTTACGTCCAATATATCCTTGTAATTTTCAATTTAAAATTACCCACGTGATATTCGACATGTTATTCCAATTTTACTAGCCCTCCTTAGATTGTTGACTTTAAGATGTTGCTAAATAAATAAAAATATTTTTTCCATTTTGACTGAGTTAGTTTTTTGGGTGGTTCCTCAAGGAATTAGGAAAGAAAGCTTTATGATGTAAGATGTTCCTTCATTTTGATTAAAAGTACCAAATCAATATCTAAAGCAGACCTGAAGGGTTAAAAAGTCTACATGAATCCACATTCAATTGACATTTGCGCATATAAGATTAAGTGTGCAATGCCAACTTTCAAAAGGCAATATTGCTTTTTAGATGAATTGCTTCGATGTGTTTTTTTAACTTCCCTGAAACGCGCTAACGAAGTTTTCTCAAAAAGTTGTATTAAGGCAACTTTGTAGCGATATCATCTAGAAAACTAACATCAGTCGAGAGTTATTTGTTGAAGTTCAGTTTTGATAAATATAGCTCTCTAAATATTAACTATACTTGTTACTGCGTATTGTTTACGATTTTACATTTATAAGAAACTCAATGTGGAGAATTAAATTTTTGAAAATATAGACAAACGGGACTTACGTCTTTGTGTTGACTATGTAAATACTTCGTTGTCGTTTATAAACATGGCTGAAAATCATACTTATTTTTACATAGATATACTTCAAATCAAAAAACTCAAAACACTTCCCAATTTCGGTTCAACATAACACGAATTTCTATCACTTTTAATTAAGAATTAGAAACCTTAAAATACCCACTGTTAAATGTAATTACCTACTTTTTATTCCTTATTAGGTCATAACCTCCCCAGAGTAGGCTACTTGAAAATTTCGTTAAAAGATATTTTTTTACGCAACGTCAAAACGAAAGTTTTCTTTGGAGTTTGTTGAACGAGGTACTAAATTATTAAAAAAATAAAACACTGTTCTTTTTTGACACGTTCTATATGTAATAAATTTCTTAAAAAACAATAGTAATTGTCTAATAGTGAAAATCCAAGCATCCGCATCCAAGTTGTATCTATCATCATCTGTGTTAATTTGTTTTGTATGTTGTGTGCAATAAAGTATATTTGATTTGATTTGATTTGTAAATGTTTGTTTCCTTTTGTTGGTTGCCTGGAAGAAATTGCTCTAGAGCAATAAGGCCGCCCAAATTGTACTGTAATGTATATTGAAATTTTAGTTCGGTGCAATAAAGTATATTTGATTTGATTTGAAAACAACGTAAGCGCCTTTTCGAAAAATTACGTCATTCTGATGTGATTTTCTTAAAAAAAAACCTTGATTTCTTTCTATTAATTCCAACCCAAGTAAAAATTGAGACATTTTTTACTTGGATTAAAACTAGCTTGTCTATTGCAAGGTTTTGTTAACAAAAGTCACATCTAAAAATGATTTTTAAAAAAGGCGTTACCTATGTGACCCTGAAACCACGTATGCGCCTAGGCATATATAGGCATATTTATCTATATTTTTTTAAATCCTCGTTGGGTTTCGTATAAATGTATCGACAAGTGTCTTGTCTTTGCCCCAAAGTTAACAAACCCTTTATTTATAGGTACTTTCAAATAAATCTATTTTTAAGATTACATTATAACGAATGATTATATTTTTAACATAAATACTACCTTGTTATCATAAGTGAATAAAATAAACCAATAAATAAAAATATCCTTTGAAAAGATTCCATAATTTTTATATTCAAATTGTTAGTATAGGTCACGTTTTATTGTTAAGTGTATAAAATGATAAAAAATGTATGTAAATTTTGTAAAGGTTACGTATTGTTAGTTCTCCGTACCCATTTTAGTTGTCGATAGAAATTTTAGCCTAGATTTTTTGTATGTTATGGTAAATACAAAATTGGTTATTGATATATGTAATTGTAGACCATCACAATGTGTGTGATACGACACTGTTGCAGGTTTTGTGTAAATAAATACCATATTATTAGCTCATTTGTTGTTTTGTTTAAGCGGGGATCGCCGGGTTGAATCTCATTACCGGAATGACTTATTAATTAATGTATCAATATGCAGTTTTTACCCACGACGGAACGGAGCAGGTATATGTGTTTAGGGTGAGATGTTTGTGTGTGCGTTTGTGCAAAGTAATGTTACCACCTATCTTTTAAACTAATGATCCGATTTTGAGGCGGTTTTCAATAGCGGGATTGTGTTTGATGAGTTCATGTTCTTAGACAGGTGTCATGGCTGTAACTCACTAGGGGGCGCCACAATATTATCACTTACAAAGTTGGCTCGAACATTATAGACGGCGGTACGGCTCGCCAACTATCACGTATGTCTATCAGGAAGCTCGGTGGTGCGTAAGTATTTGAACGTAAAAACATTTCTTTCTTTCTTTATTTAGTTCATCTTGCCACGGATGAACCTCTGATTACCCCAATTGGGAGCATATTAGCTATACAGGGTGTTAGTGACATCGTAACGAATACTGAGGGAGATGATTCAGACCATGATTCTGAGTTGATATCAAGTGGAATTTCCTGTCGGAAAATTTATGAATATTTTAGGGTTTTTTTAATTATTTTCAGTTCCATACTTTTGCGACGGAAAATTCCACTTCATATTAACTCAGAGTCATGATCTGAATCATCTCCCGCAGTATTCGTTACGATGTCACTAACACCTGTATAGCTACTATGCTCCCAATTGAGGTAATGATGTATACCTATAAAAATAATAAATACATAGTTATTTTTTTCTGTCTTCGTTATGATGCTTGTGGTAATAAACCAAGTGTATATTATTTATCATGCTACTGCTACTGAATTGCACCCATGTTGGTGGTGGGTGCCTGCTATAAGTAACTGCTGTTTTTGCAATTAAAGTCACAAGGACACTACCAATTTAGATAGGCAGTCGACCGAAGAATTCCATACGAAATTATTTTATATTGCCTATTTGTGGGTATGGGGTCTGGCCGGTGTTAAGAAATGCTTTTTTTCAAGTCTATTCCTGTGATTATTGTGTCTATAGTATTGAGAGGTAAGTATAGACTTTTTATTCTTTTTTAATATTATGGTAAGCACTATTATTTCGCGATTGTCCACAATCTCACTTACTGGTAAGTGACCATACGGCCTAAGGTGCGTGGGACACGCTTGCCTGGTAAATGCCTATTCGCTCTAGCATTTAAAACTTCCAACACAGTCTGCGATAAAAAGTTCTAGTTAGGCACTCCCAGGCGTATCGGGTGAAAGTCCTCAGCGCTCCCCATTTGTCCGATCAAGTGAGGAATGCCATCAAACGCCACAAAAGATCCGTTCCAGTCCCTCTCTGATCTTTATAAGAACTAATATTCACTTGCAGAATTTTAGTTAGATGTTAAATATTTAAAAAAATAACTTATTATTTTTTTCAGCCACCAACTCGCAACGAAGAATAAAAGATGGAATAGATATCGAAGGCGATATGAATTACGTGGTAGGTAACTACTTCCTAATTCAGTAATTCCTAATGGGGTGACAGAGACATAAGTTAGGTATATATCTCATATTTATTATCTAATCTGTGACACTTGTAGATAATTCAGAAGACGATTTGCAGTCTTCTTGTATAGTGTGGGTTGTGAGATGGATGACTAACGGCATCAACCCTAGTATCAGGGTTCGTCAGTAAGTGTAACCAGGACCAACGAATGAACGTGCTTTCCGAAGCACGGATCATA
Organism: Pectinophora gossypiella; assembly: GCF_024362695.1. Classification (NCBI taxonomy): domain Eukaryota; kingdom Metazoa; phylum Arthropoda; class Insecta; order Lepidoptera; family Gelechiidae; genus Pectinophora; species Pectinophora gossypiella. The sequence goes on along the minus strand of NC_065425.1, from coordinate 4,010,117 downwards.
AGATGATCAGCCTGTAATGTCTAACCAAACTAGGGATCCAAAGTGATATTTTTATGACATGTCCCTACCGGGAGTCGAACCCGGGACCTCCGGATCTTGAGACCACTCAACCATTGGACCACGAAGGCCGTTGCAGTGCAGGATTTGCAGTTTAGCTCCTTGTGAAGCAAAATTATAAGAAACATGGGTAATTAATTAACCGTATGGTGATAGCTTATTAATTAAAGTAGGCAAATAAAATAATATATTTATATTTTTGAGTTTTCCAGTAGGTATAATAATTTCAGTAATTTCAATAAGAAGAAATGGCGCTCAAATCACTTTTGGAAGTTTATTCAAGTGAATAAATGAAAATAAACGTCAATTTATTTGCATCATTCGCTATAATTTATGCTACTTATTAATAAGAAATAAAACTACCTAAAAATAATTTAGTAGTTTCAAATTGACTCATATAGTTCAAATTGACATTTAATCGGTATCGGATAATTTTCCTTGAATAATGCCATACAAAGTTTTCCCAAAGCGATGTGATGTGCTGATTCCAGTACAAACCATTTTAAATTTATTTTAAGTTATACCTGTCATTTTCTAATCCGCGAAAAGGAAAGGGATGGATAATCGACAGGCATAAAATCTATGGAACACACGTAAATTTTAGGCAGAAATTTAAAAATCCCTCTCAGAATATTGTATATTGGCTAATTAACCAACAGAATTAGGTTGACAGCACACGTCAAACGGGTTGCATATCAGAAAAGAACATTCATTCAATCATTTTAAAACTCCGGTCCGCGGAGGTCCGTGTTGCTCTATCTTTTAAAATTAACAGTTGTAAATCATTCTCTCAATGGTCCCGTTCCTTTTAGGTGGATGAGAAAATGACGGGTATAACTTAAAATAAAATTTGGAGGTGTCTGCAGTCGGGACAATTATTTGTATATTTTCCAGGCTTATTTGATCAAAGCACCGCATGCGCCTGTTATATATGATGCGTGGGTGTGCGGTGGAGCTATAGTACATCCTGAGTTCATCATAACTTCAGCAGCCTGCATAGAGGATGTCCAGTTCATGTACGCTATAGCTGGCTACAAGAAGTATGTAAATTTTAAGGACATCGATAATGATCCATGTACCAAAGCGTCTAAGAAGAAGATAGTTATCTCTTGTGTACCTAAAAGTAAGTAAAAGTGTTGCCAAAACCTTTCTTTGAATACTTCATAAAATATTTCCCTTTATGCTAAATAATAATATGTATTTACACCATAGACAAGATAGTTTTATGTTCCTGGCTAACAAACAGCCTCCAAACAGGTTAGACCGCAAGGCTCATGATCTAGAATTCCGGGTTTGATTCCAGATGGAAACAATGTCAAAATCACTTTGTGAGACTGTCCTTTATTTAGTAAGGACATTACATGCTTGAATCACCTGATTGTCCGAAAAAGTAAGACGATTCCGTGCGTCAGAGGGCACATTAAGCCGTTAGTCCCGGCTATTAACCGTAAAAACACCTCCATCAACCCGCAGTAGAGCAGCGTGGCGGAGAATGCTCCATACCCCTTCCAGTTGATTGAGGGGAGGCCTGTGCCCAGCAGTGGGACGTATATAGGCTGTTTAAATTGAAGTAAGACAACTTATTTTACGGTAAAAGTTTCTATTAACACATTTGTGTTACAAAAACACAACATAACAATAATATTATGGTCTTGATAGAAAATACTTTCTAAGATACACGTCTGAAAATATTTTTTTGGTGGCCAAGGTATTTAGCATCTATTACACAGCTCAGCAGAAATACTGAATACTTGCTTAGTCATCATCATCATCATCAGCCCATTAACGTCCCCACTGCAGGGGCACGGGCCTTCCCTATGGATGGATACGAGTAGGGAGAACGGGCCTTAAACCATCACGCGGGCCCAGTGCGGATTGATGGTTATTAACGACTGCTAATGCAGCCGGGACCAACGGCTTAACGTGCCTTCCGAAGCAAAGAGGAGCTCGAGCTGAAAACTTTTTTTTTTGTGGTCACCCATCCTATGACCGGCCTTTGCGAAAGTTGCTTAACTTCAACAATCGCAGATCGAGCGTGTTTACCGCTGCGCCACCGAGCTCCTCATGTACTTAGTAAGTAAGTTTTAATATAAGTACTTATAATATTTTTTTAGGTTACAATTTTGCGTACGAGAAAGTTACTAAGTGGGCGTACATAGATATTGGCGTGGTCAGAGTCGACACGCCGTATGACTTCAGTCTTAAAAGTCCCCTACCATCATGTTCGTGGGTTCCGCGTAAGATTGCTATTAACTATGACGTCAAATATCAGCAGCCAGGAACAGATACTATAGTCATGGGCTGGGGCCATGATTTAAAATGGCGACGGGTAAGCTTCTTCATGGCTTTATTATTTTATTACGATATTTTCTGTGGACGATGTAGGTATTACTATCGAATTTGTTTTCGAATTCATGTTTGGATCATAAACGATTAGTCACGTGCTCAGTGGTAAAGGAAAACATCGTGAGAAAACCCACATTCCCGAGAAATGCATTTTCGGAGGTATTTGACCTAGCCTGTACTGGGCTGGTCTTTCCCTCGCGGGTCGGAAGGTCAGACAGGCAGTCGTTTCTGTAGAAAATCGGAGCTGTCAAATCTTTAGGTTAGATAAGCGGACCCTGTGAAAAACGGGATAATACTAGGGGGATGATGATGACTCTTGCGACGAAAAATTCCACTCATCTATGATTTTGAGATAAATCGTCCCTCAAAGTTTTTGTTGCGGTGTCATTATATTACTTTATATCATTGTATACTTTAGCCGGATGACACAAAGGACTATAATCAAGCAACATTGAAGTACAGTCCCCTTCTAATACAAGACAAGGAAAAGTGTAAGGATTTCTATACCAATATAGATGGTATGGATAAGGTGATAGAAAAGTACATGATATGCGGTTTGGACGAAGGCAATATCAATTCAAAGGGTGATCAGATCGCGAGAAGCCACGCCTTGATAGATGGTTGTGCCAACAACTACATCAGAGTTGGTGGAATTGTAAGTTTTACATCGTACTTATAGGTATTATAACATAAGTTCACGACTACAGGGTATTAGTGACATCGTAACGAAAACTTTGAGGAATGATTCAGATCATGTTTCTGAGTTGATATCAAGTGAAATTTTCCGTCACAAAAGTATAGAACTGAAAATAATTAATAAAAACACTAAAATTTTCATGAATTTTCCGACAAGAAATTCCACTTGATATTAACTCAGAATCATGGTCTGAATCGTCCCCCTCAGTGTTCGTTACAATGCCCATAACTACTTGTATGGCTACCTGTATGTACTTGTACGGGGTGTATGTAAGTGACATCGTAACGAATACTGAGAGGGAGATGTCACTCTATTGCCCATATCTACTTGTATGGCTACCTGTATGTACTTGTACGGGGTGTAAGTGACATCGTAACGAATACTGAGAGTGATGATTCAGCTCATTATTCTGAGCTAATATGAAGTGGAATTTTCCATCGCAAAAGTATAAGATTTGAAAATAATTAAAAAAAAAACTAAACAGAATCATGAATTTTGCGACGGATAATTTCACTTAATATTAATTCAGAATCATGGTCTGAAACATCCCCTCAGTATTCGTTACGATGTCACTACCATCTTGTATTCCAAATTGGGTTAATGTGACATACATCCATCGCAAGATAAACTAGGTATTCGCGCTTCGCCGGCCTTTCTGTTAGACCAACGTGATAGATAGGTGGTGAACCGTAGCGCCGTCTATAATGGTCGATACAGTTGGATTGCTAGTGAAAACCGTACTTACAATAAATTAATAACTCATTGATGCAAATCCGATACCGGGGTTTGAACCGGCGCTTCCTGTTTGAGAAGCAAGCCAGTGTACAACACAGTGACTCAGATAAGAAAATCAAATAAAATAATATTTTAAAAACTTACCTAAGTATAATTATGTTAACGACAAATATCACACGTCACAAAATGTAAGGTTGTGAGAAGCTGCAGTAGTTTTAGGCGGATGAGACGTTCGTTATGTAACAATTGACGATTCAAAGTGTAACTATGTTACCTACTGAATAAAATAAAATTAAATTAAATATATCTTTATTTCAGGCTCAGACCCATAGAATTACAATTAAAATGATAAAGAAAATAAGAGATACAGTAAAATTGTAAAAATAAAATAAAATAAAATTGTTAAAACTAAAATACCTACTCAACTGTAAATTTTAAATTACAAGGTCAAATCAGCTTCAAAATCTTAAGTTGTCATTCTGAGTAAATAAAGATATTTTTGAATTTGAATAAGGTCTCTTTCAATGAACAATATGTCTTCTCATTTAAGTATTTTGTTTTTACGATATGTCTTAAGTTGTCATTCTGAGTAAATAAAGATATTTTTGAATTTGAATAAGTTCTCTTTCAATGAACAATAGGTCTTCTCATTTAAGTATTATGTTTTTACGATACCTATTACTTTTACTCATCATCATTATCACTATCAGCCGTACGACGCCCACTGCTGGGCATAGGCCTCCCCCAAGGATCTCCACGACGATCGGTCCTGCGCTGCCCGCATCCAGCGGCTTCCCGCGACCTTCACTAGATCGCCGTTCCACTTTGTAGCGGGCCTACCCACTGAGCGTTACTTTTACTAGCTTAATTATTTTTTTCGTGTTAACAGTGCCAAAGTCCACAATCGTTAAATATCACAATATGGCCGGTCGAAACTGAGAAGCCAATAACACCACCACCTCCAAAATATTATACTCCTACTCAACCACCAGCATCAGACGCACCCTCTATTGATAATATCCCTTCCGACGTCGGCAATGGATCTGAAGACGATGCCACCATCACATTTGATGATATTGCATTCAGTTTCCGAAGAACAGAGATGGGAAGGAAACTGACCAATTTCTCAAGAAGGACAGGAATATGTCAGGTATACTTAGATTAATTGAATTGTTTCCTGTTGTGAACGGTAGAATTTAGAGCTCCCGAACTATACCTACGTCACGAACCTGACACTGCTTAAATAGTTTCGTTTTTTTAACATGTGGAACGAAACTTAAAAACAAATTAATATTTCAAATCAAATGATTTATTCGCATAGGATTCATGGTCTTGTCAAACAGTTGGTAGGTTTTATGTTCTAAGTATCACATAATCCGCTAATCCGAATCCCGGTGGGGACAACACAAAAATCACTTTGTGATTGATCCCTTGTTTTTGGTTAGGACATTACAGGCTGATCACCTGATTGTCCAAAAAGTAAGATGATCCGTGTTCGGAAGGCACGTTTAGTCACGGTTACTACTTACTGATGTAAGTAAGTAGTCGTTACATGAGCCATGTCAGGGGGCTTTGGTGGCTCAATAATAACCCTGACACCAGGGTTGATAAGGTTGGTAATTCACCTCACAATCCACACGATAGAAGATGATCCGCTAGATATAAGCATGCGAAAATTTACGAGGTAAGTAGGTACTCAATTAACTAATATAAATCTGCTTACTAACTTAACTAACCTAATATAAGATAAGATAACATTACCTACTGTATTACCTGAGCATCACCAGAAAGAATTAAAAAATAAACATTACTTACAACATAACATAAGCTCTAAAACATTGAACGGGAAAATAATTGTTACAAATATTCTGTCAAAAAAATTAAATGGAAGATTTTATTATAAAAGTCGGAGATACCAGTGGCGAAGATTCTTTAAGTTTTTGTAGCGATACGTTAGATGATTCAGATGAATAAATATTAACTTAAATGAAAACGTAGTATTGCCATGTCGACCTGTCGTCTACATTACAACGGTCGAGCTAACTGTGTTAGTGAAAACTGCATACAAAAATATTACATTTCTTTGATAATGGAGGATGAATATTTTTTCAGAACGATCATGGAGGCCCTCTAGTGACTTGGGTCGGTAAAAATGAGGTCCTTATAGGCGTGGCCTCTGTGTTCAGAGTATCTCAGAGGTTTGATTGCATTGGACCCTTCCTCTTCACCAGCACTCAGTGCAACGGAGCGTTCTTGAACTGTATCATCAACAATATGACTAGGTAAGGTTTCCCCATGATATAAGAAGACCAGGTAAGCTCAAAAGTGACAGCTAACATTTCAAGGTTAGCCCAGCTGACGTCATCCCACCATGCGTTGCCATTTTGTAAAAAATAAATTATCCACGACCAATGTTTTTATATTTACTTTGCAAGGAAATTTTGAACTTTTAGTAAAAGATTTACTTACAGTTATAATGTTTTTTATATATGTGACAAGCAATAGTAATTAAATACATTAGTCAGTTATTCACTTAATTTTCTATAATAGAATTGACGTCCTTGGAATGTTGGAGACACCAACGGCGGATAAGAAATGACAAATATAACTTAAAATAAAATTAGATGGTGTTTACAGGAATTAGCACCAATGTATAGAAGTAATGATAGCATATTACTTGACAACATTTACAGCACCCGAAGAGACCCAGTCTGCGAACAACCGGCAGAAGAAAGAGGCTTCGAAATAGTGGAACGAAGAATATCATGGAAACATCATCCTGACGGGTAAGAAATCATTTTGTCAGATACTATTTTAAGTAACGGGTAGGTGAACTCCATTTCATCGCATTATGGTTGTTCTTCGAACACCTGAAGTCAATACCATTATCGTAAAAGCAAAAAAATATCCTGGAATCCTTTTGTCTTTTTACAAATATCCATTTAGGACTTATCTATGTAGCCAACTTACGTAAGTTTTAACTGGATATTTTCAAACGTATACAGGGTGTTAGTGACGTCGTAACGAATACTGAGGGGGATGATTCAGACAATGATTCTGAGTATCTGAGTTGACATGAAGTGGATTTTTCTGTCGAATAATTCATGAAAATTTAAGTGTCTTTTTAAATTATTTTCCGTTCCATAAATTAATAATGAATTAAGAAAATTCCACTTGATATCAACTCAGAATCATGGTCTGAATCATCCCTCAAAGTTTTCGTTACGACGTCACTAACACCCTGTATAGTTTATATACCCACTCCTCGTCAGCGTTTGAGTCCCACGGAATTCGAGCCGAGCCTAATAACCGGCACAAATCCTGAAACGACGTGATATCAATTATCTTGACCCAAACATGAATTCAAACTCATAATGTCGAATTCAGTGGTACTGAGCCGATAACAAAATAATCAAGTCACCTATTGTAGATTTGCCGCATATGGCATTAACTATTTGGCCGGACAAATGGGTAGCTGCGGGCTTTCACCTAGTACAAAATTTAAGACGATAACCTCGAGGGTGTCCAGATGGGCGCGAACCTCAGCTCAGAGCCATCGGAATAATACTACGTATAGAACGGCAACTCTCCGCTCCCCACCAGCGGCTGAGCTAGGTTTACCTCACCCCTTTAGGTCTTACTTTAGTCATTAGTCTTCAATTGTATGGCGTCAGATGTCACACACACACACACACACACACACAAATGCGCGTGTACGATAACGTCAATGTGTAGCGTCTGTGTAAAACGAGGTTTTTTCTATGAAGTGACCGGGCGTCATATGTGAGGTTTATTTTTGTGAAGTATTAATTTTATTGTAACTGTTACTTATAGACCGGCTGCAAATGAACATGCGGACGACGTTTTTGATAGTCGATATCCTATTCATTATTAAATTCTAAATGGGCCATGATGCGGTTATAAAGTACCTATTTGAGACACCCTAGAAGTCTCAATGTGTCATACTACTGAAGAACTCGATAAACCAAGAGAGAACGAAGAATGAATAAGCGATAGTTATTTTCCTATTAAAACTCAGTTAATAAATAATTGTTTATTGAACAACTTCTGTAATAATAATAATTTATTTTAAGTATCTTAAGATTTATTTACACTGATGTTAGTAAATCTTATAATTATCTAGGTATTAATAAAATAGTACATAATACATTAATCAATGGATTTTTTTTTCACGCAACAACCTTAGTTAAGTAATTGTATTTAAACAATAATTTACTTTTTGTTGGGTATGAAACTACGTCTGGGTTATTAAGAAGGGCACATCGAACCAATTTAACTAAAAAAGCAATATTGCAATTTGACGTTTGCGCATGTAGAAGTAAGTGCGCAATGCAAAACTTTGATGTAGCCTTTTTGACCCTTCTGGTATTTCTGGTATTGGTATTTCCAATATACGAGTACCACGAATTTATTTAAATTTACTTGAATAAACCTACTTATTCCGTCAGTCATTGCTATTACATGACAGTGTAATATTAAGCTGCGCGTCCACTTTACCGGATCGGTGTGGATCGCAGCGGACGATTTCACATAGGTCAGGATTTACATACATTATACAAACTCAGACCTATTTCCCACCAGGGTAGGCAGTGACTATGTTAGTCCATTGGCGTCAGAATCTCTTTCTTTGTATTATTTCCTATTGAAGTGTGTTCACACATCAGCAAATTCGCGCTGAACGTTACCATGACAACTTAAATAGTCATTAAATACCATTCTTATTGGACTTGTTTCCAGGCCATAAACATAAAACAGTCGGGTAAAAACAGATGTGCTAGATCTTCACCAGTGGACATGCGCAGCTTTGAAAGGAAGAATAACATTGATTTAAATTAGCTAGTAAATTAGTAAGTATGTCCATAAATCAAAGCGTCATTACTTATACTTTTTTGGATTTCTTCAGAAATTGTGCACCATGGTAGCAATATCCTTGAATTTTTTATTATAAAAACGAATTACAAACCATTCAAGGCTCTCTGAATTCTTCATTTCGAGGTTATTTACACGGCCATAATGGTACTTTCTTAATTATTTTTATCTATCTACTGCGTTTAGCGTATATCCGCGCATATCACTGTTTGTTTCTCAAATATTTTGTGACTGTGGTGTGTAGATATTGAAGTAAGTTTCTCACACTGAAGTCAGTTTCTTATTTTCTCCTCTTATCTTCACCCATAACATGTTCGGATATGATAGTAGATAGAGTTGAAGAGAAAAACTGTTTACTTTAATTATGACATTTGATAAGCGAACCCTGGGCGTTTTGAAAAAAAAAATGATTGAAGGTAAGGTATAATACGCGACTTTGCAAGGCTTTTCCGACTGTATACGTTACCATTTTGCAATAAAATTCACATTGATATTACCAATTTAGATAGGCAGTCAACCGAAAATTCAATATCAAAAATTTTATTTTATACTCCCTATTTGTGGCGATGGGGTAAGGGCGGTGTTAAAATGCTTATCTCCATCTGTGCGTTTTTTGTGTTTATAATATTAAGAAGTAAGTACCTTAATTATATTTTTATTTCTGTTTCAAAATAAGTACTTCGTCATATGTGTCCATGAACTTCAAAGACAACAAGGTCACACGACTACTTGGTAAAAAAAAATTCAAATGTATTTATTGCATTGCTACAGGTCAAGAAGGTCTTAAACAATATTACATACATCCACTGCAGCATACCAGTCTAGGTGTACAATTTTAATTCTAATATATTTAATAATAATAAAAACACTTTATTGCACACAAATTCACAAAACATTTACAGGATAAACTTATTTAAATTACAATTTCAATTAGATACTTGGTGCTTTTTTGGTACTTGGTGATATGGACCTACCAATGTGATGCACGCGCGTTGTATCTATATCTTAGGGACTTTATGGATAGAACAGGAATCTAGTTGGACTTTTAAAGAGCTGGGGGTCTAAAATGGTCACACTCATCAATTCATCTAAGAAGCAATATTGCAATTTGACATTTGCGCATATCAAAGTAAATGTCAATAACTTATGTCAAATAGCAATATTGCTTTTTAGGTGAATTGCTCCTATGTGGCTTTCTTAGCCCTCCTAGACGCACTCCATACTTTTTTATTTTACTCCAGCTGAGAAATGTTGATGAAATGAGATTTAAAATGAATACTATTATGTTTTCAGCAACCGATTCGCAACGAAGAATAAAGAATGGATTGGATGTTAACAATGAAGTTAAATATATAGTGAGAATAAGATAATAACTAGAATCGCTTCTTTCTTAAGTATGGTTTCTGGCTATAGTTATTGGCCGAGTGCTTATTTGAATGCTGTAACATATTTGATGACATTTTATGGTTATATTTTGTTACAAAATTTCTGTGAAGGGCAGTAGGGTATCAAAAGTTCTCTTTTTAAAAATACTCTACAGAATTGGGTAGTTTCCTAGGTCACAGATAAATTATGTAAGATTACTAAATAAAGACAGATCTAAAGGGGAAAAAAACGTTTTCATTTTTCTATTTAACTTATTCATGAATTTTAATAATACTATTTGACAGGTTGCTTTTCAAATTAGATCCAGCTTACGACATGGTATCAACAGTGGCGGCAAGTTGTCTTTGATTGCTTGTGGCTCTGCCTACCCCATATATATATATATGCTTTTCAAATTCCATAGTCATTTCGTGTTTTGACGTTTAGTGAAAAGTAACTGATTTGACTAGTTGGAAACTACCCAATTAATAGAATAAAATAAATAACACAACATAGCATCTCGCCTGTACTCTTTGCTAGCTATGTTTAACTCCCTTATAATACAGGGCGAGCCTATTGCCACTAATAAAATAAATAATTGAAAATTTCCAGGCTTATTTGATCAAAGCTCCGCACGCGCCAGTTATATATGATGCGTGGGTGTGCGGTGGAGCTATAGTACATCCAGAATTCATCATAACTTCAGCAGCGTGCATAGAGGATGTTCATTTCATGTACGCTATAGCTGGTTACAAGAACTATGTAAATTTTAAGGAGATCGATAATGATGCGTGTGCGAAGGCAGCTAGGAAAAAAGTCGTTATGTCTTGTGTATCGAAAGGTAATTCATTATTATATTTATTTATGTACACGATCTACACGAGCTCATTCCACCATCCCCCTTTTATCTTCGGACTTTCAGACGTACGGCCGGGTTCCATCCCTATTTGGTGGATATCCCAACTATTCGCACAAAGCGCTTCGCATCGTCCTTCATTATGCGCACTGCTAGGGAGTGGAATTCTCTGCCGTCTTCTGTATTTCCGAATCAAAGCCAGAGTGAGCACCTTCTGGGCGAGCTCGCTCCATCTTAGGCCTCGTCATTGCCTTCGGGCAAGTCTGGGGCCAAGAGCAAACCCATCAAAGGTAAAAAAAATCTTTTTTAGATTACAAATTCGCATACGATAAGGTCAATGTGTGGTCATACATAGACATTGGTGCTGTCAGAGTGGAGTCGCCGTACGATTTCAGTGTGACTGAGCCCCTCCCATCATGTTCCTGGGCTCCCGGCATGATTGACATAAACTATGACGTCAAATACCAACAGCCAGAAACGGACGCTATTGTCATGGGATGGGGACATAAAGATAAATGGCGTGTGGTATGTATGTGTTTATATGGATATTTTTTATTTCTTTACCAACTTCTCTTCTGTATGTATGGAGAACTGGGGAGTTAAAATGGCAACATCGAAGCAATTCACCTAAGAAAGCAATATTGCTATTTGACATTTGTTTGCACTGCGCACTTACTTTTATATGCGCAAATGTCGAATTGCAATATTGCTTCGATGTGGCCATTTTAACCCCCTGTTATCATCATCTCCTTAGCATTATCGCGTTTTTCACATTGTCCGCTTACCTAACCTGAAGATTTGACAGGTCCGGTTTTTTACAGAAGCGACTGCCTGTCTGACCTTTCAACCCGCGAAGGGAAAACTAGCCCAATATAGGCTAGGTCACATACCTCCGAAAAAGCATTTCTCGGGAATGTTGGTTTTCTCACGATGTTTTCCTTTACCACTGAGCACGTGATAATCATTTATGATAAACACATGAATTCGAAAACAAATTCGACAATGATCGGTTTATGGAGAGTTGTTATGTGCATTAAAAAATTACAAAGAATTCAATGACGATAAAAACTAGAAGCTCAAATGTAGGTGGCAGCACTGTTGAGTGTTTCTAAATTTTGATAGTTCTCCATACTGTCCAGTTAAAATTCGTGATATATTCCTATAAAATGTGGAGCAAAGTCTGAAGAAGTTACGAAAAAAAGCCGTCAGTTGGAAAAAGGCAGTTTTTATTGAAAATTACACTTCTTCTTTCCAATCTTTAGGGAATAAATATAATACTATGATTTTGTAAACGCTGCGCAAAGGGTTATAATATGACCAAAATAGACAGTTTTTATGCTCATTGTACCGAACTCACTTTTTAAGTTTAACTGTTGACTACGTAGGTACTTCTTAATAACAGTGGTTGATAGAACTTGTATCTACCACTATTTTTTATTCTTTTGACGTGGTTTATCGTAGATTTACCGTATATGATGTTAACTACTTGGCCGGAGTAAAAACATACTTTGGTTGTAACGATTAGTTGCCAACTTTGAACACGCAGGTTGTGCTGATGTTTTTGGTTACTTAGAGTGTTACAATCTATACAGCCGCTTTGAACGTTCCTAATTATTGGACATTCTGGATGTTGCTGACTATATGTATACCTTGACTGTCACTATTTGCTCCTGACTGTACCGTCTCTATTTTGAAAGCATCCAGGGGGGTTAAAATGGCCACGTTGACGCAATTCATCTAAGAAAGCAATATTGCAATTTCACATTTGCGCATATAAAAGTAAGTGCGCAATGCAAACAAATGTCAAATAGCAATATTGCTTTCTTAGATGAATTGCTTCAAAGTGGCCATTTTAACCCCCCAGATCGTCTCCAAATCTAAATATAAATGGTCTGTCTTAGCCGGGTGACACAGTGGACTATAATCAGCCAACACTGAAGTACAGCTCTGTACTTTTGCAAAAAAAAGAAGATTGTAAGGAATACTATAGAAATATAGATGGAATGGATGAAGTGATAGACAAATACATGTTATGTGCGACTAAGGCTGGCGGTATTGATGCGAAGGGAAACCTGTTCGTGCGGAGTCCACCGTTGGCTGATGGTTGCGCCAATAACTACGTCAGAATCGGCGGACTTGTGAGTTTTCTGTTTATTTAACCAGTACTTTCATAAGGTAAATACGGTACGGTAGGTAAATTAAGAAATAAGCATGTGAGCGCTACTCGCCATCAAACTTCATAAGTTTGGCGGGGGTGATTTGTAAATCTACCGTTTAAGTTTTTCATTGAAATAAATTGAAAAAAAAAATAATGTTGCTAATTTCTGTAGACGCCATCTAATTTAACTAAAACTCAACAACAAACTAAACTTTTTTTTTATTTTAAGTTATACCTGTCATTCTTCTCTCTTCTTCTATATTAACCGCTGAAAAGGAAAGGGACGGATGACTAACAGCTGTTAATTTTGTGTTGTGTCCGTTTGACGTGTGCTGTCGACTTAATTCTCTCGGGTTATTGGCCAATGTAAAATTAGATGTATGTATTTTAGAGGGTTGTTTTTGATTTCTGCTTAAAATGTACGTGTGTTCAATAAATTTTATGGCCGTCGATTACCCGTCCCTTTTCTTTTCGGTGGATAAGAAAATGACAGGTATAATTTAAACTAAAATTAGATGGTGCATAAAGCAAGACGAATATTTCTTTTTATTTTAACGTGACTTGTTGTAAATTTGCAACAAATAGCATTAATTACTTGGACGGAACGAAGACTTCAGTACTAAATCATCATCGTCTCCCTAGCATTATCGCGTTTTACACAGGATCCGCTTACCCAACCTGAAGATTTGACAGGCCCGGTCTGTACGGGTATTTCAGTACTAAATTATATATTTTTATATATTTTTCCTGTTCAAATTCAAATTCAAAAATATCTTTATTCAGTAGGTAACATAGTTACACTTTGAATCGTCAATTTTTACATAACGAACGCCTCATCCGCCTAAAACTACTGCAGCTTTTCACAACCTGTATATCCGGGGAAAAGAAGCTGCAAAAAAAAAAGCCTTGGCACAGGGCCCTAACCGTTCTTTTTTTTAAAATAAACATATAATATTGTTATACAATTGATTAATTTAGCTGCCTAATATCAGTTCTCAGACAGTTAATCCCATGCATTCATATCTTCTATATGTTTTAACAGTGCCAAAGTCCGGAAGTGTTGAAACATCTCACAATATTGACGGATGAAGAAACAGAGAAGCCAATAACTCCACCACCGCCTCCAAACAACTATCAAAATCCTTCACACGAGCCAACACCTGCAGAAGCCCTTGTACCCGATGTGACTTACAAAAGTTACAGTGCCAGCGACAGTGTCAACGTCAAAGGAACTGATGACGACACAACTATCACATTTGATGACATTGCATTCAGATTCCGAAGGACCCAAATGGGGACGACACTTACCAACTTCTCAAGAAGAGTAGGAATATGTCAGGTAGAAAATTTCGTCATATCTTAGCAAAAGTAGCTTACGTAGCCCTGGCGACAAAGTGGCAAACACTTGATGAGTCAATGCTACTCAAAAATAACCTCTCACGACTTTAGAAGCACCATAACACAGCATTAACACCTTCACACGGTCAATGTGAATCATAACATTGTTAGACAGATTATTTACGTAAAAAGAATCCCATTTCAGCATTCCAAACAAACTCTCTCGGCGCTTTTTTAAAAAATTTCATTCTCATGTGATTTACTTACAAAGAGTTCAGGAAAAATCATTATAGATACGGCTAACCAACTATCACGTTGGTCTATCAGAAAGCTCGGTGAGGTGTGAGTACTTAGTTCATCTTGCAGTGGATGTATCTCTGACTACCCGAATTGGTATGTTATATTATGTATGTTAGTAACGGTTGTTATTGTTACAGAACGATCATGGCGGCCCTCTTGTGACCTGGGTCGGTAAACATGAGGTTCTAATTGGCGTAGCCTCTGCGTTCAGAGTATCTCAACATTACGAATGTATTGGACCCTACCTCTTTACTAGCACGCAGTGCAATGGAGCCTTCTTAAACTGTATCATCAATAATATGACTAGGTATATCATCATTAGGCCTTGTCCATCTTGTCTCTTCTTCTTCTATCGTGTGGGTTGTGAGGCAAATTACCAACCTCATCGACCCTGGTGTCAGGGTTATTATTGAGCCGCCAAAGGCCCCTGACATGGCTCATGTAACGATTACTCACGTACATCAGTAAGTAGTAACCGGGACCACTGCCGAAGCACGGATTACCTTACTTTCAGACAATCAAGTGATCAGCCTTTAATGTCCTAAGCAAACTGGGAATCTCAAAGATGATTTTTGTGATATGTCCCCACCGGGATTCGAACCCGGGACCTTCGGATCGTGAGCTCAACGCTCAATCACTGGTAGACCTGTCCACTAGAGCGGGCTCGAGAAGAGAAAAAAAAGATTATTTTCAGATAATTGCAAATCTATAGGTTGTTAGTAAAAAAAGTGCTTAGAAAACTATATTAGTACAACCTGACAACATAAATACAATAAAATATTAGCCAATATAAGCAATGTAACGACAACTCGAAGCAATTGATGAATACTCACGCTCTGATTGGTTCACTTCGGAGTCGCATTTCTAGGACCATATGTATCACTACCAACTTAATTGCTGTCAATGTTATTGATAATTGTAGTATTTATACAAATATTTTGAGTATCTAAGACAAATATACGTACACTAGCCTGTTCGCCCACGACTTTCAACCCCTTTTTTAACCCCTTAGGGGTTGAATTTCACAATATCCCGTCTTAGTGAGTATTTACGTCTTAAACGGAACCCACATGCAATGTTTGAGACTCCCAGAATTTGTAGTTTCGGAGATTTCGTGATTAATCAGCGAGTGGTATTTCGCTTTTGTATAGAAGATTCAACTTTAATTTTCCGCTTATTTCATCATCATCAATTTAAGAGCTACGCTCTTGCCGGTGTAGCATTTTCCATTCCAGTTTATCAAAGGCAAATTCCTTGACTTCCCTATAAGATACGACGTTAACCTTTTCTTTAATCTGTTCCATGTAAGCTCTTCCTGGTCTTCCACTTCCCCTCTTTCCTTTTAGCTTTCCGCTTATTTATATACTTAATTTTATCTTTATACTTCTATTATCTTCTAGTACCCGAAGAGATCCCGTCTGTGATCTACCGCCAGGAGAACGAGGGTACGAGATAGTGGAACGAAGAATTTCATGGAAACACCATCCTGACGGGTAAGGAACTATAAAATATTAATAGTGTGGTAAGACGTAAATGTGGTGTAAAAGACGATACAGTGACTAATATGGATGTAATTTTTTGATTCGAAATAAATAATTGTATTTAGTTATTTATTTACTAAGATTGAGAAGGGAATGTTAGGTTGGTTTAGACACGTAGAGCGGATGAAGGATAATAGAATTGCAAAAGCGGTATATAAAGCGAAAGTTGATGGTAGGGCTGGCAGATGAAGACTTACTTACATTGAGCAAACTGGAGATGTCCTTAGGAAAGGTTTAATACGATCTACTCTGAACCGGCGTGCGTGTATGAAGCGATTTATGAATGTAGAGGAAGCAAGAGAAGTGTATCAGGATCGAAGCAAATGGAATTCTATAGTCTCTGCTTACCCCGGTCAACTATAATATTTAACTAGGAAAACAATAAAAAAATATTCAGCAATAGACAATAATACCTAACGTCAGAGTTCTTAAAGTCGACCATCGACTTTGCCTGAACGAAAAGAAGAAGAGTAAAAAATATATTTTGGAAGCTGTTTTTATAAAGTAGATCCCTATGCATGTTTTAGGCGAGCTCCACTGTAAACCTTAAAAATTGGTCATTGTGACTTAATAATCTATAAAGTGATAGTTTGATTGGCGCACTGTAACAGATTCCATATGGCCAATATTTATTAATTATTAATATTTATTTATATTTATTTTTGTAAAATTTAATCATTTTTATTACAGGCCGGCTGCGAATGAACCTCCAGAGGACTTCTTCGAGAGACCACAAAATCCTATAAATAATTATTAAATTAAATAAGGACATTTTCGACCAGTCATTATATTTTGGAAACCTCATAACTGTCATAATTATCATCGTAGGAGACTAGAAACCCAAAATGTGAAGAGGAATTTTATTATATTTAAGGGAAAGAAAACTAAAAGTACTTATTTTCCTATTAAAAGAACTTTGTTAAATAATTGTTTATTGAACAAAGTCTGCTTAGGTATGTAATTTATTTTAAGTATCATGCATAAGACTCATACAATCTTGATGTTAGTAAATCTTAGATCTGGGTTTTAGTAAAATAGTACATAATTAATATTTGTTTTCTTTTAACAACATAATACCAGAGTAGTTGAAATTGTCGTCAGAAATCTTTTACATCTGGCTTGATATATAGCTACCTATTTGACTGGGTCAAAGTTAAATTATCAAATGCTAACGTAGAAATATCTTATTTTTCTGTTTGAATTATTTTCAAACTATTACGACGTTTGATCGCTTCTGTTGATGACGTCACAATACAGTATTTCCATAAAAAACTTCAAAGAAAACTTTCGATTTGACGTTTCGTAAAAAGTATCTCATTTGACTTTGTTAAGTACCTAGCCTTTTCATCAACATAAAATACCAACAATAAAATCGTACCCTTGGTAGAAAAGAGTCGTATGTTATATACGACTTTCGTCGTAGGTTACAGTTAGGATCTATGTTTTATACGCGAATAGATCGTACCTTTTTACTTTAGAGCATTTGCGTGTAGTCTGTCAAAGATGACAACAAAATACAGATTCAATGACAACAAGATTCAGTGAAATGTTTTCTACTACATCTACTTGAGCAGATCAAAGCGAAAGGCCAGAAAAAATTCGTGCTGTGGATTCCTAAAATAATTAAATCCACTCCGATCATAGTAAAACAATTAAACTAGCAATTTTTGGAATGGATTTAGCGATCAAAGCTCCATTTGCTTTAGGATTATATCAAAGGACCAGGTGTTTTATAGACCACGTTTTGTATAAATTTTCAATTACTCGCTAAAATTATCCAATTTTTCAATCATTTTACCTAATACGATTTTTGTTTCTCATTGAAATATTACGGCCCTGATATTTTATTTATTAAATAATAAAACATCATTAGTATTCCAAAGTGAGCATTATAAAAGACCCAAAAACGCAGGGTAATTAAACTTGAAACGGTTTTAGTAATAGTAGGTATAATACGGCCGAATTAACAATGTCGTATCACCTGCCTAACACACAACACGTTAAATGTGTTTTGAAATTAGTCGCTAGCGCAAGTCGATTTCACTGCATTGGGCGCCCAGCTTAATAATATTTTGTCCTTATACGTCTATTGTCATTCCTTCAAATATTTAACCATGAGTGGCTTTAGTATGTTCATTGATCCAAGTAAATTCAGATTGCGTACTTATTTTATATTATTCTCTTTGAGTAGTGCTATGTCTATTTGTGAATTTATTTATTTATTACATGGAAAACCAACAGCTTACAAAACAAAATAGACTTTAACAGAAAGCCAATTACAGGTTTTCACCAATAAAATCAGTATAGATCAAATCAGCCAATGTGAAGCGACTATTATAATGACGCAGATTCATTTTGAGTGTAATATTTGTGTATTATTCTGCCAGACAATTATTACTTTCATCGTCTGATTCCGTTTATAGTATGATTCCGTGTTTCGCTGTCGTTGAGGATTAATCCTTTCAAATATTTTTCCTCTCAGACGACGCCCTGAGCCGAGGTTCGCGCCCAACTGGGCACCTTCAGACTGTTGTCTTAAACGTTGTACCGGGTGAGAGTCTTCAGCGCTCCCCATTTGTCCGGCCAAGTAGTTAATGCCATCTGCGGCAAATCTACAATAAGTCACGTCACAAAACGTACAATAAGTCACGTGACAAAATTTTATCACGTTGCGTATGGACTAACGTCCTACTGGGCTCACAAAGTAATTTTTGTGACAGTAGTTATAACAGAGGATTGGTGCTGAGGGTTTTCCTGAACGTGAATTTGTATGTTACTAGTTTTCAATTAAATTCACACGGATACTACCAATTTAGATAGGCAGCCGACCGAAAATTCAATATGAAACGATTTTATTTTATACTACCTATTTGTGGCGATGGGGTAAGGACGGTGTTAAAATGCTTATCTGTATCGGTGTGATTTTTGTATCTGTAGTATTAAGAAGTAAGTACAATTTTGTTTCAAAAAGTTACAAATAACGTAAAATTTACATTTTCAAATAGATTTTAATTCGGATCTTCTTCTATCGTGTGGGTTGTGAGATGGAGTACCAACCTCATCAACCCTGGTGTCAGGGTTACTATTGAGCCGCCAAAAACCCTTGACATGGCTGATGTAACAATTACTAACTTACATGAGTAATTAAGTAGTAACCGGGACCAATGGCTTAACGTCCAACAACAACATAACAACAACAACCCAGCGACCTAATAGCAATTGAAGTCCATAGACTTGGGACTATAGGGGGTACTACTACTAGATCTTTGTACTATTAGGTCTTTGGAATATAACTCGACAGTCACGTGGTATTGACGTCCTAGGATGGGTAATATGAATCTATATCAAGAAGCATGGTGACGGGGTTAGGACTTTAGGACATAAACCGTGATTCGACTTTTGCGACGTGATGCGGTGGTTAAAAAGCCCACATTGAGACAATTCATCATCATCATCATCAATTTAAGAGCCACGCTCTTGTCGGTGTAGCATTTTCCATTCCAGTCTATCAAAGGCCAATTCCTTGACTTCCCTATAAAACACGACGTTAACCTTTTCTTTAATCTGTTCCATGTAAGCTCTTCTTGGTCTTCCCCTTCCTCTCTTTCCTTCTAGCTTTCCTTCTATGATGTTTTTAATGAATTCGTCGTGTCTTATTAGGTGTCCAATCATCTTGCCTCTTCTGTCCTCAATAATTCTCAGTATTAGAAACAATGCATCAGAAAATCAATATTTAAATTTGACATTTATGGATATAAAACTAAGTGTGCAATGCCAATAAATGTAAAATAGCAATAAGTATTGCTTTCTTTGATAAATTACTGTGCCTCTTTTAACCCCTGTTTTAAATTAATAATATTACAAACAAAATGAAACAAAAATTTACGAAACAAGATTTAAAATATTTAATGTTTCAGCTTCTAATTCGGAACGAAGAATAAAGAATGGAATGGACGTAGATAGTGATGTTAATTATATGGTGAGTGTTACAATAAGATGGTAAAAAAGTCATGTCAGAAAACGGGGACCTCAGGTTCTCAAACTCAAAAATATTTTTTTTCATTAGGTATTACTTTGAATCGTCATTTTTACATCATCATCAGCCCATTAACGTCCCCACTGCTGGGGAACAGGCCTTCTCTATGTATGGATAGGGAGGTCACCCATCTTATGACCGGCCTCGAAAGTTGCTTAACTTCAACAATCGCAGACCGAGCGCGTTTACCGCTGCGCCAGCGAGCTCCTCGTCATTTTTACATACCTAATAAATTGTATTTTTTGTCGAACGTCGCATCCGCCTAAAACTACTGCAGCTTCTTACATTTTTTCTGTCATGTCGTCGAATGTGGCTAGCAAAGCTGAACTTGGTTTTGAATAGCCTATCACATTAGATGCAAAAAAAATGTCGTCCCACAAAATGAAGTAATAAACATTTATTAATTAAAATAAACATCTATTAACTTAAATAAACGTTTATTAATTTTAAATAAACATTTATTAAATTAATTTACGTTTATACATTTAAATAAACATTTATTCCTGTTTCAGGCTTACTTGATCAAAGCACCGCACGCGCCTGTAGCGTATGATGCGTGGGTGTGCGGTGGGGCTATAGTACATCCAGAATTCATCATAACTTCAGCAGCGTGCATAGAGGATGTCCAGTTCATGTACGCTATAGCTGGTTACAAGAAGTATGTCAATGTTAATGAAGTAGAAAAAGATGAATGCGCGAAGGCAGCTAGGAAGAAAATCGTTGTGTCGTGTGTGCCTAAAAGTGAGTACCTATTATTCGTTAAAAAAAAAACGGCCAAGTGCGAATCGGACTCGCCCATGAAGCAAGTACGTTCCATAGCAGCAAGTAACAATATAAAAGTTCTTGTAGTTTGTTGTAACTTTGATCGATGTGTGTGTGTTTTGTCGGTGTGATGTGTGTGTTGTGTCTTTGTGTGTGTGTTTGTGTTTTGTGTTGTGTGTGTGATATTGTGTATTTTATTCATATCCCCATACCAACCGTATCAGCTGATCGCGATTTTTTTTTATATTTTGACCCATGTTCCTTGATCTTGACCCTGACCATGACCCTAGTAGGGCGATAGCGATAAGCGCTGAATGAGGGAAATCGTCGACCACGGTAGCGGGTTCGGTATCGGGGTTCTGGAGTGTTTGTTGTCGCGAGCTGATTAGCCGCCTCTGTGGCTAGAAGAATCGGGTTATCGGGATCGTATATTACGTTCTTCGGACGGGTATTTGACTTGTCGTACATACATACATACATAAACTCACGCCCGTAATCCCTAATGGGGTGGGCAGAGCCACAAGTAATCAAAGACAACTTGCAGCCACTGTTGATACGATGTCGTAAGCTGGATATGATGAACCTTATGGTGATAAGGGATCAGCCTATCGCCCATAACATTAGTCCATCATGTTAAAGGACACAATCCCTCTGTCGGTTTTTACGACATGCCCGGGAAGACAAGCAGCTGAACGTTTTCTATGTTTTTTATTTGCTCCCAGAACAGCATAGAAGCAACTGACTTGTCGTCAGCGGAAACAATGATGACGTCTGCCTGTCTTGTTAAAGAGGTATTATATATGGTATTTAATAATTTTATTTTTTGTTTAGATTACGAGTTCGCATACGACAAGATGGAGAAATGGTCCTACATAGACATTGGGGTTGTTAGAGTGGAGTCGCCGTACGATTTCGAAAATACTTTAGCCCTTCCGTCATGTTCGTGGGCTCCACGGAGCATCGAAATCAACTATGACGTCAAATATCAACAGCCAGGAACCGATACTATGGTTTTGGGCTGGGGACACACTGAGAAATGGCGTACTGTAAGCGTTTTTTCTATTTGACTTTTTATGGCGTCGTAATCGAAATTCAAATACGTTCTTCCCGATATCTTCCGTTAATTTTAACACCTCATGTAACTTATTCGTCAACTACCTACCTCGTTTTATTTTTATAGTAGAAAATAGAAATATTGTAATTCGTACGCTTGTCTCAAACATATATTATATTAAAATATTTTTAAGTTTCTCATGTAAGTGAATTGTAAAATTCTTATGAGAATAAAATTTTCTTAAACCTGAATTTTAATATTCAAATCAATAACATACATTTTGAATCATTCATAATCAATCATGATAAAACCACCCTTACACAGAACAGAACAGTCACCTTTAGTTTAAATCTTTTGTCTCTTTCATACTTCACGGTTTCATCCTCTTATTCTCTCGCACACGCTCATACGTCATCCTAATGTCGTTCCGTGTCTACATAAACTTCTTCTAGATTTGGAAAATTGTTTCATTATGATTTCGCTTTTTCTCAGCTGTAACTACCATTGTTACACTTTCCATGTCAAGCGTCCCGTTTCCAAAATGTAAATGTAAATGTTTTGCCTTAGCCGGGTGACCCAAAGGATTATAATCAGCCAACATTGAAGTACAGCCCCCTTCTTTTACAAGACAAAGAAATTTGTAAGGAATCCTACAAAAATATCGCAGGCATGGACGACGTAATTGACAACTACATGATTTGTGGAAACAGTGCGGGCAATATAGATGCAAAGGGTAATATCATGGTCAGAACTCTTCCCACGGCTGACGGTTGTGCTAACAACTACGTCAGGATCGGTGGACTTGTAAGTGTTAAGTTTGTTTACTAGCTTTTACATATTTATAATACAATTATCATTCGAACAAGGGTTAAATTGGGAGTTAAAAAAACATGTAATCATCCGAGCAAGTTCTATACATCGACTAAGGGACTGGGGAGCCGAGCCTCGCTCCCAACTGGGCACTCTCAGGCTTGTTGTCTTAAATTTTTTTACGGGTGAGCCCTCAGCGCTTCTGATTTTTCCCTCTTCAAAATAAAAAAGTCACGTCAAAATAGCCAAGGGACTTGACCTCTCCAAAAGATGGTCTATCTATATGGGCAATGGGTTGGTAACCAGTCCCCCAACGGTTCATCATACTGATATGGTCAAAAAAATGTGGGTGTATCAAGGATTTCTGGGTTTACATGCTAACTCCCAGTACTCCCACAGTTCTACAGAAATATATAACATAACAAAAATATAACAGAAATATATATAGCTTATGTACGTATAATTGCTGGGCACAAGCCTCCCCACAATCAACCAGAGGGGGTATGGAGCATACTACATCACACTTCTCCAGTGCGGGTTGACAGACATGTATAATTAAGTTTATATATCTTTTGGATACCTAATAAAACCAAGCATGTTTAAGTTTATAGTTAAAACTTTAAGTTAATTAATAGTTAAGCAGTTATTATCTCTTTCCCGGAAGAGATTTCTACTACAAATAAGCTGAATAATTGAATTAACTGATTGTATTTATATCCTGGTGCTTCAACAACTCAATTCATCTAAAAAGCAATATTCCAATTTGACATTTGTGCATGTAAAAGTAAGTATGCAATGACAATAAATGTCGAATAGCAATATTGCTCTCCTAGATATATTGCTTTTTAACACCCTCCCCCCCGTTCTCTGTACAATGAACTGTAAAAGAAGAATATGGGTTGAATCGATATTTTTTCCTGTGTTAACAGTGTCAAAGTGCAGAAATGTTAAAAAATCTCACAATGTTGCCGGATGACCTGGTAGAGGCGCCCATGAATCCACTGGTTGCAAAAAAAATACCTTCATTAAACCCACGGCCCGCAATAGCTCCCACTGCAAATTTTCCTAAGAATTTTAACGCCAAGGGAGCTGATGATGACACGACTATCACATTCGATGACATCGCGTTTCACTTCCGAAGGACTCAGACGGGAAAGAAAATGACCAATTTCTCGAGAAGGATAGGAATATGTCAGGTATTCTTCATCATGTCTCATTCTTCCGAATATTAATGTCAAGGAGATAGCCGTGGTTGAATGCCAATCTGTCCTGAGAGTTTGCTTACCAGGGCGTACGACCACGGTTATTTCCGGAAGTATTTCAGAGAAAATTTTCTTGTTTCAAATTCTTATATTTTAATAAAAATAGTACGTAGTCGGTACGTGAGTCAGGGGCTTTTAACGGCTCCATAATAACCCTGACATTTGGTTTGATGAAGTTGGTAATCTTACAACCCACACGATAGAGGAAGAAGTTTAAATGCCCTAAGGTATTGTCCTGTACAACTGAACTCGATTTACGCAGAATGTTTGTCTTATGCCCACATATTTATTAATAGTTTTGAAGCTAAACTTGTGAGGTAGCCTGTATTTATTGTAAATACAACATAACAAAACACCTGTTTCCTCGAAGGCAGATTTCCCCCATTCAGCATTAGTGAGAAGCATCTATATCATCATATAAATATAAGCCTCTCAGACGACGCCTGTGTTTTCTCTCCCTTTCCCCACATCCGATGTTAAGAATTTTATGATGACTGTTTTTTTTCAGAACGACCACGGTGGTCCTCTAGTGACATGGGTTGGTAAGAACGAGGTCCTTATCGGCGTGGCTTCTGTGTTCAGAATATCTCAGCAGTACGAATGCATTGGACCCTTCCTCTTTACCAGCACGCAGTGCAACGGAGCGTTTTTGAACTGCGTCATCAATAACATGACTACGTAAGACAGTGGTTTATCTGCTTACTTTCAAAATGATTTTTCTGCTATTAACAGTTTTAGAAATTCTCGTCAATGCATCAACAAACACATGACCAAGGCAACCGTCTCAGTACGAACACCAAGTATTCTTAAGTTCATGTTGATGTGCCACTAGACTGTAGATGCTATGCTAGTTTCAGTGCGGATGTAGCATTAAGTAAATCCTGCAACACTGCAGCATCAACTCTGCATCTGCTCTGTGCTGCTCTGTAGCATTGGTGCCTATTCGATCGGGCACAAACTTAACCTACTTTTACTTTGACAGCTTTTAAGTTATAGCCGTCTTTTACTTACAATAACTGCATACATACATACATAAACTCACGCCCGCAATCCCTGATGGGGTGGGCAGAGCCACAAGTAATCAAAGACAACTTGCAGCCACTGTTGATACGATGTCGTAAGCTGGATATGACAAACCTTATGGTGATAAGGGATCAGCCTATCGCCCATAACATTAGTCTACCATGTTACCATCCCTCTGTCGGTTTTTACGACATGCCCGGGAAGACAAGCAGCTGAACGTGTTTTATGTTTTTTATTTGCTCCCAGAACAGCATCGAAGCAGCATACAATAACTGCAAATTAAGTTAAAACTAAATTGGTGGTTTGCCTAACCTGCACCATAACTTGCTGGCCAAAGGGGGAGCATTGAGGGCTCTCACATGGTACAAAACTTAAGGCCTGTGGGTGCTCAGTTGGGCGCGGGGTAGGCATCGGGTTCGTGAAGTGTTTGATGTCGCGAGCTGTTTGGCCGCCTCTATGGCTAAAGTTATCGGATCATCATATATTACGTACTTCGAAATAAATGAACAAACTTTAGAACCACATGTTAATTGTTGATTATAGCCCCCCGAACGTACCCAACGGCCGAAGAAACCCATTTTGCGAATTACCGGCAAAAGAAAAAGGTTTCGATATAATTGAACGAAGAATTTCGTGGAGACATCATCCGGACGGGTAAGGGTTATGATCCTTATAATTAACAAGACCTATGTTACAAGTAACACCTAATATAAACAACATGAGCTATCACAAATACAATTTGTGTTTGTACAGAAGACAATGACGTATGCAAGTTATTTGCGTTTTATTTTTATGGGCATCGCCTGAAATAAATGCTTTTTATTTTATTTTATTTATTTTTTTTATTTTTATTTTATTTTACTGTTTAATAAATGTTTTGATAATAATACCGGACTTGCACCAATGAGTTTATTTTATCTTAAGTGCAGTTTTCACTAACACAGTTGACTCATCACCTATCACGTTGGTTTAACAGAAAGCTCGGTGAGGTGTGGGCACTTAGTTCATCTTGCGATGGATGTACCGGGATGTGTAATGTTTATTAACACTTTCAAGGACAGAACGTCTAATAACGTTCCGATTCCAAGGTGTCATACTATCTATTATGAACCATCAATGACCCATGGTCTCTGCCCGTGAAAGGGTTAATAATCAATTTTTAACTTTATTGTTTGTTCTGTTTTGTGTTTATTGTTTGTTATTGTGTTTGTTTGTTGATAATTTATTATTTTTACAGGCCGGCTGCTAATGAACTCCGCGACGATTTATTCCATAGACCGCAATATCCTCTGCATTCGTTAATAAATAAAAGTAAATTTTAATTATAAATATTTTTTGGGAATCACCACATGGCTAAAGCACACAAAGCTCTGTGTACACATGGCTGTTTTACACAGAGCTGGCACCGAGAGAGTTCTAGGTCGGGAATATTTTGTAATTTTGTAAGTCACTGTGGTCTTGTTTCTTCTCAAACGGGGAGCGCCGGCTCGATCCCCAGTACCGAACTTGCACCAATGAGTTATTAATTTGTATTACACGCAATTTTACAAACACAGTTGGCTTGAAATATAATCGTGAGCATTATGTTATGTTTACTTCAATTTGGGTGAGCATCATAAAATCCATTTTCGAAAATATTCCATGTGTCCAAAATATCCCTTTTTCAAAATGTTCCTTCCTTAAAATCCATTTGGCCAAACCATTCAAACATATTGGGAAAGGGATTTTTTTGGGGCTGGAACATTTTGCTTAAGGGAAATTTTGGGGAACGGATATTTTGGGAAATGTGACATTTTGCGGAAGGGTCATTTTCGGGGAAGGGATATCTTAGGAAAGGGACATTTTGCGCAAGGGACATTTTGGATTTCAAGGTCAAATTTATATGCACGTGTTTATATAATTTTTCACTACAAAATCCCGTTCCTCGGCCCACAATTCTGACGTGTACAGCCTCTATGTGGAAAGCTTAAGCATTTCACCGCAGGACATCAAAACCCTAGAACTAAGACTTACATTTATAGATTATTAAATAATAAAAATAATGTTTTATTTTTGTTATTATTCCTTTATTTGTGTTTTTCAATTAACCCAGCTGTTAAGAGGAAAATATATGAAAAATAAAAACATAATTACTTTACTAAGTACAAGTATAGTTAATTATGTTTTAGAGGTTACTCTTGAAATTAGGTAAGAAGTAGTATTTGAATTTTAAATTATTTTAGCAATAATAACCCAGACACAAGGGTTGATGAGATTCCTCCTGCCCGGAAATATATTTACAAGAGGAATATATTTAATATGTGTATAGTTATATATAATAAACTTCCCACCGCATTAAAAAATATGACCAAAGCTGCATTTAAAGTTAATTTGACAAAATGGATGCTACAACATTGCTTTTATAGAATTAATGAATTTCTAAATTATAAAAACTAAATTTTGACATTGTTAATTAGAGTTTTATTATTTTATTTTATGATTGATTCTTATGTAATTGTAGATGCATGTGTAGCTGAAAACACGGACTACTGTATACAATAACATCTGTAAACACTGTTTTTTGGCAAATAAATTATTCTATTCTATTCTATTGTTGGTAATCCACCTTACAAGCCACACGGTAGAGAGTACGGAGCATACCAACATAACTGGAAATATTCGTGGAAAACTCATACAAAAACACGTGATAATTAAGCATTGACTTAGTAGGTATATCAATTCAGTCTTTATGTTCAAATTCACTGAACCAAGTAATTTAAAACAAGAATTTAATAACTAAAATGTGACTCGGTTATAAACTTGTTTTCTATTTTCAGAGAGATGTAATTTCTATATTTTTTATAAGATGAAATCTTCCACAATAGCGCAATTGATATTACTTTTAAGTAGATTACACTGTAAGTATTATTTGTGCTAAGATTTATTTAATAATATTTAATTAAGTGTGATTAATTCAGTGTGAAATTAATACATTAATAAAAAAGATTACAAACCTTTTTTATGTAAGGTATAATTTTTGGAAAACTTTGCTAAAATAGTGTTACAGTTTATAAAAAATAATGTGTAGTTATAAAGTGATCGAAATTTGAAATCTAATTTTTATTTTCTAACCAGCCATTACTTTTTTGTGAAGTAATACTTAGTGATACGGATGGACGAACTCTGTGAAAACGGAATAACGCTAGGGAGACAATGAATACTTAGTGATATTGGATACTTGGATTTGTTATTTCAGTGTACAGAAGTCAACGTAGGATAGTGGAAGGAGCTGTTGTCGACAGTGACAAGCGGTACATGGTAAGTATTCTACACTTAAAATAATTTTACATTAAGTATATTAGATTCAGATTTAATCTGAAATGAAACTTCTAGGGGGATGAAGTAAATCAAGAGTCCGAATCGATCCATTAGTAAACAGTTCTTCGGCGACCACAGCGCGGTGCGAAACGGCCTATTTATTAGACCTCCTAGAACGAAACGACTAAAGTTCCATCTGGGATACTTTTTACGAAACATTAGAATGAGAATTTTTATGAAAACACCTAATTATGACGTCATTTTAATGGAAAATCCATGCGGATTGAGTCGCTGTCAGAAAGTTTTTGTTTTAAGAACATCTAGGGCCCTGTGCCGAGGTGTTTCTTGCAGCTACTTTTCCTCGGATATACATGACAATGAGAAGCTGCAGTAGTTTAGGCGGATGAGACGTTCGTTATATAAAAATTGACGATTTTAAGTGTTACCTATGTAAGCTATATGAAAGCTTATACAACTGTGATGTATAGGTAATATATTTTAATTTTCAGGCGTATCTAGTAAAAGCCCCGTTGTCTCCTCAAGAATATGATTCATGGATATGCGGCGCTGCTATAGTCAATCCCATTTTCTTAGTCACTTCAGCTGCATGCGTTGAAGACATCCATTACATGTATGCGGTAGTCGGCTACAACAAATATGTGCCCGCCGACAAAATAAATGACGACCCTTGCACGAAAAATTCAAAGAAGAAAATTGTCTTCACCTGTACTCCTAAGAGTAAGTAAAAGCAACCTTGTCTATTATACAAGATGTTAGTGATACTGTACCTACCGAAAATTTTGAGAGATGATTCAGACTATGTTTCTGAATTGATATCAAGTTGAATTTCCAGTTAGAAAATTCATAGAAATATAAACTTTGCCTCGGTGTCATGCTTCGGAGGAGTTTTTCTTTTTGTAGATATCTGTATGTTGTTTTGTGTTTAATCATTTTTTTAATTCTAAAACTTTTTAAAAAAAAGTCATAAATGTTATAGCATGTGTAAATAAATATGTAATTTGTAGATTACGACTTTGACTACGATAAAACGGAGAAGTGGTCGAACATTGACATAGCGGTTGTGAGAGTCGAGTCTCCGTTCGACTTTAATGCGCCGGCGCCGGCTGAAGGATGCACTTGGGTGCCTGACATGATCGAAATCAACTACGACGGCAAGTATCAAAGCCCCGGCACCGATGCCCTTGTACTTGGATGGGGACACAAAGACAAATGGAGGAAAGTAAGTTGGTTCTGGGTTCATCATTGGCCACAACGTCTGTAGTAGATGGTTGTTCAGGACTTGTGAGTTTATGGTTTCCCGCAACGCTGCCGATGACTATAGAGACTGCAGAGCCCTAGCCCCAGAGCGAATAAAAATCAGCACCCGTTCAGCTGCTTGCACGTGGGCGTGTCGTAAAGACTGGCAGAGGAATTGAGTCC
This sequence comes from Pectinophora gossypiella, assembly GCF_024362695.1. Lineage (NCBI taxonomy): Eukaryota > Metazoa > Arthropoda > Insecta > Lepidoptera > Gelechiidae > Pectinophora > Pectinophora gossypiella. The sequence goes on along the minus strand of NC_065425.1, from coordinate 3,980,150 downwards.
TTTCTAATTTGATGAAATGTTAAAAGGATGAGGGGCAGATCATCTTTATGACTTCGAATCAAAACTGACAAAACTGGTTGCAAGTTGTGTTCTGATTATTTGTTAATCTGCTTGTCTACCCCATTAGGGATCATAGCCTGAGTTTTTGAGAACTATATAGGATGTAAGTGACATCATAACGAATACTGAGAGGGTGATTTAGACCATAATTCTTAGATAATATCAAGTGGAATTTCCTGTCAGTGTTTTTTTTAAATATAGTGTTTTTAAATTATTTTCCGTTCCATACGTTTGCGACGAAAAATTCTACTTGATATCAACTTAGAATCATTGTCTGAATCATTCCTCGAAGTTTTTGTTACGATGTCTCTAACACCCTACACACACATTACATAAACACATTATGGTACATAATTATGTAGATTTAGTTATTCAGAAACAAATCTTGAGGCGATTTTAGCCCCCGACTGTATTTTATTACATTTTTAGCTAGGTCAAACATGGCCGTAGAAAGAAAACCCCGGGACAGAATCTGATAGAACTTTGCCAGAATAATAGGGAAAGCATAAGTTTTCATTAGATATAAGTCTCATTAATGGAGGTTCTTGGACCAAGTTTCATACAAATGTGCCCATTGTCATTTCTGTATTGTGATTGCTTCGAGTAAACAATTGAAATACCCGCTGTTTGTGCACGGCGCTCGCTTGACCGTGAGTAGCGAGTGTTGCTGGATGGCTCGCAGAGATGGCGCTAGTTACACCATTTTCCAATGAAACCTCGTGCTGATTGGTCGTGATCGATGCGGTCTCTCGAATTGTTCGTGTGGGTTAAGAGGTAGAACTATAATTATGGTGACAGATAATCAGCTCAATGTCCATATTGAATGGATCTTTGCTGCATCGAGTTGTACTGTAAAACCTTGACTCGTGAGGTTATGTATCAGGGTTGTCTTCGAGAGAATATGATCTGGGTGGATCAAGAGCAATAACTGCTGCAGAACAAATACTTTCCATTCAAAAGTAATCATTAATTATTTCCATGGTCATGGTTAGAGCGTTGGGCTCACAATCCGGAGGTCCGGGTTCAATTCCTGATGGGGACATTATCGAAATCACTTTGTGAGCTTGTCGGAGAAAGTAAGATGATTCCCTATTGGTCCAGGGCTACTTAGACACTTCCGCCAACTTGCACCGGAGCAGCGTGGTGGAGTATGCGGTTAATTAAGGGGAGACCTGTGCCTAGCAATGGGACGATTATTGGCTATTTATATTTATGTATGTACCCACTTTAGGACTCTGTCGCACTAACATATTTGACATTTAGTGAGACTTACAGTTAAATTTGTCAAAAAAGTTAATGTGACATGGTACCAAAGTGTATACATAATTAATGCTCGTGACCGTACTGCGAAATTAATACACACTTTATTTCAGACCGACGACACAACAGATTACAACCAAGATAAACTAAACTACGGCTCCACGCTTATCCAAGACAAAGACGAATGCAAGGAATCATACCAGAACATACCAAATCTCTTGCCTATAATTGATAAGTACATGATATGTACTTTAAAGGACGGGAATATTGACGGTAATGGGAGACAAAAAATGAAAGCACCACCACTATTTGAAGGGTGCGGAAACACTATGTCGAATAAAAATGTAAGTAGTGTTAAATAAAGCAGAATCGATTGGACCAATCTCAACTTATACATCACTATGCGAATAAACGTCACAACACTGGCTTATCAGCATTAATATGTATACACTTTGGTACCATGTCACATTAACTTTTTTGACAAATTGAACTGTAAGTCTCACTAAATGTCAAATATGTTAGTGCGACAGAGTCCTAAAGTGGGTACATTATATTGCTCATGACTGTACCTTGATAGATCTACCTTGTACCGCGGATTGAAGCGAAATGTTATATAGGGTATTAGTGACATCGTAACGAATACTGAGAGAGATGACTCAGACCATGCTTCTATGTTAATCATTATCATCAGCCCATTAACGTCCCCACTGCTGGGGCACGGGCCTTCCCTATGGATGGGTAGGGAGATCGGGCCTTAAACCATCACGCGGGCCCAGTGCGGATAATATCAAGTGGAATTTTCCGTCGCAAAACTCATGTTTTTTTTTAGTTTTTTAAAATTATTTTCAATTCTATACTTTTGCCATCGAAAATTCCACTTGATATTAACTCAGAATAATGAACTGAATCAACTCTCTCAGTATTCGTAACGATGTAACTTACACAGTATACAAGTAGATAGAGTGTTAGTGACATTGTAACAAATACTGGGTTTTTTAAATTATTTTCCGTTCCATACTTTTGCGACGGAAAATTCCACTTGATATTATTTTATTTATTTTTCTTTATTAAGGATGTTTCCTTAATAAACAGCTTACACAATATATACTTAAAGATATAAACTTATAATTAAACACATTAAGCCAAACAAGTTTCCACCGATGTATCTAACATATATTATATTCCGTTGCAAATTGCGGTGAACTAGTCTATAAATTATATTAAGTTATCCTGTTAGGCCCAAGAATTAAATTAATAGGTACAAAAAGAAACCTCTGTAAACAATCCAACTCAGAATCATGGTCAAAATCATTCACCAAAGTATTCGTTACGATGACACTAACAGCCTGCATATGCCCCGCTGCCATTAGGTACATTATATTTTTAAATAATTACATACCGGAGCAATGGAAAAATAGGTAATTATCACGTTCAAACTATACAACGCATCTTTATTTTTTAGGGAACGTAGCCTGGGAAGTCTTTCCCTCCGTTCCCTGAGTCATAAGTTTATGCTATGTTTACAGTGCACAGATCCAAACTCGGTGCCAGTGGCTTCACCAGAACGGTCAGGTCCAGATCGTCCAAGTCCCTCATATGCGCGTGCGCCCGAACCATCTATGAAAAGAGCATCCTACAGTTTCGGCTCCTCTAGAAACCTTAATTTTAGAAAATCTATGAACACCTCTTCTGATAATCATACCCTTGAGTTTGGAAGCACTCGGAGAAGTGGTATTTGTCAGGTAATAGTCATAATAAAAAAATATATGTATTTTTAAGTGAAAGTGACCCGCAGTGGATCAGCGTAGTGGAGTATGCTCCATATATCCTCCGGTTGATTGAGGGGAAGCCTATGCCTAGCAGTAGGGCGTACTTATATAGGCTTTTATTGTTTTTGTATGTATATTTTTAAGGTTCCGAGCCCCAAAAGGAAAAACGGCATCTTTATAGGATCACTTTGTTGTTCGTCCGTCTGTCCGTCTGTCAATATCCATTTTCTCGGAAACGCGTAGAGGTTAGCGATATTTCATAGCGATATTTGCGATTTATTATTGAAGCTGAAAAAACACCAAGCATTTAAATAAATGTAATCCGTTTTAACCACTTTAAGCCTTATTTCCCTATGAAATGCATTAATTTCATAGGGAAATGAAAGCCTATGGGTACGAGTAGGTTGTTGTAGTTATATATAGTGTCTAAAATGTGTTGTATAAGTAACTAAATGTCAAATAAATGAATCTAAACTAATCTAATCTATACTCCTTACTGCAATGTCATTAGGTATTTGAATTTTTGATTCCTCCTCTGTTTGTACGTAGAACGTGTCACTTCTTATTTTCATCACAATAAACGACAACTCAAAAATAACTTATTATTTCTTATTTAATTCAATAACTTTCCATTCGCCTAGAATGATAATATTTATCAAGAAAAAGGATGAGGGTCAAACGACTAAAGGAAGGAAATAAAAATCGGTTGTTTCATCACAAAAATAAAATGTTTTTATGTTGAAAGAGAGTAGTACCCTTGATGTGCAGGATGCGTGGAAGCGGAAACAGCTTCCTAACAATTGTAGCGGTCTGCGCCCAGGGTTCATTTTTTGAGCACTGGACAAGGCTCATATATTGCCGAAACCCAGTTCTTATTTATAAGTATATTGTTAAGATAACATTAGCTATTAAGTTGCCGTTCAAACTAACTTCTATGGATGTGTTAATGTCTGAAATAAATATATTTGAATTGTTTGACGAGCAATGAATATTTTTTAATTGTTTTAGAACGATCATGGCGGACCTTTGGTGACCTGGGTTGGGTCTTATGAGGTCCTTATTGGAGTAGCATCTGTGTTTCTTGTCTCGGGAAGAGACAGTAAGTGTGTCGGTCCCTTTCTATACACAAGTACACAGTGTAACGGGGCGTTTTTATGTTGTGTGCTGTCAATATTCGACAATTCGACTGCTGATCACTCTTTGAGGGTATGTTCGTTTTTTATGATTATCTATATGGGCAGTAAGCTGGTGATATACATTGTTTTAAGTGTTTGTGGGTTAGGAGCTCAGTGGCGCAGCGGTTAACGCGCTCGGTCTGCGATTGTTGAAGTTAAGCAACTTTCGCAAAGGCCGGTCATAAGATGGTTGACCACAAAAAAAAAAGTCTTCATCTCGAGCTTCTCCGTGCTTCTGAAGGCACGTTAAGCCGTTGGTCCCGGCTGCATTCGCAGTCGTTAATAACCGTCAATCCGCACTGGACCCGCGTGATGGTTTAAGGCCCGATCTCCCTATCCATCCATAGGGAAGGCCTATGCCCCAGCAGTGGGGACGTTAATGGGCTGATGATGATGATGAAGTTTACGCGGTTATTATCATAATTAAAACACATAATTGCGGGCGGTGCAGTTTGTCGTAGTGAGTTTGGTGCGAGTTCAGATGGTTCCAAACATTCCGACATCAAATACATAAACAAGCGGCAAAGAAAGAGGGTAGACAGGTATGCCTGCCCGTAGAAAATTATGGATCTACCTACTCCACTCCAATCTCATCAGTCATCCCGTGATCATGGCACTTGCAACAGTGTCGAAATATCGGGAGTCTCATATCCCTGCTTTAAACGCGGTAAGAACCCGTTCATCATCATCATCATCAGCCCATTAACGTCCCCACTGCTGGGGCACGGGCCTTCCCTATGACCGGCCTTTGCGAAAGTTGCTTTACTTTAACAATCGCAGACCGAGCGCGTTAACCGCTGCGCCACCGAGCTCCCCCCGAAGAACCCGTTATTATGTGTTTTAATTATGGTGATATACAGTCACTATTAGGGTGCCTTCATATCGTCGCCGATGTCGCTAACTGACGTATCTGATTTTTTAGCAAAAAATTGCAGATACGTTAGTTTGCAAAGTTAGAAACGATATTAGCTGCAACGTGACTTAGCCACGCGAAACACTATGTATAGATTATCAAGCTCATGATGCGCACCACAGTGCCTATGTAGGAACTCGAATAATTTGAAAGTCCATCGTAATATTCATCTTAGGACTTCCTATAGGTACCGAGTGTGGTGATGTTTTGTTTGTATGGTAATCCCGAACCTAACTCGATAGAGGGTACAATATATACAAGAATGTATGTTATGCCTGGGAAGATAAACATTTGAACACTGTGAGAAGGATTAAGGATTATGTCCTTACTAACGTAATTACCTAACTGTTTAAATTATGGCCGATTAATTGGTGACCACCGATGATAAACGGTCCACCACCTTAAAACTTACGGGGGTGAGTTTATGTAATAATGTATGTGTGTATGTATGTAAATAGAAAAATTAATGGGTTAAAAAAAACGAATTTCATTTTTAATTTTGGTCGGTTTTCCCTACGCGGGTTGGAAGGTCAAATCTTCAGGTTAGGTAAGCAAACCCTGTGAAAAACGGGATAATTCTAGGTGGATGAATGGGTTAAAAATTAAATGTTTCATTGGCTTGCTTCTAAAGCCGGGTTCGCCGGCTTGAGCCCCGGTACCAATTTTCAATTAACACAGGTGGCTTGATCATTATAGACAGCGATACGGCTCACAACCAGACCAATCACGTTGGTTTAATAGAAAGTTCGGTTCTTCTTCTATCGTGTGGGTTATGAGGTGAATTACCAACCTCATCAACCCTGGTGTCAGGGTTATTATGGAGCCACCAATGGCCCCTGACATGGCTCATGTAAAGATTACTAACTTACATCAGTAAGTAGTAACCGGGACCACCGATTAAAGTGCATTTCAAAGCACGGATCATCTTACTTTGAGACAATCAGGTGATCAGCCTGTAATGTCCTAACCAAACTGGAGATCACAAAGATGATTTTTGTGATATGTCCCCACCGGGATTCGAACCCGTGACCTCCGGATCGTGAGGTCGACGCTCAACCACTTGGCCACAGAGGCCGTTGAAAGTTCGGTGACGCGTGGATACTTAGTTCATCTTGCGATGTATGTGCCTCTGACTGTTATATATCTTTTGTACTTATTGGTTTTAATAAGGTGTTTTTTTTAACCCTCGACGCAAAAACGACGGGGTCTTATAAGTTTGACGTGTCTGTGTGTGTGTATGTAAATGTGTATGTGTCTGTCTGTGGCATCGTAGCTCCTAAACGGATGATCTGATTAAATGCGGTTTTTTTTGTTTGAAAGGTATATCAGTCGAGAGTGTTCTTAGCTATGTTTGGTGGAAATTGGTTCAGGTCTTCAAGGTCATCAGGTCGTTTGTTTGTGATAGGAATGTTAAACGCTCAGTCTGCTTGCAAGCATATGTGGGATAAATTATTTTTTGCTTTTTATAGGGTTTAGCATTTTTAACCTTTTGTCATAATAATAGAGTGCTTTTTGTTGGTCGGGATTTTTTTTAATTTTTAATTTACTTAATTTTTTTTTTGCAGTCAGTTTCGTACGGTCGATCACCTGAAATAGACAAGAGACGGGAGATTTTAATGAGGTACCAATTTAGATATCAAATGGCGAAGAAAATGTGCGACATGCCGCCTGAAGAACGAGGGTTTGAGATGGTACAGAGAAGAATATCGTGGATGCACCATCCTGATGGGTAAGTCTTAGTAACGACCTCCGTGGTCCAGTGGTTGAGCGATGGGCTCACGGTGTTGGGTTCGTGTCCCGGTGGGGACATAACACAAAAATTACTTTGTGGTCCCTAGTTTGGTTAGGACATTACAGGCTGATCACCTGATTGTCCGAAGGTAAGATGATCTGTGCTTCGGAAGGCACGTTAGGCCGTTGGTCCCGGTTGCTTTACTAATGTAAGTAAGTAGTCGATACATGGGCCATGTCAGGGGCCTTTGGCGGCTCAATAGTAACCCTGACACCAGCGTTGATGAGGTTGGTACTCCGCCTCACAACCCACACGATAGAAGAAGAGCCTTAATAAACCCTACTTCCCTAGTTATAAATGCGAAGGTAACCATTTACCTATTACTGGTAACGATGTCTCGTGATAATAATAGTTACCAGAACAGAAGAGGTATTTATTGGGTTAACAGCTCGGAAAATTTTGATACCGCGTTTTAGAACTAATTAAATAACAGCGCCGTCTATTATGAGAGACAATATTATACACGACAATGGAATGTACAGTCATGAGCAATATAATGTACCCACTTTAGGACTCTGTCGCACTAACATATTTGACATTTAGTGAGACTTACAGTTCAATTTGTCAAAAAAGTTAATGTGACATGGTACCAAAGTGTATACATATTAATGCTCGTGACCATACACGAAGTTGTGGCGGATCGCATATTATTCAGTATATAAAAGAAGTACAGTCATAAGCAATATAATGTACCCACTTTAGGACTGTCACACTAACATATTTGACATTTAGTGAGACTTACAGTTCAATATGTCGAAAAAGTTAATGTGACATGGTACCAAAGTGTATACATATTAATGCTCGGGACCGTACATTATTCTGCTCATACAGAATCAATTATACTCGTTATCAATTAATATTAAATTCTAAAGTAGTTTTAATGAATAGTTTATTTCCCTAAAAAAGTAGCATTAATGCTACACCGACAAGAGCGTGGCTCTTAAATTGATGATGATGATGAATAATTGTTTGCAGGCCCGCGGCTAGTGAGCTGGACGAAGATCTGATCGCAAGACCACAGATACCTTTAAATAAATATCGGTACTTTAACTAAAAAATACTACACACAAACGAATTTCATAATAAAATAAAAAAAAGTATGTAACAGTTTGTTTCAAATTATTTCTAAACACAATAGAGCTAACGTACCTTCATTTAACAGTATAGGTAATATTCATCATAGTTAAAAGATTAGGGTTTTAAGCCGTTTCGAACCACAAGCGGCCCGGACCGTTTCGGCGACCGGATTACTCTAGCCATAGACGCGGCCAATCAGCTCGCGACAACAAATACTCCGAAACCCCGACACCGACCCCACCAGCGTGGTCGGCGATTTCCCTCACACAGCGCCTATTGCTATCGATCCACTAGAGTCGATTAATTCTTTCAAATATTTACCTCTCAAACGACGCCCTGAGCCGAGGTTCACTCCCAACTGGGCACCCTCAGGCCTGTTGTCTTAAATTTAGTATCGGGTGAGAGCTCTCAGGGCTCCCCATTTGTCTGACCGAGTAGTCAATAAAAAAGGCCCGCACCGCGGTGTGAATCGACTGATTTTGTCATCCTTATTTGCTCTTTTTGAATGGGTTGCTCGGACCGTCCTTGTGAGATAGGGCCCTTAGTGATAAACTTATTTGCTAGAAGTTCAATAACCTAAATGTCTTATCGAATAGCGTTATTCCGTTTTCTTTTTTCTATTGAAATAAAATGAAATTTATTCTGTGCATTTATTTATTGTGTGTATTTAACTTATTTATGAATTTTAATCAAGAAAAACTTATTAATAAGTCCGACATTTTATCACATTTTTTTATGACGTCACAGTGTGCTTATTCATATAAATTTCATAGTCATTTCGTGTTTTGACGTTTATTAAAAAGTAACTGATTGGACTATTTGGCAACTAGCCTACCTATTTTAATAGTTACTGGTAAGTTTAAGCTATATCTGTCTGTCTGAAACACAGAGCCATAATAAATGTTCATCCATTACAATTATAACGGAATAACTGGGAAGGTGAGAGTGATTTAGGTTTGACAGGCCGTCCAACCTATATTTTATTAGCCGCCATGAATTAAGATAAATCGTTTAATTAAGGAATTGAAGATTAAAACCGCGGTTTGGTGCCACCGTCTTCATTAATGCAAACAGTTATTTAAATTATTATGAGCCAGGTTCAATTCTAAACACGGCCCTATACTAATTTTCGAATACATTTTTGGATCATAAATAATTATGACGTGCTCACGTGAAGGAAAACATCGTGAGGAAACCCACATCCCCGATAAATGCGTTTCGGAGGTGACCTAACCTGTATTGGCCTGCTTTTCCGTTCGCGGATTGGAAGGTAAAACAGGCAGTCGCTTCCGTAAAAAACTGGACCTGTCAAATCTTCAGGTTAGGTAAGTGGACCCTGTGAAAAATGCTGTGGAGATGATATTTGAATTTGATTTTTTCAAAAAGGTTTTTACATGGTCTTCACTACGATGTAATATAGTATAAAATAAATATTAAAAAAAGTATACTCTTCAATGTTGAAAACTGTTAATTTGTGCATTTTTCAGCAGCTGGTGTAGATATACTTTCCGTTGAATACAGCTAATGGGCGGAGCAGGGTAAACAGACAGTGTTCGACTCGTCTACAGTAAACATAGAGCGGGATTATTTATAGGCCGTATTCGATAATAAGTACTACACACTGTTTATTCTATTCTATGTTTTTTCAATTCCAAAATCCTCCGTGGGTTAGTAGTTAGAGCATTAAGCTCACACTCTGAAAGTTTTGGTTCCATTCCCGATGGGGGCACTGTCGAAAATCACTTTGTAAGTCTGTCTTTTTGGCTAGCACAGGCTGAATTACATGATTGTTGAAAAAAGTATGATGATTCAGAGCTGCGGAAGGCAAGTTAAGCCATTGGTCCCAGGCTACTAACCCAAACGCCACCACCAACCGGCACTGGAGCAGCGTAGTAGATTATGCTCCATACCGCTTCAGGTTGATTCAGGGGGAGTTCTGTGCACAAAGTGGTTTTATTTGACCATGTCCATCCGAGAATCGAATCCTCCAGTCGAGAAAACGACGCTCTAAACTGTTACCCTGTTACCCGCGACTTCGTTCGCGTGAAGCCCCACCATTGAGATTATAAAAGTTCATACAAATTTTACCACTTCTTTTTACCCCCTTAGGGGACGAATTTCGCAAAATCCAGTCTTAACGAGCACCAGTGTCTTAAAAGGAACTCCCATGCAAAATTTGAAGCTCCTTGTAGTTTCTGAGATTTCGTGATTAATTAGTGAGTGGAATTTCGTGTTTATATTATGTTACCTATGTACAGTCATGAGCAATATAATGTACCCACTTTAGGACTCTGTCGCACTAACATATTTGACATTTAGTGAGACTTACAGTTCAATTTGTCAAAAAAGTTAATGTGACATGGTACCAAAGTGTATACATATTAAAACTCGTGACCGTACGTACCCTTTTTTTAAAATAAAAGTTAACTTGTGCAGTTTTCGCTGTGTTCTGTCGAATGCAGTGGATAAGCGGAGTAAGGTAAACAGACATAGTTTGTACGTCTCTGCTGCAGTAAACATAGACTGGGAAGATTTATAGACAGCTACGAGTACAATTGTTGGCAATTTAAGAGTTCTTTTTTAATCTGTTCCATGTAAGCTATTCTAAATTAGTTCGAGAGTTTTTTTTTAATTTAGTGTTTCATCCCGTACCACGCTAAATGTTATAAATAACGAGATTAAAACAATATGTTGATCAACTACACATACCTAAAATAACCATTATATCTACAGTGAGCTACGACGCTAAGATGGATATGTTGAAACATAAAAGATACAGGTTATCAGCTGATTGCAGGCGCAGCTAGTAAGGCCACAATGAAGCCACATATTCAGTCCCTTTAGTTTCGCGTTTTTTACTATTTTGTCGACCAAACGGCTCCCCATTTGGCCGCTGCGGAATTTCAGAAAAAATGGGTTTGAATTGATTGCTCTGCCATCTCTTTTAGTCATGCGTGGAACGGTGCGCTTTTATCTCTTTTTCTGTCTAAAATTGAATGAACTCTACTTTCAATTTACACAGACAACAGCCACCAAAACTACCGCTTTGCAAGGGATTACAGACGCCAGCAAATGTTTAAAAGTTGTCTCCGCATATTTTGAATACGGCGGCTGTATTTTAAATAAATAAGTTTCATATGGAAACTCAAGCCCGTAATTACCATTGGGGTGGGCAGGTCCACATAAAACGACTCTGACATTAGGGTGACGAGATCGATGATTGACCTACAACCGACAAGAAAGAATAAGTTAGTCTTGTCTCATTTTACTTGAACTTGCCGGTAAATAGATTATTTGACAGTTTATTAGAAAGTTAAGTTAGTTAGTCAGTTACAGTTTTTTTTATTTACACACTTGAACACTTCTAAACACGAAATGACTTATCAATAATTAACAAAAATAATGCTATTTACTGCACTCGTCAAAAAGCCCGCCCCTGACTAATCCGTTAGTTAGTTAGGTAAGGATGTGAAGGAATTGGTCTTTGATAGACAAGAATGGACAAGAATGGAGAATGTTAAAGTAGTGATGCGATCAGCAAGTTGTGAAACAGATTTAGGTAGGTAATTTGGACCATTCGTAATATGGAATAGCTTATATACGTCCCACTGCTGGGCATAAGTATACCTTCAATCAACCGGAGAGTATTCAACGGCGCCACAATGCGACTTAGTGGTCGTAATTTGGAACATTATAAAATTTTCCGTCCCTTATCAAATATTCTCTGAGCGATTGAAAAGTATAAATAGCGTAAAAATAATCAGTAAAAAAATAAAAGGATTCCAAATATGAATAAAGTCAGAAAATGGAATTTACAAAAATCCGCTTTCATTCAAACGCCAATTTAGAAACGAGGTTATAAATTGAAAGTGTCGAAATTCAAATATTCAGTGACACTGGCTAAGCTGAAATCTGCAACAGGAAAATGATAAAACTGTTTCCAATTTTGAATGAATATTATTTTTTAGCCTTTCTATGGTGTGAGGGACACGTGCTAACGAATCTAAAAGGTAAAGAGTAGAGTTCAGTGGAAAATCACATCGTATCTCGATTGAGTGAAGTTTTGTTTTTCCCTCCGTCGTTATTTGAGATTTAACACTTCTCTGCTAAACTGTAGATTGAGGAAATTAAAAAGAGCATGCTGTTAAAAATGACCGAGAGATTTTCAGTCACATTTGGTGTGTGACTGAATAATGACAGACCACAAAAAACTCATTTTGATGTTGGAGAGGTTATAGGTAATTGAGTAGTTTCCTAGGTCAAAGATACATACATACATACATAAACTCACGCCCGTAATCCCTAATGGGGTGGGCAGAGCCACAAGTAATCAAAGACAACTTGCAGCCACTGTTGATACGAAGTCCTAAGCTAAATCTAGGTCAAAGATAAATTATGAAATTCTGATTACTAAATAAAAGCAGATCTAAAGGTGACAAAAAATGTTTTCTTTTTTCTATTTAACTTATTTATGAATTTAATAAAGAAGTTTTTCTATGTAACAGGTTGTTTTTTCATACAAATTCCTTAGCAATTTCGTGTTTTGACGTTTAGTAAACACTAACTGACTTGACTAATTGGAAACTAGTCTATTTCTTTGTCGGAAACATGGTCTTACCCCTTCGGAAATATAGGTATGATGCTATGCTGTATATTATGTATTTGTTTATTCAAATGCCTGACACATGTGGGTTGCAATAACGCGTATACAGGGTGTTAGTGAAATCGTAACGAAAACTTTGAGGGATGATTCAATGTATTAAGAGGAATATTACATCGCAAAACTATAGAACTGAAAATAATTATAAAATACACAAAAAAGTTCATGACATTTCCGACAGGAAATTCCACTTGATATCAACTCAGAATCATGGTTTGATTCATCCCATCAGTATTCGTTATGATGTCACCAACATCCATACGTTCTTGTTCGGGATGTAAGTGACATCGTAACAAATACTGAAAGGGTGATTCAGCTCATTATTCTGAATTAATATCTAGTGGTTCTTTTTCATCGAAAATGTACAGAATTGAAACTAATTAAAAACACACACAAAAAACGTTATGAATTTGGCGACGGAAAATTCCACTTGATATTAACTCAAAATAATGGTCTGAATCATCCACCTCAGTATTCGTTACGATGTCACTAACACTCTGCATATTGGTATACGTATACAAGACCTGTGGGCTGGATATTATAATTTGTGGCTGCTCGAGACACGACACGGCGATGTTATGTTTGTACAACAATACATACTGCGCATTGGATATAGTTCTCCTGACTACTGGGTATTAAGTAACATAACATAAGCTCACTTCTTTATCACAACCTTATGTACTTACCTACGACTAAATAATGACAGACCATGAAAAACGCATTTTGATGTTGGAGAGGTCATAATTGGGTAGTTTCTTAGAGTTAAATAAAGACAGATCTAATAACAAAAAACATTTTCTTTTTTATATTTACCTTATTTAAGAATTTTAACCTCTTAACACCGAGATTTCCAGACACAATAGTTAAACAATGGGGTTTGGATTTATAAAGAACATTCGGTCTTAGGAGGTTAATCCGACAATATAAGATTCTATTATTTTTATAGTTAAATAAAGACAGATCTAAAAATAACAAAAAACATTTTCTTTTTTATATTTACCTTATTTAAGAATTTTAACCTCTTAAGACCGAGATATCCAGACACAATAGGTAAACAATGGGGTTTGGATTTATAAAGAACATTCGGTCTTAGGAGGTTAATCCGACAATACAAGATTCTATTATTTTTATGAGTCCGACATTTTATCACGATTTCTATGACGTTACAGTGTGCTTTTTGATACAATTACCTTAGCGAAATTACTAAGGGTGGAATTAATAAACTAATCTCAGCTTCGAGACTGCCCTCGAGATTATGTCAATGTCACAGTTCTTATATAAAAACAGGGACATGAACATGATCTTTATTAATACCACCCTAGGACGTTTTTTTTGACGTTTAGTAAAAAGTAACTGATTTGACTAGTTGGCAACTAGCCTATTGGGATATAGTTCTGAGCTTGTGTTCTGTTTTCATCCAATCCGAGGCCAGCGTAATCCTCTTACATTTTACAAAGACACACCATCTTCTTACCAGTGAAACAGGCTCGGCAGATAGACTGGCGCGCACCACCGAATGCATACAAACGGTATAATTTCCGCTACTCAGTATCGCACTCACGCTCACGTTGTAACTTGGATGTAATCGGGAATCAGTACTAGGTTTGTTAAATGCATTTCCGTGTCTTTTTAGTGTTCAGTAACATTGGTTGAAGTATTGTTTATAGAATTAGGAAAAACGGACTTCCCACTTTCAGCGCTTACTTGTCGATTCTTCTTTTTTCAAATATAATCTCAGGCCACGCCCTGAGGCGAGATTCGCTCCCAACTGGCTACCATCAGGTATGTTTTCTTTAATTTTCTATATGCCGAGTGATAGCCCTCAGCACTGCCTATTTGTTCGGCAAGTAGTCAATGCCACACGTTATATAATAAGTCAAGTAAAAAAAAATCTAGCATAAAACTCACAGAAGCGTGGTAACAACTTGCTTGACATCATCACTAATTTAAGAGCCACGCTCTTATCGGTGTAGTATTCCTCTCTATGCTACTTTTTAGGGAAAAATAGGGCAGTTGTTTCCCTCTTGCCTTCTGCCACTTGATTGACACAGAACACAGATATGGAAACTTCTGAACTATGAAAATTACGTAACAATCCTCCAAAGTAATTTCAATATCGAATAACTGCCAATAGCCGAGATCCGGACGCGAATTCACATCAAACTGTTTAATTAAAACTTATCTAGAGTACTTGAAAGTTTGTCAATCTATCGGTTATGATTAAGGGTACTCGACTCAAACTTATAAGGATGCGCTGGTTGGATCTGACAGATCCATATGACCAGAATTAATGTAACACAACAGAGCATCACGTCTGTATCTCCAAAGGGGTAGGTTAGCCACAACTCGCCTGCTATTATTAACCCTTAACCACCTACCAGCGGTCTCTGTGACCGCAACGTTTTTTTAATTTAAAATATTTCGATATGTGTGTGACGTACGACAGCGCGCGTTTATATACCTTTTCTACGCATCCATTAGAACCCCGCTTGCGCTCGGCGAGTGTAGAGGTACGTGCGTTCGAGCAAGGTAAGTAAAAATATTTCGTCAGCGGTCTGTGTGACCGCTTGTAGGTGGTTCCGTGACTTTTTTTCACACGTACGCTTTTGTTTGTTTTAGTGAAAAATGGATGAAAATGACGAAATTATACAAAGATGGTTGCAGCAGGAGATGTCAGATGACGAGGTTATGCCAGACGAAGATCATAGCGACGTGGAACCCGATTCGGTTGAGTATGCTGTTCAGGTTGAAGACTGTGAATCCGAATCTGAGATCGAGTGTGATGATGATGAAATTTCAGTGCAAGACAGTTTATCTCAGCCTCAACCAACAGATACAATTACTTCAAGACCAAGATCTTCCTCTAGGGGCTCTAGGGGGACTTATGTATTATGTGCAAGGTGCCAGTTTGTTTGGAGTGTGCGAAAAAAATATGCCGCAAATGCCGCGAAAAATTGTGAATCTTTGGGGGTTGCAATTTTGTTAAATTTTATAATTAATGTTTAGTTTTTTTATTTTATTTTGTAGTTAATATCCTAACCTTAAAGAAATAAAATCGAAGAAGTTCATTCTTTAAGTTCCTTACCTACCAGGTCTCATTACTTAAGAAGATTATATTTTTGTGTTATAACTACCTAGTCTTGAAAGATTGTAATTAATCTCAAGATTTTATTATAGTTTATGTGATTTGAAAGTCTAATATAAAAGTTTAAAGTATAAATAAGTATTTCACTCATTTAAATCCTTTGTTAATGCTATATACCCCGAATTCAGGGAGGTTATTCATGAGCGGTCTCCAGGACCGCACGCAGGTGGTTAAGTTACAGAAATAGGTGGTAGGTGGTCAAGGGTTAAGTCACATGTTATGGGGGTACGCTCCACACTACCTCCGGTTGATTGCAGGGAGGCCTGTGCCCAGCAGTGGGTTGCATATAGGATGTTTATGTTATGAATATTCACTAATAGGGGGTGAATCTTTGTTTCTTCGCCCAAAATCGATTTTGTTTATTATTTTTATTGACATATTTTTTTGAGCAGCTTGTGGGCCAATTATACTCAAAAAGTTAGTATATTGATAAACCGGTTATGCATAAGCTACGATTTGACATCTTTACGTATTTTTTTGAGTATATTATTACATAGTCAATTCAATGCATTTCAAATCTAGCATAAATATTCCGAGCTGTTTCCAGTGAGATCAAAGTTTGTCACCAGCTGTGTCTACGAATCAAGAACTGACTGAGTTAAGAACTTCAATGTATTGCGCTAGGGTGCGCTTGAGTGCGCTAGAGTGCGCTTAATGAATTCAAAGCATTGTTGTGTCGTAAGTAACGTTCCCTGTTCGATGAAGTTGCTACGTCGTAGCATTTGCTACGCCGTAGAATTAACTACGTGCGTCCGCGTATTATCTGCTATTCATGGTGCTCACAATCAGTGATTTTATTTCAAGACCAAATCAATTTTATTTTGTTCCATTTTAAGTCTACATAGAAATTTATGCCGTAAAACAAGTCCTTGTTTTGTAAAAAACTACGAAAACTAAAAATAGTCCGAAACTTTTTGCAGTTTTTCACTAGGAACACATTTTTTGCTTGCAAAGCTAATTGCACAGCACTAAGAGGTTCAAACAACATGCCAAAAATGCAGATTTACATTGCAGAACACATAATAAACATAGCATCACACTTGTATCCCTAAAAAGGTAGGCAGAGGCACAGAGAAGGTGGGAGGCGGGGGAGCAGGAGTTCATAACTCGCAGAATTATGATAGAATTTCATGTATGGTAAATTGGTATTAAAACTGTAATATTCTTGCAAATGAAAACGACTTTAACTTGTCATTATTTAATTCAAATCTAAAACAAGCGTCAAAAATTTTTGCGTACCAGCGGGATACCTTTTTGATTCGTCCGGGTTATTCATTCATTTACTCATTTTTCCTAAAATTATGAGCTGTCAATCATCCGTTCCTTTCCTTTTCGGCGGATAAGAAAATGACAGGTATAACTTAAAGTAGAATTAGAAGTTGTCTGCAGTAATTGGGGCCATTAATTACTTATTTAGTTTCATCATAATTTAAATTGTTATAGATTCCCAACCCTATGAAACTACGTAAGGTAAGTCATATGTAATGTAATTCAAGTAGATATCATACCCTACAAGAAGGAATGAAAACAATATTTAATAATATGTATAATCCCATTCTTATATTGACTATGTATTTCAATTTCAATATTTATTAATTTTAACCGGTTCATAGCACCTTAAAGGGATAAGAAGGCATTCTTTTATGCGCATGATCGAATTTATTTTCAATTTTCTTTCATAAAGATTGTTATTTATTCCTTTCAACACATCGTCGTGTTGTAAATATCATTCAAGACTAGATAACAGACAGTCAAAAAATCAAATCCATTTGTATCGCCTTTCTATGTAAGTGTGAGATGGACAGTACATGCTTGCTCACGTGTGGACAGTTCATGTGCAACTTTGACGGATGATACAGACCATGATTCTGAGTTAATATCAAGTGGAATTTTCGGTCGCCAAATGTAACTATTACTATTATAATAAAAAAGAACACAAATAAAAATAATGAATTTTGCGATAGGAAATTCCACTTGATATTAACTCAGAAACATGGTCTGAATCATCCCACTCAGTAATCGGTACGATGCTACTAACATCCTGTATACTGTGTACCTATTTTTTATTTTTTTTTATTTCTTTCTTTCGCCCATGGAGTTATTCGTCATCCGTGTCAAAACCTACGACAACCACATCAAAAAAAAAGAACTGGAGTTCAAAGGAAAAGCACTAAATACGTGCCCGACCCAGGTCTAACTTTGTCATTCGAATGCAGTTTTCAGCAAAAAGCGGCAAATTCCCGATAGCGCTAAGCTCTGTTTGTTAACTTTCAGTTCACGATTTTGATGAAAAAGCAATTTGACATTTGCGTAAGTATATAAACAGTTGCAAACAAATGTCAAATAGCAATATTGCTTTCTTAGAAGAATTTCTTCGATGTGGCCATTTTAACCCCCCAGTTCTTTTTCATGTGTAGCGAGCTTGTTTTCTTCTTATCGTGTGAGTTGTGCGGTGGAATACCAACCTCATCAACCATGGTGTCAGGGTTATGATTGAGCCTCCAAAGGCCCCTGACATGGCTCATGTAACGATTACTTACTTACTTCAATAAATAGTAACCGGGACCAACGGCTTAACGTACATTCCGAAGCACGGATCACCTTACTTTCGGACAATCAGGTGATCAGCGCATAATGTCCTAACCAAACTAGGGATCGCAAAATGAGTTTTGTGATATCTCCTCACCGGGACCTCCGGGTCGTGAGTTCATCGCTCAACCACTGACCCAAAGAGGCCGTGTAGTTAGTTTGAGTGTATAATACACATACGGTCATAGTTTGGAGAAATTGGCATAGTATTTGTGTGAGTATGAAATAATAATCACTGTGGTCTTGTGGTGAACCACTGCACCAATGAATTATTAAGTTAGTGTAGTTTTCACACAGTTGGTTCGACCATTATAGACGGCGATACGGCTCACCACCCATTGGTCTAACAAAAAGCTCGAATAGGTGTGAGTACTTAGTTCATCTTACGATGGATGACTACTTCTACCACAATTGGGTAACAGTGAGCCGTCGCAGCCCACTTGGTTTGCCCGAATGCTTGCCTCTCACTTTGAGGTCGCAGGTTCGAATCCAGCACATGCCTAAACCAATGATAGTTACTGTTGCAGTTTCTTGTCATTCCTTCTCCTCAGCCATAACACCTTGCGAAATGACGTAGATTCAAAAATGTTAAATTGTCCTTCATTTTATCTATGATAATTACGTTGAATAAATGAAAACATTAGTTTCAAGATTTATTATAGTAATGTATTATACATCAATGATGGTACGGGTTCGATTCCAGTTGGAGATATTATTAAAATCACTTTGTAAGACCGTCCTTTGTTTGGTAAGGATATTGCAGGCTTGAATCACACGATTGTCCGAAAAAGTAAGATGATTCCCTGCTTTGGAGAGCACGTTAAGCCGTTGGCTCGGGCTATTAGCCGTAAATCTCCACCAACCCGCAATGGAGCAGCGTGGTGGAGTATGCTTCATACCCCCTCCGGTTGACAGAGGGTAGGTCAGTGTGTATATAGGCTGTTTATGTATTATGTTATGTTGGGTACATTGATATAAATTCCATTCGCTAACGTTACGTGTTTGGATGGCGAATCAAATAGCTCAAACACACTCGTGCTCGAGTGAATGCGACAATGCGAGTACTATAATGATCAATATAGAGCACCGTTCAGTAACAAACTAGTGGTAAACTAACTTTTACCAACCGAAATTCTTACTTTCTACTAATACTTAGGTGTACGGTCACGATACTAATATGTCATCATCATCAGCCCATTAATGTCCCCACTGCTGGGCCACGGGCCTTCCCTATGGATGGATAGGGAGAACGGGCCTTACCATCACGCGGGCCCAGTGCGGATTGATGGTTATTAACGACTGCTAATGTAGCCGGGACCAACGGCTTAACGTGCCTTCCGAAGCACGGAGGAGCTCGAGATGAAAACTTTTTTTTTGTGGTCACCCATCCTATGACCGGCCTTTGCGAAAGTTGCTTAACTTCAACAATCGCAGACCGAGCGCGTTTACCGCTGCGCCACCGAGCTCCTCCAACTAATATGTATACACTTTGAAACCATGTCACATTAACTTTTTTGACAAATTAAACCGTAAGTCTCATTAAATGTCAAATATGATAGCGCAACAGGGTTCTAAAGTACATAATATTACTCACGAATGTACTTACTTTTTCATAAAAACTAATCCATCTCACAACCCACACGAAAAAAGAAGATAATAAGTCAAATCACTTCCGAATTCTTGATTAAAAAATACGATTATAATTAAATATTAAGTTTGAATTTGGAACATTGAGAATTAATAAGCTTACTAGTACTGTTTGTTTTCTTTTGTGTTTCTTTTCTATTGTATATAAATATATAAATACCTCACAAAGAGAAAATTAAATCGAAAAAAAATCTGACTAGGACGGACTGACGTAATTTTCTCTTTGTGAGTTTCCCTAAGCATGGATGAGTGTTATTAAAACAAAAATCAAATAAAAACCTTTTTACACACTAATAATTTGCATTTAAATTTTTATTTTCTTTAACATTTTTCTGAAAATCCTTACGGAACATAAACTTGTGAGGTGTCTAGAACACGTATCTCATTAAAAAATTAAATTCATAATCAGAAGTGTAAGTATTTCTATATTTTCTACTGGGGCTATAAGAGGCCACATTGTTGCAATTTAAGTATCTAAAAAAAACATATTGCCTTTCGACATTTATATTTTCATATCATCATCACCAGCCCATTAACGTCCCCACTGCTGGGGCACGGGCCTTCCCTATGGATGGTTAGGGAGATCGGGTCTTAAACCACCACGCGGGCCCAGTGCGGATTGGTGGTTTATTTATTTATTAATTTATTTATTTAATAAACACACGTAACAGGTTACAGACACAAATCTTATGAAATAATATACTAACAACTATTTATTTAGTTATTAACGACTGCTAATGCAGCCGGGACCAACGGCTTAACGTGCCTTCTGAAGCACGGAGGAGCTCGAGATGAAAACTTATTTATTTACTTACTTTTATATATTTTCATGTAATTGCGCAACAAAATGTTAAGTTTACTTAAAAATTATGGCAAACCTGCGATACTGAATTATTCATCATTTTAGCAAGGGACGCGGCTGATGAAGCAAAACCAACGGGAAATTGTGTAAACAAACCAATAGTTTGTGTTTCCGTGTATCCTGTTAACTCTTCATTTGGGTATTATGTTACAATGCAAGCCTCCATGGTCTAGTGGTTAGAGCGTTGAGCTCACGATCCGGGTTCGATTCCCGATGGGGACTTTGTTAAAATCACTTTGTGTGTGCTTCCTTTCATGTCCTTTTTTGTGTGTTTTTGTGTCATTTTTTATGTGTTATTGTTCCATAGACCCTGCTTACCCCGATGGGAAGTAGGTTTACTCTTGATTTGGGTATTATGTTGTGTCTAGGTTAGAGCGTTGAGTTCACTATCGGAGTTTGATTCCCGATGGGGACTTTGTTAAAATCACTTTATGTGTGCTTCCTTTCTTGTCCTTTTATGTTTATTATTGTGTTTTTTTGTTTGTGGAAATGGAATTCCATAGACTATGCTTACCTCGATGGGAAGTAGACGTGAGTTTATGTATGTATGAGGCTATCCTTTGTTTGGTTGTCGCTTTACCACGTACTGTGCGCGCGCGCTTCTTACCCTGACTTCTTAACGGCTTACGGCCATTTGGAGTAAAGTAATATTCAGAGGGGTGAGGTAAATCTCGGAGGAGCTCGGCGGCGCAGCGGTTAACGCGCTTGGTCTGCGATTGTTGAAGTTAAGCGTTATTCTATCAAAAATCTCAGTGAGATGTGGGTTCCTAGTTCATCTTGTGATAGATGCAAGATAAGCTACAAAAGTCCAATCAGTTTCGTGCAAAGTAACAAATTAACTGGTTGCACTTAAGACCTCCTGGTTACATGTCGTTTCTGTAATAGACCAAAAACATCTACAAAAACTTTTTTTTTATAATTATGACAACTAATCGAGGAGCTCGGTGGCGCAGCGGTAAACGCGCTCGGTCTGCGATTGTTGAAGTTAAGCATAGGATGGGTGACCACAAAAAAAAGTTTTCATCTCGAGCTCCTCCGTGCTTCGGAAGGCACGTTAAGCCGTTGGTCCCGACTGCATTAGCAGTCGTTAATAACCACCAATCCGCACTGGGCCCGCGTGATGGTTTAAGGCCCGATCTCCCTATCCATCCATAGGGAAGGCCCGTGCCCCAGCAGTGGGGACGTTAATGGGCTGGTGATGATGAGGTAAATCTAGCTTAGCGCCCGCTTTGAATTGATGCGGGGCTGAGGGTTACCGCTTCATATTGTGTGACTTTACTGCTAGTATACATTTTTATACTTGTTATCTACTATCGATTCCGGAGTACACAATTACATACGCACGAATAGCGATAAGTAGATATACCAGTTATTCATGTTTTATTCATACACTATGCTATGAAACTACACGCGCGTAAATATTCTACATCATGTCGAAGACATATCACTTTGAAGGACCTAATATACGATCCCGACAACCTGCTCTAGCCATAGAGGCGGCCAATCAGCTCTCGACACAAAACACTTCAGGACCCCGATATCGACCCCGCCGGCGTGGTCGACGATTTCCCTCAATCAGTGCTTATCGCTATCGACCCACTAGGGTCGATTAATTCTTTCAATTTTTTTCCTTTCAGACGACGCCCTGAGCCGAGGTTCGCGCCCAACTGGGCACCTTCAGACTGTTGTCTTAAACGTTGTACCGGGTGAGAACTTTGTACCTTCAGCGCTCACCATTTGTCCGGCCAAGTAGGTAATGCCATCTGCGGCGAATCTACAATAAGTCACGTCAAAAAAAATCACTTATTACTAGCACAATTTATTTTAATACAAATATACGTATATTTTATAACGCATACATGAAAAGGATCATTATCATCACTAATTCAAGAGCCACGCTCTCGTCGGTCTAGCATTCTCTATTTTTGTCTATCAAACGCCAATTATTTCACTTCCTTATAAGACATGAGACGTTAACCTTCTCCTAAATCTGTTCCATGTAAGCTCTTCTTGGTCTTCCCCTTTCTCTCTTTCCTTGTAGCTTCAGTTCTATGATGTTTTTAATAAATTCGTCGTGTCGTTAATATGAAAAGTTTACAGAAACAAGAAATAAATAAATAAAACATAGCATCACGTAGACAGAGCTCTCAAATCCAGGTAAGAAATAGGCGAGTTTTCAACTAGTCAAATCAGTTACTTTTTAATAAACGTCAAACCATTTATATCTTTAATAATGTAAAAAATATAATAGGGCATGCATAATTAGTAGAGAATTCTAATGTTTAATTCGTTTATAATATTAATGTTTAATTAATTTATATTTGTACGCCGACTGGCAGATTACAGCGCTCTAATCTATATATGTATAACAACCTACTCTACCTGTGTTTCACAAATAAATCAATTTTCTACCACGTAATTACACTGTGAAAAAGCACACTGTGACGTCTTAGAAAAACTTGATAAAACGCTGGGCTTATAATTACGTTTTTCTTGATTAGAATTCATAAATACGTTAAACAGAAAAAAGAAAATGTTTTTCGTTAAATCTGTCTTTATTTAGTAAACAGAATTTCATAATTTATCTTGAACCTACTATACGATCCAATTGAAGTTATTCGAACTATGTCTTAGATGTTGTGTTTTTGATGGCATTAAATACTTGGCCGGATAAATTGGAAGCGCTGAGTTTTAAGTAGTAACAGCTGCTGTTCCACTTACTTACTTACTGATATAAGTAAGTAGTCGTTATATGAGCCACGTCTGGGGTCTTTGGCGGCTCAATAACGGCGGTCTAGTAGTTCCGCGTTAGGCTCACGATCCGGAGGCCCCGGGTTCGAATCCCGGTGGGGACATGTCACAAAAATTACTTTGTGATCCCTAATTTGGTTAGGACATTACAGGCTAATCACCCGATTGTCCGAAAATAAGATGATCCGTGCTGCGGAAGGCACCTTAAGCTGTTGGTCCCGGTTACTACTTCTGATGTAAGTAAGTAGTCGTTACATGAGTTATATCAGGGGCCTTTAGCGGCTCAATAATAACCCTGACCTGAGGGTTGATAAATCGGTAATCCACCTCACAAGCCACACGATAGAAGAAGAAGACTCTAATTATAAGGGGCTGCAATATGTCTTCTGAATACTTGTTCCTATCCCATTAATAACGATTCTCTTCTTCTATCGTGTGAGTTGTGAGGTGGATTACCAACCCCATCAACCCTGGTGTCAGGGTTAATAATAAAGATTAAATAATAATAACATTAGGATAATAACTACTAGTAGACTAACGAAAAAGATTTGGTTGGTAATCCACCTCACAACCCACACGATAGAAGAAGCTGCTGTTCCAGAATGAAAAGCATACTTACCGTAATGTTACATATTTTTTTCTTATTTCCCATTCTTCATCGCAATTAATTTCCAGCAAATCGCCGAGAACTGATTGGCTTGCCATCTTTTTGATCTTAATCCAATATTTTTTCATTTGACATCGTTCGCCGCGTGGTATCGACAGCTCTTAATTGCTATCTGCAAAGTTACGTTCAGTTACTTTGGTGAACCGCTTAAGCGATCTCCTTTGACACGTAAGTACTTTGAGATTTAATTACTTGTAGAAAATGACAAGCGATTGGATACGGCTTCGCTCGGGTACTTTTATTCTGTAGCACAGACCGGACACTCTGTACAAAAATTGCGTTCTTAGTGTTGACAATTGCAATATAAACATACTTTTTTTTTTAGTATCAGGGTCTGAGTGCAGGGTATTTTTCTTGCCTTTTGCTGTAGAAACGTTGAGTCCATGGGGTCCAGAAGCACGACAGTTTTTAAAGACGATTTCAGCTCGCCTCATCGAGGCAGTTATTTTGGATTTTTTTTTATGTTATTTTATTTTGGTGCAGAGAGGCAACGTGGCCAGTATACTGGGGACTTCGCCTCGATATGGTGAGCTGGAGGACTTTTTTATTTATAGCTTTTTATTCTTATTTTACATTTTGTTTATAGTAATATGTGTGTTGTTACAATTGTATTTGAATGGAATGTACTTGTTTATGTATTTTAATTTATACAAGATTAAAAGATTAAAAAAACAAAACAAAAAGGTTATACAAATACAAATTCTTTACTTTTTTTTTCATCTTTCTATCTCTTATTGTCGGACTTGTTTGTAACCTTTGTAATGACTTTTCTTCTATCGTGTGGGTTGTCAGGTGGATTACCAACCCCATCAACCCTGCTGCCAGAGTTACTATTGAGCCGCCAAAGGCCCCTGACATGGCTCATGTAACGACTGCTAACTTACATCAGTAAGTAGTAACCGGGATCAACGGCTTCATCATTATCCTATTTTCGGACAATCAGGTGATCAGCCTGTAATGTCCTATAACCAAACTAGGGATTACAGTGATTTCGTGATGAGTCCCCACCGGGATTTGAACCCGGGACGTCTGGATCGGATTACTTAAAGGTATTATATGCGAAGTGGCAAAACAAGCAGCATATTTTGCTACAGCCTACGAGTGGCGACACTAAGTAATCCACACCCTAAAAAGTAGTATGGAGAACGCTACACTGACAAGAGCGTGGCTCTTAAATTGGTGAATGGTGATACGTTGTGAAACTCACGCCAATTTCCCACGGAGGTAAGCAGAGATTATGGAATCGCATTTGCTTCGATCCTGACACACTTCCCTTGCTTCCTTCACATTCATCAATCGTTTCTCACACGCACGCTGGTTCAGAGTAGATCGTACTGAACCTTTACTAAGGATATCTTGAATTTGAAATTTCCAATTATTATTTATTTATTGTAACAAATCGCATGCCTTACATCGTAGAGTCCCTGGATCGAATCTCGGGTGAGTTTACCACTCGTTTACTTTATGAGTTTGAATTCATGTTTGAATGATAGTTAATATCACTTGGTTTCCAGGATCTGTGCCTGGTTAATGACAATAGGCTCGCCCCCTACCCCACTTCTGCCTACCTCACCTTCTGCC
Source organism: Pectinophora gossypiella (assembly GCF_024362695.1). NCBI lineage: Eukaryota > Metazoa > Arthropoda > Insecta > Lepidoptera > Gelechiidae > Pectinophora > Pectinophora gossypiella. Next base: position 3,954,202 of record NC_065425.1, on the reverse strand, counting down.
TCAGGGATACAGGCGTGATGCTCTGTTATGATATGTTGTTATTATTACTAAATTTCGGACATGATTCCTATCACAAAGCTGTGTCCATAAACCCCTCCCCTACCTCCCCCCCTATCCCTACCCCGTACCCCTTTAATATCCAAATCGTACGTGTGATTCTAGACAACGGATTCAATTAGCGAACAATGACGAAATAACAATCATGTTCAAAGTGATCTCCATGTGATGACGGAGAGTGTACCATGCACCATGGATGTAGAATGTTTGGAAGTGACAATTAAGCATACAACGTTTATATATACACTCATACATAACAAACATAAACGGCCTATATACGCCCCACTGCTGCGCCTCCCCTTAATCAACTGGAAAGGGTTTGGAGCTTACTCCACCACGCTGCTTCGCTGCGGGTTGGTGGAGGTGATTTTACGGCAAATAGTCTAACGGTTTATCATGCCCTCCGAAGCACGGAATTATCTTACTTTTTCGGACAATCAGGTGATCCAAGTCTGCAATGTTCTCACCAAACAAAGGACAGTCTAACAAAGTGATATCGATAATGTCCCAATCGGGAATCGAACCTCGACCTCAAGATGTTGTAACTATTAGACTATCGAGACTGTCTTGTTCTTCTTCTTGCTCATAAAGAAGAACGATTCGCTGGCGCATGGCCGGTTACTAGCCGGTTGGCTGGTAGCCAGTTGTCTGGTAGCCGATTGGCTGGTGGCCGGTTGGCTGGTACGCGGTTAGCTGGTAACCGATTGGCTGGTAGCTGGTTGGCTGGTAGCCGGTTGGCGTATTTCACTTGCCGACGAGATTTCCAGATACAATAGTTTAACAATGGGGTTTGGATTTTAAAAGGGGATTCGTTCTTACGACTTTAAATTCAAAATGTTGTTAGAGTCCGTAACGAAAATATTTATGAGCCAAAAACACTTATACTTCTAACGCTCACGTTATCGTGAGAGTGATGTATCTCTAAAAATACTTAGTTTTATAGAGATCGAACGTTACGTAATATTGTTTGTAGTAACTAACTACGTCGTAGCAAAACGCTACGGCGTAATTTACAACGTATTTTTTATATAATTTTAATTAACGTTGAATTATGAGTAATCTCCTCGGATTAGTTAAGTTGAAAACGATTTTGAAAAGCGTCTGTGACAGTGAGTGAGTGAGTGAGTGAGTGAGCGAGTGAGTGAGTGAGTGAGTGAGTGAGTGAGTGTGTGTGTCAGTGACGTAAGACTTAAATACGTTTACATGTTCATGATGTGAAGTACGTTTTGTAAAGTTAAGTGACATTTCAATCACCTACATTCTTATCGCAGAATTGGATAGTTTCTTAGGTCCAAAGACAAAATTACGAAATTCGGATTACTAAAAAAACACATAACCCTTCGTTTGCTTCGCTGAAATCGGGTAATAAAGACAGATCACAAAACAAACTTTGTTTTTTCTATTTAACTTATTTATGATTTTTAATAAAGAAAAATGTAGGTCCTAACAAGTGCGAGATTATGTCACGTTTTCGATGACGTCACAGTGTGCTTTTCAAAAAATAAAATAAAATGAACAAAAACGAAAAGGTTTAATAAGTAATTAGATGAAATATGTCGGTTTGTCAAAATACACAACATGATTGGTTTAAAATCTAACATTTCGAGTTCCAACGTAGATACAGTGTTTATTAATAGAACTCAGTTATTCTTAAAAGCAATAATTGAGTTCTATTAATAAACACATTATTCCTAAAATAGAAATCCTGGCTGTAATAGCATCTGAGGTCATCGACCTCACTACCCATACAACAGGGCGCCCTCAGCTCTGTTTTCTAAAATTTTGTACCAGATGAGACCGCATATCGTTAATTATCTGGGAGCCTTGTAAGCTAGAGTGAATAGGCAATTGCTATTGGTTGCTTGCTATTGGTTATTGTTATTGTAAGCGTGATCCACCATAGACCACATCGTCATAAGTGACGAGATTCACGTGACCGTCAGGCGAGATTGTGGCCAAACGCGAAAATTTTATTAAAAAAAAATGCGGCAAATCAACAATAAAAAAATCGAAAAAAAAAAAAACAATCCACACAAAAGATGAAGAACAATAATATGAAACTCTTGCCTACCCCAACGGGAAATAGGCATGGTTTTTATGTTTTTCTTGGTGACGATGTTTTTCTTCAGTTTCTTATCAATTCTTCTCCTCAGCCATAACAACTTGCGACATTTCTACATTACGTCATTTCCCTAGCATTATCCCGTTTTTATAGCGTCCGCTTACCTAACCTGAAGATTTGGTAGGTCCGATGTTTTACAGAAGCGACAGCCTGTCTGACTTTCCAACCCGCGAATGAAAAACCAGCCCCATACAGGTTAAGTCACAAACTCACGGTGTTTTCCTTCACTGCTGAGCACGTGATAATCATTTATGATCTAAACATGAATTCGAAACAAATTCGACAATCATTGGTTTAGGCCTGTGTTGGATTCGAACCTGCGACCTCAAAGTGAGAGGCAAGCGTTCTAGAAACTGTAGCCCATTTCTACATTCGTTAACCCTCTTACATTTCTACATTAAGTAAATTTATAATTAAAGCACATAATAATGGGTTCTTACCGCGTTTAAATGGGGACATGAGACTCCCGATATTAACCGCGATTTATGATAATAACCGCGTAAACTTAAAACAAAGTAAATTTATAATGTGAATTTTTCCTTCAACAAGTATATTCACGTTAATCACGCTGAATAAAATTATTCTGATTCAAATTCATCATTGCCGACTTTGCCAATGACATTGGAAATTCAATTCTAGGTATACTAACATCTTGGTTTCAGATCGAATAGATTGTCCCGGCATTAGAACTCGCCCGTTCATATAATTGGACTGGTAAGCTTAATGGAGTCGTCGTTTCAATACCTGTGTGACGCAATTCTCTTGTTTATCAGCTAGAATATGATATCAAAACATATGCTCGCGACTATATCCCAATTGGGGTAGTCAGAGGTACAATCAAAAAGCAAAAGTAAAAGTTCCATTGCGCCCAGCGAATTATTTGTAAACAGTGGTGAAATTATGAAAGATACCAGACAGTATTTTGAATTTGTCAGAAAATAAATTTGAAGCTCATGTGAAGCTTACTTTATATCATCATCACCAGCCCATTAACGTCCCCACTGCTGGGGCACGGGCCTTCCCTATGGATGGATAGGGAGATCGGGCCTTAAACCACCACGCGGGCCCAGTGCGGATTGGTGGTTATTAACGACTGCTAATACAGCCGGGACCAACGGCTTAACGTGCCTTCCGAAGCACGGAGGATCTCGAGATGAAAACTTTTTTTTGTGGTCACCCATCCTATGACCGGCCTTTGCGAGTATTCCTGTAAGTACATAATTATGAAACCTCAAAACAATGGCTATTGAAATACTTGAATGAAGAATACTTGAAAAGAACTCGTGCAATACAAGAACAATTTAATTGAACAAAAGGAATGAAACCCCAAATTACGGTTCGTGGGTTTTAAACCGAGAACCCTAAAAGAGGCTATTTTTGCTTTTAGCAATTACGTCATTTTAATCGGAATTACCTCGGCTACGACACTGTGACCGCAAACAACACTGTTAATTGGAAATTCTCGGTCGAAATTGTGAAATAATTGTCATGTAGGACATAAGAATTGCCGGGCAATATAAATAACATAACAACTCATAATAGCATAGTGAATAGTGGTGTATGAGTTGATTATTAGATGCATTTCCCAACGTTAAAAAAAAATGAGTTGATTATTAGGCCGAGATTGGCTGGGATTAATAGAAATAATCGATTATATTTCGGTCGAAATTGTGAAATAATTGTCATGTAGGACATAAGAATTCCCGGGCAATATAAATAACATAACAACTCACAATAGCATAGTGAATAGTGGTGTATGAGTTGAGATTAGACCGAAATTGGCTGGGATTAAAAGAAATAATCGATTATATCTCTGTCGAAATTGTGAAATAATTGTCATGTAGGACATAAGAATTCCCGGGCAATATAAATAACATAACAACTCACAATAGCATTGTGAATAGTGGTGTATGAGTTGAGATTAGACCGAGATTGGCTGGGATTAAAAGAAATAATCGATTATATCTCTGTCGAAATTGTGAAATAATTGTCATGTAGGACATAAGAATTGCCGGGCAATATAAATAACATAACAACTCACAATAGCATAGTGAATAGTGGTGTATGAGTTGAGATTAGACAGAGATTGGCTGGGATTAATAGAAATAATCGATTATATCTCTGTTGAAATTGTGAAATAATTGTCATGTAGGACATAAGAATTCCCGGGCAATATAAATAACATAACAACTCACAATAGCATAGTGAATAGTGGTGTATGAGTTGAGATTAGGCCGAGATTGGCTGGAATTAATCGAATTAATCGATTATATTGAGGTAACGTCTGGAAGAACTACGGGTCATTAAAGGTCTTATGAAGAGGGATGTCTCATCTTATATGGAATTATAATTAACTGCCGTAAAAACACCTGTACTAACCCGCAATGGAGCAGCGTGATGGAGTAAGATCCATACCCCCTCCGGATTGGGAGGAGACCTGTGCCCAGCAGTGGGACGTATATAACGCTATTTATATTTTTATGTTAAGTATACACTGTTAGTGACATCGTAACAAAAACTTTTAGGGGATTCAGACTACGATTTTGAGTTGATATCAAGTGGAATTTTCCTTCGCAAAAGTATGGGACTGAAAATAATTTAAAAAAAAGCAATAATATTTCTATGAATTTTCCGACAGGAAACTCCATTTGATATCAATTCAGGATCATGGTCTGAATCTGTGGTCTGAATCATCCTCTGCAGTAATCGTTACAGTATCACTAATACTCATATAGCTACATACTCATATACTTGTATGGCTACTTGTACTTGATATCAACTCAGAATTATGGTCTAAATCATCCCCCTCAGTATTTGTTACGGTGTCACTAACACTCATACCTACTTGTATGGCTACCAGTATGTACTTGGACGGAGTGTAAGTCACATCGCAACGAATACTGAGGGGGATGATTCAGCTCATTATTCTGAGTTCTACATTTCAAACTTCGACTTGGTATTAATCACGAGCCGAATCATCCCCCTCAGTATTTGTTACGATATCACTAACACGCTGTATATATTCTACACAATCTATTATATGAAGTAGATTAAGTTATCCGATAGTGATGAAACGGGTCATATTATGAATATATTATTTGCATAGCGCCCTAAAAGATGTTAATAACACCTATTGTATGTATGTGTTTACGACTGGGTTATGCTAATACATGCATGCGTGAACTATTGACCGGCCGTTGTATGGAATGCTTTGTGTAGGAACGTAATAATATCTAGGGCATGATTTATGTACCTTACTTGCATTTAAATTACTATGAATACGCTGGCGGGGTAAAATCGCTTCAAGTTTTGTTTCCGAGAATTTAAAAAAGAATTCGAAAAATTACTCAATACTATTCGTCGTATTTTTTTTATCTGACTCTGGGTACCCTTTGAAATAGGCTACTTGACAGTCTAGTCAAATGAGATATTTTTTTACGAAACGTCAAAACGAAAGTTTTCTATGGAGTTTGTATGGCAATACTGTCCTGTGACAGAAATAAACAAAAGAATCACATTTGAATTCAGAATTTCTCATGTCACAAGTTGCAGCTACTTTTGGTTGTATCCACGGATGGTTATCACAAAGCAGCACGAGACAAACATTACCTCTATAAACTCGTAAACGTACAATATATCCTAAAAGCCTACTTGATAACCTAGTCAAATGAGATACTTTTTACGAATCGTCAAAACGAAAGTATTCTATGGAGTTTGAATGGAAATACAAATAAGAAAAGCGGTCAACCGTCGTACTCATTGTTACTTAATTCGTAAATAAAATTCGAAAATAAGTCGAAAAGTAAAATCAAATTGTTTTTGATCATCTCAGACTGGTTTCTATTTCTAGATTAGCATTTTATAATTTATCTTTGACCCAGTCAAATACCCTACTGTAAGATTAAACGTTTCTTTTTCAATCTAGTTATTACCCACATCTGTAACCTTTTATTTTCGCATGCCACTATTGTTACCTGTTGTGTGTACCTTTTAAATAAATAAAGAAACCTCATTGTTTAACACATTACTATAGTGTCCGGGTATCTCGGTCTTGCGAGGTTAAAGTGGTACCCAGTGTCCGCGCCACGAAAGAAGAAACGCAGTCGCGATGTTGGCATTCACGACTTTACCGGACAACACAGCACAGTCCTAAACCAATGATTGTCGAATTTGTTTTCGAATTCATATTTGGATTATAAATGACTATCACGTGCTCAGCGGTGAAGGAAAACATCGTAAGGAAACCCACATTCCCGAGAAATGCATTTTCGGAGGTATGCGACCTGAACTGTATTGGGCTGGATTTCCCTTCGCAGGTTGGAAGGTAAGACAGGCAGCTGCCGAAACCTGTCAAATCTTCAGGTTAGGTAAGGACCCTGTGAAAAATGGGATAATGCTAGGGAGATGATGACTACTTGACCGGACATAGAGAATGCTGTCTCTTCTCTGGTTAGTTAAAAAAACGTAACTTAGCCTGTTGGCTATGTAAATACTTAATGAGGGTTTCAGACAGATTACTCGTTCACAGTAATCCTGAGAATCTAAGATCGGTGTACGAGCCGCGATTTGATGGTAAGTACTTTGTTTTTGGTATAAACGATAGGCGACGTTCATCCAAAAAGAAACAAAATAAACGGGGTGTTAGTGACATCGTAACAAATACTAAGGGGGATGATTCAGACCATGATTCTGAGTTGATATCGAGAGGAATTTCCGTCGCAAAATTCATGTTTTTTTTTAAATATTCAATTTTATACTTTTGCGACGAAAAATTCTACTTGATATTAACTCAAAATAATGAGCTGAATCATCCCTTCCAGTATTCGTTACTATGTCACTTACACCCCGTCCAAGTACATACTGGTAGCCGTACAAGTAGGTATGAGTATTGGTGACACCGTAACGAATACTGAGGGGGATGATTTAGACCATAATTCTGAGTTGATATCAAGTGGAATTTCCTGTCGGAAAATTCATATTCTTTTTTTAATATTTTCATATCTATAATTTTGCGACGGAAAATTTCACTTAATATCAACTGAGAAGCATGGTCTGAATCAACCCTCAAAGTATTCGTTACGATATCACTAACAGCCTGTATATAAAAAAATAAAATCAATTAAATCTTACAAAGAGTTTCTTACAATGTAGTCCTGTAGTACAGTCGTGAGTAATATCATGTACCCACTGTAGAACCCTGTCGCACTATCATATTTGTCATTTAATGAGAGTTGCGGTTTAATTTGGCAAAAAAGTTAATGTGACATGGTATCAAAGTGTATATACATATTAGTGCTCGTGACCGTACCTCGGGTTACCTTATCAAATGGGGAGCGCCGGGTCGAGCCCTGATACCGGACTTGCAACAATGAGTTACTAAATTATCTTGAGTGCAATTTTTACTAACACAGTTGGCTCGACCATTATAGACGGCGATACAGCACACCGCGTATGACGTTGGACTAACAGAAAGCTAGGTGAGGTGTGGGTACTTCGTTAATGTCCCTTTGCATGTAACTGACCCCATTGGGATATAGTCGTGAGATTATGTTACGTTAAAACTTTCCTACGGAACATTTTAAATGTGCAATATAAATAAATTTAGAAAATCTTTATTTAAACATCTCATGCAAAAGATCTCTTAGCTGTAAGTTAACTTTAAGTATCTTAAACATAATAACATTAAGCGAACTCCACTCCCACAGACAAACCGAGGAATTGGTTTTGTGGGGTTTTTATTGTACCCATATTTTCTGTATTTCCCATGAAAAATAAACATTTTACTTACTTACTTAACACGTTGCAGTACTGAAGGACGACCCCGAAAATCGTGTTTTTGATATGACACATTGTATTTTATATCAGTGGCCAACATGTACAAATTCACACATAAAAATAAATCAAAAATATCTTTATTCAGTAGGTAACATTTTTTTTTTGACTTATAGTAGATTTGCCGCAAATGGCATTAACTACTTGGCCGGACAAATGGGGAGTGCTGAAGGCTCTCACCCGATACAACGTGCCCAGTTGGGCGTGAACCTCGGGTCAGGGCGACGTCTGAGAGTAAAAATATTTGAAAGAATTAATCGACCCTAGTGGGTGGATAGCGATAAGCGCTGATTGAGGGAAGTCGTCATATATCATAAACTGCAAGAAAAACCTCGGCACAGGGCCCTAGACGCTCTTTACAAAAACATAAAATATTGTTAAGATACAATTTAGTAATTTGGCTGCCTGATATATCAGTTCCCAGATAGGTAATCCCATGCATTCATATCTTCTAAATAATCACGAACCATATAACCTTTTTACAAAGTTTCTTTTTAATTACTGTCTTAAAACTGTTCAAAGGTAAATTCTGCCCACAGCCCAGTAAATTGAGCCAAGTTTAATTACATTTAGCTGCATATATTTGGAAGATCTTATCGTTGATTTCTTTTACGCAATTTTATTTCTTCTTATTTCGAAGTTGTGACGGTGGTTTATTAGTCCTAAAACGTTAGAATGAATTCGAAACATGATTTCGAAAACAAATTCGAAAATCATTGGTTTAGGTCCGTGCTGGTATTCGAACCTGCAACCTTACAATGAGAGTTAAGCGTTCTTTCACCAGGGCTACCACGGCTGTTCCATTCTCATTATTTATTAAGATTTTCTGGTTTCCCTCTTACAGTTTATGCCGTAGTGCCTCCCATTCCCTCTTGTCAGACAACCAGTTAATCCGTCCGACTTCTATCTTTTGTTCCTTTGCTCTGAATTTCAGTATTGTAAGTACGGACTAATATATGTGTGTGTCTAGTTTGCCCCGATTTGCAATCTTACTTAATACAAAACCAAAGTAAAGTCTAATTTGGGTATCCATATAGACAATCTGGCGTGACGACTTCTGTGGTCCATTGGTTTGACCGTTGGGCTCACGATCCGGAGGTCCCCGGTTCAAATCCCGGTGGGGACACATCACGAAAATCTCTTCGTGATCTTTAGTTTGGTTATAGGACAGACAGGCTGATCACCTGATTGTCCGAAAGAAAAATAATCCGTGCTTCGGAAGGCACGTTAAGCCGTTGATCCCGGTTACTACTTACTGATGTAAGTTGGTAGTCGTTACCTTGACACCAAGGTTGATGGGGTTAATAATCCACCTGACAATCCACGCGATAGAAAAGATTTGACGTGAAAAGCAGGTTTAGACTATGTCTATTTGACTTGGGTTTTCCACTCCTCTCAACCTTTTGGAGCCTCCGCAGCATGCTCCCACGACAGTTTTTAATCCACGGTCAACGGAGTGTCGCTAGGTCTCATTGGGCCGCTTCCTTTTGCGTTTTCAACGCGCAGACCACGTCAGAGATCATCAGGACGTGTGTTCCACAGGTCTTCTAAGGACATGACCACTGCCATTTTTGTGTGCGGATGTCAGCCTAGGTTTACACCTTGTTAAAATATTATGGTTATATTCTGAATTTGAATGTGCCTCTTTGGGGATACAGGCGTTATACGAGCCACGTTAGGGACCTTTGGCGGCTCAATTGTAACCTCAACATCAGGGTTGATGAGGTTGAGCATCGATCTCACGTATGACTAACAAAACTTATACTTCATAAAGCATGTTTTGTTTTTGCAGCTTGGTCGTCTAAACATCTACATCTAAGACGACGTTTTTCTTTTTGATTATCATTTTTGTAAAACGAAAAAAGAACACAAAAAGAGGTTTGTTAATAAATTTTCCCGTTGACTTCAATTAAGGGAATCCCCGTTTCTTTAATTTGAACACCTGGGCCTTCATTTTTATTTAAAATACGATATTATTTCGCAAGCTGTGTTCCTTCGAGATTAAATAATAACTTTCATTTTTATACTTTGTTGACATTTTATTTTTAAAAAAGGTAGGTAAACAGTTCTTCTTAGAGAATACAGGTGTGGTATATAATATACCGCTATAATTATAATAACGTAACATAATGTAGGAGTCTCTAAGGCTAGGGTGAATAGGTATTTGCTAGGTAAGCCTCATATACCCTAGACCACGTCGTCACTTAACATCAGGTGAGATTGTGGTCAATCAAAGGCGAGCCCATATTATTTAAAAATGAAAAAGAATAAAGAAGCTTACAAGTATATCCCAATTCTGGTATTCAGAGGTACAGTCCAATGTAATAGGTGATGAGACGTACATACATACATATTATATGTTTTCAAACAATTAGTTGCTCTACAGCCACTACGTTGGTCTGACAGAAAGCTCGGTAAGGTGTGGGTTCTTAGTACAACTTGCGATGGATGTACTGATTACTCCAATAGGATATTTCACTAGGTCAAAGATAAATTACAAACTGCAAATAGAAGCCAGTCTAAGATGATCAAAAATTAATCTTATTTTACATTAAGACTTATATTCGAAATTTAAAGGAGCTTGGTGGCGCAGCGGTAAACGCGCTCGGTCTGCGATTGTTGAAGTTAAGCAACTTTCGCAAAGGCCGGTCATAGGATGGGTGACCACAAAAAAAAAGTTTTCATCTCGAGCTCCTCCGTGCTTCGGAAGGCACGTTAAGCCGTTGGTCCCGGCTGCATTAGCAGTCGTTAATAACCACCAATCCGCACTGGGCCCGTGTGGTGGTTTAAGGCCCGATCTTCCTATCCCTCCATAGGGAAGGCCCGTGCCCCAGCAGTGGGGACGTTAATGGGCTGGTGATGATGATTCGAATTTTATTTATGAATTATGTAACAATGAGTACGACGTTTGACCGCTTTTATTGATGACGTCACAGGACAGTGCAAACTCCTTTGAAAACTTCTATTTTGACGATTCGTAAAAAGTATCTTATTTGACTAGGGTGTCAAGTAGCCTATTGGGATATGTATGTTTACGAGTATTCGTAATAATATAGGGTGTTAGTGACATCGTAACGAATACTCAGGGGGATGATTCAGCTGATTATTCTCCGTTAATATCAAGTGGAATTTTCCACGTCACTTACACTCCATACAAGTACATACGGTAGCCATCCATACAAGTACATACGGTAGCAATACAAGTAGGTATGGGTGCTAGTGACACCGTAACGAATACTGAGGAAGATGATTCAGACCATGATTCTGTGTTGATATCAAGTGGAATTTCTTGTCGGAAAATTCATGAAAAATTGAGTGTGTTTTTATTATTTTCCGTTCCGTACTTTTGCGACGGAAAATTCCACTTGATATCAACTCAGAATCACGGTCTGAATCATCCGTCAAAGTTTTCGTAGCGATATCACTAACACCCAGTATGTGGCTCGTGCTGCTCTGTGATAATGATCCGTCGTCGATAAAGTAGCTGCAACTTGTTACATGACGAGTTCTGAATTCAAATGTGATTCTTTTTTTATTTCTGTCATAACTTTTTTGAATTAGGAACTTTTTTACTTTTTTTCTCATAAGTAGTTGTGATTGACATCGTCATCGTAAACACGTAAGTTGTAGTGAAGCACCGTAAACTCTCGATCGATGAGCACTGGATACGCAATCGGGTTACCTTTCCATTTCCTTTTGCAAATAGCTAGCGCGTGTTTCGATTGCGCTATCGTTTTGTATGTTTTTGTACGAAGTACGGACATGTTTTCACTGCAATGTGTGGTGTATTTGATTTGCATACATTGCTCGCAATTTGAATTGTGTTGTGCAAATTGGTTGTGGAGTTCAAAGTGATTTTAGAGCCTTGCTGTGCAGAACTTTTATCATTTCTTTGTTACGGGCGGAAAGAAATACATACACATAGATAAACTCACGCCTTTTTTCCACCGGGGTAAGCTGAGACTAAGGAATTGCTTCCTTCGTTTCTGACATAAAAAACGAGAATAAAAAAAATACTTGAAAAATAGACGTTGTATTAGTCGACAATATTGTTACGTCCAATACATCCCCGCCGAGACGAACTGAGCTAGCATTTCCAAGCGATATATGCACGTAAACCCTACTCTAATACATCCCAGACGTTGACGAACTGTAGTAGGATTTCTAGGATAAAATGCTTTAAATAATGGCACTTCTGCACAGCAATGTTGTGATAATGTAAATTAAAATAAAACCGTGATTGCGTCGTGTGAAAAAATACATTCCTTTTCACTATTGTGTAACAAATAACTAAGTATTCTCTCTTTTCTTAGTCTTTCATTTTAGCGTGGGGACATATCACAAAAAAATCACTTTGTGATCCGTAGTGTAGTTAGGACATTACAGCCTGAACACCTGATCGGCATGAACTTAGAGAATTAGAGTTACATTTTATAATTGAAATTACTAAGTTATATAAAAGTTACAGTAATTTTATCGTAAATATTTTTATTGCCGATAGGTGTAAACACAAAGCGAGACGACATCGCGTATAATTATGAGATGAAACGAACTTACCTGTAACATAACATAACATAACATAACAAATACTTTATTGCACAAACAGGAAAAAACAAAATACAAAACAAAAGAGAAATAGAATTAGTACAATCAATCAATCAATTAGTGTAATCTGTAAGTAAAGTTCTATCTCAATTATACGAAGTTCCTTGTTCGAGGCGGTTTACAGTGTAGTCTTACATAGCGCATAATAATAGGTTGATTTATTAATACCACCCTAAGTGTCAGTGTGTGTGTCTGTCTGTCTGAAATATTCTCAAAACTCTCACTGCGATTTCCCACGTCGGAACTTAAGAAGCGGAATCAGTTCTATCTCAATTATACGAAGCTCCTTGTTCAAGACGGTTTACAGTGTAGTCTTACATAGCGCATAATAATAGATTGATTAATTAATACCACCCTAAGTGTCAGTGTGTAAAAAAATAAAATAAAATAAAATGTGTTTATTTTCTTTAAACACCTTGCTTCCACCGTGCTTCGGAGGGCACGTTAAGCCGTTGGTCCCGGCTATTAGCCGTAAAAACACCTCCACCAACCCGCATTGGAGCAGCGTGGTGGAGTATGCTCCATACCCCCTCCGGTTGATTGAGGGGAGGCCTGTGCCCAGCAGTGGGACGTATATAGGCTATTTATGTTATTTTTATGTTATTTTCTTTAAAAGGTTTTATAATGTCTGAAAGGATACCGATGTCTCCCTTTAAGCATAATAATAGCTTGTGTTGGGAGGCACCGCTCTTCCATGAAGACGAGTTTTAAATGTAATAAAAAACAAACAGAGAAATTAAGATAAGTATAATTAACAAAAACAGCGTGTGTGTGTGTGTGTGTCTGTCTGAAAAATTCTCAAAACTCTCATTGCGATTTCCCACGTCGGAACTTCACAAGCGGAATCCAAGTGACTTTATTCAACACTGGCGTGTTTTCCCGTAGTTACTGTGTTACTTTCAAGTTTCGTATAAATCTCGTCACCAAGGGAAAGGCACGAGTTGGTTTAAACTTGTTGTTTCTATTGTAATAGTTTAAGCCAAGTTGACAAACGTGCGTGGAACCTGGAATAAGGAGATTTTTTGACGTAAGTAAGTAAAATGTTTACTTTTCATAAGAATAAAAAAAAATAGTACAATAAAAACCTCACAAAAGCAATTCCTTAGTTTGTCTGTGGGAGTGGAGTTCGTTAAAAGATATTATGTTTTAAAATACTTTCAGTTAACTTACAGCTAAGCGATATTTTGCATAAGATGTTTAAATAAAGATTTACTGTATTTATTTATATATTGCACTCCTGACGTATGTCGACCGGCAGCATGTTGTGCAGATACGGTACTCGTTTGCGGAGTCTTCTGTCACCGAAGTAGTTGGTGACTCGTGGTACAACACGCCAGCCCGTCGACATCATCCGCATACACTGGCCATGCTCAACAACTTCTTTATGGTCTGGATACATACACATACATACATAAACTCACGCCCTTAATCCCTAATGGGGTGGGAAGAGCCATAGGTAATCAAAGACAACTTGCAGCCACTGTTGATACGATGTCGGAAGCTGGCTGGTGGATGGTAATATTAATAAATAGGTGGTCTTTAAACTAACAGGAAGTATATTACAAACCTTAAATAGTGTTGTATAATTTCCATTACAGATATGTTTTGTTTTCCTACGGATTAGTAATTTGAGAAATCTTATTTGAAGTAATTCTATTTTATTTATATGACTTATTCCAGTCACTGAGGTCTTGTGGTTCAATGGCTTGCTTCTAAAACATAGGGCACCGGTTCGAACCCCGGTACCGGACTTACACGAATGAGTTACTAATATTTTTAAGTGCAGTTTTACTAACGCAGTTAAATCGATCATTATAGGCGATACAGCTCTCTACCTATCACGTTGGTCTAACAGAAAGCTCGGTGAGGTGCGGGTACTTAGTTCACCTTGCGGTGGAATGTACCTCTCACTGCCTCATTGGGATATACTCATCACTTATGTTATGTTGTTATAATTTTTGTATATTGAATTCTGTGAGAAGTCGGTTGTGTTTGTTAGCAGATTGAAGTCGCCGATAAAGTAACTGACGGCCTATAAAAGTCATCATCATCATCAGCCGTACGACGCCCACTGCTGGGCATAGGCCTCCCCCAAGGATCTCCACGACGATTGGTCCTGCGCTGCCCGCATCCAGCGGCTTCCCGCGACCTTCACCAGATCGTCGGTCCACCATGTAGCGGGCCTACCCACTGAGCGTCGTCCGACACGTGGTCGCCATTCTATAAAAGTCACTGAACGTGATTTTCCGTCATTCGGTCAATCTGTGAAAAGAAGTTTTCTAAATTCCTTTCCAAACTATGAACAATCTATTTCGGCTGCCCGTATATTGCGTGCAGTAAACCGGACCTGTCAAATGTTCAGGTTAGGTAAGAGGGTCCTGTGGAAAACGGGATAATGATAGGGAGATGATAATAACTATTGTTTTTCGAAATCGTTTGCAACTTACCTGTCCCCACATTTTATTGGCACATTTGTTGGGCAGCATGTTACGGGGACTGGAGTGAGAGTTGATTTTATTGATGCCTTTTGGCACAGCTCACCCTGTTAGTTAACATGGTCGTGACTTCATTCACGCAGGTATGTGTGTAGGCGCAGTACTGTAAATGAATAGAACCCACGCTCCGTAACACGACAACGTGTCTTACAGGTGACAACTTCATGTCAATCTACCAACATAGTCATATTAAGTAATCAAGATAACATACATGATACATAACATAAAATAAAACTTCATATAACGTTCGCCGCCATTTGCCATTTACTTAGTTAAGAGTCTTTTTGTAATTATTTCTTTTGATTTTGATGCAATAAAGTGTATTTGTATTGTATTGTAACGTTCCACAGCTGGGCACAGGCCTCCTGTCAATCAACCAGAGGGGGTATGAAGTATACTCCACCACGCTTTTCCACTGCGGGTTGGTGCAGGCGTCTAGGGCCCTGTGCCGAGATTATTCTTGCAGATTCTTTTCCCCGGCTACTAATGACGATTCAAAGTATAACTATGTTACCTACTGGACTAAGATATTTGTGAATTTGAATTTGATTTTTTACGGCCAGTAGCCGAGAGCAACGGCATAACGTGCCTTTCTGCACGGAATCATCTTACTTTCTCGGACAATCAGATGATTCAAGCCTGCAATGTCCTTACCAAACAAATGTCAGTCTCACAAAGTGATTTCAATGACAACAAATGTCGGGAAATACTACATAGCTACACATTGTATATAACATACTCAACTTCAATCATTGTACTAGGTATAGCATTGTACTTTATATAGCAAACAGCCAAAATACTATTAACAGAGGCTTTGTGTGAAATTCATCTAATCCGCTGAAATTACTTACTCACTCCTACAGATCTAGTGTATTAGCTAGATGAAATTTCTACACAGGCACATTACTATGCTGCTTCCAGCACTAACGGCCTTCTCAATAAAAAAAAAACAAGCAGTCTTCTCTCTCGTGTGGGTTGTGAGGTGGATTACCAACTCCGTCAACCTTGGTGTCAGAGTTACTATTGAGCCGCCAAAAGGCTCATGTAACGACTACTTACTTACATCAGCACGTAGTAACCGAGACCAACAGCTTAACGTGCCTTCCGAAGCACGGATCATCTTATTTTCGGTCAATCAGGTGATCAGCCTGTAATGTCCTAACCAAACTAGGGATCACAAAGTGGTTTTTGTGATATGTCCCCACCGGGATTTGAACCCGGGACCTCCAGGTCGTGAGCCCAACACTCAAACCACTGGACCACGGAGGCCGTTGGAACTTGTTTTGTATACTTAAACACATGTTCACTGCAAGCAGTTAAGTATACAGAAATGTTCAGACTGCCTGTCTTGACTTTCCAAACCCCGAAGGGAAAACCAACCCAATACAGATTACGTTAGGTTAACTTCTATGCTGTTCTGGGAACGAATAAAAAAAGAACACATTTAGCTGCTTGTTATCCCGGGCATGTCCTTAAATCTGACACAGGGATTGTGTCCTTTCTAATATGATCAGAGATAGGGTAACAGTTACAAAATGCTGGACAAATGGGCCGCGTACTAGGTTAAATAAAGACAGATCTAGAACTAACGAAAAACATTTTCTTTTATTTATTGTGTGTATTTATAGTATTTTATGCAACAGTTGTATAAGAAGGGTCAAAAAATGCGAGTGGCGTGAGTTGCGATGTGAGCCTTGGCGAACATCGCAATAAGAGACGCCACGAGCATTTTTTGACCTAGTTATACAACGTTGCATACAATACTTTTTCTACGACGACGTAATTTTAAATGAAACAAAAATTATACAAAGAAAAATTTTATTTATAAAAATTATTTTCCAACGCGCGGGAAAATGGCGGCAAATGTATACTTTTTTTTTATAGTATATCTATGGCACCAAACAAAGTAAAGGTGCCAGTTTCCAGGGCAAAAAAAAAAACAACAACAATGCTTTTTTGGCGACATTATAGTACAGTTACACTTTGTAAACAATACTTTTATAGGCCATAGAGCGTACACTTTTTCAAAGAGTTTAATTATGTATGTACTTATATTAGACTTTTTGGTTATTTAAATGCCAGATTAAAGTAGAGGAGTAGAAAAACTTATTTATGAATTTGTATCAAGAAAAACGTAATAATAAGTCCGATACTTTATCACGTTTTTCTATGACGTCACAGTGTGTATTTTATTCAAATTCCATAGTAAATTTGTGTTTTCAACTTTTGACGTAAACGTCAAAAGTACTACTAAAGTAGAAAGCAACTGAGAAACTAGGTCTTATTCTTTTTGCCCATTATGTGAATTGACTGTCCGACAACAGATTTATCGGTAATTCACCAGGTTAACGGTTCACTAACGATTTGGTGTTAAAATCACCGGAAAAACTGTTTTGTTTTACTATTGATGTTTATTAATGATTTAATGTGTCACGAATCAAAAACTTGTCGATCCGAATGCTCTAACCACCTTTGGGGCTGTCCCCATCAAGTTTATCTAATTGATTAATGATTAGCAAGAGTTCCTTTGAAAAAGAAAAATAGTCGACCCTTCACAAACCGAAACCGGTTTCTAATCTAACACGTAAATCAATCAGGCAATTTGTTTTATGTTTACGCGGTTATTATCATAATTAAAACACATAATAACGGGTTCCCCAGACTCGTAAAGGAGGCTATCGAAATCAGAAAACACACACACACACACAATAGGGAAGACGGGTTCAATATATCGAGCATGTGGAATCCAGTGGTGGGTGTTGTAAAAAGCTTAAAACGTCTTAATGTGGTGACAAGATGTGAAGACACAGTGAGTGCGGTTTATTGTAGTGAGTTTGGTGCGAGTTCAGATGGTTCCGAACATTCCGATATCAAATACATAAACAAGCGGCAAAGAAAGAGGGTAGACAAATATATCTGCCCGTAGAAAATTATGGATCTACCTACTCCACTCCAATCTCATCAGTCATCCCGTGATCATGCCACTTGCAAGTGTCGAAGTATCGGGAGTCTCATATCCCTGATTTAAACCTGGTAAGAATCCGTTATTATGTGTTTTAATTAATCACGCAATTATTCTGCAGGCAAATTCACATCGTCGTAAAGGTTTTATTAGTTACTAATCTGTAATGTCGCAGTAAGATAGTTGTAGTGATATGGCTATATCTCTAGGGATATAATTATATACCGGAATATAATTCATCTGACTAAACTGATTGGGTTCAATAGTTATAAATAAACTGAAAAAACCAATATTATATTCTGGTATATAATTATATCCCTAGAATTATAACTATATTACTGCTACATTTATCTCACTGCGGTATATATACTACGCTTCTCTGCAATTGTCACTGTGGTCCTGTAGTATACCGGCTTGCTTCGCAAACGGGGAGCGTCGGTTCGAACCCCGGTAACGCATTAATAAGTTTTTTATTAATCTTAAGTGTAGTTTCCACTAACACAATTGACACGACTATTATAGCCGGCGATACGGCTCACCACCTATCACGTGGTCTAACAGAAAGCTTGGTGAGGTGTGGGTACTTAGTTCATCTTGCGATGGATGTACTTCTGACTACCCCATTGGGATGTAGTCGTTAGCTTATGGTATGTTATGTACTCCGCAATGAAATAGAGTGTCGGGAATACTCACTCTCTCTGTCTGCACTTATTGTAGTCGCGTCAAAAAAAAAAAAAAAAACAAATAGTTCTTTGTTTAAATAATTGAGAGTTTATAACAGACCAGCACGATTAGGTCATGAACTCATTCTTCCACACTACTCTTGAATAATCTAATCTGAACACATAAACTTCGTCACGCACACATACATACAATACATACATATAGGTCGTGGAGGTAAATAAAAATGGCTCGTGGTTTTATTTTTGACAAAAATATACACCTTTGCATCTTTTTTTTGGGTGCCTTTGATTTTCGTTTCATACAAGACTATTAACTCGGCCACAGACAAACATGTCACCTATAATATTTTGCTGTTTATTTTCCTAAGAATTAATGAAAGAGGTTTCTTTTATTTACTTCATTTCATTTTCTTTCATTAATTTTGTGGCGTTATCTTGCTGTTGCCCCGATTTCAAATTACAATTCAAATTAAAAGATCATCATCATCAGCCCATTAACATCCCCACTGCTGGGGCACGGGCCTTCCCTATGGATGGATAGGGAGAACGGGCCTTAAACCATCACGCGTGCCCAGTGCAGATTGATGAATTAAAAAATGCGGAATTAAATATCTTTATTCAATTGGTAACATAGTTAAAACTACTGCAGCTTCTCACAACTTGTATAGCCAAGAAAAGAAGCTGCAAGAAAAACCTCGGCAGGGGGTTCTAGACGCTTTCTCTTCGCGGGTCAAAAGATCAGACAGGCAGTCGCTTCTGTAAAAAACCGGACCTGTCCTGGTGTTAAGTTAGCGGACCCTGTGAAATTCGGGATAATGCTAGGGAGATGATGATGATGAATTTAGTCATATGGCTGCCTAAAGTCAGTTCCCAGACAGTTAATCCCATGCATTCATATCTTCTAAATGATCACTAACCTTATTTCATTCCGGCATAACCCCGCTATCGCGACTTGTCGCTCCGCTATCTTCTATGCTCGAAGCGGTAGCCTAAACGTGCCCCAAGGGTACATTGTCGATAGGAATTGTAACACGTATTCATCAAAATGCCGACGATGGGAATATTTAATTCAAAACAATGGCGAACCATTTTTAACAATATTCTTAAATAATTAAATTTTCAGCCGCTGTTAAACGGTTCGACGTGAATGTATAATTCAAAAGCAATACTTTTTTAGGGGTAAATGGGGTAATGGTTTCTCTCTTGCCTTCCACCCGCAGTACTCTGTCTGACGTGAGTGGGATGGCGCCCAGAGTTGTCTATTTCAAAGCCGTACTAGGACTCCTGTCGTCTGCCTCTGAATAGTGCTGACAGTTACTGCTGCCCTCTGTCAGGTTTCAGGTTACAGTCCCTGTGATTTGCCCCTTCCGTCATTGCTACACCGATGGCTCCCATCTCCGCCTCTGCAACCGTTGAGGTATTTACGCGTATCCCTGGGCAAGGGTTCTAACTTATACCCCGTAGGTCTGGGTCTCTATCCGAACTCAGCCACCATCTCACTCCGGCCTACTGAAGTAAGAGGAAAACTTAATTTTTATTTCTAAATAAAGGTTGTATACCTTTTTCAATTGTCGCGTCCAGTTTAAAGCATATTTCTTGGTGAATATTTTACGAATAGGCGCGATGTCGGCGGCGCGGGGATGTCAAATCAATATTAATAGCATTTTGCTTAACGGGGGCTAAATGGGCTCACGACAAAATGTGATGACTAAGGCCTCGAGCAGACACGAGGGAGGCGAGGTAGTTGAAGCGATATTACATAACAACACATAACATAGAAACCCGGTGGGGACAAATCACAAAAATCACTTTGTGATCCCTAGTTTGGTCAGGACATTACAGGCTGATCACCCGATTCTCCAAAAGTAAGGAGATCCGTGCTTCGGAAGGCATGTAAAGCCGTTGGTCCCGGTTTTTACTTACTGATGTAAGTACATAGTCGTTACATGAGTCATGTCAGGGGACTATGGCGGCTCAGTAATAAACCTGACACCAGGGTTGATGGGGTGGGTAATCCACCCCACAATCCACACGATAAAAGAAGACATAGCATCACGTTTGTGTCACGTCTGTATTTGTTTGTGTCTGTGCATGTGTGTGTATGTGTGTGTCTGTGTATGTGTGTGTACGCCTGTAGGCAGAAGTGTATAGATATATACACCCACTTCTCGCCAGCTATGTGTAAGCCCCATGTAATAGGGGTTTTTTTGACGTGATTTATTGCAGATTTGCCGCAAACGGATCAGGGCGTCATTTGAGAGGATAATATTTGAAAGAATTAATAAGCACTGAATACGGAAAGTCGGTGACCACGACAGAGCCACAATATAACATATCTACTAAGTGGACTCAGGACAAAATATGACGGTTTTAAGTCGGCTCCAGAAATGGTTTGATATTCAACATAACGTAATCCATAATGATTAACGATTACGCTCAAATAGGATTACGGTAATCATAACTTGGATGGAATTTGCAATATGTAGGATTACATTGCCAAACAGAATTATTGCTTTCATCCGGATACCTACTTATGTCAGATGACAATTATGTTTAGATATTGGGGTAAGAATGAAAAGCTTTTATGCTGGAGTGGGGAGCGAATATAAAAGGAGTGCCGTCAGCTGCTTATCTTCCTAGGTATGTCGTAAAAATCGACAAGAGGGATTTAATGAAACTTTTCACTAAGTAAATAAAGATAGGCTAATTATTATTTGTATGTCATTTCTATATATCGAGACTACTGAGTCTCGGACTTTTAGGCAGGAGTGTGTGGGGTCGAAACCAACACGTAGATGCCCTGTAAGAGATTTTAATCTGTGAGGTGGCCAGCGAACCCCGGTTCGTGTTTATTATTGTATCTTTCATTAACATTTCATGAGTCTAGGATCACTTGCCGTTATATGGTTACAATACATGAGTCATGTCAGGGGCCTTTGGCAGCTTAATAACACCCTGACGCCAGGGTTGATGAGGTCGGCATTCCACCTCACAACCCTCACGATAAGAAAAAGATATGGTTAACGAGGTTGTCCCAATTGCACAAACAATGAAAAATTAAGAAAGCACTGACAGTTTAAATGCAATAGCTGTAAGGTAAAAAATACAATGTTCTAATGCCTTTATACTTCAGTAATGGAGAAAAAGTCTACAGTGCTAAAAGATTGGAGGAAAAAATTCAATTGTTTTAGGGCTACGCAGGAGCATAGAATAAGGAATAATACTATAGAACGGCAACTCTCCGCTCCCCACCAGCGGCTGAGCTAGGTTTACCTAACCCCTCCCTCGGCCTTAATTTAATCTTCAAACAGATGCGCGTGTACGATAACGTCAATGTGTAGCGTCTGTGTAAAATGAGGAGTTTTGTATGAAGTGTCCGGTCTGTGATAAGAGGCTGAACAATATGCGGATCATTGCCAAAGTAAAAATCGATAACTGCGAATATAAATCCCATGTGCTGTACGAATCTTCGAAATATTGTAATTTTATTTTTGTTCTTCTGGGTAAAACATGTTACAAACTTATATTTTTGTTACGTAGAAATGTTTTGATAAAGTCTGTACTATAAATAACTGGAATGGAAGCATTTTTCATTTGTAAGTTGGTCTATGAATAAGTAATGTTTACTTTTTGTTAGACTGGTTGTAAAAATAAAAAATGTTGAGCTGTCACCTCGAACATTAACATGTCTTTAGTATTCTCACGTTTTCAAAGAGTCCACTTACCTAACCTGAAGATTTGACAGGTCCGGTTTTTTAACAGAAGCGACTGCCTGTCTGACCTACTAACCCGCGGAGGAAAAACAGCCCAATACAGGTTAGCTCACATACCTCCAAAAGCATTATTTGGGAACGTGGGTTTCCTCACGATGTTTTCCTTCGCCGCTTCGAGCAAGTGATTGTCATTCATTAATATCTGAATAATTTGTACGCGTATGTATGTCTATCTATATAATATATTATACGTTGAATATCTCTCTCCTCACATAGGTCAGCTAGAAGGAATCTCTTTGTTTAGAGATAAGTTTACCTGTACTATCTGTTTTCTTTGTAATGTTCCTTGTGTCTGTTTTATTGTGTAAAAATGAACCGTTTTATATACAGGGTGTCAGTGACAACGTTATGTAAAAAAGTATATTTAATTATGTATGAAACATTATGTATGTATGTAAAAATATATGTCTCCTTCTGAGAAACTGTGAAAGGCATACTTACAATACAAAGAAAAAAATAAAATTGCTATTTATAAATTCTAGGTAAAGTAAATTAAATTCGTCTTTTTTGGGGTTATATATACGTTTTCACAATAAAATCATCATTAATTTAAAAGCTATGCGCTCTTGTAGGTGTAGCATTCTCCATGCTACTTACAATAAAATACCAGATAATATTTTGAATTTGTCAGAAATAAATTGATGTGAAGCTTACTTTTAAAAAGCTTATTATAAAATTAATGATTACCTAAATGATAAAAATACCTGGTATTAATTGTGTTCCTATCTAGTTATTAAATAACTTGTATCTATGTTGATTTAAAAGATGTGTTTCTGTTCAGTTCCTTGTCATTTCTTCTCCTCAGCCATAACACCACCGAAGTGAAGTAGATTCAAAAATGTTACATTCAACAAGTTTATCCATAATTACGTTGAATAAATGATTCTGATTTCTGATTGTACTAAAACAATTGTATTTTATTTTTTTAATTAATATTTTGAATTTTTCACACATATTTTTTTCTAGCCTCCGTGGTGTAGTGGTTAAAGTGTTAGGTTAACGATCTGGAGATGCAGGTTCAGGTTAGGTTAGGTTAGGTTACCGATGAGGACACCGTCGAGAGACTGTCCTTTGTTTGGTTAGGTCATTGCAGGCTTGAATCACCTGATTGTCCGAAAAAGTAAGATAGTTCCGTGCTTCGGAGCGCATGTTAAGTCGTTGGCCCTGACCATTAGCCCTAAAAACACCTCTACCAATCTGCAGTGGAGCGGTGTGGTGGAGTATGCTTCATACCCCCTCCGGTTGATTGACATGACGCCTGTGCCCAGCAGTGGGGCATAGGCTGTTAATGATTTTATGATAATGTTGAATTTTTGTTACGCCCCAATGTCAATCGAACAAAGCGAACAGTTCAATTCAATCAGCCAGACAACGAGACAAGTCAGACTTTAAAAAAAAAAAAATTCAAAAATATTTATTTTTCAAAATTGGCTTACAAAGTTAGCGCTTTTTGAACGTCAAACATAATTAAATTACATATTATGTAACTAGCTGTAAAACTACTACCACATCGGAATCTGTAACGCTGAGGGAAAGACGTGGCCAGAAAACCTCCCAGCACAGGGCCCTAGTCCTACTGTTTCATGTTTTCCTTTCTTTTCTTTTAATCCAGTTTGTATTACATAATTTATAGACTTAAGTGATTCGTTTTCCATACAAAAGTTGATGCAATGCTACAGGAAAGCGGATAGAGGAATATTGTTTTAAAACCAATAAATAGTAATATTTTGGTGTATTATTTTCGCTAATTAACAAAAATTTAGGGTCCGAATACGAGAAGTACCATATTTCAGACCCTCAATTTTGATCAATTCTACATTTGTAGTGGTGCAGATTACAGTGTATTTGCTGTGCGTGTAGAGGTGTCAATGTTAGTTTGTGTGCGTGATAGTTTTTTTTTTCTCTAAAGGCTTTGACTGCTTGACAAGTTATAGAATGTCAGTGACAATTTATAAAGAGATTTTGTATGAAGAGAATAAATATAAATAATAAACTAAAAATACTACAATCTGAGAAAAGGAATATTGGAAAAATATTTTTGTTTAAACGCATATTATTTAAACATTTTATATAATGGATAAGTACCGTGTTTTAAAGGAGGACATATATTATAATAAAAAGTCAATACATAAAAAGAAATGGCTGTATGGGCATAGTTCCCTTTGCCTTGCACTTCGGGGAAATCAAACAAATAAAAAACGTTGTTGCATTTGCCGGCCAAAATAGTGGTCAGGTCATTATAATTAATTGTTTTTCCATCCAAAACGTAGAGATTTATTTATATTCTCTTTGCCGCGGGCTTTTTGGTGGGAACGGGAACGGGAAGGTTGCTTTCTTCATTGAATAATCTAAATAATTAATATGAAGTGATGTTTTGTGGTTAATGATCGCATTAAGTTAGTCGGAAAACATTCGCGATAGTGTTATTATATCGGAATATTCAATAAACAAAGTGTACCTATCTATTTTCGCTTCGCACCAACAAGCCGCGTACTTCGTTTGGGGTTCGGAGTAGGAGTCTGCTCCGAGGGTGGGGGCTTAGGTTTCATCATTTATCGTCATCACCATTCATCATTTCATTAATCATCATCAAGAAAAAAAACACAAGACATGGCTGTATGGGCATAGTTCCCTTTTGCCTTGCCCTTTGGGGAAAACTAAAACAATTAAAAATAAGATAAATTTTGAAATTCTTATATAGGTGTAAACAATACTAAATGACAGATCTAAACTAACGAAAATCTTTTTCTTTTTTCTATTTGACTTATTTATGAGTTTTAATCAGTTCAGGTCCGCGAAACAGCCCATTTCAGGCCGCGTGTATATCAAAATACTACTGTACTTCAAAACGTCCCAGCCTAACGTCCTCGTTAAAAAAAGACGTCCTAACCTGAACTAACTAACATAACAATAAACACCACGCGTAAATATACACAACATAGAATTCGATTAGCTGCTAAGTGTCCCGCATGCTATCACCAGCTGTCACTGACAAACGTATCCAAGGATTTCGATGAGTCCGGTCCGCGTATGAAGTCCCGCGGATTTTATTGGAACTAAATGACAAGCCATAATAATTATATGCGGATACTGCGACATCAGCGCCGTGCTTGCGGGACTTCCTGAAGCGCTATTACATCTTTCAAACGCGATGCGACAAAGTTTGAACCGACGCAATTTAGAAAAAATCTACCTTATTATTACTGTACTGTGATCGTTATTTGTAAGGTCATACAATACAAATATTTACACAATTCTTTATACATAATATCATTAATATGACATATTATGCTGTTTATATTGTGGAAATATTGACGGACAGACTTAGTGCCGTAATAATAAGGTCGATCTTTGTTTGAATCTGATCAAAGTTATAGTAAGTGATCCTCAAAAGATAGACATAATATGCTATTGTGGACTTTTCGGTAGACCTACAGGGGTATCGTGGGTCCGAAATGCAAAAGAGGAAAAATTCAACCATACATACACGAATTTATACAAAAAGATACTTGTATATTTTATATATCCTAAAGCACCCCCATGAATCACTCTACTCATTGGTGAAAACCATATGAAAATCCGTTCAGTAGTTTTCGAGTTAGCTGCATGTTCCCTGATGCGGCTAATGCCTGTTAGAATATTACAAAATAAAAAATACGATAAAGACGGAAGGTACTTTATTGCAAAGTACATTATTGTAGAATTATAATAAATATTATTGGTAAAAGTGATACTTTTTGAAAATTCCGTCTGGGTTCGCCAAATTCAATTGTAAAAAAAATACAAAAAGTAAAAACAAGCAATTGGGTTTGAACCGTGAAACTTAAGAACGGTGGCGACTGCTTTACCAAATGCGCCATACATACCTATAGACGGTAGAAGCAGACTTCAAATTATGCATCTCTTTTAATAGCTAACCTAGTTCACATGTGTGTGTGACAGCTTCGTGTTTGTACACAAATTGAAATGACACCAACTTTTGATGCAATGTTTCAATATGATATCTGCAGTAAATAATTTAAAATTGTAGCTTAAGTTAAAGATAATGTATGTGAGATTTCGCCAACTAACATTTTACCGGGTCAGAAATCAACACTAAACGAATAAATGGAAAAAAATGCGAAAACTGCAGAAGTAACGCCATCTGCTGACGCAGCGTTACCTAGCTGACTGAAACGCATCACCTTAAATACAATGGTATTCAAATTACAGTCGGTGGAAGGAAAGTGAAAAATAAAGAGTTTATGTGACTTTATCACAGAAACAGTGTTTTATGAGCTCCCTGACAGAAGCAGGCCTGTCCACATACGCAGCACCCGATCACGAGTTGACGCGAAAGCCAGCCATCGCTCCCTTCGCACATTTTTGAGGGAAAGGTGCGACCCGACTTCCGGACGCCACCGCGTACACGAACATTTTGAGGCGAGCATGCACCACTTATATAAAGAAGCTCAAAATCCTCCGCCTGGACATAAAAAAAGGTACTCTACTGTTCAAATATCAGCAAGTGTTTCACAATCCTTTTTAATCCACTTACAAAGTTATTTCAAATTCAGTATTTTAGGGCCAAGTTTTTATTGCAAACATTCTTGTCTTTCTTGTGTTGAGCTGAAGTAATCCATTTAATATTATTATCTTTAAGATAGTCTCCTACTTTATAATAAGCTTTACTGATTACTTTGTATTCGTAGTGTAGTGTAGCGACTCTTCGCGTTGTTTGAACTATATTGACGGTTTTTAATAATTTAAGTATACTTTTTTATTTTAAAATTCGATTATACATATGCAGCTTAAAGCACAATATGGGCCTAAAAATCTTTCAAAAAAACCACAATTTTCAGACAGGAAATTCCACTTGATATCAGCTCAGAATCATGGTCTGACTCATCCTTAGTTTTCGTTACGGTGTTACTAGCATTCAGTATAAATGCAACGTTCATGCCTTTACTTGTGAGAATCTTTAAGGGCCATACATATCTCACTAGGACTTCATGGAGGAACCGTTAACAGTTAACACCAGGTGTCTTTTTGGTTGCGCATCCAACAAACAAAACGCGTCGTTTGTTTTAGAAAATATAGTTTATCTTCCATCACCTCTGCATTATATGACCAATATTTGATTGAGGCGAACTGCTACCGTATTTTGGATCTTACTACTCTCATGTTATGCTCCAGTTTGGCTCCCAATCTGCATGAAGTCTGCAGCCTTTGTCGGAGGGACTGTTTGTCGAAGTTTCGAAACTGAGCAGCGGCATCGTTTGCTTAGAAGAGGTGAGAACTGGTACGGATTTGGGTATGTTTTGAAGTGGTCATTTTCAGTGGAGTTTCTCTTCTTCTGAAGGATAGTTAGTTTATGCGTAATTGTGACGAGTCATCTGAGGAGTGTCTACTGAAGCGGAATCGGAGCGGATGGAGCGAAAGAACGGTTTGAGGTTTCTATCTTTGTATCGAGTCCTATGGGACTGGCCTTAATATGCTACATTTATAGGTATGGTAAACTTCAGCAATTACGAATCATTATCATCACCAGTCCATTAACGTCCCCACTGCTGGGGCACGGGCCTTCCCTATGGATGGATAGGGAGATCGGGCCTTAAACCATCACGCGGGCCCAGTGCGGATTGATGGTTATTAACGACTGCTAATGCAGCCGGGACCAACGGCTTAACGTGCCTTCCGAAGCACCGAGGAGCTCGAGATGAAAACTTTTTTGTGGTCACCCGTCCTATGACCGACCTTTGCGAAAGTTGCTTAACTTCAACATTCGCAGATCGAGCGCGTTAACCGCTGCGCCACCGAACTCCTCAACGACGACGACAATGGTGTTGAGTCATCACTGATGACCAATAAGTGTATCAGAATCAAAATCATTTTTTCAGCGTAATTATCATTAAACTTGTTGAAGAACAATTTAACATTTTTGAATCTACGTCATTTCGCAAGGTGTTATGGCTGAGGAGAAGAAATGACAAGAAACAGCAACACATCAATCAATCAATCAATCAATAATACTTTATTGCACAACGACATATACGAAGGACATAAACATACGAATAAAAACATAAGCACAATAGGTGGCCTTATTGCTAAACAGCAATTCCTACCAGACATCCTTAGTATGAAATAAGTTTATGCATTGGAGCACGGACTGGTGCAATAAACATTATAATGATACCAACATAACTAAAAAAACACACACACATCTTCTAAATCAATGTAGGTATACATTGCAAGTTATCTAATAACTAGAGAAACAAGGCATTTTTATCATTTAGGTAATCATTAATCTTATAATAAACATTTTTACATAAAGTAACCACCCGCAGTGGAGCAGCGTGGTGGAGTATGCTCCATACCCCCTCCGGTTGATTGAGGGGAGGCCTGTGCCCAGCAGTGGGACGTATATAGGCAGTTTATGTTTATTATATGTACATAAAGTAAGCTTCACATGAGCTTCAAATTTATTTTCTGACAAATTCAAAGTACTGTCTGGTATTTTATTGAAAAAACGGATACGTAACTCCAAAAAGATGATGAAATTAAAGACATACAACAAAAATCTGCTCAAGGCATTACAGGCTGACCACGCGATTGTCCCAAAGTAAGTTAATCCGTTGATCTCGGATACTATCTGATACTGATAATATCAGTATCATATCAGTATCATCAAAATACGTAGTCCTTACATGAGCCATGACAGGGGCTTTGACAGCTCAGTAAAAACCCTGACACCAGGGTTTCTGAGGTTGGTAATCCATCCCACAACCCACACGATAGAAGAAGATCGATTATGTGGTCGTTATGTAAACATTGACGATTCAAAGTGTAACTATGTTACCTACTGAATAAAGATATATTTGAATTTGAATAGAAGACTGTCACTTAACGAGTTCATTCCATTCTTCATTTTCAAATCTTCTTGTCTTTTAATATTGACCTCTCCCTAACCTTTTTCCTGAGTACCTACCTGCACGACATCACGAGGCAGCAACACATTTACACTAGGGATTATTAGTTCTGAGCCTGTTGAATGGGTATCGATCCTCTATTGTAAGGTGGGTTTCGCTCCTACAGCATGACTCAGGCATAGAATAAGGAATAATACTACGTATAGAACGGCAACTCTCCGCTCCCCACCAGCGTCTGTACTACGTTTACCTCACCCCCCCCTGCCCCTCGAACACAGTTTAGACTTAAATCGTATGGCGTCAGACGTCACACACACAGATGCGCGTGTACGATAACGTCAATGTGGGGTGTCTGTGTAAAACGAGGTTGTTTGTATGAAGTGTCCGGAGTGTGACTTATGGAATGAACAGCCGAGGTGCTTTCTCGTAAATTCTCTGGGGCTTGTTTAATAAAACTTACAATTGTAAATTACAATGACAATTTGGTGTTCATTACGTAGGTAATATGAAAATACAAAATAGTCGTGATCACACACTCCGCAATGTACATCAAATTGTCATTGTAAAAAAAATATATTTATTTCTTTAACAGAGATGGTACATAATAATATTTGCAGTTGTGACCTCCTAGTAAGTGTGAAACACCTGTGTCAGAAGGTCACGCTCCTCCATATCCATAAGTACTTGTTGGTACCAAAAGCCTGAAGTATACCTACATCGTATTATAAGTAAACAATAAAGAAAATATGAAAACAAACGTGTGTGTGTGTGTTTGTATGTGTGTTTGTGTGTGTATGTATGTGTCAAGGACACTAATTAGGTCCTCTACACTAATACTAATTAGGGATAAGTGTTATACCAAGTATTCGAAAAGCTTTTCTATTTCCTTATAATCTAATAATTTGAGCCATGCAGTAATCTTTTTTCTACATTCGAATTTAGATAAGAAGTAGATTTCTAGTTTTTCATTGAGTTGGTTATATAAGTGTGCAGATTGTCTATCATATTGTCGTCTCGCAAAACTAGTTTTCACCCTAGCAGCCTGTATAACTTTGCTTTTTATTCTTTTCAATAGATATGAGGGATCTGGTTTAACAGATTGATGTCTTTTGAGAACTGTATATAGAACATAAAGTTTCCTAATTGTTAATATATCACATTCAAGGTACAATAGATCAGTGGAATATAACCGGGGCTTAAAATATATAACTTTAAGAAGAGCCCTTTGAAATCTTTCTGCTACTGCGAATTTCGTTTTCAAGGCACCACCCAATACAGGAATGCAGTAAATAATAATTGACTGAACTAGGGCTGTATAAATAGAGTTAAGTAAGGGTTTTGATGCCAGATGTCGTAGCTTTTTGAAGATACAAATAAACTTCCTGAGCCTACCACTAATCACTTCTAAGTGAATATACCACGACAGATGTTGGTCCAAGTGAATGCCAAGATATTTAACAGAATTAGTTTTGTTAATAGTTGGGCAGGAACAGCTATCGTCAGATTTGTTACAGTTGTAATCATGTATTTGTACTTTAAAATCTGATGAAGGTTGCGTAGTTTTATTTATAGTATGACATATATGTATTTAGTCTTTTGTGTATTTAAGGTAAGTAAATTAATTTTTATTAAACATTGTAAGTTTTATTAAACAGGCTCCTGGATTAGTGGCGTGAGTTCTCTGGGCAAGTATTGAATGTCAGATCAAAAATGTATACCTATTACGTCATCATCATCAGCCGTATGACGCCCACTGCTGGGCATAGGCCTCCCCCAAGGATCTCCACGACGATCGGTCCTGCGCTGCCCGCATCCAGCGGCTTCCCGCGACCTTCACCAGATCGTCGGTCCACCTTGTAGCGGGCCTACCCACTGAGCGTCGTCCGACACGTGGTCGCCACTCCAGAACCTTTCCGCCCCATCGGCCATCGGTTCTCCTCGCTATGTGTCCTGCCCACTGTCACTTCAGCTTTGCAATTCTTCGAGCTATGTCGGTGACTTTAGTTCTCCTGCGGATCTCCTCATTTCTAATTCGATCGAGCAGGGAAATACCGAGCGTAGCTCTCTCCATTGCCCGCTGAGCGACACCGAGCCTCCTCACGAGACCCATAGTAAGCGGCCACGTCTCACTGCCGTAGGTCATCACTGGCAACACGCACTGGTCAAAGACTTTCGTCTTGAGACACTGAGGTATTTTGGACGAGAAGATATTCCGCAGCTTCCCGAACGCTGCCCATCCGAGTTGGATCCGACGAGAGATCTCTTTCTCGAAGTTGGACTTACCTAACTGGATTATTTGTCCTAGGTAAATGTACTGGTCTACAACTTCGAGTGTAACGTTCCCAACCTGAACTGGAGTGGGTGCGACATGGTCGTTGGACATAATTTTTGTCTTTGCCATGTTCATGCTAAGACCCACTCGTTGGGATGCGTTACTGAGATGCTCGAGCATGGTGTTCAGGTCTTCCAGGGTCTCAGCCATTAGGACTATATCATCGGCAAATCGAAGGTGCGTCAGGTACTCGCCGTTGATGTTGATGCCAAATCCTTTCCAGTCCAGAAGCTTAAAAATATCCTCCAATGCAGCAGTGAACAGTTTCGGAGAGATGACATCTCCCTGTCTCACTCCTCGCTGCAGTTGGATCGGATTAGAGCTCTGGTTCTGTACTCGAACTGACATAGTGGCATTTTGGTAGAGGTCCCTTAGCACTTCGATGTACCTATGGTCCACTTGGCACCTCTGAAGAGACTGCAACACCGCCCAGGTCTCGATCGACCTATTACGTATGTAAGTATAAAAGTAAACCAATGAGCCGTGGTAGCCCAGTTGGTAGAACGCTTGCCTCTCACTTTGCGGTCGCAGATTCGAATCAAGCACAGGCCTAAACCAATGATTGTCGAATTTGTTCTCGAATTCATGTTTGGATCATAAATGATTATCACGTGCTCAGCGGTGAAGGAAATCCACATACCCGAGAAATGCATTTACGGAGGTATGTGACCTAACCTGTTTTGGGCTGGTTTCCCTTCGCGGGTTGGAAGGTCAGACAGGCAGTCGCTTCTGTAAAGCGGACCTGTCAAATTTCCAGGTGGATGATGATAAGTAGCCCAATTATTTTCGAGATTGTTTTAGAATTTCTGTTTCGTTTTTAAAATGATTATCACGACGTGCTCAGCAGTGAAGGAAAACATCGTGTGGAAACCCATGTGGGTGCCTCTGGTATTTCTCGTGAACATTCCCGAAAAATGAAGTCTCGCGTTCTCCGAACAAGTTTAATAAAACCGATTTCAGTACAAAATGATTGATGGCTGAAGTAGTACAAACTCTTTTGAGAAGGCGGACGTGGAAACTATTTACATCACTATGTGACGTTCCAGTATCTTTGTTATATTGTTCGTTGGAAAAAAGAAAGCGAAGGAAACAGCTATTAAGCTGTGGTTGTGGTCATAAAAAAAACGTTCAAAAGAAAAAATGTACGGTCTTTGTTGAGGAATTCTTAATACTGTGACCGCACTATTATAGGATGTAGTTTATTCGGAAGAACGACCTGTGTTAGGGGAAAAACAGCAGATATCATTTTTTTTAATATTACCTTTGCCTTACACGTTGATCATCATCATCATCAGCCCATTAACGTCCCCACTGCTGGGACACGGGCCTTCCCTATGGATAGATAGGGAGATCGGGCCTTAAACCATCACGCGGGCCCAGTGCGGATTGATGGTTATTAACGATTGCTTAACTGCCTTCCGAAGCACGGAGGAGCTCGAGATGAAAACTTTTCTTTTGTGGTCACCCATCCTATGACCGGCCTTTGCGAAAGTTGCTTAACTTCAACAATCGCAGACTGAGCGCGTTTATCGCTGCGCTACCGAGCTCCTCCGGTGATGATGATGATGACACATTGATATCGTCAATTAAAGACTGGGGTACGGCTCACTATCTATCGCGTTGGTCTAAAATAGCTCAGTGAAGTGTGGATATTTAGGTCATCATGCGATGCTGTACCTCTGACAAACACAGTTAAAAAATTGTCTAAAGCTTATACAGGGTGTTAGTGACATCGTAACGAAAACTTTGAGGGATGTCATTGTAATTCAGACCATGATTCTGAGTTGATATCAAGTGGAATTTTCCGTCGCTAAAGTATGAAACTGTGAATAATTAAAAAACACACAAAATGTTCATGAATTTTTCGACAGGATATTCTACCTGGTATTATAACTCACCCTTGGTAACTCAGAGTCATGATCGGAATCATCCCCTACAGTATTCGTTACAGTGCCAGTAACAGCCATAAAGCACATGCTTTGCATGTGCTTGTACGGGGTGTAAGTGCCATCGTAACGAATACTGAGAGGGATGATTCAGCTCATTATTCTGAGTTAATAATTATGTTAATGACGGTATATTTCACTTGATATTAACTCAGAATTATGGTCTGAATCATCCTCTTTAGTATTCGTTACGATGTCACCAACACCCTGTATACTATACTGATATACTAAATTAAATGTTATTTTTATTATAAATTGAAGTAGATTTTTGTAGGATAAAGAAAGAAAAAGAATTTCAGTTTGAAAGTTTTCGCTGTTCGTGGAAATCAAACATCATTAGGAAATCTCTTACGAGTGTGCAAACCTAATGCGGGAGTTTTTCGAGCTAGTTAGAGCGACTTCTAATAGTTACCTTTTATTGTGTACTAGACTACTAGCTTTTACCAGCGGCTTCGCTGTCGTTCGGGGTACCACGGTTCCCCTCTCCTAATCTACTAATTTTTAGCTTCCTACCTTGGAATGGGGATGATTAAGACCATCGTTCTGAGTTAACATAAAGTGGAATTTTCCGTCGTAAAATTCATGTTTTTGTAGTGTTTTTAAATTATTTTCAATTCTATATTTATGCGATGGAAAATTCCCCTTGATATTAACTCAGAATCATGGTCTGAATAATCCCTCAAAGTTTTCGTTACGATGTCACTAATACTCT
Organism: Pectinophora gossypiella; assembly: GCF_024362695.1. Taxonomy (NCBI): domain Eukaryota; kingdom Metazoa; phylum Arthropoda; class Insecta; order Lepidoptera; family Gelechiidae; genus Pectinophora; species Pectinophora gossypiella. The sequence continues at coordinate 3,919,775 of NC_065425.1, read as the reverse complement.
GTATAAGAATTGTCACATTAACATAATCTTAAAGGCAGTCTTAAAGTTGAGATTAGTTTATTTATACCACGCTAAGGCCCATAGGTATAGGTAGTAGGTAAGAAGTATTGAACATATTTCAAGTACCTACTCATTTAATTCAAATTTAAAAATATCTTTGTTCAGTAGGTAGTTAAGCTTGGTTTTTCACTGTTTTCATTGCACTGCATCCATTGACCACAATGTACCTATTTATTATTGTTGAGCTCAATTCGTTTATCTATTGGACACAAATGAACACGAGGTTGAACAAATGATCATGGGGATGAAGAACGAATGCTCTGTGGGTTGGGATAAAATTTCTAATAAATTCCTTAAGAGTTTCAAAGATCTACTTATAAAACCCCTGACATTTATATTTAATCTTAGTCTTCACAGCGGTGTTTTCCCCACATGTTTAAAGCGTTCCATAGTTTTACCTATTTTCAAGGGCGGAGACAGGGGCTGTACGAACGACTATAGACCCATTTCCATTCTACCTGCTATTTCTAAGCTTCTTGAGCGCATCTTAAATTCCAGACTTATAAATTTCCTAGAGAAGAACAACCTTTTATCAAAAAACCAATATGGCTTTCGTCGAAAAAAATCCGCCAACGATGCAGTTCATAATTTAACTAATTATGTCTGCACTAATCTTGATGCGGGTAATAAATGTATTGGTATATTTTTAGACCTGGCTAAGGCCTTTGATGCAGTCTCTGTTCCTATTCTACTTAATAAACTCGAAGGTTTTGGCATTCGAGGCAATGAACTCACACTATTTAGGAGCTATTTGACTGACAGATATCAGTGTACATCGGTTGGAAGGTACGTTAGCTCTGCGCTTCCCATTACTTATGGTGTACCGCAAGGTAGTATTCTTGGTCCAACACTATTTTTAATTTATATTAATGACCTCTGCCAAATAGATCTCTCGTCAGGAAGCCTAATTTCATATGCTGACGATACTGTACTTCTATTCTCAGGTAAGGCTTGGCAGGATGTTTTCACTTATGCTCAAGGTGGCTTTGATAAAGTTTCTAATTGGCTATCAGAGAATGCACTTACCCTAAATGCTAATAAAACTAAATATTTAACTTTCTCAATTCGTAATGTCTCCCATCTTTTTCAAAACTTTAAAATTCTTAATCACACCTGCCGTATCTCTGAATCTGAATTTTGCTCGTGTCTAGCCCTTGAACGCTCCTCTACAATAAAATACCTGGGAATTATTGTAGATCACAATTTAAACTTCAATAACCACATTGAATTACTATGCGGTAGGGTTCGTAAGCTTATATATATATTTAAATATCTAAGACATGTTGCTGACAGAACACTATTGCGGCAGGTATATTTTGCTCTATGTCAATCACTGCTGACATATTGTATATCGTCATGGGGTGGGGTTCCTAAAACAAAACTTAAGTCCCTAGAGGTAGCTCAACGAGCAGTCTTAAAGGTTAGCTCTTTCAAACCCTATCTTTATCCAACACGGCTCCTCTATCAATCTTGGGAAGTTCTTACCGTGCGACAATTATTCATATTAAGCATCATACTCAGACAGCATTGTGAGCTAACGTATGACCCAGGTAGTCTATTGAAACGTAGGTGTGATGTAGTTTGTCACAGGTCTTCTAATTTTAGTACGGCCTTCTCAAAAAGGTTTTTCTGCTTTATAGGGGCCTACCTATACAATAAGTTGAATAAATATATATCAATATATTCGATGAATCATTATGAGTGTAAAACCAAAACAGCTAAGTGGTTACAAAAATTATCGTATGACGACACTGAAGAATTATTACATATTTTGTCATGATTAAAATAAATTGCAATTACATGTATATTATATATCAGTCAGACCCTTAAACTTATTTATGAATCCTTTAAAAATCTACTTTGTATTCAATTTAATGATTAGTTATAAGAACATTGTATTTACTCTTCTCACACACCCTCTCACAATCACTCACGTACACTTACATCTTACACAAAGAGAGGTTCACAACCTTTTGTATGATAGTAACTTTATTGTAACTTTTTTGTTGACTCTGTCGGAAACATAGGATTGTATGCTGGCTATATTTTTGTGTCTTTCTCCAGGAGAGAGGCATCATAGACTGAAATACAAGTATTTATATACTTAGTCGGCTATGGTACCTACTCAATTATATTCATGTCAATTATGCTTAACTTAAGGAAAACTATGTACCGATATTTTTGTCAATAAATATTATTATTATTATTATTATTATTATTATCGATTTTTATAACTTTTTCAATTATGAACAAATTGTGATGTAAACAAATAAATGATAATCACTGTCTTATTGACGTTGATAGTATTGGATTGCATCGAATGCGCAATTGGTGTAGTGCCTGCTCGGCGACGCGGACGGCGGGCGACTGGATCTTATCTATGCAACCATTGCAGCCATAAAAAAATAATGCTTTGTCCCTGTCAATCTGCGGCCGACCGGTGCGGGACCATTGCCTAACACACACACACGTACACACTCCTACATCTTATTCGTTCAAATATTTATTTTATTAACCTGCTCACGATTGTTTTTACTTGTTTTTCTTTATGAGTTTGCACAATATATAATTAATATATATTATACTTATTTACATCTATATTTTATTTTATTTGTAATTATATTATGTAGTAATTATATTATGATAATATCTAAGTAACCTATAATAGTAAGTAAGTATATGTACATATGGTGGCGCGATGTCCGTACTTCATTCATTACTCAGGTCTCACAGAATACCAGCGTCGCGGCTCACGCCGCGGCATAAGCTGAGTGAGGACCTTTTATACGGGACACCATCCACTACACATGGGTAAGCCGACATGACGTCACATTTTAATTTAGGTATAAGTTTCTGTGTTCGTTTTCCTTGTTTCTATATAGAAAATATTTCGTGTGTGCGTTGATTTCTGATGTGATGTCATTATAATGTATTAAGTATATGTAATCCGTGTCTGTGGTGTCCTAAATAATAAATGTTTCTTTCTTTCTAGTTACACTTTGAATTGTCAATTTTTACATAACGAACGTCTTATCCGCCTAAAACTACTGGAGCTTCTTCTTCGCAACCTCTACAGCCGAGGAAAAGGAGCCGCAAGGAAAACCTCTGCAAAGGACCCTAGATGTTCTAAATATACTTTCTCATTAATTTTATTAATATACTAACAAAGGTTTTCTACGGAATTCCATCCATATAGGTTCGAATTTTCCTGCCAAATACTTCCGACATCGCCAACACATTCCAGAAATTTCGTCGGCAACCAAATATGGCTGCTATTCCAAAAGTTATCCCGCAATGGAATCCTTAGCCGTAACTGAATGAAATGTGGGGATGTATAAGAATATAGATTAGGTAATAAGTAAGTTTATTTTAGGTAATGTTTATTTATTTTGTTTTATTTTCTTCGAAAAACCAACAGCAAAAGATATAATAGCTTATGTTACAATATTAATTAATGGGTTTTCGCAAATAACAACTTAATGGCCCCGATTCCTGCAGACACCGCCTAATTTTATTTTAAGTTATATCCGTCATTTTCATATCCGTCGAAAAGGAAAGGGACGGATGATTCACTTCATTCACAGCTCTTAATTTTAGGAAGAATGAGTAAATGAATGAATAACCCGGGCGAATCAAAAGGTACGTCGCTGGTATGCAATCCGTTTGACGTGCTGTCTACTTAACTGTGTCGGGTTATTGACGGATGTAAAATTTTTAGACGGTTGGTTTAGATTTGTGCTTAAAATTGACGTGTGTTCCTTAAATTTTATGCTTGTCGATTACCCGTCCCTTTCCTTTTCGGCGGATAAGAAAATGACAGATATAACTTAAAATAAAATTAGATGGTATTTACAGGAATTAGCACCATTATCTGTATGAGATGAAAACAGCAAACTCGCCAAAAAAATTCACGCCCCACCACTTGGAACCCGTTTAGACTACTCAGAAAAACCACAACTTAGCTGGTGCCTAATTTATTTAGGTATAGTATAATATTAAACAGATCCAAATCCGTATCACGTGACAATTCATTGAAAGATTTACTAGCTCTGCATATATAAAAATTTTGACGGAAATTAGTTGTAGCAATGGGAAGGAACAAAGGAGTGCTTAACCTAAGACGTCTACTAGGTATTTGGAGGTTAATGTGATATAGTAAGTGTATTGTTACGGAAGTGGGTTTCGGGATTGAAACGAAACTCACAGAGTCCAAGGAGAAACGAATTTATTCACTAAACACACGGTATAGCTTCCGCACAGGGCTTCGCGCTATAACTTCGGTACCGTTACTTTATTTCGCGACTTTCGAACACTGATTAAAACACTGTGTTTCACTTCCACTTCTTCTTCTTGCTCTGATCGCTTTAGAAACTGGGGGTAAAATGGCCATTGTTTGCATTGCGCACTTACTTTTATATGCGCAAATGTCAAATTGCAATATTGCTTTCTTAGATGAATTGCTTCGATGTGGCTATTTTAACCCCCCTGAACTGTCTCTCCTTGCTATTACCATTCCTTATATACCATATGGTCTGGTACTAGAATTCTTTTCGCGAATAATCTCGGGTGGAATCTCCCTGACCATTCTAGTAAAGACAAACAAGGACGCTGCTATACAACAGAAAAGGATGCCGCTGAAAAGGAAGAATTTACGATGATATTCCAGAAGTCTCTGGTTCTGAGCATAAAACAATCTGAACACAAGATACTTGTAAACAACGTTCACGCGACCGTGTCAAATAGTTCGGTAAATATAAATAAAATCTTCTTGTTTTATGTAATTATTTATTTGACCGAGTTAAAATGAGTCAATAGGTCCAAATGACGTTTCATATTGTGACAACCTCGGGAAAAATGAAGCAAACAGCGAATCATTTTTCCTTTTCTCACTCACACAAGAGAGCAGGTTTATAGTTTCTGGATTCTTATTTTAGCCTTCCTTCTATGTTTTAGTTATTATTCTGAGCTCTGGTTGCTGAGTTTGTTTATGCGATGTGACATTGTTAATTAATATTTTAGGTAATTCGGGGGTCGTAAATTTTGTGGTTTTTGTGTTTCAAGTGTAAACCAAAAGCATACGGGAACAGCGGGATTACTTTTAAATGACGAACTAATGTTATTTAAGTGATAGAAAATACTTTTATTGTACTTAAACTTTTACAAAACAAACAATCGTAATACATCGCCGATCAAAAGCATCGAGAATAGCGCGATATCAACGACAAGTGACAGTTCGTGGGGAGACGTCCAAAAACTCGAATACACATCTAACAATCAATAAGTTTAAAATAAAATCTTTAAGTATGAAATATTGCGATAAATAATTATTTAAAAGTGTTCAATAATTATTATAAAAATAATATATGATTATTAGGTACATTTAATACGTTAAAATTCTGTTTGCTAACACAAGAATGTTTTGGATGTTGTGAGAATGTTTCGAAAGTATGTGATCTAACCGATAAATGGGCTGGTTATGCCTTCGAGTTGGAAGGTCAGATTGCAGTTGCTTCTAAAAAGATTTTTTTTACGTAACTTATTGTAGATTTACCGCAGATGGCATTAACTACTTGGCCGGACAAATGGGGAGCGCTGAAGGCTCTCACCCGGTACAACGTTTAAGACAACAGGCCTGAGGGTGCCCAGTTGCTTCTATAAAGAACAGACCTGTTAATAACTTCAGACATAGAAAACAATATTAATAACTTCGTATAGAGCGGGAACTCTCGACCCCGCACCAATCCGTATCAGGTACCGACCTCACCCCCTTTGGGTTTTCTTAAGTTTTACTTACTTCTTACTGCCTCTGCACCTTCGCGAGATTATTGTAACGTATAAATACAGGGTGTTAGTGACATCGTAACAAAAACTTTGAGGGGTGATTGAGGCCATGATTCTGAGACGATCATCATCATCATCATCACCAGCCCATTAACGTCCCCACTGCTGGGGCACGGGCCTTCCCTATGGATGGATAGGGAGATCGGGCCTTAAACCACCACGCGGGCCCAGTGCGGATTGGTGGTTATTAACGACTGCTAATGCAGCCGGGACCAACGGCTTAACGTGCCTTCCGAAGCACGGAGAAGCTCGAGATGAAAACTTTTTTTTTGTGGTCACCCATCCTATGACCGGCCTTTGCGAAAGTTGCTTAACTTCAACAATCGCAGACCGAGCGCGTTAACCGCTGCGCCACCGAGCTCCTGAGACGATATCAAGTGGAATTTTCCGTCGCAAAAGTATGGAATTAAAAATAATTAAAAAAAACACAAAAATTTTCAGGAATATTCAGACTGAAAATTCCACTTGATATCAACTCAGAATCATGGTCTGAACCATCCCCCTCAGTATTCGTTACGGTGTCACTAACACCCATACCTACTTGTATGGCTACCGTATGTACTTGTGTGGGGTGTAAGTGACATCGTAACGAATACTGGGGGGGGGGGGGATTGATGATTCAGCTGATTATTCTGAGTTAATATCAAGTAGAATTTTCCTTCGCAAAAATATATAATTGAAAATAATTAAAAAAAAATAAAAAAAAACATGAATTTTGCGACGAAAAATTCCACTTGATATTAACTCAGAATCATGGTCTGAATCATCCCCCTGAGTATTCGTTACGATGTTACTAACACCCTGTATGGAATGCCTTTTTGTGAATAAATAAGTAAAATAACCATCCATCACGTTGGTCTAACAGAAAGCTCGGTAAGTGCTCGGTGAGTGGTGGGTACTTAGTACATCTTGCCATAGACGTACCTCTGACTACCCTGATTGGAATATAGTCGTGAGCTTATGTGTGGTATGTACTAAAATAAATAAATAAGTATAGTTGATCAATTTCCCAAAACATAATATATGATAAATCCATAAAGAAAAATGCTAAATATAAAAAAGGCATATACGTTTTAAGAGGATATTTCCGTTAAAAGGAAAATATACTAACCAAAGGAATTTATTAAAAACGTACCTTATGCTAATGATGTTACAAAAATATTTTCTTGTAAGCAATACGTATTTTAGTATCGTTTCAAGTAAAAAGAAACCGTTTATACCGAATAACTTTGATATTTTGCCTTAATTAAATGTATTATACTTTCAATATATACTTGCTTTTTTCTTCTTCTATCGTGTGGGTTAGTAGGTGGATTACCAACCTCATCAACCCTGGTGTCAGGGTTATTATTGAGCCACCAAAGGCCCCTGACATGACACATGTAACGACTACGTACTTACATCAGTAAATAGTAACCGGGACCAACGGCTTAACGTGCCTTCCGAAGCACGGATCGTCTTACTTTCGGACAATCAGAGCCCTTAACGTTCTAACCAGACTAACGGATTCAGTGGTCTAGTGGTTGAGCGTTGGGCTCACGATCTGGAGATCCGGAAGTTTTTTGGACAGTATTTCCATACAAACTCGAAAGAAAACTTTCGTTTTGACGTTTCGTAAAAAGTATCTCATTTGACTTGGTAGTTAAATAGCCTATAATGTATGAACAAACATGTATTTGGGGATCCAGGCGGGATGTTATGTTATGTAAAAAAAAAAAACATTTTACAAGATTGTGCGGCAGCCCATTACTGCTACTGCGCGAGCATACATCACCATATAAAGACCATCACACCGCAAGCACCGACAAAACCCTCGTAATTCCAAAACAGACATTTTTTTAAATCCTTAAAGGGAAAATATGCTCGAACCGCCCTTTCAGTGTTACTTAGCATATTTTTTTATTACAAATGTCTCGTCATACGCTCCAAAGTTTTAGCCTTACGAAATATGGCCCACATCACTGTATGGCAGGGTTATCATAAAAATTCGGCGCAAAGAGAATAAAACGAGCACATGAAATATAAAAGCGCAGGCGGGTGTTATGAATGCTTCGTCACTGGAGGAGGGTTCTGTGTGATTGAAGCATTTATTTGTACCTTTTTTGGCCTTGGTATTATTCACTACTAGGCTGGAGGAATGGGGAGCACTGGGGAATTGAACATGGGAAAAACATATTGATAACTTGTGTATGAGGTTAAATAGGTTTTCATATGCACTATGGAGATTGTCTAAGGTGGTTAATCGGGGCGCAGTAATAGTTGCTTACCATGGATTCGTTGTTTCCATCTTAAGATATGGGATAATGTTCTGGGGCAATGCCACACATAGTAATAATGTCCTGATAGCACAAAAGCGTTGCGTCCGAGCGATTTGTGGTTTAAAGCGCACAGATTCCTGTAAGCCACATTTTGTACGTTTAAAGCTGCTTACGGTACCATCACTGTACATTTTTGAAACAGTTTTGTTTGCAAAAACCCACTTAGCATACTTCAATAAAGTAGAAAGTGCGAGGCGGTATCTTAAACTGAGACTGGTCAGTTGTAAAAGTACCCTGTTTCACAAAAATATCTGTGCCATGGCGCCAAAACTTTATAATAAGTTGCCACATGAAGTTCTGCAGTACACAAATGTCAAAGAGTTTAAAAACCATTTATTAAAATTTCTGGTAACGAAGGCGTATTACAGTGTGTCAGAGTTTTTAAATGATACCAGTTTATAAAAATAAGACAAATCATAAAATATGCAATGAAGATTATATTTACTTGTCAATTGATTTATTGTTTAGATATTTATTATTATTTTAGTTAGGTATTATTGTTTTTAAATATGTGGATTTTTTTTTATTGGTTACTTTTAATTATAAATTGAAATTAATGATTGATATTATTGATATTATATTATTCTGCATGACATTTAGGAATTATTATTATTGAGTTTAAATTTGAATTATATTATTTAATTATATTATTATGTTGATTTAGTTTGTTTTATGCATGACAATTTTAAATTCGTATGCCAATTCTTGGCTGAATGTGCTGAGACCGATGACAACACTGTAACCCTGTAATATAACTGTAATAATTATCTTGTAACACGCAACATTCACGAATAAATATTTTTGTATTTTGTATTTGAAGTAACACAAAATAAGACAACGTGGCCGATGGTGCCCCGCTGAGAGGAACTCTGGTTCCGGGCATTATGGATGTCTGATAGGATGATGTTTGAATGAACACAATGGTTCTATGCAGGTTGAAAGACAAAACGGGTCTTCTTCTTCTATCGTGTGGGTTATGAGGTGGAGTACCAACCCCATCAACCCTGGTGTCAGGGTTACTATTGAGCCGCCAAAGGCCCCTGACATGGCTCATGACATGTAACGACTACTTACTTACATTAGTAAGTAGTTACCGGGACCAACAGCTTAAAATGGGTCTGAAAATACATAATAGAAGAAATAACATTTTCACAACTTTGGCGAAAGGAAATTCTACTTGATATCAATTCAGAATCATGCTTTGTATTATATTCCAAAGTTTTCGTTACGATGTCACTAACACCCTGTAGTTATTAGCTTATTCAAGTAGGAAACTGCTGTTCGGACATTAATAGATTTTACAAGACACATTGGTGGATTAGCTACGAATGTAATCCATAAAAGAAAAGGGTTGGTTGTTTAAAAAAAATAATGGTTGAGAACGAATACCTTTTCCTTTTTTCGACTGAATACGCCCCAGATTTATGATTTCAGGGGAATTTTAAAATTGCTCAATTATTTTGGCAACAGGCGTGGAATTGGATTTATTCGATAAGGTGTTTTATTGGACAACGTTATTGCTGGAATGGTATTGTTTTAACCCGGTTTTAACGTTTCTTATTTATTTTCAGAAAAAATGATCTTTTTCACTGATTTACTATAAATAAATAGACTCACAGACGCTAAAAGGATTTTTTCTAAAAAAGCGCTCAAATTGTGTTGTATGTTACTTGCGCTAAGTTATTTAAAATCTTCTGTCTTAAGTGCAACCAGTTAATCTATTACTTTGCAAACTGATTGGACTTTTGCACCTTATCGTATATCCATCGCAAGATGAACTAAGTACCCACACCTCACCGAGCTTTCTGTTAGACCAACGTGAAAGGTGGTGAGCCGTATCGGCGTCTATAATGGCCGAGCAAAGTGTGTCAGTGAAAACTGCACTTAAGTTATATTAATAACTCATTAGTGCAAGTTCGGTACCGGGGTCGGACAGTAAGTATGTAGACTTTACATAACTCATGTCAGGGGCCTTTGGCGGCTCAATAATAACCCTGAAACCAGGGTTGATGGGGTTGGTAATCCACCTCATAGCCCACACGACAAGAAGAAGGTACCGGGGTTTAAACCGACGCTCCTCTTTGAGAAGCACTCGGTTTTAACGAGAATCAATTTTCCGATTTATGAGTGCTTACAGGAAACTTGGATCCTCTGACAGAGATGATATTGGACATGCTCCCTGGAGTATCTCGTAATCCTGTTTTCAGCTTCGCACTCAGTTTCATAAACTTCAGAGGCGAGCGCTTTGAAAAACTAAGCTTCTGCAATGATTGGATTTCTATTCGAAATTTTTCATTGGAAATTGAATCGCTGAGTCTAAAGTTATTCAAGTTGTTTTAACGTTCACTTTCACATTTAGTCCAACTACTTGGATTATGAAGTTGTTAATTAAGTTAGAAAGCAGAATTTAAATCTGAAAGTTTTAAATATTAATATTCTCTTTTTTCTGTCGTGTATATTATAGACGGCTCACTTCGTTGGTCTAACAGAAAGCTCGTGGGTACTTAGTTTACCTTGCCCTAGTTTGTAGATCCCTAGTTTGGTTAGGACGTTACAGGCTGATCACCTGATTGTCCGAAAGTAAGATGATCCCTGCTTCGGAAGGCACGTTAAGCTGTTGGTCCCAGTTACCACTTACTAATGTAACGTAGTCAAAAGGGGAAAATATAAGCTATTTAATTCTTCTTCTATTGTGTGGGTTGTGAGGTGGATTACCAACCCTATCAACCCTGGTGTCAGGGTTACTATTGACCCGCCAAATTGCATTGTGATGGTTGTACCTCTGAGCTTATGTTATGTTCTCTCGTGTGGATTGTGAGATTAGTAACCGACTCAATCATCATTGGTATTGGGGTTATTATTGAGAAGCCAAAGGCCAATAAAATCATTGCTATTTTAACACGTTGACAGTCCAGTGATCCATATACGGGTCATGACGGACTAGCTTCATACCTCCGTGACCCATACGTGACCCATACACTTGGTAACAAAGGTTGAAGTAATATGCGGGACTTACAAGGAAGTCAAAACGTTTTGTATGGGGACTGTCAACGTGTTAAAAGTAAGGTAAAGCAGTGAAAGGTAATGGTGCTAATTCCTGTAAATACCATCTAATTTTAATTTAAGTTATATCTGTCATTTTCTTATCCGCCGAAAAGGAAAGGGACGGGTAATCGACAAGCATGAAATTTATGGAACACACGTCAATTTTAAGCACAAATCTAAACAAACCGTGTAAAAATTTTACATCCGTCAATAACCCGACACAGTTAAGTAGACAGCACGTCAAATGGATTGCATACCAGCGACGTACCTTTTTAATTCGCCCGGGTTATTCATTCATTTACTCATTCTTTCTAAAATTAAGAGCTTTGAATCATCCGTCCCTTTCCTTTTCGACGGATATGAAAATGACGGATATAACTTAAAATAAAATTAGGCGGTGTCTGCTGGAATCGGGGCCAATATCAACTCTTTATTATTTACTGTCATCATGTTTAAGTGAATATGCCACCATATTAAATTTAAAAAAAGAAATAACGAACATTCATAGAAAATAATTGCAAAAGTTTATTGTGAATAATTACGTCGAATTAAATTTAAATGAGAACTGGCCGAAAGGAAATTCAAAAGTTATTAAAATTCCTTGTCAAAGAAAGTTTAATGAGATTGACGATAATTTAAATAAAAAAATTGTATTGTTTTGTGCTTCATCTGTAATGATGATTGCTTATTATTTTTTTATTACTGCATGAGGAAATGAAACCGCGTGATGTGCCTTTTTCAAAAAAGTGGGTATATTTTGTATAATATTTTACCTATATAGTAAAACTTTAGAAATTATTATGTCGTGGCCAGATCATAGAATTGACCATTTCATGAAATGATCGACCATTTCATGAAATGGCCGTATTTCATGAAATGGCCAACTTCAATTGACCATATCGTTTAAACGTCAGCGTTTAATGATATTTCCATCCACGTTTGGCCATATCATTAATGTAGGGTGTCCATGATAAGTGGTGTAATAAAAACGCGAAATAAGGTAGGAAATAATGTATTACTCTAGTAAAGTACAAAAATGTTTAAAAGTCAAATAAAAATTAAAAAGTCATTTTCGATTAACGGAGTGTTGATGTAGTTGACATATACGCCGTAACTGCATCTCGCTTTGAAGTCGTTGTCATATTTTTTGACACTATTTCATGCCATTGGTCATCATTCAGTATACTTTTCGTGTGTAAGATAAACAAACTGGCGGCGTAGGGGTGGCCCTAGGGCCACCCCCGCCTCACCCTAACCTACCGTTATGCCTTGTAAAAATTTAAAAAAAAAGGATTATGATAATTTAAATTATGACAAAAACATTTATGCGTTTTAATAGAATCCCGTTTCAAGTAGTTAATGCCATCTGCGGCAAATCTACAATAAGTCACGTCAAAAAAAGAAACTTTACGGACAGTAGGATCGTCTATATTTTTCTTTTTTAAAATTAATATCTCTTCATTCGCAGTTTTAATTATATCATATTTTGAAATCCAATAATAGTCCATTGATTTACGTAGCGTGGTCACTCGACCTTCATTATTTGCCATATAACCTAAAAATAAAAATAAAGTTGCTGTCTACTGTTAATACGAGTTTTTCTTTTAACCTTAGTGTCAAAACATTGCTTCAATGCACTTTTATCTTGTATTTGCTCATTATTATTCGTATTATTCGCGTTCACACAAGAATAATTATTGTCCGCCGCCATTATGCAAAACATAAACAAAGCGACACCAGCGCCACTACCGGTGGATAATGTTACTATTTTACGATATGATCGCTAACGTTTGGCCATATCATGAAGTAATCATGCATTTAGTTGGTCATATCGTTAAACGTTTTGTGTTCATTGATCTGGCCAAACCACATCATGATGTGGCCAACGAATGTTGTTCTATTTCATGAAATACGACCATTTCATGAAATGGTCGATCATTTCATGAAATGATCAATTCTATGATATGGCCACGATAATTACATAGTAAAACCATCGACAAATATTTATCGATTAATATTTATTTATCTACTTTTCTCGATTTTCTACTTTTATTTGGAGTCGGCGGTGGTAATAACCTACCTTACCTACCTACCTTTACCTACATGTACCTTTGAGTTATCTAAATCGAATGAGAAATTTTCCAGGCTATGTTCGCCAAAAACAATGTACATAGATGGCGTTGTGATAATTACATATTTTCTCATTGTTCGGATAGATAATAATTCAAAAATATATATGGCAGAGGCATATATAAAAATAATTATTGTTGCTTGATATTTGGATCAGATATGGTATAGAATTATGTTGCTACCTAAATTGCCTCTATTTGTTTAGATCAGAGTAATAATTGGTGAAAGATGTGTTGTGCCTGGCTGTAATAACAATTCATCATTCATACCCAAAACAAAGATAAAAGATGCATACGACTGTTAAACATGAAATGCGAAGGTTCATCATCATCATCATCAGCCCATTAACGTCCCCACTGCTGGGGCACGGGCCTTCCCTATGGATGGATAGGGAGATCGGGCCTTAAACCACCACGCGGGCCCAGTGCGGATTGGTGGTTATTAAGGACTGCTAATGCAGCCGGGACCAACGGCTTAACGTGCCTTCCGAAGCACGGAGGAGCTCGAGATGAAAACTTTTTTTTGTGGTCATCCATCCTGTGACCGGCCTTTGCGGAAGTTGCTTAAGTTCATCAATCGCAGACCGAGAGCGTTTACCGCTGCGCCACCGAGCTCCTCGAAATTAGAAGGTTAAACGAAGGGAATTCTGTACAGCGCCATCTATATTCTTATGGGGAACGTAGTTTGAAAAGTTCCCCATTGCATCTTATTTTAAGTAGAGAACCCTAAAATGAAACAAAATATATTTGGTTTAATATATATAGTTTATTTTGACTAGATACTCGTAATTAATACCAAATTCCAGCTTTGGTTTATATCCTTTCAAGGGCTAACTACACAGCTGATATTAAACATTCAGATAGAATATTATTTACAACAATATAAATAGAATCTAATACTTTACGGCAGACACTTCATAAGTAATTAAATTATATAAATATATTCATATTTAACCCATTCTTATGATATAACGGATACAATTTATACTTAATATATAAAAACATATATATTTATAAACATATTTATAATTACAAAATATTAAGACTATACGCAGCAACTCATATAGAGCACAATTTATATTTTATATAACAATTAGGTATGTACAATAGAGCATTCTGTAAACTGTAGAGTATTCTGTAGAATGAGTATTTAAGGATTAATTTTATTTAATGAAGAACAACCTCCGTGGTTTAGTGATTAAAGTAGTGGGCTTACGATCTGGAGGTCCGGGTTAGATTCCCGATGCGGACATAGTCGAAATCACTTTGTGAGACTGTCCTATGTTTGGTAAAGGACTTTGCAGGCTTGAATCACCTGCCTGTCCGAAAAAGTAAGATGTTTTCGTGATTGGGAGAGCACTTGAAGCCGTCGGTCCCAGCTATTAGCCGGTAAAAAACACCCCATCAATCCTCAATGGAGCAGCGTGGTGGAGTAATATATAGGCTAGTTATGTTATGTTTAATGAAAGATTGCAAGTACTTCTTATGTCTATACGGTATATGAAATCAGACCTAATGATTATGTGCACAAGTAACATAATACTGACAATATATAAGGATGACATTCCTGAAGATTGTCTGAAAACGATGTGGTGTGGTTCTATTTGTACCCAAAAGGCGATAAATATGCGAATATAGCAGATACAAAAAATAGACTAAATATTCTTTCAAGTGATATGTGCTATTAAATGTACTGGGGGGCTAAAAAGTCCACATCGAAACAATTCATTCAATAGCAAAATTGCAATTTGACATTTGCGCAAAGCAAGTGCGCAATGCAAACAAAATGTCAAATAGCAATATTGCTTTTATAGATAAATTGCCTTGATGTGGCCTTTGTAACCCCCCTGTTTAGATGTATACTCACAGATATCTTATGCCGTTCGAGCCGTGGCAGCCCATTCGGAAGAACGCTTGACTCTGTGAGGGTTCAAGTTCGAATCAGATATGAATTTCTTTAATCAATGAATTTCGAACTCGACCATTATACATATAGACGGAGATACGGCTCATTACCTGAAATTTTCGTATAACATAAAGCTCGGTCGAGCGTGGTGGGTAATGGATAGGTATACTTGTACCTCTGGATAGCCAATGAGGCACTTTCCAATCGGCGTTCCCCAAAATACGATAGATGGCGTTGTTAACTTTTTTCTTTGTTTAAACTTCTAATTTCATGGATAACAGACGATGCATCTTTTATCTTTGTTTTTAGGTATAAATGATGACCGCTTTTATTACACCAAGGTACTATTACAACTTCCGCCTATTATTATTCTGATCAAAATAAAGAGAAGCAATATAGGTAGCAATATCATTCTATACATAATGTGATTCAAATACCAACCAACAATTAGTTTTGTATATGCTTCTGCCATAACATTATTATTTTTTGAATAATTATGTACCCTAGCAATGAGAAAATAGGTAATTATCACGTTAAAAGTAAACAACGCCATCTATCGTGTGTAGGGGAAATATAATCGTGAGCTTATGTGATGTTATCGAAAAACACTTTTGTGATTACATACGTGAAGATGAAGAACGTTTACTTCATCATTTTTACGTTATTAATTCGTGGTAATACTAATACCTGTATGTTTTCCTACGAAGTATACATTGAATTATACAACAATATTTATCTAAAGACTATTTATAAAATGTATTCTTTATATTTGTTTGAATAAGTATATATATACTATGCTTTTTGCGCTTTATATTATTTTGAGACACTGGAAATGAGTATGTACAGATTTCTACAAGGTTTTATGATATGTTCTAAGATATTTTAAATATACTCAATTATGTGTTTTCATTATACATAAATTTACATATTTTTGAAACTTGACGTGCAAAGTTGAAGGAAAGTAATCGTATTAATAGTTAAACGGACAATTAATTGAATACATTAACTTTCTGAAAGTTTCATGTATGGTCTGGGGGAAAAGAGGGCAAGAAATTTACATGTCACTTTAAACTTTTTTTTACTCTACAACGAAGTATTTAAATAAGTCAGGTGTACGCTAAACGTGCACTCTCGAGGGCGATTGAGCGGCTACTGGTTGTCTGGTAACATCTTTGTCGCCGTGTGCGCACTTCCATTGTACGGAGCGACAGTAGCCTCGTGTGCCTGTTCCCAAACTCGCGAATCTGCGTTTCCATTGACGCGGAGCTGTGCGGAGATGAGCGGAGATGTTCAGGAATCGACCAGTCACCGTGAGGGAGACAGTGGCAGAGCGTCTTCGTTTTTCGTTCTCTCGAATGCTGTGATTGGTCAAATCCGCACACCTCCGCTCTTCTCTGGCCATCTCCGCTTCAGTAGAAACCCGGCCTAAAAGCGCGCATCTCCCGGCTGTAGCACTGTAACGTGTGCGCATGTGTGCAAACTTGACGTGTGAGACAAATTAGTTACGCAGACTTGGGCTTTAACTCTAAAAAAAAACCGCGCCCCACCCTGCTAAGCCCGCTAAAGTACTCATGTAACTCGAAGCTCTTCTCACATATCGCTTATATAAGGCTTAAAAAATAGTCAAGATCATTTTATCTATTCTCTATATAGAAATAAGTATAGACTTTACTTAATAAGCCTCTTGAAGTAGATAATTAATAAACTCTCGAAGCCCCGTCGCTCCTTCAACTTTGCGTACCGTTTCAAAAGATTAATACGATGTATATTTTATATTAACACATTATATTACAAAATTTATAACTAATAAAGTTCATTAGCGCTTTTCCCCATTAATTAAAGTACATTTTTCAATAACATACTCGTCTACTTCTTGGTTAGTGGAAGGGAAAATATCAGAATAACTTGTTTATTCTAATGAGGCTTTGATAGAAGAAAATTAAAGGAGATAGGTAATTAATTAAGTCTACGAACTTTATAATTATGTTGTTTCTTTTTTGAATGATGAATGGAAAAGTTAATTACCTACTAAATAACACAGGCATAAAGGT
Source organism: Pectinophora gossypiella (assembly GCF_024362695.1). NCBI lineage: Eukaryota > Metazoa > Arthropoda > Insecta > Lepidoptera > Gelechiidae > Pectinophora > Pectinophora gossypiella. The sequence goes on along the minus strand of NC_065425.1, from coordinate 3,902,425 downwards.
GGGTACATAATGAATAATATTATTTATTTTTTCGACTAATATACGAATTTAAATTAGGAATTACATAAAAAATAAGTAGGATATTTTATTATGCTTTGAAGTTTTACACCAAATATTTATGGTTTTATGTGTGTATTAACCTCATTAAAATTGAAACAAGTTAAGAATTCATACACAGCTCTACTACAATCGTGCTGTTTACATAAAGTGCAAATATGGCTAATTATTAGATATTACATACATTTTTTTCTAATTTTCATACATTTATGGATTTTGCGAATACTGGTACATATAATAATTCTTGAATATTTCCTATTTTTTAAGAAAACGATTATGTTGAATTGACATAATTCTATAATTATAGTAATTTATATTAAGGATCGGACCTTCGGCCATGTGAGAAGGTATAAATATTTATGTATTTAAAATACACTTACATTATAATTATACGGAATTTGTGATACGACTAGAATTACTCTAAATTAAATTCAATTTCCTTTTATAATTAATACTAACATAATTCATATTTACATAATCACTTCGTAGACTAAAATATTTACAAAAGTATCACAGGAATGTTAATATGTGAAAGTGGGTGTGTTTGAAACTAAAATATAAGTGAAATAATTTAATGTTATTTAGGTACGTAGATGTGAAAAGGAATATTATTTATGCTGCGTATTTCACTTGCGGTCCAGAGAGGCAACGCTGCAAGCATAATGGGTACGTTCGGGCGGGACTTGTTTTCCGAAGGGCTTTTTGACGCCTGATAATATATTTGTGTATTTTGACGTATTTTTGTGTAGGTTTTTAATTTGACTTTGTTATATTTTTTATTAACATTTTAACTATTAGTGAGTAAGTAACAATTTGATGAATAAATTTTAAATACGTACGTACTTAATCGATTTTTTGGAAAAATCACTTTTCTTGTGTTTTTGTTCAAAAAATGACTCGATTTCTTTAAATAAGTTTTGTTCCGGGTAAAAGGTCATGCAATTATTTACTTTAATTCATTCCTTTTTTGTCGAGGTTTTGTTAACAAAAGTCATATTCAAATGTGATTTTTGAAAAAGGCGTTTACATGGTTTTCTCTATAAGGTAACAATTTAAACATCCATAATCCAATAAAAACCGCGCATATAATATACGTAAAAATATAATTTTATATTGAAGTAAATAACGAAAATATGTGTATGTGAAATCAGTTTATGATAACTGCTGTCTGGATATTTTATGACCAAACTTGTTTTGAAGTTTTAAATAAGTTATTTTTTTATATTATTTATTATCTACATCTTGAAATTATAGGAGTATAGGTGGTCGATTGGAAAAATATTCTACGTCTTTCGTTTATCTTTTGTACAATCCAATACTACAATGAATTTGTGGTCTGTTATAAGACCGAATGTTAGCGTCAAAATGGCGGGACCAACTTAATGTTGAAATTCCATATTCTCTTCTATCGTGTGGGTTATGAGGTGGAGATACCAACCTCATTAACCCTGGTATCCGGGTTACAATTGCGCCGCCAAAGTCCCCTGACATGGCTCATGTAACCACTACTTACTTACATCAGTAAGTAGTAACCGGGACCAACGGCTTAACGTGCCTACCGAAGCACGGATCATCTTACTTTCGGATAATCTGGTGATAAACCAGTAATGTCCTAACCAAACTAGGGACCACAAAGTAATTTTTGTGATATCTCCCCACCGGGAATCGAACCCGGGACCTCCGGATTGAGCCCAACGCTCAACCACTGGACCACGGAGGTCGTTCCTCCATATTGATAAATATAGTACTGTAATAGTACTATTTGGTACCTAAACTAAGAAGTTTTAGTCCTTTCTCATTGAAAAGATATACACGTATATCTGCCATTACATTGTATTTTTAAATAATTAAGTAAGTACTCGAATAATGAGAAAATAGGTAAATTAAAATAGGTAGGTGGGTATTGAAGGGAAGAGAGGAAGGGGTAGACCTAGGAAGACGTTTATGAAACAAATAAAAGAGAGGGAGGGAGGTGAAGGTTTTGGCGAGAAAGGAAGGAATGGCGATTACTCCACCGATAAGTGCGCAGCTCTTAAATTGAGAGAGAGAGAGAGAGAGAGAGAGAGAGAGAGAGAGAGAGAGAGAGAGATAATTATCACGATAAAACTCCACAGCGCCATCTTTATTAGTTTTGGGGAACGTAGACTGAAAAGTCTCTGTTTGGGCCCGCCATTTTGATGCTAATGACCATATTACTTATACTTATCATAATCTTCCCAGTATGTCTCCTTTTTAATCTTCACTACACAGTCCACAGTTAGATATTATTTTTAGGTTATTTAAGTTATTTTTTTCGACATATTATAACTTAAAACTCCTTCAAACTACCCCTAGGTATTTCTTCTGTGATAATATTCGATCTTTCCACATAAAAATATACGTAGACTGAATATCATACAACCTTATCAATAAAAAATAAACAAGCGGTGAACATGACATGTGTTTAAGAAGGTATTCGACATCCGAGAAAAATCCAATAATAATCCAATTTTATCAAATAATCCGGTCTTCTTATATCGTGTGGGTTGTGAGGTGGAGTACCAACCTTATCAACCTTGGTGTCAGGGTTACTATTGAGCCGCCACAGGCCCCTGATATGGCTCATGTAACGACTACTTACTTACATCAGTAAGTAGCAACCGGGACCAACGGCTTAACGTGCCTTCCGAAGCACAGATCATCTTACATTCGGACAATCTAGTAATCCGGTTAAACTTTGCTTGACTGTCAAATACTTGTGTAAGTATTTGAAGTCACGTTCACCGCTTGTATATTTTTTGGTAAGGTGGTTAATAAAAAAATTGACAAGTCAATTGTTAACTTATTAAATATCTGTTTTGTTCAGTGTCTAGTGATTATCTCGTCTATTTTTAACCTTTTTATTTTTGCTTCATTCAGTAGGAATTACGAACTAAATATATTCTAACTTTTACATTATAAGTACTGTACACTTTTCTTAAACGACATCGCTTTTGTCATGTAGCCCGTTGTCGCTACTGCCTTCTTCTTGTCAGATGTGGTACTCTCGCAGTGGCTTCACGGATTCGGCTGAGGAGCGCGGAGTGGGGTCAACGCCCGATAGACCTAGAGAGCCGCTTCTTCGTACCTGTGAAGAGAACTCTTGTCAATTTATGCTCTCCTGATCCGAGGCCTAGTCGTATAACTAGTTTCTACTATAATCAACATTCTTATGATTTTTAGCGCCATGAAAATATCAATCTGACCCTAGTCTCTCCTCTTTTCTTGTATCGTATGGGTTGTGAGGCGAATTACCAACCTCATCAACTTTGGTGTCAGGGTTATTATTGAGCCGAAAATGTAAGTAAGTAAAATTACTGAAATTGCATAATGCGTTTACGATAGATTGCTCGTTGCGGCGACTTCAGAACCGAGATTCTAACATTGTTTTCACAAAAATATTATTTTTTCCTTTTTATTAGACAGATTTTGAAGTGGGTTTAATCTTTTAAATTACTTTTTGATTGGTTGTAAACGACGTTTTAGCTAATTACACGGTAAGATTTCTACATAGAAACTGAATTACTCGAACCATCCCTTATTCAACAGTCGTTAAGAATTTTAGGATTTGGTAAAGGTAGGTTCAAGAACAAAAGAGCTAGAAGAAAAGAAGCATGGTTAATGCTACACCAACTTCCTGTAATGGAGGGGCACACCAAGAAGATTGGAAGGTGGTGGTGTCTTTTGTGATTATGTGAAATGGGTATTGTGTGTTTTTATGTGTGAAATTACACATTGAACTATGCTTTACTAAAATCATTTCAAAAATCGAATGAACTTTTTCTCGTCGAACCCTAACGTCAGATGGAAGGTGCAAGTGTAGATAAGTGTTTTAAATTGGTAAAAAAAACAAATACTTATACTTAGAAAACAGAGGTTAAAAAGTATATTGTAAAACAAGGGAAGTGTAGGTAAACCGACGGTGGGAAGTTTAAAAAGTGCAAAACTCTCACATTTACATGACAGCTACAAAACAAGCCAAGTAAACATACTTAAATAATGTTTAATACCTCCACAAAAGCGGTTACTGAAAAAATAATAAATCATAATGAAAAACAAACTATTAACTAAAATTACTATGCGTAAATTACTATGAAGAACATTTTACATTTTAAAACTAATTTAAAAAGTGTGATTTTAACGATTATAAAATATTTATTATGCACTTTTAAAACAATAATAACTTTTTAAGTACACAAGAGAAACTAAAAGTTAAAAATAATAAAAATGTTACTAATGTACAGTTTAATAGATATAAAGAAAGTTGATCTATAAAGGTCCGTGTCTATTACAACGTATCATTTCAGGACCGTATCCGTCCTGGCACCTACGCCTGGCACAGACAAAAAAATATTATTTTTATGAATTTCTATGGCGCAACGCCCACTAGACCGTTCCGTCACCGACTAACACCATAGCGTGTCATGTCATGCACGGACCGGCCAGAACTCCCAGTACATACGGGGATAGAACGGGGTTGCTCCGTTACAGAGAGAGAGAGAGAAAGAGAAATGTTTATGTTACAGTGGGCACAGTAGTGTCCGGCACGCGCCGGTCCGTACCTGGCACGGTCCTAGTATGATACGGTGTAATGTGCACAGACCTTAAAATTTTTTTTATTTTAAATCTCTAAATTCTATAGTTTAGAAATAAAATATTTTTTAAAGTAGTACTTAGTTTTGCAGGCCTGTGTATTAGCATGTCTGATCTCATTGCTACTTTACTTTTGATCGTTGTTCCTTTTTCTATTATGACCAATATGATAATACTCAACTCTTTTTAGGAGTTGCATCTCAAACGTCTACACATATTAAAAAAATAATAATTTCAAAAATCAAATTAGGAAATAAAATTTAAAATTGGAACGTACCACTAGCGTTTTCGTTCCGAAGTCGGTGACGAAGTTGTCGTTTCTCGTTGGCGTATGGGCCCTCACGCTTTGATACCCACAACAGGGTGGATACCGAGATGTGAGAATTTTCTTGAAGGCTTCTCGGAATTCAGTGTTGAATATCGAGTAGATGATCGGGTTGAAAGCTGAGTTGGAGTACCCGAGCCACGTGAGGATCTTGAAGGCCAGATCTGAAACGACAGTTGTGTTCTACATTGATGGTATAATAGAAGATGTACATGATCATCATCATCTCCCTCCCATCATCCTGTTTTTCACAGGGTCCGCTTACCTAACCTAAAGATTTTACAGGTCCGGTTATTTACAGAAGCACTGCTTGTCTGACCTTCCAATCCGCGAAGGGAAAACCAGCCCAATAAAGGTTAGTTCACATACATAATGATCAGAAGCTGTATATAATGTTAGATGGAAATAAATCGATAGGCTAGGAAAATCCCTACTCACAGCATGGCTAATATTAGATCACTTCCTCTTCCTATATCGTGTGGTTGTAAGGTGCATGACCCTGGGGTCAAGGTTATTGTTGAGCCGCCAAACACCCCTAAAATGACGCAAGTAACCACTACGTACTTCAGAAAGTAGTAACCGGGGCCAACGGCTTAGTACGTGCCTTCTAAAGCAACCAAACCAACCAATAATGTCCCAACCAAATTGGAGATCACAAACTGATTTTTGCTGATTTATACTGTTGATTGATTAAAGAGAAGGCGAACGTCGTGTCTTGTAAGGAGGTGAAGGAATTGGGCTTTGATAGACAAGAATGGAGAGCAGGGCTCTTAAATTAGTGATGATGATGAAGCTGTTGGTCCCGACTATTAGCCGTAAATACCTCCAACCAATCCGTAGTGTAGCAGCGTGGTGGACTATGCTTCATACCCTCTCCGGTTTATTGAGGAGACGTATATACGCTGTTTATCTTATGAATTACTTTTTTTATTATTCACTGACAAATACAAATACTGACAAATAAAATATAAATAAAAATAAATGTCATTGGTAAGTACATTAATTAAGTGTATACATTTATTATTACAAAGAAAGTCATTAAATTCATAGAATATGTTCTTAAATAACCGCTCTTTTATGAGCTTTTTACAAGATTGGGTGGACGCTGCATCCAGTATTTCCGGTGGTAAGCGGTTTTATACAGATGGGCCTATTCTATAACAGATTGCTCACTCTTTTTTTAATTTGTGTTGGGGTGTTACCAATTGGTTATTTTTAGATTTAGCAGGTTAACACACAATGCGGTCGTGTGCATGGCCGCGCGGTGAGGCGATGCTCGTGTGTTAAAAATCTACGATTTACATCCAGTCTGCTTTGGCCGCTTCACTGCCAGCCGCCTCGTTTCAACCCCCATTCAAGTTTCGTGTTCATGTCAGAAAACAGATTACTTTTTACAAGTTTATTAAATTTTAACTTCGGATGTTCAGTGATTTGTGAATCGCTGAACAGGCCCTACTTTAAAATTGACGCGGCCTAACAAATTTCGGGGTAACTTTATAATTTTACAAGTCCTTTAGGGTAAGGCCACAAAACTAGAAACCTTGCTCTTTGCTAAGAACCAAGTGACTCGCCTAGTAACTGTTTTTTTTTGACGTGACTTATTGTAGGTTTGCCGCAGATGGCATTAACTACTTGGTCGGACATAGTAACTGAAGGGATATTAATTAGCTTATATTTTCCGCTCACGACAAAGTTTGTTTAGACTTCGTTTATCGCGCGCGACACGTTTTCCACTCCCTCATAAAGCCTATCCAATTTTTATATTACATCTGAGGCAAACCTATAAAAAGTCACTTCAAAAAATTAATAAATACCCAGCCGGCAACAATGCAAATGACACCCCTAGCTAGGTGGCTGGTTGGTCACCGGAATGGCTGGTTGCGATAGGCTTTTGTTAAAAAACATCTCTTCGCCAAGATCTGTTATCAATCGAGTCTTTTGGCTCTTAGCAGCAAGTAGAGCTCTGTAACGCACCCCCCCTTACATATACTAATTTAAATAAACCCCCCCACACTCAAACCACGACTAATCTGACCAGGCTTCGACCCTGGGTTATAGTCAAACTAAGTGATTAAATTGGCCATTATTATTGTTGTGATCGTCTAGTATAAAGGTAGGACCTTATGTTGTGTTTTGTAGTAACTCAAATTCTTTTATATGAAGGTAGCTGAGTCAGATATGAATGCATGTTATTGAGGGCATGTAAATAAAGAATAATACTAACTTAATATACTACATATATAATTAATAACAATACAAATAGGTTATAATTCTGTACCGTCGGTGAAAAGTAATACAAGTCCAAAATTCAAGTTTTGAGAAAATCGAGTTTAAAGTTAAAAAAATTCTAGCTCGCGACTTATAAGGAATAATGGAACAGAAGTTTGATGTGTTGATAGGTGATGATGGAAGGTTTCTTTTCTAATATTTAGTTATATTTAGAACCTAAACAGTAATGGTAGAGGATCAAAATAAATTACATGTATCAGTTGACACCAACTTTTATAATGTGTAAATTGATACAAGTCTACTTATACCTTTTTACACACATAACTTTACAAAAGTCATTGTTGATATATCATATTTCAATTAATAATTTTACAGTCTTATTGTACAAAAAACAAAATGTCTTGGAAGAAAGTTTATTTTATAAAGTTGTAGAAAGGCAAAATTCTATTTATTTTCTTTAAAAAGTAAAGAAATTTAACTTATATCAATTGACACAAACGATAAACTATAACGAATTTATGTCAAGTGGTATAACTTGATTTATTTTTTCGGTTTTATTGTGTAAAGTGATACATGTTGCTACGAATCTCTAGTAATAAATACATATAAAGATGGTACAAGTATATATAGTGTAAGGTGGCGATAATAAAATATTTTTGTTATGATTTTACTCTCAAAACTCATAAAAAACCGGTCAAAACCACCACTGCTGCCCGCTACAAACACAATTTTTCCACTACACTACACCCCTAGTCAAAACCACTTTTGGTTCATTTATGCATTCATAATCTTACGAATTCAATTATGATAATATTTCCACCCCTAACAAATGAAGGTAAGAGAAATCATATTAAGACTGCTCATTAGGAATGTGTCGGGCTAGCCTGGCAGCATGGCCTGGAGATAAAGGTGATGTACCTACGTAATTTTAAACCAAAATCACACAAACCGATAAGTGTTACTTCTTTCCTGCTGAAACTATTTAAAAGATTACAACTCATTCCACAATCAAAATCCCCTAAAGTAAAGTATACAGTCATGTAACACGAAGAAAATGAGCAAATCTTGCCCGGCGATCGAAGGGCGTATTTCCACAGAGGTTTTGATAATTCGATTGACAGAACGACAAACGGAGTCGAATCAATGTTGACGATAAGAATAGGTAGTGAAAATGAAGATCATTGGTTCACCTCCAAACCTATACGTTACACAGGGCTATCCTCAGGGTAGGTCTTATCACGTTTACCATGGTCTGTTATGGTTAAGCTAAACGAGCTCGTTTCCGCAAAACTCTACACGTAAGCACACGTGGGGGACTTTCCGCGTATCCTCGCGTATAGACCACTATTGTGAAGTGGGCAAACATCCCACTATATCATCATCATCCTCCTGCCCTTATCCAACTCTAGGTGGGGTCGGGACAACATGTATGGGCAAATATCCCATATGTAATGTTATTTACATGGGCTCAGTTTTCCGCATAAACGCAAGTGGTCCATTATGCGTGCTTTTCTTGAAAGTAGTAGTAAGCCAACTAACACCTTTCAGAAGCTCAAATACCTCCTGGGATTTTTACAAACTTTGTGATCTGGTTTAATTAAGGGGTTGTGCCCGTGGTGTTGCCAATTATTGCTTCTAATCTAATCTATCCTACAAGATCCCACTGCTGGGCAAAGGCCTCCCCTTCCTCTTTCCATTTTTCACGTGCGTAATTCTCTCTTATGTATTCAAAATACAGAAAAAAAATATTAACGGTGGTGCTCAGAGTTCAGAGTAGTTATTCCCTTTATAAAGATGAGGAAGCTCGACAAATTTACACCATTTAACGTGTTTGAGAAACTGGTAATCTTCTCTTGAGAAGATGTGGCAGATCCCGATGCTGCTGATGCCGAGTTGGATCCCAGTGGGACCTTAAACCCAAAAGTATGTACGATCATCTACGGCTGTGTAGGTTCAAAAATACCACAACCAGCGCTTGCATCAAAGATCTAACCAGCGTGTATTTAATGGCTTGCATATTAATTGGAGCTTGATAATATTTGGAGCCATTATTTCAAGTCTGCAACCTCCTTAGCAATCAAAGCAGCGTTCAATCTGCCACTGCTTAACCTGTATGTAATCAAGAAAACTATGTAAAACAGCTATGCTTCGAGCTAAGGGAAGGAGACTAACGACAGTAATGACAAATCTCAAATACCTCTTGACTAACTGCCATGGTGATAACGACGCCATGATCAAGACCCGCAACTTATTGAGGTACTATAATTAAGTACTTACTACAAGGTGGTTATAGCAGAAAGATAAAAAACACGCTTTGGTCTGAAGTACTAACTTAACCTATACCCATTCGCAATGCGGATCAGATATGGTTTCCTGTGGCTCTAGACAAAATGGCTTACCATAGACAGGTTTATGCTTTTTTTTTTTGACGTGACTTATTGTAGATTTGCCGCAGATGGCATTAACTACTTGGCCGGACAAATGGGGAGCGCTGAAGGCTCTCACCCGGTACAACGTTTAAGACAACAGGCCTGAGGGTGCCCAGTTGGGCGCGAACCTCGGCTCAGGGCGTCGTCTGAGAGGAAAAATATTTGAAAGAATTAATCGACCCTAGTGGGTCGATAGCGATAAGCGCTGAATGAGGGAAATCGTCGACCACGCCGGCGGGGTCGGTATCGGGGACAGGTTTATGCGGAGGTCACCCTAGGATACACACCAGTGGCGCATAAAATCGAACTTGTATGTATCATTATACACGACACGTTATTGATATCCAAGATCGTATTTTCTGAAATATTTTGATATGTATTAATTTATATTACTTTTCACGAAAAAATAAATTTGGTGTTTGATGTTACAACTAAAATTATATCATTAAACACGGACCGTGAGAATTCAAAGATTGCGTGTATTTTAATATATGTTGAGTTGCATTTACTTACACCAAAATATTTAATGAAAATCTTCATTTCACTTTAATGCAAGTTAAGATGAATTATGTTACACGTGTTATAACAGCGTGAATCCTTCACAAACAGTACTTATATCACTAAACACAAAAATTATCTCCGTATTTATAATAGCTACAGTTACGAGAATTAGACAGAAAGAAAGAGAATTTTTTGAACATGAAGTGTGTGCTAATAACTCAAAAGTGATACAACTCGAGTTGTATTACTTTTCACCGACGGTACAGAATTATGTCACTATGGTATATGAGAAAGTCAAGGAATTATCTAAATAATAGGGCAATGGAATGTAAGATATTATAAATATTTATAGTTTAAAAACAGTCAAGTCAACGCCAAGCAAACCTAAACTTAATGACACTGATTAAAGCTTAAAATTAAACAAATTAAACAAGAGAGACTTACAAGAAGTAAGAAATAAGTTAGTTATTTAAAATATGTTTAGGGATTAGATTTATTATTGTAAAAGATCTAGGAACACAGGAAAAGGATTAGAATCCCATACCAACAATGTAATAGTATAGGGTGCCGTTTCGAGCCCCGACCACGCTCACCGGCGAATGAGGCCCTACCCTGATTTAGGCCCCTCTCCGAAAGAACATATAGGTTTTTTATAGAATGATAAGCACATAAAATGTGACATATCAGGAGCATTAGGTAAAATAAGTTGGTAGGTAAAGGGAAGAGCTTCCCAACACCAATTTCACATATGTAATAAAATTATTTAAGTTAGACAGATTTACATCCAATCTAACAACACAACTCATTGTGATGCATAGTTAGCACCATAGCCATGGCGCAAAAAGGTAAGTATGTGAGCGACTTAGCAACCGGAAGCCAATATGCAGCTACTCATCACTGTCCTCCCCCCAATACACCACAGTGCAAGAGGATCAACAGAAGCAGTGACTACCGAACTGGATTGACCCCAAGAATACTAAGCAAAAGGTCCCTAACAAAACGAATGAGCGACTTAGCAACCGAAGGCAATACGCAGCTACTCATCACTGTCCTCCCCCCAATACACCACAGTGCAAGAGGATCAACAGAAGCAGAGACTACCGAACTGGATTGACCCCGAATATACTAAGCAAAAATGTCCCTAACGTCCCTACTATGGCTTCAGCGGCATTGCAATAACACCAGCCATAGGAATAAGTATGAGTGTGAGATGGATGGTCATGAATATGACACCAACCATGAATCACAAGAATATATGCAGTCAAACTGGATGTAATTGTTATGCATAAATGCATTATTGCAATAATATTGCATGTTAGTAAGCAAACAAGTTGAATAGTGAAATCAGGCCAGGTAAACCCCCGGACAAGGTATAGGTATGTTAGGTATGTCACAAACTAGCAGCAGTGACATTAAGGTATTATCAGGTAGATGAATAGTAAAATAACACAAATAAATTGTGTTGAATTGGTTTGTATATCAGTGTAATCAAGCCAGGCAGGCCCGGACAATACAAGTAAGTAAGTATATAAGAAGTCATGTTAAGTCACATAGGTGAAATAACAACACAGATTCAGAGTATATAAGTTTATTCAAAAGCCATTATCAATACCATTACCTTCATCTCATGGTATCTAGACTTTTGTAATTCAATTTAAAATTAGTAATTAATTGTATTATTTACATGGCTTAATAAGCCACAATAAACTGATAGGTCCAGAGTGGGTCATAATAAATTTACATTATAACACAAGAGGACAAAGTTGACCCATACCATACAATACTACTACTGATTATATGGCATCGGCTAGAGTCTTCATACTCGAAAGCATCGCCACGCACAACCGCTCATCAGGAGGAGGCAATCCAACCTGACTATCCAAGTCGCAGCGCTGGCTCGATACTGATTATCTAGCTTCATCTCATATTGGCGGATGGTCATCCTGTCCCAATATCAGAAAGAAGGTCATGGATAATAATATCTCACCGCCCCACTCCTGTAGATAGCTGTATCTCCCAAAGCACCACTATAGAACAATCCAGAACCATGTTACAGTGGTAACAACAACTGTTCCTACAATTATTCTACATTGACACAGTGAGGTAGCAGGCCGTAAACCATAAAGGTTCACCCTGTGTAACTTCAGATTGGTTTTCGAATAGAATCCTCGGGGGAATTCTAACTACAATAAAACACAGCAAGATTACAATCCAACCTGGACCAACAGTCTAGGTTCACAATATAAGGTAAAAATCTAAATCCATGAGGTTACCTCTAAAACAAGGATACCTCATTCTGCATACTGATCTCCCCATCTCCAGGCAATAATTATATTACCTCGAAATGTGAATCGCAACACACAGAACTACAAGAAGAACATTTTTGTTCAGTCTATGCGGCAATATGTACAATTTTCATTGTTAACATTGACACACAGCTCAAACATAACCAATAAGATAATAAAATCCAGTCGGAATATATCGCAAGCAGTCATTCCCTACGCGTCAGTAAAGTGTCTGTCAAAAAGTTAAATAGATAAACATACATAAACTAAATACATAAAATAACATAAATAATAACAAAACACAAACAAAGGTAAACAATCACAAGCAGCACATGATCCCTACGTTCGCAAGCTTCCCTACACACTTTTGACACATCCTACTCCTATCGGGCCCTATCTTTAGCGTAAAATTGTACCTGTCGTCTGAGATCTGATGATCTCAGACCTGTTTCCAACGATGCCTGAAAGAAAAGGTAATTAGTACACCACACTTCCTATTTTAAACCTAACAAGGTCCCTACAGCGCACTCCGCGGACTTTTGTCGGACAAAACCCTAAATATTTCACGTAATCTACGCACGGAAACTAATTCTAATCCCTATTCTAGCGCGGTAGACGACCAGCTACACCACGGAAGGTTCGAATAGCTGATTAAAGAGCAAATTTACATATTTTGACAAAATAATAATCGCGCACTGTAATCCTGAGCTACGGAGCTCTCAAAAGTCGCAACAGCTGGTAATCCAGCAGAACGGATCCCTACCAACTTACAGAATAGCTAGTCCGACTTGAAATTCCTAAACCGGCAGCACCTCCTGCTGTTCTTGCTCCGAGCGAAGTTCCTCAAAAAATCGTGCAAAACCCCTTTTATACCCGTTATGCTCCCTCTCATCTATCAGGCAATCGCGATATTGCTACCACTAGCGCCTCAAAAACATCCAAATGACATTTACCCGACATTGACAATCGAGGTATTTATTGAAAATCTCATACTTCCTATTGACATAAAAATATTCATTTAATTTTATTTTTATTCTTAAGTAGACTATAATACTAATGATGTTATTTATTTAATCAAATTCTATTTAATTTATCAAATCAGAACTGCAGAATTTTAGATAAAAAATATATCCAATTTTGTAGAATTTCTAAAAAGCCAAACACTCGCTCGACCATTTGCCTGACGTTTCTCGCACACATCTGTAATTTACATAATCTACACAAACCAAGCTCCTCAACCTTATTGGCTGTTTCTCTGTGTACGCGAAAGTGGCGTGACTTCTAGATTGTTCTATTTTAGGGTCTAAAACGCGTACAATACAACACCTTGTCAACAATCCAAAAACGGTTCCGTTTTTGGAGACAAAAACCATGAAAATACCTAAATTCCTCTATATCTCTTAAACTGTGACAATTAGGTAGCTGAAACTTTCAAAAACAATGCATCTCCATTGCCATCACAACTACAAATTCAAAGAAACACAATAAATCAAACATTTAAAAAGATCCCCCACTCTACAAACCCGATCCTCCAATGCATGTTTTGGCTTGTCATTAACAACGACAACATACTAGCAATATAAAATTCACGATCAACTCACGTTCATGTTTTTGTTCACTAAATGTTCTTTCAATCGTAGGCACGGAACCCCTCCAAATAATGCGATTCACACTTGGCATTATTTTAGTTTTACTTTTTTTTCCATGATTTTTTCAATTTTCGCGAATCACAGTTCTAAAAAATTAGAATAATATTTTAAACAATAGGTACGAACTTCGTTTGCTTTATAAATCAATTTCAACAAGAAATACTACGTAATATAGCTATTATTTTCAATTTTGTAAAATATACCAGCTCAAAACCCTTCATTCATATATTTTTACATCGACACCCTTTTGGTGCTTGCTACTCCCGCGAAAATTCAAACTATCCTAATGTCTATTTTTGTATTTTAAATAATTTTATTCCATAAATTCGTACATATTCTTTCAAAATAACATCCCTATCTCGAATCCTAATTAACAAACTCTAAAATTTCGTATACCTTTTTATAATCTATGTATTCCTGTGACGTAAACTGAACATATCCTTCATTCGTTCTCACAGTTAAACAAAACAGTTGAATCAAGTAGTGTGGTTTGTATTGTTTGGACAATTAGTGTACTTTTTGTGTTAAATATAATTATGAAACCTTTCAGATCGTGTTTATTGTGACTACAAAATAGTGGGAATCATAATGGAAGGAAGACAAAATAAGATGCAACGTACGGTATTTAGCTACAATAATTAGTAAGATTGAAGACTTCTTGACGATGTTTATAATGTATCCTATAAAATATTCACTCGCCAGGTATGAAATTAATAAATACCTTTTGTATTCGTTAAGTATTTTATAGAAAAATCGTAATGCAAAATGTCACTGTTTCAACCATTTGTTCCAATTTTTCTTATGATAATTTCAACTATCAAACAGCAATCAAGCCAAATTTTATTACTTAACTCCATGTGTGGGGAGATAGTTCTTATCAGGACTACAAGAATTATTTGAATCTGTTTAGGATTTAATGAGATATTAACAGATGAAATTTTTCAAATATTCCTTAGATTCCTACACATGCTCAGTCACTAACAACCTTGTTTTATTGATGAGTAATATAATAATTAGTAAATTACATACCTACCAGACATGAAATCAACCAATAGTTTCTGGACTGATACATAAAATAAAAAGTTATTAGCAAAACGGTTTCGCTTAAAACTGGCTTTCATGATGAGATTTGATCTCCCTTCATATTGTTTTGAGAATAATAATGAATCCTACTCCTATTGTATTTACATGTTTTTATTAGTTTATTAGAGTCCTGTGAATCATAAATAATACCTGTAGAAACAATAAGTAAATGCAAGTCATCGTCTTAGTAGGTACTAGACAGTGATTATGCTCTTACATAAAATTTACCCCTAATTTCAGTTATTAATTACTTTCAGAATCGTCCAAAGAACCAGGAGGGACAGATATTTACTCCAAAGCTGGTATCTGTTGCAGATATTCAAGAAAATTATAGGAAAACAAATGTGAATGACGGACAGATTTAGCAAGATGAAAGATTTAAGCCTACAAGCACGCTACTGTTTCTCACATCAAAGGTACATTGTTAATTATGAACATCAATAGTAAATAAAGCAGTTTTGGAGAAAAATTGTATGTTTCATTAATAATCCCCTGGTTGATTATTTTTATTGATATCGTACAGCTCCATCTATTGGCAAGCTATGGTACTACAGTGACTTCTAGCTATCAAGCTGCCTAGAAATGAAGTCCTGCTTCTCACAAATGGCAGTCCCTTTCCCACTCCATCTATGTACGAGTAGACGTACTTAACCAAATCTATTCCCTAAAAGATGGCGTTAAATTTATAAAATAAATAAAAATAGTTGGCTTATAGAAAACACTAGATTCAAATTAAGAAATAAGTAGTTTCATAATGGTATACATAAACATAAATAGCCTATATACGTCCCACCGCTGGGCACAGACATACATAATGGTATAATCACTAGAATATCATTATCACTTCCATATTGGTTTGTAGATACATACATACATACATACACAAACTCACGCCTACCTCCCACCAGGGCAAGCAGAGACCACTGAATTCCATTTGTTTGTAGGTCTATGAAATTATGAAGCTTAAAGTTGAAACAAAGCCTACATGTTTCTCAAAGTTCTTATTATGTTATGTTTTTCCTGTCTAAAGTCATAAAAAATAAAAGAAACTTATAACAATAAAAATGTAAATTCAAAAAGACGAAAATAATAAATAAATGTCGAAAAAAATATTTCACCCCATAGCCAAAGCTTTTAGTTAACTGTTAAGTACTAACTTTTAGACAAATATATGAACGCATTATTGATACATTGTTTTAAGTTTACGCGGTTTTTATTTATTTTATATCGGGAGTCTCATATCCCCACCCAAACGCGGTAAGAACCCGTTATTATGCGCATTATTGATGTTCATTAAAGTTTATTGAAAATAAACTAGATGACTCCATCCGCGACGATTATTGTGGTGCGTTCTGTTACAGCTCTGTGTGGCATCAGCTTTAGAATCTGCCAATAACAACTGATATCTGAATAAAGTTCACCATTAATTTAGAAATCTTGTCGTGATCAATTTAAATTCTATTTATTGAGTTTGCTTTAGAAAACTGCTCAAGTTTATAACTTCGACGTCTTGATTGAAAAGTACATCTGTAGAAACAATTCAGTCCAGTTCATTTAACTTAAAGTTATTTTTGGCAATCATAGACATCCCTTTTCATTTAAAAAAATAAAAAACTTTCTTCGGTCCCATTCATTTACCATTCTAAATTCATACCATAAACAACCAAATCCTTATTCATCATCCTTCCATAGTACCTATTATCTCTTACTTTCTTATCAATGTTACGGTTCGTTCTACTCACTTTCCTACATACACACACACAGACGCACAAAAGTGTGCATATCGATATTTTGCGGGAACCTTATACCTACGCGCTGAGCACCTATT
The DNA here is from genome assembly GCF_024362695.1 of Pectinophora gossypiella. Classification (NCBI taxonomy): domain Eukaryota; kingdom Metazoa; phylum Arthropoda; class Insecta; order Lepidoptera; family Gelechiidae; genus Pectinophora; species Pectinophora gossypiella. The sequence continues at coordinate 3,885,428 of NC_065425.1, read as the reverse complement.
CTCATTTAAGCTATTGGGGGTTGAGCTAGTGGTTTGGGGGTAGTAGACCGGAATACTGGGGTTAAAAGGGGCTATGGCACCTGCCAAGCCGGCCGCAAGCATGCTTTCCAAAAGTCCGGGACTCTACCTCTATAGTCATGTTATGGAAATGACAACATAACCTCTAGCACCGATTATGGTGCAAACAGCAAACATAATCATAACATTGCCATAAATAACTACTTAAACATTGGACAAGGACCACAATGTATTCTTGTCCAGAGCTCAACTATAGGGTCATTTACTCTGTCAGCAATTATATAGCATAAGCGGTGCTCTGGAAAACTGATGATATTTGTACATCTTTAAATTATATCACGTTGGCCTAACAGAAAGCTCGGTGAGGTGTGGGTACTTAGTTCATCTTGCGATGGATGTACCTCTGGCTGTGCCAAATGGGATATAGTGAGCTTATGTAACGAGTATGTTCAATAAATTATATCGTGTGAAAGTATCAATGCAGCAAGTTAGCAATGCAGGACGGAAGGGGCAAGTCACAGGGACGGTAACCTGGAACCTGACAGAGGGCAGTATTAACTGTTTGTACTATTCAGAGGCGCAGGACAGGACGCCTAGTACAGCTTTGAAATATACTACTCTGGGCGAGTGGGATACCACACGCGTCAGACAGACTACTGCGGCGCAGAAGGCCAGAGGGAAACCATTGCTCTATTTTTCCCTAAAAATGTAGCATGGAGAATGCTACACCGACAAGAGCGTGACTCTTAAATTAGTTATGAAAAATATGCAGCGCATTTTCCAATTACCATTACTCTAGAGCAATTCAATTCCCAAAAAATATTACGGTTCGTTTTTCACTTGTTTTTAATCTCAGTACCAGCATCATATCTCTCTGGGTCGTTGCTTGCAGTAAATGTATTATGCAGGTGAAGTATGTTGCACGGCGGCAGCGAAGTAAAGTTTGGACATAGCAAAAGAATATTTGTACACTGTACAAAATTGCTTGGGTTGAGTAGAACCATAGAATAAGGAAGAATAGTACATATATGACGGCAATTCTCCGCTCCCCACCAGCGGTTGAGCTAAGTTTACCTCACCCCCTCGGTCTTACTTTAGTATTTAATCGAATGGGCGTCAAACGCGACGCACACAGGTCTACGACAACGTCAAAGTGTAGTGCCTGTGTAAAACAAGGTGTTTTGTATCTAGTATCCGGGATGTGGTTGTAAGTACTACAAACTTCAGAAGATAACTAGAGAGAGAAATTGAAACAACACATGAAATTTGCAGCCACGATTGGCATTAGAATTAACATAACATAAACAGTCTATATGCGTCCCACTGCTGTCTACAGTCATCCCTTTAATCAACCGGAGGGGTGTATACTATAAAATACACCACACTGCTTCACAGCGGGTCGGTGAAAGTTGTTTTTTTACGGCTAATAGCCGGGACCAACGGCTTAACGCCCTACCGAAGCACTGAAACATCTCATTAAAAAAATTGCTTTAGTTGGATAACAGCAGGACAAAAAGAAAGTAAAATAAAAATAAAATTTGTTTGAGCGTGAGAGACAAACGCTTGTATGGAGTGCACCTACTGTTCAGTCTAAACTACGAGTATATCCTGATGCACTTTACGCCGCCGGATAAGCTCAGATATATACAAAAGCTATCCGTGTTTATTCTCAGTTGGTTAAACATTTACGTGAGAACACGTCGCTGTTTTGCACTGTTGCTATGCGTTTTTTATAAATATTTTAATGTTTTTTTTGTGCCCAATAAAGTACATTTGATTTGATAGAAATTACAGACGTGAGTTGTGAATGAATGAATCACTATATTACACACAAAAACATAGTAAAGTGATTTTTCTTGTCTGTAAAAAAATAGAAGAATTGAAGAACAGAAATTAGCAATCAGGATCATTAAGTTCAATTTTAAAAAAGTTTTCGTGAAGGTCAATTTAACATTTTTGAATCTACGTCATTTCGCAAGGTGTTATGGCTGAGGAGAAGAAATGATAAGAATCCGCGATAGCAACACATGTTTTATATCAATGCAGGTTTACATTACAAGTTATTTAATAACTAGAGGAACACATTTCATACTGTTATCATTTAGGTAATGATTAATCTTATAATAGGCTTTTTTACATAAAGTAAGCTTCACATGAGATTTACGTTTCTGACAAATTCAAAATATTGTCTGGTAATTTTTATAAACGTAAACATCGCTTCCCAAAATCGATGATTTTAATTTATTTTATTTTTTATTTATTTATGGTCACCAACAGAGTTAACAACAATAAATACATTACAAGTTACATATATATAAACAAGAGTAATTGTTACCCTAATTATAGGTAATTTACTTAAGTAATCTAGAATTTCGGATAACAATTTGATTCAAAATTCAAAATTCAAAAATATCTTTATTCAGTAGGTAACATAGTTACACTTTGAATCGTCAATTTTTACATAACGAACGTCTCATCCGCCTAAAACTTCTGCAGCTTCTCACAACCTGTATAGCCGGGGAAAAGAAGCTGCAAGAAAAACCTCGGCACAGGGCCCTAGACGTTCTTTTAAAAAAAATAAAAATAAACATAAAATATTGATATACAATTGAGTAATTTAGCTGCCTAATATCAGTTCTCAGACAGTTAATCCCATGCATTCATATCTTCTAAATAATCACTAACTTTATAATAACCTTTTTTGTAAAGTTTTTGTTTAACTACTTTCTTAAAGCAGTTGAAAGGCAAATTCTGAATGTCAATGGGAATCTTATTGTAAAAACGTATACATTGCCCCTTAAAAGATTTAGTAATCTTATGTAATCGACTGACTTGTAAAGCAAGTTTATTTTTATTCCGGGTATTAACAATGTGCCGATCGCTATTTTTTGCAAATAATCCTATATGTTTTTTTACATATATTAAGTTTTCAAAGATATATTGTGATGCCATAGTTAAAATATTAATTTCTTTAAATTTATTTCTAAGTGACATCTTGGGTCCCAATTTGTAAATCGCCCGAATGGCCCGCTTTTGCAGAACAAAAATGCTGTTCACATCTGCAGCATGACCCCACAGCAAGATGCCGTACGACATTTGTTTTCCTTGTATTGTATGTCTTTCACAGTTTCTCGGAAGGAGAGATACAGAATGTTTTCATAAATATATATTGATTTGAACTCACCTTTTTTTTTGTTTTTTTTTTGTGACGTGACTTATTGTAGATTTGCCGCAGATGGCATTAACTACTTGGCCGGACAAATGGGGAGCGCTGAAGGCTCTCACCCGGTACGATGTTTAAGACAACAGGCCTGAGGGTGCCCAGGTGGGCGCGAACCTCGTCTCAGGGCGTCGTCTGAGAGGAAAAATATTTGAAAGAATTAATCGACCCTAGTGGGTCGATAGCGATAAGCGCTGAATGAGGGAAATCGTCGACCACGCCGGCGGGGTCGGTATCGGGGGTTTGAACTCACCAGGTATACAAGTCTTGCAGAAGGCAGCGACGATGTTGACACAGAAGAAGGGTACCCAGCACAGAAGAAACACGCCCATGATGATGCCCACGGTGATGGCAGCCTTGTGGTCGGACACGTGGTACGGGGACGAGTGGACGTGCGTGTGTACCCGGGTGCGGACGGACTTGGTCCGGTTATCCGGCATTTGGACCGTCCGGGTAACCGCCCGGATGGACTTGACGTGCTTCTGGGCGTAGCAGTACAATCTGAGGGAAAAGGTTCATTTTAATTCCTTTTATCAGTATAAAATTTTGCGGTTCTCACCATAAATATATAATTATAATATATACGTCTGATATAAATGGGTATATGTATGTATTTTTATTTGTATTTATTATATTTCTTTTTTTGGCAATTATTTTTTTATTATGTCCAGTAAAAAAATATATTCATATATTCTATATTTTTTATATATTTCTACTTTATTTTATTCTTTATTTTTTATTTGTTTTTTTTATGTTACTATTTTATAATTTTATACAAGATGTCGCACTGTCCCGCACCAAATTGTAATAAGTAAATGTTTCCCTACCACTGGTTGCCTGGAGAAATTGCTGCTTAGCAATAATGCCGCCAGATTGTACTGTATCTATCATCCGTTTGTGTAGTTTTTTTTTAATGTTGTGTGCAATAAAGTTTAATTTGATCTGATTTGATAAATTGAATAATATATCCTAATCGGATAATCAGAGACAGATTGATAAAAGTCAAAAGCTAAGTCACTTTGGTCCTGTGGTTCACGGGCTTGCTTCTCAAACGGCGAGCGCCGGTTCGAATCCTGGTTTTTACTAACACAATTGGTTCGACACACACATTATAACCTTCCGAATACATTCCGCTTAGGGACGGTACCGAAAAGTATCGGCGTCCGAAGGACGTAATATACGTCCCGACGACCCGATTACTCTAGCCATAGAGGCAGCCAATCAGCTCGCGACACCGAACACTTCAGGACCCCGATACCGACCCCGCCGGCGTGGTCGACGACTTCCCGCATTCAGCGCTTATCGCCATCGACCCACTAGGGTCGATCAATTCTTTCAAATATTTTTCCTCTCAGACGACGCCCTGAGCCGAGGTTCGCGCCCAACTGGGCACCCTCAGGCCTGTTGTCTTAAACGTTGTACCGGGTGAGAGCCTTCAGCGCTACTTATTTGTCCGGTCAAATAGTTAATGCCATCTGCGGCCAATCTACAATAAGTCACGTCAAACAAAAAAATCACACATTATAACAGAAAGCATGAGGCGTGGGTACTAAGTTTATCTTGCGATGGGTGTACTCTGACTACCCCAATTGGGATACCACCGTGGTCTTATGTTTTGTTTATGTTTTCAAAAGCTAAGAAAGTTTTACAAGGAAGCTGAAGATGAATACCGACAACTGACTGGTTCCAGAAGTTAGTGAGCGTTCAATCTTTTCCAGTTGAACTTTTCCAAAGAAGTTAAGTACAAAATTTCGAAAGTATTCCAGGAATCCATTTTTCATTCCGTCACGAAAATTTACTACGTACATTTTAACATCATGTCATTCGGTGTAAGAATCGTGACTTGTTTTATCACTCAAATTAAAACTTGCTGTAGTTAATTCAAGTTTTTATCTTTCGACGCCTTAGGCAGTGTTCACACCAAACTGACTGTCAGCCGCCGACAGTGAGCGAGCGTTACGCAGTGTATTGTAATTCCATACATATTCGCTTTTTCGTTCACACCAAACCGACAATACGCCATGACGCTATGCGTAGACGCTGATAGTCGGCGGCCGACTAATAAAGTGCGTCACTACCGCCGCGGACGCTGATTGGCTACGCGGCTGAACGCCAGCGTATTGGATTCAAATCGGCCGGCGGATTGTTTTCAATTCAGTTCAGTCAAGCCACTCAGCTCTTTTATATGAAAAATAGTCGGCCGCTCAGCGTACGCATTTGGTGTGAACGTATACAAGCCGACTGTTTTGTTCACACCAATGGCGTATTGTCAGCTACAGCGTATTGTAAGCTTAATGTGAACAAAAAATACCATTTATTTTTACGTTCACACTGAGGCTTATAGTGAGCCTGCGCACAATCGGCGGCTGACTATACGTTTGGTGTGAACACGCACTTAATGAAACTCATCAGTGAAATAAAGAAAATGAGGGGGCCAAGTTTGAATTGCTAACTTTGTAAAGTCAAGTGTCAGCTTTTAGATTGGTAAACAAAAACGGAGTTCGGAACAGCATTTTGGCGCCATTCCATACGGTACGAATACAAATCATTTATTTACCAAAACATGGTAGATATTAATACACAGATATTTAATAATATTAAAAACAAAATATTGTAAATAATAAAAGTTGTTCTTCTTGATTTTTGCGTATAAATAAACGCTTTACATATATGAGCAACCGAAAAACACGCTACGTAAGAAGAAGTTAGCCATAAAAAAAATGTCAAATGTCAAAATTAAAAAGTAATAAATGGTCACGCGCGACCGCAGCGAGCGTCAACATAACATAACAAATACTAAAACAGGAAATACAAAACCAAAGAGAAATACAAAGAGTACAATAAGCGGTCGTATTGCTAAGTAGTAATCTCTTTCAGGCAACCTTTAAGTATAGGATATATTTAATATACCAGTACACAAACTGCGTATGTTGTTATTCAAAAAAATAAGAAAAAAATATTCTTCAAAATTGGCTTATTATATTTAAAGCTTTTTGAACGTCAAAAATTAAATTACTTGTTATGTAACTAGCTGTAAATCTACTACCACATTGCTACCATACCAGCTGTATTGCTGAGGGAAAGACGTGGCCAGAAAACCTCCCAGAACAGGGCCCTACTCCTACTGTTTTATGTGTTCCTTTCTTTTTTAAGTCCAGTTTGTATTATATAAAAACTTAAATACAATGGTATTCCACGCCTATTTCCCACCGGGGTAAGCAGACACTATAGAATTCCATTTGCTTCGATCCTGACACACTGGACAAGCCTGTGTATTCCAATTGCAGTGGAAGGTAAGTGAATGTAACTTTTTCACAGAAGTGTGTCTTTATGAGCTCCCTGACAGAAGCAGGCCTATCCACATACGCAGCACCCGATCACGAGTTGAATTACATAAGAGGCGAAGCATTTAAGTCTTGTCGCTAACACCTCCCTTTCTGTCTCCCATTCCATTAGCACTTGTAGAACTGTACTTCAAAGCGTAAGCACCTACAGTCAGTTGTCCTCCGAGACAATGAAACACAAGAGATGTCTTGCGCAACACTCAAGATAATGACAACAGATAATCCTTTTATCGAAGACACGCTTTGTTTTATTATGAGACACGTCAGCTCTCGGTTGACAGATTTTGTAAGAGCCTTTGTAAACTGCGATTATTGAATAATATTATAAGCGCTTACATAGTAATAATATTATTTATGAATTTCCACAGACTATTTTAGGAACTCAAATTCGTTATAATACCAAATCACCCACACTTCCTAGCGTTGTCCTGTTTTTAGAATAGAATAGAATATAAATAATTTATTTTAGATATAAGTAGGTATTGGTATACAGTTGGTTACTCATAGTAGGTAACTAAACCTTATTTCGTCAGCTCAGCAATATGTTGTGACACTCCGACATTGAGGGAGTGCCACAACGCTTTCAGCTATGCCCCAAAAATACTAAAAAACACTTTTTTACACTGTTCGCTTACCTAATCTGAAGATTTGACAGGTCCGGTTTTTTACAGAAGCGACGGCCTGTCTGACATTTCTTCCCGCGAAGGGAAAACCAGTCCAATACAGATTATGTCACATACTTCTCGGGAATGTGAGTTTCCTTCACCGCTCAGTACGTGATCATTTATTTATGATCCAAACACGAATTCGAAAATAAATAAAAATTGAATAAGTACATCTACTACCATCAAATGAGTAACTGAAAAGCAGCAGCAACGCTGAGGCTCTTTTTTTCTGTCACAACTGATAGTGAATTGGATTGCATTAATTTAAGCAAAAGTTTTTCTGATTGAATAAAGTTCTTTTCATTTATTGTCCGGTTCTTTTTTGGTCCGGGTTCAATTTCCGAAGGAGACATTGTCGAAATCACTTTGTGAGACTGTCCTTTGTTTGGTAAGGACATTGCAGGCTTGAATCACCTGATTGTCCGGAAAAGTAAGACGATTCCATGATTCGATGGGCACGTTAAGCTGATGCTTTTGGCTATTAGCCGTAAAAACAGGTCTACTAACCCGCAGTGGAGCAGCGTGGTAGAGTATGCTCCATAGCTCCGGTCGATTGAAAGGAAGCCTGTGTCCAGCAGTGGCACGTATGTAGACTGTTTATACTTGCGTGTACTTTTGTTTCTTTTTGTTTTTTGTTGTAGTAGTCTAGTTTTAATTATTTGTAACGTTAAGATTAAGAATATTTAATTGTTAAGTTTATATATGCTTATGTTATATTTTATATGTTGGAATTTTGAAATGTTCGAATCGAAGTGTCCGGGGTATGCTAGGGGGACACTTTGGGAACATCTGGATAACCAAGCTATTTATAAGGCGCTTTTAATATTGGTAAAACTTCACAGACAGTCACGTCTATAAACCTAGTCAGTGTAGAGCCTTCAAGTGGATAGGTAAACTCATTGGTAAGGTCACTCTACGCATTAATTAAGGGGTGTGATTGAAATGTCAAGGTGGTAGCTTGGATTTTCATTTACCTATGTAGATTTATTTTGTTATTAACGTTCCCACTGCTGGGGCACGGGCCTTCCCTATGGATGGATAGGGAGATCGGGCCTTAAACCACCACGCGGGCCCAGTGCGGATTGATGGTTATTAACGACTGCTAATGCAGCCGGGACCAACGGCTTAACGTGCCTTCCGAAGCATGAAGGAGCTCGAGATGAAATTTTTTTTTGTGGTCACCCATCCTATGACCGGCCTTTGCGAAAGTTGCTTAACTTCAACAATCGCAGACCGAGCGCGTTAACCGCTGCGCCACCGAGCTCCTCAACCCAACGCCGTTCTACGTAGTAGTACGTAGTATTATTCCTTATTCTATGGCAAAGTCCAAGTATATATACCTACCTAGATATATGATATTTACCCTATTTTCTCTCAACAAGTAGTCAACAGATAACCCTCTATAAATTTCTCCGGCGGAAGGGGAAGCTGTTGACCACGCGTAATGTACTAGTAAATGGAGTGATAATATTGTAAGGGCTTGTTCAAATAGCTGCTGGTAGACGAGAAATAACTAAAGCGAGGGAACGGAGTTAATGTCCAACGTCTGTACTTCGAGTGAAAATAGCAGTAGTCTTGAATTAAGGCTGCAGTTTTCGCAAAATTGAGTAGTAAAGTAGAGCAACTTCAAGTATACCGGTTCTAAGTTTTTGGGGACGAGTATCGATCAAGATGCAAATATACAATATAAAAAAATACATAAGTAGGTAAATAATAAATGTATCTTATATAAATGATAAATACAAAATTATAATGTGATCCAAATATCATAAGTAGGTACGCTTCTGCCGTTACATTATATTTTTGATTAATTATGTAAGTACCTGAGTAATGAAAAAATAACGGCCTCCGTGGTCCAGTGGTTGAGCGTTAGGCTCACGAATCCGGAGGACCTAGGTTCGAATCCCGGTGGCGAAATATCACAAAAATTACTTTGTGTTCCCTAGTTTGGTTAGGACATTACAGGCTGATTACCTGATTGTCCGAAAGTAAGATTATCCGTGCTTCGGAAGGTACGTTAAGCCGTTGGTCCCGGTAACTACTTACTGATGTAAGTAAGTAGTCGTTACATGAGTCATATCAGGGGCCTATGCCGGCTCAGTAATAACCCTGATACCAGGGTTGATGGGGTTGGTAATCCACCTCACAACCCACACGATAAAAGAAGAAGATGAAAAAATAGGTTATTATCACGTTAAATTTCGACAGCGCCATCTATATTATTTTTTGGGTACGTAGCCTGGAAAGTCTTTCAGTCCTGACGTTTCTTTTATTTCATTTAATGTTTGAATAATATAAACTGTTGGTGTCTCTTTATAAATAAATAAAACGGGACATCGCGCGAATACTTTACGCCCCGGAAAGTAACACAACAAACAAACAAACAACAACAACAAACAGAACACAAATACACAAACTGTTTAAACAGTGATAACAAACTCACCTGCAATAAATACTAATCATGACTATGCACGGTAGATAGAAGGATATACAGCTCGACACCACGGCGTACGTCGGGGTTAGAACCAGGGCGCAAGTTGGATATCTTGGTGGCTTCTGAGTCGCTGCAAACTCTTCGTGAGGTCGGTGCAAACCCAGAGAGATGGGCAGGAAGCTGATCAGGGCAGCTAGAAGCCATATCATCGCGATTGTGATTATGGCCACGCGACGTGTGACCCACCGGCCGTATCTGAAAGAGATTGAAATATTCAGCATTTATGTATAAAATGGCGGATAAAAAATTAACTTTTTAGGTCATAATATAAGTAACATAAGCTTCATGACTATATCCCAAGAGGTAGACCATGATATACATTTGAAGGCAGTAATTATTATCTCATAAATATTACTGTATCTTGACCTCTATAGCCATAAACACGCCAAGTGACGCGCGGTCCTGACATCAGAACCATCGGTCACCTTTAAATGTTATTTTATTTCTAAAATACCATAGAAGCAAATGTCTGGTCACTAGGCGGAATTGAGTCGGCAGCAATTATTGAGCACCATTTCAACTTAAAATACGCCGACAGAATACGAGTGACCGGCCATGTTATAAGTTTGGGGGCAGCAAATATTGGCTCATAAGTATTACCGTATCTTGCCGTATACTTTGTGAGTCTGTCCTTTGTTTGGTAAGGACATTGCTGGCTTGAATCACCTGATTGTCCGAAAAAGTAATATGATTCCGTGCTTCAGAGGGCGCGTGAAAGTATTGCCCCGTGACAGCCGTAAAATATCTCCACCAACCCGCAGTAGCGCAGCGTGTTGGAGGATGCTCCAGACCCCCTCCGGTTGACAGAGGGGAGGCCTGGGCCCAGTAGTAGGACGTATATAGGCTGTTTAAGTTATCTTATAACTACATAACATAAGCTCACGACTATATCACAATTGGGGTAGTGTATCCGTAGGGTATGTTGCAAGATGAACTAAGTACCGGTACTTACATGAGCTTTCTGTAAGACCGATGTAAGCTACCTTATGACGTTACGTGGATAGTGGCGACTAGTGCCGGTTTTATGGATTCAACAAAAAGGACATTTGCGCACATCGCAAAGAGTGTCCACACGTTTTTGTTAGCGTTATACTGAGTCACTTGTTTGAAAATTAATGTGACGACCCAGCTTTTAACCAGCGGACAGTCAAGACGCTTGTACAGACACTTCTATTCATAAATTCTGACAGGTGGTTCAGAAGTTAAGTGGGAACAGATGTGCGTACACACATACATGAATACATAGCAGCCAAAAATATAGCCCTCCGTTTTGCTTCGCCGCAATCATGTAATTTAGTTCCCACTTTTCATCTACCTAATTATCGAACCAATTATGCCCATTTGCGGCGTGAGTCCAATTATGATGTGACGTGAGGGGCGTGGGGCCCCTTTGTGATGGGGCCTCTAGGTTAGTACTTAGTCTATGACGGCTTTGCCTAAATATTATGCTGGTGCTACACGTGCCACCGACACAGGACCTCATGCGGGCTTGATGAAATGTTACGTGATTCGTCTATGTTGTTTGCATATATAATATTTATGAACAGCGTACCGTTATCGTAACGAATTCGTAGTGTTTTCGTAGCGTTGGCGTAGCATTATCGTAGCGTTATCGTAGCGTCAGCGTAGCGTTATCATAAATGAAAACCTTTTGGCTAGGACCTGTAGGGTGCAATAGTATTTCCGCATTTTTTGTTTGAACTGGATTCTAATTGTTTAATGGATCCTGAAATCCTCTCATGAGCAGTAAACGATACTAAGATTTTGGGAAATATACAAAAAATCATCATCATCATCATCTACCTACATTATCCCGTTTTTCACGCGATCCGCTTACCTAACCTGAAGATTTGACAGACCCAGCTTTTAACAGAAGCGACTGCCTGTCTGACCTTTTAACCCGTGAAGGGAATACCAGCCCAATACAGGTTAGGTCACACACCTCTGAAAATGTATTTCTAACGAATGTGGGTTTGCTCACGATATTTTCCTTCATCCTTGAGCACGTGATAATCATTTATGATCCAAACATGATTTCGAAAACAAATTTGTTAAAACAATTTGACAATCATTGGTTAAAATATACAAATAATAAAGTATATATTATTTTATTATAAGACATAGTCTTTTAACGTAGGTATAATGTCACAATCAGCGTGTGTGAAATCGCACGAAATATTTTCATCTCGTTTGCAATATTACGGTAATTCATCATTGCTTTTCGTATGAATCATCGACGATATAACGTAATAGACACCTATAGTCTTCGTTTTGTTATTACACGCCTCACCCCCTTACTTATCTCCCCATCCTTCCCTTATCGCCTCACTCAGCTCACGATCCAGAGGTCCCGGGTTCGAATCCCGATGGGGACATATCACAAATATCACTTTGTGATCCCTAGTTTGGTTAGGACATTACAGGCTGATCACCTGATTGTCCGAAAGTATGACGATCCGTGCTTCGAAAGGCACGTTTAAGCCGTTGGTCCCGGTTACTATTTACTGATGTAAGTACGTAGTCGTTACATGAGTCATGTCAGGGGCCTTTGGGGGGTCAATAACCTTGACACCAGGGTTGATGAAATTGGTAGTCCACCTCACAACCCACACGATAGAAGAAGACCGCCTGATAGACACGGATTTTAATGAAACTAAGTGGGTCGTGTACTAGGTTTAAGATAAAATATGGAATTCGGATAACTAAATAAAGACAGACCTAAAGCTAATGAAAAACATTTTCCGAAACGAAAAAAGCTTTTCTTAGAATTGACTTTTGATAGGATTGGAGAAAAATACACCAGTAAGAGCGTTGCTCTTAAAAACTTATGATGATAATTTATTCTCTCATCTAGCTGAGGTAAGAAGGGGACGAGGGAAGCGAAGCACTGCGTTCTGATTGGTGCATTCAAGATTCTACACGTCGAAAAGTGAAGGCAGGGGTCGCGATTGGTCGAACGTTGTCGGGTAGCATCGTATATTATCATCATTATCTTCCTAGAATTATCCAATTTTTCACAGGGTCCGCTTACCCAATCTGAAGATTTGATAGGTCCGGTTTTTTACCCTTCCCGCAAAGGGAAAACCAGCCCAATACAGGTTAGGTCACATACCTACGAAAATACATTTCTCGGGAATGTGGGTTTCCTCACGATAACATTTTATATCTGGCCAGCATCTTATATCTGATCTGTTAATCAGATGTGTTGTCAGAACCCGTTCGTATGTTATTAGGAGTCTAGGTGTTGTATCTTCGATGTATAGATGGGTGGGTGTGTAGGCCTGTCGACGCCTACGATTTCAAGTGATGTTTTCTTTAGAGTAAAGGAAAATTTCACGGTTGCGCGAATTGAATGTAGACAATGTGTTTGACGTATGTTGAGATTGTGAACCGTTATTCAATTTTTAGGGTTCCTTTTTTATTTTAATTTTACGTGACTTATTGTAGATTTGTCGCAGATGGCATTAACTACTTGGCCGGACAAATGGGGAGCGCTGAAGGCTTCTCACCCGGTACAACGTTTAAGACAACAGGCCTGAGGGTGCCCAGTTGGGCGCGAACCTCGGCTCAGGGCGTCGTCTGAGATGAAAAATATCTGAAAGAATTGATCGACCCTAGTGGGTCGATAGCGATAAGCGCTGATTGAGGGAAATCGTCGACCACGCCGGCGGGGTCGGTATCGGGGTATTAGGGTTCCGAATCTCAAAAAGAAAAACGGAACTCTTGTAGGATCACCTTGCTGTCTGTCCGTCTGTTTGTCGTTAAAGTCAAAGCCTCGTTTGTCAATGCGGCGCAAATGCTGTACAGGTTGTGAGAAGCTGCAATAGTTTTAGGCGGATGAGACGTTCGTTATGTAAAAAATGACGAATCAAAGTGTAACTATGTTACCTACTGAATAAAGATATTTTTGAATTTTTAATTTTAATATGTAAACCAATTTATTCAAACAATTAAAAACAAAACAAACACATGTTATAAATAAAACACCTCCTCCAATGCGTCACATCGAGACAAGGTGTCCAACAGGCTGGCAGCATTATTACCCCTCTGAATCGCCAGACTAATTTTCTGACAGAAATAACTACCAGAAAGATTCTTAAGAAGAGAAGAAAAGAATCGAAGAGGTTTTTAATTTTTGAATTTGAATTTTGAAATAAATGTTTTTTCTTTCTTCCTAATGACGCAAATAACTGTCTTCCTTTTTTTTTTCTTTTTTTTTACTTCCTTCCTTTAACAACTATCAAAACACAATATTACGGTAAATTACCTCTAAACCGCAATAACCATAAATTCCACGAGTCTTACAAAGAAAATTAGGAAAAATATCCCCTTTGTGGTCTCTTATGCTCATACAAATATGGTAATATTTTCGCTCCGAAGTCAGTGAAGGGATAATAGGACCTTGGCAAGCCTTTATAAGATTACTGTAACGTTTAAGTGTCGTTTTTATGAGAGAGAAAATCTTGAGTCGCTCTTTACATAAACATAAAGACATAAAGGTCATCATCGTCTACCTAGCATTATCCCGTTTTTTCACAGAATCCGCTTACCTAACCTGAAGCTTTGACAGGTCCGGTTTTTTACAGAAGCAACTGCCTGTCTGACCTTCTAACCCGCGAAGGGAAAACCAACACAACATATTAGGGAAAAAAAAAACTTATCTATTTCGACAATATTGATTGAATTGATCGAATTGAAATCTTTGATCAGTAACGCCTACCTACGCCAATCACAGATACCAGTCTCTCGCCTGCTTTATTAATCTGTACCCGTATACGCACATTGGATATTGTATTTAAGTTCTAAGCTAGTGAGAGAAATAAACATTATTTTTATTTATAATTTTATCATGTTGCGCGTGTTAGTCCTATAGGTCACTATTTATAAATGTAAGTACCTAGTTAAATTTCAAATTCAATAATATATTTATTCAGTAGGTAACATAGTTACACTTTTAATCGTCAATTTTTACATAACGAACGTCTCATCCGCCTAAAACTACTGCAGCTTCTTACAACCTGTATAGCCGGGGAAAAAAGCTGCAAGAAAAACCTCGGCACAGGGCCCTAGACGTTATTTAAAAAAATAAACATAAAATATTGTTATACAATTGAGTAATTTAGCTGCCTAATATCAGTTTTCAGACAGTTAATCGTTTAGTCGATAGTCGTTTCATGAGCCATATCAGGGACCTTTGGTGGCTCAATAATAACCCTGACATCTGAAAGAGATCCAACTATTGCCCAACGACTGAAATTAGCTTCTAAATGTTTTTTTCGATACAAAAATAGATAGAAAATTATAAAAGTGCTTATTCATTTTTGACTTGAAAAGGCTCAAGTTGTATGTTTCGAGAGACCGATTCGCGGGCAGTCACTTTTGATATGAACTTGCAGCCACGATACAAAGTGCTGAGGTGTCTATACCTATGATGAACCGCATTGTTTTAGTATGGTTTTAGTAGGTACACCATTTGAATAAGCAAAAAAAGGGCAAACTCACCGCAAAGGATCTTTGATATGGATATATCTGTCGAGTGATATGGCGCATAAGTTGAGAATGGAGGCGGTAGAACACATGACGTCACAAGCCACCCATGTGTCGCAAAACTGCTCGCCGAACACCCAGTACCTGGAAAAAATTAGGATAGTTAATAGCTGCTCTATTGCCTTTATATAACTTCGTGCCCGCTGCCGTGGAGACCTTTGGTAGCTGGGGGGGCGGACGCCAAAATCTTTGTATCAGAATTGGGTCTCAGGCCAACAAGCACCTATTTAACTTAGGGATAACGGACAGCCCACTTTGCAGAGGCTGTCTGGACGCAGAAGAAACTGCACAACGGGTAAAAATCCTCAAAGGAATGGGGTCGCTCCGCGAAGCCTGTGAAAACCCCAGGAGGCTTCTGAGCTTCTGGAAGGAGATAGGTTGGCTTACGTAGTCAACAATTACACGCATAATGGGCCACCTTAGAGTCTAAATGCGGAAAACAGAGCCCACTAACACAACACAACACAACACATGGGTCTCAGGCTCAGGGAGAAAACAGGTGACTCCCGCTCCGGCTCGTTCCTGGTCCAAAGGCTGGCCATTGCCATTCAGCGCGGTAATGCGGCTAGTATTGTGGGCACCTTTGCTCCGGGAACAGTGAGGGGCGGGTTATTTAATGAATAGTTTTTATGTTTGTAATTAATTAAATAGTTAAAAATATAGCTAATCGAATAACTACGTTGAATATACAGGGTGTTAGTGACACCGTAACGGAAACTTTGAGGGATAACTCAGACCATTATGACACCAATGAGTTGATATCATTATCACCAATGAGAGGAGCTCGGTGGCGCAGCGGTAAACGCGCTCGGTCTGCGATTGTTGAAGTAAAGCAACTTTCGCAGAGGCCGGTCATAGGATGGGTGACCACAAAAAAAAAGTTTTCATCTCGAGCTCCTCCGTGCTTCGGAAGGCACGTTAAGCCGTTGGCCCCGGCTGCATTAGCAGTCGTTAATAACCACCAATCCGCACTGGGCCCGCGTGGTGGTTTAAGGCCCGATCTCCCTATCCATCCATAGGGAAGGCCCGTGCCCCAGCAGTGGGGACGTTAATGGGCTGATGATGATGATTTGATATCAAGTAGAACATCATGTCGGTAAATACATGTTTTTTTTTTAATTATTGTAAGTTATATAATGGCCCCGTTTCCTGCAGACACCTCCTAATTATATTTTAAGTTATATCCGTCATTCTCTTATCCGCCGAAAGGGAAAGGGATGGATGATTGACAACTGTTAATTTTAAAATGAATGAATAATCCGAGCGAATTAATTAAGCATGTCGCTGAAATTCAATACGTTTGACGTGTGCCGTCGAGTTAATTCTGTCGGGTTATTGATCAATATAATATTTTTGGAGGGTTTTTAGTATGCCTGCGTAAAATTAACGTGTTTTCGGCGGATAAGAAAATAATCAGGTATAATATTTTATTATTACTATTTTCTTATTTTTTTCTTTTTATTTTTGTTCGTGTCATTATTATGTTTATTGCACCAGCCCGTGCTCCAATGCATTAACTTCTTTCACCCTAAGGTTGCCTGGCAGAAATTGCTATTTAGCAATAAGGCCGCCTATTTAGCAATAAAGTATTATTGATTGATTGATTGATTGATCAGGTATCACTGAAAATAAAATTAAACGGTATCTACAGGAATCAGCACCATTATGTTTTAAGCTGCTTGGAACTCTTATTTAAAATTTCATAGTCTCTGCTTACCCCGGTGGGAAATAGGCGTGAGTTTATGTATGTATCTATCAATGTAAATCAAATAACAAGAGCATTTATTCGAGGTTTTTAATTTGAACTTCTACTAACAGCCTGTATATTTAGATCCTATATTATTTTACATAACGCATCAAAGACGTCAGAAGACAGAAATAAATTAGGGGCTCAAACGATTTGTCAGACGCAAATACTTCAGAATCCACTTGAATCCATCACAGACATAATACTTAATGGATTTTCAATAGTGGATATAAAATTGACATTAACGAGTGTCTTTGAAATTTCTTTTGGAAGTATTATGCTAATGATAAGGCTATAATCGGAAATGCCCTTGTCATTATTTGATATAAGATTTAAAAAAAAACAGTTTATGTTATGTTTAGTCATTGGCTATCTTCAAAACTAAATTTCACTATTATTTCTTGGCCAAACCATCGTTTTTTATCGTATTTTTACTTATATATATCATTGTATGTATATATTTATAGTATATAGTTATATATACATATATATATAAAAAAAACTTATATAAAATATGTAAAATGTGTCTCATCATCATCAGCCCATTGACGTCCCCACTGCTGGGGCGCGGGCCTTCCCTATGGATGTATAGGGAGATCGGGCATTAAACCATCATGCAGGTCCAGTGCGGATTGATGGTTATTAACAACTGCTAATGCAGCCGGGACCAACGGCTTAACGTGCCTTCCGAAGCACGGAGGATCTTGAGATGAAAACTTTTTTTTTGTGGCCACCCATCCTATGACCGGCCTTTGTGAAAGTTGCTTAACTTCAACAATCGCAGACCGAAAAATGTGTCTATTATACATACATACATAAATAGCCTATATACGTCCCACTGCTGGGCACAGGCCTCCTCTCAATCAACCGGAGAGGGTATGGAGCATACTCCACCACGCTGCTCCACTGCGGGTTGGTGGAGGTGTTTTTACGGCTAATAGCCGGGACCAACGGCTTAACGTGCCCTCCGAAGCACGGAATCAACTTACTTTTTCGGACAATCAGGTGATTCAAGCCTGAAAAGTCCTTACCAAACAAAGGACAGTCTCACAAAGTGATTTCGACAATGTCCCCATCGGGAATCGAACCCGGACCTCCAGATCGTGAGCCTAACGCTCTTACCACTAGACCACGGAGGCTGTTTGTTGTGTTTATTATATTATAATTATATATAAAAAATTGCTGTGTCTATTATATTATAATTATTTTTTATTTTATTTTACTTTTATTACGCGCTACATTGCAGCTGTACAAGTGTACAATATCCTCTGCCGATGCTTGTCTGGAAGAGATCGCTCTTAGCGATAAGGCCGCCTTTGCCCACCATAGAATGAGTTTATCTTGTAAATGTCTTGTAACTTTGTATGCAATGAGGTTTATTATTATTATTATGTTGAGTTCGACAGACTAGCTCCGACCAAGTAGTTAATGCCATCTGCGGCAAATCTACAACAATTCACGTCAAAAAAAAAGAAAAAAGTGGAGGGTGTGGTATATCTATGTTTTTAGATGGCCTTATGTCATGTAAAAATATTATGATTGATAAAAAATGCAAATGCTGTTCTATTGAGTTTAATATATTAGAAGGGGCTTAACAACGCCTTGACAACTCACCCTAACAAATCGTTGACTCCAGCGAAGGTCATCACCGCGGCCGCAACCAGCATGTCAGCGATGGCGAGGGATGCCAGGAACAGGTTGCCGATCCGCCGCAGTCCCCGGTCCGTGTAGATGGCGATACACACCAGAATGTTACCAGCCACTGACAGGAATATCAGCAGAGAGAGGAATATGCCTGCAATAGATATCTCAAGTTAAAAGCGGGTAATTCGTCCTTTATTCGGATATTTACTCAGAGTCATGGTCTGAATCGTCTGCCTCAGTATTCGTTACCATGTCACTAACGCAATGTATACCACGGAATAGAAGAAAGAAGTTAAAAAGGCCCTAAAACGCGCATTTTGTGTGAGAACCGCTGTCGCCAGTTCAACCCCACTCTCTTTGAAAAAAAAAAAAAAAACACTTTTCTTTCTACTGATGAAAGGCAAGAGCACGTTTTATCACCTAAATCATTTGGATGTAACAGTTGTCACAAACTTGTAAAATCCACTTACAGTGTTTATAGGCGAGTGACCGAAGTGCATGGCTTATCATAAAAAAGCGAATGCCCAAATTGTGAGGGGACCGAACGGCCCAACTCATTTAGAAGGTTTTGCGAGAGCGGATAATATTTTCCCGGAGTACCTTTTCTCCAGACATAGGGTAGAATTATACTCTTGGCTTTACTTACAGAAATAAACGTTACTTTTACGTAGAAACTGTTCTCTGCCGAAGTAAAGGAAAATGTTTTTTTTTATATAAATATATTATATAATATATATAAATATATATATATATATATATATATATATATATATATATATATAAATATATTATATAATATATATAAATACGTCTAACAGCCTCCGTGGTCTAGTGGTTAGAGCGTTAGGCTCACGATCTGGAGGTCCGGGCTCGATTCCCGATGGGGACATTGTCGAAATCACTTTGTGAGACTGTCCTTTGTTTGGTTAGGACTTTTTAGGCTCTTGCTTGATCGTCATCATCTTCCTAGCCTAATCCCGTTTTTCACAGGGTTCGCTTACCTAATCTGACTTTCCGACCCGCGAAGGGAAAACCAGCCTAGTACAGCTTAGGTCACATACTTCCGAAAATGCATTTCTCGGGAATGTGGGTTTCCTGATCCCGCTTACCTTTTCACAGAACCCGCTTACCTAACCTGAAGATTTGACAAGTCCGGTTTTTTACAGAAGCAACTGCCTGTCTGACCTTCCAACTCAATACAGGTACCTCCCAAAAAGGAATTTCTCGGGAATGTGGGTTTACTTACAATGTTTTCCTTCACCGCTGAGCACGTGATATAATCATTTATGATCCAAACATGAATTCGAAAACAAATTCGGCAATCTATTGGCAAGCTTGTGCTGGATTCGAACCAGCGACCTCAAAATTGTAGAATAAATAACACACGCTTACCTAGTAATTGCCTATTCACTCAAGTGCGGCGAGGTAATATAATATGTGATGTCTATTTTATAAAAAGTTAAATTAACACAAATTCCTGGAGAATTTTCTATCCAATTTTCCTCAGCTCTGGCTAATCGCATTAGCAGATCTTCCAGTCTTTCTAAAAGACTACTGAATTAAAGGCTACAATATCTACGTTAACTGAATCTGTTAATAAATTATACTTAGGTATTCCGTTTAGTTATAAGCGTCAAAATGACGGGACCAATTGCTTAATAATAATAAAAACAACTTTATTTCGGACATTTGTACATCCATAATGGTTAGTAAGGGACTCATACTATGTTAGTAAGCACATATTAAATTAACTCGACACAAACCTAGTGTGAGACATGGATGTCAATCCAATGCCTCACGTTTAAGAGACTGTTAATGACTGACCGACTGAGACTGTTGTGTTAATGTTGAAATTGCATATTTTTAGTTTATATTTGTACTCATCCAGTACTATTTGGTATGTACCTAAACTAAAAAAAAATCTATTACTTTTCTCATGCAAAAGATAATATATATTTTGATGCTAAGGTTTAGTTACTTTTTCTCACGGAATAGGTAGAATAAAGAGGTTGGAAAGCCTTTTTTTTGACGTGACTTATTGTAGATTTGCCTCGGATGGCATTAACTACTTGGCCGGACAAATGGGGAGCGCTGAAGGCTCTCACCCGGTACAACGTTTAAGACAACAGACCGGTTGCCCAGTTGGGCGCAAACCTCTGCTCAGGGCGTCGTCCGAGAGGAAAAATATTTGAAAGAATTAATCGATCCTAGTGGGTCGATAGCAATAAGTGCTGAATGAGGGAAATCGTCGACCACGCCGGCGGAAAGGCCCTAACACAGATTTTGTATGAAAACCGCTTTCGCCGGTTCAACGCTCTCGTTTGCTACTACTCCTGAAACAGATAACTGATAGCTCTACTGCTTTTCAAATTCCACAGCCAGTTTACCGGCAATGTATATTTTATGTAATAGGCTGATATTTTATCATTACTTTTCGTAAGATACTGCTAACAAAAGTTTTTTTTGATAAATAGACGATCGTACTAAAGTATATTATTTTTGAGGAGCGTAGCCTGGATAGTCCCTCATTTTGTGTGCAATGAAAAAAAGTGATAAAAGTGTGTGTGTGTGTGTGTGTGTGTGTAAGTGTGTTTGTGTTAGTGTGTATGTGTGTGTGTGTGTGTATATATATGTGTGTGTGTGTGTGTGTGTGTGTGTGTGTGTGTGTGTGTGTGTGTGTGTAAGTGTGTTAGTGTGTATCAGTTTTACATGGTAAGCTGTAGAAAATCACATCACATGTGTTTAGTCGAAACAGAGGTCAAGAGTTTTTTCATAAAATTCCGACTTTATTTCTTGTGTTTCTTGTAAGGGTTTCAGTAGAGCAATGCTAGTAAGTATTGAGTTTAATACAGATAATAACATATACGGTGAATTGCATTGCAGCTGGAAACTGTAAACTTTGTAAGATACTTGTTGTAGGGTCACTTCGAATTGGTAAGCAGAATTTATAGGACTTGAAACTTGAGGCGTAATATTTGTGACCAGTTTATCCTGAGCTCTTTCTTATAAAGTCAAGCAGGAATTTGTGCAACGTACCATCGCAGATATCGCGATTATATCTAGGATGTTTGAATGTGGGTATTTAGTTCATCTTGTGATGGATGCACCTCTGACTACCCCAATTGGGATATATCCGTGAGCTTGTGTAATGATATGTTTTAAAGAAAGGCCTGGTCAAATATACTTTAAACCGTATAGTAAGAAGACTTTGATGAGAGTATAGTATCGTAAGTAAATAGAATTCCGTAGTCTCTGCTTACCCCAACGGAAAATAGGCGTGATACATAAGATATGTATGTACCTGAACTAAAAGTCTACTAACTCACACTATTAAGTTATTCTACTGCGTACTAAGTTATTCTACGGCAGATAGCCATGGTCGTAATGGCTATCTTCTAAACATCAGTATTCAGAAGAATTTTCGAGAAATACACCTACCTATTTTCTTGTTTCCTATGAAAACAAAAAAAAAGAAAAGTATAAGTAGTAGTGTATAAGTAGTGTATTTAAAAGTAGTGTAGTGTGTAGTAGTGTGTTTAAGTAGTAGTGTATTTAAAAGTATTTTTAGAGCGTGATTTTTTCCATTGTCAGGTTTTAGTTTTTAAACTTATATTTTTAACCAATCAACATTGTGAAAAACCCTATATATAGAAATGACAATGCTAAAAAGAAACCCATGAACGTAATGTTAAACTATCAAACTTAATTCGAGTAATTATTGAGTCACAATGTGTTATTAAAACAGTGTCAGTAATACTGTGTATGTATATAGTGCTATTTAATAATTTAAAAAATAATCGATTCGCATGAGTGTCGTCGTGATCTGCGAAAATTAATTTTAAGTTTTTTGTCTGTTTATTTTGATCATTGTCCTTTATGTTGAGTTTCTAATTACCTATAGGTACGGTCACGAGCATTAATATCTTTCACTTTCGTACCATGTCACATTAACTTTTTGAACAAATTGAACTGTAAGTCTCACTAAATGTCAAATATGTTAGTGCGACAGAGTCCTAAAGTGGGTACATTATATTGCTCATGACTGTACACCCCAATACTTCATATAAAACACCTCGTTTTACACAGATACTACACATTGACTATAAATCAAACACAGTGTTCAGTTGGCGGTCGAAGAGAGAATATTTATTTTTTTTAATTTTTAACCATAGAGTATACATATTATTTTGTTACCATATTAATAATACTCCCACTTAACAAAATAAACTTATACTACTACTTTAGACTACTTTATTTACTAACTATACCTAACATTTTCAAAAAATTATAGTGTTTAACAGCAGTCAGACCTTTAGTAAATACATCAGCTGGCATATCTGAAGTTGGTATTTATATTCTAAACAAATAACATTATTATTCAAATGTTCTTTGAAGAAATGAAAACGTGTATCAATATGTTTGGACCTTTTATGTAAACAATTGTTACTTGCCAACTTCTGTGCAGACTGATTGTCATTAAAAACTGTTATTGTATATAACATATCAGTCACCTCATATTGCAAATTTCTAAGATAAATAGCTTCTTTACAACAATCGGAAATACCCATGTACTCGGCTTCAGTACTAGATAAAGCCACAGTAACCTGCTTTCTAGTTTGCCATGAAATAGCACCTCCAGATAGCGAAAAGAAAAAACCTGTGTATGAACGTCTGTCCATTACATTGTTTGCCCAATCGGCGTCAACATATGCTACAATTTTTGAATTGCCTCTGGCAGTATACTTCAAGCAAAAGTCTTTGGTTGTATTTAAATATTTTAGTACCCTTTTGGCATAAGCCCAATGAACTTCACTGTAACTATTGTTGAACTGACTTAGGTAATTAACAGCAAAAACAATATCTGGTCTAGTGAGTACTGCCAAATACATAATACAACCAATCAACTGTTGGTAAGGCAATCGAGAATTACAATTTTCACTTTTACTTAACTTAAGTTTAGATTCTATAGGTGTATATGTAGGTTTACAATTCTGAACATTGAATTTTTGAGATAATTTTTCAATATACTGTTCCTGGTCTAGAGTTACAATACCATTTTCCCTGTCTACATTTACCCGCATTCCTAAACATTGCCTCACACATCCTAGATCCTTTATTTTGAACCTTGAAGCCAAAACCTTTTTCAAATTATTGCATTCATCAACATCATTACTGAAAACAAAGAAATCGTCTACATACAGTGTAACTATAGTCTTTTTATCATCCTTATTTTTAGTGTACAAACATGGTTCCAATTCAGACCGTTTATATCCCATTTCAATGAGACAGTCATCCACTTTTCTGTACCAGGCCCTTGAGGACTGCTTCAATCCGTAAATTGCCTTTTTCAACTTAAGTACTTTATCACTACTTTGATCATCTGACAAACATTCTGGTAACTGCATGTAAATTGATTCCTCAAGGTCCCCGTTCAGAAAAGCCGTAGTTACGTCGAGATGTGTAACATCTAATCTAAGTTGGGCAGATAATGAAAACAACAATCTCAAGGTTGAATGCCTTACTACTGGCGCAAATGTTTCCGAATAATCAATATCTTTCTTTTGCATGAAACCTTTCGCTACCAAACGAGCGCGGTAACGAATGTTGTTGTCATTATCAACCTTTTTACGTAATACCCACTTACACTTCACGATGGTTTCATTGTCTTTTGGTATATCCACTAGCTCCCATGCATCGTTGTCCTCAAAACATTGTAGTTCCTCTTTTACTGCTCGTAACCATTGTTCTCTTTCAGGTCCCTGTAATGCGTCTTCTAGAAGTAGTCCACTAGCATCATCAAACGCTTCTTCAGCTGTACACGTGTTTAACCATCCATACCGTGTAGGTGGTTTCTTTAACCGACTGGACTTGGGTCGCTGCACGGATACTTCATGAGCATCTTCATATTCGCTGGGTATATAAGAGTCATCTGATGTTTCTGGAAGTGTATCCTCATCACCGGTTATTTCTTCAGAGCCTTGTATGTCTTGATCGGTTGTGTCTCCCACTGAACTTGAGTCTTCTCTTCTTTCAATAATCGGTATACTGATCTTCTCACTCTTCTTCTCATCTTCCATTACTATGACATCCCTGCTTGTTGTCACACATTTCGTTCTTGGATTATATATTCGATAACCTTTAACATCATCTGGGTAACCAACAAGTACATGCTTTTCTGACTTCCTGTCCCACTTTTGCCGTTTTTCTTTGGCTACATGGACCATGACACTGCTTCCGAATATGCGCAAATGACTTATGTTTGGTTTGTGTCCATTCCATACTTCATAAGGAGTTTTGTCATCTAAAGAAGGAAGTGCAGTACGGTTTTGCAGATAAACCGCCGTATTGGTTGCCTCTGCCCAGAACTCCTTGCCCATGTTTGCATCGAACAATAGGCATCTGGCTTTCTCTATAATTGTACGATTATTTCGCTCTGATAGGCCATTCTGTTCGGGTGAGTACGGGTTACTTTTTTGGTGTATAATTCCTTCCTTCCTGAGATATGCATCAAATTCTCTGTTGCAATATTCACAGCCATTATCACTTCTCAATGTCTTGATACTCTTGTTTGTTTGCTTCTCCACCTTTGTTTTAAAATCTACAAAACATTGCATTGCTTCACTCTTACGCTTGATAAAATATACAAATATCATGCGACTGTAGTCATCGATGAAAAGTATGAAATATCTGGAGCCTGCAAGCGACTCCTGCTCCATAGGTCCACAAATATCTGTATGAACCAAATGTAGTAATACTGTACTTCTTGTACCTTCATTTGAGAATGGCAGACGACACTGCTTTCCTTCACAGCAAACTGTGCACGATGACTTATCAATCTCAACTCTCTGTTGAAGATTCATTCCCTCTACAGCACTGGTCATTTTGTTTAAATATTTACTATTGACATGACCTAATCTGCGATGCCAAATGTCGTTTGATACAGACAAATTAGCCACCACACTGTCTGGGACTCTCAACTTGTAAACTCCATTGGTCAGCACAGCTGTAGCTACCAGTTCACCATTTCTGTTGAATACTTCACAACCATCTGTTGTAAACTGAACTTTATTACCGGATCTTATTAACTGGCTCACTGACAATAGATTGGTTGTCAATCCTGGAGCACATAAAACGCCCTTAACTGGAACTTCAAATTCCCATTGATCAGTTTTCGTAATAATGTTCACGTCGCCTGAGCACTTTACTTGTAGTCTCTCACTATTAGCAACACAAATATCTCTCATGTTGTAATAAGTAGGATTCTCGATCCACTCTTCGTTAGCAGTCAAATGTGCACTCGCGCCAGAGTCAATGTACCAGTCATATTTATTAAATTGTCCACTCAAAAACACCGCACTGAATGCATTAGTTTGTTTACGTTGCGATTCTTTCGAAATATCGTTATTTGGACACTGATTTTTGTAATGTCCTGGTTGTTTACACCGGTAGCATTTGATATGACTTTTGTTCTTGTTTACATTTTGGTTGACATTGACGTTTGCATTTTGGTTAGTTTGATTTCTTTGCACGCTGGCCATAGACACATTATTTTTTCTATTTTGCCATTTCTGCGTTCCGCTTGCGAATGCACCGCTAACATCATTCGACTGAACTTCCGCTTCCATGTCCATAAGCTTTGTACGAATGGCGTCCGTTGTGATTTTGATGCCTGAATGTTCTATAGCCATGATCATCGGCATAAATCTTTCTGATAATCCAGCTAATAATAAGCAGCCGATCCATTCGTCACTGATGTTGAACCCCGTGCCACTTAATTTTTGTCCCGTCTCGACTATTTGCGTTACGTACGACTGCATAGAAGCACAATTATCTAGGCGTATCGATATCAAATTACGTAAAAGAGAGATTCTTCGCGTAAATCCTGAGTCATCAAATAACGCCTTTAGCTTGTTCCATAGCTCCATCGAAGTTTTAACGTCTTTTATGTGTACGTACAACGCACTGTCTATAGTCATAATGAGTTTGGCCTTAGTTTTTGCATCATCTGCGGTATCTACTGACTTCCCAGAAACTGGCTTGATGCAGTGCACCATATCCTCTAGGATTAGAAAATTCTCCGCGGCAAATATCCATTCTGAGTAATTTTCTCGTCCCTTTAACTTGGGCACATTCACTAGATAGTTCGATGACATTTTTGTCTCTATATTTTAGCACTGTTATTGTCTTTATTTAGCACTGTTTCTTATTAACTTTAATTGTATATATATCACTGTTTTCACTTCTATAAGCTACGAGAAAATTACTACTTTTATGAAAAAAACTAAGGGCGTCTGGGCCCATAACCTATAAATCAAACACAGTGTTCAGTTGGCGGTCGAAGAGAGAATATTTATTTTTTTTTAATTTTTAACCATAGAGTATACATATTATTTTGTTACCATATTAATAATATTGACGTTATTGTACATGCGCATCTGTGTGTATGACGTCTGACGCCCAAACGATTTAAGACTAAAGTAAGACTGAGTGGAGGTGAGGTAAACCTAACTCAGCCACTGGTGGGGAGCGGAGAGTCGCCGTTCTATACGTAGTATTATTCCTTATTCTGTTATAGGTAATTGATTAGTTTTCATATCTAAAGTTAACGGCCTCTGTAGTTTAGTGTTTGAGCGTTGCTATCACGATCCGGAGGCCACGGGTTCGAATCCCGGTGGGGACATATCACAAAAATCACTTTGTGATCCATAGTTTGGATAGGACATTGCAGGCTGATCACCTGATTGTCCGAGAGTAAGATGTTCCGTGCTTCGGAAGGCACGTTACGTTGTTGGTCCCGGTTACTATTTACTGATGTAAGTATGTACTCGTTACATGAGTCATATCAGGGGCCTTTGGCAGCTCAATAATAACCCTGACACCAGGTTTGACACACGATAAGAAGAAGAACATCTAAAGTTCTGCAAGAACTAAAATGTCAGAGGTCAGGTTACGCTGGTAGCTCTAGCTATTGTGAGAAACGTCTTTGGAGATTAATTGAGCGTGTAGCAAGGGTTGTAACAAGTCTCCTTTAGCTTTGTAAGAGGAACGGGTAGAATCAAAAGTACCTTAAAAGTTAGGTTGACAAAGCATTTTCTGTCAAAACTGTTTGTAAAATAAGGTTGTTTTGTGATCGGTGCGAATGGTTTCTAGTTTTAATTATAGAGAGATACCGTAGGAGTATTGCTAAAGAGACCGAATGCACAAAACGATATTATTATATGAGGTAACGATCGTATTATTAAACATTCCTCATCATTCATTGCTTCTTTGGTATCGCGCAAACACAAATAGCGCTTCTATTACTACGCAATGAACGGCGGGGAATTCGATGTAGCGGTCCAGCAAGTAACGTCTTGGTGCGGCCGCTAAGCTTTTATTATCATCAGTTAATATTTATTTAAGTACCATACAAACTACAAAAAAACAATTAACAATGAAGGTTCACAATAAAAATAAATAGGCTTTGACACTTGACTTAAAAATCACTGAACTAATTAATTGCATTCACATTATTTTTACACTAAGCACTTAGCTTAGGTTCAATTTTGTTGCTTATTTGCATGTTTTGATGAACAATCATCACGAAAAATAACTATTTATAGGCGCCAAACAGGCGCGTCGGCGCGGGAAATTACTGTGAAATCAGATATTCGAATCATGAAAAGAATTTCAAACAATTTCAAAATTCAAACATGTAAACTAACATGATAAAAAAAAACGGTCCGCGCGCAGCCTTCACGATCAAGACTAAACTATGTCCGAGGGGGGTGAGGTGAACCTAGCTCAGACGCTGGTAGGGAGCGGAGAGTTGCAGTTTTATGCGTAGTATTATTCCTTATTATATGCCTGTGTTATGAATCTGTGTTCTGACTCTGATACATAGCCTCAAAGAACTGAGCCGAAATCTCGTTTAAATGTTGCATTGTGCGAAAATTGTGTTTGTTATACTCCCATGAGTTTGGGATGCTTTGTATATGTTAGGGAAAAATCAAGCAGTTCCTTTTAGATGTTCAAAGGGGAACCTTTTAACGGAAACACATTTAACGTGAGATACTTTTTCAATTTGAAATTAATGTTTCTTTTTCTTGTTTAGGGTTTTTGTTTTTTAAATGATGAAGAACTAAGCGTGATCAATTTCAGGATGTTTGAAAGGCCAGGTTGAGAGTCGGATGAAAAACTTTAAGAGTGAGAGTAGCGAAAGGGATATCTCACGATTCCGTGCTATCCTTGGGAAATAGATGTGCTTGTATGCGTACCCCGTTACCGACCCCGCCGGCGTG
Organism: Pectinophora gossypiella; assembly: GCF_024362695.1. Taxonomy (NCBI): domain Eukaryota; kingdom Metazoa; phylum Arthropoda; class Insecta; order Lepidoptera; family Gelechiidae; genus Pectinophora; species Pectinophora gossypiella. The sequence continues at coordinate 3,856,469 of NC_065425.1, read as the reverse complement.
GGCGACGATTTTCCGAAGAAAATCGTTTTCAGCGCAGTACCACTTCTGTGCGCTTATTCATCTTAAAAACGACACTTACATTTTTTGACAGAATTCGTTTTACAGTTCTCGCGTAATATGTCAAATAAACGAAAGCTCTTAAAAGCTTTTTGAATGTAATAATTTCATTTTCTTACAAAAGGATAGTTCTAAATGTGAAAGGTAAATGACGGCCAGCAGAGTTACTAGCGCGAAAGATTTGGCATGGTTATGTTAGAAGCGACGTCTTCTCAGCTTGAGTAAAAATGAGGACATAAGCTTTACAAACTCAACTTTTGTTTTTTCTGCTTTTATCGCTAATAGGTTTTTTTCCGCAAATATTTTAAAATAATCCTAAATGTACCGCCGCTGCTGAGTAATTGCAAATAAAGAGACTGCTGTGATTCCTACTCGTACTGTCAACAAAAACGAGGCCTGGTAAGAAGAATACAGAAGCTGATCACGTGAGGGTTTCCCTTTTTCTTAAAGCTATCTTAAGGCTATTTTCAGGTGAATAGGATTATTCCTTTCGTTCGTCTTTTTCTTTTTCATATTTGTTTTTTTCTTTTTTACATTCTGCATTAATGTGTATCAAACACATAAGATGATTACGCCTATTTTCCGTTGGGGTAGGCAGTGACTTCAGAGTTAGACTTACTACAATCCTGACACACCACTTTCGCTTCTTTCACTCTCATAAAAGACTTCACGCTCGCTCGCTGGTTTAGAGTAATCTTGACCTGACCGTAAAACATCCTGGATCTGATCGGGCTGTGTACTCCTAGATCTTCCACTTTGAACCCTACCATTTACACCCGTATCATTAGTCTGAACAAGAGAACAATTATTCAGAAGACAAATTGCAACCACTTATAATTGAAGTCTTCTTCTTCTATCGTGTGGGTTGTGAGTGTGTCATGCCCCTGGCATGGCTCATGTAACAACTACTAACTTACATCAGTAATACTTAATACAATAATGAAGACATGAAATAAGGTGTATACATTATTATAAATATGACCAAATGACCAGAGATTCCCAAACAAGGCGGAGCCTGTATTTTAGGACAGTGTAAAAAATGACATATTATTATATAAGGTCGGCGCATAGTTTGGCAAAGGAAACTTAATAACAGATAGGAAACCACTTACATCTAAGTGTTATAGTGAAGGGTGTGTGAGTTGAGTGTATGCAAGAATGATACATACATACATAAACTCACGCCTATTTCCCACCGGGGTAAGCAGAGACTATAGAATTCCATGCAAGAATGATAATGAAATATAATATAATATGTTTTTATAATATACTTAATAATATCTTTATTTGTACCATTAAAGCCTTAAATATATGACAATATTTGTTTACATTTATAAGTATGTAGTTACAGTATAATAATAGAAGTAATTATAATGATAATAAATCAATAAGACATAATATTGAATTACGGAATACAAACTTAGCGGGCGCCAACACTAACTTGTCTGGTTTTTATTGTGTTAAGTTCCAAGTTATAAATTTATGGTTTGTTCGCCTTGCTTGTAGTCTAAAAGTCTTTGAACTTTAGCTTAAAATTTAAATTAAAGTAGGTATAAGTTTTGTTATAAACTTGAATAAATTGTAATCCATAAAGCACATTTTAAACCTAAGCGAATAAATTCCGTAGGATAATAATAATAATTATCATCTCCCTAGCATTATCTCGTTTTTCACAGGGTCCGCTTACCTAACATGCAGATTTGACAGGTCCGGTTTTTTACAGAAGCGACTGCCTGTCTGACCTTTAACCCGCGAAGGGAAAACCAGCCCAATACAGTTTAAGTCACATACCTCCGAAAATGCATTCTCGGGAATGTGGGTTTCCTCACGATGTTTTGTTGATAATCATTTTATGATCCGAACATGATTTTTAAAACAAATTCGGCAATCATTGGTTTACGCCTGTGCTGGATTCGAACCTACGACCTCAAAGTGAGAAGCAAGCGTTCGACGACTCCCTACTAGGATAGGTATAGGGTAGGATAACATAAAATTCTTACATAAGTATGGCTTATGCCATAAATCTGTTATTTTACTGCAATACTGCAGTGTTTTCAGGACTCCGATACCGACCCTGCCGGAGTGATCGACGATTTCCCTCATTCAGCGCTTATCGCTATCGACCTACTAGGGTCGAATAATTCAATCATCCTTTCAGAGGACGCCCTGTGCGTAGGGCACCCTCGGTCTGTTCTTTTAAATTTTTGTATCAGGTTAGAGCTCTTTGTGCTCCCCATTCGTGCGGTAAATCTTCGATAAATCATGTAAAAGAAAAGTTTAAAATTAAACCCGACTACAGAAGTGCTTTGAAAAATATGAAACAAGAAAATTCAAATAGGTAGTGGTGTTTAGGAGATAGCCGTGGTCGAATGCCGTGGTAAACAAACTCTTAGGACTGATTGAGATATGCCGCGCGCGATAGCGTAACCGTGAAGGCCCCCCCTGACATAATATATATAGTTACCTACGGAGCTTGTTAACTTACCAACAAGTAAGATGGATAGTAGAGTGACTGCGTCTGGGTCGTCTCCATCTTCATACTCCACCGCCGCGGTTTCGTTCATCAGCGCCACCTAGCGGCAAAACAAAGCATTATATATCACATAAAAAAGCATACGCACAGTCGTTTTGCGTTATAGTCTTAAATGCAGCTCGTAGAATATAAATACTAACATAGTTTTTAAGTTTAAACTGACATTGGTCCCGATTCCTGCAGTCACATCCTAATTCTATTTTAAGTTCTGTCATTTTCTTATCCGCCGAAAATGAAAGGGACGGATGATTGACAACTGTTAATTTTAAAATGAATAAATAACGCGGGCGTATAAAATAGGCATCTCGCTCATATGGGTTGCATTGCATGACGTGTGCTGTCTACTTAATTCGGTTGAGTTATTGGCCAATTTAAAATTTTGGAAGGGTTTTTTAAATATCTGCCTAAAATTTACGTGTATTCCATAAATTTTATGTCTGTCGATTACGCGTCCCTTTCCTTTTCGGCGGATAAGAAAATGACAGAAAATGTGTATTGGAATCACCACCATTGTTTGAGTCCAACGTGTCTATAAACAAACATAACATAAGCTGTATCTCAATTGAGGTTATCAAACGTACATCAATCGCAAGAAGAACAAAGAATAAACAAAGTAACAAACAAAAAAACGAAGAAGAAGGAAAGAGGGAGAAGAAGTTTATGTAACGTCTTAAACCTAAATAAAGACTCTATCTATCTATCTAAACAAAAAAAAAATAACAGAATAAAGAATATTTTATTATCATCATTATGAAGCCTCGTCCCCACTTAAACATTTGTCGAAGGACGCGTGTCAACGAAGACGTCATGCGACATCGCCCAAGAGCGCACGACAAACAAAGTCGACGCGACTTCCTTGTCCAATATCGTTCAATGTCTCCGGGGAAACATATCGCCGGACAAACGTCCTACAGCGGACGTGTCTTACGAGTAACACAAACAATCACCTTGCATGCGGTTTCTCAATAGCAAAGCAGATAACACGTCAGTGGACTGAGCCGATTTTGCGTGCCACAAACGACCAGAAACTAGACTTAGAGCGTTGATCAAAGCCTGTGACTGTCAAAGCAAGAGGTATGGTATGACAATTAATTGCTGTATGGACTTGTGTTAGTATAGAATTAACAATAGTTTGGTTAACATAGGGCGCGGTATTGAGGCAAAAGCTGAGCTGTATATTAACTGCATGAAACAAAACATAATATATATATTTCTCTCTTGAGTAATGTTTTACTAGTGCTTATCCATAGTAATATTATAAAAATGGGACGGTGTGTGTATGTGGCTGTCTGTTAGTTTGTCCGTCTTTCATGGCAAAACGGAGCGACGAATTGACGTGATTTTTAAAATGGTAATGTTTGAAGGCATGGAGACATAGGCTACTTTTTGTCTCTTTCTAACCCCCCACTTCCCTAAAATGGGGGGTGGAAGTTTGTGAGCATTCCGCAATTTTCAAAGTAGAAAGTTAAAAATTGGTATGCGGGCTATTAAATTTGTGACTAACGAAACATCGAGAATCATTTCTTTTTGAATTATGCCTCCAACCGCTTCAATGAGGGGATGAAATTTTGTATGGGACTTTTCGCAGTTTTCGAGGTAGGAAGCTAAAAATTGGTACATTAGAAAAGGGGAACCGTGTTACCCCGAATTTAACGCGAGCGAAGCTGTGCGCACAAGCTTGTGCAATATAAACGTCAGTGTATTATAAGGGCATATTTCGGTAATATTTACTGTGGTCCTTGGTACACAGGCCGATTCGAACTCCGGTACCGGACTTGCACCAATAAGTTATTGATTTATCTTAAGAGCAGTTTTCACTAACACTGTTGGCTTGACCGTTATAGATGGCGATACAGCTCTACTCCACCTATCACGTTGGCCTAATAGAAATCTCGGTGAGGTGTGGGTACTTACTTAGTTCATCTTACGATGGGTAAACCCCTGACTACCCCATTGGGTATTTCGATGTTTCATATTCCTGGCTCCTGAGCCTAAGCCAAGTTGCACCAATCAATCAATCAATAATTCTTTATTGCACAAAGACATAAGTATAGGACATATACAAACGTATAAAATAAGCACAATATGCGGCAAATTCTGCAAGGCAACTTTAGGGTGAAATAATCCATCAATCCTATACTTTTTATTCGATTACACCAAGTCGATTTTTGTAATCGTTCGCAATTTGATTAGGGCCCTTAATATTAGATTGTCTATCTATTTGAAGTTTGAAATGGAATAAAGTAGTCTTGGTTTCATCATCATCATCGAGAGCCACACTCTTGTCGGTGCAGCATTTTCTTACCCTCCATGCTATTTTTTGATTGCAGAGGCGGAGATGGGAGCCATCGGTACGGCAATAATGGACAGAAGGGGCAAGTCACAAGGTAACTTGGAACCTGACAGAGGGCAGCAGTAACAGACTGTCAGTACTATTCAGAGGCGGGGGGCAGGAGTCCTAGTATGGCTTTGTAATAGACTAATCTGAGCGCCATCCCACTTGCGTCAGACAGAGTACTGCGGGGCGGAATGCAAGAGGGAAACCACTGCCCTATTTTTCCCTAAAATTCTTGGTTTAACGGTGCCATATTTTTTTTTGCAATGTGAACTACAATGTGAACGTGAGCCGTTATTTTGGTAGTTAAAACACAGAGCATAATCCGTTATTTTCTCCTCAGAAAACACATAGAGGACAAAGCAATGGCAATAAAGTCGCGATTGTAAAATAAATAAGTAGTTTTCGTTCACAAAGTTCCTTGCACCGTGTTACAAAGACCTAATTTCGCGTAAATGCTCTAGCTATTTGAAATTCCCGGCGACTTTCGAAACGTTTAAACTTTTTTACTTTTTGTCGGAACGATTAACGTGTGGAGCGTTTCCTTGTTGTGACTGGGATTGTGTACTGTTTGTGTAGGGGCGTAGTTTTAAAATAGCTACATGTTTTGGTACCTAGTTGCTAAATGCGTTCGGCATTTTGAGTTTATACAGAGTGAGTTGGAAATGTAGTCGTTAGCATATATTACATTAGATGATTTAAAAGAACATACAACACAAGGAATAAAAATAAAATTGCTATTCAAAATTCTAGATCAAGAAAAATTAAATTATCTTTTTTATCGTTATGTATACGTTTTTACAACAAAATACCAGATAATATTTTGAATTTGTCAGAAAATAAATTTAAAGCTCATGTGAAGCTTAACTTACACAAGCGATTCCTGTCTGACCTTCCAACCCGCGAAGGGAAAACCAGCCCCAATACACGTCCTCCGAAAATGCATTTCTCGGGAATGTGGGTTTCTTCACAATGTTTTCCTTCACCACTGAGCACGTGATAACCATTTATGATCCAAACATGAATTCGACAATTATTGGTTTACGCCTGTGCTGGATTCGAACCTGCGGCCTCAAAGTGAGAGGCAAGCGTTCAACAACTTAGCTACCACGGCTCTCACCCGACCCCCCGATCTGACCCGACACCCGACCTGGTATGACAGTACCGTACATAAAATAATATTCATACTCACATTAGTAGGTAAAATAGAGACGAACTCCATGTTAGCGGGCTAGCGTGCTCGCGTTCAGGTCTTGGTGTCCTCTTTCAGCAGGAAGCCCCGCTGAATGCCTACCCCCGTCGGCTGTACTGCCGCCATTTTGCATTCTCATTACATTCTCTGAAACAAACATACAACATTATTAATGAGAGTTATTGTTGATTAGTTGATTGTACATCTACCTAGCCGTTTGCGCTAGAAGAAAAACATCCTTACCCTCAGGCCTGTTGTCTTAAATTAATAATACTTAAATACTTTCTTTCTTTTTTTCAAATTTAGTACCCAGTGAGAGCCCTCGGCGCTCCCCATTTATCCGGCCTAGTAGTCAATGTTGTTTGCGGCAACAATAAGTAACGTAAAAAAGAGAACGAAAAAAGAAGTATTTTAATGACAATTATAATTAAATTAAATTATAGATATATATTTTTATATATTTTATTTATTTGTTTATGTTTTTATTTAATTTTATTTTGTTTTGTTTTTTTTTTGTACCTCTCAATCCACACGATAGAAGAAGAAGAAGAAGCTTGCACGTTAGGCTATCCGTTTCGACTATTAGCCGTTAATCACCTCCACCGACCCGCCATAGAGCAGCGTGGTGGAGAATGCTCCATATTCCCTCTGGCTGATTGAGGCCTATGCACTGCATTGTGACGTATATAGGCTGTTTATGTTATATTATGAAGTTGTTAAGATAAATATGAACTTTGCTTTATCGACATGTGCGTAATTGTACCTACATACATACAAAAATAAGGAGCTTGGTGGCGCAGCGGTAAACGCGCTCGGTCTGCGATTGTTGAAGTTAAGCAACTTTCGCAAAGGCCGGTCATAGGAAGGGTGACCACAAAAAAAAGTTTACATCTCGCTCCTCCGTGCTTCGGAAGGCAGGTTAAGCCGTTGGTCCCGGCTGCATTAGCAGTCGTCAATAACCATTAATCCGCACTGGGCCTGCGTGATGGTTTAAGGTCCGATCTTCCTATCAATTTATAGGGAAGCTCGTGCTCCAGCAGTGGGGACGTCAATGGGCTGATGCTAATGACATACAAAAACACACGCCTATTTCCCACCGTGGTAAGCATTCAGCGCCACCGTATTTTATTAAAAAAACAACAGTCTTTTATTCAGATTTTCATGTTAAGTATCTGTCTATATTCAAAACCAATATTGTTTTAGAGTCTTATTTATAAAATTGAACCTAGTCACTTAGCAATAATGTTAATAACTTAAATTTCCGTTAGCTTCAAAATAGCAGGACCTATTGTTTAATGTTGAAATTCCATAATGTTAGATATAGTACTCATCCAGTACTGTTTGTTACCTAAACTAAAAAATCTAGTGGGTACCTTTCTCATTCAAACAAAATTTCAACATTTTGTTCAACACTTTGTCTTGCTATTTTGACGCTTATGACTTTCCTGTGAAACAAAGTAAACAATTGTTTCCAAGAAAGTAATTATGATGTAAATAATTATTACATATACCCCTTCATTTTAATACCAAACACGAATATCAAAGTCGTATAAAGTAAAAGCGATTTTCTTGCTTACATTTGTTCAATTTCACTGATTTGGAAACTGTTTTCATCAAAACTTTGGATCATAAGTTGTCACCTACAGCCATAAAGGATATTTTACGAACATTCCTGCATTATATGAGCAATTTTGACGAACATTCTAAAGGTTTTATGGTCGATAAAAGTATTGAGTATCCGCACTTTGGTATAGCACAAAGTGGTGAGAGAAATGTTTGTGATAAGTATTGGCAACACCAACTTAAATTCTATTAGTTTTTTTTACTAATACTAAGATGGTTTGCATATCAAACGGGGAGGGCCGCCGTTTACAACAGTCGAGTCAACTGTATGTTTTTCTCAAATTAACAAAACAAATATTTACCTTATCTGTTACGTATTAATGATTATAATTGTTATAAAAGCCTCTGTGGTCTAGTGGTTAGAGCGTTAGGCTCACTATCTGGAGGTCCGGGTTCGATTCCCGATGGGGACATTGTCGAAATCACTTTGTGAGACTGTCCTTTGTTTGGTGAGGACTTTTTAGGCTTGATCACCTGATTGTCCGAAAAAGTAAGATGATTCCGTGCTTCGGAGGGCACGTTAAGCCGTTGGTCCCGGCTATTAGCCGTAAAAACACCTCCACCAACCCGCAGTGGAGCAGCGTGGTGGAGTATGCTACATACCCCCTCCGGTTGATTGAGAGGAGGCCTGTGCACAGCGGTGGGACGTATATAGGCCGTTTATGTGTGTGTATGTGATTGAAATTGTAAAAAAAACTGACAGCGTGTCCGATGCGGAAGGATTTAGTGAGCGTTAAATAAATCTTTAAATCATTGCTATCACGTGGCTTCCAAGATTTGTGTCAGGTTATTGGCAATGGGTTCCATATTACGTGGGACCAGTGAGTTTGTATACCTACTATGTACCTCTGCCTACCCCTTCGGGGCTAAAGGCGTGATGCTACGTTATGTTATCTTTTAGTTCAATAGAAACTATTGAAGAGCTTGGAAATATTTCTTAAAGCATTCGCCATATCTTTGAGTTTTCTATGTAAGCTTTGTGCATATTTTCGCGCGTTCAAAACATAAATATTCAATACATCGGGACGTGGGAAGAAATATGCTAATTTTCCACCCCTACTAGAGGGTAGGGTAGCTGTCGCGGGAATAACAGTGCTTTAACAACACAGTCCGCAGTAAATTTCCGAATAAAACGACGATTTCCCGAAAACATCCCATTATGCGCTACGGGACGTAAGTGGTGGTCCCGGAATTTCGGTAGGTGATTTTCATACGCTTTTTTCGTGCCGAGTTGAAGAGCTAAAGCAATTTTACGCAGGCAGGCAAATAATAACGGCGGTTTATTACACGCTTCGGTATTGACTTGGGAGATTTCGTTTAGGGCGGTCGCACTATGGACGCATTTACGTACCTACTGCATTTTTTTGAAATGACGTTCTTTGATTTGTTTGGCAGATACGCGGCAAATCTATGATAATTTATGTCGAAAAAAAAAGTTTTCCACAAAGTAGTAAGAGCGTTAGGCTTGTTTTTTTATAAATACAAATTATAGTGAGTGACACCTCTTTGGACCGTCCCCTCAGGGCGACCAGAGGCACCCTGCCCTGTCGTTTTCGCCAGTAGTTATTTCCGCCGCGCATATCCTTTATTTTATAATTATGTCATGTCAGTGTGTGTAAACTCTTACATAACATTTGCTCTACTTTATGGTTTGTTTCACCAGAACCTTAACAATTATCTTTTGTCTATGCGCTGTGCGCGGCCATATATTTTGTCTGTGCTCTATCTCTCTCTCTGTGGTATTGTTTTTATATATCGGATGCGTGTGCGCGAATTGTATTAATTAATAAATAGTGTCTCACAGATTGGACTTTTAACTACTGAACCCAAATAGACTAAAAAATATACTTTATTGCACACAGTATACAAAACAAGTTTTACAAACATGGGCGAAAGATCCAGAAGACTTTTTTACGTGACTTATGGTTTTATCTCTGCGTATGCATTGAGCTTTAGTGCTCCGTGGTCTAGTGGTTAGAGCGTTAGGCTCACGATCTGGAGGTCCGGGTTCGATTCCCGATGGGGACATTGTCGAAATCACTTTGTGAGACTGTCCTTTGTTTGGTAAGGACTTTTCAGGCTTGAATCACCTGATTGTTCGAAAAAGTAAGATGATTCCGTGCTTCGGAAGGCACGTTAAGCCGTTGGTCCCGGCTATTAGCCGTAAAAACACCTCCACCAACCCGCAGTGGAGCAGCGTGGTGGAGTATGCTCCATACCCCCTCCGGTTGATTGAGGGGAGGCCTGTGCCCAGCAGTGGGACGTATTTAGGCAGTTATGTATGCATTGAGCTTTACATATATTTTTTACTCTATATCCTCCTAAGACCGTATGTTCTTTATAAATCCAAACCCCATTGTTTAACTATTGTGTCTGGAAATCTCGGTCTTAAGAGGTATATAAAGGATGTTAGTAACGTCGTAACGAATACTGAGGGGATGGTTCCATCCATGATTCTGAGTTATTATCAGGCGGTTTTTTCCGTCGTAAAAATATGGACCTGATAATAATTTAAAAAACAATAAAATTTTCATGAAATTTCCAACAGGAAATTTCATTTGATATCAACTCAGAATCTTTCTTATAAATGTTACTGTTTCACTAACATCCTGTATACATTATATAAGTATGATTCGACTTACGAAACTTTTATCAAAGAAAATGTGGAATATGGATATTAAAAAATGTGATGTCAGATCAAATGAAGCGAAAGCAGAAAAGAGGACAAAAATGAGCGAACGGAACTGAAATGAAACGAACGCTTCAATGGAAGCAAACTTTATATGGGCTACTTTAACTTGAAAAGTCGTCACGACGCCATTCTATGATTCGTGTCTCAGTTCCTTAATTGAAAATGTTTTAAGACATGAAAAGCTACAGGATTGATTCATCACCAGCCCATTAACGTCCCCACTGCTGGGGCACGGGCCTCCCCTATGGATGGATAGGGAGATCGGGCCTTAAACCACCACGCGGGCCCAGTGCGGATTGGTGGTTATTAACGACTGCTAATGCAGCCGGAACCAACGGGCCTTCCGAAGCACGGAGGAGCTCGAGATGAAAACTTTTTTTTTGTGGTCACCCATCCTATGACCGGCCTTTGCGAAAGTTGCTTAACGTCAACAATCGCAGACCGAGCGCGTTTACCGCTGCGCCACCGAGCTCCTCACAGGATTGATTAATTAACAGGATTAATTAATTTCATAATAATAAATGTATTGCTTGTTACTGTCATGTTGGGACATTATCGATATCACTTTGTGAGACTATTCTTTGTTTGGCTAGTAGCCGGGCACCAGCTTCTCCTGGTGGCCGTTGAGCGCACCTATTCATCCTAGCACCATCCAGCGTTGGTTTCCAGTCATTTCCTTTTCTGGTATATTGTGCGTAGCAATTGTCAGCGAGGGCTAGAGGACATTAAATAGAAATATATAGCAGCTTTATGTAAACTACAATAAAATTAAAAGACGATCAAACAAAATTATAGGTAGGTACTTTTGAGAGTGTGTGTGTGTGAGTGTGTGTGAGAGTATTTGTAGGGTTGGCACAACATAATCAGTGTGAGATAAGTCTATCGCATTGATAAATCCAGGAACTAAAGTAAATATTATAAAAAAAATTGACTATAATATAAATATATCTAGGTAAGTAGGTACTGGTATTAAGCTATTAATATTCTAATTTATGAATTGAGAAATAAATATTATGTTTCCAGAAAACAACCAGTATTATATTAACAAATGGAGTCGATGGATAAATCAACAATAAGCCCCATGCCTCGTTCAAACAACTTAATTAAAATGCGCAGGCCTTAGTTTCCAAATTACATTATACTTGACTAGTTATCTCACCTGCTTTCGCCTGAGTACAATTTCTAAAGGTACTTACTGAGTACAATAAAGAAAAAAAAGAAAACATAATGAAAGAAATATATATTTTTTTATACTGGTCAGTAATTTTAGAAAATTTCCTACATCTATAGATAAAAAAAAGTAATAACTTACTATACAGAGTGTTAGTGACACCGTAATGAAAACTGTAAGGATGATTTTGACCATGACTCTGAGTTAATATCAAGTGGCATTTTCCATCGCAAAGGTATGGAACCGAATTTAAAAAAAAATATATTAAAATTTTCCGATTGGAAATTCTACATGATATCTACTCAAAATCATGGTCTTAATCATTCCCCTCAGTATTAATTACGGTGTCGTAACACCCGTAGGTACTCGAATGGCTGGCTATCTATACGTACTTGTACGGGATGCAAGTGACATAGTAACGAATACTGAGGATTATGATTCGGCTCATGATTCTGATTCTGATAATAATATTATGTTAATATGAAGTGTCAAAAAAAAAATCACCACAATCAGTCATCACATCACTAATTTAAGAGCCACGCTCTTGTCGGTGTAGCATTCTTCATGCTACTTTTTAGTGAAAAATAGGGCAGTGGTTTCCCTCTTGCCTTCCGCCCCGCAGTACTCTGTCTGGCGCGGGTGAAATGGCGCTCAGAGTAGTCTATACATTGTTTTAAGTTTATGCGGTTATTATCATAATTAAAGCACATAATAACGAGTTCTTACCGCGTTTAAATGGGGATATGAGACTCCCGATATTTCGACACTGTTGAAATGGGTCAACTCCAATCTCATCAGTCATCCCGTGATCATGGCACTTGCAACAGTGTCGAAATATCGGGGGTCTCATATCCCCATTTAAACGCGGTAAGAACCGTTATTATGTGCTTTAATTACAGAGTAGTCTATTTCAAACCCGTATTTTTTTAGTATAGAACTGAAAATAATAAAAAAGAACACCAAATATCGTCCCCCAAAGTTTTTGTTTTATTTTTCTTTATTCCATGATATAGCATCACGCCATAATACGTTTCTGTATAGGTTCATAATATCTCAACTTAGCATCGCACCTTCGCCATTAACATTTGAGCATCGCAATAAATATCCAAAAGGTCTTAAAGGACCCATACGTACCTATTACATTTTATTGTATTCCTTATTTGCGCAACAAGGAGAACCTTTACCTCGAAACTGCCTATTATGGCCCTTTAACCGAGACATTGCTTTAAAGGGGTAATTTCTACTCCCCATTTAGATAAAGCGTATAATTCTTGAATTGCTGTGTATATTTCTGTTTTAATGTCGCCAAGGGCTATGAATGTCATTCCTGAAGACGCATGGCCGACTGCTGGCATTTCGGTTGGTTTATAAATGAATTGGTAAATTGAATAATATTTAAACGGAAAAACTATTCAACTGGATATATTTTCCGATTTGCAGCGGGCTCAATTAAAATAAGTTACTTATATTTTCTATGTTTTTTTTTTGTACCAACTTGTGCAATAATTATAAATATATTAGTACTGTTATTTTAATAGTGAGATTGTAGCTGCTGAGAAGTTAGTCTCAACAGACTAGGGGTGGTATTAATAAACTAATCTCAGCTGAGACTGCCCTCAACACCATGTTTAAGTCTCTGATTTTATAAAAGAACTGTCACATTGACATGTTCTTGAGGGCAGTCCAAAAGTTGAGGTTAGTTTATTAATACCACCCTAGATGTGATGTGTTAATATTTTATAAATGTGTTTCCGATTTATTTTAATGTATATTGTTATTATTGATATTTTTTATTAGCATCTAAATCGACATTTTTGTGTTAAATATTGGTATGCCGATCAGGCTGGACGTTTATTCGCCCCGTATTCGCAAGTAAAAATCAAAAGTAAGTCAAAATCAAAAGCAAGTCAAACGTAAAAATTACTTTTGAGATTTAGACTATGCTAATTTGCGTTAACAATTACAGCTACTTACAGCTGCATGCACAGCTTGTAAAACATTAATTTTGTTATGTACTTATCGGTTTATAAAAGAAAGTTCCAAAACTTCAGCAAACAAAAAATATACAACGCTTTAAAAGTAAATATAAGTACGCTTAGAAAAAAAAGAACAATAAAAATCCTCCAAAGAAACTCGCTAAGAACTCGAGTTCGAACTTAACGCGTAGAAGTTTATTGATTCCCAAACACGTAGAAAAGTTCGTAAAAGAATTTTATAAATATACGACTTTATTGTGGGAACCTCAATGTGTTTTGACAGTCATAGCTTTGCGAAATATTCATTCAGATTTGTCATATCGTATCATAACGGCCTTTGTGGTTCAGTGGTTGAGCGTTAGGCTCACAATCTGAAGGACTGAATTCATTTCCCGATAGGGATATAAAACAAAAAATCGCTTTGTGATCCTTAGTTTGGTTAGGACGTTACACGCTGATCACTTGATTTTCAGTCCTGGCTAGTATTTAATTAAGTAATTATGTAGTCGTTACACAAGCTAGATCAGGGTCCTTTCACAGTTCAACAGTAACCCTGACACCAGCGTTGATGAAGTTGGTCATTGATCAGAAGATCAAACCGCAGCCAATCCTAATGGTTAAGTTCTAAGATGGATCCGACGAACTCAACTTTCCTGCATCTGTTCCATGAATTAAATCATAAATGAGAAAAGCCGTTTCCTATACAAATGGAATTATTCTCTTATTAGACTGCTTTTCCTAAGTTTTCACTTTCCAAATATATAAACAACAAACATTTGCTAAGTTAAAGTTGACTTGAAATTAATTTAGCCAATTTAAACTTAAGTAAAGCAATTTATAAAAGCTGGCAACCCGGCATTGATTCAATTTGAAAGGTTTTTATAAATCACAAGTCTTTAGAAAAGTTCTAAATTCTAAACAAGTTTTTAACTTATTAAGTGTTTCGTTTTCTTGACTTCTAATTTTTCGACGTGACTTATTGTACGTTGTAACTATTTGGCCGGACAAATGGAGAGCGCTGAAAGCTCTCACCCAATTGCTTTCTCTTATTTTCCTCTAGCACGCTTACCCTTAATCTGGCACAGAATAATGTGCTTCTCTAGACTGTGCAATGGGGATCGCATTATATGCCCAAATAAACTTAAGACTGTCTCCTGGCATATGGTATGCAGACACTTGGTGACCTTAATCTCTTTGAGAATGGAAATTTTTGTAATTTTTTTAAATTTATTCGAACCAAAATTTAAACTTTTTTACAAATAACAACATCTAGCCAAACTGTTTGTTTGTTGGCGAGTACGCGCTAGCAATGTTTGATTCTACTATGTACGGTCACGAGTACTAATATGTATACACTTCGAAACCATGTCACATTAACTTTTCTGACAAATTAAACCGTAAGTCTCATTAAATGTCAAATATGATAGTGCGACAGGATTCTAAAGTATACATGACTTCTAATATTTTATCTCTTGATTACAACATAATGTATCAAACTTTATAATGACATTATTTTAATTCAAGCACTGATTTCTCTAATTTTCATTTTATAGCTGTTCAAGGAACATAACGTAACGTACGTGGTATAATTCTAAAAATATTTTAATTTTAGATCATCCTAAGTCTCTGAAGCAACCTCCGTGGTCTAGTGGTTAGAGCGTTAGGCTCACGATCTGGAGGTCCAGGTTCGATTCCCGATGGGGACATTGTCGAAATCACTTTGTGATACTGTCCTTTGTTTAGTAAGAACTTTTGAGGCTTGAATCACCCAGTTGTCTGAAAAAGTAAGATGATTCCGTGCTTCGAAGGGCACGTTAAGCCGTTGGTCCCGGCTATTAGCCGTAAAAACACCTCCACCAACCCGCAGTGGAGCAGCGTGGTGGAGTATGCTCCATACTCCCTCCGGTTGATTGAGGGGAGGCCTGTGCCCAGCAGTGGGACGTATCTAGGCTGTTTATGTAAGTCTCTGAAGCAATAAAACCAAATTACGCCGCAAGCGCAAGTTCTTCTCACGTATCCTCCCGAAACGATCCATCGTCGTTACTTTACAAGTAGTAAACTCTGATTTGACCCGCCCTGGAACTCTCCCGAGTATTATTATCCCTCCATTTGTCTCGGGTGACCATGATGGTAGAAACAAAAGGCGATAATTAATAATTATATATGTGACAAGTCACTGTTGTCCTGGTTCGAATCCCGGTACCTGACTTGCACCAATGAGATGTTAATTTATCTTACGTGTAATTTTCACTGACACAGTTGGTTCTATCATTATTAGAAGGCCATATGGCTCACCATCACGTTGGTTTAACAGAAATCCCGGTGACGCGTGGGTACTCAGTTCATCTTGCGATGGATGTACCTCTCACTAGCCATTTTATGTATGGAGGCGAATTTTGCGATTCGTAACATGAAGTAAAAACCCGATGAGGGCTTGGTGCTTCCGTCCCAGTTTGACAAGAGCTGCGGGCTCGAATTTCATCCCTAACAGCATTCTTCATGCATTCCTTTGCTTGTCATTTTGAAAAGTCATTTAATAAACGTTTACCAACATAATGAAATGTTTTGTTTACAGTGTGAATAAAACAATAATAAAGTACGTAGTTCTGAATTTAAATTCTGATACACGATAATTCAAACACCTTTTGACGACTATGGAAATTAGCTTTCGTTTGTTTTCGGAAATGTTACCAAGAGACATTAAGAAAATAAAAGAGGTAGGGATACACCTGTCAAATCCATTTCAAATGGTACTACAGTGCTAAATTTTAATGTGCTTGCAAGTTTTCTTATATATACTACTTTCTCTACGAGTAATTGGAAATCAAGTGACATTTCAGAATTGTTTCAGTAGTCTACTTCATTGTCGTCATCATGGTCACCCTACGTACGGCGACAGCCCTTTTTCAAAGTAATCTCTTTCAGAGTGAGTTAGACAACCCTACCACCTACTCGCGCCGTGTGAAATCAGCAATTTACGTAGAAATTACTTTTGCCTATCGGGAATTTAGTTTACATGGAAATGTCCCACGACATGAGAAAGAGGAAAGTAAGCGTTTGGGACTAAAAACGAATCAAAATGTTGTAGGGATAAGCTTAGTAGTACCTAACTACTATAGATAGTAAAAATAAGTTCGGCTCACTATCTGTGGGCATCTAGGTGTTGGCGATGCTCTGCTTGATGGAATACGGAATAATACAGCTGGACAGTATTGTTGACTGCACTTTTATTAACTTTTATATTATAAAGTTTTAACACACGATACACGTTAGTTAGATTCTAGAAGCAGAAGGCCAGTATTGCCATACTTAAATATATGAAATATAAATTTGTTGGGGATGCCAACACTATCTGATCTATATTTTTATGTTTTATATTCTTTCGTTTCGTCTGTCAGTTAATGTAATTTTTTAGGTTTATTATGTTGTGTTTCATATTGTCACTGTGGCATTCTTACAAAGTAAACATACAGGATGATAGTGACATCGTAACGGAAACTTTGAGGGATGGTTCAGACTTTTATTCCGAGTACTTTTCAAGTGAAATTTTCCGTCGCAAACGTATGGAACTGAAAATAATTAAAAAAAAAAACACTAAAATGTTCATGAATTTTCCGACACGAAATTCCACTTGATATCAACTCAGAATCATGGTTTGAATCATCCACCCCGTATAAAAGTTTAATATTTATACAATATTTGTACACGAAATGTTTTCTCTTTTTCAAACTGCATCGTAACGTCTATTCGTGTAACTTCCAGCACGTTACATTTATAAAATAGAATACGTGTTCCATAAACCTATTTCAATTAAACATTTCGTTTTTAAAACTGAAATTCGGTACAAAGCGTCCGAGTTCACTGAAACTGGGTCAAACTTTAAACTTTAATGCAACGCGGCCGTTCACAAATAACCTTATTTCATAAACTTTCAGCTATTGAACGGTTTTTCACATTGTAAGGGAGAACTACACCTGGTTTTTAAGGTTCTGTACCCAAACGGCAAAAAGCGGGACCCTATTTCGAACACTCTGTTGCTGTTTTCCGTCCGGGCTAAGAACACATGCGCAATGTGATATTTTTAAAGATATATTAAGTATGTCGTTTTGTCGATTGAAAAGTCATGTCGTTCTGTCATAATACCACAACGTAATAAACTGTCGATGTAAGCTAACATGGCACCATTTTTTATCAGATTCTGTGGACTTCAGACACATCTGCGTAATGTGTCATTATTGTCAGTTTTTATATTTGAATTGGGAAAAATGAGCTTGGAAATGTGATCCAAAAAATATCCACGTGGATTCGATATAAAAGATTCAACACGAAAAGTATTTCTGTTGTCAAATATAAAATTCAGCTTAATGTGACGGTAATATAATCGACAGTCACACGAATGTTAGGGAAAATGACAAACTTATCGATTTAAACATAACTTAATTTTATCTCGCTACGCATGATATAAGGGTAGACTGTATAGAACCGTGATAGTCATATAATTGAAATACTCACAGATGATGTATATCTGTAGCCAGTATTGAAATTCTTCTTGATTTAGAAATGTGGTTTAAATCGCAATAAATAGTATTTGAATCGTTCAAAATAGTTTTGATTTCTAGGACTTACATTGACCAAATTGGAGATGTCCTTAGAAAAGGTTTAGTACGATCTGCTCTAAACCAGCGTGCGTGTACGAAGCCATTGATGGACGTGGAGGAAGCAAGAGAAGTGTGTCAAGAAGCAAATGGAATTCCATAGCCTCTGCTTACCCCGGTCGCGTGAGTTTCAAAGCTAAAAGCGTATTGACTCGAGGTACTGGACTAATCAAACCCGATAATTTGTAAGCCTTTTGTTCCGACTTAATAACTCAAGATAAAAATGCGTACAATTATGAAATTTCCACTGAAATGTTTTTATTGCTGCTCGGTTAGTAGTGGGTCGGACGCCTTCCTTGATAAGCATAACAATGCGGTGTGCGATGCTCTATTTTACTAGGCTGCGATATACAAGGTTTTAGTGACACTGTAACGAAAACTCCGAGGAATAATTCAGATCATGATTCTGAGTTGATATCAAGTGGAAATTGCCGTCGCAAAAGTATAGAAAAGTATAAAAAGAAAAAATAAAACTGACTAAATTTTGTATCTGTGTAATTAGATTAAGTTTGTATTGAATAAAAAAATGATGTGTAGGTATTAAAAAGAACGCAAAAAATGCATTAATGTTCCGAAAGAATTTGCACTTGATATCAACCCAGAATGAAGCTGAATCATCCCCCTCTGTATTCGGTACGGTGTTACTAACACCTCTATTTTTTCTTTGTTTTAACGTGATTTATTGTAAATTTGTGACACATGACATTAACTACTTAATTGAACAAATGGGTACAAAATTTAGGACAATAGGCATGAGGGTGCCCAATTGCGCGCGAACCACGGCTCAGGGTGTTGTCTGAGAGGATTGTAGATGCTTAGTACATATTTTTTGGTTTTGTGTGTAAAAAATTCAAAAAGAATAATCCATAAAATACCTAATTCTAATACACTAAATCTACTTTATTTTTTATCTCTGTATGAACGTTTAAACTAAGTACGTATGTAATCCCAAAACGTCTTCAAAGCAACCTTAATGACAAATTGTTTCGCAATCGTCGGGCCTAACGGGCCATTAGACAAATCGCCTGAAAGCAGTTAATTGCACACCTTAATCCTCCGTCAAAATGTTACTTAAATTAATGTGATGAAGGCTGCATTCACACTAGCGTGAGAGACGCTGCGAGCGATAAGCATTATAATGTAAACTTATTCGTGCAATGCATAAGGCGAAGATTGTTGGAAGGGTTGGCAAAAGCAATTTAAAAGCGTACATTGTAGAAATTAGGGTTACTTATACTAAAAAAGTCAAGCCGGGACGAGCGTGTTAACTATTACACCGCCGGGTCCTCCCTGTCCATGCGAAACTCTTTTGATCTTATCGTCATTAAGCCGACGGCACATATTTGTCCGGCCAAGTAGTCAATGCCATTTGTGTCAAATCTACAATAAGTCACGTCAAAAAAATTATACAAAGTGAGAGCCCTCAGCGCTGTCAAGTTGTTCAACCGAGGCAAATACAGGGTGTCAGTGATATCGTAACGAATACTGAGGGGATGATTCAGACCATGATTCTGAGTTAATATCAAGTGGAATATTCCGTCGCAAAAGTATAGGACTAAAAAAAAAACATGAATTTTGCGACGGAAAATTCCACTTGATATTAACTCAGAATCATGGCCTGAATCATCCCTCAAAGTTTTCGTTACGATGTTACTAACACCTTGTATACAAGCAAGTTAAAAAAATACCGCGGCAGTAAACAGTTCAGTATAACAATCGCCTAAACGATTAGTCGTTAACGAGGATTATTATAAAGCCATGTTGCTCCACGGATCGTTGTAATAACTTAGCGATATTGCTCAAAGCTATTCGTCTTCTAAGAAAAATAAGGAGGTAATAAATCGTACGATAATACTTCTTAGAAATAATCTTTAATGGAAATACTGTGCAAAATAAAAGTACTTATACATGGTAATAAGATTTCAACATAATTTAAGCTCATGACTATTTTCCCAATTGGGGTAGTCAGTGTCAGAGGTGCATCACAAGATAAACTAAGTAATAAGATTTTAGAGATATATTTCTCTGTTATCTTAATTTTTTTCGCTTTTTATTATTATGATCAACAAGGAACTTTGTCTCCAAATCAGGTTTTTCATGGATAACCTGATCAGAGAGACTCGACTATTGAAAAAAGTTTGTTAAAACAAATAGGTTTTAGGTTTTAAGATACTTTATTTCTCAAAAGAATACATTTGATTCGCTTACTGAGAAACAATCAATTTCTAAGCTAAGGTAGGTAGGTACTTCAATAACATTCCGAGACTTACTATACTAATTAGTAGGTATCTGTGTTCTATATGCGTTGACACTTTAATTGTTCCATCCACCAGCAACACAAGATTCACACTACGATTAAAACCATTAATAATGTTTAAGAATGTCACGAACGCCTTTCGATAGTCGAATCGTCCTCCCTAATCAGAGTAACGGCCTCTGTGGGCCAGTGGTTGAGCGTTGGGCTCATGACCCGGAGGTCCCGGGTGCGAATCCCGATGGGGAGATATCACGAAAATCCCTTTGTCATCCCTAGTTTGGTGAGGTCATTACAGGCTGATCACCTGATTGTCCGAAAGTAAGACGATACGTGTTTTGGAAGGCACATTATGCCATTGATCCCGGTTACTACTTACTGATGTATGTACTTAATCGTTAAATGAGTCATGTCAGGGGTCTTTGGCGGCTCAATAGTAACCCTGATGTGAGTTGATGAGGTTGGTAATTCATATCACAACCCACACGATAAAAGATCAGAGTAAATTGCTGAAAAACCTAACTGGTATTATTGCTCTTAAAGACGGCACTTTTGGTAACGTTTACTTATACGGAAGACAATTTGTGACGCGAAAATAAACAAATGTTCGTGACCCGTCAGTGGTTTGCTTCAGCACGCTAAATTCTCCTACAAAGTTCCTAATGTATTCCTCTGATACCGAAAGGGACGGCAATATAGAAACAGTGTAAGGGGGAAGGAGAGAGGTAAATGGACCCGATCAAGACCAAGATTGCTGGGATTAGATAGATTACCTCTCGGACGGCCAAGGTACTCAGTTCACAAACACAATTTTTACGCCTTTAAGTCGTCTTATCCTTTCGACTTATCTACTATTGGTTCTCGATATCAAAATCAGTTTTTTCGCATTATACAGGGCGTTAGTGACATCGTAACGGAAACTTTGAGAGATGATTTAAGCCATGATTCTGTGTTGATATCAAGTGGAATTTTCCGTCGCAAAAGTATGGAACTGAAAAAAAAAATGTTCATGATTTTTTTGAGTCTGAACTGTGTCACTAATACTCATAGTTACTTGTATGACTACCTGTATGTACTTGTACGGGGTGTATTTGACATCGTAACAAATACCGAGAAGGATGATTCAGCTCATTATTCTGGTTTAATAACAAGTGGAATTTTCCATCGCGAAAGTATATAATTAAATAAATCTAAATTAAATTATTAATTTTGCGACTGCAAATTCCACTTGATATTAACTCAGAATTATGGTCTGAATCGTACCCCTCAGTATTCGTTACAATGTCACTAACACACTTTATTAATATTAATAAGTACTATTACTTGGGTCTTTTTACCTATTAATAAATAATCTATTTTGCCAAATGTAATAACACAGACATGCTTGCGAAGAACTGAATAAAAAATAACCTACATGGAAAACTACTTAAAAGGTCTAATAGCGAAACCTTTTTATAACCACTAAAATACGCAGAGCTTTTAAAAAGGTACCTATATATAGTTCAATCAGTGGTTGACATTAAGTGCTGTAAGAGTGCGCATTATATTTTTAAGTTCTTTAAGGGAAATATTTTTTTATTGTTAAACAATTTACAACATTATTTTGTAATAGACTTGAGAATCAAAATAAGACTACAAATACAAACTGTTGTTATTTAAATTCATATATAGCAAACTAAATAGGCATGCGTTAGAAAAAAAACGCGCAATATTAGATAAAACCGTACATCACTATTAAAAAGAAAACATATCAGTTTTTGGCATGAAATATAATATGATGGATATCAAAAAACATAACCAGTTTTTTGATAACTGCAAATCGATTTTTTTACGATGATAACTTTTTCGCTTTCATGCCTCTAACATGATTTATAAGCTCTAACGATCCTGTCACTACGTATAAAGTTTGAACATTCGATTTTACGTATAGAATGCCAATATTTCGTGACTGCTGTTACTATACATAAGTTTATGACTATATCCCAATTGGGGTAGTTGGAGTACATGCTTCGCAAGATGAATTGAGTAAGAAGTAATAATATCTCACGGAGCTTTCTTTTGGACCAACGTGGTAGGTGGTGTAATAATATTTCTGATTAAGGGTGCAGGGACCCTTCTTCTTCTTCTATCGTGTGGGTTGTGAGGTGGAGTATCAACCTCGTCAACCCTTGTGTCAGGAGCCGCCAAAAGCCCCTGAAATGGCTCATATAACGACTACTTACTTACATCAGTAAGTAGTAACCGGGACCAACGGCTTAACGTGCCTTCCGAAGCACGGATCATCTTACTTTCGGAGAATCAGGTGATCAGCCTGTAATGTCCTAACCAAACTAGGGACCACAAAGTAATTTTTGTGATATGTCCCCACCGGTAATCGAACCCAGGACCTCCGAATCGTGAGCCCAACGTTTAACCGCTGGACCACGGAGGTCGTTAGGAAACCTAGTCTAGTTCTTATCCATTACCTGGATGGCGTACTTACAGCGGATTCAGTGTATAATATAAATAAATCAGTCTATTTCTCACTTATCATTATTTCTGGAAATTTATTTTATTTTTTTCACACGAGGTAAAATAATAATGTATTTTCTTTAAACTATTTATTAAATATACATTCTCATACAAAATTATTTCATTAGTTTCTATATTTTATGTTACAAATAAAAGGAAATAATCCTTTACTAAACTTTTTTTTATAGTTTCTAATTCACATAACAGTCAAATGAAAATACATCAAAATACACAAATATTTAAAAAACCCATATCAAATGTCAAAAAGCCCTCCGGAAAGCGAGCCCCGCCTGAACGTACCAAGTTTCTAATAATAAGTAATAAAAAGAACATTTACATAGGATGTTGTCAACAGCTTCAAACCCAGAGTAAACCTGAAGAAATGAGAAAACTATATGTTTTATAGTTTGTAGGTTTTCTAGACCTTCAAGTAGTGGAAAAAAGATGTAAAGCTCATTTAGCTTAGTTTATCCATGACAAAATAAAATATTTCGATCATCGCTGTGGTTACTTACGCCATCTATTGTCGCCAAAAATTATATTTATAGCGGTCCCAACTAAATGTTGTCTCAGTAAACAGATTCACAATAGCTAGCTAATGCCTATTCACAGCTAGGGTTCAATAACCCCATTTTTTTATTAAAGTTGCTCCAGGTAATCCAGTCGTTTCAGCAAGGGGCATTGTATTCAGCACATCCGTCATATTTTCTGAATAGGTTATTAGGTAATATTAATATAGAAGCTGTGGTAAATACTTAAAAGAAAAGTTTTTTAAAAGTAAATCTGCAAGAAACGGAAGTTGTTTTTTAATAATACAAGTCGGAAAAGGATTTTCAATAACAGTACAATTATAATAGCTGTAAGTGAAGTTAAATAAAAAATGAAAGTAACATATAAAAAGAGTGGTAAGTACAAGGTTTTCGAATAATTCCGTCAGACATTTTCTTTTTTTTTGACGTGACTTATTGTAGATTTGCCGCAGATGGCATTAGCTACTTGGCCGGACATATGGGGACCGCTGAAGGCTCTCACTCGGTTTGTGTCAGACACTGCTATGTGTGTATGTATCAAAAGTCTGTAACTGGCTCACTTATCATGAAATCTCAGAATCTACAAGAGATACTCTCAAATTTCGCATGGTCGTCTGTTTTTTTTTTTTACAATATTTACATGAGAATAGTCACGGCAAACTGCCTCTGCAGTTTGTTGGCAAGCATGCACTCGTTACCTTAGTCTAAATTATAATACCTGCCTATATCCAAGCGTAATAGTCAATGCAAAGATGTGTTACCAAAACAAAAATAACACAATTTAAGCTTACATCTAAGTATAAAAATTAATTTAAAAAAAATATCGCGGTGGAAATCTATTATTTGAGCCCTACATCTCAACAGGGGATAAAAGTATTAGAAGTAGAGAAGAAGACATCATCATCATCATCATCAGCCGTACGACGCCCACTGTTGGGCAGAGGCCGAACCAATGGCCGATGGGGCGGAAAGGTTCTAGAAGAAGACATCTAAGCGGTTATTATCACAATTAAAACACATAATACCGGGTTCTTACCGCGTTAATCACGGATATGTTGTCCCGTGATCATCGCACTTGCAACAGTGTTGAAATATCGGGAGTCTCATACCCCTGATCAACGCGGCAAGAACCCGGTATTATGTGTTTTAAATAATAATAAATATTGTATAACAATATTTTATGTTTTTCTTTTAAGGAACGTCTAGGGCCCTGTGCCGAGGTTTTTCTTGCAGCTTCTTTTCTCCGGCAATACAGGTTGTGAGAAGCTGCAGTAGTTTTAGGCGGATGAGACTTTCGTTATGTAAAAATGGACAATTCAAAGTGTAACTATATATTTTTGAATTGGAATTTGAATTTATTTGTAATAATGATCTAAGTACCCACGTAACCGAGCTAGTTTTATGTGATGTAAATAATGATGTCCAAAATCCAGGTGCACCGTGAAGGCATGAATGAGAACCCGTAGTATGGCCTCCCCATGCGCTCTACTGGAAACTCTTTCCATGCCAGCGAGTTTCTCGCCTAAGCACACAGGCTTTGAACTTATTTTCCACTCTGGGCGTTTGTTTTCTTTCTGTCCCATAGGTTTTCGTGGGCTATTCGAACGCACAATAATATGGACAAATATTATCATGTTTGCTGACAATAATTTTACTTGTTAGGTTTTTGGTACACTAGTACATTAGTAGTATACCTAGCATCCCGTTTTCAAGGGGTCCGCATACCTAACCTGAAGATTTGACAGCTCAGGTTATGAAACAACATTAGTTCACGGTTATATTCCAATTGGTTTAGTCGTAGGTACATCCATCGCAACACATCACACCGAGCTTACTGTTAGACCATCGTGATAGGCGGCTATGATGGTCGAGGCTACTGTGTAAGTGAAACCTGCTCATTGGTGCAATTCGAGCCAAGGCGCTCCCTGATTGAGCAGCAAGCCGTTGTACCAGAGGACCACAGTCACTTTTCTTATGAAAGGAAGGTAATAAGCACCATTTCCTTATTAAACTCGCCCCTGCAAATCCAGTCTTTTCACCAAGGGACATTGTATTCAGAGTATCCGTCATATTTCCTGAATGAGTAAAGTAAGTGATGATATCTAAGATTTAGTAACTAATTTGAGTTTTTTTTTGTATTTAAGGTAGATAGATATTGGTCCCGATTCCTACAGACACCTCCTAATTTTATTTTAAGTTATACTTGATTTTCTTATCCACCGAAAAGGAAAGGGACAGATGATGGACAACTGTTCATTTTAAAATGAATGAGTGAACGAATGAATAACCCAGGCGAATTACAGAGAGATCCCGCTGATATGCAACCCGTTAGATGTGTGCTGTCAACTTAATTCTGTCGGGTTATTGGCCAATAAAAAAATGTGGTTCTTTTTATAGACGCCTGACGATTACCCGTCCCTTTCCTTCTCGGCGGATAAGAAAATGACAGGTATAACTTAAAATAAAATTAATTGGGGAATCTGAAATCAGCACCATTGCCATTGGCTAATAAAAATAACACCTGGGCTATTATTTTATTCTGGGTCCCATGGTTAACTTATTCGCCAAAAAAAATTTTTTTATTTATGCTATTGTTTGTTAATATTTCTTACTATTATAACAATAATAATATTTAAATCACATTTTACAGGACTTTGCAGCGATGTTTACCAATTATTTTTCACTTATTTTTATATTTATACTAGGGAGGGTGCAGAAAAACAACAACTGTGTTACTTTGTTACATTATGTAGTTTTATTATTGGGAACGTTCACATTAAATTCAAACCTTTTTTTTTTTAAATTAAGATAAAAGATTTTTGAACTTATATTATTAAATAACGAAACATTTCAGTCTAATACATCTTTTTATGGTTAGGTTTACCACTTCGTTACCTAATTTTGATTTTATGAGATAAACTTTTTTAATAAAATAGAAAACAATAGCAGTTCAAGCATTTTATTTATGGGGGCCATTTATATATTAAAAATAATCAAAAAAAGTCAAAAAATTTAAAACATACTTAGGTAGTTTTAGCTATAATTCTGAAAATGTCTCCATAAAAATGGGGGACAAAAAAGTAACGCAGTAGTTTAGTAAGTAACATAATGGTAAACTTTCCGCATCTATGGTGTTTAACTTACTGAAAACAATTAAAAACAGAATACAATTAAATTGAAACCATAACAAATTAAACAAAACTCTCTTAGAATAAAATAAAATCAAAACTTCTCAAAAAAACAGTATTAAACATACATTAGTTTCTGTCTGAGTCTCTCTTCAGTCTTATTTTTCAAATATATTTAATGGGCCATCAAATTCATTCAATACGTTTTCAGCAAATGGAATTCTATAGTCTCTGCTTACCCCGGTGGGAAATAGGCATGAGTTTATGTATGTATGTATGTCATCATCGTCATCAGCCTTACGACGCCCACTGCTGGGCAAAGGCCTCCCCCAAGGATCTCCACGACGATCGGTCCTGCGCTGCCCGCATCCAGCGGCTTCCCGCGACCTTCACCAAATCGTTGGTCTACTTTGTAGCGGGCCTATACTGAGCGTCGTCCGACACGTGGTCGCCATTCTAGAACCTTTCCGCCCCAGCGGCCATCGGTTCTCCTCGCTATGTGTCCTGCCCACTGCCACTTCAGCTTTGCAATTCGCCGAGCTATGTCGGTGACTTTAGTTCTCCTGAAGATCTCCTCATTTCTGATTTGATCGAGCAGGGAAATACCGAGCATAGCTCTCTCCATTGCCCGCTGAGCGACACCGAGCCTCCTCACGGGATCCATAGTAAGCGGCCACGTCTCACTGCCGTAGGTCATCACTGGCAACACGCACTGGTCAAAGACTTTCCTCTTGAGACACTGAGGTGTTTTGAACGAGAAGATATTCGCAGCTTCCCGAACGCTGCCCATCCGTGTTGGATCCGACGAGAGATCTCTTTCTCGAAGTTGGACTTTGTCCTAGGTAAATGTACTGGTCTACAACTTCGAGTGTAACGTTCCCAACCTGAACTGGAGTGGGTGCGACATGGTCGTTGGACACAAATGTTCGTGCTAAGACCCACTCGTTGGGATGCGTTACTGAGATGCTCGAGCATGGTGTTCTGGTCTTCCAGGGTCTCAGCCATTAGGACTATATCATCGGCAAATCGAAGGTGCGTCAGGTACTCCAATCTCAATCTCCCTCAGGATTTCGGGAGTCGACGAAATGAATCTGCCGTCCTCAGTTTTCAGTCTCGTTAGTTGACTTTGCCCAATAGACAGATCTTTTGCGAACACCTTGGAGCCCTTGTTCCGCTCTATAGCCACTTTAATACGTGTAGTATTAAATTGGCGAAGGTCGCTCGTCAAAGACTTCGAGATCTGTCTATTAAGTTGTCTATAATGTAAGACATCCGCTGAGTCCTGCAGCCTCATTTCGTGTCTCTTATCCATGAGTTCGAGTGTGTGTGCGAGAGTTTCTGCGTTTTGGTACGGCGGGTTCTAAAGTGTTTAGAACCTACCGTACGGACAGCATCCACCATCAGGTCGTTTATATCGTCCACTTCTGCGCAGTTATCAAGGTACTCGAAGCGGTTTTGAAGCTCTAGCTGAAAGCGCTCGGGTTTTTGGATCTGGGCTGGCGCCGGTCGGAGCGTGGATTTTATCACTCGCGATCTTTCCAGCTTGATATTGATATTCAATGTGCCTCTTACCATGCGGTGATCACTTCCCGTCTTAACGGCATTGATCACAGAGACATCATTGAATATGTGCTTTTTTGTCGACATGATAAAATCGATCTCGTTTTTATAATTTCCACTGGGACTTATCCAGGTCCATTTGCGGGTGCGGGCTTTCTGAAGAAGGAGTTCATCATATCCTTCTCCATAAAGTCCGCCAGCATCCGGCCTCTGGTGTTCCGGACCCCAAATCCAAATTGCCCCACTCTCAGCTCGTTACCGCAACGCTTCCCCAACTGTGCATTAAAGTCCCCTATCACAATCGTGTGGTTTTTATGGCTATGCATGGCTTTAGAAATCTCCTCATACATAGTCTCCATTTCGTCATCGTGGTGTCCCGAGGTCGGAGCGTATGCCTGGATGACAGTCAGCGAATATCGAGATGATATTCTGAGTATCAGGCACGCTACCCTGCTCGAAACACTACCGATGGTCAACACGTTGTTGACTAGGGACTTGTGGACGATAAACTCGACACTGTAACGAAATAATTATAAATTAAATTATTAAAACCATTAAATTTGTAAATATTGAGCAAAAACTTTGAGTATTTCCACTGCGTTACGATTGCTACAACTGCGTTACATTTCGCAGTAACGCAGTGCATCGGTAACTCAGTTGTAGAAACCATGTGTATTCTAAAATAGCACTCATATGGTAATTCATTTTATAAAACAGATCGTGTACAATAAATATTTGCTCCTTTTTTTTAAGATATAACGTAAAAGATTATTCAATATTCAAAAAACTCACCTATCACAGCGGTCACTCAGCGGTCTCCCAATTAATACACGCACCTATCCCGCCGGCGTCCTCGCGACTGACTCGGCGAATTTCAAAGCCACGCACTCCCCCCGCGCCCCAATAATATTTGATTATATGTTATACGACTTTTGGCGCAAATGCATACAAAATTCTAATTTTAAGACTCAGTTTCGTATGGTAACATAGTGTTCGTAATTTTTCGGTTTGCCGCGGGGACACAATAAATATTTTGGAATAATTAAAAACTGATAAAGGAAAATAATATTTATTATTGTTAAAGTAAAGATTAAATTACGTGTTATTACCGCAAATATTACATTTTAATAGCGTCTTGAAGAGTTTTTAAGTAATGTATGTTTATATGGAGTAAATATATGAGAGGGACAGTGGAATTTTGTAGGGAAACAACTGCGTTACCCAAAAGTACAACTTAGTTACCGTGTTTTTGGTTAAATTCAAATAATTTTGATAAAAACGTGGAACATAAAAGCACGAGTATAACATCAGAAATGTACCAATAGTGTAATTATTTAAAAAATAATTGTTTGCTTTAATAAAAATCGTGTTTGAACGTGAGAGACAGGTTATGGGACCCAAAATAAAATAATAGCCCACCTAACACATTTTTTATATAAAACTAAAACAAAAAGAGATGTTCCTTCGTAATTCATTCAGACAAGGATCTTAATTAACAGTATAATATCCTTTTTGATTAATGAGATAAAAATATGAAAATAGCGCATGAAAAACGGTGCGAGGATTTCGAATAATTCGGTATTTAAAGCTGAATCTATCTTCTTCTATCGTGTAAGTTCTGAGGATTACCAACCTCAACAACCTTGGTATCAGGGTTATTATTGACATCAAGCAATAGACCATAATGCAGATGATCTTACTGCCATACCATTCTTCACATATCCATCGTAGAACTTTAATTTTAAGTAGGATAATATTATTTTTAATTTGTTTTCAGACGCCTAATACTTCTGACAAACCTTATAGTGATTTCACGCGTGAATGAGGAAGTTTCCAATCGGCGTTCCCCAAAAACTCGATAGATGGCGTTGTTAAGTTTTTTATTCGTTTATACTCCTGATTTCATGGATAACAGACATTATACATCTTTTATCTATGTTTTTGGGTATAAATGATGAACCTTTTTATTGCACCAATGTACAATTACAACTTCCACCCATTATTATTCTGATCAAAATAAAGAGAAGCAATATAGGTAGTTGTGATGTTCCGGATATCCGTATCCGTATCCGCGGATATCCGAGATAAAAGAAAAATTCGTATCCGTATCCGTGTCCGTTACTTTTCATGCGGATCTTTTACGGATCTTTTTCAGGTGATTAAGTAGATTTATTAAATAAAAAGCTATAAAATTCCACTCAGATTGTTTTTGTTTCTTAAAATCAAATATTTGGCACCTTTATATTGCAAAAAAATAGATAGATAGATCTTTATAATGAAAGCAAGATAAAATATCACTTTTATAACAATGAAATAACTAAAACTTTAATCTTTTTTTTTAAGAAAATAAAGATCCGTATCCGTATCCGCGGATCTTTACACTAAATATCCGTATTCAGATCCGTATCCGCGGATATACATTTTTAACGATTCGGCACATCACTAATAGGTAGCAACATAATTCTATACGTAATGTGATCAAAATAACAAGCAACATTTAGTTTTATATATACTTATATGCTTCTGCCATTACATTAAATTTTTGAATAATTAAGTACCCGAGCTATGAGAAAATAGGTAATTATCACGTTAAAAGTGAATAACGCCATCTATCGTGTGTTTGGGGAACGTCGATTGGAAAGTCTCTCATTGCGTTTGAATTCACATAAAATTCTTAATTCGATACCCGCTACGTCACCTCATAAACCAATTTATTCGCTTCTTCAGAAGTCGGCCATATGTTTCAAATGTACATAGGGGTAATTACACAATGAATTAGCCTTACAAACGCTCGGAATAATTAGATTAACACCTAAAAGGCTTGAAGCTGAAAGACAGATTTTTTTAACAATTATTAATTTTAAAAGGGAAGTAGGCATCTGAGCAATGTTTTGCAACATTATGAAACTCAATAATTATGGTTATTTTTAGGGTATTTACTATGTTGTATTCTATACAGGGTGTCTGTGACATCGTAACGAAAACATTGAGGGATAATTCTGTTTATGATTAGTAGTCGATATCAAGTAGAATTTTCCGTCGCATAAATAATAATAAAAAAACACTCGTGAATTTTTCGACAGGAAATTCAACTTGATATCAAGTCAGAATATATGATTCCCTTAGTATTCGTTACGGTGCCACCTGTATTAACTTGTAAGTGAGATCGTAACGAATACTGAGGGGATGATTCAACTCATTATTCTGAGTTAATAACAAGTGGAATTTACCATCACATAGAATATAAAAAAAAATTTAATAGAATTAAAAATAATTAAAAAAATAACAATCATAAATTTTGTGATCTAAAATTCCACTTGATATCAACTCAGAATCATGGTCTGAATCATCCCCATCAATATTCGTTACGATGTCACTAACACTTTGTATAATTAACAAAACGCTAAAATTTTCATGATTTTGCCGACGGGAAGTTTCACTTGACACCACTCAGAATTATGGTTTGAATCTTCGTTACGGTGTCACTAGCTACCCTACCCTACATAAACATAAATAGCCTATATACATCCCACTGCTGGGCACAGGCCTCCCCTCATTCAACCGGAGGGGGTATGGAGCATACTCAACCACGCTGCTCCACTGCGGGTTGGTGGAGGTGTTTTTACGGCTAATAGCCGGGACTAACGGCTTAACGTGCCCTCCGAAGCACGGACTCATCTTACTTTTTCGGACAATCAGGTGATTCAAGCCTGAAAAGTCCTTACCAAACAAAGGACAGTCTCACAAAGTGATTTCGACATCGTCCCTATCGGGAATCGAACCCGGACTTCCACTAGACCACGGAGGCTGTTATATGACCCTACCCTATACAGGGTGTAAATATACTTTATTGCACTTAACAACTAGTTACATCACAAACATGAAATGTAATGTGTATGTTGTTTTTGTTATAATAACAGTGATGGGCCCTGACTACTGCGTGAGATGGGTAACTATGTGTTTATCAAATTAATCTATCTGGAATCCGGAAGTGTTGCTATGATCAACTATACGTATTATTATTTACTTTATGAAGTTTGGTTTCCTAAACTTTAAGTAGGTTATTTATGCTTAGGCTGTTTCAACCTCGTGTTTTGTATTCACACATACACAACATAATGGTTAGAAACATACATAATTCATGATTTAAGTCTTTATGTTATAAGTTATAACTAGGGTTATGACGCTAGAAGCACTTTCGCTTGCATAAAATGTTTTTAGTTCTAATATAAATATATATACATATAATATACAAAAAGCCAAATTACGTTCCACTGCTGGGCACAGACCTCCTCTCAAGCTACCGGAGGGGGTATGGAGCATACTCCACCACGCTGTTCCACTGCGGGTCGGTAGAGGTATTTATTACTGCTAATAGCCTGGACCAACGGCTTAATTTGCCCTCGGAAGCAACGAATAATCATATTTTTTTTCGTACAATCAGGTAACTCAAGCCTGCAAAGTCCTTACCAAGACAAAGGACAGTCTTACAAAGTGAATCGAACCTGTACCTCTAGGTCGTGAGCCTAACGCTCTGACCACTAGACCCCGAGAACTGTTAACGTTAAAACTTTTCAAATAAATATACATACTTACAAAAACGTACGCTAGTAATCCTTAATGGGGTAGGTAGAGTCACAAGTAATCGGAAGACAACTTGTACTATTTGTTACGAAATTGTTTATTATTAGTATAAGACCAGGGTCTAGTTTCCAACTAGTCAGATCAGTTACTTTTTACTACACGACAAAACACGAAATTACTATTAAGATTAGAATTTGTTTGAAAAAGCACACTCTGACGTCATAGACAAACGTGATACAATCACGGCCTTATTATTACGTTTTTCTTGATTAAAATTGAAAAAAGAGTTAAATAGAAAAAAGAAAATGATTTTCATTAAGTAATTTTAGATTTGTCTTTATTTAGTCATCAGAATTTCATAATTTATCTTGAACCTGGTACACGTTCCCCATTTGTTATGAAATTGTTGTTTTGAAATACTGATACAAATAATTAAATTAATCCAATTATAAGTTAGTTTAGAAACAACAGTCGCTAATTATAAGACGATATAATATTTATTGATGACGCCGAAGTTTGTGTTTTGGTGTGTTTCATACAATTAATTTCAATTTATAAGTTTTCGAAAGTATCCCAATAAATATAATTACGATTTGTTTAATTTCAGTTGACTTTGACTGCCTCAAATTAACAGATTTCCTTTAAGTGATTTTACTATTCATTGTGAATCGATACTTATATTTGACACAAAGGGCTTAATTAATGTACAGTAGTGAACCCCAGCTCAGTCATAGTTTTATGTAATACAAGGCAAGACGTGTGTTTGTAAAATGATTACCCTTGTACTGTACTGTACTGTACTGCACTGCACTGCACTGCACTGCACTGTACTGCACTGCACTGTACTGTACTGTACTGTACTGTACTTTACACCCCGGACACTTCATACAAAAAACTTCGTTT
Organism: Pectinophora gossypiella; assembly: GCF_024362695.1. NCBI lineage: Eukaryota > Metazoa > Arthropoda > Insecta > Lepidoptera > Gelechiidae > Pectinophora > Pectinophora gossypiella. The sequence continues at coordinate 3,822,765 of NC_065425.1, read as the reverse complement.
TAAGCAGACACTGCACATTGACGTTATCGCACACACGCGTCTGTGTGTGTGACGTCTGACGTCTGATTGAAGACTAAAGTAAGACCGACGGGGGTGAGGTAAACTTAGCTCAGCCACTGGCGGGGTGCGGAGAGTTGCCGTTCTATACGTACTATTCTTCTCTTCCTTATCGTGTGGGTCGTGATGTGGAATACCAGCCTCATTAACCCTGAGTTATGATTGAGCCGCCACAGGCCGCTGACATGGCTCATGAAACGATTACTCACTTACATCAGTAAATAGTAACCAGGACCAACGGCTTAACGTGCCTTCCGAAGCACGGATCATCTTACTTTCGGACAACCAGGTGATCAGTATGTTGTGTACCAAACCAAACAAAGGATTACAAAGTGATTTTTGTGATATGTCCCGGGATTCGAACCCGGGGCCTCTGGGGTTGGACTCACCCAACGCTCAACCACTAGACCAAAAAGACCACAGAAGCCATACGTAGTATTATTCCTTATTCTATGCTGCAAGTCAAAAGTCTCCAACCCTTGAAAATCAATGAGTTACATTATTGAGGAGCTCGGTGGCGCAGCGGTAAACGCGTTCGGTCTGCGATTGTTGAAGTTAAGCAACTTTCGCAAAGGCCGGTCATAGGATGGGTGACCACAAAAAAAAAATGTTTTCATCTCGAGCTCCTCCGTGCTTCGGAAGGCACGTTAAGCCGTTGGTCCCGGCTGCATTAGCAGTCGTTAATAACCACCAATCCGCATTGGGCCCGCGTGGTGGTTTAAGGCCCGATCTCCCTATCCATCCATAGGGAAGGCCCGTGCCCCAGCAGTGGGGACGTTAATGGGCTGGTGATGATGATGATGACATTATAAAGACAGAATTTATTTCTTATTATAAATTTTTATAAATAATTTTCTGTACCGCTTATTATAAATAATTTTCTGTACCGATTGACTTGTATTTATGAGCAGACGATTCATTTAATATGAGTTCAATTTGTTTCCATACGAATAACACAATTTTAACGGTACATTAATGAAAATATACGAGAGATACGATCAAAGAGATATAAAATTGAATTAGCTTTTGGTATACGGATTTGTGAAGTGGGATAAACACATACAATTTTTTTTACCAATATTATGGATCATAAAGTCTGATAATGGTGTTCCCTGTATGTGTACCGAAATCAGCAAGATTCTTTTAAGTTATACCTGTCATTTTCTTATCCGTCGAATAGGAAAGGGACGGGTAATCGACAAGCGTAAAATTTATGGAACACACGTCCATTTTAGGCAGAAATTTACCAAGCCCTTCCAAAATTTTATATTGGCCAATAACACGACAGGATGAAGTTGACAGCTCACGTCAAACGGATTGCATATGAGCGAGATGCCTGTTTTATTTGCCCGGGTTACAGTTGTCAATCATCCCTTCATCTTCAACACAGAATCATGGCCTGAATCATCCCTCAAAGTTTTCGTTACGATGTCACTAACACCTTGTATAGTACATTGTTACTATAAGAACCTCTCCGACTCAACTCCGCCTTAACAGCTCTGCTTTGACTCCGTTTCAATTTTGCTACGACGCCGCATCGTGTGAGCGACGCGCGACGCGCCTTTTCGCGACCTAGATCGTTTTCAATTACCGTCAATTTAGAGTATATCTAGTCTGTGGTATGGAAACGGCCTGACGTATCTGACATTGTTGGAAAATGAGCTAGGTTGCTAAAAGCCTCTTTTTATTCTTAATTATGCAAACATCGTACAATGAATGGAATGCAGCCAACAAACCGACCATAGTATACGAGTACCTATGTTCATCGTCTATCTATCTCGTATTCATTTGTAGAACACGATTTTCATAAATCCTGAAAGATACGGGATCTAAATATGTAAATTTTATTTGCATTTGAATGAAATGCCGAATAGCTTCAAGCCCTTCGTTTATATTTCACTGAATTCGGCATGTGGAAGTGTATTCGGGGGTCCCAGCAGACTTAAAGGATGTCAAAATCTGAAAAGTAGTTTATTTTAGTAGTTGGGGTCTGTGTTACAACATAATTGTGTTTGTCGTGCGAATATAATGGTCTATTATCCCTTAGTTATCCTTAGGGATCCCTTAGGTATTAAACTACTTACATAAATCAGTTAAAATATATCTATACTTATAATAAATCTGTAGAGAGGTCAATTCTGTACATTAAATATTTTTTCAAAATAACTATCAGGGGGTGATAAGTGGTCGATACTGATGCCAAAAATGCAATCAGTAAATTTTTTGTCTGTCTGTCTGTCTGTCTGTCTATCTGTCTGTCTGTCTGTCTGTCTGTCTGTCTGTATGTTCCTTATAGAAACAAAAACTACTGGACGGATTTTAATGAAACTTGGTACAATTATTCTTCACACTCCTGGACAGGTTATAGTATACTTTTCATCACGCTACAATCAATAGGAGCAGAGTAGTGAAGGGAAATCCTTTTGTATGAAAAATCTAAACCACTCAAGTTAGACGTTTGAAATTTGGCATGCAGGTACCTTAGATACCGTAGAGGTGCACTAAGAAAGGAATTCCCGAAATTCCTACGGGAACGGGAATTTGCGGGAAAATCCTTTTGTATGAAAAATCTAAACCACTCAAGTTAGACGTTTGAAATTTGGCATGCAGATACCTTAGATACCGTAGAGGTACACTAAGAAAGGAATTCCCGAAATTCCCACGGGAACGGGAATTAGCGGGAAAATCCTTTTGTATGAAAAATCTAAACCACTCAAGTTAGACGTTTGAAATTTGTCATGCAGGTACCTTAGGTACCGTGGAGATGCACTGAGAAAGGAATTCCCGAAATTCTCACGGGAACGGGAATAAACGGGAAAATCCTTTTGTATGAAAAATCTAAACCATTCAAGTTAGATGTTTGAAATTTGGCTCGCAGGTACCTTAGATACCGTAGAGGTGCACTAAGAAAGGAATTCCCCAAATTCCAACGAGAACGGGAATTAGCGGGAAAATCCTTTTGTATGAAAAATCTAAACCATTCAAGTTAGATGTTTGAAATTTGTCATGCAGGTACTATAGGTACCGTAGAGGTGCACTAAGAAAGAAATTTCCAAAATTCTCACGGGAACGGGAATTAGCGGGAAAATCCTTTTGTATGAAAAATCTAAACCATTCAAGTTAGATATTTGAAATTTGTCATGCAGGTACCTTAGATACTGTAGAGGTGTACTAAGAAAGGAATTTCCGAAATTCCCACGGGAACGGGAATTAGCGGGAAAATCCTTTTGTATGAAAAATCTAAACCACTCAAGTTAGACGTTTGAAATTTGTCATGCAGGTACCTTAGGTACCGTGGAGGTGCACTAAGAAAGAAATTCTCGAAATTCCCACGGGAACGGGAATTAACGGAAAAATCCTTTTGTATGAAAAATCTAAACCATTCAAGTTAGATGTTTGAAATTTGGCTCGCAGGTACCTTAGATACCGTAGAGGTGCACTAAGAAAGGAATTCCCGAAATTCCCACGGGAACGGGAATTAGCGGGAAAATCCTTTTGTATGAAAAATCTAAACCACTCAAGTTAGACGTTTGAAATTTGGCATGCAGGTACTTTAGTAAACTTAAAGCTTAGTTGCAACAGGATATTACAAAATTCCCACGGGAATGGTAGTTAGCGGGAAAAAACATTTGTATGAAAAAATCAAATCTAAATAAAAGGAGAAACTGACTGACTCAGTGACTGACATATCAACGCATAGCCTGAACGGCTAAACGTAGGCATTTGAAATTTGGAAGGGACATAGCTTAGGTACCGTAGAGGTGCACTAAGAAAGGAATTCCCGGAATTCCCACGGGAACGGAAATTAGCGGGAAAATCCTTTTGTGTGAAAAATCTAAACCGCTTAAGTTAGACGCTTGAAATTTGGCATGCAGGTACCTTAGTTAACTTAAAGCTTAGTTGCAACAGGATATTGCAAAATTCCCACGGAAACGGGAGTTAGCGGGAAAAAAACATTTGTATGAAAAAATCGCAACCGCGTAAGATAGATGTTTTCAATTCAATTCAATTAAATTATTTATTGCATTCCATGTAGTACAATGGGGTGTTACATAGGCATAGGAACTAAAACATGGACCCTGTAGGGCACAGCAACGTTGAAGGGAAGAGAGGAAGTGTGTATTAAAATTAAAACTCAATGAACAATCAATTAAAAAAAAATCAATTCAATCAATTGATTCAATCTAGCATGCATGCATACCTTAGTAAATATAAAGTTTATTTTTGGCTGTAATTTGAAAAATGGGAGTTATTGGGAAAAAAATTGTATGAAAACATCTAAACTGCATAAGTATGCACTCCCACACACACAAAGATCTCTCTCTTATATAAGACGCCACGCGGACGAAGTCGCGGGCAAAAGCTAGTTCGAAATAAAGTATAAATACACTTTTAATCAATCATTATAATGGTGCTAATTCCTACGCCATCTAATTTTGTTTTAAGTTATATCTGTCATTTTCTTATCCGCTGAAAAGGAAAGGGACGGACGATCGTCAACGGGTTAATTTTATAAATGAATAACCCGTGCGAAAAAAATAAAAATAATTAGGAGTTGTCTGCAGGAATCGGGGCCAATATACACTTTAAAATAAATAGTAAATAGCACTAGTAGAAACCTTTTTTAAAAACTTATTTTTTACTCTGTTTAATGATGATAATTAAAAAAGTTTAGGGTTTTTATTTGTGCTACTTATACTTAACCCAATACAGTGGAGTAGCGTGGTTAAGTATACTCGACCCTTTCCGGTTTGCAAAAGTGAGGTTTACGCCTTGTGAAGTAGGTGGAAAATAGGCTATTTATGCAAATGTTAATTTCTATTTATTTTTATGTTTGTTGTGTTTTTACGGGCTGTTGTCCTGTCGTTGGCAACATCTACACAAACAAAAACAAAATTTACATTTTTACTATTTAATTTATAAAATAGCAACACTGTACGTGTAATCTTCTTCTTTTACGATCACGCGACAATTGTAGCACTGCCCGCCCTGTAAAACCACGAGCGTGAATTATATCTTTTTATGAAGACTTCCCCTTTATCACATATTTTTTAATTTACTTGACGTTTGCATGATTTATAGCGAACGCGGATGTTATTATCAATAATTTATGATCTCAAATGAAACATGGTAACCCCGAATGGACAGATTCACAGTCAATTTCTATTTGGACCAGTGATTTATATTCTTTAGGGGATTGAACCCTCTCACTTATATGCCAAAGGTCGAAAGTTGTTTAAGATTAAAATTGTGCAGCTTATAAATGCCTATTGCGTACCTATACGCTTACATTTTTTTGTGGTCTGTATAGGATCCACCAACCCACATTGGAACAGTGTGGTGGGTGAAGTATGCTCCATACCCCCTCCGGTTGATTGAAGAGAGGCCTGTGCCCAGCAGTAAGACGTATATAAGCTGGCTATGTCATGTTGGATCCACAAATCATCCGGAAACCGTGAGCCATGGTAGCCCAGTTGGTTCGAATTCCATTATGATCCTAAATCAATTTTAGTTTCTTTTTTTCACGAAGTGTACACAAGAGTTCTACGGCCACAATATCGTAACAAATTATATAAACCCTCATCGAGACTCCAACTTGTGGATAGAAATAGTTATATAATGTGCAAAAATATATTTAATCATCTACCAGAACATTTAAAAAGTTTAAAATTAAAAGTTTTTACAATTAAATTGAAAAACTGGCTTGTGGAGAAATGCTTTTACACCGCCAAAGAATATTTAAACTGTAAATTTTGATGTTTAATTAAGATTTAGATTTTTTGATTTTGGTGTTTTGTTATTATAGTTTTAATATTTTATGAATATGGGTAGCTTAAGGTATTTTATTAATTGTTATTTATAATATAGGCAGAAGTTAACGTTGTAACTTGTACCGTCCGTTCTTTCATTGTGTATGCTTGAAAAAGTAGAATTTGGTGATACCTACTATTTTTATGCACTGTAATCTGCAATGTACCTAACCCGAATTCATGCAATAAACGTTTTTTATTATTATTATTATTATCGAATTCCTATTTGGATTCATATGTGCTTAACGGTGAAGGGAAACATCGTGAGGAAATCTACATTCCCGAGAAATGCATTTTTCTGGGCTGGCCTGGCTTTCCCTTTGCGGGTTGGAAGGTCATACAGGCAGTCGCTTCTGTAAAAAATCGGACCTGTCAAATCTTCAGGTTAGGTAAGCGGACCCTGTGAAAAACGGGATAATGCTATGGAGATGATGATGACGTGCTTAAAACATCGTGAAGTAAGAGACCCACATCCCCGAGAATTTTGTTTCCAAAATATAATCTAACCTAACCTGTACTGGGCTGGTTTTCCCTTCTAGTTGGAAGGTCAGACAGGCAGCTGCATCTGTAAAAACTGAACCTGTCTAACCTTCAGATGATCATTGGTATATAAAAAATGGTGTCGCTATTTTAATTTTCCAGCGTATTACACAATTTGATTAAAATTTTAATTACAAGCGCGTCACGGAATTCATTAATCGTGATTCTAGGTAAAATTTTAACGCGTCATTTTAGTTTTTTTTACTATATCCATATAAAAACGCTAAACGCTAACTTGTTTTACATGATACTCAATTACCATATGAAAAACTAACGCTCGCAATCGCCATTGGAGTAGACAGAAAATTGACACTCTATGCCATATTTTTTTTAAGTGGCATATTGTAGAAACATTTTAACTCATACTGCTGAGCTGAAAGTAACAGCTCAACGTAAAAGATCACAGTAAACTATTTTTTTTATATTAAACTCTTTAATAATATTTACTTATTTCATTTTTTTAATTATTTAATCTTTATTCTTTTTTATTTTTGTTCATTTTATGGTCATCATCATCATCATCAGCCGCACGACGCGGCGACGCCCACTGCTGGGCATAGGCCTCCCCCAAGGATCTCCACGACGATCGGTCCCGCGCTGCCCGCATCCAACGGTACATTAAATTTTATGGCATATTTTTTTAATATTGTATATTATTTAAATGAATAGTGAATTGATTAGTAACTTAAGAGTCGTTGAGAGAAAATTGCAATCGATATTATATTGACTCTGCTAGACAGTTACTTATCGAACTGATCAGCTAACAATAAAGATATCCACAGAGTTACCATTCTATACATAGTATTATATTTTATTCTGTACCTCTGCGTTACACTTGGTGGTAAACCACCAAAAAAAAAAAAATGTTTTTTTTTTTAAATTAAAATTAAAAAAAAAACCCATATTCCCTTTTGCTCTAGTAGAGGTACATCCTTCGCAAAATGAACTAAGTACCCACGCGTCACAGAGATTTCTATTACAACAATGGGATAGGTTAGGCGTATCGCCGTTTATAATGGACGAAGCCAAATTATAAAAAGTTATTTTATTCATTTTATCGTCTACATCAAGCACATTTAGTTCTGTGCAATAAAGTATATTTGATTTGAATTGATTTGATTTTGACTTATTGTAGGTTGGCCTAAAAACGACAATGTAATGTATAAAAAGGTATGCCATTGAAATAAAGCAGTCCAGAATGACCCATATATTTCATTCGATTACAGTGTCAATTTTCGCAATCGTTTGCAACTTGGCTAAGGTCTGTGAAATTATGGTGAATAGCGTAAAAAAATACAACTTTATATATTTTAATCCGTTTTATTTAAACGGAACCCATTTTATAAATCAAGTTTCTAATTATCTCTGTCAGTTATAATAACACTTAAAACTAGCTGAATGAAAAATTATCAGCTCTAATGTCATTAGAGCTGATAATTGCACACTTAACAATTTCTTGAGTAAGTATACCCGCGATATTTGTACGAGAATAAAAGGTTTTATATCTTGCTCGGTACTTTATTGCACCTTATTTCTTAATGGCCACTTTGCTTTTGTGATAAACGGGGTTTTGTTCACGATATACCTTTGTTTAAAGTCAAATCGTTTTCATTCAGTTAGTTTTAAGTGTTATTATAACTGACAGAGATAATTAGAAACTTGATTTATAAAATGGGTTCCGTTTAAATAAAACGGATTAAAATATATAAAGTTGTATTTTTTTACGCTATTCACCATAATTTCACAGACCTTAGCCAAGTTGCAAACGATTGCGAAAATTGACACTGTAATCGAATGAAATATATGGGTCATTCTGGACTGCTTTATTTCAATGGCATACCTTTTTATACATTACATTGTCGTTTTTAGGCCAACCTACAATAAGTCAAAATCAAATCAATTCAAATCAAATATACTTTATTGCACAGAACTAAAATTTCAACAATCAGACAAAACACATGAATACAGTACATTTTGGGCGGCCTTATTGCTCTAGAGCAATTTCTTCCATGAAACCAATAAAAGGAAACAAACATTTACAACTTGGATGCGGGATGGTGCAACAAAAAATAATAAATAAATAAATACCTAAAAGTAAAACTAAAGTGAATATAATAAATACTCTATAATATACGTAACGTACATTATATTAATAAATACTCAATATAATGTAATCCATTTATAAGTCACGTACAAAAACTGACTAAGATTTATTACACGCAAATAATGGTGGACTGTACCATAAGTCGATCACAATAGATGTTACAGCTCAGTAATACAGTGCATGACATAAGGCTTGCAAATCCCCGCCGGCGTGGTCGACGATTTCCCTCAATCAGCGCTTATCGCTATCGCCCCACTAGGGACGACGCCCTGAGCCGAGGTTCGCGCCCAACTGGGCACCCTCACGCCTGTTATCTTAAACGTTGTACCACCGGGTGAGAGCCTTCAGCGCTCCCCATTTGTGCGGCCAAGTAGTTAGTACCATCTGCGGCAAATCTACAATAAGACACGTCAAAAAAAAAACTTTTAAATCCCCCAGATTCAAAAAACGTTGCGCCCCCAGAATAAATTACAACTGTCTCTATACTCAATACCTATCGACACCGAAACTACAAGTTATGTGCCTTTTACAGCTCAAGAAACGTCGGGTACAATTCCATGAAATGGAAATATACGTACGTACACGAACTAACGTCGTCGACTGCTCACAAGTTAGGACTCTCGCTTCACTGGCTTTAACGGTGAGAGAACTTTACTAGCAGACGTTTGTCATCGCACCTAGCAACTGAACTATACTTAGGTATGAACGTAGATGTATTTCGGTACTGGGTGTAATTTAAGTGCCAAATCTCACTAGAGCACCATGGTTTCGCTACCGGGTTAGTTACACTTTATACATAACTAGCGCCCTCGGGTGCAATGCTGAGGAAAAATGAAATTATTTACGACACCAAATTGAAAACATCAAAAATAACAGTAAGTATATAAACCTTCCTCTTGATTTTTTCTATCTATAAAAAAACCGCATCAAAATCCGTTGCGTAGTTACAAAGATTTATGCGTACATAGGGATATAGTGACAGAAAAAGCTACTTTGTTTTATACTAATTGTGTAGTGATGATTGTAGTGTGAACCGGAGAGGAAATATGATTGGCCACCTGATACGACACGATTCATTTATAACAAACATTATAGAAGGAAAAATTGAAGGGAAGAGAGGAAGGGGTAGACCTAGGATAACATTTATGAAACAAATAAAAGAGAAGGTGCAGGTCGTGTCGTATCGGGAGGTGAAGGTTTTGGCGCGAAGAAGAGACGAATGGCGATTACTCCACCGACAAGAGCGCAGCTCTTAAATAGAGAGAGAGTGATGATAACATACAAAAGATTACGCCCTTTTCCCGTTGGGGTAGAAAGGCAGTCCACAGAATCCCATCTGCTATGACCCCGACACACCACTTTCTCTTCTTTCTTACACACATAAACTCACACCTATTTCCCACCGGGGTAAGCAAAGACTATGGAATTCCATTTGCTTGCTGTCCGAAAGTAAGATTATCCGTGCTTCGGAAGGCACGTTAAGCTGTTAGTCCCCCATGCAATGTCAGAGGCCTTTGTCAGTTCAATAGTAACCCTGAGACTAAGGTTGATGGGGTTGGTAATCCACCTCACAACCCGTACGATAGAAGAATAACTATTGTAAGGCTGAAATAAATTCCTTCATTGTTCCGACTGTCGACCGCACCTGTCTCTGTTTACCCTACTGACCAACTTGCTGGTTACGACATTGATTGATGGCGTCACAATACAGCCATCATAAAAACGTCAGGCCTAATAGGTATTCACAAATATTATTATGTCTGCGTTCTTTCTGTGTTGTAGAGTGACAAAAAATAACGCGTTTAGCTGTTTCTCTTTCGTGGCCTGTCGTAAAATCTAAACTTTGTACCGGGTTAGAGCCTTCAGTACTCCCCATTGGTCCAGCCAAGTAGTTAATGCCATCTGCGGCAATTCTACTATAAGTCACGAAAAATGTCGTAAAATCATACAGAGGGATTTTTATAGGTTATATATCCATCCTGTCACTTTGAGGTCGCAGGTTCGAATCCACAATCCTAAACCAATGATTTTCGAATTTGTTTTCGAAATCATCTTTGGATAAATGATTATCACGTGCTCAGCGGTGAAGGAAAACGTCGTTAGGAAACCTACATTCCCGAGAAATGCATTTTCGGAGGTATGTGATCTAACCTGTAATGGGCTGGGTTTTCATTGGCTGCGTTGTAAGGTCAGAGAGGCAGTCGCTTTTGTAAAAGAGCGGTCCTGTCAAATGTTCAGATTAGGTAAGCGAACCTTGTGAAAAACGGAACAATGGAGATGATGATGATGACGGTTCAACATATCCGTGTCGTCACTAGAAGCACGGATAAATGGTCTTTGTGAATAGTTCTAAAATATATGCAAGTTGTTTTCTGATTACTTGAGGCTCTGTTTACCCTATTAGAGACTACGAGCATGATGTTATGTATGTCTTACGATAAAGTGCAAAAGTTCAATCAGCTTCTTGCAAAATAATAAATTAACTGGTTCTACTTAAGACCTCGACTGAAAATTCCACTTGATATCTACTCAGAATCATGGTCTGAACCATCCCCCTCAGTATTCGTCACGATGTTACTAATACCCTGTATAATATATATTTTTTTATTTTGCATTAATAAAAGCTCGTTATTTTCCCGAGTTGCGATTATGTCAGTCTTCAGGCAACCTTCAAACTTTTCCCGTCAGTCTACACAACGTCCAGAGCCATTCACATTTCAATCAGCCACTCCGACGCACGATTCAATAAGTAGATAAAAAAGTTTATTATTTGACTCGGTGGAGTGTGCACTAGGGTCGTAAATCGACCATTAACGAATGGCCAGAGCTGTCGTAAAAATGCTATAAACCACACTACCTCCGCCAATTGTTCGGTTGTTAGTGGGAGGATAATATATTTTTATTTGGATTTTCTTAGCGTCTTCAACGGTGGCTTTAGTTGTACTTTTCCAGGACTATACGGATAAATTAGGATGGTATTCAGAGGATGGATAATAGTTTTTACCGAACAATGAGGAACTTCCCAGGCTATGTTCCCCAAAAATAACATAGTTAATGGGTGGAAGATGTGTTGTACCTGGGTGTAAAAATATTTATACCCAAAAACAAAGATAAAACATGCATAAGTCTTTTTTTTTTGACGTGACTTGTTGTAGATTTGCCGCAGATGGCATTAACTACTTGGCCGGACAAATGGGGAGCGCTGAAGGCTCTCACCCGGTACAACGTTTAAGACAACAGGCCTGAGGGTGCCCAGTTGGGCGCGAACCTCGGCTCAGGGCGTCGTCTGAGAGGAAAAATATTTGAAAGAATTAATCGACCCTAGTGGGTCGATAGCGATAAGCGCTGAATGAGGGAAATCGTCGACCACGCCGGCGGGGTCGGTATCGGGGTCCTGAAGTGTTTGGTGTCGCGAGCTGATTGGCTGCCTCTATGGCTAGAGTAATCGGGTCGTCGGGATCGTATATTACGTCCTTCGGACGCCGATACTTTTCAGTACCGTCCCTAAGCGGAATGTACTCGGAAGCCGCAACTACCAGGGGATTTGGGTGGTGCGGAGCAGAATCGGCATAAGTCTATTGTCCATGAAATTAGAAAGAATATATTTTTTATTATTTATAATTATTTAATTTTTCTTTATTAAAATTCATAAATAAGTTAAAATTAGAAAGTAAAATTAATAATATATTATTGGCTATATTATTTTTGGGGAACGTAGCCTAGAAAGTCCCTTATTATACTAATAATCGCAAAGATTTATATCCTTCACACACCGCCTTACAAATAAAAATTAAACACGTGGTTATCGTATTTGACAGCCACGCGAAGTTCAGTCAAATTATTTGATAATTTTTGGACTCAATTTAGCTTGTCTGTCAAATACTTATCCATACGTTGACCGCTTGTTTATTAATTTATAAACGTCATCATAAAATGTATATTAACTATTATGAATATAATTAATATTCTAGTAATTCTTCTAAAAATACAACGATGTGTGTGTGTATGTGGTGTGTGTGTGTGTGTGTGTGTGTGTGTGTGTGCGCGTGCGTGCGTGCGTGCGTGCGTGCGTGCGTGCGTGCGTGCGTGCGTGCGTGCGTGCTTTTGTGCGTGTGTGATAGTCCGTAATAGCTCACGAATGCTTGACTCTCATTGTTTAGGCACAGGAACCCTAAGAAGTCGATAACAAATTTAAAATCATCGGTTTAACCCTTGTGAATTCATCGGTTCATTTCCATCACGGGTCTAAAATCTAAACCAACGATTTCGAATTTGTTTTCGAATTCATGTCACGAGCTCGGCGGTGAAGGAACACATATCTTCACAGGGATTACATTTATTTAGGCAAAGTCTTTTTTTTAGGCATTCTAATGCATATCACAAAAGCAGAAAAAAAGCACAAAGCTCGGTGAGGTGTGGGTACTTAGTTTATCTTACGATAGATGAAGAGGTACTTTGTGGTCCCTAGTTTAGTATATTGCAGGCTGATCACCTGAATGTTCGAAATAGAATCAGTAATCCAATTTGAGTATTAGAAAGTTATAGACCTAAGTAAGGCCTATTCGTGGTGAACCAATTCACCCCCTAAGTTATTAGTTTCAAAGTCATCCCAAACCGATATCCAAGTTCGGCGAGAAACAAGTTAGTAACAACATAAAGGTGAAACTGAAATAACTAAAGGTATCATAAGGGGTAATTTGGTTTGTATCAATTTTTAGTTATAGGCAGGTATGCATTAGACATAACAAAAACTCACGACTATATTCTAATGGGGTAGTCAGAGGTGAGAGGAGAGGAAAGAGAGCCATTATATATAATAATAATAACTTATATATACCTATACCTACCTATATATACCTATATTTTATAAATAGAATTGTATTTAATAAAAAGTTGTGTTTGCGTTACTATGGTGTCCTAGTGAGAATTAGAATTAGTATTAGTAGCCTTAAGGCGTGATATACATGTGATTTTATTAGCTTTTTTAAAAAAAAAATCGTTTTTTAATGTTCCTAAAATGTTATGTAGTTGTAAAAGTTTGGTAAAAATAGTCAAATTTTAAATCGATATTTCCATTCTATAACTCAATTTTCTACTTTATTATTCCAAAGCTGTTCTTAAAGGTTTTGAAAGAGCTAAGAAGTTCTCAAAAACTTTCATTCTATCGGATTTAGTTCCTCAAGTTTCGCTCGCGAAAGTAGATTTACTTACTTACTTTAATATATGAATATAGCCATAGATATCACTGTATGATATCGCCTTGTAGAGATAACCACGTTATTTGAAATACCTTTGTAAATATTTATTTTAATTCATTTTAATCCAGATAAAAATTGATAATACAAATTTTATATAGACTTTTACATAGATAACTATTGCGAGGATTTGTTAACAAAAATGTTTTCACTATAACGCGTCGAGAAGTAGGTTAGTTTTAGGTAGGTTTATTAAATATTTATGTATTTTAAGTAGCTTGTCCATTTCAGCAAAAACGAAACGGAGCGAACCACAAATTTATCTATTTATTGTTTTTTTTTGTATATAAATGTACCATGTATTTTTTTTAGTACTTTAAATACATGCGTCTATTTGAGCAGATTCAGAATGGATGATTCGAAAACAGTTGTTAAGGCAGCGTATAACAGTTCCCAAGCTTACTCTATAATACATGTAATAATATAGGGTCGGAAAATTTCACATGATATTAACTCTGAATCATCCCCCTCAGTATTCGTTGCGATGTCACTAACAAATATGTATAGTTGTTATACCAGCTTATTCGTAATTGAGGAGCTCGGTGGCACAGCGGTAAACGAGCTCTGTCTGCAATTTTTGAAGTTAAGCAACTTTCGCAAAGGCCGTTCATAGAATGGGTGACCACAAAAAAAAGTTTTCATCTCGACCTCGGCACGTTAAGCCGTTGGTCCCGGCTGCATTAGCAGTCGTTAATAACCACCAATCCGCACTGGGCCCGCGTGGTGGTTAAAGGACCGATCTATCCCTATCCATCCATAGGGAAGGCCCGTGCCCCAGCAGTGGGGACGTTAATGGGCTGGTGATGATGATGATTCGTAATTGCTGAAGTTTACCATACCTATAAATGTAGCATATTAAGGCCAGTCCCATAGGAATCAATACAAAGATAGAAACCTCAAACCGTTCTTTCGCTCCATCCGCTCCGATTCCGCTTCAGTAGACACGTAGTCTTAATAGCAAAATTCTATTCAAATACTAATTCATTATTATACACACCGTAGAGTTTAAGCAAATTGCGTTTCATTTTCTTAACTCTTAAAGTCCTTTTAAAATCCAATTGTTTCAAAAGAACCGTTTAAAAACACAACCAGGAGATAAATGAAATTTCAAATGTCACCCAACAGAAGTGATTCGACGTACCTGAAACAAACAATATAATATATCATTATTTTTCGAGACAAAATTCAATTAAACAAAGTAGCAAAACTAGAATGTATTTTTATAATTTCCGAGAAAAAAGTCTCGAACAAGTGTGAATAAACTCAGTAAGGGCGTGTGACAAGAAGGGGACTCAAATATTTAACCTTCTGATTTCTTAACGAACCGGATCATCAAAGCATTCAAAGCTTTGTCACTCCGCCAAGGTGGCTCAACTGAATATATTGACTCAATTGAGTCAATTGAGAACGTTCAAATTACAAAATTAAGCTTGCTTTCATACTATCCCTACGTACCTTTTTTACCTATTTATTTTGCCCTTGTTATTCTTACTTACGTAAACAGCCTATATACGTCCCACTGCTGGGCACAGGCCTCCCCCCAATCAACCGGAGGGGGTATGGAGCATACTCCACCACGCTGCTCCACTGCGGGTTGGTGGAGGTGGTTTTACGGCTAATAGCCGGGACCAACAGCTTAACGTGCCCTCCGAAGCACGGAATCATCTTAACTTTTCGGACAATCAGGTGATTCAAGCCTGAAAAGTCCGTACCAAACAAAGGACAGTCTCACAAAGTGATTTCGATAATGTCCCCATCGGGAATCGAACCCGGACCTCCGGATCGTGAGCCTAACGCTCTATTCTTTTTAATAACTTATTATTCTTACTTATGTGTGTATAAAAAAAGTATATAAACGACAGGTTGTTTTTGTAATTTAAGGGATTGATTAATAGTATTTTATGCAACAGTTGTATAAGAAGGGTCAAAAAATGCGAGTGGCGTGAGTTGCGATGTGAGCCTTGGCGAACATCGCAATAAGAGACGCCACGAGCATTTTTTGACCTAGTTATACAACGTTTCATACAATACTTTTTCTACGACGACGTAATTTTAAACGAAACACAAAAATTTTCCAATTTATTTTCCAACGCGCGGGAAAATGGCGGCAAATGTATACTTTTTTTTATAGTATATCTATGGCACCAAACAAAATAAAGGTGCCAGTTTCCAGGTCAAAAAAAAAAAACAACAACAATGCTTTTTTGGCGACATTATAGTACAGTTACACTTTGTAAACAATGCTTTTATAGGCCATAGAGCGTACACTTTTTCAAAGAGTTTAATTATGTATGTACTTATATTAGACTTTTTGGTTATTTAAATGCCAGATTAAAGTAGAGGAGTAGAAAAAATACTTAACAGTCTCCGAGAAGAAAGAGATAATAAGAGAATATAATATATTATTATAATTAAGTACGTTTTAATGGCACCCTCAAATTCGAATGGATATTATGATAATAAATGTAACAAATAATTAAATATTTCCTATACGTAAAGGTTGTCTGGAAGAGATTGCTACTTAGCAATAAGGCCACCTTTTGTACTCATTCTGTTTCTCTTTTGTTTTTAATTATGTTTATTTTTCCTGTTTGTGCAATAAAGTATTTGTTATGTTATGTTATGTTAAAGAATGTAATGTGAAAAAAAATGTAGATGTAAATGTATGTAATGTATGTGTGTGTGTTGTGTATGTATATAGGTAATGTGTATGTGTCAAATGTAGTGTGAATGTGTGTATGTGTAAATTGTTTATATAAGGTGACAAAAGGTGATAAGTCAATCTCATATATTGTTATCACTGTTGGTTTTCGTAATTGTTTGCAACTTGGCTAAAGCTTTAGGCCACGAGTACCTTTAACAAACTTAATCTCCTTTGTGTTCAAGAATATAATATTTCCAATTCAAAGAAACAATGTCTGCCCGAGCGCGTTTTCACAGCGTTGCTATTTCGAACCGTTTCGCAAACAAAACATTTTCTATTCTTTTAAATCGGGTTATATCGAGAGAAGTCAGTTCAAAACCGATTGCGGAAAATTGTATTCAAATACTTTATCGCTATAAAAATGAAATATAGGGAAATGCATTGAACGCTTTGAAGAATTGAAAGCCTCGGGGATTTTTTATGGCAGGTCTGTTTTTACGTCAATTTGCAGACAACCTGCCTGTCTGCCGTGTTTTTCAAGCCTTTGCGGTCGGGAATAAAAATAATAAGGCCTATACTGATATCTGGGGAGTAGGTAAGAAAGTATGGTCAGGAAAACAGTTTCACATAATAATAATATGTCGAGACTTAATCGATAACAAGATACACTTAAGTATATTGAGTTATTTTCATAAAAATGTGGATATAGGTACATATAGAGGCTATAAAGACGATGATTTATGTTATTATCACAGTTATGTAAATCAATTTGTCATCCCTAATTTGGTTAAAACAATACAGGCTGGTCATCCGATTGTTCGAAAGTAAGAATATCACGATTTGGTTTCATAATTGTATGATAACCAGCAACAATTTATTTAAGCGACCAAAATTTACCTATAGTTATCCTAACTATCCGGGCCATACGTTTCACATACTGACACACACCCTATTCACACATACACACACGCACTCTTACACACCCTCTGAACGAACATACGCACACACATCCTAACAAACACACGCAAATACACCCTCTACATGCACACTTTATTAACACAGTTCATTAATTTTAAATTTGTTCTAATTATTATCTAGATTTAAGCATTTATATTTTATTTTTTAGTGTTTTTTTTTTGGGGCACAACTGAAAATCAGCGTTGTGGCACTCCCTCAATGTCGGAGTGTCACAACATATTGCTGAGCTGGCGTCCCTTTTTAGAAATAAGTTTGTAATTACAATGTTCACTTCTACTGTTATACTAATACTTATACCTAAAATAAATGATTTCTATTCTATTCTATTTGGAGGGCACGTTTTCTCGGTTATTTGTTTAAGTACTGATGAAAAGTATTTCTATAACACTATAACATAAGTTCACTACTATATACCACTTGTAATAGTCAGAGGTACATCCATCGCAAGGTGAACTAAGTGCCATACCTCACCGAGCTTTTTGCTGGGTGGTGAGCTGTATCGCCGACTATATTGAAGAAAGTACGTAGTCGTTACATGAGCTATGTAAGGGGCCTTTGGCGGCTCAATAACAATTCTGACACCGAGGATGCTGTGGTTGGTCATCCACTTGAAAACCCACACGCAGATGCCATTAATTTACTTGGCTGGACAAATGGGGAGTGCTGAGGGCTCTCACCTGGTACAAAATTTAAGACAACAGGCCTGAGGGTGCCCAGTTGGGCGCGAACCTCGGCTCAGGACATCGTCTGAGAGGAAGAATATTTGAAAGAATTAATCGTCCCTAGTGGGTTAGAAGTTGTGTAACGAAAAAGTAAATAATAGTTTGTTAGTGGTTTTTGACATAACATAGACGAGGAGCGCTAAATCCGGTAAAAACAATATTGACCAGTGCATCGAGCTTCAGTTTTGCACCTTAATGCTGCGATATTACACGCAAATTCTCTCGATGGGAGGCCGTCTTGACACTTCGTACAAAGACGTTCCTTTATCAACGGAAAGAGGACGTGAAGCACACTCGACTACGCTGCTGCAATGCAAGTCTGGCGGAATGTGTCCACACTGGGACAATTTAAACAGGTTTCTCTAAATAGACTTGACTGGAAATCTAACCAGATACATAAGGGGAGTTAAAAAGGCTAACATACATAACATAAATAAAACAGCCTATATACGTCCCACTGCTGGGCACAGGCCTCTCCTCAATCAACTGGAGGGGGTATGGAACATACTCCACCACGCTGTTTTGTTTTTTACGGCTAATAGCCGGGACCAACGGCTTAACGTGCCCTCTGAAGCACGGAATCATCTTACTTTTTCGGACAATCAGGTGATTCAAGCATGAAAAGTCCTTACCAAACAAAGGACAGTATCACAAAGTGATTTCGACAATGTCCCCATCGGGAATCGAACCCGGACTTCCAGATCGTGAGCCTAACGTTCCAACCACTAGACCACAGAGGCTGTTGTTGTTAGAGGCATTCCAACAATTCATGTAAAAAGCAATATTGAAATTTGACATTATGCATTTAAAAGTATAATGCCAACAAACAATGCTCAATGTTAATTAATGTCAAATAGCTATATTACATTCTTAGATGAATTACTTTAATATAACCTCATTGGGTTTGTTTCTTAAAGACTAACTTACCCATGCTGAAGTATAGGTAGTGGTGAGGCAGCCCTAACTACTGTAAGGCGTATTTTAAAGTAAATAAGTACCATAGTTTTTAGAAGATTGGGTTTTAATGTAAAAATGCGTTTCCATTCTGTGGTCGCAAATTCAAATCTGAATCTATTTGCGGATTCATGTAAGATTTTGTTCATATAAATCAGTGATGGCCTTGTTTGGAGATCGGGTGATTTCCACCACTGTCACGGGTTCGAATTTCAGCTCGGGGTATAAGCTACTGAATTCGACTTTGTGAGTTTGAATTCATGTTTGGATTATAGATAATTTATATCATGTAGTTTCGAGGAATTGTGCCCGGTTAATGGCAGTAGGCTCACCAACTATTTGTTGCATGAGAATTAAAGATGAGACACTCGCTGCTCCTCCGCGCACAGCACATGCTCAATGCACTCTTGGACTCAGCACCAGAGTGTGATCTGTTTATGAATGAATGGACGAGTGTGTGTCGTGAGTGTCTGAGGTTCTGTGAGGCTATGAATGATGAGTGAAAGGTGATTTAATTTTAGTTTAAGTATTGTGATTTTTGTGATTTCTGTTTTGTAATGCCCTATTAATGGCACCTGCGTGTGCCTCTATTTAACTTTCACGGCGCATTAGCGCTTCGGCACTGTAATGTCGTGAAAAAAAGGTATAATCAATAAATAATAAATAAATAAATGAGTACATGTACTATGACACCTCAGCCTACCCCTTCGGATATAGGCGTGATGCTATGTTAAATATCTAAATGAGTACCAGCGCGGTGGAGAAACTGACAACCCAAATATTTTTTCTTCAAAGAAATACCTTCCGAAATACCAATAGAACCAACATTAAAATTAAATAACATAACATAACATAAACTGCCTATATATGTCCCACTGCTGGGCACAGGCCTCCCCTCAATCAACCGGAGGGGGTATGGAGCATACTCCACCACGCTGCTCCACTGCGGGTTGGTGGAGGTGTTTTTACGGCTAATAGCCGGGACCAACGGCTTAACGTGCCCTCCGAAGCACGGAATCATCAAAATTAAATAAGCATAACTTTAAATGCCCTTAGCCTATGTACGTATAAAAGGGTTTGGTATCGAGGGGCAAATAATATGCACATACATTTGCTGTGATCTGACTCGACAAGATTCGATCACTCAAGACTGTTTATTCTGCATTATTCCAATATATTACATAACATAAACTCACAATGTTACTCTGACTTCCCGAAATACAATATCGGGTAGTCACGAGTACAGAACGTAGTAGGAAGACATGGTAGCCCGGTTGGTAGCACGCTCGCCTCTCATTTTGAGGTCGCAGGTTCGAATCCAGCACAGGCCTAAACCAATGATTGTCGAATTTGTTTTCGAATTCATGTTTGGATCAAGATAAGCAGTTGCTCACGTTCTTCTTTTTTTTTTCACTCCCAGTACTCTACGCTGTCATGCATCGGGAGGAAACCCACATTCCCGAGAAATGAATGAATGAATGAATGAAATATTTATTTCAGATATTTATCCATATTTTGTTAGTAATAGAATATTATATCTAATGCATTTTCGGAGGTACGGGACCTAACCTGAATTGGGCTGGTTTTCCCTTTGCGGGTTGGAAGGTCAGATAGGCAGTCGCTTCTCTAAAAACTCGGAACTGTCAATTCTTCAAGTAAGGTAAGCAGACCCTGTGAAAAAAGGGATAATGCTAGGGTGATGGACCGACGATCTGGTGAAGGTCGCGAGAAGCCGCTGGACGTGGGCAGCGCAGGACCGATTGTGTGAAGATCCTTGGGGGAGGCCTATGCCCAGCAGTGGGCGACGTACGGCTGATAATGATGATGCTAGGACAATAATGATAAGAGTACAGTACGTAGTCGTTTTATCAGTTTCCATAATTATCATTCTCTCCATCGTTCGCAGGAACGTCGACCTTATTAAACTTGTGGACTTAATTAAATGATCATCGGAATATTTTAAAATTTCAATTCCAATATTGTTATTATTGAATTCTGAAGAGAAAATTGATACTCAGATTATGCATTAAAGCGCTGGATAACTTACTTCTTTAAAAGAGTTTATTCTTTGAGAGAATTTCTTCAATAGAATTTCTCTGTGCACACAATTTGAATTACACTCAATGCAGAACCACTTCTTTTCTTAAAGTCGGTTATTACTTTGCACCTGCCAATTTTCGTGGTGAAAGTAACTTGTGATAGGAAGAATGATGTCGGTGTGTGTGTATGTGTGTGCGTGTGTGTGGAATGTGTGGTTTATTTAATGTGTGTGGATAATGTGTGGTTTACTTAATGTGTTTTTAGGATTTGTGCCGAGTTAATGGGGTTGCCTCCTATTACATGGGACTTAAACATAGCTGGCTATAAGTGGGTGAACTATACAGGATGTTCGTGGCACCATAACGAATATTGAGGGGATTATTTGGACCATGATTCTGAGTTGACATTGAGTTGAATTCAAAGAAACGTAAAATTAATACAAAATCAGTGTTTTCTAAAATGTTCCAGTCCCATATTTTAGCGGCAGGAAATTCTACTTGATCAACTCGGAATCGTGGTCTGAATCATCCCTCAAAGTTTTCGATACGATGCCGCAATGTCTAATCTAGACCCATTTCTCAATTCTCTTAGGCAGTATAAGGATAAAATTTATAAATATTTATGTCCTCCAGCATAATATATTTTACTTTTTATGTATATTTTTTAATTATCTGTATTTTAAATTTTAATACAAATTACATCTGTATAATTTAGTTATCTACCTTTTTTTTTTCTTTATATCCTTAATATAAATACATTGTTTGAATGATGCCGTTAAACCACAGAGGTTTGTCTCCCTAACCTAAACCCTAACCTAAACGATTACGTTGTCTTACACTGCAAATGTTGTGTGCACCTATAATTGGCTTATGTAACAGTTTAATTCCTGATGTAACTTTTATTTTATATAATGTTTTATTACATAAGCTGTTGGTGTACCTTTTTTATAAATAAATACATGTTAGGGGCCAGGGATGATGAGGTTGGTAATTCACCCCACAACCCACATGCTAAAAGAAGATTACATTGTATTTTGGAATAATGATGTACCCGAGTTATGAGAAAATAGGTAATTATTACGATTAAACTGAACAACGCCATCTATATTGTTCTTGGGGAACATAGCGTGGAATGTTTCTCATTGAGATAGTACGAATGAGAGTCGGGAGGCTCTTCAAATAGAAAAAAAAACATTTCGCAAAGAAGCAAAAAAACTATTCGTCATTGCTTCCGTCGGCACACAGGTTAATAGATATCACCCATCCGTCCTTAATTAAACCGAATAGAATTCCCAATGGAGATCCTTGGGGGAGGCCTATGCCCAGCAGTGGGCGTCATACGGCTGATGATGATGAATTCCCAATTCCCAAATTCAATTTCCCGTGTGAATTTAAAGGATCAAAGGAAATTGAGTGCCTTCATCGCTCGACTGGATGGGCTCAAAGGGAAATGGTGTAAAACTCCCGTTTACCTTAGATAGGCACTACACATTCCTTGCTAGCATACACATACATACACACACACACACACACACACACCCTCTCTCACACACACACACATACACCACACAAAACAAGTGAAAACAACCAAAAACAATGTCACAAATCAAGAACACGTTAAAAAGAATTAGAATTTCGATTGCGTAGGCAAGTAAATATTTATGGGACCAATGACTTAACTTGTCTTCTAAAGAACTAAATCACCTTACATAAAACCATACAACAGATAATTTGAATATAATTTATAGTTAATAAATATTTTTAAGTAAGGCCGAAAAGATAGGGCATCCGTTAACTTTTGTACCGGAAGAGAGCCCTAAACGCTCCCCACTTGTTCGGCCAAGTAGTTAATATTATTTGCGGCAAATCTAGAAAAAGTCACGTCAAAAATACCGACAAGAAAGAGTAGAATATTCCATTTTGTTTGTAACTAAACTTCGTCTTCGGACTAATCTACAAGGGTCACAAAACATAAAAGGTCAGTTTAGTTTCGATTATTTATATAAGTTCGGATCCACCTGGGTCATAGATAAATAATAAAATGCTAATCTAGAAATAGAAGCCAGCTTAAGATGATCAAAAGTCAATCTCATTTTACTTTTCTTACTTATTTTTTTATATTTTCTGAATTAAGTAACAATGATTGCCACATTTGACCGCTTTTAATGATAAAGTCACAGGACAATTCAATTCAATTCAATTCTTGATGAATGGCTTCTGTGTGATCACAAGTCACAGGACAGTATTTTCATACGAACCCCAAAGAAAACTTTCATTTTGACGTTTCGTAAAAAGTATCTCATTTCACTAGGTTGTCAAGTAGGCTATTCTTTTGATGACGGTATGAGATTTTTTATTGCCTATCTGCTTGTATGAATACAAGTATGTGTGGCGGACCCAACTAGTTGGCCACCTAGTTCCGCCCGCATGCAACAGATGGCGCCACATTCAATAATGCAGTCTTCAAGCAGTCGTGAAACGCGATATCGAAGTTTACACAGCAAGACGCATTTATACAACTTCCAAACATAAAACCGTCGGATCGTCGATCCCTGGTCACTACTTGTGACTAGCGGGGTACTATGCTCAGTTCGTACCCCTTGCCGCTAAAGTGTGTAGGATTTACAAATTGATTAGCACAAACAAGGATTGATCAGGTTAGATAAGCGAACCTTGTGAAAACCGGATAATGCTAGGGGGAAGACGAACAGGATAATAACACAGAGAAAGCGCTGTAGTGACGCAGCAATCATTGCCTGATGTTTTGTTTTCAATCAATCTTAATCTTGCCTTAGTTGTTTCATAATTAAAACGTGACCTTGAATCTTATTGTGTTTAACTTCAAAATATTTCCTTTGTAAGCAGGTTAAGGTTTATTTTATAAATAAACGTTAATTTTGTGATTACTAATGTTTTCTGTTCTTGTGCCTACCTCAATCGAGACATCGTGAGCTTATGTTTTAGCGTAGAATCACATCTCCCTAACGTTATCTCATTGTCACAAGGTCCTAAGCGGACGATAACCTAACCTAACCCGAAAATTTGACAGGTCTGGTTTTTTACAGCGACTGCCTGTCTGACCTTCCAACCAGCCCAAAACAGCTAAGGTCACATACCTCTGAAAATGCATTTCTCGGAATGTGGGTTCCTTCACGATGTATGACAGCGAAGAGTACTCGGAGCGAAAAAAAAAAACGGAGAACGTGAGCAACTGCTCATTTTCTCGGGCGTATTGTAAAAATTGACAGAGGGATTGAGATAGTCTTTTTTTACTATGAGTGATTCTTACTCGCTTTATGGGCTGAATCATCCCCTCAGTATTCGTTACGATGGCACTAACACCTCTTTACTTATAACCTCCTCTTGTCTTCACCTGTTTTGCTTCTTTGTCATCTGAATATTCTTATAGCTCTTACCAAGTTTTTCACGTATTTTATCTGATCCAAGTTCGGCACATAAGCACAGGGACGATTCTGCACATTATTCTGAGTTAATATCAATTTGAATTTGCCACGGCAAAAATATAAAACTAAAAATACTAAAAAAAAACTTGAAACCACGGAAAATTCCACTTGATATTAACTCAATTATCTCAGGCCTGAATTATCCCCCTTAGTATTCGTTACGATGTCACTAACACCCTGCATATAGTATTATTAGTCTTTATTCTATGACACATACCTATTAATAACAGCCTCAGTGGTGTAGTGGTTAGAGCGTTAGGGTCACGATCTGGAGGTCCGGGTTCGATTCCCGATGGGGACATTGTCGAAATCACTTTGTGAGACTGTCCTTTGTTTGGTAAGGACTTTTCAGGCTTGAATCACCTGATTGTCCGAGAAAGTAAGATGATCTCGTGCTTTGGAGGGCACGTTAAGCCGTTGGTCCCGGCTATTAGCCGTAAAAACACCTCCTTCAACCCGCAGTGGAGTAGCGTGGTGGCGTATACTCCATACCGGCTCCGGTTGATTGAGGAGGCCTGTGCTTAGCAGTGGGACGTATATAGGCTGTTTATGTATGTATGTATGTCCATACCTATTAGGTAGCATCCAACCTAATCTTCTTGGTCTATTGATCGGTACATAAATAACTTTGTGTTGTATCTTGCCATCCAACCAGATATAACGATCCCTGAAGGCCGCCTGTAGGTATAGCTTGCATGTATTATACGTTGGGATTTTGACTCTTAAGTTCTTTGAGCGGAATTCGGAAATAGATTAAGGGCCTTACCTCATTAAAGTCGTTAAATCAAATTCTCATTTACCCGATTATTCTGGCCATAGAGGCGGCCAAGCAGCTCGCGACACCAAACACTACAGGAGTCCGATACCGACCCCGCCAGCGTGGTCGACGATTTCCCTCAATCAGCGCTTATCGCTATCGACCCACCATTTTATGATCATGTTCACTTACTAAATAAATAACTTGAAGTCGCCTAGGTAGGTGTGTATACTTGATTTTATAAATAACGCGATGCAATAAACCAAAGGTGATAGAAATGTGTATTTCCCATACTTTGGGTATCATAAAAAGAAAATAAGTTTGGGGGACTATGAATAACATAGTAATACAATTCTATTTGTATTATCCATGTGTTTATTTATTGATAAGTTTTTGCATGGTGTCAGTTTGGGAAAAGTAGATACAGAAAATGTCTAAGTAAAGGTAAAAAAAAATGATAAAAAAATAATAAAAAAGAAAGATTTTCTGAAGAAAAGTTCTTTCTATACTAAACGCTTTCTGTAATGGTTGTACAAGTTTGAATTCATGTTTGAATCGCAGATAATGAACATCACGCGGTTCCCAGGATTTGTGCCTGATTAATGGCAATAGAATCGCTCCCTACTACATCATCATCAATTTAAGAGCCACGCTCTTGTCGGTGTAGCATTTTCCATTGCAGTCTATCAAAGGCCAATTCCTTGACTTCCCTATAAGACACGACGTTAACCTTTTCTTTAATCTGTTCCATGTAAGCTCTTCTTGGTCTTCCCCTTCCTCTCTTTCCTTCTAGCTTTCCTTCTATGATGTTTTTAATGAATTCGTCGTGTCTTATTAGGTGTCCAATCATCTTGCCTCTTCTGTCCTCAATAATTTTCAGTATTTGTCTCTTTTCCCTTACTCTTACTAGCACTTCCTCATTTGTAACCCTTTCTGCTCCCTACTACATGCTCCCTACTACATGCGACTGAAAACATAGCTGGCGAGGAGTATGTGTATTCTTCTTCTCTCGTGTGGGTTGTGAGGTGGATTACCAATCATCAACCCTGGTGTCAAGGTTACTATTGAGCCGCCAAAGGCCCCTGACATGGCTCTTGTAACGACTACTTACTTACATCAGTAAATAGTTATCGGAACCAACGGCTTAACGTGCCTTTCGAAGCACGGATCATCTTACTTTCAGACAATTAGGGGATCAGCCTGTAATTTCCTAACCAAACTAGGGATCACCAAGTGATTTTTGTGATATTTCCCCACTAGGATTCGAACCCGGGACCTTCGGAGCGTGACCCTAACGCTCAACCACTGGACTACGGAGGCCGTTTGTGTGTGTATATACAATGCACATCTGCCTGTCCTCTCGAAAAGCAGGCGTGATGCTAAGTGTGTATGCATACATCTGTAGCAATACAATTTTAATTACTGCATTCAGTCTGTAAGCTCACAATTCCTCATTACGCTACGATCCCCTCGCTTCGTATGAAGCGACGAAAACTTTGAAGTGTCAAATACTTAAACTTCTTAAACTGGAAAATTCTCGGAATTTTCCAAAAGTGACGTCACGCGTAAATAGATTTATGTTATACGAGCTTTACACTTCCGTATCTCGTACTCTCACGTTCGTATAAGTAATACGAGTAATAACATGCAAAATGTATTCCTGAGTGTTCTTGGGGATGTTTTGGTAATATTTTCAGGTTTTATGAGGCACGTAGCAAGATGGATGGGGTGTCCCTGAGACTCCTGAGAGCAACAGGTGACAACTTTATTATTAGTGATGTTCGTCCCATGGGATAAAAAGTGCTGCATTCTCGGTACGTGAGTACCTACATAAACTCACTCTTAATCGGTGTAAGTAGAGACCATGGAATTCTTATTGCTTCGATCCTAACAGACTTCTTTTACGTCTCTTCTTCTTTGCGAGTCAATGGCGATCGATACAAAATTTTTGCTGACCAATAATTAGCCACGCTTACGGCATTGTCAGTGTCTTCGTAAAGGTCTTTAATATTCATTAGGGCACTTAGGACAGCACAAAAGGTGAGCCATAGTTTGTGGTGCTACTCCACACTCGCAATCATCGCAACCATCAACCAGGACTTCTTTTGCGTCCTCCACATTCATTAGTCGTTACATACACGCACGGTGCTTCAAAGTTGGTCATACTAAACCGTTTTAGTATTCTTCTACATAAGTTATTTACTTATTTCTCAGTTAGACTAGGTATAAAGAAAAACAGAAAAGAGCTTTCATTTTAAAACGAATGAGAAAATAATTTATATCGCGTATCAAATAGGCATCTCGCTGTCAGATTATACACCAGCGTTCTAAACGTAAAATTTTGAATGTGTTGTCTAAGATTTCTGCCTTGACGTGTGTTCTGTACATGTTTAGCGCCTATCGACCGTCCCTTTCTTTTTTGGCGGGTAAGAAAATGACAGGTATAACTTGAAATAAAATTTGAAGGTGTTTGCAAGAATCACTCACAAAAATCACTTGGGAACTGACTCATTGCGTTGCTTTTCAGTTGCTACTGCTATAATTAGGGCTTCTCGCTATGTTTACCATAAGGCATAGTTGAGCCAATATACTTGGCTCTCTCGGAATTATAAAATAATAACCGACAATTACTTATAGGTTTAGAACTTGCGAAAGCTATAATTCATCATTTTATGAAAACTAGCCAAGACAGACCTTAGGCTACAATACATTATCTTATGTTACAAGAAGTTATGATATGTTATACTGTTACTTATAAATAAATTTCAGGACTGACCATTGAACTTGGCACTCATTTAGATCTCACTTCTTTTGTCGCTGAAGTCGACAACCAAGGCATTTAACATAATATTGAACATGGCTGTCATTTCACATTTATGTTTTTGATTGAATATATTTTTCATGTACTGTTGTTTTTTTAAAAATGTCAGTTTTCGTTCAATATTAAAATCATCTTATAATGTTTTGCTTTCACTCTCAACAGCAGTAATATAACCCATCGTTTCCTAAAAATAGAAACATAAGCACTTTTCCTTCTTAACAAAAGTCAACAATCTTCATACAGCCGTATATATTTCCGATACGGAAAACATCTTAAGGTACCGTATTAACTCATAATATTGTTTATAAGTTATGAATTCCGCAAAGTATGAAGTTGTTTCACTTCGGAATTTGAAAGTATCAAATATGTGAAGTATCAAATATCTTATTGGCCGAAGTTAAAGCGGCGGTTAAGAAATATTAATTATACCTACTTAGTTGAATTTGTAAGATTAGTGTGACGGATGTGGTGGTTGTATGTACTTAAGCTAACAGCACGCTATGATAGCCGTTTTGATGTTTGTTTCGCTCATCAAGTTTCGTATTGATTGATTGACGTTAACGGAGCAAATAGTACTATACTATATTTTACAGTGTTTATGTCGATTTACTAAAACTTCACTACGAATAATGCTGCGTTGCGTTGCCGTAGCTAGAATCCCAGTGAGGACATAATTATTATAAAAATCACTTTGTTCGGTTAGGACTTCTCTGGCTGTTTATCTGATTGTCCAAAAGGTGATTTATACTTCGAAGGGCGCGTTCAGCACTCAAATACGGCTATTTATTTAACTAAGTGTATATTCGTGTGTTTTTTCAAGTTTTTTATTTAGCACTGTCTATTCCCCTATGTTTTTATTAAATTAATTTCCTATACCTAAAGGTTGCCTGGAAGAGATTGCCACCTTAGCAGTAAAGCCGCCTTTTGCACTACCTATGGAATTATAATAATGTATTTTTAATATATGTTTTAAGTGCAATAAACAGTTTTTTTGTATTGTATTCGTTACATGAGCCATGTCAGGGGCCTTAGGCGGTTCGGCCATTAATCTCATAAGCACGAGAGAAGAAGAATAAGTTTTATATTTCAAAAAGGCTTTTTATTCCAAAGTCTTCGTTATAAAATGTGCAAAGAAGCCATCTTTGCTTCAATTTATTTAGCCAAGTATGTGTACTGCTTTGCATAAAAGGAATAAAATCTACGTTGCCAAGTTGTAAAAGATAATATCTACTTCAGACACCTTATATCGCTTAGATTTTACAACCTTATTTTGTGCAACATCACCTTTATATTATGTAAGTATGTTTACATTTTCGTTGTAGCTTATGAATTTGTTAGTAATATTATATATTTATGTGTGTGCAATTATTTGTCATGCTATGTTATGTTGCGTTGTTTTGTGTTGTGTTGTGTTGCGTTGCGTTGCGTTGCGTTGCGTTGTGTTGTGTTGTATTGTGTTGTGCTGTGTTAAGTTATGTTATTCAGTATTTTATTTTCTCAGAGTACGTGGCTACCTACTATTACACAGAACATCTAGTTCAGTACAATTATTGATTCTATTTCAATATAATAGATAACATTTTAGTGATATGAGTGATTTGTCAAAGTACAGAAGCCAGTGTTGCGACGTTCATTAGCATAGTAACGTATCAGTTAAGGTTAGCTCGATCGATTCTTTTCTATCTAACACTAAGCACTTATTGTAAAATTTACATTTTTTCTTATGATGTGTATGTTTTAAAATATACTAGCCGTTATGCCAAAACAAACTTACCTTTTCGTCTTTAAGGGCGTATTCGCTTTTTATTAACAGTCATACAAAAGGTGGAAGGAATTAAATTAAATTATCTACATCTACTTACTATCCCTATACCACATATTTTAATGCATTTTATTTCTTTAACAATGTAATCAAAAAGTAACACCAATCTTTATGAGTGTTTCGCATTTGTGGAATATATATACGGTTTAATTACACAAATAGGTGCCTATATGAAGCGATTGATGAATGTGGAGGAAGCAAGAGAAGTGTGTCAGGATCGAAGCAAATGTAATTCTATAGTATCTGCTTACCCCGGTGGGAAATAGGCGTGAGTTTATGTATGTGTGTGTATGTTAACTATTAAATATTTTCCATCAACAATAAGTTCAGTACAATCTACTGTGAACCGGCGTGCGTGTATGAAACGATTGATGAATGTGGAGGAAATACGAGAGGTGAAAATGAAAGAGGTACAAATGGAATTCCATAGTTCCTGCTTACCCCTGTGGGGAATAGTCGTGAATTTATGTATGAACGTATGAATTTCCATCAAAATATACATACAAGTTCCTACAATACTTAAAAATCGCTGCTACAAGACTCCTAAAAATATTTAAATGTAATTTCAGCGGCTGAAAAGACTTTGAGTGTCAACTTTATAGTCAAAGTGAAAATTTTACGAATGCATCACATCTCTACATCACATAAATGAACGTACTGCAAACGACTAAACAAAACATAATAAAGTTCACGACAATGTTCTAATTGGGGTAGAAAGGTACACCCACAACTCACCGAGCTTTTTGTTAGAACAACGTGATAGATATGTAGTGAGCCGTATCGCCGTAGGCATCCGTGAAATTAGAAGCTTCATCACCATCATCAATTTAAGAGCGGTCACGCTCTTGTCGGTGCAGTATTTTTCATGCTACTTTTTTAAGGAAAAATAGGGCAGTGGTCTCCCTCTTGCCTTCCGCCCCGCAGTACTCTGATAGAGGGCAGTAGTAACTGTCAGTACTATTCAGAGGCGGAGGATTAGAAGCTTAAACGAAGGAAAATCCTTACAGCGCAATCTATATTATTTGTCTGTATTATTTGTCTTCTTGTCTTTGTTTTTTTTTGTTCTATTTTTTTTTTATTTCCTGTAATGTAAGTTTGTTGTTGTAGTTTGTAATGTAAGTCAAAGGATGGAGGGTATAAGCTGGACTGAAATGGTGTCAAATGAAAAAGTGCTGGAAAGAGTTGAAGAAAAGAGAACCATATTGAAGACTATAGAGAACCGGAGAGGAAATATGATTGGCCACCTGATACGACACGATTCATTTATAACAAACATAATAGAAGGAAAAATTTAAGGGAAGAGAGGAAGGGGTAGACCTAGGATAACATTTATGAAACAAATAAAAGAGAAGGTGCAGGTCGTGTCGTATCGGGAGGTGAAGGTTTTGGCGGGAAGAAGAGAGGAATGGCGGTTACTTCACCGACAAGAGCGCAGCTCTTAAATAGAGAGAGAATGTAAGTTTGTAAATGTGGCGTCCAATATGGAAATAAATATTTTCTTTCTTTCTTTCTTTTCTATATTATTTTTTAAGAACGTAGTCTGGAAAGTCTCTCATTATAGTTAAGTTATTCCTTAAATACCCTCTCTGCCTGTTCAACAAGACAAATTAATTTATCTTTGTAAAAATATTTAGTTCTCATCGTTTATATAGCTTTTTTATGAGAATAAAGTTTTTTAAACTTCTTCTTCTATCGTTTGGGTTTTGAGGTGGATTACCAATCTCATCAGCCCTGGTGTCAGGGTTATTATTGAGTTAAACTGAAGTATACATACAAAATTAGGACTCTGCAAGAATCAGGCCCAATTTCTCAAAGCGATTTGCAAACGAATTATGAAAATCGACAGTGACAGTGATACAAATATATGGGATTGACATGTCGCCTTATGTCAAGGAAAACCCCAAGTCTAGTCCAACAGCCATCGGGGTCTAGTGGTAAGAGCGTTAGGCTCACGATCTGGAAGTTCAGGTTCAATTCCCGATGGGAGTATTATCGACCACTTCAGCGTCAACCGTGACCGCCGTGACGTGTGATAACCGCAGGTCTATATTTCATGTAAACTTCTTAAAACCAAAATAATGGCTGACGTTCCCACAATTTGATGCACAGTCGAATTCGAGGTCAATTCAATCCTCAGGATTTGTACCTGTCTTTAGTTAAAATAGACTCAAGGTAGAGTCGAATAGGTAATTGGGTCAGCTTGTTAGTAAACTTAACCGTATTTTATGTTGCTTTTGTCCAACGAAACAGTTCTGTTATAAGCTGTTTGACAAGGTAAGCAGCTTTGGTATAGAAAGTTTCTGTTTGACTACAGAATAAACATAAACAGCCTGTATACGTTACACTGGTGGGCGCAGCCCTCCCCTCAATGAACCGAAGGGAATAAAATAACCTTTGATGAATTTAAATTTGACAATGATAATTCTTCGCCTTTCGCGCAAGGACCTGTGGTCCTTGCGCATTTGGAAGAACGCTTGACTCTCACTGCGTGGTCGCAGGTTCGAATCCAGCACGGGCCTAAACAATCATTTTCGAAAACGTTTTGTAAATGACTATCACGGAAAACGACGTGAAGAATCCTACATTCCCGAGAAATGCGTTTCGTCTCTGACCTAATCTCTAGACTGGTTTTCACTTTGAAGGTCAGACAGGCAGTCGCTTTTGTAAAAATGCGGACTAATCAAATCCTCAGGTTAAACGGACCTCGCGAGAAATGGTATAATGCTACAGATTTATCAAGTTGTCATTGTTGTTGTTGTGGTGTTGTAGTAGTTACACGAGTCATGTCAAGGGCCTTTGGCGGCTCAATAGCAACCAGGGTTGATGAGGTTGATAATTCACCTCATAACCCACACGATAGAAGAAGATCAAGTTGTCGTTACTGAGGAGAAGAAATAACAAAAGTGCAGCATCTTTTCTGTTGTCTATTGTTTTTGTATGGGCTTAACATAATTAAAATCTATACATAAACAACAAAACAACTGATAAATTTGATTGACACTGCCCTCTTGTGAAGTTAATCACAAACAATTTGCTTATGGAACAAAAGCTAATCAGTCTCAATTGTGTGATTTAGAAGGAACTTCTATTCAGACCGGAATTATTGTTCTGCTTATAGGGTTGCACGTTTGAGGCGACAAAATTAAATATTTCTTGTCAATTCTTACAAAGAAAAATTGGATAACAATTGGGTTGTTTCCTAGGTCAAATCTAAATAATGAATGTTTAAATTTAAAAAAGAGGAGCTCGGTGGCGCAGCTGTAAACGCGCTCGGTCTGCGATTGTTGAAGTTAAGCAACTTTCGCAAAGGCCTGTCATAGGATGGGTGACCACAAAAAAAAGTTTTCATCTTGAGCTCCTCCGTGCTTCGGAAGGCACGTTAAGCCGTTGGCCCCGGCTGCATTAGCAGTCGTTAATAACCACCAATCCGCACTGGGCCCGCGTGGTGGTTTAAGGCCCGATCTCCCTATCCATCCATAGGGAAGGCCCGTGCCCCAGCAGTGGGGACGTTAATGGGCTGGTGATGATGAAATACTAAATAAAGACAGACAGACTAAAGGTGACAAAAACGTTTTCTTTTTCTATTTAATCTGTTTATGAATTTTAATGAAGATAAATAACTCGGGCGAATAAAATGTGCATCTCACTGGTATGCAACCCGTTTGCCGTGTGCTGTCAACTTAATTCTATCGGGTTATTGGCCAATATACAATTTTGGGAGGGTTTTTAAAATTCCTGCCTAAAATTGACGTGAGTTCCATGAGTTTTATGCCTGTCGATTACCCGTCCCTTTTTTTCGGCGGATAAGAAAATGACAGGATTAACTTAAAAAAAAACTGATGGTGTCTACAGGAATTAGCACCATTGTGTATTTTCATAAGGTAAGTATATAATTATGCTAAGCTTTTCAAAATTCAAATTCCACGAGGAACATACTTCTTTTGTTTTAAAATTCGAATTCGGGTTTTTTTATTGGATTATTTTTATCGGATTTGATGGATGGCGCGGTGTTCCGCTTACTAAACGTTACTTCCTGTATAAAGCTGTATGTCCACTTGAGCTGAAATAGTAGTAAAGTTTGGTACAAGTATTTTATATTTTTTATGAATCGTCTTAGCAAAGGCTAGATTAGATAGAATAGAAAGAGTAGATTTACCGATCCAGTGATTTTTGTTAACAAAACCTTGAAATAGACAAGATAGTTTCAATCTTAGCAAAAAATTGTGGTGTCAATTTTATCCCGGATTGAAATTCAATGAAAGAAATCGAGGTTTTGTTAAAACTACATACATACATAAACTCACGCTTATTTTCCACCAGCGTAAGCAGAGACTAAAAAAAAAAACAAAAAAAAAAAATAAAAACATTATAAAAAAACCAAATCAAATCAAATGCATTTATTGTATGACTATAGGGTAAAAAAGCAGGCCTTATGCTAATAGTATGCATACATCCTCTATAGTTTACCTTTTTAGGTGTACAATATTTATTCTTCTTATCGTGTCGATGGCAAACTAAATAGTATCAGCCCAAAACTTGGCAACAAGTATGGCGCTATCTGCAGCGCTCATCAGATCCTCCTGCGTGCCCGAACACCTGCACGCAGGAGGATCGTGTGACGACGTAAGATGTTCTATCGTTTGGGGAAACCGCACTTGCATATTTATTAACATAGAAATAGTAATTAGAAAAAAGAACCACAAAAAAAGAAAAAGAAAAAACAATTTTTAAGAAGAAAATCACATCAGAATGTGATTTTTCAAAAAGGCCTTTATGTGGTGTTCACCATAAGGCGACGACATTCTGTCTGCCTCATCTTATCTCTGCCTACCCCTTAGGGGATACAGGCGTGATGTTATGTATGTTAAGATATTCTGAATCTCCATTCGCTTACCTGGGCGTCCCAGGTCTGTGGTCTTTTATATATATATCGGGGTGAGTCCTCATTGCTTTGATTGCCAAGGCGAATCTACAATGATCAATTAACTGAAAGGGTTCTTCGGAAGGGATAATTATGCCGTTGGTTCCAGTTACTCGCCCAAATCACCTCTACCAACCCGCATGAAATACCGTGGTAGAACCAGCTCGTGAAGATCCAATGATGATGAGATGATCCGTGCCTCTGAAGGTACGTTAAGGCGTTGGTCCCGGTTACTACTTACTGATGTAAGTAAGTAGTCGTTACATGAGCCATGTCAGGGGCCTTTGGCGGCTCAAAAGTAACCTTGACACCAAGGTTGATGAGGTTGGTACTCCACTTCACAACCCACACGATAGAAGAAGACCAGCCCCTTACTCTGATATAGCAATAAAGGCACTTGTCGATACCGATTCAGTTCTAGTGTAAGTCCGCCTTTACAGTCGAGTCCTATTTTGACAACATCCAATAAATCTCGATTCAAATTTATAGAGTTCGTGATTGGCCTGTTCGGAGAATGCGTGACTTACATCGTATAGAATAGAATAGAATAGAATAGAAATAGTTTATTATGAAAGGACGCCACACACAAAAAGAAAGACAACAATATCATATCAAATTTCCACTAAAACAATTACAAAAAAGCAAGAAGGATGTTAGTCGAAATGATCATAAGGTGGTGGTGGACGTCCTGAGATAAAAGGGCCTCACTCAGCACAAGTCGCGGCGCGAACCACGACGCTGATATTATGTGGACCCTATTGGGTGACGCACGAACATCGCGTTCCATAAACATGTGTTAATGGTGTACATACATTATAATATAATACCAAATTACTTTAATAGAAATAGTGTACATAAACAAAAATATTATCGCAAAGATGTTGGTATAGTATCACGGGTTCGAATCCCGGCACGGGGTTTAAACCAATAAATTCAACCTTATAAGTATGAATTTCTATGGATCATATAACTAATTATTGATATCACGAGGTTTCCAGGACTTGTGCCCGGTTTATGGCAATAGTCTCGCCCACTATTGCATGGGACTTCAACGTAGCTGGCGAGGAGTGAGTGTATACATAGGTGTATAGGTATATTGTATATAGGGTGTTAGTGACATCGTAACAAATACTCAGCGGGATGATTCAGACCATGATTCTGAGTTAATATCAAGTGGAATTTTTCGTCGCCAAATTCATGATGTTTTTTATTTTATTTTTTAAATTATTTTCAATTCTATACTTTTGCGATGAAAAATTCCACTTGATATTAACTCAGAACACAGACGGACTCAGATGTCACTTACACCCCACACAAGTACATACGGTAGCCATACGTACAAGTAGATATGGGTGTTAGTGACACTGTAACGAATACTGAAGGGGATGATTCAGACCATGATTCTGAGGCGATATCAAGTGGAATTTCCTGTCGGAGAAGTCATGAAAATTTTAGAGCTTATTTAAATTATTTTCCGTTCCATACTTTTGCGACGGAAAATTCCACTTGATTTCAACTCAGAATCATGGCCTGAATCATCCCTCAAAGTTTTCGTTACGATGTCACTAACACCCTGTATAGTATATTGTATACAGCTCTGTCTATCTCTTTAAGGAAACAGGTGTGATGCTTTGTAATGTTAACATATTTGTAGCAAAAGTGTAAGTTGCAGTTGAATTTGTTTATAACCAGATAGATAAACTTTTGAAAAACGTCTCTATATTTAGAACCTTTTCAACATAACAGCCTACTCTGCCTACCCATTTGGGGATGCAGGCGTGATGCTACATACATTTTCATGTTTTTCCGGAAACAACCAACCCTATCTCAGAGGCGACAAACCCAACACAAAGAGATTAAAAAACTTTGCCGTTCATTTGTTTTTATTATCACGACAAACAAGACAGCTGCAATTAGTCTTCTCTTGTATGCCGACGGTATAGAGTCCACAATTGCTTAGCGAGTGTTTTTATACTCATGGGTACCTGATATTTTTGTTACAGTTTGTTTTCAACAGGCCTTCGGTACCATAGCAATGTGTTTAACTAATGTTTTCATACTGTTTGTGTTAGTTAGAGATAATCATACTTTGTTTTACCTGGTAAGTCCTCAGCGCTCACCGTTCCGGCCAAGTAGTGAATGCCATCTGAGGAAAACCTACAATAAGTTACATAAAAAAAAACATGTCAGACATAATCTTCTTTCTACAGTTATTGGAGTACATTTTTAAACGCATTTTGAAAACTCTTTTTAAAATATGTGTGTGTGTGTGTGTGTGTGTATGTGTGTGTGTGTGTGAGTGTGTGTGTGAGTTTGTACATATTAAAAACATAATTACGTTTTGAAATAAATTCAAACAAACAACGTTACTGATTGGATCCTCGCAACTTTACGATGAATTATTAATTAAGCACACAAGCGAAACCCAAAACATTAATTTGTTCAATTTATTAACACGTTGATGGTCAATTTTACTCCATACCTAGACACGAGGATGTATCTTTTATCGTGTGGGTTGTCAGGTAGCTTACCAACCCCATTAACCCTGGTGTCAGGGTCACTATTGAGCCGCCAAAAGGCCCCTGACATGGCTTATGTAACGACTACTAACATCATTAAAGAAAATTATTTTAAAAGCTCTATCATTATCATGAGTTTTACGTTTAAGCCTGGTAGGCTAATTATTTTTATCAGGTTATAAAATTAACATTAATTGAAAATTAATTAATAAAACAGCCTCCGTGGTCTAGTGGTTAGAGCGTTAGGCTCACGATCTGGAGATCCAGGTTCGATTCCCGACGGGGACATTGTCGAAATCACTTTATGAGACTGTCCTTTGTTTGGTAAGGACTTTTCAGGCTTGAATCACCTGATTGTCCGAAAGACGTAAGATGATTCCGTGCTTCGGAGGGCACGTTAAGCCGTTGGTCCCGGCTATTAGCCGTAAAAACACCTCCACCAACCCGCAGTGGAGTATGCTCCATACCCCCTCCGGTTGATTGAGGGGAAGCCTGTGCCCAGCAGTGGGACATATACAGGCAGTTTATGAAGATTAATTATGAAACTTATTTATGTAAGCTATGTTAAGCCATGAAGATGATGAAGAAAATAAATAACATTTGAAGTAATCTGCAACGTCGTAACCAAACTACAGCTCACAAAGTGATTTTTAAAATATCCGCCCACCTCTAGGCCACAGAGGCAGATTTGCAGCCTGATAAAAATATTAACTCAGATTCATGAGCTGAATCATCCCCTCAGTACTCGTTACGGTGTCAATCAATCCCTGTATATGTCTCACTGTGCGCAGGAGTGGGACGTATTATAAACTATTTCTTCTTTTGTTATTTTTTTTTCAATAATATAGGCTCGTGTTTCATCACAATATCGACGGGGAAGAAGCAAATACTCCTATCTTACAGTTAGGTCTGTGTAAGATAGGAGTTTTTGCTTCTTCCCCGTCGATATGATTTTGTGTTACTTATATGATATGTCATATCTAGAGAAAGGATTTAAATTAAAGGCTGAATTGAAGATGTCGTGTCATTTTAATATCCGGTCCTTTCTACAGCCCTTATTATAGCTACGCTAAATCTCAATTTCCCATTTTAATTTGAATGTGTCAAATAACACTTTCAATTGCTATATAACTTTACTCTTATTCCGTGTTAGCTGTTTGGTTGTAGTTAGTTAAAGGTAGTTTCCAACTAGTCAAATCAGTTACTTTTTAAATTACTATGGAATTTGAAAAGCGGCCTTTGACGTCATAGATAACCGTGACATGAAAAAATAAAACTTTTATGTCACTTTAAAATGTATCTTAATTTAATCTATCTTGATCTTCCTCTTCCTCTCATTTCCTTCTATCTTCCCTTGTATGATGTTTTTATTAAATTCATTGTGTCATATGAAATGTTTAATCGTCTTTCCTCTTCTACATAAATAAATAAAAAAATGTTTTTTTTTTCTGGTATAAATAATAATTATACATCACAATTATTACACCCACCCATATATTATATAATTTGTCCATTCAAAATAAATAAATTGTAATTATAATTAATTGTAATAATTAACAATAATAAATATGTTAACAATTCGTAGCACATGTCAATATTAGGCACATTCAAGCGTTCTTTAAATATGCACAAATAACTAACACAGCTTTGACTAGCACAGTTGGCTCGACCATTATAGGCGGTGATAGAACTCACCACCTATCACGTTGGTGTAACAAAAAGCTCGGTGAGGCGTGGGTACTTAGTTCACCTTGCGTAATGTACCTCTATGTACCTCTAACTACCCCAATTTATGTAAAGAAATTTAATCTTGCACAATTTTAGTGCTGTCGTTTCATAACGTCACGCGGCATTAAATTTTCCGTTGGAGGCTCCAATAATTTTCAGGCTTAACGTCAAAACTTCGGTTCGGATCTTGTCAGCTTTGGGATTGTGACAAGTGGAGATAAATCTGTATTTTGCAATCAATTTAACTTTGAAAAGTGACGGATTATATTATTTATTTATTTTGATAGGCACGGATTAGGTACTGTATAACGTATTTATTGATAATAATAAAAAATAGTCCAGCTCAGCGGCGAAGAAAACATCGTAAAGAAATTCACATTCTCGAGAAATGCATTTTCGGAGGTATATAACCTAACCTGTATTGGGCTAGTTTTCCCTTCGCGGGTTGGAAGGTAAGGCAGTCGCTTCTGTAAAAAACCGCACCTGTGAAATCTTCAGGTTAGGTAAGCCGACCCTGTGAAATAACGGGATGATGCTAGGGAGATGATGATGATGAATAAAAATGGTGGTAGCACTTTGCTCAGTGCCCAACGCAGGTTTACAATAGGCTATTTTAAAACTTAGTCAAGTAAAACTTGGTCACCTTGGTGTGTACTTAGTTCATCTTGCGATAAAATGTACCTCTGACTAACCCAAACGAAATTTTAGGTAGCACTTACTCAAAATTTTACTCCTTTTTCCGGGAAATATCTACCTTAGTA
The DNA here is from genome assembly GCF_024362695.1 of Pectinophora gossypiella. Taxonomy (NCBI): domain Eukaryota; kingdom Metazoa; phylum Arthropoda; class Insecta; order Lepidoptera; family Gelechiidae; genus Pectinophora; species Pectinophora gossypiella. The sequence continues at coordinate 3,782,869 of NC_065425.1, read as the reverse complement.
CGTCTCTCTTTGAGTTTCAGTAAAGCAATAGGTATGTGATGCAATGTCCTAGCCAAACAAAGGACAACACAAAATGGTTTTGATAAACCCCATCGGGAATCGAACCCGGAGCTAAACCTTCTAATCGCTAAACCATCGAGGTAAATAATGGATAAGGAAAATTCCTATATGGTACTGCCTAGTTAATAACTCAACGCCCATCGGCTCTAACATACTTCATGCTCGTTTATATTCATGAGTTAACCTTAACGTATATTGGGATATTCCAATAACGCAATAGGCAATAATCAAATCAGAATTAAGAAATACATACATTCATATGTACCGGAATCAGCGTCATTAATTTATTAAACAAGGAAATAACAAAAGAACATAGGCGTGATTTTATGTTTTTTTGTATAAAATTTATTTATTTATTTTCGGAAACCAACTGCTACTTTAAACAATATAAAAGTATATACGATACAGGGGAGCCAATTATAGGTTTCCACAAATAGACATAGTATAAATCGGTCTGATAGCATTAATTATACAATACTATACTAAATACAAGCAAGGTAAACAAGCATAAGCACTAAACTTATTGAAAACTTATAGAAAACACATAAAATAATAATAATAATAATAATTATACAGTCTAATTATTCAATAAAGCTAAGTAGAAGTATTTTAAACTACTTACTTGTATCCGTATCCGTGATAAAAACAGAACTATTAGCCACGGTAAGAGGTAGTTTAAAATAAAAATGGGCCAATTTATTCGTCTCAATTTGAAACCAATTCTTCCCACATATTAGCTGCGGAGTGGCCATCATTCCTCCTCTTCCTCCTAATTTTTCTCACTCTTCAAGACATATTGGAGATATCAGTCAAGTTCCCGTAAAAGAGTTAAAAACAGGTCTTTACACGCCTGTATCCTCGATGGGGTAGGCAGAGGTACTTATAGTATATTATAGTGTTAGGGACACCGTGTCGAATACTGAGGGAGATGTTTTAGGCTATGATTCTGTTGATATCAATATCAAGTGGAAAATTTAAGTGTTTTTTAAATTATTTAAGTATGGAACTCCATACTTTTAAAGAATGATTCAGAATCGAGTTCTGAATCAACCTTCAAAGTTTCGTCACGATTTCAATAAGCCTGTTTAAGTCCCACGTAATACCGCGTGAAAACAATGATCTATGATCCAAACATGAATTCAAACTAATACAGTGTTACTACAAAACAAAGACTAAAAGATAAACTATGTTTAAAATATAATCCGTATACGAAAGAAGTCCCGAAAGCCGCGGCGCTACTGTCGCAGATCCTGCATAGAATTATTATGACTTGTCAAGTTAGTTTCATAAAAATCCGCCGACTTCTTTCGTGCCTCGAAATACTTTTTTATTTTGTGTTTTGTAGTTACACTGTCAAAGTCGAATTCAATTGTTAAGAGCTCGAGCCCAGATTCCAACCCGTGACGCTACGATGTAACCCGTAAATAAAATCAATAAATATCTATATTATTATTATTTATTTATTTATTATTATTAAGCCTTAAGTATAACATTAGTTTAAATGCAATAAAAAGCAGAACTTTATGAATTACAAAAAAAACATTAGCTTCTGTGCTTTACTGGCCAGAGCTGGGAGTTTTCTTTGTCTCATGCTCACCGGTCTATAACATCTAGCTGTGCCCTTCAGGTAAACACCATTTTATAAATTTCTGAAACATATCTGTATTTTCATAACACCTTTTCTATTTCACCTACCTTCCTATAGGTAGCCAAAAATCTTTTGTTTCAAAGCGTTCTACCAACTGGGCTACCACGGCTCGTACGGTTACGAACCTAGTTATAATATGAATAACCTATATTCCACTGCTGGGCACAGGCCTCCCCTCAATCAACCGGATTGGGTATGGAGCATACTCCACCGCGCTGCTCCACTACGGGTTGGTGGAGGCATTTTTACGGCATATTGCCGGGACCAACGCCTTAACGGGCACGTTAAGGCGTTCGGAGGGCACTCCGAAGCACGGAATCAACTTATTTTTTCAGACTATCAGGTGATTTAAGAATGTGAAGTATCAAACAAAGGACAGTCTCACAAAGTGATTTCGACAATGTCCCCATCGGCAATCGAACCCGGACTTCCAGGTCGTGAGCCTAACGCTCTAACCACTAGACCACGGAAGCTGTTGGCTGTGGCGTGTTGGTCGCGAACCTAGTACCAACACAAATTTAATATAACACCTAATTGGTCACAGTGCCGGTCGGAATAAGACAAACAATCCCAGGACGTCATCTAATGAAGCCGCGAATAATGAGAACGACACAAATTGGACATCCGTAAGACACGGTCCAATTACCGAACACGAATATACTTCACAGACACGAATAAAGTAGACCGGACCCAGGAATTAACTAGATGGATTGGGGATGACTAAACATACCTACATACAGTATACATAAGGTAAGTAACCTGTTACGTTTAGGACCATATCTCACTAGGACACCATGAAGGCAACACGGTCGGTAATAAAAATGTACGGTCACTTTGGTACCATGTCACATTACCTTTTTTGACAAATTGAACTGTAAGTCTCACTAAAAAATGGAAAATGGTATGTCAGGATCACAACGGGAAATAGTAGTGATTTTATGTATGTATGTACGGTCACGGGTACTAATATGTATACACTTTGAAACCATGTCACATTAACATTAACATTAATATGATAGTGCGACAGGGTTCTAAAGTGGGTACATGATATTGCTCATGACTGTACACCTCACAAGAGCAGACCACAGAGGCTGTTATAAAGGATATTTATTATTTTATTTAATTATAAAGGTATGTACCTTGCGACGGAAAATTCTACTTCATGAAAATTCCCTGAAAGTTTTTGTTACGACGTCACTAACGCCCTGTATATAAACAGGCTATTGCTTTCAGAACACAATGGCATTAAAAAGAGATTTCCCCTAATAAATACAATTACGTTATGGTAAAAAGTTATCGTCGCGACCCAACCGGCGATTTCGATAAAAAAGGTTTTTTCTTTTCTTTGTTCCATTAAAGAGACTTTGGCTGGAATAAAAAGATTTGTCAAGTTCAATTTAAAAATGTAATCAATAATTATATATAATTCGAAGATATTATCGATTTCGGAGTCATCATATTCATCCACATTCCCGACAAAATAAAATGTATTTTCGGAGGTATGTGACCAAACCTGTATTGGGCAGTCGCTTCTGTCAAAAACCGGACCTGTCAAATGTCCAGATTCGGTAAGCGGATCCTGTAAAAAAAAACGGGATAATGCTAGGGAGATGATGAATATTAATTTTCATAGCAACCAATGTCATATATACCTACATATCGCAGGTTATCTGGAAGAGATTACTACCCGGCAATAAGGCCGCCCATTGTACTCTTTCTATTTCTCTTTTGTTATGTATTTCCTGTGTGTGAAATAGTTTTTGTAATGTTATGTTAACAGCATCACGCCTGAGTCCTCGACGGGGTAGATATATTTCTTTGAAATGAGCTTTGATTCATGTTTGGATCATTATAATTATTGATTGATTGATATCATGTAGTTTCAGAATTTATGCCCAATTAATTTTATTTAATTTATTTATTAATTGGGAGACCAACAGCTCTTTACACACAGCACAACTTAAAAACTAAGCCAATAACAGGAAAAAAAAGAAGAAAATAACGGCAATAGGTTAACCACATGGAACTTAAACAAGCTGGAGAAGAGTATATACTATACACCTCTACCTACCCCTGCGGGGGTACAGGCGAGATGTGGTTAATATATTTCTAGCAGAAGTGTAAGTTAAAGGCCAATGGCCGCAAATGTAAGACCCGTCCCCCCCTTCCAACAGAAACTTTATACGTGTTAGTCCATAAAAAAAACTACCAATTAGTTTTAGCTCAATGATGTACCAGGAGGTTGTTCGGCACATGGTGTGTGTGGACTGTAGGTGTGGATGATGAGAGGTCGAGCTTTCTAATTCTAACTGCAGTAAAACACCAGATTGTTCCTTGTCACTATTTAATTAAATTGTTATCAAAATACACTTATACACTTTCGCGGGAGGCGTCGGCCGTTCGATTCGTACAACATTGCCATACCAAAAAAATATTTTTTTTATACTTGTGTTGCCAGCAACAGAGGTAAGTACCCAATATCATACTTAAAAACACGAATTCTGGCTGAAGCACGCGTATTCACCATAGAACAACAAAATTAACTCGCTAAGACGCTTCGAACGAAATATGTCTCAAATCTGTTGATGGAGGGAGAGGTTTTGACTCAACAACAACAACATCACCAGCCCATTAACGTCCCCACTTCTGGAGCACGGGCCTTCCCTATGGATGGACAGGGAGATCGGGCCTTAAACCATCACATGGGCCCAGTGCGGATTGGTGGTTATTAACGACTGCTAAGGCAGCCGGGACCAACGGATTAACATGCCTTCCGATGCACTTTTTGACTCGTTTTAACTCATTGTCCTTTATTTATAGATAGAGAAAATTTTAAAACACGTCTATACTTAGAACCTTTTTAACATAACAGAAATGACTTGAAAATACGTCGTTTACACGTCAAATTCTAAAGCTCATTGTGTCGTGTTTGAATTGAACATAAATCACAACTTACATTCTGCCAACTCATCGTCATCAATTGTTGCCATAGTATTTTGAACTTTATGCGTCGAGACCTAAGGTCGAGGTCAAGAAAAAATCCCTATGGTATCACCTCCGCGACCTCTACATGACCTTGGATGTTATATGAACAAGTCATACAGCATTTACAAAGTAATTTAAACTTCTACAGCTTATTATACGTTTCACTTTGGCGTAATTGGGAAGGTTTTGGTTAATTATTTTGTAATTGAAAGTGTCGAGAGGTAAATTAATTAGTGATGTACTTTAATAGGCAGTTAACACAGTTCCATATGGAAATTCCTTACATGAATTTATATTTACTGGTTAGTGGCACCGTACCGAATACAGAGTGGAAGCTTCCAATTCCAATTCTCCAAGAATGAACAAGAATTGAGGAGCTCGGTGGCGCAGCGGTAAACGCGCTTGGTCTGCGATTGTTGAAGTGAAGCAACTTTCGCAAAGGCCAGTCATAGGATGGGTGACCACAAAAAAAAAAGTTTTCATCTCAAGCTCCTCCGTGCTTCGGAAGGCACGTTAAGCCGTTGGTCCCGGCTGCATTTGCAGTCGTTAATAACCATCAATCCGCACTGGGCCCGCTTGATGGTTTAAGGCCCGATCGCCCTATCCATCCATAGGGAAGGCCCGTGCCCCAGCAGTGGGGACGTTAATGGGCTGGTGATGAACAAGAATCGTGATCTACTTTCAACATTACGTAAACAAAGTTTTTAATAACTACTTTAAATTCTATCAGCCTTCCAAAAACAAAACTAAAAATAGCCACAAGATTATAAACTTCAAGTTCATAAGAGTTAAGCACAAAGTTCTCTATCCGATTTAATCTCTTTCGAAGCAGTTCTGTTATCGTCCAGCTGTTATTTCTCGCAAATGAAAATTGAATCCGAAAATACCATTTATTTACGTTTAGAAGAGGAATAAATTATGTAAAATTTTGCGGAAGGATTTGCAAATGTCTATAATAAAGATGGCGGACAATCAGCTATTTCCCATGCGGAAACGAAAGGATAATAATGGGACTTTCACGTATTTGAATTAGTATTTTCACATCAATCAAACGGTCTCCGTGGTCTAGTGGTTAGAGCGTTAGGCTCACGATCTGAAGATCCGGGTTCGATTCCCGATAGGGACATTATCGAAAATACTTTGTGTGATAGTCTTTTGTTTGGTAAAGACTTTGATGACTTGAATCGTCTGATTGTCCGTAAGAGTAAGATTATTCCGTGCTTCGAAAGGCACGTTAAGCCGTTGGTCCCGGCTATTAGAAAGAAAGAAATAAAATATTTATTTCCATATTGGACGCCACATTTACAAAGTTACATTACAGAAATAAAAAAAAATAGAAAAAAAACACAGACAAAAAGACAAATAATACAGATATTAAATACACAATGGAGGCGCCCAAAATAAAAAAAGGATCTCCCTCAGCACAATGCCGTGACACGTGCTTAGCACGGGCCGCGGCGCTGGTATTATGGGAGACCTATCGAACGTGAGCCACGGACACACCAAACTCAATTACGTACCTACTTATATACAATAAAGAAAACATACTATGATACTTACATAGATTATAATGCATTACTTATACTTGATATTACAATTCTATATTCGAATCTATTAAAAATATATATGCAAAATGAATAAATAAAACTTACTTATAATAACAAAACTACTAATGAAAAGAATACATTATAATAGGTAAATTATGGAGACGTGTAACTGTGTAGTGTGAGTGTGAGTGTATGTACAACGTTGCTATGTGTGCAAATCTCAGTTTCTCAGCGTTCAACATGCGCGAAAGAAAAGTGCGACTATTTCGTTCTGCCATGAGCCGCTCGGCGTGGCGCTTGCTTCATACTGGCTACGGCAGTCACCAGTGACGCGTCCGCGCATCAACCGCAATTTATATTAGCCGTAAAAACACATCCGTCAACCCGCACTGGAGCTACGTGGTGAAGTATGCTCCCTGTGTAAGTAAGAAGCCTGTGCCAGCAATGGGACGTATAATAAGCTGTGTATGTATATATAACATCAATCATTATTTGATATTAAAGCCAGTCTGACTCCGAGTTTGATTTGCTGGTTACGCTTCTTTTGTCTTGATGTTCATTTTGTTTATGTCCTTTCATATGTTGTGTTTATGTGCACAGCAAAAAACATTTTGCGTAATATTTTACAGGCAATAGACCGCGGTAGCTACGTGTATTGCGTTCACAATCCGAAGGTCTGAGCACGATCCCCGATGAGAACATTGTTGAAATCACTTTGTGAGACTGTCCTTTGTTTGGCAAGGACTATGTGTTGAAGGCACGTTTAGTCGTTGGTTCCTGGCTCAAACACCTCCATCGGCCCGCAGTAGACCAGCCTCGTGACATTACACTCTATAACCCGGTTGATCAAAAGGAAGCCTGTGCCCAGCAGTGGGCCTATAGGCTGTTTGTTTAATACAATATATATTATATTGATGATTGAATACAAACTTACAAATACAAACATGATTACATTATAATACTCTATTATTTATCGTACCAATTTTAATAGACCGCATGATGGTTCGTCTCTAACATTTTGCGACCAAGTAAATTTGCGACAAGGTGAGTATAAGATCTAGGTGTGTTTATAATTTAGTCGCTTTGCGATAGAGTCTTTAATTGTCGTCATGACTAATTTAAGAGCCACGCTCTTATCGGTGTAGCATTCTCCATTCTTGACTATCAAAGGCCATTTTTTCCCAGTAGTTGAGCGTTGGGCTCACGATTAGGAGGGTTCGAATTCCGGTGAGGACAAATCACAAAAATCACTTTGTGATCCCTAGTTTGGTTAGGACATTACAGGCTGATCACCTGATTGTCCGAAAGTAAGACGATCCGTGCTTCGGAAGAATCTTTAAGCCGTTGGTCCCGGTTACTGTTTACTGATGTAATCGTTACATGAGTCATGTCAGGGGCCTTTGCCGGCTCAATAGTAACCCTGACACCAGGGTTGATGAGGTTGGTAATCCACCTCACAACCCACACGATAGAAGAAGATTTTTTCACTTTCTTATAAGACACGACGTTCAACTTTTCTTTAATCTATTCTATGTAAGCTCTTATTGGTCTTTCCCTTCCTCTTTTCCTTGTATTTTTCCTATTCTTTAATGTAGTTAGTCATATTGCTATCCAAACAGTCTAATACAAACAACCTAACTTAAAAAGCAGTTCGTCGAATGAATGACAATCCGCCGTAAAACATTTCTCGGCCCAAAATTACAGTTTCCAATTTACACCCGATTATAGGTCAACATGTCATGTCCAGCGACCAACATGTTGGGGAGATGGCCCGACATGTCGTGTGGCCACAACACTGCGGTTGCTCGTATATGAGTAACATCCGGGGCAAACTTTGTCAATATTCTATTATTGGAATTCATGTGTTGTGTTCTATTTGTTTGTTGTTTGATGACAGTGGTTTGTGTTTTAGTGCAAGTAACAACTGTTATTGTTTTTAATTAAATTTTATTACTACACTCGTTTAGGAATTAATTCAATTAATTGTGTATATCAGGATCGCGGGTGTATTTCTCAGATTAGCCTAAATATATTGCAGTTATATGGTACCTTCTGTGTACTTTTACGTACCTCCCCTGAAAATCTGTGTACCTACATCCATACAATGATATTTTGAATATTAGGTACACCCGCCATCGTGATGTCAATACCGCGGGTGTACTGTTAACCAATTAATTCACCAACATTTTTTTGCGCATGTTTGTTGCGCATGTTAGCCTTACATGTCAAAGAGTAGACTGAAAATCTCCATATAGATTTGCTTGTCAGTTTAAAGCACATTTATTACTTTCGGACACTACAGACACAGACAGACAGGTACATTACATTCGACACAGGACAGAAAACACACGGAAATCAATACACAGAAAAAAAACAAAAATCCAAAAGAAAAACAAACCAAACTCATAAAAATAATAATAATAAAGTATCATAAATGCAACGCACTACACAGCGTACAGTACACAGATTAGTGACATCGTAACGAAAACTTTGAGAGATGATTCAGACCATGATTCTAAATGGATATTCAGTGAAATTTTCCGTCCTGAAAGTTTGGTAATTTATATGATCTGTGGTAATAGTTGTTAAAATTAAGTTCTGTGCATTAAAGTGCATTTGATGTGATTTGATTTGATCAAGCAACAATTATATTTAGATACGCATCTGCGTATTCAAAAGCGCACCCCTGATGCCGGGCAGAAGCGGTATCAGTATTGGTTGGAGACTAAGGAAATGGATTACTAGATGGCTAGAACCCTACGAGAATCCATTTCCTTGGTGTTCTAGCTAGAGCTAGAACATCACCGATTGAGAAATTGGTCGGTGTACTGCGGAACGGAAGGCGATTGGGGCAACCACCGTTCTACACGCGCTATCTTTGGAGTAATGGCGATACTCCATCGACAAGAGCGCAGCTCTTAAATAAAGAGATCTGCCAATACATTTTTGAATAATAATATACCTCAAGCAATCAGAAAATAGATAATTATCACGTCAAATCTGAACAGCGCCATCTATATTCTTTCGCGTGAAAAGTTCCTCATTCCGTTAGTAATGGATTGTCGTGTTACCAGATTTACGAAGCCCTCGCATGCGGACTGAAATAGAAATCGATCGCTTTTCATTTTACGAGATGGGTAATTTATGATCAAAAGAATTTTGTAGGGCAATGTAACGGGGAAGAAGGTCAGGAGCATATCTTTTGCAAGCGTTTTTCAATGTAAAAAAAGAAACTTTGACATTAAGTACTGTCTTAGATCTTACTGTATAAATAAGAACTTCTCAGGTAAATGTAGATAAGATATTTTGGTCGGAGAGAGCGTTACTTACACCATAGTGTCTCGACCTACGACCTCGGTGGTCCAGTGGTTGAGCGTTGGTCTCACGATCCGGTGGTCCTGGGTTCGTTTTCCGGTGGGGACATATCACAAAAATTACTTTGTGATCCCTAGTTTGGTTAGGATATTACAGGCTGCACACCTGATAGTCCGAAAGTAAGATGATCCGTGCTTCGGTAGGCATGATAAGCCGTTGGTCCCGGTTACTACTTACTGATGTAAGTAAGTAGTCGTTACATGAGCCATGTCAGGGGCCTTTGGTGGCTCAATAGTAACCCTGATACCGGGGTTGATGAAGTACGTACTCCACCTCACAACCCACAGGATAGAATAAGACCTTAGTGTCAGTTCTAATACCGGCTCGTGCTGTAAACCACTGAAATCGACTTTGTGTGTTTGAATTCATGCTTGAATCATAAATAATTAACTGATATCCAGTGGTTTCCAAGGTTTGCAGGCTCGCCTCTTATTTTATGGGACTTGAATAAAAAAAAAACATAGCTAGCGAGGAGTGGGTGTATATACCATACAACTCTGCTTACCCCTTCGGGGATACAGCGCGATACCGTGTTGTTATATTTAATCTTCTTTAGAACACACACAACTAACATAAGAGACATAAAAAATGGATTTGCTAGAAACATAATAATACAGTTTCCGTGAACGATAATGGATATAGAATGTAGATAAGCTAAACACGTGCATGTCGAATGTTCTAGATTTACGCCAAAGTAATAAAAATGTCCTCAGTCCCGTAAAAGGTTTTAGTGGCTAGGAAAACAATGTTTGCTACGTGTCGTAGCGTTTCCGTAGCACGCCGCTACGAGCACGTAGACAGTGCTACCGCGGGCCGAGAGAAATTTATTATTTAAAAGTTGAACGTTTTGTCTAAAACTTGTCTACGTTCAGAAATGTTCGTAACTATTTTGTTGTGACGTAATCAGTATAAATATCACTAATGGACTGGGAGTGAAGAAAAATGTTAGTTACTAAACTTATTTATTATGCTTAAGCCTAAAAAAATTAAACTTTAACGCTCTTTTTAAATTAGATAATAAAATGTAAGGTATTTTTACGTTATAACGGTAACGTTACAAAACGAATTAAAATATTTTTGCTCTTCATGCAGTTTTCAACATTTCACTTTTTTTTAATATCTCCTAAGGTAGGTTGAAACACGTACATACCTTTGCCTTTGCTAATTAAGACGAAATCTCGAAATGGTTTTACAATTAGCGTTACCTTTTTTTTCGTTAAGTACCGAATTTCTGTACCCAAGCCACGTTCTGTATGTTACTCATCTTATGTTACCAAGCCTTTATCATCTGAAACGCAATAAATGATAAATATAATTATGATTCCATACCACCTTGCGCATTTATACGTTTTAAATATGGTGTCTTAACGGAAGTTTCAAATCCAAGGGACAGTTAACCCACATTCTCGGACTTCTTAGATAAACAAGGGAATCCCCGACGAAACCTACTTCATTGTTGTGAGCTTAGCCACAGTACAACAAGAACAGCATGTTAACTACCGTATAAACTTAAGTGTCAGGACACTTGTGCTCCGGGAATGACTAGAAGCGGGCTTTTAGACTAGGTAAAAAACTTAAAACTATTTTCGTGTAATTATATGGAATTAATTTGTTTTTATTATAATTACATCAAGTAAAACCCCAGCGCAGTTAGTAGAAAGCTTGCCTCTCACTTTGAAGTCGCTGGTTCAAATCCCAGCACAGGCCTAAACCAATGATTGTCGAATTTGTTTTCGAATTCATGATTGGATCATAAGTGTATCACGTGCTCAACGGTGAAGGAAACCTAGTGAGGAAACCCACATTCCCGAGAAATGCATTTTAGGAGGTATGTGGCCTGATCTGTATTAGACTGTTTTTCCCTTTGCGGGATGGAAGGTCAGATAAAAAAAAAATTGTAAAAAAACTCCTGTCAAATCTTCAGGTTAGATAAACGGACCCTGTGAAAAACGGGATAATGCTAGGGGGATGTGTGTTATAATTTCTTCAAGTATAGTGTTTTGTAACTTATAGTTCCGTCACATGCTATACGAGAAAAATAAAATAATTAAGATAATTCGTTTGAATTTAAAGTAACCATTTATTTTTAGATGGGACAGTAACTATCAAGACAATAATATTGTAGTTTTGGTCTAATTTTGTAATTGCCTTTCTATCTTCTATACTATATTTCGATAGTTACACGTGATTTCTATGAATAGTTGCGCTCCAGCTGCGCCAGTTTAGTAACTTTAGAACTTCAGCTATATCTGCGAGCTCGTATAGCGCACATGCGGCGCGTTGGAGGCATATTCGCTGAGTGGTGGACGGAGCCTAATGTAATTTGCCTACTGTTATTTTTATCCTAGGTCTCAGTTTTGCCTGAAACGTGTCATTAGTCGGAGTAATTACGCAGCCCGCAATATAAGCATCAGTTTCACTCAATGTCAGAACAACCGCATTAGTAAGGCCTAACTTATCTTTATGTAGCTCATTTACTACAAAGCATTATATAAGTTGAACAACTGGAGGAAGATTTCTTACGCGAAAAGTTTCTTTTTATATACCTACACACGGTGTTATAGAATGAAGAATAATTCTACTTTTAGAACGGTAACTCTCCGCCTCGCACCAATTAAGTAAGTAGTAAGTAAGTAAGTAAGTAAAAAGTTTATTTCCTCCACAAAAAAAAGAATCCATAACAAAAGACATTTGGTTTGTACATACAATCTTTAAGAAGAGGCTGGTGCCTAATCTAGGTAAAACCTGTCATATAGGACACCAGGTCTCCACCTCCAGATATTAAGCAGTTAAATTTACAATTATGAATAATTTGCAGAGCAGCTAGTAAATAAGAAACATAAACATAAACTGCCTATATACGTCCCACTGCTGGGCACAGGCCTCCCCTCAATCAACCGGAGGGGGTATGGAGCATACTCCACAACGGTGATCCACTGCGAGTTGGTGGAGGTGTTTTTACGGCTAATAGCCGGGACCAACGGCTTAACGTGCCCTCCGAAGCACGGAATCATCTTACTTTTTCGGACAATCAGGTGATTCAAGCCTGAAAGTCCTTACCAAACAAAGGACAGTTTCACAAAGTGATTTCGACAATGTCCCCATCGGGATTCGAATCCGGACCTCCAGATCGTGAGCCTAACGCTCTAACCACTAGACCACGGAGGCTGTAGTAAATAATAAAGTAAGAGTAAAATTAAAGAAAGTAAAATAATACATTTCAACTTGTATGTCTGTATGAATGTGTGTGTGATTCATATCTATATAAGTGCGACGGAAAATTTCACTTGATATTTAACTCAGAATCATGGTCTGCATCATCCACTAACACCCTGTATAAGTGTAATGATTAGGAGGGCTTGGGTCGAGTTTTTCGGATCTAGCGTCAAAGATCTTCAATACGGGCTCGTTAAAAGTTTTCTAATCCGGATTTGACAGTTTTGATTTGATTTGTCTATAAATGTACTGAATGTTACTATCGGAAAAAGCATTACATTTCCATATTCAAGTAAAGGGATTTCTGTTTTATGAAATATGTAAAAATAGTTTTGTGGCATTTCAATTTAACTTCGTCCGCAACTTCTTCTGTGTAGTGATAAACAAAAAATGTTATAAAAGTTGAGTCCTCCTATTATACTCACGGAAAACTTTCACAATTTTTCTACGCCACTAAATCTGTTCTAACTTTTAACTTAGTGAACAGTCATAGCTCAGTAGAACGGTATGATATAATAAGTATAATAACCAAGATAAGTAAGTAAGTAAAGTAAGTAAGTAAAATCTTTATTTCCTCTACAAATAATAAAACACATGGATACATAAATACATACAAAAATACAATATTTGTAGAGGCTGGAGCCTAAACTAGGATACCCTGTGTTTTAGGACTCTAGGCCTCCACCCCCAAAAAGTCATGGTCAAGAAAAAATAACAAAATATAAAAAATAAAGTTTTTTTTTTAAATTGTTAGACTAAATCATAAAATATTTCTTAAAAAGAGCTAACTTTTTACACGTGTGAACTGGTCAGAATCCGGAGGGGGAGAGGAAGATAATAACCAGAAGTCCTGGTTTAATTCCTGATTTGTTTAATTTATGAAATAGGGGGTAAGTACTTTGTAAATATCTCAATTTTACAAATAAGTATATTCGAGAAAGAGTCGCGTGCTTACGGTGCTAAGCCCGCAGATAATATTTTGAATTTTCATAAAATAAATTTAAAGCTCACGTGAAGCTTATTTTATATAAAAAAGCTTATTAAGATTAATGATTACCTAAATGTTAAAAATGTCGGGGGTTAAACGTGTTCCTCTAGTTATTAAATAACTTGAAATGTACACCCTCATTGATTGAAAAGATGTATTGCTGTTGCAGTTTCTTGTCATTTCTTCTCCTCAGCCTCCTAACACCTTGCGAAATGACGTAAATTCAAATATGTTACATTGACCTTCAACAAGTTTATCCATGATAATAATTACGTTGAATGAATGATTTTGATTTTATTTGATTTGATTTATGGGTACCTAGTACAAACACCTTGTAGATTTCTTCCCAATCCACTTGTAATGTCGTAAATGGGGAAGTAGCGAGGTGCTCAACACAAGCATCTTTGATTTATTTCTGGGAAGATCTCTTTACACAATGTTTACATTGAGTTCGATGAAGTATTTTTTCTTTCGATTTTAAAGGTTTAACAGGTTCGGTTCGGGGTCCGCCCCGGAAGCGACTGCCTGTTTGATCTTCCAATTCGTGAAGGGAAGACCAGCTCATTATAGATTAGGTCACATACTAACGAAACGCATTTTTCGGAAATATGGGTTCCTTCACAACGTTTTCCTTCACCGTTGAGTACATGCTAATCATTTATAATCGAAACATAAATTCGAAAATGCATTCGAAAATCAAAGTTTTTGTCCCGTGCTGGGATTCAAACCTGCGACTTTACTGAGAGTCAAGCGTTTTTCCAACTGGTCCACCACGGCACAAAGCAAATGTCTGGATATGCCATGGTTAGTTCATAGTGCATAGTAGACTTATTTGTATAATTCAGTCTTTGGAGACTAGCTCCGCCCACACGACTCAATCTGCGTCCGAATATTACCTCACCTTAACATAACTATTGCACCTATCAAACCTATATCTTGTACATTGCTTGTATAATGTTTGGGCATCCATCCAATCGACAGCTTCAAACAAGCAATTTACAAATTGGACGTGATTCCGACTGATCACTTCCAATCGGATTAATTAAACCCCTGATGCGGATTCGATTTGTTCGAGATGTTTCGAGAATAATAATTTAGTATTACGGTATTACGCTTAACCCTAAGCGCACTCTGAACACTCGTACAAACAACCTCGTTTTACACAGACACTACACATTGACATTATCGTACACGCGCAACTGTGTGTGTGACTTCCGAGGGCTGCCAATTACAATACCTAGTTTAACCGTCATTACTTGCTTAGGTAGGTAGTATTACTTACGAAAGATGCTTTTATAATCATCAGTTAGTTAATATTTACTTACTTATTAACCACTCAAATCACAAAATAAATAATTTTGTACAGCGAAGGTTCTTAAAATAAATAAATAAATAGGCTTTACACTTGATTTTGAAAATCACTAAACTAATTAATTGCATTCACATTATTTTAACATTAAGAGCTTAGTCTAGGTTCAATTTTAATTCAAATTATTAGCATGTTTTAATGAACAATCACGTTGAAAAATAAATATTTGTAGGCACCACGCAAGCGCACCGGCGCGGGCAATTTCTGTGAGATCGAATATTCGAATCAGACGAAAAAACGTCGGCGTTCAATTTCAAAATTAGAATATATAAAATTGACTGATAAATTTCAAAATTGGAACATAAAATGGACTGATAAAAAAAAATAAGAACAACGGTCCGCGCCCAGCCGTCACGATTCAAGTCAGGGTGAGGTAAACCTAGCTCAGACGCTGGTGGGGAGCGAAGAGTTGCCGTTCTATACGTATAGAAAAAACGTAGTACGTAGTATTATAGCTTATTCTATGCCCTAAGTAAAATCATGGTAGAATTACCACTGACAGACACAAATCTTTATTTATAACATAAAATTTCATATCAATATGGTCGTATTGTACACAGGCTTGCTTCTCAGACGGGAAGCACTGGTTCGAACATCGGTACCGGACTTGCACCAATGAGTTATTAATTCACCTTAAGAGCAGTTTTCACTAATACAGTTGGCTCTACCATTATAGACGGCCATACGGCTGACCACCTATCACGTTGGTCTAACGGAAAGCTGGGTGAATCTTATTCCGGGAAAAAGCTGGTGCGATGAATAATTTTATCCGATATGAGTTGAAATTCATGCCATAAAAATAGCGAAGTTCTTCTGTAAACAATTGTTTATTTGATTATCGAAATTCCGCATTAAAGTACCTATATAACAGAAACCACAAAGTGTATGTTATTAAGGCCTGTCTATGGTATCATAACACGACACAGAATATTACGAAGGTTTATGCCACAATTCAGAGCTTCAACTTTAGGGTTTCGTCACAGATCACCCTACTAGGCACCGTAAGCAAAGATACGCATTTTCGTGTAAATATAGCCTACGCGACTAACTTATGGCAATATAATGTCATGGCACAATATCAAATTGTAATATTGCTTGTTAAGACGATTTGTATCAATGTAGCCTTTTTAGACTATTCTTTTTCTATTCATAGTGATTTTAGCTAACAAGCGCTAGTGATATTTTAGATGTTTACACCTTACCTTAATAAACGTTAATTGTAAACAACATTACTTTAGTGAAATATAAACATTTTTTTTAGTAGTATCTACAAACATACAGACACACCTAATTAGGTAACACAGTTACACTTTGATGGCCAACCTCCACTAGTTGGAGAGGCACCTGAAGAAGAAGAAGCTTAGACACAGCACCACCAGCAAGCCAATCGGCACCTATTGGGAATACTCTGTGGATCGCAAACGTTGCGCCGAAATCCATTTCATCTTGTACACCCGACCGTCTGTATTACTTGTATTTGGGGAATCCGAGTCGTTATGTAAATCTAGTAGACTCTAGTATACGGTTGGGCAATAGTCCAACATCTGCTTTGTAGCGAGAAACAATCGGGAGAATAGTTACTGTTATCAATATACGTCTAAAGGATATTACGCCGTTGTAATAGGCGATAGGTTGGTTATTTGCCTTATTTGGGATGGGTTAAGGTCGCAAATAAACTAAGATTGAAGTGGTGACAATGCAATGCCGGGAAAGAGTACAAGACAGAGAGAGATAATACAAAATATCTTGGGTTAGAAGGAGACACACATGCTATCTGCCGTTGCTAACAAATATGTTCTGGGGGGTTAAAATCGCCACATTGAAGCAATTCATCTAAAAAAGCAAAATAAAAGTAAATGCGCTGTACAAACAAATGTCAAATAGCAATATTGTTTTTTTAGATAAATTGTTTCGATGTGGCCTTTTTAACGCCCCAGATTTTGCTCAACTTATTGTATGTTTTACCTCAGATTGTATGATGTCTGACGTCATAACCCACACTAGATAAAAATGAATGTACTAGATACAGACACATTTACAAAAAACACCATTCCACAGAAGTATGTGCGTGGCTTGTGCCTACTTATGCAAATTTAATGAATGAATTCCTACTGCGGCCCCTAAATTTGATGAGATTATTAACGAGCCAACTTTAGCTATTATCACACCGTATCTCAACGGATGAACGGACAAATTATGCAAATAATAAAAGTTCCTGTACTTCTGTAATCCCACATCGAACATTTGGAAATTTTTGGAACTTTTTTTATACTTGCAAAGAGAGATACAGATGGGAGAGTCCGGGGCGGAAGGATTAGGCGAATATACAACGAACAAATCCAAATGTTTTAAAGAAAGGCCAGCAGGTCTAACTTGCGCAATTTGATAAAATTATCGATCGATTCAATACATTTTGTCGATATCGATAAGTTTGTTTTTTTATTTTTTTCCTCCCCTTTTTTTCCGTTGTAGTCCATGGAACAGTCCACAAAATAAACGTGATGATTCTTCGCATTTCAAAGGTACAAAAAATCTTTTCTAATATATTTTTTTTCATCAGTGAATGAATTCAGAAAAGGCTGCCGTCATTAGTCTAATCGTTTTCGGAACACGAACCTTTCAAGTCCTATTTAATTAATTAAAAAACAAAATTATTCGTTTCAATTATTCTGCTTCAAATTATTAAGAAACATTATAATAAATGAACAAGTAACAATAGGTACGGTCACGAGTACTAATATGTATAAACTTTGAAACCATATCACGTAAACTTTTTTGACAAATTAAATCGTCATCATCACCAGCCCATTAACGTCCCCACTGCTGGGGCACGGGCCTTCCCTATGGATGGATAGGGAGATCGGGCCTTAAACCACCACGCGGGCCCAGTGCGGATTGGTGGTTATTAACGACTGCTAATGCAGCCGGGACCAACGGCTTAACGTGCCTTCCGAAGCACGGAGGAGTTCGAGATAAAAACTTTTTTTTTTGTGGTCACCCATCCTATGACCGGCCTTTGCGAAAGTTGCTTAACTTCAACAATCGCAGACCGAGCGCGTTAACCGCTGCGCCACCGAGCTCCTCTTAAATGTCAATATGATAGTGCGACAGGGTTCATGACTGTACACATTTTCATCAAAAAGAACGGCCTTGAGCGCTGGCTCACAATTCGGAGGTCCCGGATGCGAACCACCGAGTACAATGGTGTCATCATCACTAATTTAACAGCCATGCTCTTGTCGGCGCATCGTTCTCCGTGCTACTTTTTAGGGAAAAATAGGACAGTGGTTTCCCTCTTGCCTCCCGCCCCGCAGTACTCTGTCTAACGCTAGTGGGATGGTGCCCAGAGTAGTCTATTTCAAAGCCGTACTAGGACTCTTGTCGTCCGCCTCTGAACGACCCTTTGGTGTATCACAAAAAAAAAAACACTTTGTGATCTCTATAGTTTGATTAGGACATAGCAGGGCGAACACACGATTGTTCGAAGATAAGGAAAAGTAACGCTTCGGAGAACATGTTAAGTAGTCGGTCCCCACTACTATTTACTTAAATATTACATAAGCCATGTCACGGCTTTGGGCAGCTTAATACCAACCACGATAGGTGGTTTAACAGCCTCCGTGGTGTAGTGGTTAGAGCGTTAGGCTCGCGATCTGGAGGTTCGGGTTCGAATTCCGATGACGAACGTGTGTTTGTTTGGTCAGGACTTTTTAGGCTTGAATCATCTGATTGTCAGATAAAGTAAGACGATTACGTGCTGCGGAGGGCACGTTAAGCCGTTGGTCTCACAACACCTCCACCAATCCGCAGTGGAGCAACGTGGTGGAGTTTCATACACTCTCCGGTGAATTGTGGGGAGGACTATGCCCAGCAGCAGTGGGACGTATATAAGCTGTTCAGTGTTCATATTATATTATATTGTATGTAAATCAGTAACGGTCCGCTTGTTTACATTTTTTATCACGTCTGGTTGGCCTTACTTTAGGTAGGTCAAAGTTCCTCAACCGATACGAGGGAAGATCTAGGTGGATTGTATCATTAATAGTTACGTTAGTTCAGTTAGTACAAATAAATACTTATAAACTGATTCTAGACCTTCGTATTATGATGCAAATTTTCGCTAACACAAAAAATGTTTGATGTTTTTTATGAAATAAGCAAATATCATAAAATATAATGTAATGTATTTTTATAACGTCAAAGTAACAATTCTGACTCCACTTGGTGTTCAAATATTCACTGAAATTGTATTTGAAAGGAAAGCCCTTTTAGCTTAAGTTCGAAAATTCTTTTATGTTTTGTTCAATGATTTCTTGCGTTTGTTGTGATAAGCACATTACGAGGTTTTGATATTTTATTTTTATTATTTTTCTGTCCTACCGGTCAAACTGAGAAGCAAAATATCTATCTTTGGTTTTGTGGGGTTTTTATTGTACTAATATTTTCTGTATTTCTTATGAAAAATAAACATTTTTACAATTTACAATTTACAATTACAAATACAGGTGCTTCAATGTTTTTGGGGGGCTGTGCATGCGGGTCATGATCCCTGGGCGACAGGTTGGGTCATTGGTGGCCACAGCAATTTTATCTATTTCTGTAAGGAGATAGGTTGTCAGCAACCTGGTAACCCCACCAGAAGATGAATCCGCTCCTGGCCCAAAGAGTCAATTTTTCAGTGCAGAGGCAACGTGGCCAGTATACTGGGGATTTTGCCTCGGTGTGGTTAGCTGGAGGACATTTTTTACTTATTAGTTATTACCTATACATACATACATAAACTCACGCCCGTATTCCCCGAAGGGGTGGGCAGAACTTCAAATAATCATGAAACTATTTGCAGCCACTTTTGATACATAGTCCTAAGGTGGATAATGATAAACCGTATGATGATAGGGGATCATCCTATCGCTCTTACAGATGATCCATCATGTTCGACAGGACGCTGTCCCTTTGTCTCCTGTGTCTTTACGACATACATTCTATGTTTTTTCTTTACTCCCAGTCCAGCAGAGGAGTTAGTTATTCATTATTATTGTTACTTTAAAATTGTGTGTTGTAATAATTGCAGTTAAATGGAATGTTTTGTTTTGTTTATCTATTGTTAATTTGTGTCTAATAAAACTAGAAAATAGAAGTATTATATGTAAGCATACTATTATCCTATTCACTCAAATAAGGAAGTAGCCAAAAAATAGACATAGAAAAGATTCCTGAGCGATTCTTGTTTGTTAAACCTAATTTGTAGGCCGCACACGTAAGCTTATTTCTTAAGTTCAACAAACTTGCTTACCAAACGAAAAGTGTATATCCTTGTCAACCTTCTTTAAGCGACTGGGTAATATTATTATATTTTGCTGTGCTATTTCTATGCTGGATTGGGAGCTAAGCATTACATTACATACATTACATTTTATTACATTTAGTATTGTTACAAAACAGAGACTTGAAATGCATTTTTGGAGGAATGTGACCTAACCTGTATTGGGCTGGTTTTCCCTTCGTGGGTTGGAAAGTCAAACCGGCAGTCGCTTCTGTAAAAAACCGGACCTGTCAAATCTTCAGGTTAGGTAAGCGGACCTTGTGAAAAACGGGATAGTGATAGGGAGATGATGATAATGTTACAAAACAGAGTCTAAAAGTTAAACTGGGTGTATTGGAGACTAGAGCCATATAACTTACAAGGTTTATCTATTCTGGTGTTGCAATAAAACGGTCAGCGGAGTGTAAAAACTGGTAATTATTTGTTCTTAAAAAAAAGGGCGATGTCAGCTGGTCCGCCAAAATTGACACTGTAAAGACGCGCAGTCGCGTTGTTACCCCTTATTCGATTCTGCTCCGCGCCACTCAAATCCCCTGGCAGTTGCGGCTTTCGAATACATCCCGCTCAGGGACGGTACTGAAAAGTATCGGTGTCCGAAGGACGTAATACACAATCCCGACGACCCGATTACACATTAGTACACGCGCCATACGTTTCAAGTATAAACTATGTACGAAGGGGGGTGAGGTAACCATAGCTTATAAGCTATACGCTGCGTATACGCAGCGTATACGCTGGTGGGGAGTGCAGAGTTGCTGTTCTATACGTTTTTTTTTTACCTTTGATGGGTTTTCCCTTGGCTTGACTTGCCCAAAAACATTGACGAGGCCTAAGATGGAGCGAGCTCGCCCCGAATGTGCCTGTTCATTCTGGCCTTGAAAGCACTAGTATTATTCCTTATCTGGGGACACGGCAGTGCCCTCGCCAAGACGAGCAAAGCGAAACGCAAGGGCAGACACTACCTACCTTTTCTCGAAACGTTTCGCCGATTTTTTGAACCCTCGTAACTCAGGTTGGGCTTACAGTAGATAAACTAAACTCTCAGGATATGTTGCCAACAGTAAACGTATTAAATCTATAAAGTTTCAAGTGCATAGCTATTATACTTTAAATTTATTTGATTTTGATTCTATGGTCCGGTACTAGGGTTAGAACCGGCACTCCCGGTTTGAGAAGCAAGCTAATGTAGCTAATGTACGCCATCTAAAGCGATGGATATATTATATCGGCAGGCTGAGAGGTAACCTAACACGATAAAAGTACATCACTTTGCACTTCAAGAGTCGAAGCTTCTCTTGTGAAAGAAGGTTTGTCGTTGAAAATAGTGTCGATCGATAGTGTACTATCAATAGAATTGCGAGTCATCAATAGTATTGCCAATTTTGCGCTAAAGATACCATATCAATAATGCTTTCGTTCTATAGTATAACTGATTTTCGAATGGTTTGGAACTCGACTTCATATTTTTGAATTCATATTTGGATCCCGGATATTTTCCCGCTGGTTGGGTAACCATTGGTATCCTGCAGTACTTGACATAAGGATCTAATAAGGGACTTTCCAGTCTATATTCACCAAAAACAATATAGATAGCGTTGTTCAGTTTAAACGTGATAATTTCCTATTATCTCATTACTTGGGTACATAAATTATTCTAAAATTAGGAGTCGATGTGGTCACCATGGCCGAAATAGGTCAGTCGAAACAGTGTTACTACAAAACAAAGACTAAAAGATAAACTATGTTTAAAATATAATCCGTACACGAAAGAAGTCCCGAAGGCCGCAGCGCTACTGTCGCAGATTCTGCATAGAATTATTATGACTTGTCAAGTTAGTTTCATTAAAATCCGCCGACTTCTTTCGTGGCGCAAAATACTATTTTAAACCTAGTTTATTTTTAGTTTGTGTTTTTTAGTAACACTGAAAGGCTCTCAACGTGGCCTTTCCAAAACTTCTACATTGATAAACTAGTCAGACTTAAGAGAATCGTGATAAAACTTAAGCAAGACCATAGAAACTGATCAATAGGCAGTGATAACGAAGCCCGAACTTTGAAAGGGCAGAAGTTCAAACATAACGGGCGAGAAAACGACCCTTTTAGCGGAAAATTATATTTCGATACAGACTGAATTCAAAACATAAATGTTGAAAATTTTATCATCTTCTTCTTCTATCGGATTGTGAAGTGAGCCACCATACCTCCCCCCTTTCCCTTCCCCTTTCTAACATAATAAATACGTATTACACTTTCAAGGATAGAACGTCTAATGACGTTCCGATTCCAAGGTGTCATACTACATATTATAAACCATCAATGACCCATGATCTCTGTCCGTGAAAGGGTTAATTGGGACCAACGATTTGTCGTCCCTTCCGAAGCATGAAACTTTTCAATTTTGGAAAATCGGGTGATCAGCTTGCAATGTCCTGATAGCAGGGTTGCTGTGGGTGATCCACCTCACAACCCATAAGATAGAAGGCGAGTTTACTAAAGCATAATTTGTTCAGAGCACTTAAGTGATAGTACCGTTTTGTACACAACGGCAATACATAACACGTTAAAGTGACAGATAAAAATTACAGCGATGCATATGTAAAATAAATTGGACGCTCTCACCATTCCATTAAGGTGACGTATGTCTGTGTCAGAATATTTTAAGCTGGTACACACTGGTGGAAATAAAATGCGGGAGATTTCAAATGCAGACGTCAAAGATTATGTTTAACGGAAGAAAAATTGTGAGAAGTACACTTTGAGGAAGATGATTGTAAACGTCTTTTTTTTATTTTATTTTTATTTATGTAAGATACACCATCGGTATATAGTCGTAACGCCTACAGTTCTTTTAAAATCCAAACTCCATTGTTTTACTATTGTGTCTGGAAACCTCGGCTTTACGAGGATATAGATAATTTTTTATTTTTTTTCTGTAGCCTAATCAATGTCCCACTTCTGGGCAAAGGCCTCCCCCTTCTCTTTCCAACCCTCCCTGTCCCGGGCATCGTTCCGCCAGGTGTGCCGGAAAGCGTCCAGCTCGTCCCTCCACCGTCGCCACTGCGCTCCAAAACTCAAGTGGCAGATGTCGGAGAAAAATCCGCTAAACTGAAGTGGGAATGGGCGGGACATGTCTGCCGTATGCATCCGGAAAAGTGGGCCAAAATTACAACTGATTGGGCCCCACAGGGTCGTCGACGTCGAGGTAGATAAAAATTACATGAATAAAATTCAACGCACAATTACCGTATGTTATACCATTACAGGCGTATATAACATTCAAGTTAAAATGTTAAACAAATAATAAAACAATGACTAGTGTAAGTCCACGTTCTTCTATCATGTGGGTTGTGAAGTGGATTACTAACCCCATCAACCCAGCTGTCAGGGTTATTACTAAGCCGCCATAGGCCCCTGACATGAGTCATGTAACGACTACATACTTTTCAACAAGGCCTATGCCCAGCAGTGGGCGTCGTACGGCTGATGATGATGATGATGAATAAAACAATACTTACACGTGATTGAGGTAACTTAAAGCTAGAAGTAAAAAAAATAAGCGCGTTCCGGTAGTTGAGCGTTGTGCTTACGATCCGGAGGTCCCGGGTTCGAATCCCGTTGGGGACAAATCACAAAATTCACTTTGTGATCCCCAGTTTGGTTAGGACATTGCAGGCTGATCACCTGATTGTCCAAAAGTAAGATGATCCGTGCTTCGGAAGGCACGTTAAGTCGTTGGTCCCGGTTATTACTTACTGATGTAAGTACATAGTCGTTACATGAGTCATGTCAGGGGCCTATGGCGGCTTAGTAATAAACCTGACACCAGGGTTGATGGGGTTGGACTTAGGATTCGAAGGTCCGGAGTTCGAATTCTAGTGGGGATATAATCACAACAAATCAATATGTGATCTAGTGTTGTGAATGCAGGCTGATCACCCCATTATCCGAAAGTAAAACGATCCATGCTTCAGAGGACACGTAAAGTATGTAATCGTTACTTGAGCCGTGTCAAGGCCTTTGTCATCAATAACAACTCTGACACCAGGGTTGATGGTTATTTATGTCGATGCGCGGTCATCTCACTGATAATTTTATGTAATTTTATAATTTTATGTACTTAACCACCTATCTCTAAGTTTTATTCTGCAATAGTTTTAGTTTTCGTTTGATTTTTTCATACCATTTAAACGTTGTTGTGTTATATTAGTTAGACGATTTATGTTTTTTCTTTCTTAAATTTTATTTTCAATTATTATTGTTCTTTTTAAGCTCACTTTAGTTTATACTTTTTATTATCAGTGTTGTGTGCATCTATAATTGGCAGGCATACCGGAACTTTTCCTTTGTGTATTTTATATTGTGTGTTTGTGTATGTACTGCTGTTGATGTACCATAGTAAATAAATAAATAAATAAATAAATAAATCTCACAACCGACATGAGAAAAGAAGAATGAGCAATAGACTAATCTTCTGTAATCATGCGGTTAACCATATCCATCTTAGGATTTTTATCACTAATAGCTACAACTAATTTTAATTTCTTACCATTTTTGCCTATCCCTTTTTATATACCTACGTTCATAGTCCCATTAGTGATATAAGCACGTATTATCTTCCTTCCTCTTCTCTCGTGTGGTTTGAGAGATGGATTACCAACCTCATCAACCCTGGTGTCAGGGTTACTATTGAGCCGCCAAAGGCCCCTGACATGGCTCATGTAACGACTACTTACATCAGTAAGTAGTAACCGCGACCAACGTCGGACAATGAGGTGATCAGCCTGTAATGTCTTAACCAAACTAGGGATCACAAAGTTTTTTTTTTTAATTTCCCCACAAGGATTCGAACCCGGGACCTCCGGATCGTGAGCCTAAAGCTCAACCACTGGACCACAGAGGCGGATATTCTGTGTTTAATCTCCTGAAGTAGATATTAAGCCAATAGGTACTATGATAATATTTTGTTTAATAATATTCTCCACGCGAGAGCACCTCATACCTCTCCTAGGCATATAATTTTACGCTCTGTTGTATAATCTTCTAAGGATCATTTCAAACCGACTGCACGTTGTCGAGAAAAAAATTATTAACACAACTCAAATCTACCCCGCAATAACATAAATGTAATACTCAACAGCCTCCGTGGTCTAGTGGTTAGAGCGTTAGGCTCACGATCTGGAGGTCCGGGTTCGATTCCCGATGGGGACATTGTCGAAATCATTTTGTGAGACTGTCCTTTGTTTGGTAAGGACTTTTCAGGCTTGAATCACCTGATTGTCCGAAAAAGTAAGATGATTCCGTGCTTCGGAGGGCACGTTAAGCCGTTGGTCCCGGCTATTAGCCGTAAAAACACCTCCACCAACCCGCAGTGGAGCAGCGTGATGGAGCATGCTCCATACCCCTTTCAGTTGATTGAGGGGAGGCCTGTGCCCAGCAGTGGGACGTATATAGGCTGTTGATGTTGATGTTGAATACTCAACATTGATAGGATCCATTATAGCCATGGTAGCCCAGTTGGTACAACGCTTGCCTCTCACTTTGAGGTCGCAGGTTCGAATCCAGCACAGGCCTAAACCATGATTGTTTTCAAATTCATGTTTGGATCATAAACGATTATCACGTGATCAGCGGTGAAGGAAAACATCGTGAGGAAACCCACATTTCCGAGAAATCCATTTTCGAAGGTATGTGACCTAATCTGTATTGGGCTGGTTTTCCCTTCGCGGGTTGGAAGGTCAGACAGGCAGCAGCTTCTGTAAAAAACCGGACCTGTCAAATCTTCGGGTTAGGTAAGCGGATCCTGTGAAAAACGGGATAATGCTAGATGACGAACATGGTAGAGATCCCTGTGTTGCTTATTAAGACATGCCCGGGAATATGAACATTATTTATAATAGCTAAATTACTCAAGCAAAGCAAGCGGCAAGCGTGATGGGGACCTTTGCGCCCGGATCCACCCGCGGGGGCTTATTTGACTAAATAGATTGTTATTGTCTATTTTATATAATGTGTATTTTTGTTTTGACTGTAATGTTTATTACGAATAAATGAAATAAGTAAGCACCTAATTACTCAATTGTATAAAAATATTTTGTTTATTTTTTTTAAAAGAACGTCTAGGGTCCTGTGCCGAGGTTTTTCTTGCATCTTCTTTTCCCCGGCTATACAGGTAGTGAGAAGCTGCAGTAGTTTTAGGCGGATGAGACGTTCGTTATGTAAAAATTGACGATTCAAAGTGTAACTATGTTACCTACTGAATAAAGATATTTTTGAATTTGAATTTGTTCTCTCGTGTGGATTGTGAGAGTAATGACCAATACCATCAACTCTGGTGTCAGGTTTACTGAACAGCCAAAGCCCCTTGACATGACTCATGTAAACGAGAATGTTTACATATTTATTTATTTGCACACACTTATTGCATTGACAGTTATACACCAAAACATACAATAAAGACAATATTAGACACAACACAATTACAATTAGACAATTACAGGTAACTAAAAAATACAGTACAGTCATGAGCAATATAATGTACCCACTTTAGGACTCTGTCGCACTAACATTTTTGACATTTAGTGAGACTCACAGTTCAATTTGTCAAAAAAGTTAATGTGACATGGTACCAGTGTATACATATTAATGCTGGTGACCGTACAACATTCAATAAAACATTTAAAACTAGTAAAAAATATATATCCACTTCTCGGTATTGAGCAAGCAAAGAGTTGAGTAGAGTGAGAACATGCGTTGATGGAGCTAAACTGTACAATAATTTACCCTCACTTATAAATTATAGTAATTCTTTCAACATATTTAAACACAGAGTAGCTCAGTATATTTCACAAAATAAGTGAATGGCTATATAGTTTTTGTGCAGTTGTATTGAGCGATACTTATTCAGTATGGCGGTGCGTACATTATTGCATAAGTTAAGTTATCAAAATCAAAATCAAATCAAAATAGTTTATTTACTTTAAATAGTACATCATATATAACCCCGTTATTGGGACTTCCTAGTAAGCCTCATGTAAAGACCTGTGTCAGGAAGCCCCGCTCTTCCTAATCGGTATTACACGTTATTATTATTAAGTTACGTATTAGTTATTAAGTTACATTATAAGTTCTCTTCTCATGTAGGTGACTGTCTTGTTTTAAAATGAAGTATCTTTAAACCGAACAACTACATACTGCCCTAAACAAACTAGGGATCACAAAGTGTTCTTTGTGATTATGTTTCCATCGGGATTCGTGAGACCAACGCTCAATAACGCGACCACTGAGGTCGGTTAGCAACTGTACTCTATGTTTCTCATTCGCTTCCAATCTAATATAGAAAGAGAGCGAAGAGGGAGACATTTCCTTCACTTGCATTCGTTCGGTGTGAAACGCGCCTAATCCCGACAGATATCTTGGAGAGAGTTGTCGCAGCTTTAATGACTCGAAACATCCTGTGAAACCGGGTTATAAACGTTTTATGCGCGTGCGGTTTTATGGTTCTACGCGG
Organism: Pectinophora gossypiella; assembly: GCF_024362695.1. Lineage (NCBI taxonomy): Eukaryota > Metazoa > Arthropoda > Insecta > Lepidoptera > Gelechiidae > Pectinophora > Pectinophora gossypiella. The sequence goes on along the minus strand of NC_065425.1, from coordinate 3,754,851 downwards.
TACAGGATCTTTGGTATCTTGAGAGATTAAGGTAGATATTAGTCAAGATTTTTGTAACGTTTATGCTTTCTGCATGATGTCTGACACCTGAGCATATAAGACGGTAAGTATCTTAAATAAATACTTTCGTAAATAAATGGAAACAGCTAAGATTCTGTATAAATATTTTTCTGGGAATGTGGCCTCGTAAATCCCTCATGGAAAACTCTTCCACTTGTGTTTCTCAAATTAATGTACGCATAAGGTGATAATGTCAATTTCCCTCACATTCAACCTTTTTTTTTTTTTTTTTTTTTTTTTTTTGACGTGACTTATTGTAGATTTGCCGCAGATGGCATTAACTACTTGGCCGGACAAATGGGGAGCGCTGAAGGCTCTCACCCGGTACAACGTTTAAGACAACAGGCCTGAGGGTGCCCAGTTGGGCGCGAACCTCGGCTCAGGGCGTCGTCTGAGAGGAAAAATATTTGAAAGAATTAATCGACCCTAGTGGGTCGATAGCGATAAGCGCTGAATGAGGGAAATCGTCGACCACGCCGGCGGGGTCGGTATCGGGGTCCTGAAGTGTTTGGTGTCGCGAGCTGATTGGCTGCCTCTATGGCTAGAGTAATCGGGTCGTCGGGATCGTATATTACGTCCTTCGGACGCCGATACTTTTCAGTACCGTCCCTAAGCGGGATGTATTCGGAAGCCGCAACTACCAGGGGATTTGGGTGGTGCGGAGCAGAATCGAAAAAACGTTTGGAAGCTAATTTGAGCCATTGGGCAATGGTTGGCAGACCTAGGTCAATGTGCAGATTTTCATTGCGAAGGAACCACGGAGCTCCCGTGGCTTTCCGCATGAAACGATTTTGTATTACCTGTAGACGGTGGTCACATTCAACCATTTTCCATTGTATTCTATCTAGATCTTTTTACCGAACAAAAGCCCACAAAGTTAAATAGGTAAATTGGAATTCTTTCACCGCATTGCAAAAGCTTGGGTTCAATAGGTTTCTAATTTTCTTCTTTTAAAGTTCTGCGGTTAATCTGGTTTTGTATATTGGATTTCTTTTTGTGGTTATTGTTAGAAGTTAAAAAAAATGAACAAAATTCAATGAACTTCATAAAAGGAGAATGGTCATACACGTTTGGTGTCATAGTAAAAAATGTTCAGAGCAATCTACTTGAAAGGTTCGACACATTTTTTTACTCTGGCCGGCACTTTCAAATTTAGGCCGGCGAAAGTATGGAAAGCCGATGATCTCCTTTATTTATTTATGAAATGTATGAAGGAGACAAATCTAAAACTAACGACAAACATTTTTTTTTTCTATTTAACTTATTTATTAATTTTAATCAAAAAAAAACCCGAAGTCCGCTATTTTGTCACGTTTTTCTATTACGTTTTTCGTTTTTTTTTTCGTTTTTCAGTGTGCTTTTTCAGACAAATTCCATAGTAATTTCGTGTTTTGACGTTTAATTTAAAGTAACTGGGGGGTTAAAAAATCTAAAAAAAAAATCAAAACTGCAATTTGACATTTGCGCATATAAAAGTAAGTGCGCAACACAATCAAATGTCAAATAGCAATATTACTTTTTAGATGAAATGCTTCGATGTGGCCTTTTTAAGCCCCTGATTTGACTAGTTGGAAACTAGCCTATTGGGATATACGCGTGTATATGGTATGGAGCGAACCCTACCACACATCTACTTATAATAGATAGGCAATATCAATCCCACATTTGCAGGCATAATTATTAGGCATTCTACTTTTCTATACCTATCGCCAACCACCCCTCCTGCCTATCGACGAAGGGGATAAAATGCCTTACTCATTCAACATTGACTTCATTATAAAATTTATGATGCATTGCGTGTAAAGGGCGTATCGCTACTCCTCGAAATTCCACGTAAAATTAAAGACTTTCTTGAAATTACCATTTTAATTAATTTCTTTTACGAATATTAATTATGCTGTTGACTATAGATTACCTAATACAACATTATTTCGCGACTTAATTTGTTTCTTACTTCTTTTTCTATCGTGTGGGTTGTGAGGTGGATTATCAACCCCATCAAACCTGGTGTCAGGGTTCGAATTCCGGATCTGGCTTTAAGCCACTAAATACGACTTTATAATCATAGATAATTTATATCAAGTTGTTTCCAGGATCTGTGTGCGCATAATGACTATAGGCTTGCCCCCTATTACATGGGACTTGAACATAGCGAGGAGTGGGTATATCATACACCTCTGCCTACCCCTTTGTAGATACAAGCGTAATGCCATATTATGTGTTCTTATATTATGATGATATTTTAATTAAGGAAAAAGTAAAACATTTTTTATTTTAGCTTTAAAATAGCTTAAATTACACGCGCCGATGATATAACCGCCGCATAACAAAACGGCCCTGTTTTTGAAAACAGCTAGCCGTAATGTAATACAGCGGATTATACAATCCGACTGCGACATATACACCCGCTCCTCGGTAGCTACGTATACAAGTCGATTTTGTGCCTCATAATACCAAAATATAATCCAAACTACTCCAAAATTTTAACCGTCGACCTTTCTATAAACACTGAACTCATTAACGACTAAGCTATTTTGTTTTTTCGACAGAACATTAGCCAGGGTAAAGAATAGAGTAATTAACAGCATGACTCGTGGCTCTAAGCTCTAGGCGATAATTTGTCGTGACAAGAAAATTTTGGGAGCGACGGAACGTGAAATAGGGAAAGAGAGTTAAACAGAAAGATTATCTCTATTATCTCTGCTAGGCATAGTTATTGTCTTCACGGTAAATATCTTAAGGGATGGTAAGGAAAGATGTTGAACTCGTTATGTAGTGCGATTTACGATTGATATTAGGCAGCTAAATAGAACTTATATTAGGCAGTTAAATTACTCAATTGTATAACAATATTTTATGTTTTATTTTTATTCTAGGGCCCTGTGCCGAGGTTTTTCTTGCCCCGGCTATACAGGTTGTGAGAAGTTGCAGTACTTTTAGGCGGATAAGACGTTCGTTATGTAAAACTTGACGATTTAAAGTGTAACTATGTTACCTATTGAATAAAGATATTTTTGAATTTGAATTTAAAGTACTTATTTACACGGTAATTTACGACATAAATTATTAAATGAAATGGTCTAACAAAAAGCTCGACGAAGTGTGAGTGTTTTTCTATCGTGTGAATTGTGAGATGGATTACCAACCCTATCAACCCTGGTGTCAGGGTTACTATTGAGCCGCCAAAGGCCCGTGACATGGCTCATGTAACGACTATTAACTTGCATCAGTAAATAGTAACCGGGAGCAACGGCATAACGTGCCTTCCGAAGCACGGATCATTTTACTTCCGTACAATCTGGTGATCAGCCTGTAATGTCCTAACCAACATAGAGATCACAAAGTGATGTTCGTGATATGTCCCCAACTGGCGAATAAATATTTTTCGTTCTTTCAATTTGGTGACATAGTACATCTTTCCACTCGTAGGCCTTCCTATTGGATTTATAACCTTTACATCAAGAACGAAAAGCATTTTTATATTATAGTCCCTTGTTACCTGTTAGTAAGTAACGATGTGGCCCAAGGTGGAACATATTTACTTATTTCTGACATTTTCTTATCCGCCGAAAAGGAAAGGGACGGGAAATCGATAGGCATAAAATATATAGAACGCGCGTCAATTTGGACAGTAATTCCAAAAAATAGCCAATAATCCGCCAGAATTAAATTGAAAGCTCACGTCAAACGGGTTGCATAGCGAGATGCCTATTTTATACGCCCGGGTTATTCATTCATTTTAAAACTAACAGTTGTCAATCACGCGTCCCTTTCCTTCTTTTCTTATCGTGTCGATGGCAAACTAAATAGTATCGGCCGAAAACTTGGCAACAAGTCCTCACTCCCCCTTTATTTTTCCTTTTTTTTGTCCCATTCCTTTACGGCGGAGAAGAAAATGACGAGTATAACTTAAAAATAAAATCAGGAGGTGTATGGAGGATAGTCGTGGTCGCAAACCATGACGCCATATTAAGCAATAAGTCCAACTTTAATCATTTTAATTTTAGTTTTATTCTTTATAGATGTACCTACTGATAATATACCGTTATTGGCATTGTACCTACTTTAACACCCTGTCGCATTAACATATTTGAAAGGACAATGAGTCAAACGGTCAGACTCCAGACATATCTCATTCGAAGCGTCTTAGTGAGTTGATATTTTTGTTCTATGGCGACTTTCTCGAAATACTCAGGGTTTAGCCGGAATTCGGGTTTTTAACTACGATTTTGGGCACCGCTTGGTACAACATTGTTTCAACCAAATTCGATTTTCGACAAACCATTTTTTTATTTTATTTCTAATGGTAATGTTTTTAAAGATACTAATAAAATCAGAAGGCACGTTAAGCCGTTGGTCCCGGTTACCACTTACTGATATAAGTACGTAGTCGTTTCATGAGCCATGTCAGGGGCCTTTGGCGGCTCAATAGTAACTCTGACACCAGGGTTGATGAGGTTAGTACTCCACTTCACAACCCACACGATAGAAGAAGAATGAAATAAAATTGAAATACAATAAATAATCTATTGGAAGGGGGGGGGTCTCATACAGTTACGGTCATGGTCCTTTGGTGAGACAAATAGATCAATTTGTCAAAGAAGTTAATGTGACGTGTAAGTAAGTATCGATGTGGCCTAAGGTGAAACACGCTTACTTAGCTAATGTCTTTATAGGTACGTTCTCAACTGAACTAAGTAAGTGACGGTGACTTGCAGAAGTCACTAGACTTTTGTAAAGTTTTGTACCGCACTACTCCAGTGAAGTGGAGTACTTTAGAGACGATTACGGACGCTTTTGCCGCCTGTAATTAAGTGCCTTTGGAGATAAAGTTGGTTGGTCAAAAGAAGACAACTATTTCGAGGTCACAGTCACATAAACTCTTTCACTTTCCTTCCACCGACTGTAATTGGAATACCATTGTATTTAATTCTATAAATTATGTAATACAAACTGGATTTAAAAAAAAGAAAAGAAAGCAAAACATATCACAAAAATCACTTTGTGATTCCTAGTTTGGTTAGGACATTACAGGCTGATCACCTGAATGTCCGATAGTAGGATGATCCGTGCTTCGGAAGGCACGTTAAGCCGTTGGTCCCGGTTACTACTTACTGATGTAAGTATGTAGTCGTTACATGAGCATATAAAAAGAAAAAGAAGTGAGGAGTGGCTGTATATGTTATGGAACAAGTAATTAATTTAATCAAATATTATATTATTTGGTAAAGTAATTACATTAAAACGATTACCTATCAACGTATAACGAAAATTTAATAATCCTGACACCAGGGTTGACGAGATCGGTAATTCACCTCACAACCTACACGATAGAAGAAGAGACGAAAATAATAATTAATATGTATTATTAACTTACAATATCTCTTTTCATGATAATAATAGTTATAAAAGGTACTTACTCTACCTACTCGTATTATAGAGGCTTTCAATAAAAAAAAACAGGTTAGTAATTTAAATCGCTGAAATCTGTTTCGAGTCACGCAACCTTACAAAAATGTTAAGTAGCGATTTTTCTGCTAGTAACGCCAACTGTGTTCTATTTTAAGAATTAAAACTATAAAAATTTGTAAAACCGAAATTATTATCTTTGTATTTTTTAGTTATATGTCGTTAGCACACGGTTATTTTTACTGCAAAAATAACGACAAAAACCTGTTGAACGCACGCATTTACTAAAACTGGGTTAAAACCCAGTGAAGTGCTACCATAAATTAATGTCCAATAATTTATTTACGTACATACCTTATAACCGCCCACTTTGCTCCGTTGAAACTTTGAAAAATAACTTTGCAACTAAAATGTTTTACGGCTCACACAACTTTTTAATTCCAGCCAGTTACACATACACTTTCCAAAAGTCGAAATTTAATATTTTTATTCTTTAAAAAACAAATTAAATGTCACACTCAATTTACGCGGGAGACCGGAATCGATTTATGGTGCTTTCTCTTTTATTTTTGAAAAAGGAATACGAGTTTAAATATGGCGGCCTGCGGGTGAATTCCCGAACGCAACTAGTGGGCGATCGCTACGGCGCCCTACAGTCTACTGAGGTGCCGTTCACAAACCTTCCCTACCGTTCGGAAACTTTAAGCTGTGCGGTCTATGCTTTTCGTGTGTGCACTTTTTGTGGATAAAACTTTTAATTAGGCAATCAGAACGGTCTTTAAATAAAGAGGTTGGACGTAAACAGGGGTTAGGGTCGGTAATTGAGTGATCTCCCTGTATGAATTATTTTTTATTATTCTATTCATAACTCAGTAGAAAGCCGTTGGTGATTGCTATAGATATATTTAAATCAATTAACACTCTAGGTTTAAATTTGATTTTCAGTAGTAGGTTTCAAATTTTATATTAAAAGCATTACGAGCATTATTATTATTTTTTTTATTACGGATTTTTTCCACTATAATATTTTATTGTTTGTGTTGGTGTAATTTTACTCTTTTAAACAATATATCGAGGGTTGAAAGGCAAATGGGTTTAAGCGACATTTTGGGCGAAATTGACTTATATATATATTCGGAATCAGCGATTTTTTCCGCGTCGACTGATCTTGGTTTCAGATCAATCGAAGCTACTTTTTGGCGCTTCAGCCAATTAGCACTTTGGGTACATTTTTAAAAACCCGTGTTTTAACCGACAAAAAAATGCTCAAAATTCTGGGCGGGTGGCATATCAGTCGTATTCCGGGATATGAGTCGGTCACATAAGCTGTTATGTCTTTTCATTTTCATGATTCGAAGTCTGTTAAAGCGTTTTCCCTGACAGTGTTTTGTTATAGATAAGTCGGTTAAATCATTTGTCCTTAGACGAAACGAAAATAGATTTGGCGCTTAAATCTTTTTGCTTTAATCCAGATTTTATAAATATTGTCGCTTCAACCGTTTTGCCTTCGACAGTTTAAAAGTAAAATTGGCACTTGAACTGTTTTGCCTTTACCGAAAATATTCATAGAATTTGACTTCAGCTATTTATGCTACATTTTTTTAAATTTTTTTGTCGTATAAAACAACTATCATTTTCTTTTGAAAGGACTTAAAACGTTTTTCCAAAACAAAAAAGAAATAATGTTAACATTTCAGTCATCGCAATTTTGTATGAAACCTTGTGCCCGCATCACTTCAACATATCAAAATAAGTATGGGCAGGTCCTGGTTGGGCGGTTCACACAGCTAAAAATTACGTTTGGGAAGACCGGGAGTGTGCGTGTCATCATGTCACCCAAGCCGTATCCGTTGATGGTGACTTCTATTTGTGTCTATCCAAGTCGTTGTTGTGGTAGACTTTGACGTGGCTAGCGGAACCGAACTTCGAATTGAAGATCTGGTCACATGGCATACAATCAAGCTGGCCAGCCGAGTTTACCGTGTAATTGTAGGAAGGTTTCCGTTGAGTTTTCCGTATTTGGCGTCTTGGACTAAGATTTTCGAGGACTATATCACGCGCTATTTCAGGTTCAGACACACTCATCCCAACTATCAGTTGGCATGTTGAAAGCCACATGGTTGCGCTTGAGTACGTCTTTGTACCGCAGGTATTGTCCACCTTGTTTACAGTTCCTTCTAGACACCTCGAAATAGAAAACCTTTCTGTCATCCATTGATGACGTGACCGCACCATCGTAGGTGATGTTTTATGATGAGAGCTTCTATTCCGAATATGCCAGAACGACGTAATACTTCTGTTATCTGTTAAAACCATCTTGCCGCTTGATGCGTAAGATGGACCTTAGACATTTAAAGTGTTACGTATCAAGTACGCCGCTGAGACTTTGTACACTAATATTTTAAGTTTTCCAAAGGCTGCCACCGCACCTGTTATCCGGGCTGGCAACTCCGATGACTTTGGAGTCATTTCATATTTGAGAACCCAAATATTTTAATTTTGAAAATTCCTCCAGCTCAGCGCCCTTTAAAGCAACATTGGAAGAAGCTACATCCCGGAGCATCCTCTGGATGGTTATTTTAGAAGGGTTTTGCACAAAACTATAAATATTCTGGTGTGTGACTTAATTGAATCGGCCATTCCTCGGCAAGTTTGGTTATCTGACGCATAGATGTGAGACGTGAGAGATCAAAAATGATCTTATTCATTTTAGCCTTAATTTCAATTAAGCTATAAATAACAATTCCACAGAGCATCCCACTTATGCGTGATACAGAAGCGATATATAAAGAAAATAGACTAGGAACCATGGCTCCATGTGTTATGACATAGCCTTGTTTCGCGCCGTAGGTAACGACGAATAGCTCTGAAAAGTTACTTCTAAATCCAACTGTCGTCATCATGTCGTCATGATATTGTCGTATCAGGATAAGTCATAACTTTTCAGGACAATCTGTTTCCTTTAGAGCAATCCACACGCCGCGTGAAGCCTCACGCAGCACATAACAACGGCCGATGTTGTTCAAGCCTTTTGGTCTGAATCTGTTTAATAACAAAACCGTACCCCCATATCTCTGTCCGGGTAAAATCATCATTGGGTTTCCGGAAGTACCTATTCTGCATCACGGGATAGAATAACGTTAAGGCTAAAATTTTAAATCGATCGCCATCGACTCGCAAAGAGGAAGAAGGCTAAAATCATTCCAGCAGCTGACTCCCATATCTTCAGGATGAGTTTGTATAACCAGTTATTAATGTGTAGGCATATTATACAGTTCAGATGGTATTTTTGATGTGTTGGTATTCGTCATCCTTCTTAGCGCGGTAAGAAGTTCTTCAAAGGTCGGGGGTGCCGCTAGATCTTAAGCGAAACCCCCGACCTTGTTGTAACAAACTCGACCGATATGTTGTAACAAACAAGTCACTGGTATTACTATTGGGATTTAAGACATCGTTAAAATGTGTCCAAAGCGCTGCTAATAAGTCTTTCTGATCAGTGAGGCGTTGGGTCTTTTCCTTGTTGTAGATTGAAACTCTCTTCAAAGTTTGTGGCCGAAAACAGTCTTGAAGCTGTCGAAAATCTACCGGAACTGGATTGATAGGAATCAGCATAGAGCTGAATTTCACAAGCTTATTCCACCTGGCATTTGTTTTTGAGACATATGGTGACAGAAAAGCCCGCCTGTAGTTCCCCACGAGCTGATTTTCACGTTAGAACCATCGCACCAATCTTAGTTTTGCGGTCTGGTTTACCAACCAATAACTTCGGTAGAGCAGAGCACAGCTATAAAAATGCTCGGCAAAGGAACACCATCTATTTATTATTATCTCATCGACAGATGTGTCTGCTGCGATGTCCGACGTATCTCGGCTTTAAAAGCATGATCGAGTTCTGTTATTGTTTGTCAACTTCGACGGTATCTTATGGCCAGCTCGAAGTGGAGGTCTTAGGCGCAAATGTAACAGAAATTTTGATCAAACAAGTCGCTGATCTATCCACCCCTGGCCGCCTCTTAATATGAGAGCAATCAGTACTTCACTGCAGTCTGTCCTAGTACCGCGTACCATCTAGTAGGAGCCAGTGCTTGGAACTTGCATCCAGCCACGTGGTCTTAAATTTTTCAGTAAATCGGAAACAGGTTGTGATAGTGAGATTAAACTCAGCACAGAGTATAAGCATATTAAGACTTTTTCAAAGCTATTTGTTTCTTTTATTGCCCGCATTCAGTTGGTGACAGTCATCTGTCATCCGCCATCATACGCGGTTTACCATATACTTAAAAAGTCGAATTAAGCATGTGTAACAATCTTTATGGTTATATTCTAGATCCTGTTTCTTAATGAAATCGATTTACTCATTATATCCGCCGTGATTTTTCCTAATATTGTAAGGTACAAATATCTGTAAATGCCTTGCCCGACTAAAATCTCTCCCAGGAAAAACGGCTTAAGGACCGACTTTATTTCCGATCTTACTAATATTTGGATTTCATACAATTGAAATTAGTAGCGGATGGTCACTTAAGATATTTTCCTTCCCTGTCATATAACCTTTTATGGAGGTTAAGCTGATTTGCCTCTAGTCTTCTTTTTTTAAGAAGTTGTTTAACTCATTTAGCTTTAGTCAAACTAATAAGTGAGAGGTCTCTTAAAGCATTTTGCTTTTAGCCAATATTTGGCTCTAGTGGATATCAACCGTTTTTCCTTCAACTGTAATTTAGTTCCATTGAGGCATTTTGTATTAAGCGACTTCTAAAATCTATAACTGATGTGTTTTTCGAACCAAATAAATACAGAATTGTGCAACGTTTAATTTAAAATAATTCTTAGCATTTTGAACACTTTTGATTCAGTAGTTTTTTTTATATGAATTTTTTTCGAAAAAATAAAACTTTAAATGGCTCTCCTGTAAAGTTCACAAAATGTCGCTTAAACCCATTTGCCTTTCAACCCTCGATATGTTTTCGTTAAGTAAATGGACACTAACACACAAAAAGACAGACAGAGAATCGAGGCCTTTGAAATGTGGTGTTGGAGGAGGATGGAAAGAATAAATTGGACAGAAAGGGTTTCTAATGAGGAAGTGCTAGTAAGGTAAAGGATACAAATATTGAGAGTCATTGAGGACATAAGAGACGAGATGATTGGATTCTTAATAAGACATGACGAATTTAGTAAAAACATCAAAGAAGGGAAAGCTTACGTGGAACAAATTAAAGAGAAGGCGAAACTCGTGTCTTATAAGGAAGTGAAAAAAATGGTCTTTGATAGACAAGAATGGAGAATGCTTCACCGACATACTGACAAGAGCGTGGCGGAAGTTTAATATTAAAAAAAGCCATTATTTACATAGTTACTTTTTCATTGCCATCTTTTGTGAACCAGACAGAGCTGTGGTAATACTTATTTTCGCTAATGAGTTGACGTCTGTCTATATAGCAGATAAGTTTCTCCGTCCCGTACAGGTTCTTTATAAAGTTGAAAATTTCATATTAGGTGAATAAAGAATCGAAAACAACATGAAATGTATATTTCCTTCGAGAAACTGTAAAATACATATTTACAATACAAGGAAGAAAATAAAATTGCTATCGTAATGTATATTTTTTAACAATAAAATACCAGACCGTATTTTTAATTTGTCAGAAAATAAATTTAAAGCTCGTGTGAAGCTTACTTTATGTATAAAAGCTTACTATAAGATTAATGATTATAACTAAACGATAAAAATGTCTGGTATGAAATGTGTTCCCCTAGTTATTAAATAACTTTTCATCATCATCATCAGCCCATTTAACGTCCCCACTGCTGGGGCACGGGCCTTCCCTATGTATGGACAGGGAGATCGGGCCTTAAACCATCACGCGGGCCCAGTGCGGATTGATGGTTATTAACGACTGCTAATGCAGCCGGGACCAACGGCTTAACGTGCCTTCCGAAGCACGGAGGTGCTCGAGATGAAAACTTTTTTTTTTGTGGTTACCCATCCTATAACCGTCCTTTGCGAAAGTTGCTTTACTTCAACAATCGCAGACCGAGCGCATTAACCGCTGCGCCACCGAGCTCCAAACAACTTGTAATTTACGTTGATCTACACTGATTCAAAAGATGTGTTGCTGTTGCAGTTTCTTGTCATCTCTTCCACATCCACACTTTGAGAAATGACGTAGATTCAAAAATGTTAAATTGACCATCAACAAGATTACCTATGATAATTACGTTGAATGATTGATTCTGATTTCTGATAACATTAATTTATGAATGGCCAGTGAGGTAGGTCTGTACCTAACAATACCTTATAACCTCAATAGGTCACTGTCCGTTGCCTGACTACGAAACACCATTTATAACTGCCACGGCTACCAGAAAGCATTATATTCTGTATAAGGGGTGATAGAAAATATCCCCTTAGCTAACGTTACGTTTTCACAAATCATCACCTAATGTCGTCCGGGGCTGAATGTAGTGCAAGTTATAATATTAGAGCGGATAGAATTGGCGTTTAGGTGGCAACTCGCCCACTTAATATCTGGACTACGGGCGAGTTAACACTTTTTGTATTTTTTGCAGTCTACTCGCATAATAGTTTCATGAGTCTTGGCCAGATTATTCCGAATGAAGTATTGAAGGTTTAGAAAACAGTTGGCTATTGCACCCTAGACAAATAAGATACTTACTTTTTACGAAACGCCAAAACGATTACTGAATTTGTATGCAAATACCCTGGTAACGTTAACAGTAAAAGCAGGCGAACATCGTACTCATTGTGATTAAATTCGTAATTAGAATTCGAAAGTAAGTTAAAAAGTAAAATGCATCTTAACACTTTCAAGGACAGAACGTCTAATGACGTTCCGATTCTAATGTGTCATACTATGTATAATGAACCATCAATGACCCATAGTCTCCGCCGGTGAAAGGGTTAAACTGGCTTCTATTTCTAGATTAGCATTAAGTATTATAATTTATCTTTGACCCAGAAGGTTCCACCCGACATTATTCGAGAAAAGAATCGACAATACTAGTTCGCTGAAAGTCTTCGAATGCGTGTTTCTATTGTAGCGAGTTTTGCATTAACTCACAGGCCTGAAGATTTTCCTCCTTCATAATATTCATGGATGGACCCGTAATTAACAGTCAGCCAAAAATATATATAAAAACGATGTTAATGGCAGTTAAGGAACCAGTCTTCAGAATTCAAATTTTGAATATTTATATCCCTCCTGGGGGAATGACGCCCCCTCTGACGTCTCTAAACCTAAAGTTGCTCTACTTTACTACTCAAACTAATAGTATCTTGCATAAGCTCACGACTTTAACCCGCTTGGGGAAGGCAGAGATACATCCATCACAAGATGAACTAAGTACCCACGATTCAATGAGCTTTCTGTTAGACCAACGTGTTAGGAGGTGAACCGTATCGCCGTCTATAACCGTCGAGCCCACTGTGTTAGTGATAACTAACACTCCACCACGCTGCTCCACTGCGGGTTGGTGAAGGTGTTTTTACGGCTAATAGCCGGGACCAACAGCTTAACGTGCCCTCCGAAGCACGGAATCATCTTACTTTTTCAGACAATTAGGTGATTCAAGCCTGAAAAGTCTTTACCAAACAAAGGACAGTCTCACAAAGTGATTTCGACCATGTCCCCATCGGGAATCGAACCCGGACCTCCAGATCGTGAGCCTGACGCTCTAACCACTAGACCACGGAGGCTGTTCATCTCACTTATACAATACAACTAACACACTTATACACGCCGGTTTCGAACCGGCGCTCCCCGTTTGAGAAGCAAGCCGGAGAAAATAATTGTAACCAAAAACTCGCCACGATTCGACGATTGAGACTACCGCCTTAAGTTACACCACTTCATTACATCCGCTCTTTACTTAGGTCAACCTAACCCACTCTTAGATATTAAGCGACCATTAACTGAATAAGAGGGTACGTGACTTAGCCGTCGATGTGGGAACAATTGTTATGATATAGGTAAGTATAGATAGACGTAAAAAAATATAGTTTATAATCTATGAGTTCTTTATTACAATTGTTATGAGATTTAACTACTGGGTCGGACAAATAGGGAGCGTCGAGGGGTCTCATCCGGTACAAAATTTAAGACAACAGGCCTTAGGGTGCCCAGTTAGGTGCAAACCTCGGCTCACCGGGCATTTTTTTTTGTGTAGCATATCATTAACAAATAGCACTACTAGGCTGGACAAATGGGAAGCGCTGAGGGATTTCATCTGGGACAAAATTTAAGACAACAGACCTGAGGATGCCCAGTTAAATAAAGAGAGAATAATTTCTGAAAAAAATAAAAAAACATACTCGACTCTAGTGGGTCGATAGCGATAAGCGCTGAATGAGGGAAATCGTCGACCACGCCGGCGGAGTCGGTATCGGGATAACTGTTACCGGTTGGTGTGGTTGGTCATCGACTCACACGATATAAGATTGAACGATGTTTCAAGCTTCAGCGCACCCGGTTTGTCCGGCCAAGTAGTTTATACCATGTGAGGCAAACAATAAGTCTTGGCAAAAGATGAATATGAGAGTGTAATAAGCAAAAATGAATTGCAAGTCAATATATTTATGAAACGCATACTTTCAATACATTAAATAAAAATAAAATTGCTATTCAAAATTCTAGATTAAGTAAAGTAAAATCATCTTTTTAGTCTTATGTATACGTTTTCACAATAAAATACCAGATAATATTTTGAATTTGTCTGCAAATAAATTTAAAAAATGTCTCTTCTTCCATCGTGTGGGTTGTGATGTGATTACCAACTCCATCAACTCTGAAAGATTGTCTAAAAAAGCTTATTATAAGAATTTCAATTTTAATGTTCCTCTACTTATTAATCAACTTTTATACCTACATTGATTTAAAAGATGTGTTGCTGTTCAGTTTCTTATTATTTCTCAGCCGTAACACTTTGCGAAATGACGTAGATTAAAGTTTGCGGACGAGTGGAGTGGCTAGTCGAGGTATGAACTATTTGCTCATACTTGCATGGCGCGCGTTTCGCGCTCACCTGGTCCTTCCTACCTCTTTCTTTCATTCCGTGTTATACACACATGCACATTCGCGTACCTTTACAAAAGAAAAGTCACGCGTTACGCCCAGATTAAAATGTACCTACAGGAAAAGTAATTTAGACGTCAGCCAATGCCGTATACAGGAAAACGATAACAAATTATAGCTTGTCAAGGTTTGTGACCCTGCACGCAACTTTCGTAATTATATTTAGGTAAATTCATGCTTTTTCGGTCCCTATTCTATTCACATAGTATTTATAACTAGTAAATTCGTACCGTGAATACACAGAAATCTATCATTGAAAATGTATAATATTTTCAGAAATCAGATATCATAATTATTTACTTATTGATTTATTTGATGAGCCGTGGTAGCCTGTAGCCCGCGGTAGTACGCTTGCCTTTCACTTTGAGGTCGCAGGTTCGAATCCAGCACAGGCCTAAACCTAAACCGATGATTGTCGAATTTGTTTTCGAATTCATGTTTGGATCATAAATTATTACCACGTGGTAATCATTCAGCGGAGAAGGAAAAAATCGTGAGAAAACTCACATCCCCGAGAAATGCATTTTCGGAACCTGAATTTGGCTGGTTTTCCCATCTTGGGTTAGAAGGTCAGACAGGCAGTCGCTTCTGTAACAAACCGGACCTGTCAAATCTTCAGGTTAGGTAAGCGGACCCTGTCAAAAAACGGGATAATGCTAGGGAGATTATGATAGCATGATGGAAATAATAGCCTAGACTAGTTTTTTGTACCTATAGTACCTACGAAATAAACCGAAGGATTAATAACACATTATAACTCAGATCCGTTGATATAACATTGACTTAAAAACTTTTCCAATGAAATCCAAGCATACTTACATAAATTAAGCTGTTTAAAAGTTATAAAAGCGTCGTAACAGAATCCAAAGAGCCAAAGTTAATAAACGTCAATGTTCATATATAACTGCGCTTTACTCATGCCAGGGGCGTATTCAGAATTTAGAATTGGAAGGGGCTTAACTTGAAATTGTTCTCAAGGTACCTACTAATGTAAAAGTCGCTATATTCTTACATTTTTATCTGGGCGTGCAGACCTGGGGACTAAAAAACATAAAAATATACGGTCCAATTAAGAACCTCCTCCTTTTTTAAAGTCGGTAAAAAGCAACATCGAAGCAATTACACCAAAAACAAATCAGTCACTTCCAGAACAAAAATAGAATTATCAAACAAAACAAAAATAAAATAAAACAAATACACAAAACTCAAAATAAAACAAATTATATACAATACAAAAAGCAAGCAAGAAATTCATCTTAAAAGCAATATTGCTATTTACAATTGTTGACATTGCGCACTTATTTTTATTTGCGCGAATGCCAAATACATTTTATTGCTTTTTAGATGAATTGCTTCGATATGGGCTTCTTAACCCATTCTACTGCCGAGTATTAAATGTGTTTCTCTAGTTCTTAAATAACTTGTAATGTATACCTACATTAATTTAAAAGATGTGTTGCTGTTGCAGTTTCTTGTCATTTCTTCTCTTCAGCCATAACACTTTGCGAAATGACGTAGATTCAAAAACATTAAATTGACCTTCAACAAATTTATCTATGATAATTACGTTGAATAAACGGTTCTGATTCTGACTTTGACTCTGATTCTGACTCTGACTCTGACTCTAATTCTGACTCTGATTCTGATTCTACAACCTTTAAGTTTCTTAGACCCCCTGGATCCGCTACTGAGTCAAGCTCAGTAAACTCGAGTCAAACTTTACCTCTCCCTCGTTAATGAGCATAAGTGTGAGCTTACTTCTGCTTGCATGAGGTTTCTAACTACCCTCAATAGAAAGTAGTTTTGTAAAGCTTACTACAAGATTATTGGCTACTTAGAAGACAGGACATCAGGATAAAGTCCGTCACAGCTCCGTTTGGAGAACGCGTGACTTGCATCGTAGTGTTACAGGTTCGAATCCCGGTTCGGGCTCTAAACTACTGAACTCGAATTTATGAGTTTGTTTTAAGTTTACGCGGTTATTATCATAATTAAAGCACATAATAACGGGTTCTTACCGCGTTTAAATGGGGATATGAGACTCCCGATATTTCGACACGCTCTGACTGATGAGATTGGAGTGGAGTAGGTAGATCCATAATTTTCTACGGGCAGACATATCTGTCTACCCTCTTTATTTGCCGCTTGTTTATGTTTGTTGATATCGGAATGTTCGGAACCATCTGAACTCGCACGAAACTCATTACGACAAACCGCACTCACTGTGTCCTCACGTTTTTTCACCACATTAGGCCGTTTCAAGCTTTTTACAACATCTACTACTGGATTCCACATGCTCGATAATTTGAACCCGTCTTCCCTGTTGAATTTTTTTTTTTTTCGAAATATTGGGAGTCTCATATCCCCATTTAAATGCGGTAAGAACCCGTTATTATGTGCTTTAATTCGAATTTATGAGTTTGAATCTATGTTTGGATAATTGACGTCAAGTGATTTCCAGGATTCGTGTCCGGTTAACGGCAATAACTCGCAAAGATATACATACATAGGTATTAAAACAAGCAAGGACATACAACACACACACAGCCAAACATCAATGACATTGTGTTTTTCACTACCAAAGTTGGGTTGTTTGACGTTGGTCTAACAGAAAGCTCGGTGAGGGTGTGGGTACTTAGTTCATTTTGCGATAGATGTACCCCTGACTATTCCAATTCTGATCGAAAACTTATGATTATACAACTTATTAATCATGTGCTTGTGGTTTGTGTGTTGTTGAGGACATCCATTTTTCCTAAAAAAATAATCATACAATTTGCCTAGCATTTAACATAACGTGTATAGAATAGTGTACGTAATAAATTATTTATTCCATTTTCTCGTCAAAAATAATGGTTTTTGATAATCATAGACTATATATCTTATCGCTTTTAACATCAACTACTTAGAAAAACATATTGAATGTGAAGTAGTTTTAAGCGTTGGTTTTTGTCATTGTAATGACGTCACCATTATGTCATATAAAATCAATATTTACAGTATAAATATATATTTTAAGGTCTTTGCGTAGCATCTGCGGTGTGAAGTTGAGTGATAGAGTGAGAAACAGTGTGATAAGACAGAGATGTGGTGTAAAAGACGATATAGTGACTAGGATTGAGAAGGGAATGTTAGGTTGGTTTGGACACGTAGAGCGGATGAAGGATAATAGGATTGCAAAAGCGGTATATAAAGCGAAAGTTGATGGTAAGGCTGGCAGAGGAAGACCGAGAAGGACTTATGATGACCAAATTGGAGATGTCCTTAGAAAAGGTTCAATACGATCTACTCTGAACCGGCGTGCGTGTATGAAGCGATTGATGAATGTGGAGGAAGCAAGAGAAGTGTGTCAGGATCGAAGCAAATGGAATTCTATAGTCTCTGCTTACCCCGGTGGGAAATAGGCGTGAGTTTATGTATGTATGTATGTATGTTTAAGTATATTTATATATAAAAGCGATATAATATCACTCACTGATTAATCACGAAATCTCAGAAATCACAAATATTAGCCGCCTTACATATAAAAAATAAACCCAAATTGAATCCAATTATCATACAATTCGACTGAACTTTGCTTGGCTGTCAAACACTTAAACCCGCGTTCATTCCTGGTTTATTTTTTATTTGTAAGGTTGTAAGTCTCAAGTTTTTCATGGGGGTTTCTTTTAGGCCGTGGGTGCTCTGTAAGATATAATTTTGCGAAATACAACCTCCCAAATGTAAAAAAGGGGTTGGAAGTATGTATGAAACTTTTATCATTTTTAAATTTTGTATCACGACGCGGACAAAGTCGCGGGTGTACAGCTAGTAGACAATAAACACGGTGGCAACAAGCTTTCACGCACGACACATAGGTACTTACTAGTAAATAGTACCTAAATATCTATCGTTAATCAGTATAATATTTACCGTCAAAATATTAAAGGGCCAGCATAATCCATTAGTTAGATGATAACATCGGCATAATGCTATACTGCTGTCAATCAAATATAAGTTTGAGCACTTATATGTACTTTGGGTATAAACTTACAGGATTCGAATATTCTAAGGTAATTTTTGTAGTAAAAAGTGCTTATTTTATTCGTCTGTACATGACCAGTGGCAGCCCTAGGACAGCGCGAACGGTTCCACCGCACTGGGTTGCGTCATAAAGGACATTTTAATTTAAAAAATCAAGTAAGATTCAAAACAAAACAGTGGCGGTGTAACATGATAACGTACACTATCATGTCAATTTACGATCGCGATAACAATGAAATCGGCAAATGCATAGTTAATTAATTGAACTGGCTGTTAATGAATTGCACTGGAGTCTGAAATAGAAATCATGAATTTGAATTTAGAAAAATACAATCACCAAAATGTAAATAAAACAAATGAAATTATATAGGTACTTAATTTGCCGCGACGCGAGAGACTCTTTTTAAAAAGTAAAAATTGATGTTTGAATTTAAACTTTTTAATGTGTACTCTACAATGGTCAACTTAAGACTAAACTTACGGGCTAATTATATAACCTAAGAGGACTATCAAAATAACAATACCACCCGGTAGTTCGGCCTTATCTCTAGCTGAATGCGCAGGACGGATGTCTTCCGTCTGTGCCGGGAGTCTGCGATGCAATGCTTATAAAGCTTACGTTGGGTCTCTTACAGTAGGTACCCGCGGTAGGTCCGGAATACGTAACTAGGTATATATAGCCTATTGTAAACAGAAACGTTCCAATTTTAACGGTGCCCCAAAATTGTGGTCCTGACAGATTATGGGGGCAATTTATAAATGGAACAAATTTATATCAGAAGTTCTCTGAGCAGTCGTACGTGCTTGGAGTGCCACTAGAATCTACTTTAGAGTAGGGTTACGTATCGATAGTCAACTATCGATGAACACTCGATAACTTGTCGTACGCGAAACCACAGCCGGAGGAGATTTAAGACCGGCGTCTGGGAAGCATTATTAGGATACGCGACCCCTAAGTAACTGTAGATGAGTCAAGAAGATGAGCGAGAATCTGTCTATCTGAAATAGTCTGAATCGAATAAGAACAAGTTTCGAATCGAATGAGTCTTAATAGGGAATCATATAAGATAAACGCAAAAAAGACAAAAAGAAAAATTATCAAAGTATCGGTAGAGCTCCATTACTAATTTTATTAAAAAATAGTAGGAATCGATACTATTACTTATAACAATAACATGGCTGATAGAGCTCTATCGATAGTATTGGGAAGAGTCTTATGTAAATTATTAGCCTTTATTTATTATTAAGATTTTGATTGTGTAACTAATGCTGTAAGCTTCCAGAATAAAATTAAATAGACGGGAGTTTCCAAGCATACGAGTTTCTCTCTGTCGTAGTACAGGAACAATAGGTTCGGGTTTTGTTTTGTTTTTGATTTTTTCTTATAAGTGTGCAAGTGAGTAGATGTGTACTGTACGTGCATATCTCAGCTCCCACAATAAGTAGCAGAATTTTTTTAAAAAAGCTAGCCCAAGTCAAGTTGTACTTATAGTTTGTACCCGCAATCTTTCAATTTTTTTTTTACATTTTTCCTCACCTTATGGCTGTCTGGAAGAAATCGCTTTAAACGATAAGGCCGCCATTTGCCATGTACTTAGTTAAGAGACTTTTTGTAATTATTTATTTTTATTTTGGTGCAAAAAAGTGTATTTGTATTTGTCAACTCCCGTCAAAAAAATTTGTGAGAGCAAAAGTAATGAATATCGAAGTACATAATGATTATTATTTTATAAATGTCACAAATGTATGTATGTCAACTGTATATTGTAGAATGGCAAATAAGGTATTAAGTAGATACTATAGAAGTTCAGGATGTCTAAAAAGGCCACATTGAAGCAATTCACCTAAAAAGTAATATAGCATTTTGGCATATTTGTGCATGTAAAAAGTAGTTTTTTAGATAAATAGCTTCAATGTCGCTTTTTTACGGTTCCGGTCACTTTGTTAGTTCAGTTATCGATAAGCAAGCTATCAATAGTGGTACAACACTACTTTGGAAAACTATGAAGTATAACGATTCGTTTTTTACTGGGAATTTGGCGAGAGCCTTGTTTGAACGTGACACCACTTGCGTGTTGTTTTCCGTAGTTTTGCGAATGTTAAAAATTGGAAGCGCTTGAATTGGGTAATTTCAAAGAAATTCTGAATTATGAAATTATGATTACTAAATAAAGACAAAATAAGGATGAAGGATAATAGGATTACGAAAGCGGTATATAAAGCAAAGGTTGATGGTAGCCCTGGCAGAAGAAAACCTAGAAGGACGTACATTGACCAAATTGGAGATGTCCTTAGAAAAGGTACGATCTACTCTGAACCGGCGTGCGTGTATGAAACGATTGATGAATATGGAGGAAGTAAGAGAAGTGTGTCGGGATCGAAGCAAATGGAGTTCCATAGTTTCTGCTTATGTATGTATGTATGAAGAAATACACGAATACCTTAACATTCCAACCGTCGCTGAAGAGATCAAAATTACCAAAAGAAACATATAGAGCGGCTAGCCGATCATCCGAATCCCCTCGCATCAGAGCTTATAGACCTCGTAAATGTGGTGAAACGACTGAAGAGAAGCCATGTCGTATAAAGTGGGAGGCTGTGACATTGGTTGTGGCTCTTGACACGTCATCTATCCACTTAACGAAACTGCTTATAGTCTAGAGGACTGATTGTAGTTTAAACCAAGAAAAAAAAATAAAAAAATGTATGTATGTAAATAAAGACAGAACTAAAGGTGATAAAAACTTTTTTGTTTTCTATTTAACTTATTGATGAATTGCGTGGTGGAGCGTGGTGGAGTATGCTGTTTACCCCCTCCGGTTGATTGGGGGGAGGCCTGTGCCCAGGAGTAGAACGTATATAGGCTGTTTATGTTATGTTATTGATATGTCCCTACTGAATGCAGCAACTTAAACAAAGAATAAACTTTTAGTGAAAATATATTCCGCGTTTGTACCAGTTTTTGTCAATTTATTCCGAATACCATCCACTAGAATTCGTGTTAGAGTGGCACAAAAACATTGACATTCATTTTAAACAAAGCGCTGCAAAAACTATTTACGAGTTCAAACTATGTTGTGTTCATAGCACTTGAAATGAAATAAAAAGTCAATATTAGCACTATTTTAATATTTTATTTGTTCATTGATTTGATTTTTCCATCATCGTCATCATCTCCCTAGCGTTATTCCGTTTTCACAGGGTCCGCCTACCTAACCTCACGATTTGACAGGTCCGGTTTTTTTTTCAGAAGCAACAGCCTGTCTGACCTTCCGTCTCGAAGGAAAAAGATTTGTGTTAGGGTTCGTAATGTTTTTTTTATTATTTAATTATTATTAGATTATATAACTTAATAACAGACGGAATAAAGTCGTGATTCTGTGTCACGACTTCATTATTTTTAATTTGGAACTGGCATAATATTTCTTTTGTTTTTATTTTTGATTTATTCTTTTTCGAACGGGAATGTTTTCCCGCCTTAACGGTTAGGATAAAGGTTCTATAAAGAGTATCTCACCTGGTCTTGGTTGTGCAACCAAGACTTCCACACTTTTTTCATCAAGCAAGTTTTGGTCTAGGCGTAAATATTGTAAATCTTAACTTAGTTTCACGTGTATTGTAACAAGACACACTATTGAAGTTGTTAACCTACTGTAACATGTAAGTATAAGCCCCTTGGGCATTACGGACTATTAGAATAGAAACTTTGCTATGTGTTTATGTTAACATATTTATGTTAAGTATGGTCAGGGACGAAAACTGAAACTGTTACGTTCTTCGTTGCAACTAACGTTAAGCAACAAAACACGTAACAGACAAACACACACACAGCAACATTTTTATAATTATAATAAATAATAATAAAAATCTGTATTTTCTCTTCACAAAGGTAATATAAATTTTTGTAATTATTTCTTTTTATTTTGGTCCAATAAAGTGTATTTGTATTGTATTGTATTGTATAACTTATTAAATCTTAACTAGTGTAATGATCTTTTGTACCACTCTAGAGCGAATAAATTTTATTTCATTTTCATCTCATCTCACCTCATCTCATCTCATCTCATCTTGTAAGTATCAGGGTCTGGGTGCAGGTTATTTTTTCTTGCCTTTTGCTGTAGAAACGTTGGGCCCATGGGGTCCAGAAGCACGTCAGTTTTTAAAGACAATTTCGGCTCGCCTCATCGAGGCAACTTCCGACCCTAGAGCAGGCAGTTATTTTGCCCAAAGGGACAGTTTGGCGGTGCAGAGGGGCAACGTGGCCAGTATTCTGGGGACTTTGCCTCGATGTGGTAAGCTGGAGGACATTTTGTATTTATAGCTTTTTATCCCTTTTTTACGTTTTGTTTTTAATAATATGTGTGTTGTTACAATTGTAGTTGGATGGAATGTACTTGTTTATGTATTTTTATTTAATAAATAATTGTTTACTTAGTTAAGAGACTTTTTGTAATTATTTCTTTTTATTTTGGTGCAATAAAGTGTATTTGTATTGTATTGTATTGTATTGTTTATGCATCTCATCTCATCTCATTTCATTTCATACTGTAGTGCATTTGTGAGAGACTGGTGTCTATACTAGATGTGACCCTGTGTGACCAGGCTCCCAACCTCTTATGGAACTCCTAGTTTATAACCTTAGAAATATAGGAATGTGAAGCTAAAACAAAAACATAAAATATCAAAATTGAGTGGTACTCAAAAGAAGTATGTAAAGTAAACGTAAAGATTCTGTGTGTATGTGTGTGTGTGTGTGTGTGTGTGTGTGTGTGTGTGTGTGTGTGTGCGTGTGTGTGCGCGCACGTGTGTATGTACCCGTATCTGTACATACACACGTGCGCGCCCGCAACGCGCATAGCGCGCGTCACGTGTGCGTCAAGCTAGCGGCCTCAAAAAAAAAAATGGGCACGAAAAAATAATTTGACCATACCAAAAAATAGTACTCTTATTGAAAAAAATAGTACCTGTTGTAAAAAAATTAGTACCATCACGGTTCTGGATTTATAGCCATGTTTTATTGCACTTGCTAGCTTGACGGTGAGCGAAATTTGGCGAGAGTTAACGACAAGGTCTTTCGCTTTGATTTAAACGCCAAAAAATAGTATCGAAATAGTACTCACCCCCTGCAAAATACCGAAAGTAGTACTTCAACGGTTCCAAAGTTATAAAGGTAGTTCTTTGATCCCGCTAGCTTGACGTTTTGAAAATACCTATTATCTGGGGAATGCTTGCATACTTCAGTTTGTAACTAATGTCAATAAACTCGTATGAAATAGTACTCCCTACCATCATAATTTGGACCTGATTCTCTTTGTAGAAATATGTCAAAAAGTCATTATAACCTATGTCATACATTTATTAAGACAAGTACAGTCGCGAACAAAATTATTACACATGGTCAAGAATGTTGTCAGATTTCAGTATTTTTCCCCATTTTTGGGTAAAAATTGGTGAAGTGCCAGGGTTGTTAGATGAAAGTAATATCATTGTTGAAACTCTTTGAGTTATTCTACAAATACTGCAAATTGTTTATTAACAAACACTTCGATCCGTAACAAATTCAACATGAAGGTATAAATTATAAAATAAAACAGCAGATTAAAAATTTATTATGATGTATTAAAATCACAGATTGTTTTCGATAAGAACTAGACCCATGCAGCCATTTTCTATTAAAATTAGTGCATATGGGTGTATGCAATAGGATTTTTTTGTAATAGCAGCACTGAAGTGCAAAGAAATGGTAGGGTAGACCTCCAAAATGGCAATACTTACGAATAAATTGTGAGGTTATGTAATTGTCTACGTGACTGTATCAACAACAAATGTATGGCATAGGTTATGTTGATTTTTTAACATTTCTACAAAGAGAATCGGATCAAAATTATGATGGTAGGGAGTACTATTTCATACGAGTTTATTGACATTAGTTACATACTGAAGTATGCAAGCGTTCCCCAGATAATAGGTATTTTCAAAACGTCAAGCTAGCGGGATCAAAGAACTGCCTTTATAACTTTGGAACCGTTGAAGTACTACTTTCGGTATTTTGCAGGGGGTGAGTACTATTTCGGTACTATTTTTCGGCGTTTAAATCAAAGCGAAAGACCTTGTCGTTAACTCTCGCCAAATTTCGCTCACCGTCAAGCTAGCAAGTGCAATAAAACATGGCTATAAATCCAGAACCGTGATGGTACTAATTTTTTTACAACAGGTACTATTTTTTTCAATAAGAGTACTATTTTTTGGTATGGTCAAATTATTTTTTCGTGCCCATTTTTTTTTTGAGGCCGCTAGCTTGACGCACACCGCGTCACCTTAAACAAACCCTCAGCATGCAATACGCGTGTTTATCCACGACCAGTTCTACATAATTCCCAACTAATACAACCAAATCCGTTCTCAGCTACACTAATACTTCGCAATGCTGCAATGTTTTTGTATCTAACGGCTACAAATTCCATGTCACATTTACATAATCCTTCCTAAGATAAGTACCGCGATTTATAACTAAGTTAACGACCAAAGCTATCCTAGAGAAATATATTGTCTTGATAAAGTTACTTACTTTTTAAGTTATTCAAGATTTTTGTTATAAGTTACAGTTTGAGGAGCTCGGTGGCGCAGCGGTAAACGCGCTCGGGCTGCGATTGTTGAAGTTAAGCAACTATCGCAAAGGCCGGCCATAGGATGGGTGACAACAAAAAAAAAAGTTTTGCCATCTCGAGCTCCTCCGTGCTTCGGAAGGCACGTTAAGCCGTTGGTCCCGGCTGCATTAGCAGTCGTTAATAACCACCAATCCGCACTGGGCCCGCGTGGTGGTTTAAGGCCCGATCTCCCTATCCATCCATAGAGAAGGCCCGTGCCCCAGCAGTGGGGACGTTAATGGGGTGATGATGATGATGACAGTTTAAGCAGTCATAAAATGGCGTGCCAAAGACTAAAGTATGACTCAGAGGGGATGAGGTTAGCGCCAAATTGATGCCCACGACTCATCGAGCTTTCCGTTAGACCAATGTGATAGGTTGTGAGCCGTATGGTTGAGCCAACTGTGTTAGGACCCCCACGCCTTTTCTTATTCATATAAAATCCTGATCGCTGTAGATTCCTTACGTAAGTGTATCATAATGAAGCCATGAGCAAGCACACTTTTCGTAAAAAGCCGCTTAAATACACTCCATATTTGATATTATGGGGTAGATCAAACTGAGGTTTATAAAAAGCATCTCATCATTATCTTCCTAGCATTATCCCGTTTTTCACAGGCTCCGCTAACCTAACCTGAAGATTTGACAGGTCCGGTTTTTTACAGAAGCGCCTGCCTGTTTGGTCTTTCAAACTAACACAATACAGGTTAGGTCACGTACCTACCTCCAAAAATCCATTTCTCGGGAATGTGGGTTTCCTTACGATGTTTTCCTTCACCGCTGAGCACGTGATAATGATTTAAAAACCAAACATTGAATTTGAAAACAAATTCGACAATCATTGGTGTAGCCCTGTACTGGATTCGATCCTGCGACCTTAAAGTGCGAGGCAAGCTTTGTATTAACTTTATTAATTGGGCTACCACGGCTCTCAGTTTTATAATTAGCATCTCATGACATCATTATTCAGTTATTTCAAACAAGTTGCGCGCGTATACGAAACGATTGATGAATGTGTAAAAAATCTAAAAACAATGCTAATTAAAAAGAGCTATTATACTGTAGACGAATTTTTAAATGATAAGTTTTAATTTTAATACACACATTCTCTCTTCACTTCAACGTTGATGTGCCCTGCAGGGTCCATTTTATATTTCCTATGCCTATGCAACACCCCATTGTTCTACATGGAATGCAATAAACAAGGGAGAATTGAGCTACAGATGTATCTATGTCAGGATCCAAGCAGATGGAATTCCACAACCTCTACTTAAACCCCGGTTTTTTTTTTGACGTGACTTATTGTAGAATTGCCGCAAAAGGCAATAATTACTTGGCCAGATAAATGAGGAGCGCGAAGGGCTCTTACTTAGTACTAAAATTTAAGACAACGGATCTGACGCCCACTTGGGCGCGAACCTCGTTTGAGAGGATTATATTTGATAGAACTAATCGACTCGTAGGACAATAGCGCGCTAATTGAGGGATCTCTCAGGGCCTCCGTGGTCCAGTGGTTGAGCATTGGACTCACGATCCGAAGTGGTACTGTGGAGTTCGAATCCCAGTGGGGACATATCACAAAAATGTCTTTGTAATCCCAAGTTTTTAACATTGCAGACTGATCACCCAAATGTTCGAAAGTAAGATGATCCGCGCTTTGGAAGGCACGATAAGCCGGTCCTGGTTACTACTTACTGATGCAAGTACGTAGTCGTTACATGAGCCATGTCAAGGGTCTTTGGCGGCTCAATAATAACCCTGACACCAGAGTTGATGAGGGTGGTGATACTCATAACCCACACGTTAGAAGAAGAGGGCTTTTACCCGTGACCCAACAGGTCGCGCCATTAACAAAATGCATTGAATAACTACTCACCTGAGGAGTTGAAACCTTAGGCAAGATGCTTGCTTTTTGATTAAAATATTATATACAGGGTGTTAGTGACATCGTAACGAAAACTTTGAGGGATGATTCAGACCATGATTCTGAGTTGAGATCAAGTGGAATTTTCCGTCGCAAAAGTATGGATCTGAAAATAATAAAAAAACACAAACATTTTCATGAATTTTTCGACAGGAATTTCGACTTGATATCAACTCAGAATCATCATCTGAATCATCC
This sequence comes from Pectinophora gossypiella, assembly GCF_024362695.1. NCBI lineage: Eukaryota > Metazoa > Arthropoda > Insecta > Lepidoptera > Gelechiidae > Pectinophora > Pectinophora gossypiella. The sequence goes on along the minus strand of NC_065425.1, from coordinate 3,727,498 downwards.
CCCTCAGTATTCGTTACGGTGTCGTTAACACCCATGCCTGCTTGTATGACTACGTGTATGTAGTTGTATGGGGTGTAAGTGACATCGTAACAAATAGTAGGAGGTTGATTCAGGTCATTATTCTAAGTTAATATCAAGTGCAATTTTCTATCGCAAAAGTATAGACTTGAAAATAATTAAAAATAACTAAAAATAATACCTTGTATATAACTTTATCTCTCTTAAAATCTAAGTTATAAGTTTCAATCTCCGTCTATTCTTGTTCGTTTCTTTGTAACATAATACCGTTGATAATCCAATCAATATCTTCAGGTGACTGTACTTTGCAACACTATAGAAAAACCGATACACCAGCTTTTACAATCTGTATTTACGACTTCTAAGTAACTATATTACTATGTTTGCCGTAATACGTAGATTGAACATAGATCTAGGAATAAAAAATAAAGTACTTAAATTCAAGAATATTTTCATGTAACACACACACACACACGCACGCATGCACGCACACACACACACAAACACACATACATACAACAATACACACACACACACACACATACACACACACACACACACACACACACACACACACACACACAGAGGTAACACAGATACAAACAAAAGCAAGAAAGCAAGTGTAATTAATCACTATTGTCGTATTAATTATGTGATAAGAGGCGTATGACGTATCGCCAATTCCTGAGCAACTTTGTAGGAACTTGTTATTCGCATTTTGTCCGACCGAGTAGTTAATGCAAAACAAAAAAAGCTACCTAGACAATCTGACGAGACCCTTCTGGCAATCTTCTTAATTCTATGTGTTGGTAGTAGCGGTTTCAATGTGAAAGCAAACCGCGCGCAACCTCCACTGAACATAACTTGCGCCTGTAAACACTAACGGGATAGACGAAGCCCCCACTAAACCACATGCAGATTATAAGCAGATAAGCTGCATCCCTGCATCGCTATAATAAACTACGCTGAAGACTGCCTTATAAGTTTGTTAGATAATAATAAATAAATAAACAAATACTTTATAGCGGACACAGGAAATGCAAGATACAAAAAGAAAAGGAAATTGAAGAGTACAATAGGCGGTTTTACTGCTAAAAAGCATTCTCTTTCAAACAATCTTTGGGTAGAGGAAATATTTATTTTATTGAAGATATAACGGAATAGTGCATAGGAATACATGTACATACTTATAAAACACACGAGAAAAAAAGACACACTCTAATAAAGTCCCATTGCTGGGCACATGAATCCCCTCAGTCAAGCGCAGTGGGTATGGAGCATATTCCGCCATGCTGCCTTGATGCGTGTTGGTGAAGTCTTGATATTAGTGACCGATATTTTGTTAGCAAAACCTCACTGTTGCGAACTCTTCGCAGGTTTAATAATATTTTTATATGTTTTTTTTATATTTCTTCTTTTTTGATGTTTTTTGTATGTTGGTTTTGTTTCGCTCTTACGTCTTGTGTTTTTTTTTGGTGACTTTGGTGAAAATACATTAAAAATCTCTAACAAAGCTAAGTATTTGTTATTCCTTCATTTCATTTAGTAAAACAATCCACAACATATTCATCATATTCATCAGCTATCACCGTAGTTCACACTCACAATAAAGACGCCAAGTTTCAAGCCAGATAAAAATATGAATGAAATGAATTGAAAGAAAGGTTTTTTTTAATGGCGCTTACGTAGTTTTCACTGTAAGACATTGATATGCATAAAACTTTATCAAGTAATGTCTGGTACGGAACTGCAAACAGTTGCATAGCACGATCGTATTCGTTACACGTCTGCCTGAGCGATGTCTCTCATAACTCCAACTTAAGTGAGCGGTTCATTTTGTTATAGTAGGATATAAGACAACACTTCCGAGTTAGATTGAATACAGCGTGTTTTTCTTCTTGACGTGGTAGCGTGAACATTTTTCTCTATTTGCATTTCCAGAAGCATGGTAATGGTAAGTTGGATAGCCGTGGTAGCCCAGTTGGTGGAACGCTTGTCTCTCACTTTGACGTCACAGGTCGAATTCAGCACAGGCCCAACGGTCGTGGCGACTCTAGCAAAATATTTAGGTGATGCGAAAGTTCACAGTGGCGCCCCTTAAAAATTACAGTTTTTTGTCAAATAGTTTACGATCACCAAAATGTTAAATTCATTAAATCTTTGTCGTTTACGGCAACCCATTCTATTTTCTATGTAGGAGTTTTATGTGGCCACTAAGAGGTCTAATTCACAGGGCAGGTGTGGCCAATCCAGTTACTCCCATGTAAATCCGGGGCTACCAGCCAGGGGCCTTAATAAAACTTACAATTGTAAATTACAATGACAATTTGATGTACATTGCGGAGTTTGTGATCACCAATATTTTGCAGTTTCATATTAGCTATGAAATGAACACCAAATTGTCGTTGTAATTTACAATTGTAAGTTTTATTAAGGCCCCTGACTGGCAGCTCGGGATCTACAAGGGAGTAACTGAATTGGCCACACCTGCCCTGTGAATTAGACCTCTTAGTGGCCACATAAAACTCCTACATAGAAAATAGAATGGGTTGCCGTAAACGACATTTTTAAAAGATTTAATGAATTACATTTTTTTGCCTGATTTTGACCCCCCGCGTCCTCCTTCCCCCTCCACCGTCCCCCTCCGCCCCTACCCCATGGCCACCACCTAGGCCCTATAAAAGCACGCGCCACCACCTAGGCCCGTGTTTTTATGTATGTGAGTGTACGGTTTTCAAATGGAACCCTTTTCCCTCATTCAGCGTTCTTCCCTCATTCAGCGCTTATCGCTATCGATTCTCTAGGGTCGATTAATTCTTTCAAATATTTTTCCTCTCAGACGACGCCCTGAGCCGAGGTTCGCGCCCAACTGGGCACCCTCAGGCCTGTTGTCTTAAACGTTGTACCGGGTGAGAGCCTTCAGCGCTCTTCATTTGTCCGGCCAAGTAGTTAATGCCATCTGCGGCAAATCTACAATAAGTCACGACAAAAAAAAAAAACATACTGTACACAAATTGTACTGTTTTCATTTGTTATGTCTGATTGTTGAAATTTTAGTTCTGTGCAATAAAGTATATTTGATTTGATTTGATTTGAAATGGAACCTTACAATAAGCGCCCGAATTATTATCTTATGGAATGCTGATGATGCGGAAATAGATTCCATAACTCCCGCGGCTCTCGTTGACCCACTAGAACAACACGATTCTGCTCTCTCATTATTTTATTCACCAAAACAAAGCGTAGTTGTAGCGAGATACAGGTTAATTAAAAGGTTCATTTCGAGCTGTTTGTTAACAACAAAATAACATGGCGCGTTTTATTAAAATGTTCTCGTTAATTAAATTCAATGTACTATCAGTGGTGATTGTTTTAGTCATAGTCAATCAAATTGATGTTTCTTACATATATACATTCAACCACTGGACTACGGAGGTCGCGTTGGGCTTATGATCTGGAGGTTCCAGGTTTGATTCCCGGTGGGGACATATTACAAAAATTACTTTGTAAATCGTACCTGTATCATCAAATAATAACTATTTTCTTGGTCTTTGCTAGGGCGATATATTATGCTAAGGGGATGAATGTGTATAATAATTATAGTGAACAAACAGTTTGGATCATATTTCTATATTTTTATCTGACCACCTACTCTATTTTAGCTACAAGCTCCCAGACGTTTTCTACAACATCCACTTAAGGTGTGTGTAAACTACAACTATTTCTTATCTATAAATGGCTGGGACAATTTTAATAAAAGCAGGACAGACTCACAAGTCAAACAGGTACTAAAACACCTCAGCCAGTGTTCTCAGCCACATATCAATGTAAACAGCATGAATAAATGTATGTGTAAGCAAACATACCTACATTAAATTACATAGTATTTGTTTCGTTTAAACATTTTGTGAACGCTTTTATGCAGGCCCGTGTGTTTGAAAAAATCGTAAGTTTGAATAAAAGGTCATTTTAATCTTCATAAATTAATGGCCCCGATTCCTGCAGACACCTAATTTTATTTTGAGTCATACCCATCATTTTCTTATCCGCCGAAAAGGAAAGGGACGGATGATTGTCAACAAGTTAATTTTAAAATGAATGAATAACCCGTGCGAATAAAATAGGCATCTCGCTGGTATGCAATCCGTTTGACGTGTTGTCTACTTAATACTGTCGGGTTATTGGCCGATGTAAAATTTTTATACGGTTGTTTTAGATTTCTGCTTAAAATTTACGTGTATTCCATAAATTTTATGCCTGTCGGTTACCCGTCCCTTTCTTTTTCAACAGATAAGAAAATGACAGGTATAATTTACTCGTAAAATAATATTAGATGGCGTCTGCAGGAATTAGCACCAATACCTCATTGGTGCGAGATCGTTGGGCGATCTCAATTTGAGAAGCAAGCTAGTGATACTCAGTGACAACCTTTTTTATGTAATGTTAATGGAATACGTAGTACGTAAGCTCACGACTATATCCCAATTGGGGTAGTCAGAGGTACATCCATCGCAAGATAAAATGTTAATATATAGGAAATGCATTAACAATATAATTCGTAGTGTCATTTGGCCTCTAAACCATTGAATTCAATATTATAATTTAGAATTCATGTTTGGATAACAGATAATTGAATACACGTGTTTTTTTTTTCATTTGTGACTTAAGTATAGCTAGCGAGGAGTGGGTGTATATATACGTACTATACACTACTCCTTTAGGGAAACAAGCGTCATTCTTTGTGTGTAAATTAACAATTTAACATATGGGATTGATTTCTGCTTGAGTCAAGGCGTTTTTACGGCTACTAAATAGTGCACTACACATGGGTAAGCCGACATGACGCCACGTTTAATTTAGGTATAAGTTTCTGTGTTCGTTTTCCATGTAATATTAGATATAGAAAATATTTCGTGTGTGCGTTATTTGTCTTTTGATGTGATGTCATTATAATGTATTGTATATAATATATAATGTAATCCGTGTCGGTGGTGTCCTAGATAATATAATATGTTTCTTTCTTTCTTAATCTGCGCCACATTTCCTGCAATTTATGAAGAAGATCTGATGGATTCCCTTCTTTATAAATCAGTTAAAACAAATGTAAATAGTTTTCTCGTGAAAAGAATTTAACCGGTGATAAACAATCAACCTTATAATGCCACAAATTGTGTTATAAACGTTCGATGCATCGTTAAGTGGGTCGTGACTCGAGCGCAATTATTTTCATATTGTTAATCGTGCAACGTGGAACGAGAATTTCAATCAAAATCGGATTTGTTAACTTTATTTTATCATATAAATGACAGGATTTATTGCCTTCCATACCTTTTTGCTTGCCTCTCACTTTAACAACCTCCGTGGTGCAGTGGTTGAACGCTGGGCTCACGATCCGGAGGTTCCGGGTTCGATTCCCGGTGGGGACATATCACAAAAATGACTTTGTGGTCACTAGTTTGGTTAGGACATTACTGGCTGATCACCAGATTGTCAGAAAGTAAGATGATTCGTGCTCTGAAAGGCACGTTAAGCCGTTGGTGCTTACTAATGTAAGTAAGTAGTCGTTACATGAGCCATGTCAGGGGTATATGGCGGCTCAATAGTAACCCTGACACCAGGATTGATGAGGGTGGTAATCTACCTCACAACCCACACGATAGAAGAAGACTTTGAGGTCGCAGGTTCAAATCTCAGCGCAGGCGTAAACCAATGTATGTCGAATTTGTTTTGGAATTCATGTTTCGATCATAATATTCGCATTCCCGAGAAATGCATTTCGGAGGTTTTTCCCTTTGCGGGCTGGAAAGTCAGATAGGCAGTCACTATTAATGTACCTTTTATGAATAAATAACGCTGGGGAGATGATGATGGGAGAAGGTTGGTGGCATAAGGTGTTTAACACACAGAACCCGGATGGGGCACAGAAATTTAAAAACAGAATTACTTTTTTATATTTTCTTTACTCTAAAATATAATGAATAAATAAGTATAAATTAAGTACATAATCCGGGCTACTTTCAGTAGCTTCTGAAAAAAGATTTTAAACAAAAAATATATTGTTTATATTTTTCGTTTAAAAGCTTTTCTTCAAAACACTGTAAAGTTGAAAATGAATATTGTATGATTATTTTCATATTGATTTTCTTTTGCAACGGCAAACACCGAACGCCAACCGAGAATTAAAAAGAATAAGTCTTGTCAAAACAAGAAAAGATTTTTTTTACTTTTATACTACACCTGCTCAAGAATAATCTTTCTGTACAGCATTACTGTTATCCAAATTATAAGCGGGTCGAAAAAGTATAATAATATAAACTTTTTCTCCCCGCTATATACGGGTTCTACCCTTGTTAGAAATCAGTCGCTTTCTTCTCATGGTGAGCATTGTCAATTTACCATTAACGGTCTCCGTGGTCCAGTGGCTGAGCGCTGGGCTCACGGTCCGGAGGTCCTGGGTCCGAATCCCGGTGGGGACATATCACAAAAATCACTTTGTGATCCCTAGTTTGGTTAGGACATCACCGGCTGATCACCTGATTGTCCGAAAGTAAGATAATCCGTGCTTCGGAAGGCACGTTAAGCCGTTGGTCCCGGTTACTACTTACTGATTTAAGTAAGTAGTCGTTCATGAGTCATGTCAGGGGCCTTTGGCGGCTCAATAATAACCCTGACACCAGGGTTGATGAGGTTGGTAATCCACCTCACAACCCACACGATAGAAGAATAGTAACCGAATCTTTAGATTAAAATAAAAATAACATTTAATTTTCCAAAAGGTGCTTAACCCCTCACTAAGGAAAAATAAAAGGATCGGTAATGTGCTACGAAGTCTCGTAGCAACTGCTACGATCTGCTACTAAAGCGCTACGGCGTGTAAACTACATTCAGTTCCCAAAGGGATGCTCAGTTATCATTTTGCTAAAAGACGTGAAAATGAAATAGCATTTTATTTCATTTTAAATCCGTCGAATGAAATGAGTCCCTCAGGAGAGATGCATCAATTGAGCCGGTGAAGTAAGTTAACTTGTAGAGATATAAAAATTGTATATTTCATTTCTAACAATTGTTATGAGACTTTTTTGCTGAACTGGAAGTAACTTACTACAAAAATTGTAATTTAAGTATAAGTATATTATTCTTGTGAATCTGTTAAAAAAACACGCTTCTTAATCAACGCAATCCAAGGATGAGGCCAAATTTTAGCCCTAACCCGACTGCGGCGAAGCAAAAGAGAGAGTTATGTGTTTGAACGCTATGTATGTATTGTGAGTATGCAAGTTTGTTACCACCTTACATCATATGTCATTAGAAGCGCCATGATTGTCCGGTTATTTTAGGCTAGGCTATGTGACGTTGCGTAAAAATCAAGGTGGCGCCATCTAGAGGATAAAATCAATTTTACGTTTAATTGAAAACTGCTCTGACATGTTTCGGATAGGTTTTATCTCCAAAATGATATTAATAAAACATAACGAAACATAACATAAACAGCCTATATACGTCCCACTGCTGGGCACAGACCTCCCTTCAATCATCCGGAGGGGGTATGGAGCATAGTCCACCACGCTGCTCCACTGCGGGTTGGTGGAGGTGTTTTTATGGCTAATAGCCGAGACCAACGGCTTAACGTTCCCTGCGAAGCACGGAATCATCTTACTTTTTCGGACAATCAGGTGATTCAAGCCTGAAAAGTCCTAACCAAACAAAGGACAGTCTCACAAAGTGATTTCGACAATGTCGGGAATCGAACCCGGACCTCTAGATCGTGAGCCTAACGCTCTAACCACTAGACCACGGAGGCTGATAATAAAACGGAGGATATTAATAAAAACAAAAGTTTAAAAACTAAAACCCGACAACGGAAAAATGGAATTCGAATACGGCTAACTCCTAAACATCACTAATTGGAATAATGTCAGAGAAAATTTTCTTTGTTTCATACTTTTCAGAACGCGATTATATTTTTGATTATATAAGGTACTTCACATAAACTTAGAAACATGAAACGGATGCTCAAACCAAGTTAAGATCTCAACAGTGCACCACTTAAGTCGCAGAAAGCTGCTGAAGTATTGATAAAGATACACTTCGAGTCTCAATAGAAACTTTGCCAAGAAACTTTTGTCTGTTGGTCACCTGTAATTACTCACGACTGAAATAGCCTCTAACTATTACTGGCAAGAAGTTCCAACTGAAAGAAAAGACTCTATTGAGCGAATAGAGAACAACTTTTCGATACCTTTCCCATGGCGCGATCAGATATCGCATAATTAATAACTGGGTCACCACTCTTGCTCTTTTATTTACGTATCGGCGTCCGAAGGATACGATCCCAACGACCCGATCACATTGGTACACTCGCCATACGATTGAAGTCTAAACTATGTTCGAAAGGGGGTGAGGTAAACCTAGCTCAGACGCTGGTGGGGAGTGCAGAGTTGCCGTTCTATACGTTTCGTTTGCCTTTGATGGGTTTGCTCTTGGCCCCAGACTTGCCCGAAGGCATTACCGTGGAGCGAGCTCGCTCAGAAAGTGCCTGTTTAGTTTGGCCTTGAAAGCACCTGGGTTATATGCATTCGGAAATACAGAAGACGGCAGAGAAATCCACTCCTAAATACATGACACAAGGAGGCTTTGTCGCGCGATTCGTCTATCCTAAATTAAATTCATCCCTTGTTCGCATACCACAGTCCTGCATCGCACCGCCTGCTAGGTCGCTTACTGAAAGATAAACCGCTCAACACGAGGACCTTTTAACCTTACCTACAATTAAGTTATCGAGAATAACAAACTTTTCTGTGCGTCCGAATAAAACTGCCTCGTGGTTTCATTCAACTGAAATATATTATTTTATCCGGCATATAGTGATTGGACAGTTAATAAGACACGACAAATTTATTCAAAAAACATCACAGAAAGAAAGCTGGAAGGAAAGAGAGGAAGGGAAAGACCAAGAAGAGCTCACATGGAATAAATTAAAGAGAAGGTGAACGTCGTGTCTTATAAAGAAGTTAAAGAATTGGCCTTTGATAGACTTCTTCTTCTATCGTGTGGCTTGTTAGGTGGATTACGAACCTCATCAACCATGGTGTCAGGGTTATGATTGAGCCGCCAAAGGCGCCTGATATGGCTCATGTAACGACTGTCAGTAGTAACCGGGGCCAACGGCTTAACGTGCATTTTGAAGCACGGATAATGTTACTTTTTGGACGATCAGGTGACCAGCCGTAATGACCTAACCAAAATAGGAATCACTTAGTGATTTGTTGTGATTTGTACCTATCGGGAATCGAACCCGGTACCTCCGAATCTTGAACACAACGCCCAACCTTTGGACCACAGAGGCCGTCAGTTTGATAGACAAGAATGGAGAATACTACACCGACAAGAACGTGGCTCTTAAGTTAATGAAGGTGAAGTATTGGTTGACCAAGATCTCGTGGCGCTTAATCAACATTGATAGGAGTGTGCTGGTGTGCATCATCTCCACACATTCTCTATTTCGCCCACATTTGGGTAAGATTTTCATCAACAAAACCTCGTAATAGATCTAAGCAATTAGTAGAATTAAAAAAACTCATCAAAACTAATACAAAATTCCAAGAAATTGATCCTTCCGCGTTTACTCCCACTAGTTAATAACAAAGTTTCTTGGAGACGGAAACTGTTAAGGATTAGGTAATTAAATATTAAAAAGTGTGGAAGTTTGGATATATTTGGTTGAATATAATGAATATAATAATATATACTTTATTGCACTTAACAACTAGTTACATCACAAACAAGAAATGGACGTTTACAAGGGTGGACCTATCTCTAAGAGAGATCTCTTCCAGCCAACCCAGAGGTAGTATTAGAGTAACTGAGTAATATAAGGAGCGGGAAAATAAAATGGCGTCGTTCTTGCACTCCATTTTGTTTCTATTCTTTTATGATAAAATATGTGGCCAGCTAGCTAAATTGTTACACACCGTTTTCGCTAGATGGCGCTTGTCTGTGACATGCTGCCACCACCTAGGTGTCCTACAGCAAGTATCAGTTATCTGAATTCCAGACCCGGAATTGTTACAAATTAGTCACAATCATTTGTTAAATAGGTAAGTAAATCAATACTAGTACCCAGTATGTTTTATATATTTTCTGGTTAAGCACTTTTCAAGCCCTCTCAAGTTATTTTATGATACGTATAGATACATACATAAAGTCACGCTTATTTCTCACCGGGGTAAGCAGCGACTATGGAATTCCATTTGCTTCGATCCTGACACACTTCTCTTGCTTCCTCTACATTCATCAATCGCTTCTTACACGCACGCCGGTTCAGAGGAGATCTTACTGAACCTTTTCTAAGGATGTACCTATATATTATGTATTATGTTGTCTCATTGCGGCAACTGGCGATCCGAGAGCTGGCAGTTATTTTGTGCAGAGGATAGGCCTGGCAGTTCAGAGAGCAAATGCTGCCAGCGTTTTTGGCGCTCTGCCTCAGTGTGGTGCGCTGGAAGAGATTTTCTATTTATAATAAGCTCGTTGGGTGACCACAATAAAAAAGTTTTCATCTCGAGCTCCTCCGTGCTTCGGAAGGCACGTTAAGCCGTTGGTCCCGGTTGCATTAGCAGTCGTCCGCACTGGGCCCGCGTGATGGTTTAAGGCCCGATCTCCCTATCCATCCATAGGGAAGGCCCGTGCCCCAGCAGTGGGGACGTTAATGGGCTAATGATGATGATGATGATGATGATGAATAAGCTCATATTGTTATTATTGTTATTTTTAGATCATTTTTTATTATCATAAGTTTTCCAATTAAATTATAATAAACATATATTACTGGTTTATACCTATATATTTTACAATTTAAGCAAATTAGGTAGAAAACTCTTTTGGTATTTTCGTATGTTATTTTATTGTAATAGAAAGGGATTACATTTATAAAATAGCTGGTAGACAAATGACAGATGGTGGGACGCTCTGGAATATTCTGGAACAATATATTTTGCGACTGGCTGCCACACAAGATGGCATGACCCTTGTCAACCGAAATTCCAACTGACCTCTTGTAAATCTTAAATAATTATTTTTCAATCTCTGTTTTTGCGAGATTATAGCGAAATAAAAACGCAGAGACTTACCTGCAGATATAAAAAAATAATATCATTCTCTAAATCTTAATTCTTGAATTATCTTTTTTTTGACGAGACTTATTGTAGGTTTGCCGCAAATGGCATTAACTACTTGGCCGGACAAATGGAGAGAGTTGAATGAACAAAATTTAAGACAACAGGCCTGATGGTGCCCAGTTGGGCGTGAGCCTCGGCTCAGGGCGTCGTCTGATATCGAATTATCTGGTAACGAGAATATAATATATCCGGGAAAATCCGATTCAGTATACTATGTAGTCTTTCGAACATGATGGATAAATTGTCAATTGTCCATCCATCCATCCTGTCCACACTGTTTGAATCATCTGATAAAGATGTAAAGGCCTGAGATGAAGCTTCATTACCATATACCATAGGACTTCATATCAACATTACTTCATCATAAAATAAAGAATACTTAGTAATACATATAGAAATGAACCTCTCCCCTACGCACCAAGGAAAACATCGTGAGGAAACCCACATTCCCGAGAAATGAATTTTCGAAAGTGTGTGCCTGTATTTGGCTGTCTTTCCTTCCGCGGGTTGAAAGACCAGGCAGGCAGTCGCTTCTGTATAAAACTGGACCTGTCAAATCTTTAGGTTAGGTAAACGGACCCTGTGGAAAACGGGATAATGCTAGAAAGATGATAATGACTTTTTTGTCATGTTATTGTAACTCCTAAATATAAACTTGTAAAATTAGTTTCATTGAACAAATCCAGCGTAATAAGGGATTAGCCTGCGAGGAAATGTTATCAGTTCAATCCTTTGTGGATTTAAAATAATCCTAATTGGGTTCAGGGTTTCGAAATTCAGTCAACTGTAAACAGTATTTTGTTAAAATAAAGGCCGTGGATTTAGTTACATAAAGCGGTGGATATCCTTATATTTTATTATTAGAATATTTAGCCACACTGCCTACTGCTGCGGGGATTCACACGTGTTGCTTTGTCATAATAAATAATAATATATAAATACTCTACAGGCGGATGGTTCTGACGAACGAAGTTTAATAAGATATAGAAATGTTTACTCATGATAAATAAAATGTCACTCAATATATCCTACCGACTTTGTCAATATTACTAACATTAATAGAATACCGTGTTTACCTGTCTTCAAACACTCATCAATCAATAAATAATATAGGTGATATGGCTCTAAAATAAAGTGTTTTATTTTTTTGTAAATAAATTATATTTTCTCTATTTATCGCTTCTGTGAAAAGGCACAGTGGTCATATGGTTTGACAGCTTGCTTGGTAACAGACTTGCACTAATGAGTTAGTAATTTATTTTAAAATTCAGTTTTTACTAAGACATTAGGCTCGACCATTATAGACGGCAATACGGCTTATCATATATATGATGGTGGTCTAACAGAAAACTCGATGACGTTTGGGTACTTAGTTCATCGTGCGATGGATGTACCTCTGACTACCCCAATTTGGATACAGTCGTGAGCTTACGTTATGTTTTCTATTTATATACTCGTTAGTCCTTTCCGCATAAAGAGGTTGATATACGCTGGCTGGTGTGATGATGAGGAGGGTGGATAAAAGGAAGAGAAGATTGCGAAAAGATAGACGAATGGCGACCGGTGGGTTTTTTTTTCAATTTTAAAAGATAAGCGTGTTAAATCTAAAAACTAAAAATAAACAAGTTAGCGGTTTTTAAGGATTGTTTTAATATTTTTTTTGAATTATGGCGTTGACAGTTAGGTACATTCCGAACGTCGATTTCGAAAAGGCCACATCGAAGCAATTCACCTAAAAAGCAATATTGCTTTTTGATATTTGCGCATATAGAAGTAAGTGCGCAATGCACACAGATGTCAAATAGCAATATTGCTTTTGTTGAATTGCTTTATTGTGGCCTTTTTAATTTCCCAGTTCAAAATTAAATTTCTTTCCTTTATTTTTTTTCTATTTTTAGTAAGTATTTGTAAATTGTTATTTTAGCTAAAACTATACTTACGTTTTTATAAAATACTTGTAATATAAATATTAATAAGAAACGCCAAAAAGCTTGCAGTGTATCCGAACATTCTGAACGCACAAATTTTCGTGGATCGTTGAACACCGTGTGTAGAGCGTATTGAATGAATGTAATCAAAATAATATTCTGTCAGTCGAAAATAAATGTTCATTCAAACATTTAAAAAAATGTTAGTGAAGAAAATAACAATCGTTTCTATCATGTCCCATTCCACAATTTTTGAGATGTCTTTGGATTTTCAATGACTTTAGGTTCACCACGATATTTTTTAAATTATAAGCTGAGAAATCGTAAAGGACGCGCGATCGTAGAAGATGAATAAATATAATATTATAATATGCTTATCTCCATTCTTGTCTATCATAGACCAATTCCTTCACTTCCTTATAAGACACGACGTTCGCCTTCTCTTTAATCTGATAATATGCTAAGTACTTATATTAAAAACAATGTTGGATGTTGTCAACAGAAGGCCTTTAGACGACTTGAGTAAAAAAAAAACTCTGTCAAATGTAACCTGCTTATACATTGTTTTAAGTTTACGCGGTTATTATCATAATTAAAGCACATAATAACGGGTTCTTACCGCGTTTAAATGGGGATATGAGACTCCCGAACATTCCGATATCAAAAACATAAACAAGCGGCAAAGAAAGAGGGTAGACAGATATGTCTGCCCGTAGAAAATTATGGATCTACCTACTCCGCTCCAATCTCATCAGTCATCCCGTGATCATGGCACTTGAAACAGTGTCGAAATATCGGGAGTCTCATATCCCCATTTAAACGCGGTAAGAACCCGTTATTATGTGCTTTGTAACCTGCTTGCCCAACCACCTCCGTCAAAGAGCAGTGAAACAGTACATTGAAGTATGCTCTATACCCTCTGCGGTTGATTGAAGGGAAGCCTGTGCCTTATACGTCTGTTTCAGACGATTTATGACGTCATTGCCTCGAAGAAATGCACTTTCTTTCATGGCTGTGCAAGCCAATCCTAGAGCGGCAAACTCTACCGCACACTCTGCAGGAGAAGTCTCCAACTGGTGGATTGTTGTCGGTTTGATGGCGTTTCATTCTCCTGCTCGCCAGTGTGTCAAACCAGGTGTATTACCGGTTACCGGGAAGGGAAGCCTGTGCCAAGCAGTGGGATATACAGTGTGGTCCTAAAGTTTACGTTCAAAATAAAAAAAATAGATAAAGGGGTACAAAATGGGCCTATATCTCCTAAACCCTAAATAATCACTGAACATACACGGGTCTGGTAGCCAATCAGCCCCTTTATTATTATTGTTCATTTTGAACGTGAACTTATGTGCCACTCTGTATAGGTACCTAGGCTCGCCAAGTATTCCATTTTCATTTGAAAGTTCCAAATTCGATTTCAAGCATGTATTTCAATAATGATTGAATAACCATTCGCTTCTGTAACGAATCGATTTCGAGTTCTGGCACAAGGCTATTGAAGTGTATTCGATTCGATTCAAAGTTGAAATCGTTTTGTTGGCGAAGCAATATTGTATTAGGTATGTAATAAGTTTCATTGCGATACACTCAGTGATAATCGAATATATTTTGCTCAAGTCATTTCTTGCAACATTAATGTCATAAATAACTTTTAATGATTTTTTTTGCTCTGGCAATATTATTCTAACAGTGCCTGTTTTCCAAGCTCTTCTTAATAATAATTATTATTGTTAATAATGTCCTAGTTTACAAAATTATCTTATTAGGTACTAATCATAGTTAGTCAAATGATTATCATGTGGTCAGCGGTGAAGAAAAATATCGTGAGGAAGCCCACATTACCGAGTAAATATGCGTTTCGGAGGCATGTGACCTAACCTGTATTGGATTTTCCCTTCGTGAGTTGAAAGGTAATACAGGCAGTTACTTCTGTAAAAACCATCATCATCATCTCCTTAGCATTATCTTGTTTTTCTTATTTTTTTTTTTTTTTTGACGTGACTTATTGTAGATTTGCCGCAGATGGCATTAACTACTTGGCCGGACAAATGGGGAGCGCTGAAGGCTCTGTGTTTTTCTTAGAATGCGCTTATCTAATATGAAGATTTGACAGGTCCGGTTGTCTACTTTGGGTTGTGTAATCTTTAGGTTAAGTAACGTGTACACTGATCCTAGTTCACAAAATACAGTCAGCTATCCGTCACAACCGATGGATTTTTATTTACCTCATATCCAACTGACGCATCCCAAAACACACAAAACACATGATGAAATATATTATGTTCATAGCATTTCCCTTATTCGCTAGCAAACGATAAAGTAAATGATCATCCTTATGAGAGAATATTGTTCATCCCAACTATTTATCTTGGAACAGGGTACTGAGGAGTGAATAATGACCTCACAAACGTTATAGTTTGGAAGGTACGACTATTACTGTGATGAGAAGAATGATCGCTCTGAGATGGCGGGCAATTGATGTAGGTAATTTTACAAGATCTAGTTTTATTTTTGCAGGTGTATTATTCTTGCAGCTCATGAACTTTTGGTTACCTCGGACACTCCATATAAAAATCACAATCTTACCGTGAGCCGCCTTACCCCTTGCCATAGACCAAAAAATAATAATATATAGAACGCAAACTCTCCGGTCCCCACCAGCGGCTGAGCTATGTTTGCCTCACCCCGTCGAACTTACTTTAGTCTTCAATCGCATGGACATCAGACATCACACACACACAGATGTGTAGTGTATGTGTAATACAAGGTGTTTTGTATGAAGTGTCCGGGGCGTGTTCTTGCTTACAATGTAAAGAAAGAAATAAAAGAAGAAAATAGTTAGTATTAGATGACGCCACAGCTACGATAATAAAGCTTAAAAATACTATAATATATAAATAAATACATAATCATCCTCCTAGCATTATCCCGTAACAGGGTCCGCATACTTAACCTAAAGTTTTTTACAGAAGTGACTGCATGTCTGACCTTCCAATCCACGAACAGAAAACCAGTCCAATACAGATCTCTCCGATACCTCCGAAAATGCATTTCTCGGGAATGTGGTTTTCCTCGTGATGTTTTCCTTCACCGCTGAGCACGTGATAATCATTTATAATCGACAAATTCGACATTCGTTGGTTTAGGCCTATGCTGGATTCAAACCTGCGACCTCAAAGTGAGAGGCAAGCGAATTCTAATATTATAAATATAAATACATAATATCAAAAACAAAGAGAATATTGGTCAAAATAATCGTATGGCGGTGGCGGACGTCCTTAATAAATGGACCTCACTCAACACAACCCGCGGCGTCAGCCTGATACCGCGAGCCAAGCCAAGTGAGTCACATTGCGATCTATATGTCTAGACAGACAGTACGTGCGCACTCCCTCACTCCTTATCCGCTTACGGATTGAATTGACTAAGTGGCTCCCATTTATTGAGGAGTTGTGAGGTATATTAAGCTCGCTCCAAGACCGTATTGGTAGCGGAGAGTGTCGCACACAGATGTTGATGTGCTCTGCCTGGTGTGTAGAAGATGGTAAAGAATACAGCGACTTTGAGTTGACCACGTTGTTTTATTAAATTAATTAGGCACACACAATAATAATTTACGTAATTACACTGTTCGTTGATCGTAGAAGAAGAAGGAAAAAAGTATTGCTATTTTATGGATTAAAAAAGTAAAAAATAAAAATTTTTTGGATGTTGCCAACAGAGAGTGTCTCTTCTATAATGTAGCATTAATACTTATTCTATGATTGTGGTTAGAGGTGCTGATTTTGTTCCGTATGATTGCATGTGTGTTTGTCATACCAAAAAAAAATCGATCTTCTCTCGTGTGGGTTGTGAGGTGGATTTCCAACCCCATCAACCCTGGTGTCAGGGTTACTATTGAGCCGCCAAAGTCGGAAATTCGATGATTTTCAGAATGAGGTACTTTTCAGCTTACGTTCACTTAAAATAAAGTAAAGAAGATGGCTTAAGTAGATGGCTTTATTCAGATTTAATTCGATAATTACCTATTGTCTCATTATTCGGGCACATAATTAATCAAAAATGCAATGTATATAGTATATAGTGCAATGTGTAATTGCTATTTAGCAATAAGGCCGCCTATTGTACTTATGTTTTTATTCGTATGTTTATGTCCTTTGTATATGTCGTTGTGCAATAAAGTATTATTGATTGATTGATTGATTGATGAATGTATTGGCAAAAGCGTATATAAAAATAATAGTTCCTTGATTTTTGGATCAGATTGTGTAGGTATAGAACTATGTTGCTACCTATATTGCTTTTCTTTGTTTCGATAAGAATAATAATGGGTGGAAGATGTGTTGTGCCTGGGTGTTATAATAAGGGTCATGATTTATACACAAAAACAAAGATAAAAGATGCATAGGTCTGGTTATCTATGAAATTAGAATGTTAAACATTGTACATTGTACAGCTCCATCTATTTATTATTTTTTTTGGAAAACGTAGCCTGGAAAGTCTCTCATTCAGTTTATAGCTACTAGGTTTGAAATAAAATCTAAATAATGGATAACAGGGCGGTTAAAATGGCCACATCGAAGCAATTCATCGAAGAAAGTAATGTTGCAATTTGACATTTTGCGCATATAAAAGTAAGTGCGCAATGCAAGCAAATGTCAAATAGGAATATTGCTTTCTTAGATGAATTGGGTCGTGTACTAGGTTCAAATTAAATTATGAAATTCTGATTACTAAATAAAGACACATCTAAAACTAATGAAAAACATTTTCTTTTTTCTATTTAACTTATTTATGAATTTTAAACAAGAAAAACGTAATAATAAGTGCGATATTTTATCACGTTTTTCTATGACGTCACAGTGTGCTTTTTCAAACAAATTCCATAGTAATTTCGTGTTTTGACGTTTAGTAAAAAGTACCTGATTTGACTAGTTGGAAACTAGCCTATTGCTTAACTCCCCAGACTTGTAACACATTTCACATATCTTCATGTAGTAAAAACGGTTACCGGCCCAACGACTTCACATCAATTCTTCTACGTTTTACAGGATGTAAGGAACGTTTTAGGTACAAAAAAATGTACGCTAAATTGTCACTCGTCTGATTGATCGTTTCGAATGACGCTCAAGTTAGGTATCAATCAATATAATCAACCCATCAATCAACTAGCCGATCGACAGACACTAGTCAGCAGTATACTTTTAAGAGACTGTACTTGACTTAAGTTGCTGAACTTTCTTGTAGAAGATAGAGCGACTTAAATAAACTTATCTTAACCATGTCAGGAGCCTTTTACGGCAATGCTACAGAAACAAAAAAAACATAAAATGCCGTGCTAGGGATGCACTTTAAGCTTATTGATGTAGTTAAGTAGACGTTATATGAGGAATGTGAGTGGTATATGGCGGCTTAATGATAGCATTGATGTAAGAGTTGGTAAAATCGATCATTGATCTCACAAACCACACAAGAGAAGAACTTCTGTATTTTTGTCTAATGGTCTGGGATTAAAGACAAAATATATTCAACTAAAAAATCATCATATCTGTAGCATTATGACGTTTTTCACAGGGTCCGCTTACCAAACCTGAAGATTTGACTGGAACATTTGATGATAGAAAAAATCATTTCGCTATGGAATTTCTAGTGAAGTGAAAACTCAAACTCAAAAATCTTTTTTCCTGTGGTAACATAGTTACACTTCACATCGTCAATTTTGATATAAGTAAGGAAAAGGTTTTTATTGAAGTCTATGATCTTCCGGTACAATGTAACAGCAAATACTCAAGTCTACTATAAGTCGTGTCAGGACAGTTTCCTGTCCGTTTTCCCAAGAGGCTAGTGACTATACCCACTCCAAATATTTTTTTGGCCTCCTTTTTACCAAAATAGGAAGCAAGCAAAAATTTACATTAACTAATTTTTACTTTTTAGTTGAAAATTTGACCGTGATAGCCCAGTTGATAGAACGCTTGCCTCTCACTTTGAGGTCGTAGGTTCGTATCCAGCACCTAAACAAATGATTGTCGATTTTGTTTTCGAATTCATGTTTGGATTATAAATGATTATCACGTGTTCAGTGGTGAAGGAAAACATCTGAAATGCATTTTTGGGAAGTATGTGACCTAACCTGTATTGGGCTGGTTTTCCCTTCGCGGGTTGGAAGGTTAGACAGGCAGTCGCTTCTGTAAAGAAACCGGACCTGTCAAATCTTCAGTAAGGGGACCTTGTGAAAAACGGGATAATTCTAGGGAGATGATGAACAGTATTAGAAGATAATAAGTGGATAAATAATACAGTCATCATGTTACCTAAAGGAATTACCTAATGGTCCTCAATTTATTTTTACAGCAGAATGCGTTTTAAGTTCTCACTTTTAAGCATTAGTATAAAATACTATAATAAATAGTCTCATTTAAAAAAAAGCCTTATAAATACATAATACGGAGCATTGAATGAATAATGAATTAATGAGCAATTAATGATGAATGTAGGAAGAGAAGTATGTCAGGATCGAAGCAAATGGAATTCCATAGTGTCTGATTGTTTATTTTATTTTCTTCAGGGAGCTCACACTGTACGTGGTTTTACCTCGGTGGGAAATATTGTATGTATGTAAAACAGAGCAACATAGAACCTCCTCCTTTTTTGAAGTCGGTCAAAACCGATGACACTTTATCTAAACTATTCATTGCAAAAGTCAAAAGCGTCTTGCATAATACTGAATAATAATTACAGTAAAGTTAAATTGAAAGCAACGTTTTGGAATTCATGAGTTTGTTTTAGCCAAAACGAATTCATCTAAATCTGTTTGAAATTAATTTTGTCCCTGCAACGAATTCTTTGAGGCGGCAAAAATAAATAGTTGCTTTGGTAAAGTGGATGTGAATTTCTCGCATTTCTAAGGTTCTTTCGGAGTGTTTAATATGTTACGGCGCGACGTTTATATTTGCATTGGTATTTGCTGTATTGCTTATACGATGGGAGGAAATATTTAAATAACAAAAAAACATGTTCAGCTGTTTACCTTCTCTCCACCACCTATCTATTTTAACATCTCTCCTAGTGTTATCCCGTTTCTCACAGGGTCCGCTTACCTAACTTGAAAATTTGACAGGTCCGGTTTTTTAAACAAGCGTCTGCCTCTCTGACCTTCTAACCCGCGAAGGAAAACCAGCCCAAGACAGGTTAACACATGACCTAACTCAAACTCAAAAACATTTTTATTCAGTTGGTAATATAATTACACTTTTTTACACACCTAAAATATAGTTTTTGAACATCTAATCCGTCTAAAACTACTGCAGCTGCTCACGTCCTGTATAGCCGAGCAAAGTATTCTTCTACTCCTATCATGTGGGTTGTGAGGTGAATTACCAACCTCATCAACCTTACATCAGTAAGTAGTAACCGAGACCAACGGTTTAACGTGCCTTCCGAAGCACGGATCATCTTACTTTTTGGAGAAACAGGTGATCAGCCTGTAATGTCCTTACCAAACGAGGGATTACAAAGTGGTTTTTATGATATGTCCTCATCGGGATTCGAACCCTGGGACCTCCGGATCGTGATCCCAATGCTCAACCACTGGACCACGGAGGTCGGTATTTCAAAAGCTAAGTATTTATTGCAAAAGACTGAGTCAAAGAACTAGACTGCAAATGTCACTCGCTATCCGCTCTCAGTTAATACTCATAGTTTCAACCAACAAACTACTCAACTTACCCATTCTGAACTCTCTCCTTTCTCGAACGAATGCCACACATAGTTCAGTTAAAAACTCGATCTAGAAGAAACAACTTAGCAATTATTTTGAATGAACTGCATAAGTTGAACAAAGTCGAGAGAATTTTGCAAACAAAGTGGGTATTGGAAATTCTGGAGCTGAAAAGAGGGTACAGTTTTTAAGTTTTTGCTTGAAAGTCCTTTGTAAAGAGAAATGTAAATCTGCTGCTTATAAAGCGAGGGTTGATTTTTTTTTAGTCTAAGTTGCAAGAGCAATATTTTCACTTGATCTAGCTGTTGTGACCGGATTTTTTGGCACCAAAAATCTGTGAACCATTTTGAACCACTAACCGCTTTATTACACCACCATTTATCTGGCCAAGTAAGGAATGTTATTTGTCGTTAAAAAACTTAGTAACTTTGTTCCATAGGCCCGAACAAAACATAAATTTTATTTGTTACTATTGGCTGAAACTAAATTAATTAATAGTCTTTATGCCGGGTAACATTACAAATACTCTATTGCACGAATAGGAAATAACAATACAAAACAAAAGACAAATATCAAAAGTACAATAGTAGGCCTTGTTGCTAAGTAGCAATGTGTTACACGAGGCATGTTATGTGCCTGGGTGCTATAAAAACAAAAAACATTAAAGATAGATACAATTACAAGTACATAGACAGCCTCCGTGGTCTAGTGGTTAGAGCGTTAGGCTTACGATCTGGAGGTCCGGGTTCGATTCCCGATAGGGACAATGTCGAAATCACTCACTTTGTGAGACTGTCCTTTGTTTGGTAAGGACTTTTCAGGCTTGAATCACCTGATTGTCCGAAAAAGTAAGATGATTCCGGGCTTCGGAGGGTACGTTAAGCCGTTGGTCCCGGCTATTAGCCGTAAAAACACCTCCACCAACCCGCATTGGAGCAGCGTGGTGGAGTATGCTCCAAACCCCCTCCGGTTGATTGAGGGGAGGGCTGTGCCCAGCACTGGGATGTATATAGGCTGTTTATGTATGTATGTACAAGTACATAAACTACGTAATAATAATAGAATTTGTAATAGAATAGAAAGGACACAACACACAAAACCAAGACAATAACATCATTTACAATTTACACAAATCAATTACAAAAAAAATCAAATCAGATGTGTGTCGAAATGATCATAAGCTGGTGGTGGTGCTAACGGTAATAATAGACAAATAACTACCAGATACGTTAGAAGCCATTACCCAGGCATTTTATCAGCAAGCAGTAGTCAAACATAATCGTCAAAAGAATCTTACAAATCTCCTCTATTAGAGATGTTTATTTATTTATTTTTATTTTATTTATTAAATTCTTAAATAAAAATAAATTCTTACATGTATTACTAAAGATGTACAGAGATGATAATTAAGCACTGTGAAACGTCTGTGTGCAAAGACTGAAATATCTTAGTGGTTTTGTAAAGGAATCTGGTCGACAAACTTGCCAAAGAAAAGGGAAGAAAATCTACAAAATACAAGAAGATTCCCAGCACTGACTCTATTACGGAACTGTGTGAAATTAATACTGGAATTCCATGGAATTTGCATCAACAGGATGGGGTAAGTTACAAGCGGCAATATTTTACAGTCTCCTTCTTTCGTGGGTGCTGTGATGCGAATGACTGCCCCAACCCTGGTGTTAGGGGTATCAGACCAAAGACCCCTAACAAATCTGACAAAGTAAATAGTAGCCAAGTTGTTAACGATTATGATAATATACAGGGACTATGCTAAAAAGGTAGGGGGTTGAAATGTCACTTTATGTCAATTCCATAATTATATTTTAGTCACTATCACCAAACACTTCAGGACCCAGATACCGACCCCGCCGGCGTGATCCGGCGACTTCCCTCAATCAGCGCTTATCGCTATCGACGATAATTCTTTCAAATATTTTTCCAGGGTCGATTAATTCTTTCAAATATTTTTCCTCTCAGACGACGCCCTGAGCCGAGGTTCGCGCCCAACTGGGCCCCCACAGGCCTTTAGTCTTAAACGTTGTACCAGGTGAGAGCCTTCAGCGCTCCCCATTTGTCCGGTCAAGTAGTTAATGCCATCTGCGGTAAATCTACAGTAAGTCACGTCCAAAAAAAATCTGTTGATTGTCATAATCATTTGCAACTTAAATGACTAAAAAATGATTTTCGAAGCACAAACACATTATACTAGACATATTGTCACAAAAAATGTTTTTTTATAGAATATAGTATTAATAAATACTTTAAATAGACAGTCGCTTCTGTAAAAACCGGTTAAGTAAGCGGACCCGAAGCTAGGAAGATGATGATAATGAATAAATATTTTGAAGTTGATTATTAGTTAGGTAAATTGGGAGCAATTTCGTCTTGCTTAGCGCGCTCGAATATTTCATGAGCGTAATAGCATTTATTTGAATTATTTGAAAGTTGTGAGGGCCGGACCGAATGCAGCCCGCGAGGTCACTGCGACCTTGACAGATCTATTGTGACCTTAAATCCCTACATTTAAATATCCTCCTCTAGACCGATCCGTTCGAATAGATCCAACGTCTTTTTGGGAGAAAGCTCCATGACTTCCTGGGGGTCCATTATGTGGCCCCCAAGTGTACGGCTTCTACTATGTATGAGAGCCTCACAGCTGTATAGCAGATGTAGTGGCGTCTCATCTTCCCCTAAGCAGAATCTGCATAGAGGAGACTCGGTCAGCTCCATTTTGTGTAGGTGCTTATTGAGTCTACAATGCCCTGTGAGGGCCCGTATCAACAACCTAACCTGCCCCCTAGTGAGAGTAAGGATTTTTGATGATAATTTCTTAGAAAAAGGTCTAATCAGCTGCTTTGAATGTTTAGCGTAATAGCATGATAATATTGTTGTATATTTTATTATGACAAGAAATATTTCTTTTACCACAAGTCATAATTTTCATTGGAGTTAAAATGTAGTGGAACGCGGACTGCAGCAAGATTTTGACGCTCAAACGAAGATATTATTCCTTTTGAGAGCTCATTTAATTACAGAAATACGACGTACACAGCCAGGGAGCTGGTGAAAGGATAAATTTGTAGAGGTACGGAAGTGAGTGCAGGGGAGATAGAAACGCCACATCAAAGCAATTCATCTAAAAAAGGAATATTGCAATTTAACATTTTCGCAGTCGTTAATAACCACCAATCCGCACTGGGCCCGCGTGGTGGTTTAAGGCCCGATCACCCTATCCATCCATAGGGAAGGCCCGTGCCCCAGCAGTGGGGACGTTAATGGGCTGGTGATGACATTTTCGCATGTAAAAGTAAGTGTGCAATGTTTCACTAATGGAGATCCTTTTTTTTTATTTTGGGCGCCTCCATTGTGTATTTAATGTCTGTATTATTTGTCTTCTTGTCTTTGTTTTTTTTTTTGTTCTATTTTTTTTTATTTCCTGTAATGTAAGTTTGTAAATGTGGCGTCCAATATGGAAATAAATATTTTCTTTCTTTCTTTTCTTTCTTTACTAACACTGTTCGCTCAACCATTATAGACGTCGATTCGGCTCACCAATTTTCACGTTGGTCTAACAGAAAGCTCGGTGAGATGTGGGTACTTAGTTCATTGATGGATATACCTAATGACTACCCCGTTGAGATAATATATTCGTGTAATTTATGTAATGTTAACCTTCAAAAGACAGACTTTTTATTCATCATCATCATCTCACTAGCATTATTTCGTTTTTCACAGGGTCTGCTTACCTAACCTGAAGATTTTACAGGTCCGGTTCTTTACAGAAGCGACTGCCTATCTGACCTACCAATCCGCGAAGGGTAAACCACCCGAATACAGGTTAGGTCACATACCTCCGAAAATGCATTTCTCGGGAATTTGGATTTCCTCACGATGTTTTCCTTCACCGCTGAGCACATGATAATCATTAAAAACAGCAATTACAAACAGTCGAGTACATAAAGAAAACGTGTGGTACGTAACTGAAACTTAAATGGTCCGTGTAAATTGTCCATGAAGCATACATAGTAATACTTTTACTCGAGGATACTTAAATAATTCATTCTCTCTTAAAGTAAAATCTCGGCAAACTGACACAGAAGTGTTCGGACAGAGTTTTATATCTCTTACTTTGAAAACTTTATGTACAAGCATTTTGCTCTGACACATACCTAAAAGTAAACACGTTTAATTTGCAGTTTGAAGAACATATTATTGTAACCGCGTATTTCAGTAACAGCTTTTGTGGTATAGTGGTTATACCATTGAGCTCACGATCTGAATGCCCGGGATCGATTCCCCATAGAGAAACTGCTGCGCTTTGTGAAACTGTCCTATTGGCTAACACATTGCACACTAATTCACCTGATTGTCCGAAAAAGTACCGTTCCGTGCTTCGGAAGTTACAGCATTATACCCGCTTCCTCAGAGTCCACTTACTTAATTAAAACACATAAAAACGGGTTCTTACCGCGTTTAAATGGGGATATGAGACTCCCGATATTTAACCGCGTAAACTTAAAACAATCCACTTACTTAAACTGAAAATTTGACAGGTCCAATTTTAACAAAAGCGACTACCTATCTGACCTTTCAAAACAAAGGAAAAGCTAGTCTAATTACTATTGGTCAGGTCAATCTCCGAATCATATTTTTTAGGTTAGTATGTGAGAAAAAACGAGTTATTAAATTTTTAGTATTTTATCGTCAAAAAGACTTAACACAATGACGTAATAAGACGTCGATTCAAACATTTCTGAATGGAAACAAAGAATGAAAGCCTCACTCACGCCCAACAATTGCCATAAAACGCTTCTTTGTCTTAACAATAGTTCAGAAGCCTTTCAGCAACACAATATCTTCATGGCATTCGCATTACGTCTGTCATGAAATTGCTAGTAAATGGCCCATAGTTTCTGCAATAAAGAGAAAAGTAATAAAAACAATGAGAATTCGTTTTCAACTCGTGATAAATGAATGAATGTCTATAGTTATGTTACAAGACGAATTATAAACAAATAAGTAAGTAAACCCTCCTTCCTCCCCTTCCCCCCCCCCTCACCCCCCTTTCCCGACCCTACCCCCCCGGCCGGGCGACCGCCGGCCAGCCGGCCTACGGGTGGTCACCCTCTGAACCGGTGCGCGTGTATGAAACGATTGATGAATGTGGAGGGAGCAAGAGAAATGTGTCAGGATCGAAGCAAATGGAATTCCATAGCCTCTGCTTACCCCGGGAAAAAGGCGTCAGTTTATGTATGTAAGTTGTTTTTTGTAATAGGCTCGCGTTTGACCACAATCTCACCTGATGGGAAGTGACGATGTGGTGTAGGGTGGATCACGCTTACCAAGCAATTGCCTATTCACTCTAGCCTCAAGGCTAGAGACAAAGACTCCCAGACTATAACGAGTCGGAAAAACTTAAGTGTCTGTTTGTTCGATGCGGGTCACTTTACTATATTTAAGTCGGAATCCATAAAGAAGTAAGGAAGCGCTTGCGGTCTATCTGCCTTGCGCGTGCCCCCCATAAAATGTATGTAAGTATGCAGTTGACAACTTTCTTCTTAATTGCACAAGCAACAAGACACCAGCACTTGCGGAAGGGCAACTGCGCCACACGCGTGTCTAACCTAACCTATTCTAACATTTCGTCTGTCACTTTTTACTAAACGTCAAAACACGAAATTACTACCTAATTTGCATGAAAAAGCTCACCGTGACTTCATAGAAAAAAGTGATAAAATCTCGCACTTATTACGTTTTTCTTGATTACAATTCATTTATAAATAAGTTAAATAGAAAAATAAATATATTTTCGTTAGTTTTAGATCTGTCTTTATTTAGTAACTAATCAGAATATCATAATTTATTTTGAACTTTGTATAGTCATGAGCAGTATAATGTACCCACTTTAGGACTCTGTCGCACTAAAATATTTGACGTTTAATGAGACTTACAGTTCAATTTGTCATAAAAGTTAATGTCACATGGTACTAAAGTGTATACATATTAATGGTCGTGACCGTACATGACCCATTTATATCCAGGACTTTAACCGAACGTAGACTATCTACCGTAGGTAGCATTTGCTGCGTCTGTTTGTCGAAGACGCAGCTGTGCGAGCCGCGCAGATGAGGGTGCTTTTATAAAACATGAGGCAACAGATGAGGGTATTTTATTTACACCATAGTGTCCTAGTACGCGGAGGACAGGAGTCCTAGTACGACTTTGAAATAGACTAGGTACTCTGGGCGCCATCCTACTTGCGTCAGATAGAGTACTGCGAGGCAGAAAGCAAGAGGGAAACATCTGCTCTATTTTTCCCTAAAAAGTAGCATGGAGGATGCTACACCGACAAGAGCGTGGCTCTTAAATTAGTGATGAGTGTCCTAGTGAGATGAACATAAAATTACACCTTATCGAATTCGAATAATAGCAAAATAATTACAGAATACCCAGGTATTGAAACGAAATACGAGTACGGTCACGAGTACTAATAATGTACACACCTTCAAATAATGTCACATTAACTTTTTTGACAAATGAAACCGTAAGTCTCATTAAATGTCAAATACGATAGTGCGACAGGGTTCTAAAGTGGGTACATGTTATTGCTCATGACTGTACACTACGAGCACTTCTTGTCTAAAAAACAATAAATACTCTACTATAATGGTTTCACCAATCATCACACCGGAATAGAACTTTCCACTTGTGTCGGTATTCCTTTACCTGGTAACATGTTACCATGGTCACAGTCCAATGGAATCCATCCAATGGACAAATGATTATACCAGCGACATACACGCTCATTTACCACAACCCACGAATCACGAGATACGCATGGACAAGGCGGCAGTCCAAAACAAAAACGAAGTTAGCCATATTTTTTAAATTTTAGCCAGGTTGGTTTGCCAGAAGTCAGGACCGGCGGTCACCTTTAAATGTTATTTTATTTATAAAATACGTTGGAAGCCAACGTCTGGTGATAGGCACTAGACGGCATTAAGTGGGTAGCAAATATTGAGCACCATTTCAACTTAAAATATCCGACGGACACCATCATAGAGTTATGAAGCAAAATTTATCACGCGTCACCAAGTGTTTTTTTTTTTTTGACGTTACTTATTGTAGATTTGCCGCAGATGGCATTAACTACTTGGCCGGAAAAATGCGGAGCGCTGAAGGCTCTCTCTCACCCGGTACAACGTTTAAGACAACAGGCCTGAGGGTGCCCAGTTGGGCGCGAACCTCGGCTCAGGGCGTCGTCTGAGAGGAAAAATATTTGAAGGAATTAATCAACCCTAGTGGGTCGATAGCGATAAGCGCTGAATGAGGGAGATCGTCGACCACGCCGGCGGTGTCGGTATCGGGGTCCTGAAGTGTTCGGTGTCGCGAGCTGATTGGCTGCCTCTATGGCTAGAGTAATCGGGTCGTCGGGATTGTATATTACGTCCTTCGGACGCCGATACTTTTCAGTACCGTCCCTAAGCGGAATGTATTCGGAAGCCGCAACTACCAGGGGATTTGGGTGGTGCGGAGCAGAATCGAAAAAACGTTTGGAGTCACTAAGTGAACAACCCTGTTCGTACCATGCGTGACTTACATCGTAGTGTCACTGGTTCGTATCGCGAATCTATGAGTTTGAATTCATATTTGACATCACGAGGTTTCCAAGGTTTGTACCCGGTTATTGGCAATAGGCTCGCCCACTATTAATTACATAGAACTTAAACATAGCTGGCGTGGAGTAAGAGAATTACACCTTTGCCAACCCCCTTAGAATACAGGCGTGATGTTGTGTTATGTTATGTTACAAAGTGATACAAAAATAATTGAATTTAAGCCTTACTATGTTTTGCTTTTGGACATCCGAGAGTTGCAAGGGTAAACCTATGGTGCGTAAACACACAACAAAGGTCTGTTGTCGTTGCGGTTTGTAAAGGTTTCCGGTTTCTGCTTAAATGGAAACCTTTACAGTCAAATCACTTACAAATCGACCCAAAAAATCACTCACACTACCTTTATATTTTACACATTTAGCCATGCACACGCTGGATAAAAATTGGGAGCAAAAGGAATCGATAACGAGTTAACCGAAGGTCAGATTCGGGTTACCGATTGAGAGGTAAGGTCCCATAAGACGGGGCTCTCATAAGGGATTTGACCCTTTACTGATGAACAAAATGTAACGCTAACTTTAGCTAAGCTCGCTACATAATGGATGAATTTTGGTCCAGAAAATGTAGCAGGATTATTATGTTTTACGCACATTATTTCGTCTCTTCCTACTTTTCTTACCACCATTTTGTATAAAAGATGTATTTTTTGACAAACAATTATGTTGCGAACTCCTCGCAGAATATTTTGTAGCCTTCTTACATGTTTTTATATTTCCTTTTTCTGACAATGGTTTGAAATTTGGTTTTGTTTTTATATTCATCTTGTAATCTATGTTGGTGAAAGTAAATAAAACTGTCTCTCGGAAGATAAATATTTATTTATAATTTATAGTAATATAGTTCATAATAGTTCTCATAACAGTTATCACCGTAGCTCACAATTATTTTTCATTTCACAAATTCAAACAAACATTGCAGGTTAAGGGAAAACCGTTTAGATAATATTATGGTACCTTAGCCAAGACTATGAAAAGAAAATATGGCATTGACATAAGGTGGCAGTGAAGTGATATAAGGTGACATACGCTGACATAAGGTGACATAACTTGACATAAGGTGACATAACTCGACATAAGGTGACATAAGGTGACATAAGTCGACATAAGGTGATTTTTATCACTGTAACTGCCAATTGTTATAATCGTTTACAACTTGACCATTAGTATTCTTTGGCCTCTGAGCCACTTTAAACAAGTTGGTCTTCTAAATTGCGTGGTCTTGAGTTAAGTGTGACCCTCGGCAGTTGGTGCGTGCGTGTGTGTTTATGTGTGTGTGTGTGTGTGTGTGTGTGTGTGTGTGTGTGTGTGTGTGTGTGTGTGTTTGGGTATGTGTGTGTGTATGTGTGTATGTATGTACGTGTGTGTGTGTGTGTGTGTGTGTGTCTGTGTGTATGTGTGTGTGTGTGTATGAGTGTGTGTGTGTGTGTGTGTGTGTATGTGTGTGTGTGTGTGTGTGTGTGTGTGTGTGTGTGTGTGTGTATGTATGTATGTGTGTGTGTGAGTACCGTGATGACGACTGACAGAAATTAATGGAAGAGGAATACATGTTGTGCCAACCCCAACTAGAGTGGAATAAAGGCAGGAGGATGACGAATTAAGTGAAAAGTTTCCTGCTCTGTGAAATACATTGTGAAGTGAATAAAAATGTAAAAATTAGTAGCGCGAAGAAGCATACGTGACAACTTAAATATAAAGACGATAAAACATACATTGTAAAAAGGAAAGATCGTAAAATTACTGCAAAAAAGTAAGTACTTATTTTGCGTCTAAAACGCCCGCCATTTTTCGCTAGTGGATGCGACGGTTAAAAAAGTAATACAGCTTTAACAACTTAGCTCATAAAAACTAAACGTGTCTGAAATTTTTTTTGTCATCATATTACCTTAAATATACTTTGTACGAGACTGTACTTATGTGATTAGCACTGAAATGTGTATTCGGTTAACTTTTTCTAGAAAAGTACTTTTAAAATCTTAAATACTAGTTTTTGTCCCTAGTATAAAATTGGGACATTAAAATCAAAAATCAAAAATGTGGTTATTATCAGAAATAATATGATTGAGGTAGGGTATTTTTCATCATCATCAGCCGTACGATGTCCACTGCTGGGCATAGGCCTCCCCCAAGGATCTCCACGACGATCGGTCCTGCGCTGCCCGCATTATTATAGGGTATTTTTATTAGTATATAATTTTATGTTACCAAACTAGGCGGGGCCTATATGTGGAAACCCTACAACTGATACAAGTAAGTAAGTATGGCGCAAAGTTTGCCAAGTAAAAATTATAAACACAGGAAACTGAAAACATAAATATAAAATTGAATAGGATTAGGATACATCTGAGTGTTGGAGTGAGGGTGTGTGAGTTGTGTGCGTAAGTGAGGGTGCGTATGCATGTGTGTAAGGGTGAGTGTGGGTATGCATGTGAGATGCGGGGTCGATACGTTACTATTTTGTATACAGTTTCTTCAAAAATGCTAAATGTTCTTATTATATATGGTATTAATAAACTAATCTCAGCTGAGACTGCCCTCAAGATCAATAAGTCCCTGTTTTATATAAGATAATGTAACTTGTACGGGGTGTAAGTGACATCTCATTGTTCTGAGTATAGAATGAAAAAGTATAGAATGAAAATTATTATAAAAACACAAAAAAAAAACATTAATTTTGCGACGTAAAATTTCACTTGACATTACCTCAGAATCATGGTCTGAATCATCCCCCTCAGTATCGGATATGTATACCAATGGTGTAAAAATAAATAAAAGTTTTTTTTGTATGGTCCCTGAACATCAGTTGGCAAGGTTGGCAGCCAGTCAAATCGGTTTGGCGTAGGTGGTGCCTACATCTGGCTACGATCCAAGTCACGTTACTTTACGCGTTTACATATTTGTTATCAAGTGCACTTGTTATACAAACGTTCTTCATGAAAACCTTTGGAGCATGTTTCCATTGACACTCCCACGTTTTCTTCCAAGTAGTCGTTACGTGAGCCATGTCAGGGTCCTTTGGCGGCTCTGTAGTAACCCTGACACCAGTGTTGGGGTTGGTACTCCGCCTCATAATCCACACGATAGAAAAAGAAAAGGATTTCCATTGATACTTTCACGTTTTCTTCCAAGTAAGTACTCGTTACATGAGCCATGTCAGGAACCTTTGGCTGCTCAATAGTAACGCTGACACCAGTGTTGATGAGGTTGCTACTCCTCCTCACAACCCGCACGATAGAAGAAGACGATTAAAGCACATTTACAATAGGGTAGTTTACTAGTCAAAT
Source organism: Pectinophora gossypiella (assembly GCF_024362695.1). Lineage (NCBI taxonomy): Eukaryota > Metazoa > Arthropoda > Insecta > Lepidoptera > Gelechiidae > Pectinophora > Pectinophora gossypiella. The sequence continues at coordinate 3,695,702 of NC_065425.1, read as the reverse complement.
CTGTTACTAATTAAAACACATAATAACGGGTTCTTACCGCGTTTAAATGGGGATATGAGACTCCCGATATTTTGACACTGTTGCAAGTGCCATGATTAAAACACATAATAACGGGTTCTTACCGCGTTTAAATGGGGATATGAGACTCCCGATATTTTGACACTGTTGCAAGTGCCATGATCACGGGATGACTGATGAGATTGGAGTGGAGTAGGTAGATCCATAATTTTCTACGGGCAGACAGTGTCGAAATATCGGGAGTCTCATATCCCCATTTAAACGCGGTAAGAACCCGTTACGCGATAATAACCGCGTAAAGTTAAAACAATGTATAAATCTGTTACTTTTTACTAAACGTCAAAACATGAAATTACTATGGAATTTGTATGAAAAGCACACTGTGACGTCATAAAAAATGTGACAAAAAGTCGATTTTTACAGGCGATGGTTATAGCCCTATTACATGGGACTTAAATATAGCTTGTTAAATGGGTGTGGATGGGTGTTGGAGCTCAGTGGCGCAGCGGTAAACGCGCTCGGTCTGCGATTGTTGAAGTTAAGCAACTTTCACAAAGGCCGGTCATAGGATGGGTAACCACAAAAAAAAAAAGTTTTCATCTCGAGCTCCTCCGTGCTTCGGAAGGCACGTTAAGCCGTTGGTCCCGGCTGCATTATCAGTCGTTAATCTGCACTGGGCCCGCGTGATGGTTTAAGGCCCGATCTCCCTATCCATCCATAGGGAAGGCCCGTGCCCCAGCAGTGGGGACGTTAATGGGCTGATGATAATGATGAAATGGGTGTATACAGCTCATCATCATCATTGGCCTTATACGTCTGTTTCTTTTCTCATACACTTCACTACACACTATATACCCATCAGAGAAACTACATACAAACATACGTGAGATCGGGCCTAGAGAGGTAGACACCACGGAAGTTTAATACAATCCTGACACATCACTTTCGGTTCTTCCATTCTCATCAAAATTTCATGCAAGCTCGCCGGTTTCGAGTACGATTGACCTTCAAGGATGCCATGTTATATTATGCTATTGTTTATATAGCGTCGTGACCTTTATGAGTAGGAAAAGTTTATTCCGATTACCAAAATAATTCTCTGAAAATGAAAAAAAAAAATCTCAAAGAAAGCGCGATCAAATATTTGCAGAAGAAAAGTAAACAAGTGTAATTACTGTGAAACAATCTATTAAAACAGGACACTGTCAATGTTTGTTTTGTTCGGCAAATAATTTATCAGAATGTCGAAATAATTTGCTTTCGTATTTATTTAGTCTCTGTGCTCAATCATCGTCATCCTGCGAACTCATTCTTTTTAGGGTTCTGTAGTACACTAAGACTACGAAACTACGGCTAGTACTGCGGTTGCAGAGACGAAGATGGGAGCCATCGTTACGGCAATGGAGGACGGAAGTGGCAAGTCACAGGGACTATAACTTGGAACCTGACAGAGGGCAGCAGTAATTGTTAGTACTATTCAAAGGCGGAGGACAAGAGTCCTAGTATAGATTTGTAATAGACTACTCTGGGCGCCATCCCACTTGTGTCAGACAGAGTACTGCGAGGCGGAAGGCAAGAGGGAAACCACTGCCCTATTTTTCCCTACAAAAGTAGCATGGAAAATGCTGCACCGACAAGAGCGTGGCTCTTAAATTGATGATGAGTAAACTAAGATAATTAAAATAGCACGTTTGTCTATAATGTTCAGTACGATCTACTCTGAAACGGCGTGCGTGTCTGAACCGATTGATGAATGTGTAGGAAGCTAAAGAAGTTGACTAATACGAGTATCGAAGCATATGGATCTCCAAAATCACGGCTTACTCCGGTTGGAAATAGGGTTGAGTTTATGTATGTAAAGAGAAGTCCGAGAAAAGCTTACAAAGAAGGTTAAAGGTAAGGCGAACGTAATGTTTTATAAGGAAATCAAGGAATTGGCCTTTTATAATCAAGAATGGAGAATGTTACACCGACAAGAGCGCACCTGAGCGTGAATAGTCCTCTTGTATATTCATCTGTTATATACGAATCTAGAAAAGCAAAGTGAAAATGTATAATTTGATCCCTGTACTTTAAAATTTTGGCTATTATATCAAGTAAAATCCGTCGCAAAAGTATTTTCAGTTCCAGAAAATAATTAAAATAAGACTAATATTTTCATGATTTTTTCCGACAAGAAATTCCACTTGATATCAACTCAGAATCATGGTTTGAATCATCTCCCTCAGTATTCATTACGGTATTACTACATCTAAATACTAAATCTTACCTCTATTAAGCATACAATATACTTTAAAACCTGTGTTTAACTTTTGGAACGTCTTTTAAATAAATGCATTGGCAATACAATGTTCAGCAAATAAAGAACCAGAATACAACTACCAGATATTTACTTTAAAGTGAGTACCGAGATATAATCGTTAAAAATTCAGCAATAATTGAAGTCATGTCAAAAAAAGAGGGTTCAAAACTGAACAAACGAAGCGACTAAATGTTGCTGATAACAGTACATACCATAAATGTAATTCTATTTTAAGTTATACCTATCATTGTCTAATCCGCCAAAAGGAAAGAAACGGGCAATCAACAGGCATACAATATATGGATCACACGTCAATTTTAGGCACAAATCTAAAACAACCTTCTAAAAATTTTACATTGGCCAATAACTCGACAGAATTAAGTTGACTGCACTCGTTAAACGGTTTGCATACCAGTGAGATGCATATTTTAATCGCCCGAGCTTTAAATGCATTTTAAAATAAACATTTCAGTCAATCATCTGTCCCTTTCCCTTTCGGTGGATAAAAAATGACAGATAAAACTTGAAATAAAATAAGGAGGTGTCACTAGAAATCGGGGCCATTTTCTACTTAAATATTATGTTCCGTCTACGGAGGAAGTCGGGGGCGGCACGAAATGAAGTGAAATGAAAAAATAATTCAACAAAGAGGAAAGAAGATATCCCTATAAGGAAGCCGTCAGTATTTATTTTGATCCGCAAATAATGTTTAGTAGAACGTCGAAATAATTTCGTAAAGTGTTTGTTTTGTCTTTACGCTCGATGCTCGAGCGTCAAAGTTAAATGAAATGTAAGAGCTTCTATTTTTAAAAGTAATTTATCTTAATGCTCTTATTGATTTACCTTTAAATGGATATGAATACACACCCACCGTGGTCTAGTGGTTAGAGCGTTAGGCTCACGATCTGGAGGACCGGGTTCGATTCCCGATGGGGACCGAAATCACTTTGTGAGACTGTCCTTTGTTTGGTAAGGGCTTTTCAGACTTGAATCACCTGATTGTCCGAAAAGTAAGATGATTCCGTGCTTCGGAGGGCACGTTGAGCCGTTAGTCCCGGCTATTAGCCGTAAAAACACCTCCACCAACCCGCATTGGAGTATGCTCCATACCCCCTCCGGTTGACTGAGGGGAGGCCTGTGCCCAGCAGTGGGACGTATATAGGCAGTTTATGTTGATATGAATAATGTAGATATTTCTTTGGTTTTGTTTACGTTCGTCTTCTATCGTGTGGGGTGTGAGGTACTTTACCAACCCCATCAACCCTGGTGTCACGGTTACTATAGAACCGCCAAAGGCCCCTGACATGGCTCATATAACGACTACTAACTTACATCAGTAAAAAGTAACCGGGACTAACGACACGGATGATCTTACTTTTGGACCAGGTGATCAGCCTCTAATGTCCTAACCACAGATCATATAATACTAACGTACAGATGCCTCACGTCATACAACGAAACTGTGCCGTTCTAACTCGGGCAATTCTTCGGGCTATTTTTAGTTCTAATAAATGACCACTAGATGCCGCTAAAACGCCCCTTTTTTAGCGGCATCTAGTGGTCATTTATTGATGGGATCGAACGAATCGAGCGACATCTAGTGAAATTTCAGCTTACTGAGTGCAAGTTATTGCAAGCACAATATATTTACTTAGAGTTAGAGTAAAATTAAGATAATAGATGGCGCAAACGGATTTTTTTTTCTCAACGTTGACATGTTAGTATTATAATCTGTGACAATGATCTGTGACATTGTCAAGGTGACAGTTGTTAGTTGACATACGATTATATCTGATGTTTGGTGGGCAAAGAAAAGAATACAAGGTCTTTGTTTGGTGGGGTTTATTGATTACGTCTTCATTTTGTATTGGCAAAAATATATCTCCAACTCCTGTAAGTATCTAATTAGTTACTAAAACTGGAAGATAATTAAAAACATAGCTAAGGTCCTACCTAGAACGCAATCGTCCCTTATCATCCCGGGCGTGTCGTAAACCCGACTGAGGAGAACCTTTATGAAAGACAAGTCTTTTCTAGCATGATGAAACATTACATTGGACCACCGGTTAAGCACTTGAGGACTTTGTATAAAGTGCTTCCAAATTGGTCTCTGCTTACTCGTGGCTCTGCCCAGCCTAATCGGGATTACAGGCGTGAGTAAAAGTATGTATGTAGTAGATACTTTTTTGTGTAGCTGTCACCTATCTATGGTACAAATCATAATATACTGTTTGTTGAAAAAAAGTTAAATAAGTCTAGTTAGGCAGTGAGCGTGTTGTGAATTTAAGCCTGTAATTTATTTCAGATCTCTAAAGACGATGATAACCATTATGAAGAATGACATGCAAAGGCTATTTGAACCACATATCAACAATTTTCTGACCATGACCAAGTGATGAATATGATACAAGTCTACCTCATGAAAGCCACACTACTTTTCAAAGAAAAATATTTTCTTTGGAGTTGTAGGTATTATAGTGAAAACTTAATCCTGACTTCTGTTCTGCATAAATGAGAATCGCACTATGCCAGGTATGTATGCTTAAATTATTATCCCATTAACCCATTTCTTTGAGCCCGAATATCTAAATGTTCAATAAAGTAGATAAATTTCAAACTCATCGGATTACATGCGTAATAGGTCATCCATGTGTCTAAATGTAAAAAATAGAGCCTACTATTACTACTCATTGGTATATGAGAGTATTAACTCACACTTACTCTCCTTCTCAGGGCGGACAGAGCAGAGTTTTGGCACACAAGTTTTGTCATACATTGCAATATACCTACTATTATTATATAGTCACTATTACTCTAATATAAAATAGGTCATAATGGTAGACTTGTTTGCATCTCAAACGATGAACCCGGTTCAATCCCTGGTACCGGACTTGCATTAATTTAATTTAAACAGTTCACATCTAGCACAGTTGGCCTGACCATTATAGGTAGCGATACAGCCTATCGTTAGCCTAACGGAAAGCTCGTGAGGTGCGTGTGCTTAGTTCATCTTGTGATGAATGTTACTTTGACTACCTCAATGGGATGCAAGATCTTGCTTATGTTATGTTATTATATTATCTGTGATACATAGATAAACTAATGCCTATAATACCTAATGGGTGGTAGAAATGTTTTGTTCTGAATATCATTGCCGATCAAAATTAATGTGCTCTTTTAATAACTATTATATTTTCATTTGTAGGTAACATAATATAGCGAGTACCCTGGTTGAGTCAAGATAATATAAAATAAGTGGAAAGATAATGTGGCCCAAGTAGTAAAGGAAAGGATGTGCAAACAGCTGAATGTGAATCTGGCAATAATGTGCCTGTTTAAATGAGTTTTAGTTGAGTACCAAATAGTTACCTAGGTTTTCCTGGGAAAAACACTGATCCAGCTTTTCTGATTCAACTGAGTTTGTGTATGGTTTTGAATAAATAACTAAACAATAGAAATGTGTCTTTTTTATTTTACTATCCCCTTTCCATTACATAGATAGATATCATTTAAAGTAACTATAAATAATTAATTGTTCATTACAATTTATATAAAAGTAGTATTAGTATATTATAATTAAGATACCTACTTGATTATTAAAATTAACAAATTTAATGAAGTTGGATTTTTTTTTAATGACTAGAATGAAAATACAATAAATATTCAATTAAACTACTTCTTTAATTCAAAAGGTATTACATTTTGTTATTGTTAGATACAATACTAATTTCTTTTTTAACACTTTGCATTTTGGCGTGTCTTCAGTAATTGACAACCGTCTTCTCTTCGGCGTGTTGCACTGGTATGCTAATGCTGGCGGCTCCACGAGCTCTTCAAGTTCGCAGTCGCGAAGCCGTTTATTTTTGTACACCTTTTTCGGTGTCAGTACTTTAAAAGTACCTGATGAACCTAAAACGAAAAATAGTATGTATTAAATAATGTCGTGAATCTTATCTTCTTATCGTGGGTGGAATACCAGCCTCATCAACCCTAGTGTCAGGGTTATGATTGAGTCGCCAAAGGCCCCAAAAGATGAATGTAAAGCAAAGTTGTTGGAGATAACAATACCTAACATAAAGGAAGAAAAGGGCAATTATAACATTCATTAAAGTAGGTAGGTAACTAACGTATTAACGTAGCCATTTTATAAATATTAAAATGTGTATGATAAGTGATTCCTAAAAGATAGACATAGGTAGGTACTTATAAAAAACCACAATATATTGTTTTGTTATATCTCAAAACCATTAGGCAGCTTTTTCGATGAAAGCTCCCACTAGTCTTGATTTTTTTCGGACATAGATTGAACATCAGCGCTCAAAAAGTGGGACGCAAAGTTACTGTTAATATAGCGACGTGACAGTATTTCTCCGCGGTGCGCGATTAGGCGCCGAACTGGCAACATGCGAAGTGCGTGGTAAAAAGTTGCAAATATAGAAGCTCAAAGAAAAAAATATGTAACACTTCTTGTAAGTCATGACATTGGTGCTAATTCCTGTAAACACATCTAACTTTATTTTAAGTTATATCTGTCATTATTATTTTTTTCTTTTGAGATAGCCGCCAACAAACAGACGAGCGAATGGCGTGGGAGCTTTGTTTTATAATATTATTATAATGACAGATAGAATAAAAAAATAATAATGACAGATCTCTCAATGCGTCTTATCGGGGCTTCAGGGGATGCTAGGGCTGGTAGTTATTTCTGTCAGAGAATTAGCCTGGCGATTCAGAGGGGTAATGCTGCCAGCCTGTTGGGCACCTTGCCTCGATGTGACGCATTGGAGGAGGTGTTTTATTTATAGGGTGTGTTTGTTTTGTTTTTGTTTGAATAAATTGATTTTAATTATAATGACAGATATAACTTAAAATAAAATAAATAAAAATAATGATTAGATTACTGACGTGTTAAAGGCAACCAGACGAGATATAGAATGTAAACAAAGTTTCAGAGGTTCAAAACATTTATATTTGAATAAATTATCATAAAGTTCGAATTTTAATCGCTGTCGTCTGTACTAGACAAAGATGATTCGTCGGAAGAGTCCGAGTCAGCTGTGTTTATGATAAAACTATCTATCGTATTATCAATCATGTTGTCAATACTGTGTTTAAATCAACAACTACTCCTGTATATATGCCCTTCCTGCTTCCTGCCTTGCTGCCTTTATGCCTCCTGTTTATGTCCTTTATATATGTTGTTGTGCAATAAAGTATTATTGATTGATTGATTGAACTACTCATAATACCAGCAAAAATCAAAAATAAAAGTAACAGAAACGGAATAATAAGAACAAAAATCTAAGTAGGTAAATACGGGGACGAAAAAATATGTATCACTTCGAACGCAATCCAAACAGAAATGAACATGTTCATAAAATGGCGGTCCAAATGTTGACAGCTGCAGTACCGACTGCTTTCCTGTACCTACCACGAAACACAACGACAGCTGTCGTTGACCAACTGACGCCATAACTGCGCGTACGAGTGATAAGGACAGAGATGATAATCCCTGGTTATCGCAATGTAACTCAGTAATGGTCCGTTTGTTTACGTTTTTGATCTCGTCTGGTTGGCCTTACTTTACGTACCTATATGATTTTAGGTAGCTACGCTGCGGTATAGGTTTTGCGTGAAAGAGCCACAAACATAGTAGGTACCTACCTACTTAAGTAAGTGGAATGATAAGGCTTTATTACCTACATTAACTCGATTCATCTGCCACACACGATGCGTCTGGTCATCGTGTGTACCAATGTAACCTACCTACCTATAAAATGTATGACGAAATCGTGGGTCGCCCACTAATGAACTGTTTATTATAACACTGCCCGATCCTGATGCCCGAGCCCGCGATCTCGACGCATCGCGTTTGGGTAGTTTAATAACCGCTATAATACATATATACCTATAAGCCCTGTAAGCGCGGTGCACTGTTTTGTACAAGATTGTAAACAAATACGTCTCAATTCCGTGTGTCGAGCAACTATAGACTTTATGTCATTATAAAGATAAGATCCATTCTAGCTTGTTGCGTTGCGCGAAGTCACGTGTTATTACGATTGTAGGTAAGTAGGTAGGCAGGTACCTACCTACTGGCTGAGTCGCGCAAACGCAAATGATAGGTACGTACGATGCGATGCGATGCGTAGTAGGTACCTAGGTATGTAGGTAAATCTGCCTGTATGTTTGTTACCCCTTCAGGCTTTAACAACTGGTTACGTTATGGTAGGTTACATTACCTACCATCTACGACAATCGCCGTCTGCGTAAAGTTGAAAGCGAAAAGCTACTTTTCTACCTATAGCTACCTAACTTACCTAGGTAGATACTTACCTATTAAGGTATTATAAACTGCTATACGTCCCACTGCTGGGCACAGGCCTCCCCTCAATCAACCGGAGGGGGTATGGAGCATATTCCACCACGTTGCTCCACTGCGGGTTGGTGGAGGTGTTTTTACGGCTAATAGCCGGGACCAACGGCTTAACGTGCCTTCCGAAGCACGGAATCATCTTACTTTTTCGGACAATCAGGTGATTCAATCCTGAAAAGTCCTTACCAAACAAAGGACAGTCTCACAAAGTGATTTCGACAATGTCCCCATCGGGAATCGAACCCGGACCTCCAGATCTTGAGCCTATCGCTCTAACCACTAGACCACGGAGGCTGTCAATTTGTCATTAAGGTATTAAGTAGGTATTATAGATAGTAGGTAGGTATCTTGGTATAGGTACAATAAAGTAATATTTTACGTCTTTAATTATTTTAAACACTACAATTTATGTTAATACGGCTTTATTATAGTTTAGTTACTGAAAATGGTTCGGAATCGAGACGTCTATAGGCACCTATCGAACCTATCTATCATCACAGCCCGGACACTTCATACAAACAACCTATCCCCTACTTTAAACATTTAACTAGGTAGGTAGGTACCTACATTAACTTGTCTACATCTAAGTAGTAGGTAAGTTGTAATTAGCTAGGTACCTAACATTTCAAAAAAACTCAAGGTCGGTAGGTATCATTCATGTAGGTAATAACTCACTATCACTATACTAAAACCCAATATTATGTAGATATTCAAGCAATAGATAGGTACCTAACCTACAATAAAAATTTGATTGTATTTGTATTAATTCAGTGGTAGGTAAGTACCTACCTACCCAATTGTAGGTAATAACTTGACAAATTAATTGTGCTTACCTGGTGAGGAAGTGCTTGAGCGATTTTGAACGTCTTGAGTCTGATATGGTTCTGGAACTGCACTTCTCTGGAGTCTTTTTCTATGACCAGTCTCATTTCGTACATACTTTATATTGAAATGGTCAATGCATAAATACCTTGACCGCAAATTTTCTGCAGGCAAGTGGGCAATGTTCATATTACCTACAAGAAAAGAATATAATTTTCAATAAAACATAAATAGCCTATAGATGTTCCACTGCTGGATCGCCTCTACCCTCAAATAACAGGAGGTAATCGTTTTGGTGGTAGCCCGGACCAACTATATAATTTCTGAAGCAAAGCTTACTCTTACTTTTTCGGACAATTAAGTGACTTAGTCCGCAATGTCATAACTAAACAAAGATTAATGGTTGGATCATGGTAGTGGTTCCCTGGAAGAAATTGCTTAAACAGGCCTCCCATGTGTACTGTAGTAGGTATGTTGCATAAATTTTTGTATGTTCTAACTGTTTGTGATCATTAAAAATATTTGATTTGTGATGAATAATCTCACAAAGTAATTTTGATAATATCAGAAACAGTACCCGGACCTCCAGATCATAAGCCTAAAGTTCTAATCAATAATACACAGAGGCAGAATCTACTAAAACAGCAACTTTTGACATGTCTTATTAAGTTCTTGTAGGTACCTACCTATACATAATGTATGTATAGATTGTTACCTGCTGAAAGGTGGTCAGGTGTGAGCGAGACCAAGATACTAGGTATACCTCATTTGGGTTCCTGGCTTCTGTACACAGTCCCGATGTGTGAAATTGGTACAAAACTGTAGGTTTGGTAGATAGTAGTTTCTTAGGTATCTATTAAGACTGTATAAGAAGAAATAAATTAATGTTTTATTTTTATTTATTTTCATCTTAAATTAAAAGTAAATGTGTAAGTAGATATCTGGGGGGCCAAAATGGCTACATCAAAGCAATTCATCTAAGAAAGCAATATTGCTATTTGACATTTGTTTGCATCGCACACTTACTTTTATATGCACAAATGTGAAACTGCAATATTGCTTTCTTAGATGAATTGCTTCGATGTGGCTATTTTAACCGCCCTGGTCTATAAAATGTTCAATAAAACAGTCCAAAATTCAGCAATAATTATGTACTTGATTGACTTTTTTTAACTTTTGTCCCTTTTATTCCACAGTTCACTTGGAAATATAAATCCATCGCATACAGTATTGGTATATAGTAGGTACTTTACAAGTTTTTGACTATTCCAGTGCTTTAGTAGTTATAGCAATTGGTTCAGAATCTGGAGGCCCTGAGTTCCCAGTAAGAATATGTTAAAAATCACTAATTATGATTTTCAAGTTTGATTAGTATATCTATATGCCATGCTAAATTACCCAATTGTACAAAAGTTAATTTAATAATTCCAAATTGACATTGAGTACAATACCTAATTATATTATGTTCTTCAGACAGAAAAAACTGTTCTACTACTCTAAACTGTTGATCTCAGCTTGAGTTTAAGTATTACATTAATTATGGTAAACTAAATGATAAATGGTGACAAATGATAAACCGATTAGGTACCAAAATAATAGTCTAGCAAGTAGGGGGAGTGGCAATAACTTTCCCACCATGTTAATTAGGTATTTCTTTTTATTTTATTCCAGTTTTGATTGTCATTGATTCTATCAAATTGTTTGTTTGATAACTTTTTGCAGTTTAATATTAAAAATAAATAAAAGTAAACATTTAACTACTTACCGCAATTCTCAAGCCATACTTTTAGGCGGTTGACGTCATCCCACGGAAAACGGAACATTGACTTCTGTTCCGAAGAATTTGTACAATTATAATAAGAACAATTGTGTGCAGTCATTTTTTATAACCACTGTTCCTGTGCCGCTACGTGAAAGCAGGTTTCATGAAGCCAAATCAAAGTCCGATTTCAGTCCAGGGTCAGTTTGTAAACCACAATACACAAACAAAACGTAGAAGGCGCGTTCGACTCGTAATTCAAACGAAAACAAACATTTTCAAACATAGGTAGGTTACTAACCTACCTACGTTATTTGAAAGTTGCGTTTTTTTTGTTCTCAAATTTAGTTTTAAATGATATTTGTAGGTGGTTATATTTTTTTTTTAAATTTGATATTGTATCTCCCATAATTTATGAGAATTACAACTAAACATTTAATTAATTCAATAAAATGTATTTTGCAAATAAACACAAACTTTTAAAAACGTAATATTTTATTATCTGTGGCAAAGCTAGATCGATGTTGCAATAATTAACGATAGATGGCGCAACTTTAAGCGAGCTTCTTACACATAATTATAGATGGCGTTAATAAAAACAAGAACGTTCAACTCCTCAACAAGCTCCATACTCGACGTAGTTCCGACGTAAATCCGCTAGAGTAACCACTAAATTTAAAAATATAAAAATCTCCATTAAATGCCAATATCTTTGATTAACTTTTGGTTGGAGTATAACTTTTAAATTATAAAACATAATTTTAGTGCCTATTTATCGATTATTGGCTTTTAAAGAAATTTTAATTACAAATCGATACTATTAGCGTCATCTATTGAAATTTTTTTGAACAATGTTTCCTAATGTTCGCGATGAGAACCCATGGTCCTAACTAAACTAGGGATTACAAAGTGATTTTTTGTGATATGTCCCCACCGGGATTCGAACCCGCGACCTACGGATCGTGATCCCGTTAGAGGCCGTTGGACATTCCACAATTACTTTATTTGATACACAGGAAATATAAAATAAAAAAGAGATACAGAAAGATTACAAGAGGCGGCCTTATTGCTAAGTAGCAATCTCTTCCAGGCAACTATAAAAGTTGAATTTGGGGGGGGTGTGTGTGGCTATTAGCTGATTTTTGATAATGTCTCCATCGGAAGCGAACCCGGAGCTCCAGTACGTGAGCAGAAGTTGTAACCACTAGACCACGTAGACTGTTATTTACCATCATCACTGAAAACAACGCTTTATATAACAGAATGGCAACAATTTTGCATAAAGTACCAAAATACAGCTAGTCGTAGCCATTTGCTGGCTTGCGAACCTCACGTTTTCATTTCAGCCTAGATTGCATTACAGCCTGAATTGAGGTCCATTTCCATTTCTTAGGTGAATGGGGGCCGCGCCATTTTCACTTTATTATATCTTTGTGATCTTAGAAATTTTTTTGTGACAATACGCCTCTTTTTGGCGTGCCTCAACGATACCAATTTGGTTTTGGTGCGATTCGTAAGCGAAGAGTTCTTTGATTTAATTCAAGAGAATCTTAGGTTGCAAAGTTTCAACTTTATTTGTTAGTATAAAAGTGTGTATATTCATCGCTAATTTAAGAGTTATGATCTTGTCGGTGTAGCATTCTCCATGCTACATTTTTAGGGAAAAATAGCGCAGTGGTTTCCCTCTTGCCTTCTGCCCCACAGTACTCTGTCTGACACGAGTGGGATGGCGCCCAGATTAGTCTATTTCAAAGCCATACTTATACTCCTGCCCTCTGCCTCTGAATATAACTGACAGTTACTGCTGCTCTCTGTCAGGTTCCAGGTTACAGTCCCTGTGACTCACCTCTTCCGCCCTGCATTGCCGTACCGATGGCTCCCATCTCCGCCTCTGCAACGTCTGTGTAAGTAATATTGATATAAAAATGTGCTCAAACCATAATTTGCTATTAATTAATAATGAGGCATATTCTGCAAAGTTTCAGTACGTATAAGAAAAATAATGACTTCTGTCTGTACCCGATATTTTTTTATTATAAGATTTCCGCATCACAATAGGAAAATGTCACCCTTTAAAAAGCACTTTGTTGTCTGTTCGTCTGTCTGTCAAGGCCCCTTTTTCTCGGGAACCAAGTTCATATTAACATCTTATACTTACTTATGTCTATGGTTTCTTGATAGGGAAAGAAAACCTATGGTATACTTTCCATAGACCTAGAATCATAAAATTATGCAAGAAATTTCCTTCTCGTATTATTAAAGCAAAGGAAAAAAATATAAATTTAAAAAAAAAAAACTAATTTCATTAACATTCATTCGAGGTAAATCTGTAAATGGACGGCAGCAAGTGGGTGGAAATTAAAAGAAACCTAAACGAATATCACTTTAACTAAACAATTACATACGTATTAAAAAGCATAAGGAAAATGCATTATTATAAAAACGACAATAAAATAACAAAACAACGACCGTTCTTAGACAAAGCGAAAATTCAGAGAAAAAGACAAAAGACAATCAAACCATATAAAAAAATAAAACACAGAAATTCTTAGACACTAAGGAGATTGTATATAATTTATAAAAAGTATAAAGTCCATATAAAAACGTTCGTGCGTCATTTACAATTCTTTTACTTTGAACCACATTGTAACCGGCACGGCCCAAAATAATCGGTTTATATTACGCACCGATCTTTGGTCGAAAACGCGATAGGTACACCTGTAAGGACCTTGAAACTCTGAAATTCAAACTAAGTTAGATATTTCTAAAAATACATTTGTTTCAAACACTTTCTTTTTCTTTGCTAGGTTCTTTATTTAGCTTGAGAAAGTAAAAGTTGTTGAAAAACATGTGTTGTTTTTCTAAAGCCTTTGTTCAGTCACGAGTACTAATATGTATACACTTTAAAAACCATGTGACATTAACTTTTTTGACAAATTAAACCGTAAGTCTCATTAAATGTCAAATATGATAGTACGACAGGGTTCTAAAGTGGGTACATGATATTGCTCATGAATATGAGACGAAGACCACCACGTGAGTCGGATAGATCATTTACTTGTGTAAGTACATTGGGAACGAGGTCACTGATCTGAGCATTCCCGAGTCCAGAAGACGAAGAAAGACTAAAATGAGATGGGCAAACGTCATCAAAAGACCTGAGTTCTTGCAATGTTCCCGCAGACGACATGTCAGACTTAGCGGATTGAAAAGAAAAGACGCCAGAAGCAGACACCACCATCATGTGGCTATAATGTAACGAAGAGAGAGAGATATGTGAAGAGTAATGAGTCAAAATCAGAATCATTTATTCAACGCAATTAACAATTAATACCAGGCGTTTTTATCACCCTTTAGGTAATCATTAATCTTATAATAAGCTTTTTTACATAAAGTAAAAAGAAGCTTTTACATAAAGTAAAAAAGCTTTTACATGAGTTTTAAATTTATTTTCTGATAAATTGAAAATACTTTATGGTATTTTATTGTAAAACACTTGACTTATTTACTACTTACTTAGTGATTATAAGATAGTGTTTTTTTTTAAATAACTTATAATAAAAAACAATTTATAAGTGCTTTAGGAAGTTCGCATTTATACCCCACTGAACATGAAATAGGTACGAACTAAATTCATTTCCACAGATTTAATAACAAAAGCTAAATTTCCTTGAATTCTCTCTGTATCACTCGAATGAAATAATAACCTCTTAATTCCCATTCTATTAAGTAATAATTTCCTCAAGAGCAACGAAAGTTTTATATTAAGAAATCCCGGTTTTAGTAAAATAATTATGGTAGGTAGCACTAAGAAATGTCCGTATAATTCTTGAGCCAAGAGAAATATAGTCGGCAATACTTTGCAGAGCTAATAAGTGTAATGCATCGCAAACGGGTGGACTTCAATCTTGCTAGCGACGTATTTATTACTTAAGCTAGGATTCAACTGAAAAATGCCGGGTTGCTCTACACAACTAGAAATGATGGAATTCGAGTAAAGCTAAGTGAGATTTTAATAGGGTAGTTTCTAACCAGTCAAATCAATTACTTTTTACTAAACATCTGAGTGAAGAGCTCAGTAGCGCAGCGGTTAACGCGCTCGGTCTGCGATTGTTGAAATAAAGCAACTTTCGCAAAGGCCGGTCATAGGATGGGTGACCACAAAAAAAAAACATCTCGAGCTCCTCCGTGCTTCGGAAGGCACGTTAAGCCGTTGGTCCCGGCTGCATTAGCAGTCGTTAATAACCATCAATCCGCACTGGGCCCGCGTGATGGTTTACGGCCCGATCTCCCTATCCATCCATAGGGAAGGCCCGTGCCCCAGCAGTAGGGACGTTAATGGGCTGATGATGATGATGAAACATCAAACACGAAATTAAGTTAATTAGCGTTGGGATCACAATCTGGAGGTTCTGAGTTCGAATCCCGGACATATCACGAAAATCACATTTTGATCCCTAGTTTAATTAGGATTTTACAGGCTGATCACCTGATTGTCCAAAAGTAAAATGATCCGTGCTTCGCAAGGCACGTTAAGCCGTGGGGCCCGGTTACTAATTACTGATGTAAGTGAGTAATCGTTACATGAGCCATGTCAGGGGCCTTTGGCGGCTCAATAATAACCCTGACACCAGGGTTGCTGAGGTTTGTAGTCCACCTCACAATCCTAAGATAAGCAGAAGCTGATCTTAATAAACCATTTTCGCTTTTTCTGATCTCATTAACATTTTAATGTACATTATTTATCCATCTGTTATGTCAGTATGTTTTGTGTAATAAAGTATATTTGTTTTGATTCCTCCATTTACAGTACTTTTCATCAAATAAAACACACAATACCGAGGACTCACCACATTAAAATCAGGGATGTGAGACTCCCAATATTTCAACACTGTTGCAAGTGCCATGCTCGCGGGATGACTGATGAAATTGGAGTGGAGTAGGTAGACCCATAATTTTCTAAGGCAAACATATCGTCTACCCTCTTTGAAAGAAAGTAAGAAAGAAAAAAGAAAGAAAGAAGAGAGTATTTATTATTATACTTTAATCTTTCTTTTTATTATATTATTTTTATTATACTATTATCTTTCTTTGTCATGATCATGGGACAGGCAACAGTGTTGAAATACCGGGAGTCTCATATTCTTGATTAACGCGGTAAGAACCCGGTATTATGTGTTTTAATTATGACAATAACGGCGTAAACCTCAAACAATATACACTTCATCAAGTTGATCATAGTACAGTCATGAGCAATATAAAGTACCCACTTTAGGACTCTGTCGCACTAACATATTTTACATTTAGTGTGACTTACAGTTCAATTTGTCAAAAAAGTTAATGTGACATGGTACCAAAGTGTATACAATACACATATTAATGCTCGTGACTGTACTTCGGACCACTCCATCTGGCTCCTCAAACAATTTATTTTTCTCAAGCATAGGAGTATGGAAGTTTACCCACTATGATTTCCTTCGGAAAGCCGACGAATGCCATTACCCATCGTAGTTTATTCAATGAGACGGTTGGATTGCGCCGGTTACACGCTGTCACATCGGATCCCGAGCCGGGTGAGGTATTACTGTGAGCGGTTCATTGAACTTTGCTGTAAATTTATCAGAAGAAACAGTTTTCGTGGTCACTGTGGTCCAATGTGTCACAATATAACTTAAGTGCAATTTTCACTAACACTATATACGGCTTTAACTCGAACATTATAGACGGCTCACCACAACGGAAAGCTCGGTGAGGCGTAAGAAGATAGTTGATTTCAGCATGAAACATTCCAAATCATATCACAAAAAGTAAATTTCTAAGGGCTGCGAATATTAACCAATAATATTATTATATTATTGAATATTAGCCAGATTGTACTATTTTGTATGTTGTGTGCAATAAAATATATTTGATTTGATTTGATTGCAGAAATACTGCACTTGATTGTAACCACTTGATTTCTAGTGAAGGCAAAAATCACCTGCAAAACCTAAAGTCGAAGCGGCTGGTAAACAATAATCCACAAAACTCTACCTTAGTATGTACTATTATGGCTCTGTGTGGATTAAATAATTTCCCGATACTTACATGTCGCTATATCGCTCGCAAAGGACGAACCGGTTTAATCTTATATTTGAATTGCTAAACGAAGGCAAACTTCCATCAAGGAATATTTTAATACCGAATGTAGTTTTCACTATTTTAATCTGAAATTTAACGGCATTTACGTCGTTCATTATGTAAGAAATGGCTTTCAGAATCTGACAGTACGCTGTCGTTATACGATACGAAATTCATCTATTGTGTTTCAGTATGTAAGTACCTACTTAAGCGGTGATGATCATAAACGCGCTTTTCATGTCATCTACATAAACGTGGAGCATATTCTACCACTCTGCTTCGCTGCGGGTTGGTTGAGGCATTTGGGCTAGCAGCCACGGAATCATCTTTCTTTATTGGACAACCAAGTGGTTCAGCCTACAATGTCCTAGCCAATCAAAGTACTTTTCGACAGTGTCCCCATCAGAAATCGAACCCAGACCTCCAGATCTTATGCCCTATATTCTCATGCCATCTAAAATAAATCCACAATACCTTAGTTACGTAAGCAATATTCTAGCAAATTGCTTACAGGACTTGTAGTTTATCCCTCCCGTGACATCCTTATGGAAGTGAGTTTATACATATATAATAAACTGTAGTGAAAAAACAAGAATTGCACATTTCCTAGGTTTATGTAGTGCCCACTTATCTTAAGAAGTATTATAATGGAACACAGGTGTTTGCATGTAACAACGATCATACCATATTCTACCAACAAACTACGGGGCTAAAGTTTTACATAAACACTTTGGTAAGATAAACTTAGCCGATTTCACGACATATCGCTTTTACAACTATCGATAAAGATTTCACATTGATGTTTGATTTACACCTCAGAAGAACATAGACAACCACTATAAAAGAGTGAAAACTTTTATAGTGGTTGTCTATGTATCTATTGCAAAACTCATTGTTTTATTTTAAGATTTTGGTTTGGCGTGTGATACCATCAACTATATGTCTACTGGTATAGATTAGAGTTCCTGAAGTTAAAGTTGTTCCACTATGGTTAAATGATTAACAATGGAAGTTATACTGAGACAACAAGATATTTGGGTGATGATCTTATGTGAATGTCGATAATAAGATAATATTCCACAGGGTTTAATTTTGGGACCTATACTTTTATTATTTACTTTTATATTTATTAAAAAAGTAAATTCATGTAATTTGTGATAATTATTTATATTTATTTACATTATTTTTTTATGTTTTTTTTTTTCTATCCCGCAGTGGAGCAGCGTGGTGAAGTATGCTACACAACCCCTACGATTGATTGAGTATAATGTAGGCTGTTTATGTTATGTATTGTTTCTCACAAGCCTGTACCAAAAAGTAAGCGGCTCTATTATGTAATGAGTTTGTAAAGTGTATTTTGTAGCTGGAGGAAGTTCGAATGCATACAGTATACTTTAACGTTTTACATTTGAAGTCCTCCATCGCCGGATTTAATGAAGAGCCATTCATTAAATCCGGCTACGAGCCGTTATTCATACGTGTGCACAATAGAAGCACAAACTAAGGTAATTCACACAGAGTCAACGGTTCAAGTAAATGAAATGATAAACTTTGCATTTCACGAACAGTGCTGTAACTCGACCACGTTAGGTTTAGGATCGACGAGCTCGAAATATTACAAACGCGCATGCTAAGTCAAACAGACACGTATTATACAGACTCAGAAACACGTGTAATCCTGATCATGAATGGTATCAAGATGGACAGAGCCACAAACTGGACTGATTGTGAAAACCTCGAATACACTACAGTAAGTCAATCTCAGAGAGCTAAGGTATTTGCTGTCACTAGCGGATTCATCGCTGCTATAGCTAGAGTAAGCCATCAAGATCGCGTAACAATGCAACTGTCACTGCAACTGTCATGTAAATCAGAAAAAAGCTACAGTATATTATTCTCATAATTGAAGTGAAGTCGCATGGACTACACAGATGAAATTAGAGTGAAAGAAAAGACTAAAAGCAAAGGAAAGAAAGAGAAAGACAGAGAGGATAGCCTACATTATTTTGTACATAGAACGCTTTAAAAAAATAAGAAAAACGGCTACAGAGGGATTATGTCTTTTCTATATTGTTGGACATGTACCTATTATGGGCGATAGGCTGATCTCTTATCATCATAAAGTTCATCATATTCATCTTGGAATTCTGTACCGACAGTGACTGCAAGTTGTCTTTGATTTATTCTATTTATTTGGTATTGCAAGCATCAGTTTACATAAGTGTAAAAAGTATTACTTTAAGTTCAGTAGTTGTGGATTTGATACCTTGTAACAAACCTTACGGCTTAACGGCCTCCGTGGTCCAGTGGTTTGAGCGTTGGGCTCACAATCCGGAAGTCCCGGGTTCGAATCCCGGTGGGGACACAATAGGAAAATCACTATGTGATGCTTAGTTTGGTTATAGGACATTACAGGCTGATCACCTGATTGTCCGAAAGAAAGATGATCTGTGCTTTGGAAGGCACGTTAAGCCGTTGCTCCCGGTTACTGATGTAAGTTAGTAGTCGTTACATGAGCCATGTCAGGGGCCTTTGGCGGCTCAATAGTAACCCTAATACCAGGGTTGATGGGGTTAGTGGTCCACTTCACAACCCGCAAGATAGAAAAGAAAAGAAACCTTACAACGCCTTCGTGAAGCTTCTTCCGTAGTTGTAGCATTATACAGCACTAGGTGTACAGGAGTTATAAGCATTGCTTCATTATTTCATCGCCGCCGAGTGTGCAAAATAGACGTGAATATGTGCCGCGTATTATGAAACTAGCGCTCGTGAGATTATTCCTTCATAAATTAGCGGTGAGATGGTATCATGATATTTGTTTATATACACGCAACGACTTCTAAATAATTTAAGAGACTTCTGTCAAATCAAAATTAGCTGATGCTTGTAGCACAGGTTTACCTATTTTCCGACTTACACTGTTCTTACATCAATCATACTAACATGTTATGACTATCTTCTGTTTCTATTTTTTCATTATTTTTACTTTATTCTTTTCCTATTTACATTGCCGAATTGTACTATTGCTAAAAGTTCTACAAATGTTTCTCTGTTCCCTTGACAGTACGCGTAGAAATGGTATAGTTTCTTCCCTTTGTAACAGCAGTGCTTTGTAGAAACGATTGGGTATTTGATTGGGTCAAAGACAAAAAAATGCTGATTTAAAAACAAACCTCAAAATCATTTTTCTGTTTGACTAATATTCGAATTTTAAATAAAAATAAAGTAGTACAACGTAGAATGAGTATGACGTTTGATCGCTTTTATTGATGACGTCACATCTCAGTATTTCCATGGAAAATTTTCGTTTCAACGTTTTATTAAAAGTAAGTAATAAGTACTTATCATTTACGCCAAAGGGATCGGCCCAAAGAGACCTGGCGACGCTCGATTGACCGGGACTTAAGAACTCTTGGCATGTCATGGGAGCAAGCTACAGAGGTTGCTAAAGTTTGCAAGGAATGTAAATCTGTTATTCGAGCTTTGCATCAAATTAACATAAACAGCCTATATACGTCCCACTGCTGGGCACAGGCCTCCCCTCAAACAACCGGAGGGGGTATAGAGCATACTCCACCACGCTGCTCCAATGCGGGTTGGTGGAGGTGTTTTTACGGCTAATAGCCGGGACCAACGGCTTAACGTGCCCTCCGAAGCACGGAATCATCTTACTTTTTGGGACAATCAGGTGATTCAAGTTAGAAAAGTCCTTACCAAACAAAGGACAGTCTCACAAAGTGATTTCGACAATGTCCCCATCGGTGCATCAAATTAAATACTCTTTAATGCAGTGAACTTAATTCCAAAAAGGGAAAGAAGAAAAAGAAGCATATCATTTGACTCCAGCCCCTGTTGTTGCAGAGAACTGAAGCGGATATCCCTGTGTGGCGTTCCACAAACTCATGATTATTTAAGTACTCTAATGTAGAAATTAATTTACTAACTAAACATGACGCTAAAACGTTTTGTGGTGGTACCTAATTCACTGCTATTCCAAACGTGAAATTAATTAATTATTATAGGTATAAACAAGTGAAACGTTTTAGAAACAGTTTGTTTATAAAACATTGTTTCCTCATCATAAAATTCATACATATTTATGCCCATAATACACGTACGCAATGGATTCCTTTCGTAGATATTATAAATCAAATTCCTTTGATCCACAAGTTACATAATGCTAATCTTAGTGTTGTAAGATATCGGTTAACATAAGTTGCAGAAGGGTTAAAATGGGCACATCGTAGCAATTCATCTAAGAAAGCAATATTGCTATTTGACATTTGTTTGCATTGCGCACTATAATAATAATAATAATAACGTTTATTGCATCAATTCATTCAATTCATCGTTTACTTACTTTCACATGCGCAAATGTCAAATTGCAATATTGCTTTCTTAGATGAATTGCTTCGATGGGGCTATATTAACCCCTAGTTTCTTGTAATTTCTTCTCCTTAGCCATAAAGACAATCTCCCTAGCATTACCCCGTTTTTCACAGGGTCCGCTTACCTAACCTGAATATTTGACAGGTACGGTTTTTTACAGAAGCGACTGCCTGTCTGACCTTTCAACCCGCGAAGGGAAGACCAGCCCAATACAGGTGAGGTCACATGCCTCCGAAAATGCCGTACGTGAGAAATGACGTAATTAATTAAAATATTGACCTTCAACAAGTTTATTTATGTTAATAACGTGGAATAGGTAAATGAATTTGACTTTGAATTTAACTTAACATTCAATGTTTTCCCTTTATTCTCAAGCGAGTCGAAAAGTTACCGCGTAGAAGTGACGTAAGTAGTACTATGGCTAAATGTTATGCTAAAGGCTTTTGGCTCGATGCCCTGTCTGAGCTAATATTAGCCGAATCATGTTTATTCTAGTCTGTATTTGTGTTTATCTTTACGATCCGAGATACTTGGTGTAAGGCGTATTCAAGTGTGGGTTGAATCGTGCCGCGCAAACAGTCCCCTTTTATTGAATTGTGTTGTGGCGTATACGCTACCAATTTTAATAGAATAACATAACCACAACATAGGCAGAGGTATATAGTGTATACAGCCACTCCTCACCAGCTATGTTTCAGTCCCATGTAATAGGGAGCACGTATTGCCATTAACCGGGCACAAATCCTGGAAACCACGAGATATCAATTATATATATTATGATCCAAGCATGAATTCAAACTCACAAAGTCGAATTCAGTGATTTAATAGAATGGAATAGAATTTGTTTATGATATTATTAGACTATAATTTGCCGTGGTGCAAAGCAGCAACATTGTGATAAATTATATTTGTTAAATTATTTTATCACCTTAGTTGGCCTGAAACATTCAAAGCAGCTGATTAGACCTTTTTCTAAGAAATTATCATCAGAAATCCTTACTCTCACTAGGGGGCAGGTTAGGACCCGATTATTATTATACAATGCCCCGTGAGGGCCCGTATCAAAATACGGGCCCTCACGGGGCATTGAAATTATTTAGAAATTACGTATACTAATATAAAACAAAATATTAACCTAAACCTACAAACCACATTTAAATAAATTATATATTATTATAATATATATTTCATAAATATAATATAAACATATTATATACTTTCAAACATATTATAAACATATTACATTGTTTTAAGTTTACGCGGTTATTATCATAATATAATTAAAACACATAATAACGGGTTCTTTTTTTAACGGGGAGTCTCATATCCCTACTTTCAACGCGGTAAAAACCCGTTATTATGTGTTTTTATTATTTTTATTCTTAGTTTTCTATTTTCATTGTGTATAATTTTAAGTTTTTGTTGTAGTCCCCTTATCGGTGTGGGTACTTATTTAGTTGTTGTCTTGCATTGCGATATAGTCGTGTTCGTTTATTTGAATAATAATATTTTCTGAGTTTGTCACGGGAGTTTTATCAATTTCAACTTGGAAAACGGCTGCGACTGTCCATGATAACAACAAAGTACTTATAAAGGAAGAAACGAAGCTCGTATCTACAGGGAAATCAAAGTGACTCTCGCCACGTTTTAATACGAGACGTTTTCCTCTCGAACAGGGAAAATTATTTTCAGAAAAAAAATAAACAGGCTTGGTAATGATGCCTATTTTGGAAGACACAAAATTAATATTGTGGCTAGTGATCTTAAACAGGATATAAACAGTGCGACGCATATGCCTCGCACGCCATGCGCCACACCACACTCCATGCGCCGCACGCCATGCGCCACACTCCATGCGCCGCACGCCATGCGCCGCACGCCATGCGCCGCACGCCATGCGCCGCACGCCATGCGCCGCACGTCGTACTGACCTGATAGTAATTTCGTGTTTTGACATTTAGTAAAAATTAACTGATTTGATTAGTTGGAAACTGTGTGCGTGCGTGCGTGCGTGCGTGCGTGCGTGCGTGCGTGCGTGCGTGCGTGCGTGGAGGGTGCGTGCGTGCGTGCGTGCGTGCGGGCGTGCGTGCATGCGTGCGTGTGTGTGTGTGTGTTGGTAAATGTGTCGCCTGATATGGCTCATGTAACGACTACTTATATCTGTAAGTAGTAACCGGGACCAACGGCTTAACGTGCCTTTCGAAGCATGCATCATTTTCTTTTCTTCTGTTTTTTCTTGTGTCTGTCATCTTACTGTCGGACAATCACGTGATCAAACTGTTATGTCCTAACCAAACTAGTGTCCCCACCGGGAATCAAACCCAGGACCTCCGGATCATGAGCCCACCGCTCAATCACTGGACCACGGAGGTCGTTACATTCATAAGATCACGCCTATTTTCCATTGGGGTATGCAAAAATCACGGAGTTCCACTTACTGCGATCCTGACATTGACGTCAAGTCACGTCAAAAATGTATACAAACGTGGGGTTGGTACTATCACAAGACAAAATAGTGAATATCCATTTTATTTTAACAATGTACAGTCATGAGCAATATAATGTACCCACTTTAGGACTCTGTCGCACTAACATATTTGACATTTAGTGAGACTTACAGTTCAATTTGTCAAAAAAGTTAATGTGACGCGGTACCAAAGTGTATACATACATATTAATGCTCGTGACCGTACAGGTAATAAAAGAAAAAAAATCATCGTAATCGAATTGTTTGGCGTAATGCTACCAAATAAAAATAATTTCCAAAAGCGTAACTTTTCCCGGAAAAATACATTATTTCGACGTCCTTAAGTTGGTGGTTAGTAATTTTTGTAGCCCTTTCAAATTGGATCGGCTTTCCGGAAAGGTTTTGGGTTTCCTGCTCTGTCAATGGACGCGTGAGCTTAACGTCCGGTTTTTCCGGACTTTCCCTCAAAGGTAGAAAATATATGTTATGATGCATAAACGAGTGAACAATACGCGCGGCATCGAGTTTGATTTGTGGCTATTCTTGCGAATTTCACACAGTACAAAGTTACAGCCTCCGTGGTCTAGTGGTTAGGGCCTGTTTACACACTAGCGTTTTGTCCGGCGATTTTTCAGCGGTTCACGGCGAGGCGACATTGTGGCGTGGACGCGGCGAGTGGCGAGCGTGAACGCGTGCTCACCGCGTGCCAGCGGCGAGCACATCGCGACCTTGCCGTTGTCACTGTCACGAGCTTTCCTCATTCACAAAATGGACTCTGTAGGGGCCAATGCCTCTACACGATGTATATAGTGGTTAAGTCAAAGTTCAAGTTGAGTGTAGTAGTTAAATGTTGAGTTTTCACGAGTTAGGAAAGTTAGAGTAAAAGTGTCCGTTCCCGTGAAAGGTGTTTATTGCACTGAATCATATTTATAGAAGTACATGTCTACGTCACGAGCCGCGCGTAAAACGCAAGGTAAGGAAAATACAAAACACGTACAAATGTGTATAAGTGGTAGCTTATACATGCTGCCGACTTAAGAAAGCAAAACAGAAAAGCAACTTAAATTATAAAACAAAATGTAAAACTTAAGAAAGTTGACTTAAATGTAAGTATATCAATTACGTCTACTTTATTAACTAACGCGACATTATTGGTGAGTTCGCTTTATCCGAGGTAGTAGCGCTTGCGCCACTATCTTTTCGGTCCAGCTGTGATCTGCTCCAAAATGGTTTTGGCGCGGACTTCACGATAACTTCCTTGCAGTTAGTGCGCATGTCGTCCTTATGTTTACGCGCTGTATATCCAACGTTGCATTCGTCGTTATCCCCTTTTATGCGGTGAATGTATTTGCGTGTGATCTTGAATGACCCCCATATAGTTTATCCAACACAGATAACTCCTATAAAGCTGTAAATTGTGGAATAGTGGGTATCTGCGGTCTCCGCTATACGATTAATACTTTCTTGCTGTTCCTTCACAAGATTTATCTTTTTATGCAGGGTCTCCAGCTGCTTTTCATGGGTTTCGATTGAAAGGGTGCGTCTGATGTTCTCTTGTATAAAATTGTTTACACCTGACTCTGGGATGTAAATCTCTTCATCTTTTATCTGCAGTTCACTGCGAAAGGTGTGGTGAGAGTAGATGATATGATGATCTCCCTGAAGCATGCAGCCAGCTGGTAATGTTAAGATGCCGTTGCTATGCAACTTTTGCGAAGTATCACCCGCCGGGCAGAAAATGCGCATAGCGCATTCTTCGCAGCACGCGAACAGCCAGGACTCCCGACTATGTAATTGCACCCACTCGTCTCTGCAATCTGATACTTCAGAGTGACAGTTGACCGCCTCTCTATTGTTTATAATATTAGCTTCGCAGATAGTGGTAATTGTTTTTAAATTGTAGATTGGTAGGTTCAAATTACAAAGTAATAGTCGGTCGTTCAAATGCAAACAAGTTGTCAGATCTTCCGAACTCATAGGCATTAGGAAAGATTTTCGAAGATTTATAGCCATATATTCCGATGTAGGGATGATCGATGTCATGTTCCCATTTTTTATTGCTCTGATAGGTATAATCTTCGTGAGCTCGTATTGCTGCTCATGAGATAGGAGTGGTATCTTAACCTCAAATATCAAAAAGTTCCTTGTAAGCTTCTCGTGAACTCGAGATATTTTGTACATTTCTCGAACGCAGTCACGGTTGTCTGTGCAAGGCAAGGTCAATCCCTTAGGTAGCTTCCTTGAAATCACGTTTAATTGCCTTTCAAAAGCGTCTGGTTTCAGGAGATGTGTGTCTGCACGTCCGTTTTTGACGTCAGTGACCAGATCGAGTAAGGATTGTTGGACTCTACGAATGTTGGATAGTATCATGTTCGCCGCCAGTGATGTTGCGGTAATGTACATAGTACGTTGAGTGTCTGCCGCAATTTGATTTTGCGTTTCTTGCAAATGTTTATTGATTATGGCAAATTGGTTGTTCATCACTTCTTCGTTTCGTTTTAGCAAATTGTACTCGCCTTCTATTATAGATGTATGTTGTTTATATAAGGTTAGCAAGTGATTTTGGTTCTTTTGCAGTAGGTTGATATCCTTGTCGTACTTTTCAGCGAACCGATCATCTAACACCCCAAACAATGAGTTGGCGAGATATCCGACACCGTTTATCAAGCCTCTCTTCATTCGACTTCCGTGTTCCGTTTGAAGTATATCGTTATAATGTTTCAACTCGTTCACTTCGTGTTGTAACTGGGCTGCTATTGCTGTGAAGGCGGCATATGATTTATCCTTTTGACAAAGGATTTGAAGATGTTGAACATAGTCTTTGATATTATCCAAACTTTGCCAGTATGATGTCATGTTATAGTAGACAACCATTTTCCATTCTCCTTGGATAACATTCATGTCCGCTATTTTGTCGAAGTAAACCAGCTTAGCCGAATTCAAGCTAGTTACGTTAATTGTCTGCGGCTGTGGTGTCACTGAAGTTATGCACATCACGATTAACACAAATAATGCACCAAAGTAACTAGATATATTTGTGTTTTTCCTTGGTCTGAGGATAACTTTTGGTTGCTCAGATTGTTCTGTTTGGGTACTAGTGGTTTGCTCATTGTCAATAGGCAATCGGGAAAGTTTAGTCACTGGTCTCTTCATAGTACTTGTCTTGGTTTTCAAGGTGACCACGCGCACTAGTCCGTCAGGCCCGGGGTGTGTATCTGTAACTTTACCAAGCAGCCATTTTGCTGGTGGGATGTTATCTTCCTTTACCAACACAACGTCGCCAGTTTCAATGTTTTTAGATGTAAAGTTCCACTTGTTACGAGATTGCAACGTTTGAAGGTAGTCTGTCGACCACTTCTTCCAGAAGTCCTTAAACATCTTAGCCGTTAATTGCCACCTGTTGTTAGGAGTCAAGTTATCACCTTCGCATGACAGTGGTGGTGCTAGTATGGACCCACCAACGAGGAAGTGAGCTGGAGTCAGACAATCTATGTCTTCGACGTCTTCTGTCAGCGCTACTAGGGGTCTTGAGTTAAGACAGGACTCGATTTGGGTCAAGAGGGTAGAAAACTCCTCAAAAGTGAGTTTTTGCTCACCAAGGACACGTCTTAAGTGGTATTTCATGCTCTTGACCGCAGCTTCCCACAAACCACCCGCTGTTGGCCAAGAGGGTGCATTAAAATGCCACTCTATACCCCATTCAGTTATGTTGGTAAGTACTTCGTCGTCGATGTACAGCTTCAAAGCCTCTTGTCGTTGTTTGTTCAAGGTTCTGGCAGCACCCACAAAGTTTGTGCCATTATCACTGTATAAGTGTTTTGGTGTTCCTCTGCGGGCACAAAATCGTTTCAGGGCGTTCAGGAATGCTGCTGAGCTCAGGTCGGAGACAAGTTCTAAGTGAATGGCCTTGGTGCATAGACAAATGAACACTGCTATATAGGCCTTTGAAGTTTTTATGCCCCTGCCCTTGTTAGCCTTCACGTCGACATGACCAGTAAAATCCACTCCAGTGTGGGTGAAGGGTCTTGATGGTGTGACACGCGGCCGAGGGAGGTCTGCCATGAGCTGCTGACCAGAAGTCTGCTTAAAACGATGGCATCTGACGCATCTTAGAAGATACTTCTTGACAGTCCTCATACCGCCAATTATCCAATATCTGTTGCGCAGATGAGACAGAGTTAGTCTGGCACCACCATGTAAAGTTCTCCGGTGAGCCTGGTCAATAAGTAACTCCGTTAACTTGTCGTTGTTGGGCAAGATAACAGGATGTTTCTGTGACTCGGTCAAGCCTGAATGTCCTAATCTGCCTCCCACTCTCATAATGTTGTTTTTGTCCAAAAATGGATTCAATTTTAAAATGTGGCTAGTTGAACGCACTTGATTGTATTTTTGTAATTGCGTTATGTCATCGGTGAAGTTCATTGCTTGTATTGCCCTGATAATGATTGTTTGAGCGTTCTCTATGTCGCATGTCGATAAGTACGATAATCGGGTGGCGTTGTTTGTGTGACGTGCATTGTTTATAAATCGCATCACCCAGCCGACTACTCTGGTTACGTGTGCCATAGAGCTGTGGTTTTTTAGAAGTTCCACAACTAATGACGTTGTTTTTTCCACCGCGTAAATTTGTTTTGGTTTTCTTTCCTCTTCAACGGTTTGAAATGTTTGGCGCATAGGAAAGGTTTTGTTTTTTAGCCATGTAGGGCCCTCCCACCATAGTGGGTGCGACAGAAGTTGTGACACGTTCAATCCGCGGCTGGCGCAATCCGCAGGATTTTCTTCAGATTTCACATGTTTCCAACAGGTGGGTGGCATGTTTTCAGTTACCTTCACAACCCTGTTTGCTACAAAAGGTTTCCAACGCGACGGTTCGCCTTGCAACCAACCCAAGACGACCATTGAATCGCTCCACCCGTGCATTGTTACTGTCTGTAAGTTTATAGAGTCTATGACCTTTTTCATAAGTTTAGACAGTAACATTGCGGCACACAGTTCGAGTCTGGGTAGGGAAATAGGCGTTTTCAGTGGGGCAAGTTTTGTTTTCCCCGCAACAAGTTTTATGATGTCTTGGCCGGTCTTAGTCGTTGTCTTGCAGTAAATCGCGCATGCGTATGCTCTCTCGGACGCATCACAAAATCCGTGCAGCTCTACTCCTTGTGAGGTGTTTCCCATCCACCTTTGGATCTCGATGTTGTTGATTTGGGGCAATTCTTGTCGGAATTGTTCCCATTCCCTTTGCACGCAGTCGGGAAGTGGATCATCCCAGTTGATAGGGGTTGACCACGTTTGCTGAAATATCATCTTCGCTTTCACGGTGACCGGCGCGAGCCAACCAAGGGGATCGTATAACCTTGATATGTCGGATAGTAATGTTCGCTTGGTTGTGACGTCACGATCGCTGTTAGGTGCAGTGTGGTTGAACGTAAAATGATCCGTGCGCGGATTCCATTTAATTCCCAAGGTTTTATTCGTTTCAGCATGCTTGAAGTCCAACATGTTTTGACTTATTAGATTGTTAGGTAGATTTTTAAGCAGTTCCGGCGTGTTACTAGCCCACTTACGGAGATTAAAACCTCCCCCCTTTAGTAAGCTAATTAGTTGTGTTTGGGCTTCTTTTGCTTCGTCAATGGTGTTACTTCCGCCTAGCAAGTCGTCCACATATATCTGATGTTCCAGAATTTCCGTGGCGAGAGGGTGTTGAGAGCCATCATCCATGACTAGCTGTTTGATAGTGCGCATAGCTAAAAATGGGGCGGCCTTGGTTCCGTACGTGACGGTGCAAAGTTGATATTCTTTGATGGGTTCCTCTACGGATTCGCGCCACAAGATCTTTTGTAAGTGTTGATCTTCCTCTTGAATTAGGATCTGCCTGTAGAATTTTTCTATGTCCGCAGTATAAACAAACTCGTATGCTGTCCAGCGTAAGATAATCGCTTGAAGGTCCTGTTGTAAGTTAGGGCCACACTCCATAAGCTCGTTTAGGCTGTGACCCGTAGTTGTTTTTGCAGAGGCGTTGAATACTACGCGTAGTTTTGTAGTAGTTGAATCCAGCCTAATTACCCCGTGATGAGGGAGGAAGCAACTTGGTTCTCGAGGTAGTGTACATGGTTTCATATGTTGGAGTTCCAAGTACTCGTCTATGAATTTTTTGTAGCTTTCTGATAATTGTTCATCCTTAGCTAATCTCTTTTCCAGTTGTCGAAGTTGTGCGACTGCCTGGGGCTTAGATGTTCCCAAATGTTTGGTAAAGTCAAGTTTCATCGGAATCTTGACCTCATATCGCCCATCTTCGCATCGACGTGTCGTATTACTGTACAGTGTTTCACAATATTGCCCTTCTGGCGTTTCTGGACGGGACTCGGTAATTTCTTCCATTTCCCAGAAGCGTGCAATGTCAGCGATATTGTTTATTAACACATGGCAATTGAACGTTTTGACGGTCCCTAGTAAAACCCATCCGAGCTTTGTTTGTTGTGCTATTGGTGCTTCTGCAGGACCTTTCAGAACACCATTCAATACAATGTCGGCGTAAACTCCTGCGTCAAGTAAGATATCCACCGGCCTAGACACGTTATAATCAGGGTCGGCTAAGTTGATGTTTTGCAGATGAGGCCACTGTTGTTTATTGAAGGTGTAATTCGGAAGGTTATTAAGCATCTTGGACATAACAAGTGCTTCTGTTGTAAATGTGTAGTCGCTAAATAATGATTCACATTCAAGTTGTACAGTACCGTAGCTCTGGTTAGATGAAAATCCAATGCCGGATACCGTTGAATTTTGTTTTCGTCTCCGTAGTCCAAGGCGCTGAGCAGCCGACTCTGTTATTAAGTTGATCTGTGATCCTTGATCTAAAAGACATCGTAATACTTGGTAAGTTCCGTCTAATGCCTTTATTTTTAGTTGCACCGTGGCAAGTAATACTTCGTTGAAATTGCCAGCCACATGGTTAGCCTTACGCTGCAGTTGCGCGGACGGCGATGCGACATTTGATTCACTTGGAGTCGGTTTCAAGTTGCTCGGCTCATTCAATGCGTTTGATGATTCCGCTTCTCGTAGTATATCATGCAATGACGTGTGATGTGCACTATTGCATACACGGCATCGTTTGTTCGATGCGCATTTGTGACCGTTGTGTGAGAACATGCAATTCCTGCACACATCGAGTTGACCTATGGTTTTCAGTTTCAATACCTGTGACATTTGTTTAAATGAGTTGCAATACACTAAAAAATGATCGCCCTTACATAAGGGGCAGTTTCTTTCAGTTTTCACATGGTAGGTTTTAGCAAAATGTTTCTTGTACTTGTAATCCTTTTGCGCGGATGATTGCTCCTTATATTCCTTGTTAGGTTGGTTAACTTTTGTTGAAACAAACGTAGGCTGCCTTTTCTTATTGATTGGCTCCAACGCAGTAAACTTCCTTTGTAGAAACGTAATAAATTCGTCAAAGGACGGAAGTTCCTTAGGCTCTTTCCTGGTTTCCATGTACGACGCGTAGGTATCGGCGTCAAGTTTTCCCGTTAAAATGTGAACCAGGATAGGATCCCAGGTGGTTGTCTCGATCCCAAGATTGTGAATGGCATGAATGGTTTCTAGACTCACATCATGCAAGCGTTTTAACTCGAATGAGTTGGCATGTTGTACGGTTGGCTGGTTCATGAATGTTTCAATTTGTTTCGTGAAAAGCAGTTGTTTATTGTTGTACCTGTGGTTAAGGATATCCCAACAGGTATCATAGTTCTCAGCCGATACCGTTAAGTGTTGAACGATGCGCTCTGCTTCACCCTTGAGCTTCCCCTTGAGGTGTTGCATTTTTTGGGCCTTTGTTAAGGATATATTGTTGTGTATAGCCTCGCTATACAAATCCATGAATGTTGGCCACTGTGTATAGTTTCCTGTAAATGTTGGGATGTCAATAGGAGGCACTGCACTTGGCTTGTGTGATGAAGCGTTCAATTTTAAATGCAGCTCCTTCTTAGTGGATTCGAAGATAGCTTCATGTTTTGTATAGTCTTGTTCGTAATCCACGTTAGCCCCAATTAGTTCCCTGTCTATCTGCCAGTGGTTGTCATCAATGACCTTCCAGCGAGATTGCAGCATCTGAAGTTTATCTTCGATTTCCCACTTCTCGATTGGCTCGCATAACTTAATGTTGCGTAGCAAACGAGTGAAAGCTCGGAAGTTGGTGGTCTGCGCGCTGATTAGTTCATCAGACCTTGATAACCCTCCGTTATCTTGAGACGTACCTGCTTCGTTACCCGGTGGGTTCTCAATGACCTTGAGTAGTTTGGCCTTTATCAACTCATATTTAGTTTTCAGCAACTGATGAGCATCCGCGGTGAAATACTCATTGGGTTGGTCCTGAATAGTAATAAGGAGTTGATGGTTATTTTCAAACTCTGTCCACAAGGTTTCAAGTTCCTTCAGGCGCTTCTCACCATACTCCTTAGTTTTGCGGCGTGTAGAATCCTTGGAAAAATTTATTCTTATTTTTTCAATCGCCTCAGCGATGAGTTGTTGACGTTGTAATAAGTCCTTCATGATGGTTAAAGTAGGTTGTTATATGGTTGAAGAAGTATCGGACGATGAACGTGACAGAAATTTCACTACGACATATGCGCCTTCTCAATCAGACCGGTGAGACCCGCTGGTGGGAGGCCGATCCAACCGATTCGCAGTCGTTGGCAAAATTACCAAAACACGTGGTCACACTTCACTTTACTGATATAAATCCGGCTCGAAGAAGATGTAGGGGCCAATGCCTCTACACGATGTATATAGTGGTTAAGTCAAAGTTCAAGTTGAGTGTAGTAGTTAAATGTTGAGTTTTCACGAGTTAGGAAAGTTAGAGTAAAAGTGTCCGTTCCCGTGAAAGGTGTTTATTGCACTGAATCATATTTATAGAAGTACATGTCTACGTCACGAGCCGCGCGTAAAACGCAAGGTAAGGAAAATACAAAACACGTACAAATGTGTATAAGTGGTAGCTTATACAGACTCCGACGAGGAGATACTTCTAGCTGTCTTACTTAGAAGACAAATCAAAATTAAATTAAATAAATAAATAAAAGTCTGCAGAACGGTAGCGAAATGTGGGTAGTTTGCTACTAAAAAATAATCGCGGCGAAATGGGGGCGTGCTCGCCGCGAGCACACAGCGATATCGTGGCGATAGATAAATCGTGACAATGTCGCCGCGTGTACGCCGCGATCTCGCGTCGCCCTGAAATCGCTGGACAATCACTAGTGTGAACAGGCCCTTAGAGCGTTAGCTCACGATCTTTAGGTCAGGGTTCGATTCCATAATTTGGGACAGAGACATTGTCGAAATTGTATTTTCAGGTAATCATCATCATCATCACCAGCCCATTAACGTCCCCACTGCTGGGGCACGGGCCTTCCCTATGGATGAATAGGGAGATCGGGCCTTAAACCACCACGCGGGCCCAGTGCGGATTGGTGGTTATTAACGACTGCTAATGCAGCCGGGACCAACGGCTTAACGTGCCTTCCGAAGCACGGAGGAGCTCGAGATGAAAACTTTTTTTTTTTGTGGTCACCCATCCTATGACCGGCCTCTGCGAAAGTTGCTTTACTTCAACAATCGCAAACCGAGCGCGTTTACCGCTGCGCCACCGAGCTCCTCACACAAATTTTCAGGTAATAATAATAACAATCTCTTTTAGTATTTTTGGTAAATATCTTCCGTCGTCTAGTGTCTTAGAGCGTTGGGCTCACGATCTGGAAGTATGAATTCGATGCCCATGATTGCGCGCTTACCAGTCGATGGTCCCAGGCAGTAGTCTAAAAAGAAGTGTGGTGGAGTATACTCCATAACCATGCCATACTTTCTTTGGTTGACTGTGCCCAGTAGAGACATGTATAGTCTATTTATTTTTTGTTCGGTAACAATACTGTGTAATAAGGCCGCCCAAATTGTACTGTATTCATGTGTTAATATAGTTCTGTGCAATAAAGTATATTTGATTTGATTTGATTTGTTATGTCTGATTGTTGAAATTTTAGTTTTGTGCAATAAAGTATATTTGATTTGATTTGTAATCGCAACAGTCCAAGGGGGTTAAAATGGCCACATCGAAGCAATTCGTCTAAGAAGAAAAAATCTATACTTATAATAAATCTGTAGAGAGGTCAATTCTGTACATTAAATATTTTTTCAAAATAACTATCAGGGGGTGATAAGTGATCGATACTGATGCCAAAAATGCAATCAGTAAAATTTTTGTCTGTCTGTCTGTCTGTCTGTATGTTCCTTATAGAAACAAAAACTACTGGACGGATTTTAATGAAACTTGGTACAATTATTCTTCACACTCCTGGACAGGTTATAATATACTTTTCATCACGCTACAATCAATAGGAGCCGAGTAGTGAAGGGAAATCCTTTTGTATGAAAAATCTAAACCACTCAAGTTAGACGTTTTAAATTTGGCACGCATATACCTTAGATACCGTAGAGGTGCACTAAGAAAGGAATTCCCGAAATTCCTACGGGAACGGGAATTAGCGAGAAAATCCTTTTGTATGAAAAATCTAAACCACTCAAGTTAGACGTTTGAAATTTGGCATGCAGGTACCTTAGATACCTTAGAGGTGTACTAAGAAAGGAATTTCCGAAATTCCCACGAGAACGGGAATTAGCGGGAAAATCCTTTTGTATGAAAAATCTAAACCACTCAAGTTAGACGTTTGAAATTTGTTATGCAGGTACCTTAGTTAACTTAAAGCTTAGTTGCAACAGGATATTGCAAAATTCCCACGGAAACGGGAGTTAGCGGGAAAAAAACATTTGTATGAAAAAGTCGAAACCGCGTAAGATAGATGTTTTCAATTCAATTCAATTAAATTATTTATTGCATTCCATGTAGTACAATGGGGTGTTACATAGGCATAGGAACTAAAACATGGACCCTGTAGGGCACAGCAACGTTGAAGGGAAGAGAGGAAGTGTGTATTAAAATTAAAACTCAATGAACAATCAATTAAAAAAAAAACAATTCAATCAATTGATTCAATTTAGCATGCATGCATACCTTAGTAAATATAAAGTTTATTTTTGGCTGTATTTTGAAAAATGGGAGTTATTGGGAAAAAAATTGTATGACAAAATCTAAACTGCATAAGTTAGATGCTTGAAATTTGATATGCGCCCACACACACAAAGATCTCTCTCTTATATAACACGCCACGCGGACGAAGTCAAAAGCTAGTATAAAATAAGTGCGCAATGCAAACAAATGTCAAATAACAATATTGCTTTTTTTTTTGATGAATTGCTTTCATGTGGCCATTTAAACCCCCCTGTTTGCTTTGTCCCCAGTTAAATAGCTTCCCAATATTAGAACCTTGTACGTAATTTAATATAAAAATAATAAAAAACTGGCCTTCAACCCGAAAAATAAACATAAGCCTCGATATTTTCGTTGAATACCAATTACCAATCAAACGAAAATGAAACACATTTGATCAAAAATCTTTTTTAATTCGTAAAATCTTCATTACGCTATTGAAATTCCAGAATACGAATGTTAAATAAACATTTGAATGTTAATGATACAAATACTGATTTAAAAAGGCGAACAAGGTTACAAGCAAGTATTTCACAATTTAATTAAAAAATTTAATTCAAAACATTTTATTGCACATAAACAAAACGTAAAAAAATTACACAACATTAAGTGAATCAATTGATGTAATAACCACTAAATACGTGATTACTTGTCTAGATTTTTATCCGATATTACTTATTTTAATTATGACAGACATTAAATGAGATTTACAGCCGTGCTAGCTTAGGTCAAGTGACGGCCCTAGCAAAATATTTAGGTGGTAAATCGTGGTACCGCCTCTCAATTATACAGTTTTATACAATTAGTTTTACGGCCACCGAAATATACCTAATTAAATCTTTTAAAACTGTCATTCACGGCCACTTATTAAATGTGGGTACTATCAGATAATCAGGTGATCAGCCTGTAATGTCCTAACCAAACTAGGGATCACTGTGTGATTTTTGTGATATGTCCCCACCGGGATTAGAACCGGTGGTGAATCCAATGCTCAACCACTGACCACAGAGGCCGTCGAACTTATACTTATACGACGTACTATGTACTTGTAGGAACATTCTAAGTTGGTTCATTCTAAATTTGTGTACCTACTGTTGTTTACCTCGTCAATAGTACAGAACCCCTCTTGCGCAAGTCTGATTCGCACTTGGCTGGTTTGTTCGTTTTTAATTTGATTACTCGTGACTCTGCTCAACCCATTAAGAATCATGAGTTACTAGAAAGCAACTACAATTATGAGAGAAATATCCAGTTATTTCGTTTTTATTCTATTTTATAGAGATATCAGTAAAAATCCTGCGAGATAATAGGGAAATGAATGACCAAAGAAGAATACGTTCAAATCAATGAACCTGATTATTCGACTCGGTGAACACACGCTTTAGTCAGGACCTCGTTTCATAATTAATTCAAAAACCGCAAAGGCATAAAAGGTTTGAGTCGACAATCCTATATGCATGAGGATAGAAAATTCACGATACCAGTAATTGGTTGACAGAGTATTGAGGAGCGGAAGGCAAGAGCGAAACCACTGCCTTATTTTTATTTGACTGCGGCGAAGCAAAAAGCAGGACTTAAAGTAAGGACGAAAAAAAAATAATTCTCAGTCATGTCCTGGATAAGTTTTATCGCCAAATCTTGCTCTGTTTTGTTTTTTGAATTGATCTGGCAGTTTGAAAACATACATACATAAGTTCCCGTCTATTTCCTGTTAGGGTAGGAGGTATATACCACGGAATTCTACTTACCACGATCCTGATACATTCACACATCTACTCACGCCAGTTTGGAAACAGATCGAATTAAATATCTCAATAATTAATAATGTTATTCTTTATTCAATTCAAACACAAACACGTAAATAGCTTTACTAATTTACCAACAAAGTTCCATTTTGAACTGCCAATTTTCATTATCACTAATTTAAGAGCCACGCTCTTGTCGGTATAGCATTCTCCATTCTTGTCTATCTCTTCTGTCCTCAATAACTCTCAATATTTGTTTGGTTTTCCTACTTCTTCTACTTCTTCTTACTTTTTACTTTTTTTCTTACTAGTACTTCCTCATTAGTAACCCTTTCTGTCCAACGTATTCTTTCCATCTTCGTCCAACACCATATTATAGTAACCCTGACACCAAGGATGATGAGGTTAGTATCCTACATCACAACCCACACGATAGAAGAAGATATCGCCGTCTATTCGTAGAATAGAAACGTTCATAAAAAAAATATGAAATACCATTTCAGTATTCTGGCTGCCTATTCCAGTCCTGCTACCTTCCCCGTTAAGGCACACAGGCGTGAATGACTCTATAGGTACTTATGTTAATGTCTCTTTACCTCCAGTATAAAATGTGGACCGAATTCCCGAGTCGCGGGCGATATTGGAAATTAATTAAACGCTGGCAGTCGCGTGATCATTTCCTGTCTCGTATCGGCTCGCTTTATGGCCTGTTTACATGACTCCCATTAGAGTTTCAACAGTTCAGTGGTTTTGTTTTTTTTTAGTTTGCGTTTTCGTTTCGTATAAATATCGTCGCCTTGCAGTAAAAACCACATAAGCGTCTTTTTCAGATTGATTTTTCAGAATGATTATCGAATTTGTTTTCGAATTCATGTTTCAATCATAAATGATTATCACGTGCTCAGTGGTGAAGGAAAACATCGTGAGGAAACCCACATTCCAACACAAATGTGACCTGACCTGTGTTGGACTGGTTTTCTCTTTGCGGGTTGTAAGGTCAGATAGGCAGTCGCTTCTGTAAAAAACCGGACCTGTCAAATCTCCAGGTTAGGTAAGCGGACCCTGTGAAAAACGCGATAGTACTAAGGAGATGATGAATGATGGACTGATTTCCTGCCTATCTTATATGTGGCGACGGTGTTGCTTATTTACTAAAAAAAAAACAAATTTTAGTAAGTACTTATTACGAAACACGTTAAGACGTCGTATCAAATGCGACTGCAAGTTTTCTTCTCATTTCTTCTGCAAAGAAAAACATTAAGCCCATTATTACCCCGAGATGCTTTCTAAAACTACTTACTCCTTAAAGTCAGTTTACTTGCTTCTAAACTAAATAAGGTGCAAACAGGGCTTTAGTGCTGCAAACTGTCTTGCTTTTTACGAGACCTCCAGTTTTAGTAAAGTGTCATTTTTACTACTGCTCCTGTGTCAGCTGCTTCAATATAATATTATATATATATATATATATATATATATATATATATATATATATTAAGGTGGACAGAACCACGAGGAATCAAAAACAACTTGCAGACAACGTTCATGCGGAGGCCTAAGATTCAAAAATTCAAAAAAAAAAATTTTTCAGTAGGTAACATACACTTTGAATCTTTACATAACGAACGTCTCATCCGCCTAAAACCGTTTTAGGTGAGAGCATTTTTTTTTTACTTGACTTATTGTACATTTGCCGCAGATGGTATTAACTACTTGGCAGGACAAATGGGGAGCGCTGAAGGCCTGAGGGTGCCCAGTTGGGCGCGAACCTCGGCTCAGGGCGTAGTCTGAGAGGAAAAATATTTGAAAGAATTAATCGACCCTAGCGGGTCGATAGCGATAAGCGCTGAATGAGGGAAATCGTCGACCACGCCGGCGGGGTCGGTATCGGGGTCCTGAAGTGTTTGGTGTCGCGAGCTGATTGGCTGCCTCTATGGCTAGAGTAATCGGGTCGTCGGGATCGTATATTACGTCCTTCGGACGCCGATACTTTTCAGTACATTAAGTGAGAGCAGTTTCTCACAACCTGTATAGCCGGGGAAAAGAAGCTGCAAGAAAAACCTCGGCACAGGGCCCTAGATGTTCTTTAAAAAAATGGATGGATATGATGAACCTTATAGTGACAAGGGATCAGCTGGCAATCAACCAGCCAAACCAGCAACCAGAGGAGTTATCCAACTTGCAAAATATGACAAACAGTAATGAAAAAGTTCGTGAGGAAACCCACATTTGCGAGAAATGCGTTTCGGAAGTATTCGGCCTATATAAATTATTGACCTGGTTTTTCTTTTGCGGATTGCAAAGTCAGACAGGAAGTCGCTTCTGTAAACAATCGGGCCTGTTAAATCACATCTCTCAAATCAAATCTCTTACTTAGGTAAGAGAACCCTGTGAAAACGGGATGACGTTAGGAAGATAAATAACATACGACGCTAAAGATATGGAATATTTATTTCTGTCCCGTTATTCATAGTTGTATCACTCAACGAGACAACACTACACAAGTTCGCGGAATGATTAACTGCGACACGAAGGCTTAAATTGAAAGAGGAGGTGCACTCTCTCTACACATGGCTTATAGCACTCGCGAACGCTAATGAAGAATATATTCACTCAAAATGTTTCAACAATCAATCAATTCAACCGTGGTATCCCAGTTGGTAGAACTATTAATTATTGGCCCTGATTACTGCAGACACCTAATTTTATTTTCAGTTATACGCGTAATTTTATTACCCGCACAAAAAGACAGGGACGGATGATTGACAACTGTTAATTTTAAAATGAAAGAATGAATGAATAAACCGGGCGAATAAAATAGACATCTTGCTAATATGCAACTCTTTTGACGTGTGCTGTCAACTTAAATCTGTTATTGGCCAATATAAAATTTTGGGAGGGAATTTTAAATTTATGACTAAAATTGGCGTACTTATGTTTCATTACGCCTGTCGATTACACGTCCCTTTTATTTTCGGTGGATAAGACATTGAAAGATATAACTTAAAATAAATTTAGATGTTATGTACAGGAATCAGCACCATTGTGTAAACTTTTTTTTTAATATTTACCAATCCGGCGTCTGTGATATTTATCAAACAAAACATATTACCAGTAAGTAGGGCGCTGTTATGATAAATCTGTTTTAGGATTCAGCATGTTTATTCCTAAAATACCGCAAACAAAAATGACTCGACTACAAGTTTTATTTTTTCATGAAAAGAATATTCATAACCGTGAATTTCCGTTTAGTTCGAAGAGTGCAGAATTATAGCAATACGGTGGAATATACTAATAATATTGTTCTGTTACACCTCTAAATTCGACTTTCTGATTTTGAATTTATTGGATCATATATAATTGATGGGAGCTCGAGATGATTTTTTTTTTGTTGTCACCCATCCTATGACCGGCCTTTGCTCCTCCGTGCTTCGAAAGGCACGTTAAGCCGTTGGTCCCGGCTACATTAGCAGTTGTTAATAACCACCAATCCGCACTGGGCCCGCGTGGTGGTTTAACCTATCCATCCGTAGGGAAGGCCCGTGCCCCAGCAGTGGGGACGTTAATGGGCTGGTGATGATGATGATATAATTGATGGGACACCTCTGCCTACCCCTTAGGGATAAAGGCGTGATGCTATAAGTATTATAAATTCATACGAATTTATGAAAACAAAACATCAGCAGTAGGTACACATAATTACCCTTATGCCCAGCAGTGGGCGTCGTACGGCTGATGATGAACGCAGAAAGTCAATATGATTACTGTAAACGCAAAAATATCTTAGAATCCTTTGTCTTTTTGCAAATATCCACTTAGAACTTATATATGTCGCCAACTTTCTTAAGTTCTCACCGGATATGTGTTAAAACTCAAAGATTCTAGGATAAAGAGAAAATTAAAAAGAAAAAAATCTGACTTGGACGGACCTTCATCAGCAGCTCTTGTTAAGCCTGGACAAGCGCGTTACCCAATACACCAGTATCTCATGGACAGGAGGAAAACCTGGTGGTGTAATAGTTAACATATTGATCCCGGTTTAACAGTCCCCTCCGAGTCAGAAAAAAATATTTTTGGTAATTTTGTGAGTTACCAAACACGGATGAGTGCAATAAAACCAAAAATGATTCTAGAATAGTTTTCCATTAACGGTAATGAGATTGACCACCGGTATTTGAACACCTACCCGTCGACGGAACCTTTAACGTTGCAATCTCGCTTGCCCACTATCAAACAAAAGACAGTTGGGCATAAAATCAATGATGGCCACTGAGGGTCAAGTCCATGAATAAAACATCAGTGAACATTGAAAATGTTATGTTATTTTCTTCATATTAGACAGATATCTATCGGAATATTACATTTTTATAGCGTATTTTATTCGTTTTGGTTCTGATATCTTTTGTAACGGTCAGTTTCGGCGGTGATATGTAAACGACTGATTTTTTACTGCTTGGACGGCTTTAGACGCGGCGGAATGTAAGCAAAGATAACAATAAGCACTTACCGTTGGTAACTTAAACTTATTTAACTTAAACTACGTTACATCATCAAGTTGTAAACGTAAGTAATACCTGGGAGACCATAAAATAACACTTCCAGTAAAATCTTGAATTGTAAATTAATAGTCATTTCATCTAGGTTCATTATATTTGTTTCATATTTGTACTGTAGTTGGATTTTTTTTGAAAGAGTACAATAATAACGTCACATGAACTTACCACTTACAATTAATAACTAAGTGCTCGAATATATATTATCCCTATGGGGTAGTCAGAGGTACATCCATTACAAGATAATTATTATTAAGTACCCACACCTCACCAAGCTTTCTGTTAAGCACAAAAAAGAAAACAAAATAATACAATACAATACAATACAAAAACTCTTTATTGCGCTTAAATCACATAAAAAAAACAAATAAAAGTAAATTTATTAAATTAAAAAAAAAAGAAAACACACACACAAACACACACACACGCACACGCACACACGTACACGCACACGCACACGCACACACACACAGACATACATACACACACACACACAACACAACACACACGTAACATTCATAATTATAATAGTTACATTCTACTCTGAACTGGCGTGCGTGTATGAAACGATTGATGTATGTGGAGGAAGCAAGAGAATGTCAGGATCGAAGCAAATGGAATTCCATAGTCTCCGCTTAACCCGGTGGGAAAAAGGCGTGTATATATTTAATTCCTAAGAAAAGCAAAGAACACTTAGAAGTAGTAATCCCAAATCTGCAGAAATGTTTTCGGGTCACTCAATTAGGTAATCTTATTGGAAGAACCGGATTTGGACCTTTTAACGGATTCCGATTGCCTTCTTTGTCCCTTCGATTAGATGTAATGTCGTTATTTATTTATGAGTTACGTACCTATACCTATCTGAAAAGGATAAGGTCTAAACGGATATAATGTAAGTAGCTATATTGTCACCAATACGTAGTGTTAAGATCAGAATCAATCGGATTAATCTCGACTGATGGATCACTATGCTAAGGGCGTGGACCCATGTCTACGGTGCGGCGCCGTTTGCCGTGCAACGGTACGGCACCGCCGCCGGCAGATGGCGCGGCGCTGTGCCGCGCCACGGTGTCGTTTACCGACGTGCTCACTATTGTGTTGTCAGTTGGTATGGATTTACCCAATATTTTCTTTGATTTTGTTTTTTCTTCATTCGTCGTCGTCTTAACAGCAACAGGAGCAGGATACGTCTTTCGCGGTCCATAACAAGCCACAACTAATTTTGGTATACGTACCGTTGCACGGCAAACGGCACCGCACCTTAGACATGGGTCCACGCCCTAACGGACGTCACAACATTGGTTTCTGTACTTTTATCGGTCTAACTCGTACCGCGCTTTGAAGCTATTGTAAAACTTTATTTATTGAAGTACACATAATCACGCACGTATGGCTTTGTAATAGACTACTCTGGGCGTTATCCCACTTGCGTCAGACAGAGTACTGGGGGGCGGAAGGCAAGACTGAAACCACTGCCCTATTTTT
This sequence comes from Pectinophora gossypiella, assembly GCF_024362695.1. Lineage (NCBI taxonomy): Eukaryota > Metazoa > Arthropoda > Insecta > Lepidoptera > Gelechiidae > Pectinophora > Pectinophora gossypiella. The sequence continues at coordinate 3,652,580 of NC_065425.1, read as the reverse complement.
CCCTAAAAAAGTAGCATGGAAAATTCTGCACCGACAAGAGCGTGGCTCTTAAATTAATGATGATGACACATAATCACAAATTGTACTAAAACTAGACGAAAACGAAACGAAACGAAACGTACTGTGAAACGAAACGATGTGTCTCATCTATACGAAATATTAAAAAAGCTGACCATTCATGAAGCGACCGCCCAAAAGTAAAACACTGTAACTCGCATTTGAAAAATTTAACAGGTCAAGCAGAAAAATGTTTTTTTACTCAATTTTAAGCATAACGTTTATGTCACAGAAATAAAATCAGAACCTAATGAGATCATGTCAGTACTATTACAAAACGAAGACAAAAAGATAAACTAGGTTTAAATACAGTCCGTCCCACGCAAGAATGCCCATGGCCGCGGCGCCAATGTCACATATTCTGCATATAATTATTATGATATGTCAATTAGTTTCATTAAAATTTGCTAACGGCCTCTGTGGTCAGTGGTTGAGCGTTGGGCTCACGATTCGGAGGTCCCGGGTTCGAATCCCGGTGGGGACATATAACAAAAATCACTTTGTGATCCCTAGTTTGGTTAGGATATTACAGGCTGATCGCCCGATTGTCCAAAAAGTAAGATGATCCGTGCTTCGGAAGGCACGTTAAGCCGTTGGTTCTGCTTATTACTTACTGATGTAAGTAAGTAGTCGTTATATAAGCCATGTCACGGGCCTTTGGCGGCTCAATAGTAACCCTGACACCAGGGTTGATGAGGTTGGTACCCCACCTCACAACCCACACGATAGAAGAAGATTAAAATTTGCTTAGTTTTAGGCATGAATTATTATGTTACAGAAATAAAATCAATACCTAGCGAGACCACGTCAGTATTAGAAACGTTAGTTTTGTTTTTTCCTGTTTGGGCAATAAAGTATTTGTTATGTTATGTTATGTTAGAACAAAACGAAGACTAAAAGATACACTAGGTTTAAATAAAGTCGTGTCACGAAAAAATGCAGCGCTGTCGCAGATTCTGCCATAATAAGTAATTATTATGACTTGTCATTTCGTTTCATTAAAATCCGTCTTCTGGTGCGAATTATTATGTTAAACCTAGTTTATCTTTAGTCTTCACTTTGTAATAAGATCGATTTAGTCTTCTTTTTTACCGACTTCAAAAAAGGAGGAGTTTAGTTTAACTGATTAGATTAAGTATTTTTAAAATAAAATAGCTTCTAGGTGACGTATGGCAAAAATAAAACCATTTGGTGTGTTATTAGGGGAATCAGGACTGTATGTTTTTTGTGGAAATGTGTCTTACTGCGTTTTTCTTTCGCGCTGCCGAATGGTTTACATGTTAAATATAACACCTATCAAAGGATTGTGAAGGATAATTTATCGCGCGTCACAAATTGATACAAAATATTGTCGTCACATTTATCACTGATACAAAATATTGGATTTATGATATATCACTATCAATTTGTAACTCGGTAATAAATCAACGTACCGCCATTCATTAAAAGGCATGTTTTAATCATAATCAATTATTTGTCGTTTTGCGAAATACGGCTTGTTGCTAAATGAAAAAGTCGATAATTATTTAGCAGTTTATAATAATTATATACCCCGATACCGACCCCGCCGGCGTGGTCGACGATTTCCCTCAATCAGCGCTTATCGCTATCTATATACTAGGGTCGATTAATTATTTCAAATATTTTTTCCCTTCAGACGACGCTCTGAGCCGAGGTTCGAGCCCAACTGGGGACCCTCAGGCCTGTTGTCTTAAGCTTTGTACCGGGTAAGAGCCTTCAGCGCTCCCCATTTGTCAGGCCAAGTAATTAATGCCTTCTGCGGCAAATAAGTCACGTAAAAAGAAAATATACTTCCTTAGTTAGGGATGAAAATCATAATCAAACTTTACACTGTTTCTAAAGCTGGAATGTCAAGACGACTATGATCACAAAGAGAAAATTGACATCGAAAAAAAAATTTCGATTTTATTTTTTGATTTTATTCCGATTTAAATTATTTCTTTGTGAGTTTCCGTAAGTACGGGTAAATGGTATAAAAACAAAAATCATTTACGTATTCATTTATAATTACCTCGTGTAAACGATTTACACGTTGTATGCAAATCGCATTCTGCCCGTACCGCGGTTTGAGGAACTTTGACGGCTATTTCATTAAACTTTTCACTTCGGTAGACCCTTTCAGTCTTATGTTCCGATCGTGTCGAACGATTTGCGTTTGGTGAAAGTTAGAGGAGTGTGTTTTTTGACAGAAAAAAAATTCGCTAAAAATAGATCATGCAAAAACAATCACATTGATCTATTGTTTATTGAGATTTAAAGGGACTTATTGCAGGTTTATCTCGGTTGGCATTAATTACTGGGCCGGACAAATGGGGAGCCCATTTTTACCCGCCACATAAACTCGACTCCACTTGATATTAACTTAGAATCATGGTTTGAATCATCCCTCTCAGCATTCGTTACGATGCCACTAACATCCTGTGTAGAACGAACACACTTCGCCCCGCACCCATCGTATCGCGGGCCGAGTTAGTTTTACCTCACCCCCTCTGGGTTTTAGATACTTCAGAATTAAATGTCTGTTGACTGCTAAGGAGTAAGGGGAAGCGCTCGCGGACTATCTGTCTCACTCGCACTTACGCATTAGACGGCACTGTAATGCCTTGATCACACCTACCGAGTGAATAGGCGAGACAGTTGCGCTCGGGCGAGTACTCGGTGTGTATGAACAATGAACATTACGACAAGAGCACGGCCGCGCGATCGTCCGAGTTATTTTGCTACTTGACCCCTGTTCTATTTGCTAGGCCTAGTATCCACCCCCGCGCTTCCCCGCACTGTCTCGCTCGTCCACTCGGTAGGTGTTATCAAGCTATAAGGATCACGTTTTTGTATGGAGTACCGGGGAGTGTCATATTATTGTCGAATGATCTTGAGAGCTTGTAAAATAGACCATTTCAAAGTTGTCAGAGAGTCTCTGAAGACGAAAATGCGGTCAATAATAATAGGTAAGCTTTCAAAGTGGCGCACAGCTCCAACTTTTTAAAAAGTTTCATTACCTTTGTGTTCTATGTTTGATTGGATAGAATAAGTATTTGTATACTTACCGTTTAATATTGATAAATAAGACTATTATAATTGATAGATTTCACTAACACTGATAGATCGACCATCATAGACGGCGATACAGCTCATCACCTATCATGTTGGTCTAACAGAAAGCTCAGTGACTTGTTACCTGTGACTCGTCGTGTGTGTGTCGTGTGAAACTTTACTTAAAAACCCTAATTTAAAAAATAAACCGTCTTCCAATTCTTTTTCATAAAACACAGATTTTGAAGTATGACTAATGAAGCACAATGGCAAACAAGTTTGTATACAATTCTTTCTGTAAAGGTCCTTTACGAAGCCACTGACAATGACGTAAGCGTGGCCAATTATTGGTCAGCAAAAATCTAGTATCGATCGCCATCGACTCGCAAACAAGAAGAATGCTTTCTGTGTTTACCATAAGATGCAACTATGTTAATTAGATAGATAGAGATAGAGATAGAACGAACAAGCATGAGAAAAGATATAAAAAACCACAGAGAAAAAACGATTCATACCCTAATAGAAAGAACAGGAGGAACAAAAAAGGCAATGAAGATCCTACAGGAAAAGAAAGAGTGGATTCCCAAACTACAGGATAAACACGGCCTCCAAAAAACAAAGAGACCAGAAATAATTGAGATAGCCACCGAATTCTTCAAAGAACTATACTCCAAACAGGGACCGGAAGAAAGAATCCGGAAGACTCATCTGGTCGCACTCACCGTCCCCTTTACAACTTGCACCTGAAAACTCCCCCCTATTCTACGCAAATGTACGGTGACTCTTTTACCGTGCAGGCCGTCAAACTGTGGAACGCGCTACCCAGGGTCACTCGGGAATGTGACACGGTGGGTAGGTTTAAAAGGAACTTGAAGGATTATTATTTGAGTCTTGCTTAAGTTGCATTAGTCGTATTTGTATGCGTTTACTTATTTATTTAGGTATATATATATATATTGTATATAGTGTGTATTTTTTATAAACCAATATAGAAAGTATATAATATGTTTATATATTTATGAAATATATATTATATTATAATTTATTTAAATGTGGTTTGTAGGTTTAGGTTAATATTGTGTCTTATATTAGTATAAGTAATTTCTAAATTCAAATTCAAATTCAAATTCAAAAATATCTTTATTCAGTAGGTAACATAGTTACACTTTGAATCGTCAATTTTACATAACGAACGTCTCATCCGCCTAAAACTACTGCAGCTTCTCACAACCTGTATAGCCGGGGAAAAGAAGCTGCAAGAAAAACCTCGGCACAGGGCCCTAGACGTTCTTTAAAAAAATAAAAATAAACATAAAACATAAAATATTGGTATACAATTGAGTTTAGCTGCCTAATATCAGTTCTCAGACAGTTAATCCCATGCATTCATATCTTCTAAATAATCACTAACTTTATAATAACCTTTTTTGTAAAGTTTTTGTTTAACTACTGTCTTAAAACAGTTGAAAGGCAAATTCTGAATGTCAATGGGAATCTTATTGTAAAAACGTATACATTGCCCCTTAAAAGATTTAGTAATCTTATGTAATCGACTGACTTGTAAAGCAAGTTTATTTTTATTCCTGGTATTAACAATGTGCCGATCGCTATTTTTTGCAAATAATCCTATATGTTTTTTTACATATATTAAGTTTTCAAAGATATATTGTGATGCCAAAGTTAAAATATTAATTTCTTTAAATTTATTTCTAAGTGACATCTTGGGTCCCAATTTGTAAATCGCCCGAATGGCTCGCTTTTGCAGAACAAAAATGCTGTTCATATCTGCAGCATGACCCCACAGCAAGATGCCGTACGACATTAGACTGTGGAAGTAGGCAAAATAAACTAATCGCGCGGTTTCTACATCGGTTATTAAACGAATTTTTTTGACCGCGAATGCTGCTGAGCTGAGCCTTTTGGACAACTTATCAATATGAGGACTCCATTGCAACTTAGCGTCCAAAGTAATTCCCAAAAATACAGCAGTATCCGTGAGGTCCAATTCCTTATTTTTTACAATAATAGAATCGAGGGGCCTACTAACATTCGATAACGTAAAATAAACATATTTTGTTTTATTTTCATTAAGTAGCAGGTTGTTTACAGTAAACCAATCCACTACCTCTGAAATGGCGTTGTTTACATCGTCAAAGGAATCTTGTCGTCTCTTTACTTTAAAAAGTAAGGAGGTATCATCTGCAAACAGCACCACCTCATGTTTTACAAGACTAGGTAGGTCGTTTATGTAAACTAGGAATAGAAATGGACCTAGAATTGAGCCCTGCGGGACGCCTATAGTGACGTTAGATCCACACGATCTGCAGCCATGCACATCAACCCTCTGAACGCGGCCACTAAGGTATGACTCCAAAAGAGCGATGGCATTATCAGTTATTCCATAGTGACGAAGTTTCGCGATCAAGATATCATGACAAACGCAATCGAAGGCTTTGGAAAGGTCGCAAAAAACACCAATAGCATCTTTGGACTCCTCCCAAGCCTGAAAAACATGATAACTCAACACCAGCATCGGTTGTTGAGCGACCCTTTGTGAAACCAAATTGTTTATTAGACATTAAATTGTTTAAATTGAAATGTTGAAGTAATTGCAGTAATAAATTTTTTTCAAATATTTTACTAAGCGTGGGTAGTATAGATATTGGTCTAAAATTAGTAGGGTCAGAAGTACTACCAGTACCAGTAGTAAATAATTTGTACGCGTATGTATGTCTATCTATATAATATTATACGTTGAAAGTCTCTCTTGTCACGTAGGTCAGCTGGAAGAAATCTCTTTGTTTAGAGATAAGCTTGCCTGTACTATCTGTTTTCTTTGTATGTTTCTTGTGTCTGTTTCATTGTGTACAAATAAATAAATAAATAAATAAATAAATAAATAAATAAAGAATTACACTGTCTGAAGATACTACCATACCACACATACTCCAGCGAGAAGTCGAGAAGGCATTGTCAACACAAAGAAGAGACAGAGCTCCGGGTCCAGATAACATCTCAAATGAAACACTGATCGAAACTAAAGAGTATATATTAACAGCATTAACAGATTTATTTAACATAATAATAGAAACTGAAGAAATACCAGAACAATGGAAGAGATCCACTATCACGCTAATACATAAAAAGGGCAACAAAAATGATATAAGCAACTATAGACCAATAAGCTTATTGCCAAATCTGTATAAAATTTTCTCAAAGATCATCTTAAGCCGCATTACCATTGCTCTGGACGAAAACCAACCAAAAGAACAGGCAGGATTTAGAAGAAATTACTCAACTATCGATCACATCCATGTAGTGAAACAGATAATAGAAAAAAGTAAAGAGTACAACAGAACCTTCTTTTGCTGTTTTGTGGATTACTGTAAGGCGTTCGATTCTCTGGACCACACAAAAATCTGGGAAGCATTACGAAACCAAGGCATAGAGCACAAATACATAAGGATAATCAAAAACATCTACACTGGTGCCACAGCTAAAGTTAAACTCGATAAAGAGGGAGAGACCATAAAAATACTAAGAGGAGTAAGACAAGGCGATCCCCTGTCACCAAAATTATTCTCAGCAGTTCTTGAAGAGGTATTCCGAAAGCTAGAGTGGGACCAACTCGGCATCAACATCAATGGCGAAACACTATCACACCTCAGATTCGCTGATGACATAGTGATATGGGCCACTTCAGCAGCTGATCTCCAAAAAATGCTAGTAGACCTCGACAAGGCTAGTAGAGATGTAGGTCTTACTATGAACACTACAAAAACAAAGGCAATGACAAATGTTAAGCCTGACTCAATAATTAAAATAGGCGATAACATAATCGAATATGTACAAGAATACCAATATCTGGGACAGCTCATCTCTACCCAAGAATTAACATCAAAGGAGATAGATAGGAGAATAGGGAATGCATGGAAAACATATTGGTCGTACAGAGAAATCATGAAAGACAAAAAAGCAAACATCAAGATTAAAAGCAAACTATTCAACGTATGTCTTCTACCAGTTTTGTGCTATGGTTGCCAGACATGGGCACTTACAAAAGAACACAGTAAAAAACTCGAAATCTGCCAAAGAGCCATGGAGAGAAGCATGACTGGGAAAAGAAGAATAGAAAAAACACGAAATGAAGACTTACGGAAGAAAACTAGGATAACTGATGTAACACTCAAAACAAGACATTTAAAATGGAAATGGGCAGGCCAGATAATGCAGGGTCCAGACAAATGGAGCAAATGCGTCACCACATGGTACCCAAGAGAAGGCAAAAGAAACCGAGGTAGACCATTCCGACGATGGGAGGACGAAATCGTCAGAGTGGCCGGAAGAACCTGGACTAGAACGGCTAAGTGCAAAGAGGAGTGGAATAGATTGGGGGAGGCCTTTGCCAATGGGCACACAGATACAGACCTAAACGTTACCGCCGAATAATGGAATGTGTATAAAAAATAAAAATATTGTATCTGAATTTATGGCTAATAAAAAAAAAAAAAAAAATGTTAATTATAGCTGTTATATCTCCGAACATTAAATAAATAGATAAACAATGTGTATGCACTGTACGTTTAAAAATAAAGTTCTACATTGTAATAAAGCATTGAAGTTCGCCTTTGTGAAGTTAAAAACAATATATTTGTGGTGTGTAGTTACCAGGTAGTCCATTTTGATTACGGAAGCTACTACAAATAACTGTGAGAGAAAAGCCACTCTGCGGCTGCGTCTGGGGAGCAATGCAGGGCCCGGTACTGTCCGCAGAATTGAGTATGTAAGGTATTTTTGAATGTACCTTTTTGGTTTTTTTAATGAAATGTTATCACCCCCATAGCATTATCCCGTTTTTCACAGGGTCCGCTTACTTAACCTGAAGATTTGCCAGGTCCGGTGTTTTACAGAAGCGACTGTCAGGTTAAATACCTCCGAAAATGCATTTATGTTGCAGATACCAATTTAATCGTAATATAGTGGTAACACTTACGTCGTTTTAAGTTTACGCGGTATCATAATTAAAACACATAATAACGGGCTCTTACCGCGTTTAAATCAGGGATGCCGTGATCACGGGATGACTGATGAGATTGGTGTGGATGATGTGGAGTGATTTGAGAGGTGGTGTTGGTTTAATATCGGGAGTCTCATATCCCTGATTTAAACGCGGTAAGAACCAGTTATTATGTGTTTTAACACTTACGTCATCAATGGGCTAGCAATGATGGCTTGTCATACGATTGAGCATACCTGGTTTGGTTATACCATGGCCGATACCATCATCGTTGGTCTATAAGCGCCGTAACCTATTTGAATAAATAAAAATGTATCTGGTGTTGTCAAATATGCATGATCGCACATATCCGAAATCTCTATCCTCCGGAACGCTCCAAAAAATACCTATACAAGTTTGACTATCAAACATTTTGGTTGAATTGCTTCGTTGTATCCTATCCTAAACCAACAAAATAGATAAAGTTTTATTTATTTTCTGTGATCGCTGTGTGAACAGTGGTGTAACTTATTTCTTCTTTATTTTGTTACCTTTTCGTACCAAGAGTATTATTTTTAAACTAAACAATAAATGAAGCACCACCGAAGAATACAGCAGATTAATTTTATTATTATTTTGTTTTTCCTAATTATCAATGCTGCTGTTATTGTAAAGTGTTTCCGTTAACAAATGGTTAAAGTTTTTAGTAGTTAGTTAAGTAGACACATACTTATATGTGGATTTTTTTTGTTGGCATTTAGTTTCCTGTAGTGTTATACATTTGTGCTATTTTACTTTTAGTTTCCCTAAAAATAAATAAATTGTTTTATTTTATTGTAACTGACCCATTATGTTGTGTTAACAAACAACTCAAAATTACTTAAGTACATTATGAACATTGCGCATTAGGTTTTTATTTCAATAGCACAGAGTCTATTTCTGATAATTGTTTTATTTTAGTCAAAAGCATTACCATGTTTACACTATTAGGACCATATCACATTAAGTTTCTAAGAAATTAAAACAAAAGTCATTAAAATTACACATTTGTTAATAAGACAAGGTCCTAAAGTGTCTACATTATATTGCTCACGACTGTACAAAATCAGAAGCGATCAGAAAATAACTTGAAATTCTAGATGGATTTGATAATCAACTCGTTTCCAATAGATAATTATATCACGTGGTTTCCAGGATTTGTATCCGGTTAAATGCAAAATTTTATATGTACTTAAATATAGCTTGGTGACGATTAATACTATATAGAATAGAATAGAATAACTTTATTCCCGAAACAGTGAAGGTTACAAAAGCATTTACATAAATTAAGATTAACAATTTGTGACTAGTAGCTAACACTGCCCAGGGAAATGGGACTGACTCAGCATATTGTTGCTAAGATATTATTATATATAAGAGGATATACCTCTGCCCACTTTCGGGAACTCAAGCGTGTTGCTATGTTATATAAAATGGTCAACATTTCTGAGTCGATGCTATGTTATGTAAAAGGGGATTTTTTTCTGAGTCGATGCTATGTTATGTAAAAGGGGAAATTTTTCTGAGCCGATGCTATGTCAGGTAAAAGGGTAAAATTTTCTGAGCCGATGCTATGTCATGTAAAAGGGATTAAAATTTCTAAGTCGACTTTAAAGACATGCCCGGCCGATCATGAACGTATTCTATATTACTTATTTTATTTCATCACTATCCTTCAGAAGAAAAAGAAGGAAATATTTCATATGTCTTAATTTAATTATAAATAGACCGTAAGATGTGGACCGTACGTCTCAATCCGTAACGTATGTCCACGGGCTGTAACTTCATACAATAAAATTGAATACGCTGCCATATATTGCGAAATGCTGCGACATTGAAACATTTCGTTGAGAAATGAATTGTGTTGTAAATACAATTTATTTATTTTTTATATTTCGAAACGGATAGGCATTTTTTTAATGGCCACTACTATTTTTTTTCTCTGAAAATGAACATGAAAAATGTGTTTATTATCAGAAATAATACAAATGAAGGCACATTAAAATTATTAATTATTAAATTAAGATACATTAAAAATATGACCAAATGAACAGAGGTTTCCAAACTAGGTGGAGCCTGTATCTTGTTTTTTTTTTATTATTTATTTATATAGGTTGGGTACCTATATAAATAAATAATAAAAAAGACCATCCTCCTCGCTAACTACGAGTAAGTTCCATGTAATAAGGGGCGAGCCTTTTGCCATTAGCCGGGCTCAAATCCGGGAAATCACGTGATATTATTTATCTATGATCCAAACATGAATTCAAATTCACAAAGTCGAATTCAGTGATTAGATCCCCAGCCGGGATTCGAAGCCCTTAGAGCTACACGGATTTTTATTTGTTTCCAGGTCTGTAATATTCTTCCTCTCAGACTACGCCCTGAGCTGATGTTCGCGCCCCACTGGGCACCCTCAGGCCTGTTGTCTTAAATTTTGTACCGGGTGAGAGCCCTCAGCGCTTCCCATTTATATGGCTAAGTAGTTAATCCCATCTGCGACAAATCTACAACAAATCACGTCAAAAATAAAACACGCCAGCATAAAATAATGTAACTTAATAATTCAATAACTCTTGTAGCATAAATATTCCGCGATAAATGTCTGATTAAATGAACGCTTAATGAAGCAAATTGGGATGGAAAAGTTATTGGATATCGTTTCATTGTACTGACTGGTCGATTATGTAAATGATAACTGCGATCCACTTGTATAAACGAACGATTTATTCCACAACGTTGATTATTCCCCCTACTGGTGGAGATTTAACCCAGTGGTGGGGATTTCCCAGTTACGTCCAGCTAATTGGATAATGTATCCGTTGACAAAAGTCACCCGTACAGGGTGTCCATACGCTACCGGGTGCCGTCAGCGCTCCCCATTTGTCTGGCCAAGTAGTTAACACCATTTGCGGCAAATCTACAATACGTCACGTCAAAAAGAAAGGTGTCCATACGATTTAATACACAATGGGATATTTATTTATTTATTTATTTATATCTTCAAGATTATAATGTCTCATTGCCTCAGCCCTTTGTGAAGATATTACAGGCTTCTTCTATCGTGTGGGTTGTGAGGTGGATTACCAACCTCATTAATCCTGATGTCAGGGCTATTATTGAGCCGCCAAAAGCCCCTGACATGACGACTATTTACTTATATCAGTAAGCAGTAACCGGGACCAACAGCTTAACGTGCCTTCTGAAGCAAGTAAGGCCTTTAACGGTTGAATAGCAGTCGCCGTTGCCGAAATCGGCTGGATCATCATCAGTAACCCTGACACCAGGGTTGATAAGGTCGATCATTGACCTCACAACCCACAAGAGAAAGAGGCTGCCTCTTTCGCGCGAGACTATATTCTATCTTCCTGTACTGTTGTCAAATAAATAAGATCCACCTGATTGATCGCTTTATCCATAAACAGCTTTTCTCATGGACACCCTACTGACGGAATCCCATTAAATCCCATTAAAATGACAACAAAGCCTGCGGTCACAATACATTAATCATGCTACATTCAATTAACTTAAATCCGCCGAAAGCTTGGTTTTTATTTCCCTTTGATTTATTCTGTGACATCAGACACATTGTGTGTACCTACTAGTGAAAATCAAATTCTCATTCCGATGTGATTTTTGTAATGAAACCTGACAATAGAGAAGATAGTTTCGATCTAGATAAAAACTAAGAGTGGTCTCAATTATTACCCAGATTGAAATTACTTGAAAGAAATCAAAGTTTTATTAAAGAAAATCACATAAAAATGCAATTTTTCTAAAAATCATTTATGGGATTTTCATCATAAGCCATTATTCCATTATTGTGTAAGTATAGTGTGAAGTAATAATAATAATGAAGCGATGTCTCGTTTGCGATTTAAAAAATCCAGCTAAAATTAACAAGCCCACTATCTCCTATCCCACGATCTACTTTATGTGCCTCATTGTATTGTTTTCTGGTAATAAAAACATTTTTCATTTTTTATTTCATCTCGGCATTTACGAAGCTAGAATGAATACTTGACCGACCTTACCTATCCTAATACTGTGTGGCCTCACATTATCCATTTGAGTTTTTCGGGCGTATTCGGGTCAGATATAGGCCGTACTAACAAAGTGGTCGGCCATTTCGCTAATTAGACACATTTTACCGCCATTGTTAATTGGTCAACAGAACTTCCACTCTATATTAAACGGTCTTGTTGTTTTCTACATAACATAAGCTCTGGAGTATATCACAATTGGGGTAGTCTTCATCTTCATAATCTATCTACTCCTTTTCTTCCATAGTATATGTAGTAGTTTAAGTAGTGATATTTATTTATTTTAACAATTATAATTATGTGTATTATTATTATGTAGTTTATGTAGTCGAAAGTGTATTTATTTTTATATGCACAAGTATTCCCATGCTGCACTATCCCGCTATATTACTTAATATTCAATATCTTCTATACTTAAAGGTTGCCTGGAAGAGATTGCTACTTAGCAATAAGGCCGCCTATTGTACTAATTCTATTTCTCTTTTCTTTTGTATTTTGTTTTTTCCTGTTTGTGCAATAAAGTATTTGTTATGTTATGTTATGTAGTCAGAGGTCTATCGCATCTATCGCAAGGTGAGCGAACTAAGTACCCATACCTCACCGAGCTTTCTGTTAGACCAACGTGAGCGGTGGTGGTGAGCCGTATCGCCCTCTAAATCAAATCAAATCAAATCAAATCAAATCAATTTATTTGCGAGAACATATATATAGATACAATAAAGGTGGTAAAATAATTTAAATAACAATGTTGTGATGTGTTCGGCCTGCATGCAGGCGTACAAATATACATAAGAAAATAAAAAATAAAGAAATGGTACATTGAAAGAAAATTATTGAAAATATACTTATAACGTAAGCGTATAATGTTATGTTGTTTTCTGGAGCATTGTAACAGCAGCTCTGGAAGATATTGCTACTTAGCAATAAGGCCACCTTTTGTACTCACTCTATTTATCTTTTTTGTATTTTGTTTTTTCCTGTTTGTGCAATAAAGTACCTATTTGTTATGTTATGTTAACAGCCATCAAGAGTGTGAGCCCTTGATGAGCAAGCACTCTGTCTGTTAACGATGGCCTCTTTTGTTTTATTAAGTTTTTTTGTATATAAATATCATTTTTATTACCTACGTTCTATTCTTATTTTTTTGGCATTGTCAGTATTTTTCAATAAAATTCATCATGTTTTGTTTTTTGCTTTCAATAATCCATCATTCAATGTATGCACTCTCAACAGTGTCTTTGGAGGATACCTAATGACTCCAATAGAGGCTCAAACTTCTCACCCCTAAGCAAATACTACACTACATAGATCATCTTGCGATGTACCTCTAACTAGTCCAATTTATTTATTTATTTATTTATTTATATATATTGGGAATATAGTCGTCAATAAATGTTTGTGTAGTGTTTTTACACAAAACACTTTATTACCATGTCACATTAACTATTTGACAAATTGAAATGTAAGTCTCAGTAAATGTCAAGTGTCATCTTAAATGCGACAGGGTTACATGATATATCATGTACCCGCATAATATATGTGGATATGTGTTTAGACGTACATTGACCAAAATGTTAACAGCGGGAAAATTGAGAGAAACTTTGGCTACGGAATGCTATACCTTTTAAATTTAAAGTAAACAAATATATTGGAGATGTCCTTAGACAAGGTTCAATACGATCTAATCTGAACCGGCGCGAGTGTATGAAACGACTGATGAATGTGGATGAAGCAAGAGAAGTGTGTCAGAATCGAATCGAATCGAATTGCATAGTCTCTGCTTACCCCAGTGGGAATTATGAGAGCGTTTATGTATGTATGTGTTTACAGTCATAAGCTATTGTTTATTCTACATTCACTACCTTTCTCTTCTACCTTTAAGCCGGAGTGGAAAGTAAAAACCAACGTAAAGCCTTGTTAGTGATGTTTATATTTTATTTGTCCCATATTCACTTACGAATTTTACAGCCTTAGCCTGTGTACACACTGATAGTTTTTACAGTGATGCAAACGCGCGTTCGACAGTAACGCGACGCTACCGCCACACCAGCGGGCTTACCACCGTAAGCGTGCGACTCTTTCTCGCCTCAACGTCACCTGCCTCTTTCTCAAAGTACCGCACAGAAAGAGACAGATGATCTCTGTCGCGGCGAGAAAGAGTCGCGTGCTTACGGTGCTAAGCCCACAGCTAATAACAAAAAATGATGGACTTTGCTGGTTACGTTCACCACAAACAATATAGATGGCGTTGTACAGCTTTAAAGTGATAATTACCTACCTATTTTCATAAATAAATTACTCGGATACATCATCATCACCAGCCCATTAACGTCCCCACTGCTGGGGCACGGGCCTTCCCCAAGGATGGATAGGGAGATCGGGCCCTAATTATTACAATTATTATTATTATTATTATTGTATGTCTTTTTCATATCTCGGGCCTATGGAGGCCCGGACTTTTGGAAGGCGTGCGTGGGGCCGAAGCCCCCCTTATTATTATTATTATTATTATTGATACATAATTATTCCAAAATGCAATATACAGGCAGAAGCATAATTATATAAAAATAATTGTTGCTTAATATTTGGATCACTTTATGTATAGAGTTACGTCGCTATAGGTATATTGCTTCTCTTTATTTTGACCAGAAAAATAATCGGTGGAAGATGTGACTGTGCCTGAGTGTAATAAAACGGGTCATCATTTATATCTAAAATCAAAGATAAAAGATGCATTTTTGTCTGTTATCTATGAAATTAGAAGGTAAAAGGAAGAAACATAAGAGCGCTATCTATATTTTTTTTGAGGAACGTAGCCTGGATAATTCTTAAAAGCATCGATTTTATGTAGCATCGATACCGTATCGCATTTACAGTCGCGGTGTTACCAAGGAAACATAACATGGTTTATCGGTGGCGCAGCGGTAAACGCGCTCGGTCTGCGATTGTTGAAGTCAAGCAACTTTCGCAAAGGCCGGTCACAGTATGGGTGACCGCAAAAAAAAAGTTTTCATCTCGAGCTCCTCCGTGCTTCGGAAGGCACGTTAAGCCGTTGGTCCCGGCTGCATTAGCAGTCGTTAATAACCACCAATCCGCACTGGGCCCGCGTGGTGGTTTAAGGCCCGATCTCCTTATCCATCCATCCATAGGGAAGGCCCGTGCCCCAGTAGTGGGGACGTTAATGGGCTGGTGATGATGATACGTTAATAAAGTAACACAGTTGTAATGCATAAGCTCTCCACTATATTCTAATTGGGGTAGTCACATCCATCGCAAGATCGTCTAAGTACCCACGCCTCACCGAGCTTTCTGTTAGACCAACGTCATAGATGGTGAGTCGAATCGACGTCTATAATGGTCGAGCCAACTGTGTAGTAATAGAGGGAAAGGAACACGCATGCGCTACTAACAACAAAAAAGAAAAGAAAGAAAAAAGAAAAATATTTTTATTACCAGAAAACAATACAATGAGGCACTTTTTTATGTGAATTATTGTACATTTGCCGCAGATGGCATTAACTACTTGGCCGGACAAATGGGGAGCGCTGAAGGCTCTCACCCGGTACAACGTTTAAGACAACAGGCCTGAAGGTGCCCAGATGGGCGCGAACTTCGGCTCAGGGCGTCGTCTGAGAGGAAAAATATTTGAAAGAATTAATCGACCCTAGTGGGTCGATAGCGATAAGCGCTGAATGAGGGAAATCGTTGACCACGCCGGCGGGGTCGGTATCGGGGTGGCACAATGAGGCACATGTAATAATAGGTACTTATATTAAAAATATATCCAAATGAACAGAGGTTCCCAAACTAGGCGGAGCCTGTATCTTGGGAAACCGTAAAAAAATGGGTACATGTGTGATGTTGGCGCACAGTTTGCCAAAGGAAACTTAAAGTTAAACTTACATCTAAGTATTAGAAACCAGTACAGGGATAAAGGTTGCCATGCTGTATCGCTACTGCATCACAACAGTATCGCTATTTTATAGAAGCACGTTTGTAGTAAAGGTTGACGTTTTGCGCTTACAAAAACCAGTGTGTAAAGAGCCTTAGCGTATACTAAATTTTGAGGGCAACACTAACGTCGTTAGCTATCCTAAATTCAACGGTCGCGAGCAAAGTGAAGGTAATTCGTTTTGGCGGCAAAATATTCAGCTTTAAAACCGGCAGCTTAATGAAGAAAAATTGATTAAGGTATGTGACAAATGTATTTTAAGGGTACCCTGTGTAACTGATTAGAGCATTTCTTCTTTTCTAAATGTAAATAATTTAGTCTTTTTCTCATTTATCATGTCACAAGAGGGAAAATAATAATGTATTTTCCTGAAACGATTGATTAAATATACATTCACATACAAGAGTATATACTAAGTTTCTGTATTTTTGTTACAAATAAAGGTAAAGAAACCTTCACAAAACTTTTTTATATGAATAGTTTCTTATAATTAATAATAAAAAGAACATTTAAATAGTAAGTTGTCAATATCTTCAGAGATTTAATTTCAACTGGAATTTTATGTCGGAACATTCATTAAAATTGTAGTGTCTTTTTTGATTATTTTCAGTTACATACTTTTGGGACGAAAAATTCCAACTGATAACTACTCAGAATAAAGTTCTGAATCATCCCACAAAGTTTTTTCGTTACGATGTCACTAACACCCTGTTCAGACGATTCATGACTATCATTGTCGCAGAGCAATGCATTTTTTTCATGGCTGTGCAAGGCAATTCTAGAGTGACAAGTTCTACCGCACACTCTGCAGGAGAAGCCTTCGGCAGCTGGAATGTTGTCGGCTTGGTGTCGTTTCATTCTCCTGCTCGTCAGAGTCTGGGACCAGGTGTTGTCGTGAGCTTGACGCCCATCGAACACACGCTTTCTCCACTATATCATCGGCGAACTTCTTCTATGTCACATGGTACTCTTGTCTTAAACACCTAATTATTCACGTTATAGTCAAAAGCGGTAAAGGGCTGAGGCAAAAAGAAATCGACTTTTTATGTTTTAGTAAAAGTATGGTAATGAACGATGGCATTTTTATCCACTTGCAACTTACATAACAACTAACTTTCCGAATACATTTCTCTGTTAATTTGAATAAAACTCGTTCTTTGTAATTTTAGTTGCATTTTAATTCACTGCTACTAAAAGACTAATTTTAAAAGCATATGCGAGTCAGACAAGCGTTAAGTTTGGCGATGTAACTGCTACGTATTTTTGAACGCTTCTCTGTTTTGAGCATAGAGCAATACGAACCTCCGCGGACCGCTTTGAGGTTTTGTTTTATTCGCTACAACGGTTTTTGTGTATCCGAAATGTGGTGAAGTTTATAAAGCTTTGTTTCCAAAGATATTCTAATTATCTATTTTCCTTAATTTCAAATTTCAAAGTCTTTATAACAATAAGTATGTCGAATAAATATTTTTTCTTTCTTTCTTTCTTTTTCTTTATTTACTGAAAAGTATCTTCATCTCCCGAGCGTTATCAGGTTTTTTACTGGGTCTGCTTACCTAACCTGAAGATTCGACAGGTCCGGTTTTTTACAAAATCGAAGTGACTGCCTGTCTGGCCTTCCAACTCGCTAAGAAAAAACCAGCCCAATACAAGGTAATTAAAAAAAACAGTGTTTACTAAAAATAATACACGTATTAACTGTGTAACACGTAGTGATTTATTATAGATTAGCCGCAAATGGCACTAACTACTTCTGGCTCTCACTCGGTACAGATTTAAGACAACAGGCCTGAGGGTGGCCAGATGGGCGCGAACCTCAACTCAGGGCGCCGTCTCAGAAGATAATATTCGGTCGATAGCGATAAGCGCTGAATGAGGTATCGGGGTTCCGAAGTGTTTGTTGTCGCAATGAGTTACTTTCGCATACTTACATAATATTATTATAATATTATTACAATTTCTCCATCAAAGCCTGTGGTAACACCTTTATGTTCATGTTTCTACAACAATGAATGTTGCAAGCTTTCGTTAATGGAAGTCGGTGCTCAGTACAATTATCAAATGCGGTTGTATGCAAATACTTTGTGGAACATTTCGTCCTAACTACTGTTTACGGCTTTATGCAGATGACTAGGGATTATGGCGGAAAATATTCACTGGTAATTACTTTATTAGGCTTTCATTTTATTTACCGGTTAATTCGAGGTCGAATGCCAATCCTTCCTGAGAGTTTGCTTACCACGACACGCGACGACGGGTATCTTAATTAAAGCACATAATAACGGGTTCTTACCGCGTTTAAATGGGGATATGAGACTCCCGATATTTCGACACTGTTGCAAGTGCCATGATCACGGGATGACGGTTATCTTCTAAACATCACTATTCGGGAGAATTTCAGAGTAATATACCCGTTTTCTTGTTTCATACTTTTTAAAGCGTGATTTTTCCGTAGTCAGGTTTTGGTTTTTAAGCTTATAATTTTTTCACAGTTGGCTCAACTATTATAGACGGCGATGCGGCTCACCACCTTTCGTATTGGTCTAACAGAAAGCCCGGTGATGTGTGGGTACTTAGTTCATCTTGCAATGGTACGTACCTTTGATCATCCCAATTGCTTGTTATGTTCATTATTATTTTTTGACGTAACTCAGCAGGTTTGCCTCAGATGGTATCTTATACTTTGCCGATATGACTGTTAGGAGAGTAATTAGAAATATAGAAGGAAATGATAAACTTATGACTCTAATTTCCCGTTTACTTTAGCCATAGGGACAGTCAATCAGATCGCTAAAGTTGTCAAAAAAACATACAAAAATATTTATTTTTCAAAATTGGCTTACAAAGTTAGCGCTTTTTGAACGTCAAAAAAATAAATTTCATATTAATTATGTAACTAGCTGTAAAACTACTACCACATCGGAATCTGTAACGCTGAGGGAAAGACGTTGCCAGAAAATCTCCCAGCACGGGGCCCTAGTCCTACTGTTTGTTGTGCTTTAGCTAAATTGCAAGCAATTACGACAATGAACATATTTATGGTACTAAAAATTCAGTCTAATAATTCATCATCATCATCAACAGCTGAATACGTCCCACTGCTGGGCACAGGCCTCCCCTCAATCAACCGGAGGGGGTATGGAGCATACTCCACCACGCTGCTCCAATGCGGATTGGTGGAGGTGTTTTTACGGCTAATAGCCGGGACCAACGGC
Source organism: Pectinophora gossypiella (assembly GCF_024362695.1). Taxonomy (NCBI): domain Eukaryota; kingdom Metazoa; phylum Arthropoda; class Insecta; order Lepidoptera; family Gelechiidae; genus Pectinophora; species Pectinophora gossypiella. Next base: position 3,633,224 of record NC_065425.1, on the reverse strand, counting down.
TTAACGTGCCCTCCGAAGCACGGAATTATCTTACTTTTTTCGGACAATCAGGTGATACAAGCCTGAAAAGTCCTTACCAAACAAAGGACAGTCTCACAAAGTGATTTCGACAATGTCCCCATCGGGAATCGAACCCGGTCTACTAATTACTAATAGCGTTACCCATTAATTGTCTATTACATCGTAAAAAAAAACAAACTTGACTTTGAGTTTGAATTCATGTTTAGATCGTAGATAATTAATATCTCGTGGGTTTCAGGATTTGTGCCCGGTTAATTGCAATAGACTCGCCCCATGTTACATGGGACTTAAACATAGTAGAGAGAGGAGTGGATGTACTACATACACCTCTGTCTACTCCTTTAGGAGTACAAGCGTGATGTTTTTATGTAAAAAAAATCCTTTCGTTACTTTCTACGGCTGGTTCCAGCCCAAATCTGACTCAATTTACACTACAACGAACGCAGTAAACTCTTCGAATCCCTTTTCGCAGGAATTAATAGAAGTGAGAAAAACTAACACCTGGCGTCGAACCCTAGCTTGACAAGGGTACAGATCCCAGAAGAGGTGACTTTCCCATCGTCATACAAACAAATAGACGCCTGATATCTTATTACAAAACGATGACTAAAGATAGTACCCGATTTAAAAGATATTACCCGATTTAAGATATAGTCCGCGCCTCTAAAGATGTCCACGGATTTTCATCTCGTTAGCGCTATCCCATTTTTCACCGGGTCCGCTTACCTAACCTGAACATTTGTCAGACACTTTTTATAAAAGCGACTCCCTGACCTTCCAACCAGCGAAGAAAAAACTAGCCTAATACAGGTTAGGTCACATAGGTAAGTACCCCCAAGACGCATTTCTGGAGAATATAGGTCTTCCTTTTGTAAAAAGACGGGTGATGTCTGATTTTTGAGAATTCATTCTGTAGCTGAGGTAAGCGAAGGATTAGGGAAGCACGCTGATTGGCTCACTCAAGGTCATCAAAGTCAAAATTTGTCACGAAAAGGGACGCTATTGGTCGAACGTTGCATGTTATAAGTTTTGTTATGGGACTGACTCGCCCATGCTGAAGCATTTTATGCAATTGTTGATAAGGCAAATAAAATAAATATATTTTCTCATCAATTCATCATCAGCCCATTAACGTCCCCACTGCTGGGGCACGGGCCTTCTCTATGGATGGATAGGGAGATCGGGCCTTAAACCATCACGCGGGCCCAGTGCGGATTGATGGTTATTAACGACTGCTAATGCAGCCGGGACCAACGGCTTAACGTGCCTTCCGAAGCACGGAGGAGCTCGAGATGAAAACTTCACATCAATTATCTTATATTTATCTGATCTCTTCGTCAGACTTGTTGACAGAACGCGTTAGTAACTTATTAGTAGTCTAGATGGTGTACCACCGATGCTTTTTTCCAATTCCTCAGAAATTTTTGTCAGAAGATTTATTCGCGAGAAGATCTTTGGGTCATCTTGGGTTGTATAGAAGTATCGGCTATTTTACTTACGGACGACGCGGGACGGGTATGAAATATGGAAGTTTCAGAATGTGACTTTTGTGATAAATGTAGCTTAGTAGCCAGGTGTTGTACATTACCGAAAGTATTATGGATATAATATGAATTATGGCTTTGATAGCGACTCCCTATGAACGTTGATTCTGGCTACGGCGAATGGCGTGACGTCGCGTCTGTCATTTGTTTTGTACAGATCAAAACACAATTATAATGACGCAAAATACATACATCAAGCTCAATGTTGAGGGAAAACAAAGAGAACGCACCGTAGAGAAACACGACGTCAAACGTCTCACCGTAAAGAGACGCGTCGTAGCGAGAATCGACGTAGCGATTCTCTAATCACTAGACTGAGGCTGTGAACTTCATGTTAATGATAATAATTATTCCATTCATACACAATGATCTCACAATACATCGTTATTAAGTTGTCAGCAGTTGTCTGTCACAGAATTAGCACCATTAAGTTCATTAATCTAATAAATTGCGCATATTAGGGGTAATATGACTATAACAGAATTTCGCTTTAGGCAAATAGACCGTAGTAGATTGGTAAAATATGTACGCACCTAAATATAATCTTAACATTAATAATTAAGGACCCTATAGTGAGTGACTCGAGGACTACATCTAGACGCGCGGCAGCGTGTCAAGCCAAGTTCAAGAAACAGAACTGGCGAGCTGCACCGTGTGTTACACGAACCGTTTGGAACCACTTTTGACCCCCTCATAAATCAAAAACTATTTCACATGAACGTATCTGGCTCATATATTGAGACTTGCGAGATACATAATTATGTGTTCTTATTTTCAAAGGCTTACCTATCTCAAACGGTTATTTAGACCTGAGGCACACACACACACACACACACACACACACACACACACACACACATACACGCACACGCACACGCACACGCACACGCACAATAATACACTACCCAAAACCCTACCCTACCCTATAATATACTACCCAAACAATAACATACCACACACAACATACACACACACACACACACACACACACTAACACATAACATACTTCCCTTGCTTGTTTTTAACATATTTACCTGAAGGACGTAATATAATGACCCCAACGACCCGGGTACTCTAGCCATATAGGCGGCCAACCAGCTCACGACAACAAACACTTCAGGACCCCGATACCGACTCCGCCAGCGTGGTCGACGATTTCCCTCAATCGGGAACCTACTTTTGCCCACACCTTTTATCGTAAACTTTTTTCTTTTATTTTCATTTTTTTTTGCGTTATTGTCTTTTTTTGTGTGTAGCATCCTTTTATAATAAACTATTTATATTCACTATGTGCAATATACTGATAAATAGGTAAACGTTATGAACGGCATTCACTACCAGACCTGCGCTCTACCTGGCCAGAAGCAACAAATATTGCAACCACAACAATACAGGGTGTTATTGACATCGTAACGAAAACTTTGACGGATGATTCAGACCATGATTCCGAGTTGATTTCAAGTGGAATTCTAAGTATGGAACTGAAAATAAATAAAAAAAAATACAAACATTTTCAAGAATTTTCCGACAATTCCACTGATATTAATCAACTCAGAATTTATTATCGTCTGAGTTATCCCCCTCAGTATACGTTACGGTGCGAATAAAACCCATACGTACTTTTATGTGTTTGTATGGGGTATAAGTTACATCGTAACGAATACTCAGGGGGGTGATTCAGCTCATTATTCTGAGTTAGTATCAAGTGGAATTATCCAGCGCAAAAGTATAAACCTTAAAATATTTTTTAAAAACCAAAAATTTATCCTCACTTTGGCGACGGAGAAATTCCACTTGATATTAACTCAGAATAGTCTGAGTCATCCCCCTGAGTATTCGTTACGATGTCACTAACAGCCTGTATATGGGAGAAACCAATACGCTTACGCTTCAGAACTTACGAGACGTCGTAACTTGCAGCAATACTACCGTCTAGACAGATCAAATTGGTTTGATTTATGTAGTAAAGTTCAACGTTGATGGTTCCAAGTTTACAGCTAAAGGTGTTATCTTCTCATTTACGTATACCACATGCATTACTGCATGCATTTAAGATCACGCTTATTTCAAATCAAATCATATCAATTCAAATATATTTTATTGCACACAACTAAAATTTCAAGAATCAGATATAACACATGAATGCAGTACAATTTGACCGATTTGACAGATTTGTACATTGTTTTGTTTGTTTTGTGTTTTTTCTCCTGAAAATTTAACAGGTTCGATTTTTATGGACGCAGTTTTTATAGCAATAATAACCAAATCGGTCTCATCATCAACATCTCCCTAGCATTATCCCGTTTTTCACAGGGTCCGCTTACCTAACCTGAAGATTTGACAGGTCCAGTTTTTTACAGAAGCGACTGCCTGTCTAACCTTCCGCGAAGGGAAAACCAGCCCAATACAGCTATAATATAATAACCAAATCGGTCTAATCCCATAAAAATTTAATGAGCCTAAATCAGTCCCATTTTATTACTTATAAAATTAATTGTCTGATTTTATTGCTTTACCTTAACTGAAGCATTACATGCCTATTTTTATGTCTCATTCTATTGGGACAGGGAAATTACTTTTATGTTTAATACCGATGAAAATAAAGTGCAAATGTTACCACTTTTAACTTTATGACTAAAATAGTTAGCTAAATCTGTGTGTGATATTTTTAGAACCAATGTTTTATAGTTTTAAAGCGAAGAAAGAAAACGTGGAAGTGAAGTGTATGTTACTATTTTAATGTGGCGTAAATTAACCCGCCTGATATTTGAATAAAGCTCGAATTCCATAGCGTGACTTACAGTTTTGATAGTTTTCACATCTTCTATAAATTATTAATCATTAAATGTTCTAAAAAAATCAGCATTTAGGAAAATTCTACATCGTCAATCATTTATTACATTAGGCGATAATGTGGACACGAATGATGGATGAGCGTGTAAGGTGATGGCGATATAAAACTGACGAGGGTTCAGCCATTGTTTTACTTTACGTATACATAAGTTTACTTTAATTTATAAGATAAACAAGAATAAAAAATACATTTTCAATTATTTTGATAAAAAAATAAAAATAAAATAAAAATAGTTTATTTTCCAAATCAACATAACTAATTGTGAATAAGTCTTACCATTAAATACTAAAAAGACTTGTGTCGGGAATGACTCGCTTGTTTGTATCCTTATTTATATAAATTTACATTAATGAACTTAACCAGGTGTATTAGACGTAATTTAATGTAAAAAATAAAACACATTAAATAATAACGATGGGGTAAATTAGTAGTTACCTACTCAAGGTATTACTAATTGTAGGCGACGCATCATGCATCCTTATTTCATTTATAATGATGTTGCTTTAAGGTTTATTTTAAATAAAGACAAGCGCTGTCTGAGGTCCGCGAAGTAGGTACCTAATGCGAGGCTCGTTAATTTTTTATATACCGAGCGCCTGCCCCTACGGCAGTCGTCGGTTGTAAGCCGCACAGTTACTGTCGCATATATCGAGCGGTCTACCGAGCGGCACTCCGAACGCGCTTCTTTCCAAAATTATTCCGTCGTTTTATTTCTATCGCCTATACTAATGTAAACTTAACCGTAGCTATAAACGCAGCAGTACTCAACCTATAGTAATACTTAGGAGTACTTACACAAATAATAATTAGACAAGATAGTCACAATAAGATAGTCCCCCTCCGGTTGATTGAGGGGAGGCCTGTGCCCAGCAGTGGGACGTATATAGGCAGTTTATGTAGTCACAATAAGAGTAGATTTAGACGTGATTTTTACACAAATTACACAGATTTGTTTAAATCCAGGTGGGTATCTCAGAGGCCTAGTGCCGCAGATTGAATATAGCTTTTTACTTAAATGTGGTAAGTTAGTGGGCTAGTTTAAAACTAATTGCAACTTGTGATGTAAAAGTGTGTGTGTGTGTGTGTAAGTGTGATTTTGTTTTGGACAAAAACATTCGGCTTACAAATTGAAAAAAACTTGTTTCCCAAAACTCAACGCTATGTTTACGTTCAACCGTCATTTCCATACACAAGAGGGTGTGAGGGAGATGGATATAATGACAAAAACATTTTCATGTAAAAATGTTGCCAAGACGAGATTATATCGGTCACAATGTCAAGAAGTCATCAGATCTCATGTAACGCCAAATTTCTAACTCTACACGTCCTAATTATACAAACTATAAGTTTGTGAACTTATAGTTTGTATAATTAGGACGAAAAATTTAACTTTTGAACGCTTATTAGGTACCTATTGCAGCGTAATTTTGCTGCAGCGCAATCTTTTTGCTTATCAAGTTTTCTTTTTCTGGCTTTTTGGACGTATGCTATATTTAAAATTTGAAATATGAATTTGTCTCCATGGTTTGTTTGTTTGTTTCTTGACATTTGAGAGATATTCTTTGTGGCTGACTATTGGTTTTCTTGTATTTTATCTGGAAAATCTAATTTAATGTTCTGTATGTGTTTTTAAACGTGCTGTTTTAATTGTGAAACGTAAAACGTAATTTCTGGTGATATAATTATGGTATTTCATTTTCCCTGGTAAGTTCGTGTTGGTTTGCTCTTCTTTCTTCTTTTTCTTTGATTCCTCTTTTCTATTTTATTATTTATCTTTGTAGATAAGGGAAATCCCCTTGGGTTTTGGTTTTTACCTGGAGCTACATCGTGTGCGAAGCCGCCCCATCCCCACGGATCCTATATGTATATGATTCGAGTTGCGACTGCGAAGTTGCTACGGTCGCTCTGACTCTGCGGTTCCTGTCACTTGCCGTTACCCGTTTCCTGACCTGAAGCTGTATCGCTTCAACGGTCCCTGTTCGGGCGCCAAAAAATGTAGCGATAAAGAAGAGGAACTCGCTAGCAATTAAATTATCGTTATTGGTGCTTCGCGAAGTATGTTCATTCGTCCCTTAACTTTTTTTTTCCGTAATTTATTCTCCTTGGACCATCATAGTCATTATCATGCATGTTGTTTGTCATCACCATTGTCACCTATTGCCATGTCATGTTTTTTTGAACACCTGACACATCATGACGTGTCAGGGTGTTGGATTTTTACATATTTTTAAAAGCGTTGACCCCATTTTGTATTTGACACATGCGTGTTTATTTTCGCACGTTACTTATTTTAAACTTTGTATATTTTTGTAAACACTTTTCTTATTTGTTGTTCTTGTTTTCTTTTCTGCTTTCTTTGTCTAGGTTTAGAACCGGTTTGTTTAGGTTTTAAGTCTGCGTTGGCGCGTTCGCGACGTGTTCAATTTAGTTTTAGGTGCGTCCCTTGTTTTTTTACTCTTTCAAGGTTTCCTTGTCGTTAACCGCTTTGTAATAGTGATTGTGGTATTCAATCTGGGATCGTTTAGTTTTAGTATTTTCGTCTTGTCGTTGTTTTATTTCATTCTTGTCATACTCATCCGTTTTGGTAGTTCATTTTACATCCACCTTACCCTTCTTTTTCGTATTTCGTTTTAGCTTTACCTTTGATCATGTCTACCGTTCCTACCTTCTCGTTTACACCTTCCACTGTTCTTGCACTTTACTTCATCTAGTCTTCCAGGTTTCCATTCTTCTCTCTGGAAGGGGGATGACTGCAGCGTAATTTTGCTGCAGCGCAATCTTTTTGCTTATCAAGTTTTCTTTTTCTGGCTTTTTGGACGTATGCTATATTTAAAATTTGAAATATGAATTTGTCTCCATGGTTTGTTTGTTTGTTTCTTGACATTTGAGAGATATTCTTTGTGGCTGACTATTGGTTTTCTTGTATTTTATCTGGAAAATCTAATTTAATGTTCTGTATGTGTTTTTAAACGTGCTGTTTTAATTGTGAAACGTAAAACGTAATTTCTGGTGATATAATTATGGTATTTCATTTTCCCTGGTAAGTTCGTGTTGGTTTGCTCTTCTTTCTTCTTTTTCTTTGATTCCTCTTTTCTATTTTATTATTTATCTTTGTAGATAAGGGAAATCCCCTTGGGTTTTGGTTTTTACCTGGAGCTACATCGTGTGCGAAGCCGCCCCATCCCCACGGATCCTATATGTATATGATTCGAGTTGCGACTGCGAAGTTGCTACGGTCGCTCTGACTCTGCGGTTCCTGTCACTTGCCGTTACCCGTTTCCTGACCTGAAGCTGTATCGCTTCAACGGTCCCTACGAGACGGACGGATCGACGGAATATCTACGGCTGCGAAGAACCAAATTGCTTTTGTTTCTTTTTATATTCCAGAACCTTTTTTTTAAATATTATTTCCGCTATTTGTGAATATTTATTTAGGAAGCTTCTTCAAAATTCTTAAAGCCCCGCGCGGCATCGTTTGTGTTTGGTGTTCCTTTTGGCATAATCTTTAAAAACTTTCGTTGATCAACGGAGGTAGGTGAGGTTACCTTTTATCTATGTTCGTGTTAATTTATAATAGTTTTAATTCCTTAAATTGCATTTCCCATTAAATTTATTTAATTGCTAGCGAGTTCCTCTTCTTTATCGCTACACTATGTAGGGAAAAAACTCGTTAATGTGGTGTTGTTATTAACCTACTTATTTGCAAAAAAAAACTGCCGGTGTTAGTACACTAACACAGATTAAAAGGTACTTAAACTATGTTTTATACACCTGACACGTAAGTAGTAAAATGTTGAGAGCGATTTTCACAGCTTAAAATTGACGTGTGTTCCATAAATGTTATGCTTGTCGATTACCCGTCTCTTTCGTTTTCAGCGGATAAGAAAATGACAGGTACAAATTAAAATAAAATTAGATTCGCCCCCTATACATAACATTACATAAACAGCCTATATACGTCCCACTGCTGGGCACAGGCCTCCCCTCAATCAACAGGAGGGCGTAAGAAGCATTTATAAATGATAATATTATTATTTTTAAGTACAAAATTTGATTATAATTATTTATATATTTACATCCTATACTGTTAGTATTTATTTATGTAACTATGTTTATAGTATCGAAAACTAAACAACTTTTTTAGACTGATTCAACAACAACACCGATCATTTGATTTACTCCGGATCCACGTGTATTCTCGAACCTCGACACTGGCAGAATTGTCAAAGATGACAGTAGCCATACTTCAAAAATTGAATTGAATTGATGTGTAAGTACTGGAATCAGCACCTTTATGTGTGTTAGTTGTTGTGTTTGAATATGTGTTCAAATTGTTTATCATTAGAAAGCACTTTAATCCTAGAGGGGTTTTCCCAGCTCTGTAGCGTTATTAATAGCGTGTTGTAGCGTCGGGAACTAGGTAAACTTGATGCACTAGCGTCTTGCCCTTACTTGACTTGGTATTGTATTCAAGTAGTCGTTACATGTCAGGGCCTTGGCGGCTCAATAGTAACCCTGATACCAGGGTTGATGGGGTTGGTAATCCAACTCACAACCCACACGATAGAAGAAGTTTATCTTAAAACTGCCAAAAGCATGGTTACATTTGAATTGTTATCCTCTTGCGGCCCAGATTTATGGGGTTACGATTCTAAAAGCACTTTGGCCTTTAAGAACATATTATTTTTGTAAACTTAGAAAAAAATCCTTAAATATGTTTTTATTTGTAGGTATTATTTACTTTATATATTACCTCAACCTTTTTAGATCTTACTTTAGGAACCGTTACGGTACGTCAGGAGTAAGAGAGCGCGCGTGTGGATAGTCTTTCTCGCTTGCACTAACGCGTTAAGGCGGCTCACGGTTCGAATGAGATTTCTCCTAAGGCTCCTTCTTCTCTTCTTCTCCTTCTTCTTGTATTCTTCTCTTCTACTTTCGTGTGGGTTCTGAGGTAGATTACCAACGTCATCACGTCCTCACGTCAGGCACGTTAAGCCGTTGGTCCCGGTTTTTACTTACTGATGTAAGTACGTAGTCGTTACATGAGTCATGTCAGGAGCCTATGGCGGCTCAGTAATAACCCTGACACCAGGGTTGATGGGGTTGGTAGTCCACCTCACAACCCACACGATAGAAGAAAAAGACCAACGTCATCAACCCTGGTGACAGGGTTCCTAAGGCTCCAATTCATACAGACAAACATTATTTTTGTTGTATAAGTACATCGCTTTCGATATTGAGTCTGCCGGCCGAGATCGCTCTATAACCGAGTTAGGAACAGCTTCAACTAGTGATGTAACCCATTCATCAAAACTTTATCGATATAATGGAAATATCGACAATATGCAATGACAGAGAGACATAAACGGGCTTTAGATAATGGGGAGAAGATAAGGTTGGTGGAGCTGTTTTTACGACTTAACAAGCCGTCTGACGCACGGAATCATTTTACTTTTTCAGACAATCAGGTGATTCAAGCCTGAAAAGTCTTAATTAAAGCACATAATAACGGGTTCTTACCGCGTTTAAATGGGGATATGAGACTCCCGTTAGAACCCGTTATTATGTGCTTTAATTATGATAATAACCGCGTAAACTTAAAACAACTGAAAAGTCTTTACCAAACAAAGTAGAGACTCACAGAGTGATTTCGGCGATGGTTCCCAACGGGAATCGAATTCAACGCTAACGCTTTAACCACTAGACCACGGATGATGACTTAATTATTACAAATGAGGATAAAAACCGCCTATTTCTCCCATCAGGTGTCGCTTTTGTTGGGTATTCTTTAATTTTGATAATTCCCCATACTATTTGAGTAAGCAAACATAATGTGCGTGAGTTTATGTATGTATGTAAAGAAACTTATTTTTTAGGTTATATTTTTAACCGACAGAGGCGGATATGGCGCGACGACTTGGATACTTTCCTGGAAGGCTGACCGAAGGCAGCATTGGAGAGAGAGTCCTAAAAGAAATGGAGGAAGGCCTTTGCCCAGCAGTGGGACACTTTGGGCTAGATACGATAAGAAGATATATTTTTACACTTAGAATTATAGTGCGCAGTGTTTAACTGCAAAATCATAGCGTACAAAATAATAAAAAGTTGTAAGTTTCATTAATTAAGTATCTTGCCTTTAACCTACATAAAAAACAGAATCGAACATTTGAAGTATGTCTTTTCGACCCTAAAAAAAAAATTTTATACGATTTCTGAATAACCATATTTTATCGACATTCCTACCACATAATCGTGTCATCGATATTGACAACTCTATTGCCCCATCTCTAGTACGTGTACATAACACGGACGTTGTAACAATTTCCCTTTAGCCGTTCCCAATAATTGACAAGTGACTCCTCCACTGCCCACCCGGCAAACATTCACAGCACACTGGCTTTGTTATTGATCTAGATACATTGCATACAAGCCCATTATGAATACCAAGGGTCCTACATAACATAAAACATAAACAGTCTATATACTCCCCAATGCTGGGCACAGGCCTCAAGCAACCGGAGGGGGTATAGAGCATACTCCACCACGCTGCTCCATTACAGGTTGATGGACGTGTTTTTTACTGCTAATAGCTGGGTACAACTGCTTAACGTGCCCTCCTATCCAAGGAATCATCTTACTTTTTCGGACAATCAGGTGATTCAAGCCTGAATAAATGAATAAATGTTTGGATCATAAATGATTATCACGTGCTCAGCGACGAAGGAAAATATCGTGAAGAAACCTACATTCCCGAATATACATAAAGGTTAGTATGTGACCTAACCTGTATTAGACCGATTTTCCCTTCACGGTTTAAAAAACCGGATCTGTCAAATCTTCAGGTTAGGTAAGCAGACCCTGCGAGAAACGGGATAATGCTAGGGAGATGATTAGGTGATTGAAACCTGCAATGTCCTTACCAAACGAAGGACAGTCTTAAGGTTATCTTTATTTCAGCCAACCTTTGTTCGGAGTCTATTTACAGATTTCCAAATTGGCTTAGTCAGCCCATGACCCGGTGGAAGGTTCTCGGATTGGACAAATGGAGTAGGTAGCGTCGTTGTCCTGCGGCAAAGACCGCATCTGGTTTGGGGAGCCTCACATTTAGCTAGCGTGTCAAATATGTAAGTGCATATCGACGGGGAAAAGCAAATACTCCTGTCTCATAACTTTACAGGAGGAGGAAAAAACTGAATAACTTTTTCGTTAATAATTAAATTTTCCAACGAACTACATCTAAAAGTCGATTTGCCTAAAAATGTAAGATAGGAGTATTTGCTTCTTCCCCGTCGATATGCACTTACATATTGATACGCTAGCTAAATAACAGCACTCGTAACCCAAGTGTTACCAAGTGAAGACCAAGTTATACAAGTCGTTCTACACTTGAGAGCAAATATGTTACAAGTTCATACGTTCCACACGACCTATTAGAACTGTAAGCCTGTAACTTTGTCTCTCTGTAATTCTCAAAATTACCCGCAGTTGCGGTCAGTAATTTACGTACGATCGCGAATGTTGGCTTTCAATTAGATTAGAACTATTTATCATGGGGCGAATGGTTTGTTAAGTTTGTACTGGAGAGGTAGTCTGATTGAAGTATCAAATCGAAAAACAATCTGACTCGGACGGGACTTGAGCTCTTGTCAAGCCGAAACGATTTCGCATGGACAGAAAGAGGACTCGGCAGTGTAATGGTCATTTATTTATTTCTTTATTTCAAATCGGGAAACAAACAGCTTAAATAACAATTTAAAAAATGCAAATAGTTTGTACATTAGCCAATGAAGTATCCACTTATAACTAATACATGCATCACTGAGAAGTAGACAGAAGTAATAAATAAATTAAGTAAGCAAGCAATACAAAAAAAGAAAGAAAAGTTGATGCTACATCTGTTCCAACGTTTTGAGGGCAGATACAAATTTATTTTGCTTAAGATGAAATATCATCGTCATGTCATCGTCCCGAATCAACCATTTATTTCGGTTTAAAACGGCTGCTGTTGATGACTATAATTTTCTTAATTATAACTACATTTTCTTGATTTTATCGAGGTAGGTATATAACGGAACACCTATAAACTGTGTAAAGAATTTTTGAAAGGTAATAAGTTGGCAATAGCTGTGGGTTCACTAGACTTGCATATTGATGCAAGTATCGCCATTATTAAATTCAATTCTGCGGTCGACAGACAAATCTATATGGAGAAGAAAGTTTTAATTTAATTTTGTCTGTGTGTATACTTGACAGTACGCCCGCTCGAACCCCGGTACTGGACTTGCACCAATGAATTATTAATTTTATCTTAAGTGCAGTTTTCACTGACACAGTTGGCTCGGCCATTATAGACGGCGATACGGCTCACCACCTGTCACGTTGGTCTAACAGAAAGCTCAGTGAGTGTGGGTACTTAGTTCATCTTAGAATAGAATGGAATAGAAATAGTTTATAATAAAAGGACGCCACACACAAAAAAAGACAACAACATAATATCAAATTTCCACTAAAACAATTACAAAAAATCAAGACGGATGTTGGTCGAAATTATCATAAGGTGGTGGTGGACGTCCTAAGATAAAAGGGCCTCACTCAACACAAGTCGCGCCGTGAACCACGACGATCTTGCGATGAATGTATCTCTGCCTACCCCAATTAGGAATTGTGAGCTTATGTATGTAGTAAGAACATAAAACCTTATACTCAGGTAATACACGATCTTCATGTTCAAAGTATAAAAAAAATATTCTTAAGCCGACGTCTGTTCGCCTCTTTCATCCAGCTTACCTGTGGCTTCCCTCATCCCGCTGGATCGATGCACTTTTGTACTGCGAACTTTGCAGAGAACAGAGGGTTTAAATTATGTACATACATACATGGTTAAATTCACGCCTGAAACCCTCTTGGGGTATGCACAGACAGAATTTGTTGGAAAACATTTTGAAGTTGCTTTTGGATTTAGTATTTTTCTCAACCCCTGAAGCCATTTTACTTGAATAATATCCGCATGGTGGATGCATTTTCCGTGTGTTAAACTGTGCGTGTTTTCTATACAAACGGAGATACTTACAAGCAACGGAAGAACACGCATCCACGCGCTACGCTGCATCATGCGGGGCAGTGTGAGATCGCCTAACTCACCCTTTATCTGAACAGGGCTATCACTTTTTTTTTTTAATTAAGATGGGTTTGCTCTTGACTTCGTTCTTCTACAAGAAGAAGAGATCGACGTTGGAACGAGCTACCCAGAAAATGCCTATTCACCCGTGATTTAAAGGACCCCAGGTTATAAGAGTCAGGAAACACCGACGCCGGCAGCCCATTCCATTCCTTGGCTGTGCGCATTATGAAGGATGAAGCGAAGCGCTTGGTGCGGATTAGTGGTATGTCAACCAAGTAAGGATGGTAACCCGCCGTGCGTCTGGATGTCCTCAGATGGAATGGACTTGGTGGAATGAGCCGATGGAGCTCCTGTGCACACTCCCCGAAGTACAATCTGTAAAAAACCGACACTCATCTTGAACATAATAATACATGGGAATCATCTGCCTTAACGAACAAAATTCATAGAGATGATTACTAGTGCTTACATCAGAGCAGCATGTTGTTTTGTTAGGAATTATCCTTATTACTTTAAAAAATACAGTGAAGTTCACCAGAGACAAAATAGGTCACGTTTTGCTAATATCAACCACAAACTCCAACCAACATGCATAAAAGAAATGCATCAAATATGTGCATTGAATTATATAATAATCTGCCAAATGAATTGAAAATACCGACTGGAAACAAGTTCAAGAATAGGTAACCTAACGAAATGGCTTATGTACAAATGTTACTATAATTTGAAGGAATATTTTGAACATAAAAATAATTAAATTTTGTATTTTTTTAATAATAAGTATATTTTCAATAATTCTTTTCAATGTACCATATTTTCTTTATTTTTTTATTATTTTATGTATATTTGTACGAACACATCACAGCATTGTTATTTGAATTATTTTGCCACCTTTTTTGTATTCCAAATAAATTGATTTGATTTGATTACTAATCTGCGCACAAATTTCAAATACTCCGCTATCCGCTACACAGCTGTCGCAATATCCAAAACGCAAATATCCTCATATTTGCCAATACAAGCCACGTGTTTGTATTTACTGAAATAGTCGAAATGATACGTACACACATTGATTGGCTGCAACCTCGTAATTGGACAGGGAACTAGTGAATCGTTGTAACTTTGTTCGCGTTAGATATTATTGTGCGAAAACTGTAGTATATGGGCGGGCGTAGCAATGAAACACACGTCTTACTTGTAGTTCGATATAATCCCGACTAAGTGTACCTACCCACAATCTTTCTCATCTAATATATCATTATGCAACTACCTTACATATCATACACAAATACATCACAAAAACATTAGCTAGCGAGCATCATTCGAATAAATAGTTATTCTCAATTCAATTAAATTATTCACGAGTGTCAATAAAATGTCAAACAGCAATATTTCTTTCAATAGTCTCAGAAAGATTGGTATAGGTATCGAACCACTAGGGTCGATTAATTCCTTCAAATATTTTTCCTCTCAGACGTTGTCCTGAGCCGAGGTTCGCGCCCAACTGGGCACCCTCAGGCCTGTTGTTTTAAACGTTGTACCGGGTGAGAGCCTTCAGCGCTCCCCATTTGCCCGACCAAGTAGTTAGTGCCATCTGCGGCAAATCTACAATAAGTCACGTCAAAAAATTTTTCGAATCTATCAGAAAAGTATTCAAAGGCTTAAAAATACCGACAAATGCCGGCGGTAACTCAGCAAACTCGCCGGCTGTGAAATAAGGCACACTCATGCAGGAAAACGACGCGATAATTATAACAGTTAGTACCTGAAAACCGGGCAATTAGCGTGCATGCCGCCTGCTACACCACACTTCAATTTACATTAACTTTGTAACGATATTAACCTATAACCAACATAAAATTTTACTAGAAACGTGATGCGAATGGATAAACCTAAGTTTAAGACCTTGGATTTTCAAGAGATTCCCAGCCCCCCAGATTACTAGACTTACATCATAATGTGCCTAGTTCGAATCGTAAGGCTCTATTCATATTCATATTCATTTATTTATTGCAAAGTCACAAGCAGTTAGGTGTTACATACTGTACCTGGTTGCGCCATAATTATTATATGTTTGAAATTTGATTGGTATGTTCGCGCCACTTCCTGTTCCCATCCTTTTCCCGCAAATACCTATCGTCTCTGCGCGAACGAGAAGGAAGATAACGCGATAGTTCCGCGTTTCGTCGCTTGGAGGCGCTAGTAAAGAAAAAGAAGATGGCGAAAAATCTCTTTTCAACACGCACGCGCTGGTAAAAATAAAACTCAAATTTCGCGTAAAAGGACATGTCCTGGTGATTAATTCGACAAATTCGCTGTTATATGGTTTACCTCGCCGCACTGTGTTGTTTGTGTGCTTGATCGAAGTGTATTATCATCAATGAGTGTTTTATGAACCCGCCGGCTGAGGTCAGACGCGCCGCCACCAGGTACTGTGCTTTTCCTTACCCTTGCAAACTGTATTTCATTTGTTTCATATCCGCAGCAGTTTGCACTAGTCCACCCAGCGTGACATACCAGTTGAATTTCGAATTTATCGTAACCGCATATACAGTCCATTAATATTTTGTTTCTACACCCGCCCAACCAGTACCAAATAGATTTAAATTGTGTTGCGCGCACTTGCCGGCAGAGCCACCGCAGCGGCGCAGTATTACAGTGCGACATTATGCCGCTGCTCTTTTCTGCCGCGCGGCGAAAAACTCTTAGGGTTTGTGTCTGCACAACAGAGTTGATAGGGAACAGCTGGGGTATAGGGATATTTTATACACCTCTGTTTACCCCTGCGATACGGTACGTTACATTATGTTATAAAATCCACGAAATACACGATAGACTTTCCAGAAGAACTCACAAAGTTTATAATAATTTGAAGCTAAGGTACGTTTCAGCGGTTAGTCGGGTATGTGGTCATTCATCAGGCCAGGTAGCGTGGCTGCTTGGCGATAAATTATGCCATTCACCCTCTTATTCGTAATTACGACGGGAAACTTTGAATAGAAGTGTTTTTCAACGATTTTCCTTTTGTATGTGTGGTTTAAATACATTTGGGTAACGAAAATAACGTATTTTGTGGACAGAACAATACTTAGTGAGAATGTGTTCTTGGCAAGAAATGCAATGGATGAGACTTCAATGAATGCAGTAAAAGAAAAGTGTGCTATACACAGTAGTTCTAGCCATAGAGGCAGCCAATCAGCTCGCGACACCAAACACTTCAGGACCCCGCCGGCGTGGTCGACGATTTCCCTCAATCAGCGCTTATCGCTATCGACCTACTAGGGTTGATTAATTCTTTCAAATATTTATCCTCTCAGACGACGCCCTGAGCCGAGGTTCGCGCCCAACTGGACACCCTCAGGCCTGTTGTCTAAAACGTTGTACCGGGTGAGAGCCTTCAGCGCTCCCCATTTGTCCGGCCAAGTAGTTAATGCCATCTGCGGCAAATCTACAATAAGTCACAAAAAAAATATATATACTCAGTTGTACCCACTACTGATACAGACTGATCAGGTAGACAATATGCTTTAGGATCTCAGAGAAAAAATACCCTCAAGCGCTTATCGCTATCGGCTAACTAGAGTCGATTCATTCTTTCAAATGTAATCTTCACAGACGACGTCCTGAGCCGAAGTTCGCGCCCAACTGAACTGGGCACCTACCGGGGGGTTAAAATGGCCACATCGAAGCAATTCATCTATGAAAGCAATATTGCAATTTGACATTTGCGCATATAAAAGTAAGTGCGCAATGCAAACAACTGTCAAATAGCAATATTGCTTTCTTAGATGAATTGCTTCAATGTGGCCATTTTAACCCCCCTGTTGTCTTAAAGTTTGAACCGGGTGAGATCCCTCAGCGCTGCTCATTTGCCCGTAACGTCAAAAAAAGGAGGAAGTAAAATTCATAGCGTTTAGCTGCTTATATTCCTGGACATTACGTGTCGACAGTGGGATTGGAACACATACACGCATACACACACACACACACACGCACATACACACACACACGCACACACGCTCGCACACACACACACATACACATACAAGCATTTATAAATTTGATATTTTCTTTTTAAGAAATATTTTATGATTTAGTCTAACAATTTAAAAAAAAAAACTAAACTAAATTTTCCTTATTTTTTTTTATATTTTGTTATTTTTTCTTGACCATGACTTTTTGGGGGTGGAGGCCTGGAGTCCTAAAACACAGGGTATCCTAGTTTAGGCTCCAGCCTCTACAAATATTGTATTTTTGTATGTAATTATGTATCCATGTGTTTTATAATTTGTAGAGGAAATAAAGATTTTACTTACTTACTTACTTACTTACTACTTACTGGATCTACTTATTGGATCCTCGGGATGGGCTAGTCATCTGTCATCACACCGTTCTTAGGACTTCGTTTTGTATCTGCGAGCTAAATTAACCTCCCACGGGAATTACTTCAGGTAAGGGAGTGCGTCCGGACTGTGACTCGCATCAAAAGTAACTGTAAGTTGGTCCCTATTCCTTGTGACTCTGGCAACTCCATTAAGAATTACGCGCGTGAATTCATGTGCGTAGGTTTATGGTGTATGTCTCAGGGGAGGATATAATGTAGTTACGTTAATGGACATTAATTGAAATGAGACGACAAACTGGCATATCAGTATCAATTTATCTCTGGCTTGTAACACAGCTTATTGTGTGGTTACAGGATAGCTTCGTAATATACATTATTACTTTGCAATAAATATAACAAAATAGTGTGAGTTTTATTAGAAAAACTCGTTCGAATTTATTATTAGCTTATTACTGTGTTGGATTACAAATGTCTGTAAAGAAAAACGTAAAATTCGTTCAGTTTTTCTGCTGGATATTTCATTCTTCAATCATGTGGGTTATCAGGTGGATTACCAACCTCATCAACCCTGGTGTCAGGGTTACTATTGAGTCGCCAAAAGCACCTGTCACGACTCATGTAACGACTACGTACTTACATCACTAAGTAGCAACTGGGACCAACGGTTTAACGTGCCTTCCGAAGCACGCATCGTCTTACTTTCGGACAATCAGGTGATCAGCCTGTAATGTCCTAACCAAACTAGGGATCACAAAGTGATTTTTGTGATATGTCCCCACCGGGAATCGAACCCCCGACCTCCGGATCGTGAGCCCACACGCTCAACCACTGGACCACGGAGGCCGTTATTTCATTAAAGTCGTGTTAGGTCCTCTACATTTTTTATTTATTTGTACACAATAAAACAGATACAAGAAACATACAAAGAAAACAGATAGTACAGGCAAGCTTATCTCTAAACAAAGAGATTTCTTCCAGCTGACCTACGTGACAAGAGAGACTTTCAACGTATAATATTATATAGATAGACATACATGACATACGCGTACAAATTATTTAGAAATGACTTAATTACTTATACTAATATAAAACAAAATATATGTTTTAGTAAGGCAGATACAAACATGGCGAAGCATGTGCCTCGCATGCAATGCGCCGCACGCCTCTCAATGTGTGTACCTGTACATCCGTAGCGAGGTGCTACACACGTAAAACAATTGACAACATTTCATTTTTACTAAGGTGCCTTAAATCGAAAACCATTTCGAGATATTTCTATGATTTACACAAAACACATTT
Source organism: Pectinophora gossypiella (assembly GCF_024362695.1). NCBI lineage: Eukaryota > Metazoa > Arthropoda > Insecta > Lepidoptera > Gelechiidae > Pectinophora > Pectinophora gossypiella. Next base: position 3,614,040 of record NC_065425.1, on the reverse strand, counting down.
TTTCAGATTTTTTAATTCAGTAATAATAGAAATATATTGAAAAATCCACGAGGTCAGAAGAGGAAGGCATAATAAGTTCAGACCTTTACATAAATATTATTAAAAAAGTTAATGTCATACATGACATGACACTTTGTTTGCGACTTGTTTTAAATACGCATGCAAAGGTACATTACATTATACTGCCTTCATTCTATCAATGGCAGAATCCAATTTTCAAAAAATATTTTTGTAACTTCTAGTGGAAAAATCTTGAAAAGAAAAAATACGTGTCTTCTATTTAAACAAGTACTTTCGAAATAGCACAAAAAAACCACGGCTTAAAAATTTGAAATGTTGTCAATTGCGAAGCGTGCTGCGTATGGCGTGCGGAGCACATGCTTCGCAATGTTCATATACGGCTTTCCACGTCGCTATCTTTTGACATTTCGTTAGTTTACTGTAAAGCGTACGAGCCCGCGCGCTGCAGCCCGCGGCACACTTACGGTCTCTATCTCTCTCTAGCAAATCACGGTTCTTGGTGAACGAAAAGGAAAGAAACATAGGAAAGTGCGATGTAGCGCGAACAGATACGTATTTCACCCCAAAAACGCATAAAGCCGTGAGCAAAGCACATTGTAACAAAGGACTTACCTACACCTTATCTTCAGATACATCACGCTTAAACGAATTAGCTTTGACTTAATAAAATTAACTACGAAGGAAAGATGGCCAAGGGACTCTACCTTAAGCCAATTACTAAATAATTATTGTATTTCTTGTGACAATAAACATTATGTACATATTGCATTACGTAGATGGGGCGTAAGTTTATGTGAATTTATTATAATATTGACAGCAAGAATACTCTAAACCGGCGAGCGTGCATGAAGTTTTTGATGAGAGTGAAAGAGGCCAAAAGCACTGTGTCAGGATCATAGTAAGTGGAATTCCGTGGTATCTGCTTACCCCAACGGGAAATGGGCGAGATGTTCTAACATGTGTGTAAAAAGTAAAAGTATGGAATTGAAATAATTGAAAAAGACACTAAAATGTTCATTAATTTTAAGACGGAAACTTTCACTTGATATTATTTATTTATTTTATTTGGGGAGCTTACAGCTAAATTTAGAATTTTACTAACTTAATATCTAAAAGCCATATTAGTCTATACCCACGCATTATACGTTAACATTTTTTATATTTTTATTATTCAATGACAACTGTCAACATGGCCGTCTGTACCATTTGCGTTTCGGTTTTCCTATACGTTGCGTTTGGTTACACTACAGTACAATTATTAACTCAGAATCATGAGTTGAATGGTCCCCCTGTGTATTTGGTATGGTGTCGATAACATTCTGTATACATACAGGGTGTTAGTGACATCATAACGATAACTTTGGGGGGTGATCCAGACCATGATTCCAAGTTGATATCATGTGGAATTTCCCGTCGGAAAAATCATAATTATTTTCAGTTCCATACTTTTACGACGGAAAACTACACTATCGACTCAGAATCATAGTCTGAATCATCCCCCAAAGTTTTCGTTACGATGTCACTAACACTCTATGTACGGTCTCGGACCGCACAGAGTTTACCTACGTCACGCACAACCTACTTTCAGGCTGCGTGACTATTTCACTTACTTAGTAATAATCTTTAGTGTAATAACTAATCTCAACGTAAGCGAGGAGCTCGGTGGCGCAGCGGTAAACGCGCTCGGTCTGCGATTGTTGAAGTTAAGCAACTTTCGCAAAGGCCGGTCATAGGATGGGTGACCACAAAAAAGTTTTCATCTCGAGCTCCTCCGTGCTTCGGAAGGCACGTTAAGCCGTTGGTCCCGGTTGCATTAGCAGTCGTTAATAACCATCAATCCGCACTGGGCCCGCGTGGTGGTTAAAGGCCCGATCTCCCTATCCATCCATAGGGAAGGCCCGTGCCCCTGCAGTGGGGATGTTAATGGGTTGGTGATGATGATGATGAACGTAAGCGATACTCTACCTTAATTCTATCTTGTAAACTAAATAACTGAATAATTATCGTCTTATATTGCACATGCATCTTTCATTAACTTACCTTATCAACTATATTAAGAGAAGTGGGTATTCAGACTTAAACTAAGAACGGGCTCCTATATCTCTTTTGGTCCTTCGAGCCGGTATATAACATAAGTTTATGTAAGCGGACTCCGGAATAAAAACAGAATAAATGCTTGAGAGATCATGGTTGGAAAATATTCCCAAATGCATGAGTAAGGGACCGTACGGTTTGAGAAATTGAGAGCAGTCCAACTATCACGTTTGCTTTGGAGTACACTTCAGAGTATACGTGTTTGGACTCGACAAATATAATAAGATGATTGTTTCCTTTTTCCTAACATCCTTCTTGATAGGGATGAAAGCACAGAATAGGCTAGTTTCCTGCCAAATCAGTTACTTTTTACTAAATAAAATTAAAAAAAAAAACTAGTTAAAAAGCACACTGTGACGCCATTACAAATCGTGATAAAATGTCTGACTTATTTATTAAGTTTTATAGAAAAGTTAAATAGAAAAAAGAAAATGTGTTTCGTCATTTTCAGATCTGTCTTTATTTAAATCTGGTAATAAATTTATTTTATTCTTATTCTTATTCTATTCTTATTTAGTAATCAGAATTTCATAATTCATCTGTGACCTATTGCCACGGGACCGAAATATGCACAAAACGAAATGTTTTACTAAGGCAACAATCGTATTTAAATGTTGCCCCATCATTAATTGCTTCTTTGGTATCGCGCAACCACAACTAGCGATTGTATAACTACGCAATGAACACTATGTTAGCCAGATATGTCTTGGTGCGGACGCTTTACACGCCGACGCGACGTGAGTTGACTGGCGACATACAAGCTGGTGTAATTTTGTGTTGATATGGGCATATCTGCCTTGTCTCTATGATCTGTAGGTGAAGGTAAAAATATATAAGGTAAAACTCAAATGACAAGGGATGGAGTGTGTCCTTTCTATAAGTACGTAGTATTATTCTTTGATTAAAAATGACACAAATTTTTGACAATGGTGCTAATTCCTGCAGACGCCATCTAATTTTATTTTAAGTTATACCTGTCATTTTCTTATCCGTTGAAAAAGAAAGGGACGAGTAATTGACAGGCATAAAATTTATGGAACACACGTCAATTTTAAGCCGAAATGTAAAACAACCGTCTAAAAATTTTTCATCGGCCAATAACCCGACAGAATTAAGTAGACAGCACGTCAAACGGATTGCATACCAGCGAGATGCCTATTTTATTCGCCCGGGTTATTCATTCATTCATTTTAAAATTAACTTGTCGACAATTATCCGTCCCTTTCCTTTTCGGCGGATAAGATATTGACAGGTATAACTTAAAATAAAATTAGACATGTCTGCAGAAATCGGGGGTCAATGTGACACCTCCAGATGATGAGCCGGACGCTCTAACTACAAGCCAATGGAAATTATGTTGAACGACGTGAAACATAAACACACAATTTAACACGTAAAACGTTGGTGCAACTCGCAGGCTTCAAGCATCAAGTTTACATAATGTTGACTGTGTACACACAAGTGTACACAGTTATGGGGGTTGTCCCCGTCAAGGCTAAATAGGGTTACCAAAGTTTTCTTTTAATCAGATTCTTTAGACCCTAATTTTACATATACAGGTGACGTCTTAACAAAAACTTTGAGGAATGATTCGGACCATCATTATGAGTTGACATCAAGTGGAATTTTCCGTCGCAAAAGTATGGAACTGAAAATAATTGAAAAAAATCACTAAAACTGTCATTGGCGAATACATTTGTACATGTAATATGTGTATAAGGAAACACTTATTGTAAATGCTATTGGATATCTGAATAAATAAATAAATATTTTAATTAATAAATATATTGTGCTAAGCGTAAGCTCTAAGCATGACTAACTTCTAAGAATTCAGCTATTTGACGTTTGCAATTCATCTTAAAGTTGGCCATTTTACGACTTTCCATAGAAAACTGTCAAAATGGGCAATTCATATTATTATTATTATGAATCGTTTTATGAATTGAAATATGTAAATCCATAAGTAGCCATTTTACGAATTGCAATTCAATTCCTAATAGGAACATATTATGATTCATCAAAAGTGGCCTTTTTGGCCCCCCTGTTATTTCCTAAGAGCGATATTACATATTTCAATCATTCGTCAATTATGACTGACGATTCAAAGACTAGGCTACTTGTACTATGTACTATTTAATGTGTGAGTGATATCCAGCGCAAGTATAGTTCGGTGTAGATTGTTGCTTTTCTTCTACCTTCTTGGAACCGTCTTATAATACCATGCGGTCTATATCGGGCGGGCCCTTTCTTTGTATGTCACAATACAATACAACGTTAATACGTATTGTGGGCATGGTGTCGGGAGAAACTCTCTTGGGGTTTAACGACGTCATATTAATACTGTTTGTAACAATGTTTTGTAACAATAAATTGTATAAATAAATAAATAAGAAAGTCGAGTTTATTATTAATGAAACGTCATATATACTGTTTTATATGGGTAAATTAGAGGTGAATACGTTCTATATTTAAGTACTCGTTTCCAGTCCAGCATAAAATCATAAACATGAAAAGAAACGGAACAAGAAATAAGTTAAATAATAGCTTGTATTTTACTTACTTATCATTTATAAATATTATTCATTTTCAACCCTAAGTGCTATCAGTTTCGTTAATTTAAACTTTTACCAAATTCTGAAGCGTTGCTCACGAGTTACCAATGCGATGGATAATTTTTGTTGGGAGAGGTTATTCTGGCGAGAAAATCTCGTAAAACTGTAACCACTAACAACAGTTAAAATAAATAATAATATATGGTACAGTCATGAGCAATATAATGTACCCACTTTAGGACTCTGTCGCACTAACATATTTGATATTTAGTGAGACTTACAGTTCAATTTGTCAAAAAAGTTAATGTGACATGGTACCAAAGTGTATAATACATATTAATACTCGTGACCGTACATTGATACGTAAATTCACGCCCATATCATGTCTGGTTGGGCAGAACCACAAGTCATTAGTATTGAGTCTTCTTGAGACTTGTAGCGGCTACCCCGTAAGAGTATTTATTTACATTTTCTTTTCAAGAGAATCCCGGGACATATCACGAAAACCACTTTGTGATCCATAGTTTGGTTAGGACATTACAGGCTGATCACCTGATTGTCCAAAAAGTAAGATGATCCGTGCTTCGGAAGGCACGTTAAGCCGTTGGTCCCGGTTACTACTTACTGATGTAAGTAGTCGTTACATGAGCCGTGTCAGGGGCCTTTGGCGGCTCAATAATAACCCTGACACCATAGTTGATGAGGTTGGTATTTCACCTTACAAACCCACACGATAGAAGGAGAAGAATTAAAAAGCTGATTACCTATCACCTTAAATCTGAACAGAATGAATTGTTTTTGATCGCTCACTTGCATAAATTTAGTCCCCAAAATATTATAATTATTAATTCAAAATATACAGAATACGGCTTGTGCGGGCACACATAAGTAATATTGTATTTGCTCTGGAGCACGGAGTCGACTGGGTATGTTTACTTTATTTCTGAAACCGATCTCAGTTAAGCTGAAGATACAACTGCTAAGGTATTTTCTGATCGAATCAGATAAAGTGCAATTTAGCTCCCAGGTGAGAGCCTTCAGCGCTCCCCATTTGTTCGGCCAAGTAGTTAATGCTCATCATCATCATCATCAGCCCATTAATGTCCCCACTGCTGGGGCACGGGCCTTCCCTATGGATGGATAGGGAGATCGGGCCTTAAACCATCACGCGGGCCCAGTGCGGATTGACGGTTATTAACGACTGGTAATGCAGCCGGGACCAACGGCTTAACGTGCCTTCCGAAGCACGGAGGAGCTCGAGATGAAAACTTTTTTGTGGTCACCCATCCTATGACCGGCCTTTGCGAAAGTTGCTTAACTTCAACAATCGCGTTTACCGCTGCGCCACCGAGCTCCTCGTCGAAAGCTTATTATTTATTTATTATTATTAAGGCCCAGAGATACGGGTGAAGACTTCAACGGTTGCAGAGGCGGAGATGGGAGCCATCGGTACCGCTATGCAGGACGGAAGGGGCGCGTCACAGTGACTATAACCTGGAACCTGACAGGGGGCAGTAGTAACTGTCAATACTATTCAGAAGCGGAGGACAGGAGTCCTAGTACGGCTTCGAAATAGACTTCTCTGAGCGCCATCCCACTCGCGTCAGACAGAGTATTGCTGGGCGGAAGGCAAAAGGGAAACCACTGCCCTATTTTTTTTCTCTAAAAAGTAGCATGGAGAATGCTATACCGACAAGAGCGTTAAATTAGTGATGATGGAAAGAGTTAAGAGCCATTCACCTCACAAAAAGTTGGGCGTAGTAGCAGTTTTCTTACCATTCAACTAACCCACACAATACGAGCTCTTAATATCGTATACCTAACAAATACTATTCATCAAGTCTCATTGAAAAACCAATCAACGGAAACGTCTATTAACGCCGGGAAGAAGTTCCCTAAAGCAACTTTACTTCCGACTCATTCCATAATCAGCTCATCAAAATGTATGTTCGCTGGCCAAAGGGCCCTTTCGCACCAAAACGATAGTGGTCGCGTGAGAAACGCAGCGTTCGAAGTTCCGATGTGTCTGATAATATGGTCTTTTTCTTGACGTGACTAATTGTAGATATGCCGCAGATTAACTACTTGGCCGGACAAATGAGCGCTGAAGGCTCTCACCCGGTACAATGTTTAAGACAACAAGCCTGAGGATGCCCAGTTGGGCGCGGACCTCGGCTCAGAGCGTCGTCTGACAGGAAAAATATGTGAAACAATTAATCGACCCTGGTGAATCGATAGCGCTGATTGAGGAAAATCGTCGACCATGCCGTCGGGGTCAAAATCAGGGACCTGTGAGATGGTCAATATGTTACTGGGTGGTTCTTTTTTCGACAGCCGTGGTAGCCCAGTTGGAGAAACGCTTGACCGGGCCTAAACCAGTGATTTTCGAATTTATATTTGGATCATCATGCTCAGCGGTGAAGGGAAACATCGTGTGGAAACTCAGATTCCCAAGAAATGCATTTTGGAAGTATGTGACCAAACCTATATTGGGCTGGTGTTCCCTTCGAGGTTTGGAAGGTCAGACAGGCAGTAGCTTCTGTAAAAAGTCGGACCTGTTAAATTTTCAGGTTAGGTAAGCGGACCCTGTTAGGATAACGATAGGAAGAAAATGATGATGGTTGATTTTTTCAAGTGCAAACCAGTCAGAAAAGTTCATGTTACGACTAAAGAAAATACGCCTAACAAGATTTATTTTGAAGTAAGTATATATTGTCTTCTTGATTCAAGAGAATACATTTCCTCGTCTAGAGTAAGTTGCTTGACATTATTACCAGGTCACTTTTGCTCAAATTTAATCAAAGACTCAACAGGTCACATTTAAAATTTCACATACTTACTGCACACATAGTAAACTACACAAAAACAAATTCATAAGATAAATTGAAATTGCATTTATGTTCATAAAATAAACAAGTATATTATCTTTAAATGTATAATTTTTTCGTTCTAAATATAAACACATCATATAGTTTTGACCTTATTTAATCAATTTAAACACGTTATTCAACAAATTAAAATCAATTCCAAGTACACGAAGTTAGTAACGAATTACCTAATAAAAATAAAAAAAAATAATCACCCAAAAACAACTCGAAAGCAAACCTGAATTGTGAAATCATTTCTCCAGCAGAACAACCTAGCCCTATTTACCTGCTCAGAAACGGTCATCTGATGCAAAGCCTCGCCCATCATAATACGCCTTTGTCGCACCAATGCGTTTCCACCAGTCCGATGTGAAACAAGCCAAAGTTGTAATCAGGGGAATGATCCCTTTGCCACCATTCACTATGTTTTGCTGATTGCGAAGCAGAACCGACCTGATTAGAGGAGTTACTGAAGCTTCAATATCTTCTTTAACAACTTCCTTTTTATTAGTTTTTTGCTGATAACTAATACTTGATTAATATATGAAATATAGTACATACTGTAAGTATTTTTTTATACATGACGGATATAATTGGGTAGTTTTTTTTTTGACGTGACTTATTGTAGATTTGCCGCAGATGGCATTAACTACTTGGCCGGACAAATGGGGAGCGCTGAAGCCTCTCACCCGGTACAACGTTTAAGACAACAGGCCTGAGGGTGCCCAGTTGGGCGCGAACCTCGGCTCAGGGCGTCGTCTGAGAGGAAAAATATTTGAAAGAATTAATCAACCCTAGTGAGTCGATAGCGATAAGCGCTGAATGAGGGAAATCGTCGACCACGCCGGCGGGGTCGGTATCGGGGTCAGATTGGGTAGTTTCGAGAACAAAGATAATTTATGAAATTCTGATTACTAAATAAAGACAGATCTAAACGTGACAATTTTTTTTTCTATTTAACTTTTTTATGAATTTTAAGAATGAAGAGAAGCAAGAGAAATGTGTCAGGATCGAAGCAAATGGAATTCTATAGTCTCTACTTACCCCTGTGGGAAATAGGCATAAGTTTATGTATAGTATGTATGTAAAAATTAAAAATGTAAATAATAAGTGCGACATTTCGTCACGTTTTTCTATAACGTCACAGATTGCTTTTTCATACAAATTCCATAATAATTTCGTGTTTAGACGTATAGTAAAAAATATGAATAGTTGGAAACTAAGTACTTACCCTATTTTATGCATGGTGTTAGTGACACGGCAACGTATAATAAATTAGAATATCTATTTTTTCTTGTCGGAAATGTTTAATTAAAATGAGCTTTTGCTGCCTCGCTTTCGACTACTCTAGCGACTATTCGCGTTGTTCAATTTACATTGATGGTTTTTTTTTATTAATTCGTATTTTTTTATTTTAAATTTGGGTCCTGTGGAGCAGCTTAAATCATAATATGGGACTGAAAATAAATTAAAAAGTACTATGTACAATCTCTTGCTAGACTTGTATGATCTTTTGATGATAAGATGATAATCTTGATAAACTGATGTGGAGTCAAAATGAGAACAATATTGATAGCGTAAAAAGTGCGTTTTATTGATTACTTTCTTGTTAAAGTTAATTACATTAATACGCGAGTACACACTACCTTGAAGAGTCGTGAACTAATTATACAATTGCGTAAAAGGTAAAATAGCTGACGCGGGACATGTGCGGTTGCAAACCGTACATACTAAAATAAGTTTATTAATTTTCTGTCAGGAAACTCCCCTTGATATCAACTAAGAATCGTAGTTTGAATCCACCCCCAAAGTCTTCGTTACGGTGTCACTAACTCGCTGTATATACTGCTCTTGTAGTCTCTAATTGAGCAAGTTCGGGAAACTTTCAGTCGCTTCTTTTCTCAGAATTATTTTTGCTACTTTTTTATGACTGTACTTTGGTAAAGTTAAGGAGGGTAAAAGGTATAGAATGCCTTCAGCTGACCGTCTAGAGAAGATAACACGTTTGCTTAATAAGCTTTATGTCAACAGTTCCATATTTTTTGACTTCTTTTTCGATATAAGAAAATATTGAATTTAAAAATTATTTGTGTGTCTTTATCTCCTACTTTTCAGTTAAACATGTCTTAATTGAAAGATTTCGTTCTATAACACGTAGTTACTACGTTTTGGCGTCAATTTTTTTTTTCAAATACGGGACAGAAAATGCTGGACAGAAAATAGTTAGTTTCCTTGCATTTAAATGCACTCTTTGTAACATTATGGAAGGTACTAACTTTACACGGCCATAAAATTTACGACTCAATCTTCGGATATTTACAAGAATCACGATTACTTTCTAAGTACACGTACGTATGTACTAAATTTTTTATGTTCTTCCAATCCAGATTGACACTAAACTTTTATAACATATCGTGGATTACATTATTTCAGGTTTTAATCAACTTAATGGATGAGGTTCACCCTTATGTTACTAGGCCGAGTCGTAGGCATTGAGATTGATGTATACAGGGAGTTAGTGACATCGTAACGAATACTGAGAGGGATGGTTGAGCTCATTATTCTGAATTAATATCAAGTGGAATTTTCTATCGAAAAAGTATAGAATTGAACATAAATTTAAAAAGTAAAAAATACCATGAATTTTGCGATGGAAAATTCCACTTGATATTAACCCATAATCATGGCCTGAATAATTTCTTCATAGTATGTACAGGTAGTCCTACAAGTAGGTATGGGTGTTAGTAACACCGTAACCAATACTGAGGGGTATGATCCAGACCATAATTCTGAGTTGATATCAAGTGTAATTTCCTGTCGGAAAATTCATGAAAATTTATTTCACACTTATGCGACAGAAAATACTACATCATATCTATTGAGAATCATGGGCTTAATCATCCTTCAAAGTTTTCGTTACGATATTACTAACACCCTGTATACTTACAATGTTACTGATACATCTACCTATATAAGTAAGTATGTTATCAATATGCAATATGATAAGGAAAAGCCACAAGTAATCAATTGACTACTTACCAACGCTCTCGACGTATTTACTGTAATATGTTCATTATGTTTGTTATGATGAAACATTATGTATTATTATAATAATATTAAGAAAATTTATTGCACAAATAGAAACAAATATATAAAACTAAAAATGTGTTTTTATTCTAGACGGATTGTAGGCGTTGTACAGTGGTATCTAAACTAGATAATGTCTGAAACTTGCGAAACCAGTTTTCTTGTTACAATATGAAAAATAATATATTGACGTTCAAAAAGCGCTGACTATGTAAACCAATTTTGAAAAGATAATATTTTTGAATTAGTTTGAATAAAAAACAAAACATTAAAAAACAATATCTGCATTATTGACATTCAGAATTTGCCTTTCAACCGCGTTAAGACAGTAGTTAAACAAAAACTTTACAAAAAAGGTTATTATAAAGTAAGTGATTATTTAGAAGATATGAATGCATGGGATTAACTGTCTGAGAACTGATATTAGGCAGCTACATTACTCAATTGTATACCAATATTTTGTGTTTTATGTTAATTTTTTTATTTGTTTAAGAACGTCTAGGGCCCTGTGCCGAGGTTTTTCTTGCAGCTTCTTTTCCCCGGCTATACAGGTTGTGAGAAGCTGCAGTAGTTTTAGGCGGATGAGATGTTCGTTATGTAAAATTGACGATTCAAAGTGTAACTATGTTACCTACTGAATGAAAATTTTGAATTTGAATTACTAAATAAGTTGTAGTAATAGGTATAAATTGAAGATAAACAGCTACTTCATTCGCTTCCAATCCAGCAAAGATACAATTTATGTAGGTACTTGCCTATTATTTTATACAACCGCACCATATCACATAAGCTCACGACTATATCCCAATTGGGATAGCCAGAGGTACATCCATAGCAAATTCAACTAATTACCCACACCACACCGAGGTTTCTGTTAGACCAACGTGATAGGCGGTGAGCCGTATCGCCATCTGTAATGGTCGAGCCAAATGTGTCAGACAAAACTGCACTTAAGATAAATTAATAACGCATTGATGCAAGTCTTATGATCATTCTAATGAACATCCTCCTATGTTTTTTGTTTTTTTTTTGTGAAAAATTGTAAGTGATGTTATTGTCTCGTCTTTGTGCGTGACGTCCTTTTATAATAAACAATTTCTATTCTATTCTATTCCAAGTCCGGTGAAAGTAAGTGCACAATAATGTCAACAAATATTTTAATGTCAAAGTAGCAATATCGCTTTTTAGATTAATTGCTCATCGCTCAGCTCATCGACATGTGTATTCTGCCCATCCTAACTTACGGTGCCCAGACTTGGTCATTGACGGAACGTCAAAAGTCCAGGCTCAAGGTTTGCCAAAGAGCGATTGAGCGTAATGTGTTGGGTGTCAAACGAATTGATCGAGTCCGAAACACAACACTGCGTTCAAAAACGGGAAACGCTGATGTGGGCCGGGATGCCGCCAAACTCAAATGGGATTGGGCCGGATATGTTTGTCGCATGCACCCTGAGCGGTGGGCACGGATCGTCACACATTGGGTGCCTCATGACGGATACAGGCGTCGTGGCAGACCTCGAAAGAGATGGCGTGACGACTTGGACGCTTGCCGGAGGAACTGGCCGGAATACGCGCAGGACCGCGAAAAATGGAAAGAGGAAGGGAAGGCCTTTGCCCAGCAGTGGGATCTTGTAGGCTAGATTAGATTAGATTAGATGAATTGCTTCAATGTGTTTAGACCTTGATAATACCTAAATCAATGGATAGAGTTTTATAGGTAGTCTTCTTCTCTCGTGTGGGTTGTGAGGTGGATTACCAACCTTATCAACCCTGGTGTCAGGGTTACTATTGAGCCGCCAAAGGCCCCTGACAACGACTACTTTATAGGTAGTGTTATGATCATAATAAATGAGCGATGGACTCATAACCTTTTGCATCGTTTATAATATTCGTCTTAGGACTTAGCGCCGTATTGCTATCTATAATAGTCGAGCTAACTATTTTAGTGAAAAATGCACTTCAGGATAAATTAAAAACTTATTAGTGCAAGTCTGAAGATTGAGAAGCATTCCAGTGTACATCAGGACTACCCCCTCACAACATTCGACATCAATTGCCCTAAAAGTCAAAGGTCGCGTCTAGTATTTCACCTCAGATGAGAGTGCCATGCCGGCCCATTCCGTGTTTCTCATATATTTACAACACCACCCAAACGTAAACTTACATACAACGATCCAATATCTTGAGTCTCTATGCTATATTTATTTTTGTAGCTTATTACGTTGCTATACCTTTTTTGCATAGGTTGTAGATTCCAGGTGTTAGTGGCATCGTAACGAAGACTGAAGGGAATGATTCGGACCATGATTATGAAGTGGAATTTTCCATAACTATTTTTACTTTTTTATATATTTTTTTAATTCTATATATTTGCGATATCCATCTTTGGACTTCGTATCAACAGTGGCTGCAAGTTGTCTTTGATTACTTGTGGCTCTGCCCACCCCATTAGGGATTACGGGCGTGAGTTTATGTATGTATGAACTCAGAATAATGAGCTAAATCATCCCCCTTAGTATTTGTCGCGATGGCGATGTCACTTACACCCTGTACAAGTACATACAAGTCGATACGGTGTTAGTAACATCGTAACAAATACTGAGGGGGATGATTCAAACCATGATTCTGAGTTGATATCAAGTAATTTTCTTGTCGGAAAATTCATGCAATTTTTTGTTTTTTTTTTTATTATTATTTCCAGTTCCATACTTTTGCGACAGAAAATTCTACTTGATATCAAGTCAGAATCAAGGTTCGAACCATCCCTTAAAGCTTTCGTTACGATGTCACTGACATCCTGTATATTCTTTTAAGACCATGCGTAAGTAGATACGTTCCAACTATAACACACCCGCCTTAGATAGATAGCTACATAAAATACTTTATTGATAACAAGGACACAAATGGAAATAAGGACAACAGATACAGAAAGGCACAACAGTTGGCCTTATTACTCATACAGCAATTGTATAACAGGAAAATGTATTACAAAACGAAGACTATAGATAATACCAGGTTTAAAATATAGTGTTAGTGACACCGTAAAGAAAAGTTTGGGACATGATTCAGATCATTATTCTGAAATGATATTAAGCGGAATTTCTGTTGGAAAATTCACGAAAATTTATTGTTTTGTTTTATTATGTTCAGTGCTATATTGTGCTTTAAGCTGCATGGAACCCAAATTTAAAGAGTAAAAAAAAGTTTATTTACGTAAAACCTACGACACATAAAAAAATAAGAAAATATATTATTAAAAATCAATGTACAGCAATATAGCAGGTGCCTACGTACGAAGTTTAGTGATTGTTCACGTTATTCGATTTACATTACGGCACAGCAAAAACTAATGTTTAATTAAACATTTCCGAAAAGAAAAACACCAACCTTTTTTTTCTTTTCGGTTTCACTAACACCATGTATAGTCCACCCCAGGAAAGAAGTCACACGCTACAGTATTGGGAAGTTAAAAAGGTCATAAGTATCAAAGCAATTTATTCATCTAAAAAAGCAATATTGACATTTGCGCATGGTGTGCAATGAAAACAAATGTCAAATAGCAATCTTGCTTTTTTTATTCAAAGCTTTGAATGTGGTTTTTTTGACACCCCTGACCTCACGTGTGCCAGGGTTGGTATACGTCAGAGTACGGGAACAAAACACAAAAACATCACATTATCTGATAAAAGTGCGGTCAAACAACAAAAACTCCGGTTAATTCCCAAAACTATCGCATTACTCCTCATTTGGAGTAATATGATCCGCTCTATTACCCGAAAGGAAAAACAACAAATTTTCCCTTGATTCATCACGGCCACAGTGAACAGAAACCAGTAGTGGAACTCCTATTACTCCTAGGAAGCGCCGCCGCCGCCGCCGCCGCCGCCGCCGCCGCCGCCCCTCTGCCAAACTCAAAATTCAAGGCGCAGAGCCCTTACTTCTGAATCCACGTTGAGACTTGTGATTGGTACTAAAACGCTTTAAAAAACCTACAAAATGTAATAACAGACGATGAGTTGCGGTGTACAGAAAAACCTGTCGATAGGTTTATGAGACACCGTTTTGATTGTAAAATGTTTATAGTTACTTTGAATAAATAATTATTTTAATTCAAAATAGGATTTTATTTGACATCTGAGACAGAGTATGTAAGTAGTTATTAGTCAGGCTTAGACGTTTTTTTAATTGATGGCATTCACTACTTCCCTCAGTAAAAAATAAAGAAACTTACCTATAGTTGTTCTTGTGGTCAGCCCAGGATAAAGAGCAAATTCCAAAATTGTAAATAAGTGGAAACACAAGGGATAGATTGCGGCCGGCAATTTCTGTTATTTGTGCTTTCTTTTAACGATGGCGAAACGCGCTTCGTATCCATGTTAGGTATAAAGTGAACCTACTGTTTACGTTTATCTACGTCGCAGGCCCAAACAACAAATTACCTAGCAGCCACAGGGAATTGCATCAACTCCCCAATTTAACTTTTCAACTTGGACTAACTTAGTTTCTTTGTCGTAATTTCTGCCGGATTGCAAAGTCGATTTTTTCGCTCACCTAATTTTGGAGTTGAATAATTTTTTTATTGTCTTAAAACTGTGGAGTTTTCGTATCTTTTGAGTCTCACAAAATGATTTCAACATTGTCCCCATCGGGGAGCGAACCTGGACATCTAGATTGTGAGCCCAATGTTCTAACCAATAGGCCACGGAGGCTTTTATAGACCACAGAGACTATTATAAATCATGGACGCTGTTATTGACTGCGGAAGCTGTAAAAGACCGCGGAGGCTGTTATAGACCGCCGAGGCTGTTATAGACTACTGACGTTGTTATAGACCACTGAGGCTGTTATAGACCACTGAGGCTGTTATAGACCATGGAGGCTGTTATTGACTGCGGAAGCTGTAAAAGACCGCAGAGGCTGTTATAGACCGCAGAGGCTGTTATAGACCGCCGAGGCTGTTATAGACTACTGAAGTTGTTATAGACCACTGAGGCTGTTATAGACCGCGAATGTTGTTATAGACCACGGAGGCTGTTATAGACCGCGGAGTCTGTTATATAAAGCCGAGGCTGTCATAGACCACTGATTCTGTTATAGACCGCGGAGGCTGTTATAGACCACGGAAGCTGTTATCGACCACTGAAAGTAGTTTCACTAGGTACCGATAGTTTTAGCCCGATAGCGAAAGCTTTGTAACTCTCAGAGTTAATTTATGCCTAAGGTACGTACTTTGAGAAAATAATAGGGATCAATATCGATTGAACTCATTTTGCCCTTTAAACAGGATCATTTAATATTAAATCTTCCACACGAGGAGCGTAATTTAACTGTAAATTAATAACACATTTCAACGAGAGTGATCAAAGACAAATTAAAATTCAATAAACTCTTACAGTTCAGTCTTGAAAATATTTAATAAAATACAAAACCGGCGTCGTGAGGTGACAATATTCAGTTGGAAATGAGTTCAATGACTTATGATTCATTCCCTAAACGTGTGTACATGGTGCACGAGTTAACTACCGACTACCGATGCAAATGTTGACTACTATAGATGCATACTTTTATTACTTCTTTTCAATGAGGAACTTTCCAGTCGACGTTCCCCAAACACACGGTAGATGGGGTTGTTCATTTTTAACGTGATATTTCTCTTTATTTATGCTCATTGCTGGGGTACATAATTATTCAAAAATGTAATGTAATGACAGAAGCATATATATATATATATATATATGCTTATGTTTTATTAGTATGTTTATGTCCTTTGTATATGTTGTTGTGCAATAAAGTATAATTGATTGATTGATTGATTGAGTAGCAATATAATATATTGCAATATATATTATAACATCATTCTATAAGTAATGTGGTCCAAATATCAAGCCACCAACTATAGTGCTAATATATATATTAGCACTATATTTGGATCACATTACTTATAGAATGATGTTATATATTGCTTCTCAATCAATCAATCAATCAATAATACTTTATTGTACACCAACATATACAAAGGACATAAACATACGAATAAAACATAAGCACAATAGGCTGCCTCTCTTTATTATGATCAGAATAATAATGAGTGGAAGTTGTAATTGTACCTTGGTTTAAGTAATAATAAAAAAGAGCATCATTTATAACCAAAAACAAAGATAAAAGAAGCATATTTATGTCTGTTAAACATGAAATTAGAAGTTTATATGATGAAAAAAAATAACAACGCCATCTATCGCATTTTTGGGGAACGCCGATCGGAAAGTGCCTCATTACAGGTTAGCGACATCTTAATGATTACTAAAGGATGATTCAGACCATGGTATAACAAAACCAGGTACGCTCAATCCTATGAAAAAGCCGCCATTGCTACCGTTCGATGACGTATCGTCACCATTAAATTGGTATCTCTAACGTTCCAAGGACATAAACTTTATTATTGAAAATTAAGTGAATTACTTACTAATAATGTACTTATCGATTTAATTACTATAAATTGTCTCATATTTAACAGCCTCCGTGGTCTAGTGGTTAGAGCGTTAGGCTCACGATCTGGAGGTCCGGGTTCGATTCCCGATGGGGACATTGTCGAAATCACTTTGTGAGACTGTCCTTTGTTTGGTAAGGACTTTTCAGGCTTGAATCACCTGATTGTCCGAAAAAGTAAGATGATTCCGTGCTTCGGAGGGCACGTTAAGCCGTTGGTCCCGGCTATTAGCCGTAAAAAACACCTCCACCAACCCGCAGTGGAGCAGCGTGGTGGAGTATGCTCCATACCACCTCCGGTTGATTGAGGGGAGGCCTGTGCCCAGCAGTGGGACGTATATAGGCAATTTATGATTATGATATGTCTCATATTTAAAAATCATTAAAACTATAAGTAAATGTTTTACGTTCAAAATTTCCTTGCAAAGTAAATATAAAAACATTGGTCGTGGGTAATTTATTTTTTACGAAATGGCAACGCAGGACGGGATGACGTCAGCTGGGCTAGCCTTGAAATGTTAGCTGTCACTTTTGAGCACACCTGGAAGGCTTTTCGGCGGGAAACGGGAACGGGACAGTTGCTTTCTTCATTGAGTAATCTAAATAATTAATACGAAGTGGTGTTTTGTGATTAATGATCGCATTAAGTTAGTCG
The DNA here is from genome assembly GCF_024362695.1 of Pectinophora gossypiella. Classification (NCBI taxonomy): domain Eukaryota; kingdom Metazoa; phylum Arthropoda; class Insecta; order Lepidoptera; family Gelechiidae; genus Pectinophora; species Pectinophora gossypiella. The sequence continues at coordinate 3,596,278 of NC_065425.1, read as the reverse complement.
GAAGACATTCGCGAGTGTTATTATATTGGAGTATTCAATAAACAAAGTGTATCTGCCTATTTTCGCTTCGTGCCGGGAAGCCGCTTCATAACTCAAAAGTTTATGCGGACTTTTGAGTTAATTCGTTTGGGGTTCGGAGTAGGAGTCTACACCGAGGGTTGGGGCTTAGGTTTCATCATCATCACCTTTCATCATTTCATTAATCATCAAGAAAAAAAATACGTCAGACATAAATAAATAAATAAATAAATGGCTGTATGGGCATAGTTCCCTTTGCCTTACCCTTCGGGGAAAACCAATGAGCACACCTGATTTTCTTATACCATGATTCCGAGTTAATATCAAGTGAAATTTTCTGTGAAGTGGATTACTGTGTGTGACTTTTAACATCAAAGAAAGAAATTCATTACTCTTCTGTTATTTTGTGAATACCTCCATAATAACAAGTTTATCTCATTGTGGCGAACTGACAGCACCACGCAAAATAGAAAAGAGCAACAATTCTCTCGGCGTTTTTGCCCATCTTTTGCCTGAACAAATCTAGAGGGTGATTCTAACGCGTAATAAACATAATGGGGAGGTCTGAGCACAGCTGATAGGCAAACAAAGAGCCTTTGAAAACATCCCCCATTATTGTTAGCAGCATCGAATCAAGTACTCCCGCCTGTTTATCGGAATATGCCCTTGTGATGAATTATTTTGTATCGTGAAGTTTCAAAATAATTCCAAGTACAGAATCCCCCGGTCCCGGGTTCGAATCCCCCCAGTTTGGCCAGGACATTACAGGCTGATCACCCGATTGTCCGTATGTAAGGTGATCCGTACTTCGGAAGGCACGTTAATTTCTTACTGCTGTACGTATGTAGTCGTCACATGAGCCATGTTAGGGGCTTTGGCGGCTCAATAATAACCCTGATTGGTAATTTCACCTTACAACCCACACGATAGAAGAAGAAGAAAAGGAATCTAATTCCAAGTAGTCAGAGGTACGGTCTACGGTCACGAGTAATAATAATATTATGTATACAGTTTGAAACCATGTCACATTAACTTTTTTGACAAATTGAACCGTAAGTCTCATTAAATGTCAAATATGATAGTGCGACAGGGTTCTAAAGTGGGTACATGTTATTGCTCATGACTGTACATCTATCGCAAGATGATGTAAGCACTCACACCTCACTGAACTTTCTATTAGATCAACGTGATAGGTGAACCACAGTGATTATTTAATAAAAGTGGAAATGCAGTTCCTATTACAATTTCTCTGAAAGAAAAACGAATACTTATTCGATTGGAAACGGCTCGGATGCTTATCAAATTTGGCCGCGGCAAGTGCCGCCATTATTAAATTCAATCTCCGGTCGACAGACAAATCTATATGGAGAAGAAAGTTTTAATTTAATTTTGTCTGTGTGTATACTTGAGGCAGAACAGCCTCCGTGGTCTAGTGGTTAGAGCGTTAGGCTCACGATCTGGAGGTCCGGGTTCGATTCCCGATGGGGATATTGTCGAAATCACTTTGTGAGACTGTCCTTTGTTTGGTAAGGACTTTTCAGGCTTGAATCACCTGATAGTCCGAAAAAGTAAGATGATTCCGTGCTTCGGAGGGCACGTTAAGCCGTTGGTCCCGGCTATTAGCCGTAAAAACACCTCCACCAACCCGCAGTGGAGCAGCCTGGTGGAGTATGCTCCATACCCCCTCCGGTTGATTGTGGGGAGGCCTGTGCCCAGCAGTGGGACGTATATAGGCAGTTTATGTTATATACTTGAGGATTGCCCGCTCGAACCCCGGTACCGGACGTGCAACAATGAATTAGTAATTTATCTTAAGTGCAGTTTTCACTATCAAAGTTGGCTCGACCATTATACACGGCGATACGGTTCACCACCTATCAGGTTGGTCTAATAGAAAGCTCGGTAAGGTGTGGGTACTTAGTTCACCTTACGACGGATGTACTACGTATACGTAGAAATAGTACTACGTATAGAATGGCAACTTTCCGCTCCCCACCAGCGGCTGAGCTAGGTTTACCTCACCCCCCCCCCCCCCCCCCCTCGGTCTTACTTTAGTCTATAATCGTATGGGCGCCGCTCACATACAGATGCGCGCGTACCGTAACGTCAATGTGTAGTGTCTGTGTAAAACGAAGTGTTTTATACGAAGTGTCTGGTGTGGTGTTAAACTCGGTTGATAATAGCCACCGAAAATCCTCCATCTAGCTTAAGGCGACACTATTGACATCAATTTTAAGCGTAGGTAAGGCTGACTAAGACCTTAAGATGTTATCTTTTTACACCGAAAGGGATTAACCATAGATGAGCTTAAGACCCTCCTAAGTACTTAACACAGGTCCGACGTTTTGCTTTTTTATTTTAACGCATCACATTTTACTTCTAGAATTAAGTATCGGCGTCCGAACGACGTAATATACGATCCCGACGACCCGATTACTCTAGCCATAGAGGCAGCCAATCAGCTCGCGACACCAAACACTTCAGAGTTTTCAGAGTATTCAGAGCCTTCAGCGCTCCCCATTTGTCCGGCCAAGTAGTTAACGCCATCTGCGGCAAATCTACAATAAGTCACGTCAAAAAAAAATCTTCTAGAATCTAGCTGAAACTCCAGGTATTTTACCTGTGATCTTTAAGTGTCATAAAAAAGCACACACAGCATAAACTCACGCCTATTTCCCACCGGGGTAAGCAGAGACTATAGAATCACGTAACGTGATGAGGATCGAAGCAAATGGAATTCTATAATCTCTGCTTACCCCGGTGGGAAAAAGGCATGAGTTTATGCTGTGTGTGCTTTATGTATGTAGTAAGATGATCCGTGTTCGGCAGGCACGTTGAGCCGTTGGTGTCGATTACTACTTACTGATGTACATGAGTAATCAAAGCCATGTTAGGGGCTTTTAGCGGCTCGATAATAACCTTGACACCAAGGTTTATTTATTTATTTATTTATAAAGTACAACCACATCACATATATTAAAACATTTTACATTTATAAGGTTACGGTATTGTGACTAATATATATGACAATTACGGCGTACATAACTTATACAATTAAGGGTACTTAAGTATTTAAAAATAAAGTAAAATTAAAATTACACATCAAACTTAAAAATTAGAAAGATATAAGTATAAGTACAAAAAGTAAAATATAAGTAAGTAATTAATATCTGTTGAGCTAAAGGTTCATGAGGTTGGTAATCCACCTCTTAACCCTCACGAAGAAGAATGAATTTACTCAACTTAGACAATGGTGCTAATTCCTGTAAATACCATCTAATTTTATTTTAAGTTATATCTGTCATTTTCTTATCCGCCGAAAAGGAAAGGGACGGGTAATCGACAAGCATAAAATTTATGGAACACACGTCAAATTTAAGCACAAATCTAAACCAACCGTCTAAAAATTTTACATCCGTCAATAACCCGACACAGTTAAGTAGACAGCACGTCAAACGGATTGCATACCAGCGACGTACCTTTTGATTCGCACGGGTTATTCATTCATTTACTCATTCTTCCTAAAATTAAGAGCTGTGAATCATCCGTCCCTTTCCTTTTCGACGGATATGAAAATGACGGATATAACTTAAAATAAAATTAGGCGGTGTCTGCAGGAATCGGGGCCAATGTGCGGCAAAATAGGAACTAGACTACATTAACACGTAATACCAAGAGATTCAAGTTTCTTAATCCTTAGCAACTGTCGACCGTAAGTAGATAGTTCCAGAGCCGGCCAATAATTCGGCCTTTTAGGGTTTCAAAATTTGAAAAGTCCCGATTTACATACATACATACACATACATAAACTCACGCATATTTCCCACTGGGGTAAGCAGAGACTATAGAATTCCATTTGCTTCGATCTTTATATAGTATGTACGTAAAAATATATCTCTTCTTCCGAGAAACAGAATGGCATGCTTACAATACAAGGAATAACAATAAAATCGCTATTCAAAATTCTAAATTAAGTAAGTAAAATAAATTCATCTTTTTCGGGGTTATGTACGTTTTTACAATAAAATACCAGATAATTTTTGTTCATGTGAAGCTTACTTTATTTATAAAAAGGTTAGCTTATTATGAGATTAACTATTAATTAATTAAATGATTAAATGCCTGATATTAAACATTGATTTAAAAGGTGTACTCCTGTTGCAGTTTCTTATAATTTCTTCTCCACAGCTATAACACCTTGCGAAATGACGTAGATTTCAAAATGTTAATTTGACCTTCAAAAAGTTTATCCATGATAATTGCATTGAATAAATGATTCTGATTTTTGGTAAATGTTTTTATTATTTACTTGATTTCTCGATTTCACATCATTATTTTTTTCCAAGCAGTCATAAATCCGGACTTACAAACCAGTTTCCGGAAAACCCGAATGAGTGACAACCCTAATCCTTATCTCTTTAGTGACGGGAACCAGACAAAGCTTTGAGTTTTGTCATATTGATTTATCCTTGAAGTAAAGCGAAGTCTAGGAACCTAATGCTGAAATATGGTGGTTGATCAGTTCTGTGATGAGTAGGTCGAAAAGGTATGACATAGCATCACGCCTATCATCCCGGAGGGGTAGGCAGAGTATTCGGCAGCTATGTTTATCTTTATTCAGTCGGTAACATTGTTACACTTTGAATCGTCAGTTTTTGTATAAACATATTTTCCCCCCTAGTTTGGTTAGGATATTACAGGCTGATCACCTGATTATCCGAAAGTAAGACGATCAGTGCTTCGGAAGGCACATTAAGCCGTTAGTCCCGTAGTTACTGATGTAAGTGAGTAATCGTTACATGACCCATCTCAAGGCCTATCGGGATATAGTCGTGAGATTATGTTAAGTAAAACAGAAAAAATATTTACATCAAAAACAAACAAACTAAAAATAAAATTAAATAAAACAAAAATATTTAAACAAAACTAAAAATAAAAAATTATGTCAAATTGAATGACATTGACAGGAGGGTGCTGGTGTGACCATCTCCATAAACTCTCCATTTATAACAACAAGTAGGAAGTGGTAGTTCCAATTATGGCCACGTGCTCTACACAAACACACGACATCATGGAAAATATTATATCTAAAACCAGAGGTTTTATAAAGTCCACACCGAAGAAATTCAACTAAACAGCAATATTGCAATTTGACATATGCGCATATACTTAAATGTAAGTACGCAATGACAACAAAAATTTCAAATATCAATACTGTTTTTAGGTGAATTGCTTCAATGTGGCCTTTTTAACCCTCCAGAATTCATCAGAATTAAACTAATATTCCATTCTCAAAAATTTTCGCATAAAAACTGTTTTGAATTATTGATTTATAAAGTAATATTTTCCTTAATAAGTAAATAAAACATACTCTGTGTATGTCCCAAGATACTGAGATGTAGGTAAATATACCTATCTAATAATTTGAGACCTATTCATTGTACCTAGTATTTCTCAAGGGAAATTATCACGTAATGATAAAGTAATAACTTTTTGTTTCACTTGCGCATTTAAGGACAAAACCTATATGTACTAATATCATGAGAGGTAATGTAAGTACTGTCGCACCCCGGACACTTCATACAAACAACCTCGTTTTACACAAACACCACACATTGACGTTATCGTACACGCGCATCTGTGTGTGTGTGACATCTGACGCTAGGATTCAAGTTTAAACTATACGTATATTCGAGGAGGTGTGAGGTAAACCTAGCTCAGCCGCTGGTGGGGAGCGGAGAGTTGCCGTTCTATACGTAGTATTCTTCCTTATTCTATGGTAATGTTAAAGGTATGTGCCCACTACACCGTATCATACTAAGACTGTGCTAGAATCGTGTCATTCACGGACCGGCCCGTGCCGAACCCGCCCGCCTGTGCCGGGACGGATACCGTCCGGGTATAATACGATGTAGTGGGCACGGACCTTAAATACTACTATGTACGGTCATTCCCTAATACTACTGAAAGGGGTAGGTATCGAACATTCTCCACCACCCCGAGTTAAAAGCATGTAAGCGCCTTTTTGAAAAATCACATTCTCAGGTGATTTCCTTAAACAAAACCTCGATTTCTTTCATGAGCAATTTTCCAAGTTACTTTATTTATTATATTGCTTCTCTTTATTTTGATCAGAATAATAATGGATGGATGATGTATTGTGCCCGGGCGTAATCAAAAGGGTCATTATTAATACACAAAACGCTTAAGTGGTTGTTCCCATAAGTCGACGATTAAGTACCTATATGAAATATTTTAGAGCGTAAAAAAATCATTACGATTAAAATAATAGCACTGAAAATAACACAGTTACATCATAATAATAAATTATTATATTCCATTCAACAATAATTTATTTTAAAAAAGAACAATTTTGATCACACATTTATCATTAGTTGATATTTATGTTTCCTCAGAATACGCTCGACGTCGCAACGGAGCCGAGCCTCCAAACTATGTGAAATACGTGCGTAGCACATGCTTGGCCTCGCATATGCAGGTACACACATAGCAAGGCGTGCTGTGCATGGCGTGCGGTGCATGGCGTGCGGCGCATGGCGTGCGGTGCATGGCGTGCGGCGCATGGCGTGCGCGGCACATGCTTCGCAATTTTCGTATCCAGTTTGTTTTCGTCCAAATCTCAATTCATAATAATGCGACGCAATATAAGATGAATTCCAAGATGGCTGCCGATTGATGTTAAAATAACACCATTGAGGGCGGGGTGCGTGGTCTAAATATATCGCGGGGGTCGATATGTGGACAGCCGACTGGGTAATCAGGTCGGAGGGTCTGTGGTAATACGAGTAGTTGTGCCAATATGCGCCATATCCCTTTTAGAAAGGAAAAAGGAGATGGTAAAAATTACGATTCAAAGTACCTACCTACTTTTTTTCGCTACCAGTCCAACGAAAAACTTCATAAATTCAATAGACTATTCCATCATCCCCCTCGCATTATCCGGTGTCTCACGGGGACCGCTTACATAACCTGAAGATTTGACAAGTCCGGTTATTACAGAAGTGCATGCATGCATTTCTCGTGCTCGTCGTCGAGTTGTTTTTTCACGATGTTTTCCTTCACCGCTGTTATAATAATTTATGATCCAAACATTAATTCTAAAATACATTCGGCAATCATTAGTATTAGGTATTGATATATACATGTGTAATCAAAGACGGGTTAGAATACACTGCCATTTATTTATCAAACACCTACATAAATATGTAAATGTGGGTGGACGCAGCCACTCACACATACAACAGTTAATTTAGACTTGTGCTGGATTCGACCCTGCGACCTCAAAGTGAGAAACAAGCGTTCTACCAACTGGGCTACCACAGCTTCTAGACTATTATGACCAGTTAAATATTTAACTACGTTTCATACAGCTTGTGGTCTACGATAGTTAATATCCTGGTTAATAGTCGGACCCCGAAGGAATACCAACACTCAAACCGTTGTTTTAGAGGTTCAACCAAGCTTACAGACTCTACGATGACCAATAAAGTTACTAGAGCTTGAAGCTGTGTTCAATCAACAGCTGGAACTATACGATGCATCGTAGATACTTAAACTCACGCCTATTTCCCCCCGCGGTAAGCAGAAACTATAAAATTCTATTTGGTTCGACCATGACACACTTCTCTTGCTTCCACCACATTCATCAATCTCTTCAGTCACGCACGCCGGTTCAGAGTAGATCAAAAATAAGAGAGAGAGGTAGAAAAGTGTGTCAGGTTCGAAGCAAATTGAATTCCATAGTCTCTGCTCACCGTATTTGTATGTTAAATTGTCCTTCAAATACAACAAATAATTACTCTGTTTCCGATTCTGATTTCGACGCAATGCTGAAATGGTCCCCTATATTTTTAAGTCCAATTCGTACATGTTTTATATTTCTATTCTCTCCAGTCCAGCGCATAGCTTCCTTCAACTAAGCTGCTCCTACACGACATAATCATACCTACCAGAGAAGACGTGTGTACACGTCTAAAGAACAGCGATACACACGCCCAGTTGGAAAACCTCAAAGAACAAGATATTACCATATACGCCACTTGTGGGCTGTGAACGTACATTATAACAAAGTTCCCTCGGTCGTTTGAAAGAATGTTTACCATGCAGAATCTGGAGAGTTTGCCACACAAAATGCAGTTACTATACAAATACAAATATACTATATTGCATCAAAATTAAAGTAAATATTTACAACAGACTTAACTAAAGCGATTTCTTCCAGGCGAATAAGGCGAGGAAATTTGTAAAAATTAAAAGGTTACGCGTGCGAACTATAAGTACAGTATACCAATAAATACAATATGCACAATAATCAATAAATACATGACATACATTTATAAATACATACAAACAAAAATAAACTACTATCTACTATCAATGTAAATATAATTATAGAGCAATACGGGCCTTCTCGCTGTAACCGAAAACTTATTATCAAATAGTCATAAATTCGTTCGAATGTTGCACGAATTTGTAAAATATGAATTATTATTTTAAATATGTATAAAAATAAATACATTAAAATACAAAAAGGTGGTAAAATAATTTACATACTTACTCGTACTTAACAATGTTGTGATGTGTTCGGCATGCATGCAGGCGTACAAATATTAAAAAAATATAATAAAAAAATACATTGAAAAATTTTTTATTGAAAATTATACTTATTAAAACATACATACATACATAAACTCACGCCTATTTCCCACCGGGGTAAGCAGAGACTATAGAATTCCATTTGCTTCGATCCTGACGCACTTCTCTTGCTTCCTCCACATTCATCAATCGCTTCATACACGCACGCCGGTTCAGAGTAGATCGTATTGAACTTTTTCTAAGGACATCTCCAATTTGATCATCGTAAGTCCTTCTCGGTCTTCCTCTGCCAGCCCTACCATCAACTTTCGCTTTATATACCGCTTTTGCAATTCTATTATCCTTCATCCGCTCAACGTGTCCAAACCAACCTAACATTCCCTTCTCAATCCTGGTCACTATATCGTCTTTTACACCACATCTCTGTCTTATCACACTGTTTCTCACTCTATCACTCAACTTCACACCGCAGATGCTACGCAAAGACCTCATTTCTACGGCATTGATCCTACGTTCATGCTTCTTCTGCCATACCCAACATTCACTACCCTACTATTCATTCACTACTACTTATTAAAAAATTTAATTATTTTAAAATATTCCTATAACTACACTCACTCACATACACATTATCAGCACATATTCCCGGATTGAAAGTTAATATTTTTTGTAAAAAACACCACACACCACTACTGTACTCTTCTGCCTACCCTTTATAGGCGTGATGCTATGTTGTTATGTAACGATCTAGGCACATCAGGTACGGAACGACGTTATCGGAACCATATTAAGGAGTCTCAAACACCTCGTGTCTCTTCGTCCCAAATTAGTCCGACCTTTCTAAGTAGGTACCATCTTAATTTTATTTTTGGGAGCAAAATACTAAAATATCTAAAACCTATATATAGTAACTTTGAAACAAACTTATTGCTAAGTAAAAGCTTAAAATAAGGAATAATACTACGTATAGAACGACATCTCTCCGCTCCCCACCAGCGGCTGAGCTAGATTTACCTCACCCCCCTCAGTCTTACTTTAGTCTTCAATCGTATGGCGTCAGACGTCACACACACAGTTGCACGCGTACGGTAACGTCAATTTGCAGCGTCTGTGAAAAACGAGGTTTGGTAAAGGTTACTAAAGACTTAAAAAATCTTTAACCGTGCTAGTCTTTTGAAACTACTGGGCATTAGAAAGTTGCATAAGACGCAGAGTTCAATTTACTAGAAAATTTTAGAATTCTGTGTGAATTGTGAATGCCGTCTTCGTGTACAGTGAGTTTAAAGGCTTCAGAACACCAAAAGTACGAGCAGTGCGGGGCAGTTTCAACGCGGCTCCGTGTTTCAACCGCGTTGTGGGTTGTGAGGTTACCAACCTCATCAACTCGAGTCAGAATTACTTATTATTGATCAAAGGGTTAGCAAGTACTAGCAATGGCGGCTTGTAGTATTAGGATTGAGCATACCTGGTGTTCTTATACCAAGAGCATAGTGATGTATCAGTCGAGATTAGGTCTATTGATACTGTTCTATCTTAGAGTAAGTACTTACATCAGTAAGTAGTCACCGCGTTTAATCGTCGTATTTAATTACCGTGCATTATTCTCCCACAATATTGTATTTATGTAATGTTTGTCTTTTAAATGTCTACGGACTAATTTAATTACTTTTTCCTACAAATCCATGATGCATACACTGAACTGCACTGCCACCATATAAGCCGGGCTCAAACTGCTACTGCTTTTAGTGTGCCGAAGCCTTAAATGCGAACCAACAATACCACCAACAACACCGCCCAACAAAAAGAAGTGCCAACATAACAAGTGCCGGACACTTGATAAAACTGGTTCCAACTTGTCTAAACACGTTCACGTCCAACTTTCTACAGACTCCATTCATAGTGGAACTTTGACATTGTTGGCATATGGAAGGACAACTTTTGTACATATAAGTGTTTATTGACATAAGGGGACTCATTTTAGACTGAGCGAGAGAAAAATAGGTAAGTTAATTCAAACAAAGCACGCGGACATAACAACAAACAAACAAGAGAAATTACAACTGAATATTTGATATAAGTACTAAAAATTTTAGTAAACACAAGCGTAATTATAATACAGCGTGTTAGTGACATCGAAACGAAAACTTCGAGGGATGATTAAGAAAATGATTCTGAGTTGATATCAAAGGGAATTTTCCGTCGCAAAAATATGGAACTGAAAATAATAAAAGACACTAAAATCATGAATTTTCCGATATGACACTTGATATCAACTCACAATCAGGGTCTAAATCATCCCTCGAAGTTTTCGTTTCGATGTCACTAACACGCTGTATTATAATTACGCTTGTGTTTACTAAAATTTTAAGTACTTATATCAAATGATCAGTCGTAATTTCTCTTGTTTGTTTGTTATTCGTTACAGTTTTACTATTACCCATACGTACTTGTACGGGGTATAACTGACATCGTAACGAAAACTGAGGGGGATGATTCAGCTTATTATTCTGAGTTAATATCAAATGGAATTCTCCATCGCAAAAGTATAAAATTGAAATTAATTGTAAACACATTAAAAAATCATGAACTTAGCGATGGAAAATTCCACTTGATAAGTATCAACTTACAATCATGGTCTAAATCATGTCTCAAAGTTTTCGTTACGATGTGACTAACACCATGAATAAGAGGTCTAACCGACTCGTATTCTCCAATAACTAATCCCCATCTCTGCTGAGAAAACTGGGGAAAAACTACCCACAAGTTGCGGTCACGCGATAAATTAAACGTTCAGCGAGCAAAACATAAAACGTAGCGAAACGTAAACCATGTCTGTTTCCCTTGATACTTTACAACGACAACTAGTTACGGTCCGAGTTTCTTTTTCCGTTAGAGTGAGGCCACATAACGCTTTGTGGGTCTGTTGAATCGACTGAGTTATGACACCACGTCGTCCTGCATAACAAATCTTAGCGATATGTCTCACGACGCGTTGCGTTAAAGTTTTACGTAGCGAGGAACTCGCGTATGAAAAAGAGAATTAATGTAAAATTAAGTTGGTGATTGCCCGAAGGAGCAAAGTCGAATGAAGTAAGTACTTACTTAACATAAACAGCCTATTATATACATCCCACTGCTGGGCACAGGCCTCCCCTCAATCAACCGGAGGGGGTATGGAGCATACTCCACCACGCTGCTCCAATGCGGGTTGGTGGTTTTTTACGGCTATTAGCCCGGAATCATCTTACTTTTTCGGACAATCAGGTGATTCAAGCCTGAAAAGTCCTTACCAAACAAAGGCCAGTCTCACAAAGTGATTTCGACTATGTCCCCATCGGGAGTAAGTACTTAATGATTTTAACTAAGAATGAATTAAAATAGACTCCTCAATAAACTTACGAAAAATTATGATAAAAAGCTGAATAGAGGGTAGTTGAAGAATTTTAATAATATTATAATGCTGCATTGTCCGTTCGTTATTAAGAGATTAGCATAAAATGCAGATTTCACAGAACTCCGTTTGTTTGTAAACTTTGAAGACTGAGAAATGGATTTCTATTGACTTAATCATCTTACACCCCTAGCTACACCCTAAGCTTAAACAGCTTAAACCTATATACCTACTTACTTCATTGATAGATTATAGAATGTTCACTATGTGCGAGGATCTTTTCCAATAAGATTGGCTATATAAGCCACATGAACGTCTGAGTTGAAGCAATCGCCGTAGCCGAAATCGGCTGGATCGCATAATCATCATCATAGAATGTTCATCTGTTTAATTTTATCATTTAGAGCGACTAACGTAATCAAACCATTGTATCTGCCTTATTAAAACATAATTATAGGGTACCTTTTACACGACTTTAATGAAATAACGGCCTCCATGGTCCAGTGGTTTGAGCGTTGGGCTCACGATCCGGAGGTCCCGGGTTCAAATCCCGGTGGGGACACATCAGGAAAATCACGTTGTGATCCCTAGTTTGGTTATAGGACATTATAATCCCTGCCGACATAAAAAATTGTGAAAACGATTTCAAATTTGAGAATAAACTAAGAGAATGGCTTGTTAAATGTGCCTTTTATAACATGGATGAGTTCTGTAATGGATAGATAATATGTTGACATCACTGATATAATTATGTATTATTAACTATGGGTACTTGATATTTATAAGTAGACATTTGACATGTAAAATTTAAAAATTTTATGAATAAATGAGTATGAGTATGAGTATAGACTGATCACCGGATCGTCCAAAAAGTAAGATGATCCTTGCTTCGGAAGGCACGTTAAGCCGTTGGTCCCGGCTACTATTTACCGATGTAAGTAGGTAGTCGTTACATGAGCCATGTCAGGGGTCTTTGGCGGCTCAATAATAGCCCTGATGATATCCACAGTAAGTCTATTCTTCTATCGTGTGGGTTGAGAGGTGAATTACCAACCTCATCAACCCTGGTGTCAGGGGTATAAATTGAGCCGCCAAAGGCCCCTGACACGGCTAGGATCAACAGCTTGACGTGCGCATTCTATCATATGCGCCATAGATATACCTCTGACTACCCCAATTACCAAAATCTACATTAGATACCAATGTCTAGCGGCAAGCATTATTATCAGTAAACAGATTACGTAGATTAACAATAGATTGCTTTCCAAATTAATTCAAACAGACGACACAAGTTTACTCCATAAATTCAAAGTCGTGGTAAACAATGACAGATTGTCTCTCTCTCTCTCTTTATTTAAGAGCTGCGCTCTTGTCGGTGGAGTAATCGCCATTACTCCATAGATAGGGCGTGTAGAACGGTGATTGCCCCAATCGCCTTTCGTTCCGCAGTACACCGACCAATTTCTCAATCGGTGATGTTCTAGCTAGAGTCCTACCAGAATCCATTTCCTCGGCCTCAAACCAGTACTGATACCGCTGCTGCCCGGCATCAGGGGTGCGCTTTTGAAGTAGCGGCGCCTACTCGCTACGTCACAAGATCGTCATAGAACCTAAGTAGCATTTTATAGGTTAGCCCGTCCCAGTGAGCTACCCACTACGTCCTGCTAATCCTGTCGCTGTTTAGTCGGGGACTGTTTATTTTTATATTCACAGCTAACCATCATAATCTGATGGCCGTTCCACTATCCGCCACCTGTGGACCCCGTAGATGGCCTACAGCCTGGTGGATTAATCAAAATTAATGTTTTTTTTTTTTTAGTTTTCTTAAATTATTTTCAATTCTATACTTTTGCGATGCAACATTCCACTTTATATTAACTCATCAGCTGAATCATCTCTCTCAGTATTCGTTACGATGTCACTTACACCCCATACAAGTAGGAAAACTTTGAGGGACGAATCAAACCATGACTCTAAGTTGATATCAAGTGGAATTTCCTGTCGGAAAATTCAAATTTTTTTTTTTGTGTTTTTTTTTAATTATTTTCAGTTCCATATTTTTGCGACGGAACATTCCACTTGATATCATCTCAGAATCATGGTTTGATTGCTCCCCCTCAGTATTCGTTACGGTGTCACTAACACCCATACCTACTTGTATGGCTACCTGTATGTACTGGTACGGGGCGTAAGTGACATCGTAACGAATACTGAGGGGGCTGATTTAGCTCATTATTCTGAGTTAATATCAAGTGGAATTTTCCATCACAAAAGTATAAAATTGAAAATAATTTTAAAACACTAAAAAAAATACAACATGATTTTTGCGACGGAAAAATCCACTTGATATCGACTCAGAATCATGGTCTGACTCATCCCTCAAAGTTTTCGTTACGATGTCACTAACACCCTTTGTATATATATATATACGTATAGTGTATATATTTTCGAATGTGTTTTTCTCAACCGCTTGCGTGGTTTTCACTGTAAAGCGACGTTGTGGTATAATACGATCATTAAGACACAAAACAAGCTCTCCTACTCCAACACCTGCAAACGTCATAAGCCTGTCATCTCAGAACATCTGGTGTGCGCTCGAGGTACCATTGTGTGGGATAGATAACTACTAGTGATGTAGCAAATAACGGCCTCCGTGGTCCAGTGGAGGTCCCGGTTCAAATCCTGGTGGGATGTGGGAACCTGGTGGGAACATATCACAAAAATCATTTTGTGATCCCTAGTTTGGTTAGGACATTACAGGCTGATCACCTGATTGTCCGAAAGTAAGATGATCCGTGCTTCGGAACGTACGTTAAGCCGTTGGTCCAGGCTACTATTTACCGATGTAAGTAAGTAGTCGTTACATGAGCCATGTCAGGGGCCTTTGGCGGCTCAATAATAACCCTGACACCAGGGTTGATGGCGTTGGTAATCCACCTCACAACCCAGACAATAGAAGATGTGGCCAATGTTGGAACTTACACTCAAAAATATATTATTCTTCTTCTACCGTGTGGGTTGTAAGGTGAACTACCAATCTCATCAATCAAAAATATATTCGATTAAATTCAGTTATTTCATACTCGGTTGTTTACATACAACTTAAAAAAGAAACGACAAAATATCGTCGCCGATGTCGCGAAATGACGTTTCTACGTTTTTTGGCGTCACTGACAAAATAGTCAATATGACACAAATCCCAATAGGAAAAGAATAAAAACAGATACGTCAGTTAGCAAACTCAGCCACGATAATTGTGATCGTCAACAAGAGACTTTCCAGGCGACGATTATCAAAAATAATATAGAGTGCGTTGTTCCGTTTTAACGTGATATCTACCTATTTTCTTATTACTCGGGTAAGTACATAATGATTCCATAGTACAATGTAATGGCAGAAGCATTATATAAAAATAATTTTGCTTGATATTTGGATTACATTATGTATACAGGGTGTTAGTGACGTCGTAACGAAAACTTTGAGGGATGATTGAGACCATGATTCTGAGATGATATGAAGTGGAATTTTCCGTCGCAAAAGTATGGAACGGAAAATAATAAAAAGAAAAACAAAAATTTTCATGAATTTTCCGACTGAAAATTCCACTTGATATCAACTCAGAATCATGGTCTGAATCAGCCCCCTCAGTATTCGTTACGGTGTCACTAACACCCATACCTACTTGTATGGGTACAGTATGTACTTGTGCGGGGTGTAAGTGACATCGTAACGAATACTGAGGGGGATGAAACAGCTGATTATTCTGAATTAATATCAAGTGGAATTTTTCATCGCAAAAGTATAGATTTGAAAATAATTTTAAAAAACTAAAAAAAAATCATGAATTTTGCGACGGAAAATTCCACTTGATATCAACTCAGAATCATGATCTGAATCATCCCCCTCAGTATTCGTTACGATGTCACTAACACCCTGTATAATTGTGTTGCTACCTATATCGCTCTTTATTTTGATCCGAATAATAATGGATGAAAGAAATTGTGCCTGGGTGTAACAAAAAGGGTCACCATTTATACGTAAAAACTAAGATGAAAGACGCATTTATGTCTGTTATCGATGAAATTAGAAGTTGAAGCGAAGAAAAACCGTACAGCGCCATCTATGATCTTTCAGAGGAACGTACCCTTGGAAGTCTCTCATTAATAGAATGCTTGAAATGTCAAAAAGAATACAAATGCAGTAGATAGAATGTCAATATCTTTATTCGCCTAAAACTACTGCAGCTTCTATAGCCAAGGAAAAGTAGCTGCAAGAAAAACTTCGACACAGGGCCCTAAAACGTTGTTAAAAAAAGACATAAAAATATTGAATACAGTTACAATTTAGCTGCCTATTATTGGTATCCATGCGGTTTTTCACATGCAAAGTAAAAAAATAAACACAACTAATGAACTAGTTGGTTAGTCGGAATCTCTACTACGGTACAACTCTATCACGTCCTTTGTTAAACTGACATTCGCGAGATCTGCAGTTCTACGGAATAGACTATTCTAAAGATCTAGCCATTTAAGCCCAGTAAATTGGGTAGTTTTGCGTGGAAAGTTTACCAGGAATTTTGGAAATTGAAGATTTATAGATTTTGATCTGCTTTTTTTCACAACTTTGCGAACTTGTATCTTTACCGCTCGCGCCGCCATGTTGGAAAAATGGCGCCCAAAAAGAGTTTTATGGCAATAATCTATTTTCCTTAATTTAACTCGCCTTAGAGAGAACAGAAAAGTTGAAGAAGACAACATTTTCTATAAATTATGACTAGGCTTTATTTTATATATTTAAGCATTCTTGAGATATAACGCGGAGAATGTTTGTATGACAACCGTTGAAGGGCCGTGACTTTTAACCCGTAATAGATCAGTTGCAATTCTCACAGACCCACTAGATATATTCATAATTTTATTAATAACTTCTCTCGAATATTAATTTCAAGACATCTTATCTTCAAAGTAGAAGCTTCATAACGCGAATCGTCTAATATTTTACAACTACTTGGGAACTTTGGCTGCGAATAGTTTTATCAGACTATAAAGTAAGTACCTGATGAAAATTCTTCGCTTAGCGAGAATTTAAAAAGTTTAAACTTGGAATAAATTAGAAATTATCTCGTTCGTGTGGTAAAATTTAATAACTACTAGGTACCTATACTTATTATGCATTAGCAGTCGTTAATAACCATCAATCCGCACTGGGGCCGCGTGATGGTTTAAGGCCCGATCTCCCTATCTATCCGTAGGGAAGGCCCGTGCCCCAGCAGTGGGGACGTTAATGGGCTGATGATGATGACCTATACTTATTAAACTAATAATAATATTGCAGAATTAAAATCTTATTCTATCGTATGGGTTGTGAGGTGGACTACCGACCACCCTGAAATCAGGATTACTATTGAGTCGCCAAAGGCATGTAACGACGTACTTACATCAGTACTTAAACAATAACCGGGACCAAGCAACGGCTTAACGTACCTTCCGTAACACGGATCTTCTTATTTTCAGACAATCAGGTGATCAGCTTGTATTGTTCGAACCCGGGACCTCCGAATCACGAGCCGAACGCTCAACCACTGGACGACGGAGGCCGTTTGTCCACTAAAAAAAATATATAGCAACAGACAAATTTAATTACATTATTTTAATGATATTTTTGAATAAATACTTTTGCTTCAAAGAAAAATAATGCATACTTTATCTCGTAGGATAATAGATGTAGGTGAAGTAATTCATGTTAGTAATAAATTATATTATTAACTATAATAATAGCAAAAAAAACCGCTTGAAATAACACTGCCAGTAACTAAAAGGGGCATAACTGTAAAAATAGTAGGTACTTAAAAATAAAGTTTTATATCAACCTGGCCTGTTACACACAAACCATAGACACAAATAAACTTTAACTTCAGCGTATATTTATTTTTGTTTCTTATTTACACTTCATTATTATTGCTAAATAAAGGAGCCGTGGTAATCCAGTCCGTAGAACGCTTGCCTCTCGCTTTGAGGTAGCAGATTCGAATCCAGCACAGGCCTAAACCAATGATTATCGAATATGTTTTCGAATTCATGTTTGGATCATAATTGATTATCACATGCTCAGCGGTGAAGGAAAACAATGTGAGGAAACAGAGCTATATGAACTGCTGTATTGGGCTAGTTTTTAATTCGCGGGTTGGAAGCTCAGACAGGTAGTCGTTTCTGTAAAAAACCGGACCTGTCAAATCTTCACGTTAGGTAAGCGGACCCTGTGAAAACGGAAGATGATGTTTGGCAGCATAAGAATTATGTCTAGATAACTTACAGTCTGTGGTTTTACCTGCCCCGGTCCATGTCAGTCTGTCTGGCTCACTGGTTTTAAAATTGGCTTTCTCAGTACCGCTGCATTTTGCAATGAAATGAAATTTTCCAGACCCCGACTAGGGTTTTGAATTCTCTAGATCCCAGTTTTACAAGAAGTATTTCTTTCACGAAAAGGTAGACGGTATTGTTTTTCTTTCCTGTTTTTCTTCTTTTTTAACCCATACATACATCAATTCATGTTACTAATGAGGTAATGAGAAATGTTACTAATGAGGAAGCGGAAAAGAGGCAAATATTGAGATTTATTGAGGACAAAACAGGCAAGATGATTGGACACTTAATAAGACACACGTTATAGAAGGGAAGCTACAAGGAAAGGGAGGAAGGGAAAGACCAAGAAGAGCTTACATGGAACAGATTAAAGAGAAGGCTTTTTTGTGTCTTTTTGTCGTTACTTATTGTAGATTTGCCGCAGATGGCATTAACTACTTGGCCGGACAAATGGGGAGCGCTGAAGGCTCTCACCCGGTACAACGTTAAGACAACAGGCCTGAGGGTGCCCAGGTGAGCGCGAACCTCGGCTCAGGGCGTCGTCTGAGAGGAAAAATATTTGAAAGAGTTAATCGACCCTAGTGGGTCGATAGCGATAAGCGCTGAATGAGGGAAATCGTCGACCACGCCGGCGGGGTCGGTATCGGGGCCCTAAAGAGAAGGCGAACGTCGTGTCTTATAAGGAAGTGAAGGAATTGGCATTTGATAGACAAGAATGGAGAATGCTACACCAACAAGAGCGTGGCTCTTAAATTAGTGATGACATAAACTCACGCCTATTTTCCACCGGGGTAAGCAGTGACTATGAATTCGATCGAACATACTTCTCTTGCTTTCTCCACATTCATCGATCTTTCATACACGCGCGCTGTTTCAGAGTAGATCGTACTGAACCTTTTCTTAGGACATCTCCAATTTGGTCAATGTACGGTCACGAGATACACTTTGGTATTGACAAATTGAACTGTAAGTCTCACTAAATGACAAATATGTTAGTGCGACAGAGTCCTAAAGTGGGTACATTATATTGCTCATGACTGTACAGGTTCATTACAGGTTATGTAGCTTCGTTTCCTTAATAGGTATAAGTGATAGGATTAAAAGAAGACGTAAAAAAAAGCCTATCTATAATATTGTATTCAAGACAAAGAAATACCATTTTACCCCATAATATATTACCTCTATTTTTATGTAGGTAGTTCTTTTAATTATTTATTTTGTTAGAATGCACTAATCCGCTATAACTAATTTTCCTGTACCCAAAGGTTGCCTGGAAGAAATTGCTGCATGAGCAATAAGGCTGCCTGTTGTGCTTTTCTGTATATGTTCTCCTTATCTCTGTATTTTGTGTCCATTGTGCTCAATAAAGTATTTTATCTCTCTATCTAACCGATTAAAGGGAGAGATCAGAATCAGAATGTTGTCTATTATATTAGAAACGACACAACCCCCTAAGGCTTATCCTTGTTCTTGATTGCGTCTATTGTGTGTAATAAAGAATACTTCACATCATCAATAATTTAAGAGCCACGCTCTTGTCAGTGTAGCAGTGTAGCAAGCGCATCCATGCTTGTTTTCTAAAGGAAAAATAGGGCAGTGTTTCCTCTTGCCTTCCGCCTCGCAGTACTCTTGTCTCACGCGTGTGGGATGGCGCCCAGGTGCCTATTTAATAAAATTTACATTTGGAAATTATTTTGCAGATTCATATTAGCTACGCAATAAACAGCAAATTGTCGTTGTAATTTACAATTGTAAGTTTTATGAAACAAGCCCCAGAGTAGGTACTCTATTTCAAAGCCGTACTAAGACTCCTATCCTCCGCCTCTGAATAGTACTGACAGTTACTGCTGCCCTCTGTCAGGTTGCAGGTTACAGTCCCTGTGACTTGCCTCTTCGTTCCTTCATTGCCGTATCGATGGCTCCCATCTTCGCCTCTGCAACCGTTGAGGTCTTCACCCGTATCCCTCAGCAAAGGTTCTACATTATACTCGTAGGTCAAGAAAGAATATTTCTCATACCGTATTTAGGTATCTTATCCCTCTATCAGCTAGGAAGACGTCCACCTGGCCGCACTCTGTTTTTTGTTCATTCCCACCCAGCATAGAACATAATATATGACGTTTATGCATGCATGCCATAACCTACACTAACGGCAAAGATGTCAATGGCATATGCAAAATAATTGCTTGGTTTACTGACCGCATTTCCAACAGTGGTTTGCATAATTATTACGTCACGTTCACTCGCATTATGTGTTATAACGATTTGTGTTTATAGGTCGCTTGTTATAAGATGATTGTTACGACGACAATTTTTTTATAAGTTTTGCACTTTTTTACTGCCGGGAACGTTCCCAAGGTGGGTACATTCCCGAGAACGGCACATCACTTTTTATTACCAATCAATCAATCAATCAATAAATAATACTTTATTGCACAAGAATATATATAAAGGACATAAACATACGAATAAAACATAAGCACAATAGGCGGCCTTATTGCTAAACAGCAATTTCTGCCAGGCAACCTTAGGGTGAAAGAAGATTATTCATTGGAGCACGGGCTGGTGCAATAAACATATTATAATGATACCAACATAACAAAAAAAAAGAAAAAGTATAATAAATAATATATACTTATCTAAAGAAATAATATAAATATATATATATATAAACATGCACACATATATACTTACACGCATACATACAAGTAGCCTATACAATATAATACATATAAGGAGAATAAGAAAATCACTTCCAAGTTGTGCCTGCAGGAAAAGCGCCTTTACTCTTGCCCTGAAATACCTGTATACCTGAAATACCATATTCATTACCGTCACTGTTGATTGTCATAATCGTTTGCAATTTGGCTAAGGCCCCAAGTAAGCATACCCATAATCAAGAACGAATTAAAAGCTAAAGAGAAAATGATTCCAAATTCAAACTACCGACTTAAATTGTTTAAGTACTTACAAACGAAAATGTTTCATGCAACTTTGATTTAATGATTAAAATAGTTCACTTCAACCCGCTGACTAAACTATTTTGCGTAGAGTTTAAGCTTAAACAAGGAAGATTGTTCCTTTATAGTAAGGAACATGCTCTATACAAGAAATTACACAAGTAGGTAAGAGTTATGTATGGTATCAAAATAAATAAACCATTTGGAGCCGTCGTAGCCCAGTTGATAGAACGCTCGCCTCTCAAAGACTCAGGTTCAAATCCAGCATGGGCCTAAACCAATGATTATGGAATTTGTTTTCGAATTCATGTTTGGATCATAAATTATTATCACGTGTTCAGCGGTGAAGGAAAACATCATGAGGAAACCCACACTCCCGAGAAATGCATTTTCGGAGGTATATGACCTAACCTGTATTGGGCTGGTTTCCCTTCGCGGATTGGAAGGTCAGACAGGCAGTCGCTGCTGTAAATAACCGGACCTTAAAATCTTCAGGTTAGGTAAACGGACCCTGTGAAAAACGGGATAATGCTACGGAGATGACGATGATGAAACCATTTGATTTCAACCACCAGCTTGATTTTATACTACAAAATAAACTCTGTAAAATTACAGAGGCACGCACATACCAACCCCATTCTAAAACTTTTCTTCATCTTTCAAACATAACACAAAACAGTTTCACTGGGTACGGTCACGAACATTAATATGTATTTTGGTACCATTTCACATTAACTTTTTTGACAAATTGAACTATAAGTCTCACTAAATGTCAAATATGTCAGTGCGACAGAGTCCTAAAGTGGGTACATTATATTCCTCATGACTGTACTTAGTTATACCTTTAACTACCTCAATTGGGACATAGTTGGGAGCTTAAGTTATGTTATGTACCGGGTTAGAGCTCTCAGTGCTGCTGATGGGGCTGCGCCGTCATTGCAGTGCATCTAGGATCCTAGCAGAATCTGGAGTCGATAGCTTCTCAGCTATAATTAGAAAGCGCATCGCATCCCTGATCCATCGGGTGAGGAGCAGCTCCAACAGCCTCCTGCAGACTGTCGCGGCAAGGCTGGACGTGGACAGTGCTATTATGCAGCACTGGACCTGCGTCCAACTTGCCAAAGACACTAAATTATATAGGTAATTATTTAATTGATTAACACTTTCAAGAACAGAACGTCTACAGACGTTCCGATTCCAATGTGTCATACTACCTATTATGAACCATCAATGACCCATGGTCCGTGAAAGGGTTAATTATTTGTTATTTTTACTAACATAGATATAAGACTTTTGTTACTAACAATTGCTATGGGAAAACACTCGAAATAAATGCATACATACATAAACAGCCTATATACGCGCAGGCCTCTCCTCAATCAACCGGAGGGGGTATGGAGCATACTCCACCACGCTGCTCCAATGCGGGTTGGTGGAGATGTTTTTACGGCTAATAGCCGGGACCAACGGCTTAACGTGCCCTCCGAAGCACGGAATCATCTTACTTTTTCGAACAATCAGGTGATTCAAGCCTGAAAAGTCTTTACCAAACAAAGGACAGTCTCACAAAGTGATTTCGACAATGTCCCCATCGGGAATCGAACCCGGACCTCCAGATCGTGAGCCTAATGCTCTAACCACTAGACCACGGAGGCTCTCGATTTTTATTTTATTTTATTAGTGCTACCCAATGGTGTTCCGTTGAAATATTAATACTTTCATGACGTTTCGTTTGTTACTTTAAGACGAGGGCGAAATCCACTAGAGTTCAAAGATAACATTTTTAAAATAGAATTCAATTTACAGCAAATGTACTCCTATCAAATAGAATAAATCGCACTCGCCCCACGTTCGAGACTCGGGACTTATTTATAAGAGCTACGCCTTAATAGTTAAGGTGCAGAGCAAGAAGTAAAGGGAAGTTAAGTAAGTACCTACCGAGAAACTCGAGATTTACCACCTCCGCTTTATGGACTTTTCAGAATACAGAAACTGATTATAAAATTAATATAATACAAACACATACTTACATAAACTCACGCCTATTTCGCACCGAGGTAAGCATAGACTATAGAATTCCATTTAACGTATTTATGAATTTTAATAATGAAAAATTTAATAATAAGTGCTATATTTTATCACGTTTTTCGTTTTTTTTTTCAGGTTGCTTTTTCATACAAGTTATATAGTAATTTCGTGTTCGTCAGTGGGAAATTATTCGGGATTCAGTCGCCGGCAACAAATTGTTTACGCAACCAATTGAAATAACCTTTAATACAACTGCATACATTTTATTGGTGGCGCGGCCATGGTGTCCAAGTGAGATAGGGCCTTTAGAGAGAATGAACTTGCGCAGTAGGACGTCTGTATACATTATTTACTTTACAAACCCAATGCAATCGTATTTTCCGCAACATTTTCTGCACCTTAACTTTTAAGGCAAAGCTTTTGAAAATAAACCTCAAGGAGCGTTCGGGAACTTTGACTTTATAATAACTTTGTCTATTTGACTTTCAACAAATGAAAATACAGTGTAAAATACAGTAGAGAAGCGTGAATAAATTGATTACCACCAGAGTTTAGCTGATTGTACCTACAATTCGCTTTGCTTATACCTATGTACCAAACTTTGTATGTACTTAAGTGTGATTAAAATCTCTAAAGTCTAAAGTGAACGTCGATATCGAATACTTACCTACTGAGGTAGTATATTATATTTAGATACCTTCTAGAACATTTTGAAAATTTCAAAAAACGAGAGAATTATTGTAAGTCATAGGATGGGTGACCACAAAAAAAGTTTTCATCTCAAGCTCCTCCGTGCTTCGGAAGGCACGTTAAGCCGTTGGTCCCGGCTGCATTAGCAGTCGTTAATAACCATCAATCCGCACTGGGCCCGCGTGATGGTTTAAGGGTCGATCTCCCTATCCATCTATAGGGAAGGCCCGTGCCCCAGCAGTGGGGACGTTAATGGGCTGACGATGATGATGTGATTGTAAGTAAAAATGTACCAATATGTTGCATAGTTATTTAGTGTGGGCACTTGGTTTATTATGATGAATGTAACCCTAGACTATCCCAATTTAGTATGAGTGTTTATTTATTTACCTATTAAAAAAAATCATGCGGCTTGCAGTGAATATGGTAGTTACCAACTAGTCGAAGCAGTTACTTTTACTTAATGTCAAAACACAAAGTTACAATGGAATTTATATAAAAAAACAACCTATGACGTCATTGAGAAACGTGATGAAATGTTGCATTTATTATTTACACTTTTCATTTCATAAATAAGTTAAATAGATGAAAGAAAACGATGTTTGTCACCTTTAGATGTTTTTATTGAGTATTCAGAATTTCTCAATTTATCTTTGACCTAGGAAACTACCCATATTTAAGTACATTTTTTAATCTAACTAACCACGCGTCTCCTGACAAAGTCAACAAGAGTACCGAGCTGTTTTCAAATAGGATTATATTATGGTACGTGTGATATTCCGCAAGATAAATTACATTTGTTACTTCTGTTTTTATTCGATTATGTTTAGGTCTTGTAACAAGAACTCACATTACGTTTATACGTATATAACTGACTCTACCGACCTCCGTGGTCCAGTGTTTGAGCGTTGGGCTCACCATCCGAAGTACCCCGGTTCGAATCCCAATGGGGGCATACCGCATAAATCACTCTGTGATCCCTAGTCATGTATACAGGGTGTTAGTGACATCGTAACGAAAACTTTGAGGGATGATTCAGACCACGATTCTGAGTGAATATCAAGTAGAATTTTCCGTCGGAAAATTCATGATTTTATTAAATTATTTTCTGTTCTGTACCTCAGAATCGTGGTCTGAATCATCCCTCAAAGTTTTCGTTACGATGTCACTAACACTCTGTATACATTATACAGGCTGATCACCCGAAAGTAAAACGATCCGTGATTCGGAAGGCATGTCAAGCCGTTGGTCCCGGTTACTACTCACTGATGGAAGTACGTGTGAGGAAATGTTTAAAATGTTGTTTAAATGCACCCGAAATATTCACAAAAAAAAATAAAAGTGACGCAGTAATTAAACATAACCTCTTGACTATATATCAAACCCACCCACCCTTTCGTCACCTCTTGAAAGACAATAAATATTCGTTGATCGATACAATAAAATAATTTAATTTTAATATTACCATAAGCTTTCTAGAACTTGTGTACTAACTTGTGTTTTTCAAAAAATCTGGTAGGGATAGCCATAGGTACCTACATACATCGCAAGATGAACGAAATACCCACACCTCACCGACCTTTCTGTTAGATCAACGTGATGAAATTAAAAAGTTTTATATTACTAAGTTTTATATTATAATGCCACGAGTTTGAATCTCGGGTCAGTGTCTAATTCTATAATTCTTATTTAGTAATTTAAAGTACGAGATTCTCGAACGGAATAGCAAATACAATTTGGGAAATATTATTCGTTTACATAATTCCTAGGTCTAAATCGAAATCCCTTAAAACTTTGTTTCCAGTATTCTCCCAATTATTCTTGAAACAAGATACCTTCTAATCTTTATTTGTTTTGAAATGTCAATGAGCATGAAGGCGACTTATTGTCTCTATTGTTGACTTAAGGGATTGTGTTTCCATCATGATGGACCAGTATAATAGGCGGTGGCGCGATCACCTGCCACAATACCGTTCATAAAATATATTTTAAGACTTCGTGTCAAAGTTCATAAGTCGTTGTGGTTTTGTGCGTCGGCCGGGTTCGAACCCCAGTATCGGACTTGCACCAATCAGTTAGTTATTAGGTGAGATTTTCACTAACACAGTTGACGCGATATTATAGAGAGCGATACTGCTAACCACCTACAACGTTGGTCTAACAGAACGGTCGAGCGTGTGTACTCAGTTTATTTTGCGATGATGATCGGGCTAACCCAATAAGGAATACAGTCGTGAGCTTTTTATTTTATTTATTTATTTGGTGCTTCTATGCTGTTGAGAAGGGAATGTTAGGTTGGTTTGGACACGTTGAGCGGATGAAGGATAATAGAATTGCAAAAGCGGTATATAAAGCGAAAGTTGATGGTAGGGCTGGCAGAGGAAGACCGAGAAGGACTTACGATGATCAAATTGGAGATGTCCTTAGAAAAGGTTCAATACGATCTACTCTGAACCGGCGTGCGTGTATGAAGCGATTGATGAGTGTGGAGGAGGCAAGAGAAGTGTGTCAGGATCGAAGCAAATGGAATTCTATAGTCTCTGCTTACCCCGGTGGGAAATAGGCGTGAGTTTATGTATGTATGTATATTCTATGCTGTTCTGGGAGCAAATAAAAAACATAGAACACGTTCAGCTGCTTGTCTTCCCGGGCATGTCGTAAAAACCGACAGAGGGATTGTGTCATCTAACATGATGGACTAATGTTATGGGCGATAGGCTGATCCCTTATCACCATAAGGTTCATCATATCCAGCTTACGACATCGTATCAACAGTGACTGCAAGTTGTCTATGATTACTTGTGGCTCAGCCCACCAAATTAGGGATTATGGGCGTGAGTTTATGTATGTGTATGTATGTATTTATTTGATTCTCCAACAATGAGTACAAAATATAAATATAATTGGCTTATTACTTAGAGGAGTACTGCATGCACGTAATGTAACATTGTGTACAGGGTGTTAGTGACATCGTAACGAATACTAAGGAAGATGATTCAGACTATGATTCTGTTTTAAGTTGATATCAAGTGGAATTTTCCGTCGCAAAAAATTCATGATTACCTTTTTATTTATTTTTTCAATTCTATACTTTTGCGATGGAAAATTCCACTTGATACTAACTCAGAATAATGTGCTGAATCATCCCCCTTAGTATTTGTTACGATGTCACTAACGCCCTGTAATAAATAAACATATGCCTTTTTTAATTCCATCGCAAAAGTATAGAATCGAAAATAATTTTAAGAAACAAAAAAAATCATGAATTTTGTGACGGAAAATTCCACACTGTCTGAATCATCCCCCTCAGTATTCGTTATGATGTGACTGACACCCTGTCTATGTATTCTCCGTCTACTAACGACAGAATGTTCTACTTGTAAGCGAATAATAGTCTTATTAATAAAGCCACCCTACACCCAATCTCCGCTCTCAGTTATAGCTTTCCCCAATATCCGTCAAATAATTTATAATGAATGCCTGTCAGTTCAAGCGGTTTCACAAGCATAAGGTTAACAGTCTACATAGGCATAACGCATGCAATTTTCATAATGCTAAAAACAATATTGTATTAGCCATAAGCCAAAAGTTTTCTTGCTTTCTTTGACACCAAAAAGGCCCTGATTCCTGGAAGTGTCTAACTCCTAACTTTACCGAAAACAAAAGGGACGGATGATTGACAGCTTTTACTCGTAATTACAATACAATACAAATAAACTTTTTTGCACCAAAATAAAAAGAAATAATTACAAAAAGACTCTTAACTAAGTAAATGGCAAATGGCGGCCTTATCGCAACGCTACTTTCAAAAAAGTCCTAGTTTGACATTTCATTGGTTATAATTATTAAAAGGAGCATTAACATTATTGATAATATTGTTTTGTGCAACAATTAAATAGTCCATTAGTATTTAAAGACGCTTTTAAAATTTAAAGAGCGTTTCTGCAACCGACTGTGAGTGAATTACGGCGAATCAAATCTCGCTTATAATAATGCGAGGCGTTTGACGAGTACTGACAACTTTATTCTGTCGTGTCTTCGAATATAAAATTTCAAGAGGACTGTTTAAAATTCTGCCCAAAATTGAGTGCCATAAATTTTATGCCTGTCAATGAGCTGTCTCTTTCCTTTTCGGCGGACAGGAAAATAACAAGTGCAACTTAAAGTAAAATTAAATGGTGTGAAGTGGAATCAGCACAATATTAAATATTCTTTATTTGCATACCATGATGGTGTACGGTCACGAGCATTAATATGTATACACTTGGGTACCATGTCGCATTAACTTTTTTGACAAATTGAACTGTAAGTCTCACTAAATGTCAAATATGTTAGTGCGACAGAGTCCTAAAGTGGGTACATTATATTGATCATGACTGTACAAGTTGTTAAGTTACAAAGTAATATGAGTTTCACATAACGTCCTCCGTGGTTTAGTGGTTGAGCTTGGCCGCACGATCCGGGGGTCCTGGGTTCGATTCCCGGTGGGGTCATATCACAAAAATCACTTTGTGATCCCTAGTTTGGTTAGGACATTACAGGCTGATCACCTGATTGTCCGAAAGTAAGATGATCCGTGCTTCGGAAGTCACGTTAAGCCGTTGGTCCCGGTTACTATTTACATGCAAGTGAGTAATCGTTACATGAGCCATGTCAATGGCCTATGGTGGCTCAATAATAACCCTGACACCAGCGTTGATGAGGTCAGTATCAACCTAACAACCCACACGATAAGAAGAAGAAGTTTCACATAACAGAGCCTTTCGAGCACAATAGAATAGAAGTTTAAAAGAGAGAAGGAAGCTTTTTAAATAGTAACATCTCAGTATCATTAAGGTATTCACTAGTGATGTAGTAATTTATTAACTAGAAGTTCTATTATTTTTTAATAAAGATCTTGTCACTTTGTCACCGATGTGTTGTTACTCTTTTATTTTTAAATAGCGTCAGCAGACAATTACTAACCCAGGGAACGGTAAGTAGATGGGAAATTTTGAAGCGCATAAGAAACTATGCTTCCTTGAACAGTCAACCTAAAACTATGTCAAGAATGGAAGCACATCAACAATGCAAGATCTGTCTTGGAAATATTTAAGCCGCACTACGAGAGGTCCTAAACTATGTAAGATATTAGTTTAACCCAAAGATCCCAGGTTCGATTCCAATGAATCTACAATATATGTATATAAAAGCAAAAGGACTCGCACTCACTTAGCTTCCGTAGTCCAGTGGTTAAGAGTTGGGGTCCTAATCCGGAAGTCACGGGTCTGAATCCCAGTGGGGACATATCACAAAATTCACATCAAAGTTCGCGGATAACATCTAGTTAATAATAAAAAGGAAACGAATCTTAATGAAGTTGTTTTAACTGAGATCGACTTTAGAACCATTTGGCTTTAATTACATACATACATTCATGAGCTTTTTTTTTTTTTAACGTGACTTATTGTAGATTTGCCGCAGATGGCATTAACTACTTGGCCGGACAAATGGGGAGCGCTGAAGACTCTCACCCGGTACAACGTTTAAGACAACAGGCCTGAGGGTGCCCAGTTGGGCGCGAACCTCGGCTCAGGGCGTCGTCTGAGAGGAAAAATATTTGAAAGAATTAATCGACCCTAGTGGGTCGATAGCGATAAGCGCTGAATGAGGGAAAACATTCATGAGCTCAGGCCTATTTCCTGTTGGGATAGGCAGAGTCCATGTAGTTCCACTTGCTACGATCCAGACACCACTGTTTAAATGTATGGATTGATTATTTCACCACTCGTAGACTGTATTAAAGAAAGGCTGATTGTTTTGCCACTTCGCATATAATTCAGTTTTAGTAAATAATTACAAAGGTCCGACAAAAAGAGAAGAATTAAAAATAGTAAAGAATTAATTATATTTTTTAACCTTTTAAAAAAAATTAAAGGTATTTTTATGTTGCAATTGTCAACGACCACTTTCCCTTCTTTCTCTCTCCTCAAAGACTTATAAAGTACTCTTGAACCGACCCTTCTTTAAAACATCCAGGTACTGATCGCGGCGTGTGCGCCTAGATCTTCCTCTTTTCGCCCTACCACTTACACCCGTATCATAACTCATTTTCGTAAGTCTACTTTCATTCATTTGCATTATTTTGTTTCATACATAACATAAACATAAACAGCCTATATACGTCCCACTGCTGGGCACAGGCCTCCCCTCAATCAACCGGAGGGGGTATGGAGCATACTCCACCACGCTGCTCCAATGCGGGTTGGTTTAACGGCTTAACGTGCCCTCCGAAGCACGGAATCATCTTACTTTTTCGGACAATCAGGTGATTCAGTCCTAACCAAACTAGGGAACACAAAGTGATTTTTGTGATATGACCCCACCGGGAATCAAACTCAGGACTTCCGGATCGTGAGGCCAACGCTCAACCATTTTGTTTCACAAATTTAAAAAAAACTCCCACTAAAACGTCAAATAGGTACGTATTATGTTAATGTGACAAGGTTTTATTTATAGACGCATACTGTGGTATTAATAACTTCCGCTTCAAAAATATGTAGGAATGTATCAAAAATAAAAGTAACCCCAATTTTAACATCTGATAAATTAAACATTTTTTATCAGTACATTAAAACACTTCGTGACTTTATCACATTAAAGGAGTGTTGAACGTGCGTGTGATTTACTAAAGCTCTTTAAGAAGAAAAATTATAGGTAATATTTCGTATCTAGAATTCCATTACAGAACAGGTAACCCAGTTGGAAGAAAGATTGACTCTCACTGTAAGGTCACATGTTCATTGACTTGATATTACCTCAGAATAATGGCCCAAATCATCCCCCTTAGTTTCCGTTACGATGTCACTACCACCCCGTACAAGTACGATTAATGGTAGCCACACAAGTACGGTCACGAGTACTAATATGTATACACTTTGAAACCATGTCACATTAACTTTTTTGACAAATTAAACCGTAAGTCTCATTAAATGTCAAATATGATAGTGCGACAGGGTTCTAAGGTGGGTACATGATATTACTCACGACTGTACTTATAGGTGTTAGTGACACCGTAACAAATACTGAAGAGAATGATTCAGACCACGATTCTGAGTTGACATCAAGTGGAATTTCCTCTCGGAAAATTAATGAAATTGTTTGTGTTGTTTTAATTATTTTCAGTTCCATACTTTTGCGACGGAAATTTTCACTTGATATCAACTCAGAATCATGGGATCAATCATCCCTCAAAGTTTTCGTTACGATGGTACTGTATATGTGCGCTTGAATCCGAGTCAACACGGATCGAAAACGCGTCTAGTTGTTTACTTTCAATTTAATAGGTAAATCCCTCCGTAGCTAAAGTTTCCCTTCATTTTCCCGCTATTAACATAAAAATAAACGCAATAAGGAAAAGTCCATTGTCCCTTTGATCATTTGCATATTTACAAGTCAAAAGATGCAAAGTCACGCAACGTAAATAGTATTAAATATTTCCATTTGCTTGCGTAAATGTTCGTTTATTTTCATTTCAAAGCAAGGGATCGAGTGTATAAACATGTTACTATCTTTATTGCTTTACGAAGCTCACAGAAATGAGGGATTTCCAGGCTACGTTCACCAAAAACAATATAGACGGCGCTGTACAGTCATGAGCAATATCATGCACCCACTTTAGAACCCTGTCACACTATCATTATTTGACATTTAATGAGACTTATGGTTTATTTGTCCAAATAGTTAATGTGACATGGTTTCAAAGTGTGTACACATTAGTACTCGTGACCGTATAGATTTTTCTTCGTTTATCCTTCTAATTTCATGGATAGCAGACAATATGCATCTTTTATTCTTATTTTTGGGTATAAATGATAGATAGTGACCTTTCGATTGACGTCACTGACTTTAAACCACTGAATTCGACTCTATGAGTTCGAATTCATATTTGAATAAAAAATTGAATTATTCATTTTTTGGTTTAAATAATTGATGTCACGTGATTCCCAGGATTTGTCCTGGTTAATGGTAATTAACAGGCGAGGAGTGGGTTTATATACAATACACCTCTGCCTACCCCTTCAGGTATACCGCCGTGATGATATATTATATAATATGGAATTTAAAGTATAGAGCATATATAGAGAAATGAACTTATCAAACATTTTTTATTAACAAGCCTACCTTGTCCTACCTTGTCCGTGAAATTAATTGAATAATATTTTTGAAGTTTTCTGAACACACAGTGAATTAAGTATATTTTCTTCAAAACATCATTATGCCTCGTGTTTAATACAATAAATCTGTGTCACAAAATATCACTGCTAATTCACTCGTGTTTAACACAATGAATCAATATGTCACAGTGATTCACTCTCAGTGTCTGAACACTTGTCACTCTTCATTTGTTTCGCTAAACCGACGACAGCTTTTGTAAACAATTTGAAGGAAGACTGGCAAAACCCATGCACAATAGACATGATTCAATTAGAAAGCAGGAACGTTAGTGACATCGTAACGAATGCTGAGGGGGACGGTTCAGACCATGATTCTGAGTCAATATCGAGTGAAATTTTTCATCGCAAAATTCATGTTATTTTAATTATATATTTTTGCGATTGAAAATTCCACTTGATACTAACTCAGACTAATAAGCTGTATCATCCCCCTCAGTATTCGTTACGGTGTCACTAACACCCATACGCACTTGTATACTACCTGTACGTACTTGTTGAATTTCTTTTCAGAAAATTTATGAAAATTTTAGAGAGAGAGAGAGAGAGAAATGTTTATTTTGCAAAACTGCACACACAAAAATCAAGCAAAAAACAAAGAAGAAGAAAAAAACAGTAAGATCTTACAAACAAAGATACATACAAAAGTTGTGTGCAGTCAGGAAAAAGGGGTACGACTCAGCGATGTGCTTGGTTCATACAGTATGGAGCAAGCGCTGTTATTCTGCCGCCCCCTTCTCGTCATTCAAATCCCGAGCAAAGATTGTGCGCATAATAGTAAAAGTAGTACATGTATTGTGTAAAATAAAAATACAAAGTTATGTGAGTGTAATACACTTTAAATATTAAATTATAATTGATAAATAAGTTAAAAATTGTTAGTTTCAACGAATAAAATAAGGTCATAAACGTAAAGGAAAACTGTAAAGTAGAATAAAATAAAAAAAATAATAATAAAAAATAAAAAAATATATATTCTCAAAAAGTACCTACCTTTGTGCCGCCGCCAACATTTGTTTGCTTTAGTGTTCAGAATCATCAGAATCATTTTGTGAATCATCCCTCAAAGTTTTCATTACGATGTCACTAACACCTTGTGTTATACCAAAGGTTTGAATCATATACTAATCTGGACACGACGCGGACAGTCAATACAAGAATCTTATTCTTACTGTGTGTCACCTCATGCATAAGTGCGAGCGAGACACAGACCATGTGCTGTATCTCTTACTCCTTAGCGGTTGACGGCCATTTAAGACTAAAGTGAGACCCAGAGGGGGTGAGGTGCGGGACGGAAAGTTACCGTTCTATACGCATTCTTTACTCTATGACCCGGCTGAGCCTGAGTACACTTTTTACCCTAAGCCTACCCCGGACACTCCATTCAAAAACCAGAAGGGTTCCCAACTTTTCCCGGACATGCAGAGGACTTTCTTTATCGTATGTATCGATTGACACCTAAGACTTTTTTATCTATCTCTTATTAGCGTCGAACAACCTTCTTTTTTTGGAGGTCTAAAAGGAAGATCCAAGACATCGCCTGTCTGTCTATCCGTCCAGCATTAAACAAGAAACG
Organism: Pectinophora gossypiella; assembly: GCF_024362695.1. Classification (NCBI taxonomy): domain Eukaryota; kingdom Metazoa; phylum Arthropoda; class Insecta; order Lepidoptera; family Gelechiidae; genus Pectinophora; species Pectinophora gossypiella. The sequence goes on along the minus strand of NC_065425.1, from coordinate 3,562,424 downwards.
TGATCCATTAGTTGACTGCTCGAACGTGACTCTGATGAGTAGGTGCCATGACACAATGTAAAGGCTTCATAACATCAAATCGCAAACGCTGAATCGTGAGCGTAGCGGTGTTACGCCGACTTACGCTGTGCTACACGCTGCTACGCGGTGGTTTGTCAATGCATCCGTAGCGCGAAGGAGCACGCTACGCAGATCGCCTGGCTCCCCGAAGAGATAGCCACTCCTCGTCAGCTGTAGTTAAGACCTATTATAATAAATTATCATCATCAGCCCATTAACGTCCCTACTGCTGGGGCACGGGCCTTCCCTATGGATGGATAGGGAGATCGGGCCTTAAACCACCACGCGGGCCCAGTGCGGATTGGTGGTTATTAACGACTGCTAATGCAGCCGGGACCAACGGCTTAACGTGCCTTCCGAAGCACGGAGGAGCTCGAGATGAAAACTTTTTTTTTGTGGTTACCCATCCTATGACCGGCCTCTGCGAAAGTTGCTTTACTTCAACAATCGCAGACCGAGCGCGTTTACCGCTGCGCCACCGAGCTCCTCATTATCATCCGAGCTCATCATTATTATAATAAATACATATACATAAATACACGCCCGTAACCTCCAATTGGTTGGACAGAGCCGGAAAAATGGCTGTACGGACTTTTGAAACGTACCTAGTCGTAAGATACATAGGATAAACCATATGAGTGATCAGCTCATCGCCTATAATGGTACTGATTCCGATACACACTACCTAAGTTTATTTTAAGTTATACATGTCACTTTCTCATCCGCCGAAAAGGAAAGGGACAGGTAATAAACAGACATAAAATTAATAAAGCACACGTCAATTTTGGGCAGAAATTTCAAAAACCCTTCCAATATTTTATATTGGCCAATAACCCGACAGAATTATGTTGACAGCACACGTGAAACGGATAGCATATGAGTGAGATGCCTATTTAATTCGCTTGGGTTATTCTTTCATTTTAAAATTAAAAGTTGTCAATCATCTTTTTCGGTGAATAAGAAATTGACGGGTATAACTTAAAATAAAATTAAGAGATGTTCATCATGTCAGATAGTACAATTTTATGACATGCTCTGAAAGAGATATATTTTTGCTGTCGCTCTGCCCACACCGTTAAGTTTTACGGACGTGAGTTTGTGTCTAAATGTGTATATTAGGTACAACTAGCCGCACCGATGCACAGCAACGACTCGCGTTTGCTGTGGTGAAGCCTTTAGTATTTCACGCTGTCCCAGTAGTGAAATTCAACATTGTACATAGAGTAGCACTTACTTTAAAGTCCATCTGTAAATTAAAGTGCAAATATTGTGGAAATAGTCACCAGAGATCTACATTAAAGGGGTGACTCAAAACGGTTAGCTTAAAAGTAATTAATTAATAGATGTCTAATTTATTCAGTCTTCTATGCTGGAGTGAGATCATAGAATAAAGAATAATACTACGAACAGAACGGACACTTTATATTAACTCGGTGAGATGTGGGTACTTAGTTTATCTTGTATTGGACGGACCTTTGACTACCCCAATTGGGTATAGTCGTGAGCTTATATCACCACACATATGGCTTACAGCCATCATTTATTATTATTGTGTTGTGTATATAGTTATATGTGTATGTATGTGTGTGATGGTGTGTGTGTATTATATTTTAGTTTAATTTATAGCTTAAGCACACAACTGTATTTCCAATTGGCATAGTCACAGTACATCTATCGCAAGATGAACTAAGTACTCACACCTCATCGAGCTTTCTGTTAGTCCAACGTTTCTGTTGGTCCCAGTTACTACATACTGATGTAAGTACGTAGTCGTTACATGAGTCACGTCAGGGGCCTTTGGCGGCTCAATAATAACCCTGACACCAGGGTTGATGAGGTTGGTCATCCACCTCACAACCCACACGATACAAGAAGATTAGACAGAACGACCAGTTCAATGCAATTAGTGATTATATTTCAATAAGATAACATTTTACAATCGTTTCAATGCGCGGTAAAAATTTGATCTGTCAAAGTACGTAAGCTAATGTTGTGCAGTTTCTGAGCATAGTGATGTATCAGTCGATATTAAATCGATCGATTCTTTTCTATCTAAAATTATAATATCTAGTTTTTTATTATTATAAAAGCTGTAGGTGCATATACGGTACCCTTTTTCGAGTTAGACTTCTATTTAAAACCGGCAAGTAGTGGCGAGAGGTTTTGTGGTGAACAGTAAAGCCAGGATTTAGAAAAGTTTTATTCACTTTCAAACGAATCAAGTCCTTCATTGAAAGCAGGATTATTAAAACTCCATTACGAAGCCTCATAGAGCGATCCAAAGTTGTACTTTTGTAAAAGGAACTTTATGTTTGAAGACAAATATTTTAGTTAAATGTGGCGACTTTAATAATTTATACTTTAAATTTTTAATATTTATTATTAAAAAATATTAATTTATTATGAGTTATACGTTAATATCTCAAAATTGAAGTCTAACTTTAGATTTATCGATAATTTATATCAAGAAATCCTACACTACATACTTACACACTACACACACTCTCATACACTCTTACACACAAACACACTGCTACTTACTTTTACTTGTTTCTATACTTTACATTTTCATCCGCAACTTACTAATAAACTTAATAATAAAGGTGTAAGAGAAAAAGTTCTAGGTGGTACGGTCGTCGTCGCATGATGAACTAAGTTCAAACTTAGAAGACATCTCTAAGATACCCACTTTGAGATTTGTTAGACCAACGCGATAGGTGGTAAATTGTATCGCATCAGAGTTATTACGTTTGTTGTTTATATACCGGTGAACGGAACATCGATTTAATAAGGCGGTTTTCACACAACGCGGTCGCGGTTGCGATTGGCAGTGAAGCAGTCGCTAAAGTAGTATTGACTTATAACATCGCCTCATGTTGCGGGGCGCGTGGTGTGATAGCGATAACTACCTAAGTAATTCAAATTCGTATAAACATTTACTTATAAAAATTATAAAAGAAATTCCAATTTTGAATTTGAATTCAAATAAAAAATAGAACAGCATAATTTTAAATAAAAAGGTAATAATAATTATTATTAATTCACGTCTGCATATAAAATTCCAATTTTGAATTTGAATTCAAATAGAAAATAGAACAGCAAAATTTTATGTGCAGACGTGAATTAATAATTATATTATTACTTACCTTTTTATTTAAAATTATGCTGTTCCATTTTTTTTTATTATAATTATTATTTCAAGTCTGAACAGTGTAAGTCGATATTTAATATTACTTACTACCGTCACTTATCTTCTTACCTGGACTCCAGCTACAGTTTTAAGCCTGACAAAGGAGGAAGACACATTAGTAAGTTGTGGTGTTACTTGTAGAGTATTTGCTACAACATACATACATACATAAACTCACGCCTATTTCCCACCGGGGTAAGCAGAGACTATAGAATTCCATTTGCTTCGAACCTGGCACACTATTTGCTACAAAAACACATTTATTAAGGCCCTTTCTCACTAGCACACCATTGTTTTAAGTTTACGCGGTTATAGTCATAATTAAAGCACATAATAACGGGTTCTTACCGCGTTTAAATGGGGATATGAGACTCCCGATATTTCGACACTGTTGCAAGTGCCATGATCACGGGATGACTGATGAGATTGGAGTGGAGTAGGTAGATCCATACTTTTCTACGGGCAGACATATCTTCCCTCTTTAAAATAAAAGAAAAAAACAAAGAAAAAAGAAAAAGGGTAGACAAAGAGGGTAGACCGATATGTCTGCCCGTAGAAAATTATGGATCTACCTACTCCACTCCAATCTCATCAGTCATCCCGTGATCATGGCACTTGCAACAGTGTCGAAATATCGGGAGTCTCACATCCCCATTTAAACGCGGTAAGAACCCGTTATTATGTGGTTTAATTCGAACACCATTGTAAGGCAACCACGACTGTCGCGGCACCAACAAAATATTTGCTGTTGAAAATGCTACCTCGTCGACTTTAGAAATAAAGAAACATTTAATACCAAACAATTCATATTGAAATACAGGGTGTTAGTGACATCGTAACGAATACTGACGGGGATGACTCCGAAAATGATTCTGAGTCAAGTAGAATTTTCCGTCGCAAAATTAATGTTTCTTTTTAGTTTTTTTAAATTATTTTCAATTCTATACTTTGGCGATAGAAAAATTCAATTGATATTAACTCAGAATAATGAGCTGAATCATTCCTCTTCCTAATCAACGGGAGGGCTACGAAACGGTGTGTGAGTTCCAATTTTGATACTTTCATACGACGGCAAAGCACAGGATTCCCTCGCGCGAATGAAATTGTAATCCAAATTCAAAAATGTATTTATTCAGTTGCTGATATAGTAACACTTTGAACCGTCAATTTTTACATAACGTACGTCTCATCCGCCTAAAACCACTGCAGCTTCTCACAACCTGTATCGCAGACCTCTCGCCATCACTTACACCACGCCCCACTGCACCAGCGTGCTCGGCAGACGGTCCGCCGGGAATTATTAATGCTTGGAAACGATGCTATTATGACGTTCACTATCTCGGAGAGTATGTACGACTTAATTCTATTGTAGAAACGACGTAGTGTTATAGAAGAGTTTAATCAGAGAGTAGCTTGATTAGGTATGCAGTCTTTTCAAGACAGTATAATAATAATATTTTTTTTATTGCCAAAAAAGTGGGTACAATTATTTCTTTAAACATAGGTTAGTATTAGACACAGATATAAATAGGTAGGTACCATAGCTGACTAAGTATAAAAATACTTGTATTACAACCTATGATGCCTCTCTCCTGGATATTTATGTTATGTTAAGCTAGCTAGTATACATACTTATGTTATTGAAACAAAGAAATACAGAAGTTTTTAATTAACGGCTTATAGAAAGAAAGAAAGAAAGAAAATATTTATTTCCATATTGGACGCCACATTTACAAACTTACAATACAGAAATAACAAAAAAAAATAGAAAAAAAACAAAGACAAATAATACAGACATTAAATACACAATGGAGGCGCCCAAAATAAAAAAAGGATCTCCCTCAGCATAATGCCGTGACACGTGCTTAGCACGGGCCGCGGCGCTGGTATTATGGGAGACCTATCGAACAACACCACATATCAAAACAAAAAGATCCTCTCTTTGTGTGGAATGTAGTTGTGCGTGAGTGTGTGTGAGAGAGAGTGTAAAAGAGTAAAACATAAAAGGAATACAAAGTATTTGAATACCAACAAAAAATACCAATCCAATTTGTTGGTTTTTGTATTTATTTGTTTTAATGATAGCCGAAAAACTCTCTCTCTCTATTTAAGAGCTGCGCTCTTGTCGGTGGAGTAATCGCCATTCCTCTCTTCTTCCCGCCAAAACCTTCACCTCCCGATACGACACGACTTGCACCTTCTCTTTTATTTGTTTCATAAATGTTATCCTAGGTCTACCCCTTCCTCTCTTCCCTTCAATTTTTCCTTCTATAATGTTTGTTATAAATGAATCGTGTCGTATCAGGTGGCCAATCATATTTCCTCTCCGGTTCTCTATAGTCTTCAATATGGTTCTCTTTTCTTCAACTCTTTCCAGCACTTTTTCATTTGACACCATTTCAGTCCAGCTTATACCCTTCATTCTTCGCCAACACCACATCTCAAACGCTTCCAACCTCTCCCTGTCTCTCTGTGTCATAGTCCACGTTTCACTTCTATAGAGTGCAATGAGTCGAAAAACTGTCTAGATAATATTCATGCATCAACTGAGACGCTCCTAAATCCTAATGGAGTAAGCAGAGCCTCAAGTAATCAATCAGAAGCCAACTTGTAACTACTTTTTTTTGAAGCTAGGGCTATTCCACTGTACCACTGCGAGCTGTAAGATCTATTGTTATCGCCGCCTTATGCTAAAGTTCACCTCTAAGCCCTACCCTATCTATATGGTGTAATATTTGTTTGCAGCCACTTAACATACCCGCCAGAAGCTTTATCGCCCGCGACTTCATCTGTTGGACTTCACGGTTATCGCGCGCGACAGATAACTTCTATTTCCCCTTTTTCATACATATTGAGATGATTTCGGAGACAAAATCTATCTCTATAGCAAAATGTTAATCGGTTCAGCTGTTTAAGCATGAAAAAGAAAACTATGACCAATTACAAGGTACATCAATTGTTAGTATTAGTAAGAGCTGATATATATGTTAGTAAGAGCTGATACCTATACTACCTGTAATATAGGTCATCAGGCCGTCCCCTGGACTAAACAGCAAACAAGAAAAACAGAAACCCGGAAAACAAGACTTTCACATTTACTTATACATACATAGATAAACTCACACCTATTTACCACCGGGGTAAGCGAAGACTATGGAATTCCATTTGCTTCGATCCTGACGTACTTCACTTGCTTCCTCCACATTCATGAATCGTTTCACACACGCGCGGGTCAGAGTAGATCGTACGAAACAAAATCATGACATCTCCAATTTGGTCAACCTACACCCTTCTAGGCCTACGTCTGCCAGCCCTACCACCAATTTTCGCTTGATATACCGCTTTCGTAATTTACTTATAGTATTTGTATAATAAAGTACTTACTTATTAAAAATTCAAATTCAAAAAGTACTTACATACTAATATTAGATTTTAAGCAAACATTTAGTATGGGTATCCGGAAAATTCAATACCAAAGAGATTGAAATAACAGTTGAGATCTTTTAGTTACTTACTTATTTAAGTATATTAAGAAACATTACTGGGTCACAAAAATGTTTCTTATTTAAACGACAAAAAGGAATGAAATAATAAAACTGAAAACCTACTTTTGTTAATGTTATTCGAGTTTTCTTCATCCACTTTGTCGTAAATGAAAATAAACATCGTACCTAAGGCGATTATATGGATTATCATAATTTGACAACGATTTCGGTCGCTCTAGCAATTTGATTATCTCTGGTATTCTTTGTCGTGCGACTTTTCCGGATTTTTTATTAAATCCACCTCCAAAGAATATTTGCTGAAAGATACTCTCCGGATGTTTCTGTTTGTAGGTCACAAAAACAAGAATGGATCTCATCTTAACGCGGCCAATCACCTCGCCTTAACAAATACGTTAGGCCCCGATACCGACACCGCAGGCGTGGCCAACAATGTTTTTATTTACCTTTGATGGGTTTGCATTTCGCCCCAGATTTATTATACCCGAAGGCATTGATGAGGCCTAAGATGGAGCGAGCTCGTCCAGAAGGTGCCTGTTCACTCTAGCGTTGAAAGCATCTGATGAATGATTTCCATCATTCCGCGCTTATCACTATCGGCCCACTACGGTCTATTAATTCTTTCACAAAATGTATAATCCTCTCAAATTACACCCTGGTTACCGTCACACCGTCTAATAGGCTAGTTTCCAACTAGTCAAATCACTTACTTTTTACTAAACGTCTAAACACGAAATTACTATGGAATTTGTTGTACAAAAAAAACACACTGTGACGTCATAGAAAAACGTGATAAAATGCCGGACTTATTATTTTTTTCTTGCTTAAAATTCATAAGTAAGTTAATTAGAAAAAAGTAATGTTTTTCGTTACTTTTAGATCTGTCTTTATTTACCTAATCAGAGATGATGGTTGATGAGGTTGGTAAATCACCTTTTTTTTTGTAAATCACCTCACAACCCACACGATAGAAGAAGACCTAATCAGAATTTCATAATTTATCTTTAACTTAGTACACGACCCAATTATAAATGTTCTTATACCCGTCATTTTCTTATCCGTCTAAAAGAAAAGGGACGAATAATCGACAGGCATAAAAGTTATGGAACACACTTCAAAATTAAACAGAAATTTTACAACCCTCTCAAAATTTTACATTTCTTAATAACCTGATAGAATTAAATTGACAGCACACGTAATGGTTGCATATAAATGAGATACCTATTTGATTCGCCCGGTTTATTCATTCATTTTAAAAATGACAGCTGTCAATAATGCGTCCCTTTTCTTTTCGGCAAATAAGAAAATGACAGGTAGGTATAAAATAAAATTAAGTGGTGTCTGCGGGAATCAGAACCATTATTTGCTACTAAATAAACAGGTCAGTCTATAAATAAAAACATCGAATCAAAGTAAGCCCTCCGCACAAAGCTAACTGGGAGTATTGTTGCACTAATGGACAGAATTCTAATGTAGAGCGTACGACTGGTTTATGTGGGTAGGTTGGAAATTGATAACTGGGTTAAAGGTTCCGTATAATGCTGAAAGCAGTTAGGTACTTACATTCTTTTAAATCGCATGCGTTGTCAACATTTTCAGTTTTGTATGGAATTATAATCACACATTTCATTTAAATATACGTATTTAATTTCTATTACTCTTCTTATTTTTTATGTTTTTTATAAACTTTAGCTCCTGTTGTTATTGGGTAGTTTCCTAAGTCGAAGATAAATTATGAAATTCTAATTACTAAATAAAGACAGATCTAAAGGTGACAAAAATCTTTTTTCTTTTAAACTTATTTATGAATATAAATAAAGAAAAATGTAATAATATGTGCGACATTTTGTCACGTTTTATGGCGTCACAGGGTGTTTTTACATTTCTATACAAATTCCTTAGTAATTTCGTGTTTTGCCGTTCAGTAAAAAGTAACTGATTCTTATCAGAAAGCTAGCTACTGTTTTTATGAATATACTCAGTTTGTCGTCCGGAAAATAAAATATCTTTTAAAAGAGTCAAACAAGAAAAAATCTTTCTTTTTTTTTCAATTAAAATAACTGCAGTGTCGTTTACAAAGCGAACTGATTCTCCAGAATTATAATACTGGAGACGACAAAATAAAATATGAATATGCGAGAAAATGATTCATGTGCCAAAGGTTCTGTATGATTTGTGGTTCTATGATTTGTCTAATAAACTACATACATACATACATAAACTCACGCCTATTTCCCACTGGGGTTAGAGACCTCTCTTTATTACAATGTTATAGAACGCATTAGTTTGGTGTAAATAAGTAGGTAGGTATTTACAGAAGCTCTATTTATACACACGTGGAATCATGTAAGCTTCAAACATAGAGTAAAGAATAATTCGTAATAGAACGGTAACTCCCCGCACCAACTCGTATTAGACGCTAACCTCACCCCTTCTAAGTCTTACTTTAGTTTTAAATGGCAAGGAGAGAGCGCTGACTGTCTATCTCGCTCACATTTTAAGCGGCAAAATTAACATGATTTTTATTTTTTGTAACTCAAAACTAGGCGATTTTATAAAGCTATTTCTGAACTGTGGTTGTCAATTATATAACAAACCAACGGGCCCCTAAAAGTGTGCAGGACGAAGAGAAATGAAATAACGATGCAGCATTCAGTGCAGTTTATTTGAACTCGTGGAAGGTAGGCACTTGTCTGAAAATTCTTTAACGATCGAGAAGAAAAATCGACCTTATCTGCTCTTTGGAGAAGACATAAAATAACAAAAGCCGACCATATTTTCAATTGGGCTTGTCAGAGGTACATCCATCGCAAAATGAACTTAGTACCCATGCTAGAAAACGAATGACAATGACAATATTTCGAAGAGAAGACAATTTGAAGTTCCCTAGTTAGATGCGATTGTTATCCAACCAAAAAGTATTATGACATAGGTACGAGACTAATCTAAAGAAATAAGAGGACTACTACATTATATCGCAAAGCAACTAGATATTATTTCGCACAACGCAAAAGACAATTTACGAAATGTTCTATCAATAATTAAGTACAGATACTCTTACTAACGAATGCTGCTACTTTTCACCAAACTTTCGACACTTCCAAACAACGGCGATACTATCAAATAGACGCCTAAGAGCTCTTTTCCACGACGACTTTTTGCAGCGAATTTTGCGCTTACGAAACGCGCGATGGCATCGCTACTAATGCGCTTTAGTATCATTTGTAACCCGTTACAGAAGCGATACTAACACGCTACAGCATCGGGAGTATGGCGACAGCATCGATGCAAACGCGCGACCATGTTGGACGACATCGGGGGGAAAATGGGGGGGGGGGGGGGCGTGAATGGCGAGAACATACAGCTACCGACCGCATCGCTACTGCATCGATGTAAAAGAAGTCGTAAGCGAGAACCGTAATGTTCGATTTGCGAAAAAAAAAACGCTATGTCAACCAGCTGCATAGGTCATTGGCTCACTCAAGATCTTACGCACGTAGATAGGTCACGGAAGTGATCGCGCGATTGGTCTAACGTTGCCAGATTTGTTGTCAGAACCCGTTTGTCTGTAACTAGAAGTCTAGTACAGTGATTTACCGTTCAAGACAATGTTCCCAAAGTGGGAATGTCCAGTTGTATAATCTCTTTAAGAGTATGGTCACTAGATTTTTTCTAAATTCTATTTCTTGTACTCCGATGAGTTAATAAAGCTCTTTTTGCATATAATAACTTTTGCGTCTTTTTACTGCCGAAAATGTTCCTACTTTGGGCACTTCACGGATTGTGATTCGTCTAATGGCGGCATCTTATATCTGACATATTAATCAGATGTGTTGACAGAGCCCATCTGTAACTAGGAGTCTAGTTGTTGTGCCGTCGATGCTTACAGCCGCCTTCGAAGTTGTCAAACACACCTTTTTGTCTTGTTTGTCGTCGCAAGTGGTTCCTTTGTTAACTTTGTGAACTTTGGCGGACTTAAACAGACACTTGTCTTGAAGATGTTTATTTTAAACGAACTCGGGTGCTTGCAGCTGTTGATTAAAAAGTAGTTTAAAAAGAAAAACTGAAGTCAACTGGAAAAAAATGCAGTCGCAAACAAAGTTGCCTGGCAAAGATTGCTACTTATATGATAGTAATAAAGAGCAAAAGTTCATTCACTGAGCCCAGCCAATTATTTGTAAACAATGGTGAAATTATGAATCATTAGTTGTCATAATTATACCTTGTAACAGCTGCTGTCTCTAATACATTTTTAATATGTCAAACACCACGGGTAGAGCAAAAAGACGTAACTCAGTTCACAACTAAGTTGATCCTAACGACGTTTCAATCTACAGTTGACTGAAACAGTTTCAATCAAAATTTCCCGAGAGCATGTCAACGACACAATCACAAAGTTCTCGACAAGTTTACATTGGCAGCCCCTAACCGCCACTCTGATTAGTTGCGGAGTTCAGCGCCTTACCACATCTAACCAACTCGGTGTGTATTTGCACTAATCTATAGACAATGAAGTGTAATCAATGTGTAGTATAAGCGAATAATAAACATAGAACGCGTTCAGATATTTTTCTTTCATAAAAACGATAGAGGGGTTTTGCCATTGGTCTTTCAGTGAGGATAGTTTAGTTCAGGGGGGTTAAAAATTTGACATATGCGTATACAGTAAGTGCGCAATGCAAACAAATGATAATCATTTATGAGCACGTGATAATCATTTATGATCCAAACATGAATTTGAAAACAAATTCGAGGATTCGAACCTGCGACCACCTCAAAGTGAGAGGCAAGCGTTCTACCAAATGGGCTACGACAGCTCTGCCTGCCTGAAATAAAGCGACTGCATCTAATCTTTCAAAATCCCTCTGAGACGTTTTCCTCCACCGCGGAGCACTTGAGAACCATTTATGATCTAAACTTTGATTTGAACCTACGACGACCACACAGCAAGAGTCAAGCGTTCTTCCAACTGAGCTGTCACGACACCATATTGTATCAATAAGTCAATATCTACAATATAAAATAGCTACTAGTTTTTGCCCGCGACTTCTGCCGCGTGGCTCGCTTATCGCGCGCGGCATGTTTATGCCACCCTTAGATAAAACAGTGTAAGTGATATCGTAACGAAAACTGAGACGGATGATTCAGTTCATTATTCTGAGTTAATATCAAGTGGCATTTTCCGTCGCAAAAGTATTATGTTACTTAAATAGAAAATAATTTAAAAAAGACACAAAAAAGGCATGAATTTTGCGACGGAAAATTTCACTTGATATCAACTCAAAATCATGGCCTGAATCAACCCTCAAAGTTTTCGTTACGATGTCACTAACACCCTGTATACATACACAATCATTATATACCATTGATTGATGACTGATGGTTGATTGATAAATGGTTGCTCACTCAAAGTCTCTAATTACACAAACCATCGCACCTTATTGTGAGCAACGTAGGTACTTATCAAGGGGATGCTAAATTCGATTGTAGTTACTCGATATCACCTCGTGCGTATTCGATTTGATTATAAACCCACCTGTAATTTTCCACCGTAGCTACGCTATAACGTTACTACAGTTACTGTAAAGGCAATTGAATAGATCGCATTAACAGTGTCAGAATCATAATAAACGGGAGCGTGGAGAATTAAACCTTATGAATATTAAGTTAAGGAAACGTCAAAGGTGATCTATTTAAATAGGCCCATGACTATGGCTTATGTTAACTTCATATTAGTGACGTATATCCGTGGTATATCCGTGCCTCCGTGGTCCAGTGGTTGAGCGTTGGGCTCACGATCCGGAGGTCCTGGGTTCGAATCCCGGTGGGGACATATCACAAAAATCACTTTGTGATCCCTAATTTGGTTAGGACATTACAGGCTGATCACCTGATTGTCCAAAAAGTAAGATGATCCGCGTTTCGGAAGGCACGTTTAGCCGTTGGTCCCGGTTACTACTTACTGATGTAAGTAAGAAGTCGTTACATGAGCCATGTCAGGGGCCTTTGGCGGGTCAATAGTAACCCTGACACCAGGGTTGATGAGGTTGGTACTCCACCTCACAACCCACACGATAGAAGAAGAAGAAGAAGAAGTTATTTATATCCGCGGATACGTATATGAATCTTTATTTTCTTATGCAATCAGTAATTTCTATTATTTTCATCTCATTATAATTGTAAAAACACGAAGATTTGAGTTTTTGGTTTCCTTATTTGTCTTATTTATGTAAAATATGTTGTGTGTGTTTTTCTAACTTGCTATAATATTGGTCTCAAGATCTATTACTTTTCAGTTATGTACTTACTATTGCTATGGTGCGAAATATTTGATTTTATTAAGACATAAAAAATACTATGAATTTAATGAATTTTTTTCTGCGTAATCGCCTATATATGTCAGCATTTCATCCTATCAATGTAAAATTATTAAAGTGAAAGGCCCGCGTGAAAAGTAACAGATACGGAGAATCTGGAACATCACAATTACTTATAAGCACACCCCGGACACTTCATACAAAACACCTCATTTTACACAGACACACATTGACGTTATGGTACACGCACGCGCATCTGTGTGTGTGACGTCTGACGCCCATATTATGATTGAAGTCTAAAGTGAGACCGAGGGGGCGTGAGGTAAACCTAGCTCAGCCGCTGGTGGGCAGTGGAGAGTTGCCGTTCTATACATTCCTTATTCTATGTTATAAGGTTTAATTTTCCATGCCGGCTCCCGTTTTATCGAATTCGAATAATTTAAATTTCCCGCTGGTGGCATGGTGTCCTAGTGACATAGAATAAGGAACAATACTACGTATAGAACGGCAACTCTCCGCTCCCCACCGCGTCTGAGCTAGGTTTACCTCAACCCCCCTCGAGCACAGTTTAGACTTGAATCGTATGGCGTCAGATGTCACACACACAGATGCGCGTGTAAGATAACTTCAATGTGGGGTGTCTGTGTAAAACGAGGTTGTTTGTATGAAGTGTCCGGGGTGTGTTAGTGAGATAGGGCCCTAAAGCAATCCTCGACGAGCTATCACAAAGTCGTACTCGAAACTTGGCAATTACCCACTCGAAGTTCTGTGGTGCAAACCCGGTTGAATTTCCAAGACGTCTACAAACAATTTGTTGGATATGAACATAGGAAGTTCGATTGCTAGAAATTAGTTTGTAAACGTTTGGTATATACCTGACATAATTATAAATCATCATTACCAATTCAAGAGCCACGCTCTTGTTGGTAAAGCATTCTCCATTTTGTCTATCAAAGGCCAATTCTTTGATTTAAGTAGTTTACAAGATATCTGTTCCATGTAAGCTCTGCTTCGTCATTCCCTTCCTCTCTTTCCTTCTATCTTCCCTTCGATGATGTGTTGAATAAATTCGTCATGTCATAAGTGTGCAATCAGTAAAAAAGCAATCAATATGTATCAATTTTAGTAAATAATTATGTCTATGTATAAATAATGATTTTCGAACTTGTTTTCGAATTCATGTTTGGTGAAAGACAGCATCGTTCACCAACTTACCCGAGAAATGCGTTACAGATGGTTTCAGGGATATGTGACCTAACCTGACACCTGTATAGAGCTGCTTTTCCCTTCGGGTTCGAAGGTCAGACAGGCAGTCGCTTCTGTATAAAATCGTACCTGTCAAATCAGGTTAGGTAAGTGGAACCTGTAAGCACAGGATAACGCTAGGGAGATGATGATTGTATGTAAGCATAAAGGTAAGTTGTAAGGTAGCAGTTAGCTACTGGTTTGTTGATGAGGTTCCGAGTTAGTTAATATTCCAGAACTATTGCAATAACATCACCACTGTTCGGAACACTCTAACAATAACTACCGAAGACCTGAATAACAAATTAATTGTCAGTTTTGTTCCCTCCTTGGGGATTTTGGGGAATACGGAAGTTGGAAGTGAAGCTAGAGTTTAATTGAAGTACTTATACTACCTGAACAATGGTAGGTAAGTACTAATAAACATCAATCTTTGTTAGATCAATAAACGGCTAAATTGCTTTGTCAATGGAATAATAAAATTTTATAGAGCCGTTTTCTCAATACGTACTCTCTAGTCGCGTCTATTCGTAGAATAATAAATGTTGCTATTCCATATTTGAAATCAGCCCTTAGTACTTATAAGTTAATTAACCTTTTTTAAATAAGTAGTACGAAAAGAAGCGTTTAGAAGATCTTGACGTAAAACGCCAAATACGGAAGACTCGACACAAGCCCTCCTACAACTATACGTTTAATTCTGCTGGCCAGTTATTCTGTGCGCCATGTGGCCGAACCTTCAAATCGAAGTTCGGTTTTGCTAGCCACATTAGAGCCTATCATAATATCGACCACGGCTTGAATGATTTATCTTTACTTATAAACCTTGTGCAATTTATAATCGCTCAAAAACGGTGCGGTGGCTCACCGTCAATAATTTATCACTAATAAACCAAGGTGAAATACGGGTAATTATGTATTTAGTTTATTAATGCAATGGTTGTTGCTCTGTCTACCCCAATTGGAAATAATTGAGCTTATTAATATTTAATGAATACTTATTAAATACAAGCACCAACGAAACGCTACTGTCAATCAGATTTAGCGCATCCTAGACGATCAATCAATGATTAACTATAATGGATGTTCAGTTGATTGGTTTCCCTTTGCATTTATACACAATAAAATTAGGATAATTATAAATGAATACAAAAACATTGTAATTAATAATACTGTACCATATAATGAAACACTACACTTGAAATGAAATAAGGCCGAATAGATTGACAATTTTATTGATCGTCTACAGGTACAATGAAATGTCAAAATCAAAACAAAAGTTCGAGGTCGAGTGCAAAATAATTTCAACCGTGAATGATTACATTCCGTGCCGTAGTTTCAGTGATTTCTACTAGATTTGCGGAAAACATGTCTTTCCTCGTGAAACAGTTCGCTCGCAGGGTAAGTTTTAAGCTGTAATTTGACTTATTTGAAGAAAAACGACATCACTACATCAAATCTCATTTGAATCCTACTCTATAAGAAAATACTACGAAATTTCGTTATAGCAGCCGTAATAGTCACATTTATCCATAAATTTCATACTTCACAGGTGATCCCGAGCTTCACCACTGCTTCTAAGAGGTTAAACTTTTCCACAAGTAAGTATTACAAATATTTTTAAGTTATTTTGTTACATAACCTCCATAAAGTGCTAATGCCGGAAGAAATTGCTAGAAGTCAAAGGTTATTGACATTAGATGGATAAATTTCTTCATACTATTTAAAGACATTTAAATTCTATTTATATACTTTTGAAACTAAGTTAGAATGAGGTGGGCAATTTCAAAATACTTAATAAAATTTTTTCTTCTCTTTACTTGCTTATTAACTCCTACCTACTACCTATAACTCAGTAAAATAGGTACATAATCATTAATTTTAATCTGCGAAGCAAAGTCACTGAAGTTGACCGAGGGGGTATTAAAATAATTACGTAAATAATAGACCTGAACCAACTGATTGTCCGAAAAAGTAAGTTGATTCCGTGCTTTGGAGGGCACGTTAAGCCGTTGGTCCCGGCTATTAGCCGTAAAAACACCTCCACCAACCCGCAGTGGAGCAGCGTGGTGGAGTATGCTCCATACCCTCTCCGGTTGATTGAGAGGAGGCCTGTGCCTAGCAGTGGGACATATATAGGCTATTTATGTTTATGTTTATGTATGTAAATAATAGAAAATTTTCTAATTACTTTTGTTCTCAAAGTGGGAATATTCCTATTTTAAAATAAAGCTCTTCTTACATAACTTTTGCCCTTTTTTACTACCGGGAACATTACCAGAATGGGAATATTACCGGGAATGGTACATCACTTACAGTGAAACGTACAGAGATTGCATTGCAGTTACAAATATTTGCAACATAAGAAATAATAATCATAAGAAGAATTTCTTGTAATAATTGTTTCCTCTGCTGTAAATAGTACCTAATCTAGTTAAGTAATAAAACAAACAGTATTGGCAAAAAATACAGCAAGAAATATTTTTAAAGTTAGATGGTACATCAAAAGTGCCTTATTCAAGGAAGGAATGTACTTTCCCTGGATGAACGGCCTCAAAACTAACTATAGAAATCAAATTCTATCAATACATACCCTTGAGAATAGCAGCCACTGGACTGCACCTCTAAACAATTGAAAACAATCACACACCATCTGATAAAGAGTCAAGTCCACGGCAGATCGGAGTGTAGTAAACAAAAAAAAGGTTTTTTATTTATTCATTTATTTTTATTTATTAAAAGCAATGTCTATTCATTACAGGCTCAGTAGTCCTCACTCCTCGCATTCAGAAGCCAGCACCAGACTTCTCTGCCACTGCAGTTGTCAACGGAGAATTCAACCAGATCAAACTTGCAGATTTCTCCGGCAAATATGTTGTGCTGCTCTTCTATCCGTTAGACTTGTAAGTATGGTATACCTTGATAGATAAAACTCACATCTGAAAGACCTACTCAGGTTAGCCTGATCCATAAATAATAGCAGTTTTATACACTATATTCCTAATTGAGATAGTCAGATGTACCTCTGTATATCCATAGCAAGAGGAACAAGGTACCACTCCCAACAACACACCCCATTTGAGAAACAAACTGTGTATATGACTGGACTATAATAAACCATGTGATTATAACAATATGGTGACAAGTGTCGCATACATGTTACTTGAAACGTCAGTGTATTTTTAAATTATTTTCAAGTCCATACTTACTACGCGACGGAAAATTCCACTTGATATTAACTCAAAATCATGAGGTGCATTTTCCCCTATTAGCGTGTATTACCTATCAGCGTGTTACCTAAAAAACCGACTAGTTTTCAAACAAGGAGTGTTGATGACAGGGGGGTTTATAATGCCACAAAAGCGATTCGTCTATAAAGCAATATTGCAATTTGAAATTTGCGCATATCAAAGTAACTGTGCCAAGAAATGTCAAATAGCAATATTGCTTTTTTAGATGTGGCCTTTTTTAACGATGTTCGAAGCGTATAAACGAGCATTTTCTATGGAGCTGTATGGAAATACAAAGTGGGGGAACATCGTGACTATTTACTATTTAATTTATTATTTACATTTCACGACTTTACAGAGCAGAAGCGCCAATGCGCCGCGAAACTTTCAAAACATATTTAATTTTCACACATCATTCATCATCTCGCAGACAGATCACATTCTGGTGCTGATGCAAGGAGTGCATTAAGCATGTGCACGGCACGGAGGAGTGGCTAGTGTGTGCGCGCCACAGTACGCGCCGCAGACATGGCCAGCAGCAGGTGGCTGCGCGGCCGCAGGTTGTGTGTGGGCACGTTGGGAACTTACAGTCTCACCAGCTGCGTCACCAACTCCGAGCAGTCCGAACCACCACGCACCGTGCGGCAGGCGTTTGTTAATAGTGTGTAATTACGCCTCACCTCTAGAGAATTAAACCCTTAAGTTCCTAAAAGGAATTTCGACTATTATAATTATTATTTTATTAACAACACAACTCGTTCAATATTTCCAGTACTTTCGTGTGCCCTACTGAGCTGATAGCGTTCAGTGAGCGAGCATCAGACTTCGCCAACATTGGCTGCCAGGTACTCGGTGTCTCCACCGACTCTGAGTTCAGCCATCTTGCCTGGATCAATACTCCTAGGAAGGTAATAAAATAACTATTTATTTATTTATTTTTTAATAGTTTTCTACACAGACACACAGCCTTAACAGCCTCCGTGGTCTAGTGGTTAGAGCGTTAGGCTCACGATCTGGAGGTTCGGGTTCGATTCCCGATGGGGACATTGTCGAAATCACTTTGTGAGACTGTCCTTTGTTTGGTAAGGACTTTTCAGGCTTGAATCACCTGATTGTCCGAAAAAGTAAGATGATTCCGCGCTTCGGAGGGCACGTTAAGCCGTTGGTCCCGGCTATTAGCCGTAAAAAACACCTCCACCAACCCGCAGTGGAGCAGCGTGGTGGAGTATGCTCCATACCCCCTCCGGTTGATTGAGGGGAGGCCTGTGCTCAGCAGTGGAACGTATTTAGGCAGTTTATGACTACACAGAATCAAAAACATTAAAACAAGTTGTTTGCACATAAGATATAAACGGTTCAGCTTATTTATAACAGAAATCTCTTCCAGTAGACCTGGAAAGAGACAATTCAAACTAGTAGTTTATAGAGAGACGGATTGATCTGGAGGAGTTTTAAATGTAGAGATTTGGTCACAATAGACCTTGCTAGGTCGCAGTGGCCATTTGGGCTGCATCAGTTCGAGCCCTATCAATCTCAAATAACCCAGTAAGACCTAGACGGGGGGTGTTGTCTGCATTCGACACAAATTGGTGCAAGGCGGAGAGTTACCGTTCTATATATAGTTAGCATTATTGTATTTTTTTAGGATGGTGGTCTAGGCAATCTTAATATTCCTCTGCTGGCCGACTACCAGAAGAAGATATCGCAAGACTACGAGGTACTACTTGACCAGGGATTCGCTCTTCGTGGTAAGTAATTAAAAAAGTGTAGTGGAGCAGCTCGGTGGCGCAGCGGTTAACGCGCTCGGTCTGCGATTGTTGAAGTTAAGCGACTTTCGCAAAGGCCGGTTATAGGATGGGTGACGACAGAGCTCCTCCGTGCTTCGGAAGGCACGTTAAGTCGTTGGTCCCGGCTGCATTGGCAGTCGTTAATAACCACCAATCCGCACTGGGCCCGCGTGGTGGTTTAAGGCCCGATCTTCCTATCCATCCATAGGGAAGGCCCGTGCCCCAGCAGTGGGGACGTTAATGGGCTGGTGATGATGAGTGGAGCAGCGTGGTGGAGTATGCTCCATACCCCCTCGATTGATTGAAGGGAGGCCTGTGCCCGGCAGTGGGACGTTTATAGGCTGTTTATGTTATGTTTGGTAAGTAATTAGCACATTGGTCTATACAGATCCTAAAATAGGTATGAGAAGCAGGTTACAACCGATTACTAACTTATCTCACTCTTTAACCTGACTGACAATCTGATCTTCCAACCTGAAGGGAAAACCATCCCAATAATTGGATAGTTTCCTAGGTCAAAGATAAATTATGAAATTCTGATTACTAAATAAAGAAATCTAAAGGTTTAAATCAAGTGGAATTTTCCATCTCAAAATTCTCTCTCTTTATGTAAGAGCTGCGCTCTTGTCGGTGGAGTAATCGCCTTCATTACTCCATAGATAGGGCGTGTAGAACGGTGGTTATCCCATTCGCCTTCCGTTTCGCAGTACACCGACCAATTTCTCAACCGGTGATGTTCTGCCTAGAGCCCTACCAGAATCCATTTCATCGGCCTCCAACCAGTACTGATACTGCTGCTGCCCGGCATCAGGGGTGCGCTTTTGAAGTAGCGGCGCCAAATTAAATCGCAAAATTACATACATACATAAACTCACGCCCGTAATCCCTAATGGGGTGGGCAGAGCCACAAGTAATCAAAGACAACTTGCAGCCACTGTTGATACGATGTTGTAAGCTGGATATGATGAACCTTATGGTGATAAGGGATCAGCCTATCGCCCATAACATTAGTCCATCATGTTAGAGCACACAATCCCTCTGTCGGTTTTTACGACATGCCCGGGAAGACAAGCAGCTGAACGTTTTCTATGTTTTTTATTTGCTCCCAGAACAGCATAGAAGCAAAATTAAATTGTAAAAATAAATTCCACTTGATATCAACTCAGAATTATGGTCTGAACCATCCCTCAGAAGTTTTCGTTACATTGTCACTAACTGTATTTATCTAAAACGACGCAATACCACATTGCAGGTCTATTCGTGATCGACGGCAAAGGCATCCTGAGACACATGTCTGTCAATGACCTGCCTGTCGGCCGCTCTGTCGACGAAACACTGAGACTCGTCAAGGCCTTCCAGTTCGCCGATAAACATGGGGAAGGTATGCTGAACCCTAGTTTTTTTTAATCTTTATTTATTTTAGGGGTTCTTATCTATGTAGACATGCCAACACCATCGTAAACTAAAATTATTAAAATAGCAAATACAACTATACCTTATTACTAGGGAATTATTATCGTAGGCGATATTATTATGGCGTCGTACGGCTGATAATGACGATGATGGTACAAGTCAACTACCGGGCTATGAACCGGCCCTCGCTGGTTCAGAAGCAAGCTGGTGAACCACAGCACCACAGTGACTTCTTCTTCTAGAAGTTAATATATTTTTTTTATAATTTCCAGTCTGCCCAGCCAACTGGAACCCAGATACGAATGCGAGCACCATCAAACCAAGCCCTAAGGAAAGCAAGGAATACTTCCGAAAGGCCAACTAAGCTAGTACTAGATATTAGAATACTAATGTGTCACATACGATCAAACTGGGAATGGACGAGGTAATGTAACCTTCATGGTGTCTTTTTAAATTATTTATTTTTAATTATCTCCGCTACATCAGCGGGCTTAGCACCGTAAGCGCGACTCTCTCGCCTCGACATACGTCACACGTCACTCTCTCACAGTACTGTACAGAAAGAGACAGATGATCTCTGTCGCGGCGACAAAGAGTCGCGTGCTTACGGTGCTAGGCTCGCAGAAGTAGATAAACATAAATAGCCTACATATACAATCTCAATACTGGGGCCACTGAGGGTCTACAAAAGCCACATTGAAGCAATTCATCTAAAAAGCAATATTGCAATTTGTGTTGTGGTAAAGATAGCTTCGATAGCTACAGTGGTGTGCTAAACATAGGTCGCGTTGGTTGTGTATGCGAAAAGGGTGGATAGCAAAAATATGCAAGTAACAGGGAAGGTGGGAACATTACGAATGCGCTGCTAAAAGGAAATTTATGTCTCCGGGGACACCGTTGCTCCACGAGGGTCCTCGGAAATGATTCAGATGGCTGCCTGCACTTTTGTGATGATTATTGAATTTTGTTTGGCCGGCCGGCACTTTCACGCACGGTTGTTGAAGCTTCCTTATGATAGTTTCCAAGTAGTCAAATCAGTTACTTTTTACTAAACGTCAAAACACGAAGTTACTATGGAATTTGTAGGAAAAAGCACACTGTGACGTCATAGAAAACGTGATAAAATGTCTAGTTTTTCCTGATTCAAATTCATAAATAAGTTAGAAAATGTTTATTGGCAGTTTTAAATCTGTTCTTTATTTAAATAAAAAAGTAAAAAATCTTGTTGAACTGTTGTGTTCGGTCAAGAGGATGAATAACAAACTTTATTATAACACATTACGCGTTACATAAGTTAATAGTGAAATATATCCACGCAATAGAAGGAAAAGGTTGGAAAGGCCCTAACGCCCTTTTAGTATGAGAACTGCTGTCGCCGATTTTACCCCACTCTCATTTACTACTACTCCTGCAAACAGATAAGTACAATAGCTCTACTGCTTCTAAAGTCCATAGCCACGTCGGTAATGTACATTTTATAAGATAGCCTGCAATTTTATCATTATTTTTCGTAAGATACTACATAAAAAAGACTTTTTTTTTGATAAATAGCCTATCATACTAAGGTTTTTAGCTTTCTCAGGAGGGATCTCCTTGCATGATTGTCGATATTTGATTTTATGCCCTGCAGGTTAGTTATAATGCATAAGACGACCTTTTCATACATTACTGGTGAGCTTCGTAAAGTTTGCGGACGACTGGAGTTGAAGTGTGTACTATTTACTTAAATACTTTTTGGTGCGCGCTTCGCTCTCACTTGGCCCTTCCAACCTCTTTTTTCTATTCCTTGAATATATTCGATGCTCGAATAAGACAATTCTCTATACATACACACACATTAGTTAGTATAAAATAGCCTGATGAAGTATTTATTATATTATATACCTAACTGGATAAGAATCGGTTAAGAAGCATTTAGTTTTAATTTATGATAATAATAATAATTGTATTAATGTTTTCATAAATTAAGCAAAACATAATAATATTACGAGTAACCCGTTTGGTAATTTATTTTAAATTATATTTAAAACGATTTTGTTTGTTATCAACTTAACATGGTAACTGCGTATTTATGTCACTTCCATTATTATTGTAATAAACTTTGTTAGTTTTTAAATGCAATTTGTTTTATTGCTTTTAAGATCATATTTCTAAATTTATTAGATTTGCTATAACTATGTTAATTTGCGCCACGATTCTGAATGAGGGCTTTTTCAGGCTATGTTCCTGAATACCTTTGTGTGGAGAGCGAGTAATAATTTCAATAAACTTTGTAAGGAAGTTGATCTTGATCTTCCGCCCACTATTATTCTGACCAAAATAAAGAGATACAATATATATCTCGTAGCAACATATTTCTATACCATACCTGATCCAAACCATCAGCCCATTAACGTCCCCACTGCTGGGGCACGGGCCTTCCCTATGGTTGGATAGGGAGATCGGGCCTTAAACCATCACGCGGGCCCAGTGCGGATTGGTGGTTATTAACGACTGCTAATGCAGCCGGGACCAACGGCTTAACGTGCCTCCCGAAGCACGGAGGAGCTCGAGATGATTTTTTTTTGTGGTCACCCATCCTATGACCGGCCTTTGCGAAAGTTGCTTAACTTCAACAATCGCAGACCGAGCACGTTTACCGCTGCGCCACCGAGCTCCTCCCTGATCCAAATATCAAGCTATAATTATTAATATTTTATGCCTCTGCCATTAAATTATATTTCTGTAAAAGTAAAAGTGCACAAATGCAGCCTTATCGCTAAAATATATCTCTTCCAAACAACCTTCGGGGTTTGCTTATAGGCAATAAATAAAATTTGCAATTTTATTGTTTAAAATATCGTAAAAACAATGCAATATTCTTATGTAATACGTACAATTTAAATATTAAAACAAACAATAAAATATCGCTAAAATGGCGTCCTTGATGCTAAAAAGCAATTTTATCCAGGTAAAAAAATATCAGTATCGTTTTCTTTCTCGCCTCTCAATAGAGATGTGATGTCCGGATACGGGTTTTAGAATAATATCCATTCTAAGCGTCATATTCGTATGGTCTCCGGTTATTTTGTAATTTCGAAGAATATAGGAGAGTGTCGTCTTCGCTGATGTTAGGGCGAATTTTTGACCTGAAAAGAAATTACTAAGTATATACTACGATCATACATATTGGTCCAGCACCTGAGCTTATCATACATAAATAAACAGCCTATGTTCGTCCCTCTGCTGGGCACAGGCCTCCCCTCAATCAACCGTAACGGGTATCGAGCATACTCCACCACGCTGCTCCTCTGCGGGTTAGTGGACGTGTTTTTACGGCTGATAGCCGGGACCAACGGCTTTATTTCGTGACTAACGTGATTTCGACAATGTCCCCATCGGGAATCGAATCCGGAGTCCAACGCTCTTACCACTAGACCACGGAGGCTGTTGCATTTAGGATACCAATACAGCATTCACACCCTATATAAAAGTACTTTTACAATACAGCTTTCATTGAAGTACAATCAGCTTCAAAAGTCCAATCAGTTTGCAAAGTAAGTGTATAACAGACTGCTTGCACGTAAGACCTGATTACGCGTCGTTTCTAGAATATTCTAGAAACACCTACAAACATATCAATTTTATAATTCTTATGACTATGGTTCATAACACCATTCCGATTTTTGTTAAGATTTCTTGGAAACCTAATCGTATGTGTTTTGAGCTATATGAAATACGGTGCGTTCTGCACGCGGTAATACGATTCTTGGGATGTGACTGATCTTTAGCTCGTTGATAGTACATACCAATACAAGCTCGCTTTCCAAGTCCAAAGCTGGCAAAAGTGTTGGCACTCTTAGACAAATCGTCAGTACAGAGCCATCTCTCCGGTCGAAACTCATGCGCATCAGGGCCCCACACTGGATGACGGTGGACCCCGTATATGTGTAAGAAGCAGGAAGTGCCGGCCTTAAGGGTGTAGTTTTCTGGGGAAATGGAAAAGAAAAAATAATAAAAAAAGACTGTGGAAGGATATCGTCTCTTCTTCTTTCGTGTAGATTGTGATTTAAATGAGCGACCTCACCGATCCTGGAGTCAAGGATTTCATTGACCCGTCAAGAATCCCTGACATGGCTCATGTAACAACTAGTTCCCAGGACCAACAGTTACTTTTTTATTTTAAGTAAATTGATTGATCTCAAATGGCTCTAGGTCTCAAAATACTTAGATGATGTTTGTTAGCGAGATACATGGGAAATCCGACCCCGCATAACGGGCAATGGCGAGGACAAAGAAGAAGAAATTGATTGATAGTCGATGAGCAATGTCAAGATCCTTTGGCTGTTCAATGTTAACCCTGACACCGGCGTTGGTGTAGTCGGCTATCTCACAAGGCACACGAGAAAAGGAGACAAACTGAAGACTCCACAATCTCATGTAAAAAGTGCTGACGCGGCTTAAGGTTGTACTATAATGACCGCACTTTCCTATGCCTTTTCTGTCACTCAGGTCCGCGATTTCCTAGAGCGAGATAACGCGACCGCACGCGATGTAATCGACGACGATGTTTGAGTACGATCGCACTTTATCTCACTCTGGCATATGACAGTTCTGAGAGACAGAAAAGGATAGAACCACAGGTAGAAGTTCAAACACTAGACGCCCCCAACCCGAATTAGGTATAATAAGAAAAAGTACGACAGGTTACTTACTAATTTGTATGTCTCTATCGACATATCGAGCGATTATAGGAATAACTGGGTAGAGTCGCATGGTTTCCTTCAAGACTGCATCCATGTATACCAGCTTGGGGAGGTCGTATTTATGCACGTCTCTATCTGATCCTTCGAATACTTCTTCTAGTCTGTAAGACAAGATTGGTTTAGTTATTATAATACTCAGTAAAATTACAGATAGGTGTTGCCTTGGGGCTAGCTTTAAACTACATTTTCGGTCGGATATTTACGAATTACTACGCCAACACAATTCTATGGGACCAAATATAGCAAGAAATAGAGCAAGAAATCCTAAAAATGTCCAATCCACTTGAGTAGACGCACATTTCACAAGTTATACTTACTCTTGATACATTTTCTCCTGTACCTCAGGATAAGACCCAATCACCACCAATGCGAAGGTCAATAGAGTGGCAGAGGTTTCAAAGCCAGCTGACACCATAGTGTCCACTTCTTCTCTAATCTCCGTGTCAGATAGTGAACCATCCGCTGATGACTCTATGAGGATGTCTAAGAAGGACCTAAATCTTTCTGTAAAGAAATATAATTATTAGTGTTTTTCGGAAATATTCGCATTTGACTAGAATTTGCCTTAGATGCCTCTTATCTGGCGTTATCCATAAGTTTATCCTCCAAGGTTAAAGCCCTAAATGGTGCTAAAAAAGCTTCATAATTTGCATGAATCTTTGCTAAGGGCGTTATCAGAGAGTAGCGGCCCAATGATCCAACTAACAGCGCGAAACCGTTGGTTTTTCAGACGTGAACAGTATCAGAAAGTCATGACAAACTTACTTTCTATTTTCTGCGGTGGTTTTTCTAGATTTTCGTTGCTCATTAAAACAGATTTTCTCCTTTGTATCATCTGAAAAGTAAATATTGAATTGAGGCGTAAACTTTTTAAAGTAACTTTACCTATTTATCTATATCCATTACGTACATACACACTACTACACACACGCGTATTTAACGCCTATTTCGCCGCAAATGTAATTCCATAATTTTATAATCATATTACCATAGGGTTAGATATAACTCATCATCCAATATATTTAAATAGTTCATCATTTGGAGACATAAGCTTGTACACTCGGCGTCAAGCTTAAGTAAGTAAGCTTAAGCCGGCGTCAAGCTTAAGTAAGTATACTTAAGCCTGACGCCAACTTGATGCTAACAGCCAGGAAAGCGGGACAAGCGGGTGTATTTGTTTGCGGTTTTGTTAGGTTAGGTTATGTTTAAACTGAACAATAAGACCGTGTAAGTACATAATGGTGCTAATTCCTGTAAATACCATCTAATTTTATTTTAAGTTATATCTGTAATTTTCTTATCCACCGAAAAAGAAAGGGACGGGTAATCGACAAGCATCAAATTTATGGAACACACTTCAATTTTAAGCACAAATCTAAAACAACCGTCTAAAAATTTTACATTGGCCAATAACCCGACATAATTAAGTTGACAGCACACGTCAAACGGTTTGCATACCAGCGAGATACCTTTTTGATTCGCTCGGCTTATTCATTTCTTTTACTCATTCTTCCTTAAATTAAGAACTGTCAATCATCCCCTTTCTTTTTTTATCCGCGGATAAGAAAATGAACTTAAAATACAATTACATGGTGTTTACAGGAATTAGCACCAATATTTCCTTACCGTGTTAGACGTGCTATGTAGCACTTCAATCAATCGATCTTGTCTCTTCTTCAACGCAGTCCAGTAGTAAAGGAACTCATTTTGCATCCATGTACTCTGAATTCTCAGTACAAACGTGTTATGTATCTTGTTTACAGCTGTGTTGTAAGTAGAATTCTGCAATACATCATCTTTGTCGTCAAAGCCCATTGCTGTTACTGAAATTAAAATTACATAAATATATAAATTCACGCCTATTTCCCACCGGGGTAAGCAAAGACTATAGAATTCCATTTGCTTCGATCCTGACATACTTCTCTTGCTTCCTCCACATTCATCAATCGTTTCATTCACGCACCCAGGTTCATAGTAGATCTTTCTGAACCTTTTCTAAGGACAAAATAAATAAAAATACATAATAAATTAAAATTACATTTCATCAAACTATGGTACTTAAGCGTTATAGATATAAGCGGTAAGGTTAAGCTACCGGTATGAAATTACGCCGATTTTCTATTAGATAATAAAATACCTTAGCCGCTTAGTAACGTTATTCCTTATCCCCTTTAAATACATATATAAGAGTAAGTACATCTATTTCCCGTTGGGGTAGGAAGAGGTCCCGGAGTTGCACATCATCATCATCATCCCATTAACGTCCCCACTGCAGGGGCACAGGCCTTCCCTATGGATGGATAGGGAGATCGGGCCTTAAACCTTCACGCGGGCCCAGTGCGGATTGATGGTTATTAACGACTGCTAATGCAGCCGGGACCAACGGCTTAACATGCCTTCCGAAGCACGGAGGAGAACGAGAAGAAAACTTTTTTTTTTTGGTCACCCATCCTATGACCGGCCTTTGCGAAAGTTGCTTAACTTCAACAATCGCAGACCGAACGCATTTACCGCTGCGCCACCGAGCACCTCCTCACCGAGATGCACATACTACGATCACGCGTCTTCCACTGTCATCAAAATCTTCATACTCGTCTCTTACTCTGGACCTGGCCTTCCTTTTAAAACATCCTGGATTTGATCGCGGTGTGTTCATGGCTTTAAACCACTTTCAAAACCTGTTCTCATATACATATACACATATTAATAAGAATATAAGAAGCTATGGTTATAGTAAGTGAAATTCTGTAGTCTACCTACCCCAATGGGAAATGAGCGTGGCTTAATATAATTATGATATGTACCTATTAATAAATTTACGCCCGTAATCCCTGAAGTGTGGGTAGAATTATGTTTTTCACTATGCAATATTTAATTTGTCATAAAAATAATGATTACTAGATGTCGCTGGCAAG
This sequence comes from Pectinophora gossypiella, assembly GCF_024362695.1. Classification (NCBI taxonomy): domain Eukaryota; kingdom Metazoa; phylum Arthropoda; class Insecta; order Lepidoptera; family Gelechiidae; genus Pectinophora; species Pectinophora gossypiella. The sequence goes on along the minus strand of NC_065425.1, from coordinate 3,534,019 downwards.
ATATTAAAACGCGGTATAAAGGTTTGTATTTGTGATTTTTAATGTAGCACCCTGGTTTCAATAAATTGAAGCAAGCAGCCGCGGAGGAGAGAGAAGAATGAAGAAGCAGCCTGCATCCCAGCCACGAGCCATTGTTCGCGAAAATTTTTGTCGGCCATTTTGATTGAAATGTCAAAATGGCTTAAGATAATCTAAATCTTAAAATCTTTATTAGGGCAGTCAAAATTAAGTATCTACACGTATTTTTTTCTATCATTGTTCTAATTTGTACATCAATTGACGTAAAAAACTTAGGATCTAATGATGATGACTTGATGATTTTGACTGGTGATTTCTCATGTCTTCTAATTACGGTGGCCAGAATCTTAAGATAATAGGAGGTAACTTACAGCCACTTTGGATACACGCATAAGATCACGCCTATTTCCCGTCGGGGTAGGTCAGGCAGATACCACGGAACTCCACGAATGAAGTCCTAAGGCGGATATGATGAACCGTAATGGTAAGTATCTGTCCGTCGTTCATTGTGTCAAAGAAACAATCCCTATGTCGGTTTTGACGACTTGCCGGGAAAGATCAGCAGCTAAACGATTTCTTCGCTCCCAGTCCAGTATACAAAAAAATAGTAAACTAAATTTCTGGTGACACTGACACAATTTTAATTTATCATGAAAAACATGGAAACACTTGCGAATCTTTGTTCGACTAAAGAAGAGATTAGGGCTTTTTGGCGGGAAACGGGAACGGGACAGTTGCTTTCTTCATTGAATAATCTAAATAATTAATACGAAGTGGTGTTTTGTGGTTAATGATCGCATTAAGTTAGTCGGAAGACATTCGCGAGTGTTATTATGTTGGAGTATTCAATAAACAAAGTGTATAGCTGCCTATTTTCGCTTCGTGTCAAGAAGCTGCTTCATAACTCGAAAGTTTATGCGGACTTTTGAGTTAATTCGTTTGGGGTTCGGAGTAGGAGTCTACTCCGAGGGTGGGGGCTTAGGTTTCATCATCATCACCTTTCATCATTTCATTAATCATCAAGAAAAAAATACGTAAGACATGGCTGTATGGGCATAGTTCCCTTTGCCTTACCCTTCGGGGAAAACCAAAACAAAAAAATAAAGAAGAGTTTACTTAATTTTAAAATTTGAATTTCGAACCTTGACATTATGAATTAAAAACCCTATAATACTCACATTTTTTTTTTTGTTTTGGTTTTCCCCGAAGGGTAAGGCAAAGGGAACTATGCCCATACAGCCATGTCTTACGTATTTTTTTTTTCTTGATGATTAATGAAATGATGAAAGGTGATGAATGATGATGATGAAACCTAAGCCCCCACCCTCGGAGTAGACTCCTACTCCGAACCCCAAACGAATTAACTCAAAAGTCCGCATAAACTTTTGAGTTATGAAGCGGCTTCCCGGCACGAAGCGAAAATAGGCAGATACACTTTGTTCATTGAATACTCCAATATAATAACACTCGCGAATGTCTTCTGACTAACTTAATGCGATCATTAACCACAAAACACCACTTCGTATTAATTATTTAGATTACTCAACGAAGAAAGCAACTGTCCCGTTCCCGTCTCCCGCCGAAAAGCCTATAATACTCACAATAATGACGTCTATTTTTAACGATCTATTTTGTTTTTTTTTTAGCACTTACCCTTGTTTAGGGAAACTCTCCTAGAATCTATTTTTTTATTCCACATGAATACTCGCAACGCAACTACGATTGACGATTGAGACGTTTCGATTTTTTTACTGAGAGTGGCTGTTACCTGTTTCTTGGCCCATCTAATAGGTGTCAACTTGTCAAGAGTGTATGTACGGACTCAGGTACACATATATAAAATCACGCCTATTTCCCGTTGGGGTAGGCAGCCGCCACGGAATTCCTACTACGAACCTGACACATCACTTTCGCTTCCACTCCACTCATCAAAATTCATGCATGCTCGCCGGTTACGGACTTACATAATAAAATACTATTGCGTTTATTTGTTTATCGACTGTCGTAAATCAATGTTCCTTATAAGGATACAATGTCTGGACGACCAATGTCGGTCAAGGTGAAAGGAAACTGTAGGTTGTTTACCTTAATAAATTTTAGAAAGTATACGTATTATTTGTAAAAAAATAAGGTGACTTAAGGGCTTATTTCACCACCCAATCCATGGGCCGCTTTTTTATGTTTTTTTTTTAGTCCCCTCTGTGTTTCTCTGAGATATTTTTGAGTTTGACGTTCTGTGGTGCCTGTAACTTACAGCAGATAACGTCCAAAGCCGTCGCGTCCATGTAGTGCGCGTGGTCAAAGCAGCCAGTGTCGGATTTGGCAGCGAGAGCCTGCACCAGCCTTCTGGATTGTTCGTTGAACACGCTCAGGTAGCCGTCCAGTACTGGTTGACTGAAGGCTGGATTCACCAGTTTCCGATGTCTTCGCCAGACGTGTGCTGTTGAGATTGTGACTTGTTTTATTCATAGTATCTACTTACTGACTTTGTAACTGTCAATAGCTATACAAAGTGTTAGTGAAATCGTAACGAAAACTTTTAGGGATTGTTTATACCATGATTCTGAGTTGATATCAAGTGGAATTTTTCGTCGCAAACGTATAGAACTGAAAATAAGTTGAAAAACACTAAAATTTCGATGAATTTTCCGACAGGAAAATCCACTTGATATCAACTCAGAATCGTGATCTGAATCATCCCCCTCAGTATTTGTTACGATGTCACTAACTCGCTATTACTTGTATGTACTTGTACAAGGTGTAAGTGACATCGTAACAAATACTGAGGGGGATGATTCAGCTCATTATTCTGAGTTGATACCAAAGTTAAAAAACACAAAGATCATGATTTTTGCGACGGAAAATTCCACTTGATAAAACTCAGAATCATGGTCTGAATCATTCCCCTCAGTATTCGTTACGATGTCACTAACACCCTGTATAGGTGAATTTTCTGAGATGTGAACTATTGCGAACTTACAAGAAGCAGTGACGAGCCCCTGTCCGAGCCACGGTTTGGCGACTTCGTACACTACGTCCTTCTCCATCAGAGTGCTCGCGATGTACTGGCAATCCTCAGGGTCGGTTAACACTGAAATCATAATCCGTAAGGTTAATCCTGGAATACTTCGCCATTAGTTAGTGGGCTCTGTTTTCCGCATTTAGACTTTTTAAGATGGCCCATTATTCGCCATTAACAATTTGCCTCTGCTTCTAACATAATAAGTGTGTAAAAAGTGTGTGGAAATGCCTTAGTGCGCATTTTGTATAAGAACCCCCCCCCCCCCCCCCCACACACCCACACACACACACACTTTTTTACTACTGCACCTGCTAACAGATAACTACAATAACTCTACTGCTTCTTAAATTCTATAGCCACTTTACAAGCAATGTACATTTTACGTCATAGGCTGCAATTTTAACGATACTTTTTGTAAGATACTACATACATTTTCTTTTGATAAATAGCCGATCATACTGAGGTTTTTAGCTTTCCCGTGATAAGAAGGGATCTTCTTGCATGACAAGTAGTAGGTATGTGATTTTTTGCCCTGCAGGTTATTTATTATACACAAGACCATTTTAATAGACTCTCCGGAGCTCTGTGCGTCGTAAAGTTTGCGGACGAATGAAGTGCAAAGTTGTACCGTTGTACTTATGAACTATTTGCTCATAGGTACTTGTCTGGCGCGCGTTTCGCGCTCACTTGGTCCTTCCAACCTTTTTCTTATATTCCATGCACGTAACCTTTAGGACCTATAGGCTAAATAGTAACCCTGACATCAGGGTTGAGGATTAATTTCAGATCTCCATGCAATTTGTTGGATATGAAAAGTGGCTGCATGTTGTCTTTAGGTTGCTCGTGGCTTTGCCCACCCCATTAAAGATTGCAGACGTGAGTTTATGCATGTTGTATAATATAATTTAGGTTAGTCAGCAAAACCTGTTTTAAACATTTGAAGAATTTTAAACAGTTACCTTGAGATTATCAAGATTGTGACCCAAAATTTCAATTGTGTTTTCTAAAACCTGTTTCCGAAATCTTGAAAGGTGTAATGTCTATTTAAGGCAGTTTCGCGATACTTATACGGGTAAGCTACTGACCGTGAAGATATTACAAAAAAAAATTAGTTAACTTATCCGAAAACCATGGTCTACCTATGTTTGTCCGGAAAAATAACATGATTCCGTGTTTTAGGAAAAGGGAGTGGTCAGGGTTGAACCGTGTTAGACGCAAAGCGTTAAACGTTAAGGACGTTCCAACGTCTTTTTTTTATGAGGGGCTTTCCAGGCTCTGTTCACCAAAAACAATATAAGCAGATAGTGATTGAAGGTACAGCTTTAACGTGATAATTACCTATTTTCTCATTACTCGGGTACATAATTATTCCAAAATAAAATGTAATGGCGGAAGCATATGTAAAAATAATTGTTCCTTGATATTTGGATCACATTATGCATAGAATTAATTACGTTGCTACCTATATTACTTCTTGGTGCCTGGGCGCAACAAAAAGGGTCATCGCCCTCGTCCATCGTCGCATTTATACCCAAAATCAAAGATAAAAGATTATCCATGATTTAATTCATAATTCATAATCATTTATTCATTTTTTTTATTTATTTAGAAAGTTTATCGAAGAAAAATCTGTACAGCGCCATCTATATTGTTTTTAGGAACGTAGAAAGTGCCTCATTCCATGGTTGCATGGTACATGTAACGAATAAGTACGCACTTTCTTACGTACTTACTTAAGTAAATAGTACCGACTGCTTACCTAAGCTTTTACTCCGAAGCACAGAAACAAGTAACTGAACCCGTTCTACCTATGTTTTATACGCTCCTAGTTCGAAGGAATATACGTAATCAATATAATTTCACTTACTGTGAATCGTCCAATTTCCCAGCAAAATGGTACTGATTCCGCCATTTTGAAAGCTTTCGTGTGCCACCTCCTTTAGCCGTTTCCATACATCTGAAAATAAAAGTGCCTTATTAATGAGTTTTCTTTCACCGCTTCTTTTCTCGTGTGGTTTGTGAGGTGGATTACCAACCTCATCAACGCTGGTGTCCGGGTTAGTAGTAACCGGGACCAACGGCTTTGCGCTGAACACATTATAATCACTTTAGATAAGAAACAACAAACAAACGTGTATCCGAAACAAATTCGAATTTCGAATAAATATCATTGGATATTATTTGGATAATGCGACCTCGCAATGACACTGGCTGCTTTTATTTTTCCAATTTCTTTTTGTACTTTGGTCTTATCTGTCTAAAAGTAAGGTAATAAGCTCTTTTTACATAAGCTTTGCGCCTTTTTACTGCCAGGAACGTTCCCAGGGATGGCACATGACTGATATAAAGCTTAGCTTATTTATAAGTACTTACGTATTGTGTCCCCGATAAACATATGGGCGTGACCTATAATCGGCAGGGCACCGTGGAATATTGGCGGGCTGATTATATTCCTATTTTGAAAACCCCGCCATATTGAATTTAAAATAAAGTATGTAAATATTATAAAGAGCAGTATAGGAGTCAAAATCATAATTAATAAAAATAATAGTTTAATATTTATAATTCTTGTAAATTAGTCACCAGTTTTTTTTTTTGGAATGTTTTTTATTTGTTTTAAAAAGATACGATAAGAATTCGCTGAATTATTTTAAAACAGATTTTACGCGTAGGTAAGTAAGTAGTTTAATTGTTTACGTTCTTTTTGGTTTGAATAGGCAGAGAAACCGAAGTGGTAAGAATGATTACTTATGAGTAATTTTAAAAAAGTAAGTATTTTGTTTTATTCACAGCGAGTCGTAACGACCGAAAGCAAGTTACGTGAGTTGCGTAAGAGATTGGCGGACGTAATGGAAGGAGTTTTTAATAAATTAATTTTATATACCTTTGCATTTTTACTGCAACGTCCCTACCTATGACCTTTAAAAAATAAACACAAAACCTACCTACTGCTGTCTATCTGTGGCCATTGAGTAGTACTAGTACATACTAACATAACATTATTATTGCGTATGGCAGACAAATATCCTAACATAACATAAACTGCATATATACGTCCCACTGCTGGGCACAGCTCTCCCCTCAATCAACTGGAGGGGGCATGGAGCATAAGTACTCCACTATGCTGCTCCTCTGCGGGTTGGCGGACGTGATTTTATAACGGCGAATTGCCGGGACTAACGGCTTAACGTGCCCTCGGCATTAGCTGATTCTTAACGTGCCCTCGGCATTAGGTGATTGAAGCCTGAAAAGTCCTTACCAAACAAAGGACAGTCTCACAAAGTGATTTCGACAACATCCACACCGAGAATCGAACTCACTATCACACTACTAGATACTACTACTAATTGTATTGTTGTATGTACTAAGTAGTAACTATTTTTTTATTCTATGGTACATTCAGTTAGGTAAGCAATGTCTGTGGCCTTATACTTACATAATGATAATAAGGACAATTATTATTAGTAAGGACAATTTGTTCAGGTGGGGTTTCTCGGATGGCTCGGACTTAAAGTGCAAGTGCGGCACTGTTCCCCAAACGATGGAACATCTTACATCGTGTCCAGTGCCCGAACACCTGTACGCAGGAGGATCTGATGAGCGCTGCAGATAGCGCCATACTTGTTGCCAAGTTTTACCGAAGAAAAAGAGATGATAATAATAATTTATGACTATCTTCAGATTAATTATGTACTTATGACTCTGCCAACCCCTGTAGGAATTACGAGTGAGAGATGCATCCGTCTGCTGTTATAATTATCTATAGGTTTTCAAGCTACACGAAAAATTTACTTGTGGCCCTGCCCATCCCATTACGGATAATGGGCGTGAGTTGCGAGTGTTGCAACAGTTTTATTATGATCGCAGTAAACTGGTTTGCAAAAAATGACAAACAAAAATGTTTCTCAGAGCACCGGAAGCCAAAAAATCCTTCAATCTATGGTTTTTTCATTTTTTGGTAAAGCCGGGTTACCGGTTGAGTCAAATGTCTACGGACCCGCTGAAACTGGCTCTACCTACTTGGTTAGGAAATACAGTCCCGTAAACAATAGACCAAATGTAAATGGAAGTATTACTTAAAACTAATTTGATTAGGTACGTAAATTTAAAGAACATTATTTAAAAAAATCTATCCCATTCGGCTTTTTTATTTACTTACCTTTTTTGTATTATGTTCCTACAATTTATTCATGTATTTTTTTTCGGTTCTAGGTGGATAGTACCCTGTTACTCTAAAACAAAAATGGTTTCGAAAAGTTCGTGTGACGACCCACTTGAACTCAAGAACTTCCTTCCTCTACCTATACAGAATCACTAATAAACGTAACACTTTTTTGTCTATTCTAAAAATGTTCCTTAGTTAGATCCTCAGGTACAAGAATTACAATTCTCAGGTTAGATCAAATATTATGAACTTGTTTCAATGGTCAATCAATCATTCGCGCCAATCATCAATCAAACAAAAAGTTTAGTACATTTTTGATTAAAACACTGGTCACACCGACTGTCAGTCGTCACTGTCATTTTCGCACGCTCGGATCAGACGTCATCGTCTGTTTTTAGGGCAGGGAAATCGCGAGAAAACTAAATATTTCCCACGTTATTCTTTTACCCTCTACATTGACGATCATCAGAGATGTTCAGACTATGATTTTTTCCAGTATAACTGGCTTCATTCAGTGTTTATTTCGCGTGTAAAGTTGAGTGGTACTACAATGGCAAATAATCGGATTCCTTCTGGTCCGAACACTCCGGGAAGTCAACAAACGCCGACGCAACAAAGTATAAAGATCTTCATTCAGAGGGACTACTCTGAGGGGACTGCGGTGAAGTTCCAGACTAGATTTCCCCCTGAACTGGAAGACAGAGTGAGTGAAAGTGTCGTTTGCTATCAGCCTTGATAACGATGCGATCGGTAGATTAGTAAATCGCTGGTGATGAAACCTGGCTAATCTAGGATGTAATTTATTGCTTCTATGGTCTACTTTTGTATGTGTTTGTGGTTGTTATGTTGACATTGATCTTGGCTTAGTCAGAGGTCAATTCATCACCCAAACTAGTTAGATAAACATTTATTTAATAGGTATCTATTTATACAACTAACAGTTTAAGATGTATTTTAAACTTAGATACTTTGAATACTCTTATTTAACACACAAAAACACTAATTATAAAATAAAGTAATGTTCAAATTTTAATTATGTATTTACAGATAGATAGACAAACATTTGAATACACAATGGAGCGTCTGAATGAACACTTTGAGATGGCGGAGACGGCAGACTGCAGTACATACTGCGAAGGATGTCTAGCTTGCCTCACAGCATACTTCATATATATCTGCACGGAAACACATTACGAAAAGGTATACAAAACATACGTTTTTTAGTTTACATGGTTAAAACATGTAATATCAGGTTCATATTCCTGATTTTATAGAGGTCTTGCCTATATATATGAATTTTGTACCAAATGCTTGAGCCGAAGGGGCAACTAGACAAATGCAGTTTTGATAGTTAATCAGAAGACACACTTCACCTTCTTTGAGTAATAGTGTTTAAAACATGTTACTGATTGGTTCGTCATTACTTTCTTAGCCTTACACAATATGGCCAGTTCTAAACTATTAAGTCTTTGAGTTGTTTATTAAATAAATACTCAAAATTACGAATTCGACATGTTTATTGTGTGAGCTCACAGTCAGTAACAAATTACCCTCGAATTAGTGATAGAATGTAAATCAATCATTTTAGAACTACCTACACAATAACAATACACAACACCTTCCCCTTAAGTTATACTTAACTCCAAGATACAATAATTGTTCTCTTACTTAAGTAAAAATCAATATCTCAACTAACAATCATAAATTCACAGGGATAAGTGCTTAAAGAACAGATTAACAAAAACTTAAATTTACCTCTTACCCTTACCTAATCATTTAACCAAACAAATTAACATACAATTAAATAATCACTACTTATACCAATTCTTTAAACACCAATTATCTCTGCCCATTCTTCTGGTGGTGGTATGATAATCTCTTCTTGATCATAATCCTGACAACTGCCTTCAGCCTCTGCAGGAGGTCTGGTCTTGAGAAGCTGGTCAATGTGGCGGCGATATTTCATATCGTTGTCAGTGCTCACCTCATACAAGGCTGGGGCGAGCTCAGCTGTTATCAACCCACGTTGCCACTTCCTGTTCATATTGTACAGTCTGAATAACACATGATCACCAACTTTAAAACTTTTCTTTTTCACCTCATCTCCTTCCCTCTCAGCTGTTCGATCATTCCTCTTGTCTAAATCTGTGTCCTTATTACTTGTATCCAATTCCGGATGAAGTGCTGTGACAGCTGTTCGGAACTTCCGCCCATTTAGCATTTCAGCCGGAGTCTTACCTGTCACTGTGCTCGGTGCAGTTCGCATATGAAATAGCATTTTCGCTACTCGCTCTGACCAAGGCATATCAGATTGTTTCTTCAGCTTTAATTTAATGGTCTGTATCGTCCGTTCGGCTTGACCATTAGTGGATGGATGATATGGTGCTCCAGTAATGTGTCTTATAAAATTAGTTTGCATAAATTCCTTAAATTCAGTAGAAGTAAATGCTAGGCCATTATCTGATACAATGGTGTCAGGTAACCCATAATCAGCAAATATTTCCCTAAGAACTTCAATTACAGCTTTGCTTGACATAGATGTCATCATTTTCACTACAGGCCACTTGCTATAACCATCTACTAGCACAAAAAATGTCTTGCCCATGAATGGACCCATGAAGTCCACGTGAAGTCTTGACCATGGTTTTGTCACTATTGGCCAACTGTGTTCAGTAGCTGGTGGGTTATTCCTATTCGCTTGACATGCCTCACAATCAGCTGCTAATCTCTCAATATCAGTGTCTAGAGAAGGGTACCACAGATATGCTCGAGCTATCATTTTCATTTGCACTATCCCACTGTGTCCTTCGTGTAGCCTTTTAAGAACATGCCCCTGCAAACTCTTTGGAATGACAACTCTATTAGACCACAAAATACAGTCTTTACTTAGCGAGAGACAGTCTTTCCTTCTTTGAAACGGCACTACTGTTGTATCTACCGTATTCGGCCATCCATGTAACAAATACATTTTAACTTTCTTCAAAATCTGATCTTTATCTGTTTCTTTGGCGATTTTCTTTGATGTTACTCCTAGGGAGTCAGTCTGTTCTAATAGAAAAACATCTGCTTCTTCATCCTCAGGTTCTGTACAGGGAGTAGGCCATCTGCTCAAGCTGTCAGCATCTCCCATCTGCTTTCCTGGGCGGTATTGTAGTTTATAATCGAACGTGTTCATTGCCAGCGCCCATCTCAGCATTCTGGGTGATATCAGCTCCGGAATTGGTTTATCCCGCCCAAATATGCCCAGTAAAGGCTTGTGGTCGGTAAATATAACGAATTTTCGACCCACTAAATACTGCCTGAACTTCTTTAACCCAAACATGATTGCCAAGGCCTCTTTATCAATCTGGGCATACCGACGTTCATGAGGTTGTAGAGTTCTTGAGCTCATGAAGACAGGCCTTTCTGTACCATCCTCCAATTTGTGCACTAAAACGGCACCGACCCCTGTCTCACTGGCATCACATACCATATACAATTCTCTTTCTAAACTATAGTGCACAAGTGTCATATCACAAGTAAGCAAAGCCTTAGCGATATCAAAGGCTTGCTGCTCAACTCTGCTCCAATGCCACTCGACCTTCTCCTTTAAGAGCTTGTATAAAGGTTCTAAAACAACCGTTTTTTCCTTCAAGAATCGTTCATAAAAATTATATAACCCCAAAAATGCTTTCAGTTCTCTTTTATTCTTGGGTGCTGGTTTTTCTGAAATCTCTTTTACTTTTTCTTTAGATGGGTGTATCCCTGCTTCATCAATTTCATACCCTAAAAAGGTAATTCTTTTAGCAGCAAATACACATTTGGATTTGTTTAATTTTAATCCAACCTCATCTAACCGTTGTAGCACATATTCCACTCTCTGATTGTGTTGTTCCAATGTGCCACCACAAATGACCACATCGTCGAGCAGGCAAGCTACTCCATCAATTCCAGCTAGTAAAGAGGTCATCAGACGTTGGAATATTCCAGGTGCTGCATTCACACCATAAGCCAGGCGATTCATCTTCATCAATCCTAATGGTGTATTTAATGTAAGGAGCTCTGCTGTCTTTTCAGTGACTTTCAATTGGCTATATGCGTGTTTTAAATCCACCTTCGTGAATATTTTACCTCCGGCTAATGAGAAAAAGGCTTCATTCGCTGTCGGCAGAGGATAGTTGTCTGTCAAACATGATGCATTCACCGTACTCCTGTAATCTCCGCACAATCTCAATGATCCATCTGGTTTAGGAACGATCCTGAGAGGTGTAGCCCACCGTGAATGCTTAACAGGAGTAATGATGCCATCCGACATCATCCTTTTCAACTCTTCCTTCACTTTTTCCCGCAGCGGAAATGGTACTGGTCGTGAACGCAGAAACACAGGAGTTGCACCCTCCTTACAGTCAATATGTACTGGTGGTCCACTGTACTTGTCTAACTCATTGTTGAATAATTGTGGGAACCGCTTATCATAATCCGCCTCCTCTTCAGCAACCGAATTAATACCTTGCACTGAAATACCGAGCGCCTCAAACCAAGCACGTCCTAGTAACGCTGGCCCCTTTCCGCAGCTGACTATTAGGGGCAGCTTACTACTCTTGTGTTTATACGTCACATCAACTACAGTTTCGCCTCTGATTTTCAGCTCATCGTTAGTCCATGTAACCAACTTCTTGTTAAATGGTAGCAACGGCTCAGGAAACTCGCGTTCATGTTGTTTGTAGACGCTGTGCGGCAGGATGGAGCGCGCTGAGCCCGAGTCCACCTCCATCACTAGTGGCACGCCATTAATTGTCACTTCCACCATGAACGGCTTCACACGCGTTTCGCCACTCACTTCGTGAACGCCAAAATTGTCCTCATTAGCTTTTTCACTCTCAGACGATGACGACTGACAGTCACAACATGCATTCACACGTGATTTCTGTTGTTTGTTTACAACTTGATCACAGGCTGCTTTCGTATGTCCTTTTTTATGACATTTGTAGCAGGTTGCGTTCCGAAACCTACATATTTTGCCTTCGTGACTTTTAGCACAGTGCACACATCTCACATTGTTCGTGCTTGAGTTGGTCTTGGTACCGACTGCGTTCACCTCCATCGGCTCGCCTTTACTTGAACCTTCGGCGACATCACAATGGGATCTCCACAATATATTATTCCCTTCAAACTGATTTTGTTGAATAGATTCGTAATTAAGCGCCTGTTGTATTACTTCGTCATATGTCATGTTCTTCATTTTAATTTTTAACAGTTCCCTTTTTAAATTTTCTTCCCTTGCTCCGAGAATAAGTTGTTCTACGATTCTCCGCTCCAAATCTTTAAATTGACAACGAGAACTAATATCATGTAATGCAGCCACAAAACTTGTTATGGACTCATTAGGCTTTTGTTTTCTCTTGTAGAATTTTTCTGTTTCTAAAATTGGATGCGGCGTCGGCACAATAAACTTGTTAAGAACTTCAACTATTTCTTCAAATGACACTTCACTTGTCTTTTTGGGTGACAACAACGACACTATCAAGGCAAATGCTTCTTTACCACATTGAGACAAAAACAAGGCACGTTTCTGCACGCTTTCCAATGTCCCCGCAGCTTCTAACGCGAAGAACAGTTGCTCCCTATAGTTCTCCCATTTATCTTTGTGGGGATCGAACTTCCCGGGCATAACCACACTCGCGATACTTGCGAAAGCCATTTTCTTGTTTAAATCGTCGCCAATATTAAGTCTTTGAGTTGTTTATTAAATAAATACTCAAAATTACGAATTCGACATGTTTATTGTGTGAGCTCACAGTCAGTAACAAATTACCCTCGAATTAGTGATAGAATGTAAATCAATCATTTTAGAACTACCTACACAATAACAATACACAACATAAACTAAAATATATGGGTAAAAAGTTACTAAGATTTAGTTTAGTTGCATAGCTTCGGGGTTGTTCATTAATTACAGGAGGTAACTTGATTTATGTCCATTACTATGGACTTTGATACATGTTATTGTTACAAAGCATTTGTTGTATGAGTCATATTCTACTTAAAGTACTATGATGGTTTAGTAAAATTCAATGTACATAATAAAAACGAATAATTCAAATTAAATTTATTTATTTCGGTCCTTCATCCATACATGTTAGTAACAAACAATTTATACTTTAAATAGTACTGATGAATTTTTACAATAAGTAAATTTATTTTTTTCCAATATTTCAGCACTTACGGAAAGTATCAAAATTCATAGCGACACAGAACGAGAGGGTGTACAACCCTCGAGGGATACATATCACGGACCCCATCCTACGGGGGCTCAGAGTGATAGAGATCACGATAATAGATGTGCCCAACTGCCAGAGTCCTACAGGTAAAATGTTATAACTAGTTATAAGTGTAATTTCTTTGTTCCATAATATTATGAAATAGTTAAGTAAAGTTATGTCATGGCAGAATGCCGTAAGTTGTGTTTACTTTTCGTATCTGTGGTTTGATATATAAAAAGATTAGTTTGGTTTCCGATCTCAATGTGTTTGTATTCTATATATTATATTAGGGTAATGTTATAATTATAATGATTATGGATTTAAAACGAAAAAAGACTGCACATGGCTATGGGTGTAGACCATTACGTCGTATTTAAAGTCTGCGGGCCACTACGTCTACACATGTGGTGGAGACATAGACTATATACCAATTGGGGTGATCAGAGGTACATCCATCGTAAGACGATCTAAGTTCCCAAATCTCACCGAGCTGCGGGTCTAAAAAGGCCACATTGTTGCAATTCATCTAAGAATATTGCCTGTTGTCATTTGTTTGCATTGCGCAGATATTTTTATATGCGCAAATGTGAAATTTCGATATTGCTTTTTTAGATGAATTGCTTCGATGGGGCCTTTTTAACCCCCCTGTTACAGAAGTCTGCTATGCTATTACAGAATTGTATCTATAAAGGTACCTAAATTAACGTTTCTCTCTCTTTATTCAAGACTGCGCTCTTGTCGGTGGAGTAATCACCATTCCTCTCTTCTTCCCGCCAAAACCTTCACCTCCTGATACGACACGACCTGCACGTTCTCTTTTATTTGTTTCATAAATGTTCTCCTAGGTCTACGCCTTCTTCTCTTCCCTTTAATTTTTCCTTCTATGATGTTTTTACATTGTTTTAGGTTTACGCGATTATTATCATAATTAAACACGTAATAACGGGTTCTTACAGACTCCCGATATTTCGACACTGTTGTAAGTGCCATGATCACGGGATGACAGATGGATGACGGGATGGGTCATGTTATCCCGTGATCATGGTACTTGCAACAGTGTCAAAATATCGGGAGTCTCATATGCCTGCTTTAAAGGCGGTAAGAACCCGTTATTATGTGTTCTATGATGTTTGTTATAAATGAATCGTGAAATAAACGTTTATCTTATCTTATCTTATTTTCCAGGTAACTCCACAGTGTCACAAATCCGGCACACTTGACCACCACAGGAAAACCGGGAGTTTTTCATGTAACAATTACGGTACTGGTTCTAAAAACCAGATGATTTTTATATTATTTATTGTAATGTAATTGTAAAAGGTGCATGATTAGTGTATAGTGTAGTTGGGGTTTTGGAGCGTGCTATGTGAAACACCAAGCCATAGAGTTCAATTCATGAGACAGTGGTTCACTGTTATTTTTTACCTGTGTTGTCTACCAATCAAGGAAACAGTTCAAACTCGCGTACTCTTTATACACGAAATGTCAAGAAAAGAAGAGAGAAAAATAATTCCGCGTGGGTGGGTACGCGGAATAAATAATATTGCCAGATGGGGTCATCTGGCAATCTCGGATGCCCCTAAGGGGTACGCTTACCACTAATTCAAAATCACTTTCTAAGAACAAGACTAAAAATTTCTACGCGACTTTATGTGCTTAATTCTCTGTATTTATTATTTATTTTCTCCATAATGCTTTATTGTGGGTACTTTAACATATAAATGTAAGTTATATTTATTGATTCTTTCTTCTTAAATGCATTAGTTATCGTGTTCATAAGAGCCTCAAACACTTCAAAGAATACTTTTGTTCTGGTTCTCTCTTACTTATGGGACTTAAACATAGCTGGCAAGGAGTGGATGTATATTATACACCTCTGCCTACCCCTTCTGAGATACAGGCGTGATGCTATGATAGACTCTCTTACTTATTCAGTTCACATTTCACAGATTTGGGTCTAAAAGAACTTACATACGTCATTATTCACTTCTTTCGAGTTGATGTCAATTCGTTTAAAAGAAGAAGAAAAATTATATAAACATTGTTTTATTTTCGATTCCATTCGGGCAGGCAAAGGCAACTTCGCCCATACAGCCTGGTCTTTGGTCGTCTAATCATTTCTGATGACATTAGAAATGTCACGACGCTCCGTAATTCCGACTACGTAAGTACGACTACGCGATTCGTTTTATTCGAGTTATTGCGTTAAGAAAACCATTTAGGCATTACAATGTGCTGAACATGCACTTAAGCGCACCACACACCAAAAACTGCATGTTGTGAATCACACATCACATTTTATCGTAGACCTATATAAGTACGAGTGTTCTAATAGATAACACACCACATTAATAACAAATTTTGTGTTTTACAGCACTCATTATATGTTTTTGGTGTGTGGTACGACTTAGAAAGTTTGACAACAATCCTTTCTTAAATGGTTATAGAGAGACCGATTGGTGTATGATTGTAAGTGAGCGCAAAGCGTCAACTAGGTATAGACTTCGCTTGTAGAATGTTGTAGAGTAAACAGATGTGTTTGAAAAGTATCTGTTGGAAGACTATTTGCAACATCCAATACTTTGAATATATATATATTTATATATAGACCTATGAATATATATATATATTATACTATATATTTATATATAGACCTACAAGGAATGAAAATGTTTGGTATAGACATAAGCGAGTCACTACTCCGTAACTGTTTTTTCCATTTATGTTAGTGCAAAAGTATAAAAGTACGAAGTACCCTGGTTCGAAAATACAGTGTTTTGTATTTTGGAACTAGCGTAGGTACTTTTATACTTTTGCACTAATTTAAATCGAAATAACATAATTCGAACTTCCGTTACGGAGTCGCGACTCACACTGTCAATTCCATACATTTCCATTTTAGTTCGGTGAAAAGGCCTTTAGGCATATTCTGCTAAGGTGCTTTTTAGATACGTCTGAAGTACTCTACAAAGTTTTGACCTGGACTTAGGACTTCTAACATAAAAAAAATGACTTATGTATGTTTTTAAGTAACAAAGTAAGTGTAACTTTAAGTATTGGCAATATTTTCATTAAAACTTCACCTTATCTTATGCGCTAACGTAATTAAAATCTTTAATTTTCATGTAAACGTCAGTTGGCAGTTATAAGTAACATTTTAACATACCTATATAATGCAAAATAATATGCATTTATATCTTAAAAGTAATAAGTATTGACAAGGTTTTCCCATGATTTCACTCACTTTCAAACAGGGATGAGAAAAGAATTAACATATATTTTTTTAATCTAATAATTAATCGTCCAAGTGTTCTTCAATAAGTTAAAAATTACTTATAATCATCGTTCGAAAATGTATTTGAATGTGTGACATTATTTTCGGATTCATAAATTATTTTTTTTATTGTCGTCTTTATTGTAAAAAGAGATCGATCTTCAATAGATGTTATTAACTTGTAAGCTAAGTGTGAATAATTGTCTCAAAATTTTTCAACGACTGATTTTCGTGACGTTTCTATGAAAACTCTTTTTGCCAAAACATTCTTCCAATCAGTGGAGACATTTTATTATATTAATAGCTAGCGTAGTTAGTGGTATTGCACGTGATTGTAGAATTTGTTGGATGTTGGCAATACTGGCAATGGAAGAAAGTTAATATATGTACGTATAGTATAGAGTATTTATTATATTAACTTTAGTTTTACTTTTAGGTATTTATTTATTTATTTTTTGTTGCACCATCCCGCATCCAAGTTGTAAATGTTTGTTTCCTTTTGTTGGTTGCCTGGAAGAAATTGCTCTAGAGCAATAAGGCCGCCCAAATTGTACTGTATTCATGTGTTATGTCTGATTGTTGAAATTCTAGTTCTGTGCAATAAAGTATATTTGATTTGATTTGATTTGATTTGAAAGTACCTATCAATCAATAATAATTATTATTATTACATCATGCCTATTGCTATCGGTTTCTGGGTTGTATACCATCACCATCAATTCAAAATTATATTCAAGTAATTTGCTTCTATTGCCTTTGTTGCATGCATTCTTCTTCAAAAACATTATTTATACATAATAGCGTATTATGTTTTTCATTATGAACAATCGATTCTGTATGATTCTTAATTATTATTAAGGTCTGCATTTATTTAATCGTAATTTTTCATTATGCTTGTCTTGCTTAGGTAGTGTTTTATCTAGATAATAATTATATTATGTATTCTATTGCTACTTTTTTATCTGTTATTTTTAATTATGTATGTAGTAGATTTTATTCGCGGTCCAATAATTTTCTTAATTGTATTTTTTAGTTATAACCTGACCGTCCCATCCGTACCGTATGCCGCCTTACCAAGTAAGTGAGATTGACAGTGCGCGCACGATCTTTACTCCTTAGCGGCTTTCGGCCAATTAGAATAAAGTAAGACTCAGAGGGGGTGAGGTAAATCTAGCTCGGCGTCCGATACGAATTGGTGCGGGGCAGACAGTTGTCGTTGTATCGTGTATTGTATGCCGCAAGCACACCCCGGATACTGCATCTTTACCGTGTACCGCCTATACTAAGCCGCCTACCCCTACGTCTAAGTGCGAGCGAGAAAAACAGTCCGCGTTCCCTCTTACTCCTTTAGCGGCTTACGGTCATTTAGACTAAAGTAAGACTCAGAGGGGTTGAGGTAAATCTAGCTCGGCGCCAGACGCGAATTGGTGCGGGGCGGAGAATTGCCGTCTTATACGTAGTATTATTCTTTATTTTATGGCAATTCCTCAAAAAGTCCCATCAAAATTATTTACCATACCACAGGGGATCGTCAGGTTATATCATCAATGTCATAGTATTAATATTATTTAATAATATAATATTTTCATTTTTTAGATTATGATAAATCACGCTTTAATTTGTGGTTGTAGGTTTGAATCTGTGCATCTTAAAGAATAGTTTTTTTTTTAAGAATAACTATTATCTAACAAACGCAACGTTACTAAAATTACATATATTTTTGTCTCTTTCGTACTAAGTTCTATACCGTTAGTGCGAAAGGGGCAATTTTGTATTTTGTGCTAGGCAGGTGCCATTTTAATTAGTGTAACGTTTGTTAGACCATAACGACGAGGGCTTTTTTGTTGACTTATTAAATGCTTATACATACATCACACCTATTTCCCATTGGGGTAGGCAGAGAGAGATATGGAATTACATTTAATACAACTCTGACACACCACGTTCACTTCATCAAAGTAAAGTATATGCTGGTATTTTGCTTCAAAAACATTCTTGTTCAGAAGTTTTACCTTGAATTTGTAATAATTGTCTAATGAAGATGGAATTCATGGAATCCATGAAGAAAGGGAAACGTCAAACGTTGCCTGGATAAGAAATATATAACTGCCTACGTATCTGTTATCTTTTAAATGAAATGGTTCAGTTTTATTCGTTTTAAATAGCAATATTTGATGTAGTACTAAACAGCTTTTTAGATATTTCTTTGGGAATTTATTATGCTGTAAGTGTTTTTTAAACTAAAATTTTGATTATGTATTGTCGTACTTGTAGTTAAGGCATTTTGTGGTTGACTGAACATGGCACATGTAAATAATATTGCTGTTGGGCACTTCATGTAACATTGTGGCAATGCTCAATATTATAGTTTTTATGTGTGTGTATAAAATAATAATAAATATATGTCTTAAATGGCCCAGACAAGTAGGATACCCAATGAGAGACTTTAAAGGCATTTCCATCTATATTTTTTGGGAAACACAGCCTTTAAAGTCCCACATTGAAACTAAACGTCACCACTGTGTTATTTATATCAGTGTCGTCCAGTCAAAGTAAACGAAGAACAAGATATACGATCCTGACGACCCTATTACCGTAGCCACAGAAGCGGCCAATCAGCTCGCGACAACAAACACTTCAGGACCCCGATACCGACCCCGGTGTGGTCAACGATTTCCCGTATCCAGCGCTTATCGCTACTGACCCACGAGAGTCGATTATTTATTTCACATATAATCTTCTTAGACGAGGTCCTGAGCCGATGTTTGTGTCAAACTGGGCACCCTCAGGCCTTAAATTTTGTACCGGGTAAAAGCCCTCAGCGTTCCCTATTTGTCCCCATTTCTCATGCCATATGCGACAAGTCTACAATAAGTCACGTTGGAAAAAAAAAAAAACAAAGTAACGAGATCAAACTCGCGTAAGCAAGTATTTATTATTAGAGGACGCCACAGTAACAATACTAAAAGAGTAGGGAGAAAAAAATGAAACTTACACGAAATTAAAGTAAAAAGAACAGAAAAATAATAATAAAATACAAAATGTCCGTCGTAACAGTCATGTGGCGAGGTCCATTTATTGAGGTCAACATCCTCAATAAATGGACCTCGCTCAACATGGCCGCGGCGTGAGCCACGACGCTAGTATTCTGCGGACCTAGACTAGATGTCGTCGTTGATACGGCTGGCCAAAAGATTTCTATTTTTTCATTTGGAATTCCGCGTACCCCTTCAAACAAAGTCACGTACCCTTGGGGGGTACGCGTGCCATTAATTTGAATACACAAAAAATGTTATTTGAACGCGAAAAAATTTACATACTTATAAAGTAATTGATAAAATCATTAGAAAAATTGCGTACTATAAAGTAAAAAAGTGTATCATTGTTAATAGTTATTAGTGATTTAGTCATAATTTCATATTAACGTAAGTGTAGTTAGTACATAATGTAAAGATGCACAGAATATTGAAAAAAACTGATATTAGATAATGTGAAATTCCTAAATTTTAAATATCATAAATGTAACTTTAATGTTTAGGGTTAAGTTATAGATTATTGTAAAATTTATTATGACTTCTATTAAAATATTTAAAGATATTTCTTGGCTTTATTAACTTTACTTTGTATCTTGGTTTATTATCACTTGTAGTCTTGTGGTTCACCGGCGGCAGACGAGAAGCTACTGTTCGAAACCCCGGTGGTACAGCACTTGCACAAATGTTTTTTTTTTTTTTTTTTTTAATAAAATAGGGTCCCGTTTAACCATAATCTCACCTGATGGTGAGTGACGATTTCAAACAGACTAGTTTCCAACTAGGCAAATCAGTTACTTTTTAATAAACGTCAGAAGACGAAATTACAATGGAAGCAATTTGTATGAAACAGCACATTGAGAAAAACGTGATAAAATGTCGGGCTTATTATTACGTTTTTCTTAATATTCATAAGTAAGTTAAATAAAGTTAGTAATCAGAATTGCATAATTTATCTTGAAACGAATACACGACCCCATTATGTTACTACGCTTTCAACCCTAATGCTTCTGACTCTACTAAATCAGCACACTATTCTAAACTATATTCATAATTATCATAAGCTCATAACAATTATATAGTTCCCTTACGAAGCATAAAACAAGCGTAAACATAATTAAAACACAAACGGAACATGCTGTCCAACAGAACATAAATCAACAAAACATAAACTGTGTTGAACATTGTTTAGTTAGGGTACAGAATGTTACCTATTTATGTCATTTTGTATTGTTCTGTTACTTCGATTTAGTTGGGTCAAAGTGGTTTTATTTACAAGGGAGTTCCTATAAGGGAGTTCCAGGCCCGGATTGAGACTTGAAACAGGCTCGGGCATTTGAGAAACAATCGGCTCTCTCCGTGGAGAGGTGATAAACCAGGTAACCCCTTGCGTGACCTACCACCGCTGGTAAGATCGTTCAGCCGGCCCTACAGTCATGAGCAGTACCCACTTTAGGACTCTGTGGCACTAACATATTTGACATTTAGTGAGACTTACAGTTAAATTTGTCAAAAAAGTTAATGTGACATGATACCAAATTGTATACATATTAATGCTCGTGACCGTAAGCAGAAACTTGTCCGGAAGGCAAGGACAAGGGTACCTTAACCACGCCAAATTTGTCGAAATTACGTGATGACGCGGACGGATTGCTTATTTTTTAAATAATTATAGTAGAATAGACACATAGTCGGGTTTGTAACTTTAGTACGAATGTCAGTAGTTCGATGAATGCTTATTCGACTGAAATATTTTTCTGAACCCCTTTTTAACGAATGATCATTCTTCCGAGTCAATTTTGTATCGAACCCATCTTTTACCGACGAACGGTTGACCGAAGCATGAATCGAACAACTCACCAGTTGTCATTCGAACTAAAGTTACAGACCCAGAAGAAGTATTGACTTCTTCCCGACCAGCCGGTCGACAGCGACTGGCCCTCCGGGAGTCGGGTCCGACGGCCATTTGCCCGATCTACCCTAAAGCCAGTCCATGCCTGAGTAGGTACCACAAATACATGCATAGGTACATACGATATAATAATCAATGTCAAGGACAGTAAAGGAACTGCCTACGTTGAATGTTTTATTCTGCGTTTATTGTATCGTAGAAATTAACTACAGGATCGCATCTTTGCTGATAGATTGCTAAGTACGATTGAGTGGTAATTTGACTTCATCATCATCGTTCTTATAATATATAATAATAATAACATTATTGGACAAAAAAAATACATTTACATAAAATCAAAACTAGAACTAGAATTATGTGCTATTACAAACTAATAATATAAAAAATTGGACAGGGGTCCCCAAACTAGGCGGGTGCCTGTATCTTGGGGAACCAGTTAACAATTTGAAGCTTTATGTACTTAAATAAAAATAGAAATTCGAAAACAATGTATTATTTAAAATATATAGAAAGAGGTAAGTTGTACTTTATAATTAAAAGTAAAATTAAGTAAATATCAATCAATATAAATTTCAAAAACAAAAAGTTAAATAGAAAATGTTTTCGTTAGTTTTAGATGTCTTTATTTAGTAATCAGAATTTCATAATTTATCTTAAACCTAGTACACGACCCAATTACCTTTTATAAACGGCGAAAGACACACCAGCCAAAGTTACCTTTAGAACTGCTGAATAGACATCCCACACGAAAAGTTGCCCATTAATTATGGAAATGGATACAAAATTGCTGCGAGAACGTTACTTTGGGGCAAAATGCTGCTACAAGCTATTTTTATCGCCTCCGATGTAATGTATGTATAAAGGGGGCTGATGTAATTGCATAATCATTATACATACGCTATGAGATAGCTAAAAGGATTAACTTCTTTTGACGACATTGGGAGAACCAATGTTGGAGGCGGTGGCAGCTCCGGTAAATAAAACTCCTTTGAGATGGTGTTAACGTGGACTGTCATCATCATCGGCCGTACGACGCCCACTGCTGGGCATAGGCCTCCCCCAAGGATCTACACGACGATTGGTCCTGCGCTGCTCGCATCCAGCGGCTTCCCGCGACCTTCACCAGATCGTCGGTCCACCTTGTAGCGGGCCTACCCACTGAGCGTCGTCCGACACGTGGTCGCCACTCCAGAACCCTTCCGCCCCAGCGGCCATCGGTTCTCCTCGCTATGTGTCCTGCCCACTGTCACTCAATTTTCTCAGCTTTGCAATTCTCCGAGCTATGTCGGTGACTTTAGTTCTCCTGCGGATCTCCTCATTTCTGATTCGATCGAGCAGGGAAATACCGAGTATAGCTCTCTCCATTGCCCGCTGAGCGACACCGAGCCTCCTCACGAGACCCATAGTAAGCGGCCACGTCTCACTGCCGTAGGTCATCACTGGCAACACGCACTGGTAATGAACTAAAACTAGGATATTATTTATATAAGTTAAACAGACAAGAAAAACATGCCTCGTCGGCAAAGTCTATGGCGTAAGTCCAGTAATATTGCCAGAGCAAATAATATTAGAGTAAACAATATGTGGCTTTGATGTTGCCAACACTGCTTTCCAAGTGAAAAGGGAGTACTTATGTAGACTAGGGGTGGAATAAAAATAAACTTGCTTTACAAGTCAGTCGATTACATAAGATTACTAAATCTTTTAAGGGGCAATGTATACGTTTTTACAATAAGATTCCCATTGACATTCAGAATTTGCCTTTCAACTGTTTAAAGACAGTAGTTAAACAAAAACTTTACAAAAAAGGTTATTATAAAGTTAGTGATTATTTAGATGATATGAATGCATGGGATTAACTGTCTGAGAACTGATATTAGGCAGCTAAATTACTCAATTGTACTTATACCAATATTTTATGTTTATTTTTTTAAAGAACGTCTATGGCCCTGTGCCGAGGTTTTTCTTGCAGCTTCTTTTCCCCGGCTATACAGGTTGTGAGAAGCTGCAGTAGTTTTAGGCGGATGAGACGTTCGTTATGTAAAATTGACGATTCAAAGTGTAACTATGTTACCTACTGAATAAAGATATTTTTGAATTTGAATTGAATATTAATAAACTAATCTCAGCTAACGGCCTCTGTGGTATCCACTGGGTTGAGGGTTGCGAGTTGGGCTCACGATCCGGAGGTCCCGGGGTCGAATCCCGGTGACATATTATCACACAAATCACTTCGTGATCCCTAGTTTGGTTAGGACGTTACAGGCTGATTACCTATGTCCAAAAGTAAGATGAACCGTGCTTCGGAAGGCACTGCTTACTAATATAAGTAAGGCAAAAAGCTACGGCAGGGGCCTTTGGCGGCTCAAAAAGAAGATCTCAGCTGAGACTGCCCTCAAGATCATGCTCAAGTTCCTGTTTTTATATAACAACTGTTTACATTTCATTTCTATTTATTTATTTAGATAACCAACAGCTTACAAAACAGAAAATTTAACAAAGTGTTTAACAAACCAACTTAAGCTACCCTATATAAGTTATGCAGATACAAAGCCACCTTGTTGTCGTTATGAGCAAACTTTTAGCTAGACACCACGTAAAGTACATAATTTTAAAGGAACTGGAAGTTAAAATGGCCACATCGAATCAATTCATCTAAGAAAGCAATATTGCAATTTGACATACGACATTAAAGCTACATAACTTAAAATAACGTTAGGATGTGTCTGCAGGATTTAATAATTGATTATAGACTGAAGGTTGCTGTGATTATTTTAGTAATTTGTGTTGATGTGAGTTTATACTTTGGTAAGTACGCTTATAAATTGGTATTTCATCATAACATACTTTACTATTGTATCGCAAGCTTTTCTTCTTATCTAGCCTGAAGTGACACACTGCTTGACAAAGGCAAAGCTATTACAGTAACAAAAATCAATTCTAACATTTAACCCACAAAGTGTTCAATAAAGAAAATAATTGTCCATTTACCCGTCCCAGTTTGATCTCCGTTACTCTGGGTCTCCAAGACATAAACATAAGGTTTATGGGGTCTAATTACATCGTGTTATTACATCGGTAGGCTCTCGGGGTCGTTCTTGTAACGTGACATGGTTTAATTCACGAGAGTTAAGGGATTTGGAATGATGGAAAATAATTTTGGTACAATGTGGGTAGTTAAATACCTACCCGACCGGGGGCGACCCGTGGTAGTCCAGTTGGTAGAACGCCTGCCTCTCACTTCGAGGTCGCAGGTTCTAGGAGACAGGTCTAAATGATTGTCGAATTTGTTTTACAATTCACGTTTGGATTATAAATGATTAATCACGTGCTCAGCGGTATTTTAATTATTAATTAATTAAATTTTTAAACACATCGGTGAACATTGTAGTTAGGTGCCTAATGTATTTCTTGTCCATGAAAAGGCATAAAATCTCATGTCCAGACCATACTAAACCATAACGTCTATGACATAAACCACATCATAAGCGAAATATAACTTAGGTGGCTATTTTATAAAAAGCCGTGACATCTCTCTTCTTCCGCTTAAGACAACCATCATAGTTTTAGTCGGGGGTCTGGGTAAGATGGCGATCCTATATTTATTTAGGGAATACTGCAAGAAAGGCAATAAAGTACGCAATTTACTCTGTTAATGTGATGGTGTTTGAGTGTCTTTTTGCATACTGGCAATTTTATACATGATCTTGAGTACAAACTTAATGTTACTTAGGTACTTATCTACACTGTTTGAAAACGAAATACTTAGTACTAACTTACAATTGAATGCGTAGAAACAAGCAACATAACAGCAGGATAACTGCCATAATAGGTAATAACTTCCATAAAAAGCACATCGTATGAAGTCAGACAGTTTTTTTAGTCAGACAGGCAGTCGCTTCTGTGTAAAACCGGACCTGTCAAATTTTCAGGTTAGGCGGACCCAACAAAACCGCAAGGGGCGGGGGGGGGGCTAGTTAATTTACGTTGTAAATTAAACATCACAGGAACCCGTCGCAAATTGTAAAAGTTGTTACGTTTATTAAAATGGAAGATTCCGTTTCAAATTATTTTTTTTTCATTAAACTGCGAAATGTTAAAGGAAAGAGTAAGAAATGTGAAATGAGGTAGCAGTAGGGCTGCGCGTTGAAATTAAAGAGTTCTTTAGAGCTGCGTTGGCACAATTACGATTTCAAATTGAAGATGACTTATAAGAAAATCCAGGGCTTATGCGGAATCAGAAACATAACGGACGGGGTGTGAAGCATACTCCACCACGCTGCTCCAATCCGCGTTGGTAGAGCTCACTGACTGAAATCCCAATTCGGCTAGTTAGAGGCGCATCCAACACAAACTGAACAAGTACCCACGCGTCACCTAGCTTTCTTGATAGTGTTAGACTAGCGTGATAGATGAGCCGTACATACAAATACATACATACATAAACTCACGCCTATTTCCCACCAGGTTAAGCAGAGACTATAGCATTCCATTTGCTTCGATCCTGACACACTTCTCTTGCTTCTTCCACATTCATCAATCGCTTCATACACGCACGCCAGAGTAGACATCTCCAATTTGGTCAATGAGATGAGCCGTATTCCATCTATAATTTCAAGCCAATCGTGCCAGTGAAAATTGCACGTAAGATAAACAGGTATGTAAAGGGATGTATTGCGAAACGGACATTTTCCGAAAGGGACATTTTGCGAAAGGGACATTCTGCGAAAGGGACATTCTGCGAAAGGGGCATTTTGCAAAAGGGACATGCGACGAAAGGGTATATAGGTATGTTAATGGATGTATTGCGAAACGGACATTTTCCGAAAGGGACATTTTGCGAAAGGGCCATTCTGCGAAAGGGACATTCTGCGAAAGGGGCATTTTGCAAAAGGGACATTATGCGACATATAGGTATGTAAAGGGATGTATTGCGAAACGGACATTTTCCGAAAGGGACATTTTGCGAAAGGGACATTCTGCGAAAGGGGCATTCTGCGAAAGGGGCATTTTGCAAAAGGGACATTATGCGACGAAAGGAAGATAAACTAATTACCCATTGGTAAGTCCGGTACCAGGTTCGAACCGGCGCTCCCCGTTTGAGAAACGCCGGTGACACAGAACACAGCGACTTCATAGATACCTAGACAAATGATAAGATATTTACAAGAAAAGGGTAAATCCGCAGTGCGTCTAGTCATCCGAAGGCGAAAGGGTAAGCAGGGGTAAGGTCATAAAGTGCCTCTGCGCACTATCCAAGATGTAACCTATAAAATATCGCAAGCCCCTGTCCAGACGCCGCGGAATATACGAGTATCCAAACCACATAGCGGTAGTAGATAGTTTTATATTACACGGATTCAGATGCAAGCAAAACCTCTCACACTAAGTATACTATATTTTTGATACCGTCAACTACTCGACTTGTTATGGCGACAGGTTACTATAGTACATACATACGTAAACTCACGCCCGTAATCCCTAATGGGGTGGGCAGAGCCACAAGTAATTTAGTAAAAGTAATTTATTTTTTTAAAGAACGTCTAGGGCCCTGTGCCGAGGTTTTTCTTGCAGTTTCTTTTCCTATCGCCCATAACATTAGTCCATCATGTTAGAGGACACAATCCCTTTGTCGGTTTTTACGACATGCCCGGGAAGACAAGCAGCTGAACGTGTTCTATGTTTTTTATTTGCTCCCAGAACAGCATAGAAGCATATTCCTATAATTTTATTATACCTACATCAATGCATGCAATAGTAACCTGGAAGGGAGAATTTTTGAAAGCCTCTATCTGTATGTTAAAACATAGGTATATTTTTATATTTTTTTTGTAGTGTTGGCTACGAATAAGGGCAGATACAAATACCGCGAGGCACGACCCCCCACGCTATTCCATATGTTAAACGTGCGTATTGTAATATACAATTACCGTCCTTTTATCGTTAAAAATAAAATGCGTATAGAATAAAAAAAACTGCTCTACATGTCAGTCAACTGCATAATCGCACTCATAATACGTTCGATATATAAAAAATGACGATTCAAAGAACAACTATGTGACTTATTTAATAAAGATATTTTTGAATTTAAATTACTAAATTAAAATGAAATACCTTGGTATAAAGTTGACATAATAGGTTCTTCGGTTTGATTCAACCCTAATGAAATAAGAAGGCCAAGAAGAATCCTATATAGTTCTCCTCTGAGAAATAGCTGTTTATTTTAAAATACTGCCTCTGCTATTCCAATGTCGGTAAGGTTTTCATTTATAACAGAAATTTAATTCCAAGACTATTTTCTTTTCTTTAATTGCCAAGAGAAACTTGCTTTATTTATATTCATGTCTGTTTAATATAATTTAATGGACTTTCCCTCTGTCTCTGTGTTCAGCGATTCTTTGCTGGATGGAGAGTTAAGGAAAAATCTAGAATGGATTCAGGAAAAGATATTTATTATCCCGATGAATATTAACTATTATTAATTAAGTTATTATACTAATATGGTGTGTAATGGTTAACACTTTCGTCCCGGTTTGATAAGAGCTGCGGGTTCAAGGCTAAGATTTTTTTTCCATTTAACTTGCTCTTTGTGCTGCTACATACTGGATAAATGTAACTGCTGTGAAATTCTGAATATACTTATACAGGGTGTTAGTGACATCGTAACAAAAACTTTGAGGGGTGATTGAGGCCATGATTCTGAGATGATATCAAGTGGAATTTTCCGTCGGAAAAGTATGGAATTGAAAATAATTAAAAAAAAACACAAAAATTTTCAGGAATATTCAGACTGAAAATTCCACTTGATATCAACTCAGAATCATGGTCTGAACCATCCCCCTCAGTATTCGTTACGGTGTCACTAACACCCATACCTACTTGTATGGCTACCGTATGTACTTGTGTGGGGTGTAAGTGACATCGTAACGAATACTGAGGGGGATGATTCAGCTGATTATTCTGAGTTAATAGCAGGGGGATGATTCAGACCATGATTCTGAGTTAATGTCAAGTGGAATTTTCCGTCGTAAAATTCATGTTTTTTTTAGTTTCTTTTTTAATTATATTCAATTTTACTTTTGAAAATTCCACTTGATATCAACTCGGAATCATGGCTTGAATCATCCCTCAAAGTTTTCGTTACGATGTCATTAACACCCACATCATATATATAATATGACTTGTAGCTTTGTATAATACCTACCAATATACTTATTATATATAACAATGATAAACAATATGCAAAATAAGGGACAGGACACAAATTGCGTCCAGTTCTCGCAATTAATTCAACTCTCTTGTTTATTTTGACCGCTTGTCCGTATTAATTCAGTTTAATATAATTTATTGTTAGGATTTGTGTTGAGTGTGTCTGTGAAATTAAGGATTTCCATAATAATAAAATAGTTACTCCACTGAGACCACAGGGACCACGGAGGCGGTGTCCAGTAAGGGTTACAGGCGTGCGTTATATCCAGTAATGAATAGTGTTTGTGTACTATAAGGGTTCATAATTCTGGAAAATTCTAGTTTTAGATAGTAAGGAAATTCAGGAATAGAAATAAAAAAGCAGTCTGTTTCGTTGCTTTTTAACAAAATACGTTACAGTCATCGATTATATATAAGTATCATCGACGTATAGATTATGTATAAGATCATGTATAAGTATGCAAATACAATAAATATTTTCTTCAGGGATTCAAGAAACATCATCATCATCATTATCAGCCCATTAACGTCCCCACTGCTGGGGCACGGGCGTTCCCTATGGATAGATAGGGAGATCGGGCCTTAAACCATCACGCGGGCCTAGTGCGGATTGATGGTTATTAACGACTGCTAATGCAGCCGGAACCAACGGCTTAACGTGCCTTCCGAAGCACGGAGTAGCTCGAGATGAAAACTTTCTTTTTGTGGTGACCCATCCTATGACCGGCCTTTGCGAAAGTTGCTTAACTTCTACAATCGCAGACCGAGCGCGTTTACCACTGCGCCACCGAGCTCCTCGAGAAACATACTTTTTACTTTTACAAAAAATCTCTGAATATCAATTTCAATCACTAGTTATGTCTTTGTTGGTCTGTATGTGGGACATATAACGAAAACGGGATATTACTTTATTGTCTTTCACTTCTTTTATTTCTCCTGTCTAGTCAATACATCCTATTAAAAAATAACTTCCATCCCTTCTTTAGACAAGAAAATAAATATCTGGGGGGTTAAAATGGCCACATCGAAGCAATTTATCTATTCAAATGTCAAATAGCAATATTGCTTTCTTAGATGAATTGCTTTAATGTGGCCATTTTAACCCCCCTGTAGTCCCCCCTCCCATTCATCACCATTCCTTATTCCATAAACAATCAAATTCCCATTCATTATGTCAATAGCGTTGTCTTTTACTTTGTATGTTACGTTTCGTTCTACTCACTTTCTTACAGGTATATTCAATAAAACATGGTTCACTAAATAAATTCTTCTGCGAGATGAATATGCACGGATCAAGAAGTTTATGTTCTATCTTCGTTAGTGATAATAACGTCGTAGGTACTCGTGTGTGACACTCTACCCATGGTATAAGAAAACCAGGTATGCTCAAAAGTGACAGCTAACTTTTCAAGGTTAGCCCAGCTGACGTCATCCCACTCTGCATTGCCATTTCGTAAAAAATAAATTACCCCCGACTAATGTTTTTATATATACTTTGCAAGAAAATTTTGAACTTTTAGTAAAAGATTTACTTACAGTTTTAATGATTTTTATTTATATGACAAGTAATATTATTTACATACATTAATCACTTATTTTTCAATAATAAAATTTACGTTCTTGGAATGTTGGAGACACCAATTTATTGGTAACACTTACGTCATCAATGAGCTATATCATCAGTCATCAATGGCGGCTTGTCATAGGATTGAGCATACCTGGTCTTCTTATACAATGACTCTACCGAAGAAGGCGTGAAGTTTGCTTGTTAGTCGATGCTGAGATATCCTCTACTTATTGATGCATGTTTTAAACTGTTAGTTGTTTAGCTGTTAGTGGCTGTTAGCTTGTTAGCTATTAGTAGTTAGTTGTTGTATATCTAGACAGCTAGCTAGCTAGATTTTGGTTACGGATATTATTGTTTTAAAGAATTTCAAAAGTAAAATACAAATAGGTAATAAAGTGGTTTTATTTATAACGACAAGTTATACTCCTTACAAAAGTTTTGATGTTTATGTAGAGGTATGACCGTACACATAATAAACAAGAATATTGGTACTTTTACACAAAAGTTGCCTGGAGAAAGTTACTTCTAAATGTGCTGCCTTTGTCTGTATGTGGTTGTCCTTTTACGCCTTAGCGCAATAAGGATCCTTGGTATTGTATTCGAGAATAATATTTTCGCAGGCGATCACCCCTAGTCATTTCCTGGCAGCGTGGACACAGCGGAAAGTTCCTTCCGGTGCCTCGTTAACGTTAACGTTACTGTTATCACGTACCATGGGTAGCAGGATATCTTCATTATACAGGTAGGCACTGTACGTGACTTACATTGCCTGAAAAAGTTTCTGTGAAAAACAATGTTTGCTTGACGAAGCGGATAATCTGTCACAATTCGATTACCACGGCGTCTAATACTACGGCTCTCTTAAACATCACTAAGTATTTGCTTCTAGCTTCACTTCTATGCTGTTTTTTATAAATTCGTCGTGTCTTATTAAGTGTATTTTTAAATGAATTTTGTCTTTATAGCACGTACTTGTGCTTAGGGAAACTCACAAAGATACTTTTATTTTGTCTTTTTTAATTTCTTTTTCTGAGTGTATTTTTTTAGATTTACATTAAATTAATAATCCGACACTAACAACTGCAAATCACACTCTAAAGAGCCTTGTCATTAACTGGGCACGAATTCTGGAAACTATTCGTGTTCCGCCTTTATTGACACTTATCTTGATTTATTTCATCATCATCAATTTAAGAGCCACGCTCTTGTCGTTGTAGCATTTTTCTGTAAAATACTCTCCATGCTACTTTTTTAGGGAAAAAATAGTGTTGTGTGGAGGGGTATAATCTTCGCCTTCCCCTTCGAGGAGATATGGGAGTGATGCTATATATTTCTATCTCTCTCTCTTTATTTAAGAGCTGCGCTCTTGTCGGTGGAGTAATCGCCATTTCTCTCTTCTTCCCGCCAAATCCTTCACCCTTCTCCCTTCTTCTTTCTTTATATTTATAATAGTTTAAATTATATAATCGTCTCAGAAGTTTTGCTAACTTCTGACGTGTCGCAACCTAATAAGGATTATGAAGGAGAAGTATGTTTCGTTTACTAAGAGAGATGTTAATGTCTATGTGTGAGATGCCTTTTACAGATAAGCCCACCTTTTTTGTTTCTCTTGTTAATTTCACTGATCTGTATACATTAAAGAGATGTTAACGATCTCCCATACATCATCAGGGTCTTTTCAAAAGACCCCTTTCATAGAATAATCGTGTCCGAAGATTGATGAGTTTAAATTGTAAAGATAACCTCAATCTTGAGTGATCACACTTGCGTTTTGGGGACGAATTTAAACTCACAATGGAATTCCATAGTCTCTGCTTACCCCGGGAAATAGGCGTGAGTTTATGTACGTATGTATGTTGAATTAATCACTAAATTAAATAAACGTTAGTGAACACAGCCCTAGAAAGCTTGAAAACTATTTTTGATCTGTCATTTCCGTAGTATTTTTTAAATAGCTTCTCATTTTAAAATGTGCTGAGACGTCAGAAGTCTCAACTGGAGTTTTAAGACTACCCTCATTAGACTTGAACCGTACAGCCTTTCAACGTCGACCTACGTCTGAAAAACGTCACCTTATTAGGATTTAAGTTGCCATTTTCCATGTTTTTTAAAAGTTTATAGAAATAAAACCATTTTTAGTATGAATAACATGAGTAACTGGTATCTTATGGTTGACTACGGGATCTGCGTACCTTGTTGGACATTACGGACGTAACTTTACGTATTCGCGAGTTTAGACAAAACTAAAAAAAACATGGTTTGTTGTAAATATAAGTATAAAGTAACAAATTATAGGCGTGAAAACAAACAAAATATATTCTGTTCCCACTAAACGGGAAACTTATCCGCGACGGTACATTCGGGATTCTCAAATTGCCCCTCTATTTAGTCCACCTTTATTTAGTACGAAACACTACAAATTCGTATTTCGAATGTTTCGTATTCCAGTACCTAGTTAGGCGAGTCACGTAAATACCGGTGTCACGTTACGCCCTCTTTGTGACAAAGTCAGGGATGTGCTACGGCGTAGTCGCATGCCACATGTCTGGCAAAATTCGCAGCGCGTAGTAGGCGTAGCATTACCGCTACGAAATTGGGTATTTCGGCTGATATTTTCTGTAATTAAATGCGTTGTAAAGAGATAACTAACATACGTACAAAAACTGTCGCCAGTGATCCCAAATGGGGTTGGCAGAGCACCAAATTATTAGAAGAGACCTTGCAGCCACTTTTGATACGACAACTTCCTAGCATAGGCACACCCCGAACACTATACAAAAATAACATTCTTACCGCAAAAGTGCGAGCGGGACACACAATTTACGGGCGCCTTCTTATTCTTAGCGGCTTACGGTTCTTTAGACTGAAGTAAGACTCAGAGGGGGTGAGGTTAGAGGGGGTTGGCGCCCGATACGAATTGGAGCGGGGCGGTGTGTTACCGTACTATAGGTATACGTATACTATTATACTTTATTCTATGATATGGGTGAACCATTTAAAAAGGACTCAATTAGGTTTTTGACTGGGTCAAAGATAAATAAAAAAATGCTCATCTAGAAACAGAAGCTAGTCTGCAAAACATAGGCCGTATACAGAAAGAAAGCTGGAAACTTATAAGCGCTTACCGGCGCTTGACAGCGCTGGTCCGTTCTACACAAAGGAAGCAGGTTGTTTATTAATTTTAAATGGCAGCGCCCAGCGCAGACCAGCGCATGTTGAAGCTTGTCGGAACTTGTCGGCACCGTTCAGTGCTTATCGGCGCGCATTCATATATTCACCAGCGCTGTCACGCGCTGGTAAGCGCTTATAAGTTTCCAGCTTTCTTTCTGTATACGGCCATACATAAATAAACTCACGCCTATTTGCCACCGAGGTAAGTAGAGACTATAGAATTAGCCAGTCTTAGACAATCAAAAATCAATCTCATTTTACTTTTCGAGTTATTTTAAAATTTTAATTTTGTATTAAATAACTATGAGTACGACGTTTGACTGCTTTTATTGATGGCGTCATACAAACAGTATTGCCATACAAACTCGACGTTTCGTAAAAAGTATCTCATTTGACAAGGTTGTCAAGTAGCCTAATACTCTATCGTTTTTCAAGATATCCCTGGGAAGATAAGCAAATACGCGTTCGATGGTTTTACTCGCTCACACTTTATATTTTACCAATATCGATCACTCTTGGTATCCTGAATGAGGATGCAGAGCATTGTTCGGGTTGATGGATTATCCACAACAAAAGAAAGAAAATCGGCTAAATTCTCAAACGTCTGGTTGACCGCAGACATTGAAATGGTTCAGTCTTTCGGAAAAGCTTTCATGTGATTTGACCCTTACGGTCTTAATGCCCAAAGTCATTTGAAAATCCCATTGTAAGTTTGGGTCGCAGGAGGCCCGAAGTGCAAACATAAACAAACTATCCAAGCATGCGTGGTAAAGTGCTTGATGCAAGGTGAAGGAAAACATCGCGAGATCCACATTCTCGTGAGATGCATTTTCAGAGGTATGTGACCTAACTTGTAGGGCTGGCTTTTCCTTTCGCAGGTTGGAAGATCAGACAGGCACTCGCTTCTGTAAAAAACCGGACCTGTCAAATCTTCAGGTTAGGTAAGCGGACCCTTTGAAAAACGGGATAATGCTAGGGAGATGATGACTATAGCAACATGTTAATTCAATAAGCTGACCGAACAAAAATTGCGGGCACGATTCGGCGTTGTTTCATTTAATTTTAATTTTAACTCTCGCATCTCGGCTTCGGGCCCTCTGTATGTCATTAGCTTTAGACAAGTGACATGAAATCCACATGTCGCCTCTCATCTAAAGTTGTCCCAGATCCTGACGAGCGCCTCATTACACAAGCTCGTTTAAAACGTGACAAGAACTGTGACCTCCTTAAGGTTTTATAACGACTGTCTTGTAACTACGAGGTCTTTTTGTCGTCTTAATTAGGTATTTATCTATTTATTTATTTATTATTAGGGAGATCAACAGCATTCACTTACAGTCTAATCCTTAAATTAGTAACACAAAGCCAATTATAGATCCCCACAAATAGTTGACAGCATAG
This sequence comes from Pectinophora gossypiella, assembly GCF_024362695.1. Classification (NCBI taxonomy): domain Eukaryota; kingdom Metazoa; phylum Arthropoda; class Insecta; order Lepidoptera; family Gelechiidae; genus Pectinophora; species Pectinophora gossypiella. The sequence continues at coordinate 3,499,006 of NC_065425.1, read as the reverse complement.
AAGTAATGGTGCATCACAGCAGTACGTACAAACACACAATTTTTTTTCTTGCAGCTTCTTTTCCCCGGCTATTCAGGTTGTGAGAAGCTGTAGTAGTTTTAGACGGATGAGACGTCGTCCGTTATGTAAAAATTGACGATTCAAAGTGGAACTATGAACTACTGAATAAAGATATTTTTGAATTTGAATTGAATATAAATTATACATAAGATAAGTTCCGGTAGGTATACCTGCCGATGAGGGACTTTCCAGGCTACGTTTATAATAGATGGCGTTGTGCAGCTTTACTGTGATAATTACCTATTTCTTCATTACTCAGGTACATAATTATTCCAAAATACAATATAATGCCAGAAGCATGTGTAAATATAATCGTTGCTTGATATTTGGAACACAATGGCCCCGATTCCTGCAGACACCGCCTAATTTTATTTTAAGTTATATCCGTCATTTTCATATCCGTCGAAAAGGAAAGGGACGGATGATTCACAGCTCTTAATTTTAGGAAGAATGAGTAAATGAATGAATAACCCGGGCGAATCAAAAGGTACCTCGCTGGTATGCAATCCGTTTGACGTGCTGTCTACTTAACTGTGACGGGTTATTGACGGATGTAAAATTTTTAGACGGTTGGTTTAGATTTGTGCTTAAAATTGATGTGTGTTCCATTAATTTTATGCTTGTCGATTACCCGTCCCTTTCCTTTTCGGCGGATAAGAAAATGACAGATATAACTTAAAATAAAATTAGATGGTATTTACAGGAATTAGCACCATTATGTATCTAGAATTATGTTGGTATCTACCTATATTGCTTCCCTTAATATTGATCAGAATGACAATGGGTGGAAGATGTCATTGTTCCTGGGTGTAATAAAAAGGATCATTATTTATACCCAAAAACAAAGATAAAAGATGCATATGTCTGTTATCCCTAAAGTAGGAAGGGTAAATTAAGGAAAATCTGCACAGCGCCATCTATATTGTTTTTGAGGAACGTAGTGGAAAGTCCTTCGTTAAGGACGCACACAGTCTCGTGCCGAGATTTTTCTTACAGCTTTTTTCCCCGGCTATACTAAGTTTTAGGCGGATGAAAAGTTCGTTGTATATATGTATAATGACGATTCAGAGTGTAACTTATGTTACTTACTGAATAAAAAAGAAAATTTGAATTAAGAAAGAAAATATCCAGTTTATTCCGACATTTGTCAGGAGTAGAGTTCCTTAGCTTTCGATCCGAAACTGTTCGTACTGGCAACCATCTCTAACTCATTCTAAACGACTGTTCAAAAACCACGTCTATCGGCCGATATCATGATAACTTTGTAATGTCTTCTGTAAAGTTCCAGCGCAAATCTGTGCGCAACTTCAGATCGCTCTATCGGTAAACTTTGCCGAAATCTTCTGCGTGGAATATAATACAGGGTGTTAGTGACATCGTAACGAATACTGAGGGGGATGATTCAGACCATGATTCTGAGAAAATTAATGATTTTTTTAGTTTTTTTTTTTCAATTATATTCTTTTGCGATGGAAAATTCCAGTTGATATTAACGAAGAATAATGAGCCGAATCATCCCTCTCAGTATTCATTACGATGTCGCTAACACCCCAATATAAGTACACACAGGTAGCCATACAAGTAGGTATGGATGTTAGTGACACCGTAACGAATACTGACGGGGATACATTGTGTTAAGTTCGGGTTCTTACCGCGTTTAAATGGGGATATGAGACTCCCGATATTTCGACACTGTTGCAAGTGCCATGATCACGGGATGACTGATGAGCTTGTAGTGGAATATCGGGAGTCTCATATCCCCATTTAAACGCGGTAAGAACCCGTTATTATTGTGTTTTAATTACTGACGGGGATGGTTCAGACCATGATTCTGAGTTGATGTCAAGTGGATTTTTCAGTCGGAAAATTCATGTATTTTTTTGTTTTATTTTTTTTAATTATTTTCAGTTCCATACTTTTGCTACGGTAATCTCGGGTTGGCGCCGTCAAATATACCGACTTAACTTAACTCTGCGGGCTAGGTTCCCCAAAAATAATATAGATGGCTCTATCTTGATTTTAATCAAGATATTATTATAGATATAGACGTCGTAATTAAATTACCCGAAATCAATTAGTAAGGCGTAATTAATTAGTAAGTAGTTATTACATGAGCCATGTCAGGGGCTTTTGGCGGCTTAATAATAACCCTGACACCAGGGTTGATGAGGTTGGTATTCCACCTCACAACCCACATGATAAGAGAGAGAGAGATTAAATTACCTATTTTCTCATTATTCGAGTAGGTAAATAATTATTCAAAAATACAATGGAATGGCAGAAGCAAGTATAAAAATAATTGTTGAGTGATATTTGGATCACATTACGTATATGTATGGAAATGTGTTGCTACCCATATTGCTTCTCGAAGATGTAATTGTGATTGGGTGAAAAGGGTCTTTATTTATACCCAAGGAAAATCTTTACAGCGCCATCTGTAGTGTTTTTGAGGAACGTAGCTTGGAAAGTCGCTCATTCCTTTTGGTAAAGAATTTAAAAGTCAAGGTGCAAGCAACCCATTAATCAGAAAATTTACGCAAGATGTCGTTAAAATTCTTGTACAAATTCCATCGAAATCGTCAAACTTTCAGACTGTGTACGGTCACGAACATTAATATGTATATACTTTGGTACCATGTCACATTAACTTTTTTGACAAATTCAACTGTAAGTCTCACTAAATGTCAAAATATGTTAGTGCGACAGAGTCCTAAAGTAGGTACTTACATTAATTGCTCATGACTGTACTTTTAACTTTCACTCCTATTTGGAGTTTGATAGCCAAAGAAAAACGCATCAATTGATCAAAAGCTATGCTGGCGTTTGAAAATGATGTATCAAGATTATAATTACGGCCACTGTGTTGTAATAAATATAGACACCTTGTGTATCAAAAAGCCAAGAAAGCCTAATATGGATTTGATGAACCTTATGAATCTTATGATGACAAAAGGTCATATCGCCCATGACAAATTGTCTTCGCTCAAAACGACACAGACGATAAGAAGAAGAAGAAGAATTTAAATTACGATCGTATAAACCCTTTTAAATGTATAATTACTAGGTCATCATCAATTTAAGAGCCACGCTCTTGTCGGTGTAGCATTTTCCATTCCAGTCTATCAAAGGCCAATTCCTTGACATCCCTATAAGACACGACGTTAACCTTTTCTTTAATCTGTTCCATGTAAGCTCTTCTTGGTCTTCCCCTTCCTCTCTTTCCTTTTATGATGTTTTTAATAAATTCGTCGTATCTTATTTGGGTGTCCAATCATCTTGCCTCTTCTGTCTACTACTACTACTCTTCTGATTACTAGATAATAATACAAAAAAAAAATAACGAAAAGACAGGCTTCGTAAAAAAATAGTTATTAACAGTCAATCACAAAGCACAGCCAGACACACATCAGACAGCCAGCCAGGCAGGACAGCCAGGGTTGATGAGGGTATTCCATCTCACAACCCACACGATAAGAAGAAGAGAACAGTCAATGAAATCCACACAAGCTTCGCCAAAAATATTTACACTTCTTGAAAATAACTTAAACTGACCGAACCCACCAACTAATAGGTACTCATCTTAAGATTATATTGTAAACCCTACTTAAAGATAATGTTCTTCTATCTTTCTTTAATATTTAATGAGGATAATCACTCTCATTTAAATATTAATGACTAAAGCATGAGCTTAACAACGAACTCCTGTCTTTGAAGATTAATTATAGGTATTATATACAGTAAAGGTTACCAATAAAGCTGCCTTTTGGAAATAATTTTCTTTTTCATTGTTATACTAAGCCGATTACACGATACCGCGCCGACGCGGTTGGCGGTGAACCGGTCGACATTTTGTTTTATTGTAGATTTGCCGCAGATGGCGTCAACTACTTGGCCGGACAAATGGGGAGCGCCGTGTGTAATCCGCTGATGCCTAACGCGAACAGTGCCTCGCCGCGCGGTGCACCGCTACAAAATCCGCGTCATGTGAGAATAGCCGAAGCTTATCGTGTACTATGCTTTTGCAGAATTTCTACTTGACTAGAGATAAGTGGCGACAGCGAAAAACCATTTTCATTTCTTTCAATTAAGAAAATAACGCTTCTTCCTTGAAATTTTGCCAAAGACTTTCAATATTTATAGAGCAGAATAATACGAGTTGGTAGGTAAACTACTTGTAAAATGAATTAAAGCACATAATAACGGGTTCTTACCGCGTTTAAATGGGGTTCAGATGGTTCCGAACATTCCGATATCAAAAACATAAACAAGCGGCAAAGAAAGAGGGTCTAGACAGATATGTCTGCCCGTAGAAAATTATGGATCTACCTACTCCACTCCAATCTCATCAGTCATCCCGTGATCATGGCACTTGCAACAGTGTCGAAATATCGGGAGTCTCATATCCCCATTTAAACGCGGTAAGAACCCGTTATTATGTGCTTTAATTATGATAATAATTGTAAAATGAAATTTGTTTTCTCGTTATTTTGTAAATATTTTTAGGGTCATGACTGTATTCCCACCATTATTGATTGGCCACCTGATACGACACGATTCATTTATAACAAACATTATAGAAGGAAAAATTTAAGGGAAGAGTGAAAGGGGTAGACCTAGGATAACATTTATGAAACAAATAAAAGAGATGATGCAGGTCGTGTCGTATCGGGAGGTGAAGGTTTTGGCGGGAAGAAGAGAGGAATGGCGATTACTCCACCGACAAGAGCGCAGCTCTTAAATAGAGAGAGAGAGAGACTATATTCCGATCTGGAGTAGACTAAGGTAACAAACATCATTGTATGATGAACTAAGTTCGCGTATTACCTACTGATGTACTTAGTAATGTAATGAACGACAGACAATTGTACTCGCTAACCTACATTCATTCAAATTCAAAATTCAAAAATATCTTTATTCAGTAGTTAACATAGTTACACTTCGAATCGTCAATTTTGTACATAACTAACGTCTCATCCGCCTAAAATTACTGCAGCTTCTCACAACCTGTATAGCCGGCGAAAAGAAGCTGCAAGAAAAACCTCGGCACAGGGCCCTAGACGTTCTTTTTAAAAAAATAAACATAAAAAATATTTCAATTTAATTTATTAATAATTTAGGCTTAAGTAAATTAAAAGTAAATACACTTAAGTAAAGTGTATTTGTTATCACGGCGATACGGCTTAACACCAAGATGGTAGCTGATGCCTATAGTCTATTTTAGGCATCAGCTGAAATTATTATTTTGTAACTTGCTCCTTACTTATTTTGTAACTTCAAAATTACTTATCGTGTTTCTGGGGGACCGGAGGGACGACGACATTAACTTAACTTGTAAAGATATAATAAAAAACTTAACATTAAAAAAAATCGTCAATTGTCTTCCAACGGCCACTTAAAGAACTACAGAATACGAACGAACAACCTTTTTTTTCTTCTTTTTTATATTTTCACTGTCTACCCTGATAGCAGTTATGAGCGTGATTCTGTATATATAAACCAGTAAGTTATGACATTATTTGCATTTTAATAAACGTAGTTTACTTAAATGTTTGAAATAAGTAACAAGGGATCATAGAGTTCGGACATCGCTCAAACCTGCCCAGCTCTTATAGGACATGCCGTGAAGATAAATGGGTTAGTAAACCGAGAAAGTCGTTCCGAAATAAGTGTCTCGAGCTAATTCTCCTATGAATGAAACATTGGTTGGCTCTGATCAAAAACAGTGGGAGTCTTAAGACGTCATAGACTAAATAAATGTTGCAGACGCGACAAATGTTTCATATTTAGGGTACGTTTTATATATAGCCTCTGTGAGACGTATCTTTATTAAACCGCATTTACAATTTATACAATTTATTTGGATTATTTATTGTACATACAAAACAAAGAATAACAGAAGTGCAACTAAAGGGCGAACTTGCCTCTAGAAGGGATGTCTACCAAGCACCTACAACTATTTGTTTTGTGTGCAATACTTTCAAACTGCATAAATTCGATTAAAATTAAGGTATACTAATTGGGTAGTTTCCTAGGTCAAAAATAAATTATAAAATTCTGATTACTAAATAAAGACAGATCTAAAGGTAACAATTTTTTTTTTGTGTTTTGCTATTTAACTTATTTATGAATTGTAATAAAGAAAAATTTAATAATAAGTTCGACATTTTATCACGTTTTTCTTTGACGTCACAGGCTGTTTTTAATTAATTTTCGTATTTTAACGTTTAGTAAAAAGTCACTAATTTGACTAGTTGGAAACTACCGTATTGTACTTACATACATAAAGTCACTCCCTTCATACATACATACATAAAGTCACGCTTAATTCCCACCGGGATGAGCAGAGATTATGGAATTTCATTTGCTTTGATCCTGACATACTTCTCTTGCTTCCTTAAGATTAGTCAATCGTTACATGAATGTGAGTCCTCCACATTCATTTAATTTAGTCCCATATTTGATCAAATTTTTCGTCAGGCGTTTTTTTCTGTACCTCGTTATCGTAATCCTACTTTCGTTCATTCGCTCTAAACGTGCTTGTGAAATGTAAACATTCTGAATTGTATACTTAATATGCAGGTTGTTAGTGACATCGTAATGAAAACTTTCAATTTTCAATAGTAAAAGTTACTTGAAAATTAAAAAAAAAATCATGAATTTTGCGACGGAAAATAAAATTGAACTTGATATTAACTCAGAATCATGGTCTGAATTATCCCCCTCTGTATTCGTTACCATGTCACTAACACCCTGTATATTTAATATATTATTTATATAGTTTGTTTTTATTTTAACTCGCTTATTTGAGAAAGATATTTAATGATGACAGAGTAAATATACATCTGTAGTTGTAATATATGATTGCAGTAAGTAGGTAGTGTATCATTGCTTCTAAATTATATACGAGTAATTATATAATCTGAACTGACCTGTAGATTTGATTAGGTCCGGTTTTTTACAGAAGCGACTACCTATCTGACCTTCCAATCCGAAGGGAAAACCAACCCAATACAGGTTAGGTCACATACCTCCAAAAACACATTTCTGGGGGTTTCTTCACGATGTTCTTCTTCACCTCTGAGCACGTGACAATCATTTAAAATCCAAACATGATTGGTAGAAATAGTTATAGAGCATTAAGAGCGCCAATTGTGCTGTGTTATTTCTTGTGTATGTTTTAAATTTGTTAAGTGTATGCGTGTGCCATAAAGCATTATTTGTTTCGGTTTCGAAAACAAATCGAAAATCGTTAGTTCAGGCCCGTGTTTATGCCGGATTTGAAACTGCGACCTCACAATACGAGTGAAGCGTTCTTCCAACTATATTACCACGACTTACTACATCTCTACATTGTAATAACCCTATTTAATATCAGTTTATTAGTAAACTTAATAATTATTTAAATATCCTTCTTATCAAGCACATGCTTATGTTTACAGAGTTTATCTTTTAACATACACAAAGATAAAAGTTGTGTCAAAAGAGCATTGTACAATAATACGCAAAACTGGAGGAAGGTCCGATAATAATGTGTGTTTTATTGTAGCAATAATAATAATATTATGTAATAATTATCTTAGTTTATAGAGGTCAACAACCATAGTTTTCCTCTTAATTTATGCCCATTTTGCTATAGTAATAGATTATTTATTTTAGTGTAAGTTATCACCGAAAATATTAGGATATGTTTTATTTTTATCTAATGACAGTTCCTGTAGTAATGGTCTTTTTAGGGTTCCGTTTTTGCCATTTGGATACGGTATATACGGTATATTATATTTTTGGTGATTATACTTATGGATTCGTCATGTCTGTCTGTCCGTCGTAGGTCACAGCCACTTTTTTCCGAAACTATAAGAGCTGTTGAGCCTTGGTAAATAGGTATATTCTGTGAACCGCATTAACTTTTCACACAAAAGTAGAAAAAAACAATAAATTTTAGGAGTTACCCATACTTGGAACTGAAACTCAAAATTTTTTTTCATCAAAACCCATACGTGTGGGGCATCTATGGATAGGTCTTCAAAAATGATATTGAGGTTTCTAATATCACTAATATCATTTTTTCGTAACTGAATAGTTTGCGCGAGAGATTCTTCCAAACTGATAAAATGTGACACCCCCTCTGTAACTTCTAAAATAACAGAATTATAAAATTAAAAAAAATATATATATATTATTATACATTACCATGCAAACATCCACTTAAAATTGGTTTGAACGAGATTTATGAAGTAGTTTTTTTAATGCGTTATTAATCGTAAACCGCAATTCACCTTTCATTCATCAATCAACTTAAATCTATATCTACAGGGTGTAAAAAAACGAGCGATAATACTGAAGAACGTGGTTCTGACCATGAAACTGAACAACTTTTTCCAAGGAACATGGATCGAAATATTAAAAAAAAAATTGTCTCCCATACTAAATGAGCGATCAGCTGATACGGTTTGTATGAGGAGATGAATAAAATACACAATATTAAAATATCGATCAACAAACTACAAGAACTTTTATAATATGTTACTTGCTGCTACGGAACCCTTCATGGGCGAGCCCGACTAGCACTTGGCCGCTTTTTTGCTCTGCGTTAGCAACAGTGTCTCGGTTATTTATAGTTTGTCTATTTTTATTATTTTGTATTTTAATAGTGCGTTATTTTTACAGAAAATTTATCTTTTTATTTCCATGTTTCGGTGATAAGTAGAGTCGCAGGGATTCGTATTTGTATTACGTTAGTGCGTTATTTTTACACAAAAATAAAATAAAATTAAACACTCTTAGGTATTTGTGTCGTACATGTACTAATAAAAAAAAAATCTCTAGTAGATATTTTACACTTATATATATATGAAGTTAACTTACTTATAACTTATATATTAAGTACCGTATATATTAAGTATCTAGGTTTAAGTACACAGTTTTGTGTTAATTTACCTTATTGCATAATTTGCTGTATTGCACCGTCCTCGACTTCAATATTTAGCAAGCCCTTTCATCCTAAGACTGCCTGGAAGAAATTGCTATTTAGCAATAAGGCCGCCGATAGTGCTTATCTTGTCACTTTTGTAATTGTTTTAAATGCTGTGTTTATGCGTGAAATAAATCTCCCTATCCATCCATAGGGAAGGCCCGTGCCCCAGCAGTGGGGACGTTAATGGGCTGATGATGATGATACATGAAATAAAACGTTTTTTGTATTGTGTTGTATTTGTATTTTGCTCTCTTTTCGTGCAATATGTCACTTATTCCCAGGTTTGCTGGACGAAAAGTTAAAAATCAAGCCGCTCTTTGATTTGTCTAGTTTGTAAAAAGATAATATACCTATACAGGATTATAAACTTTAACTTACACTTAATACTCAACAACGCATGCGCCGGACATGCAATACAGAATTAACAAGTCATGAAGGTACCAAACTGAAGTTACAAACGAAACAATCAAGGTCGGTAACAACATCTCAGTAAAATACGCCTAATCCTTTAGGCAAATAACCACGCATTGCGTGTCCGCTCCACATAAGTCTACTTAATCTATGTAACAACCCGCTGCGTGCCTGGGCGGGCGGCAGCGGGGCGCGGGGGGCGTGATTGGCCCAGAGCTCACCTCAAACCTTCAGTCCGATCGCGACCGCGATGGCACGCGCACGTCTTACGTCCCATCGCTGACTTCCGCGCGCTAAAAGCAACCAATAAAATAAAATCGTGTGTGAAAATACCCCGGCAGTGTTTTGTTTTTGCTGCTAACCCTGTGACGTCACTGGAGCTTTGAATTTTTTGAGATTTGACCGAAGGATCTACGCAAGGAGATTTTTTTCAGAAACAGTAAGTATTAAGGTACATTGTGTTTGCTTTTAGTAAGTATTGCTTACCAAAATGTTGCTTTGTTTGCTGTTGGTAAACAGTCGTCTGGCTTCGTGATTATTGAATTTAAACAATAACATTAGAACGTCCGTGATAGTCCGGCTTCTTAGAGCTATTATGAGTCTTATGGCTTTAGTAATACAGCGACGTTTACGGTCGGTGAATCACATTTTTCACCGGATTATTGACGACGACAGGGACGCCGATTGTTTTTTCTATCCCGAAGTGTTTTCCATAAATCGGCAATGTGTAGACTCACAGGGAATAACGTTTGTCGGAATAACAAAATAAAACTGCGCCAAAAAAAAACTTGAAACGTTTGAAAAAGGAATGGAAATGACAGCTGTCACTCGTGTCATAATAAAGATAAAATAAAAATCAATCAACTCGCGACATGTGACTTTGGGTTGATAAATGTATTTATCATAGAGTGTAGGTACATTTATTTGATCACCAGTTATGTATTGCTAGCTAATAGTTTGAGTAACAAGCTGAATATACAAAGGAAATATCAATTTGTTCATTGTTATTATGAGACAAGGCATACATATCACGCGTTCCCATTGGGGTAGGCAGGGACCACGGAATTCCGCAAATACAATGGTTTGTAAATATCGTGGTTCCGAAATACCACGATATTGACACACCACTTATGCTTCTTAAACTCTCAACCAAAGTCATGCATGCGCACTGTTTTAAACGACCTGATCCTGAGGTCCCGGGTTCCATTCCCGGTGGGGAAATATTACAAAAATTACTTTGTGGTCCCTAGTTTGGTTAGGAAATTACTGGCTGATCACCTGATTGTCCGAAAGTAAGATGGTCCGTGCTTCAGAAGGCACGTTAAGCCATTGGTCCCGGTTACTACTTACTGGTGTAAGTAAGTAGTCGTTATATGAGCCATGTCAGGGGTCTTTGGCGGCTCAATAGTAACCCTGACACCAGGGTTGATGAGGTCGGTACTCCACCTCACAACTCACACGTTAGAAGAAGACTGTTTTAAAGTACAACAATACAATGACAAAATTTACCTACTTATGGTAGGTATGTTGCTTAAGTTATAAAATACCTACTTTTTTATTTTTTGATCGTAGACGAGTTGATAACCAGTATCATTGATGTATATGGTGCTGATTTCAGTACAGACCATATAATTTTGTTAGTTATACCTGTCATTTTCTTATCCGCATATAGAAAAGGAAAGGGACGGGTAATCGACAGGCATAAAATTTATAGAACACACCAATTGGATTTTGGAAGATTGGCTCACGTGAAAGTTAGGCACCTTACCCGACAGAATCAAGTTGACAGCACACGTCAAACGGTTTGTATACTATCGAGATGTCTTTTTGATTCGCCCGGGCTATTCATTCATTCGTTCATTCATTTTAAAAATTAACAGTTGTCAATCATACGTTCCTTTTCGGCGGATAAGAAAATGACAATAAAATTGGGAGGTGTCTGCTGGAATCGGGCCAATATGTTACTATTGTGCACGTATTCCTTAGAATAGTTGCTAAATGGGTATCACATAGATACCAATCAATCAATTGCATGATAAATAAACAATATTGATTGTAATTTTGATAAGGGAACCTTTGGTCAACAAAAATAATATACTTATAGGTAGTTAGGAAACAGACAATAACTTAAAAAGTACACGTAATCCTCGCTTATGTAGAAATCATGTAAGCGCCTTTTTGAAAAATTACATTCTCATGTGAACATCATGTGTATGTGTGTTCTGTGTGTGTATGTGTTATGTGAGTGTGTGTGTTTACATTGTGGTGTGATTTTTGTTAACAAAACCTTGCAATAGACACGCTATTTGCTAGTTTTAATCCAGGTAAAAAATTGTGGTCCAAATTTTTTCCCGGATCACAAATTGGTTGAACGAAAACCAGGATAAATTGAAGAAAATAACATCAGAATGTGATTTTCACTACAAGGCAAAGATATAATGGACTTCAGGCGGTTTTATTGCTTACAATCCATCCAGGTAACCGTAAGAGGAATTGACACAATTTGTTTTAGAGCTGAATGGCGCGTCTGGCTTTTGATTGATCACAAAGAAATACAGATCGGCAAGATGTTTCTGAAAGAAATAAATGACTTTTTTCTCTTATATGACTGTGTTTTCATCACGTAAAAAAAAATTGCCCCGTAATGAATTGTCACGTAAAATGCCCTGATGCCGGGCAGCAGCGGTACCAGTACTGGTTGGAGCCCGAGGAAATGGATTCCGGTAGGGCTTTAGCTAGAACATCACCGATTGAGATATTGGTCGGTGTACTGCGGAACGGAAGACGATTGGGGCAACCACCGTTCTACACGCCCTATCTATGGAGTAATGAAGGCGATTACTCTACCGACAAGAGCGCAGCTCTTAAATAATGAGAGAGAGAAAAAGAAATTAACACGTACTTTACCTTATAGTGAAAACCACATTAAGCGCCTTATTGAAAAATTACATTCGCATGTCATTTTTGTTAACAAAAGTTAGTAATAATCGAGCTAGTTTCAATATAGGTAATAAATTGTTGTCTAAATCTTACCCGGAATGAAAAAAGTTGAAAGAAATCGAGGTTTGGTTGAAGAAAATCATATAAGAATATGTTTTTTGAAACAGATTGTTCCTTACGTAGTTTTTACGGTGAACTTTGGCAGCGATGTATACAGGGTGTTAATGAAATCGTAACGAATACTGAGGAGCATGATTCAGACCATGATTCTGAGTTGATATCAAGTGGATTTTTCTGTCGGAAAATTCATGAAAATTTTAGTGTTTTATAAAATTATTTTCCCTTCAATACTTTTCCGACGGAAAATTCCACTTGATATCAATTTAGAATCATAGCCTGAATCATCCATCAAAGTTTGTTATCGTCACTAAGCCGACGCCTTACCGAACCTAACCTAACCTGTATTCCACTGGCTTTCCCTTCGCGGATTGAAAGACCAGGGGTCTGTTTAATAAAACTTATAATTGTAAATTACAATGACAATTTGATGTACATTGCAGTGTGTGATCACGAATATTTTAGCAGTTTCATATTAGCCACGTAATGAACACCAAATTGTCGTTGTAATTTACAATTGTTAGTTTTATGAAACAGGCCCCAGTCAGACAGTTGCTTCCGTAAAAAACGGACCTGTCAAATATCAGGTTAGGCAAGAGGACCCTGTGAAATCGGGATATAGCCTAGGGAGATGAAAGAGCATTTAAATAAAATAGTAAGAAAGTATTTATAATTAGAGGACCCCACAGTAACAATACAAAAACATTAAGAAAAAAAAAACATTTTTTTAGTTAGTTTTATAAATGTATGGTTTGTATCATGCATATATTTAATTGGTAAACAAATTTAAATTAGGTAGGTATATTATGTTTTAAGTATGTAATTTGTGAACAGTGGTGACTCAGTCGATATGTCACGTTTTGCTCGAAAGGTCATAGGCTCGCTCTCGGGTTAGTCAAGTTTTTGAAGCTATTTTTGAATGAATAAACGTTTTATTAGAATCTTTGCAGGCCAGGAAGATGACCCATTTTTTTTTGTTTGTTAAAGTAACCTTTCATGTTAAGTACTACTATACAGGGTGTTAGTGACATCGTAACGTATACTGAGGGGGATGATTCAGACCATGATTCTGAGTTAATATCAAGTGGAATTTTCCGTCGCAAAATTCATGTTTTTTAAATTATTTTCAATTCAATACTTACATTTGCGATACCTTCCCTTTTTATCCGACTACGAATGGCTAAAACGACCAAATAGAAGGGCTATAATAGTTTTACCAGTCTATGTATGTTCCACCACAGGAACTATTAATGCGTTAGTAGATTTTAATGAATGAGTTATCAATCAATTCGTTATATAATCTGGAAAAATAATAAAGTATAGGTATCTTGATACATACATACAAACAAACACGCCTAATCCCCAGCGGGGTAAGCAGAGACTGGAATTTTGCTTCGATCTTGACGCACTTATATTGTTCCCATATTTATAATAACTTAAGAAAATTCCTAATTGAGAAAAGTTTTTACACACTGCAAAAGTTTTTCTTAAATGATAAATAGACTGTAAGTGTTGTAGATTTTGTTATTAATAGTTTTTAAGATTTTCATAGTTATTTTTTGATTAATTTTGTTTAATGTTAAGTACTTGTATTTATTATTTTTTGTATTTCTGGCTTAATTTAGTTTCTTGTTATTTTTGCTTGTTTTTTCTACAATAATAAAATATATTTGGTACTATAATATGTATAACAACTGTTTACCATAAGGTGTGCTATAAATACTTTGACTTTATTAATTTATAATTTATTGCATGTCACAAACATAATTAAGGTGGAACATAGATAGAAGGCACATGTGACGCCCTGCAAGGGCACGATTATATAAAAGAGGCGACATGAGGTGCCTTATTATAATTAACACATTAGATGCCACGTTAATTTGACCAATATTTACTGTTCAAGCCATTTCACATATACATAGTAGACGATTTCATAGATATGTACACAAAATATTTTTTTGTTTTGAAAGGTACTTTTCGAAAAATACGGTTTTTTTTAAATGCGGTCACCGGTGGGCGCCGTGGCCCATAGATTGTAAATTCATTGCAATAGGCCACGCGGATCACAGTGCCGGTCACTGCATACTCTTCACCACTTCGAAAGACGGTAAAATGGTACCGGAAACTGGCTTGTGAATTATTGCTCAATACGGCGATGGTAAACGCAATGGTTCTGTACAAAATGACAACCAAAAAAAATATTTCAGTTGTTCAATTCCGAAAAGAAATTGTGAAACATTTCGTCGAAACCGGAACGGGAAGCGAAGCTCTCGTTGCAATTTCCCGCCCAAGACGTCTAAAGCACGAGCTGAAAACCAAAGATGGGCCAGCCCGCATAACACGTAGGTGGTGTCAAGGTTGTTATAAAGCCAATACGCAAAATTTGGGCAGGAAGATTGCAAAAAATAAAACAAAAAAAGTAACCACTTTTTGTCCTGACTGTCCTTTGAAGCCACATTATTGCTTGATGTGTTTCAACAAGAAACATCGCTACTTGTAGTTATTGCACTGATTTATTATTATTATTTTGTTACACGTATTTCGATTATAATGCATAGAAAAGAATATTGTATGTTAAATTTTTTTGTTGATTTCCAAAAAAAATGTTAGAAGGTTACATTTTTTATTTCATTATTTTCAGTTAATTTTATAAGAGAATAAAGACTTTAATTAAAAGTATGATTATTTGACATTTTTGGTTTCTTATTTAATATAATTATAATAATAAATGTGACATACAAAAAAAACCAAAATTTTTCTTCTACTCACCATATTTTCGAACATAACTCAAAAACTTAGAAAAATAACTCGGAACCAAGCAGTAAGCAATGTTCCTGGGCGCCGCGCGGGTCATATTGCGTGTAAAAACGCAGTATACGCGTGACCGGCGACGCTTAGCGAACGTCCAAACATTGGTCTACCTTGCCGGTCACCGGTGACCCCCATGGCCTCATTGAAATCACATAGTGCCGGTCACCGGTGACCCCCATGGCATCTAATGTGTTAAATAAGATATTATATAAGTATCATAACATTAAGTAGGTAATTAGGTAACTAAATTATTATAATTCCTCTACACTCTACATTCATCACGTTTCATACACGAACGCCGGTATTTAATGGCTGTAAAACGACTAAATAAAATAGTTCTTTTATTTAAATGGTTTATGGACATAGATATCATTTGAAAGATTTAAAAGCCAATGAATATGAGATTCGAAACGTTATATTTTTTTCCAGAAATGAAATAAAAATAATAAAAAATAAATCGTACTTTTCAGTGCCAATTTTTTTTTGAGTTCAAGTTTTTGGAACTTATTAAAAACTAGGAATTCGTAAGATGATAACAAACATACAATCGCGCCTATGTTTCCGAACGGGTAGACAGAGGTGTTAAGTATACATATCCATTCCTCACCAGCTATGTTTCAGGACCCCGATACCGACCCCGCCGGCGTGGTCGACGATTTCCCTCAATCGGCGCTTATCGCTATCGACCCACTAGGGTCGATTAATTCTTTCAAATATTTTTCCTCTCAGACGACGCCCTGAGCCAAGGTTCGCGCCCAACTGGGCACCCTCAGGCTTGTACCGGGTGAGAGCCCAGTTAATGCCATCTGCGGCAAATAAGTCACGTCAAAAAAAAGCCAGCTATGCACCAGGGATTCGTATAAATTAATAAACATTGGTAAATCAGTTATTGTAAGTATTAAGTTTACGTAGAATCTGCGGTTGGGATTTCTACGGAAAAACACAATTATAACGTTATCGGAGCTTCGCCATTCATTGTGTGTAGGTACTTACTTTGTAATTATTTAATGGAATTTTTCCTGAAATTCCAAATTATTACAAGTTATGTATATACCTACAATTATCTTGAAAGATAGTTTAGTTTACAAGTAGATTAATAATAATCCTCCTCAGTATTCTTTACGATGTCACTAACACCCTGTATATTCTACCTTTTAAATCTTACTGTACCTCGATAAAAAATCGGCGCCTTGGATGATTCAGAGCATCATTCTGATTGTCTGGAAGAAATTGCTTTAAGCAATAAGACCGCCATTCTTCTTCTTATCGTGTGGGTTGTGAGATGAATACCAACCTAATCAACCCTGGTGTCAGGGGTTATTATTGAGCCGCCAAAGGCCCCTGACTTGACTCATGTAACAACTACATACTTATATCAGTAAGTAGTAACCGGGACCAACGGCTTAACGTGCCTTCCGAAGCACGGATCATCTTACTTTCGGACAATCAGGTGATCAGCCTGTAACGTCCTAACCAAACTAGGGATCACAAAGAGATTTTTGTGATATGTCCCCACCGGGATTCGAACCCGGGACCTCCGGATCGTGAGCCCAACGCTCAACCACTGGACCACGGAGGCCGCCATTTGCCATCTATCTAGTTAAGAGTTTTTTGTAATTATTTCTTTTTATTTTGG
Source organism: Pectinophora gossypiella (assembly GCF_024362695.1). Lineage (NCBI taxonomy): Eukaryota > Metazoa > Arthropoda > Insecta > Lepidoptera > Gelechiidae > Pectinophora > Pectinophora gossypiella. The sequence goes on along the minus strand of NC_065425.1, from coordinate 3,482,057 downwards.
TGCAATAAAGTATATTTGTATTTTTGTACCGGAAAGGTATGGAAAAGGGAAATTAAAGCTCCCAACATTGTTCGTGGAATCAACACACTGAAGTGGTTCCGGTCAGGCTTTATATCCCACAGAACTACTAGTATGAAATGGCGATTAAAAACTGGAACATAGAAAAGAATAGAGATTACAAGACTCAAGTATGAAAACTCTATTCTCTTTGCTTCCTTTAGTTACAAATGAAGATACGATAAAAATCCTATTTAAAAAAAAATAGTTTTTCTTAGGAATCTAAGAAATCAGAAATCGGAATCATTTATCCAACGTAATTATCATGGAAAAACTTGTTGAAGGTAAATGTAACATTTTTGAATTTACGTCATTTCGCAAGGTGTTATGGTTGAGGAGAAAAAATGACAAGAAACTGCAACAGCAACACATCTTTTAAATCAATTAGGACATTAGAAGTTATCTAATAACTAGAGGAACGCATTTAATACTAGTATTAAATGTCTAGACATTTTTATCATTAAGTAATCATTAATCTTATAATTAGTGATTAAACGAACTTACCTATGTGAAGTTCTATCATAATTATACGAAGCGCTTCGTCCGAAGAGATTAGTATTAGTAGATATATAAACACATGTAGTTTCGCCTAAGTGATACCACTCTTGCACTAATTGTTGAGAGAAAGAAAAGGGTAGTAAATAAAAAAGGTTGAATAATAGCAGAGAATCGTGGGTAGATGTTACTTACCACACTATTTTATCGACTGTTTCTCGTCATTTAGTTTAGAGCCATATAAGATACTTACATCTTCATTATCATTGACGTACTTCTTTGTTTGTTGCGTCCCGGGTAGCGTCAGCCTTAAGGGTGGGCGGGAGTACATACTAATCTCTTCGGACGAAGCGCTTCGTATAATTATGATAGAACTTCACATAGGTAAGTTCGTTTAATCACTAATTATACTTCGCGCTTCGTCCTCTAGATTAGTATTAGTAGATATATAAACACATGTAGATTTTGAGAGCCCCTAGAGAGAAGTAGGGTCAATGATACTAGGTGCAATTATCAAGAGTTTATTTTATGATTAATTATAGGTACAAAAATAAGCAATTTGACAATCGTATCTTACACTGAGTGTAATTACTATTATAGTAGCTACAACAGTAGTAGTACAGTAATTTGATATTATTTAATTAACATTAAGGAGAATGGTTATCAATGATTGTTCGAGCTAAGGCTAGGTCAGCGTCACCAACAACCCTATTATAAAATCGAGCGAAGGTGGAGGAGTTGTGGCTCCAGCCCGCGGTGCTACGGATGGTATCCACGCTGACACCGAGCGAGTGCGCGGCGCTGGTGGCTGCGTGTCGCGTGCTGTGAGCTGTGAACACGGCTGTGTCCACCCCGCACTCGCCCAGTGTGCGTTTGATCCATCGGCTGAGTGTCTGTGTACCTACCGCGTTGTGAGCTTTTTCAGACCAATGAATAACATTTCCGATGTTCTTAGGGACTCCGTTTTACTTATATAAATCTGAAGCGTTTTCGCTGGACAGATCGACGGTTTGTCATTGAAAAAGGGCAAAAAAAGAACAGGTTGCTTACAGCCGGGCCGAGAAGTTTTTAAAATATCCGGAATTTTGATACTAATGCGATCATCAGACGTTTCTATATTTTTGACATTAATTTTGGAAATAGTTTGCAATCTATGCGCTGTTGTAAGAGCTAACAATGTAATGGTCTTTTTGGATAGCTTGCATAAATCAAGTTCTTCATTTGGGTACCAAATACTTAGATGATTAAGTACACAACTAGTATCCCAGGTGGCATTGTACTTAGGTACAGGAGGTCTAAGCCGAAATACTCCTTTAAAAAATCTATGTAAGTATTCGTCTTTTGCTAATGTAGGTCCTAAGATTAACGACAGGGCCGATCTATACGAATTTAGAGACCCATATTGGTAGCCATCAGTGAATAAATTAGTCAAAAAGGAAATTACTGTAGGAATTGTAGCTTCATACGGTTCTACGGAATGAGCTTGACAAAAAGACCACCACTTTTTGAGGCATACATCATATTGTTTGATAGAGCTTTCTGAGAGCGAGGCCATCATGATGTCTAGTGATGCTGCAGGGAGGCTTCGTCTTGATAATGCCGCCCTGATAACACTCCTGCAGCCAGGGTAAGGGACGGCAGTATCCGAGAGCTGTAATGGGATAATAAAACATTGTCTTTAGGTGTGAAAGTCACGATGTCCGATACAAGGAGAGCTTTGAACAAAGGAAACCATGCCTGTGTTTGCCACATCGGTACCACAACGATACCATAAGCTTTGTCCGAAATTATTTTTCTAAGCATTTTGAGAACCATTGAAAATGGTGGGAAGGCATAGAAAAATAAATTTGACCAACAGATGGTAAACGAATTAATAGCAACAGCGTCCGGATCCCTATGCCAGGAGATGTATTTGGCGCATTTTTTATTTATTCGACTAGCGAATAGGTCTATGTCAGGCTGACCGAATAAAGTTATTAAGTGACGAAATGCTTGATCAGATAACTCCCATTCTATATCTGGGTGCGTTTTACGTGACTCTGCATCAGCAGTGACATTGTCGCAAGACCTGATGTATGACGCGAAAATAAACAATTTACGAGCCTCGCACCACTGCCAAATCTCTTTAGTTATGTGGTTAAGATGGGGAAACTGTATACCTCCCATACGATTAATATAAGCGATGGCAGTTGTATTATCGATTCGTAGTAATATTTGGCAATTGTAAAGATTTTTCGCGAAGATCTTTAGACCGATAAAAGCAGCCAACAGTTCCAGATAATTTATATGCTGTCTCTGTTCACTACTTGACCATTGGCCACTTGCCGTTTCGTTATTGCAACACACACCCCACCCCGTTGTTGAGGCGTCAGAATATATATGTATAACATAGTTGTCGTTTCTAATGGGATGCATCGAGTGGTCAATAGAATGCAGCCACCATTGAATATCAGGTAAAAGGGTATCTGGGATATTCATGTACCTATCATAATCGTTGTGGTGTTTTAAGTTGAGAAACTTGCACCTTTCTAGGTCCTTGGTATACAGCCACCCGTATTCGATAGCTGGGCAGCTCGACACTAGTAAACCAACGAGATGGGCGAACTTCCTGATTTTGCAACGGCGTAGATGGGTAAATGTTTCTAATTCGGATTTTATGCGTAACCTTTTGTCCGAGGGTAAGCTTAAATGCATGTTGTTGGTATCTATGATCATACCTAAAAATTTACATGACATTGACGGTGTCAATACACTCTTTTCTTCATTTACAATGAATCCTAAAGAGGTAAGTAAGTTTCTAGTCGTGTCGATATTTGTCAAGCATTGTTGAAAGGACTGACCTATTAGAAGCCAGTCGTCTAAGTAAAGCGTGGAAATAAAACCTGCCTCGCGTAGGATTTTGGCTATAGGTTTCATAATCTTGGTGAAAACAAATGGTGCGGTGCTTAAACCGAACGGCATTACATTGAATTCGTACATTTTGTTATCAAAATTAAAACGAAGGTATTTTTTAGACTCATCGTGAATCTTTATTAAAAAATATGCGTCTTTAAGGTCAAGAGTAGCCATAAAACAATTTTGAGATACTAGTTTGAGAGCGGTGCGTAAGTCTTCAAGTTTAAAATGATTGGTGCTTATGAATTTATTCAATTTCTTAAGATTCAATATGAACCTCATTTTGCCGTTCGGTTTGGGTGTGAGAAAAATACTTGACAGAAATTGACCTTCACAAGGTTTACACTCAGAGATAGCTCCTATATGCAAAAGATTATCAATAGCCTCGTGGAAATGTTGTAGTTCGGACTCCGTGTATACAGGTAACATAGGAATAGAATCTTGAACAACTGGTGATGAGAATACTATTTTGTAGCCAGTGATCCAGGAAAGGATTATCTGGTCATCTGTAATATTAGCCCACTGTCTATAATAATTTGCCAGACGGCCTGCGTACTTAACTGTGTCTAGTAGCGGCGTCGTTGTGGCGCTGGTGGAGCTGCCGGCGCTGGGTGCGGCGGCGGGGGCGGCGGCGGCGGCGCGTGCGGCGGGACCGGAGGCTGCCACGGCATGCGGTAGTAGGTAGCCGGGTGCGCTCGCGGAGCTGCAGGCTCGCGGCTCCGGTAATTCGCGCCTGGTGGCCTGCGTGCCGACGCCGGAGCCTTGCGGTTTAAAGATTTTGGAGCAGATGTGTTCGTCCTTTTTGCTGTATTTTTAGCGCCTGCTACATCAAGTTTTAGTTCGACACCCGATTTTGTCACAGCCTTAGCAGACTTAATAGTTTCCAACAGATTTTCGCCAAATAAAAAGGTGTCAATTTTCGTATTGGAGAGATGCTCCTTCATATCTTTTTTAAGTACTGATAGTATGAAATTCCTCCTTGTCGCTGAATCGCCGTGTTGAATATCGCAGAGTATGCGGCTTAGGTCCATAAGTTTTTGGAGCATTTCATTATTTTTGTCCTTTGAGTTAATTTGTGTGTTGATCACATCACTGAGGCATGAAATGGCACATGCCATTTGTTTTTGTTTAGCTTCAATGCCCTTGTCACGTTTTTGTGCGGATTCTGGGATAGCGGCCTTAATCTCGGGGTTAACCTGAGGGGCGCTGATATGTAAACAATTGGCAGGAACCGGGTACTTTGCGAGTAACGATTTTCTATCGTCTTTTTTCAGGCCTTCTTGAGCTGTATGTTTGAGGCGACTAGCTAGTTCTGTACGAATGTCGCTCGCGTACTTAATCTCGGTAAATGGGTCTTCTCCTAAGATTTCCAAAATGTCCTCGTCCAATGCTGTAGGTTCTGCCGGGGGTACATTTTCAGCCACAGTGACCGTCTTCTTCGACGTCGACGGGTCATTAACTGCCGCCGTGACCAGGGATGGGGGCGCATTTGCCGTGATGTTCTCATCATCGGATTCGACAACACTGACGTCGTCTACAAATCCCTGACATGAAGAAGTTTCCGGTAACCAGTCGTCTGGACCCAGAATTGGTTGTGGGGACTCTGAAATGAGTGCCACCAGGTTAGAAAAAGGTAAGTATATTTAGGTCATTAAAATATCTACGGCATAAAAACTTAGTGTGTGTCGAGACATTCCCAGCGAATGCTCTGATTACACACTTATTACATAACGTGAATACGTTGTATGCCTTGTTTATGTAAAATTAATTTCACATAAGTAGTCCAGAATTAAATAAAGTGCACATTTATTCTTTAGAAAAGTAGGTAAGAAAGAAAAAAGTTGTTAAAATATAATTAAACTGAGAACATAATTAATATTTTCGGAATATAAATCTAAATTGAGTTTTTGATATTATTTGGGTTTTAAAATATAAAAAGCAAGTTAGTTATAGTCACTATTACACATAATGTGTGCACTGTAAAGACAAAGTGTAATATCAGTTCGACCCGATATTAATATTTTGAATGCGGTGAAATAACCCCAACGGTTATCTCGGTTGCATTCGTCTGGACATTAGGTACATAAGTAATAAATCGTATAACTACGTACCTGGTCGATGTATGGTACTGCGTACCGTTGTTTCACAAGCTGGAGAAATTTCCGAATCACTATCCGAAACACTGGTTTTTCGATGACGTATTTTTCGTTCTAATTTTTTAACTTTCCGTAGTAAAGTCTCTAAATCGTCGTCAACTTCTTTAGAACGCTTTCTTTTAGGCATTTTTAAAGTAAAAACGAACTTTTTAGCGAATTTAAATGAGCTAGTATTAAGTGTCTAGAGCGGTTGAGCACTAAATTGCGAATGACGAGAAACAGTCGATAAAATAGTGTGGTAAGTAACATCTACCCACGATTCTCTGCTATTATTCAACCTTTTTTATTTACTACCCTTTTCTTTCTCTCAACAATTAGTGCAAGAGTGGTATCACTTAGGCGAAACTACATGTGTTTATATATCTACTAATACTAATCTAGAGGACGAAGCGCGAAGTATAATAAGCTTTTTTACATAAAGTAAGCTTCACATTAAAAAATATTTTCTGACAAATTCAAAATATTAAAACCTAAACCTATTTTATACTAGATGTTGCACTGTCCCGCACCAAATTGTAATAATGTTTCCTATCCACTGGATGCCTGGAAGAAATTGCTGCTTAGCAATAAGGCCGCCAGATTGTACTGTATCTATCATCATCTGTGTTAATTTGTTTTGTATGTTGTGTGCAATAAAGTATATTAGATTTGATTTGAATATTATCTGGTAAGTGCCGATTAATGCGTTTGCGTGTCTGACACATTTTTTCCTTTCACATGGAGTTAGACGTTCATCTATCAAAATATTATTTATCTGGTTGGCACGGATCCTAAAAGCCCATGCGTTGTGATGTCGCCGTAAACAGAATAGTTTCCTGTGGGACCTCAGAGGCTGATAGACATTAGGTATTGTTCCTTTTGAGGTTTAATAATAAAAACATATTCGCTTAGTCTGGAGCAAAGATAAATATTATTCCAGATACAAACATTGCGAGGCATATGCCGCGCACGACATGTGCTGCATAGGTATGCAGCGTTTTCATATTATCTATCCATAATTATCTCGTTTAAAAATAAAATTAAGTCATTTGTAATTAATATGCAGCTTCAACATTCTGCCAAAAATATCCTTATCTTGTAATTTTAATTGTTATTTTACCTCCTACTCTCTATATGCAAAACCTTATCTCATATTTAACTGGTTTCATAATTGTATGACAACCAGCAACAATTTATTTACGTGACCAAAATTTATCTATAGTTATCCTAACTATCCGGGGCATACGTCTCACTTACTGACACACACCCACACACGCACTCTTACACACCTACTCATCCCTGTATGCAGGCTTATGAGCATTTAAACGGTTACGTTGCTTACATACAATCTCCGTTTTATAAGGGGATGATTACAAACGGAGATGGGAATTGACTTGTTACCTTCTAAGTTTTTCTTTTCATCCCTGATCAGACTTAGAATACTATTGTGTAATATTTTATTCTCAAAGAAACTTCAAGCGTGGGTTGCTGTATTCCATAACGGTCATTCTTAATCCTTTACAGTGCGGAACTTTGTAGAAGTATAAACTAAAAACAAACATTCCCATTTTTCTTTTAACTGGCGACGGTTTTTACGTCATTCTTCGTCCGGAGTAAACTGGCCCAGACTCATGAACACATTCAGGCGAGCAGACTACAAAATTATAAAATATGTAAAGTCGCCCGTGGGCTAGATATAAAGTGCGCGATTTGACACCTAACCCACTCCGTCTGCGACCGAGAGTAGATAGTAACTACGTAACCACGGAATAGTAGAAAGACGTCGGAAGGGCTAAGTGAGCGCGAAACCTACGCGAAACGCGCGCCATACAAGTTCATACGTCAACTTTGCACTCCACTCGTCCGTAAACTTTACGGCGCACTAGCTCAGTGATAGTAATAAATAATAATAATAAGAAAAAATATATATTTCCAAACCACAAAAAATAAATTACAAAGAAACTTAATTTATCTAATGAAGAATATCAGATGCCTAAACTAAGTAAACTTGATATAGGATATCAGGCCTGCACCCGAAATTTACAACGTTAATAGTATATTAAAAGGTCGTCGTATGCATTATAACCTGCAGAATTCCCTCCTTATCACAGAAAAGATTAAACATTAGTATGATCGGCAAACCTTAGTATGGTATCTTACGAAAAGCAATGATGAAATTGCAGCCTTTCACATAAATATACATTGCCGGTAAAGTGGTTATGGAATTTGAGAATCAGTAGAGCTGTCGTAGTTATCTGTTTGCAGGAGTAGTTAGTAGTAAAAGAGAGCGGGGTTGGACAGGCGATAAACGTTCCCATACGAAATGCGCGTTAGGGCCTTTCTAACTTCTTTCTTCTATTTGGAGATGGGAGATGTCAGAAGTAGTTGTCAGACATTCCAATTTGACCAATCTTACCCTGTCACCATCACCAGATGTGTCTTTGTTCACTCACTAAGTCGCCGTGGCCGCATCATCGGCGAGTTCGCCATCAATTCACATTGACACATAATATTGCGGGTTGCTCACTTGGCGCATTCTCAATAAGCATTCTCATACAAAATGCTCGTTAGGGCCTTTCCATTTTGCATGTAACAAATACTTTTACTGATACACGTTTCCTTCGAAAAATAGTCTATTAAAGTCCTCACTTAAATCTGTGAACACACAAGTAACAAATAAATAAAATAATCCCCAATGGATACAGGGTCTAACAGCCTCCGTGGTCTAGTGGTTAGAGCGTTAGGCTCACGATCTGGAGGTCCGGGTTCGATTCCCGATGGGGACATTGTCGAAATCACTTTGTGAGAAAATCCTTTGTTTGGTAAGGACTTTTCAGGCTTGAATCACCTGATTGTTCGAAAAAGTAAGATGATTCCGTGCTTCGGAAAAACACCTTCACCAACCCGCAGTGGAGGAGCGTGGTGGAGTATGCTCCATACCCCCTCCGGTTGATTGAAGGGAGGCCTGTGCCCGGCAGTGGGACGTATATAGGCAGTTTATGTATGTTATGTATGGATACAGGGAAATAAAGATTGTTTATAACCACTACGTAAATTCTGACATTTACGACCACGGACTTCCTCACACAAATTTAAGTAAACATTGTTAGGGAAAGGTCTACAAGGAAAGACGCAACACATACAGCTCGCACTGTGGTCGCTAATCTTCTATCGTGTTACCTTATTACCAACTTCATCAACCCTGGTGTCAGGGTTATCATTGAGCTGCCAAAGGCCCTTGACATGACTCATATTACAACTACGTACTTAAGTCAGTAGTAACCGGGACAACGGTGAAACGTGCCTTTCGAAGCTCGGATTATCTTACTTTCAGACAATTAGGTGATCAGACAACAATATCCTAAACAAACCAGGGCTCACAATGTATTTTTTGTGATTACGTCCTCTCCGGGATTCGAACCAGGGACCTTCTGGTGAGCCCAACGCTCAACCGCTGGATCACGGAGGCCTTTACTGATCCCTAATAAGATGGGCATAGCCACAAGTAGTATTATACAACAGTAACTTCTATCAAAATAACATTAGGCAATAGGCGAGTTTTCAACTACTCAAATCAGTAACTTTTTTCTAAACGTCAAAATACGAAATTACTATAGAATTTGTATGAAAAAGCAACCTGTGAAGTCATAGAAAAACGCGATAAAATGACGCACTGATTATTATTTTTTTCTTTATTAAAGTTCATAAATAATTTAAATAGAAAAAAGAAAACTTCTTTATTTAGTAATCAAAAATTCGTAATTTATCTTTGACCTAGGAAACTACCCAATCGAGCAGAAGTGTTCTTAGATAAAATGATTTATCTGTCTAAGGTAAGAACATTGGGATGATAAAATGTGAGATTTGACATTATCATTGATGTGTTATCATTGATCTTAAGCCTCGTAAAGATAGACCCTCTTCAGGGTTATTGTTGTTCCAAATAATTGTACTTACCTGACACATACATACCTACATAAACTCACGCCTATTTCCCACCGGGTTAAGCAGACACTATGGAATCCCATTTGCTTCGATCCTGACTCACTTCCCTTGTTTCCTCCACATTCATCAATCGTTTCATACACGCACACAGGTTCAGAGTAGATCATACTAACTTTTCTAAGGACATCTCCAATTTGGTCTATGTACGATAAGGTGCAAAAGTCCAATCAGTTTCTTGCAAAGTAATTAATTAACTGGTTGCACTTAATACCTCCTGGTTACATGTCGTTTCTGTAATAGACCAAAAACACCTACAAAAACATACATTTTATATTTATGATAACTAATACATACATACATACATAAACTCACGCCCGTAATCCCAAATGGGGTGGGCAGAGCCACAAGTAATCAAAGACAACTTGCAGCCACTGTTGATACGAAGTCCTAAGATGGATATGATGAACCTTATGGTGATAAGGGATCAGCCTATCGCCCATAACATAACTAATGGTTCATAATTTCACCACTATTTAGAAATAATTCGCTGGGGTCAGTGACTGCACTTTTGCTCTTTGATTGTACATCCTTCTAGGTCTTCCTCTGCCAGCTCTACCAACCTTCGCTTTATATAGTACTTTCGTAATCCCATTATCCTTCATCCGCTCTACGAGTCCAAACCTACTTAACATTCCCTTCTCAATCTTAGTCATTATATCGCCTTTTACAGCTCTCTCACACTGTTTGTAACGTTGATTACGTTGGAAATTGCGTAAAATTATTAAATGATGTACCTATTTATATTAAAATGCATTATTAAAATATATTCATGAGAACACATAACAAGACAAGTACCTAAACTAGACGTAATGAATGTCATTGCATAAATAAAATATGATAATAACTTACGTCACAAAATGTATCATCTTATTAAAATAATTAACGAACACCAAATACAAGGAGGCGCGTCAATCGTCGAGTTAATTACTTTTGACTCTTCATCAGCATACAATAAACTCACACCTACACTCTATCGGAGGTAGAGAAGGCAAACGTCGTGTCTTCTAAAGTAGTCAAAGAATTGGCATTTGATAGACAAGAATGGAGAATGCTACACCGACAAGATCGTGGCTTTTAGATTAATGACAATGAATTATATATTATAGGCAATAGACTCTGATTACAGTCTCACAAGAGTTCATTAAATCCACTTCAATGGTATTAAAAGTAGGTGCAAATTGGAGTTGATTCCAGCTGACATCTCCTTCTTTTATTTTAATGTAAAATTATTTATTTTTTTATCATCTGAAAAGGAAAGGGACGGGTCAATCGACAGCCTTACGTAGATCTGCCTCGAATAGCATAATGTACTTGGCAGGTTTTTTAAACGATTTCATATGCATCTTCTTCTCTTTGTGGGTTGTAATGTGGAATATCTCAGCTCATCAACCCTGGTGTCAAGGTTATTATTGAGCCGCCAAAGGCCCCTGGCATGACTCATGTAAAGACTTACTTACGTCAGTAAGAAGTAACCGGGACCTGTTGGTCCCGGTTACGTTAAGCTGTTGCTTAACGTGCTCGAAGCACGGATTATCTTACTTTTGGACAATCAGGTAATCAGCCTGTAATGTCCTAACCAAACTAGGGATCACAAAGTGATTTTTGTGATATGTCCCCACCGGGATTGAAACCCGAGGCCTCCGGATCGTGAGCCCAACGCTGAACCACTGGACCACAGAGACCGTTATATTATTATGCATAATTTTCCGCGTATTTCCCAACGGGATACAGCAGAGACTATGGAATTCCATTTGCTTCTAACCTGACATGCTTTTTGCTTCCTCTACAACCATCAAGTATTTCATACACGGTAGATCGAACCTAAAATATTTTTTTACACACACATAGCATAAGTTCGCGACTATATCTCCATTGGGGTAGTTTGAAGTACTAAATGAACTAAGATCCAAGATAAGAATGAGGAGTTTGGTGGCGCAGCGGTTAACGCGCTCGGTCTGCGATTGTTGAAGTTAAGCAACTTTCGCAAAGGCCGGTCATAGGATGGGTGACCACAAAAAAAAAAGTTTTCATCTCGAACTCCTCGTGCTTCGGAAGGCACGTTAAGCCGTTGGTCCCGGTTGCATTAGCAGTTGTTAATAACCACCAATCCGCACTGGGCCCGCGTGGTGGTTTAAGGCCCGATCTCCCTATCCATCCATAGGGAAGGCCCGTGCCCCAGCAGTGGGGACGTTAATGGGCTGGTGGTGATGATGATGATGATGAATTAAGATAAGATTCTTAGAGCTAGATTTACTTACCTACTTCCGCATTAGCATAGATAGAATAAGGAATCTTCTTCTATCGTGTGGGTTGTAAGGTGGATTACCAACCCCATCAACCATGTTGCCAGGGTTACTATTGAGCCGCGGAAGGCCCCTGATATGGCTTATTTAACGACTACATACTTACGTCAGTAAGAAGTAACCGGGACCAACGGCTTAACCTGCGTTACAAAGCACGGCTCATCTTCGTCACAATGAGGAATAATACTATGGTATTTGTATAGAAATAAGAGAGTTTGGTAGTAATATAGACACCAGGTATCTCGTTAGGACCTTCCAATTGTCCGTTGTCCTAAATCTCCGCTAATAGTTCTCCAATTATCCCGATTACCGCCCGTCTGTTTAACCGAATTGGTCGGTCGGTTCAACCGAATTGATAAATTAACAGAAGGGCACCAAATCTAATTTAGTTGCTATTTCCTCGATTGTATTCGTCAAGTTTCATCACAGTTCCATTTGGAGCAAGTTTAAGGAGTGGTTACGTACATATATGTATACCTCATCATCTCCCTAGCGTTATACTGTTCTTCACTGGGTTCGCTTACCTAACCTGAAGTTTTGACATGTCCGGTTTTTTACAGAAGCGACTGCCTGTCTGACCTTCCAACCCGCGAAGAGAAAACCAGCCCAATCCAGGTTAGGTCAAAGACCTCCGAAAATACATTTCTCGGGAATGTAGGTTTCCTCACGATGTTTTCCTTCACCGTTGAGCACGTGATAATCATTTATGATCCAAACATGAATTCGAAAAAAAATTCGACTATCATTGGTTTAGGCCAGTACTGGATTCGAACCTGTGACCTCAAAGTGAGAGGCAAGCGTTCTACAAACTGGGCTACCACGGCTCACTACACTACCACTGAGCGACATAACTAGGAACATCGCTAACGCGTATCGGAATAACCAGGACAGTTACCCGTATAAACATATAAGATCACGCCTATTCTCCGTTGGGGTAGGCAGGCACCACGGAATTTCACTTACCCCGATGCTGACACACTTCCCTTCCTCCACCACCTTCGCTTCCTCCACTCTCATCGAAGATTTCATGCATAGTCGCCAGTTTACAGTTCTCTGGACTTGAGTAGGCGCCGATATTTTTCAGTTTCATACTAAGTAATTTATTACAACTTATACTTACATATTGTAACCGAAAAAAATGTATTAATAAAAGCCAACTTCATCCACTTACCTAATAGGTAATTCCCAAAGGAGAGCGCGACATCATAATTTCATTTTCCCAAAATAGAAACACTTGGGCGATAAAAATAGGGAATGTTCCGAATTTGGTCATGGATATAGCGTCTCTAAGGACAGGAGACATCGTGGCGAATTTATGATTAACCGTTCGCTCTTAGATAGTGTTGGCAACCCAACAAATTTACTTTATTTTGTGATATTTTAATATGGCAATTTTTCTCTCTCTGCTACCAACTATATAAAAAAAAAAATCAGACAGATGCCCATATTTGTTAGTATTACAAAAACTTAAAAAACTATGTTAAACTATGACACACAAGTAAATATTTGCTTAAAAGTTGTCCCAAACACGAGGATTGTATTGATTTTTAGTAAATAAATAATATTTGATTTTTTTTTATGAGAACGACGAAATTTTGCTCCTCAATTTAATTTATAATTAATTAATAATTATCAGTAACTAGTGCGTGTTATTGAAGTAGTGCATTAGTGGACCCATAACAGTGCTACAATCCAATATAATTATACAAGTTCGGTGCACCTAGTACCGTACAGATAGGACCCTCCGGTTCCGGTTGATTGAGGAGAGGCCTGTGCCCAGCAGTGGGACATATAGTTATAGGCTATTTATGTTATGTTATTTATGTTATGCTTAGATAGGAATGTGGTTGTGTTGGAAAGCAGACGATTGAAAAGAACAAGAGGTGGACCACTCCAATATTCTCGTGTTATTTTACATGCATTATTTTGTAAGTATTATTGTATTATTCCATGTATTTGTAGCTACATTGCACACAAACACGTTTTAATATAAGTAATGTTTTTGAAAACTACTTTTCATAGTTTAAGTAAATATTATAGAATATATTCATAGTCGATGTTGTATTTGTGGGGGACATGATTTCCGTTCCACACTTAGCAGGGTCCACAGAATACAAGCACGTTCACTTTTAATCCTTGTAATGGTGCAAATAATCCAAAACGAAATTTCTTCTCAAAACCTCGATAACTCACCACTCAAACGCCCCAAAGTTACCAGATAGTTATTCTATAAGCGGAAGGGTCGAGTTTTTACGACGCCGGTACAGGGCTGGGCGAAAGGTTGCCGAATCAAAGGAAATGGACAGATAAAGCGAAAATGCATTGAAGGGCTTTATTGAGGAAAATCTTGGTTGGACATTCCATTTGTTAGGTAACAAAAAAGTTTTATATAAGTACTTACGGGGGTACAGTTGTGTGGGTGTGATGGAGTTACTACCTGGAATAGAAGAAAAAGGTTGGAAGGGCCAAGTATGAGCAAATAGTTCATACCTCAACAGTGAACTCCATTCTTCCGCAAACTTTACGACGCACGGAGTTCCGCGATAGTAGAGGTATATTATAAGGTCGTGATGTGCATTATAACCGGCAGGGCAAAAAATAAAATATTGACTATCAGGCAAGAAGATCCCTCTTTATCACAGAAAAGCTTAGTATGATCGGCTATTAACAAAATATTAAAAGTACTTAATGATAAAATTGCAAACTATCACGTATAATAGGTATACATTGCCGGTAAAATGGCTATGGAATTTCAGAAGCAGTAGAGCTATCGTACTTATCTGTTTGCAAGAGTAGCAGAAAAAGAGAGCGGGGTTGAACCAGCGACAGACGTTCTCATACAAAATGCGCGTTAGGGCCTTTCCAAACTCTTTCTTCTATTCCGTGGAGATGGGAGACGTCAGAAGTAGTTGTCAGACAGTCCAGTCTGACTAATCTTACCCTTTCATCATCACCAGATCTTCTGTCACCATGGGGGTTAAAATAGCCACATCGAAGGAATTCATCTAAGAAAGCAATATTGCAAATTGACATTTGCGCATGTAAAAGTAAAATGTCAAATAGCAATATTGCTTTCTTAGACTTTTTTTTGACGTGACTTATTGTAGATTTGCCGCAGATGGCATTAACTACTTGGCCGGACAAATGGGGAGCGCTGAAGGCTCTCACCCGGTAGCTTTCTTAGACGAATTGCTTTGATGTGGCTATTTTAACCCACCTGGTGAAAGAAGATCTGGTGATGATGGCAGGGTAAGATTGGTCAGAATCATTTCGGGTAAAAACGACCACATTTTCTTTATATGGATTAAGCTTTGGAATCGCGAAGTTGCGGGTTCGTCAAAGCACCGCTCTGGTGCCATACGAATTTTTCAAAGTGGACCTTATCTGTTCTGTAAAGCTGCCCGCTCCAACATTAAGAGTCGAGCATGTGGCATGTGTATTGTAGTACCTTCCTATATGTAGATACCTACTTTAGCGCATAATTCTAGTGCTTGTGTATCTCCACCCTCACCCCTACCACTCTAATTTAATTTCATTCCACCGCAGCTTTATATTATATTCAACGCTGCACGGATGAGACTATAATTTCATACTCCAGAACTGGAAATTGTTTAAGCAGACTAAAGGAGTTTCCCTACGACACGATGTATCTTGGTCGATATCCAAACAAATTACTGATTTGTGTACATGGTAGATGACAACTTAAATGTACTTGTCTACTTTTTTTTTCCCTGGCCTTTTTTGGTGAACTGCGGCACCCATATACCTTTATGTTTTCCAACTAAATATTAATGTAATGTGTGTATATTTTAATGTTGTAAATGTATATGTGTGTCGTAGATTTTACCTGAATAAACTTTTTTATTATTTTTTTTTTACAAATTAACGAAAAATGTCTAAAAAACTTTTGTGTACTAAATAATCTTCTTCTATTAGTTGGATTACCAATCTCAGCAACCCTGGTGTCAGGGTCATGATTGAGCCACAAAAAGCCCCTGATATGGCTCATATAACGACTATCGTTATGTACCTATTTATTTACCTCGTTATGTATCCATCAGTAAGTAGTAACCGGACCAACGGCTTAACGTGCCTTCCTAAGCACTGATCATCTTACTTTCGGACAGTCGGGTAATCAGCCTGCGCTTTCCTTACCAAATTTGTAATATGTCCCTACCAGTATTTGAACCGGGACCTCCGGATCGTGAGCCCAACGTTCAACCACTGAACCACGGAGACTGTATATAAAATAATGAACTTATGACATCGGCAAAAAGTGGTCAAACGTCTAATACTTGTGTCTTAAAATGTAGAAAAATGAAAGAAACGTTTATTAATAATAATAATAAAACACTTTATTGCACACAACTTCACAAAACATTTACAGGGTAAACTTATTCTAAGGTTTATTAATGAAGAACAACACACTACATAAAACACAATATATGTTTAACCGCATCATACGCGTATACGCGGTGCAATGTATTGTTTTTATTGTTTTTAAAATCCGCTAGATGTCGCTGTACCGATTACTACATTTTCTGCATCGCGGTGTCAAGATTTACCGGCAATATTATGACCTTCCGTTTCCATTGTATTTTTTTAGTCCCCGCGTGGTACGCATTGGTCTCTGAGACCCATCGCCAAAGACTGCGGGCACAGCAGTCCAAGGCGTTGCGCACCATCGCGGACGCGCCGAGATTCGTCCGCAACGAAGTAATTCGGAGGGACCTAAAAGTCGAGACCTTGGATGAGTTTATCTCCAGGCTCTCGACTGGGATGTTCGCGCGCGCGGACGAGTCAGATTTCGTGCACCTACGAAATCTGGCTCCATACCACGCGCGCCCCCCGGACTGGAAGCCGTATCCTCGCGAGCTGGCTGATGTGGAGGAGCTCGACGAGGATACCTACCCAGCAACGGACTGACCCAAGCCGCCGGTTTGAGGGCAACCGTCATTGTTGACGGTTTCGACCTTGCCGGCGGACTCATCGGACTGACCTCACCGGACTGACCCCGCCGGCTCGAGCTGACCTGGAAACTTCGGGTCAAGCTCGCCGGCCACCTACTATGACGAGACACGTACCGCCTGGCTGGAGTCGCTCACTGGGCCTCCCTCAACAGGGTCTCACCCGGTGGGCTGACTCGCCGGCGGTACCACCCCGGACAAAAGATTGGGCCTTCGGAGGCGCGAAACTCGCCCGCCGTGGCCCACCCCCGTGCCCCGCCCGTTTTAGCGGGCGGCGAGAGCTTCCGCACCAAAGGGGCTAAGCCCCGAGGGTGCCTCCCCGACGTCCGCTTCGCGGACGTCGAGAAGACAACAACTGGACTTTTTTTAGTACCATCTGTAAGAAATACACACTTTAATTACTTTAAATACAAATTGCGGTTGTATTATTTTTGGGATCAGCTTGTTCAATAAGACGCACAGAAAACTACATACATAATACATAAACAAAATATACAACAAAAAGCTGCAATCAAAAGTCATTAACTAATTATTCGATTTTTATTACCGATATATCCGATTGCGTCATAAGGAAGTACCCTTACATTTCCAGTGGTTAGATTTCCCTTACTTTGTTTTTTCTTTTGTTTACTGTAACTGACTTTTTCTTTTACTTTTAATGGACTTTTTAACTTCTCTAATGGAGTAGGTCTCTCTGACGCCAGGGGAGCAAAAAAAATACTTAAAAATACAGATTTGAACGCCTGAATGTATAAAAAGCTCAGTGAGGCGTGAATACTTCGTTCATCAAGCGATGAATGTACCTCTGATTATCTTACTAGGTATATTGTTCTGAGCTTATGTTACTCGTGTCTTAGGCAAGGCGCGCACTACGAGTTTTTCGCCGCGCGGCAGAAAAAAGCAGCGACATTATGTCGCACTGTAATACTGTACCAAACAGTTTTGCATTGCGCGCACTTGCCGGCAGAGCCACCGCAGCGGCGCAGTATTACAGTGCGACATTATGCCGCTGTTCTTTTCTGCCGCGCGGCGAAAAACTCGTAGTGCGCACCTGTCCTTAGGATGTATGTTAAAATGCCTTAAGCCTTTTACAATTCCGAGCGTCTAGTAAAATTCCGTAAATAACCTAAACGCAGCGTGGTAGAGTTTGCTCTATACCACCTCCGGTTGATTTAGGGCCTTTGCTCAATAGTTGGACTTATGTATTCAATACATTTAAGACTAAATTAAGGCCCAGAGGGGGTGAGGTCGACACCCGATGAGAATTGGTGCGGGGCGGAGTAATAACGTTCTATACGTAGTATTATTCCATGCCTATCTTACAAAGAAACTATGAATAAAATAGTCACTTAGACCCTGTGGTTCACTGGCTTGCTTCTCAAACGAGGAACTCCGGTTCGAACCCGGTACCGGACTTGCACTAATGAGTTATTCTAACACAGTTGCCTCGATGGCGATACAGCTCACCTATCACGTCTAACAGACGGTGAGGTTTGCGTAGTTCACTAAGGATGAATGCACTGACTACCCCAATTGGGATATAATCGTGAACTTATGTTATGTGTACGTTATGCTATCTTACATAGTTCATCAATCATACGTATCTTTGAACTTTGAAATGGGAGATAGGTACTGCAAATCGAAAATAGATATTAATATCGTTTTCATCTTCGTATCGAAGGCATTTGAGGTAAAAGGATTCGCATATCTGCGTGGGATGTTTTCGCAAATTGCCTGGGTGTACCGGATGGTGCCGATAGTAACTTAATCTTACGTAGAATGTGATAGAAACGATAAAACAATAATGGTGCTAATTCCAATACAAATTCAAATTCAAAAATATCTTTATTCAGTAGGTAACACAGTTACACTTTGAATCGTCAATTTTACATAACGAACGTCTCATCCGCCTAAAACTACTGCAGCTTCTCACAACCTGTATAGCCAATACACACCATCTATTTTTAATTTACGTTATACCTGTCATTTTCTTATTTATTTATATTATTTTAGTTTAATTGGGAAACAAACAGTCGTGTTTTATAATAGATTTATTAAATAAGCACATATAAGTAGCAAAACAGTTTCCACAGATAATTCATGCAACCTCTATGGAATTATACAATTTGTAATAAAAAAGCGAGATGTCTCTTTGATTGCCCGAGCTATTCATTCATTTTAAAATTAACAACTGTCAATCATAGTGTCTCTTTCCTTTACAGCGGACAGTAGTTTACAGTTGTTAATTTTAAAATGAATGAATTACTTTAGATTTTTAGATTTCTGTCTAAAATTGACGTGTGTTCCGTAAATTTTATGCCTGTCGAGTACTCGTCCCTTTCCTTTCCGGCGGATAAGAAAATGACAGGTATAACTTAAAATAAAATCAGATGGTGTGTACTGGAATTAACACTATTATTGTTCGTATAAAGAATACAAATACAAATATACTTTCTGGCACACAACATACAAAACATGTTTAGAAAACAGAAATAAATGGGTATAACTTAAAATAAATTACGGGAGTGTCTGCAAGAATCAGAGCCATTACGTGGAGAATTAATTTCCTCTCTTAAAATTCAACAACCTTTGCTGAAAGCACATAGTTCTGTGTCCTTTGTGGTGGTGCTTACGTTTGTGCTAAGTTAGAAAACGCTCTTTAATGAGCATTAGTTTAAATTATATACTGCATTTATTTAACCTTGCACATTCATCCCGCCCACATTGCGGTCCTATCACAATTACCATATTCTAGAATAAATACAGGGTAAGTATGAGGTGGTTTGCTGTTGCACTGTTCCGTACAAGCTTTAATTTAAATAGACAGAGTACAGAGGCGTTTTCGTGTAACTCATTTTATTAGTAAATGTTCTGAACGCTTTTTCTTAAAATTAATATAGGTAATTATAAAAAAATATGAATTTTATTTTATTTTAATTTTATTTTTGTTTTATTTGAAAATGCTATTTTTGTTCTGTATGTAACTGTTTTATTTATGGCATATAATTATCGTAAAACAAATCTAAATCATGTACTTATTATAACTTACTTACTTACTTGACTTGTTATAGATATTATTTGAATAAAGAGACACTGAACGAAACCGGGCCAAATGAGACTAAAGCCCCAGATTGGTTCTTTTGTAAGAAGTAATCATTTGCATGGGGTAGCAAATATTTTATTTAACCTATCTTGAAAGATAAATCCTATCCAATGACGGCCCAAATTTCAATAGATTAACAGAAGTTGTAAATACAGAATAGGAATTCTATGCCCTTTCCATACAACCATAAAGTTGAAGTTGAATTCCATGAATATCTCGGCCCCGGGTAATGCCTATCTGATGAAAAGAGGAGGTATGCTGCTTTGATAGACCATTGATAAGACAACATCGTACCAATAATCGGTTCTCTGTATTCTGTTGGTTTTTTGACATTTCTTTAAACACGATTGTGAAAACAAAAAGCTCATCTTTGTACTATGTTTTTTTTTTAAATATGGGTAAATAATTTATACTCATTTCAATGATTCTTATTTTAGTAAGTAATCATTACATGGGGCATGTCAGGGGCCTTTGACGGCTCAATCATAACCCTGACGCTAGGGTTGATGAAGCTCGTATTCCACACGATAAGTAGAATGAATCTTATTATGAGTGAAGGGTTTTTCATTTATGGAACGGAATGCAGAAATAGCGGCAGAATTATTATAATAGAGAAAACCTAGGTAGTAAGGATATTCCTATTTCTAGAGAATAAATTATCTGGGTCAGGTTCCAGGTGTATTTCTGTACCGGCTTTAAACGAGATTGGAATCATACGTAGATACATATCTTCCAGTTTATGTTTGAGGAAATTTTTTCCCATTTCCGCTCCAACCGCAGTCACAGATTATGAAAGAAATAGAATATTCTGGCGTGCTTATTATATCATAGCATCACGCTTGTGTTCCTGAAGGGGTAGGCAGAGGTGTATATACTACGGGTGTATAATACATTATATGTATAAATCCTATTAATATACCTATATATACGTACAGGGTGTTAGTGACATCGCAACTAAAACTTTAAGGGATGAATCAGCTCATTATTCTGAGTTAATATCAAGTGGAATTTTCTATCGCAAAACTATAGAATTATTTATAACATAATACATACATAAACTCACGCCTATTTCCCACCGGGGCAGGCAGATACTATGGAATTCCATTTGCTTCGATCCTGACACACTTCTCTTGCTTCCCACATTCATCAATCGTTTCATACACGCTCGCCGTTACTCTTTAGAAATTACGTTTTAGAATAAAATAATGTTTATTTTTTCAAAGGACACAAAATTTGTAACAATCAAATGCCACAAAAACAATTGCTAAGTTTGACTGTGGGAGTAGAGTTCGATGGCTTAATAATAATTAGGTAGGTTAATATCACCCGTTTTGCTCAGCACACCACAAGTCACTACTTGTGGCTTTACTTTTGTGATCATTTCCAATTGACGAAAGCAATTACGCTACATAATCCCTTCACTAAGGAAGCTTTTGAAAATGGGATATTCGTTCGTATAATAAAATGTTCCTGAAATAAAATTTAATTACTCACACAATTTTCAAAAAGTAGGCTATTTGATACTCTTTACGAGGCTATTGAACATCGATGTGTATTATAAAATTTTATGTTACGATTTCATTTTCGTGTTTTGTTGCTGAGCGTGTCCCTTGTATAGCAATAACCGTTTTTATTACGCTTGTCTGCTGGGCTTGGATTAAATGTAATAGTACATTACATTGTTCAACAACTATTAGGTATAGGCGGCGATACGGCTCACCAACTATCGCGTTGGTCTAACAGAAAGCTCGGTAACGTGTACTTAGTTCATCTTGCGATGGGACCTCTGACTACCCCAATTGGGATATAGTTGTGTGTTTGTATGTTTTTTGTTCCGAGGGAAGAAAGTGAGCGATTATCAACGAGGGAGTAATTTGCATCTGATCACAAATGACTTGGAAATCGTATTTTCTCCCGACGGAAAATTCTACTTATATCAACTCAGAATCATGGACTGAATCATCTTTCAAAGTTTTCGTTGCAATGTCACTTCTTCTTCTTATCGTGTATGTTCACTTTACAAGTAATAACCCTGACAACAGGGTTGAAGAGATTGGTAATCCACCTAATAATCCACCTAATAACCCGCCTAATAACCCACCTAATAACCCACCTAATAACCCACCTAATAACCCACCTAATAACCCACCTAATAAGCCACCTAATAACCCACCTAATAACCCACCTAATAACCCACCTAATAACCCACCTAATAACCCACCTAATAACCCACCTAATAACCCACCTAATAACCCACCTAACCCACCTAATGACCCACCTAGTAACCAAGTTCTTCTTATAGTGTGAGTTCGTTCTTATTGTGAGGTGGATTACCAACCACATCAACCCTGGTGTCAGGGTTATTACGATGTCACTAACACCCTGTAGTTATGTCTTTAAAATGCTGTGTCAACCCGTTTAGGGCCAAAAAATATCCTGTTTAGGGTTACTGCCTAGATGTAATCCTAACAATTGTACCTTTAAGTCTGTACTAGTCGTAACCTTTACTAGTGGCGCAGCGGTAAACGCGCTCGGTCTGCGATTGTTGAAGTTAAGCAACTTTCGCAAAAGCCGGTCATAGGATGGGTAACCACAAAAAAAATGTTTTCATCTCGAGCTCCTCCGTGCTTCGGAAGGCACGTTAAGCCGTTGGTCCCGGCTGCATTAGCAGTCGTTAATAACCATCAATCCGCACTGGGCCTGCGTGATGTTTTAAGGCCCGATCTCCCTATCCATCCATAGAGAAGGCCCGTGCCCCAGCAGTGGGGACGTTAATGGGCTGATGATGATGAGGTACATTATATTGCTCATGACCTCTCGTCTTAACCTAAATAAATAACGTACGTGCTTTTGTCTGACTGGTTTAAAATCTCAAACAAAGGCAAGTGAAAAGTCATACGATAGTTGCATTTCTGAAACAAAGGAATTTGATAAGTCCCTTCTCTGTTTGCTTGCTTCTACCTTTGTGATTCCTACTTTAAAATTCTACCTTTGTGTAACAAGACAACTAGACAGTATACAGCAGTTTAACTCTTCTGTTGTGAACATTCAGCAATCAGCACAAAGTAAACCTCTCTCACTCTTATTCCAAGGACAAATTAATTCTGCCATTATTTTCATTTTCCTATCTTCTATCATGTGGGTTGTGAGGTGGATTACCAACCTCATCAACCCTGGTATCAGGGTTACTATTGAGCCGGCAAAAGTCCCTGCCATGGTTCATGTAACGACTACTTACTTACATCAGTAAGTAGTAACCGGGACCAACGGCTTAACGTGCCGATGCACGCATCATCTTACTTTCGTACAATCAGGTGATCAGCGTGTACTCGTAATGTCCTAACCAAACTTGGAATCATGAAGTATTTTTTGTTGTATGACCTCACAGAGAATCAAATCCGGGACCTCCGGATCGTGCATAACGCTCAACCACTGGACTACAGAGGTCATTAATTTCATTTTAAAGATTGTGAATTTCTTTGGACTCTTTTTCTCAAAAAATCACATAATGTCATGGAAATGACCGTAGAGGGTTAAGAGAATTTAGAATTTTATTATAATTCGAATTATGAATGATTACCACACTAACGACCTTCTTAGTCCAGGGGTTGGGCGTTGTGCTCACGATCTGGACGTACCGGGTTCATATCCCGGTGTGGCCATATCACAAAAATCATTTTGTAATGCCTAGTTTGGTTAGGACATTACAGGCTCATCACCTGATTGTCCGAAAGTAAGATGACCCGTGCTTCGGAATGCTCGTTAAGCCGTTGGTCCCGATTACTACTTACCGACGTAAGTATGTAGTCGTTATATGAGTCATGTGAGGGGCCTTTGGCGGCTCAATAGTAACCCTGACACCAGAGTTGATGAGGTTGGTAATCCATCTAACAACCCACACGACGGAAGAAGAAGCAAGAACGTTCATTTCATTTGAGGGTAGAGCACCAATAGAGTAGATACCGTTACACAATGAGGTTTATACTAACATATTATACATCAATGCCGTTACATAACTATAATGCTATCTCTTTATTTCCCAGGTGTAGTCGCGGTCAAACTCGCATCAAGAACAAATCAGCTAGAGGTAAGCATCAATTTCTGACAGATGTTGAAGCAGCATTTATTGACCACAGACTTGAACTAGAACATCACATAACAAATATTTTCTTGCACACACAGGAAATACAAAACAGAAAATAGAACGTAAAGTCAACCAGATTATACACAAGATATTTCTTCTCCTCAGCCATAACACCTAGCGAAATGACGTAAATTCAAAAATGTTACATTGACTTTCCACAAGTTTATCCATGATAATTACGTGGATTAAAATTATTCTGATTTCTGAAATAAATAAATAGTTGGCAACATTGGACAGTTGAATACGTAATACCCAAAGGCTCCTGTTACGATCGATCGCGATCCCCCACAATGCTCTGAAAGCCAGTCGATATAACGTTGATTGAACAACGGCTATGGTGAAAAAGAATTTAGTTTTCGGGCTCTATATGATATTAGATTGCGCTTTGGAATTGTGACATACATATTATATAACCGATTGCGATCGAAAATTCCACTTGATAACCACTTAGAATAATGAGCTGAATCATCCCCCTCATTATTCGTTACGATGTCACTTACACCCTGTACAAGTACGTACAGTCATAAGCAATATAATGTACCCACTTTAGGACTCTGTCGCACTAACATATTTGACATTTAGTGAGACTTACAGTTCAATTTGTCAAAAAAGTTAATGTGACAGGGTACCAAAGTGTATACATATTAATGCTCGTGACCGTACAGGTACAGGTAGCCATAAAAGCACTTATGAGGTATGATTCAGACTATTCTGAGGTGATATCAAGTGGTTCTTTCTTTCGCAAAAGTATGGGATTGCAAATAATTAAAAAAAAACACAAATATTTTCTTGAATTTTGTGAAATTCCACTTGATGTCAACTTAGAATCATCCGCCTCAGTATTCGTTATAAGATTGAAATTGAATTTGAAAGAAAGCATTTTCTTCTTACCCTAACGTACGCTTAAGGAACTCATACATTAAATTGAGTTTACGTTTTATTCTGACGTCAGAAGCAATTAGTATGACTAATGACATACGCCAACATTCAATTGTATAAGGAAATAAAGTCCCTTTGTTTTGCGTGAATCCCTGGAAATGTATGTATGATAGCCTGTATGAACGTACCTATATAATGAACGTACTAGCCTATATTAATTTACACAGGTCTATAATGAATGAAAAAATTCATACAAACTTTTAGCACCCGTTCAGCTATGTATGTATGAAACTATCTCCATATTAAATTTCATCCATATCGGTTCAATAGTTTTAGCGTGAAAATGCAACAGACAGAGTCACTTTCGAATTTTATAATAATTCTTCTCTCGTGCGGGTTGTGAGGTGGAGTACCAACCTCATCAACCCTGCTGTCTGGGTTACTATTGAGCAGCCGAAGGCCCCTGACATGGCTCATCTAACGACTACTCACTTACGTCAGTGAGTAGTAACCGGGACCAACGCCTTAACGTGCCTTCCAAAGCACGGATCATCTTACTTTCGGACAATCAGGTGATCAGCCTGTAATGTCCTAACCAAGCTAGGGACCACAAAGTAATTTTTGTGATATGTTTCCACCGGGAATCGAACCCAGGACCTCCGGATCGTGAGCCCAACGCTCAACCACTGGACCACGGAAGTCGTGAAAATAATTAGTAAGGATGCATACCAAAACCAATCCTCGATTAGGATAAAGTCGTAAACTACTATGTTACTGTTATGTTATGTTATATACCTACCTAAGTAAGGGACTGAAGTGCATGACTAGAGTGCATTGTTCGAGTTTGTTACGGGGACATAGTGACTAAAGAGGAAAGCTTCGAGTGGGTCGTAATGGGTTTACAGGTCCGCTGTGGTACCTACAGTTCGGTTATCGGTATAACGCAGTATGTTCCCTTCATGGTTGGGAATAACCTTAAACCACACCCCGGACACTTCGTACAAAACACTTCGTTTTACACAGACTCTACACATTGACGTTATCGTATACACGCATCTGTGTGTGTGACGTCTGATGCCATAGGATAGAAGACTAAAGGTGGTATTAATAAACTAATCCCAGCTTCGAGACTGCCCTCAAGAGTATGTCAATGTGACAGTTCTCGTATAAAAACAGGGCCTTGAGCATGATCTTGAGGGCAGTCTCAGTTGAGATTAGTTTATTAATACCACCCCAAAGTATGTCCGAAGGGGGATGAGGTAAACCTAGCTCAGACGCTGGTGGGGAGCGAAGAGCCGTTCTATATGTAGTATTATTCCTTATTCTATGCTAATAGGCCTGACTTTTTTTGACGTGACTTATTGTAGATGTACCGAAAATGGCAAGTACTACTTGGCCGGACAAATAGAAATACGGCTGAAGGCTCTCACCCAGTATACCATGAGCAGCCTCACCGTGTAAATGTTCGGCCCGTGCCGCACTATAAGTGGAGGTGTCTCCTGTCGTGGCGTGGTGCTGGCGGTGGTGAAAACTTAAACTCGTTTGTGTACTAATAGTCACTATTTATTGGGATTATTATACTTTTATATATTTGTTACAAAAATATGCGTATCTCGTGACGCTCCGGTAGGGCAGTATTGCCATACAAAAAACTTATGTTACGACTTACAAATAGTATTGTCGATTAATATTTAATGTTTCCAATAGTAAGTACGAGCAATAAGGAAAGTCTGCGCGGGTTTATAAGGTTCCGCACCTGAGTTGAGCTGAGCTGAAGCCAACAGCTGAGTCAGCTATTCAGTAGTAAAACCAAAAAAAACGGAACCCTCATACGATTTATTGTCCGTTCGTCTGTCCGTCTTTCAAGACCCTTTTTCTCGGAAACGCGTCGATATATCAAGTCGAAATGAACATCTACGTAATACATCTGCGATTCCATGAAACTGTTAAAACCAAGCTTCTATATCAACGCAATGAAAAAATACGGCCATGTTTATCCTTTTTTCATACAGGTTAGGACATTGCAGGCTTGAAATACATACTTAAGTAACTGTCTATTAGATTAGACTTATCCCTATGGTATAAAATATCTAAACATTAACAAAAGTGGTCTTCTTCATTGTAGAACTTGAGTGCCGAGGACTTGCTAATAAAACCCAAAAATCACTTTCAAGATTGTATTGGCCAAAACAGGGTAGGCAGAGCGTACAAAAACATGTAGGAGCGTGCGGCGATCGCGAATCGTGCCAGTGTCGGTGCTCGACTGATGACGTTTTTTGTCCCGCGCCCGCGCTGCTTCACTCCCCGCCCCTCCTTCACAAATAGTTTATAACTATAACTAACTACCTACAAAAATAATGATTTAAAACATACAAAATCTAAACGCGTCGCTAACATTCATCTTGTCGTTTCGATGGCATTCAGATTTTTTCAGCCCAGTATTTTGCTACTCGGACAGCATTAACAAAAGTGGTAATACCTACCTACATGTTTCGGAATAGCTGCAATAGATAGATAATAAGGGGACCATTTCGGGTCGTTCCACTTTTCCGACACTTATAAAGGACAATGGATGAAGTGGCAACCCTACCTACTCCGCTATTATTCTATTTCCTTCACAAAAATAACATGTGAAGTGACGGCAGCATAAAATAAATATATTACCTCATTCCACTTAGGTACTTACATGATTTAAGTTACATTATTAAAACACATAATAACGGGTTCTTACCGCGTTTAAATGGGGATATGAGACTCCCGATATTTCGACACTGTTGCAAGTGCCATGATCACGGGATGACTGATGAGATTGGATCTGTTTTGTATGTTGTGTGCAATAAAGTATATTTGATTTGATTTGATTTGATTGGAGTGGAGTAGGTAGATCCATAATTTTCTACGGGCAGACATATCTGTCTACCCTCTTTCTTTGCCGCTTGTTTATGTTTTTGATATCGGAATGTTCGGAACCATCTGAACTCGCACCAAACTCACTACGACAAACCGCACTCACTGTGTCCTCACGTTTTTTCACCACATTAGGCCGTTTCAAGCTTTTTACAACACCTACTACTGGATTCCACATGGTTAAGTTACATTTAAGGCTCCTATCCTTACAGGCATTTTGGTCGATCTATAGACATATAGACATTGTCTGATAGTGTGTGAAGTGCATAAATATTTAATATAGTACCCAAGTACGACTGAGGTTTTATGCTCGCTACTGGAATAATTTTGCGGTTGTTCGTACCAAAGTCTGTAATTCAATACATATTAAATTGTAATTTAATGCCTATGGATAATCGTAATAATTTAAGTATTTATTTCACCGTAAGCGATGTAATTTTGAACTTCAATTGATCGCGCGTGATGACCTGCATGAACGCTCTCATACATTGCCATAATGTTTGATTTTACCGCGCGGCGCCGCTTCATGAGTATGAAAACTGACACTGAAAACTAAAACGAAAACTGACTCATTTGAGTAAATGAGTCATTTCAATTGCCAAAAATTCAATATCATTTAAGTACTTTTCCACTTATGTTAATCTTCTGAATACAGAATACGTAACATAATATAACATAAAGTGACGCCCGTATCTTTAACAGGATAGGCAGAGCAACAAGTCATCAATAAGATAATCCGCAGTCACTTCTGATATTCGTCTTAAGATAGTTAATAATTATGATGAACAGTAGATATATAAAGTATCAACTAGGGAATGCAATCCCGATTCGAGATCGCAAATTTTATTCGAAATCCCGCGGGATTGGAAATAACAAGGAAAAAATGGCTGAAAACGATGAAAACTCCTTGTTTGTATAGTGAGGTTAATCAAAACAAAATATTTTTGAAAGAAAAAACCTTTATTCTTCATTATTACATACTAAATAATAAGTTTTCTTTGGAAATCATCATAATTAAAACAAAAAAGTATAACTCAAGGAGATTCGCCCAATCCCGTCAATCTTGAATCGGGATCTCGTCATATTATGCTTCGGGATTGATCCCGAAAAAATGTCGAGAACTTGCGAGATCAGGATTGCATTTTCTGGTACATTTCTGTTGCATAATTGGGTTGCAATGAATAAGTTGAGCGGGGTACAGTCTGGTGCAGTAAAACGAATGCCTTATGTCGCGTGAATAATGAGTAACCGAGTCTTTCTAACCACAAGTTGTGTGACTCGCACTTTTCAGGAAATATTAAGTTTGTTTTGTCTCATTTTCCTTCCTTATAAAGTTACTCAAATTAAATATTATTAGGGCAAAAATATTATAAGTTCATGGTCAAATTTCCTTACTATAGTTGGGTTGGTAAGCAAGGAAAGAGAGGAAAGGGAAGACCAAGAAGAGCTTACGTGGAACCGATCAAACAGAAGGTGAACGTCGTTAGTTATAAGGAAGTGAAGGAATTTGCCTTTGATAGACAAGAATAGAGAATGCTACACCGACAAATACTCGTATTTGGGTAGGTATATTGTTTCTATATTTACTAGTCACCTATTGGCCCTGATTTGGCGTATAAGAAAATTATGGTATTATAATAAATCATATTAAGTATATGTCAGGTACGAAGCAAATGGAATTCCATAAAATCTGCTTACCCCGGTGTGAAATAGGTTAGTTTATGCATGTAAGTGTGATAAAATAAAATTAGGTGTCTGTAGGAACATCATTACCCACATTTAAAGTTAGTTAAATCCGTTATCTATCTATCTATGCCTCGTCTCTGCAGGGAGTGTTTGCTTATATCCTGCTGTGTATATCTAGAGAAACTTTCAGCCCAAAGACAATAAGATTACGGTTGTGCGAACTCTCTCTAAAGGTGTATAAATTATCGAAGTACTTAAGACCCACTTACCTTAATACGGTTGTAAGTTTTCTTGCTTTATTGCGGGCCCGGGTCGATTCCTGGTCGTGCAAACAACG
Source organism: Pectinophora gossypiella (assembly GCF_024362695.1). Taxonomy (NCBI): domain Eukaryota; kingdom Metazoa; phylum Arthropoda; class Insecta; order Lepidoptera; family Gelechiidae; genus Pectinophora; species Pectinophora gossypiella. The sequence continues at coordinate 3,452,144 of NC_065425.1, read as the reverse complement.
TCTTTTGTCAAAGGACAATTGTTTAGTTTCCCTGTGCGCACGGTTATGTAGTCCTGTGGCTTGCCTTTCGAGCGGGGAGTGCCGTTTCGACCCCTGACACCGGACTTACAAATATCACGTCTGTATCGCCGAAGGGGTTGGCAGAGATGTATGGTTATCCACACCACGCTAGCTATATTTAAGTCCCATGTGGTGAGCCTATTGCCCACCGAGCACAAATACTCATCATGTCACTAATTTAAGAGCCACGATCTTATCGGAGAGCATTCTCCATGCTTGCTACTTTTTCAAGAAAAAAGTAGGGCAGTGGTTTCTTGTCTTCCGCCCCGCATCACTCTGTCTGACGCGAGTGAGCTGGCGCCCAGAGTAGTCTACTTCAAAGCCGTAATAGGACTCCTGTCCTCCGCCCAAAACCTAAAAACCACGAAATACATATCAAAACCGCGTAACATCAAATACCTGAACATGAATTCAAACTCATAAAGATAATATTTTCGAATGTCAGTTGGAAGCGAACGATTCAAAAATGCGAGCCCTGATGGTCACACTAAAAGTTGGCTAAACCCTAAAAACAATAAAAACAAAAACTAATTTAAGACTAGCATTTTATAACTTTACAATATGTGTACTGTTGGTATACCTATCTAAATAAATAAATAACCCTATGCCTCAGCAGCAAGTATTTCCACTGCTTGCTGGCGTCTTTGGATTTGGAACCATTACGGAACCCTAACCCGCAAGATGTTCTTTGATACATGTTTAATAGACCAGGAAAGGTGAACTCGTCTTGTACTCTTAAAATATTTAGGAAGACATTTATCGGATAAAGTAAAAGCTTATCTGTCTATACACGTCTATCCGGGAATAAAACATACTTCAACATTTTTCTCACAAGTCATACACACCACACATACGTAGTAGCTAAGAAAATAATTGTCTTATTGCCTAAATTCTCGAATGGCGACCACGTGTCGGACGACGCTCAGTGGGTAGACCCGCTACAAGGTGGACCGACGATCTGGTGAAGGTCGCGGGAAGCCGCTGGATGCGGGCAGCGCAGGACCGATCGTCGTGGAGATCCTTAGGGGCGTCGTACGGCTGATAATGATGAATGATGTTGATGATGATTGCCTAAATATAGAACATAAACATCACGGAATATAAGAAAGGAAGAGCCAAGTGAGCGCGAAACGCGCGCCATACAAGTATGAGCAAATAGTTCATACTTCAACTTTACACTCCACTCGTCCGCAAACTTTATGACGCACAGAGCTCCGCGATAGTGTATTAAAAGGCCGTCTTGTTTATTATATATAACCTGCAGGACAAAAAATCAAACATCGACTATCATGCAAGGGGATTACTAACCTCATCAACCCTGGCTGCCAAGGGCCTCTGACATGGCTCATGTAACGACTATGTCATCATCATCATTAGCCCATTAATGTCCCCACTGCCGGGCACGGGCCTTCCCTATGGATAGGGAGATCGGGCCTTAAACCATCACGCGGGCCCAGTGCGGATTGATGGTTATTAACGACTGCTAATGCAGCCGGGACCAACGGTTTAACGTGCCTTCTGAAGCACGAAGGAGCTCGAAATGAAAACTTTTTTTGTGGTCACCCATCCTATGACCGGCCTTTGCGAAAGTTGCTTTACTTCAACAATCGCAGCCCGAGCGCATTTACCGCTGCACCACCGAGCTCCTCGACTATGTACAGTCATGAGTAATGTCATGTACCCACTTTAAAATCCTGTCGCACTATCATATTTGACATTTAATGAGACTTACAGTTTAAATTGTCAAAAAAGTTAATGTGACATGGTATTAAGGTGTATACATATTAGTAGTACTCGATCAGTAAGTAGTAACTGGGACCAACGGTTTAAAATGCCTTCCGAAAGTCCATATTAGTACTCGTGACCGTACACTTACATGAGTAAGTAGTAACTGGGACTAACGGCTTAACGTGCCTTCCGAAAGTCTCAAAGCACGGATCATCTTACTTGTTTCAATTAACTAAGTATGACTCATTTAAAATTATTTTATTTCGTCGTATTTCTGTCGAGTCGTTCGAGGAAAAGTGACGGCAATCTAATAATTGCTAAAAGCAGGAAAAGGATTCTTATCGTTGACCTGTAAGGGAACTTAATTAAAAAAGTGTTGGGAAATTACTTTGAAGTATTAAACCTCTGAAATAAAAAGGCTGTTTGGGTGTTTCTTTTTCTTTCGGGAATTTTACGATGACTCTTTAACCCTTTCACCTTTGGCGCAGAGCGAAATGTCACCCTTAATAAGATTTTTAAATTAGTTACTGTCCTGATTCTTACAGATAGGTAATATAATATACGTTTCAGTGATAATAGATGGCGTAAGTGTAGCCACACCATTCTCTCTCTCTCTCTCTCTCTCTCTCTCTCTCTCTCTCTATTTAAGAGCTGCGCTCTTGTCGGTGGAGTAACCGCCATTCCTCTCTTCTTCCCGCCAAAACCTTCACCTCCCGATACGACACGACCTGCACCTTCTCTTTTATTTGTTTCATAAATGTTATCCTAGGTCTACCCCTTCCACACCATTCAGTCATCGAAATTATTATTTTTGTCACAGATCATCATCATCATCAATTTAAGAGCCACGCTCTTGTCGGTGCAGCATTTTCCATGCTACTTTTTTAGGGAATAATAGGGCAGTGGTTTCTCAATTACCTTCCGCCCCGCAGAATATCATCATAGATAATCTAAACTTAATTTTCACTACCTACTTGAAGTTCTAGAGAACCTACACAAAAAATAATATTATAAACAAGGTTTATGCTTTAGGTTTACTCTGGGTCTGAAACTATTCATAACTTCCTATTCAAATGTTCTTTTCATTACTTATTATTAGAAACTACATATAAAAAAAGTTTTGTGAAGGTTTATTAAACTTAGTAAATACATTTTGTATATTTAATAAAATTATTTAAAGTTTTAGCTCTTGTGGCAGAAATAAAATGAAGCTTCAATTATAAAAAAAAACACTAAATGATTTATTTACGTTTTACACTGAATCCGCTATGCGTACGCCATCTAGGTATCGGATGTGGAAATTCCACTTGATATTAATTCAGGAGGAGCTCGGTGGCGCAGCGGTAAACGCGCTCGGTCTGCGATTGTTGAAGTTAAGCAACTTTCGCAAAGGCCGGTCATAGGATGGGTGACCACAAAAAAAAGTTCATCTCGAGCTCCTCCGTGCTTCGGAAGGCACGTTAAGCCGTTGGTCCCGGCTGCATTAGCAGTCGTTAATAACCACCAATCCGCACTGGGCCCGCGTGGTGGTTTGAGGCCCGATCTCCCTATCTATCCATAGAGAAGGCCCGTGCCCTAGCAGTGGGGACGTTAATGGGTTGGTGATGATTAATTCAGAATCATGGTCTGAATCATCCCCCTCAGTATTCGTTACGATGCCAACAACTCCCTGTATAAAGATTTCAGACGCTTCAGAAACAGAGACTATTTTTAAAGACAAATTATAATGCAAAAGACATTCAATTAACTTTAAAACCATTTCAGTACTGCAGTGGAAGTTTTCATTATAACTACTTTTCCTTTAATAACTTCACAAAGCGTTCGTTATAAGTATTTTAATGTTTAATCTCTGCTTCTAAGTATTTTTAAAGTTCTCAGTACCCGGCCATTACACAGGTTTTTAGCTTGGAAAACAGGATATATAATCTGTTTTGTTTATTCTCTCCTGTGGGATAATTAACCAACCTAATTTACCCTGGTGTCAGGGTTACTTTTCAGCCGCAAAAGGTTCCTCATATGACTAAAACTAATATTTACTTACTAAAGTAGAAAGTAAAGAGTAGCGGGGATCCATTTCTTAACGTAACCTTCGAAGCACGGAATCGTACTTTCGGACAATAAGGTGATACGCCTGCAATATTCTAAGCAAACTAAACCTCACAGAGTGATTGTTGTGATATGTTCCCACCGGGGTTCGAACCCGGGCATTCCGGATCTAACCCAAAGCTCAACCACTAGACCATGGATACCGTACAGTCCAGAGATTACCTATGGTATTTTTCATTGAAGCAGGCAAAGACCGCTATATTCAACGTACACACTTCCTGCACCAACATTTTTGCTTCTACCTCATAACACAAGCTTATGACTATATTGCAATCAGGGCAGTCAGAAGTATATCCATCGTAAGATGAACTAAGTACCCACGCCTCACCGAGCTTTCTGTTAGACCAACGTGATAGGTGATGAGCCGTATCGCCGTCTATAACGGTCGAGCCAACTATTTTGGAAATTGCTCTTAAGATAAATGAATAGCTCATTGAGCCCGGTACCGGAGCTCGAAACGGCGCTTCGCTTAGAAGCAAGCCGATAAAGCAAAGGACACAGTGACTATCTGACTCTTCAAAATTCTTCATACATGCTAGTTTATACCCTGGTATTCTTCTATCGTGTGGGTTGTGAGGTGAATTACCAACCAGGGTTACTATTTAACCGCCATAGGCCCCTGACATGACTCATATAACGACTACGTACTTACATCAGTAAGTAGTAACCGAGACCAACGGCTTGACGTGCCTTCCGAAGCACCGAAGTGATCAGTCTGTAATGTCCTAACCAAACTAGGGACCACAAAGTAATTTTTGTGATATTTCCCCACCGGGAATCGAACCCGGGATATCCGGATCGTGAGCACAACGCTCAACCGGTGGACCACGGAGGCCGTTAATATACCCTGGTATTTATTTTAAACATCCTGAGTTTGGTCGCGGTTATTCGCCAAGGTCTTCCACTTCGGACCCTATCACATTTGCTTCGTAAAACTGACAGCGTTAAAACAATTTAACTCATCCCTTTTGTCGTCATTTTTATCACTGACACTTTATTTGTCACTTGGAACAGAATATATTTAATAACCGCGATATAAAACGAGTTATTACAGTGTGTAAATATCGTAAATAAAGTGTTTATGACTTCATAAGTTCATACTCTTGAAAGGATCGAGGTTTCACGAGGGCGTTAGTGAACTTCTATGTTTTATTACTAGTCTCGCAACGTTTTATATGAACAATATTTACGGTTTCATATACTAAGATTACATTTCATCATCACCAGCCCATTAACGTCCCCACTGCTGGGGCACGGGCCTTCCCTATGGATGGATAGGGACATCGGGCCTTAAACCATCACGCGGGCCCAGTGCGGATTGATGGTTATTAACGACTGCTAATGCAGCCGGGACCAACGTCTTAACGTGCCTTCCGAAGCACGGAGGAGCTCGAGATGAAAACTTTTTTTTTTGTGGTCACCCATCCTATGACCGGCCTTTGCGGAAGTTGCTTAACCTCAACAATCGCTGCGCCACCGAGCTCCTCAAAAGAAGATTACATTATTAACAGAAATTGAGATCATGTCGTTATATGCATGGGCATTTTGACATTGGCTCCGATTCATGCAGACACCTCCTAATTTTACTTTGAGTTATACCTGTCATTTTCTTATCCACCGAAAAGAAAAGGACGGATAATTGACAGCTCTTAATTTTAGGAAGATTGAGTAAATGAATGAATAGCCCGGGTGAATCAAAAATATATCTCGCTGTTATGCAATCTGTTTGACGTGTGCTGTCAATTTAATTCTGTCGGGTTATTAGCCAATGTAAAGTTTTTACAGGGTTGTTTTAGATTTGTGCTTAAAATTGACGTGTCCCATAAATTTTATGCTTGTCTATTACCCGTCCCTTTCCTTTTCGGCGGATAAGAAGATGACAGATATAACTTAAAATAAAATTATATGGTGTCTACAGGAATTAGCGCAAAGTTGTAGTTGTATAAACTCTACCTACCTCGTATGGGGCCTTAGCTAAGCTGTGTTGAGTGGCCCTTTTATCTCAGGACATCCACCACCAACTTATGATCATTTCGACAAACATCTGTCTTGCTTTTTTGTAATTGTTTAGTGGAAATTTGTAGTCTTTTTTTGTGTGTGTCGCTATTTTATAATAAACTTATTCTATTCTATTCTAGTTGCTTAATTATGACAAAAAAAATCTAACAGCCATGTTCTAAAAGAACCTTCCTCGACCCCGTCGTTAGTTAAGGAACCCTTAAGACGTTTACTGTGTTACAGAAAATTAGATATCAGCCCCTCACGTGCAATGTTTTCCGATAAACAAATTGGAATTTATGTACATAGACACACTTTCGCAAGAAAAATGTGCCCCACATATGGCACATACACGTATGATTTTCAAATTTACTGGCTCATATTAGGTTCATACACAGTGAACGTTTAAGTAAGACTCCGAACTCAGCTCAAAATCGTTATTCTTACGCTCAACCATACTCCTTCGCTTTTTTTGTTCGCTTTACGTTGTTCGCCTCAACCTTATCTTGAGTTTACTCCGATGAGGTTTAGTGAAGTCATGACGTCATTATTTTCGTTTCATTTCGTTGAAAATATAATATGCTCGACTCCGGTGAGTAAATCCCCAAGTCGAGGACGTAAACGCCATCTTAAAATACCAAAATCCTCACCTAAGGCCACATCGAGTGGAGGAAGTGTCTAGTAAACATCTATTACTATATTACGGTTGAAAGTCTATGATCTTCTTATCGTGTGGGTTGTGAGGTGGATTACCTGGTGTCAGGGTTACTATTGAGCCGCCAAAGGCTCCTGTCATCGCTCATGTAACGACTTCTAACTTATATCGGTAAGTAGTAACCGAGGGTCTGTCCATTAGGCACCCATTCCAATACGCCCCCGTCCAGCACGCTCCCATATTTGAAGCACGGGTCATCTTACTTTTTGGACAATCAGGCGATCAGCCTGTAATGTCCTATAACCAAACTAGGGATCACAAAGTGATTTTCGTGATGTGTCCCCGCCGGGATTTGAAGCTGGGATCTCCGGATCGTGAGCCCAACGGTCTAACCATTGGGCCACGGAGGCGGTTATGATTACAGTGATGAAACATACATACATAAACTCACGTCTATGTCCTACCGGGGTAAGCTGAGAGTATGGAATTCCATTTGCTTCGATCGTGACACACTTCTCTTGCTTCTTACACATTCATCAGTCGTTTTATACACGCTTATTATAAGATTTCACAGTACCTAAATGATAAGTATGACTGGTTATTTTATTAAATAACTTGTCATGTATACCTACATTGATTAAATTTTGTGTTGCTGTTGCAGTTTCTCGTCATTTCTTCTCCTTTTTTAATCTACGTCATTACGCAAGGTGTTAATGGTGTTATAGCCATAATACCTATTACCATAATGACGTAGATTCAAAAATGTTAAATTGACCTTCAATAAGTTTATTTATGATGCGAACAGCGGAGGATTGGCTTGGCCTGCTGTCGTCTGTTTTTTCTACTCGTTATAATCTAGGAATCTTCAGGGTTAGAGTGTATAGGCATTTGTTAAGTAAGTGTGATCCATCCTAAACCACATCGTCAGTTAACATCAGGTAAGATTGGGGTCGAACGCAAGCCTATATTATTTAACAAAAAAAAAATAGTTACGTTCAATAAATGATTCTGAAGAGCTTACATGTAACAGATTAAAGAGAAGGCGAACGTCGTGTCTTATAAGGAGGTTCAGAAATTGGTCTTTGATAGACAAGAATGGAGAATGCTACACCGACAAGAGCGTGGCTTTTAAATTAGTGATGAAATGATTCTGATTTCTCGCACGCCGGTGCAGTGCTACAATGCACGTATAATAAAGTAACCAGTTTTTAAAATGTAGTAGCAACATGGTACATTTAATAATATGGCAATAAATACAGCAGGTAATCTGGTGGTTACGTAACATACACCTTTATGTAGCTACGTGAGTCACAAGCAGGCATACAAACTTGATTGAATGTGTGTCAATGTGATTTCTGATTTTAAAGCGATTCTCACACGATACAGCGTCGACGCGGTTGACGGTGAAGCGGTTGGCGAGGTCGCGTTGACTTGTATGTAGTCAGGTGATTCCCAACACCGTGTGGGTCAGAATATTGGACTAATTGTTGCAGATGTGAATATGTCTTACGTGGAATGGCGTGCCGGGGTGGGGGGGGGATAGTTATGGAGCATCCACCATACTGCTCCACTGCAGGTTGTTGATTATTTTTACGGCTAGTAGCCGGGACCAACGGCTTAACTTGCCCGATATATTAATTTTCCAGATCTTCTTCTTCTATCGTGTGGGTTTTGAGGCGAATTACTAACCTCATCAACCCTGGTGTCAGGGTTACTATTGAGCCGCCAAAGGCCCCTGACATGACTCATTTATAACGACTACGTACTTACACAGTAAGTAGTAACCGGGACCAACGGCTTAACGTGCCTTCCGAAGCACGGATCGTCTTACTTTCGGACAATCAGGTGATCAGCCTGTAATGTCCTAACCAAACTAGGGACCACAAAGTAATTTCCAGATAATTTTCAGACAACAGAACTACTGGGTTAAGCGGCTCCCACTACTTCTGATGGATAAAAATACCACATTGAAACAATTCATCTAAAACGCAATATTGCAATTTGACATTTGCGCATGTTTTAAAACTAAGTACGCAATGTCAAAAAACATCGAATAACAATTATTAGTTTCTGAGATTCATTGCTCCGATGTGGCCCTTTTAACACCCCCTGTTGTAATTTCCATTTGTTTGTGGAATAATTCATCATCTCCCTGGCGTTATCCCGTTTCCACAGGGTCCGCTTACCTAACCTGAAGATTTGACAGGTCCAGCTTTTTACAGAAGCGACTGCCTGTTTGACCTTCCAACCCGCGAAGGAAAAACCAGCCCAATACAGGTCACATACTTCCGCAATGCATTTCTTGGGTATAACCCACATACCTAAAATATCCTCGCGATATTTTCCGTGTCAGACAATAAAATATTATGCATCTAATCAAAAGTCACTGCACGTTGGAAGTGATCTGTTTAATAAAACTGATTAAAAGCCTGCGAGATTAATGAGAAAATTCTTTAATGGCTTGTTAAATTACAATACGCATAGTTGACATATTAATAAAACGCTCTCAGAAAACGGTATGGGGTCATTCTGCATTATTCTGCACCATGGTGTCATAGTTTCTATTACTTATAATTAAGTAAGCACCTAGGTGAATGGTAAAGATTTGTTTTGTGTAAGTAAGTTATTTAAATGTAATAATGAGAAAGCGTGGCGTATTCCGAAGAAGAAGGCATCGTGACAAACCTGTTTAGAACACATAATAACGGGTTCTTACCGCGTTTAAATGGGGATATGAGACTCCCGATATTTCGACACCGTTGCAAGTGCCATGATCACGGATATATGGATCTACCTACTCCACTCCAATCTCATCAGTCATCCCATGATCATGGCACTTGCAACAGTGTCGAAATATCGGGAGTCTCATATCCCCATTTAAACGCGGTAAGAACCCGTTATTATGTGTTTTAATTATGATAATAACCGCGTAAACTTAAAACAATGTATAAACCTGTTTAGGTTTAGCGATGTTCGTAAAACAATCTATGTGTAATTTATGAAGTGTTATAAATGTCTGCTTTATTTGAAAATGTTAGATTGTTGTTCTTAGAAATTATTTAGATATGATTTATACTGTATTACTAACAAAAGGTGTACAATCCAAGCTAAATATTAATTCTGACATTGGTCAATCTAGTGGCCTAGTTTTTTAATTATTTATTTGTATAATAATAAAATTTGTCACATATACAATTTAACAATAAAATTATTAAAGAAAACTTAGTCCATAAATAGTGTTATAAATAAAAAAAGTTACTATTGAGCCTCCAAACGCTCTTTGACATGTGAGCTAAGGCTCATGTACCGACTACATAATTAATAATTAATAAGTAAATAGTAACCTGGACCGCCTGCTTACTCTACCTTTTAAATTACTCATATTTTTGAGCCACGTGCAATCCGGAGTAAAATGAGCATAAGTCTTCGCCAGCAGAGCCTATTCCCGGACACAAATCATAGAATGTTTTAAGTTTACGCGGTTATTATCATAATTAAAAAATAAAATAACGGGTTCTTACCGCGTTTAAATCAGGGATATGAAACTCCCGATATTTCGACACCCACTGATTTAAACGTGGTAAGAACCCGTTATTATGTGTTTTAATTACAAATCATAGAAACCACGGGATATCGATTATCTAATTTCCAAACATGGATTCAAACTCACAAAGTCGAATTCAGTGGCTTAGAGCCCGATCCAAGATTCGAACCTGTGTCGCTACGATCACACCTCGGACACTTCATACAAACAACCTCGTTTTACACAGACACTACACATTAACATTATCGTACACGCGCAACTGTGTGTGTGACTTCTGAGGGCTGCCAATTACAATACCTCATTATTTAAATGCCATTACTTAGGTAGGTAGTACTAATTACGATACTCGTAGATGCTTTTATAATGATCTGTTATTATTTATTTATTTATTTATCACACAAATCACATTTTGAACAATGAAGGTTCACAATGTAATTAAATAGGCTTTACATTTGACTTAAAAAAACACTAAAATAAATAATTGCATTCACATTACTTTTACTTTAAGGCTAAGTAGGCTAGGTTAAATTTTATTGCAAATGATTAGCAAGTTTTGATGAACAACCACCATGAAAAATGAATATTTATAAGCGCCGTGCAGGCGAGCCAGCGCGGGCAATTACTGTGAGATCAAATACTCGAATAAGACGAAAGAACGTCGGCGTCCAATTTCAAAATTCGAAAATATAAATTAAACTGATAAAAATAAAAACAACGTTCCGCGCGCTGCCTTCACGAATCAAGTCTAAACTATGTTCGACGGGGGTGAGGTAAACCTAGCTCAGACGCTGGTGGGGGACGGAGCGTATTATTCCTTATTCTATGCTACGATGTAAGTCACGCGTTGTCCGAACAGGGCTATCACGTATTCAACGCAATTAACATGTGTTGTCTCTAAATAAATCAAGTATGTATTAATAAAGACGGAAGACAAATAAGCTGCTTCACGACGCTATATCCTGTTAATTATGCGGGTGTCTTCAAATGATGTTTGTCAACAGACCAGAGAAACCAGCAAGACTGGTTTCATTGAGTGGACATGTGGTGTTGCCTGACTGTTGGCGATTTGCGATTCCGCTGAATAAAAATCAAAAATCAAATATACTTTATTGCACACAACATACAAAACAAATTTACACAAATGGATGATAGATACAGTACAATCTGGCGGCAATAAACTTTGTATTACTAAGTTACGTAACTGTTTTGTTAAGTAGAAATATATTTTTAATAAAAATATCACAATCAGGGGCGGGTGACTTAAATAATTATAAATATGTTGTGTGTACTATTGTAGATATAAGATTATGTCATTAATGGCCCCGATTCCTGTAGACACCTCCTAATTTTATTTTAAGTTATACCCGTCATTTTCTTATCCGCCGGAAAGGAAAGGGACGGATCATTGACAACTGTTCATTTTAAAATGAAATAACGCGGATGATTAAAATAGGCATCTCCCTGACATGCAACCCGTTTGACGTGTGCTGTCAACTTAATTCTGTCGGGTTTTTAGCCAATATAAAATTTTGGGAAGGTTTTTAAATTTCTGCCTAAACTTGACGTGTATTTCATAAATTTTATGCCTGTTAATTATCCGTCCCTTTCCTTTTCGGCGAATAAGAAAATGATAGGTTAAACTTAAAATAAAATTAGGTGATGTGTATTGGAATCAGCACCAATCCTTACACTATAATTCTATTATGTGTTGTCTATTATCTGTTTGTGTAATTAAAAAATAAAATAAACCACTCGAAAAGAAAACCTTGATTGAAAATTTTTCCGAAAGAAATGACGGACAACAAAGGCATATCTATAAAAAAACAGTTCTTATTAAAGAAAGCTTTGGATATATAAGATGTGCCATACAATGAACCCAATAACTCTTTTGGTAAAATAATTTTGGACTGAGAAACTGTTCCGTCGAAAATATTGAGGTATTTTTACTTTTAGGTACAACCTAACCTAACTTCCGCATATATATTTCACCTAATGCTATACTATAACCTAGCAAAATTTCAGCGACTGAGAATTTAATGTTGGGAGGTTATACAAAAAACGCTTGCCAACTTCCCGCTGACAGAGGCGGGGACTCGACCTAGTATAGTGACATACAACTGGCGATAACGAGTTAATTTCAATGCCGATGAGCTGATAACAGTCACTAGCGTCTAATGTTAGCGAATTATGCTAATTTTGCATAACTAAACGTTGTTTTATTGACATACTAGTTTTTTGGTGCACGTGGAGCGAATTTACTCCGTTTTTCGTAGTCATTTGTACCTACTTAGCACGTTCGCAAAGTGTTTGTTGCGAACTAGATATAAGCATAGAATAAGGAATAATACTACGTAAAGAACGGTAATTCTCCGCCCCCCACCAGCGTCTGAGCTAGATTTACCTCACCCCCCCTCGAACATAGTTTAGACTTGAATGGTATGGCATCAAACGTAACACACACAGATGCGCGTGTATGATAATGTCAATGTGTAGTGTCTGTGTAAAACGAGGTTGTTTGTACGAAGAGTCTGGGTGTAATATAAGTGTACTGTTTGAACTTTTTTCCTCACCTTATGGTTATCTGGAAGAAATCCCTTTAGCGATAAGGCCGCCATTTGCCATGTGTATAGTTGAAACTCTTTTATAACTGAGTATTTTCTTTTCGTCACTAATTTATGGGCCACGCTCTTGTCGGTGTATCATTCTCAATACTACTTTTTAGGGAAAAATAGGGCAGTGGTTTCCCTCTTGCCTTCCGCCCCTTCCCTATTTCTAATTTTCTTAATTTCTTTTAATTTGGTGCAATAAAGTACCTATATTTGAATGTGTTCGCGTATCACCATAATCTCACCTGACATAACTGGGACATGCTTACCTGAGAAATACTAGTTTTAAGTTGATAAAATCTATTTAGTGTAGACTTAAAGACTTAAATAAAATATGATAAAAAACTTCGCGAGGCTATACGGTGGGCACAGACCTTTATATTAATTTATATTTTCTTCTTCTATCCTGTGGATTGTGAACTGGATTACCAACCCCATCAAGGCTGGTATCAGGGTTATTACTGAGCCGCCATAGGCCCCTGACATGTCTCATGTAACGACTACGTACTTACATCAATAAGTAGTAACCGGGACCAACGGCTTAACGTGGCTTCCGAAGCACGGATCATCTTACATCTGTAATGTCCTAACCAAACTAGAGATCACAAAGTGATTGTCCCCACCGGGATTCGAACCCGGGACCTCGGGGTCGTGAGCACAAAGCTCAACCACTGGACCACGGAGGCCATTTTGTATTGATTTTAACTCTCCTATTCAAAGCAAAATTTACAAACTTTTGTATAATAATATGCATACGATGTTAACCTCTAGGTTAGGTCATTATTCTAATAGACAATTTCTAAACCTACAAAAAATCGAATTCTTGAATTACGCACTTTAATACAAATTTGTATTGTAGGCACGTCGAGGCTTTTAAAGTAACGACAGTGCTTATACAAAAAACCTTATTATTTTTAACACGACGACGTCAAATAAGAGTGAAATGGCAACATTCAAATTAATGAGAATTTAATGCCCGAGACGTTTTACTAAGAGAAAATAAAAAGAAACGGTCAAGGTGAATATGACTTGCCTCTTATGGTTCCGTAGAATAATTAAGTTAAAATGTTGAATTTTATGAATTTGAACATACATAACAAAAAAAAAACATACCAACACGCGTGTATCTCCAAAGGGGTGTGCTAATGTGCAATGAGATGAGGTGGTGGATTATTCACCTTTTTTTTAGTTTTCGAGACACTTAAACATAGACACATCTGGTATTGAAGTATCTTCTTTCCTCGCATGGGTTCTGGAATCAATGACTAACTTGATGAACCCTGGTGTCGGGGTTACTATTGAGCCGCCAAAGGCTCAACTAACGGCAATACTACACATTGGCCGAGAGCGACTGTCCTAAGATGGAGATATGATATACCGTACGAACAAAGGTTACCAGTTTTTTTTTTAACGTGACTTATTGTAGATTTGCTGCAAATGGCATTAACTACCTGGACGGACAAATAGGGAGCGCTAAGAGCTCTCACCCGGTATAAAATTTAAGACAACAGTCATGAGGGCCCAGTTGCGCACTCAGGGCGTTGTCTAAGAGAAAAATATTTGAAAGAATTAATCGACCCTAGTGGGTTTATAGCGATAAGCGCTGAATGAGGGAAATCGTCGACGTCGCTGGCGTGGTCGGTATAGGAGTTCTGAAGTGTTTGTTGTCGCGAGCTGGCCGCGAAGGTTACCTCAAATAGTCGGTCATGTTGGAGATGACATAATCCGTTGACATTTACTACGTACCAGGGATGTTAAGCAGCAGAACGCATTGCAGGTATGGTTTTATTCCAGCTGAGAAGTATTTTGTTGTTTTTTTTTTTATAAAACTATGATGTACTTTACCAGGATTCAGACTTTTGTAAAGGGAACCCTAAAAGGAAGATGTGGAAGATAATAAAGATTTAAGCCAATGGAAGCCTAGAGTGATTTATTAAGTTCCGTCCTGTTGTAATTTGTAAATAAATTCTAATATTTTTCCGTGGCCATGTCTTTTTAACTTCTCAAGTGAAGATAGTTGATATTTTGTAAGTGAGTAACCCACATACATCATAGGAGCGATACTGCTCACCACCTATCACGTTGGTCTAACAGAAAGCTCGGTGAGTAGCGGTTACTTAGTTCATCTTGCGATGGATATACCACTTTTACCACGTTATATCAATATGATGTATGGCTTTGTCTAGCCTGATAGATGCTAGAGGCTTATATTGCGTGTACCGTAAACCACATAAAAACACATAATCTCCTTTATGCACAGTAGGGTAAAAACCCATATGTGTTTTGCAAAAGTTGTTTAACTTCCTAACACGCACGGGAACTGAATATTGTACTTTGGAGTATGGGGAACTTATAGGAGTTAGTAAAAAGTGTCCGCTACGAACAGTGTTTTCCTCTTTGCGATGACAATACGAAGATAAATTTTAATAACCCGGCTAGCTTTATAATACTGCAGACAAGCTGTATGATATTTCCTGGATGAAAGTTTTACAACAATTTTGTGTTCTTTACTATTCATTTATTTATTAATTTATGCATTTATTCACATTTACATTTTACAATAAATGGTAGCATTACAGGATTCAATCCCAAATCGATATCATTGCATTTAAGACAATTTAGACAACATAATAACAAATAAATATTCAAAAATTAACCAATTACCTATAAATTATTAAATTAATACATTAGTCAAAATCAAATCAGTCTAAACAAATTGGATACTAAACATACTTAATATTAATATTAACACATCAACATAAATAACCTATATACGTCCCACTCCTGGGCACAAACTCCCAAAAATATCTATTGCCTTATATTAGCCTAAACGCTGTGTATTTTTTTTTAAAAACATGTGCCAAAATCGGCAAAAAAATGATATATTCCTCCAATCCAATAGTTATATTCTACAAACAAAGAGAAAAATACTTATAGACATCATAAAAGATAAAAAGCGGCCTAATTGCTCTGGAGTAATTTCTTTCAGACAACCAGTAAAATAAAACTGCCTACCTTATCTTACGGTATCTTACGGTACGGGTTATCTAACGGTAATTATGTAATACTTAGAACATGAATCCTACGAACTGTTAACAAAGCTCTGAATCCTTTGCGAATACTTTTATTGGTTTTTGATTTATATCATTATTCATATCATAGATTCAAATCTACCTACACTAAACTTACACTTTGCCTAAGATCAAACTAACCGTCAGTCCACCTGTTTTGTGATAAGAGAAATTATGCCCTATTCTGGTGTAACATAAACCATTTAACACGTCGACGGCGAAGTGGGGGCGATCTGTCAACACAATCCCACCTGCAATTACGTAGAATGTCTGCCTTATTTCGGGAATCGTGACGTCAGCGTCCGGCCATTTTGAATTAGCCATTTGAAGAATTAAAAAGGGTTGTAGTTGTTTATGTTGGTTTAGTTTGGCGGAGCGCTTATTCGGTTTGCATAAAGTTGTATTTCGTTTTGGTCTTTTTTACCTACGGTCATAGAATAAATAGTTACTACTAACGTATGGAACGGTAGCTCTCCGCCCCGCACCAAATCGTATCGGGCGCCGACCTCACACCCTCTGGGTCTTACTTTAGTCATAGAATAAGGAATAATACTACGTATAGAATGGCATCTCTCCGCATCCCACCAGCGTCTGAGCTAGGTTTACCTCACCCCAATCGAACACAGTTTAGACTTGAATCGTACGGCGTCAGACGTCACACACACAGTTGCGCGTGTACGATAATGTCAATGTGTAGTGTGTGTGTGTAAAACGAGGTTATTTGTATGAAGTGTCCGGGGACTTTACAGTGCAGAAGCGCCAATGCACCGTGAAACTTTCAATATAACCTTTTATAATAAATAATAATATAATTAGACATAAGAAACTCAAGTGTAAACAATATAAAAAACTTATTTAATTTTCACACTCTCATCATCTCCCAGAACTTCAGACACTCACGATACACATACGTCCACTCACTCACAAACAGATCACAATAATAAAATCACAATATGAAGAATACTAGCTCGTCGTGGCGATACACCTCTGTCTACCCTTTCGGGGATACAGGCGTGATGGTTTGTTGCGACGTCTTCTCATTCACATTTACCCAATAACTATGTACAGCAACCACAGTCGGCTGAACATAAACCAGTCGTTACATAATTACCATCATGCTTGGAATACTAAACAATGAGTACGTGATATTGGTTCTGAGCGAGAGATGTAGAATTTAGAATGTTTATATTGCTTGTGACGTCAAACTTAGTATGCTATTCGTCATCTCGATTTCGGTGTCACATCGACCTATGGCACTGGGTTTTCGCTTCTGTAAAAACCAGACCTGTCAAATCTTCTAGCCAACTGTGTTGGTGAAAACTGCAATTAAGATAAATTAATAACTCAGTAAGTAGTAGAAGTCGCTCTCCGTTTGCGAAGCAAGTCGATGTAACACATGACCATAATATTATAAAGTAAAAATGCCTACGATAGGCTAGTTTCTAACTACATATACAAAGATACATTTTTGTAAACGTCAAAACACGAAATTACTATGGAATTTGTATGAAAAAGCAACCTGACGACAAAGATAAACGTAATAAAATGTCTGACTTAGGTATTATTACGTTTTTATTGATTGAAATATGATGGTGTCATCTAACATGATGGACTAATGTTATAGGCGATAGGCTGATCCCTTATCACCATAAGGTTCATCATATCCAGCTTACGACATCGTATCAACAGTGGCTGCAAGTTGTCTTTGATTACTTGTGGCTCTGCCCACCCCATTAGGGATTACGGGCGTGAGTTTATGTATGTGTATGTATGTTATTGATTAAAACTCTAAAGTTAAATAGAAAAAGAAAATGTTTTTCAACAGGTTTAGATCTGTCTTTATTTAGTCATAAGAATTTCGTAATTTAATTTTGACCTAGCATACTACCCAATTTATCACCTGTGTCTGTATCACTCTGTATCACCTGGTTACTACATACTATGTACTGATTTAGGTAAATGAGTCATGTCAGGGGCCTTCGGCGACTCAATAGTAAACCAAAAACCAGGGTTGATGAGCTTGGTACTCCAACTCACAACGCACACGATAGAAGAAGAAAACCCAATTTATCTCTGAACATTGAAGGCTATAGCTACCATTGTGAATATATCAGTTGGTATATGTACTGTAGGTAAGTATGTTAAAACTCACATAAACTGCCTATATACGTCCCACTGCTGGGCACAGGCCTCCCCTCAATCAACCGGAGGGGGTATGGAGCATACTCCACCACGCTGCTCCACTGCGGGTTGGTGGAGGTGTTTTTACGGCTAATAGCCGGGACCAACGGCTTAACGTGCCCTCCGAAGCACGGAATCATCTTAATTTTTCGGACAATCAGGTGATTCAAGCCTGAAAAGTCCTTACCAAACAAAGGACAGTCTCACAAAGTGATTTCGACAATGTCCCCATCGGGAATCGAACCCGGACCTCCAGATCGTGAGCCTAACGCTCTAACCACTAGACCACGGAGGCTGTTAAAACTCATCAAGGACTAATTAAGTACCGTCTACGCGAGGCGGGTGACGACTTTTACAAGCTAAGATTTTCTGCCGCGTTCGGAATTTTAAACGGTTATAGCTACACCTTTTTGGAAATGAAAACCGCGATTTAACATCGGTATCGTTGCCTTGGCTCAGGTAATTACTTCTAATAATAGGGCTCTTCCCATCAATGGGATCTTCTTCTGTCGTTTGGTTTGTAAGGAGTACCAACATCATCAACCCTGGTGTCAGAGTTACTATTGAGTCGCTAAAGGCCCCTGACATGAGTCATGTAACGACTACGTACTTACATCAATAAGTAGTAACCGGGACCAACGGCTTGACGTGCCTTCCGAAGCACGGATCGTCTTACTTTCGGTCAATTAGGTAATCAGCCTGTAATGTCCTAACTAAACTAGGGATCACAAAGTGATTTTTGTGATATGTCCACACCGGGATTCGAACCTGGGACCTCTAGATTGTGAGACCAACGCTCAACCACTGGACCACGGGACTGGATCAATGTGATTAGAACTATTTAAAACATCTGTCACAGGAGAATTATATCTCGTTTTTAATGGTTGTGCCGTATTTTAGCTTGTCGCATGTTTTCCCGGCTCTACGTGTTAAAAATCATTATTTATGTAATCTCTAAATTTAAAACTGCATAAATCTGCAACACCTTCAAAACATTTGAAACTAAAGTAAGACTCAGAGGGGGTGAGGTAAATCTAGCTCGGCGCTCGTTACGAATTGGCGCGAGGTGGAGAGTTACCGCTCTATACGTAGTATTACTCATTATTAACGGCCTCCATGGTCCAGTGGTTGAGCGTTGGGCCCACGATCCGGAGGTCCCGGGTTCGAATCCCGGTGGGGACATATCACAAAAATCACTTTGTGATCCCTAGTTTGGTTAGGACATTACAGGCTGATCATCTGATTGTCCAAAAAGTAAGATGATCCGTGTTTCGGAAGGCACGTTAAGCCGTTGGTCCCGGTTACTACTTACTGATGTAAGTAAGTAGTCGTTACATGAGCCATGTCAGGGTCCTTTAGCGGCTCAATAGTAACCCTGACACCAGGGCTGATGAGGTCGGTACTCCACTTCACAACTCACGCGATAGGTGAAGATTACTCTTTATTCTAAATACAATATAATACAATACAAATACACTTTATTGCACCAAAATAAAAAGAAATAATTACAAAAAGACTCTTAACTAAGTACATGGCAAATGGCGGCCTTATCGTTAGGTATGTTTGTAGTCAAGGCATATCTCGGTATACTTACTCGCATTAGTTATCGTACCAGAGAAGACGACTTCATTATCAAACCCATAGTAAAGTTGCCACAACCATCTAACTAATTACCTTATTGGTTCCAATTTTTGTAGACGCCATCTAATTTTATTTTAAGTTATACCCGTCATCCTTATTCGTCAATCTTACCCGCCGAAAAGGAATGAGACGGATGACTGACAGCTATTAATTTTAGAATGAATAAGTGAATTAATAACCCGGGCGAATCCAGTAGGTATCTCGCTAATGTGCAACCCATGTGACGTGTGCTGTCTATTTAATTCTGTCGGGTTATTGGCCAATATATATAAATTTAGGAGGGATTTTTAAATTCGTGCTTAAAATTGACGTGTGTTCCATAAATTTTATACCTGTCGATTACCCGTCCGTTTCCTTTTCGGTGGATGAAAAAATGACAGGTATAACTTAAAATAAAATTAGATGGGGTTTTTTTTTTGTTTGTCTGGTCTTAACCTTCATTCCTTGTTCCGCAAACTTAAACCCCGTGTTTTGTAATGTTATACCTACTAACAAATTGTGTTGTTATTTTCTAGGTTCAATCTTCACCATTGGACTATCCACCGATTATTTTAACTTAACCGATCAAAATGGTTGTTCCGAGAGTGTACAATTATTATGGGGATAAGACCCTAAGTAAGCGCATAACTTATCTCATCAACAGTTTGCCTGAGAACATTAAAAATGAGCCAAATATGTTTAAAATTAAGTTAAAAAAATATTTATTAGATTTAATTTAGCACATACCTATTTCTTTCTTAATTTTTGTAATTTAACCATGTGAGACTGTGATCCTGCAGACAAATTGCTTATGCAATTTTACAGGACATTGCATTTATACTAGTGTTACTTAAGGCTTAATAATAATAAATAAATAAAATAAGTATTTTCTCTTGAACCTTGACGTTGGCAGAATCATCGGTTCTGAACGATGCAGCCACAAACAAAGAAAATAGAATAGAATAGATGGGGTATACTGGAATCAGCATCATTATCAATGTAAATTACTCATTTTTTAAAGAGTTATAGCTGGTTTGTCCTCCAATACTGACGACTCGACACGATATCTTTGTTTGCAATAGATACAGTCTTGACACAATTCTCCGGAGTGTAGATTAAGACAATGGTATTAAATGGTAAGTGGATGCTTCCGTCATAGATATTGCATGAGATAAGGCGATTGGCTACCATGGAAACGCCTGATGTTATTCTTGGTACATATATTGTTTATAAACCATAATAATAAATATTGCCCGAGAAAATGTGTTTTGAGAGGCATATAACCCAATTTGTAATTGGGCTGGTAGTCCCTTCGAGTAGGAAGGCTGTCGGTTTAAAAATAACCGAAAATCTTCCATATAAAATATGACTATCAAATCGACAAAATTGTATCAAATAGGTTCTTACCTCATCATCTCCCTAGCATTATCCCGTTTTTCGCAGGATTCGCTTACCTAACCGGAAGATTTGACAGATCCGGTTTTTTACAAAAGCGACTGCCTGTCTGACCTTCCAACCCGCGAAAGGAAAACCGAATTGTAGCGTTGACAGCGACTTTCCGAACGGCGACCCGCGCTACGGCGACTCTCTTTACGGCGAGTGGCCTTATTTTCCCAGTACAAGTTAGGTCTAATACCTCAAAATGCATTTCTCGGGAATGTGGGTTTCCTTCACCGATGAGCACGTGATAGTCATTCATGATATGAACATGAACTCGAAAACAAATTCGACAATTATTGGTTTAGGCCTGTGCTCTATTCGAACCTGCGACCTCAAAGTGAGAGGTAAGCGTTTTACCAACTGGGCTACCACGGCTTAAATAGGCGGGGGATCGGCAGGGAAATAGGTTCTTACCTCTCTCTCTTTATTTAAGAGCTGCGCTCTTGTCGGTCTTGTCTTGTCTTGTAGGTTCTTACCTATCTACTAAAAAATGCCTTAACTGAGTATCAAACTTGCGCGAGGTGTCTACAAAAGTCACCTGTAACCGTAGTAATTACATTCTCTTTGGTTGGCTGAAAAGTGTATTTTAGATCTTCTTCAGTATTCTATAAAGTACTTAATAATCCACTAAGCTCAGACGACCTTCAAATAACCTAAACAGACTTCTAACTAAGCGTTATGACGAAAGTAACAAAGTTAATATGAAAAATAATAGAATGGACCGACTATGAATCCTAAGTACTTACTAAACATTGTAAGTAGTCTTACTTCGTTATAAAGTTAGTCCTGAATTATAACTTCTTTATAAATTCCACTTAACACGTTGCGGGAGAGAACGTCGCGATCATCATCATCAGCCCATTAATGTCCCCACTGCTGGGGCACGGGCCTTCCCTATGGATGGATAGGGAGATCGGGCCTTAAACCACCTCGCGGGCCCAGTGCGGATTGGTGGTTATTAACGACTGCTAATGCAGCCGGGACCAACGGCTTAACGTGCCGTCCGAAGCACGGAGGAGCTCGAGATGAAAACTCTTTTTTTGTGGTCACCCATCCTATGACCGGCCTTTGCGAAAGTTGCTTAACTTCAACAATCGCAGACCGAGCGCGTTTACCGCTGCGCCACCGAGCTCCTCTATGTATAGCATATTATAGTTGTGATTTATTACTTTTTTCCTTGTATTTTCCTCAAAATCCCTTCTAAATATAAACAAGTTATTTACGTTTACCTCCAATTCCAGTTTTCGATTCAGTTGATTTTTCCATTTACAGGAAAACTCGTTTCTTGATACGATGACAATAGGGGAAGTCAGGTAGAGGAATACAAATGATAAGTTGTTGATAAAAACTTCCTTATAGGGCCCTCTTGGTTTGATTGTTGTTTGGATTGTTACGAATATTTTTGGACTACCATTTTTAGAGTTCCATATACACATGGTGTGGGTTGTGAGGTGGATTACAAACCCCATCAACCCTGGTGTCATGGTTATTATTGAACCGCCATAGGCCCCTGACATGACTCATGTAATGACTACATACTTACATCAGTAAGTAATAACCGGGACCAACGGTTTAACGTACCTTTCGAAGCACGGATTATCTTACTTTTGGACAATCAGGTGATCTGCCTGTAACGTCCTAGCCAAACTAGGGATCACAAAGTGATTTTTGTGATTTGTTCCCACCGGGATTCGAACCCGGGACCTCCGGATTGTGAGCACAACGGTCAACCACGGAGGCCGTTCACACGTAACATACATAAACCTCTGCCTATTTCGCACCGGGGTAACCAGAGTCTATGGAATTCCATTTGCTACGATCCTAACTTACATCTCTAGCTAGCTTCCTCCACATTCATCAATCGTTTCATACACGCGCCGGTTTAGGATTCCGAACTTCAAAAAGAAAAACGGAACCCTTATAAGATCACTTTGCTGTCCGTCCGTCTATCCGCCACCCTTTTTGAGGTATCAAGTTGAAATTAATATCTACCTATTTCCGTGGTCCCTTGAAGCTGTAAAAAAATACGCTTCTCGCCAGCTATATCGAGGTTTCGTGTAATAAAGGGTGAGCCCACAGCCATTAACCGGGTACAAATTGTTTATGTATTATTTATAGCCAAGTTTAGACGTTAGCTCCAAAACATCTATTCTAGTAGAACATGAAGTGAGTAGTGAGTAGAATTAGTCCTAACGCGTCGGCTATAACACTTTCGCTATCCGAGTCGTCATTGCGTAACCGACAACTATCCGGCAATTGCTTTATTGTCCTGTGTTGCTTACGGTTCCCTACACACGGGCTGCGTTGTGTGACGAACTGATTAACGCACATAGAAACATTTCGCGCCCTCAGTGAGGCATTCCTCACAAAAGCCATTGCTTTTGCAATAATTTAACTAACCTTAAGTTAGTAGTAGTAGTGGTAGTTTAACTAACTTAGAGTTAGATAAAGTTTAGTTTAAGTTAGGTTAGGTTAAGTTTAGGTTAGGTAGATAAAGTTTTCGAATCGCATTGCATATGAGAGACCGGAATATCTCGTAGACTGTGTCTCTCCTTCATTGCAATCTTGAAATCTTTCATCGGTCCATCTAAGCAAACCTACAGGTTCGCATACATTCAAAAATCATAAATTAAATTAAAGATAATAAATAAATAAATTAAAGATATAATCTTGAGTTTCCATATCGTCGCAAAATAATGAAAACATCGTAAGCGCTTTTTTGAAAAAAGTAATTCAGATGTGTTTTCTTTAACAAAACCACGATTTAATTCAATTAATTTCATTTGTAGTACTTTAGACTAAAACCGGTTCGTGTAGTGTAGGACTATTATTGATTGATTGATTGACTATTGCAGATTATGGGAACAAAGGAAACTAGGCTATTGGGTTAGGGGACCGGGTTATTATTATTATTAAATAGTCTAGAAAGCAAAAGAGAGTCCGCTAACGTTTTATCCTTGGAAGATTCTAGGCTCGTTGCGTCTCCATCAGTTCGTTGATCTACAAGGCAGTATGTCAGATGGTAGTGACCACACGATTGACTGCGTGAGTGTTTTACCGGCGCTCCACACTGGTTCACTACTTTTATAACTATTACTTACTTATAACCGAGTGCCAATTTTTAAGGAATTTTAAGCACTTAGTTTTTAGTTTTCTGGAGGTTATAATGCACAAGACGACCTTTTAGTATACTATCGCGGAGCTCCGTGCGTCGTAAAGTTTGTGGACGAGTGGTGTGCAAAGTTGATGTATGAAATATTTGCTCATACTTGTATGGCGCGCGTTTCGCGCTCACTTGGGCCTTCCAACCTCTTTTTTCTATTCCGTGGCGTTGACCATGGTTGATAAGGTCCTGATTGTTTTTTACATTATTTAACATTTAACACTCACTCTCACTTTGAGGTCGCAGGGTCAAATTCAGCACAGGACTAAACCAATGATTGTCGAATTTGTTTTCGAATTCATGTTTGAATCATAAATGATTATCACGTGCTCAGCGGTGAAGGAAAATATCGTGAGGAAATCTACATTCCCGAGAAATGCATTTTCGGAGGTTGTTAACCTAATGTGACCTAACCTGTATTGGGCTGGTTTTCCCTTCGCGGGTTGGAAGGTCAGACAGGCAGTCGCTTCTGTAAAAAACCGGAACTGTCAAATCTTCTGGTTAGGTAAGCGGACCCTGTGAAAAACGGCATGATGTTAGGGGAATGATGACATATATACATACATAAACTCACGCCTATTTCCCACCGGGGTAAGCAGAGACTATGCTATGAATTCCATTTGCTTCGATCCTGATACATTTTTCTTGCTTCATCCACATTGTAACCTGTCAAATTACAAATCTGTATATTAAGTAATTTTCAACTAATTCGACTAATTTTCCTATCAGTTCCAAGCGCAGTTTCATCTTAACTAATTCATTTACTTCTCAAATATCCTGGCAACTTGAAGACTCGTATATTCAGATTGGTTCAAGTAACGAACTAAAATTTCTAATTAAGTTCTAGTTTAGTTAGTTTTAAGACTAATGTTCATAGTTTGAAGCAAAGGACGCGTATCCTTAAAGTAATAACATTTAGTAAACTCGTTAGGTTAGGCCGATTCAAGGATGTTAACCGAAATTTTCTCGAGATCGTTTATTCTACAAGGTCGTTAAGGCTGTTTCGGTTTAGCACGGACGTACATTCATTAATACTGTCGTTCTCTTCCCCCTTCTGCCCCCCCCCCCCCTCCTCTTCCCCCGTCTGATTATGTGGTCTGGGAGTAGAGGAACAGCTGCTTAGTTGCGGCATAGAATAGAGAAAACGATACGTACAGTCATGAGCAATATAATGTACCCTCTTTAGGACTCTGTCGCACTAACATATTTGACATTTAGTGAGACTTACAGTTCAATTTGTCAAAAAAGTTAATGTGACATGGTACCAAAGTGTATACATATTAATGCTCGTGACCGTACAAGATAACGTCAATGTGCAGTGTCTGTGTAAAACAAGGTATTTTGTATGAAGTATCCGGGGTGGGGTTTAAGTCCCATGTAAGGGGCAAGCCATTGCCATTAATCGGGCACAAATCCTGGAAACCACGTGATAACACTATGATGCAAACATGAATTCAAACTCTCTCTCTCTCTCTCTCTCTCTCTTTATTTAAGAGCTGCGCTCTTGTCGGTAGAGTTATCGTCATTCCTCTCTTCTTCCCGCCAAATCCTTCAGCTGCTAATACGACACGACCTGCACCTTCTCTATTATTTGTTTCATAAATGTGAAGTATGTGTGTGTGATTCAAACTCACAAAGTCGAGTTCAGTGATTCAGAAACCAAGCCAAAACAAGTATTTTAATATCAAATCTTCAAAAGAATGATTGTAATTTCCTTGCCTTCAACATCAGGTGCTTTTCGATCTAAACTTTAAACATTTCAATAACATCAAAAGGGACTTTTAAAGAGTTAATTTTCAATAAACCTAACCTAACCTTTTTTGATATTATTGAGTCGTCAAATATATAATTGACGAACTTCAAAGAAAATTGGGAGCAGAAAAGAACCACGACTCTATACCATTGGCTTGCTTTTCAACTGGGAAGTCGGTTCCATCCACAAAACCAAACTTGTACTAATGAGTTATTGTGTAATTCCTCGGAGGCCCTCGGTTCGAGGTCCCGTGGAGAGTCGTCTGACACAGAATCACTCTATAAGACGGTCCTAGGTTTGGTCCTATCCTAAGAGTTTGCTTACCAAGGAAGATGATCACGGCTATCACCTAAACATCCTATTCGGAAGAATTTCAGAGAAATATACTTTTTTTCTTGTTTCATACTTTTTAGAGCGTATTTTTTCCGTAGTCAGGTTTTAGTTTATAAACTTTTATTTCTTGTTAAAGAACCCTCCGGTTAAGATAATGTTGTGTAGTCCAATACAGGGTGTTAGTGACACCGTAACGAATACTGAAGGAGATGATTCAGCTCACCATCACCACCATCATCAGCCCATTAACGTCCCCACTGCTGGGGCACGGGCCTACCCTATGGATGGATAGGGAGATCGGGCCTTTAACCATCACGCGGGCCCAGTGCGGATTGATGGTTATTAACGACTGCTAATGCAGCCGGGACCAACGGCTTAACGTGCCTTCCGAAGCACGGAGGAGCTAGAGATGAAAACTTTTTTTTGTGGTCACCCATCCTATGACCGGTCTTAATTCAGCTCATCATTCTGAATTAATGTCAAGTGGAATTTTCCGTCGCATTATTAATTATTTTTTTGTATTTTTTAAATTATTTTCAATGGAAAACTCAACTTGATATTAATTCTCATCATGGGCTGAATCATCCTCGTCAGTATTCCTTACGATGTCACTACATCCCGTACAAGTACATACATGTACATACTATACTATAGAATGATTCAGACCGTGATTATGAGTTGATATCAAATGGAATTATTATTTTTACTTCAATTACCATACCCTTGTAACGGAAAATGTAACTTGATATCAAGTCAGAAACATGGTCTGAATTATACTTAAAAGTTTTCGTTACGGTAACACTCTGTATAATCGATGTAAATTTTCCTTTAGCTTCAGATGTTGGCGGTTCAAAGACAGTTATTTCGCTGGGCTGTATCAAAATGGGTGTTATTTACGGTGGAATTATATTTAATGTCGGTTCTTAGGCGACGATCAGAGGGTTGTTAGTCGGCTCATTTACTTGGCTTCGAATGCCTGATGTTTCGTAACGTCAAAATCCTCGTTTAATAAACGGGCTAGTTTACACTCTTAGTCAAATCATACAAATATTCTTTACAAAACGTCAAAGTAATCTATAGTAATGTATATATTTTTTGTTTTACTTTTGATGGGTTTGCTTTTGGCCCCAGACTTGCTCGAAGACATTGACGAGGCCTAAGATGGAACGAGCTCCCAACCTCCTATCGACCTTTCAACCGTCCGTTCGTAAGTTCAGGATTTTAATATCAAGTTTATCTACTCGTTTTCTGGTGACTTATATCTGTAGGGCAATGGGATTATGGGTATGAGTTGCTTGTTACTTTACCCTCAATAAATCAACCAGTTGCTCTTGTTATAGTCGAAATACAAGGGCTGGGATCCCACCCCTATGTCGTTAATATCCACGGAATAGAAGGAAGAGGTTGGTTGCGCCATACAAGTGTGAGCAAATAGTTCATATTTCAACTTTGCACTCCACTCGTCCGCAAATTTTATGACCCACGGAGCTCCGCAGTAGTATATTAAAAGGTCGTCATAATGCATTATTACATGCAGCGCAAAAAGCAAGGAGATCCTCTTATCACAGGGTAGCTAAAGCCCTTAGTTTAATCGGCTATTTAACGAAAAAAATACTTTTGTATAAAATGTAAAAAGCATAAAATATGTCACTCTTCAATATAATAGTTGTTTTTATTTATTTTTCTTGTAATGCACGTTGTTCGCTTTAACACACCAGAATTTATACGCAGATAGTAAATACTATTTCACCTCGGCTTTCACCTTACTTTTCAAAATCACCCCTCTCAATCGATCACTTCGTTTATTTGAACTCAGTCATCCATCTTTTCTCTATTAGACTGCGTTCAAAAATCAACATTCAGCCTCTTACTTATCTCACATTTATTTCATGAGAAATCTCGTTATTAACATTATAATGGGACGCTGTGTCCGTGCCTCACTCGGCTGGTTCCACAGAATACCAGCTTCGTGGGTCACACCGCGGCTTATGCTGAGTGAGATCCATTTATTGAGGACGTGCACTGCCACCGTAATAGTCATTCCGACCAGCATCATTGTTTTTCCTTTTTAAATGTCATTTTGTGTAAGTTTCAAGTCTGTACATTGACCACATTAGAGATGTCCCTAGAAAAGGTTCAATACGATCTACTCTGAACCTATTGATGAGTGTGGAGGAAGCAAGAGAAGTATGTCAGGAGCGAAGCTAATGGAATTCCACAGTCTCTGCTTTCCCCGGTGAGTTTGGATTATTCCACAAATCCCCATTAGAAATCCCCATCAATGGGGATTAGTGAACATTTTGGTCCATTAGTGAACTTTTTGTTCACTTTTCCCCATTTCCTTAAAATGAAATTTTATTCAAAATAGTAGTAATACATAAATACGGTGTCTTTATTTATTTCTTCTTCATGTATGTTATGTCAACTTTGAACTTCACTCGTTTTCAAACTTTACGACCCACGGACCGCGATAATAATATTAAAAGGTCGTTTTGTAATGTAATTATAACCTGCAAGGCAAAAATATAATTATGTTTAAGTCTGAAGTTTTTGAATTGTTATTGTAGCGTCCTTTTATAATAAATAATTTATTTTTATCTTTATTATCTTAGATATTTTTTTATTTTGTTAGATAATGAGCATACCGCGATGCATCCAGGACGTTTTAACGAATAGCCAAGTCAAGAATACTCAAAACCGATGAGCATGCGTGAAGTGTTTGATGAGAGTGTTAGATTAGAAGCGAAAGTAGTGTGGCAGAATCGTAGCAAGCGGAATCAGAAATCAGAATCATTTATCCACCGTAATTATCACGGATAAACTTGTTGAAGGTCAATGTAACATTTTTGAATTTACATCATTTCGCAAGGTGTTATGGCTGAGGAGAAGAAATGTCAAGAAACTGCAACAGCAACACATCTATGTGGGAATGGAAAGGTATGATGCATGAAAAGGAACGTTTGGAGCGAGAAAGTATGAGAGAGTGAGAAAGACAGAAATAGGAAGCAGAAGTGGTTTTACTTTTTTTTATATATATATGATAAGATGGCGAATTGTGAAGGTGTGTAGCGTGGGTGCGATTAAAATAAAAAGACGAATTAATTAAGAGTGTTTTAATTGAAGACGACGAAGTCCCTTCCTACATCTATTAAATTAATTAGGGTACATTACAAGTTATTTAATAACTAGAGGAATACATTCAATACAAGACATTTTTATCATTTAGGTAATCATTAATCTTAGAATAAGCTTTTTTACATAAAGTAAGATTCACATGAGCTTTACATTTATTTTCTGACAAATTTAAAATATGCTACTATACTATGCCCACGGGAAATAAATGTGACCTTATGTATATTATGTATAACGGGTATTATATAAGTACTTAATTTAAATACGTCTTCATATAGCATGGGCGACGTTATTATTCAAAAAATTCAAAATTTAAAAATATCTTTATTCAGTAGGTAACATAGTTACACTTTGAATCGTCAATTTTTACATAACGAACGTCTCATCCGCCTAAAACTACTGCAGCTTCTCACAACCTGTATAGCCGGGGAAAAGAGGCTGCAAGAAAAACCTCGGCACAGGGCCCTAGACGTTCTTTGAAAAAATAAAAATAAACATAAAATATTGATATACAATTGAGTAATTTAGCTGCCTAATATCAGTTCTCAGACAGTTAATCCCATGCATTCATATCTTCTAAATAATCACTAACTTTATAATAACCTTTTTTGGAAAGTTTTTGTTTAAGTACTGTCTTAAAGCAGTTGAAAGGCAAATTCTGAATGTCAATGGGAATCTTATTGTAAAAACGTATACATTGCCCCTTAAAAGATTTAGTAATCTTATGTAATCGACTGACTTGTAAATTATAACTCTCATCACCCCCCTGGCATTATCTCGTTTTTCACATGATCCGCTTACCTAACCTGAAGATTTGACAGGTCCGGTTTTTTACAGAAGCGACTGCCTGTCTCACTTTCCAATCGAAGGGAAAACCAGCCCAATACAGGCTCGGTTACACACCTCCGAAAATACGTTTCTCGGGAATGTGGGTTTCCTCACGATGTTTTACTTCACCGCTGAGAATTGATCCAAACATGAATTCGGAAACAAATTCGACAATCATTGGTTTAGGCCTGTGCTGGATTCGAACCTGCGACCTCAAAGTGAGAGGCAAGCGTTCTACCAACTGGGCTGCCACGGCACTGCAACGTTATTATAACTCTATTAGCACTAAAAGGTGCTAAAAGGAAGAAATAACCAACGGCTCGTACCCTCGCAACGTTAAGTAAAGAAACAATTTTCCCAGGCGATGAAGAATTAACAGAATATCCCTTAGGGCATAACGACTTGCGGAAAGTGAAATGTTGGGGATGGTTGGGGATTAGGATTTGTGGGAGAGTATGTTAGGAAAAGTCTTTAGGGGTGAACAGTAAATGCAAAAATATCCTATAATCTCTTGTCATTTTGCAAATATCCAGTTATGAATGATGAATGTGTCGTATGTTACGTGAGTTCTAATTGGATATTTGCAAGAAGATAAAAGATTTTTGGATATTTTTGCTTTGCTTTTATATTAGATAGCGATAAATATCGTCTCTTTACCGGTCTGCTGGTAGAGATTTCAATTTAAAATAATCTGAACCGTTTGTTATGTGTATATTATCAACATTTTTATTTTTAAATCAAATAAGAAGATATTGTCACCAATGTTTGAAGACCCAGCGCGTCGTGCATTGAATGATGACATTCCAGGCCACATCTATACTTATAATAAATCTGTAGAGAGGTCAATTCTGTACATTAAATATTTTTTCAAAATAACTATCAGGGGGTGATAAGTGATCGATACTGATGCCAAAAATGCAATCAGTAAAATTTTTGTCTGTCTGTCTGTCTGTCTGTCTGTCTGTCTGTCTGTCTGTCTGTATGTTCCTTATAGAAACAAAAACTACTGGACGGATTTTAATGAAACTTGGTACAATTATTCTTCACACTCCTGGACAGGTCATAGTATACTTTTCATCACGCTACAATCAATAGGAGCAGAGTAGTGAAGGGAAATCCTTTTGTATGAAAAATCTAAACCACTCAAGTTAGACGTTTGAAATTTGGCATGCAGGTACCTTAGATACCGTAGAGGTGCACTAAGAAAGGAATTCCCGAAATTCCTACGGGAACGGGAATTAGCGGGAAAATCCTTTTGTATGAAAAATCTAAACCACTCAAGTTAGACTTTTGAAATTTGGCATGCAGGTACCTTAGATAACGTAGAGGTGCACTAAGAAAGGAATTCCCGAAATTCCCACGGGAACGGGAATTAGCGGAAAAATATTTTTGTATGAAAAATCTAAACCATTCAAGTTAGATGTTTGAAATTTGTCATGCAGGTACCTTAGATACCGTAGAGGTGTACTAAGAAAGGAATTCCCGAAATTCCCACGGGAACGGGAATTAGCGGGAAAATCCTTTTGTATGAAAAATCTAAACCACTCAAGTTAGACGTTTGAAATTTGGCATGCAGGTACCATAGGTACCGTAGAGGTGCACTAAGAAAGGAATTCCCAAAATTCTCACGGGAACGGGAATTAGCGGGAAATACCTTTTGTATGAAAAATCTAAACCACTCAAGTTAGACATTTGAAATTTAGCATGCAGATACCTTAGGTACCGTGGAGGTGCACTAAGAAAGGAATTCCCGAAATTCTCACGAGAACGGGAATTAGCGGGAAAATCCTTTTGTATGAAAAATCTAAACCACTCAAGTTAGACGTTTGAAATTTGTCATGCAGGTACTTTAGTAAACTTAAAGCTTAGTTGCAACAGGATATTACAAAATTCCCACGGGAACGGTAGTTAGCGGGAAAAAACATTTGTATGAAAAAATCAAATCTAAATAAAAGGAGAAACTGACTGACTCAGTGACTGACATATCAACGCATAGCCTGAACGGCTAAATGTAGGCATTTGAAATTTGGAAGGGACATAGCTTAGGTACCGTAGAGGTGCACTAAGAAAGGAATTCCCGGAATTCCCACGGGAACGGAAATTAGCGGGAAAATCCTTTTGTATGAAAAATCTAAATCGCTTAAGTTAGACGCTTGAAATTTGGCATGCAGGTACCTTAGTTAACTTAAACCTTAGTTGCAACAGGATATTGCAAAATTCCCACGGAAACGGGAGTTAGCGGGAAAAAAACATTTGTAAGAAAAAATCGAAACCGCGTAAGATAGATGTTTTCAATTCAATTCAATTAAATTATTTATTGCATTCCATGTGGTACAATGGGGTGTTACATAGGCATAGGAACTAAAACATGGACCCTGTAGGGCACAGCAACGTTGAAGGGAAGAGAGGAAGTGTGTATTAAAATTAAAACTCAATGAACAATCAATTAAAAAAAATCAATTCAATCAATTGATTCAATCTAGCATGCATGCATACCTTAGTAAATATAAAGTTTATTTTTGGCTGTATTTTGAAAAATGGGAGTTATTGGGAAAAAAATTGTATGAAAAAATCTAAACTGCATAAGTTAGATGCTTGAAATTTGATATGCACTCCCACACACACAAAGATCTCTCTCTTATATAACACGCCACGCGGACGAAGTCGCGGGCAAAAGCTAGTTTGCTAATAAAACTATAGCTGGCTTTATATTAATTTTGCCTATGTTTAGCCTTCCGATTTCATGGATTCCAGACATCTTTGTCTTTCTTTTTTGCGTGTAAAATGATGACGTAATAACATAATTCTACACAAGTCTGATCCAAATATAATCAAGCAACATTTATTTTTTTAATATGCCTTTGGAATTAAATTATATTTTTGAATAATTATGTAGGTACTGGAGCAATGAAATTATATGTAATTATCACGAGTTAGGCAGCGCCATCCATATTTATTTGCAGAACTTGGCCTGGAAAATTTTTCATTCAAAAGTATGGCGATCATCAGAAACTTTCTCATATGAATTTATGACCTTGTAATCAGTACAAAATAGCTACGTACCAAAAAATTTTTGTAGTTCTTTTTAAGTAAACAAAGCTATAAATAAACATTTAAGTATATTTTATAAATTACTTACCGACGCGACATCAAATTCTCGGCAATCTAATCTATTTACCTTTCAGTTCCATGGTGACAGAGTTTTAAAACTCGCGCGACCCGAGAGGAAAATCAATTAGCAATTTCATCGTTGACTGAAGAGGTTGCCAAAGTTTTCTCTCATCATCTCTCTAGCTTTGTTTCCTTTTTACAAAGTCCGTTTACCTAACCTGAAAATATTTTTTAGGGAAGAGTAAACTAAGGACTAGATAACTCGCGCAAATAGAAACATTTCGCATTGTTCATTGTGCATTGTTGTTGTTATTTCTTTATTTTGGTGCAATAAAGTGTATTTGTATTGTATTGTTCTGGACGTCTGTTCCCCGCCTGTGGCTGAGCTAAGTTTTCCTCACCCCCGCTCGGTCTTCCTTTAGTCTTCAATCGCAAGAACTGCGCGCGACAGTATACTATACCTATAACAGCCTCCGTGTTGTAGTGGTTAGAGCATTAGGCTCACGACCTGGAGGTTCGGGTTCGATTCCCGATGGGGATATTGTCAAAATCACTTTGTGAGACTGCCCTTTGTTTGGTAAGGATTTCGCGGGCTTGATTGTCCGAAAAAGTGAGATGATTCCGTGATTCGGAGGGCACGTTAAGCCGTTGGTCCCGGCTATTAGCCGTAAAAACACCTCCAACAACCCGCAGTGGAGCAGCGTGGTGGAGTATGCTACATATCCCTTCCGGTTGCTTGAGGGGAGGCTTGTGCCCAGCAGTGGGACGTATGTAGACAGTTTATGTTATAATTTATATGTTCTAATTTTGAAATGTTCGTATATGAAGTGTCCGGGGTATGCTACGAGGTACACTTTGGGAACCTCTAGACAACCAAGCTATTTATAAGGCGCTTTTAATATTCGTAAAACTTTTTTGACTTACTTAATAAATTAATAGAGTCCGTAATTCGTAACCTTGTCGTTTGACATAACATAACAGAAATAGACTCTTTTTTTCGACGAGACTTTATGTAGATTTACTTCGGTGACATTCACTACTTGGCCAGGCAAATGGGGTGCATTGACGGGTCGCACCTGGTACAAAAATTGAGCAAAAAATCGTGTTATGTTGAGGTCTCTTTATTCGGAACGTCCACCACCACCATATCAGAATCACATACATACACACATACATATTAAAAGATAATTCCTATTTCCCGTTGGGGTAGGTAGAGGCCACGGAATTCCACTTAAGGCTGCCTGTCCATTTAAGCGGAGCGAGCTTGCGGAGCGGTAAAAGGGATAAATATTAACCAATAGGATTAACCAATCTCTATCCACTGCAGCAGAGCGGAGTTTTTATGCAATCCTATTGGTTAATATTAATCCGTTTCACCGCTCCGCAAGCTCGCTCCGCTTCAATGGACAGGCAGCCTTAGAACTCCACTTGAAGCCTTTATTCGGCAACTTGACATTACTATTCAATTATTAAAAAAAACAGTAATAAAAAACGTACCCATACTATCCTATTAATTACTCATAAGTAACTAAACAAAAGCGATCATCATCATCAGCCCATTAACGTCCCCACTGCTGGGGCACGGGCCTTCCCTATGGATGGATAGGGAGATCGGGCCTTTAACCATCACGCGGGCCCAGTGCGGATTGATGGTTATTAACGATTGCTAATGCAGCCGGGACCAACGGCTTAACGTGCCTTCCGAAGCACGGAGGAGCTCGAGATGAAAACTTTTTTTTGTGATCACCCATCTTATGACCGGCCTTTGCAAAAGTTGCTTAACTTCAGCAATCGCAGACCGAGCGCGTTTACCGCTGAGCCACCGAGCTCCTCAACGCAAAAGCGACATAAATGTGTACTAATATTCCGTACTGCCCAAATAATACTCTTCGTGGAATATTATGACGTCTGAACGAGCTCTTTGAAGTCCAAATTGAATTGGGACCACTTGTCAGCACTAGTAAAGTGGATAGATATTTATACACACGGGCAAATATAGGCTAAATGGATGGAATACTTTTTACATAACACCAACCACGTCTAGTTCCTGGGAACGTTCCCATAAACTGCCTATATACGTCCCACTGCTGGGCACAGGCCTCCCCTCAATCAACCGGAGGGGGTATGGAGCATACTCCACCACGCTGCTCCACTGCGGGTTGGTGGAGGTGTTTTTACGGCTAATAGCCGGGACCAACGGCTTAACGTGCCCTCCGAAGCACGGAATCATCTTACTTTTTCGGACAATCAGGTGATTCAAGCCTGAAAAGTCCTTACCAAACAAAGGACAGTCTCACAAAGTGATTTCGACAATGTCCCCATCGGGAATCGAACCCGGACCTCCAGATCGTGAGCCTAACGCTCTAACCACTAGACCACGGAGGCTGTTAACGGAACGGAATATTCCCATTATGGGAATGTTCCCGACAGTAAAAAAGCTCAAAACTTATCTAAAATGAGATTTACTACCTAACCTTTAGGCAGATAAGACCAGAGTACAAGAAAGAAGAATTTGAAAAAGAAAAGCAGTTAGTGTCCTTATTATAAAAGGGTTTTTACAACGGGAACGTTCCCAAACTGGGAATCGTGAACGGCACATCACTGATAATTTATAATAAACTTTTTCTATTCTATTCTATTCTATTCTATTCTATAACATAGCATCACGCCTTGATCCCCCAAGGGGTGTATAGTATGCTTGATGAATAGAAGGGAATAGGAGGAAGTTGTTTTTTGAATCGTAATATTGTCTTTGCAAAGGGACATTGGAAGGAATACGAAGTCAAGGCGTGTGTTGTAATATAAGAAGTACACATACGTACAGTCATGAGCAATATAATGTACCCACTTTAGGACTATGTCGCACTAACATATTTGACATTTAGTAAGACTTACAGTTCAATTTGTCAAAAAAGTTAATGTGACATGGTACCAAAGTGTATTCATCAGTCGTTTCAAACACGCACGCCGGTTCAGAGTAGATCATATTGAACCTTTTCTAAGGATATCTCCAGAAAATAAAAATGAATGAATGGACATTCAACTATTCATTCATTAACTAACTTTTAATTCTTTGTCACCAGGTACAAAAGCCAAAGTGAAATCCGCAAAGAAATGTCATACACGAGCCGCCTGCTGTGCCGATCCCACCAAACCGTGTACCACTGAAACTACCATGACATCCGAGGAACCGATTGACGTTGAGTCCAAAAAACCAGACGGAATCGTCGCAGAGAGCAACAGAACTGACAAGAACATAAACGAACGAAAACTTAAACGTTCCGAGGAATTGATGAGACTAGTCTACGAACTACCTGATGAATTAGACGAACCGGAAAACAACAACATGCTAAAAGATAATCCACCGATCACCATCTTAGAGATAACAGATCAGAATGGTTGTGAAACAGAGCTAGATAGTGCCAGAGAATGTGATAGTAATAATCTTACAGTTTTAGGTTCTAGTCCAGAATTAGGCTTTAAGGTCGTATACGACAGTAATGAAGTGAACGATGAGTATAGAGAGGTGATAGACAGGTCGACACCTGACGACTGCAGCGACGAGGACTTGGCAGAGCTGAAGAGGCTGTTGGAGGCAAAGCCAAAGTTGTTGGAGCGATACGTGAAGGAATGTGCTTCAGCGGATGAGGTGGTTGTACTGCAGAATATAACGTCATCGGGTCCTCTCTCCCCAAGGCCGCGGCATGAGG
This sequence comes from Pectinophora gossypiella, assembly GCF_024362695.1. NCBI lineage: Eukaryota > Metazoa > Arthropoda > Insecta > Lepidoptera > Gelechiidae > Pectinophora > Pectinophora gossypiella. The sequence goes on along the minus strand of NC_065425.1, from coordinate 3,415,105 downwards.
CGCGAAGTACGTCGGTGACGTCAGACCTCTTCCAACTATGGCTCTCATCGTCGCCTGTTAAGGTGAGTGATAATGATAATGCTTTATCACCTGTTTGTTGTTCAAGGTTGTTTTTCTATTAAGTCCGATAGTGCTACCGTCGAGTGTCACGTTATGATTATAACATCAAGGATAATATTTATTATTGTTTTGTATTTTTATTTGTTGGTGTGAGAATTATTGTAACTTCACTTTAAGCTTAAAGAACAAAAAAGAATAAAACTTCAAATCTTACGCAAACGTATAGTTAGTTAAAGTAAAAAGCAACTGATTTGACTAGTCGGAGACTAGTCAGAGAAAGTAACTGATTTGACTAGTCCGAGATAGGGTTTATCATAGTATGTCCATCATGTTAGGAATTCGAGAAATATACAGATTTTATGACGTCAACGTGTTCTATGTTTAAATAAGGTAGTTTTTTAAGGTTATGGCAAATAAGATAGTTTCCAACTAGTCAAATCAGTTACTTTTTACTAAACGTCAAAATACGAAATTACTATCGAATTTGTATGAAAAAGCAACCAGCGACGTCATAGAAAAACATGACAAAATCTCATAAAAATAACTCAACTATTAAAATTCGTAAATATGTTAAATGGGAAAAGAAAACGTTTTTTGTCACTTATCTTTGACATAGGAAATTACCCAATTCTAAATCCCACCCCATCAGGAATTACGGATATGAGTTTATCTTTGGATATGCCACAGTTTATCATACTGAGTAAGTATACCAACTTCAAGATAAACTAGTCTTTTTTACCTGTCTATTGCCTGAACGGAATGTAAGAGCAAAGCAACAGGCAAAATCTAATCAGGCGTGAAAGCCATATTGTTCTGGTCGCCATATTTTTCATCTACCCTCGATTTTCCGCTGTCATTGAAATGGCTTCGGCTACCTTTTCAGTTAATCAATAACTAACTTATCTTTGGAACAGGGATGGAATACTAATTCTGACTTGCCTCCCAGCCAAATGGATGTTATAGATAATACGCTTCGCGAGTAAGTTAATAAATGCTGAAGGTAAACGAAAATTGATGTTATGTTGAATGTGTGGGTGTAGTGTGTTATCAGAAATGTTATATACAATATACATGAGGGTACTTGAATATTCGTTGCTTAGGAATAATTTTCATTAACGATCTTATTTTCTTACATTTAGGTACATTGGAGGTACGGTCACGAGCATTAATATGTATACATTTTGATACCATATCACATTAACTTTTTTGACAAATTGAACTGTAAGTCTCACTAAACGTCAAATATGTCAGTGCGACAGTCCTAAAGTGGGTACATTATATTGCTCATGGCTGTACGGTATGAATCCTGTCTCAGGCTATAACCAGTGAATCCGTGTCTATAGATTTGAATTCATGTTTAAATCATAAATGAGTAAAGTAGTGTCACGTAGTGTCCAGAATTTATGCCAGATTAATTGCAACAGGAACGGCCTCGGTGGTCCAGTGGTTTGAGCGTTAGGCTCACGATCCTGAGGTCCCGGGCTGGTGGGGACATCACAAAAATCACTTCGTGATCCCTAGTTTAGTTAATTAGGATTGTCCGCTAGTAAGATGATCCACTCGACTTAACTGATTTAAGTTAGTAGTCATTACATATATGTTTTGTAAATGTGTGCTTTATTATTATTATTTCTATGTCGTTCCATATCTCGGGCCTATGGAGTCCCGGACTTTTCGAAGGCGTGCGTAGGGCCGAAGCCAATACATACAGGCCCCTTAAGACAGTTTAATCTAAATGTGGTGTGACACCAACCGGCGATTATTCCTGTATGCACTATGGGAGTGCACCCAAAGAGAATCCCCGGTTCGTGTAGGACTATTGCTATTATTATATGCGCCGTGTCAGGGGCCTTTGGCGCCTCAATAGGGTTGATGGGGTTGGTAATCCACCTCACAACCCACATGATAGACAAAGAAGAATGAGAATGGGTGCCATATAAAAAATATCTCTTTCTTACCGTGTGCGAGCAAGACACACTGCGTGTGATGCTCTGTCGCGGAGCCACCACCTCCAATTCAGTTGAAAACGATATAGATTACTGTACGTACCATGTACATAGTGTACGTGAAAAGATTTTATGTGTACGTGCTATAATTAGAAAGAAAACAACAAATTAAAGTGGCTTCGCTGGAGAGCATACTCCCCAGCGGAGCCACTCAGTTTGCATACTTCGAGATGTTTTCTTCCTGTAAATTGAAGTATAGTTTGATGTACGTACTACGTACATAGTGTACGTGGAAAGATTTTATGTGTACGTGCTATAATTAGAAAGAAAACAACAAATTAAAGTGGCTTCGCTGGAGAGCATACTCCCCAGCGGAGCCACTCAGTTTGCATACTTCGAGATGTTTTCTTCCTGTAAATTGTAGTATAGTTTGATGCACGTACTACGTACATAGTGTTCGTGAAAAGATTTTATGTGTACGTGCTATAATTAGAAAGAAAACAACAAATTAAAGTGTATATGACGGCATGAACAAAACGTGAAGCGCTGAAGATTTTAAGAAACAATCTCCTTGCGAGAACTTTTTATCTATGCACAAACTACTAAGAGAACCTATTTCAGACGAACGTCTCTCATACAAAACAAAGAGCCTCAGAATTTAGAGTATGACACTTGATTTGACATATAAAATTATATTGCCACACGCAAAAATAATTGTGGGGTTGCCATAGTAATGATATGGCACGGCGTGATAGCTTTAAATTATTTAGATTACTTTAAATTTTGATGACAAGGTTTATAAAAAAAGACTGCAGTTTACTTGTATAACATTTTATTTTTTAATTTTGTTTTATATTTTATGGATTTTTTTTCTGAAATAGAGCTTTATTATTATTATTTTAAATATGCCTTTTTGCATTAATGGCAAACTTTCCTCTAAACTCTCTAATCTAGAGACATCTGTACCCTTTAATATTTTGTTTATAATAACACTGCTAATCTTGAGAGACCCGGAAAGTTTTTAATAAAAATGTCTTTGTGCAATCCGCATGGCAAACACAATTGTTCCCAGTAGTCCTAAGCCTTCGCAAATTGTCATCACACAAACACTGTAACTTCTGCACTTCTAGAGTTCTTCCTAGCTCACTTTTAGGAAACTGGTGAAATATAGCGTCTTTTCGCTTACTTATCTTACACTCATACTGTATGGATATCACAGTTTTCTAGTTGAGAGGCTAACTACGGAATTTATTCAACGCAAATTTCACTCGATCACTTACATTTATAAAACTACAATGAAACAATGATTGATTTTGGATTTTGTTTGGTTAGGACGACGGGCGGGCAGCGCTTGCCCTTGTGTCTATGTTTATATCCTAACCTAAGATTGTCCCAAGATGGCGGAAGATCGCAGAGGGGTGAAATGAAGTAGGAGAGGGGTGAAGTAGCTGTCATTTTCTAAACTCGGTACATTTGCGCTATGTTACAATTTTTTTGTATGAACATTTCCGGCCGTGTATCTATGACAGATTTGACATAAATTGTCAGTGCCGTACCGATCCGTCACCAAACCTTGTCATCAAAATTTAAAGTAATCTAAATAATTTAAAGCTATCACTACTGCCACGCCGTGCCATATCATTACTATGGCAACCCCACAATTATTTTTGCGTGTAGCAATATAATTTTATATGTCAAATCAAGTGTCATACTCTAAATTCTGAGGCTCTTTGTTTTGTATGAGAGACGTTCGTCTGAAATAGGTTCTCTTAGTAGTTTGTGCATAGATAAAAAGTTCTCGCAAGGAGATTGTTTCTTAAAATCTTCAGCGCTTCACGTTTTGTTCATGCCGTCATATACACTTTAATTTGTTGTTTTCTTTCTAATTATAGCACGTACACATAAAATCTTTTCACGTACACTATGTACGTAGTACGTACATCAAACTATACTACAATTTACAGGAAGAAAACATCTCGAAGTATGCAAACTGAGTGGCTCCGCTGGGGAGTATGCTCTCCAGCGAAGCCACTTTAATTTGTTGTTTTCTTTCTAATTATAGCACGTACACATAAAATCTTTCCACGTACACTATGTACGTAGTACGTACATCAAACTATACTTCAATTTACAGGAAGAAAACATCTCGAAGTATGCAAACTGAGTGGCTCCGCTGGGGAGTATGCTCTCCAGCGAAGCCACTTTAATTTGTTGTTTTCTTTCTAATTATAGCACGTACACATAAAATCTTTTCACGTACACTATGTACATGGTACGTACAGTAATCTATATCGTTTTCAACTGAATTGGAGGTGGTGGCTCCGCGACAGAGCATCACACGCGCGTTCTCCCTCTTACTTACTCCTTAGTGGCATACAGACATTAAAGACTAAAGTATGACCCAGAGGGGGTGAGGTTGGCGCCCGATACGAATAGGTGCGGGAGGGAGTTACCGTTCTATATGTAATAGGTATTATTCTTTGTTCTATGCCATCATCAGGTTGTCTACGTCACTGACAGTACCAAACAGTTTTATTTACAAACTGCGCCACACCTATTACACCACAAATAGAGCTACATCACTATAATATTATTATTATGTAACAGATACGTGGCTACATTAACCCTTTCATCATAATATTATTTGTTCTACCCACATCGAATGATATTTTGTCGTACGTGTAATATGAGTCGTTGTTTACACTACAGTCAATTAACGTGATGCTTAATAAAGGCCGTGTTACACTGTAGCGATGGCGACCGTAACGTATCTTCCGACCGAACCGTTATTGAGTGTACACACAAAAACTCACGCCTATTTTCCGTTGGCGCTCGCAGAGACCAAGGAATTCGACTTATTGCGATCCTGACACACCACTTTCTCTTCTTCCACTCTCATCAAAGACTAAAGTGAATATGACAAAAACATATACCTACGTTTATAAGTAAGTTTTTTGAATATTTTTTTGCTGAACTGGTAGGAATAATAGAAAACGAAAAAAGGCATGTCGTAAAAATCGCCAGAGGAGTTGTGTTTCCGACATGATGAACGATAATATGAGCGACGGGCTGATCAGCTATTACCATACGGTCCATTTTACATTTTTTGTTCTTTTATCCATTTTTTTACTTATAAAAAGTGGCTGCAAGTATATACGTATATGTATTTATATATCAAGATGGTTTAAGTTTATAGCACTCGGAAAAGCCAATCAAGGTGAAAGGTCCGACCAGAGTAATCGTAATACACTACAATGCTATCTGTTTCACATTACTTTTAAATATAATTATTATATTAATAAGTTTAAAAATCTGGAGATTCGAGAATTTCTTAAACGAATTAAATGAAAACTATTCATCGTTCGAGCCTTTTTCGTCATCTCACCAAAACTTTAACACCCGAACAGGTGAATACGGCCGAAGTCGGCCGAACCGATTCTGTGTAACTGAACCCTTACCAAGTAACACTATCTCTATCAAAGAGCACAAAAGATTCTTCGGGCTATATCTGAGATAAAGGGATAAAGAGACACGTCTTTGATATCCTGACCTTATTACATTGTCCGTTGATAATGTATTAGGTATCGTTTGACGTAAATGCTTTGTGAAGGTTTTTATTTTTATTAAAAGAAGCTATATATATTATAATTTGAGTGCGTTTGTACACGATCCAGTCTGGTCTTGTGGTCTAAGCTAGAGCACGCAAACTTCAATCATGCATATTGACCTTGAAAATCCCAAAATTATTATGTTTACATACATACATACATAAACTCACGCCTATTTCCCACCGGGTTAAGCAGAGACTATAGAATTCCATTTGCTTCGATCCTGACACACTTCTCTTGCTTCCTCCACATTCATCAATCGCTTCATACACGCACGCCGGTTCAGAGTAGATCGTATTATTATGTTTTGGGGAACAATAACGAAGGAAGAGAATTCTATTCAATAGCAGTTCGCATAATGAAGGAGGAGGCGAATCCAGCGGTTCGAAGAGGAGGAATATCGAACACATGTGGATGGAACCCCTCCCAGTGTCGTGTCGTCCAATGGTGGAAAGGAGCAGGTGTGGAATCACCTCGTGCAATTCCTGAGCACATTCACCGAAATGCAACGTTTATACGGTGTTTTTCCCTCATTCAGCAGAGTCCATGTAATACCAGTGTCATGGTTCACGCCGTGACTTGTGCTGAGTGAGTCCCCTTTTTATTTCAGGACGTCCACAACCATCTTAATATTATAAGTAAGTAAGTAAAATCTTTATTTCCTCTACAAATAATAAAACACATGGATACATAAATACATACAAAAATACAATATTTGTAGAGGCTGGAGCCTAAACTAGGATACCCTGTGTTTTAGGACTCCAGGCCTCCACCCCCAAAAAGTCATGGTCAACAAAAAATAACAAAATATAAAAAATAAAGTTTTTTTTAATTATTTTTAAATTGTTAGACTAAATCATAAAATATTTCTTAAAAAGAAAATATCAAATCTATAAATGCTTGTATGTGTATGTGTGGGTGTGCGTGCGTGTGTGTGTATTATGATTATTTCGATGAACATCCTTTTTGTCTTTTAGTTATTGTTTTGTGAAAATGTTAATAATTCGGCCCCACGCACGCCTTCCAAAAGTCCGGGCCTCCATAGGCCCGAGATATGAAAAAGACATACAATATGCGTATGGAGCGTACTCCATCACGCTGCTCCACTGCGGGTTCGTGGAGGTGTTAGGGCTAGTAGCCTGAGACCAAAGGCTAAACGTACCTTCTGAAGCACGGAACCGTCCTATTTTATATCTTGATCAAATAAACTTTCTTTTTTGACGTGACTTATTGTAGATTTGCCGCAGATGGCAAACTACTTGGCCGGACAAATGGGGAGCGCTGAAGGCTCTCACCCGGTGATCAAATATACACGTGTCCTTCTTATCCATCGAAAAACTCATAATCTACATCAAATAGTAATAATTATTGAATGATTATTTTTCCCCTCCAGTTGTTTTGTTAATTATTTCGGCATTGGGGAATATTTTCCCGTTCAGGATAATTGATACATACATATATAAACTCACGCCTATTTCCCACCGGGGTAAGCGGAGACTATGGAATTCCATTTGCTTCGATCCCGACACACTTCTCTTGCTTCCTCCATTAATCGTTTCATACACGCACGCCGGTTCAGAGTAGATCGTACTGAACCTTTTCTAAGCGTTCTCTGTCAGCCACCAACCTTATTCTTTTTCTTTTTTAATAATTGTAATTTTTTTAGATAGGGCCTTGTGCTGAGGTTTTTCTAGCAACTACTTTTCCTCGGCTATATAGGTTGTGAGAAGCTATATTCATGTTCATTGACGATTCAAAGTGTAACTTTTTACCTAATGAATAAAGATATTTTTGAGTTTCAATGGCGCAATATATTTAGTTCATCTTGCGTTGAATGTACCTTTGACTACCCAGGACTACCCCAACTGAGAGTGCTTTATGTTAACAAGTTCACTGTGTAACTGAAAATTAGATACCAACCCCACACGTGCAACGTTATTTTACGATATACACATTGTAATTTTTGTGCATAGACACTAAGGCAGGAAAAGATGTGCCCCACATAATTATGGGGCATCCACGTATGAGTCTCATATGTGGTTCATACACAGTGTTAAACGTGTTAAGACTGCTGACTGCCTCTCGACTGCTGATTGAGGGGAGGCTTGTGCACAGTAGTGTGGGTTATAACGGCCTCCGTGGTCCAGTGATTTGAGCGTTCGGCTCACGATCCGGAGGTCCCGGGTTTAAATCCCGGTGGGGACATATCACGAAAATCACTTTGTGATCCTTAGTTTGGTTAGGACATTACAGGCTGATCACCTGATTGTCCGAAAGTAAGTTGATCTGTCCGGCTTACTGAAGTAAGTTAGTAGCCGTTACATGAGCCATGTCAGGGGCCTTTGGCGGTTCACCTTGCAACCCACGCGATAGAAGGAGAAGGTAGGCTATTCCTACTTCTGTCTCTGCTCACCCCGTTAACACTGACGGGCGTGACTCATCGTTCCATTATCTATAGGAACTAGGAGATAATGTACTAGGCGAGCATACATCCATCGGTTCAGAGTTAGTCTATTGAATATTATCTTAACACACTGTCAGTGTCGATAGCGTATCAATTGAGTGTGGAGAGTTAACAGATACGTTAAAAGCCACTCGAAAGGCGAGTACTGGGAGTAGTGAAAGGACGGAGGAGGTACTAGGACTACATAACATAACATAAGCTCGACTACATCCCAATTGGGAATTGTTTTTTGTTTTATAAAATTTCTTTACTAACCCTTTCACGGACAGAGACCATGGGCCACTGATGGTTCATAATAGGTAGTATTACACCTTGGAATCGGAACGTCCGTAGACGTTCTGTCCTTGAAAGTGTTAATATATAAAATACTATGCGTACCCAGTGCACATATGTAATTTTTAGGTGTATATAACACGTAATATTACACAGTTTAGGATGCTGAAAGACACCTATATATAAACCTAATCATTTTTTTTAAATTCATTCCTTTTTTCTAACTCAGAATAATGAGCTGAATCATTCCCCTCAGTATTGGTTACGATGTCACTTACACCCTGTACAAGTATATACAAGTACATATGGGTGTCAGTGATAGCGTAACGAACACTGAGATGGATGATTTAAGACCATGATTCTGGGTTGATATCAAGTGGAAATTCCTGTCGGAAAATTCATGAGAATCATGGTCTGAATCGTCCCTCAAAGTTTTCGTTACGATGTCACTAACACCCTGTAGTATTTGATATGATTTGGAGACTAAGTAAATCCAAGATAATTGAAATCGCACGATTTCCAGGATTTGTGCCCGCACTTCTGGGCGTTCCGGGCTCCTCCGACTGACAAGGCGTTGATGTATATACATCTCTGCCTACCCCATCGCTCATCATAAGAGCCACGCTGTTGTCGGTGCAGCATTTTCCATGCTACTTTTTTAGGGAAAAATAGGGCAGTGGTTTCAGCCTTGCCTTCCGCCCCGCAGTACTCTGTCTGACGCAAGTGGGATGGCGCCCAGAACAGTCTATTACAAAGCCATACTAGCACTCCAGTGCTCCTGGACTTGCAGGTTACTTATATGTAATAGGTACCGTTAGTTATCTAAATCTTCTGATACGTACCTTATCAGTCTATTGAATGAATGCGTCCAGTCACTAAAACTTACTAAATTCTTACATCATTTTAAGCCTTGAAAATACCTTTCAATCAAGATAAGAGGAGTTAGGAAAAACACTAACGTAGTTAATCCGTTTAAATCTATTCACTAATCCGATCGTGTGTATGTACACAGGGTGTTTGTGACATCGTAACGAATACTGAGGGGGATGATTCAGACCGTGATCCTGAGTTAATATCAAGTGGCCGTCGCAAAATTAATGTTTTTTTTTTAGTTTTTTTTAAATTATTTTCCATTCTTTACTTTTGCAATTGAAAATTCCCCTTAATATTAACTCAGAATAATGAGCTAAATCAGCCCCCTCAGTATTCGTTGCGATGTCAGTTACACCCTTTACCAGAATATGTACAGGTAACCATACAAGAAGGTATGGGTGTTAGTGACACCGTAACTAATACCGAGGGGGATGATTCAGACCTTGATTCTGAGTTGATATTAAGTGGATTTGCCTGTCGGAAAAATGTTTTTTTTTTTTCTAATTATTTTCCGTTCCATACTTTTGCGACGGAAAAGTATGGAATTCCACTTGATATCAACTCAGAATCATGGCCAGCTTCATCCCTCAAAGTTTTCGTTACGATGTCACTAACACCTTGTATAAGTAGTACGCATGTATGTTCATTTATGTTCATGTTCATGTCAAGAGGTGATCAAATATTATTTCGGCCATTAATGGGCATTAGTCAAATAATGCCTGAAACAATGTTGCCTTTACGAACTTGAGTGGATGTGGACAATATCGGTGTTTTCAACAGTCGTATAATATCGTCAGCATCATCCTGTTTGTCACAGGGTCCTAACCTGAAGACTTGACAGGTTCATACATTGTTTTAAGTTTACGCGGTTATTATCATAATAAAAACAGATTATAACGGGTTCTTACCGCGTTTAAAACGCGAGACGCGAGGGCGGGAGCGGGAGTCTCATATCCCTATTATAAACGCGGTAAGAACCCGTTATTATGTGTTTTGACAGGTTCAGTTTTTTACACAAGCGTCTGCCTGTCTGACCATCAAACCCGCGAAGGGAAAACCAGCCCAAAACGGGTTAAGTCACATGCCTCCGCAGCTTCGTAGGTAGCCCGGTTGGTAGAACGCTTGCCTCTCACTGAGGTCGCAGGTTCGAATGATTGACGAATTTGTTTTCGAATTCATGTTTGGATCATAAATGATTATCACTATCTCAGCGGTAAAGGAAAACATTGTGAGGAAACCCACATTCCCGAGAAATGCATTTACGGAGGTGCGTGACATAGGTAGCCTGTATTGGTCTGGTTTTCCCTTCGCGGGTTGGAAGGTCAGACAGGCAGTCGCTTCTGTAAAAAACCGGACCTGTCAAGTCTTCAGGTTAGGTAAGCGGACCCTGTGAAAAACGAGATAATGCAAGAGATATGATAAATTGTATATTTAAGTAGTATTAATATTGAATAAATACAAACGTATGCCACGCCTAAAGTACTAGTATGTTGTCATTTTATAGCTTGTAGTATGAGACATAGTAATAGCCCACCCACTAAGGCTAGCCGTATTATTTTTACACCCTGCAATCATCAGTTCCTGAAATAGACAAGCAGTATAGCCTGGCTGTTCATTTCATTACTTGTGACAGTCAAATCAAAACACGAAATTACTATTGAATTTGTATGAAAAAGCACACTGTGACGTTATAGAAAACGTGATAAAATGTCGGACTTAATAATTACGTTTTTTTTGATGAAAAATAATTAATAATGTAAAAAGAAAAATGAAAATGTTTTTCTTAATTTTACATCTGTCTTTATTTAGTAATCAGAATTTCATAATTTATCTTGAACCACGACCCAATTCATAATTATTATTCTTCTTCTCTCGTGAATTTCATGAGGTCAATGACTGACCTCATCAAACCTGATGTCAGGGTTATTATGGAATCACTAAAGGCCCTGACTTCACTCATGTAACGACTACATGCTTTAGTCATAGAATAAGGAATAACTAAGTATAGAACGGCGACTCTCCGCTCCCCACTAGCGGCTGAGCTAAGTTTACCTCACCCCCCTCGGTCTTACTTTAGTCTTCAATCGTATGGGCGTCAGACGTCATGCACACTGATGCGCGTGTGCGATGATGTCAATGTGTAGTGTCTGTCTAAAACGAGATGTTTTGTATGAAGATATGTGTCCAGCTCACACGTTCAGCTGCTTGTCTTCCCGGGCATGTCGTAAAAACCGACAGAGGGATTGCGTCCTCTAACATGATGGACTAATGTTATGGGCGATAGGCTGATCCCTTATCACCATAAGGTTCATCATATCCATCTTAGGACTTCGTATCAACAGTGGCTGCAAGTTGTCTTTGATTACTTGTGGCTCTGCCCACCCCATTTGGGATTACGGGCGTGAGTTTATGTATGTATGTATGTATATGTGTCCAGGGTGTGCTTTACGTAATATCAGAGTCAAACTTCGCCTCTTGGTTAATTTTAATTATAAAGACGAAGATTTCCCTTGAGAAGACGAACATCTTAATTTAAAGGTTATCTTTGATAAGTACGTACCTATTTATATTTTTTAAAGCTGGCATCTCTCTAGCGTTATCCCGTTTTCACAAGTTCCGTTTACCTGGGGTTTTAAAAAGCAACACGAAAGCAATTCATCTGAAAAAGCAATATTGCTATTTGACATTTTGTTGCCATTGGTCAAATTTCAATTTTACTTTTCGGTGTTGGCGTGGCTTTTCAGCCGTAACCTGAAGATTTGACAGGTCCAGTTTTTCATAAAAACGACTGCCTTTCTGACCTTCAACCCGCGAAGGGAGAACCAGCCCAATACAGATTAGGTCACATATCTTTTAACTCGTGTAACTGGGTTTCCTCTCGATGTTTTCCTTCACCGCTGAGTGCAAATCGTTTATGATCCAAATATCGTTCAAGCCCGTGCAGAGATTCGAACCAGCGACCTCACAGAGAGAGTTAAGCGTTGTTCCAACTGGGCTGCCACAGAATACAAACTAAAATACCTTGTACAAGGAAATCCAACTCGGAACGCACCCGTCGCAGGTTTGTGTATAACCTTAAAAGTTGCAAGAGTGAATTTTTTTATTATCATTTCAAGAACAGCCTCCGCGGTCTAGTGGTAAGAGCGTTAGGCTCACGATCTGGAGGTCCGGGTTCGATTCCCGATGGGGACATTGTCGAAATCACTTTGTGAGACTGTCCTTTGTTTGGTAAGGACTTTTCAGGCTTGAATCACCTGATTGTACGAAAAAGTAAGTTGATTCCGTGCTTCGGAGGGCACGTTAAGCCGTTGGTCTCGGCTATTAGCCGTAAAAACACCTCCACCAACCCGCAGTGGAGCAGCGTGGTGGAGTATGCTCCATACCCTCTCCGGTTGATTGAGAGGAGGCCTGTGCCCAGCAGTGGGACGTATATAGGCTATTTATGTATGTATGACTGTATGTATGTATAATTTCAACGCCTTTGTTTCTAGAATTGTGTCTGGAAACTTGGCCTTATGAGGTAAAATGTTTCCTTCGTTCTACTTTCTATCAATCGCGGCCTCTTTATTTCTCGACTCTCCACTAGAAAGCTATTCTTATCCAATTATTTTTACTTAGTTCTTCTTATCTGCTCTTAGAGGCGACTTGTCGGTTGCCACAAGGTATGGGTGGTAGCGTTTATAACAGATACATTTAATGAAAAAAAATGCATTTAAATTGATTAATGGTGTGGGACAAATTTCACAGAGAATTTAAACTCTTTATTGGCCCCGATTCCTGCAGACACCTCCTAATTTTACTTTAAGTTATACCCGTCATTTTTTTATCCGCCGAAAAGGAAAGGGACAAATGGTTGACAGCTCTTAATTTTAGGCAGAATGAGTAAATGAATGAACAACCCGGGCGAATCAAAAAGGTATCTCGCTATATGTAAATCGTTTGATGTGAGCTGTCAACGTAATTCTGGCGGGTTATTGGCCAATGTAAATTTTATAGACGATTGTTTTAGATTTGTGCTTAAAATTGACGTGTGTTCCATAAATTTTATGCTTATCGATTACCCTTTCCTTTCCTTTTCGGCGGGAAAGAAAATGACAGATATAACTTAAAATAAAATTAGATGATGTTTACAGGAATTAGCACTGTTGTCACATTAATGCATAATTAATGCGTAAATGACGAAAAAAATAATAGATACAAAAGGTGGGTGGTGGTGAAATTAGTGGTGGAGGTGAAGAGCAAGCGAGGAAAAGTCCGCGCGCGCTCCCTTCCTCCTTAACTGCTGAAGTGACCCCCGCTGGTGAGGGGGTGTGTGTGTCCCTTTTATATGTAGTAGTATTGTTTTTTCTATGCTAATATCCAAATGTGCTGTGTAAATAGTGAAATACAAAACAAAATATCCAAACAAAAGGATGGCATTATTGCTCTAAAGCAATATTCACACGACACAGACAAAAAGACAGACAAAATTCACGCCCTAATTCCGTTAGAGGTGGGCAGACCCATAATTCGTAATTACGAGAAGAAAGCTTTCAGCCTCTGGTTCTCGCTTCGAAATAAATTCGAAAATTACTAGTTTTAGGTTTGAGCTTCTTTTTGATATGTTTACTGCAACCTACCCCCTATGTTTATCATAATTATAACATAAGTGGCTGAATGTGCATGCATGTTTTAATGTTATAGTCTAGTTTTACGTTACACTTAATTATCTAATTTCACGACTGTAACTAGTTATGTATGCCACAAATAAATAAATAAAAATAAAAGCCACTCTCGGAATGAAAGTTCTTATTAATAGGTATTTACATAACCATTTATTTATGATGTTTAAACTAACTGTGTTTCCTGCCAACTTAAGAGTCTGAAGTCAATTTCCCTTGTTTCTTGATATGTCGGATATCTCAAAGAAGTTACCTAGCAATACTGCTAACTTTCTGAAAATCTCAGAACTTTCATCCAAAATAACATTGAGTACATCTTGAAACAAACAAAAGCATTGATTGTTTTCGAAATAAACACTTCTTTGTCAGTCGAAAACTTTGCTCTTACCAAACATTAAACTATTTGAGTCTTATGATGGAAACCCCCTTGAACGTTGTTTACATGGAGGTACAGTCTAAACTTGCATTGAAGGTTTTCTAAAAGGAAAATAGCAGATAGCAGAACAATAGTGATTTAAAGAAAAAAGGACAAAATATATTTCGAGATTTGAAATATAAGAAAACAAAAGACAATCGTCTTGTGTTCGAGATTCAAATGCGGTGAGACGGAATGAGCTTCAGACTTCATCGACTGTCTAAGGAGATTCGAGTCCTTTGTATTCTTCCAATCTGAAATAACACAGATAATTCAAAACCTCTACATCCCAATCTGGGTTCGATTTACATACAATACAATACAATACAAATACACTTTATTGCACCAAAATAAAAAGAAATAATTACAAAAAGTCTCTTAACTTATTACATATTTACCGGATTAGGGATGTTATCGGATAGACTACGACTATGACAAAACACTAAACGGATTCATGACGTCACAAATAGTAGTAAGTACCTAAAGTATTCAACTTATTTTGATGTAAATACTTAATATCCAAAACTGAAGCAGAATTTTTGTTTTTAATTAATTTCAAAAATGGAATATTTTTAAATACTTAAATATTCAATCTTACTTTGAAGAGTTCAAAATGAAATTTACATTTGCGTCTCCACGAACCTTGGAATGAAATGAAAAAAAAAATTGAGATTTTTTTTCACTCCCTGACCAATACAGAAGAAATGCTTGACTTCACACCCCTATTGCTGATTTTGCATATTACTGTTCCGTGGTCGAGTTTTGGCTCCACAAATATTCAACATGGCCACCGCAGTATTTGAATTAACAATGTTTATTATGCGGTTCGACGCCGTTCCGTTTTACGCGTCAATAAATTCGCCATTCCAACTCTGTTGCTTCCTCAAATGACTTTTAAGTGAAAAGAAATGTTATCTGTATTGTTTATTTTTTTTATTTTAGATAAAGTCGGTCATACCATTATTTTAATGTGGGATTGTCATTATTGTATGTATCAATAAAATGGGACTTAAACATAGATGGCGAAGAGTGCATAATAATACACCACTGCCTACCTCTTCGGGAATACAGATAGAGTCATTTACATTGATAGAGTCTAGATTACACCTATTCAATCGCTCAATCTGTTTGATGAATCTTAAAATATCTTATATTATATTCTTATTTCTCAACATTTCTTATGAAAGGAACGGAGTGTTTATTCAAGAAAATGTTGGTGACGAGAAAATCGAAAGGAAATCGAAAGAAAATGGAATCGAGGCATAACAAGGTGAGGGGAGGTTTGAGAAAAACAGGTTTGGAAAGCGGCGATGGCGGCGTAAAGGTGCGTTCCCACAGAAGGTTAGACGTACATAAATTATTGAGTGCGCGACAGTCCGACAGAATAATGAATATGACAGCAGATCGGTACGAATTCCTCTACCTAAGTAAATCACAACAATGTTTTTAAAAGTGCGTAAATCGACTAACACGACGACTAATCGTTCGAAATTTGAAATAAACAATGTGTTATTATTACTCTTAATAAGACACGACGAACTTATTATAGTATTTTATGCAACAGTTGTATAAGAAGGGTCAAAAAATGCGAGTGGCGTGAGTTGCGATGTGAGCCTTGGCGAACATCGCAATAAGAGACGCCACGAGCATTTTTTGACCTAGTTATACAACGTTGCATACAATACTTTTTCTACGACGACGTAATTTTAAACGAAACACAAAAATTTTCCAATTTATTTTCCAACGCGCGGGAAAATGGCGGCAAATGTATACTTTTTTTTTATAGTATATCTATGGCACCAAACAAAGTAAAGGTGCCAGTTTCCAGGTCAAAAAAAAAAACAACAACAATGCTTTTTTGGCGACATTATAGTACAGTTACACTTTGTAAACAATGCTTTTATAGGCCATAGAGCGTACACTTTTTCAAAGAGTTTAATTATGTATGTACTTATATTAGACTTTTTGGTTATTTAAATGCCAGATTAAAGTAGAGGAGTAGAAAATAGTATTTTATGCAACAGTTGTATAAGAAGGGTCAAAAAATGCGAGTGGCGTGAGTTGCGATGTGAGCCTTGGCGAACATCGCAATAAGAGACGCCACGAGCATTTTTTGACCTAGTTATACAACGTTGCATACAATACTTTTTCTACGACGACGTCATTTTTCCTTTTTATTTTATACTTTTTAGTGTTTTGAAACGAAACACAAAAATTTTCCAATTTATTTTCCAACGCGCGGGAAAATGGCGGCAAATGTATACTTTTTTTTTATAGTATATCTATGGCACCAAACAAAGTAAAGGTGCCAGTTTCCAGGTCAAAAAAAAAAAACAACAACAATGCTTTTTTGGCGACATTATAGTACAGTTACACTTTGTAAACAATGCTTTTATAGGCCATAGAGCGTAGACTTTTTCAAAGAGTTTAATTATGTATGTACTTATATTAGACTTTTTGGTTATTTAAATGCCAGATTAAAGTAGAGGAGTAGAAAAAAAACATTATAGAACGGAAGTTACCTACAAGGAAAAAGAAGAAGGGAGCTTATATAAAACAGATTAAAGAGAAGGCGTACGTCGTAACTGAGAAGGAAACGAAAGAGATGGCCTCTGGTAGACAAGAACGGAGAATGCTGCATCGATAAGAGAATGGCTCTTAAATCAGTGATGATTATTATTATATTTAGACACAGTATATAGCGGAACCAGGGAATAGCTCAAGCCTTCTCAAAATCACACAACAATAGCTTGTCGCGGTCTATGTTTCCAAATAATTAATAATCTTGGAGTTTTCGAATTTAAAATAAGAATGAACTAAGTAAGTTCAATATTATACTGAGCGCAAAACGTCAGTGTACTCATGTTTTCTTGATTTTTCTGCAGCGTTCGATCTTGTTAGTTATGATGTACTGTGGAGGAAGATGGAAGGCAGGGGAATACCGTCTGAAATGATTCAACTTTTTCGTTTTTGGTATGCAAATCAAACGAACTATGTCAAATGGTCGAATGGTCTATCTGAGTCGTACAAGATGGAATGCGGTGTTAGACAGGGTGGGCTTTCATCTCCTAAGCTATTTAATTTATATATTGATGACCTAATAGCTGGGCTCAGCAGCATGCGTGTTGGATGTAGGATTGATGGTGTTAATTTTAATAACATCAGTTATGCAGATGATATGGTGTTGCTGGCCCCGGCTGCGGGGGCGTTAAATGAGTTGCTGAAAGTGTGTGAGGCCTACGCTGCGTCGCACGGTTTAATATACAATGTCAAAAAGACAGAATACATGATCTTTAGGGTTACAGGTAAACATCTGGATATGGCTCCTCAAATTATGCTCAATGGAGCAACACTTAATAGGGTGCATAAATTTAAATACCTCGGACACTATCTCACTGATGACCTTAAAGATGATGTGGATATAGAGAGAGAGCGTGGGGCGTTGGCGGTGCGCGGGAACATGTTAGCCCGGAGATTTGCCCGATGTACACATCAGGTAAAGATAACACTATTCAAAGCCTATTGTCAAGGCATGTACACTAGTTCTCTGTGGCTCAAGTACACCAAAGCATCGCTTAATACCCTGCGAGTACAGTATAATAATATTTTCAGAATGCTGTTGAATCTTCCTCGAAATTGCAGTGCCTCCAGTATGTTCGCGGAATACCAAACAGATGGCTTCTATGCCATTGTTAGAAAAAAAGTCGCGTCTTTGGTAAGAAGGGTACGAGAGAGTAGCAACGGCCTTCTGAAAATAGTTGCAGATGATCCGCATGCACCTGTGTTGAGGGGTCTCAAAAGGGTGATGAACGCGGTGGAGGATCATTCATCGGTTCATCATTCGGTTGTGATTTCGGGCAGGTACATGACTTTTTAAATGAATTTATTAATTTTGATTCAATTACTATATTAATTTGATTGTACTAACATAGTTCTTAAGTCAAATGTTTACTAACACATTATGGATCTGAGTAATCTGAAAATAAATGATTATTATTATTATTATTATAAGTAAACTAAAATGGTCCACCTTAGACCACAGCGTCACTTAACAAGCATGGGTAAGATTGAGGTCAACGAGAAACTAATTTAGTTAAAAAAACACACTAATCGAGTATAAAATAAAAATTCTCATACCGAGAAATCATGAAAAACAAGACTTACCTGCTGCAATTGATCAATCCCATTATGTCTCCGCTTCGCTTCGCTCTGCTTCAGTGGGAACAAACCTTAAGGCGGAAACGCATTTCAGTATGTATTTTATTATATTTGCTTTTAAAGCTTGCAAGTTTACTTCTAGTGACTCGTGGCTCTTTTACGGGCGTGACTTGAGATTGTCTGTTTGTTATTGTATATCAAAAGGAATATGGTTGGTTTGGGTTAAGTCTAAGTAGGTAAGGGAAATAGTATTATACCAAACAATGTATATTAGGGTACCTGAAATCGCTACACTGGGCTGGTGCATACAAGGTAGGTAGAGCCGTGGTGGTCCAGTTGGAAGAACGCTTGACTATCACTGTAGGGTCGCAGGTTCGATACGGGTCTGAAACAATAATTTTGAAATTCATGTTTGGATCTTAAATGTGCTCAGCGGTGATGGATAACATCGTGAGAAAACCCACATACCTGAGAAATTGTTTTCGGAAGTATGTGACCTAACCTGTGTTGCGATTTTCCTTTCAGCTTGAAAAATGAGACAGGCAGTCGCTTCTGTGAAAAATCAGATTAGGCAAATCTTCAGGTCAGGTTCAGACTCTGTGATAAACTGGATACTCGTAACCCTAGGGAGATAGGCAGTTAGGTAGGTACATAAAATTTGATTTCATGGAAGTTTAACAGCTTTCAGCTGACTAAACGTTTTCCCTTTGTTAAGACAACAAAACACCGTAACTTACACTTACAAAACGTTTCTTTTTATAGCATTCTAAAGAACATCATATAAAATAAAAATATACAGAACAGAGGGGAATGTAAAGTGAGCTCTGAAAGACATCACTTTACGTAAAAGCATTGATCGAGCACTGAACGGATATTTTTGTATATATTTTAAAAGGCTTCTATGCTGTTCTGGGAGCATATAAAAAACATAGAACACGTTCAGCTGCTTCTCTTCCCGGGCATGTCGTAAAAACCGACAGAGGGATTGTGTCCTCTAACATGATGGACTAATGTTATGGGCGATAGGCTGATCCCTTATCACCATAAGGTTCATCATATCCATCTTTGGACTTCGTATCAACAGTGGCTGCAAGTTGTCTTTGATTACTTGTGGCTCTGCCCACCCCATTAGGGATTACGGGCGTGAGTTTATGTATGTATGTATGTTTAAAAGGCGGAGGTCAAATATGAATGACTTTCATTGAAAATCACAGCATCACGCCTGCATCCTCGAGGGAGTAGGCAGAAGTGTATGGTACAACCATTCCTCGCCAGCTAATGTTTAAGTCTAATACAATAGAATAGAAATAGTTTATTATAAAAGTACGCCACACACAAAAACAAGACACTAACATCATTTAAAATTTACACAACGCTACAAGAAACAAAAGCAAAACGGATGTTCGTGTTAATGATCATAAGGTGGACGTCTTGACATAAAAGGGCCTCACTCAGCCCAAGTCGCGGCGTGAACCACGACGCTGGTATTATGTGGACCCTGTTTTATGTAATAGGAGCAAGCCCATTGCCATTAACCGGGCACAGATACTGAAAAAAACGTAATATTAATTTTCTACGGCCCAAACATGAACACACACTCATGAAGTCGAACTCAGTTGTTTCACTTTGTTCATTATCACTAATTTCAAAGCCACGCTCTTGTCGGTGTAGCATTCTCCATGCTATTTTTCGAAAGGAAAAGGTTTCCCTCTTGCTTTCCGCCCCGCAGTACTTTGACGTAAGTGGGATGGCGCCCAGAGTCTATTTCAAAGCCCTACTAGGACTTCTGTCCACCGCCTCTGAATAGTACTGACAGTTATTGCTTCCTTCTGTCAGGTTCCAAGTTACAGTCCCTGTGACCTGCCCCTTCCGTCCTGCATTGCCGTAGCGATGGCTCCCATATCCGTCTCCGCAACCGTTGAGGTCTTCACCCGTATCCCTGGGCGAGGGATATACCCGTTATACCCCGTAAGTCTGAGTCCCTATCCGAACTCAGCCACCATCTCACTCCGACCTACTCAAGTAAGAGGCGCCCACCCGACAAGAATTTCCCCAGTGAAGGGCAGAGAATGACTCTGTCCCCCCTGGGGCCGAGTTAATGGTCTTGCATGAAATCAAAACCAAAGGCAAAGTATTTGTTACGTAACTAAATAATATATTTATTATACTGACGGGCTATAAATGTTCCAACTATTTGAGGCTCTGCCCCCACCCTTAGGGATTGCGTGCGCGAGTTTATACATGTATGTTTTGATAGACAGACATTTTGGGGTAAAGCTTCGCTTATCTCATGACGTCACACCAAATCCATTAGGCAGCCGCTGCAACCTTCATTAGCGCGTAATATTCAAAATTAATTTATGTCCCGGTCTGTTCATTTTACCTGAAAAATAAAATCTATCTTGAACTTAAAGTAATGATAACTTATGTATTTTATAATACTTACATGTAAGTAGGTAAGCGAACCTATTACCATTCTTCTTCTTATCGTGTGGGTTGTGAGGTGGAATACCAGCCTGATCAACCCTGGTGTAAGGGTTATGATTGAGCCGCCAAAGGCCCTTGATATGGCTCATGTAACGATTACTCACTTAGATCAGTAAATACTTAGTAACCGGGACCAACGGCTTAAGGCCTTCCGAAGCACGGATGATCTTACTTTCGGACAATCAGGTGATCAGCCTGTTGGGGATCACAAAGCGATTTTTGTGATATGTCCCGGGGCCTCTGGATCGTGAGTCCAACGCTCAACTACTGGACAACAGAGGCCGTTCTTAGTATCATTAACCGGGCGCGAATCCTAGAAACCACGCGATATAAATTATCTATCATCACATCACATCACACATAGTCGATTTCAGTAGTACACAGCCCGAGCCGGGTTTCGAACCAGGGACACTACAATGTTAGTAAATCAGTGTTGCCCTATGGGTAAATTTTCACTGAACCCTGGCCTTTTTTGGTGAGCTGCAGCACCCATACACCTTTATGTTTCCAACTAAATATTTGTGTGTGTATATTTCAATGTTGTAAATGTGTGTCGTAGGTTTTACCTAAATAAACTTTTTTATTATTATTGTTATTAAGTCACGCGTTTTCCGAACAGGGCTATCAAGGGTTAAATAATTTACTTAAATAAAAATCCGAAGTTCAAAAAAACAACTAACAGTTGTAATTACGTATTCAATTATCGGAAGTCAGAATGCTAAATGTCATTTCAATTATTACTAATTAGTCGTCGCCAATTCACAATTTGTCGGATAGTTATTTCAGTAAAAGCTACAAGAATTTTCAGTAAATAAGATACTGTAAATAAAACTGGTTATGTAGTTGACTATTTAATAAATTGGAGATGTCCTTAGCTCTTTACAAGTAGACTGGTGCCAACCTTCACTTACAATAAGTACGAGAAAAAGATAGAGCTGGTTTTAATCCTGTCAAATTAAGTTATAATTACGCTAGTGGTGGCTGTCAAAAATCAAAATATCTGTGATTCGGTAGCTTCTAAAGGGATAGACTGATTTGGATTCCCGACGACCCGATTACTCTAGCCATAGAGGCGGCCAATCAGCTCGCGACACCAAACTACTAGGGTCTATTAATTCTTTTAAATATATTTCCTTTCAGACAACGCCGTGAGCCGAGGTTCGCACCCAACTGGGCACCCTCAGGTCTGTTGTCTTAAATGTTGTACCGGAAGAGAGCCTTCAGCGCTCCCTATTTGTCCGGCCAAGTAGTTAATGCCATCTGCGGCAAATCTACAATAACATTGTTTTAGGTTTACGCGGTTATTATTATAATTAAAACACATAATAACGACTCTCAGATCTACAATAAGTCACGTCAAAAAAAATCAAATACTGATTTGGCTACAATTTTGACATTTTTATTTATATAGTATATTTTGACGAGTTGTAGGTATGTGGTATTTAACAGACATGACTGAGAATTGAACCCACAACAAAAATACTTTCATAATTCGGCTTCAGTTATTTCGTTTCATGTCGAAAGTCGACACTTTTCACCGTCTGTAATATGAGGCTAACGTAGCCATTTTAAAAGGGTACCATCCCAGCACCCTTCCATTTGCCAGAGGGATTAAATTGAATCCTGCCCCTTGACGATTCGCTGAATCAGTCCACAGTAACTTGTGATATACAGGGTGTCAGTGACATCGTAACGAATACTGAGGGAGATGATTCAGACCATAATTCCGAGTTGATATCAAGTTGATTTTTCCGTTGCAAAATTTCATATATTTTTTCAATTCTATAATTGATGAAAAATTCCATTTGACATAATGAGCTGAATAATACCCCTTAGTATTCGATACGATGTCACTTACACCCCGTGTTAGTACGTATAGGTAGCCATACGAAAACGTGTGGTTGTTAGTGATACCGTAACAACTACTAATGGGGATGATTCAGTCTGAGTCGATATCAAAAAGAATTTCCTAACGGAAAATTCATGCAATTTTTTGTTATTTTAGACAGAAAAATCCACTCGATATCAACCCAGAATTATGGTCTCAATCATCCCTCAAAGTTTTCGTTACGATGTCACTAACACCCTGTATAAACTACGTATTACTTTCGACAAAAAATATATCTACTTGTGTAAAAATTGATGATTCAAAGTGTATCTACTTACGTTACCTTGTGTTACTTAAGCCATTAGGTAACATAAGTAGTTACGCGTTGAATATTTTTTAAGCTATTACATAGCTTCTAACGCGGGCTTTTAGCGTGGGGACCTTTTTTATTGACGTGACTTATTGTAGATTTGCCGCAGATGGCATTAACTACTTGGCCGGATAAATGGGGAGCGCTGAAGGCTCTCACCCGGTACAACGTTTAAGACAACAGGCCTGAGGGTGCCCAATTGCGCGCGAATCTCGGCCCAGGGCATCGTCTGAGAGGGAAAATAATTGAAAGAATTAATCGACCCTAGTGGGTCGATAGCGATAAGCGCCGATTGAGGGAAATCGTCGACCACGTCGGCGGGGTCGTTATCGGGGTCCTGAAGTGTTAGATGCGTGGAGACCGAATCCAGAAATTCCGTAACGAAAATAACCTAACACCCCCCACTCCGACCGGCACAGCGGTGATACTTTTTAGTTTTGCCATCTATCGATGAATAACAGAACTTTTAATGACTTTTTTGAAATATCACGCTTGTCTCTTTAGATTATTTTTTTGAGTTTGAGTATCACAAGGTCATCTCAAGATACTTCTTTAATCTAGACTCTCACAGTGACAGTACAAAAAGACTTTCGAAATTGCGACTAGGCTTTTACATTTCGCCTTGAAAGTAGGCCGGGGGAGAATAAATTGTGTGCCTCCAGATAAATGGGGTACTGCGGAGATTGCTAAATGTTTTATACGCTGCTTTCCATCTGCATTGGGAGTGTTTCCATTCCGCGTGTCGATTACGACGCGACATTGATATTTGTATTTCTCATTTTTTTGACAAAACATGTGTCATTTCTAGTAGCACAGCCCTAACTCATACCAAAAAACCTCAATCTCACCATGGTATAAGGAAACCAGGTATGCTCAATCCTATGACAAGCCGCCATTGCTTGCCCATTGATGACGTAAGTGTTACCATTAAATTGGTATCTCCAACATTCCAAACACGTAAATTTTATTATTGCAAATTAAGTGAATTACTGACTAATGTATTTAATAACTATTTAATTATTTACATATGTACCTAAAAATTATTAAAAGTGTAAGTAAATCTTTCACTAAAAGTTCAAAATTTCCTTGCAAAGTAAATATAAAAACATTGATGAAATGGCAACGCAGGGCGGGATGACGTCAGCTTGAAATGTTAGCTGTCACTTTTGAGCATATCTGGTTTTTTATACCATGGTTCTTACTAACCTAACCTAACGTGAAGGCCCAGCGAGACAGACAGACCGAGTGCGCTCCCTTACGACTTAACGGCTTATAGCAACCCAGCGGGAGGGTGAGGTAAATCTTGTATAATATCTGCGGGGAGTGTCCGTTCTATACGCAGTAGTAGGTAAATTGATTAGTTTTCTCCGGGTTAAAAGGTCAGATATATAGATAGCTGTTGCTGTTTGTCTTTTACTTCTGTTGTGTTTTATTTTACAGAAATAGTAAATAAAACTGAACAATTCCATCCACGCTACTTGCGTAAAAGAATACTCCCAAAACCAACATTACTCTGCATAACTAAAGCATCTCACCTCACGTACCTACAAGTATCTCCATACATTTGCGTATTCAGTGCAATTTCGGAGCTATTTCACTGTATTTATACACCCGAGGCTTTACATGACAGCCCAGGTTTAACATACACATATATAGACATACATAAACTTAGTGTATAATCTTATTTTAGAGGTAGATAAAGCTTCAAGTTAGAGCCGGTAACCCATTTGGAAGAAAACTTGTCTCTCATTGTAAGGTCGTAGGTTCGAACTCTAGCAAGAACCTATGAATTAATCTAAGATTTACCTGAAGATTTTCCAGGTTCGGTTTTTTACAGAACCAACTGCTTGTCTGACCTTCCGACCTGCAAAGGAAAACCAGCCTATTCCTACGGGTAAGGTCAGCTTCGAAACGCTTTTCACGGGAATATGAATGTTCTATAGATATCAATAAAAAAGAGGCAATTATTGAGAGTTCTTGAGAACAAAAGAGGCAAGATGATTGGACACTTAATAAGACACGACAAATTTATTAAAAACATCATGGAAGGGAAGCTACAAGGAAATAGAGGAAGGGGAAGACCAAGAAGAGCTTACATGGAACAGATTAAAGAAAAGTTGAACATAGTGTCTTATGGAAGTGAAAGTTTTGGCCTTTGATAGACAAGATCATGTCGAAAAGGTCTAGAATACATTTGCCCAAATTATTAAAAAGCTAAGTAGAGAATGCCTTGAAAGGGACACGGCAAACCTTTTCCCGTTATTGAAGAAGACAAATGTACTTCATTCGTAGAATGGTGCTGCTGAAAGCGATCAATTTCGACGGTTCCTAACAAAATTTTCAGAGAGAAACGTGTTATCTCTTTTTCGCTGCATCTGAGGAATGAGGGAATAGGTAATCTTTTGAGGGCTTCTATTGGAAATCTTTGTTGGCTTTAGGCTGATGTTCAGGACGTGCCCTTCCCTTCCCTTCGATAAAAAGGCGCAAAAGAAGGACCACGATATTAGCTAGCGAAATCAGAGATGACCAACTCAGTATTAACGTGTAATAAAGAGTAAAAGATATAATAATGTAAAAAACCTTAACACTCCTGTTGCTATGCGTCATATAATCAACAATACCTAGGCAACGGGGGTTGCCTGATCTGGTGTAAAAAGGGCTTTATTACCTGGTCTTTATTAGCCAGATAGGATCAGAATACAAGAAGGAATAATTTTAAAAAAGCAGCCAATAAGCACTTACTAACAAAGAGTTTTTACAACAGGAACATTCCTGACAACGGCACATGACTGCTGATGTCACTATAAAGTAAAGTAACATTGAGTTGAGTTGACCTAGAAGAACTTCTCTCTCTCTTTATTTAAGAGCTGCGCTCTTGTTGGTGGAGTAATCATTAATTACTCCATAGATAGGGCGTATAGAACGGTGGTTGCCCCAATCGCCTTCCGTTCCGCAGTACACCGACCAATTAAACTTAATATAATTAAGTACATTAACCAAATTGGAGATGTATTTAGAAAAGGTTTAGTGCGATCTACTTTGAACTGGCGTGCGTGTATGAAGCGAATGATGAATGTGGAGAAAGCAAAAGAAGTGTGTCAGGATCGAAGCAAATGGACTTCTATAGTCTCTGCTTACCCCGGTGGGAAATAGAAGTGAGTTCATGTATGATATTGATATATGTAGTAAAATAAAATCAAACAAAGAATTGGCTCAAAGGTCGTGCAACCAAGCCTTTAAATTCCAGAAAAAAACATACACATACACGCACACAATAATAACCTTTCCCAACATGTAAAAAAGAGTTGTAACTGCTGACTTGAGCATATCTTCATTTCAATTCAAGTCAAATGGACAATATAAATCTCCCCTTCGACACATCGACGGATCGCAAGTCCATTCCACAACTTTCATTCGGCAACTTGCCAAATCCGCCTCAACTTTATCTTCGGAGCCATGCTACGTATCTGATACAACGCTGACCGTTATTAACACATAATATGTACAGTCATGAGTCATGAGCAATATCATGTACCCACTTTAGAACCTTGTCGCACTATCACATTTGACATTTAATGAGACTTACGGTTTAATTTGTCAAAAAAGTTAATGTGACACGGTTTCAAAGTGTATACATATAAGTACTCGTGACCGTAACTGTACTTTACTTGAAATGGACTGGAAATTAATAAAAAATATACACGTTCAGCGTCTGTTTGTCTTCACGGGCATACTATAAAAACTAACATAGGATTTTTTTTTTTTTTTATTGCACCATCCCGCGCGCCCTAAGGTTGCCTGGCAGAAATTGCTGTTTCGCAATAAGGCCGCCCATTATGCTTATTTTATTCGTCGAGTTTATGTTTTTTCTGCAATACAGAATTATTGATTGGGCTATAGTATGGGCGATTTGATCCCCGTTTTTATGTGACTTATTGTAGGGTTGCCTCATATACGAGTATATGACACTACTCTCACCTGGTACAAAATTTATAATAGCAGCCCTGAAGATGACCAGTTGGCCCCGATCCTGCGATGACGACCAATCAGAAGGGCGTCGTCTGAGAGGATTATATTTGAAAAATCAATCGACTCTTCTAGGCTGATAGCGAAAAGCGCCGAAAGAGGAAAATAATTTGAAAAAAATAATTGATTTTTAAATAAGAGATTTATAATTAAAAACGTTCTATAGCGGATCTTGAGACATTTCTTTGAACTATACCTACGTAGTAATACAAAATAGAACACTTTTTCAAATCCGTTTTATTTCTAAAATATATCTTGTACACCTACTTAAAGTTATCATAATTTTGAAAGTGTGGTGCTTGGTTCTGCGGACCAGTCTCTGTATGTGTGGAAGTGCGTGAAGGAAATGCATAGTGTAAGTATATTAGACGAAGTGTGAACTTATATACAGGGTGTTAGTGACATCGTAACGAAAACTTTGAGGGATGATTTCTGAATCATCATGGTCTGCCATGATTCTGAGTTGATATCAAGTGGAATTTTCCGTCGCAAAATTCTTGATTTTTTTTTAGTTTTTTTAAATTATTTTCAATTCTATACTTTTGCGATGGAAAATTCCACTTGATATTAACTCAGAATAATCAGATAAATCATCCCTCTCAGTATTCGTTACGATGACACTTACACCCCGTACAAGTACATACGGTAGCCATATAAGTAGGTATGAGTGTTAGTGACACCGTAACGAATACTGAGGGGGATGGTTCAGACCATGATTCTGAGTTGATATCAAGTGGAATTTCGTGTCAAAAAATTCATGAAAATTTTTCTTTTCTTTTTAATTATTTTCCAATTCATACTTTTGCGACGGAAATTTCTACTTGATATCAACTCAGAATCATGGCCTGAACCACCCCTCAAAGTTTTCGTTACGATGTCACTAACACCCTGTATATGACCTACCCTTGGTCCCTGAACAGCACACATGCGTCTGGACCCAATATTTTGTAAACGGGCTGTCAGGCATCTCACTAATCAACTTGAGAATATTGTTGGAGCTATTCCTTACTCTGCTTAACAGTGACGCTACCCTTTTGCGTACTATGGCAAGGAACCCGTCCGTGTGTGCTAGCGCAAACATTCCCGAATCCCGACGCACTACAGTAGCGCGGTAGCCCCATGTACTGAACGCGAAGAGCGTTCAGTACAATAATGGTGAGCCTTATGGCCGACTATTATCATCATCTCCCTAGCATTATCCCGTTTTTCACAGGGTCCGCTTACCTAACCTGAAGATTTGACAGGTCCGGTTTTTTACAGAATATGGCCGACTATCAAATACAAATACAAATACAAAAATATTTATTCGTGAATGTTGCGTGTTACAAGATATTACAGTGTTGTCATCGGTCTCAGCACATTCAGCCAATAATTGGCATACGAATTTAAAATTGAATTTGACAATAATTAAATAATAATTAAAATTTAACCTCAATAATAATAATTCCTAAATGTCATGCAGAATAAAAATATAATATCAATCATTAATTTCAATTAATAATTAAAAGTAACCAATAAAAAAAACCACATATTAAAAAAAAAACAAAACAATAATACCTTATCAAAAAATCAATAAACAAGTAAATATAATCTTTATTGCATATCATTATAGATTATTATCACCTATCAGTTTCACTAACGACCTCCGTGGTCTAGTGGTTAGAGCGTTGGCCGGGTTCGATTCCCGATGGGGACATTGTCGAAATCACTTTGTGAGACTGTCCTTTGTTTGGTAAGGACTTTTCAGGCTTGAATCACCTGATTGTCCGAAAAAGTAAGATGATTCCGTGCTTCGGAGGGCACGTTAAGCCGTTGGTCCCGGCTATTAGCCGTAAAAACACCTCCACCAACCCGCATTGGAGCAGCGTGGTGGAGTATGCTCCATACCCCCTCCGGTTGATTGAGGGGAGGCCTGTGCCCAGCAGTGGGACGTATATAGGCTGTTGATGATGATGATGATTATTTGTCACTTTTGTCCTATAAGGCTAACATGCGCAATGTGATAAAATTTTGCCACGGCCACAATATCAAGTCGTTTTGTCGATTGGTGCTAATATACGTATGAACCCAAATAAGTCATGTCGTTCTGTCAAAATACGAACAAAATCAAGTGGCATGCATGTTAGAGAAAAACAAAAATCGATTTCGACTGTAGTGAATTGATCGATAATATTATTACGTTGCTTTAGCCCTGCTGAAGTATATATGTACCTATACATTGTGGCTTGGTAGTGAATTCCCACTCACAACTATATAAAACTAAAGTTTATTTCCCATTGCGTTCTGCCAGTTAAACATATTGTCGGCGCGATTTCCCTAGAGTATCTCTGTATATTGGCCCTTTAATATTGGAATTTTTATTATTTACTCATATTTGAGGCCGTTGAGCCGTGGCAGCCCAGTTGGTAGAACGCCTGCCTCTCACTTTAAGGTCGCAGGTTCGAACCCAGCACAAGCCTAAACTGATTGTCGAATATGTTTTCGAATTCATGTTGGGATCATAAAAGATTATCATGTGCTCGGCGGTGCAGGAAAACATCGTGAGGAAACCCACATTCCCGAGAAATGCATTTTAGGTATGTGACCTAACCTGTATTGGGGTAGTTTTCCCTTCGCGAGTTGAAAGCTTAGACAGGCAGTCGCTTCTGTAAATATCCGGACCTGTCAAATCTTCAAGTTAGGTAAGCGGGCCCTGTAAAAAACGGGATAATGCTAGGGAAATTAATCAATTTGAAGCCGTTGGTCGCAGTTTTGACCTGATTATAACCTTTTAATGAGGTTAGTCCTCGTTAGTTGAGTCGTGGTAGCCTAGTTTGAAGACAGCTGTGAGATCGCAGATTCAAATCCCAACATGGACCTAAACCAATGATTTTCGTTTGGATCTTAAATGTTTATTACGTGTTCAGCGGTGAAGGAAAACGTCACGAGGAAATCCACTTTCCCGAGAATGCGTTTCGGAGTTATTTGACCTAATCTGTATTGCGGTTGGATGGTCAAAGACAGGTAAAAACAGGCCTTGTGAAATCTTCAGGTTAGATAAGCGGACTACAGATAAGGTTTGAGCATCTCATAAATGTGCATCACAGAATTGGGCAGTGTATTGAACTGAAAACAACAAAATATACAATATTAGCTTTCCGCCCACAACTTAGTTACCAAGAATTTCCGTTATAGTAAAGTTTTCCCCTGATGAAAGAATTTTCAAAATCTGTTCAGTAATACCAGAGATTACTTACTTCCAACAAACAAACTCCCAAACTTACCAATTTTACCTGCTCAATATTATATCTCTTACCTCTGATCCCATATTTAAAACTGATTGGGAAAATGAAAGAGATAATCCCGAGGGACTCTTCAATTCCATATTGGATCAAGGTAGGGTGGCTCTTAGGCGGTTATCACACTCCGCGGTCTCAGTTGCGGTTGGCGGCGAAGCGTCAGCCATGGTATAAGAAAACCAGTTATGTTCAAATGGTGTTACCATTAAATTGGTATCTCCAACATGTGCATAGCTGTAAGTGATCCATTAATAAATAAATAAATAATTCCAAGGACGTAAATTTTATTTTTGAAAATACATGAATTACTGACTAATGTATTCAATTACTATTACTTGTCACATATATAAAAATAATTGAAACTGTAAGTAAGTCTTTTAGTAAAAACTAAAAGTTCAAAATTTCCTTGCAAAGTAATATAAAAACATTGGTCTTAGGTTTTTTTTTGTACAAAATGGCAACGCAAGGTGGGATGATGTCAGCTGGGTTATCTTTGAAATGTTTGTCACTTTTGAATATACCTATGGGGGTTAAAATGGCCACATCGAAGCAAATCGTCTAAGAAAGCAATATTGCAATTTGACATTTGCGCATATAAAAGTAAGTGCCAAATAGCCATATTGCTCTCTTAGATGAATTGCTTCGATGTGGCATTTTTAACCCCCCTGGTTTTCTTATACCATGCAGTCGCCAAGGTAGTAGTACCTTGACTTGTATGTCAACTGTCCATTCTTAACACACTAGCACCATCTCACCGCGCGGGCTACCGCGATTGAGCGCGTCGTGTGATAACCGCCTTAATCTTATAAGGCTCCGTTGTACATTCGTTACCCGACTACGAAGCACAAAGGAGGGTTATTTACTAACAATCTTGTTGCCGGTACCGACTACTGATTTACATGATTTGTTAAATGGATTGCGCGTTTTTTCCTTCAAATCTCAAAACTAACTTATAATGTTATCAATCACAATTTCTTCCGAGAGTTATCTTAATAACGGTTATCTATTCATTTACCTCTATATTAATACTATTTATCACATTTTTCTTTATTAAAAAATATAAATAAGTTAGTTAAGTAACTTAAATAGAAAAAAGAAAACGTTTTCTTACACCTTTAAATCTGTCTTTATTTTGCAATCATCATGACCTAGGAAACTTTTTGACAAATTAAACCGAAAGTCTCATTAAATGTCAAATATGATAGTTCCAAACGACAGGGTTCCAAAGTGGGTACCTACATGATATAACTCTTGACTGTACATCTTAATTCATCTCAACATACCTTCGGGTATACAGGCATTATACTATGTTATATACGTTATCTTTGAGCAATTGCGAGGGGCGAAGTTTCCCGGTTTAGAGAAGTCTTTGTTGTTAAGGTCGTGGGTCTAAAAGACTCAAATCCGGGGGGGACCATAAACTAAATTGTCCCCATTTTGAGCCCTCACGTCCTTTACTTTATCTGCGAAGATTTTTAACTTCATGCCTTTTCCTTTGTCCTCAGAGGACAAAGCTTTGTTTTAAAAAGACAAGGAAAATGTTATACAGTAAGCACTGATATACTATAAACAAATAGACTCACATTCGCTATGGAGTTTCTAAAAAAGCGTCTGAACTGTGTCGTAAATACGTATACATCAAACATCATCATCGTATGCTATAATGTTGTCGAACCAGCTGGGTGTGAGGCTCCCCAAGCCAGATGCAGTCTTTGGCGCAGAACAGCGACGCTGCCTGGAGTAGTCTATTTGTCTCCATCTCGGAGAACCTTCCACCGGGTTATGAGCTGACAAGGCCGACCTGGAAATCTTTAAATAGACTCCGCACACAGGTTGGCCGAAGTAAAGATAACCTGTCCAAGTGGGGTTTTCTCAACGGATCGGACCTGAGCTGCGTGTGTGGTGTTACGACACAGTCTATGGCTCACCTGACATCTTGCCGCGCGTGCCCTGATACCTGAACGCGAGAGGAGCTGATGAGTGGCAAAATACTGGGCTGAAAAAATCTGAATGCCATCCAAACGACAAGAATAAGAAAAATACGTATACATCTCGAGTTATGTATATAGTGTAGGTTCGTTTCCTCAAATTTAGATGTTATGGCAATTCAAATAAAATGAAATTATCGGTTGTACAGTTCCTTTACACGCTGTCGCTTGTGACAAGTTGCGTCGCGGACTCTTGTTTACAGAGATTGGTTATCTGTTTCTTATAAGACGTCTATGACAATAAGATTCCCTGTGAAGTACCTACGATTACCCCTTTCAGATTTTGAGAGGAAGCCTGTGTTTGAGAGGGAAATGATTAGGGTAATTGAGATCGTTGTTAACGTGAAGTAAGCAACGGCATCCGTGATTGAGCCACTGGGGTTGAGCGTTGGGTTCATGATCTGGAGGCCCGGATCCGATTCCCGATGGGGACATTGTTGAAATCATTTTGTGAGACTGTTCTTTGTTTGGTAAGAACATTCCGAAAAAGTAGACGATTCCGTGCTTCGGACGGACCTCTTCCACCATTACATAGTGGAGCGACGTGGTGAAGTATACCAAGTTGATTGAGGGGAGTTCTGTGCATAGCAGTGGGCCGTTTTTAGGCTGTATATGCTTATGGTATACAATGTTTATAAGTTGCTCTGCTCATCCGCTAAGAGATTACGGGCAAGCATGTCTGTACTTGTTTGACATCCAATTTAGAAATAACTTATAGTATATTAATCAGTTACAAGTAAAGCTAATAAAAGCGTGTTAAAAAATACCTAAGTAACTAACACCATTACCCACCCATCCCAAGACGAATTATCCATACAAATCTCACTTACAACCTGGGTTCGTAAACAAAATCGTTTATCCAAACAGCTTCGCCAGTAAATCACTGAATGAATAAAGAATATATACACCTTGGAATACATAGCGATAGAAGGTTTTAGGGAAGGATGTTATGCCGTCATTGGAACGCTAAAGCTGGTTACACACGTACCATAACCCGTTTCCGGCTACATTCGATGCAAGTTTATTTTGAAACAACTTTTCGTCCGATTTCGCCCGCGTGGAAAGAGGAAAGGTTCGCTTATCGCTCGCGGCATGGTTTTACATCCCCTTTTAATTGCCTAAAGATGTCATTACTGGGGTTAATAGTATTCTATATTCTTCTATAGTTCTCAAACTATCTCCATAGCAAATTTTACCACTATCGGTTTAGCGTTTTAAACGCTAAACAGTAACAGACGAGACAAAAGAAAGTAGGTCTACTTAGCGTGGATAAATATTATAGAAATGTAAACATACATGTCGTAAAAACCGACAACGGGAAGTACCTTATTGCGTCCATTCGAACAAGTTGGATGTGAGCGATGGGCTGATCATGCGTCTCCATACGGTTCTTCATGTTCGTATTAGAATATACCATACCATAAGCTTGGTCCCTTTCGTAAAAAAACCGATCCTGTCAAATCTTCAGGTTAGGTAAACGGACCCCATGAAAAACGGGATAAGCGTAGGGAGATGATGATGATACCATAGGCTCACAACTACATCCCAATTTGGGTAGTCAGAGGTACAAACACACCTCACCGAGCACGCAATATTATAATTATTATCGTATCAAAGGACTCTATATCAAAAGCGGTGAACGAAAACATTCCCGAGAAATGCGTTTCGAAAGTATGTGACCTAACCTGTACGCTAGTTAACCGCGGGTTGGAAGGTCCGACAGCAGTCGCTTCTGTTAAAACCGGACCTGACAAATCTCAGGTTATGTAAGCGGACTCTCTGAAAGCCGGATAACTCTGAGGGGATGATGATGTCCAAGAGAATTGCTGAATACATCATGTGCGAGCAGTATTACATTTAACTCCCAATCCAGCATCGAACCTCAACATACTTAATTTAAAACCTTGCCCTAAATACTTCAACAGCAGATTATAGACATCAATTATAATTATCATTTAAAACGATAACGCTAGGGAGATGACGACCAAAAGTGGTGTTAAAATTTAGCCACGCATTCTAGGTACCTAACCATCAAACCTTGTAAATCTTGTGAGAGCTATAAAATTTGCAACACAACTCTAAACACGTGCACAATTGTGTCGGATTTGATCAGAATCCGAAATTGCCGCATTGGGCCCCATAACTTCAGTTATTACGTCGTCAAATGGTTAGAGATGGGACGAGCAATCCGCTAGCCATCTCACTTTAATTCTATGCAAATTAGCCTTTTAGAATGAGAGGGATAAAAGGGTCAATGCGGGCAACCTGGCCTGAAAATCGTTTCTGAAATTGCTCGTTGACGGAGAAACTTTTTGTGCATTTTTTTGCTTTAGGAGAAATAGCTTTTGATCATTATGAAAAGTGCAATAAAGATTATCATTTTAGTGGACAGACAGTAAAATTTCTTTTTTGGAATCCTGTTGGGGACATAATTATCACAAAAACATTTATGGTCCCTAGTTTGGTTACCCCAGGTCACAACTATATCCGTGTCCAGTATAACGGCCTCCGTGGTCCAGTGGTTGAGCGTTGGGCTCACGATCCGGAGGTCCCGGGTTCGAATCCCGGTGGGGACATATCACAAAAATCACTTTGTGATCCCTAGTTTGGTTAGGACATTATAGGCTGATCACCTGATTGTCCAAAAAGTAAGATGATCCGTGCGGCTTAACGTGCCTTCCAGGACCAACGGCCCGGTTACTGCTTACTGACGTAAGTAAGTAGTCGTTACATGAGTCATGTCAGGGGCCTTTGGCGGCTCAATAGTAACCCTGACACCAGGGTTGATGAGGTTGTTAATCCACCTCACAACCCACACGATAAGAAGAAGAAGACCGGCTTGTCATACTGCAAACTAATTAATTTAATCATTATACTATAATTAATTAATTAAATTACGTCTTCACGTAGCTTGCCTACAACATAACATAACACAGTTGAGGTAGTCAGAGGTATATCTATCTATATGTACGTATATATCAAGATGAACTAAGTACATACTACCTCACCGACCTTTCTGTTAGACCAAGGTAGTGAGCCGTATCGTATCCATTATGCTCGAGCCAATAGTGTTAGTGAAAACTGCACAACTCACGCTGCTGTAACTAATCTATAGACAAGCATAAGACGTAGTCACTTTAGTACCATGTCGTATTAACTTGTATAAGAAATTGAATGCAAACTCTAACTTAAATGTCGGAGATGTTAAAGCGACAGGGTCCTAAAGTGTACACAATAGAGCTCGTTACTACCAATGTATCTCAACATGAAAATACGTTAGGGCAGAGAGCAAAGTTGCAAACTAAGTGCTTCTAGAATGTTCCAGCAAGTATTTGCATTCCTAGCTTGTTGTTTACTACTAAGTAACACATACACAGTATCACGCCTATATCCCCAAAAGGGTAGGAAGACGTACAAGTACACCCACTCCTCGCCAGCTACGTTTAATGAGTCCCACGTAATAGGAGGCGAACCTACCCCCGATACCGACCCCGCCGGCGTGGTCGACGATTTCCCTCAATCAGCGCCGCTAGGGTCGATTAATTCTTTCAAATATTTTTCCTCTCAGACGAGCCTTCAGCGCTCCGCATTTGTCCGGCCAAGTAGTTAATGCCATCTGCGGTAAATCTACAACAAGTCACGTCAAAAAAAAGTCTTTTGCCATTAACCGAGCACAAATCCTGAAAACCGCGTGATGTAAATTATCTATTTATTTATTTGTACACAATAAAACGGACACAAGAAACATACAAAAAAGATAGTACAGGTAAACTTATCTCTACAAAGAGATTTCTTCCAGCTGACTACTATCTATGAGCTAAACACGAATTTAAACTCATAAAATTGAATTCAGTGGTTTGGAGTCCGATCCGGGAATCGAACCCGTCACTCTACGTTGTAAGTCACGCGGTCTCCGAGCAAGTCTATCGTGGATTCATTAGTACTACTAGTTGGGTGATACTAGTTGGGAATATCGACACGTGCCTAAACAGTACCTAATAATCATTAGGGAAGCTTAGCTTTGTCAATATTTGCAAATGCACTGCGTATAAAATTTGTTCAAATCGATGTAATCAGGTATCAACCTAATCAGGTATAAACATAGGCGGAGTGAACGCCACAGAAACATAATAAAAACATAAAATTTACAAATTAATGTACCTATAAGAGTTTTGGGAACTAGGAAAGGAACAGTTGATTTAAAATAAAAAGTAAAATAAATAAAATAAAATAAATTTATTAAATTTATTTCAGGCATGTAACCCATATTTACATTACCATTTATAAAATAACAAAATTAAAATTTTAAAATTAAAATTACAGTATTAATAAAAGATTTGAAAATCTTACTTTTATTTCTAAATTACACTACGCCACTATGTTTCTTAACAGGAAGTAACCACAGACAAAACCAATACCATTTTCTTTTCATATACCATAAACACATTAACTAATAGAGATGTAACATTGCCACCATAACAGTGTGCAGTATGGTGACGTCCTGAAAAGGACCAATATGTGATTCGACCTCTTACCTGGACAAAAATGTTCCTGAATTGAGTTTCGGGATTGGAAGGAAATACACGCCATCCGAGGAAAATTAATCACAAGACACACGTACACTACATGCAGAGCTTCGCGGTCCGACACTGACACTGTTACTTCACTTTACACTGCACTAAATACGTCACTGAACACTTCACAAAACACTTTACTTCACTTTCACAATAAATTTGCTCTTCCTTCTTCGATTGCTTTAAAAACTCGGGCGCAGGTGACGCTCCTTATATTCTGAAGTAATTAAACGCGTAAATTCTGTCTTCTTTTACTTAGACACTCTAAAAATATCCAAATTCTTCTACTTGTTTAGACGATAACTTACTTATGTTAAAATATAGAAGCAAAGGCTCCGGCGCCTAATCTCCCCGATGCCTCCTACGGGCTCAGACATATCCTACAAATAGCTCATTTTGCCAGTTTTATCGATATTATACTCTCTCAAGAGATCGGCTGGTGATATAAGTACACGCTATTTTAGTTACAAAGAGGAAATATTGGAAAGTATACCTAAGGCGTTGGAAAATATACCATTTTACGGGAATAGCGAACGGTGAAAAATGAAACATCAGTTCATAACTCTTACCACTATTATACAAATACTGGTTGTGGTTGGAATCACTCCTGGTCACTGACTTTACGTCCTCGGGTAGATCTTCGAACCCCGGTGATCAAACTCATTGCCGTTAACCCAAAGATGTCCTAGAATCTTTGGTCTTCTTGCAAATATCTATTATCATATTCATTCAGATAACATTATCAAAAAGATAAAAGATTGTAGGATACATTTGCTTTTTTTTTCATAAAATAAAAGAATAAGAAAAAACGGTAATGAGACTCACTACCGGAGTTAGAAGAACTATGGCTGGTGACAACATCCCCAGAACACACGTTCAAAATCCTCACACGCTTCGAATTTTGTGTTTCTCGTGTAACTTGTGCAACGTGCTCCCTAACAATATCCTTGTTGTTTGGCCAAATTTCATAAACATTGACCAGTTCAATTCATGATTATTGCTAGCTATACAAGCATTCATATTATTTAGTGTTCACTCGACACTTTCTCTGCTAACCATGCTTCAGAATTAAATTCACATCAACCCGTATATGGTGTATTTTTTTTATTGGGAAATAAAATCAAGTTATTATCGAAGAGTTTCTTTATTCAGACTTCGCATCTCAAATGCGGAAGCGATTTCAAGTAAAGTAGATAAGCTAAAATCAATAAACACGCTGCTTGTTACCTAAGTATATTTTGTATATAACCACAATAAGGTGTCCTCTAACATGCATGATGGACTAATGTTATGGGCGATATTACCATAAGGTTCATCACATCGTATCAACAGTGGCTGCAAGTTGTTTTTGATTACTTGTGGCTCTGCCCACCCCATTAGTGATCACGGGCGTGAGTTTATGTATGTACTACATGTATATAAGGAATAATGTAGTAGTACCAGTAATATCGACAAATAGGTACAATGTAAACAAATTGTAAGATGTCTGAACAGCGGGGGTTCTCTCGGGCATGGCGCCAGAGTGACCGTCTCAGATTTTAAGTCCGTTTATCTAGCCAATAACCCTTCTTTATCATAGTTTTAGATCATTATACAGACTTGTGTTGTTGAACTATCGATAGATTGTCGATTAACTGGCGGTAGTCGACTATCGATGGGCAGTTAAGAATTTCCAGTAGGCGAGAAAATAACACATAACAAAAACTCACCGGCCGTAAGCATGGCCAATTATTACTGGTACTGGTCAGCGTGGTGGACATGGAAGTCCTTAAACATTCTCCGGACACAGGTTGGTCGCTGCAAGGATAATCTCTGCATGTGGGGATACCTGGTTGATGGTTGCGATGAGTGCGAGTGTAGAGTAACACCACAAACTATGGCTCACCTTTTATGCTGTCCTAAATGCCCTAACACCTGCACTATAAAAGAACTTCACGAAGCCACTGACAATGCCGTAAGCGTGGCCAATTATTACTGGCCAGCAAAATTTTAATATCGATCGATCGCCATCGACTCGCAAAGAAGGAGACAAAAACACACTACTACTTCCCAACCCAATGGATATCAGAGATACGACAAGGTGGAAAAGTCCAATCAGTTTCTTGCAAAGTAATAAATTATCCTGGTTACATGTCGTTTCTGTAATAGACCAAAAAATTTCACCACTGTTTGCAAATAATTCGCTGGGCTCAATGACTGCACTTTTGCTCTTTGATTGTAAGGTACATCCATCGCAAAATGAACTAAATACCCATAATTCACCAAGCTTTCTATTAGACCTATAAAAATGTACATTCACTAAACGCCTTTGTTGTGCTATTCTTGAACAACTGCATTTTTTATAAAAGTATGGCGGTTCCTGAAAGGCTTTCTGGGAATAATAAAAGGAAAAGAAAACTTTTAACTTGTTAAAACGAGTTCTTAAAATATAACTCGACAGAAGTTGCAAAAGAAATACAAACTGCCAGAATAACACCAGGGACACCTTAGATAAAGTTGGAATAGACAATATGTCCGGGTAGATAATTTGATTTATAGTGTATGTGTTTGATATAAGGAAAGAGAGGAAGAGGAAGACCAAGAAGAGCTCACATTGAACAAATTAAAGAGAAGACGAACGTCGTGTCTTATAGAGAAGTCAAAGAATTAGCCTTTTTAGACAAGTATGGAGAATGCTACACCGGTGATGTTTTTAATATTATTATACAGGGTGTTAGTGACATCGTAACGATTACTGAGGGGGCTGATTCAGACGATGATTTTAAGTTAATATAATATAAAGTGGAATTACCCGTTGCAAAAGTTCAGAAACGAAAATAATTTTAAAAGACAATTTCTTTGCATCGGATTATACTGTATGTTGCTACCTGGGTAATTATGTTGCTACCTATACTGCTTCTCTCTATTTTGATCAGAATAATAATGTGAAGAAGACATATTGTGCCTTGGTGTAATTAAAAGGGTTAACATTTAACAAATATAAAGGATGCAATATATCTGTTATCCATGAAATTAGAAGGTTCATCATCATCAGCCGTACGACTAATAGGCCAGAAGGGAGGAAATTTTTACTTCGCAGTGCATTTTTGCAAGATTTTTTGAAGATTTTTTCAAGCATTTTTTGAAGAATTTTGTACATGTTATACAATGTTTCGTGAGTATGTGTGTGTACAACAAAGAATAACTGATTAAATAAGCAGCTGAACGCGTTATATTATGTTTTTTTATTCGCTCCGAAGCGCGAAATAAATAACAAAATATATCTCCCACAAGGTACAATTTCCAACCAGATTGCTATCAGAATGGTATTTCCTTGGAGACAATATTACAGCACGTATATTGCTATATGCAAATATATTGCTTTAGAAACCCGCACGGAATGCTCAAATGAAACACGATTTGGGTATTTTTTTTTATGAAAATCTGATATTCCATTTATGTTAAAATTATATGAAATTGTAGATTTTTATGGCTACTTATCTAGTAAAAATAATTGGGAACTTCCTAAGTATAACGTATTATGAATAAACAAAATGTTCGCCAGTATATTTGTAAAAACATATCGAAAGTACGATTTCACTACATAGTATAAAACAAAGTCGCTTTTTCTGTCCCTATATCCCTATGTACGCTTAAATCTTTAAAACTACGCAACGGATTTTGATGCGGTTTTAATAGATAGAGTGATTCAAGAGGAAGGTTTTTATGTATAATAACATCCATTAAATAGTGGAGAAATACTATTATTTTTGACGTTTTTAATGTGATGTCGTAAATAATTTCATTTTTTCCTCAGCATTGCACCTGAGCGAAACCGGGGCGGGCCGCTAGTTACTTATAATTTATAAGTATCAGAAGAGTCTGATATAGGTATTCTTCTTCTTCGACTTTCCTTCATTAAACTAAGGATTGCCCACGAATTATTTATTTTCAAGCCTTTCTCGTTACATAATGTAAACAGCCTATATACGCCCCACTGCCGGGCAAAGGCCACCCCTCAATCAACCGTAGGGGATATGGAACACACCACATCGCTGCTCCAGAGCGGGTAGGTGGATAATTTGGGCTAATAGCCTGGGATCGACGGCTTAACGTAATAAAAACGGTAGGAGTCTCTATTTATTCAGCCAAGAATCCGACAGTGGAATCCATGGCGATGTGGAATTAAATCTGAAATGCCAGCTACTGATTTGGTCGGAGGCAGATGCGTAGCGTGCCTTGGCGGGGTTCCGTATAATTGTTTGGGGACCCTTAGTCGATTGAGGGGAAGCCTGAGCCCAGCAGTTC
Source organism: Pectinophora gossypiella (assembly GCF_024362695.1). Lineage (NCBI taxonomy): Eukaryota > Metazoa > Arthropoda > Insecta > Lepidoptera > Gelechiidae > Pectinophora > Pectinophora gossypiella. Next base: position 3,373,809 of record NC_065425.1, on the reverse strand, counting down.
ATAATAGGCTACTTGTGGCGTTCTAGTTGTGATGGTTGAGTGGTGTGCTGGTAATTAAACGACCACATAAAATAATATTTTGAAGTTTATTGTTTTCTCACTTATTCACAAGTTTTACACTCTTATTATTATTAATGTTTTATAAAACACCATGTTTTTAGTATTGGTTGAATTAATTTTTTTACACAAGAAAATATTGATTATGCATCCATTTTTAATGCCAAGTAAGAAGTCTCTTTTTTTGTCTATGACAATACCTTCTTTATAGTAACAAAAACCATAGACATTTTTATATTTTGTTCGTGATCCGAACACTACTAATTATGTAATATTATGGTTTTTATTCAAGTTTTTTACTCAGTACGACTGTTTGCAGCAAAATTATCGCGATTCAGAAAATATCGCGGTTGCGATATTGCGTCGAAGTAAAGGCGTCCTTTACACACGCGCTTCTAAAACAGTCAGACAAGCGCGATGCGGTAACGACATTCCGATTCCCGATGAATACTCTAGATAGAGGTAGCCAATCAGCTCGCGACACCAACCACTTCAACAAATCGTCGACCCCGCCAGCGTGGTCGACGATTTCCCTCAGTCAGCGCTTATCGCTATCGACCCACTAGGGTCGATTAATTCTTTTAAATAATTTTCCTCTCAGACGACGCCCTGAGCCGAGGTTCGCGCCCAACTGGGCAGCCTCAAGCCAATCAGTTTCTTGCAAAGTAATAAATTAACTGGTTGCATTTAAGACCTCCTGGTTGTAACCAGGTGTCGTTTCTGTAATAGACCAAAAACACCTACAAACACGTACATTTTATAATTATGACAACTAATGGTCCATAATTTCACCACTGTTTGCAGTTGCACTTTTGCTCTTTGATTGTACTTCTGACTACCCCAATTGGGATGTAGGGGTGAGCTTATGTTAATTTTGAACCCCCACACGTTCTTGCATTAGACCATAAATCCAACGAAACGGTCCAAAACGACAAAAAGTTATAAGTTTAAAAACGAGACGAACTTTTCCCATGAAGTGTGTTAGAAGTTCTGAACATCTGTTACATTAAAACTTGGACAGACATATCTTATTTAAAATTTTAATGAACTCGTTTCAAGTTTGGTAAAGCAAGTAAGGTAATGCAGTACCTAATGAATAACTACATACATAACATAAACTGCCTATATACGTCCCACTGCTGGGCACAGGCCTCCTCTCAATCAACCGGAGAGGATATGGAGCATACTCCACCACGCTGCTCCACTGCGGGTTGGTGGAGGTGTTTTTACGGCTAATAGCCGGGACCAACGGCTTAACGTGCCCCCCGAAGCACGGAATCAACTTACTTTTTCAGGTGATTCAAACCTGAAAAGTCCTTACCAAACAAAGGACAGTCTCACAAAGTGATTCCGACAATGTCCCCATCGGGAATCGAACCCAGACCTCCAGATCGTGAGCCTAACGCTCTTACCATTAGACCACGGAGGCTGTTATATGAATAACTACACAACCTTTTTTGAACTGACAATACAATACAATACAATACAAAAACTCTTTATTGCACTTGAATCACATTAAAAATACATTAGTATTATAAAACTGACTTGTTGTAGAATTGCCGCAAATGGCATTAACTACTTGGCCGGAACCTACTTGGCCAGACTTATACAACCCGAGGCCAGTAGCGGCTAGTTAAATAATAATAAGGCGCCATAGTCCCCCATAGCCGTAGTGTCCGGTCCACTAACCCCCAACCCAATAGCCCAGTTCCCTTTGTTCCCATAATCTGCAATAGTCCTACACGAACCGGGGATTGTCTTTGGGTGCACTCCCATAGTGCATACAGGTATAGTCGCCGGTTGGTGTCACACCACATTTAGATTAAACTGTCTTAAGGGGCCTCTACGTGTTGGCTTCGGCCATAGTCCGGGACTCCATAGTCCCGAGATATAGAAATGACAAACATAATAATAATAAGTCATTTATTTCAGGCATAAAAAACACATATACAAAAATAAAATATACAATAAAATAAAACTAAAATAAATCCGATCAACAAAATTTATCGTCTAACGGAACAGTCACTGGATGGATGGGTTACCCTTAATTTTATTAAAGTAGCCCCTACAGCTAGAACCCTAATTCTCAGTTAGATTGGAATCAAAGAAGTAGCTTCTATTCAATTAGTTGATTAGCTTCTTCTTCTATCGTGTAGGTTGTGAGGTGAATTGCCAACCTCATCAAACCTGGTGTCAGGGTTATTATTAAGCCGCCAAAGGCCCCTGACATGGCTCATGTAACGACTACTTACTTACATCAGTAAGTAGCAACGTGCCTTCCAAAGCACGGATCATCTTAGTTCTTAGACAATCAGGTGATCAGTCTGTAATGTCCTAACCAAACTAGGGATCACAGTGATTTTTGTGATATGTTCCCACCGGGATTCGAACCCGGGGCTTCCGGATCGTGAGCTCAACGCTCAACCACTGGACCACGGAGGTCGTTAGTTGATTAGCTTATTAGCTAGTTGGTTAGCTTATTTTGATGGTTGTGAAAAAAGGGACTATAAGTCGGAGGCAATAACAATTTTATTCCCTTGATTTGTCATGAAGCTAAACCTCAGCAATACGCAATTCACCTACCATCCCAACTGAAAACCTTTTCATTCCACTCACTTACCTCTGTTGCACCCGAATGAGTGACTTTTGTTTAACCTTTCCTTTAGAGGATGGTTTCTTTTTCTGTAGGGAAAATAGACAAAAGTAGGTACGTTGTTTTAACTCTTAACACTTTTAAGGACAGAACGTCTACAGCATTATTCCAAGTCAAGTCATATTATTATAAATGAAAAGTCGACGACCCGTGAAAGTGTTAAGGATATCTATGTCAGTAGGACCATGGTTGCGCAACTTGCAGGTAAATATTTAGGATTCAGTAGCCGCTCTGCCTATCTCAACGAGAAATGTCTGTTACCTTTTTTGCTGTTGCACATCAAAAGTTAAACAGTCCATTTTAATAAACGGGTTAAAGAGAAACCAGCTTTATCTGGATTTTTCCAGATTTTCCCGCCATTCCGGCCTCAAAATGGCGGCCAAACAATACTTTGTGTAATGGAAATGAAACACCGCGACGCTTTGTTTTAATACAAAAAGTGGCTTCGTCTGACTAAACGGGGCAAAGAGAAGGGATGGAAATGTAAAAGGATTGTTGCATTTATACAAAAGAGAAAGAAAAGGGGCGATTCAATTTATTTTGTGTGCGACGGCCTCCGTGGTCCAGTGCGTTGGGCTCACGATCCGGAGGTCCCGGGTTCAAATCCCGGAGGGGATACATCACAAAAATCATTTTGTGCCAAACTAGGGATAGTTTGGTTACGACATTACAAGCTGATTGTCCGAAAGTAAGATCCGTGCTTCGAAAGGCACGTTAAACCATTGGTCCCGGATACTACTTACTGATGTAAGTTAGTAGTCGTTACAGGAGCCATGTCAGGGGCTTTGGGCGGCTCAATAGTAACCCTGATACCAGGGTTGATGGGGTTGGTAATCCACCTCACAACCCACACGATAGAAGAAGATCGAAGTCTATAAATATAGATTGAATTAATTTCATGGGATGACTGTTCCTATAGCCTTTTGTTATTTTATTAATATTCAATTGTAATTGTTCCAGAGATCGAGATCACCGAGCGGGTCTGCGCAGAGGCAGCTTGACGAGGCGGATCTATTCATGGACCTGATCAAGGATGTGGCCAACGAGCTGGACATAGACGTGCTTTGCCATAAGGTAAGAGCAATCAGTAGCAGTTATTAAGTTGCCAGAAATATCATTTCCGGTCATCAAATCTCATCACATCTTTAGCGCTATCCCGTTTTCACGAGGTCCGTTTATCAGTCTGACCTTCCAACCCGAAAGGTTACATACCTCTGAAACGCTTTTCTCGGGAATATGATGCGTCACGAAGTTTTCCTTCACCGCTGATCACGCGATAATCATTTATTTATTTATTCTCCAAACATGAATATCATTAGTTATCAAATCTGGGGTATTAAAATAGCTTGTCTAACAGGTCGGTCCTGTCCAGTCTAAGCTAGGTAAACGGACTCTATGGAAACGGGATAATGCTTGTGAGACGACGCTATATACGTAATAGGCGAAGATCTCGTCAAGTATTCACTTCCTAGACACTAAATACCAATATGCCTTTACAAAGACTTGTGGCTTTTCCAACGCTGATAACCAATGGTTAAGTCTCTATACATAATACAGTGTTAGTGATATCGTAACGAAAACTTTGAGGAATGGTTCAGACCATGATTCTGAGTTGATATCAAGTGTAATTTTCCGCCGAAAAGGATGAAACTGAAAATAATTTAAAAAAAAAACACTAAAATGTTCATGAATTTTCTGACGGGAAATTCCACTTCATATCAGTTCAGAGTGTTAGTCTGAATCATCCCACTCAGTATTCGTTACGGTGTCACTTCTATGTACTTGTATGACTACCTTTAGGTACTTGTACGGCGTGTAAGTATCATCGTAACGATTACTGGGATGATTCAGCCCATTACTCTAATTTAATATGAAGTGTAATTTTTCATCGAAGAAGTATAAAATTGAAAATAATTTAAAAATACACAAAAAGACACTAATTTTGGATCGGAAAATTCGACTTGATATTAACTCAGAATAATGAGCTGAATCATCCCCCTCAGTATTCATCACGATGTCACTAATTCGCTGTATGTAAGTATAGATATAATTATACATAAGTGTACAAATCAAGGGCCACCTTTAATTAATTATTTAATCCAAAATTCGGCATACGACCCACGCGATCGATCACACACCAATTATAGAAACAAAATCATGGAGACCTCCAATCATTTGACAAATGCCGACGTATATTTCTAATTTACGTCGGTCAAACCGAAAAATTGCTTCTACGAGGATGAATTATGAACTTCTTGTTTTATTGACACAGCAGTAGAGTTGTGTGGTGGAGTACCTATGCTCCATACCCCCTCCAGATGATTGAGGGGAGGCGTGTGCCCAGCAGTGGGGTGTATATAGGTTCTTTATATTATGTTATTTACGGTAGAACAGTTCTGCAGTAGTAAGTACTTACTTTATGAATTTGAATTCATGTTTGGATTGATATCACATGGTTTCCAGGATTTGTGCCCGGTTATCAATACAATACAATACAATACAAATGCACTTTATTGCACCAAAATAAAAATAAATAATTACAAAAAGTCTCTTAACTAAGTACATGGCAAATGGCGGCCTTATCGCTTAAAGCGATTTCTTCCAGACAACCATAAGGTGAGGTCATCCCGTAGCCCGAGTCGGGATTCGAACTCACGACACTTCAATGTAAGTTATGCGTTCTTCGAACAGGGCTATCGCGGGTTCTTGAGAATTTTATGTGTGTATTATCTGAGTTTTGGCCTATTATTCTCTGTAAGGCTGATCAGTGTTCTGTAGTACCAACCCGCATGTATTTATAAGCCCGTGTTGGTGGATTATGTTTTGATTGCAAATTGGTTTTGGCAGAGCACCGTAAATATCTGCGGTCCCACAAATTGGCATTCATGTAGAAATGTGTGAAGTGTACGTGACATGAATTTTAGTGTACACACATAAATAGCCTATATACGTCTCACTGCTGGGCACAGGCCTCCCCTCAATCAACCTGAGGGGGTATGAAGCATATACTCCACCACGCTGCTCCAATGCGGGTCGGTGGAGGTGTTTTTACGGCTAATAGCCAGGACCAACGGCTTAACGTGCCCTCCAAAGCACGGAATCATCTTACTTTTTCGGACAATCAGTGATTCTAGCCTGAAAAGTCCTTACCAAACAAAGGACAGTCTCACAAAGTGATTTTGACAATGTCTCCATCGGGAATCGAACCCGGACCTCCAGATCGTGAGCCTAACGCTCTAACCACTAGACCACGGAGGCTGTTGAATTTTAGTGTGTAATTGATTAATGTTTCCATTTAAAATGTTTACTCCTAAGCTGCGCGTCCCATTTCGCAGTACGAGTAGAAGCAGGTCGTCGAGATTTCATATTTTGTATTGTTTCATATAGAACTGCGTTCTCTATATTATGTAATCGTCAGAATGGCCGTAAATGGTGCTAGAGTCCAATATAAATACGTGTAGTAACGTAAATATTTATGAGCCAAAAATTGCTTCTCCATTAATGCCCTCAAACTTATCATAACACGAACAGTCTATAAATGTTTCAGAAAAAAAATTATCGGGAAATATAATTTGCAAGAAATAAATGAAGGCGATGTAAATCGAAAAAATCGCAAGAAGAAGAAAGGAATTTATGTTATTTAATTTCTAAAATAATACGTTGGAAGCAAATGTCTGGTACAAAGCAACACTGATAGGGAAGCAATAACCATTTTAAATTTAAATACGTCGACCGTATACGAGTGACCGGCCATTCTGCCGCTCAGGTTTAGATCGCCTTATCCGCGCCAGACGTCGTCAATTGTTTTATTTGGAAGCATTGTAAACGCCACATCGAGACTTTCGCTTCGATACCGTACTAATGAACACGCATCTTTATCATTTGCTCCTCCCTAACTCCCTCCGTGGTCCAGAGGTCCCGGTGGGGACAAATCACAAAAATCACTGTGATCCCTAGTTTGGTTAGGACATTACAGGCTGATCACCAGATTGTCCGAAGGTAAGATGATCCGTGCGTCGGAAGGCACGTCAAGCCGTTGGTCCCGGTTATTACTTACTGATGTAAGTACGTAGTCGTTACATGAGTCATGTCAGCCTTTGGCGGCTCAGTAATACCCTGACACCAGGGTTGATGGGATTGGTAATCCACCTCACAATCCACACGATAGAAGAAGAGCCTTTGCTTAGATATAGAAATACCTCTGATCATCAAGCAGTGTTCAGATGCGAGAGACAGTACAAGAAAAAGAGACATTCCTTACATTGCGATGCGACGCACTTAGTGCCTATTGTACTTTTTATATTTCTCTTTTGTTTTGTATTTCCTATGTGTGCGTGTAAGTATCGGGAAATATTAGTATGCAAGAAATAAATAATGGCGATATACTTAAATCGAAAAAGAAATCGCAAGAAGAAGAAAGAAGTTTATATTATGTTATTTAATTTCTAAAATACGTATGGTATTGTTTTCTGCGGGCTTAGCATCGTAAGCACACGACTCTTTCTCGCCGCGACAGTGATCATGTGCCTCTTTCTGTGCGGTACTGCGAGAGAGTGGCAGGTGACGTATGTCGAGGCGAGAAAGAGTCGCGCGTTTACGGTGCTAAGCCCGCTGGTAATAAAAACATTTTTTTTTTCATTTCATTTCAAGTTGTTTGTGACGTCATTGCGCAGCGTCAAAGCCCGTGTGGTTCTCAAAGAAGACTGTGTTAAAAAAATCTCCCCTCCCCTTGGGGATCACCCCACAGGTATTCCATTTGAAGTGGGGGTGTTGTTTTATGACTGTTAATTCAGAGTTTATGATGCTGAACTGACGACGACGTCTTGCTAGCTATTCGAGTTAAGACACGTACACACACGTATACCGGTATAGGTACACTTGATTTATACGGTTTTTTATTATACAGGGTGTTAGTGAGTCCTAACTCTCTGGGCACCTCAAAGCGGGTAACGAAGTCGAGGCAGATCGCGTAAATGATGGTGTGAGGACCTCAATGCTTATCGGAGGCATTGGCTGGAGATCGCGCAAAGTCGAGTGGAGTGGAAAAATTAAGGGAAGGCCTTTGCCCAGCAGTGGAATTGATTAGACTAAATAAGATGAGGTTAACGACACAAAAAAATAAAGAGAATGTTTACTGTATTGTACTATAGTACTGTTTTTCTTGTCGGAATGTTTAATTAGCATACCCGCTCTCCGGTTGATTGAGGGGAGGCCTAGCAGTGGGACGTGTACATAAGCTGTTTATGTTGTTGTTGTATGTTTAATTAAGATTTTGAGTTATTGCGCAATGTAAATTAGAATACGGGTTTTAGATTTTTTGCGCTTACGCTAATTCGTAAAATATTATACATTAATGGCTAAATATTTGGTAACAATTTCTACAATGACACACGATCGGTGACAGTCCGTTGCAAATGGACGACAACATTACGCTCGTGTAGCCTCTGATATTGAAGTAAGTAGATTTAAATCTTGAATCTTCTCCTTCCAAACTAAACTCTTTATTTAAATAACTCTCTTTTTAACTGTTTATACATTTATTTATTTATTTTATTCTTCTTTGAATTAATTTCCATAAAATCTTTTTTGAGTCCATTCCTTATTTAAAGTCAGAATTTGTAGTACTCAGAATTAGCAAGGAGCCCGGACAAACTTGGCAGAGCAATAAAAAGTGAATTTAAAACCAAACTTTTTGGTCCCCAGTCGTATTTTATAGACACTCTTCTTATTTTCTTTTACGAAGAAACGTGGGAGTTGTTTACAAGAATTAATTAATGTTATCTTTAGGTGTTACGCTTCTAAGATAAAGAAACTCCTTGGCTGAAAAGTAATTTAAAAAATAATCCTATTGTATGGGACATACCTAATAGTCTACCATTTATGGTCAGTCACATCTCTAGCGCGAGCAAGCCAACGCGTCTCAATGTTTGGATCTTGTAATTAAATTAATATCCTAAGTAATACAGTTCATTCAATTGTTTGTGTGGGGTTTTATTGAAATTACCAGCGCTCCCTACATAATGGTCCTTCGTCGTCGTTGCAAGGTCCAAGGTTGAGCAGCTTTTCCGCGTCGCGAGTGTGGCTCACAAAAATTTTCATCCGCCATTAAAATTCTCTACGTGAGAAACGTGTCTTTATTGACAAAATCGTGGACTGTTAAGTCGCGTTTAAGTAATTTTTATTACAAATAAGTGCAGTGGTTGCCCGATGATGCTATAATCGTCTTAATAAACTCTGTCACGTCGTCGCTGTTAAGTGATATTTTAAATTTTAAATCTCTACGTGAGAAAACAAGCGTGAACTGTTAAGTTGCGTTTGCCAATTAGTGCAATGAACGTTGCTGTTAAGTGACTTTAAAGTTCATAAAAGTGCATTTAATTAATAATTCAAAACAATTTATTTGTTTATCTTCCATTTTTCATGGTTGTGGTGCGATGCTATAATCGCACGAACGGAGAACTTTGTCGTGAACTTTGTGTACAAACCAATTTTTCATGCAAAGGATGCTGCTATAAGTGTCAATTTAATCTTCGTGTAATATTTAATTTCGTCTTCGTGTTCAAGACTAAAAAGTGCGGATTGAAAACAATTAAAATAAATAATTAAATTCTCGAACTTCGAGTTGTTGCCGAGAGTGTGAACGCGCCTGAACGCATCGTGGTGCACCATAGACACAATATTGACATCGACGCCCGCGCTCACCGCTCAGCTCCGCGTGTGAGCGTCGCACCCCGCAGATGTTAGAGGGGGACTGGGGGACGAACGCGGAAGCAGCCAACGCCCAGTTGACGCCATCTTGTCATTCTTGTTATCATCACTGATAGCGTGAAATTCGTTCACAACGCATATTTTTATTTTTCAATTTAAAGCTGTTTTACAGTGTTGTTTTACATAAATATTTTTAATTTAACTCACAACTATGGAGTTAAATAAATTGATTGCCGCCCGAGGCGTTGCTAAAGCAACAATTACGAGGCTTTTTAATCTCTGCCAAGATGGGATGGCACTGGAAAAATTGAAACCCAGTGAGTGCGAAGTTAGAAAAAAGAGGCTTATCCAGGTATTTCAGGAGTACTGTGACACTAATCTGAACATTTCAGTTTTAGACCAGAGTAGCGCAGAGGACATCGCCAAGTACGAAGAGCTGTACTTGTCAACGCTGGCTATATTTGAAGAGGCCTTACTACCTCAGGCTTCAGGTAAATGCATGAGCATGGTCTCCGGCGCTGCATGCGAGGATGGAATTACTGGAATGCACCGATTACCACCCATCAACATAAATAAATTTAGCGGAGAGGTATGTAATTACCAAAACTTTATAAGCCTTTTTAAAAGCATTATTGATTCAAATGCAAAACTGTCGCCATGCGACAAACTATATTATTTAAAGTCCTTCTTGGAAGGTGTCTCGAACTGTAATCAGTTCTCGAATTTAAATAATCAAATTCATAATAATATTAAAATGCATCATATCGATTTTATTTTTACTCGAGTGAGTAATCGATTTGTAGGTTATATATGTCATAATAACACTGGCCAGAAAAAAGTTGATGCTTTTTGGCGGGCTGTCATTACGAAAAAACTAAATAATTTTCAGAGAACAAAAGAAGGTGCATTAGAACAGAGAACAGAAATCAGTGAACATTCAGATTATTCAGAAACAGATCAGAGCAGAAATAACAGTGTATTTTCAGATATAACAATCAACAACAGTTTTATCAGACTTCCTGTCGATGCGCAGGAAGAATATTCAGTTAAGTCTTATCATCATCATCAGCCGTACGACGCCCACTGCTGGGCATAGGTCTCCCCCAAGTTAAGTCTAATAATACTTATATATTTTCCTAATTACTTAGATATCAGTTATGCTATTGGTACTTGTATTATTTGGTATAAATCGTGGGCTTTTTACCCTATATTCAGACGGCTATGGGCACGTTGTCCATTTGTGGGTATTTTGCCCCATAGGTATTCATATAACTATGAAACATTCTAATCACATATTCTAACATCGTTGGTTTTTTACCCTATATTTAGACAGCTATGGGCACGTTGCCCATTTGTGGGTATTTTGCCCCATAGGTATTTCATATAACTATGACACATTTCAGTTTTGGAATGTGATTCAGAATTCAGATAATTCGTGACCTTACATGATTATGTATGGTTCACGACATGGTGGAGATGCTGGGATATCTTGAACATGTAATTTAGTGACCATGTTAGTGATACTCAGTACGAAATCAGTAGATACAGAATAGTTGACATCAAATCAGATGGACCTAATTAGATGGACCAATTCAGTTGTTAAATCAATTGACTCAAATCAGATGGGCCAATAATGTTGACTTAAATCAGATGGGCCAATAACAGTTGTTAAATCAGTTGACTCAAATCAGATGGGCCAATAATAAGTAGTTAAATGAGATGGACCAAATCAATTGTCAAAGCAGATTGACCAGATTATTTGCGAATCAGATCAACCAAATCAGTTGATAAATCAGAAGGACGAAGCCAGTTGTTAATGTTATCGACATCAAATCGGATAGACCATGTAACTGTTGACGATAACAGTTATGAACATCAAATTGGATTGACCATGTTAGTTATCAACATTAAATCAGATTGACTATACCAGTTATCAACATTAAATCAGATTGAGTATACCAGTTATCAACATTAAATCAGATTGACTATACCAGTTATCAACATTAAATCAGATTGAGTATACCAGTTATCAACATTAAATCAGATTGACTATACCAGTTATCAACAAATCAGAAATCAGATCAGTTGAATTGAGTTGTTAAGTTTGTTGTAAGTCAGTTCATTTAAGAGTTTCGAAAAGTATTAATTCATTGATTTTATGTTTTTGGGGTACAAATTTTATTATGTTTTACTTCAATTTATATTGCAAAAATTCAGTGTAAACATATTCGAAATAGTCAGTAAGTATTGTTATTAGAATGAATACCAACCATTTGCTAAAAGTTAAGACCAAGTTTTCAAATAAATATCGTATATTAACCAATTCATATGCAACAGTTATAGAACATAAATCAACAATCGTGCTATCAGTGGCGCAGAAGCAATCCAGGCGTCATTATCCACAGCTAGTGGATGCCTTCCAGGTTATTATTCAGTACAATTAAGAGTTCTTCCTTGTTGACGAGCTTCGGGAGTTGGAGAACATTAATCAAGAGTTCAAAGAGGTAAACTATACGCTGACGCATATCAGGGAGCTGTCGATGATATCAGCAGCCTCGACCTCTTCAGTCGCAGATCAGGATATTCAGGTGAGAGCCTAATTGCCCTATATTAAGCTGTACCTCCAGTAGCAACAAATTGGAATAGCTCAAATTTTTAGTCCTTTTTCAGTCGTTATTTGTCAGCACAAACCAAACATGCTAACATCATCTGGAGAAAGTTGTGATATTAGATATATTAAGTTGTTATATTACTGATACTTTTCAGTTATCCAGAATAGACGTATCTGCTTACGTTTATTGAAAACATCAGCAAAATTTTGATTCAGTGCGTTGTTTCATAATCAACAACAGCTTCAGCTAAATTAACAGGACATAGCAATGAAACAGAGTTTGAGTCTAAGTCAACAAACTGCTTATCAAGCTGTTCAGAACATAGTGCAGCAAATTGAACAGTCTTCTCAAAATCTACAGCAGGGTTTAGAATGCTGAACTTAATCATAACACATGTGTATTTCATAATTCTTGCGTCGGGGCAGTGTCTCGAACTGTAATCAGTTCTCGAATTTAAATAATCAAATTCATAATAATATTAAAATGCATCATATCGATTTTATTTTTACTCGAGTGAGTAATCGATTTGTAGGTTATATATGTCATAATAACACTGGCCAGAAAAAAGTTGATGCTTTTTGGCGGGCTGTCATTACGAAAAAACTAAATAATTTTCAGAGAACAAAAGAAGGTGCATTAGAACAGAGAACAGAAATCAGTGAACATTCAGATTATTCAGAAACAGATCAGAGCAGAAATAACAGTGTATTTTCAGATATAACAATCAACAACAGTTTTATCAGACTTCCTGTCGATGCGCAGGAAGAATATTCAGTTAAGTCTTATCATCATCATCAGCCGTACGACGCCCACTGCTGGGCATAGGTCTCCCCCAAGTTAAGTCTAATAATACTTATATATTTTCCTAATTACTTAGATATCAGTTATGCTATTGGTACTTGTATTATTTGGTATAAATCGTGGGCTTTTTACCCTATATTCAGACGGCTATGGGCACGTTGTCCATTTGTGGGTATTTTGCCCCATAGGTATTCATATAACTATGAAACATTCTAATCACATATTCTAACATCGTTGGTTTTTTACCCTATATTTAGACAGCTATGGGCACGTTGCCCATTTGTGGGTATTTTGCCCCATAGGTATTTCATATAACTATGACACATTTCAGTTTTGGAATGTGATTCAGAATTCAGATAATTCGTGACCTTACATGATTATGTATGGTTCACGACAGAAGGTGAAGCTGCGGGTTTGATTATGCATCTTAGCCTCAAAGCTGAAAATTATACAGTTGCACTGCAACTTTTAGAAGAAAGATTTGACAACAAAAATAAAATCATCAACACTCACATTAACTCACTGCTAGACATGCAAGTTATGACAAGGTGTACGGCTTCTGCATTAAGGGAAATTGTTTCTAAAACAAGACAACATCTGGGAGCTTTACAAAACATGGACGTGCCTACTAACCATTGGGATTTGATAATAATATGCATTTTGCAACGCAAAGTTGACCCATACAGCCTGAGATGCTTTCATCTGGAGTTAAAAGAAGAATTGCCTGATTTAAAATCCTTTCTTAAATTTTTAGAACAACGAGCAGCAGCACTTGAGACTGTGGCAAACAGCGGCCAAGGTCATGGGAGTGGTGCAGTGAACAGCAGCCGCGGAGCGAGCCTGGTAGCCATCACAAACACACAACGAACACCACCTAGTAACTGCAGGTTCTGTAATGCAAGGTACCACAAACTACATATGTGTGAAAGGTTCAAACTGGCCTCGCTATCTGACCGTGTACAATTTGTAACAACAAATAAGCTGTGTCAACTTTGTTTAAACAAGCATCCTAACAAGTGCAAATTCATTTTTAAATGCTCATTTTGTAAGGAAAAACACAACAGTTTACTACATCAGGATAATCCAGAGAAAGTTATCAAACAGGTAGCACTTTCCATAAATAAATGTGATGATGTTTTGTTGCCAACTATTAAAGTCAAATTAATTGATAAAAATGGCCACAAATTTTATGTAAAGGCGCTTTGTGACTCTGGTAGTCAACTTTCATTTGTATTATCTGATTTGACAGATAAAATTAATTGCAATTTAACTGATGAGCATATGTCCATCAGTGGGATTTGTGATGATAAAAATAAAATAAACCAAAAAGCGTCGTTTCAAATTTATTCAATTAATAATAATAGCAAGTTGGATATATCTTGTTGTGTCGTGCCAAAAATAACCTGTGACTTACCACAGTTTAAAATTGATGCAAACAGCATTAATATGCCCTCTCATATTAAATTAGCAGACCCAGACTTTTATAAGTGTGACAAAATAAGCCTACTGTTAGGTTGTGATTTGTTCTTTCAAATCTTATTGCGTGACAAGCTTCCGCTTACTGCTGGATTGTGTTTGCATAATACACTCTTCGGCTATGTTGTGGCTGGCAAGGTGTCGGAGAGCAGTGCTTCTTCTCTGTGCAGCAATACAGTAAGTATAAATAATGATGAACAGGTAATTCAATCTAAAAATGAAAATGACAGTTTAGACAGTTTAGAAATAAATATGCAGAATTTTTGGAAATGTGAACAAGTCTCTGAGATCTACAAGGAAGCTGCTTCAGACCAAGAATTAGCTGAATCGATTTTCACCGAGTCTATGGTGCTAGAGGATGGTAGATTTCAGGTGGACTTGCCATTGAAGCAAAATTTAGATCAATTGAAGCTAGGAGATTCACTTTCTCGTGCTATTCAGCGTTTTCATAACCTTGAAAAAAGATTTGCTAAGGATCCTGTTCTCTTTAAAAAGTACAAGGCTTTCATTGAAGAATATTTGTCTTTAGGTCATGCAGAATATGTCGACATTGAAATATATGATTTAGAGAGTGGTCAAATTTATTTCTTACCCCATCACCCCGTTATGAATGAAAATAGTAGTACAACTAAGCTAAGGGTTGTTTTTGATGGTTCGATGTTCACCAATTTGGGGATTTCATTAAATGATGTTTTATTGAACGGTCCATGCGTTCAAAATGAGTTGTTTAACATTCTAATTTTGTTTAGATTGCACAAGTATGTTTTTGTCACTGACATACAAAAAATGTTTAGACAAGTGAAGCTTAACAAAGCTCACTGTCAATTACAAAATATTTTATGGAGGGATTCGCCTCAAGAAGGCTTGAAATGTATACAATTACAAACCGTAACCTACGGCTTGAAAAGCTCCACATTTTTGGCAACAAGGTGTTTGGTAGAATTGGCTCACAGATATAAGGATTTGTATCCATTAGGGGCATCTATCTTAATAAACAATACATACATTGATGATGCTAATGTAGGTAGCAATGACATTGATTCATTAATTGAGATGAAAAAACAATTGATAGAATTGTTGAAACTTGGAGGGTTTACACTTCATAAGTGGAGTTCAAATGACAAAAAAGTATTAAATGACATTCCTCCAGAATCAAAACAATTTACTGAGATTGATTTGTGTAAAGATGAAAACCAGTGTGTCAAAACATTGGGGGTTTCTTATAATATTCATTCTGATACACTTAAACTCACAAGCCCTCAGCAAGTATTATTGGAAACTTATACAAAGCGCCAAGCATTAAGTTTCATTAGTAAAATGTTTGATCCTTTGGGTCTTGTAGGCCCAATCATTGTGCTTGCAAAGATTATTATGCAGTTAACTTGGTTAGCTAAAGTTTCATGGGATTCTCCTCTCCCTTCTGAATTAAATAAAATGTTTATAAAGTTTGCTCAAAACTTAAATGATATGAAGCCAATAATAATTAAAAGAAATACTGACACAAGTAATGCACAAGTCATTGAGTTAGTAGGGTTTTCAGACGCCTCAAACAAGGCCTATGGGTGTTGTGTGTATTTAAGAGTGATTGACAAGGAAGGGAACGTTAAAGTCAATTTATTGTGCTCAAAATCAAGGATAAATCCTATTAAACCTTTAAGCACACCTCGCCTCGAACTTAACAGTGCGTTATTACTAGCCAAATTAGTGAAAAAGATTTATGATCAAATGATCAATGCAGGCTTCAAACTCAAAGTACATTTATATGTGGATTCTCAAATAGTTCTCTCTTGGTTGAATACAGCCCCTGCTAAGCTAGGTGTGTATGTAGCTAATAGGGTGAAGGCAATCTGCGAGCTGACAGAAACTTTTTCATGGTCATATGTCAACACAATGGAAAATCCTGCTGACTGCTTGTCCCGGGGAGTGGATGCCCACTTACTAGTGAATGTTGACCTGTGGTGGCATGGGCCACAGTTCTTACAGAACGCAGATTGGGCTCACAGCTCTGAGAACACTACAATACTTACTGATATCCCTGAAATGAAGGTCTGCAATGTAGTTACTACTCCTAGTAATGAAACTTTCAAATTTTTGTCTAAGTATTCAGACATAAACAAAATGAAACGAGTTCTCGCGTTCATATATAGATTTATTAACAATTGTAAAGTAAAAAAAGAGAAAAGGGAATCTGGATATTTGACATGCAAGGAATTGAACTTTGCCTTAAATATGATAATTAAACATGATCAAAATGAGCACTTTGCTGATGAAATTAGAGATTTGTTGTCTAATAAACCCATAAAGTCCAACTTAAAATCGTTGAATCCTTTCATAGATGGAATGGGAATTCTTCGCGTTGGGGGTAGGTTGCAGAATGCTGCCATTCCATATCAGCAAAGGCACCCAGTGATTTTGCCTAAAAAATCTGTTATAACACATTTGATAATTCACAATGAACACAGATGTTTATTGCACGCTAGTCAGAAGTTATTACTTGCTAGTTTACACCAAAGGTACTATTTAATAAACGGTATTAGGGAAATTAAGCATGTTATTTACAAGTGTGTGACTTGCTTCAAGATTAAAGCAAAGGCATCTCATCAATTGATGGGCTCTCTTCCCTCAGATAGGGTTAACCCCAGTAGGCCATTTGAAAAAGTAGGGATTGATTTTGGAGGTCCATTTTCCATTAAATTGCACAGAGTTAGAAAACCTCTAATACTGAAGGCATACATAGTACTATTTGTTTGTTTTATAACAAAGGCCATACATATTGAACTGGTGTCAAACATGACAACAGAATGCTTTTTACAATGTTTAAAAAGATTTATTTCACGCCGAAACAAACCCTCTGTTATCTATTGTGACAATGGTTCAACCTTCAAAGGTGCAAAGAACCAACTTAAGGAGCTTCACTCATTGCACTCTAATAAAAAACATCAAGATCAAGTAGGTCATTATGCCTCTAATCTAGGCATTCAGTTCAGCTTTATACCCAGCTACTCACCTGTATTCGGAGGGCTATGGGAAGCAGGAATAAAAAGTGCAAAATACCATTTGAAGAGGGTTGTAGGTCAGCAAATTTTAACATATGAAGAGTTAAACTCAGTTATAATTCAAATAGAGGGCATTTTGAATTCTAGGCCAATACTGTCTTTACCATTAGTGGATTCTAATGACATGTCCTACTTAACTCCAGCACACTTTTTGACTGGAACCAGTTTAACATCTTATCCTGAACCTGATCTTACAGATGTTCCCATCAGTCGCTTGTCATTTTGGAGACAGTGTACACAAATGATTCAAAGTTTTTGGAAGACTTGGTCAAAGCAATATTTGACACAGCTTCAGAGCAGGCCAAAGTGGCACCATGATGTTCCTAATATCAAAAAAGATAGCTTGGTCATTTTAAAGATGGATAATACATCACCTTTGGTCTGGCCAATGGCACGAGTTGAACAGGTATTTCCAGGGTCAGATAGCAAGGTCAGGGCTTTAACAGTCAGAACCAGTAAGGGTACTGTCATACGAACTAGTGTGACAAAAGTTTGTGTCCTACCTATAAATTAATAGGTTTGTGGTGGTTACCATGCTGGATTTGTGGTGCTGGTCATACTCCCAGGTGTATGTACAAGGCTATGCCTTCTCATTTGTGCTACATACATAATTGTTACTTTTATTTTTGGTACTGTTTTATTGTGCAACAAGTATTATTATTAAGCATAAATTAATATTTAGTTACTGATTGTAATTGCAGAACATTTATTGTTAACTAATTCTTTAGATGGCTTAGTAATCTTGTTGTATTTGAATACATTTTTTGTGTTCCTGCTGCAGCCAGTGGTTATATACTGATCCCAAGAGAATTTCTCGTAGGGCTGGTCTGCACAGCGATATAAGGTTTAAAAACCTGTTATGTTTATATAAAGTAGCTAATAATACCTAATATGTGATACCTATTGTGTTTCTTATTCAGTTACTGCCTATCCTTGCAGATAATTTAAAATACTGAATATTTCCTTAATTTGCTTTTTCAATAGCATTTCTTAATTTTTAAGCTAAATAAGGATATATGGCTGTGCTTAGCTTGTAATCCTTAAATTTAATTACTTAAATCATAAGATGTGAATTTAACTTTATTTCTCACTAAAGTTAGTGATAATTTTATGTTAAAGTTATACTTTCCATTCATGTAAATGTCACAGGAGTAAAGTGATAATTGTTCTCTTAGCTTCATTTTAATGTGAGATTATTCTTATAATGTAATGACTAAATAACTTAGTATTTGATTTAGTTCACTGATATAAAGTTTTTAAATACTTACTTACTGCCAATCTTGGTACCTATAATGTTGTTATGCATAGCACATGTGATAAGTAGGGGTTTGATACAAAATTTGTAAGTTTATATACCTGTGTATAACTTCATGGTTTCAAGTTGATAGTATAATAAAAAACAAAATAAGGTTTATAATTAAGATTTAATTAATTCAAAGTTTCAAAAAATAAAATAAGAAATATGGTTGTATAACTTATAATTCATTTAAATAATTTGTTTTGTATAACAGTAAATTTGACTTTTTTGCTGTCCCCAATTTATGTATGGGACATACCTAATAGTCTACCATTTATGGTCAGTCACATCTCTAGCGCGAGCAAGCCAACGCGTCTCAATGTTTGGATCTTGTAATTAAATTAATATCCTAAGTAATACAGTTCATTCAATTGTTTGTGTGGGGTTTTATTGAAATTACCAGCGCTCCCTACACCTATACATGACTGTAATCTAGCCTATTACGTTTATTATTGAGTCTAACAGAAAGTCAGGTGAAGCGTGCGTAATAAGCCATCTTTTGATGGATGTACCTTTTACTAATAATTATTAAATATATTGATAATTATGATTGATATGATAATTAATCCCCCCCGTTATATTCTGTTATCCATAATTCACTCTACTTACTTACTGTAATCTATACAGTCATGAGCAATATAATGTACCCACTTTAGGACTCTGTCGCACTAACATATTTGACATTTAGTGAGACTTACAGTTCAATTTGTCAAAAAAGTTAATGTGACATGGTACCAAAATGTAAAATATTAATGCTCGTGACCATACCTACTAGGTTATGTGTATCATGGTGTACTATGTTTATATCTATTTGTCCTTTGCATGTAAACTCTATAGCCCTCTAAACCTCCATAATAACACACATTTATTCGTATACAAATTCCTTGTTAAAACAATTAGCAAGTTTACCCCGTCTGTAGTAGGGCTTCCGATGAAAATTTAGTGCCGCGCCGTTGAAAGGCGGCCTTCGGTTGGTGCCAGAACTGCTAAATTATCCAGGTTAGGTATCAAAATATATACGTATATATATATATACGTGTTTAAAATGATAATTTATATCTATAATCTGCTGTTCATAAGTATTTAGGGCAAGGTTTTAAATAGTATTGCGGTTCGGTTCTGGATTCGGAGTAAAATATATTACTACTGCTTTTAAGGTGATGTGCTTAACGTTATTAAACAATTTAGCAATACACAGAAGTAACATACGACACAGAAATACAAATAAAACAAACGTATAGAACGCGAAAAGATTCTGATTTCCTAGCCTGAAGACCAGTTTTTTCTTGGCTGACAGCTCCGGTTTTTTACAGAAGCAACGCAAAGGGAAATCCAGCCAAATACAGGTTAGGTCACATACCTCTGAAGTCTAATTCCTCACGATATTTTCTTTTACCGCTCGTGATAAGTAATCATTGATACAAATATGAATTCGAAAATAATTTCGAAAATCTTTGGTTTGCGCCCGTGCTGGATTCGAAGCTGCTACTTCACAGTGAGAGTCAAACGTTCTTGCAACTCGACTTCCAATATTATCTCACCAACTACTACCAATTACTATATTTCTCATACGAAGGAAAAGAAAAATAACACTATGACTATAGAAAGTAGGTTCATAATGCCCAAATCACCAACCTTGAATAGACGTAGAATGAAAACGCTCCATAGTTGGCGCCCTTACCCTTATTTGATTGGCTGGGGCAAGCTCAGACCCGACTTAACGGGGTTACCCCCTAATCCTATGGGCCCGCAGATTACTTAATAATTACCTTTTCTTGTATAAGGTAGGCTAAGCTAAGCAAAGTAAGCTATTGACATGTGTCAGTCGTTAAGCCAAGTCATAGTCAACTACGTTGGATAATAGCTCGATGTACCCTTCGCGAGGAAAAGGGGTAGCACATTAGTTTTAGTGGATTAAAACTTATAATATCTCGTTCGAATCAACTAGTAGGTGCTTAGTAGTGCGGTAAACTTGTGAAAACTAAAAATTTACACCTTATAGTGAAAACCACATAAGCGTCCTTTTGAAATCTGCATTGTGATGTGTTTTTCATCAACAAAACTTAAATGTCACGCAATAAAGTGACGTGACAGTGTGATTTTTCAATAAACGGATATATTTTATTATCAATGGAATAGCAAAAAAATTACTTTTTTATTAATCTACGAATTGTAAATTTTGAAAAGATCCTTTTTTGAATAAAACAAAACTATAAGACCACCTTTTACTTCTCACAGTTAAACTAAAATAACTTTTTATCATTATAATACCTATTATTATTTTTTTTGGTAATAATAATAAATAAATATATCAATTATTTTTAATATGATATAATAAATAAATTATTTCTAAATAATATGTACCTAAGTAAGGATTACCAAAAATAAAATAAAATAACAATATTTTTACTCACTTGCCCACAGATCCTGGTAAATGTCTGTCTCCTGACTTCAGCAGACAGAGGCAGCTTGTTCCTGGCTAAAGGAATACCACCCCACAGATACCTGCAGGCCAAACTCTTCGACGTCACCAGAGATACAGGTTTGATTCTTATTTAAATATTAATTGATTAAGTACATTTGAAAAAATAAAGACATGGGAAGACCTTGCGAATACAGTGGGAGATGAGCGTGGACTAATAGAATTTCGTTGTTTATCGCATCGCACGAGATATACATAATATATCTAATATATGGCATATGAGCGAGACTTATATTTGGCCGGACTATTCTTTCATTTTAAAATTAACAGTTGTCAATTATCGGTCCCTTTCCTTTTCGGCGGATAAGAAAATGACGGGAATAACTTAAAATAAAATTAGGAGGTGTCAGCAATAATCGGGGCCATTAGCTGAATAAGATCCAGTGTTTTTTTTCTTTGTGTTTATTTTTTTTAAACTTTTTTATTTATTTCTTTGATTTTTTTTTTGGAAGGGAGGTCTACCACATCCTGAGAGTACATTATAACTATTGGGCCGGAGTAAAAGATCTTATAATGCTAACAGCAACATAAGAATACACGTTATGAAAATATTCGGTAAAAAATATAAAAATGTTCTCGAAAGAAAATTTCCTAGTTTTGTTCGACACAGGCGTTTATTATTCCTTTTGTAAGACAGGAGAATGAACAGCCAATTGACGTAGACTCCAATAAGTTAGAGTGAATAGGCATTTTGTCGGTGAAAGTGCTTTGTATTGAAGGTCGCAAACTGGTAAGTAGTTACTTACAATACGATACAAGCGCGAACGGAGAATATCGACATAATAATATAGATAGCGCTGTATAAATTTTCCTTCGTTTAACCTTCTAATTTCATGGATAACAAACATGTATCTTTTATCTTCGTTTTTGGGTATAGATGATGACCCTTTTTATTACGCCCAGGCACAATTACATGTTCCACCCATTATTATTCTGATCAAAATAAAGAGAAACAATGTAAGTAGCAACATAATTATATACATAATGTGATCCAAATATCAAGCAAAAAATATTTTTATATATGCTTCTGCCATTACATTGTATTTTGGAATAATTATGTAAATACCCGTGTAATGAGAAAATAAGTAATTATCACGTTAAAGCTGTACAACGCCATCTATAATGATTTTGGTGAACGTAGCCTGGAAAGTCCCTCGTTACAAAGTTAAATACCTGAGTAAACGGATAAGCCTTTGTTTATTGTAATTAGGTGCTGCCTTAATAAAGAAGAAAAAAAAATAAAAGTTCTCCAAAAAGAATTTATTTGGTAGGTATAAAAAACCGTTTCTACAGTTTCGTATTTTTACTGGCCATTTGCGAGGCAACAAAAGTTGCGATCGCCATTTAAATTAAAAGAAAATTATTTTTCTTCTTTATTGTTCTCACGGCTATTTACAAAATGTTTTATCTTGAAAGCGGCCAGCGTTACTGAAAAAAAGTTTAAATAGCCAAGGGCGAGGCTTTTAGTAAACAATGCCTCGTTTTGTTTTTAAATGTTTTATATTCCATGTCTAACCACTCATTAAGAATAATAAAAGTGTTATTTTAGTAAAGAGAATACAGTTTACGTAGGCCGTTCGTACGAATGTTAAAAAAACAGTTAACAATAAAAAAATATTCATTTTCTGCTGTTATCTCATAGTTTTCAAAATATTATGTATTTAAATAAATTACTTATTCGAAATATTTCAGTAGGGCTAACGTGCGCAACGTGATAAAATTTTGTCACGGTCATTATCGATTCTGAGGACACAATTTTTTTATTTTTTTTTCTTTATATCCTTAATCTAAATACATGGTTTGAATGATGCCGTTAAACCACAGAGGTTTGTCTCGGCACCAATTATGTCGTTTTGTCGATTGGTGCTAGCTAATTATGTGAACCGAATTAAGTTAAGTCGTTCTGTCAAAATACGAACAAAATCATATGGCACGCATGTTAGGGAAAAAACAAACTTGTCGATTTCTACGAAATGTATGAAATCGATCGATAATTTTATTACGTTTCGCATGTTAGCTTTGTAGGTCTTCTGTTTACCTTTGCTCTTTAGAAGCTAGAATCATAAAGGCACGAAGTAGATAAGTAAGGATGCTCGCTCATACACAAAATCAATGTATGATTAGTGAAGAATTATTGTAAGTCTTCTTATTTTATATTTTACAATATTAATGTGTATATGTGTGTAATGTGTGTATTAATATTTGGATCATAAATGATTATCACTTGCTCAGCGGTGAAGGAAAACATCGTGAGGAAACCCACATTCCCGATATATGCAATTTCGGAGGTATGTGACATAACCTGTATTGCGCTGGTTTTCCCTTCGACGGGCAGTCGCTTCTGTAAAAAACCGGACCTGTCAAATCTTCAGGTTAGGTAAGCGGACCCTGTGAAAAACGGGATAATGCTAGGGGGATGATTATGGTGAATATTAATCAAATCAAAAGCAAATCAAATATACTTTTTTGCACAGAACTAACGAACTATTAATGTGTGTACTCCACTTGTCTTATGTCTCATCTTTTAAGAAATTACGTCGTGTTCTACTTTCGTAAATGTCACCTCTCTGGCTGAAGCCTTACTAGCACAGTGCAGGTTTTCTTTAGAAGTTGTTCAATATATCGGTCAACTTATATAATGTCTTAAAGCATAATGCACACAGAGGAGACTGGAAGAAAGAGAGAAAACTAGCACGCTTTCAGCTACTTAATCATCCCAAACATCACGTAAAAGGGATTGTATCATTACTAGCATGTCGAATCATTATATAGTTTAAGCTGCATTTTAATTCCAAATCTACCTAACACGAAAATAATTACTTTATCAGAAATATTTTTGCTTGGAGTCCGATTTAAATCAGTTACTTTTTACCAAACGCCAATACATGATATGACTATGTCATTTGTATGAAAAAGCAACCCGTGACATCATAGAAAATCGTGACAAAATGTCGCACTTATTATTATATTTAACTTAATTAAAATTCATAAATAAGTTAAATAGAAAAAAGAAAACGTATTTTGTTATCTTTAGAAGTGTCATTATTTAGTAATAAGAATTTAATAATTTATCTGTGACAGGAAACTACCCAATTAAATATTTACTTATTTAAATGAAATGCGTTAAATCAATTTCGCTGATACCTAATACGATTTTTTAAATAATAAAATAAATAATAATTATTTAAACAATAAATATTAGTATTTTTCCTCATGCGTTTCTTTTAAGGCGTGTTGCAAAATAAATTTTGTGTGTGGTCTCTTTATTTGGTTCGAATTATTCCATTTTAATGACATATTGTGTCGGACCATAGAAACACAAAATGGCCACTGAATCGCGTCCATAAATGATAAAGTATTGAGTAACTGCGCATTGATTGTATAAATTAAACATTCAACGACCATTTTTGTTTAAGTCTTTTATATTATATTGTTCCTACTAATAATCATGTGTTAGATCTCTTGTAAGCAAATAATTACAATTTCGTCAAGGATATAAGTATGAATGCACTTTATAATAGGCAACTGTTTTGTATCGTCGATAGTGTCGTTTCGATACTACAGTACCTAATTGCAGGTTTTTACATAATTGCAAATGAAATAACCAGTTACCTTACTAATCAATTATTAAATACCTATAGTATTAATTTCTATACCCATAGAGTGTTAGTTTCTGAACTTTAGGTATATCTGAGTTAAATAAAATTGTCAACATAACATTAGCTAACGACTATAATGACAAGGGTATTCAGAGTCAGATGTACATCCATCGTAATATGAACTAAATACATACCCACGCCTCACCGAGCTTTCTGTTAGACCAATATGATAGATGGTAAGTCGTATCGCCGTCTATAAAATAAAATTAAAGGCATGGCCCCGATTCCTACACACACCTCCTAATTTTACTTTAAGTTATAGGTACCTGTCATTTTCTTATCCGCCGAAAAGGAAAGGGACGGATGAATGACAGCTCTTAATTTATGAATAACCCGGGCGAATCAAAAAGGTATCTTGTTGGTTTGCAAACCGTTTGACGTATGCTGTCCACTTAGTTCTGTCGGGTTATTAGCCAATGCAATTTTTTTTATAGGGTTGTTTTAGATTTGTGCTTAAGACGTGTGTTTCAAAAATTTTATGGTTGTCGATTACCCGTCCCTTTCCTTTTCGACGGATAAGAAAATGACAGATAAAACTTAAAATAAATTTAAGTAGATGGTTTACAGGAATTAGCACCAATACATAATTTGTTTTCGTGCCTTTAAAAAGGTGGGCGCGGGTTCCGTGCTGTATTTTTCCTTATAAGTACTTACTTAAAATAAAATAACTCCATTTTATAAAAAAAAATGTTCATTTAGGTGCAAATAAAGAGCTTTATTTTCAAATAACTTCAGGCATGCAAAACATTTTCTTTTCCCATTACTTTGCAAAGCAAACATGTATTAGAAAACACATTTGAGTGTAACACCCCATTTGTTTGCAAATTATGACGTAAGTGGTTGTTTTCGCAAAGTTCCTGGTAAAGCTATACATTATTCGGCATGAAGTCGCGCCCTGTGGTGATGCGAAATGCACGCTGTTTTTTAAAGACTAAAGCATAGAATGAAGAATAATATTACGTAAAGAACAGTAATTCGCATCGACCTCATCTCCTCTAAGTAAGGAGTATGTAGGAGCGCGCGGTCAACAGTAGTTAACTGCCAATAGTTAATTTTGCAATTATAGC
Organism: Pectinophora gossypiella; assembly: GCF_024362695.1. Taxonomy (NCBI): domain Eukaryota; kingdom Metazoa; phylum Arthropoda; class Insecta; order Lepidoptera; family Gelechiidae; genus Pectinophora; species Pectinophora gossypiella. Next base: position 3,347,941 of record NC_065425.1, on the reverse strand, counting down.
TTATAACTTCCACCATCACCAGCCTATTAACGTCCCCACTGCTGGGGCACGGGCCTTCCCTATGGATGGAAAGGGAGATCGGGCCTTAAACCACCACGCGGGCCCAGTGCGGATTGGTGGTTATTAACGACTGCTAATGCAGCCGGGACCAACGGCTTAACGTTCCTTCCGAAGCACGGAGGAGCTTGAGATGAAAACTTTTTTTTTTGTGGTCACCCATCCTATGACCGGCCATAACTTATAACTTGCTTTAAGATAATATTTAATGGTGCTTATTCCTGTAAACACCATCTAATTTTATTTTAAGTCATATCTGTCATTATCTTATCCGCCGAAAAGGAAAGGGACGGGTAATCGACAAGCATAAAATTTATGGAACACACGTCAATTTTAAGCACAAATCTAAAACAATCGTGTAAAAATTTTACATTGGCCAATAACCCGACAGAATTATGTTGATAGCACACGTCAACCGGTTTGCATACCAGCGAGATACCTTTTTGATGCGCCCGGGTTATTCATTCATTTACTCTTTCTTCCTTAAATTAAGAGCTGTCAATCATCCGTCCCTTTCCTTTTCGGCGGGTAAGAAAATGACAGGTATAACTTAAAGTAAAATAAGGAGGTGTCTGCAGGAATCGTGGCCAATATCTTTTTTTCATTTCATTATGAATGTATTGAGAATCTACTGAATATTTGCAGGCAACCATGAAGAACGTTTAATGTGAAATTATCTTTCTTTCGCGGACTGTCTATCTCCCTCGCTCTTACGCGATATTTTTGTACCTATGAAGTGTCCAGAGTAACTGTAAGACTAAAGTAAGACCCAGAGGGGGTGAGGTTGGCACTTGATACGAGTTGGTGCGGGGTGAAGAGTTACCGTTCTATACGTCGTATTATCTAGGGGCATGGAAGTGCCCCCGCCAAGACGAGCAAAGCGAAGGGCAGGGGCGCTACCAACCTTTTCTCATAACGTTTCGTCGATTTTTTGAAGCCTAATAACTCTGGTTTGGATTACACCACATAAACCAAATTCTCAGGATTTGTTGCCAGCAGTGGACTTTATATACATGTGGGATACAGAAATAAAACGGGATATTTTAATTATCTTCACTACTTGTATTTTAATTAATTTTCCAATTAAACACTTCTTCCCTTATCCTCTAACCTTGACATACCACCATAGACTCGCCTTTCTTATTTTTTAAAACTGCCTTAAGTCCCGTTCATTAACCATCCTCCATTCATACCATCTCTCTCTCTCTCCTTGGCATTTATTATTCCCATCTGATGGTGGGGTCTGCCTTCTTCGTACTTCTCTTCCACTTCGCTCTATCGGACGTGTCGTTCTCGGAGACATTGCACATACACAGGTCCATTCATTATCCTTCCATAGTATTATCACTTTCCTACATACAAGATAAAGTTTCAATTTGTTGCGTTCTTTATTCTATGTTCCAACCCCAAGTCGCGTGTTTCCGGGGGTGTGGTGACAAACAAACTAAAAATAGGACGGCCTGTAAATCTATGTCGTACAAACTTGCGAATCGATGGCGTTCCACTTTTAGAAAGTCAAAAATAATAACAGTTTCATTATGTTTCTATGGAGGTGATATTTTTACCGTTATATAAGCGTGAGTAACTTCGTAGTATCAAGAGTTCGAATCCCAGCTCGGGTCTAAACCACTGAGTAATTAATTTATGTTAACAATAATAATAATAAACGTCTATTTTCAAACTTAGACTTAGACATTTAAATACACAATTTGACAACATAAATTACTTAACTTGAATAAAAAAAAACAATATATATGTGTTACGTAATTATTGCACAGAACATAATTTTAAAAATCAGACATTATACTCGGATACAGTACAACTTGGGCGGCCTTATTGCTCTAGAGCAATTTCTTCCAGACAACCAGTAAACAACCACTTTCTAGACTTGGATGCCGTATGGTGCAACAAGAAATAAATAAAAGTAAACCAGAGGCATCATGTGGTGTGATATTTTATCACAAGGCTGGATGATCCAATAATCTTGGCGGCTAAAAAGGCCACAGCGAAGCAATTCATCTAAAAAGCAATATTGCAATTTGACATTTGCACGAAGTGCCAGCAGCAGCAGTGCGAAATGCCAACAAATGTCAAAAAGCAATATTGCTTTTTTAGATGAATTGGGCCGTATACTAGGTTAAAGATAAATTATGAAATTCTGATTACTAAATAACGACGGATCTAAAACTAACGAAAAGATTTTTCTATTTAACTTATTTATGAATTTTAACTAAGAAAAACGTAATAAGTCCGACATTTTATCACGTTTTTCTGTGACGTCGCAGTGTGCTTTTTCATACAAATTCCATAGTAATTTCGTGTTTTGACGTTTAGTAAAAAGGAACTGATTTGACTAGTTAGAAACTAGCCTATTGCTTCGATGTGGCATTTTTTTTTATTATTATTTATTTAAGATAACAAGATCCATTTAAAACACATAATAACGGGTTCTTACCGCGTTTAAATGGGGATATGAGACTCCCGATATTTCGACACTGTTGCAAGTGCCATGATCCAAGTGTTGCAAGTGTCATCCCGTGATCATGGCACTTGCAACAGTGTCGAAATATCGGGAGTCTCATATCCCCATTTAAACGCGGTAAGAACCCGTTATTATGTGTTTTAATTATGATAATAACCGCGTAAACTTAAAGCAAGATCCATTTGTTTTAACCCCCCTTGTTCATTTTAGTGACATTTAGCTAGGATGGATAATCACAGTTCATAATATACTAGACCTAGTCATATCCAGGACTTTGACCTAGCGCTTCTAGATTCTAGACATGAATAGCAATACCTAAATTCTACACTCCCTTGAACTAAAATTCGCGGGCACCGTGCCAACTTACAACAGTAGAAACTTTTACTTAAGGAAAATCATATTTTATCTTGATTTTTAAGAGCATATATAGGTACACATATACATAATAGCTATTACCCGCGGCTTCGCTAACCAAACATTCGGTGTAAGACAGTTCCCCTTTCCTCATGTACCATTTTTAGCTTCCTACCTTGAAAACTGCGAAAAAATGATACCCGATTGCTGCGCGAGTTTCGTGAACTAATATTAGGGATGGCACATATCAATTCCGGGTGAGAGCCTTCAGCGCTCCCCATTTGTCCGGCCAAGTAGTTAATGCCATCTGCGGCAAATCTACAATAAGTCACGTCAAAAAAAAAAAAAAAAAAAGGCACATATCAATCGATTAAAGAGAAGAGAGCCGTGGAAATCCAGTTGGTTGGTTCGAATCAAGTATGTCTTCGTAGTATTCTACCTCGAAATCAGCTGTAGGTGAATACTGACCGGCGTTACGAGGCGTATTGTACCATTTGTACCGAGCATATAATGTTACGTCACGTGCTTAAAATCAGTGTTGATGCTCGCTACGAGCGCCATATTTCCCTGTACTGACAGCACTAATGCTCGCTGTGTAACACATTACATTACGCCTCGTAACACCAGTCAGCACCCACCTACAGTTTTGATGAAATATTAAGTATTCGTTCATAATAATTACCTACCTATCGTAATCCTTAAATCGAATTTACTTGAATATTGGATGAGAAAGGTAAAGTTTTACCTATAATTTAACTTTGAATACTTAATGACACGCTGTGTATTCGGCCTACAACCATTGTTCAATTGAAATGTAATTATTTAATAATTAAATTAAGAATGAACAGCCTCCGTGGTGTAGTGGTTAGAGCGTTAGGCTCACGATCTGGAGGTCCGGGTTCGATTCCCGATGGGGACATTGTCGAAATCACTTTGTGAGACTGTCCTTTGTTTGGTAAGGACTTTTCAGGCTTGAATCACCTGATTTTCCGAAAAAGTAAGATGATTCCGCGCTTCGGAGGGCACGTTAAGCCGTTGGTCCCGGCTATTAGCCGTAAAAACACCTCCACCAACCCGCAGTGGAGCAGCGTGGTGGAGTATGCTCCATACCCCCTCCGGTTGATTGAGGGGAGGCCTGTGCCCAGCAGTGGGACGTATATAGGCTGTTTACGTACGCACGCAGTAAGAGAAAACTTTGTCGTTCCTTATATATTAATTATGTGTTGTAAGAATGTTTTCGGTTGTATAAAGTAATAATACCGGACAAGCTATTAATACTCTTAAATTAAAAGCAAAGAGTAAAGAATAATACTACGTATAGAACGGACACTCTCCGCCCCGCATCAATTCGCATCGGGCGCCGAGCTACATTTACCTCACCCCCTCTGGGTCTTACTTTAGTCACACACCGGACACTTTGTACAAAAAAATCTCGTTTTACACAGACACTACACATTGACGTTATTGTACACGCGCATCTGTGTGTGACATCTGACGCCCATACGATTGAAAACTAAAGTAAGTCCGGTTCAGACGCTGGCGGAAGCGGAGAGTTGCCGTTCTTATTATTATTCCTTATTTTATGCTTTAGTCTAAATGACCGTAAGCTGGTAAGGAGTAAGGGAGAGCGCGCGCAAACCGCGCTAAGACGGCACACAGTAAGAATTGTATAAAAATGTATTCAATTGTATAAAAATATTTTATGTTTATTTTTTTTTAAGAACGTCTAGGGCCCTGTGCCGTGGTTTTTCTTGCAGCTTCTTTTCCCCGGCTATACAGGTTGTGAGAAGCTGCAGTAATTTTAGGCCGATGACACGTTCGTTATGTAAAAAATGACGATTCAAAGTGTAACTATGTTACCTACTGAATAAAGATATTTTTGAATTTGATTTTTCAATGGAGTGTCCGAGTTATGCTCTAGTTTGGTGGTTACGATATCTAACTATGGAGGTTGCCAACTCTACTAAATTGTAATTCTTTTGTCAACAGAACTAACTGACGCTCTAAGGACAACGCGGACTCAGGAGATCAAGATACCCTTCGGCGTTGGAGTAGCAGGCTTAGCGGCGCAGACCAAGAACCATATTAACATCAAGAATGCCTACTCCGACCCCAGGTGAGAATTCTTTTAGGTTTTTTTATATTATCGTTACCAGGTACTGCCAGCTACTTGTTTTTCCGGGCATGGCGTAAAACACGACAAAGGGATTGTGTACTTTCTAGGAATTGTAGCGTGGACAGCGACTCCCTGCACGGCGACTGCTTGACATCACATCTGTCATTTACATGTACAGTTCAAAACACAATTTTAATCACGCTACATACAATATTTTTTTTCCACTGTTATAATTGCATTTTTGGTTCATTTTTGTTTCACATTTTTGGAAACCTTCCAGCCTGTCTTATAAATGCAGTAATCTTATGGGATTAAATATGTGATACAAAGCTACTAGGTATATATACTTACATCTTATCTCGATATTTTTTTCGGATGGCTGGTTACTGGCGCCTACTTTCAATTATCAATACAATCTAACCTAATCTAGCCTACAAGATCCGACTGCTGCGCAAAGGCCTCCTATTCCTCTTCCCATTATCGCGATCCTGAGCGCATTCCGGCCAGTCCCTCCGGCAAGAGTCCATGTCGTTGCGCCATCATAAGACACAACGCGTGACGATCCGTGCGTACCGCTCAGCGAGCATGCGACAAACATGTCCGGCCTAACCTCATTTAAGTCTGTCATCAATACAATACAAAGTGCTTATTGGATACTGAAGAAACACATTATTTAAACAATTTCAGAGTAATAGTTGTTACAAAAGCGGCCTTATTGCGTAGGTAGAACTTTATACAGTTAGGTATAATTAAGTTTATCAATTAATATATAAATGATAGTTTTAGTAGCAGCAATGATGGATGATGATGTGATAACTTTTAAGAACCGATGTGGAGAGGTTTAAACTAATAAAACACATTGTCACCAATAGACTCTTATTTATACATATAACGTTTTATGTTTTTAACCTACAATACAAAAATTACAAAAACAACAACACGAGCTAATTATAAATAGAATAATAATTCTTGATTTAATAATTCTTAGTACAATATCTGTGCCTATAGAACAGGCGCACACACATAAGCTTCGACGTCCTTTCGTGTTCTTCTCGTACACTGTGTGGCGTATTCCCATTATCTCTCTAGTACTCGAAGAACCTATAAACTCTGCAGCGGGTTCGCTGGGAGAGCATCACCTCGTTAATTACTTATGAACGTAAAAATAATGAATCCCACCTGATGTACTCTTCAAACAGCCGTAGCTTTACCGTACTTGTTAGGCGCTTGCTGCTATAGGTCCACTCCGGCCGCTATCGCTTCAACATCATCCTGCGCCCACGTGGTTACTCTCAGGCATTGCCTAAATTCTTATCCCGGACTAAGACTTTTCACCTCACCACCTCAGCATACAAGTAAGTTCGCACTAAGTTGGATCATGAGCAATCTTGGTGGCTTTTAACAGATCAATAGCAACTTGTGTTACCAGGGAAGAGTGACACTCTTTATGATACATAACGATGATAAGCAGCAATGATTCGATTATTTAGATTATTCGAGTATTTTTATGTCAAAATAAATGAAAGTGGATACCTAGGTATTTACATATATTTTAATAGCAAAGGTAATTATAGCCGAATTACCTTGTTGACAAACCTTTCCTTCTGATCAACTCTGAAATTGGTAAACGGTATTCGTTGTCTTCCAACTTTCGAAAATTTTTGAAAAACTGTTTTATGTATAGGTAACATTCACATCAGAGAGTAACGTTCAATGAATTTCGTCCAACCTTAGCATATAGGTAACTCGACCAGTCCAGTATCGACCATTCTTTTTCTTGATTATTTGGCAAAATTTATCAACGAATAATTCCAAACACTGATAACCACACAATAGGAGTACTTTGTTTCATCCTTGTTTCACAATTTTTTGACACTTCTATTGAATTTTTACAATGAAATTGAAATTTATTCTATATTAATAAGAATAGACATGACAAATGCTTGACATGACTTGGACATGACAGGAACATTATTTATTATTTGTAATTTTATTACTTATAATATACTAAACAGTCAAAACATACATACCAAAAACTGTAAATTAGATTGAAAGAAGATTACATGATATGATAATTTATTAAAATTGTTCAATTTTATTTGATCCTAACTAATAAATATAACAGAATAAATTCGAAAGTGAGTTTGATTGTGTGTTACGTTACAGCACAGCAATAACTAATAATTATACCTATAGAAGAAACACTCCACGCATTTGGAGCCAGGGACAAAGATTTTAGGTACTTACTTATTAGGTATTACTTATCTAAATCAAAATTTATTTTATATTATTCAGGCTACGGGTTTAATGATTATAATCACGGTACCTACTTAAACATAATAGTTATGTTTGGTATTCTTGTAACACCTGTTTTTAGACTTCCGACAAGGCTGAAACGCATGCGAGTGTGTGCCTCCGCGCTTGGAAAAAGTTGTGTCAAATTAACATTATCGAATGACGATGGCAACTTAAAAAAGATTAAGATGACCAAAGACTAGGCTGTATGGGTTAAGTTCCCTTTGCATGCCTTATTTTTTAAAGTGGTGTATAGGCCACGTCAATTATATTGAAATGACGTTAAGATCTTCTGGTGAGTTTTTTGTGGTTATTATCTCTGAACTTTGGCTAAAAATAAGTTCCACATGTCCATGACAATGGCTTAACCTCACTATCTTTCTTTCAGTGTAAAACCCTCAGAATAATAACTGGAAAACCACCTAAAAACAATGGCTTAGTACATTGACTATCGATTATGCTGTTATACCGTCACACGTAATGTGGTTTACCTATGTTTCCGCGACTTAACGGGGTAGACAGACCTGTGATATGTCGTTTTGTTGCAGGGTTCAAAGTCCAACTTGGATGTCTATCTTCAAGGGCTACCTGGGGATTTCCCCATTAAGATAATGTTGTGCTTACACTCGGAGTAATTGTCTTCTACATCTACATCATGCTTTTCGTCTAGGACCTGCTATCCATCGGTTTGCTTCATGATTTTGCCTAAGACCTGCCGTCCAGGCACTTAATATATCACTTTTTTGGTGAAACTTTAGCGTTTAAGTGGTTTGACTAAGCTTTGCTTGATTGTAATAACAGGATTATTCCTAAATTTGTGTTATCATGAAATAATCTAGACGTGCTAAACTCTTTGCTGTATAAGAAGAAGTAATATTAATATACTTACATTTTTTAAAAGTGAAATTTTTAATTTCATCCCCTTTGCTTTGCTTGCAATAAGAGAGTATCCTGTTGAAGGCGCCCAATCCTACTCTCTATTTTTTGCACTCTATTAACCTCGTAAGCCCTGGGGTCCTCTGAGAAGGACCAAATAATTGTAGTCATAAAGGCCGAAGGTTTTGAAATAGTTTGTTCTAATAATCAACGAAGGTACTTTTAAAAGTACCAAAACTTTGCCTGTCAATTTAATTCAAACCTTTGCGCCGATTGAGAAAAAAGTATTTTGTCTATGAACTAGTTCATTCAATTTCGTGAATAGGTGGCTTTAATAAAAAAGAAATATGTATCACTTGTCGTAATTTGTCATTTTATTGGTAAAGATGGCGCGCACACGGCGACGAGGTAAAAAAAAAATCAAGTTAATAATCGAATTTCGTAGTTTTTCATACACATTATTTTCAGAAATCGCAGGTAAGATAATAATCAACAACATGACATAGTTATTTTATCAATTTTGTATCGATATCGTTAGCAATATGAAAGCAAACTTTTTTAGTCCTTTGCAAGGGACTTTAGGTGTCATGTCCGGATATTTTTCAAAAAGTTTTTTAAATTGTTATATGTGATTAAATCATACCGATATAGACTGACTTGCTTACGTGATCTTATGATTAAAAAAAACTACCGTCTTCATTTTATTTCATTTTTCCTTCTAATGATGATCTAAACTGACACCATGAATTTTTTTTTTCCTAATAATATAAACCTAATGTATTTCCAGAGGGACTAATCACAAACTACATCATAAAAACTAAAACTCGTTACTTATTTTATATTTAAATATGTAAGTATATACACATATTTATGACGTACAAATAGGTATGTATGTTAATGAAAAAATACATAACCCTTTATAATAATAATATTTTTCAAATTTTACTAAAAGTAGTGACTCAAACCGGGAGTCCTTCTGGAAGAACTAAAAAAAAAACGTAATTTTTTTCAAAAATGTCTTCTATTCATCCTTACATAGGTCTCCACTTAATTTGAACCCGATCGGATAACTCTAACACTTTAAAATTTGTACTTGAAGTGCTCGGCCTTTACGACTACAAAAATTTGGTCCTTTTCAAGGTACCACCGTCGTTTATTACTTCGAAATCGTAATTATGCTTCGGCGTTACGAGGATAAGATCCCTTTTATTCTCTGAGTTCGGCAACTAACACCCATGCCCTGGGACCAACCCTTTCTCAATGCCCTGCCGACGGCGTCCTAGAAGTAGGGTGGGCTCATCCCCACACAGAGGCTACCCAGGAAGTTTCATCCTTCGAAATATCCATTACAAGATTTTTAAAGCAGAATTTAACGAGGCCTATGTTTGCGCCAGCCTGTATTTACATGATAAATATACTTAATTTTTTTTCAATATTCTACCCCTTCGAGGATACAGACGTGATGCTATGTTATGTCCTTTATTCCCTGTAGTTCTAACTGATCAGTTCTACCGTAGAACTATTGTATTATTTCACAATATAAAGAAGGTATTGGTCTTTTTAAAACAATGTTTATAAAAATATATTATTATATCAAAATGGAGTTTCATTAGTTGCAGCCATTTTCTCCACATACCTATAATTATTTAGTTTCTTAAAAGGTAAGTAACTAGGAAAATAATAAGATGAAAAATAATTGTAAGTATTTGTCTATTTAAACCAAATCATAAATAAAAAGAATAGATCTAACACTACTAGTTATATAAAAACAACGAACTGAAAAGTATAAGAAAACAGCAAAACAGTTTTTACCATAACTGTACAATAACGTCAAAACTCGCTCGACGTAAAGGGAAAATAAGGCCACTCGCCGTAAAGAGAGTCGCCGTAGCGCGGGTCGCCGTTCGGAAAGTCGCTGTCAACGCTACAATTCCTTTAGCGTAATGGACAATTGGGTAGTTTCTTAGCGCAAAGACAAATTATGAAATCTAAAAGTGACAAAAAACGGTCTCTTTTTTCTATTTAACTTATTTATGAATTTGAATAAAGAAACATTTAATAATAAGTGTGATATTTTGTCATTTTTAAAGTTCGTCTTTGTCACTTTGTCTTTGTCACTTTATTAACCCCTGGACCCCTCCCTTATATTTTGCAAAGTCTTAGTGAGCCTCCATACAAAATTTCAATCTCCTAGCACTTGTAGCTTCTGAGACTTCTGACTGAATGAGTTGGTGAGTTTTCGTTTTTATGATATGTAAACGTAACTCTCCTTCGAGTCAGCTACCGGGTGAGAGCCTTCAGCGCTCCTCATTTGTCCGGCCAAGTAGTTAATCCAGTCCATCTGCGGCAAATCTACAATAACTCACGACAAAAAAAAAGAAAAAAAAAACTTTGAGTCAGCATGCAGCATTCTAAGTCTGAAGTCTTTCATCTCGTCTTTGTATTGAACGTGTAAAGTGACTTAGGAACGTATTACTATGTCTAACTTTATATACTTAATTTCGTTCACACTACATACGCTATGGCCAGCAAGTTGTAAAATTCGAATCGAAGTTAGATTCGCTCGTTGAAAATGCAATCTGCTCATCTAAGTTTTCGCATTGAAGGTTTTGTGGAGTAGTGCAAAATCGGCGCCAACTGTAATACGATTTTTTTACTCTTTTCACTCGATAAGGTCGATAGTTCAAGTCTGAAGTTTCTAAAGTGGGTACCCCTATTGGGCCCTATAGGGTAGGGTAGGGGGGAGGTTGTAAGGTAGGCGGTATAGTAGGGTAGGTGGGGGAAGTAAAGAAGGTAGGTAGGTAGGTTTTCTTTTCGTATCTACTACTAGACTAGGCATAATGTAGACGTTTTCAATTCGATTTTGTACAGTAATTTCATTACATGAGCCATGTCAGGGACAATAATTGGCTCCGGGGTTGGTGAGGTCGATCGTCGACCTTCCAACACACGACAGAAGAATATTTGATTTTTAAACGTTCTATCGTATAATTTAGTAGATACCACAGCTTACTCTCTCTTTATTTAAGAGCTGCGCTCTTGTCGGTGGAGTGTTCGCCTTCATTACTCCATAGATAGGGCGCGTATAACGGTGGTTGCCCCAATCGCCTTCCGTTTCGCAGTACACCGACCAATTTCTCAATCAGTGATGTTCTAGCTAGAGCCCTACCAGAATCCATTTCCTCGGCCTCCAACCAGTACTGATACCGCTGCTGCCCGGCATCAGGGGTACGCTTTGGAAGTAGCTGACCATAGCTGACTGAGTATAGAAATACTTGTGTTTCAGTCTATGATGCCTCTCTCCTGGAGATCAGACACGGAAATATAGATAGCATACAATCTTATGTGTGCAGACAGATTAAAAAAGAAATAGAAACACAAAAAGTTATTATCAAACGAAAGATGAAAGTAAAACGATTCCGTGTTTCGGAAGGCATGTTAAGCTGTTGGCCCGAGCTACCAACCCAAATGCCTGTACCAACAGAAAATAATCACATTATAAACCCTATCGTTTGTAAAATGATCTGTAAGTACAATCAATTTTAGCAAATTTTAATTAAATGAAAACACGCTACCGTAAGCACTTTGTAAATTAATCTTTGACATGAAACCGTCAGACGGGATTAATAATAATTGATTCACTGGGTTTATTAAACTTGATTTAAAATTAAAAGTATTATTTTTCATAAAAACTTAATACCATAAACCGCCTATACAGGGTGTTAGTGACATCGTAACGAAAACTTTGAGGGGTGATTCAGGCCATGATTCTGAGTTGATATCAAGTAGAAATTTCCGTCGCAAAAGTATGGATTGGAAAATAATTAAAAAGAAAAGAAAAATTTTCATGAATTTTTTGACACGAAATTCCACTTGATATCAACTCAGAATCATGGTCTGAACCATCCCCCTCAGTATTCGTTACGGTGTCACTAACACCCATACCTACTTATATGGCTACCGTATGTACTTGTACGGGGTGTAAGTGTCATCGTAACGAATACTGAGAGGGATGATTCATCTGATTATTCTGAGTTAATATCAAGTGGAATTTTCCATCGCAAAAGTATAGAATTGAAAATAATTTAAAAAAACTAAAAAAAAATCATGAATTTTGCGACGGAAAATTCCACTTGATTTTAACTCAGAATCATTGTCTGAATCAACCCCCTCAGTATTCGTTACGATGTCACTAACACCCAGTATATGTACCACTGCTGGGCACAGGCCTCCCCTCAATCAACCGGAGGAGGTATGGAGCATACTCCACCACGCTGCTCCAATGCGGGTTGGTGGAGGTGTTTTTACGGCTAATAGCCGGAACCAACGGCTTAACGTGCCCTCCGAAGCATTGAATCATCTTTCTTTTTCGGACAATCAGGCAATTCAAGCCTGAAAAGCCCTTACCAAACAAAGGACAGTCGTCTCACAAAGTGATTTCGACAATGTTCCCATCGGGAATCGAACCCGGACCTCCAGATCGTGAGCCTAACGCTCTAACCACTAGACCACGGAGGCTGTTATTTAAATTCATTTCTTTTTAACTTGTTTATCCCCTTGGGGAAAGGCAAAGGCAAAGAGATAAAATATGATCAATATAAAATAAATTACTAATATTAACATAAAATATGATTTGCTATTGGATACCGTTATTCATAGAAACACAAACCTTCTTTTATTTACTAGGGAGTTTTTGCCAGATTTTTTTTTATTGTTATGTTTTATTTATGCGTAAAAAGACTTTGTAAAAAAAATATTTTTTTCACAGGTTCAACAGTGAAATCGACGCCCGGACGGGATACAAAACTGATTTGATCCTGTGCATGCCGATATGTAACTACGAAGGTGACGTGGTCGGTGTGGCACAGATTATAAACAAGACTGATGGTAAGTTATAGAGGATAAACACTAGCCACCTTACGAATAAAAAATAAACCGGGGATGAATGTGGGTTTAAGTATTTGACAGCAAAGCAAAATTGAATCCAATTATCATACAATTCAGCGTCCACTCTAACAGCCTCCGTGGTCTAGTGGTTAAGAGCGTTAGGCTCACGATCTGGAGGTCCGGGTTCGATTCCCGATGGGGACATTGTCGAAATCACTTTGTGAGACTGTCCTTTGTTTAGTAAGGACTTAATTAAAGCACATAATAGCGGGTTCTTACCGCGTTAGAGCGTTAGGCTCACGATCTGGAGGTCGGGTTCGATTCCCGATGGGGACATTGTCGAAATCACTTTGTGAGACTGTCCTTTGTTTAGTAAGGACTTTTCAGGCTTAAATCACCTGATTGTCCGGAAAAGTAAGATGATTCCGTGCTTCGGAGGGCACGTTAAGCCGTTGGTCCCGGCTATTAGCCGTAAAAACATCTCCACCAACCCGCAGTGGAGCAGCGTGGTGGAGTATGCTCCATACCCCCTCCGGTTGATTGAGGGGAGGCCTGTGCCCAGCAGTGGGACGTGTATAGGCAGTTTATGTTACCGCGTTTAAATGGGGATATGAGACTCCCGATATTTCGACACTGTTGCAAGTGCCATGATCACGGGATGACTGATGCGACAATGCATATTCACATAGTTCTGACGCCTGAGTGAGTGAAGCCCCTTAACGGTTATTAGCTTAGCGCAAATGTATACGACTTTAAATAAGCTAATTTCCAACAAGTCAAATTAGTTACTTTTTACTAAACGTCAAAACACGAAATTACTATGCAATTTGTATTGAATATGCACACTGTGACGTCATAGAAAAAAGTGATAAAATGTCGGACTTATTATTACGTTTCTCTTCTAGTTTTATTGATTTATTAAATACTAATAATTTATTGTACGCAAGATAACACCGAAACACAAATGACAACATGAAGAAAGACAAAAGGCGCAACAGATTTTTTTTCCAGTCGGCCTGTTTTATTGTAGGCAGTATTGTTTTGTGCGTCATCTTGCCAGGATGCAATCAAAGTCTTTCTTTTAACTTTGGTGAATAAATGCCATTTCTGCTTCTTCAGGCTCCAAAGAATTCTCCAATCGAGACGTGGAGGTCTTCCGGCGTTACCTCACGTTCTGCGGCATTGGGATCCAAAACGCTCAACTGTTCGAGTCGTCAGTGCTGGAGTACAAACGCAACCAGATCCTATTAGCCCTCGCCAGGAGTATCTTCGAAGAGCAAAGCAATTTGGAGTGTTTGGTGACAAAGATTATGACAGAAGCAAGGGAGCTGCTCAAATGCGAACGGTGTGCCGTCTTTATTTTGGATACGGATCATTGTGAATCGGTAAGTACGTGTATGAGTTAGAGAGTGACAGAAGGATTGAGAAGGGAAGAGAAGGAGTGAGAGGGGATATAGAGGATGGCTGATTGTAGACGAAGACGATGGTATGGCAGTAATGATGGAATGTACTGGGAGTAAAAAATAACACAAGTGTTTCACAAGTAGACTGTTTAATTTGAGCAAACCCAAATGTACCAGGATACGAGTACGTGCATATATGTACATAAACTCCGCCCGTAATCCCAGTTGAGCCACAATTAATCTGGGTGGTTAAAAAGGCTATGTCGAAGCAATTTATCTAAAAAAGCAATACTGCAAATGTCCAATAGCAATATTGCTTTATAGATGAATTGCTTCGATTTGCCTTTTTTAACCCCCCAGAACACAACTTGCAAATACTTTTGATTCGAAATCCTAGGTGCCCAGTACCCAGAGTACTTAATCGGATCGTCAGCATCGTATATGATATAAATGTAAGATTGCATCATACAAATATTAAGAAATATTGTCTTAAATCACAATAGAGAATCCTTCTCATATTTTTCACTAAGCCCTAAATTTCGAGAGCGGCAATGCTATAAATTTATCAATTCAAACGTTATTCATATTAATTTCTTGGCATGGAGCCTAAAGACGTTCCAAGCCCATTAAGTGCCAGATACTTTGCTCTTTCGAGCGACTCATTTCATTTGACAATTCCCCCTCTGAAATGAGAGTGCTAAGTGCAGTTTTAATCCAATTTAGGTACAATATTGCAATTTCATATTCCGCGCAATTTTCATTTCGGTTACCTAACTCAACGATTAAATCTTATTTAATGCAAAAAATAATTCAAAAGTTGTCTAAGACAGATCCCTAATCAGTTACGTACAAACCTACATATAAACGTATCCTCTTGATCCCTAATGGGGTGGGCAAAGTTACAAGTAACCAGATAACATCTTACTGACTTAAGGCCACTTTTGATATTAAATTCTAAAGAAGATAGATGGATGTCACTAGTTCATAGTGACAGGTGCTCACTTCGTCGCCCACAATACGACAGATAATATCCCTATAACATTCAACATTCCCAACAACATTGCAACATTTCCGGAGAAGCAGCTGATCGCGTTCTATGTCTCAAGTTCAGCATTGATTATAAAATCTGACAATAAACATGGTGAATTCCTCATAAATCTGCGGACCTATAGTGGCAGCAACTTTCTTAGATTGCCTTCCCATTCGTAGTTGAAAACAGCCAGAATCAATCCCCATAGCACTATTTTGTACTATGACTAATGACTATGGCATACTTCTGAAACCATCCAAAAATAAATCCCGTTTCTTTTTCCAGAGCCATCTAGAGCGCATAGTCCAGCGCCCCGGTGGCAGAGTATCTGAGATCCCAGCGCTACCGCCGCCAGCGCCAACTCGCTTCCACACCATGTTCGAACTTGGCGCCAAACAGTCCAAACGGACCCTCACGCCGATGCATAACAAGCAATCGACCCTAGCTGCTATTGCCCTTGCGGTAAGTTCTTAAAAATGGCAAAACTGTGACACAGGTTTCACGTCCAAGAAGGCATTGCTTTATAAAAGAAACTACCTTTCTTCATCCACTAGGCAGCCGCACTGCGACAGATACAGACAAGGCAGAAGTATGTGGCTGCCACACAAGGCTAGGTTACACTTACCTGTATATTAAAACCTTAACAAGAGTGCGCTTGAATAAAAGGACGAAGCTATTCCATTATTATATTTACGTACGTATTTAAGAACCAATGAAAAAAGTAATTGCCCTGAACTACGCAACTTCCAAAACAAAGCTTTCGTCGAACAGAAGCGGCTTTCAAAGGACCTCCACAGCATCACAATCAGAATTTAAACTTCTCAATTCCCAGGTGGCCCAAAACAACAAAGCTTTGAACATATCTGACGTGGACGATTGGCGGCGAGAGAACAAGATGACGTTGGAAAGTATCCCTGATGACGCCGTCAGCATCCGAACCATGCTCTGTATGCCAATTGTCAATGCTAATAAGGACGTCATTGGTGTTGCGCAACTTATTAACAAGGTTAGTCTTTTTCCCCACATTTCTTAGTAAGCTACTTAAGATAGTCGAATTTCATGCTTTTGCAATAATATTATGTAGGTATAAGGTATTATACTTCCATTTGTCATAGTCACTGTTTTATGTTGAAAATACACCTCTACTCTTTTACTAAAACTTTTTTTAAAGGCTTAGTGTAAATTCAATGAACCGGAGTGGGTATGGAGCATTTTATTTCTCAAATATCAAGACGTCCAAGATTTTATCGTATGGTTTTGACGTAGTTCGGCATCAAGGCTTATTTATGGCTTTTATAGAAAACGCTGATCGCTCCCAATGACCCCAGTTGATATTTACTTCTAATGCAGTGAACGGCCGGATTTGTCTCAGATAGTCTAGATGGCGATATGACTAGCTACATTAAAGACTACATCGCAAAGCGAGTAGATATCATTTCACCTAGATCTTATGTTGACCTCGTCGCAAACGGATATTACATTCCAAAATGTCATTCTTTGTAAAATTGTTAAAGTACCTATCTGTAGATACTGGACTTGTGTCAAATAATAATTGATATTTCAGGAAAACGGCAGTCAATTTACGGACGGAGATATATCAATATTCGAGGCCTTCGCGATATTCTGTGGTCTCGGTATCCACAACACACAGATGTACGAGAACGCTTGTAAATTGATGGCCAAACAAAAGGTAAGAATATAACAACTTATCTATCTATCACGTATTGGGGTATTAGTGACCGAAGAATGTTACCAAAATACCTAATTTTCACTACTAGGGCGGGTGTTAAAAACTAATAAAAAATAAACAAGAGGTGAACGTGTGGTTAAGCATTTGATGATTTGATTTTTTGCTTGGCTTTTAACACAGGTTCATCGCTTATTTATTTTTTATTGGTAAGGCGGTAACAGTGCTACTTTCTATAAAACCTGTACCTAAATCTGTATCTATGCAGAATATAAATTGATTTTGAATATGAGTAGCACAGTTGAAAGACAAAGGTCTACGTGCATATACTCCAAATAGGTCTTCAAGGCCATCTTGGTGATACCATCATCATCTTCCTAGCGTCATTTCGTTACCAAAGGGTCCGTTTACTTAATCTGAAGAAGTGACAATTGTTGGTGATTACAATACCCAATTCATTCAGGTGGCGTTAGAATGCCTATCGTACCACGCGACGGCATCCGCTGAAGACACCTATAAGCTGTCCAATGATGACATTCCCTCCGCTGAAACCTTCAACTTGTACAGCTTCCAGTTCCATGGTAAGAATTCCCTTCTTTACGCCTGATATACCAATGACTGACTGGTTTAGCAGTCTTTCTGACTAATCTTTATCAGGGGGTTTAAGAAGGCCACAGTGAAACAATTGACTTAAAAAAACAACGTTACTTGTTGATATTGCATTTGCACACTTCCCTCTTCAATATTGATTTATTAGGTGAATTGCTTCAATATGGCCTTTTTGACCTTCCAAATGGAATCAAGCAAAAACTGCTGCTCATCTTAAAGATGACATATGACACTTCACAATTTAGCTTGCCATCATCGTAAGGAAACGATTTCCCAATCTAAGTATACGGGATGTTTCCCAAAATGTCTGAATTGCGGAATAAATGGACGAGAGATGTAGCAAATTAGCAGTGAAGCTTTTCAAACGATGTTTGTTTTTAATTTGAAGAACTTTGCAATGATAATACGTCTTTCGCCAACAGACTTCGACTTGTCAGATGAAGACACTTGTCGAGCTACTTTGAGAATGTTCCTGCAATGCAACCTTGTCGAGAAGTTCCACATTCCTTACGACGTAAGTACAATGAGCAACACTTTGTTTTAAACTAAGTTGTCTTGGTCATGTAGGCACATGTGAGATAGTGAAAGAAGTAAATACAGCTAAAATCTGACTCAAATCAGATATGACCTTTAAGTATACCCAACAACACACCTAAATATAACCCCTAACGGTAACTTAATTCAGAAACTATTTGCAAAATTGCAACGATGCTGAAAACTGTGTTAGGATTTCCTTCCATATAACTAAACTTCCAACATAATACCTCCCTTAAAATCCAATGTTAAACAGGTATTAAAATATTCCCCAGGATCATAATTGTAAAAAAATCCTCTCAGACGACGCCCTGAGCCGAGGTTCGCGCCCAACTGGGCACCCTCAGGCCTGTTGTCTTAAACGTTGTTACCGGGTGAGAGCCTTCAGCGCTCCCCATTTGTCCGGGCAAGTAGTTAATGCCATCTGCGGCAAATCTACAATAAGTCACGTCAAAAAAAAAAAAATTGTAAAAAAGTACTTTCCACAGGTCCTATGTCGCTGGATACTTAGCGTGAAAAAGAACTACCGTCCAGTAAAGTACCACAATTGGCGACACGCTCTAAACGTCGCCCAAACCATGTTTGCGATGCTAAAGACGGGAAAAATGGAACGGTTCATGAATGATCTAGAAATCCTTGGACTTCTAGTAGCCTGTTTGTGCCACGATTTGGACCACAGAGGCACAAACAACGCTTTTCAAACGAAAACAGAGAGTCCTCTAGCGATTCTATACTCAACTTCTACGATGGAGCATCATCACTTCGATCAGTGCGTCATGATCTTGAACAGTGAGAGCAATAATATTTTCCAGGTCAGTAACAACTTGTTTGGGGATGTATAGTGACTTTAGAAAAAATATTGTAGTTATGTACACTTCTGGGGGGGTTAAAATGGTCACATCAAAGTCATCATCAGTTAAACACAAGCTATCTACTTAATTATGACTCATATTTGAATCCAAAAACTACACGCATTACTTTGTTATATTTTCGGGCACAATTATGTTAAGAGTGTTCAAATTATTCTACTAACTAGATATACTCATCCTACTTACGTATTGAGCGCAGAACCAATGTATTTTAATTAATCTGAAAGTGACATTACAATTTGTCATAATTTCCAGGCACTATCACCCAGCGACTACAAAGACGTGATGCGTGTGGTGGAGACAGCCATCTTGTCCACAGATCTCGCCATGTACTTCAAGAAGAAGTCCAAGTTTTTGGAGCTCGTCGACAACGGAGAGTTCGATTGGCAGAGTGAGGAGAAGAAGGAATGTAAGTATTCTTTAGAAGTACTAGACTATTTTAAATTCTACAGGGTCTGCAAACCAACATATATGCAAGGAATACTATTTAAATAACTCTATCTAGACGTCGTACGTCTATTGGTCGGAGGTCTCGAGTAACATATTACATACGAGTGATAGTGAGTGAAATGGCATTTATTTTTGGTCTACTACGACTTATGTGAACGATGAAATTAATTTTAGTTTTAACCTAGCTTATCCTTTTTCTCATGTAAGTGACTTTGTATCGTCTTAAGTGAGAATAATTAATAATCTTTAAACCTAACATGCCGCGAGGGCTGTTGCACTTATGTTGTAGGTTTATAAAAACAGCTCAGATGAATATATCTCAATGAAAACCAATTTTAATTCATTGTACCGTATCTATACCTGTACCTTATCAATATAGTAGTGAATCTCTCTCTCTCTATTTAAGAGCTGCGCTCTTGTCGGTGGAGTAACCGCCATTCCTCTCTTCTTCCGCCAAAACCTTCACCTCCCGATACGACACGACCTGCACCTTCTCTTTTATTTGTTTCATAAATGTTATCCTAGGTCTACCCCTTCCTCTCTTCCCTTAAATTTTTCCTTCTATAATGTTTGTTATATGAATCGTGTCGTATCAGGTGGCCAATCATATTTCCTCTCCGGTTCTCTATAGTCTTCAATATTTTCATTTGACACCATTTCAGTCCAGTTTTTATTCATAGTAGTGAATATGTTGTGTTATTTCCCAGTGCTATGCGGCATGATGATGACAGCATGCGACGTGTCAGCCATTGCCAAGCCGTGGGAGGTTCAGCACAAAGTAGCCAAACTGGTGGCTGATGAGTTTTTCGACCAGGGAGACTTGGAGAAACTGCAGCTCAACCAACAACCTATTGCTATGATGGACAGGTTAGTATTTTAAGCTTTTTAGAAAGAGTAGTCTTATCGAAACGAAACTTATCAGAAAGTGCAAGGAATTAGAGCGAAATCTTTCTGCTTCTAAAGTAAGTCGTAAGGTCTATGACTGACGTCACCAACCTTGGCAAAATGCTGCCCGTAACCGTCTCCCAGAAAAGCTTCTCCGAGTATTATGACGAATACAAGTTACATAACTTAGCATTAAAAGATACAGGAACAAAAGAGAAATAAGGAGTATAATACGTAGCCTTCTGGCTAAGATGCAGTAGATGACATACTATCCAAAAGAGGAGGGTCTGTTTTCGTTTATCATACTTCCTTTCCTTCTTCCAGGGAGAAGAAAGACGAGCTCCCGCACATGCAAGTGGGCTTCATCGACACGATCTGTCTACCCCTATACCGGGTGCTGTCCGACACGTTTCCATGGATACAGCCACTGTACACCGGCACGATGGAGAACCGTCAGCGCTGGAAGGACTTGGCGGAGAAGGTGGAAATGGGGCTCACGTGGATCGACCATGATACTATTGATAAACCTATTGAGGAGTTTACTGGTAAGGGTTTTTTACTAAAAATAAGTTTGAAAGAAAAAAGATTTATTAATATGTTGGACGCCACATTACATACTTGCGTTTGGTCAGGATCACATCAAATCACATGTGATGGAGACTTGTTGAAGATTTGCCTTGCACTTAGCTACAAAATTGGGGTTAAGCGTGGGCAGACTCCCATTTGGAAATAAGATGAAACATGCTAATTTTCCAAGATCATACTGAGAAAACTAGAATTAATAGGTACGGAGAAGAAAATGGGGAGAGGTTATAGTGACTTGATTTGTCGTTCTGACTCCATAAAAATAATAGTATGACATATGAGAAGGAAGATCTTCAAATCTGACACTGATTCTTGACAAAAGTTGATTTGGATATAAGTAAGCAGTGTTAGTGGAACCGTAACTTTTTAACTTTGAAACCACCTATTGAACAATTTTACCATGAATTGATTTTTGTTTTTATGGCACTCACCCGTGCTACTCACAAAAAGAAAATTGAATCCAATTTTTATTTGACTCGGACGGTATTTGAACCGAATCGAAAGCTGCGTTCTTTTGTTTTCGATTTAAATTTTCTCTTTACCATGAATTTATTTACTTAAAAAAAATAATAATTTGTTCTTTCAGCATCCAATGAGCCTATAAAGGATGTGGAGTTCACGGTGACAACCCTCAACTGCCCGAAGGCGAACGAAACAGCTGCTCCGGTGAAGACCAGGTTCCACTCGTTGAGGCGAGCTCGAGGAAGCGGGAAGACTCCTGGAAGGAGTGACAGGAGCAAGCTTACTAGGTAATAATTATCTCTTATACCATGTAGTGTAGCTGCCCAGGACCTTCCTGACCCCGCCGGCATGGTCGAAGATTTCCCTCATTCAGGGCTTATCGCTATCGACCCACTATAGTCGATTAATTGTACCAAATTTATAAGCCCTCTCAGGCAACGCCC
The DNA here is from genome assembly GCF_024362695.1 of Pectinophora gossypiella. NCBI lineage: Eukaryota > Metazoa > Arthropoda > Insecta > Lepidoptera > Gelechiidae > Pectinophora > Pectinophora gossypiella. Next base: position 3,325,917 of record NC_065425.1, on the reverse strand, counting down.
TGGGCCGAGGTTTATGCCTACTTGGGCACCCTCAGGCCTGTTGTCTTAATTTTCTGTACCGGGTGAGGGCACTCAGCGTTCCCCGTTTGTCAATATCATTTGAGGCAAACCTACGAAAAGTCACGCCAAAACAATTTATACCTCGCTACAGTTGCTGACCTAGGCTGAAATCCTCTCTTTAAAAGTGTTGGGAGGACTTGGAGGAGAAAAATCAAGAAGAGATTCTTCTTCTCAAAGGAATAACCTCACCTACCTATATATTGTGAGGTGTTGTTTGATAACTTGGATAGGGTTGATAGTCGTTCAGAACTATCCGAAAACCATTTTACTTTTCAAGGATCTATTTGCGAATCATTTTTTATAAAGTGAAGAAGTATTCTTATTATAGCGAAAACCTTCCCACCTGCATAATATTTTATCCACCATTAATTAAACAAGAAACAGTTGTAAAATTAAAGTACAAAACCAAAGTCTATTCCAGATCGCTCTACCAACCAAGCAGTCGCGAAGGAGAGAAAGAGAGGCCACTAGTGAAGAAGGAGACCGCAAGCACGACGCCAACGACCGTACTCTCCGAGACGCCGGAGGGTCCGATCAGCAAGGTTAAACACAAAGGCCGTCTCTGCCATATGTTGTGACGGTTAAGTTTTAACTGGTGAGTTTGGTCCTCTTTTATTTTTAACTAGCTTTTGCCTGCGGCTTCGCTCGTGTCAAATTCAGGGTAACACAGTTCCCCTTTCCTGATTCAGAACACATATTATTTTAATACGCTACTCTAAACGATATTACGTGTTCGTTCGATTTGGGGATAGAACGTTAAGTTTTTTGCTTCCTACCTTGAAAACTACGAAAAGTCCCATATAAAATTTCACCCCCTCTTTGAAGGGTTTAAGATTTAAAAAATAATGATGCACTATTTTTTTTGTTACTTTGTTAAATTGTGTGGGACGTCTGACACCATAGGATTCAAGTCTAAACTATGTTCGAGGGGGGAGTTCATCTTGCGATGGATGTACCGTTATGTTATGTTGTGCTTTTATTTATCATACTTCTTTGTCTTATAGGGGTAGCCAGAGCAGTACAGAGAAAGCGGACAGAGTAAAACCGTCCAAATCGATTGACTAGACTTCATCCGGCCCGTGATTCAACACTACATGACTGGTAAACGTTACCTATTACTATTACCTACTACATAAATGTATAAGTACATTATTTTATCTTTTATGTAGGTACTTATTTAAATTAAAATTCTTATTCATTGATAACAGCAATAATAGTGCAGAATTAGTACTTGTTGTTATACTATGATAAATGGAAAAATACTAGAAAAGGGTGAATATCAAAATGTTTAGTTTGGTGGCGAACTTTCATATTATTATATGAATCAACCTAAAGGCATATACCTGATCCGTTCCGTCGTGGGTAAAAAGGATAGTTCTATCGACGAGAAACAAGTTACCTCGTAGCTAGAACTATCCTTTTTCATGTCGGAACCCAATTTTTCACGAAAAAATAATATGAAAGTTCGCCACCAAACTTGGCACATTTTGATATTCACCCAAAAAAGCTTTTGGTATAGGCTCTATAATTTTAGATATGGCAATAATATTAGCCTTATATTAGACAGCTTAATACACTTAGTTATTGCTCTGATTAATACAATACAATGACTACAATGATACAATACAATACAATGATTTATGAGTGATAATTCTTTAGTGTTGCCTTAATGTCTACTATTTTATTCCACCACCACCGTTCGTGGTATTGTAACCACCGAAATAGAGTCTGGCTAGCGAAAACTGTCTAAAAGAAACGGAAAGGTTAAAAATGATGACAGCAAAACGTCAAAATATTACCACAATTATTTTCTAACTTGTAGTCGATTCTCTGTGTATTTAACCTTGTCAAAAATGGGTATGTTTACCAGTACTCTATGGATTTGAAATCCATTTTTCGATCTAAATTCGAATTTGCGAATTAAATGAGGGACTTTCCACGCCATGCTCCCCAAAAATAAAATAGATGGCGTTGTTCAGATTTAACGAGATAATCACCTATTTTCTCATCGCTCGGAATATATAAGTATTCAAAAATATAATCTAATGGCAGAGACTTATATAAAAATAAATGTTGCTTGATATTTGGATCACATTATGTATAGAATTATGTTGATATCTGTATTGCTACTCTTTATTTAAGATCTCCGGACTCTTTATTTGAGATTTACTGTTAGACGAACGGACTCTGTGGTCCAGTGGTCGAGCGTTGGGCTCACGATCCGGAGATCCTGGGTTCAATTCCCGGTGGGAACACATCACGAAAATTACTTTGTGGTCCGTAATTTGGTTAGGGCATTACAGGCTGATCACCTGATTGTCCGAAAGTAAGACGATCCGTGCTTCGGAAGGCATGTTAAGCCGTTGGTCCCTGTTACTACTTACTGATGTAAGTACCTACGTAGTCGTGATATGAGTCACCCTGACACCAAGGTTGATGAGTTTGATAATTCACCTCACAACCCACACGATACAAGAAGATTTGAGATCAGAATAATAATGGGCGGAAGATGTGTTGTGCCTTGGCGTAATAGAGAGAAGAAAAAGAAAGAATCATCATTTATACCCAAAAACAAAGATAAAAGATGCTTATGTCTGATATCTGTGAAATTAGAAGGTTAAACGAAGGCAAATCTGTACAGCGCCATCTATATTGTTCTTTGGGGAACGTAGCTTGGAAAGTAGCTCATTTTCGTTTCTAAACTAGTTGTTACTTGTACATTTCTACTGTTAGACGACTTCGTATTAAGTAGTGTGTAATATACCTCGCTCTGCTGGATGAAATACCTTCTATATTTCAATTTTATCAACAGAAAATTACACATGACAAATAGAGCTTGTTTTCTTTACTTTTTTTTTAAAGAAATTTTGACAAGTTGCTATGGAATGTTAATTTTTTACCTTTTTTACACTTGCCTAATATTATTTTTCCGAATGTTCATGAAATTCAATTTAAAAAAAATAATCAACGATTACCTGCCTAATGCAAAAGGATGGATGAAGTGATTGAGAATAGACACTTACCTACCTATTTAAGAATAAAATAGAAAGCAACCATTCCCTTAATACAACAATTGAAGAAGAAGAATAATACTACAATAATTGGCTATTGACAGTTTTTGGATAAGATTTTTAAAACTCTAAAATATTTTATTTTCTCAAAAAAGTTTTATATTTTATTACTTATTTTAAATTTAAAATAATAAAAATAATAATAATAAAAAAGTTTATTTGTTTTTTGTTTTTAGTTTGTTTATGTTTAAATTTCGCATGTAAACGATTGGTCACGTGACATTTTTGCCCAGTGACGTCACATTTCAACAAGCAAAGAAACTGTCAGTGTAATTGGAAACGGGACAGATAGTTTTTGTTTGTTTTGTGACGTCACACGAAGCTCAATCATGGCCGCCCGTATTTCGCGTTTTGTGATACACAGATAAAAAAACCGCATTCTTATTTTGTAAAAATGATCTTATTAAAACAAATCTATTGGGTAGGTGATTATCGTTAAATGATAAACTATCATATCCAACCTATTTCATAATTTATTGTTACAACTGTCAAGTAGTCAATTGTGGAAGAAATATTCTCACACAGCGTTTTTTATCTGGCGGTTTCATGCGTACGGCTGAAAACTAAACAGTACGCATAAAGCCTGTAGCTTCATAGTAACAACACTATCTACGTCTGGAGGCTTTGGTAGAGATAGTCATTCATAAATAATTATATTTAACTAGCTATTGCCCGCGGCTTCGCATGCGTGAAATTCGGGGTAACACGGTTTCCTTTTTCAAATGTAAGTACCAATTTTCAGCTTCCACGAAAACTGCAAAAAATCCCATACTTATAAAATTTCACCCTCTCCCTGAAGGGGATGGGGGCAGGTTTCCAAAGAAAAAAATAGGTATGCACGATTTTTTGTTAGTCAAAAATAATCCGCATACCAATTATTAGCTTTCTACCTTGAAAATTGCGGAATGCTCCATAAAAACTTCCACCCCCGATTTTAGGGAAGTGGGTATTATTAGAAAGAGACAAAATGTAGCCTATGTCACTCTCCAACCCTTCAACTGTCTCCATTTAAAAAATCACGTCAATTCCACGTTCCGTTTTGCCGTGAAAAACAGACAAACTAACAGATACATACACTTTTTATTAGTATGGATGTTTATTACAAATCAATTTTCTCCAGCAGAGCGGCTATTAGAACGAAAAATTAATGTATTAGATAGTAGTTTTAATGTACTCGTCGTATTGACGCTATTTCCTGCAATTAGGTAAATGTTTATCTATAAAATGTAATGTATTGTTTAAATAGACTGTGATCTAGTGTTACTTCACGAGTTTCTATTTTAAAACTATTGACTGCATTGGCCAATGGAATTATCATTCAAAAGTAACCCATCTGTAAAAAAAATTACATCCCTAGAAATTGGTTATCAGCTGCTTACCTATACATATTCATTTAAGGTTTAAATTCCTTCTCCAAAGAAATAAGCTAAAACTTATTTTTGATTTATTTTGACAGCCTTAAAAATAGTATAAGTACCTTCCTTAATTTACTCACGCATTGAGGCGATGTTCACACGACACTGGCGGTGAAGTTGAAGTCGCCCTAAGCCGAGGTTCACGCCCAACTGGGCTCCCTCAGGCCTGTTGTCTTAAATTTTGTATCGGGTGAGAGCCGTCATCTGTCCGGCCAAGTAGTTAATGCCATTTGCGGCAAATCTACAATAAGTCACGTCAAAAAAAGGCGTAGAAGCGGTTGCCAAAGTAATCTGATGCCTAACATACGAAAACCGCGGTGCACCGCTAAAAAAACGTGTGACAATCGCCTTAATGCAAGTAAGGGACAGCACTAGATTTAGAACTGTCAAAGTTACTTAAGGTACTAAAACGAAATCGATCCGCAAAACTAGGTAAGTACGTTTTCCCTAACAGGGATGTATTGTTGACCAAAAGTCTTTAAATGTCATCTAAAAATCACTTTTAAAATAGAAAATCGTCTCTTGGCCTGTGAATAAGGTAAAAGTATGAAATTAAGACATTTTTCATAAGTTACGAAACGAACTCTACCAATTATTTTTATAAAAACTTATTTATTACTATTTTAAACTTGTTTCTACTATGTGTTTAGATGCAGGATTTGTAAAAAAGACATTCTATCAAACTTTGACGTCATACTTTCGTGCATATTTCATGCGTCTTAATCCAAAGTGGAATCAAGTTATTACTAACTTTGTTGTATTTTGTCGAGTCGAAAGTATTATGATGCTAGTCGATTAGTTTTCGTTATAAAATAAAGTTGTATTTTGGGTTATAGCTATTTGACATTATGCCGTGCTTTATAATACGTATTTATTTTGATTCTAATACAAGTATTTTGTCAAATCGCAATACAAGGTGGAATATTGACAAAGTCAAAAAACCAAGTGTTGTAATTTTTGCTGTATTTATTTTACTAACTTTAAAAACACTTCCAATTATTATGGAATCGTGCGAACACTGTCTCACTGAGTACCTAGATAGATTCGATGCAAATAATTCTTTACGACGATGTTGATTTTCCATCCATTGAAACGAAAACTTTTCAAAACACCTTGTATTAATGCTATTAATTTAGTTTACCAATAATCGGCATAATGTGTATTATTGCGAGAAAGTTGCGTCCATTCGCTTATGAAGCCTTTATCGTGCAATATGTAAATGTAAAATAGTTACCAACTATTTATTTAAAACATTTGGCTGTTTTTGACTGACAGTAAATATACAACATCATAAGGAAACCCACATTCCCGAGAAATGAATTTTCGAAGGTTTCCCTTCGCAGGTTGGAAGGTCCAACCCGTAGTATTCCCAATACCTTGCAGTAACTTGTCTATCAGTTCCGCACTCCTACATATCTCACCTCTCACACTTCATCTATCTCTTTTTATGTCCTTCTTTTACTCTTTTCATCATAATTATTGCCTATATTAAATTTCCTACAGAGTAAGTATACAGAGTAAAAAGGAACTCAAATAACTTTAGGTCATCATCATCAATTTAAGAGCCACGCTCTTGTCGGTGTAGCATTTTCCATTCCAGTCTATCAAAGGCCAATTCCTTGACTTCCCTATAAGACACGACGTTAACCTTTTCTTTAATCTGTTCCATGTAAGCTCTTCTTGGTCTTCCCCTTCCTCTCTTTCCTTCTAGTTTTCCTTCTATGATGTTTTTAATGAATTCGTCGTGTCTTATTAGGTGTCCAATCATCTTGCCTCTTCTGTCCTCAATAATTCTCAGTATTTGTCTCTTTTCCCTTACTCTTACCAGCACTTCCTCATTTGTAACCCTTTCTGTACAACTTATTCTTAAAAATATTTTATTGACGTTGTTATCAAAAACAGCCAAATCAATGAGTAATGAAGCTTTAAAAAGTGATTTTATTGAACAGTACAATTTTATTTACCATGTATGATTAAATTAATTATTTTAACGAAATGCTATTTTTATATCGAAGTTGTATTCATTTCCTTAGCTTGTAACATTTATTTGAAATATTATAAAACCCATAGATGAGAAAATATGTACTGTCTTATCATAATATAATATGTATGTTTCTGTCTATCTTACACTATTTCAAATTCAAATATTATCTTTATTCAATAGGTAACAAACATAGTACACATAGTTACACTTTGAGCATAACGTAACTTAAACAGCCTAAATACATCCCACTGCTGGGCACAGGCCTCCCTTCAATCAACCGGAGGGGGTATGGAGCATACTCCACCACGCTGCTGCACTGCGGACACTTTGAATCGTTATTTTTACATAACAAACGTCTCATCTGCCTAAAACTACTGCGGCTTCTCACAACCTGTATAGCCGGGGAAAAGAAGCTGCAAGAAAAACCTTGGCATTTAAAAGCACGTTGGAAATATGTAACTTGTTCATCAAATTGATAAGTACAAAGTAAAAAAATACGTGATGATGATGATGATGAAAAAAAAAATATAACACGACCCCGTATGTTGCCTGTTAACTCAGGTCGACATGTGTGCAGTAACAAAAGTGCTAGTTGTGGTTGTGCGATAGGTACCAAAGAAGTAAAAAAAAAGAAAAGAAGTGTAGTAAGAAGTAATGACGTGGAAAGTTTTCTAACACGATCGTTGCCTCATATAAATAAATAAATATGCTCGTTTTGTGCATATTCCGGACCCACCGTCTATGCTCCCGCCTTCTCTATTTTTATTTTTTATTTTATGTTTATTAAACAAACGTTTCTCTTCTCTATAATAAGAACTCTGTGTATTTAATCATCTGTGGGTTTTAATATCCTATTAAGAATTCGTACCATTAGTTGAACTTAATTTGGCCGCGTTGAAAGTTAATGGAATGTGTACTATTCACTTGACTAATTTTATTGAACGGAGCTTTTGGAAAGCCTTGACTGTGAATATTGGTGTCAAAATATGTGCAATTTTTACTGTTGTTAATAGATCTATGTCGCTTTCACACTCTTTGAATAAAAAACATTATAGTTAGCATTTTATTTTGTATTGTCCAGTCCTGTACCATTCATAACCTTTTTTAATTTAGTTTGACATCTTTGAAAAATAATGCCTTCCTTCACTTGCACTTGGTACAAGAAAGAGATGGCGCTAGTTTCAAATTGACAAACTAAATTAATATTGAATGTGAAATTTAAATTATGCATTTTAATAATTGTACAAAAGACATTGGATCCGATTTAGCTATCAATAAATTTATGCACTTGTTTCAATTTAATTTGATTTCATTTTTAATTTTTCGTAACGTCAAATAAGAATGTGAAAGTGACATTAAATAGATTTCAGATGTTGTGACAAATAGACTTAAATAAATTATTGTGACATAGTGTAATAACATCTGTACTGTGAACTGCAAACTACAATTTCGTACGAACATTTTATCTTTTCGTTAAAGTTCGGATTTTACGAGGTAACCTATAACAATAAATCATTTCTAATTAATAGTTTACAAATAAATATTATTCCAAAGATTTCTCTGTTTTATTTTCTGTATTTGACTTATTCCGTAAAATCACTACACTACACACTGACACTCACTCACACTCTACTACACTTCAGACACATACTTATACTTATCACTTTCGTACACTTCTCATAAAAAAAGAAAACTTCGCAAGTATATGTTTCCGTAAATATACTTGGGATTATAATCAACTAAGTACATTCTATGGCCACTCTAGCGGACGGAGCCTTGTAGAGAGAAGCAGTAGCTATCCATCTCCTGTATAAAAAGTTGCTATCCATCTCTAAAAAAATAAGGGGGTTGACCGGACGGACTTATTCTCACCAGACTCCCCTTCACCATTTTGATTCGGAACCCTTAAAACAAATGAAAGACTAAATACAACTGTTGAATAAATATTTATTACATTAAGGCGATTCTCCCACGACGCGGATTTTGGTGTACCGCGCGGCGAGGCGGAGTTCGTGCGTCGGGCATCAGCGGATTACATACAAGTCAATGCGACCACGCCGACCGCTTCACCCCCAACCGCGTCGGCGCGGTATCGTGTAAGAATCGCCGAATACATTAATCTAACATTAATACTCTACTAACTCATAACATAAGCTCACAACTTTATCCCGATATGGGTAATCACAGGTACATCCATTGCAAGATAAACTAAGTACCCACACCTCACCGAGCTTTCTGTTAATCCAACGTGGTACTCTACTAACTCTACTCAATTTATTTACTCTTTCCGCTCCACAGAGATGTAATGGCCGGCGACTGGTTTGAGCATAACGTCCAGTTTCATTTCTAGCTTGGTGTAGTCTCCTTTGATGCGGTAGTGACGCATGACGTGCGCGAGAGTCGTCTTCATTGACATTAGAGCGTAAGCTTTACCTGAAAAGTCAGTAATGGGTAACTTAAATTCCATTCAAGTTGGTACAGTCTAACCTAAGTAATCACTTGCTCTGGTACGAGTAGTATCCTAACATGCCAGTATACATTTATGTTAAGTCAATGGCCGTGATTCTCACTGTGAAGTCGCGGGTTCGCATCGAGCAAGGATCATATGACTATCTCGTGCTAAGCGGTGAAGGAAAACTTCGTAAGGAAACCTGGCTTTCTCTTCTCGGGCTGAAAGGTTGGATAGGTTTTAAAAAACCAGACCCGTCAAACACTATAACTTCAAACAGGATAACACTAGGGCGATGATGATGATTAATAATACAGTTTTATTGGCCGTGTTACCATATTTCAACGCATACGATAAGGTTCGCTTGATTATTCATATTGGCAAATCCTTTCACCATGATGGAAAAATTAAGAAGAAGAAATGAAGAATGTCGCACTCACCAATACAATGTCGCCGGCCCATGCTGAACCCGGCGAAGGCATTAGGATGGTCAGGCAAGGTGGCAGGATCCAGCCACCGCTCTGGCTTGAACTCCTGCGCATCCTCACCCCAGATCGGATGTCTGTTCACCCCGTAGAGGAAGATGAAGCATGTTCGGCCAGCGGAGAGCGTACAGTTTCCTGGAAAAGTAAGTTTTGCATTTGTAGGAACATCTCTAGGTCTTGTAATACGTATGGTGGAGGGTTCGGCTCACGATCCGGAGATCCCGGGTTCGAATCCCGGTGGGGACATATCACAAAAATCACTTTGTTTTGGCCTAATCAAGCTAAGGATCAGTTTAATCAGGTCAAAATCCGTGCTTCGGAAGGCACGTTCTGGTTGCTATTTACTGATGTAAGTAGTCGTAACTTGAGCCATGCCAGGGGCCTTTGGTGGGTCTAAAATAGTAACCCTGACACCAAGGTCGATCAGGTTGGTAACGCACCTCACAACCCACACGATAGAAGAAATGACTTTATCATTTCGTTCTGCAACTTACTGAGCTTGACATTCCTATCAAGTTTCCTGGCGACGACGGGTACTATCGGGATGACCCTCATGCACTCCTTGATTACGGCTTCCAGGTAGACCAGCTGGCACAGGTCATGTTTTTCTGCGTCCCTATCAGAGTCGCCGAACACCTCTTCCAACCTGATGGGAGAAATAAACGTATTGATTCGTAGTCTAATGGTCAGCATTGGGCTTACGATCCAAAGATTATAGGTTCGATCCCCGGTAATGACTTGATCAACAAAATATTATTCTTGGCAAATTTCTCTAGTTTGGATAGAATATTGAATGAAAAATGAAATCACCTGATTGTTCAAAATTATGCAAAACCATGATTCAAAAAAACTTATCTACTGAACTAACTATGCAGTCATCATAATGAGCTCGAGGCCTTTGAAGAACCTGACACCAGAAAGAAGAAGATATGACAAGAATCATACTTACTCCTTAACAATACGGTCCTGCACATCAGGCCTGGAGCCTATCAACAGCATGGTGTACATAAGCACGCTGGCCGACGTGTCATGACCGCCGACGATCATCGTATCCACCTGCTCCCTGATCTCCTGGTCGGTAAACGCGTTCTTCTCAACAGTCAGTTCTAGCAATAGATCCAGAAATGCCTTGAATTTGCTGCCTGTAATCATACCGTGTAAGTAGTACTAAATTAATTATAATATAAAAAAAATTGGTTATCAAATCTGAGAACACTTGTTTTATTGAGTCAATATTAAACAAATTAACAAAACAAAAATCGACGAAAATATTATTCCTTATTTTAAGAGATAAAACTGAAAATAAATATTCGTGGAAGCGCAGAGAAGGTTTAATCAACAAAATACTAACCTAACTTCTTTTCCGTAAGTTTTTCAGTGACAATGTTTCCGTTTATTTCCGATTTTCTTCTTTGCAAGACCTGAAAGACGAGTAAAAAAGGTTTCCAGTAAGTGTTTCATGTTCGGTGCCATTGGTGACATTATAGCATTATAGTGGCCACTAAATAAATTCTGAAAGAAGAAATAAAGAAAGAAAGGAAAGAAGATTGAATTTATGTGACTGAAGGCCGAAATATACAACCCAATTGACATAATAACCAGAATGTCAGTAGTCAGTACTCCTACATCATATGGGCATATGGTGTTTGCTCTTGGAACCCTTACCGTATGAGCCATATTGTGCAAGATCTTGAGCAGTCGATCCTGTTTCTTCTTGAGCCCGGTCCAGCTGTACATCCAGTGGTTGTGCATCAGTATGTTCTGGAAGCGTTCCACTAGGACGTTGAACATCTCCTCCGTGGCTTGAACGTACTCTCTGTTCAGGAGTGTGTGGTCTGTGAAGTCTACGCCTAACGCCGTCACTGTGGATACAGTAGCTTTTAACAGACAAATTCTTCAAAAAATAAACAATAATCGTTTATTCAATGCTGGTGATCATAGATCAGATATGGAAATTAATGTAAGATCATCAGAAAACTCGTGACGACCTCAGGAGCCCAGCGCTGAGCTTTGGGCTCACGATCCCGGTGGTCCCGGATTCAAATCCCGGTGGGTTCATATCACTTTTGTGATCCCTAGTTTGGTTTGGACATCAAAGGCTGATCCCGGTTACTACTAATTGATGTAAGGACGCAATCGTTACATGGGCCTGTAACGGCTCAATAATACCCCCAACACCAGGGTTGCTGAGGTTGGTCATCCACCTCACAACCCACACTATAGAAGAGTCTTCAGTATTAACTTACAGCAAATAGTCTCCAAGGCATTGTGCCTGGTGTAAGTCCAGTGATCGAAGGGCCCCCTCCCGACTTCATTTTCCAGATCCCGCACCAGCCGGCGAGCTTGCTTGTTGAAGACACCGAGAAAACCGTCCAGCACGAGCTGGCTGAAGGCTGGATTAAGGAGCTTACGGTGGCCGCGCCAGACTGACACTGGTGAAGGAATTCCAATCATTTATTTGTACATGGCAAAAGTAATTACATCTCTCCAATAAGTCTTGAGACTATCTCTGTAGGTACCACTCTATCTTTCTCTGTCTGGTTTTTATGTATCAATGCATCTAATGATTGGAGAATGGATGAAAAAATTAACAAATCATCTAGCAGGGGCATACATTTATAATTATATGAGATAGAAAAGGCTCGCCTAAGCTTATGCAGCCAGAATGTCTACTACAATCTTATAAGATCTGTTGTGACCAAATCCCTAATGTAGAAGTCCTCCAGTAATCAGATAAAATACATAAATAGCCTACATAGCTTATAGGCTTTCCCTTATTCACCCAGAGGGGGTAAGGGGCATACTCCACCCCGCTGCTCCAGTGAGGGTTAGGCAAACAGGCTCCTTACAGGTAAAACTTACGTTTTCCAGTGACCAAACCTTCCCCAAGCCAAGGTTTAGCGAACTCGTAGAAACCATCTTTCTCTAAGCAAGTGTTTGCCACTGTCATGGCATCGTCCGGGTCACATATTACTGAAAGAAAGCATAAAGCTACGAAATTTCATGTTTAATTTTTTTACACAATGAGACACATTTTATTGTAAACTTGTTAAAGTGCACTTTATGTTTATTATACATAAATTATATAATAATATTTTTTGTTAATATTGTAATATTTATACATATATAACAAAATAATTTATTATAATACGATATTGTTTCTGTTTAATTGTGTACAAATAAATAAATAAATAATTTAATTAACCATGCTTAGTAAAACTAAGTAATACAAGTATGATGGATGAGACAATGGTAGAAAAACGTATAGGTAAGTTATATCGACATTATGCAATACTTATTAAAAATATATATTATGTCTCATCATATTGGTAAGAATTCTGATGATGTATTTTTTAATGACGTTAAAATTGTATATTCTACGTATTTAAGTACTTACTTATAAATAATTTACTTACCATAAATAGTCCGTGGTCCAATACAAGCTGATATAACTCCATCTAATTTAATGCATCCATCTGTCAAATCGTGTATGACCTTCCATAAATCTGAAAATAAAGTTTTAATACAAACATACATATATTTAATAAATAAGTAGCTACCTCGTGTCTTAATTTCATTAATTATCTCGATTAATTATCAACTTCCTTTGCGTGAAACCTTCTTTAAGTAAGTATTATTGAACTTCGCCACTCCTTTTTAATCCCTTGAGGGTTCAATTTCAAAAATCCCTTTTTAGTGAGCACCTATATCCTAAAAGAAACCCCCTTGCAAAGTTTGAGTCTCTCAAACTCTCGAAAGTGGTGTTCCAAAAATGCGCTTACATGTTTCGATATAAGGCTTAAAACTTACAATGGCTGTCTCCAATAAGCAAGTGCGCGTGGCCGATGAGGGGCAGAGCCCCCGGGAAGGCCGGGGGCTCGTTGTCAGACTTGGAAGCCCTCTGTCGCCACATCCAGTACGCATACAGCGAACACATCACCCAGAATAGTATCAGCCCTATCATCCTGGGGCTGGTTTCTGGGTCGCTCTTAGATTATTGTTTTTCTGAAACAAAATAAGGCTTAACACGGGTCAAAAAGCAATTCATGCTTCCATGTGAATTTTTCTAAAAAGCAATATTGAAGTTTCACATTTGCGTATACAGGGTGGCCCAGAAGTTCACGTTCAAAATGAAAAATTAGATAGAGGGGCTTACTGGAAGTATGCTCCATACCCTTTCCTGTTGACCAAGGGCCTACACTCAGCGGTTGGTATAGGTTACTGTGGTATATCCCTCACCGGGATTCGAACCCGGGAATTAAGGATCGCTAGCCCAACACTTAACCTCTGGATCACGGATGCCGATAAACCGATGCGCCTACGACGATATAGTAATAAGTACAACGAAGGAATATTCTACAATTCCTTCAATTACAAATTACACAACATCCTGCAGCTAATTTAAATTAGTGTAAACTTCTAGCAAGTAGACCGTACTTAACACGAAGCCTACATCCTCTTTCAAAATTCTCACTTTTAACACGCCATATGCTAGAATAGGCATTTGCTGTTTTCCTTTTCTGTGATACAGATTTCCTCCAATTATTAACCTTAATTATTAATAAATACTAATTAAACATCCTTAAAGATCTCCACACACAGAGGCAGTAGAGCGGTGTCAAGATTGTTGCGGGCTAGAAACGTTTGTTTGAAAAAAAGATCTTTGTAAAAACGGGTACTTATACTCGAAAATAGCATAATAATAGTGCCACTTGCATGGGGAGTTAGTTTTCCAAATGATGAAAATAAATATTATTTAATAATAAATATTTGTTCTTTTTAATATTTTATAAAAATATTTTCTTTTTCTTTCAAAATGTGTATTATTTTCTTTTAATAAGTGACTACTATTTAATAATTTTCAGCTTGAATTCGCTAAAACATTCCGATTTTTTAATCCTTATTCGAATGGGCTATATACCGACTTTAAATTATTGCACTGAATCCTACCATTATTAATTATTACCATCCGTCATTAATCATAATCTATCCTCATCCATTATCTACACACACATACACACACATAACAAAAGCTCGTGAGCTGACGCTATCTAAATACCGACACCCCTACCTATACAAAACTGGCTAAACCGGAAAGAGAAAAAATGACACCCGGAATCAAAGAAAAGAGCACTCACTATTTTTTTGGCCTACCGCCAATTTGGATCCGACGATGACGTCACAAGTCACTGTGAGGGTGATCCGTGGTGCCTCATGGATCCGCGGCGAGTGTGTACGTCGCGCGGGGGAGATCCTGAGTGTTTATATTCCAGCGGATATGGCACCACGCGCTCGTAGAACATGGAGCGAGGTGTGAGGTATAGGATGAAGCGAGAGCGTATAAAAATAAATATAATATTTATCTCTTTTTAAGCCCTAGTTTAAGTCCAAGAACACACGAACTGATTGACCTACAATATTCGACTAGGTATGAAACATCACTATGAGTAAAACCGGTGGCTGTCGCGCGCTTCTGTCACTGTTACAATGTGACGTTAGTCACTATAGACACCGGCTCGTTTGAGCCGAGCCATAAGACGACCGTTGATATCCTTCTCAAGATGAATATGATGAATTATATTGTGTCAGGTTTAGTCCGTCACTCAATGATAATATTCACCAAGATCATTAGCACCACTACCACGCTTGGAAGAAAAGTATTGGATAAGTATTATCGTCTTCATCTACTTGCTCTAAAGCAGCATGGTATACTCGATACTTCTTTTTAGTTGATTTAGGCAGCAGTGGGACATATATAGGTTGTTTATTAAATGTTACGTTTATCTCCCTAGCGTTATCCCGTTTCTCAGGAGGTACATCTTGCCCAATCTGAAGATTTGACATGTCCGGTTTTTTACAGAAGCGATTGTCTATCTTACTGTCTGTCTGGATAGGTGTAAAATTATATAGGTGCGTACTTTCTTATATGTATACAGGGTGTTAGTCATCGTAACGAATACTGAGGGGGATGATTTAGACCATGATTCTAAGTGAATAACAGGTAGAATTTTTCGTCGCAAAATTAATGATTTATTTTTTCTGATGATGGGTAAAGTCAGTCTTTGAATACACGCAAAATAGAACAGAACAGAAATCAGAATCATTTATTCAACGTAATTATTATGAAACTTGTTAAAGGTAAAAATTTAATATTGAATCTACGTCATTTCGCAAGGCGTTATGGCTAAAGTGAAGAAATGAACGCACTTCCACTGTTTCATGCACTGCTTCCTTAGGATAGCGTTAGCTAATCAGCCACGTATCCTTTACTTTTAAGTAGGTACCTACTCGTTAGGTACTTTTCACATTGCATAGCTAATATTTTCTCCGCTCACCGCCTTTGCCTCACACCACACACTCTAACTTCTTTTATTGCGTTTTAAATATTGCAATTTCCTATCAAAACTTAACAATGATGACATTTCCGCAGCTGAATAGTCGATCAATTATAACTAGTTTACAAATGCATGTGTTACAGTTTCAACATTGATTCACAATCAGTAATTAGCGGCCTGAAACAGTTTGTTACGTTCATTGAATGAAAACGGTGTGTTGAGGTGTACATTTGTATAATATTTACATTACAAAGGAGACTGGTCACGGCCCATACAAAATTAACCCAGGCCCGCATTTTAAAGCGGAATGTTCATCAGGACAAACCCCTTTGGGGTTTATTGATGAGATTGATTGTTTATAAATTTGTATAAGTATAAAATAAATAAAAAAAATAATGAAACTTATCTCATAATTTTCGAAAAATTAGGTAAAGCCAGTCCGCATCGCTGAAATATTTGGCGAACATACTGAATTTGCCTAATTTTCTTGTTAAGGCGCAACATTTTATTTCTTTCATTTTTTCGTCATGTTTTTTTGTTTATTTGTTAGTTTAGTAAGAAAACAATAAAATCCATTATTACCAGTAAAAAATATACAAAACAGAAATGACCAGTCTAATTTAGGTACGTTACTTAAAATAAATACATACATAAGATCACGCCTTTTTCCCGTTGGGGTAGAGACCACGGAATTACACCTACTACGATCCTGACACACCACTTTCACTTCTTACACTCTCATCAAAGAGTTCATGCAAGGTTTAGAGTACTCTTGCCTAACTTAACTTAACTTTCTTTAAAACATCCTGGATCTTCCTCTTCCAACCCTACCACTCACACCTGTACGGTCACGAGCATTACTATGTATACACTTTGGTACCATGTCACATTAACTTTTTTAACAAATTGAACTGTAAATCTCACTAAATGTCAAATATGTTAGTGCGACAGAGTCCTAAAGTGGGTACATTATATTGCTCATGACTGTACTGTTCTTCTATCGTGTGGGTCTTCTTCTTCTTGTCGTTTCGATGGCATTCAGATTTTTTCAGCCCAGTATTTTGCCAGTCGGACAGCATTTTCGGTGGCATTCATCAGCTCCTCTCGCGTACAGGTATCAGGGCACGCGGGGCAAGATATCAGGTGAGCCATAGTCTGTGGCGTAACACCACACGCGCAGCTCATTTGGATTGTGAGGTGGATTACCAACCCCATCAACCCTGGTGTCAGGGTTATTATTGTCAGGGTAAGATCTTTTTGATCAATGGGTTCTCTTGAAAATTACTCAGTACCTACTGTTGGCTTGTGTGTTTGTTTGTTCTCATTCAGGATTAGTTTAAAGGTTTATTGGATGTGTGAAGAAACTTGATGGCAATAATTATGAAGCCTACAGGAATTTAGTCGATTGCGTCGATAGAAAATGATATGCTCGCGGTAAAGTAACTTTATATCCAAGTTGCAAGTATGTAATATCACTAACCAAGTACATTTAAGTACTTGTATGTGTAGTTAACTACCTACTACCTATTTTGGGCTGATTTTGAATAATGTTGTTACTTTACGGAAGTGAATCCGGGATAACCACATTTATGTGATATCCCTTTGCTGAGAACGAATGACTTACACCATAGTGTAACAAGTTTGAATCCCGGATCGGGCTTTAAACCACTGAATCCGACTTTGAATTTCAATTCATGTTTGGATCACAGCACAGATAATTGATAACACCATGATTTCCGAGATTTTCCCAGTTAGGTAATTCATATAAGTGTCATATTCAATCCGGCTAATTGCGGACCCGCCGCATTAATTCAATTTATGCATTCCATGTAGTAGGTACAATGGGATGTTACATAGGCATAGGAACTAAAACATGGACCCTGTAGGGCACAGCAACGTTGAAGGGAAGAGAGGAAGTGTGTATTAAAATTAAAACTTATCATTTAAAAATTCGTCTACAGTATAATAACTCTTTTTAATTAGCATTGTTTTTAGATATTTTATAAATAAATTACAAAACGACTAGGCATAATGTAATACGGCGGGTTCTACAATTCGGCTGCGACATCTTGGTATCTAATAAGAACGTTGGAATACGTCTATTTGTGTCCATGAAATTACTTGATATTAGAAGTATAAAGTTAAATACTTTAGGTATTTGCGTCCTACAGCATTAATAGCATCGCGTTAAAATTAATTGACTGCTCACCTATTTATTTAATTAATTACTTTTCTGGCTTAGTAAAAATTAATATTCCCAATTAATTTTGATTAATTTCAGGGTTTAGGTAATTCGATAATTAGAATAATTTGCATAGGTAATTGGAAAATTTTATTTTTATCTTATTCTTATCTTTCCAATTAAACTGCTTGTTCATTAGGCACAATTATGTTCCTCCATAATTATGTGCCTGCCTACGTTAAATTGTTACTTAATAATTAATGGGGACGTTCCGTAATAAAAATATAGATGGCGTTGCCAATCGCTGCCTTCGTTTAACCTTCTAATTTCATGGATCTCAGACATAATATGCATCATTTATCTTAGTTTTTGCATATCCTTGTTATGACACCCAGGTAAAACACATTCCCCCGCCATCATTATTCTGTCCAGAATGAAGAGAAGCAATAAGTATTTTAGGTATAGGTCTACCAGAATCTGATGGCATAAAAAAAAAATTAAAAAAATATTGATTTTCCTATGGTAATGTAATAAGTACCAAGACGTTTTCATCCAATTACCTGAGTGTTGCTTACTATAGAAATTTTATTTCCCCATTTGCCATCAGATTCTGGCACACCTACAACAAAATAATTCTATACAAATCTGTGGGGTTAAAATGGCCACATCGAAGCAATTCATCTAAGAAAGCAATATTATTTTTTTGACATTCGTTTGCATTGCGCCCATAATTAATTATTCCTTATTTTATACTATAAGCCTATGTACGATAAGCGGATAGCTCAGGGAGATATGCAATGCATATCATGCATAACTGCATATCTATGCAACTGTTCATTCAAGCGTCATACGAATAGTGCAAGTTCCCACAAGTTCATTATTATTAGGTAAACTATAAACACGGATAATCGAGGCCGTAACACGTAAGTATTCAGACCAGGTGTCGATTGTTATCGTCCAGAGTGGCTAAAAGTTGCCTTATGATTGTTTGTAGCTCTACCCATCTCATTAGGGATTGTGGGCGTGAGTTTAGGATATAAATTTTGGATTTGCCATGTTTTCATGTTACATAGGACATTTTGGACATTTTTTTTTTTTTTTTTTTTTCAATAAATGTTTCTTGTTTCTTGTTTGTTTCTTGTTTGTTTAGGTATTAACATTAAATATTAGGTGTATGTGGTAGAGAATTATACTGTTATATTATATGTGTTTATTTTATAAAACGGCCTTTGTGGTCCAGTAGTTGACTGTTGGACTCACAACCCGGAGGCCTCGGCTTCGAATCCCGGTGGGGACATATCACAAAAATCACTTTGTGATCCCTAGTTTGGTTAGAACATTACAGGCTGATCACCTGAGTGTTCGGAAGGCACGTTAAACCGTTAGTGCCGTTTACTTTTTACTGATGTAAGTGAGTAATCGTTACATGAGCCACGTCAGGAGCCTTTGGCGGCTTGATCATAACCCTGACACCAGGGTTGATGAGGCTGGTATTCCACCTCACAACCCACACGATAAGAAGAAAAAGATTTTATAAATAAATAACAGTACAAAGAAAACAAAAAGTTTAATCTTTCTGCATTACTTTATTTTTACAAAAGTAAGTACAATGTATTATCAAAAAGAAAGCTTGGAATTAACACTAATTACATTAATTATAAAAATATTTTTATAGTTTGGTTTGTCTAGTAAAATTACATTAGCTAAAATAATAGATAACTAAAACGATATAATTGACTATCTTGCTTGTTAATTAAACAGTGACTTCACTATCCTATCTCCGTTCAATAGTAATGTAATGGCCAGAAGCGGGCCTGAGCATAAAATCTAATTTGAGTCGCAGCCTGGTGTGGTCTGCAGTTATCCTATACCGCCGTATGAGATGCGCTAGCGATGTCTTCAACGTTAACATGGCGTAGGCTTTACCTGGAAATAAATATTGTTTACTGACCGCCATAAGGTGAATGAGCACCTAAACGAGTCGCAGGAGCCGCTCGCGCCGAAGTCATCGCATTTTTCGGTAAAATGCGCGTCGTACCGCGCAGATAGGTGCTTTTTTTTTTGACGTGACTTATTGTAGATTTGCCGCAGATGGCATTAACTACTTGGCCGGACAAATGGGGAGCGCTGAAGGCTCTCACCCGGTACAACGTTTAAGACGACAGGCCTGAGGGTGCCCAGTTGGGCGCGAACCTCGGCTCAGGGCGTCGTCTGAGAGGAAAAATATTTGAAAGAATTAATCGACCCTAGTGGGTCGATAGCGATAAGCGCTGAATGAGGGAAATCGTCGACCACGCCGGCGGGGTCGGTATCGGGGACCTGAAGTGTTTGGTGTCGCGAGCTGATTGGCTGCCTCTATGGCTAGAGTAATCGGGTCGTCGGGATCGTATATTACGTCCTTCGGACGCCGATACTTTTCAGTACCGTCCCTAAGCGGAATGTACTCGGAAGCCACAACTACCAGGGGATTTGGGTGGTGCGGAGCAGATAGGTGCGCGACGTTGTATATATAGGGAATTAAATCCCGATCTCGCCTCGTCAAATTTGTCGAGATCAATCCCGAAGATATGACGAGATCCATTTCGAGATTGACGGGATTGTGCGAATCTCCTTGAGTTATACTTTTTGTTTTGATTATGCTGATTTCCAAAAACTTAATTATTTAGTTAGTAATATTGAAGAATAAAGGGGTTTTGTTTTCTTTTAAAAACTATTTTATTTTAATGAATCTCACTGTCACAAACAAGCAGTTTTTATCGTTTTCAACCAGGATGGATGGAACTTTACATCGAGTTCTTAACTTTACCGCGAGATCCCGAAATTTTTCTTTTGAAATTTCCAATCCGCGGGATCTCGAATTTGCGATGTCGAGTCGGGATTGTATTCCCTATATGAGTCCCTATGATGTCATACAAAGATTTATAAAATGAGATGACTTCGGCGCGTGCGGTTTCTGAGGCGCTTATAGGTGCGCGTTCTCGTTCACCAATAAGAAATAAACATGCAGTGAACATGTGTATAATAAATATTTGACAGCCAAGCAAGGCTCAATCTTGGATCGCTGTGTGTGATATGCTACTGGCCATCAAGATATTTATGGTTATTTTAAAATGTAAAACGCTTTAAATAAAGAATACTATTGATATTTTTATCAAAGGGGTTAAAAAGCACCATCCAAGTAATTCATCTAAAAAAGCAGTAAGTATTGGAATTTGACATTTGCGCATTGCGCGTATCTGTAAATGTCAAAAAGCAATATTGCTTTTTAGATGAAATGCTTCAATATGGCCTTTTTAAGGATAGTTTGTTAAACCGCTTGCATGTTAATTCCAATTTGTTTTTCCATCTCTCCGGTGACAGTAGTCACCCTAGTGGGTTGATAGCGATAAGCGCTGATTGAGGGAAATCGTCGACCACGCCGGCGGGATTGGTATCGGGGTCCTGAAGTGTTTGGTGTCGCGAGCTGATTGGCTGCCTCTATGACTAGAGTATTCGGGTCGTCGGGATCGTATATTACGTCCTTCGACATTAAACGACTATCAGTGGATTGATGTTGACTGAAATGTATGTATTATTATTACTCAATACTAACCAATACACATCCTCTTGCCAATACTGAAGCCCCCGAAGGCTGCGTGCAAGTCCGGCAGAGTGTTAGGCTCGAGCCAGCGCTCCGGCCGGAACGCGGCCGCATCTGGGCCCCACTCCGGCCCGCGGTGGATGCCCCAGAACGACACGAACACTGTACTACCCGCTGGCAGCGTGTATTGGGCTGAAAGTATGTACGGTCATGAGTAATAATATGTATACAATTTAAAACCATGTCACATTAACTTTTTTGACAAATTAAACCGTAAGTCTCATTAAAAAATGTCAAATATGACACTGCGATAAGGTTCTAAAGTGGGTACGTGATATTGCTCATGACTGTACAGGATGCTAGTGACTCTGGCAAAATGTAATGAGCTGCAATTGGGTAACTTTCTAGGTCAAGGATTATTAAATACAGACAGATCTAAAGGTGTAGTTTTTCTATTTAACTTATTTACGAATTTTAATAAAGAAAATAATAATAAGTACGACATTTGACACGTTTTTCTATGACGTCACATGTTGCTTTTTCATAGAAATCCCATGGTAATTTCGTGTAGTAAAAAGTTACTGATTTGACTAGTTGGAAATTACTTTATTACAGCTATTAGTTATTAGAGATAGATTGATGCATTTGGGTAGTTTTCTAGGTCAAGGATTACTAAATACAAACAGATCTAAAGGTCACATAATACGTTTTCTTTTTTCTATTTAACTTATTAATGAATAAAGAAAAATGTAATAATAAGTACGTCATTTTGTCACGTCTTTTTATGACGTCACAGTGTGCTCTTTCTTATAAATTCCATGGTGATTTCGTGTTTTGACATTTAGTAAAGTTACTGATTTGACCAGCTGGGAAGTACTATATACAGCTATTAGTTATTGAACAGAATTGGTCCACCTAATCTCGGATACATCAGCCATTTCTGACATTCGTGCCGTTATCAGCCCGTCGACTAGAATAGTTTATCATAAGAAGCAGGTAAGTCATACAACCATTATTTTACCGTTTGCCACCTTATGCGTAAGTGCGAACAAGACAGACAGTCCACGCGTTCTCACCAGGCCGTTTAAGACTAATGTAAGACCCAGAGGGGATGAGATCGGCGCTCGATACGAATTGGTGCGGGGCGGAATCTTACCGACCTTTACGTAGTTTTATTCTTTATTCTATTGTAACAAGGTAAAAAAAACACTTACATATTTCAACATCCTTATCGACGTCTCTGGCAATGATAGTCCCGATGGGATACAGCCTGATCGTCTCATTGATAACCGCTTCAGTATACGTCATTCGACACAAGTCATCTTTCGTGACATCCCTGTCGGAATCTTCGAATATTTTCGACATTTCCTCGTACACCTTCTCTTGCACTTTCGGATACGAGCCGAGAGTAAGGAATATGTATTGGAGAACCAAAGCCGATGTATCTTGACCTGCTACTAACATTGTGTCGACTTCCTCGCGAATGTCTTTGTCGTTGAAAGCACCTTTTGTGGCTGTAAGTTCCAAGATTAGTTGGAGGAATGGTTTGAATCGCTTTCCTGGAATAAATTACAGTTTCTTTACTGGAAGTGCTTGGAACCTAATACGTGACTCAAAACTGGTGCTGATGTTAGACACCAAATTTTTTTTTCTTAATTTAACACTGATGCTAATTCTAGAATACGCCATCTAATTTTATTTTGTAATACCTGTCATTTTCTTAACTGCTGCAAAGATAGGGACGGGTGTAACGTAAATAAAATTAGATAGTGTTTACAATAGGAATAGCACCTGTTCTAAAAACTAACGTCGTCTTTTTCCCTCACTTGTCGTAAGAGAAGGACGCCATCAGTTTTAGAGCTGTCAAACTAAAATTAAGTTTGTGTCTGCTGGAATCGATGTCATTATCTACCTTACCTATCCACTTATCGATATGTCGTGAGCCAATCGGTGAACTGAGGGGTCAAAAAGGCTACATTTAAGTAATTTACTCATCTAAGAAATCAATATTTATAATTCGACATTTGTTGATTCATTATTGCTCTTTGGATGAACTCCTTTAATGTGGGCTGTGGCCTTTTTAGTCCCTTAGCTAATTCTAATTATTATCAACTTAATTAAATGAAAATATCCATCACAAGTAAATATTATTATGTCAAACGTAATCCTTTGAACGATATGGCGGGTATTCAACAGACAAATCACGAAATGTCGGCACAATTTGATAGTTTTTTTTTTTAATTCTTAAATACGTAGGCTATTTGTTTGCTAGGGTTATTAATTTGCACACTAGATTGACAATAAATTATTTTTAATATTGTATATAATTATGTTAATTTTAATATTGTATATAATTTGCACACTAGATTGACAATAAATTATTTTATTTAATATTGTATATATGATGCACGCCCGATTGGGTTAAATTGTACCTAAGAACTGTATTTTTTCTTTTTGTAATGTAACTATGACATCTTTTTTTTTTGGACTGTACAATTGCAATAAAACACTTTTTTGACATCGTGATCTGCCTAGGCAAATCGTTACGACAGATATAATAGGGTATTTGCTTTTATATTGTTTTACTTAAGTAAGCTTTTTAATATGTTTCGTAACAAATAGTTACCTGTGTCATCATTGTTGTTGTTTTGGCTATCGTGAAGAAATTGTAATTTTCTTTTCTCGATAATCTGTAAAGTTAACAAAATTAAATAATACGATTAGGTACAATGGTGCTGATTCCGTACATACCATACCATTTTATTTTAACTTATACCTGTCATTTTCTTATCCGCTGAAAAGGAATGAGACGGGAAATCGACAGGCTTAAAATTAATGGGACACACGTCAATTTTAGGCACAAATCTATAAAGAACCTTCTAAAAATTTTACATTGGTCAATACCCCGACAGAATTAAGTTGACAGAACATGTCAAACTGTTGGCATACCAGCGAGAGACATATTTGATTAGCCCAGGCCCTTCATTCATTTTAAAATTAACATTTGTCAATCATCTGTCTCCGAAATGACAGTTACCTATAAGTAACTGAAAATAAAATTAAGTGTCTGCAGGAATCGGGGCTTTTACCTATCCATCGATAGCTCTCTGAGATAGATAAGTACGGTCACGAGCATTAATATGTATACACTTTGGTACCATGTCAGATTAACTTTTTTACAAATTGAACTGTAAGTCTCACTAAATGTCAAATATGTTAGTGCGACAGAGTTCTAAAGTGGACCGGTACATTATATTGCTCATGACTGTACTTTGTCAAAACTAGTAGGTACTAGTAAAATTGTTTGTAATGAGGCACTTTGAGGGCTACGTTCCTCAAAAACAATATAGATGGCGCTGTACAGATTTTCCTTAGTTAACCTTCTAATCTCATGGATAATAAATATAATGCATCTTTTATCTTTGTTTTTGGGTATAAATGATGACCCTTTTTATTACGCCCAGGCACAATTACATCTTCCACCCATTATTATTCTGATCAAAATAAAGAGAAGCAATATGCATGCTTGCATGTCATAGCATCTAATATTAGATAAAGCTACTAACATCTAGAATAAGTTTACTAACACATATGAGACATGTTTCGTGAAATAAATAAATTATTATTATATTTTATTAATATAGGTTGGTAGCAACATAATTCTATATATAGGTGGTGGTGTGGTAGGCGGTAAGGTGGCGGTGGTGATGGTGGAGTTGGTACAGAGAGGAAGCAGAGGGGCGACTACTACGTTATCGGCACCAGCCGGGTCTGCATGACAACCGCGCCGCACGCGACGCGACTCATAATGAGCGCTCCGACCAATAGCCGTTTGACGTCCATCTACGTAGATAGCATTCGTATCGGTTATTGGTCCAAGCGCTCGACATAACTCGCGCCGGCAGGTACCGTGATCGGCACACGCAAATAACTGCTCGGACCTTTTTCCCCTAGCAGACTATTGAAATCCAAACTTACATCACTAGAAGTATTATGCAGCACTTTGATGAGTTTATCCTCTTCTCTCTTCATAGAAGTCCAGTTGTAAATGAAGTCGAAGTGTAGCAAGGAGTTAAGGAACCGACGGATGATAATGCCGAGCAACTTGTGACATGCCTCGTTGAACTGCTGGTCTATTGACGTCTCCCCATCTGGTGATATGCCGAATGCTGTTTCTGTATGGTAAAAAAGTTTGTATGAAATAAAGAAACTGAAACTCAAAATTATTTTTATTCAGTCGACAAAATAGTTACACTTTGAATGCCAATTTTTACATAAATATTTTTTTGTCGCAGGTTTTTTGTGAGGAGCTCGGTGGCGCAGCGGTAAACGTGCTCGGTCTGCGATTGTTGAAGTTAAGCAACTTGGGTGACCACAAAAAAAAAGTTTTCATCTCGAGCTCCTCCGTGCTTCGGAAGGCACGTTAAGCCGTTGGTCCCGGCTGCATTAGCAGTCGTTAATAACCATCAATCCGCACTGGGCCCGCGTGATGGTTTAAGGCCCGATCTCCCTATCCATCCATAGGGAAGGCCCGTGCCCCAGCAGTGGGGACGTTAATGGGCTGATGATGACTGCTGCTTGACACAACTGGTAAAGCCGAGGAAAAGTAGCTGCAAGAAAAACCTCGGCACAGGGCCCTAAATAGACTACTTATACACCTACGTCTGACCGCTGGGCACAGAGCTCACCTCAAACAGTTGAATGGAGCATGCTCCAATGTACCGAAAATAAGTAGATATCTCGAAGTTAATGTCTGAGAACATCTGGTTAAAGACCTTTTTGAATTTACACTTTGACCTCCTTACCAATAAAAAAGAAACCAGCTGTGAACGTGTTTATAAAAAAGTACTTGACAGCCATGCAAAGTTCAATCGAATTATTTAATAGTTGGATTCAATTTCGCGAAAAGCGAAAATAGCTATACACACGTTATTGGTAAACTAAAGTAGGTATTTTATGGTACTTACCATAAATAGTCTCAAGGAAGGTAAACCCTATGATTGCACCAGCATCAAATTCCTTCCCCTCAGCGTAAACAGCTAGCCCATCAGATAACTTCCTGGCTTGTTTATTGAATACTCCTTGGAAGGTGTTTAGGACTTGAGGACTGAAAGCTGGGTTCAGCAGCCGACGATGGTGGAGCCAGGTCGGCACTGGAATTTGAAGTCAGTTTTGTCAAGAAGTCACTATACTTAGTCCGTGTAGTAGTCGTGAACGCAAAAATATCCTAGAATCCTTTGTCTTTTTGCAAATACGCGAGATCTCGCCAAATTTTTTGGGATCAATCCCGGAGCATAATATGACGAGTTCCCATTCGAAATTAACGGGATTAGGCGAATCTCCTTGAGTTATATCTTTTGTTTTTATATCCTAACTTTACACTTTTTTTATGAACTAGACGGGAATTTTCGGAATCCCGCGGGATTGAAAATATCAATCTCGAATTTGCTATCTCGCTTCGGGATTGCATTCCCTAGTGACAAGTAAGTTCTAACAGGATACTTGCCGAAAAACATAATATTGTAGGATATTTTTCCGTTTACGGTACTGATACTCACTGAAAGATCCACCCCGAGCAAATAGTACTTAACAGCTTTTTTGCGTTGTTGTGGTATTATTTGCTTCTTTTTCTGTGTACAGTGTTCGTTAATCTTTTTCTTTCTTTTTCTTTATAAGTTAAACTTACTTACTTTTCGCAGTAAACAGCCCATTCCCCACCCAAGAGCCGAGGAAGTCATAAATGTAGTTCTTCCCCAAACACGCATTCAATACCGTTACTGCGTCCTTTGGTTTTGTTATTACTGTAAATAAATAAAAATATACGATTACAAAAATACTTACCTACTTAGTTGCACTTCTCGACAGCTATGAAAAAAAAAAACACACACAGATTAAAATTTTGTGCGCCGCAAGGCAAACATGAAGAACTTATAATGTGAACACTGTCATCTGTATTTATATTACTCATGTTTAAGCAAATAAATTATCTTTATCTTTATCTTTATGTTTCAGTCCCATGGTAATAGGGGGCGAATCAGGTTAGGTAAGCGTACCCTGTGATAAAACTTGTTATCGCTAGACAGATGATGAATTGCGTAATATTTTTTTTAGTGGCAAATCATCATCATCGTCATCAGCCCATCAACGTCCCCACTGCTGGGGCACGGGCCTTGCCTATGGATGGATAGGGAAGATCGGGCCTTAAACCATCACGCGGGCCCAGTGCGTAGCGACTGCTAATGCAGCCGGGACCAACGGCTTAACGTGCCTTCCGAAGCACGGAGGAGCTCGAGATGAAAACTTATTTTTTTGTGATCACCCATCCTATGACCGACCTTTGCGAAAGTTGCTTAACTTCAACAATCGCAGACCAAGCGCGTTTACCGCTGCGCCACCGAGCTCCTCAAAGAGAGGAGCGAATACTTTAAAGTTACTTACAGAAGTGCGGGCGCATATTGAACCAAGCCGATGTGATGCCATCATTGCGGTTCGCTTCATCAGATAATTCGATTATAAAGTTCAACAATTCTGGAAGAAAGAAGAGTAAGAATAAACTTTGTACTGACACAACAAAATTGTGAAGATGGTATTCTCGATTGATCGATTCGATTTCTACTTTTCCTTCTGCTTAAATAGCTACCTACGTACTAAATTCGACGTATCAAACCTAAATCAATATTTTATCTACCTATTAAATTTTTACTCCAAGGTACTAAACGACTAAACTATATTGAAAAGCCGATGTTTCTGAAAACTTTGTTCAATAATGTTATTTATTTACATTGCATGACGAATATACCTATATAATTAGAAGATACAAATGCATGGGATTAACTGTATGGGAACTGATATTAGACAGTCAAATTACTAAATTGTATAACAACATTTTTAAAGAACGTCTAGGGCCCTGCAGCTGTTTTTCCCCGGCTATACAGGTTGTGAGAAGCGGTTTTAGGCGGATGAGACGTTCGTTATGTAAAAAAATAAATGTCGTTTCAAAGTGTGACTATGTTACTTAATGAATAAAGATATTTTTGAATTTGAATATAAGTAGTCACTAAACTAGGTATGCCTGCTATGCTAAGTACCATCCTTGTAAGTTTAAGTTATGTATGTGAGACTGTTAACGAAAATTATATTAAAATAAAATTATATGACTTACCAGAGCTATCAGTACCGAAGACTTTGTGCGCATGTCCAAGCAAGGGAAGACCACCCGGAAACTCCGGAATTTTTGCCGCCAATTCCAACATCCGCCGCCGTTTCCACCACCATTGCAAATACGCGCCAAACAACAACACGAATACCACGATTACCAACATGGCGCGACTTTCAAAATACGAATGTGTTATTTATTTATTTTTTTAAATTTCCTAAATTGTTTTTTGATTAAAATTTTACGTTACTATTTATTTTTTTAATATCTCTTTTTAGAGATATGTGTTAACATTTTTTTTCTAAATGAAGAATATTTATTTCGATTCTAATCGAAATGAAGGCAAGTACCTAATTTAGTAATAAAAATAAATGTAATCTTATTCTACAAACTGACTTTTCCATATGACTGGATTGATAAATGTCTATAAAGGTTTAAATTCATTTTGATGTTTCTTTTAAATTATATAGCTTCCTATCGAAGGGCGTGACCTTACTTTAAGTATTTTAACTTGTTTAATATAAGGTAAGGTTAGGTAAACAGCGTATCACAGTGAAAGAACATTTTATCAATGAGGGACTGTCCAGATTATGTTCCCCAAAAACAATATAGATGGCGCTGTTCAAATTTAACGTGATACGCTTTCTTAGATCAATTGCTTCAATGTGGCCTTTTTGTGGGATTTGGATTTTAAATGGCATCTGGGCCTTACGACCATATGACTGCTAACCTACAATGACTATGGAATTCCATTAACACGCCGGCTCAGACCTACCTTAACCTTTTTAAGGACATCTCCGATTTGCCCAATGTACAATTAAAGAGCAAAAGCGCAGTCACTGAACCCAGTGAATTATTTGTAAACAGTGGTGAAATTATGAACCATTAGTTGTCATAATTATAAAATTTATGTTTTTGTAGGTGATTTTGGTCTATTACAGAAACAACATGTAACCAAGAGGTCTTAATTGCAACCAGTTAATTTATTACTTTGCAAGAAACTGATTGGACTTTTGCACCTTATCGTACCTACTTTAATGCGAATGCATTACCGATGACCATTCAAGTGCCAGTGGAAGCAATTCGTATTAAAATATAATACCTAAGTACTTAAATCCAGAATGTATGTCAGCCCAAACGGACGAATAAGGCTTATTAAAAAAACGGGTTTCGAGAAGGTCTCACCCTTGTCGTCTCCCAAGCTCCATAAGAAGATGTTGCTTTATGTTATCAATTAAACGAACTGAACGGTTGATACGTGTAAAAGTGTTTTTGTCTGTTGGCAAATCTAATAAATAAATACTCTTCTAACTGACGTCACTATGTGTAATTTCAGTTCTACCCTCTCCCACGTGATAAGTGGTGAAAGCCTTGAGCCCTATTGCCATCTTTCCTTCTAAATCATTTCTTCTCCTTTCTTTTCTTCTTCTTTTTTCTTTTTTTTTTCCTTCTTTAGAAGGACGTACATTAGCCAAATCTGTCCTTAGAAAAGGTCTAGTACGATCCACTCTGAACCAGCGTGTAAAAATAATTAGACTCTGCTTACCCTGATGGAAAGTAGGCGTGATTTTATCTATGCATGTGTACGTAAATGTCTGGATAATGTATGGAAATATCATGTGTTATTTTAATGTGAGTTTAGCCTTCCGTCTTTCGACGCTCAGTCCCGTAATGTGTTAAATCCTATAACAAAACTTAACGACGAAACCATAATGAAACAAGGTAATAGTATACATTAAGTATTCATTAATAATCATAATTCATTAATTTAAAAAATATATATCGTACAAAAACAATTGTCATCAAAATTGGTAAGAATACAAATCTAAGTATAACCTTTAAAAAAACATTGTAAAATTTACAAAACTTCGAAGGAGTTTATATTATAAAGGGGGACTTCGAAGCGACCCTGAAAATGAAAAATAGAAGTTATTTAACATAACATTTTATATCCTTTCACTTCATAGCATCACGCCTCTATTGCCAAAGAAGTAGGCAGAGGTGTACATAAACAGCCTATATACGTCCCACTGCTGGGCACAGGCCGCCCCTCAATCAACCGGAGGGGGTACCTATCGTATATACACACATACACACTCCTCGCCATTATCCGCCCATAATCCTTAAAACTACGTTATATCAATTAACTATAATAAAAACATGAATTCCAAGACATAAAAACGAATTGAGTGGTCTATAGCCTAAACCGGGATTCAAACCCGTGACTCTACATCCTGTGTAAGTCTAACTAAGCTATCACGGATTCAAGTTATATTAAGTATATAGTATTTATATTTTTGTGCTGCCCCTTAGTAGACATGCTTATTTTTTTGATAGATATAATTTTAATCTCACCCGCCAGTCACCCGAGACTAGATATACTGTAGACACAGCCGTGCCGCGTGCGCCAATATGGCTTCCGCGGCTTGTCTCGTCTGCACGTGCGCTCGGGCGTCGTTGTACCACGCCTCCGCGGCACCACGCGACGCGCCTTCTAACGCGTCGACATAGCGCACTGCCTTCGCCATGTTACCCTTTTCCACAAAGTATCTGGAACAAGCAGATATTGGGCTTGACAGTGTCAGAAGTCATCTGCGGCCGCGATTTGGGTCTGCTATCGCGCGCGGCGCGAAGTATGTTGCGGGTTGCGACCAGTAGTCGCGGTGAATGTTATCTATTTAATGTTATTATTTATTTGTATACCTATTTGTTCATTGTTTATGTAATATGACGTGTATAAAGTGTTATTTTTATCAATAAATGATGTCTAACAGCTAAACGTAGAACAGCTATTGCTCGATGTTCGAGACAAACGGCACGGGTCTGGTATCGCGCGCGGTGCGTAGTATATCGCGGGTTTCGGTCGATAACTTTTTGTTTTGTAACTTGTAACTTTTTGTTAACAAATAACCCATACGCCAGAGTTTCCAAGCGGCTCGAAGCCTCCATCTTGGCTTGGTTGGTCGTTAACGACTAGGACCTGACAAGTACCAATAGCGGGTACTGCACTGACCACAATTGAAGAAGAAAGAAGTAAGAAACAAAGTACTTATTTATTATCAGAGGACGCCACAGTAACAATACAAACACAGTAGGAAAAAAAACTTACACAAAATCACAATTATTAACAGAAACGTAAAAGGAACAGAAATTAGATGTTGACTTAAATTATTTTCTTCATAACATAACATAACAAATTCTTTATTGCCCAAACAGGAAATTACAAAACAAAAGAGAAATAGACAGAGTAGGCGGCCTTATCGTCTTTGTCTACAGCCTATATACATCGCACTGCTGAGCACATGCGTCAATTAAGTGGAGGGTATGGAGCATAGGTACTCTACTACGCTGCTCCACTGCGCTGCTCCACTGCGGGATGTGGGGAAGACTCTTAATAGACAAGAAATATCAACTTGAAATATGAAATAATTGGGACCACGACCCTGATTGTCAACAATATAAAAATACGGCCTTCAAAAAGTTACTTTCATATCAAACTTGTTCTCAAAATCTGAAGGTAGTACCACCTAGTAGTAGGTAGGTGGGTGGGGATGCCCGTTGACCTAGAATCTCGAAATTTGGCAAAGGAAGGTCACTTAATCAATATATAAGTTTACGTTTTTTGACCAAATTGGAGATGTCCTTAGAAAAGGTTTAGTACGATCTACTCTGAACCGGCGTGCGTGTATGAAGCGATTGATGAATGTGGAGGAAGCAAGAGAAGTGTGTCGGTGTCCCTAGTTTGATTAGAACATTACGAGCTGATCTTAGCTTATCTGTGCTTCGGAAGGCACATTTATACTTAGTGATGTAAGTACCTACATAGTCGTTACATGAGCCATGTCGGGGGAATTGGCGGCTCAATAATAACACTGACATCAGGGTTGCTGAGGTTAGTTATCCACACAACCCACACGATAGCAGTTAGAAGATTTACGCCGAGTTTCAGACAGAGATAGCTAGTTCTCTCTGCTCTGTCTGCCTGCAATATACCTGGCTCTTTGTAGCAAGTCGAAGGTATCCAGATGTTCAAAAGACTCTACTGGATTGTCCAACTCAGCTTGCGGGATAGTTGAGAGCTGCAAAAGGAAATATTTAATTAAGCATTGACAAACTATACAGGGTGCTAGTAACACCGTACCGAATACAGAGGGGAATGATTCACACCAGGATCCTCAGTGATATAAAGTGAAATTTTCCGTTAGAATAAATTCATGAAAATTTTTTTTTTTTTACTATTTTCATTTCTATACTTCTGCGACAGAAAATTCCACTTGATATTAACTCAGAATCAGGGTCTGAATCATTACTCAAAGGTTTCGTTACGATTTCACTAACATCCTGTATACAAATAGACTCACATACACTAAGGCCTTTTTTTAATCGTGTTGTAAATACGTATATATTATATCAAGTTATGTACTAGTAGATAATATAAGTACGTTCCCAAAAAAATAAATGTTATGGTTGTCTCTCTCTTGGGTCGGTCCCTCATATCTGAGGATCGTGGTCAGCATCAGGGTTGCGAGGACCCTTCATGCTGACTCTCTTGGGAAAATAGAAGCAGTGTCCCGTTGCCTTCTGCCCCAGACATTTTTGAAGTTATTTAAACTCCAAGGCCGCTGTTGCCTCTACGGTCGGTTGCCCGACCGGTGGTATGGTTATACCGCCATTGCTCGGTCGCCAGAGCCTCGTCCGTTATCTAGCAGGGAGCACCGCGGCGTCCAGTGGACACCGCCGCCAGCGACTCATAATGAAGCACCGACGCGCGCAGGTGAGGTTGGCAGTTGGGCCGGATATAGGTGTTCTTTCCGTTCTCCCCTTACTCCAACATACAACGTACAATGTCGTAACACGCCGTCATTGGCGACAAGATGCGCGGCGGACACTTTTTTACTTGGATTAGTACTCCATTTGTTATACGAGGTCAATGTAATTAAGCTACTTTCCAACTAGTCAAATCAGTTACTTTTTAGTAAACGTCAAAACACGAAATTACCATGGAATTTGTATGAAAAAGCACGCTGTGACGACGTAGAGACACGTGATAAAATATCGGGCTCATGTTACGTTTTTCTTTATTAAAATTAATAAATTAGTTAAGTAACTAGGTACAAAAAGAATGTCTTCTGTCAGTTTTAGACGTGTCTAATTTAGTAATTAAAATTCCATTTTTTTTTTAACGTTGGGAAATGCATTACGCATACCACGCCGCCCGGGGGGGGGGGGGGGACGTGGTTATGTGGGACTCCCCGGGTGTCGCCACCCGGTATACCCACTAAAACCCAACGGTGTTCCTCCTTGCCGCCCTGTGACGGGGATACGGGAACGCAATTGCACACAACCGCGTCCCCGCCGTAATTAAAATTCCATAAATTATCTTTGAACAAGCCTATTATAAACTTATGTTAAACTTACTTATAATTTTACGTAAGTATAACCCGCTGTTTTTTTTTATACAAAATTACGTATATAGTTGTTTTATTATCTTAATCAGCCTGTGCCTTTGGCTCGCCAGACCCGGCGTGCAAGGTCAGTTTGGCTACGAATGAATAGACTAGTTTCCAACTAGTCAAATCAGTAACATTTTACTAAAAGTCAAAACACGTAAATATTATGGAATTTGTATGAAAAAGCACACTGTGACGTCATCGAAAAACGTGATAAAAATGTCGGACTTATTATTACGTTTTTCTTGACTAAAATTCAAAAATAAGTTAAATAGAAAAAGAAATGCTTTTCATTACTTTTAGATCTGACTTAATTAGTGATCAGAATTTCATAATTTATCTTGAACCTAGTACACAATTGCTTTGATGTGGTGTTTTTAGACCCGCAGATTTTAAGACATGTCTGGTTAATGGTGATAATAAGCAGGTAAGTAGTAGAAAAATGTTACCCTCATGAAGAGAAACATGGACTGCAGCCAAGAGAACGCGTACACGGGTAGCGCTGAGCCCTCTTTCTCCACCATCGAGACACTCATAGCAACACCCTCCATCTGCGAACAAATCACCAATGTCACTTTCACTCGGCTATACAGGTTGTATGAAGCTGCAGTAGTTTTAGGTGGATGAGACGTTCGTTTCATCTTCCGATTTTTGCAAAACAAAATGTAGTTGGAACATAAGGAATACTGAACTATTTCTTAATAATAATTAACGCTATTTATAAAAATAATCTGAAATGAAACTTCGATTTAGTCGAATGATAAAATACAATACAAATAAGAATACTTTTTTTATGTGTATTTATATGAAGTCAAGCTGATATTTGTCTTGAAAATAATATAATGTAAGTAAAGGTAAATTACCGATTTATAATTTTTCCGGAGAGTGCTCTCTGGCGTAACTCCATGACCCCAAACGTCTTCAGGGATAGACTCCAAAACTGTCCGCACTAACTTGTCACCGTCGGCTATAAAAAATATTATAATTTACTTTGAGGAAAACTTACAGCCAAAATGGCTGAAGAAATGTATATACCTTATTGATTGATTGTGCTTCTCTTGTCACTTTTGTAATTGTTTTTAGTGTTGTGTTTATATGTGCAATAAAGCGTTTTTGTATTGTATTGTATACCTAAATTTTTTTAAAATAATTAGCAGATATTAACTAGGGGCTAAATATATAATTACAAGTCTCCATCTAATAGTGGTTAAGTTACCCTTTAACAGTCATAAAATAATAAAGTCATAAAGAAGCAAGTAAGTAAATTATACATAATTGAACGTTCCCAAACTAGGGCTTATCACAAACTATACTAACACATAACATAATTTTAGAATATTTATACATACATAAACATAAACTCACGCCCGTAATCCCAAATGGGGTGGGCAGAGCCACAAGTAATCAAAGACAACTTGCAGCCACTGTTGATACGAAGTCCTAAGATGGATATGATGAACCTTATGGTGATAAGGGATCAGCCTATCGCCCATAACATTAGTCCATCATGTTAGAGGACGCAATCCCTCTGTCGGTTTTTACGACATGCCCGGGAAGACAAGCAGCTGAACGTGTTCTATGTTTTTTATTTGCTCCCAGAACAGCATAGAAGCATATTTATATTTATATTTTATTTTAAAGCAATTTTGTTATTTATCTTTATTATTTTTTATCTTTTATTATTGTATTGTATTATTTAAATATTTATCTGTTTGTAACTCGATGGATCTTGTGTCTGAAATAAATGTCTATTATTATTATTATAACTAGGGCAGTCAAAAATAATGTTTTCGCTATTTTTCAGTTTCTCAATGTGGCAATATCAACAGATAGACTCGCGCTACTAATCCTTTTCGAAAATCACTAGGAGCCACAAACCTTCTCCAGTGTTTTCGGCGAGTGTCATCAACTCCCTCTCAACATTGACGTATCTGTTGGCCTTCCTTGTAGCTCGGAGGAGGGACGAACCAGCCGCGTACAACAACTGGGCACGCTTAGACTCGCGTTCCGCTTTCAATCGCTCTGTATGAACACCATAATATATTATCATCATCATCATCAGCCCATTAACGTCCCCACTGCTGGGGCACGGGCCTTTCCTATGGATGGATAGGGAGATCGGGCCTTAAACCATCACGCGGGCCCAGTGCGGATTGATGGTTAGTAACGACTGCTAATGCAGCCGGGACCAACAGCTTAGCGTGCCTTCCGAAGCGCGGAGGAGCTTCAGACGAAAACTTTTTTTTTGTGGTCACCCATCCTATGACCGGCCTTTGCGAAAGTTGCTTAACTTCAACAATCGCAGACCGAGCGCGTTTACCGCGGCGCCACCGAACTCCTCAAATAATATATTATACCTCTTTAAAAATAGATTGATTAGAATGACAGCTCTCAGAACAATATCTTTATCCGACTGCGGCGAAGCAAAAAGGAGAATTATGTGTTTGACCGCTATGTATGCATGTACATCTGTTCCCTTCTGAACCACTTATCAGAATTTATCAAATGAGGTGTCGCTCGCAGCGTCATAAGCGTGTGGTCGTTATAGGCTATAACTTGTTATAGCTATAGGCGTTGACGTCACGCTAAATTCAATGTAGCGCCCTCTAGAGGAAACAAACTGAAGAAGAAGAAAATCCTGATATCTCTTTCGCACTGGCTGTATACTATCTTTCTGTCAAACTGTCATTCCAAACGAGTTATTTTGGGTAGGGTAAAGGCCCCTTAGACGCCGATTAAGGAGACGCGTCGCGCGATAAATTGCTCAAACTTTAATTTATATATCTCATAAATTATTTATTACCATTAAGTTTTGCTTCCACTATCATTAAGCGTTGTTGCATTTCCCTAAGTTGCATATCGAATATCTTCTTCTGAGCTGCAACCGCTTCTTCCACTTTCTTTTTTAATTTTATTGTCGTCTGAAAAATAAAGCATTGAATATATCTAATGAAAGCAGATAATATAAACTAAGATTAGTGATTATCTAGAATATTTAACAATATTTTGGGTGAATGTCAAAATTTCAAATTTGGTGGCGAAATTTCATATTATTTTTTCGTGAAAAATTGGGTTCCGACGTGAAAAAGATCCAAAAGGATCCTTTTTCATGTCGGAACCGAAAAAATTGTATGAAAGTTCGCCACCAAACTTGGCACATTTTGATATTCACCCTTTTAGGTTTATTTTTAAAAGAACGTCTTTTGACCAACCGGAGGGGGTATGGAGCATACTCCACCACGCTGCTCCACTGCGGGTTGGTGGAGGTGTTTTTACGGCTAATAGCCGGGACCAACGGCTTAACGTGCCTTCCAAAGCACGGAATCATCTTACTTTTTCGGACAATCAGGTGATTCAAGCCTGAAAAGTCCTTACCAAACAAAGGACAGTCTCACAAAGTGATTTCGACAATGTCCCCATCGGGAATCGAACCCGGACCTCCAGATCTTGAGGCTAACGCTCTAACCACTAGACCACGGAGGCTGTTGCACTTGGTATTAACTTATAATTAAGAGCTGAATTCACCAAAGTTTTCGTTACGATGTCACTAACACCCTATATATTATAAATGAACCAACCTCCCTCTCCTTTATCTCCAGCATCCTAGCCAACGCACTCTCGTGTCTCTCTCGTTGTTTTCTCAGCTGTTCCTTCAATTCCGCATCGTGGTCTGCTCTCAATTCGGCGTACTGTATTCAAAGTAAACTATATAAGAAGTGTCAGAACGGAATTTATCGGCAGGTCTCTGATACCGACCCCGCCGGCGCACGACGATTTCCCTCAGTCAGCTCTTATCGCTATCGACCCACTAGAGTCGATTCATTCTTTCAAATATGTTTCCTCTCAGACGACGCCCTGAGCCGAGGTTCGCGCCTAATTAGGCACCCTCAGGCCTGTTGTCTTAAACATTGTACCGGGTGAGAGCCCTCAACGCTCCCCATTTGTCCAGGCAAGTACCTAATGCCATCTGCGGCAAATCTACAATAAGTTACGTCAAAAAAAGGAATTCTATCTCGACTGATACATCACTATGCTAATGTACGTCACAACATTGGCTTCTGTACTTTGACAAATCTAACTCGTACTGAATAGAGTAGAATAGAAATTCTTTATTATAAAAGGACGCCACACACAAAGACAACTCAATGTCATCACTTAAAAATGTTCACAAAACAATTACAAAAAGCATAGAGGATGTTCAAAAGAATTATCATAAGGTGGTGGTGGACGTCCTGAGATAAAAGGGCCTCACTCAGCACAAGTCGCGGCGTAAAACACGACGCTGGTATTATGTGGACCCTGCTGGGTGAGGCACGGACGTCGCGTTCCATAAATATACTGTACTGCGCATTGAAGCTACTGTGAAATGATAATATTAAAAAAGGTCTTCTATACAGGGATTTGCCATTGATTGATTTGATTTGGGAACATTCCCAGCAGTAAAAAGACGGAAAACTTATTTATATTTAAATAGAGCGTTATTACCTAATCTTTAGACAGATAAAGCCAGAGTATAAGAAAGAATAAAATTAAAAAGAAAAGCAGCCATTTGTTTCGTTCGCCGCGTAATTCTCACTTCCGTTCCCGCCTTTTCTGTTTACTTACTTTTTAAATTAATAATTAATTAGTTCTATACTACGAATATTATTTATTCGTAGGTTCTATAACATTTCGATTTATAAATAATTTATATTAAGTAATTCTATTTAATAGTATTTTAAATCATTAAAATACTTTTAAATTATAGGCCCATTTGTTTGGACGATAAAGTGTCGGTAAATTCCATCGTATTCCCACTTTGGACACATAACCGGAACGGTTCTGTGTAATAGTTTTTACTATTCCGATTTGGCCCATGGATTTCGTACTATCTAATAATGGTAAGTAGATACTAAATCAAGTCATGCTATGTACCTAAACATACTTACATACAATAAACGGGTAAGCAGAGACTATGGAATTCCACATGCTTCGATCCTGACACACTTCACTTGCTTCCTCCAAATTCATCAATGCAAATTTTAATACCTGCAACTATTTTTTATTTCTACTCACCATCGAATTGTACTCTCTATCCAGTTCACCTAAGGCCTTCTTGAATTCAGCCATAACTTTCTGGTCTCTTTCTTTAGGTGGTAGATCAATCACTGTTGGTGAAATTATCATTAAAAATGTTATATATATTAAAGCAGGTGTAACAATTAACATACAAAAGATACATACATACATAAACAGACTATATACGTCCCACTGCTGAGCACAGACCTCTCCCAATCAACCGGAGGGGGTATGGAGCATACTCCACCACGCTGCTCCACTGCGGGTTGGTGGAGGTGTTTTTACGGCTAATAGCCGGGACCAACGGCTTAACGTGCCTTCCGAAGCACGGAGGAGCTCGAGATGAAATCTTTTTTTTGTGGTCACCCGTCCTATGACCGGCCTTTGCGAAAGTTGCTTAACTTCAACAATCGCAGACCGAGCGTGTTTACCGCTGCGCCACCGTGCTCCTCTATACGTAGTATTATTCCATAGAATAAGGAAGGTTTACTGTTATGACGTAGTAACTATTATATAATCTATGCATATGATCTGTACTTACTTCTCTTCCTGTAGTGAAGTCAGACCGAAAACGAAACTGGAATATCCCATACCCCTCTCCATACCCCTTCCGGTTGATTGTATACTATAGGCTGTTTATGTTATGTTTATGAGTTAAAGCGAACGCGTGGGATTTTATAAATCATTGTAGTAAATCCATATGCAACGTCGCGCACCTATCATACAAGTATTTAGCCGCAAAATGCTTCGGCGCGTACGGCTCCTGTCGCGCGTTCACCTTTTAGCAGAAAGAATAAAAATAATACATACATGCAACAGCTCTATTGACCCTCTCTGTCATTGCCGCGTCGGACGCCTTCACTATAGGTCTCAAATATTCAACCTAAAAGAATGAATCCATGAATGAATGAATGAATGAATTGTAGAGCACTGAGAGCGTTGGGGTCAGGATCTGGAGATACGGGTTCGATTGCTGATGGGAGGGGGCATTGTCGAAATCACTTTGCGAGAGTGGCCTTCGGTAAGGACATTGCAGGCTTAAATCACCTGATTGTCCGAAATAGTAAGATGATTTCATACTATTTATTTCAGTATATAGTCGTTGATATACCTCGTGGGGGCCTTTGGCGGCGCAACAGTAATCCTCACATCAGCGTTGAAGAAGTAGGTCATTGATCTCACAACCAGTGGGTTTCCTTTTACCGCCAATCATTTTAAATTTCGAAATTCTCTTTCTTTGTCTGGACTCCAGGTCTCCACCTCCACCCGTCGTACCGTAGTGTTTCCATAAGATTAATTTGAAGGATTGACTTATGATGGTTTCGCGTCGCGCCTCTTAAACCTTACTATTTATGGCACAAGGCT
This sequence comes from Pectinophora gossypiella, assembly GCF_024362695.1. Lineage (NCBI taxonomy): Eukaryota > Metazoa > Arthropoda > Insecta > Lepidoptera > Gelechiidae > Pectinophora > Pectinophora gossypiella. Next base: position 3,285,327 of record NC_065425.1, on the reverse strand, counting down.
CAAAACGTCGATAAATCACGCGTTTCATAATAGGCTGTTTGGCCGGTTTGGCACTCGCTCTAGCGGGCACTGCTTTAACCAATAGATACTCACATATTTCTTACTGGTGATGAGGAGGAAGTCGGCGTCTCCAGTGATCTCCGGGGTGTTGCTGTAGTAGTCCAGCTCTGGGTACATGCTCGTGGTCTGACTCATGTATACCTCCAGCAGACTTTCCACCTGGTTCATATAGTTATGCTTTAGTTTTGAAAAAGAAAATAGTTATTTTCTATCTTTCATGATAAAAAGAATCCAATGTGTTACCTAACGCGTAAGTACGAGCGAGACACAGTCCGTGCACTGTCCCCCTTACTCCTTAGCGGCTTATGGCCATTTAAAACTAAAGAAAGACCCAGAGGGGGTGAGGTCGTCGCTCGATACGAATTGGTGCGGGGCGAAGAAGTACCGATCTTTAAACAGTATTATTCTTTATTTTATTTTATGAGTATCTTTCCATCTGGCTCTCGCCGAAATCAACTATACAATCAGATGCCTCTGTAAAACCCAGACCCGTCAAATCTTCAAGTTCGGTAAGCGGATTACATGAAAACGAGGAATGGGCAGCGCTGAGGGCTTGCTACGACTACTGGAATAAACAAGGCAAACCCTCACAATCTGCCATTGTTGATCAACGGCGGTAGACTTCTGGTTTTCTTGCTCGTATTCTATGCGCATCCTCTGGATCCTGTCTTGGTAATCCTGCAGCATGTCCCTGGTGATCTGCAGCCGTTCCTCCGACGCTTGGCAGCCACACTCGATGTAACGGGTCAGATCCTCTGTATAAGAAGATTAATTTGCAAGTATTGGAATCACCTGGTTCCGTATGTAAGATGGTTCCGTACCTCGCATGTCAGGCACATTTAAGGTCATAGTCATAGCCAACTTACACGATTCTGCTATCACTCGACTAATATTGACAAAAGTTTAAAGTGACAAAGTTTATATTGACAAAATAAATTAGCAAGACAGGTCGGTATCAGCAAGTTTCCTGTCATCAGACTGCTTGGTAATTGACCACCAGCAGTCGTTTTAGTTTCGGGGTGTGTTGAGTGGAACCGGTGTTGGAGCCAGAGTCCTGTGTGGGCATAACATGAAACCGTACAGTAGTAGTCTTTAGAAAACCACATCAAATATAATAAAATTGACACCAGGGTTGATGAGGTCGGTCGTCGATTTTACGGGCTCTATGATTACCAGACCAGTACTTAGATAAGAGCTTCGGGGTCACGATTTGCCACTTTCTGGAGCTCACGGGTGCGATTTCCAGTGACAAAAATTGCCCCCTAGTTCGGTTAAGATATTACTAATTGCATCAGTTATTCGTAAAGATAACTGTGTGCTGCTTTAAATATAGTATTCGTTAAAAACATGACAAGATGAAGACGAACTATCTAATAGCAGAAAATGACCTTACTTAGCTGAGCGATGGGATCAGTGGTGTTATTCAGAGACTTCTTGACCAGGTCCTTTCTATCCTCCATCTCAGCACGAAGCTTCTTCAGACTCTTGACGCAGAACTTACTCATGTTGCTTTTAACCAACTGAAAACAGAGTAGATACAGTGCATCTACTATTACTATACATAAGAACTCTGTATGTCTGTTACCTATTGACACGCCTAAATCTCTGAACCGATAGAGATGAAAATTATTGGTATGAGAAGCAAGACCTTCCTAAGATATGAGATAGTTTTCACCCCTTTCACCCCCCAGTCCAGCATAGAAGCTCGACCTACCTTATTGTAATAGATGCAGGCGTCCCTAGCAGTCAAATAGTTATTGATGATACTGTCTCCCAAGTCTTTGAGGCATTCTTCCAGCTCGCAGATATCCTTGGTGATGACTGGCGGAGGTAGCACATCGCACGGGGAGTCTTCTTCAGTTAGATCGTCTTCGTCTTCTATACAAACAGCAGTAAACATGTTTTAACATAATGTATATGTGTGTCGTAGATTTTACCTGAATAAACTTTTTTTTTTTTTTTTAAACTTTAGTTTATCTCCTCTTTCGGAGGGTATTTGCCAGAGACACGGGTCGCAGACCAAGTGCCACTGGAAGGAGGGTACAATAATTAAGTATCTGTGCCTTCAGTCATGATTTCAGTGTCGGAGGATAGGAATTTGCGTACTATCCGACAGGTGTTAAGGATGGCTGCTTTCTGCATGATGACATACGTGTTGGCAGGAAGACCTAGCATTTTCAGACTGTGGTGTAGGTGCTTGGGAATCACCCCCGTGGTGGAGAGTACCAAGGGTACAATATATACCTTTTGTAAATTCCAGATTCTGAGAACTTCTTCCTTTAATTCAGTGTATTTTATTATTACTATTATTTTTTACGAAGCTTATATAAATAGTGGAGTTGGAAGAGGAAGACTTAGGCCACCAAACCGCGATCAAATTCAGGATATTTCAAAGAATGGTCGTAGAAAATAAGTAGGTAGGTTATATTCTAAACCGGCGAGCATGTAAGGAAGTTTGGAGAGTCGAAGAAGTGAAATCATCTGGGGGGTTAGTAAGGCCACATCGAAGCAATTAATCTAAAACAGCAATATTGCTTTTTAACATTTGTTAGCATTGCGCACTTACTTTTATACGCGCAAAGGTCAAATTTTTTCGTTCATTTTTTCGTTCGTTCGTTCATTCAGACGAATTGCTTCGATGAATCCACTTGAAATAAGATTCATAATTTACGGTTCCGTAAAACTCGGAATCAAGTCATCGAATCGACACGTACTTACCATCGTCCTCGTCATCTTCGTCATCATCATCACCTCCTTCACCTTCATCGGCTTCAGCGGTGCTGGCAGAGTCAGCTGGCGACAAAACGACGTGCCTATAGCCTAGAGTTGTCACATATCTACCTAAACTCCAGAACCTTGTTACCTTTTCATACTTCACATTCGCTAAGGTTTTGATTCAATTTGTCAAAATAATGTTGGTTCTAAACTTCTAAGCTTATTTAGATATGACGACCGCGCCGACGCCCGGCTAACACGTTTTTTTTTTCTGGACAATCGTCGTGTCATTTAAAATCATTGGTTTAGGCTATTAATACTTGCTGCTAATCGTTAAGCTGAGCCAAAGACTTTAGGTGGCTTGAAAACTCGTGGAAATGGGTTGGCTACAAGTCCAAATACTTCCGAGTATGCTCCATACACTCTTCGGTTAATAGAGAGGAAGCCTGTGCCCGTGGAATGTATTTAGGCTCTTTAAGTTGATAAAAGCATAAACGAGGAAAGTTATGAGTATGAATTTGGATCGTTAAAGGCTACGAATAAATAATAGTTAAAGTGGTAGGGGACGACCCTGAGAAGGTGTGGATGTATGTGTCTGAAAGGTGTGAGTACTGAAATGACTGACAGAAATGAATGGAAGAGGAATACCCTTAGGTTTATGTAACGTAAGTACATAATTATATTATTATAATATTTGTAAGTGTGTAAACCTACTTATACATCATCATCATCAGCCGTACGACGCCCACTGCTGGACATAGGCCTCCCCCAAGGATCTCCACGACGATTGGTCTTGCGCTGCCCGCATCCAGCGGCTTCCCGCGACCTTCACCAGATCTTCGGTCCACCTTGTAGCGGGCCTACCCACTGAGCGTCGTCCGACACGTGGTCGCCATTCTAGAACCTTTCCGCCCCATCGGCCATCGGTTCTCTTCGCTATGTGTCCTGCCCACTGCCACTTCAGCTTTGCAATTCTCCGAGCTATGTCGGTGACTTTAGTTCTCCTGCGGATCTCCTCATTTCTGATTCGATCGAGCAGGGAAATACAGGGAAGTACTTATACATACGTTTCTTATATTACTTATTCTTTCTCACCATGCGGGGTTGGCTGGAATAGTCTCTATCAGAGACAAGCCCATCTCTGGTACCTATTTTGTTGTCCTTGTTAATTTTAGTAATGTGTGTACAATAAAAGAGTTTATGAGAAATGTTGACTAACTTATAGCCAAACCCGGGCCTTCAAGCGAGCACTCTCGAGGCCCCTCCTCCATGAGGCTCAAGAGGTACTTCTTGACACGAGCCCCGAAGAAGACTGCGTTCTCCATTATTGGATAATTCTCCTGATAAATCACCGCTATAATGTCATCGAACCACGACATATTGATGGACAGCCAGTCGCGGACTTCTGGGTTATTTCTGCAAAGATTATTTATTTGTTATCCTAAATCTGTTTGTACGAGGCGTAGTAGCTAAGTCCGAATCCAGGCACATGCTTAAACCAACAATTTTCGATTTCATATTTGGATTCAATTCGATACTATCGATAGTATTGCTTCTGTCTATTGGAAGAACAAGCGATAGGCTATAACAACCTTACAAACAAAAAATAAACCAGGGTGGGTTTAAGTATTTGACAGCCAAGCAAAATTGAATCCAATTATCATACAATTCGACTGAACTTTGCTTGGCCGTCAAACACGTAAACCCACGTTCATCCCTGGTTTATTTTTTTTATTTGTAAGGTGGTAAACTTATTACCTAAAAAAGATAAGAATAAGAATCATTTGTTGTGAAACTGTGTAAAGTACAAGGACGTAATATTACAGAAGATGTTATGCAATAGGAAATTAATTCAATAATAAAATTAAGAATTACACACTGACTGACATTAGCCAATTTAATATATTATTATTAAAATACTAATTTAAAATAATCGAGGTAAACCCGGAGAAAAGTGCAGGGATGTACTTTATAAAGGGCTATTATAACACTCCATGGTCACGCCGTCAACCGTAAGTCATCAAGATGTTTGGCAAGCCGATCCCTAGGGAGGAGCAAGTCAAATATCTCGCCGTAGGCCTTGTCTTAGACAGACGTCTAACTTTCAAGGCCCATATCAAACGTGTGCGTGATCGCTATGTTCAATTATAAATGATTTAAGTTTGTTAATTCTATTTAATAATATTTCAAAAAAATAAAATAATTTTAAATAGGCCCATTTGCATGGACGATAAAAGAGCAGGTAAATTAATAGTCCATTATATAAATTCCATCGTTTACATTGCGATACCTAAGTACTTGCAGATAATCTTGCTTCTTGTAAAATATGCGTGATCATGACACTCGGGTATTATGACAACTCACTTGGCATAAACAGCGAATGACCCGGTAAGCATAAGGAAAGCGACAGTTCCCCAGAAGTAGAAGTCATTCTTAGGCGGTGGGCAGGGCTTCGGCGGCTTAGGGCACGGATCTCGGGGCTTATCTTTCGGTTTCTTATATTGGTTGTGAACGGTGCTTCTGGATAATTGTACCACTTGCAACTCTACTGGACTCCGGCGCAGCTGTTGGGGCGATAAGACATGAACAATGGCCACGAACAGCCTCCGTGGTCTAGTGGTTAAAGCGTTAGGCTCGCGATCTGGAGGTCCGGGTTCGATTCCCGATGGGGATATTGTCGAAATCACTTTGTGAGACTGTCCTTTGTTTGGTAAGGACTTTTCAGGCTTGAATCACCTGATTGTCCGATAAAGTAAGATGATTCCGTGCTTCGGAGGGCACGTTAAGCCGTTGGTCCCGGCTATTAGCCGTAAAAACACCTCCACCAACCGGCTTTGGAGCAGCGTGGTGGAGTATGCTCCATACCCCCTCCGGTTGATTGAGGGGATGCCTGTGCCCAGCAGTGGAACGTATATAGGCTGTTTATGTAATGACCACGTGTCATCATCTCATTTATCGCATTCGAATATAAATAGTTATACGTAATACCTATATTTTACTTCACGAATAATATATTCATGTAAATACTTATAAAACTATTTATTCGTCGTTCACATTTAAATTTTGTTAGAGAACGCATAGTGAGGTACTTGAGTTTTACTGTAGGTATACCTGGGAAGATAAATTCAATGAATTCTATTTCTTTTCTTTAGCCAGAAAAGACGCCAGAAAAGATCAAGACATCTTCGTATTTGAGTATTAAGATGACTAAGTATTAATGTTCTTAAAAAAAAATCTTTTTAACACAAACTTACCAATATTGTCGATGTCCGGATCATATAAGGACTAATACGAAACATAGTAGAAATAAACTTAATTCATTTAAAACATCTCAAATAATCTTAACAAATATAAATGTTTTGACACTTCAAATTTGACGGTGGAAATAAAGACATTTCATAGAAAAATAAATCAAGAAGAGTATCTATGTCCCAGGCTCCCAGTGTTCTGGTAGGTATATTAGGATTTAATAAAAAGAGATTTCACTTACTTACAGAAAATAGCGTCTGTTACAGTGACTTTCCAGGCTACGTTCTACGTTAACGTGATAATTACCTATTTTTTCATTGCTCGGGGTACACAATCATACAAAAATATAATGTGACGTGGAACTCGGTGGCGCGGGCGCAGCGGTAAACGCGCTCGGTCTGCGATTGTTGAAGTAAAGCAACTTCCGCAATGGCCGGTCATAGGATGGGTGACCACAAAAAAAAAGTTTTAATCTCGAGCGCCTCCGTGCTTCGGAAGGCACGTTAAGCCGTTGGTCCCGGCTGCATTAGCAGTCGTTAATAACCATCAATTCGCACTGGGCCCGCGTGATGGTTTAAGGCCCGATCTCCTTATCCATCCATAGGGAAGGCCCGTGCTCCAGCAGTGGGGACGAAAGTAAGGATTTCAGAAGTATTTTTTTTGTTTTGTTGAATAGAATAAATACAGATCTAAAAGTTAATACCAATTTATACTTCATCAGACTTAACTTTGGTAAATATCCCGCTGGCTGGAGGTCGGTTATAAAACTTTGTATTTCCGTTTTTTTAACGGAACAAATTCTGTTTTCAGCATAATTCAGTAGAACAAATCCAGATCTAATTCTCTGCATCACTCTTATGTCTCCCAGACAGGGGATCCCGCTGAGTGTAGACACATAGCTGACAGGAGAGGAGGCGAGCGGTTACAAGCGGAATTGACCAATCACCGTGAAGGGAGTGATCTCTCTCGCCCGCTGTGATTGGTTGATTCCTCACTTCTCTGCGTTGCTCGTCTCCTCTTCGCTTTGATGGAAGCGTATTCTCCGATGTATGAGGACAGCCCTTTGAGACAAGATTATACAGAGTAAAACACAAAATTGAAATAAAAATCATTCTTTAATTTAAATTACATTTTACAATATTTCTTTATTTCCTATTTACATAAATAACTAAAATTAAAGAATTTCGTATCGTTCTCCATGGTGTTCTGTCACTGGCACGAATAATTTTAAACATCAACAATTCAGACACTTAAATGCAGATATTTTTGTGCAAAAAAAATACTCAATATTTTTATCCAAACAAACGGGGAATTTTCACGCTAATAATTGGGAATTTATGTATGTTCTATTTACGTCAAAAAGTTATACAATGTGCCCATTCCCATTATCTTATAAAAAAAATACACTTTTGGTGCCAAGCTTATAAAAGTCATATTATAAAGAGTGATGAGACAAATTCGAATGGCTTATTAATATAACAACAGTGTTGCACCAACAATTTATTAACTTTGACAGACCTCACGTTTCAGTGGCGCCATCTGTTGATAGCTATTGCTAACTATGATTGAAAATCGAAAACATACAAGCAAAAATTTTAACAAAAGGGAAAATAAAAGGAGAAAATAAATTGAATTAGAACTGGAATAATTAGTTGAGTTGAAAGAACATTTTAGGTTTACAAACTATTTTCGTATAGCCTATTGTTTTATAGTGGTCGCGCATCCTCTGTTTAACAAGGTTGAGGTATTAGCTATCTGTTTATCATATTTACATACAGATTTCGAAGCGACTAGCTAACAGAACAGCTTTCAAGAAACGTTTAAATTCCTGCATATACGCTAAATAGCACACATAGGTTCATTTCAATTTATTCTAGAGATTTTAGTTTCAATCTTGCTATGCTCAGTAATAAAAACCAATTTAAATCCTTTCGCTCGAAATATACGAAGTTTTCGTTTAATTTCCATACTGAAAACACTTTAGTCGATTGAACACAGATATACTAATTAATAATTAGCGCAAGTTGTGAATGTTTCCAAGTTAATGTTATAAATCGCTACTAAAACAAAAATTAAAGACTTGAAACAGAATTTTTATACTGATATTTCAAAGTTTCTTACAATAGTTACAGTCAACTCCAAAAGTTACCATTGTCAGACAAACATTCAATAATTTAAACAGACTTATATTAGTGACAGATGACAAAATTATCTTCAATATAGTTTCGTAAGTAAGCTAGTAGTTTTGACAATTTTAACGGATCTCTATGCTTTCACTGATTATTGAGGGCGAGTGACTTTCCAATCGGCGTTCCCCAAAAACACGGTAGATGGCGTTGTTAAGTTTTTTCTTCTTTTAAACTTCTAATTTCATGAATAACAGACATATGCATCGCTTATCTTTGTTTACGGGTATAATTGATGACCCTTTTTATTACACCAAGGTACAATTAAAACTTCCACCCATTATTATTTTGATCAAAATAAAGAGAAGCAATATATGTAGTCACATCATCCTATAAATAATGTGATCCAAATATCAAGCAACAATAAATTTTATATTATGCTTCTGCTTTACATTACATTTTTGAATAATTAGATAATTATCATTAATTATTTATTGTGTCCTCTAAATGACGGGCTAATGTTATGGGCGATAGGCTGATCCCTTATCACCATAAGGTTCATCATAATTCATCTTAGGACTTCGTATCAACAGTGGCTGCAAGTTGTCTTTGAGTACTTGTGGCTCTGCCCACCCCATTAGGGATTACGGGCGTGAGTTTATGTATGTATGTAGTTAATTATCACGTTAAAAGTGAACAACTCTATCTATCATGTGTTTGGGAAACGTCGATTGAAAAAGTCCCTCCTTTCCAGATGAAGTTCTTTGAAAATCACATGGCTGGCGTTGTTCAGTTTAGAATGCTGACAAAACGACTACCACGACTTCCACGCGATCACGCGTAAGCGCTGTGCGTCTCTGTTGCGCCGTGCGCGTGCCAGCCCCAACACCGCTGTGTCTGTTGATATCATTATTCTTAATCTCGTACTGAATGTTTATTTAAAACCTAAAATACTTAGTATTGTGTTACATATAAATAATGTGACGATTTTGTTATACTTATGTCAGATGGTTTTAACTTTTAAACCATGTTTTTATGTATACACGGCCTCTTTGGACCAAAGGTCTCTGGACTCAGTGTGTCTACAAATAGGAAAAGGCGCACTCATAAATAGGTAGTACATACATACATACATAAACTCACGCCCGTAATCCTTACGACATCGTATCAACAGTGGCTGCAAGTTGTCTTTGATTACTTGTGGCTCTGCCCACCCCATTAGGGATTACGGGCGTGAGTTTATGTATGTATGTATGTATGTATTCATTTTTAGGCTATGGTTTACTGGCCGTATTGGTTATGTTTCCTTTGCCTGTCGGACGGACACAATAACAAAAACAGGCTATGGTTTATAACAATACAACTTTCTAAACTGTACAACGCCATCTATGTGATTTTCAAAAAACGTAAGCTGAAAAGTCCTTCATTACCGAACTGGCAGGATAAAGGCAGGATTTGTGGTGTGATTGTTTCCAAAATCCCTTTACAGTATGGAAGACATACTGTGCCGACCTCATATAATAGAAATGATAGTTAAATATTGGTTCAGACAATATTTGGGATTGCAAGGATTGATTTAGAACATACCAACAACTTATTGAAGGTTGGTTGTATGAAGCAGCGACTGTTATCTGCCTTTCCAACCCGATGGGAAAACTAGATTAATTAGTTAGGTAACATGCCACCGAAGGGACAAATGAACTTGGGTGCATTTGTCACTTCGGTGGCACGAAAGTCAGGAGTGGCTGTGTTGGATCGATAACTGCTCATCCTTATAGAAATATGGGCGAGATCATAATGTATCTATGTATACATGCACATAATTCATCAGTTAAAAAGTCTATACATTTGTATGGGACAAAGGTAGAAGGACCATTTATGGTAGAAGGACCTCGTACTCACAATATGTTTCTAAGTGTAATCTTTGTGTTAACGAGAGTATATAAAAATTTGACTTAATCATTACATAGAAATCCGTGCAAAATTGTGTCAGCTCACGTGTATAAACTGTAAATTTATAATCAGCAAGTTCGTGCTATACCGTGCCTGTCGGTAGTTGCGCTGCGAGCGGCACAACCCTATTCTCTCTACGGCATCGGAACCAGTTTTTTTGGAACCGAAAATTTCCGGTTCGGGTAGCGGGAAAAACCGGTTTCAAAAATCATGAACCGGATTTTTGGGTTCTCTTCAAAAATCGATAAAAACAACATTACGATGCGTAGTAGCTATTTTTACACGCGCGGTACATTTTGACATATCACGTGGTCTAACAGAAAGCTTAGTGAAGTGTGGGTACTTAGTTTATTTTGCGATGGATGTACCTCCTTACTATTCCAATTGGAAATGCTACTTTGACATATTAAGTAAGCGACATGTATCGGACGCCCGCTTTCTGTGTACTATGTAAGTTATATGTTATATTCGGGATTGGGATTTTCGTAGACACGATGGGTCATATAAGTATCTTGGTAGATTAGAGGTTAGATATAGCCGGTTCTCGATGCCGTAATTCTCTATCGAGAGCGTTGTATCTGTCATTCGCACAGTGGGTTGATAAGTTATGTTTTCGTAGGTCTGGTTCAGGAGCGCAGGGCGGGCGCGGTACAGCCGGGCGGGCCGGCGGCTCACAGGTAGAGCATGCCGGAGAGCGAGGCGTGCGCCATGACGGCCTCGGCCGCCTGCCGCACCTCGAGGTGCGCGCGCGCCGCGCCCGCCCAGCACGCCGCCGCGGCGCGCGCCGCGCCCTGCAGCAGGTTCACGTAGCGCAGCGCCGCCGGCAGGTCGCCGTTGTCCATGTGGTACCTGCCAACACCATACACGGTAAGACTACGTATGCAACAGCACCCCTCCACCCCGCACCGATTCGTATCAGGTGTTGACCTCTCCGACGCCGACGATCACACTGTATCTCATCGGAACAGAACTATCATTGCCGGACGTGTTGATCAGGACGTCGAAATATGTAAGAGCTTTTATTATACTTTAACATAAGATAAAGAATAATACCTACTACGTACAGTCGGGCGCCGACTTCACGTCTGAGTTTTACTTTAGTCTAAATGACCATAAGCCGCTAAAGGAGTAAGAGGGAGCGCGGATTGTTTTTCTCGCTCGCACTTAGACGTAGGGGTAGGCGGCTTAGTATAGGCGGTACACGGTAAAGATGCAGTATCCGGGGTGTGCTTGCGGCATACAATGCACAACGATAACTGCCCGCCCAGCACCAATTCGTGTCGAGCGCCGTGCCAGATTTACCTCACCCCCTCTGGATCTCACTTTAGTCTAACTGGCCGACAGCCGCTATGGAGTTAGGAGCATGGCCTATCTGACACGCTTGCACTTGTAGCAGAGTACAAACTCTACACATACTGGCCTATCGTTCTGACCGTCATCATTTTAAATTACGAAATTCTCATTCCATTCCGCATTTCCTTTCATTTTACACTCTTTTGACTCACTGCATCCCCAACCTTCATTAAAACAACACAAGTGCATTTTACTGTTTGGGGCCATGCCCTCTAATTCTTGATTCTTTTATGAAGTGTGTATATTGTGAACTATGTATATTCCTATCCTGTTTGTGAAGTGTTTTTCATAAACTGTATATATTCCTGCTTGCTGCTTGCTTCTAATTTATCATCGTTATCACCAATCACTCCCCCACTCTGCCGGCACGTCGGGATACCATATCCTCACCACCCAGCGTGCCGCACACTTATACGTTAGGCGGACACGGTAAATACAATATGAGAATTTCACAAACGTGTGAACAAATTAAGTGACAAACCTCGCTCTGTGGATGATGTCGAAGGTGTCCAGTTTGCTGAAGTCGGTGGGCAGATTGTCGAGTTCGTCTCTCGGGATTTCAGCCAACTGTGAATAATTAATCATTTTAGAAAGGACAAATAATTAAAGTGGTCCAGATGTCCACCGTTTTGACGTAGAAATATTTTCTACCCACATTTTTAACCAAACTGGGCCCACTTAATTAGTCTTCAGTCCCTGGATATCATATTACATCCAGATGCTGATCAAAGGAACTCTATTAAAACCACGCAACCTTATCGAGGTTCGGCTCGTTTCAGGGGTTTACAGCCTAACGCGTGCTTACCTTCTGGAAGAGGAGTTTGGACTGCAGCCAGGAAATGAAGTACATGGGAAGGGACGCGCCCTCCCGCCCGATCAGCGCTACTTTCATCGCTGTCTGTTCCAACTGAAATCACAACATTAGCATCACGCCTGAAACCCCAAAGGAGTAGGCAGAGGTGTACGGCCACGAGCATCAATATGCACTTTGGTGCCATGTTACATGATGTTTTTGACAAGTCTCACTAAATGACAAATATATGTTAGTGCGACAAAGTCCTAAAGTGGGTACATTATATTGCTCATGACTGTACAGTGTCTATATACACGCCCACTCCACACCAGGTATGTTTAAGCCCCATGTTTAAGGCTCCATGGCCATTAATCGGGCACAAATCCTGAAACCACGTGATATAAGTGTCACATCACTAATGTAAGAGCCACGCTCTTGTCGGTATAGCATTCCTCTCCATGTTACTTTTTAGGGAAAAATAGAGCAGTGGTTTCCTCCTTGTCTTCTTCCAGCCTCTCTCTCTTCTTTTTTCTGTCTCTTTTTTTTAAGTAAGTGTCAAATAGCAATAATGCTTTTTTAGATGTATTGCTTCCCTTTACACATTCAACACAGAAGTAAAATAACTCAAGAATGTTGCTTGTTATTGGTGAAAATTTCCGTGATACCAAAACATTTTATGTCTGTTATGTTAACTACTTACCACTTCGAATCTGTCCCTGAGAGACTTCTCAGTAGAGATACCCTTGTCTCGTACTTCCGGAGGGATTCCTTTAAGTATTGTCTGCACTAGTTTGTCACCCTCGCCTGTAGAGAAATGCATAATATAATTTCGCGGCTATATCCCAATTGGGGTAGTCAGAGGCACAATTAAAGAGCAAAAGTGCAGTCACTGAGCCCAGCGAATTATTTGTAAACAGTGGTGAAATTATGAACCATTAGTTGTCATAATTATAAAATTTATGTTTTTGTATGTGTTTTTGATCTTACGAGGTTATCGTACACGCGCATCTGTGTATGTGATGTCTGACGACCATACGATTGAAGACAAAATTCAAATTCAAAAATACCTTTATTCAATACGTAACATAGTTACACTTTAAATCGCATTTTTTACGAACGAACGTCTCATCCGCCTAAAACTGCTGCAAGTCCTCACAACTTTTATATAGCTGGGGAAAAGAAGCTGCAAGAAAAACCTCGGCACAAACTAAGGGGGGTAAGGTAAACCTAGCTCAACCGCTGGTGGGGAGCGGAGAGTTGCCGTTCTATACGTAGTATTTATTATCCCTTATTTTATGTCCTTGGTGTGGTGGCTAGTAGACCGGTCAAGTAGTTAATGCCATCTGCGGCAAATCTACAATAAGTCACATCAAAAAAAAAGGTTGGCTAGTAAGGTGATACGTACCTGCCTTCTCTAAGGCGCGCAGTTCGTTGTCGATCTTGGTCTCGGAGGAGGCGCGGCGCGTGGCCGCCAGTAGCGCCTCCGCGGCCGCCCAGATGGACTGCGAGCGGCGGGCCTCCGCCTCCGCCGCCGCTCGCTCTACGGGGGGGACAGGGGGTTAAAAAGGCCACATCGAAGCAATTCATCTAAAAAAAAACAATATTGCTATTTGAGTTGTTGACATTACGCACTTTTATTTGCGCAAATGACAATTTGCAATAATGCTTTTTTTAGATGAATTGCTAATGTTATGTCAAATCGTGGACTCAATTTTTACCGGGACTACTTTAGTCTAAAGTTGAAAGTAATCGAGGTTACTTTTACGGACAATCAGGTGATTCAAGCCTGAAATGTCCACAAATGTGCACAAAGTGATTTCGACGATTTCGAATCGAACCAAGACCTCCAGATCGTTAACACAACACTAACCACTAAACCACGGAGGCCGTGAAATATTACTATAAACAGATTCACATTCGCTAAGATTTTTTTCTAAAAAAGGGTATAAGTTTGTTCTCAGAAATGAAAATATTATGGCAGTTTTAATAAAGTGCAATATCAGTTGTACAGTGCCGTTACACGCCGTCGTTAGTGGCATGATGCGCCGCGGTCATTTTTTTACAGAGATTGGCCCCGATTCCTGCAGACACCTCCTAATTTTATTTTAAGTTATACCCGTCATTTTCTTATCCGCCGAAAAGGAAAGGGACGGATGATTGTCAACAAATTAATTTTAAAACGAATGATTGACCCGGGCGATTAAAATAGGCATCTCGCTGGTATGCAATGTCTATGCTACAAACACAATAAAATCAATATTGTCATTTCATACATTTACTTACGTTTTAGGGTCTGTTCGATTGCTTTCAGCTTGCCGGCCATGGCCGCGAGTTCTTTCTTGAAGATCACTCGCTCCTTCTCCACCAACTCCGATACTTGGCGATTGAACTTGCCCATTATCTGGTGAGACAAAACACCACCGTTTTCAATTATACTTTTTAAAAGTGTTTAAGGAACTCAAAAAGCAATGAATGACGTAGTAGTTCTATAATACAATCAAATATGTGCCTGAAGTACCCCTACACTGCCACTAAATTCATCACCACTCCTCTGAACGCCTATATTCAGATTGAAACACATGTATGATTCCCGTTTCATACATACATACATACATAAACTCACGCCTATTTCCCACCAGGGTAAGCAGAGACTATAGAATTCCATTTCCTTCGATCCTGACACACTTCTCTTGCTTCCTCCACATTCATCAATCGCTTCTTAAGTCCTTCTCGGTCTTCCTCTGCCAGCCCTACCATCAACTTTCGCTTTATATACCGCTTTTGCAATTCTATTATCCTTCATCCGCTCTACGTGTTCAAACCAACCTAACATTCTCTTCTCAATCTTAGTCACTATATCGTCTTTTACACCACATCTCCGTCTTATCACACTATTTCTCACTCTTATCACTCGGCGTAACACCGCAGATGCTACGCAATATTCCCGTTTCATTCAGTTTATTTTGAGAAGAAAAAGCTTGTATAAACAAAATTAATGGTCAAACTCCTTCTGGAGGTTTGACGGACCTCCGAAGACGAGATAATAGCCCGAATACAGAAAATGTGTGTGTGACCAGCCTCGAGTGTCGTCGGCTTCGATTTGCCAGCAAAAACAAACGACGTCTTCTCAATGAATTGATAAAACAAAAATTCACATAACACGGTCATAAACTAACCCACGGCCAGCAACACGCATCACAGTTTTTTTTTTTTTTAAGAATGTTTAGAGGTTTGTGCTAAGGTATTCTTGCAGATACTTTTCTTCGGCTATACAGAAGTGAGACACTGCAATAGTTTTAGGCGGATGAGACGTTGCACCAAAAATATATTTATGTTAGAAATTGACGATTCAAAGTGTAACTATGTTACCTGATCGATAAAGATATTTTTGAGTTAAACTTTCAATTACCTCGGCCTCTTTCCTTGCCAGCCGCGTGCGCGTAATCTCCTCTTGAATCTCAAACTGCCTCGCGAGCTCTTCCTTCATCTTCTTCTTGGCTTCCGCATTGATTTCCAAAGTCTGAAAATGTAAATAAGTGTCTATACGTCTTTACCATAATGGGAAAAGAATTATTGGCGTACTACAGTGTGCCAGGATCGAAGCAAATGGATTCCATAGTAACTTTAAAATAACTCTGTTTAGTTTCTTATATTACAAATTGTATAATTCCATAAAGGATTTATGAATTATCTGTGGAAACTGTTTTGTTGTTAAGCTACTTATATGTACTTATTTAAATCTTAATTAAAACACATAATAACGGGTTCTTACCGCGTTTAAATGGGGATATGAGACTCCCGATATTTCGACACTGTTGCAAGTGCCATGATCACGGGATGACTGATGAGATTGGAGTGGAGTCATCAGTCATCCCGTGATCATGGCACTTGCAACAGTGTCGAAATATCGGGAGTCTCATATCCCCATTTAAACGCGGTAAGAACCCGTTATTATGTGCTTTAATTATGATAATAACCGCGTAAACTTAAAACAATGTTATTTAAATCTGTTATAAAACACAATTGTTTATTTCCTAAATAAACTAAAGTAAAATAATAATAAATAATAGTCTCTGCTTACCCCAGTGGGAAAGTTGTGAGTTTATTTATGTATGTGATATCCTCAAACGGTCAAAATTTACTACTTATGCCATTTTGAGTGTTATCCATTATGAGAATTGATCCAATTTTCAAAATTATGGAAATTACCGACGTATTTCTGTTTTATTATACAGTGTCGAGATAAGAGTTACCTCACCCACCGCTGTGTCTCACTCTAGTCTAAATAGCTGTAAGCCGTTAAGTAAGAGAGCGCGCGCGGATCGTCTCTCTCGCTCGTACTTACGCGTTAGGCAGTACATGATAAGAACGTCATTTTTGTATGGAGTGTCCGGGGTCCGGTGGTTAAGCGTTGGGCTCATGATCCGGATTTCCCGGGTTCAAATCCTGGTGTGGACATACCACAAAAACCACCTTGTGATCCCTGGTTTGGTTAGGACATTACAGGCCGATTGTCCGAAAGTAAGATGGTCCGTGCTTCGGAAAGCACGTGAAACCGTTAATGCTGGTTACTACTTACTGATGTTAGTTAATTAATCGTTAGATGAGCCATGACAGGGGCCTTTGGCGGCTCAATAATAATCCACCTCACCTTGGTAATTCACCTCACAACTCACACGATAGAAGAAGAGTGGTTCGCGGGCGTTATGTCGATCTGAATTTACTCACCTTCTTCTGGAACTCGAGGTCCTTCGTAAGTCTCTCCTTTCTGATCATGTCTTCCACCTTGGCTTCGATTATAGCCTTCTCGTCGCGACCTGAGCAAAATTTAAAATAAATTTAAAATTTAACTAAATAAATTCGAAAATAACAGCCCAGTGGTTGAGCGTCGGACTCAAGATGCGGAGACTTTGGCTTCGAATCCCGGTGGGAACATCTATTTGTTTTTTATTTCCCTGCTTCGGAAGGCAAGTTAAGCAGTCGGTCCTGGCTACTATTTACTTAAGTATGTAGTCGTTACATGAGTCAGGGGCCTTTGGCGGCTCGATAGTGACCACTAGGGAATGCAATGACGGGATGACGAGATCCCATTCGAGATTGACGGGATTGGGCGAATCTCCTTGAGTTATACTTATTGTTTTAATTATGCTGATTTCCAAAGAAAACTTTGTTATTTGAAAATGGAAAATGTTTTTATTACCAGAAAACAATACAATGAGGCACATAAAGTAGGATGGTTACTTACATTCGATAGCTTTGTTGATTTTGTGTTCTCTAATCGTCTGGTTCTCAGCCAATTGATTCTGTAGGTATTGGATCTGAAAATCCACATTCAATATTATATATTAATATTATATTAATAAATGAATATTACGATCAAATATTGTACATAAATGACCTGATATTGTACAAAAATGATCTAATATTGTGCATAAATGACCTTTGATATTGTACAAAAATAATCTAATATAGTACATAAAATATGACCTGATATTGTACATAAATGACCCGACATTGTACACAACTAACCTGGTTCATAGTGTACAGCAGTAAAAGGTCCACGTCTCCGCGGAACTCGAGCTGTCGCGAGCACAGGTCGAGGCCTGGGAACAGCATCTCCAGCTCTTCCTTGTATGCCATACGGGCTGCTTCTACCTGGAAATGACACGTTTAGAACTAGTAAGTAAATCAACATATTACAGTAGACAGCATCGGTGAACGAAAATAAGCATGGAATAAAGTCTAGTCATACTCGCAGTTGAAATAAAGCTTGATTTTCCCAATTATTTAAATCCAATGATTTTCGAATTCATGTTTGGATCATAAATGATTATCACGTGCCCATCGGTGAAGGAAAAGGGTGAATATCAAAATGTGCCAAGTTTGGTGGCGAACTTTCATATATTTTTTTCGTGAAAAATTGGGTTCCGACATGAAAAAGGATCCTTTTGGATTCTTTTTTCATGTCGGAACCCAGGATCTTTTTGGATCTTTTTCATGTCGTGAGGAGACCCACATTATCGAGAAATGCGATTCGGAGGTATGTTACTCGTACCTAATCTATATTGGGCTGGTTTACCCTTTTTGCGATGCAAAATTCCACTTGATATTAACTCAGAATAGTGAGCTGAATCATTCCCCTCAGTGACGATAAGTACGCACAGGTAACGAAAACCTTAGGCTTAACCTTAACCTTACCATGATTCTGAGTTAATATCAAGTGGAATCTCCTGTCGGAAAATTCAACAACATATTAGTGTTTATTTTTCAGATTAATACTTTTGCTACGCAAAATTCCACTTGTAACGAAAACTTTGAGATACGATTCAGTTCTGAGTTATCAACTCAAATCATCCCTCGAAGTTTTCGTTACGGTGTCACTAACACCCTGGTATAATTGTTAGCATGACAAGACTCACCCTGTCCCAATACTTGTCGCTGATGACAGCCTTCGTGAGTTCATCGCGGACCGCGTCCTCGGCCACGGTGAGGTCGTTCCTGAACAACTTGATGTACCTCTTCGTTTGCGTTACGTTCTCCGGAGGAGCCGCGATGTTGTTTTTCTCTATCATTCGATCGAGGGTCTCTGTGGAATGTTTTACATAGTATAAGCTATTTTGAAAGAAAGAAAGATTTATTACTTCCGGACACCACAGACACAGACTGACAGGTACATTACATTCAACACAGGACAGAAACCACACGTAAATCAATACACAGAAAAAAAAACAAAACAAAAAGAAAACCAACAACCCACCCTAACATCATCGATGTTTTCCTTCACCGCTGAGCGCATGATAAACATTTATGAATTCGACAATCATTGGTTTAGGCCTGTGCTGGATTCGACCCTGCGACCTCAAAGTAAGAGGCAAGCGTTCTACCAACTGGACTACGCGGCATGGCTTGTGAACCCTAATATAGAATAAGGAATAATACTACATATGGCAACTCTCCGCTCTAAGCGGCTGAGCTAGGTTTACCTCACCTTCCCGTCGGTCTTACTTTAGTCTTTAATCGTATGGTGTCAGACGTCACACACACATATACATACATACATAAACTCACGCCTATTTCCCACCGGGGTAAGCAGAGACTATAGAATTCCATTTGCTTCGATCCTGACACACTTCTATTGCTTCCTCCACATTCATCAATCGCTTCATACACGCACGCCGATTCAGAGTAGATCGTACTAAACCTTTTCTAAAGACATCTCCAATGTAGTCAAAAAACATAAACTTATATATTGATTATGTGACCTTCCTTTGCCAAATTTCGAGATTCTAGGTCAACGGGCAACCCCACCCACCTACCTACTACTACCTTAAGATTTTGAGAACAAGTTTGATATGAAAGTAACTTTTTGAAGGCCGTATTTTTATATTGTTGACAATCAGGGTCGTAGTCGAGTAGATCGTATTAAACCTTTTCTAAGGACATCTCCAATTTGACACACACACACATATATATACAGTATTTTAAAAATTATCTCTGTATGATTAAAAGACTTACCTAAAGCACATTTAGCCTTAGTAGACGCCGCTTTAGCCGTAGCGATAGTTTTGTCTCGCTCAGCCCTCAGTCCTTTTAGTTTCGCGAAACATTTCTTGTCTAGATCCTCGTATGGGAACTCCACTATCTAAAACGATACAACAATAGGGTTCATGATAACTATTAAATAAGTTCATGATTATAATTAAAGCACATAATAACGGGTTCTTACCGCGTTTAAATGGGGATATGAGACTCCCTGGGAGAACCCGTTATTATGTGCTTTAATTATGATAATAACCGCGTAAACTTAAAACAATTCATGATTATATCCCAATTAATGTTTTAAATTTGTCAGAGAATAAATTTAAAACTCACGTGAAGCTTACTTTATGTAAAAAAGCTTATTATAAGATTAATGATTACCTAAATGATAAAAATGTCCGGTATTGAATGTATTCCTCTAGTTATTAAATAACTTGTAATGTACCCTTATTGGTTTAAGAGATGTGTTGCTGTTGCAGTTTCTTGTCATTTCTTCTCCTCAGCCGTAACACCTTGCGAAATGACGTAAATTCAAAAATGTTACATTGACCTTCAACAAGTTTATCCATGATAATTACGTTGAATAAATGATTCTGATTTCTGAATGTAGTCAGAGATACATCCGTTGCAAGATGAACTAAGCACCAAAACCTCACCGAACTTTCTGTCAGACCAACGTATCGCCGCCTATAATGGTCGAGCCAACTGTATTAGTGAAAATTGCACTTAAGATAAATTAATAACTCATTAGTGCATGTCCGGTATCGCGGTTTAAACCGACGGGGAGACCGTTGTTAGTATTAAATAAATAAAAATATAAAATGGCGACATAAGAATAATAATCTTACCCTGTGGAGTGTCTTGTTGTAGGCGGTGCACAGTTTGAGCGCGGCCTTATAATTGTCTATGGCTATCTTCGTGTTCTCGTGCATGTCTTGCTCGAGAATTAGGATGTCCTTGGTGATGTTCGTCTTGGGCGGTGAGTGCGGGTCGCACTTTTCCGTTTGTACCAGAGTTGCTGTAGAATAAAAAAATATTAATGAGGTAATAAAGAGTTCATCATCATCAGCCCATTAACGTCCCCACTGCTGGGGCACGGGCCTTCTCTATGGATGGATAGGGAGGTCGGGCCTTAGAGCATCACGCGGGCCCAGTGCGGATTGATGGTTATTAACGACTGCTAATGCAGCCGGGACCAACAGCTTAACGTGCCTTCCGAAGCACGGAGGAGCTCGAGATGATTTTTTTTTTGTGGTCAGCCAAACTATGACCGGCCTTTGCGAAAGTTACTTAACTTCAACAATCTCAGACCGAGCGCGTTTACCGCTGGGCCACCGAGCTCCTCATAAAGAGTTATTTTATACTCATTTCTCGTGTACGGGAATAAGCTAGTTGACTTCAACAATTTCACGTTCGGTCTAAACTATAATAATATAATGTGGTTGGGCATAGGGCTCACGTTCCGGAGGTCTCGGGTTCGAATCCAAGTGGGGATGTACCACAAAAATCATTTTGTGATCCCTAATTTGCAGGGTTAGGAATTTGCAAGGTGATCAGGCTTAGGGGACATCTCGTCCCAGTCTTAAACTGGGCCCAGGGACGAGTTTGCCCTTTTCTAAAAGTAAGATGATCCGTGCTTCGGAGGGCACGTTAAGCAGTCACTCCCGGCTATTATTTACCTAAGTATGTTGTTGTTACATGAGTCATGTGATGTGATTTTTGTTAACAATACCTCGCAATAGACATGCCAGTGATTGAAATTAATTAAAAGAAAAATTAAATGGAGCAGTTTTTAGCAATACTTTCAGGGTCCATGTCAATCTCATGTGTTTATTATTCTTCGGCGAAATTTTAACAAGTGTAACAATTTTGGTCGAATTCTCACTTTGACTTCCAATATTATTATTTTTTATCTTTGATTTGACTGTTTTTATTTTTTCACTTAGCGGTACACATCCTTAGGCATAGTTATAAAGTAAAATAAAAGAATTATTAAGAAAGGGATAGGGACAAAATTATTATTTTTGAAGTAAGGTAGAAAATCTAGAAAAAAGTACATAATGGGTCTCCTAAACCATAAATAATCGCTGAACATACATGGGGGTAGCTAATGAGCCCTTCTATCCAATTTTTCATTTTGAACGTGAACTTCTGGGCCACCATGTATAGTTGAATAGTTATTATGGAAAGTGGTCTCAGTCGCATCGAAAGGCACTTTAAATCGATGGTCCCGGTTAGCATGAAGTGTGTCAGGGGCCTTTGGCAGCTCAATAATAACCCTGACACCAAGGTTGATGAGGTTGGTTATCCACCCCACAACCAACACGATACAAGTTTTATCTGTTACAACAATTATTACCTACCTTCGTGTTCAACTTCTGGAGTGCCAATGACCTTCTCTTCCACATACAATGGTTCCAGGGTTGGTACGGGCACTGTTAAACAATTGTTAGTACACACCATTGTTAATATTTGAACATGTATATTAGTACCAATGTCATAATTATGGTATGGGGGATTTAGTTGACAATGAGAAAAACAAACATGCATTGAAAATTACACTTATTTGAAATGCTATCAGAAAGGAGTGACAATAATAAGAAATTTAAACCTTATTTCTAAAAAGGGAAGCAAGAGAAGTATGTCAGGATCGAAGCAAATGACTTCCACTCTCTGCTTACCCCGGTGGGAAATAGGCGTGAATTTATGTACGTTCTCATAAAAAGGAGAACACTATCCTAGTATTCTGTCAAACTACTTTTACTTATTTTTAAATTATTAATTTCTGATATCACTTGATATCAACTCAGAATCATGGTCTGAATCATCCCCCTCAGTATTCATTACGGTGTCACTAACACCTATACGTACTTGTATGGCTACTTGTATGTATACTTTTCCTTTGTCTCAGTAAAAAATGTCACTACCAAATATTCGTATTTTGGTTGTATTAGGTTGTAGCAAACAACCTATATTTTCTCTATAACAAGTTAACCAGTAAAGACAAAAAACAACTTACAAGAATATTCTTTTGGCTGGAACCCGATCTCTGCATCCTTCTCGATGTCTTGTTCAGATCTCTGCTGGAAGTCCATTGGTGAAACACCCTCCTGAAAACATTATTAACCATATCTTGAGTCTACTGGAACTCTAGAAAAAATAGTAGTTATCTGTAAACATTTAAGTTTAGTCACTGATTTTGTAGTAGTCATGAGCAATATAATGTACCCACTTTAGGACTCTGTCGCACTAACATATTTGACATTTAGTGAGACTTACAGTTTACTTTGTCAAAAAAGTTAATGTGACATGGTACCAAAGTGTATACATATTAATGCTCGTAACCGTACAGCAGCGGCGTGCTTCTCAATCCAACTGGCGCTCCACCTTTGAAACGTAACAACTCTAATATTATAATATTTTAAGTATTATATCCTACCTTGGGTTTCAGCTGCTTGCAACGAAATTAAAAAGTTATTTATTATATAAATCATTTCAATGATCTCAATCTTAAAGATTTCGTTCGCCTGTGTTAATAGGTTTAAAGAAATCTTTATTCTCAATAAGAATACAAATTCACTTACTTGAGAACTTAAAAACTAAGTATACGTACAAAAGCATTTTGAGGGTATATGATAAATAAGAGCTACAATAACAATTTTTTTTTTATTCGATTATGGCATAGCTTGCTTCACCAGTGTATTCTGAGTTGAGACATTGCGTTCGCAGCATATTAAATCACGCGGACACATTCCAATAATACTACATTAACTATAATATAACAGAATGAGAATGACCCCGATTCCTGCTTTCGAATATCATTTTCTTCTCCGCCGACAAGGAAAGGGCCCGGAACCAGAACCCGGGCGAATAAAATAGGCATCTCGCTAATATGCAATCGGTATGACGTGTGCACACTTAATTCTGTCGGGTTATTGGCCAATATAAAATTTTGGGAGGGATTCTTAAATTTCTGCCGAAAATCGACGTGTGTTCCATAAATTTTATGCGTGTCGATAACGCGTCCTTTTCCTTTTCGTCAGAATAGAAAATGACAGGTATAACTTAATATAAAATTAGATGGTACATAAACATAAACTGCCTATATACGTCCCACTGCTGGGCACAGGCCTCCCCTCAATCAACCGGAGGGGGTAAATGTAGATGGTATCTACAGGAATTAGCACCAATATATAGTGAATTTAGTTCCCTGACGCCCATGGTAACGGTAGCGAAATAGTTTCTTCACCTTACGCTCATGTGATAGTAGCGAAATAGCTAGGCGACATATTTTACGTAAAAAGTTTGTGAATTTAGGGTTTGTATAGTTAGGGCATGTACCAAACCTGAGTTATAAAGGTTCAAAAATAGACGAAGCATTTCGAAAAATGGTAGGTAGTGCCCTGCACTTGCACTTCGCTTTGTGCCCCCAGGTTTAATAACTTACCTTTCCGAAAAGGAATGTAGTGAGAGCCTTGGACATTCTGGAGACCTGGTCGATGGTGAACTGAACATAGGTGGTGTTCTCCTGGTAGACCAAATGGTAGGTAGTGCCCTGCACTTGCACTTCGCTTTGTGCCCCCAGGTTTAATAACTTACCTTTCCGAAAAGGAATGTAGTGAGAGCCTTGGACATTCTGGAGACCTGGTCGATGGTGAACTGAACATAGGTGGTGTTCTCCTGGTAGACCAGGGCCACGAAGTTGTTGGCCCAGGGGGCGTTGGACTCCAGCCAGTTGCGCGTCTCCGGGCTATGTCTGGAGTGAACAGTTTATGGGTTACTTCGTGTAGTGGTATGACACTTGATAGTGTCAATTTGGTGACAGTAGTTAAACAATGGGGTTTGGATTTTAATAGGACATTCGGTCTTACGAGTTTATTTAAAGCAGGATGAGATGAGAGTGACTCCAAGGCCACAATAATGCTGGTTCCAGCAGACACTGAAGCACCAATCTCACCTGGGGAATCGAACCCGGTCCTCCAGATCGTAAACCCAATGTTCTAATTACCAGCCGAAAGAGCCTGTTAAGTTGTGAACATACTTAGCATAAACCACAGCAGCGCCTGTAAGCAGCGTGGCGCCGATGGCTCCATATAGCAGCTTGCGGGACTTTGGTGGAGGTGTGGCCGGCGGACATGTCTCCGAGAAGGTGTCCTTCGCGTACCCCCGCACCGGCGCCCTCATCACCACCAGGGCCGCGCATGATCCGTCGCTTAGCTTTTTTCGGACCTGAAAGTGACAAAATTATAAATATATGTATAATATAAAAGCAAAATGTATGTAATTGACTCACTCATCACGAAATCTCAGAAACAAGTGCTAGGGGTCTCAAGTTTTGTATGGAGGTTCGTTTTTGGAATCGAAGTGCTCATTACGACGGGATTTTGCGAAATTCTACACCAAAGGAGGTAAAAACCAAAAGTTAGTATGAAACTTCTACAGTTCTAATTGTAGTGCTTCACGCAAAAGAAGTCGTGGGTAATAGCTAGTTTATAATATAATAAACTACAACAAAGTAAAACATATATATAATAAAGTAACAGCAACAAATTAATCATACTATTTTTCCACCAAAGATGTGTGCCACATAGCGAGGGATGAGTTTGCTAAGGACCGAAAGATTCGCTTCTTTATCCTAACCTAATGGGGATGATTCAGCTTATTATTTTAAGTTAATAAAAATATTAAGTACAATTTTCCATCACAAAACTATAGAACTGAAAATAATTAAAAAAGCACAATAAAACATATGAATTTTATAATGGAAATTTCCACTGTATATCAACTCAGAATCATGGTTTGAACCAGACCTCAAAGTTTTCGTTAAGATGTCACTAAATTGAGATTACAATTTAAAATGGTCATATTTATGAATAGAGACTTTGCCCCATACTATTAGTTAGCAGATGGGCAGCTGTAAACAATACAATACAATACAAATATACAAAACAAGAAACAACAACTGATGAAAGCATGTATCTTAGTCATCTCTACTTAGTTGATCTTTCTAATCAAATCAAATCAAATATACTTTATTGCACAGAACTAAAATTTCAACAATCAGACATAACATAACACATGAATACAGTACAATTCTACTGTTTATGTAAAGCCTATTTTAAACAGATTGCTGTTTGAAGACAACACAGTAGTTTGGCAGTACACTATACTGGATTATTTATTAAATACATTATTACATCATATAAGTGATGTAAGCAGCCTTGATACTGTATCAGCATAACTTTAAAAAAAATGTTATTATCAAACATGTTTTTTTTTATAGAATGTTATGGCTAGAATAGGTATCTCACTTTTGCAGCTTTTGTTATCAATGCAAACAAAAAGATAAAAGATAGAAGAAATATCACCAATGATAAGCTGTTTGTTTTTATTTATATATTATAATAATTACATATTTTATAATTACAAAGCATAAAGAAGGTGAGGTGAACCTTTTTGTTTTTAAATCAACAAATTAGCAAATCATAGTCATAATCATTTATTTTGGTAAAAAAAATATTACACAATTTCCTTTTTTTAGCGAAGAGTGTGTTCATGACATCACAACAAATTATACATTAAAATGACCACATATAGCTTTAACAGAATAAGTATAATTATATTTTATTTGTGCAGCTGCATCAATCGACATATCTCTTGAACTTATCTACCCATTAAGTATATTGTTCAGGACAAATACTAATTTAATTTTGGCAGTAAAGTCCATAGGTACAGAACTGTTATTTCTTACTGGTTTAGTATCAAATTGTTGTTTAGATAATAATGTATTTTATCAATTAGTGATTTATCAGACTATGTCAATTTAATGTTAACTAATATCAACCTTGACCTTGCAGCAGATTTTTACCTAGGCTGTGTAGTATATTCAAATATTTTAGGTTATTATAGAAAATGACATCCATCGATTGTTATGTAAGGCTCGTTAATATCCATTATTCTTTAATATCTTTAATCTTTTGGTCGCAGCATCAAACAGAAAGATTCAGAAGGAAACTCTGAAGCTATTTCGTCTATTTTTAGCCCAAAACAGCTGGTAAAATCATCAAAACAATAGGAAGAAGAGGCAGTTTAAAAACTTTTCACTTATCGTTTTCGTAAAAAATAGGGCCTATTTTTATATATGAAATTGACAAAGCATTTAGAAATAGTCATCTACTTACCAAAACTAAGTGAGTTTTGGATATATTTGATGAAAATCTGTACATTTTCGGCACGAATCTCTTTCCACTTGGGCTGTCAAAATCCAGAGACTAAAGATGGTTAACCACAAACAATAGAATTTTGAACCTGAGTGAAGTACCGCGACTTGTAATTCAAAAACCGGTTATCAACCGGTAAAACCTCCATGGTAAAAAATTGGATATCCAAGGAGCATCATTGGCAGAAAGAAAAAAAATAAAGTCAAAAATTGAAATGTTTCGCTGTGCTGTTTTAGGTATAATTTCACTGTTTTTCACTTGAGTTTTATGTTATTTTTGCTATAATTTAATGTTTTACTACAACCAATAGTTATTGTGCACTTTTTTGTTACGTAACAATACTACACTGTTATGTTTATAAAGTCCGTGTTTTGAGGTTAATTCATTTCTTTTTCAGCTGTTCGCAGCATACGACCTCTTTCGATCCCATATTTCAATGCAGCCAGGATCATTCGCAATGACCACAGAGGTTTTAATACTTTGAATAAAATAGGCTGCAATGCAATTCCCGAGGTTGGAGTTTCTAGTTCTTTGGTGAATAACAAACAGATATTGGATATATCGAGAAATATTGTCCCGGTGCCGTCAAGGACTGTTACTAAATTCAGTTTGAAGAAAGGGAAAAGGAAGACTGTGAAGGCAGTTATTCGGAGATTCTACAGATTGGATTGGGGAGCGTGGATTCGACCTAGAGTAGGAAGAAAGAAGAGGCTGTGGACTAAGTCTGGGGCCCGACAAAGGCGTCTAAGGCAACACTTGTTAGTCAACTCTACCCAGACTACTCTCCTTGACAAAATGGTAACAAAATTCTGGAAGAAACCCAAGTACTATGTGGACGACCCTTATGCACCTTACCACACAAGAGAAGAGTTTTCCATTACAAGAAAAAAACCATTTCAACACAAGTAATGTATGTAGGTACTTGCAGATAGTTGTATTTATTGTTAATTTTTAGTTTAAAATAAATAATATGAAATTACAATGTATTTGCTCTTGAAACTTTTCCCTAAAACCTATCAGAAATAAATGTTAAGTCTTTAAAAGATTTCTTAGATAGTCATATCTAAGAAATGTCAAATGTGCATCATATTGTAAAATCTGATGGATGGGCATTTCTAACATGATGGATAAGTATGCATATTTTCTAATAGGCTGTATTCAAAGAGAAAATAACATGTTTTACTGTACCCTTATCACTTTAATTCATCATTATAAATCTGAATACTTTGTAACTGAAAGTTCTGATTACTTGTGACTCTGCCCTCCCCATTGGGGATTACGTACGGGAGTTAATGTATGGATTAGGGTTGTGTGCTGCCGCGCTTAATAAACAATCAATCACGTTTTACCACGCGCGCCTTTTGGTCTGCCCACATTATACACATGGTCTACCACATGGTATTACTCTTTGCAAAAACGGCCGCAAAGATCAAATTCCGTGTTGCTAAGTCAAATCCGCCGCGCATCCGCTCTCCCGCTCTTTTTCTCGTTGTAGCAAATAACGGTTCTGAGTGACAGAAAAGGTTAGAAGCATAGGAATGCGCGAGAGAAATCATCTGTCTCTTTCTGTACAGTACTGTGAGAGAGTGACGGGTGACGTATGTCGAGGCGAGAAAGCGTCGCGCGCTTACGGTGCTAAGCCCGCTGATGTAGTTCAAAACACAGGTAATAGTTTATGACGATTTGAGAAATAAAAAACAATGCATGGATTTTATTAATTATATTCTGTATTAAATTTCATACTTCTTACAATTTCAAGTAGTGTTAAATGCTGTGAAAATGTCTAATTTTGTTGATCTTTAAACTTATGGAATGAAACTATTCATTACTAATTACAGATACATTTAGGTACATAATTGCCGTCCATCGACCAACAGTCCAAAACAGGGTGTTAATTTTGGAATAAATACTAAGTTTACATTATAAAGTTGTTCAAAACCTCGTCAGTATAGTATCAGTAGGATCCCTAAACCTTTTAGAACTTATATTAGGTACAACACACTCTAACAGCTTATAAGGAGCTATTGAAAATTTCATTAATAATAAAATGTAACATTTAGAATCTAAATATGATTTTCTATAGGAAAGATTCCTTTTTGTCGACTAGCGTTTATTTTGCTACATTTGCTACTGTACCGCCGTTGGTGTTGTATGCTCCATACCCCTCTAGTACATTACAGAGCATACAATATGCGATAAGTTGTTATGTATATACAAGTATATAAAACAAGAACATAAAAGCACAACATGTCTGTTGACTTGTTTACATAAGCGATAAAAAGGCACCTTTTGCCATAGAACATCACGGTACTGATACTATAAAGAAGAGTGAAAATTACGATTATAACCTAACCAGCTATACCCGCAATGGCTTCAGACGCGAAGTACTTCACGTCAACATCAGGATCCACATTCAACTTCTCCAAAACCGGCTTAACTTGCGGCTGAATCACCGCGGGATCCAAAAACGGCGCCATCTTCTGCAATGTCTTGGCAACATTGAATCTTACATTGGCAACATTATCATCGGCCATAGACAAGACTGTAGGCAGTAATACCCTCGTTGTGATGTCCTTTCCGCAGACTTCAGAAAGAACGTTTATGCAGAATAAGTAGGTCATTCGGTGCAGGTAGTTCTGTTCGCGAGACATGGCTTGTACTTTCGGTATAACTTTGCCCTCAGCCCAAGCGGGGCCGTATTGCTCAACTAGTTTCTTCAGGTTAAGTGTGGCGGCTTCACGGATGGCGTAGACATGATCGATGAGCCAAAACATGCAGAGGCCCGTTAGTTTCTCGTCGAAGAATTCTTGCCCAAGTTGTCCGGCTAGGAGAGGCATGTGTTCGATGATGGCGAGGCGAACGCGCCACTTGGTGTCTTCGGCTAATTCAAC
The DNA here is from genome assembly GCF_024362695.1 of Pectinophora gossypiella. Classification (NCBI taxonomy): domain Eukaryota; kingdom Metazoa; phylum Arthropoda; class Insecta; order Lepidoptera; family Gelechiidae; genus Pectinophora; species Pectinophora gossypiella. The sequence continues at coordinate 3,255,428 of NC_065425.1, read as the reverse complement.
AATAGCGGGCAAGAGGGACTGGACTAGCTGTTGGATACCGATGACTTCGTTGACGCATTCGAGGTTGGAAATGATGTTGAGGCGTACCTCGGGGCATTCGTCCTTTAGTTGTGTGAGGAATAGAGGGAGGAGATGCTCGATAGTGTTCTGCCTTCCAACAATGGGGCTCAGGCCCATAATGACGGACGCTAAGGCAGACTTAACGTGTTGGTTAGGGTCGCTCACCAGGTCTTTAATCTGAGGCAGGATCATGGTCATTATTATCTGCTCTTGGTGTGCCTTGTCGAGATTCATGCAGAAGTCCTTTACCTGTGAAAGTGATGGTGTGTTAATTATATGAATGTAAAACTGCTAATATCCTAGTTGTTCACAAGAGTAATATATCCAGACCACCCGAGGGGGTTTTTTATACAGTAGCTAGCCTAGAACATGCTTGTTTCATAAAAATCGAATTGTAGAGTACCAGAAATCCAAATACTAATAGATTTACAAATTATTCTGTCAAGTAAGAAGTGTTTATAAAAATCAATAATCGTTTTCATTTCAACAGAGGATCATCAGGATATTTGATATGAAATCCAGAGACCAAACTCAGTCATATTATAGTCTACCATGATGTTATAAGGAACTGAATCCTTCTGTCGAATTTTACGACAAGCAGCTGATAGCTTTCTGTTTTTTTTATTGGGTCCCAGTCCAGCAGCGATGGATCATTTCATGGTGACAAACCGACCTTGCCAGCGGCGGCGGCGCGTACTTCTGCCTCGGTGTCCTTCAGCAGGGCTTGGAAGATCTGCGCCAAGTCGGAGCGAGCCAGCTCAGGGCCCACTGCTTGTTGAAGCTCCACGAACCTGGAAGAGTTGGCAACTTTCGAAATCATCTTCAATACATACTATTTCTCACTGGGATAAGTAGAGACTATTGAATTCTGTGATCCTGCCATACTTCTCTTGCTTCCTCCACATTCATCAATCGTTTCATATACGCACGCCGGTTCAGAGTAGATCGTACTAAACCTTTAACAAGGACATCCCCAATTTGGCCAAGGTACTTACTTCCCACCATGTCTTCCTCTGCCAGCTCTACCAACAACCACTTTCGTAATCTTATTATCCTTCATCCGCTCTATGTGTCATCTGTCAGTCAGTCTGTAAAAACCCGGACCTAACACATTTCCAGGTTATGCTTCAGTTAAGGGGATTCCGTCAAAAAGCCATAGTGTTAGGGATATGGCAGTGTTATGGACACGGTGATGATTATCAATACATACTTGTCGGCGACCATGTACCGCACGCGCCAGCTCGTGTCTCCAGCGCGCGCACGCACCGTGGGCATCACGAGCTGCTCCATGTCCTCAGGCGGCAGCAGCGCCGCCACCGCCGCGCACGCCTCCGCCGCCAGCAGCCGCACTGAGTCTTGCTCGTCCTAGGGGACGGTTAACAAGTTACATAAGTGATTATACCTATAGATACTCACGCAACACGGTAGGCAGAGATGTATATAGTTCACTCATTCCTCAGCTATGTTTAAGTCCCATGCAGGAGCGAGCCTATTGAAATTCAAAATATTTATTTCGGAAACTAGTTAATTTTATGTTAGTAACTATTATGCAGGATGACGAGCTCGGTGGCACAGCGGTAAACGCGCTCGGTCTGCGATTGTAGAAGTTAAGCAGCTTTCGCAAAGGCCGGTCATAGGATGGGTGACCACAAAAAAAAGGTTTTCATCTCGAGCTCCTCCGTGCTTCGGAAGGCACGTTAAGCCGTTGGTCCCGGCTGCATTAGCAGTCGTTAATAACCATCAATCCGCACTGGGCCCGCGTGATGGTTTAAGGCCCGTTCTCCCTATCCATCCATAGATAGGGAAGGCCCGTGCTCCAGCAGTGGGGACGTTAATGGGCTGATGATGATGAACTATTATGCTAGTATTAGTAACAGATTCGAAAGACAACATAAAAATAAGCTACAAGAGATAGGCCCGAGTCACCGAAGCCGCTGGAGCTATGTAAATGCGTGCAATCGCACCCAGCGGTTCAACAGCGGCGAGTCGTAACGGTCCACCAATTGCCATTAACCACACAAACACAAATCCTGGAAACCACATGATATAAACAGACATATAAAGTCGAATTCAGTGGTTTAGTTAGAAAACGAGCCGGGATTCGTACCAGGGACAGTACCATGTAAGTCACTCGTTCTCCAGGGCTATCTATAGATGTCTATAGACGTCAAACCAAAAAGGTGTGAGTGATGTAACAAAATTATGTTGAGGTGGGCTACTAAAGCAGAGCTCAGGTGAGACTAGTGGACATCTGAACAATCACAGCGCTACTGAGATAGAGATGGTGAAGATGCTTTGAAGCTCCCTGGCTAATAAGTTCATGACAGTCATCAGACTTGTTCCTAGTTGCCCAGTGCCGTGCCAATAAAGCCTTATTGAATGTTGAACAGTAATGTTGAAATGGTAACCATTGCACTACTTAGTGCATCTTACTGTTGCTGTTTCATAATCAGGTCTTCAGGGATGTCGGATGAGAAGTCCACAGCCTGCTTAGTTGAGGGCATTCCTAAAAAATAATTGTCGCCAACTTACCTGAGCCAAGTTCACGAACATAGGAATGAGGTCGCTCTTCACATACTCGACCTCGACCACCCTTGCGAACTCTCCGAGCTTGTATGCGGCGGCGCGGCGCACCATTGGAGTGTCATCTTGGCAGAGTGTGCGGAAGTGTTGACGAAGCTCCGCCTTGACCGGGGCAGACACGCGCGGGTAGCACACGCTGTGGGGTGGGTAGGATTTTATAGCTTTACATGATTTGATTACATTATATCATCTCCCTAGCGTTATCCCGTTTTCACGGGGTCCGCGTTTACCTAAGCTGAAGATTTGACTGCGATTTTACAGAAGCGACTGTCTGACTGACCTTCAAACCCGCGAAGGGAAAATGTCATGAGTGAAGGATTTTCCGTCTACCTATGATTACAAAGATATAGAAAACAACTAGTTACTTCATGAATGTCTAACTGGATAGGTATATTATAGAGCTGATCTTATCTATCTATACTAATATTATAAATGGGAAAGTGATATAAAGTATGTGTTTTTTTGTTTGTCCGTCTATCATGGCAAAATGGAGCAACAAATTGACGTGATTTTTTTTAAGTGGAGACAGTTGAAGGGATGAAGAGTGACAGAGGCTATTTTTTGTATCTTTCTAACCCCCGCTGCAGGTAATTTGTTTATGTAAATGTCAGTAGCCCATAACCATAATTCTTATTTTATAATGTCACCTACTATATTAATAAATGTTTCTTTCTTTTCTATTGTAGGTATTGAAATATATTACCAATTTCTTTTAAATAGAATCATGACATAAAATTGCTACTTTATTTTTTTTTTGTTTTTGGTAGGTCCTTGAAATTGGATAGTCATTTTCATAACAATTTTGTATGAAACATTTTTTATTGCGTGGAAGATGAACCAACCTGAAAAGTCCACAAGCAGAGGCCCGAGAAGTGAACCAGTCTCCACCAGCGAGACGCTGCACCAACGGCACAAAGTGTTGCTCCAAGGCCTGGGGCGTGTGGTGGGCGGCAACAGCCCGGAGTGAGGCTACGGCCTTGTCACGGACAACAGTTTCCTCGACAGTAGCTAGAGACTCCAGCGGCGGCAGCAGGCAGTGTGCAAACTCTCCGCCACCAACCAGGTTGATGAAGTTTCCTGTAAAGAAGTTATAAAAAAAAGGTAAAAGTTTATATTGTATTTAGAAAAACTCCTAAACCTAGAGGTTTTATTGTTAGAAGTAACCTAGCACCAGAACAAAACAGAATATATTTTCCAAACTTTTCCAAGCTTAAAACTCGCAAAACTTACATGAAATACAAAAAACAAAGCATTAAGTTGTTCCTTTTAAAAATAAGTATAAAATAATAGCATGTCCATGCATTTTCTTCATTCAGAGGAATTAATTCATTTACTAATTAAACAAATGAACATTCAATGAGCATTAAATGCACTCAACCAATCATGATAATTGTACAATTTCTATGGAAATTCATACAATTATGTTTATAAATAGACTCTAATAACAAACTCATAAATGTAGAAGGTAAGAAGTAACAATTTGAGATTGTTATCATATTTATTACTAGATATGGGTCTTAAAGTCAAGTGACGATACTAGAATTCAATAAAATAAGATGAAGCCTAAATTCCGGGTAGCCATAAGAATCAATAATTCTAAATCGCTAATACTTGCACATTTTATAGGATGTAGCGGGAAATTTTACGCGGTTTCAAGTATATAAAGATTAAGAGGATAGTGATAGGGAAAAGTAATAGGTACCTAACAGAAATGCTATAATAAGGTAACTATAAACGAGGAACGTTGGAACTTACCGAGCTGTTCCGCCAACGCCAACAATACTTCATCTTCATCGTAGATGGTCTCAGTGAGGAAGGGAATCAGTTCTGAGCGGGTTCTCTCCACGCCCAGGGCCAGGGCAATCGTAGAAAGCTTCTTGATAGAATTCAAGCGCAATTGTACATCCTCATTTTTTAATTCGTCTATCAATACAGCGATCGGATACAATGACTCATCCGTCCCAGAATCGCTGGCTGCCATTTTTACGTATATCACACACACTTCCTTCTGTAAAACTTAAACGCAATACGATATTTCTTTACAATTTGGTTTTATGATGGTATTTCTATAAAAACGCACTTTAGGAATTCACAGTAGAAGCAAAATGGCAGCCATCGGCACTTTGGCAGGCACGAAAAAGTTCGTTTAGTTTGTCTACGGTTTTGTACTTTTTTTGTAGTGTTGTTCCCTTCAATAACCGTAAGTTGGCGTAATTTTGAGTTAACTTCGGTTATGGTTAAATCGATAACAACAAAGTTTTCGAAAAAAATAATGTATGAAAAATGTATGAAAGCTCCATTCGATTCAAGAAAAAAAAAGTTTCATAGGGCAATTTATTTTGTTTTATTTATTTATTTACATTTCACGTCATTACAGTGCAGAATAGGTATAGAAACTTTCACAATTATAATTATAATCATGGTTGTCATTTTACTACTACTACTACTACTACTACTATGATTTCCTAGAGTGCGTTTTATAGAAATGTATTTACTGAACTCTCCTTAGCTCTTCTTTAAATGAGGAAATTTTTAGTAAGGTCAATGAGTACCCTCATTCATAATGGGTTCTCTGGGATCATAGGCTGTGATGGTCGCACACCACCCAGTCATTTTTGTGGATGGTAAACTATTTTGTTTACATCAGAGTTGAAAAATACTTCAAGATTTTCGAAGGAATTGTAATCTTCTTGGTAATAACTTTACAAAGACTTTAGTAAAAAAATAAAACAAATGAAAATTCTGATGGCTAATCAGTACAGTGATGTATAATTTATTATTATTCGTGAAATTTTGATATTTTTGCGATGTTTATCTTGTAAATTAGTTGAAGAGAACTGATATGGGCCAAGATGACGATGTGGCAACGTCAATCGCACATCTCGTGTTGTGTGGGGTGGCTGGCAGGGGCATTAGTCGGATTTCTGGCAAAAGTTTCACCCATCCCGGAATGCATGCCAATTTCCTCGTGCACGGAATCGTGGGGTTCCTGCACTACCAAAGTTAGTTTCTTTTTATCATTAAAGCAAACATTTTCAGACACAGCTCTTAATAGGTAGGTACTACACCCGTGGTATGCTAGCCGGTGTGGAATTAAAAGTATGTTTTCATAAGCGTTGTACTTATACCCACTTTTACCCTAGTTACATACTTATACTAGAAAATACCATAATATTTAAAAAATGGGCTTTGTCACTTGGGTAAGCCCTCTGAAGTGATGATATGAAAGTAAAAAAGTTTTTAAACCATATAAGACAGTTTGTTAACAATGTAATTCCTTAGAAATGAAATGCATGTGCGATTTTATTCCAACTTCCCTGTAATAAGTTTAATAGCAATGTATGTGTATTTTGTATATGCTATGATTTTTCTTTCAGGCGGAGTGTTCAATAATGACTTCTCGGGTGCATATGCTTTAACATCGTCCGCGGCTCGGTACTTAGCCTTGCCATGCCTTATGGCGGATTTGTATCACAGCAACGCTACTTTGAGAGTCCTCCATTTGATTTCTGGGCTTATTCCCTTCGTTATGGATGTCACAGGGAATGGCAATGCGCACTTGGGGAATGTGATTATTGCGATAAATATAATCTCATTGTGCCACTATTCGATGGAGAATAACCGTGAGTGGGGCTGGTACACCGCCGGGGCGGGCCTGTTCGCTTACTTCGCGGCGCCGCAGACGGGTTTGAAGGTTTTATACCCACTCGGGCTCGCTATTATGGAGTATTGCGCGTATAGGGTGTTCCACGTACAGTTTGACGACCTCGTCGACTCTCGGGGCCGCAGGAGGCCTCCGCCAAAGCCAAAAGCAAAAAAATAGTTTCTCAACAAGAGGAAAAAAATGCAACATGTATTTATTGTGTGCCTGTACATTAAATCGCCTGTGTTTGTGTCCACGATCGACGTCTGCGGTGATTTGTTTTTTTCGAGCGATTTTGTGATGTTAGTAAATGATACAATTATAACAAATTTTAAGAGTTAAACTTTAGTTTCTTTACAAAAATACTTGTAAACATTAACAACCTAACGTCCGTTTAGGTTCATCTTATGATGATTATGACGAGATTATTCTCGTCTGAGTTGTCAGGTAAAATGTCAGACTTCATCAATCACGGGTTACTCTTGAGCCAAAAGCCCGTAATATGGCTCGTGTAACGATTTTATAGTTACGTGAGTAGTAGCCGGGACCGACTGCTTAACGTGCCCTCCGAAGCACAGATCATTTTACTTTTGGACTAGGGTGGTCAGCCTGCTATGTCCAAACCTAAGCATAACAAAGTTTTTGAGATATGTCCGGTATCCCCCGGATTAGAACCCGGGACCCCCGGATCGTGAGTCTAACGCTCAACCACTGGACCACGGCAGCCGTTATTTACCTGGGTTGAGAGATTTGCAGTTTTGTCTTCTAACGACTTCTCTTTCTCGGATTACGAGGGTGACCTTATGTACACGTATGTACGGTCACGAGTACTAATATGTATTATACACTTTAAAACCATGTCACATTCACTTTTTTGACAGATTAAACCGTAAGTCTCATTAAATGTCAAATGTGATAGTGCGACAGGGTTCTAAAGTGGGTACATGATATTGCTCATAACTGTCTGTACATCATCAACAGCCCCCGCGGTCTAGTGGTTAGAGCGTTGGGCTCACGATCTGGTGGTCCGGGTTCGATTTCCGATGACATTGTCAAAATCACTTTGTGAGACTGTCCTTTGTTTGGTAAGGACATTGCACCTGATTGTCCAAAAAAGTATGCTAATCCCGTGCTTCTTTTACATTAAGCCGTTAATCCCGACCATTAATCACCCACCAACCCGCAGTGGAGCAGCGTGGTGGAGTACGCTCCATACCGCCTTCAGTTGATTGAGGGGAAGCCTGTGCCCAGCAGTGGAACGTATATAGGCTGTTTACGTTTTATGTTTCTAGAGCTCTCACTGTGAGGTCGCAGGTTCGAATCCAGCACAGGCTTAAACCAATGATTGTCGAATTTGTTTTCGAATTCACGTTTGGATCATAAATGATTGTCACGTGGTCAGCGGTGAAGGTAAACCGTCCCACCCATATTTCCAAGAAATGCATTTTTGATGGTATGTGACCTAGCCTGTATTGGGCTGGTTTTCCCTTTGCTGGTTGAAAGGTCAGACAGGCAGTCGCTTCTGTAAAAAACCCGACGTCTCAAATCTTCAGGATAGGTAAGCGGACCCTGTGAAAAACGGGATACCTAATGCTAAGGAGATGATGATGTTTTATGTTTCTGTTATGTATGTAGATCATCGTAGATATACACATACAGTGGTATTTAAGTGGCAGTCCTTTGTCTGACAAAAAGCCTGGGTAACCAAGCGTGGCTGGCAGTAATGCACTCGACGGGATATCCATATCCGACCCCCTAGGGGCATGGTTTCATTACTCGTAGACGATTGATATCCCTAATACATACCTAGTGGTAGCTGCGACTGAATTGTGTAAGCTTTTGTGGTAATGAGGTGTTTGGTGACGGAATTCTTGGATTGAGATTGTTCGATGATGCGATGCAAGCGATGGCAATAAGGGACTTTCCAGCTTACGTTCTTTAATAATCACATAGATGGCGTTATTCAGTTTAGGTTCCCCGAAGGGCAAGGCAAAGGGAACTATGCCCATACAGCCATGTATTATGTATTTTTTTTCTTGATGTTCAATTTAGGAAGTTGTATTGTTAAAAAGCATAGCCTTTTTTTGTTATTGTGTCCGTCCAAAGGGAACCTAGCCCATACAGCCAGTAAACCATAGCCTAAAAATGAATTATAGTAAAAAAAAACGAGTTTGTAGCAGCCACATCTTTATGGATGAGGCTTTTTGACGGGAAACGGGAACGGGACAGTTGCTTTCTTCATTGAGTAATCTAAATAATTAAAACGAAGTGGTGTTTTGTGGTTAATGATCGCATTAAGTTAGTCGGAAGACATTCGCGAGTGTTATTATATTGGAGTATTCAATAAACAAAGTGTATCTGCCTATTTTCGCTTCGTGCCAGGAAGCCGCTTCATAAATCAAAAGTTTATGCGGACTTTTGAGTTAATTCGTTTGGGGTTCGGAGTAGGAGTCTACTCCGAGGGTGGGGGCTTAGGTTTCATCATCATCACCTTTCATCATTTCATTAATCATCAAGAAAAAAAATACGTCAGACATGGCTGTATGGGCATAGTTCCCTTTGCCTTACCCTTCGGGGAAAACAAAAAAAAATCTTTATGGATAAAGACAGATAAAGAGAATATCAAAACTTCATCGGTCTCGTATAGGTACGGTCATGGCCATTTAAAAAAAATCCCCCAGACGGTTCTGTTCGATGAGATCCAACGTCTATTTGGGAGAAGTTCCATGAACTCCGAATAAACAAAACACAATATCCCCCCACCCTTTTGGCATACAAATTAAGGAACTTTCGCATAGGAAAAACATCACGTAGACAGCGTTATAATGATAAAAGCAGTTGTGACAAACATTTTATGACCCTCTCCAATTTACCCTTTGTGGAATCACTGACCGTACAGAACGTAAAAACTCCTAGACTCGTATTAATTGCGACTCAATGTGGAACAATTAGAAAATTATACAGTCGCAAGCTTTTGCGACGGCCCAAAGGCTTGTTTTGCGACTAGAAATGGCGTAGAAAGCGTCATTATGAACTTCACTTTGTAACTTTATTATTTTCATAATAATATATGCGTATATAATATACATATACAAACGGGGAGCGCCGGTTCGCACTATGGCATCGGACTTGCATCAATTATAATCATCATCTCCCTAGCATTATCCCGTTTTTCACAGGGTCCGCTTACCTAACCTGAAGATTTGACAGGTCCGGGTTTTTACAGAAGCTTTTATTTATATATTTTCTTTTTTTTACGTGTCTTATTGTAGATTTGCCGCAGATGGCATTAACTACTTGGCCGGACAAATGGGGAGCGCTGAAGGCTCTCACCCTGTACAACGTTTAGGATAACAGGCCTGAGGTTGCCCAGTTGGGCGCGAACCTCGGCTCAGGGTGTCGTCTGAGAGAAAAAATGTTTGAAAGAATTAATCGACCCTAGCGGGTTGATAGCGATAAGCGCTGATTGAGGGAATTTACAGAAGCGACTGCCTGTATGACCTTCGCAATTAACACAGTTGGCTCGACCATTATATACGGCGATACGACTCACCACCACGTTTGTGTAACAGAAAGCTCGGTGAGGTGTGGGTACTTAGGTCATCTTGCGATGGATGTACCTCTGACTACCCCAATTAGGTCGAGACAGGTCGAGAACTTAAGCCGTGTTTTCACACATACTTACATAAATGAGATCACGCCTATTTCCTGTTGGGGTAGGCAGAGACCTCGGAGTTACACTTACTACGATCCTGACACATTTTCGCTTCTTTCACTCTCATTAAATACTTCATGCATGCTCGCCGGTTTCATAGTAATAACAGTTTTTCTATTACTTATATTGAATGGAAAACAACCTCCGTGGTCCAGTGGTTGAGCGTTGTGCTCACGATCCGGAGGCTCCGGGTTCTAATCCCGGTGGGGACATATCACAAAAATCACTTTGTGGTCCCTAGTTTGTTTAGGAAAAAATGCTACACCGACAAGAGTGTGGCTCTTAATTGATGATGATGAGTTTGTTTACGACATTACGGGCTGATCACCTGATTGTACGAAAGTAAGATGATCCGTGCTTCGGAAGGCACGTTAAGCAGGTTGGTCCCAGTTACTACTTACTGATGTAAGTAAGTAGTCGTTATGAGCCATGTCAGGTGCCTTTGGCGGCTCAATAGTAACCCTGACACCAGGGTTGATGAGGTTGGTACTCCACCTCACAAACCACACAATAAGAAGAAGAAGAAGATTGGAACATTCTCCATCACGCTGCTCCACTGCGGGTTGGTGAAGGTTTTTTTTACGGCTTGTATCCGGGACTAACGGCTTATCGCTCCATACTCGCTCCGGTTGAATGAGGGGGAGGCCTGTGCCCAGCAGTGGGACGTATATCCTCTTAACGCCGAGATTTCCAGACACAATAGTTAAACAATGGGTTTTGGATTTTAAAAGAACATTCGGTCTTACGACTATATAGGCTGTTTATGTTTTTATGTGAGGAGCTCGGTGGCGCAGCGGTTAACGCGCTCGGTCTGCGATTGTTGAAGTAAAGCAACTTTCGCAAAGGCCGGTCATTGGATACCCAACCACAAAAAAAAAATGTTTTCATCTCGACCTCCTCCGTGCTTCGGAAGGCACGTTAAGCCGTTGGTCCCGGCTGCATTAACAGTCGTTAATAACCATCAATCCGCACTGAGCCCGCGTGATGGTTTAAGGCCCGATCTCCCTACCCATCCATAGGGAATGCCCGTGCCCCAGCAGTGGGGACGTTAATGGGCTGATGATGATGTTTTTATGTGTATATTGATTAATCACGGATCATCTTACGTCATAAAGTCTCATATTATAATTACCGACTTCAAAAAAGAAGGAGGTTCTCAATTCGACCGTATATATATATTTTTTTCAACTACAGACACCTACATTACATAAATGCACGCCTATCTCCCATCGGGGTAATTAGAGACTATGGAATTCCATTTGCTTCGTGACACTTCTCTTTCTCCACATTCATAAATCGTTTTGTTTGCTTGGTACGAGTATAAAGATCCTTGTTCCTAATACAGTAGTTCTTATCGGTCATTGAACTGCGAAAAAAACAGTGTTAACTAAACAGTAATTACTCGTAACAAGTAAACACAGATTACCAAGGGATTTAACAAAAGAAATTACTAGTTTTCTGTTATTCTCGTAACGGAAAGTAATTACGAAGAATATCCCTGGATTCCCTTCCTACGTATATTACACAGACAGACACGATGCCTGTAATCCCTGACAGGGTGGCCAGAACTACTAATTGCCAGAAGACAGCTTGTAGGTGGACTTCAATATCAGTTCTTCTTCTATTACTAACGACGTCCGTCCGTGGTGCGTTGAGCGTTGTGCTCACGATTCGGAGGTCCCGGGTTCGAATCCCGGTGGGGATAAATCACATCGGTGGGGTTGGCATCGGAGTCTTGGAGCCTATAGCTTTATCAATCCCATACATTTTTATCAGCCCCAGAAGTGTTTGTTGTCGCTAGCTGAATGGCCGCCCCTACGAATAGAGCAATATAGTAACATACAGGATGTTAGGGACACGGTGACGACCTTTTCTTAACGATTATTAAAGTTTTTTTTGAAAAGGTGTTTTTTATATTTGCCGCAAATGCCATTAACTACTACCGGACAAATGGGGAGCGCTGAGAGCTTTCGCCCGGTACAAAATTTAAGACAACAGGCCTGAGGGTGCGCAGTTGGGTGCGAACTTCGACTCAGGGCGTCTGCGAGGATTATATTTGAAAGATTAAATCGACCCTAGTGGGTCGGTATCGAGGTATATCTGACAGAGAGTCACATACTTTTACAGGCATTATACTAAGTACCTACCTATACCCATCCAGTCTATCTGTATGTTCACGTTAAATTATTCGCAAACAAAATGGAACTGTATGCAAATCAGACCAGCGAAAGAGGTTTAAGCACAGTGGTTTCATGGATTATAACTTGCATTTAGTGGGGCAAATGGACGTGTTTGTGAACCTTCACAAAAACACAAATTGGAACAAATACGAAAGAATATAAATTAGAATCGCGTAATGTATTTTTTGAAGTGAAAGTCGGATGATAATGGACTGGAAAACTACACTTAAAATAATTTAATAACTCATTAGCACTGGCACTCCCCATTTGAGACACCAGCTGGTATGCTACAGCACCACAGAGACTCAAGGAAAAGAGTCTTCAGATAAAAGTTTTTTTAGACAAAAGTCATTTATAAACATAACACCACACACGCCTCGTAGAGATAGGCAGGACATATGACACACATAACATAACAAATATCTTCATTTTACGTGCTTTTCACACACAGGAATTACAAAAATAGAAAACAAAAATAGATGTAGATAAAAATAAAAACAAAAATAAAAAAATACGAGGTATTTTGTATGAAGAGACCGGGGTGTGGTATAGCATATCATCACGCCTGTATCCCCAAAGCGGTAGGCAGAGGTGTTGTTAAGTAGACTATGTGTTGACAATTAAATTAAACGACGCTAAATACAAGTATAAAAATGTATTTAATTACTTTAGATTACAGCGAAATAATTATATGACGAATTAATAAACAAGCGCGCGTGCGGCGCCGGCGGCGGCGGAGTCGGTCGAGAAGTGGGCGGGTCCCGCGCACCGCGGCGCTCCTGTCATCTGGCTCTTTGTATCGCGCATGCGCGCGCGTGTTGGTGTTGCCAACAGGTGTATAGTATAGACACCCACTCTTCGCCAGCTAAGTTTTAAGTCCCATGTAATAGGGGGCGAGCTATTTCCATTAACCGGGCACAAATCCTGAAAACCACGTGATATCAATTTATCTATGATCCAAACACGAATTTTAAGTTATAAAAGTCGAATCCTATAGCTTAAAGTCGGGATACGAAACCGGGACTCTACGATGTAAATCGCTCATTCTCCAACGTGCGAAAGTTAAGTCTTCTTCTATCGTGTGGGTTGTGAGGTGGATAACTAACTTCATAAAACCTGATGTCAGTTACTGAGCCGCCATATGCCCCATGGCTCACGTACTTAACGACAACGTAGTTACATCAGTAAGTAGTAACCGGGAGCAACAACCTAACGTGTCTTACGAAACACGGATCATCTCACTTTCGGACAATCAGGTGATCAGCCTGTAATGTCCTAACCAAACTAGGGATCACAAAGTGATTTTTGTGATATGTCCCCAACGGGATTCGAACCTGGGACCTCCGGATCGTGAGCCCGACGCTCAACCACTGGACCACGGAGGCCGCACGAATACACGCGTGCATAGAAAGTACCTACCTAACTAAAGAGTATATACAAACTCTCTGGTATCATTTGTTAGGGTGGCAGGACTGGTGGCAGGCTATTACGCGGTCTGTCATAAGGGCGCATTTATCATGCGAACATGCTAGCGTTACTCGGCTAAATACGCATATAATTATAATCTGCGTGAAGTCGGACGTTTAGGGTAACTTTGGCCGTAGAATAAGGAACAATACTACGTATAGAACGGCAACTCTCCGCTCCACACCAAAGGCTGAGTAGTGGTGCTAATTCCTGCAGACGCCATGTAATTTTATTTTAAGTTATACCTGTCATTTTCTTATCCGTTGAAAAAGTAAGGGCCGGTAATCGACAGGCATAAAATTTATGGAATACACATCAATTTTAAGCAGAAATCTAAAACCACCTTCTAAAAAATTTACATCGGCCAATAACCCGACAAAGTTCAAACGTCAAACGCATTACATACCAGCGAGATGCCTATTTTATTCGCCCGGGTTATTCATTCGTTTTAAATTTAACTTGGTGACAATCATCCGTCCCTTTCTTTTTCGACGGATAAGAAACTGACGGATATAACTTAAAATAAAATTAGGCGGTGTCTGTAGGAATTGGGGCCAGTGTTTGTGTAAAATGAGGTGTTTTGTATGAAGTGTGCGGGGTGTGGTTTAGGGTAATCCGGCCAAGTAGTTAATGCCATCTGTGGAAAATCTAGAATAAGTCACGTTAAAAAAAAGGTTTAGGGTAACTTTGGTGCCGATTCCAATACACATCATCAAATAAAGTTTCCAACTAGTCAAATCAGTTACTTTTTTACTAAACATCAAAACACGAAATTACTATAGAATTTGTATGAAAAAGCATACTATGACGTCATAGAAAAACTTGGTTAAAATGTCGGGCTTATTATTACGTTTTTCTTGATTAATATTCATAAATCAATTAAATAGAAAAAAAAAGTTTTAGATCTGTTTTTTTTAGTATATAATCTGAATTTAATAAGCCTAGCTCACACGCTGGTGGGGACAGAAGAGTTGCCGTACTACGTATAGAAATACGTAGTTATTATTCTATGATTTGGGTACGAACCCTAAAAAGTAAGGATCATATAGTACGGTCACGAGTACTAATATGTACACTAATTTAAACCATATCACATTAACTTTTTTGACAAATTAAACCGTAAGTCTCATTAAATGTCCAATATGATAGTGCGACAGGGTTCTAAAGTGAGTAATATGATATTGCTCATGACTGTACTTGTTGTACTTACATTTATTAGGTTTTGTAAGTGAACCATAGAGTATATCTACCTAGTGATACCTACCTACAAATGCGTACCTATTTAGTTATAATGTAACTTGTACGTAAAGTTAAAGACTTGGGCCAAATTAAGACAAACGAGTTTCTTAAACTTTCTTTAAGTATAATATTGTGTACGAAAAGATTTATGGTATGTAATTAATTTTGTATTTACATATAACGTAGGAAAATCTTTATACGGATACGGTCACGAGTACTTTATAATAAACGTTTCTTTCTTTCTTTTTTTCTACTAATATGTATACACTTTGAAACCATGTCACATTAACTTTTTTGACAAATTAAACCGTAAGTCTCATTAAATTTCAAATATGATGTGCGACAGGGTTCTAAAGTACATGAATTTGCTCATCACTGTGCATAAGGAATGTAACATCTCCCGTGAAATTATTTATTTTTCGAATTTCATATTTGGATGTATTTGTAAAGGATATTTTTTTTCTAATCATCATGGCTCATGTAACGACTACTTACTTACATCAGTAAGTGTGTAGTAACCGGGACCAACGGCTTAACGTGCCCGAAGCATGGATCATCTTACTTTCGCACAATCAGGTGATCAGCCTGTAATGTCCAAATCAAACTAGGGATCACAATAAATCACCACCGGGATTCGAACTCGGGGCCTCCGGATCGTGAGCCCAACGCTCCACCACTGTACCACGGAGGCCGTTAAGAAAACGACTAAAATGATGTGAGTTTTTATAAGAGTAACTTTATACTAATGAAAGGGAGAAACCACATTTCCCAGAGTTCCTGCTCAGATATCAGTAAAAAGCAAACATTTCTCGACACAAACACTCGGACAGCGATACAAGCTGGCCGGGGAGCAGTGTTGGTTTCCACAGGGCAGGCCAAGTGAGGTCCGCAATCTTATTTTTTTGACGTGACTTATTGTAGATTTGCCGCAGATGGCATTAACTCCTTGGCCGGAAGTCCGCAATCAACTATGCTATCATTACGAGAAAAAATCACCTACAAACATAAAAAAATGAGGCTGTGAGTTAATTTTACACGTACATAACATGAACAACAAATGTTTGTTTCCTTTTGTTGGTTGCCTGGAAGAAATTGCTCTAGAGCAATAGGGCCGCCCAAATTGTACTGTATTCATGTGTTATGTCTGATTGTTGGAATTTTAGTTCTGTGCAATAAAGTATATTTGATTTGATTAACAACCAAACTATACAGGTTAGTGACATCGTGACTAATACTGAGAAAATTCCACGTGATATCAACTCAGAATCATGATCTGAATCCGTTGTATACGTTCCACTGCTGGGCACGAGTCGAAGAGGTGTGGAGCATACTCCACCACACTGCGCGTTGGTATACTTAGGTGTTTTACAGCTTCCGACGGGGCTAATTTACTGCCCATTGCTCATTGCTTTTAGTCAATCGCCCATTATGTGTAAGGACGTTTCACAGGATATTAACAAGTTAGAGATATTTCAAGCAGCCCCCCCAAATTTTGATCTAACCAGCTCTGAACCACGACATCTGGCGAAGTCTCCGGAGAGCCATTAGCGTTTTCTTATAACATATAACAATATCATACTTACTATACGTAGTAAAATGTATTTTGATTGGACATACTTATAAATTAAAAATACATAAACGAATAAATTCCATTCCACAAAATGATTTTTGTGATTTGTCCGCATCGGGATTTGAACCCGGAACCTCCGATCGTGAACACAACGCTCAACCACTGTACCACGGTGGCCGTTATCTATAATTAAGACTTAAGTATTATTTATTATATTATGACATAGTAAAAAAAAACTTTTATTTAAGTAAGGGGATTCATCTTACGATGGATGTACCTCTGACTACCCCATTGGGGTATAGTCGTGAGCTTGTGTATATGTCGTGGCCAGATCTTAGAATTGATCACTTCATGATGTGTTCGATCATTTCATGAAATAGAATATCATTCTTTTTTTTTTGACATGACTTATTGTAGATTTGCCGCAGATGGCATTAACTACTTGGCCGGACAAATGGGGAGCGCTGAAGGCTCTCACCCGGTACAACGTTTAAGACAACAGGCCTGAATGTGCCCAGTTGGGCGCGAACCTCGGCTCAGGGCGTCGTCTGAGAGGAAAAATATTTGAAAGAATTAATCAACCCTAGTGGGTCGATAGCGATAAGCGCTGAATGAGGGAAATCGTCGACCACGCCGGCGGGGTCGGTATCGGGGTCCTGAAGTGTTTGGTGTCGCTGATGGCTAGAGTAATCGGGTCGTCGGGATCGTATATTACGTCCTTTGGACGCCGATACTTTTCAGTACCGTTCCTAAGCGGGATGTATTCGGAAGCCGCAACTACCAGGGGATTTGGGTGGTGCGGAGCAGAATCGAAAAAACGTTTGGAAGCTAATTTGAGCAAGAATATCATTCGTTGGCCACATCGTGATGTTGTTTGGCCAGATCAATGAACACAACGTTTTAACGATATGACCAACTAAATGCATGATTACTTCATGATATGGCCAAACGTTGGCAATCATATCGTATAATTAGTAATATTATCTACCGGTAGTGGCGCTGGCGTCGATTATATTTAAAACTTGATTGATATTATAATCGATATAATTGTACATATCGATTAGGTAAACATTTTTGAACTAAGAAATTAATCGTCATGAACACGGCCTGCATTAACGATATGGCCAAACGTTGATTGAAATATCATTAAACGTTGACGTTTCAACGATATGGTCAACTTAAGTTGGGTATTTCATGAAATATGACCATTTCATGAAATGGTCGAACACATCATGAAATGATCAATTTTAAGATCTGGCCACGACATATAATGTATTTTTTCTGTTTTGAAGTGACGTTTCAGTCCAGTGACTCAGAATCATGTAAGTGTGCCTACATTGAGGTCGACAAACAATACGGGTTCATTAGGGGTCCCAAATCCCGGAGGTCAGAGTTCCATGGCTAATACAAGGTCAAGAAAGTTATTAGCGTCTGTTTTCGAGGATCTTCCGACGGAACTTCGAAGTTGTCGCTATGTGTCATGTCACATAGTATTATGAAGTTCTTATAAATAGGTATAAATGTGTTCAAGCATGAGACACCATAAGTGTACCGCAAGAGTAGGTGTATAACAGAGAAATATTCTTCATTTAATAGTAGGTATATAGATATAAGTAAGTAGGTACATCTCGTCTAACTCATTGTTTATATAAAGTTTTATTTATTTAAATTATGATGGGTTTAATATACTAAGTAATTGGATATTTTTTATAAAGTTCTAAAAATACTTTCTAGGATCAGTGCTCAGTGTAACATTGCTAAAAAAAAGCACAATGAAATCTTAAAAGAAGTTTAAAATGCCGGGTTGTCTGGAAGAGATCTCTTTTACAGATAAGTCCATCTTTTGTACCTTTTTTTTGTCATTATCAACTATATTAATATGTACATAAACTGCCTATATACGTCCCACTGCTGGGCACAGGCCTCCCCTCAATCAACCGGAGGGGGTATGGAGCATACTCCACCACGCACCACCACCACGTTATTAATATGTACAAAAGAATTTAAGAAAAGATAATTGTTAGTTAAATGTTATTTTAAATTAAAGTGATTTTAATTGTAGAGGTAATTTCGTTCTCAGCCTGCCTCGATACGTGTGATTTTAAACTTACTTAAATATGCTTAGATTCAAACAGACAAACATCCTATAAAAAATAAATGTCATTTGCCCGAGCGTGTTGTGTAGTCGTTCCGTTAAATGTCCGGCACATTTCTAAATGTCCGGAGTAACCGGCACATTTGCTAAATGTCGAGTGTTTTGTCAATGACTGTGACATTCATACTACATTGACCCTTGCGCTGGGCTGCTTTATAGACAAACATGAACTCACGATCATAACATAACATCATTGTCGGTATAGCATTCTCCATTCTTGTCTATGAAAAGCCAATTCTTTCACTTCCTTATAAGACACGACGTTCGCCTTCTCTTCACTCTGTTCAATGTAAGCTCTTCTTGGTCTTTCCCTTTCTCTCTTTCCTTATAGATTCCCTTCTATGATTATTATTATTATTATTATTAGCCTATATGATCCCACTGCTGAGCAAAGGCCTCCCCCATATTTTTCCAAGTATCCCGGTACCAATGATGTTTTTAATAATTTCGTCGTGTCTTATTAAGTGTCCAATCATCTTCTCTCCATAACATAACATAAACAGCCTATATACGTCCCACCGCTGGGCACAGGTGTCCCCTTAATCAACCGGAGGCGGTATGGAGCATACTCCACCACGCTGCTCCACTGCGGGTCGGTGGAGGTGTTTGGGCTAGTAGCCCGGGGCCAACGGCTAACGTGCTTTCCGAAATACCGAATCATCTTTATTTTTCAAACAGTCAGTCCACAAAGGACATGCTCACAAAGCGATTTCGAAAATGTCTCCATCGGGAATCGAATCTGGACTGAACTCAAAGCTTGAATCGCTGACTATGGAGTAAAAAAAGAATATATATGGAGTGGTGTGGTGTTGTATGAGTTGCCTTACCTTGCGTTGCCATTTTGTAAAAAAAAAATTACCCACGTCCAATGTTTTTAATTTACTTTGCAAGGAAATTTGAACTTTTAGTAAAATATTTACATACAGTTTTAATTAATGATTTTACGTATATATATGTGACAAATTTACGTCCTTGGAATGTTGGAGATACCAATTTAATGGTAACATTTACGTCACCATGGGCTAACAATAGTGGCTTGTCATAGGATTAAGCATACCTGGTCTTCTAACCATGATGAGGACTTAATATCAACAGTGGTTGCAAGTATTTGATTACTTATGACTCTGCCCACCCCATTAGGGATTAGGGGCGTATATATGTATCTATGTTACCGAGTAAAGTTACTTTTACGCAATCAAACCAAGTTGTTGATTAATGTGCGTTCACACTAAGTTCTCGACTCGATCTAACGAGTGTCATTAAGTTAACTGCTCGCGTGATAGCAACGTATTCCGATAACTAAACTTTTGTTGCTGCTACTTGCTGACAAAATGGAACTGTGTAAAAATATAAATAGCCTATACGGCCTCCGTGGTGCAGTGGAAGAGCGTTATGCTCACGATCCGGAAGTCCCGGGTTCGAATCCCGGTGGGGACATATCACAAAAATCACTTTGTGATCCCTAGTTTGGTTAGCACATTACAGGCTGATCACCTAATTGCCCGAAAGTAAGATGATCCGTGCTTCGGATTACAATTTGCTTATGTAAGTAGGTATGTACCTAAGTAGTCGTTAATTGTTACAATGTCGAACTTTGTGAGACTACCGGGATTTGAACCCGTGACCTTCGGTACGTACTCAAAAATCTTCATACTTGGTTTATTGAAACAATATACCTAATTAGTAGAGTAATATGGGTAATGGGTGGAATTCCGTAGTCTCTGCCTACCCCAATGGGAAATAGGCGTGATCTTATGTATGAATGTATAAAATGGATGATTTGTATGGGGTCACCAGCTGACGTAGATGGATGGCCATTAACAACTGTGACTCATGGGCCCTAGTTAGCGCGGCCCAAATAACTTTCTTGTAGATACAGAGCCGTATTTGGGGGCCCTCCAGCTCACAGACATACAAATCATTGTGGAATATATAATTAAAAGGTATACTTTATTTATCTTCACTCCTATTATTGTCTCCTTTTTTACAAAAAAAAAAAAACAATTGCACCTTTTCACTCCGACGCCAATCATAGACAGTTTTTTTGTTTTGGTTTTCCCCAAAGGGCAAGGCAAAGGGAAGTACGCCCATACAGCCATGTCTTATGTATTTTTCTTCTTGATGATGATTAATGAAATGATGAAAGGTGATGACGATGAATGATGAAACCTAAGCCTTCACCCTCGGAGCAGACTCCTACTCCGAATCCGAAACGAATTAACTCAAAAGTCCGTATAAACTTTTGAGTTATGAAGCGGCTTGTTGGCACGAAGCGAAAATAGATAAGTACTCGTACACTTCGTTTATTGAATATTCCGATATAATAACACTACCGCGAATATTTTCCGACTAACTTAATGCGATCATTAACCATAAAACACTACTTCGTATTGATTATTTAGATTATTCAATGAAGAAAGCAACCGTCCCGTTTCCGTTCCCACCAAAAAACCTTTTTTTATTTTTAAAGCAAAAAACTTCCTTCCGTCCCAAGACTATGAAAGTCGATTTTCAGCCCACCGTGGGCCGCCAGTGACTCATGACATGGCTCAAGTAACGACTAAGGATATGCTTACTTAAGTGAATAGTAGCCGTGACCGACAGCGTATCATCCATCTTATTTTTCAGAAAATCTGGTGAAAATTTCCAGAGATTACTTCCTACAAACAAACTTACATATCTTATTATAATATTGGTATAGAATATGAAATACATAAGTACCAAATGAGTTCTTAATTTGAACATACATACATACATAAACTCACGCTCGTAATCCGTAATGGGGTGGGCAGAGCCACAAGTAATCAAAGACAACTTGCAGCCACTGTTGATACGATGTTGTTAGCTGGATATGATGAACCTTACGGTGATAAGGTATCAGCCTATCGCCCATAACATTAGTCCATCATGTGAGAGGACACGATCCCTCTGTCGGTTTTTACGACATGCCCGGGAAGACAAGCAGCTGAACGTGTTTTAATTTGAAAAGGCCATTAAAATAAAATAAAACCACAACATTATGTCGGATGGTCCTGATTACGACCCTGTATCAAATATCGGTACAATATCGACGTAGGACGACGTTTTCACTTTCCTTAAGGAGATTAACCGCCGTTTATCCGAGGAATGGCCATTTATTCCGCTATTCTCATTCTCTTTGATGTCTTCTGAGGAACGATATTGTAAACAAGTTCCAATAATTGAATTCCATCTTGCCATTGCCACATGACAATGAAAAATTTGCTATCTTTAAAATAGAATGTGACAAAAATACGTTGCGCTTTACGTCCGGACTATTCCTCTATTCTGATGACTGGAAGAAATTGCTTTAAAGTAATAAGGCCGCTATATGTAATTATACGTACGTATGCGTAATTACTTAGTTCTGGCTAAGGTAATAATAATTAAAAAAGTTACGTTATGTCGCATTGCCAAAATGGATATAATGAATCATAATGGTCTTCTTCTATCGTGTGGATTGTGAGGTGAATTTCCAACCCCATCAACCTTGTTGTCAGGATTATTACTGAGCCGCCATAGGCCCCTGACATGGCTCATGTAACGACTACTTACTTACATCAGTAAGTAGTAACCGGGACCAATGGCTTAACGTACCTTCCGAAGCACGGATCATCTTACTTTTTTGGACAATCAGGTGATCAGCCTGTAATGTCCTAACCAAACTAGGGATCACAAAGTGATTTTTGTGATTTGTCCCCACCGGGATTCGAACCCGGGACCTGACGATCGTGAGCACAACGCTCAACCACTGGACCACGGAGGCCGTTTCATAATAGTAATAGGTAACTAAATATTCGCTCAAAAAGATATTCCATTTTGTTGGATATGACATATATCCGGTAGATTTTAACCGACTTCCAAAAAGGAGGTTCTAAATTAGTCTGAATTTTTTGTCGTCTTTGTATCGTTACTCTGAATAGACCAACTATGAATTATTTATCCAGACCGCGGGGACAACCGCGCAAATAATTTGTTTGTGTCGAAAAAAAAAAACGAATATTGTGTTATACCCACGTTTTTGGCACAAGATGTGAAAGACAACCTTTTATTTCGTTTTATTCGATCTTTTGCGGTGGCGATCGAAGTTTCATAATGTTACATGTGTTATGGATGAGCTATTTCACAAAAGTAAACCCTTCTAGGATTGACGTATGTAAGTATGAATATAATTTTGAAGACTTCTGTGTAGACCAGTCACAGACGCATTCAAGATTCTGGATGAAAATTGCAATGCGGTAGAAGAGAATGTTCCTACTTCTTCTTCTATCGTGTGGGTTGTGAGGTGAATTACCAACCTCAGCAACCCTGGTATCTGGGTTATTATTGAGCCGCCAAAGGCCCCTGACATGGCTCATGTAACGACTACTTACTTACATCAGTAAGTAGTAACCGGGACCAATGGCTTAACGTGCCTTCCGAAGCACGGATCATCTTACTTGTTTGGACAATCAGGTGATCAGCCTGTAATGTCCTAAGCAAACTAGTGATCACAAAGTGATTTTTGTGATATGTCCCCACCGGGATTCGAACCCGGGACCTCCGGATCATGAGCTCAACGCTCAACCACTGGACCACGGAGGCCGCTGTTCCTACTGATATCCAAGATTACTATGAGCGGTATTTCCAACTTGGGAACTAATAAAAGTCGTAAGAAAGTTTCTATAAGGAATCCACTCTGACTGGCATTAATTAAAAGTCAGTCAGTCAGCTCTGATTTATTGGAACCTTGAAAACTGGCTGCGTTTTAAATGCCTTTTTCTTAATGTGATTTTATAGTCACTATAGTATATCGACTTGCTTCGCAATCGAGAAGCGCCGCCCGTTCGAACCCCGTCATAGAATAAAAAATAATACCACGTATAGAACGGCAACTTTCCGCTCCCCACCAGCGTCTGAGCTAGGTTTACCTCACCCCCCTCGAACGCAGTTTAGACTCAAATCGTATGGCGTCTATTGTCACACACACAGATACGCGTGTACGATAACGTCAATGTGTAGTGTCGGTGTAAAATGAGGTTGTTTGTATGAAGTGTCCCGGGTGTGCCCCGGTACCGGAATTCCACCAATGATAACATTTATCTTACGAGTAAGCGCAGTTTTCACTAACACAGTCAGCTCGACCATAATAGACGGCGATACAGCTCACCAGTTTTCATTACGTCGGTTTAACAGAAAGCTCAGTGAGGTGCGGGTACTTAGTTCATCTTCGATAGATGTACCGCTGCCTATCCCAATTAGGATATAGTCCCGAGCTTACGTTATGTTATGATTATATGACATTTCAGTCAGGGGCCTTAGTTAAGTTGCAAATGATTACGAAAATCGTTGTTTTTATTAATTATCATAGGTTACATAGAAGCAGAACCTCTAGTGATCAGAAGACAACTTTTGAAGGCATTTTAATTTACCTCGTAAACTTCTATAAGATACTATGTACACTTACTTAGGTACGCTTTTTTAAAGATCAATTTCGGACTGTTTCTAGATTATAAATCTATTAGTTATGTCTTCTTCTTTGCGAGTCGATGGCGATCGATACTAAATTTTTGCTGGCTACGCTTACGGCATTGTCAGTGGTTTCGTGAAGGTCTTTAATAGTCCAGGTGTTAGGGCACTTAAGACAGCACAAAAGGTGAAAATGGCCTTTGTTTTTTCCCTGCATAGGGTCTTTTGTTTGGTCCTGATGAGGACCGATCACATTGGATCGCCATCGTGGTGAAAGCAACGGCCAGTCTGCGTTACCGACTAAACCGTCCGCAAACTGTTACCAGGGTGCGCCGTGCGCGAGAAAACTGAAAAGTTATAAGTGGAAACTTCATTGGTTAATGTACAAACTATTTGAATTTTACAAATTGTTATTTAAGCTGTTTGTTTTCCAATTTGAAATAAAAAATAAAATGAAAAATCATTATATCCTTTCCAAAGAAAAACAGCTACGAATTGAAAAATAAAACCGCGAAAGATGATTCTCGCTGAATCAGAATGTAATCTGAAGATATCATTGACCAACTAACATAACAGATACCTAAACGCACGCCTGTTATCCCTAATGGGGTGGGGATAGCTGTAAGCAAAAAGAAGGCTTAAATACAACTCACAGCCCCTTTTATACCAAGTCTTATAGGTGATCAGTCTATCGTCAACTTGATGCTCAAACATGTTAGCAAGGTCAAAATCCCTCAGCCAGTTTTAAAGCTTCGATACACTACTGACATACTATTATATTTATGTTGACTGAGTAACACCCGATGTTCCTATCATGCTGATCTGTATACTTATTTAGGCTATACCCTGTGTCCTGTTTATCAAAACTTACAAGACCTTACTACAAGAAATTTTCTTGTAAATATATTCATTATTACAAGAATGTGTTTATCAAAACTACACACATGTAAATTACATAATTAAAGCACATAATAACGGGTTCTTAATTATGATAATAACCGCGTAAACTTAAAACAATGTGTAAATTACATGTTAATAAGTGTCAATATCTATTTTTATATTTTACAATCCCTCTACTAGTTTCTTGTATTACCTACAAAATACGTTGCTAATATTTTGTGTGCCAAAGCATGCGCTGGGGGTTCATTGATGTATAATTTGTCAATATGGCTCTCATCCGCTCTTGTTAATTGATCCATTATCTATCAAAATCCCTAGCAAGAGCAAAATCTACAGTCGGACTTGCCAAAACTGGATAGCTTTGTAGCAAAACACAAGGAAAATCCATCTATTGGATCGAGATAAAAGAATTGCATACGCTAACTAAAATGTGTACCGCACAACATTTATTATCGTTTTGTTGTGTCGCGCGCTTGAGTGCTTTCCTCTTAGTGTTTTAAGTGTTTGTTGTGTTTTAAGTGTAGTGTGTCTAGCAGTGAATGTCGATAAAGAGCTTTCTTGCTTAGTTTTGCATGTCAATAATGTGTAGGTACTGAAAGTTATGTAACTTTGCTTTGCACTTTAGTAGAGGTATAATCCGCGCCCGAAGTACGTAGTATATTCGATCCTGACTACCCGATTGTTCTTGGCATAGAACAAAGGACTGGAACTGTCTGCGGTCGTCTGTTTTTCCAACTCGTTATAATCTGGGAATCTTCAAGGCTAGAAGTGAATAGGCATTTGCTTGGTGAAGCGTGATCCACCCTAGACCCCATCATCACTTACCGTCAGGTGAGATTACGGTCAAACACGAGGCTATTTTATTTAAAAACAAAAAAATAGAGGCGGCCAATCAGCTCGCGGCAACAAACAATTCAGGACCTCTATATCGACTACTAAGTCCTAGAAGTCTTATTGTGTGTCCTAAAAGGACATACATTGACCAAATTGAGGATGTCAGCGTGTGAATGCGGAGGAAGCAGGAGCAAACGGAATTCCGTAGTTTCTGTTTACCACCTTGTTCGACTTGAGAAGAATCGTTACGCCTGTATCCCCGTGTTCGTCTATAGTATAAAATACACCCAATCCCCGCAGCTATGTCATAGAATCATCATCACCAGCCCATTAACGTCCCCACTGCTGGGGCACGGGCCTTCCCTATGGATGGATAGGGAGATCGGGCCTTAAACCACCACGCGGGCCCAGTGCGGATTGGTGGTTATTAACGACTGCTAATGCAGCCGGGACCAACGGCTTAACGTGCCTTCCGAAGCACGGAGGAGCTCGAGATGAAAACTTTTTTTTTTGTGGTCACCCATCCTATGACCGGCCTTTGCGAAAGTTGCTTAACTTCAACAATCTCAGACCGAGCGCGTTTACCGCTGCGCCACCGAGCTCCTCATGTCATAGAATAAGGAATAATAATTATAGAACAGCAACTCTCCGCTCCCCACCAGCATCTGGGCTAGGTTTACCTCACCCCCCCTCGGACATAGTTTAGACATGAATCGTATGGCATCAGTTGTTTATATGAAGTATCGGGCTATGTTTTAAGTGACATGTAATAGGGGCGAGCCTTAATCGGGCACAAATCCTGAAAACCACGTGATATGAATGATGTTATTGTATTTTTATTTACATATCTGCCAAAACCTAGTCTATTTATTCAAGTGTCTATGCTGTTAGTCAGACTTTGGAAGATGCGATATTCTCAGGTCAAGGCCCTATCTGCCATCCATCATCGCGACAGTAGACTAAAAGGTCCGGGTTCGTATCTCGGGGAATCATATTTGGATCAAGTTACATGTTACGAATCGAGACGCGTGTACCAATGAAGATAATATATAGAGATGGAAAGTGGAATGTGATATTGTACATTTGTTATGGGAAAGCGCGAAGTTATTGATATTTTATAAATGTTATTTGAGTTGTTAAGTGATTAAGTACATGATTTTAGCACTTTTCCATTGCGAATTTACTTTTAATTATACGCATGTGCGCAAATGTTAAATTTCAATGTTGGTTTCTTAGATAAGTTGCTTCAGTGTTGCTTTTTCATCATTATCAACTTAGGAGCCACGCTCTTGTCGGTGTAGCAATCTCCATTCTTGTCTATCAAGGGCTAATTCTTTGACTTCCTTATAAGACAGGGGCCTTTGGCGGCTTAATAATAACCAGGGTTGTTGAGGTTGGTAATCCACCTTACAACCCACACGATAGAAGAGGAAGAAGTGGCCTTTGAGACTCCCTGAATTACACAACACTAGTCTCTAACACAACTCCGGTTCCTAACAGAAGCGGCTTCCAATCTGATTGACACAGAAGTCCACCTGTTCATGTCCATTCAAGACATGAAAGAGAGATTCTTAAGATTAATGTAGAGCCATCATTAGCTATTCAATTTCACAATAACCTCTTGAGAAACGAAAAAATAACAAAAGGAAGAATTTTAACTAACGTCTTTGATGGATTGCGATGTCTCAGTTAATGATTTTCATTTTTAAAAGTCTAAACAAAAGTATAGTTAGTTAAATGTTGTAATTACTATGGAATTTGACTATGTTTGACGTTGAGTTGTGTGTGCGCTTATTCATTTAGCTTTTTGATATATTAGAAGCTATAGAAGTGAAGTTGAAAGGCGATGCTTCTTTGGAGACAGCTGGTTCAATATTTCTGTTTTTTTACAGCTTCGAGCTCTTGCTGGACAGAAAAACATAGAATCTCAGCTGCTAATCATCCCGCAAAATATGTCGCAAAAGTAACAAAAACGATCTTGTAAGGTAAACCTTTCTTTTTTCCATAAATAAAATATTCTACCCGTATCTATTTAATATCAATCACGGCACTGCGTGCTATCCGATTTTTTCAACATAAAATTTATTCATTTTTATTTATGTTTTATTATGTATTTATTATGTTTCGTTTAATTAATAAATAAAATAAAAGTCGACTTCATCTACAAAATTTAAAATGTTAACAACTCATACGATGGGAAAGAAATATGGTTGCTGCTATTGATAGATTATACATAGTCTATTGACGTATAATAACTCTCTATAGTGACGTATAGTCCATGAGACATCGAGCAATCGTTATGAATCGACAAGACAAGTTTTTCAACCGTCGATTCTATCTTACGCAAAAAGCGAATGAAAAATTTTCAATACCAGTTGGATTTCATTGAAAAATGGGGCAAAGATAAAATATTGGAAATGGATTAGTCTAAATTAAACTGAGATTTGATCGACGACTGTGGATTTTGCTGGAGTTAGGATTAAGGAGGTAACACACTCGTAGCGGCGACAGAACGCTAAAGTTACAACGCATACAGTTACATTATTGACTGGGCTAGGTTAATATTAAAAATGTTTAGAGAGTTTTGAGACAATATATTTATTTTTTTAGTTATTGTAAGTTTTTTTATTAGATTTATATTAGGTTAGTTAAGTTAGTCAGTAGATTTATATTAGTTAATTAAGTACCTACCTACTTACCTCCTAAATTTTTGCATGCTTATATCTAGCGGAACATGTGATACTTAGAACATAAAACCTACCAACTGTTTACAAAACCACGAATCCTATGCGAATAAATGATTTGATTTGATTTGAAAAAGAAGAGTAACTCATGAAGTACTAACAGCATAGATATTTACTACTACTTAGTAATTAATTAGTAGTAGTAGTAGATAAATGAATTATATTACATTTTTTCCTGGTGTTAATGAAAATATGAAATCCGATCAGCTGCTTATCATGGCTTATCATATAATGTTATAAAAGTCTACAGAGATTGTAATGCCCTTTCCAATATAATGGACCATCAAACCCAAGCGATGGCCTGAAGACTTCAATATCCACCGATTGACGCTTGAAGTTGTCTTCTGCGGCGACTTGACATTTTGTCCATTTAGTCTATTCTATAGAGATTACCGGCGTGTCTATCTGTAATATAAATACATTTATTCGTTATTCGTCGTTACATTTATTCTGTAATATAAATAGCAGATAACTACGTTGCGACGCCACAACCCGTGTGTTGCTGCCTTTATATCGACAGGTATTTATAGATTAGGCAGACGGGATTAGGCAACAGCAGTCAATTTTATTGAAGTTGATCTGCTTTAAGTAGACTTTTTGGCTAATAACGTGATGAAACTGTGGAAAGGTCATGCTCATATCGTAACTATTGGGGTAGGTAGAGTCGCTATCAGAAAACAAACCGCAATCATTCTGTTATTGGAATTATACGATGGGTATTATTCTAGAATAAATAAATAATCCCATAGTATGTTATTACGATACGCTCGAGATGATAATAATACAAACAAATACTACTTAGCAATAAGGCCGCCTATTGTACTCATTCTATTTCTCTTTTGTTTTTTCCTGTTTGTGCAATAAAGTATTTGTTATGTTATGTTATGTAAATAATTAATAATTTTATAGACCTACTTATCTATTTTATATATTCTTTTATAGTTCTTTTTGTTTTCTCTCTCTTTCTTATGTTATTTCATTGCCTGTGTCCGTGTGAAATGTTTATGCCTGCAAAGGAAAAAAATAGTAAGACGTAATTTGCAACTATAACTTCTATAAGTACTTAAATTTATTTTATACATAAGTAATAAAAATCTTTATTTGCAGCTCAATGCATTTTATGTTTTGCAGGAAATTATTCTGAGTTTCAATTACCTAGGTTTAATTTATTTTTCTACTCCTCTACTTTAATCTGGCATTTAAATAACCAAAAAGTCTAATATAAGTACATACATAATTAAACTCTTTGAAAAAGTGTACGCTCTATGGCCTATAAAAGCATTGTTTACAAAGTGTAACTGTACTATAATGTCGCCAAAAAAGCATTGTTATTGTTGTTGTTTTTTTTTTTTGACCTGGAAACTGGCACCTTTACTTTGTTTGGTGCCATAGATATACTATAAAAAAAAGTATACATTTGCCGCCATTTTCCCGCGCGTTGGAAAATAATTTTTATAAATAAAATTTTTCTTTGTATAATTTTTGTTTCATTTAAAATTACGTCGTCGTAGAAAAAGTATTGTATGCAACGTTGTATAACTAGGTCAAAAAATGCTCGTGGCGTCTCTTATTGCGATGTTCGCCAAGGCTCACATCGCAACTCACGCCACTCGCATTTTTTGACCCTTCTTATACAACTGTTGCATAAAATACTATTATATAACTCAAGCAACTAAGGCCTAACATAACCTTAACGAATACATACAATAATATTTAATAACTTTACAAAAACGTTTAAAGCTAGGTATTTACAGGAGTAAGCAGGGGTCAGGGAGGGGAGGTTGAGGGGGGCAGGGGTGGGCTAGGCATTGACCAAATTGGAGATGTCCGTAGAAAAGGTTTAATACGATCTACTCTGAACCATCGTGCGTGTATGAAGCGATTGATGAATGTGGAGGAAGCAAGAGAAGTGTGACAGGATTGAAGCAAATGGAATTCTATAGTCTCTGCTTACCTCTGTGGGAAATAGGCGTGAGTTTATGTATGAATGTATGTATTTACAGGAGTTTTTTGCGGAGTCGCCTCCCTGAAGCATTATGCAGGGCTGCCATGGTTACCATAACCGGACCGGTATGAAGTGTGGGGAGTCTCTACCGGTGGGTATATTTCCTTTTTTTTCTCACCTGGTGGTAATGGAGGTGACGCCAGCGCCGCGCACGCTCGGCGTTCGACAGCCGGCCAGCGCTGACGTCGCGTCGCCGCGGCGTCGCGTGGACGTTGCGCGGACGCTGGTACGTCAATGACACTCGAAAGACGCTAGTGTGAAGGGACTCATAGCTTGATATAAACGCTTGTATACCTATTATGCCTTTACTTCCTAAAATAAACACACTCAGAATTTATACCATATAATTGTGTTCTTCCAGTTTAATAATATTTACAATTTTACAACATAGAATCAGATTACTTATACACACCTTTTTAGCACTTATATAAATACTTATCCAAAATGTAGCTACAATACGTCCGTTTCGTAGAGAAGTCAGCATAGAAGTCAGCTAGCTGTTCACGGAGTCCGAACAGGTAGCCTCGTGGAGCGGGAGAAACTATTTGTACAAATGACAACATTCGACGATGTTGCCATTTGAGTGCCTATTAAAATAACTAAAAATGCAGATCGACAACATCCCAAGTATCAAATCAGAAAACCAGAGAAGTACTTACACTTATTATATCAACATAATATAAATAGCCTATATACGTCCCACTTCTGGGCACAGGCCTCCTCTTAATCAATATTATATTATTATTTTTTTAAACTATAGTTTATCTCCTCTTTCGGAGGGTATTTACCAGAGACATGGGTCACAGACCAAGTGCCACTGGAAGGAGGGTACAATATTATTATTATTATTTTTTTAAACTTTAGTTTATCTCCTCTTTCGGAGGGTATTTGCCAGAGACACGGGTCGCAGACCAAGTGCCACTGGAAGGAGGGTACAATAATTAAGTATCTGTGCCTTCAGTCATAATGTCAGTGTCGTTATTATTATTATTGTATATTATTTGGTTTGGCCAAATATTATAAATTCCAAAGCTGTAAAAAGAAACAAAAAATATAATGCTCTTAAATCTAGTTAATAGGCAGTGGCTATTCCCATCCCTTTCGCACGTATGTGCGCATCTATTACCTGTCTCGCTCCTTACCCCTTTTCTCACCGGAAGGCCGGAAGCGAAGAAAACAAAACCAGTTGCTAATTGACCGCGTCCGCGCACGTTTCGAGTTCCCCAAAAATATCGGGAAAACTACATAATTTCAGTGAATAAAGAGCTACAGTGAAGTGATATTTGGTGTGTGGTGTTAGTGGAATAGGACTTCCACCTTTATTCCACGGGAGGCCTCCCCAATTTGGATTTTATCGTAAACACGAGGTGAGTCCTTTGAATCCTTTCCTCTTTCTGCCACTGCCTAATTACTTAGTAAAAATAAAACCAATTTCTATTAATAATTAATCAAAACTCCAGCGCCTTAACATAATTGGTCCATCCGACCCGGATTCTATAAGATTAATTTAGATTTCGGTGATAGTGTTTCCGCCACATTGTTCCAAAATGCCGGACGAGGCGAAAATTTCCGATCTCCGCTTACAAAAAATACAAAATAAATTAAGCGCGATCTATGGCCGAATACAAACCATTCACGATTCAATGGCACATATTGGCCAAGATGAGGTTAAAATAGATAATTTCTTAGCCGATTCCTTCACTGTAGATTTACTTCGGACTGACTTTAATAACGCGATTGAAGAACGTAATCAAATGCAAATATCATTGCCGGACGGTCCTGTACCGAACTATAGTTCATTAATTGCGTTTGAACAGTTATACACGCGGATTAAATACAAAATTCATCAATTATCGCAAATGACTCAAAGTACGAGCCGCGTCGATGAGAGTAAATCCGTAGTGAAAAAACCTTCACGCAGATTACCTACAATAGAATTATGTTCGTTTGACGGGAATAGCGACTCGTGGCCGATTTATTATGAAACTTTTAAAGTGTTAATACACGAAAACCCGGATCTTTCCGATGGGGAGAAAATTCACTATTTAATGGGGACTTTGAAGGGCAAGGCTTTAGGTATTTGTGAAGGTGCTTTGCCTACCGCCGATAATTACCCTATAATATGGAAAGCATTGGTCGCTAAATACAATGACAAGCGCGTACTGGCCGCTTCGTACTTGGATAAGTTATTTAATTTACCTAACTTGAAGGAATACACGCCAGCGCACATTGAGGAGTTCATAGATAAATTCTCATCTATATATTCCGCATTGAAACAATTAAAACTCGATAATTTGGAGGATTTCTTGTTTATTTATATTGCGTGCAAAAAAGTCGGATTGGAAGTGGTAAAGGAATATGAACTTAAATGTCATACTAATAAGACCGCTCCAACGTGTACCGATTTCATTGTTTTTGTTCGGGAACACTCGCGTATCATGCAGCGCGCGCATTCAGTTACATTTTCTTCTTCAAGTACGAAAGCGGGCAGTACTCAGGTACGTAGACCCCCCACACAGTCATCGGCAGGATCCGCTACCCGTTCGAATAGCGTTAAGACGTTTGTTAATGTGTCTGAGCAATCTAAGTGCCCGTCATGTGGACGGAGTGATCATTCTGATTTGACAAAATGTCAAAAGTTCCTTTTGATGACTCCTAATGAGCGATACAAAATAGTAAAGGCTAATAAATCATGTGTAAATTGCTTGAGTCACCTTCACACGATTTTAAAATGTGATAATTCATGTCGTTGCTCTGAATGTGGCAAAAGTCACCACAGTTTACTTCATTTTAATAAAACATCTATTGTTGCTAACGTAACGGAAACGACCCACACAACTCCGGCTCCCGAGTTCGGCCCTGTGACGATGTGTGCACTCGACGCGTGCGAGCTTGACCGAAGCGATACCCGCCCCCGCGACCGCCCGCGCCCCCGGAATAGTGAGAATACATCCTGCGTCCTTCTCGGTACTATTCAATGTTCCGTAAGAAATGACGACGGAAGATTGTTTACGTTACGCGCGCTATTAGATAGTGGTTCGCAACGCGATTTGATTACAACTGAATGTTGTAAGCGTTTGAATTTAAAATTGTATGAACCGCAGACTAAATATATCTCGGGTGTAGGTGACATACCTAATCCTATTGAAGGTGTTACCTGTCTAGATATTCAATCTCGCTTTGATGAGTCGGTCAGGTTAAATATTAAGCCATTAGTGGTAGATTGTATCACGAGCGAATTACCAACCGCTAAGATAGACGTCGCGCACTTAAATTACTTAAATAATCTTGATCTCGCGGACAGTGACTATTTCACTCCCGCTAAAATAGACCTGATTCTAGGCTCGGTTGTATTCTCCCGTATTCTGGGGCAAAATAGGGTCTCCCGCGCCGATGATGAGCCCGTCGCGATTGAAACCTCATTAGGTTACGTAATAATTGGTCGGGCCCCCACTGAAGAAATCGTTCAAAATGCCGCTCGCGCGCTTTGTTGTACTGTGGATGAGCCATTCGAAACTCGCATGAATCGTTTTTTCGAATTAGAGGAAGTGCCTAATGCACCTAATATACTCACGATGGAAGAGCAAAAATGCGAAAATTATTATTGCGATACTACACGCCGCGATAGTAACGGGCGTTATATTGTTTCGCTGCCTTTCCGTGAAGACCCGTCTGTCCTTGGTATCTCGATGCCGGCAGCTGAGCGTAGGTATTTGGCATTAGAACGGAAGTTATCATTAAATAATACTGTTAAACAGGAATATGATAACGTATTTGTGGAATACTTACAGAAAAATTATATCCAACCGGTTGGTACTGTCGCGGAGGTTAATTCCGGTAATAATCAGTACGTTATACCCCACCACGGCGTAGTGCGCACAGATAAGAGTACTACCAAATTACGAGTAGTGCTAAATGCTAGTAATCCTACTACGTCAGGAAAGTCGTTAAATGACGTTTTATATACGGGCCCTAACCTGCAAAACGATTTATTTCAGATATTACTTAAATTTCGCTTGCACGCCATCGCGTTAAGTGCCGATATCCGTCAAATGTATTTGCGCATTTTAGTCGACAACGACGACAGGCGCTTCCAGCGTTTATTATATCGGTTTGATCCCAATGAGCCCATTACCGTGTTCGAAATGACACGTGTTCCCTTCGGGTTATGCTGTAGTCCTTATTTGGCAATACGCACAGTGCGTCGACTCGCCGAGGATGAACTTGAGCGCTTTCCCGCGGCTGCAGCTGTCGCTAAGGCGGACATTTATATGGACGACTTAGCCACTAGCTGTTCCTCAGTGGCTGAGGGCGTTGAACTCTCGAATCAGCTGATCGACTTGTTTGCGGCTGGAGGGTTCGACTTGGTCAAGTTTTCGAGTAACTCACCCGAGGTACTAGAGAGCATCCCGGTCTCGCATCGCGTCTCGGAGGCGGTCGAGTTCAGTCCGGAGAGTCAGCTCAAAATTCTAGGACTCCATTGGGTACCGGCCGATGACGTCTTCACGTTCAGTGTTAATACGGAGCCGCGCGTGTGCACCAAGCGCAATATTCTATCCACTATTGCTCGATTATGGGACTTGGTAGGATTGGTGGCGCCGGTTATACTGCTCGCTAAATTAATTTTAAAATCACTGTGGCAAGCCAATGTCGATTGGGATGAGACTCCACCCCCGAAGATTATGTCTTTATGGCAACAGTTTGAAGCCGAATTACCGTTTCTCGAGTCTGTTAGATTACCGCGGCACGTAGGTGTTCATGATGGTGCCATAGTATCCGTGCTAGGTTTTGCTGACGCCTCGGAAAATGCCTACGGAGGCGTAGTGTACTTACATGTCTATTTCCCGGATACGAATCGTACAGCAGTTAATCTAGTGTGCGCGAAATCCAAGGTGGCACCGTCTAAAACTGTCATTACCCTCGCGAGGATGGAGTTGTGTGCGAACGTCATATTGGCAAAATTAATGCGTGTAGTTATTGATACTTACTCTTCACGCTGTAAGATTGATAATATATTTGCGTTTACTGATAGTACCGTGGCGCTCGCGTGGATTCACTCGTCCCCCACGCGTTGGCATACTTTCGTGGCGAATAGAGTAGCACAAATTCACGACAAGTTAGATCCCTGTTGCTTTCATCACATACCGGGGAAAGATAACCCCGCTGATTGCCTGTCGAGAGGTTTAACCCCTGCGCAATTGGTCGTGCATCCATTGTGGTTCGCAGGGCCGCAGTTTTGTTATTTATCACTCGCTGAATGGCCGGTTCACCCCTTCGATCCCGCGTCTGTCGATGAAGCACCTGAAATGAAACCTAATGTATTAGTCACTACCGCACCATTAGACTGTCACACGTCGCCTCGTGTCTTCGGCGAACTCGCAGCACGCGTCTCTTCATGGCCCAAGTTACTGCGGATTGTGGTGTATGTTCTCCGCTTCGTTAAGAAGTTGCCGAATAAGTTTGAAGTATCTCATTTAGAGCAAGCTGAATTGACAGTGTTAAGAGACCTTCAATCGGCACACTTTCGCAATGACATAGTTAGTGCTCAGTCGGGAGACAAAATGACACCTGCGCTTATGAAGCTTAATGCTTTCCTTGAAGATAGAGTATTACGTGTCGGCGGGAGACTTACTAATGCGGATCTGAACTATAATAGTCAGCATCCAATAATGCTCCCTCGCAAAGATCGCATTGTTGATCTTATCATTGATCATTATCACCGGAAATACTTGCACGCTGGTCCCCAGTTGCTTATGTCTTTATTAAGGCAAAAATACTGGATTCTAGCTGCGCGAAATATAGTGCGTAAACGTGTGCAACAGTGTAATGTCTGTTTCAAAGTGAAACCGCGAAACGATCACCCCTTGATGGCAAGTTTGCCGGCCTGTAGGGTACAGGAAGCGAAAGCATTCTGTCACACCGGAGTGGATTACGCCGGACCATTGCAGGTTTTGCCGTTTCGTCGTCGTGGTGTACGCAGCCAGAAGGCTTATATATGCTTATTCATATGCCTTGTTACTAAGGCAGTACATATTGAATTGTCTCCTGACCTGAGCACTGACTGCTTCATGAATGCGTTTAAACGTTTTTTGTCTCGACGTGGCCCGGTCTCGGTAATGTATTCAGATTGTGGCACTAATTTTATTGGCGCGAAAACACACCTTAATGAAGTTTTTTCATTGCTCGAATCGGAGGAATATAAGGATAAATTTGCCAATGAGTTGCGCGAACATCGCATTGAATGGAAGTTTAATCCAGCGTCGGCACCTCACTTCGGAGGGCTATGGGAGAGTAATGTCAAAAGCGTTAAATCTCACTTAGCCAGAGTAGTTGGCAATCAGTTGCTTACCTTCGAGGAAATGACGACTTTACTCGTCCAAATCGAAGCGATTCTAAACTCTCGTCCTCTAACCGTGTTAAGTAGTGATCCTGCTGAACCGTTGGCTTTAACTCCATCACATTTTTTGGTAATGACGCCATTAAAGTCACTCCCGGTGGAAGACTTGTCAAATCAGAAGGTCACTCTGCTCCAAAGGAAACGTATAGTTGACTGTATGGTTCAATCCTTTTGGAAAAGGTGGAAGATTGAATATCTTAACACCTTACAAGTTCGTAGTAAATGGTTGAAACCTGGAAAACCTATTCAAACGGGTACCGTAGTGCTTCTTAAGTCTGACAATAGTGCTCCGTTGGATTGGCCTCTAGGCGTTATTAAACAAACGTTTCCCGGAAAAGATGGCATAGTCAGAGTTGTGGATGTCCAGACTAAATCTGGAATCTATCGTCGACCAACTGTGAAGGTTTTTCCACTCCCTAATCAATAATTTTATACAGTCCGCTTAATTATTCTTAGAAGTAAATAAAATAATATTATCTTCATTAGTATCAATAATCTCTAATTATACATCTTTGATAAAAATAAAATAAATTTAACTAATATAAATTGTAAAGTAAACAATAGTTCAATACCTAACTTAAAACCCGTATTAAAGACAACAAGTTCATTTTATAAATTATGAATAAACAATAAAATAAATAATTGTTAAATTAGGACAAAATATAATTTAAATTAAACTACTTCAAATAGCTTAATAAGTAATAACTCACTAAAAAATAAACTTGCAAATTAGGTAATTTTGGGGGTTTTATTGAAGGACTTTGTCCTGTCAACCCGGGGGGCATGGTTTGGCCAAATATTATAAATTCCAAAGCTGTAAAAAGAAACAAAAAATATAATGCTCTTAAATCTAGTTAATAGGCAGTGGCTATTCCCATCCCTTTCGCACGTATGTGCGCATCTATTACCTGTCTCGCTCCTTACCCCTTTTCTCACCGGAAGGCCGGAAGCGAAGAAAACAAAACCAGTTGCTAATTGACCGCGTCCGCGCACGTTTCGAGTTCCCCAAAAATATCGGGAAAACTACATAATTTCAGTGAATAAAGAGCTACAGTGAAGTGATATTTGGTGTGTGGTGTTAGTGGAATAGGACTTCCACCTTTATTCCACGGGAGGCCTCCCCAATTTGGATTTTATCGTAAACACGAGGTGAGTCCTTTGAATCCTTTCCTCTTTCTGCCACTGCCTAATTACTTAGTAAAAATAAAACCAATTTCTATTAATAATTAATCAAAACTCCAGCGCCTTAACATTATTATTATTATATTACCACAGATCATATAATACTAACGTAGTATTACGCAATGTTATTACATCTAAAGTGATTCTATTTTCGTGTTAAACTGCATCTATAAATCGTGTCCACCGTACGTAGATCACTAAGTATATTATATTACTATATATTACACTCATAATGCTCATCATTACCCTACTTTATCAAGTAGTAAATCAGCTGTTACACTATAAATTACGGTTTATTGTGTTAAAACGATGCAACTGGTTGTTCTGAAGAAATATTGTTATGTTTTTTTATGCACAATTTGTTTTTAATGGCTATTTCTTGAGATTTGTGTGGCGTTCAGTGGTGTTATGGGGAAATAGGTAAAGATATATACAGGTAATAACATACATAACATAACATAAATAGCCTAGTGGCCTGTGCCACTGCTGGGCACAGGCCTCCCCTCAATCAACCGGAGGGCGCATGGAGCATACTCCACCACGCTGCTCCACTGCGGGTTGGTAGAGGTATTTTTACGGCTAATACCCGGCATCAACGGCTTAACGTGCCCCCCGAAGCACGGAATCAACTTATTTTTTCAGACACCAGGTGATTCAAGCCTGTAATGTCCTTACTAAACAAAGGACAGTCTCACAAAGTGATTTCGACAATGTCCCCATCGGGAATGGAACCTAACAGGTTTTCCTTATTCTATGCTATTAGCCAACATGACAACATAACATTTGTCACATTCACAGGGTTACCTCATTCACTCATGTCAACCTGTCAACCCTCAGAGATGACTGATGATGCTGACTACCTGAAGACGGAACAATGAAAGGATTTCACGATTTCACGGGTCTATTCAGGTTATCGTTATATTATACAATTACTGGAGTTGATGATAACCTTGATGTGTTCCATCACACTCTGTCATTTTTTTATGAGAAATGTCCTAAAATACTTAAGTCCTAATCCTAAAAGTATAACAGTACCTAATAAGTATTTTATTTGCTTTTTTTGCAATAAATTATTAAAACTTTATTAACAAATATAAACTTAACAATTAAAATATTCTTAATCTTAACATTACAAATAATTAAAACTAGACTACTAAAATTACAAACAAAAAGAAACAAAACTACACACAAGTAACTACATGTTCAATTAAAAATGCCGTATATTTTATTATATTTTAATTTCATATTTTCAAATTCAAATTCATAATATTTATTTCGGAAACTAGTCCATATTATGTTAGTAACAGAAAGCTGAACCTAGTATTAGTAACAGATTCCAAAGACGACAATATAAAAATAAGCTAGAGGCAGGCTCGAGCCACCGAAGCCGCGGGCAGCTATGTACCTAACCGCGTGTAATAGCACCCAGCGGTTCAGTAGCGGCGAGTCGTTACCTGTCCACCAATGCACTCCTGATGGTGTTGGGGCTGACGCGCGCACGGCATAACAGAGACGCACAACAAAGACGCGCATTTTATTCATAGTTTCTTGTTTCAGACGAGAATGAATCGAATTTGGTTTGTTTGTTAATATCACTACCTATTTATGAGTGCGCCTTTACCTATTTGTAGACACACTGAGTCCAAAGACCTTTGGTCCAAAGAGGCCGTGTATACATAAAAACATGGTTTAAAAGTTAAAACCATCTGACATAAGTATAACAAAATCGTCACATTATTTATATGTAACACAATACTAAGTATTTTAGGTTTTAAATAAACATTCAGTACGAGATTAAGAATAATGATATCAACGGACACAGCTGTCGGACAAAAATGATCCAGAAAAAATATACAAACAAGCCAAGTCGGAAGGCAAACATTGCGTTACTACACAAATATGTCCATACAAAGGGTTTTGGGGCAAATATTATGAAGAAATCTTTTCACATATCGTGTGTACGGAACGTCCGCCATGTTTCCTTGGCTAATACAGAGTAGGTTTGTGACTTTCCTCATTGAAGGCATTCAGAATAGTGTTAGGATTGGGGTGTTCTAGCCGACAAGCGCGAGAGGCGACACAGAAATGAAAGGGCCGATTTACCACCTGTACTATCTAATAACCCTCAACTACAATGCCAGTCGTGCAGCCGCTACTGTCGCTCTCGCATCGGACTTTACAGCAATTTTAAAAGCAGCCACAGAAACGCTGTTTGAATCATCTGATAAAGATGTAAAGGCCTGAGATGATGAGGTATTAAAGTTCCTTGTTCCGTCCATAGTGCCAAAACTCACTGAATTTATTTTAAATTCGTACAAACAGTAGGATACAGTAACAATGGAGTACAAGAAAAATCGGAAGTGACGAGACAAATGTTGTCATAGTAATAAAAATATAAATTTCATGTTGGGGTTGCCAACAAATAGACACCCTCGCCTTATAGCGTCTATACGAAAAATCACATTCTCGTAAGAAATCAACAAAACCTCAATTATTAATGTCATTCCGGATAAACCAACCAATTTGACTACTTATTCTGTTTGTTTTTGTCTATTTTGATTTGACTGTTTTTTTTGAGACCAAATTTTACCCGG
Source organism: Pectinophora gossypiella (assembly GCF_024362695.1). Classification (NCBI taxonomy): domain Eukaryota; kingdom Metazoa; phylum Arthropoda; class Insecta; order Lepidoptera; family Gelechiidae; genus Pectinophora; species Pectinophora gossypiella. The sequence continues at coordinate 3,214,694 of NC_065425.1, read as the reverse complement.
ATTAAATGAAGCTAGTCTGTCTAATGCGACGTATTTATTGTTAATCAGAGTCGCATCCGAATTTTATTTTTCAAAAAGGCGCTTTCCTAGTTTTACTATAAGACGATGATGATGATTTGTAAAAAACCCATTGTAAACCCAGTGTAAATATTACACTTACATGGTGTTTTTATAAGCTAAAGCATAGAATAAGGAATAATATTACGTATAGAACGGCAACTCTCCGCTCCCCACCAGCGTCTGAGCTAGGTTTTTACCTTACCCCTCGGTCTTCGTGTGGGCGTCAGATGACACATACACAGATCCACATGTACGATAACGTCAATGTGAAGTGTCTGTGTAAAACGAGGTTTGTAGTATCGAGTGTCCGAGGTGCTAAGGGCTAAACCGTTTTTTTTTTAACATAAAGTAAGCTTCACATAAGCTTTAATGCACACTACATTTCTGCCATCTAATTTTATATTGTTACGCAAATTTTATTAATGATTTTTAATTTTAATTTCTTGTTTATAATTTTTATGTATTTGAACTTTTATTTTTTAACAATTTTTGTACTTATTTAGTGTTTATTATTATTTATTTTTTCTATGTAAAAAACCCAATTTCGTAAGTTTTGTTTAACCTATACCGGAACACAGCATCCGTTTCTGAAATAATTATAAAAATACATTGAAAAGTGGGAATGCAAAAGTGGTTTTAGCAATATTTTTTTACCGTGTGTTGTGTAGGATTCCGTATATATATATATCTATGTTAAGATAAAATAAATATAATACTAACACTACTATTACTATTTTACTACACTACACTACACAATACACTACACTACACACTACACTACACTACACTCTACACTACACTACACACTACACTACACACTACACTACACACTACACTACACACTACACTACACACTACACTACACACTACACTACACACTACACTACACACTACACTACACACTACACTACACACTACACTACACACTACACTACACACTACACACTACACTACACACTACACTACACACTACACTACACACTACACTACACACTACACTACACACTACACTACACACTACACTACACACTACACTACACACTACACTACACAATATACTACACAGTCTAGACACACATACCACTGTTACTATAATTTTATTAGTAAATGAGTTTTTTACCTGCCACTAAAGATTATAGGCGTGAAGTAAATGATGTTACATTGGTGCTAATTCCTGGACACGCCATCTAATTATATTTTAAGTTATACCTGTCATTTTCATATCCGTTGAAAAAGACAGGGACGGGTAATCTACAGGCATAAAATTTATGGAACACACGTCAATTTTAGGCAGAAATCTAAAACAAGCCTTTAAAAAAATTATATCGGCCAATAACCCGACAGCATTAAGTTTCTTGACAGTACACGTCAAACGAATTGCATACCAGCGACATACCTATTTGATTCGCTCGGGTTATTCATTCATTTTGTCACAGTTGTCAATCATCCGTCCCATTCCTTTTCGGCGGATAAGAAAATGATGGAATCGGGGTTAATAACTACCTACCTATATCTATTGGACTGGGGTTAAAGACGGCCTCCGTGGTGTGGTGGTTAGTGCGTTGGCCTCGCAATCTGGAGGTTCAGGGTTCTTCTTTTTTTTGACGTGACTTCTTGTAGATTTACCGCAGATGGCATTAACTTACTACTTGGCCGAACAAATGGGGAGCGCTGAAGGCTCTCACCCGGTGATTCAGGGTTCGATTACTGGTGGGAACATATTATATCACCCTGAATAGTCCTAACCAAACTTAGTTCAGGGTCAGATCTGGTCACACACACTTACGCGGTAAGGCGGTAATTTTTTTTCAGCGGTTTAAAAACCGCAGCGGCACCGCTACTTAAACTCTCCCCTATGTTTTCACCGATCTAAGTAGCATGCTATACGCGTAAAGCAGGGGAGTTATGGGAAATTTGTCATTTCATAACAGGGGCTTAGATAATGCATCGACGGAGATATTTTGGAAAAGCGGCTCTTGGGATTCAGGGCGCATTATGATTGCGTATTTTTTTTAAATTTGGAATTCATTTTTTGAATAATTTATCGAATAGATAATATTACCATTCGTGCTTATAATATAAATCCTGTGGTACTCCGGCCTGATGTAAGTCACTGATGGTCCTATAGTTAGTACTTATATGTATACACTTTGAAACTTTGTCACATTAACTTTTTTGACAAATTAAACCGTAAGTCTCATTAAATGTCAAATATGATAGTGCGACAGGGTTCTAAAGTGGGTACATATTGCTCATGACTGTACACGGACTTTGCTTCAAATCGGCGAGCATCGGTTCGATTCAAACCCCGGTACCGGACTTCTACCAATGAGTTATTAATTTAACTTAAGTGTAGTTTTCACTAACACAGTTGACTCGACCATTATAAACGACGGCACGGCTCACCACCTATTATGTTGGTCTTACAGAAAAGTCCGAGATGTTCAATTCAATTCAATCCTATTCAATTCTTTATTCATAATAAATATTACACGTCAACAGATATTTCGATGAGTAGGTACACATTATACAGGGTGTTAGTGACATTGTAACGAATACTGAGGGGGATGATTCAGACCATGATTCTGAGTTGATATTAAGTAGAATTTCCTGTCGGAAAATTTATGATTTTTTTAATTTTTTTTTTATTATTTTCCGTTCCATACTTTTGCGACGGAAAAATCCACTTGATATCAAATCAGAATCATCCCTCAAAGTTTTCGTTACGATGTCACTAACACGCTGTATAAATTACTTTACAATATTTCAATATTACATCACAATAAAATCATAACAATATACAAATTACATCGCTATATTGTCATCATCCTAATTTTATGTTATTGAGAAACTCTGTTAAGTCATAATAGGCTTTATGAACCAAATAATTTTTTAATTTATTTCCGAAGTATGCGTCGCTGGGTGCACCCCTGATATCACTGGGTATGTAGTACTTAGTTTATCTTGCGATGGATGTAAGTGCTTGACTACTCCAATTGATATATACTCTTGAGCTAATATTATGTTAACATAACATAGTATTTTATGCAACAGTTGTATAAGAAGGGTCAAAAAATGCGAGTGGCGTGAGTTGCGATGTGAGCCTTGGCGAACATCGCAATAAGAGACGCCACGAGCATTTTTTGACCTAGTTATACAACGTTGCATACAATACTTTTTCTACGACGACGTAATTTTAAATGAAACAAAAATTATACAAAGAAAAATTTTATTTATAAAAAATATTTTCCAACGCGCGGGAAAATGGCGGCAAATGTATACTTTTTTTTTTATAGTATATCTATGGCACCAAACAAAGTAAAGGTGCCAGTTTCCAGGTCAAAAAAAAAAAAACAACAACAATGCTTTTTTGGCGACATTATAGTACAGTTACACTTTGTAAACAATGCTTTTATAGGCCATAGAGCGTACACTTTTTCAAAGAGTTTAATTATGTATGTACTTATATTAGACTTTTTGGTTATTTAAATGCCAGATTAAAGTAGAGGAGTAGAAAAAATCATAAATAGCCTAATACGTCCCACTGCTGGGCACAGGCCTCCCCTCCATCAACCGGAGGGGGTATGAAGCATAGTCATAGTCATTTATTGATAATAATAATTACACGTCACAGATATTACAAAATTCAATGAAATCAAATATTACTACGGAATTCAATTACATTAAAATATATTATAGAATAGAAGAATAGAATATCAATTACAGGTCGTTAAAACTATAGAATGCCTGCTCAATAAGCCATACTCCACCATGCTGTTCCAATGCGGGTTGGTGGAGGTGGTTTTACGGCTAATAGCCGGGACCAACGGCTTAACGTCCCGAAGCACGGAATCATTTTACTTTTTCGGACAATCAGGTGATTCAAGCCTGAAAAGTCCTTACCAAACAAAGTGATTTCGACCTCCAGATCGTGAGCCCAATGCTATATTATGTTATGATGTCTATATAAATTTAATAACGTTATATTTTGAGTTCGGGTGTGTTTGCCTTTATATTTTAATGTTGTTAGCGCTGTTAATGCTAATATAGGAGTTTGGAAGAAGACGTTACTGTTTTCATATACCTATATGAAGGGTACCTACCCTTAAAGGGTACAGCTAGCAATTGCGTAGTTGCCTAGGTCAAAGATAAATTATGAAATTCTGATTACTAAATAAAACAAAACGTGACAAAAACGTTTTCTTGTTTCTATTTACCTTATTTATAATTTTTAATAAAGAAAAATGTAATAATAAGTCCGAAATTTTGTCACGTTTTTCTATGACGTCACAGGATGCTTTTTCATACTTTCATAGTAATTTCGTTGACGATAGTATCAAAAATAAACTGACGACTCAGAAGTACATCAGTCGGAAGATGACCTAAGTACCCACACCCGACCAAGCTTTCTGTTAGACCTACGTGATAGGTGGTCGTATCGCCGTCTGTAATGGTCGAGCCACCTGTGTTAGTGAAAATTGCACTTGAGGTAAATTAATAACTCATTGGTGCAAGTCCGGTACCGGAGTTCGAACAGACGCTCTCCGATTGAGAACCAAGTAGGGGTTTCACAGGACCAGAGTGACTATATGACACGTAGTATTTTTGTTCTTCCTCATCTCTAATATCGTGTGGGTTGTGAGGCGGATTACCAACCCCATCAACATTGGTGTCAGTATGTGTATTATTATTATGTAGTTTATGTACTCGTAAGTGTACCTAACTTGGATTTTTTTTAGTACAAGTATTCCCATGCTGCACTATCTCGCTATATTATATTATAACATTAAATATCTCATATAATACTTAACACTTTCAAAAACAGAACGTCTAATGACGTTCCGATCCCAAGGTGTCATATTATTTCCTATTATGAACCATCAATGACCCATGATCTGTGTCCGTGAAAGGGTTAAAGGTTGCCTGGAAGAGATAGCTACTTAGCAATGAGGCCGCCTATTTTACTCTTTCTATTTCTCTTTCGATTTGTATTTTCCTGTTTGTGCAATAAAGTATTTGTTACGTTATGTGATATTATGGCGATTTTTTATCTCTATAGTATTTTATAAAAAAAAAATCGCTTTTTTTTTTTGTCGTCGCTACTAAGACACACTCTACATCCTATTGGGAATATGGGAAACGATCGCTTTACCAATCAAATGGGCCATTTTATCCCCATTTGGTTTGAAATACGCGTATAAAGATATCTGTGATTAATGTCCTCCTTTCAATCAATAATTCTTTATTGCACAAAGACATATTTAAAGGACATTTACAAACGAACAAAATTAACACTATTGTATTGCTAAACAACTCTCAACAACAACTCAACTCAACTCTCAAAAACAAACGACAACAACTCAACAACAACAACAAGTAACATAAACTCTTTATTTTTCACTTTCCTTCCACCGACTGTAATTGGAATACCATTATATATTAAGTCTATAAATTATGTAATACAAACTGGATTAAAAAAAAATTACAGGAAAACATGAAACAGTAGGACTAGGGCCCTGTGCTGGGAGGTTTTCTGGCCACGTCTTTCCCTCAGCGTTACAGGTTCCGATGTGGTAGTAGTTTTACAGCTAGTTACATAATATGTAATTTATTTTTTTGTCGTTTAAAAAGCGCTAACTTTGTAAGCCAATTTTGAAAAATAAATATTTTTGAATTTTTTGAACTCAACAGTTTTCAACTCTTTTTGTACGCATTCCAAATTACTCTCAACTTTCGTCGTTAGTGATTACAAGTTACAAAGTCTATAAACATTTGGGAGCACACATACATACATATTATAAATCACAGCCATCATCTCCCTAGCATTATCCCGTTTTTCACAGGGTCCGCTTACCTAACCTGAAGATTTGACAGGTCCGGTCTTTTACAGAAGCGACCGCCTATCTGAGCTTCCAACCCGCGAAGGGAAAACCAGCCCAATACAGGTTAGATTACATAACTTCCAAAAATGCATTTCTCAGGAATGTGGGTTTCCTCACGATGTTTTCCTTCACCGCTGAACACGTGCTAATCCAAACTTGAATTCGAAAACAAATTCGATAATCATTGGTTTAAACCTGTGCTGGATTCGAATCTGTGACCTCAAAATCTGTGAATTCAAACCCGCAATCCCTAATAGGGTGCGTAGACCTACAAGTTACAGACACATTTAGTACGAAGTCCTTAAAGATGAATAATATTCATTAAAAAAAAACATTTGCTCATACAAAAGTAAGTGCTGAATGCGAACAAATGTCAAATAGTAATATTGCTTTTTTAGATGAATTGGTGTGTGGCCTTTTTAACCCCCCTGTATTTTATTAACTCCCATTCCAAAATAGAAACTATAACCTACACCACAGAGCTCATTAGTCCTTATTTAAATAGAATCACAATCAGAAATTGTTTATAGTGTTTATATTTACGTTTCGTGACCCGGAATAATAAGGTCATCCATTACTCGACTACTTTGAATTAAAATAAAGCGTAGCATCCATAAACATTAAACAAACATTCACAAACAGATAGATCTTCTGCTTGCATGATATTATGATAATTTTCATTCGTTTGTTTCTGTTTTCGAGTATTTTTCGGGTATTTAAAAAGGGTATCCGAATTATTATTCATTTATTCGGAAAATAGGAATAATTGTTGAACGGACAGCGGTTCAAATGTTGAGTTTCTTCTGTGCTAAAATGGATGTAGGTACTTAAAGAGTGAGTCACTGTGGTTCTGGCGTGCTTCGCAACCGTGGAGCGCCAGTTTGAACCCCACTACCGGACTTGCTCCATTAGGAATTAAGTAATTTATCTTAAGTGCAGTTTTTTATTAACACAGCTGCCTGGAACATTATAGACGGCGATACGGCTCACCACCTATCACATTGGTCTAACAGAAAGCTCAATGAGGTGTGGATACTTTGTTCATCTTACGATGGATGTACCTTCTACTAACCCAATTGAGATTATAGTAGTGAGCTTATGTTATTGTTATTGTAAACAGTGGTGAAATTGTGAAACATTAGTTGTCATAATTATATTTAAGTATGTGTTTGTAGGTGTTTTTGGTCTATTACAGAAACGACATTTAACCAGGAGGTCTTAAGTGCAAGTTAATTTACTACTTTGCAAGAAACTGACTGGACTTTTGCAGCTTATCGTACAGGAATTAGCACCATTATGTGTTTTAATTATTATAACCGCGTAAATCACAAACAATGGCCGCGATTCCCGCAGACACCTCCTAATTTTACTTTAAGTTATACCTGTCATTTTCTTAACCGCCGAAAAGGAAAGGGGCGGATGGTTGACAGCTCTTAATTTTAGGAAGAACGAGTATATGAATGAATAACCCGGGCGAATCAAAAAGGTATCTCGCTGGTATGCAAACCGTTTGACGTGTGCTGTCAACATAATTTTGTCGAGTTATTGGCTAATGTAAAATTTTTAGATGGTTGTTATAGATTTGTGCTTAAAATTGACGTGTGTTCCATAAATTTTTGGCGGATAAGAAAATGACAGATATAATAATAACTTAAAATAAAATTAGATGGTGTTTACAGGAATTAGCACCAATACATTGGTACAGAAATAATTTAAAAATATAAAAAAATGGCGTCTACTGAAATCAGCGTCATTACGTAGGTACCTAGTAGATGTGAGCACAAATAATAAACTGCTCTGCTCCTAGTATTAACCACATTAATCATAGCAGATTCAAGGAATACCTAAAAGTAGACGAGCTACTACAACAGGACATTCGTGGAAACCACTTTGACTGCGCAAGAGTGCCTCAAACGATGAATTCTTCAACCATTCCTTTTGATGTCGTTTAGCTTTTGACAATGCGTTATCAAAGGCTAGAGCGAATAGGCGTTTACTAGGTTAGTGTACCACCATAGGCCACATCTTTACTTACCTATCTTTTGAAGTCCAGATTATATTCTCTCCAACATGATGCGTATCATACATACATACACGAACTCGCGCCCGTTAGTGTTGCCCGATAATCGACTGCATATCGATTTATAATCGATTATTTTCTTAAGTCCTTCAATAATCTAAATATTGATATGCCTATCGATAGTATCGATATTGAAATTCCACAATTATATCGATTATAATCTAATAATTGTTAGATATTATCGATTATAATATCGATTTATAATCTAGCTAGCACCCTAAAACCTGTTGCGAGCTTATTTTAAATCTTAAAACATGTTTTGTCTGTGTGTGTATAGTCTAATAATATTATATTGAGTATTGATTAATATATGTATAGATTTTTTGTCGTATGAACTTTACTTTAATTTTGTTTACTTCTTGTGGCACCATACCACATCCAAGTTTAGTGAATGTTTGCCTCCTGATAGTAGTTGCCTGGAAGAAGCTCTAGAGCAATAAGGCCGCCCAAGTTGTACTGTGTTCATGTGTTATGTCTGATTGTTAAGTTCTGTGTAATAGTGTGATCATCATCATCAGCCGTACGACGCCCACTGCTGGACATAGGTCTCCCCCAAGGATCTCCACGACGATCGGTCCTGCGCTGCCCGCATCCAGCGACTTCCCGCGACCTTCACCAGATCGTCGATCCACCTTGTAGCGGGGTGCAATAGTGTATTTGATTTGATTTACACCCACCGCGGAAGGGAATATCGGCGTGAGTGTATTGTATGTATGAGTATGTATGTACCTATGTGTATTTATGTATGCGTATGTTGGTATGTGTATGTATATACATATGAGTATGTATGTTACTAAAATTAACACCCGGATGTTTAGATAGATCTATCGATATGACAGTGGCGAGTGAATTTCTCTACATGTCGGAATAGAATTTCCGTTCGATGTCGAATGTGAACCCTGACAACACATACAGGATGTTTGAGTTTGTAAATAAAGCGCCAGTTCGAACCCCGGAAACGGAATTACATGAATAAGTTATTAATTTACCTTAAGTGCAGTTTTCACTAACACTGTTGGCTCAACCATTATAGACATTATACGGCTCATCAACTAACAGAAAACTAGCTGAGATGTGGGTATTTTAGGTCATCTTGCGATGTATATACTTCTGACTACCCTAATTCGGATATAGCCGTGAGCTTATGTTATGTTAAATAAAGCTATGTAGGAATGGTAGGCTGAATGAAACGTAACGCAAAGGTGTGCGAAAGAGAGAGCGACGAATGAGCGAGAGAGAAGAGAGAATTGCGGAATGACAGGGAAATGGCGGACGGTTCTTTTAAAGAGGAAAACGTAGACGATTATAAAATATTTTTAAATAAACAAAGGTAAAGAAATAATAATCGTTTCCTTCATGCTCTATCCCGTAGCTATATAAATAGAAATGTTCAATATTCATGGTTTGTATATCGTCTTACCTTATCTGTAACACACCCCGGACACTTCATACAAACAACCTCGTTTTACACAGACACCGCACATTAACATTATCATAAACGCGCACCTGTGTGTGTGACGTCTGACACCATACGATCCAAGACTTAACTATGTTCGAGGGGGTGAGGTAAACCTAGCTCAGACGGTGGAGAGCGGAGAGTTGCCGTTCTATACGTAGTTAGTTAGAGTACGTTATATTCTATACCTGTAGTTAAAATATCGTAATCACCCGTTAGAAAAACCATATTCTGATACGATTTTCTTCAACAAAAGTTCGATTTAATTAAATGAATTTATTTAATGGGGCCTTAATTACTATTATAAGTAGGTATCGTATTGGTTAGTTGTTTCTCTACAAAAAAGGGATCCCATGTCTTTATAACAACATCCTGTAGTGTAGATTCAACTGAAATCATATTACGTCGGGGCAAAGCCGAGTTTTGTAGGATTTGCATTCCCGCGGATAGCGACTGTCAACATGTTCCCGGACCATTGCACAATAAACTGGATCTTTTCAAAGTTTTATTAGGTAACTGTAAATATTGGACACTTGGCTAGATACGAGAATGGTCGGTGGACAAAGGCTGTCACAGAATGGTGGCCACGAGAAGGACACTTCATACAAAAATACCTCGTTATACACAAACACATAGACGTTATCTTACACACGCATCTCGCGTTTGACGCCCATACGATTGAAGACTAAAGTAAGATTGAGGGGGTGAGGTAAACCTATCTCCGCCACTAGTGGGGAGAGGAGAGTTGCCGTTCTATAGGAAGTATTTATTCCTTATTCTATGCCAGCGGCCTGGTGGTCGGATGACATCGTTGCAACGGTGGGAAAGTCGAGGATGAGGTTGCGCAGGACCGGAAAAGGTGGTGCAAAATGGAGGAGGCCTATACCCTCTACTTTACTCCTGTTTAGTTTTTAGTCTTAAATTTAAAATATGTTCATAATTTTATATAAAGAAGTTAATGTAACATCTTAAACCTAAATAATGCTCTTAATTATCTACCCCTCAGTGGTGTGATGCGGGCTGGTTGATGATGACGATCAACTGTAAATATTCAGCTTCCTTTTAATGACAAACGTATGTACAGCACTTATATATTTTCTTAATGTCCCTTAGCAATTATCGTTTTACCGAAAGGTACAAACGAATGCTAATTTCCATGTTCATCAATTCATGGCACAAGAAAACCAGGTTGTTACTTTTGAGCATACCTGGTTTTCTTATACCATGCATCAATCATTAGATTTATCGTGTATCACAATTTGAATTCAGAACTACGTTCATTTCTAAGTATTTTGTTCACGTGATGTATAATATATTATGTTACCCATAGCGAGAATCAAATGTTTTGTTGAATATATTTTTGTTGTCTTTTTGTTCACTCGACTGTCTAGTCGAGTCATGCAGTGTGCTGTTCAGGAAACATGTCTCCCTGACACGTAGGTCAGCTGGAAGAAATTTCCTTCTTTAAGATAAGCTTACCAGTACGGCTAACAAGCGCCACGTGATAAAATTTTGTCACGGTCATTTTATCGATTCCGACGATGTAGTTATGTCGTTTTGTCGATTGGTGCTAATAATACATGTGAACACAAATTTTAATAAGACATGTCGTTCTGTCAAAATGCGAATAAAATCACGTGTCGCGCATGTTAGGGAAAAAAAACAAACATCGATTTCGACAAATTTTATTGAAATGACCTGGCTGTACTGTCTGCTTTCTTTCTAAATATGTTTCTTTTGTCTGTCCTATTGTGTACAAATAAATATATAACTGAAAGTGGATAGGTATAGCAAAAGTCTCCCAGTGCAAATGATAATAACACATTCAGTAGATCAATGTCTGTGTTACCTTCTGAATGTGTCATCTGACAAGCGACGCCTCACGGCAGGTGGGCTTGAGCGTAGTTGGCGCACTCCAATGGGCGTACCTAGAGGGCATTCATTTCACGGGCCTACACAGGGGCGTAGTTAGATCATCTAGAGGTCTATGGCACACGAGGGTCCCTACTAAAGCAATATTTTTCTGCCATCATCTTTAAGAGCCTCGCATTCTCCATTCTTATTTATCAAGGGCGAATCCTTTGACTTCTTTATAAGATACAAGCTTAGCCTTCTTTTTCATTTGTTCCATGTAAGACTTTTCCTCTCTTTTCTTCTATCTTCCTTTCTACGACGTTTTAATAAACTCGTCGTGTGTGTCCAATCTCGGCTCTTCTGTCCTCGATAACCATTTATTCAATATTTGTCTCCTTGTATCACTTCTTTAATAATACACACACACATACACACACGCGCGCACGCACGCACGCACACACACACAGACACACACACACACACACACACAGAGAATGAGAGAGAGAGAGAGAGAGTTATGCTGGTTGTGACGATTGATTTGAACGAAATATTTTTCAGTCTTTCTTTATTTATTTAAATTAGGAATTCTACATGGGAGGTGATAAATAAGCTTTCGTATGTTAGGCCAACTGGTTTGGGGGCCATTGTAGCTTCGACCCTGTTCAGCTTCACCACTGGGCCCACGGCCAGGTGGGTGACGCCTGAAGGTTGCCTGGCAACGATTTGTGGCCCGTCCATTTGTTCACTTCGTGAAGCTAATTGGAAACGCAATTAGAAGCGCCAATTTCTCAATGGACCAAAATTGTTTTAAATTAATTTACGAGTTGTACATTTGGTGTTAGTTTACGAACTGCTGTAACATTTGTTAGTTTGATTTTTCATTTTTTTCGTTTTAGTCTTCTAATATTTTTAAAGGCTGTATAACCTATATTTTTTTAGAGGAGCTCGGTGGCGCAGCGGTCAACGCGCTCGGTCTGCGATTGTTGAAGTAAAGCAACTTTCGCGAAGGCCGGTCATAGGATGGGTGACCACAAAAAAAAAGTTTTCATCTCGAGCTCCTCCGTGCTTCGGAAGGCACGTTAAGCCGTTGGTCCCGGCTGCATTAGCAGTCGTTAATAACCATCAATCCGCACTGGGCCCGCGTGATGGTTTAAGAACTCCCTATCCATCCATAGGGAAGGCCCGTGCCCCAGCAGTGGGGACGTTAATGGGCTGATGATGGTGAACCTATATTTTATCCTATACCTTCAGGACAATACGAATGTATGATTCTATATTTAAATTTATAGGCATATAATTTGAGTTTTCGATATTCAAACCTGCTATACTATGGGATTGAAGTTTCTAAAAAAAATATTATAAAACTCGGTTAAGCATGATTTGATTTGATTGAAAATTATATTTATAACAATGCATTGACCCTCCTGAAAGGAGAGAAAAAGGAAAAACGTCAAAATAATAATAATAAATTATCACATTCTTTCATGTGGTCTTCTTATTACGATCGCAAAGCAACATTTAAAAGGAAAAAATATTAATGTCACTTCTAGAGCAATTTTGTTTATTATATTTTTTACTGTAAGTAAGTAATAGTATCTGCGCTGGCAATATTACTAACGCCATGGACTTTGCAGACGAAGCATATTTTTCTTGTCTCTTTAACTTTTGTAAATAATTTCCTAGCTTATCCCCTAGAGTCCCCTTTAACACCATCTCGAAGGAGTTTTATTTACCGGAGCTAACAGCGCCTCCAACATTGGTTGTCCGAGTGTCGTCAAAAAATATTTTTATTAAAATGAGGGACTTACTAAAACTCACCTTCTTTAATTTTACAACATATATATTTTCCTTTACTTTTGTCAATCAAAATGTACAATTTATAATTTTATAACCAATCAAGTTTCTTTCCAACTCCCTCTAAACTCTAAAACCAAAATCGCCGTTCGCCCAAAACAAAAAACAATCTCCCGCCTTCAAACATTTTTCTTTTTTTTTTTCTATTTTAAGGCTATATTCACCAACACAGGTGCAGGCTGAAAACCATCGTCGAAATATTTCATCTCGGCATATGCTGAGCTTGTTACTTTTTGTGATGGAAAACTTTATTTTATAATTGTGTTATGTAAACCTGTGGATCATAATAAACATTTTTTTTATTTATTTTTTACTTTCCTCAAAAACAATATAGATGACGCTGTGCAGTCATGAGCAATATAATGTACCCACTTTAGGACTCTGTCGCACTAACATATTTGACATTTAGTGAGTCTTACAGTTCAATTTGTCAACTAGTTAATGTGACATGGTACCAAAGTGTATACAACATATTAATGCTAAATACAGTTTTCTTCCTTTAACCTTGTAATTTCATGAATAACAGACATAATGCATCTTTTATCATTGTTTTTGGGTATAAATGATGACCCTTTTTATTACACCCAAGCACAATTACATGTCCCACCTAATTATTATTCTGATCAAAATAAAGAGAAGCAATATAGGGTAGCAACATAATTCTATACATAAAGTGATTTAAATATCAAGCAACAATGCCATTTACATAGTATTTTTAAATAATTATGAACCCGAGCAATGAGAAAATAGGTAATTTTCATATTAAAACTGTAGAACGCCATTTATATTGTGTTTAGGGAACGTAGCATGGAAAATCCCTCATTCAAAAACAGAATTGCGGTTTCATTCATAAATATGATGTCCTTGCAGCGATTCTTTGTAAAAATATAACATGTCGTCATGACGTAATCTTTTACGAGACGTTTCTCGGAACATACTCGTATATAAAAGTAATATGAGACATGATACATTATTTTAGGTCAGCAATTTTATTAGAATTATCCTCTGTTCGGTTTTCCTTTGTTATTGCAAGATTTACCAGAAAATGATTTCGCTCATAAAGTCTGTTACATTTATATCCATGTAAGAATCGTGGCGGAGAATAACGGAGAAATTGCAACCTTTTCAGTTTGTTACTTGCAGCCACAATTGGCGTTGAAGTCTTGAAGTTGAACGTCGTTTGTGAAGTAAATGACCAACCTCATGACCATGGTGTCGACGATTTCCCTCAATCAGCGCTTATCGCTATCGACCCCCTAGGGTCGATTAATTCTTTCAAATATTTTTCCTCTCAGACGACGCCCTGAGCCAAGGTTCGCGTCCAACTGGGCACCCTCAAGCCTGTGGTCTTAAACGTTGTAACGGGTGAAAGCCTTCAGCGCTCCCCATTTGTCCGGCCAAGTAGTTAATGCCATCTGCGGCAAATCTACAATAAGTCACATCAAAAAAAGTCATCCGTGTTGATAATCACTAAGCAGAAAATCATAATAGCAGCGTCGTGGTTCCCACCGCGACTTGTGCTGAGTGACGCCCTTTTATATCAGGACGTCCACCACCACCTTATGATCATTTCGACGAACATCCGTTTTGCTTTTTTTTGTAACTGTTTTGTGAAAATTTTAAATTATATTAGTGTCTTGTTTTTGTATGTGGCTTCCTTTTACAATAAACTATTTCTATTCTATTCAGTATGAAATATAGTCTATTTTTCCCTGGCAATCTAAACTTAATACTGTTTGAATTACTTTCATTGATAATCCCAAATGCACTATTCCAACCCCAACCCGCATGAACCTTCACGCCCCATGTCCCAAGCGGGTGTTCGATTGCGAACAATTTAAAGGGATAGGGAAGTTCCCAACTAACATTTAATGCGCACCAGGGAATCAAACTTGTACCATTTGAATAACCACGTCAGTAGTTCAATCATCTAACTATAATGACAATTATCACACACAAACTCAAGACCGAGAACCCCAATGTAGTGGTCACAGCTACAAGTTTTGTTGTTCTATCGTGTGGGTTATGATGTGGATTACCAACCTCATCAACCCTGGTGTCAGGGTTACTATTGAGCCGCCAAAGGCCCCTGATATAACTCATGTAACGACTACGTAACCGGGACCAACGGCTAAACGAGCCTTCATCATTTCTTTTTGAACAATCAGGTGATCAGCCTGTAATGTCCTACAACCAAACTACACCAGGATCGATAAGGTCACTGATCTCACAACCTACACGAGGGAAGAATATCTATCTAGATACTTCCAGACCTAGATCCTATCATGAAATCATCATCTCCCTAGCATTATCTCGTTTTTTAAAGGATCCGCTAACCTAACCTGAAGATTTGACAGGGCCAGCTTTTTACAGAAGCGACTGCCTGTCTGACATTCCAATCCGCGAAGGGAAAACCAGCCAAATACAGGTTAGGTCACACCTCCGAAAATGCATTTCTCAGGAATGTGGGCTTCCTCACGATCTTTTCCTTCACCGCTGAGCACGTGATAATCATTTATAATCCAAACATGAATTAGACAATCATTGGTTTAGGCCCGTGTTGGATTCGAACCTGCGACCTCAAACTGGGCTACCACGGCTTCCTATCCTATCACGGGATCCTATCATGATTTATCGTGAGAATATTTTAATAGTGAATCATGATGCAGTTTTATCCGCGAAATGACGAAGCGGCCTAGAAGTTTATCGGCATTTCAGGAAACGTCAGTCGGTATTCCCACGATGCGATGTTTCAGATAAAGCATAAGTACATACATACACACATAAACTCACGCCTATTTCCCACCGGGATGACATATGTATGACATGCTCTCTTGGTTCATCCAAATTCACAAAAGATTCATCAAATAAAGCATACATTTCGTCACATTTTCATTTTGATGCCGTTTACTTGTAAAAACGAATACTTTTTGTTTTTTAATCTGAGCAAAAAGCTTTCTCATATAAATACATTGGTATCTATACCGCTACGCTTTTATTAAATTAATTCTCTATACCCAAAGCCAAACGTATCCGCCCAAGTAGTTAATGCCATCTGCGGCAAATCTACAATAAGTCAATCAAAAAAAAAGTATTGGAACACCTAACCGATCATAAAACATAACATGCTCACGAGTTATAACTGATTATACTTGTTATTTTAATGTTTGTATTGAATGTAATAAAAAGTTTTGTATTGTATCGTATGGTACAGGCAATAGATGTTTGTTTCGGATAAACTGCGACACACAATAGCGAAGTGAATACACAATAAAACAATACATAAATAAATAAATAAATTTCGCAATAACAATTAGGAAGTTTTTATTGATGGATTAATTTACTAATTATTACTTACAATTTTGTACGGAAGCAATGTCCTGTGAATAAAAGCGGTCAAACGTCGTACTCATTGTTACTTAATTTATGAATAAAATTCGAAAATAGGTCGAGGATAAAAATGACATTGATGTTTGATTATCTTACGTAGAATGGCTATCATTTTTATAACTTATTCTTTGCCCCAGTCAAATACCCTATTATACCATATTCTTTATGAGAATCTGTCCTTTTGAGAAAATAGCATGTCTCTATATTACTTTCCTATATAAACGGACACAGTAAAGCCGTCGGCAATATACGATGATTTACGTCTATACCAAAGTTCGTACCCTGTTGTTTATTATTACAGGGAACGCCTTACTTATCAAATGCCTATTCACTCTAGCCTTGAACACTTCTAGATTATAACGAATTGGAAAAACAGACGACGACAGTTCCAATCCTTCGCAGTTCGCATCAAAAAGGAAAAGGATAAACGTTTAGTGCAGTTTGGTGGTATATCCACAACATAAGGATGACATGCCCGCCGACGCCTAGTTGTCCGTAGATAGAATGGATTAATCGTGCGTTTATATGTTATGTTTCTGCCCACTGTGTGTATTAGGACGATATCTCACGTTTTCCTTAAAGAAAGCGCATTAAAAGTTACCGAGAAACTTAAATAAAAGAAGTTAATACTTACATACGAGTGTGTTACTGTTTATGTGTTCTCTGCGGGAGCTTAAGATTGTCGGAGTTAAAAATAGGTTAGTAAAACCAATTTTAAAGTGACTTATTGCAGGTTTGCTGCAATAAGTCAGACAGTCTCAAAAAGTGATTTGGACAATATCTCATCTGGAATTGAACCCGAAGCTAGACTACAGGGGCTTTTATGGTAAAATAAGATGAGGTATGATGATAATATAAAATAATTTCTGATCCAATAAAAAGTAGGTAGGTACCAACATTACTTACTCAAACTTCTCCCCCAATATGGCCAACATTACCGCAAGTCATGTAGGCAATAAACTGATGATCGGAGCGTGAAATTAGGTAATCTATCTACCTTGTACGTTATCAATATCAATTTTGCTACTTTGCATTCAATTCCCTCTTTGCCTTTTAAGGCCTTGGTTTATAAAGTGGCAGTATTTAAGGCATAATTTAATAATAATAAGACATAATAGGCTACATATTCAAATGAGATCAATATAAGCGATCAAACGTAGTATTCATTGTTACTTGATGCGAAGGTCCGTGTTGCTCTATGTTACTAAATAAAATTCGAAAAAAGTCAAAATGAAAAGTGAGATTGATTTTTCATAAACTTAGACTGGCTTCTATTTCTAGATTAGAATTTTATAATTTATCTTTGACCTAGTCATAGACCCGATTAATATGTGCCATAGAGGCAGCCAAAATCTGAAGACGATGGGAAGCACTGAGGACTCTCACCCGATATCTGATTAATTATCGGAGGATAAAGTATAAACAGCCTTCGTGGTCTAGTGGTTAGAGCACTTTGTGAGAGTGTATTCTGTTTAGTAAAGACATAGCAGGCTTGAATCATCCGAAAAAGAAAAAAAAAGAAAAAGTAAAATAAAGAAAAGCAAGCGAAAAAGTAAGCGTTAAGCCGTTGGTCCCGGCTATTAGCCGTAAATAGCACCTCTTGTTAGTCCTTATTATGAGAGGAAGGGGAAGACCAAGAAGAGCTTACATGGTGCAAATTAAAGAGAAGGCGAACGTCGTATCTTATAAGGATGTTAAAGAATTGACCCTTGATAGATAAGAATGGAGAATGCTGCACCGACAAGAGCGTGGCGATTGAAGATGATGAGTCCCCGCTCAGTCATGCTTACCCCGGTCGGTGGGGTATACGCGTGAGTATGTTTTAGTGTTGTACCTAATGATAGTTAGAACTAATAATCTCGACTGATACTGATAGATACATCACTATGTTATTAAACGTCACAACACACTGGTGACTGCGCTTTGACAGATCTAACTCGTACCGCGCATTGACACTTTTTTTTTACTTTTGATGGGTTTTCTCTTGGCCCCAGACTTGCCCAAAGGCATTGACGAGGCCTAAGATGGAGCGAGCTCGCCCACAAGGTGCACTGGAACTCCCGCGCACAAATGGAACGAAGCAAGCTGCTTGGCGCCTGGCTCCAGCGGGAGTATTGCAAAACAATAACTAAATTGAAGTATAATCATTAATTATTTTTAATTTTTATTAATTTGTAAATATAATTATTTTTCAAAATTGAATTAATAATTATGCAATTTTAATTTTATTGTATTTTAATTTGGATTTTAATTTTATTTTTTTAAGTGTGGAATTAATTAATGTAATATGGACCATCATGACTGAAATAAATGATTTTAGATTTTTGATTAATTGTACTGAGCTGCACGTTCTGTCGAATACTAAGTAGTAGACATTTCACAAAAAAGTTTCCATTACGAACTTGGTAATACCAACAAAACGGAATGGAAAACGAATTTCAATTTGGTGTAATATTTTAGAGCACATCGCGTAACACGTGTCAGAGATAAGCCACTTAGGTGCTAGCTCTCTAAAATAACAACACACAACAACACTACCACAATCACTTACTTAACTACATAAAATAAAATAATGCCATAATATGCGGCAAAGCTATCTTCTCTTCTTCTATCGTGTGGGTTGTGAGGTGGAGTACCTACCCCATCAACCCAGGGTTGGCAAAGTAAAAAAGCGGCCAAGTTCGAGTCGGACTCGCCCATGAAGGGTTCCGTAGCAGCAAGTAACGTAATATAAAAGTTCTTGTAGTTCGTTGTAACTTTGATCGATATTTTAATTTTTTTTTCGGGTTTCAGTTCTAAGTATGGGCAACCCCCAAAATTTATTGTTTTTTTTTTCTATTTTTGTGTGAAAATATTAATGCGGTTCACAGAATACATCTACTTACCAAGTTTCAAGAGTATAACTCTTATAGTTTCGGGAAAAAGTGGTTGTGACATACGGACGGACGGACAGTCATGACGAATTCATAATAGTTTCGTTTTTGCTATTTGGCTACGGAACCCTAAAAACGGAGACTAATAGAGACTGAACTGAAACTGAGACTAACTGGGTCGTCTTCTTGAGTCTTATGACTCTAGATTATACAATATTATAGTCTATGATAATCCACAAAAAATGTAAATAATGTGGTAAAAATATCAAAAATGCCATAATATGGCATTATTTAATATTATGATTTTTTAATAGTACTCTTGTTATTTTTTATGGATTATTATTATCTGAAATAAAATAAATTTGCAATTTGAAAAATTAACTACTGGACCAAACAAATGGGGAGCGCTGATTGCTCTCACACAGTTAGTCCCTACCGGAAATCCTTATGTTATAAATGCGAAAGTTCCTTCTAGGCAAAGAGGTAAACTCCAAATAACTTAAGCTCACGACTATATCCTAATTGGGATAGTCAGAGGTACCAACATCCACCATAAGGTGAACTAAGTACCCACGCCTCACCGAGCTTTCTCTTAGACCAACTGGACAGGTGTTGAGAAATAAGCCTATGAACCAACTGTGGTTCGGCCACTGGGCTATTTAAACCTATTTTACAACTAAATGGCCTCCGTGGTCCAGTGGTTGAGCGCTGGGCTCACGATCCGGAGGTCCCGGGTGCGAATTCCGGTGGAGACATATAACAAAAAACACTTTGTGATCCCTAGTTAGGTTAGGACATTACGGACTGATCACCTGATTGTCCGAAAGTAAGTCGATCCGTGCTTCGGAAGGCACGTTAAGCCGGTTACTACTTACTGATGTAAGTACGTAGTCGTTACATAAGTTAAGTCAGTGTCATCAATAGTAACCCTGACACCTGGATTGATGAGGTTGGTAATTCACCTCACAACCCACACGATAGAAGACCTCTCAACTAAAAAAAAACAAAATAAAGTGGGAGTCACTTAAAAAAATGAGACCGTGGTCGAACACAAAACAATTGACAAAAGTTAATAGAAAATTCGTTAACGGAAAACAAATAGGTACTACCGATATGACTTTTAATCGAAAAACGCAGATTCAAATCTTCATTGCAAAACTATTCGAAACAGAAACTACACTTCTCATCAAAAAAATCGAAACACTTCCGTTTTCATTGTTTCTGTCCGAATTTAACACAAAAAAGAATTCATACGATGAAAAAAAATACATAAATGTATAGCTGGCAGTTTGGCCATTACAGTAATAAGCGAAAATTCTAAATTCAAAATTAGAATTTCATTTGTTTATCTTATAAACGAAATGAATCACTGTTTTGAGACAAATGTGTGTTTAGGGTTGGAGTACATTTAGCGTTTAAAAACTAAAAATTGGCGCCTATCCTTAAACTTTTTGTTTTTTATTTCAATACTGTGACTTTGGGACGTCTGAAAAAAGGTTTTTTTTCTAAAACGTATGGATACTTCGCCCACAGAAGTCGCCCAAGTTGTGGCATTGCTGGATTCTGGCCTTAGTCAGCGTGTTGTGGCTGCAAGACTGCATCTAAGCCTGTCATCTGTTCATAGAGTCTATAAACGTTATCGGGAGACTGGTTTGTTCACGCGCCGTTCAGGATCTGGCAGGAATCGGGTCACTTCTGAGCGAGATGATCGATTTATTGTAACAACTTCTTTAAGAAATCGACGCCTTAACGCTTTTCAACTGCAGCAGCGGCTTCGTGTTGTACGAAGGGTGGCTGTAAGTGACTCTACAATTAGAAGAAGGTTGAAGGATCGTGGACTGGTACCGCATAAGCCAGCAAATGGGCCGAAATTAACTGCAGACCATCGAAGAGCGCGCCTTAACTTTGCACGTGAGCACCTAAATTGGTCATACCTACAGTGGAGCAAAGTTCTCTTTTCTGATGAGTGTAAAATTATGCTGTATGGTAACGACGGAAGGAACAAGGTCTACAGAAGAGACGGAGAACGCTATGCACAATGCTGCATTGAAGAAAAGGTCAGCTATGGTGGCGGTTCGTGGACGGTTTGGGGAGGAATCAGCGCCGATGGTAAGACAGAGCTTGCTTTCGTGTCTGGGCCACGTCTGCCTGCACTAAACTGTCATCGGTACGTCGAAGAGTGTCTCGAGCCTCATGTGATGCCCTATGCACATTTTATTGGCAACGGCTTCATATTCATGCACGACAATGCTAGGGCTCACACCGCGGGCGTCGTACGAGATTATCTTAACGAAGTCGATATCTCTATTATGGAATGGCCAGCAAGAAGCCCGGACATGAATCCCATTGAACATCTGTGGGATGAATTAAAGAGACGAATTCGAGCAAGAGATCCTGCCCCAGAAACACTTAGCCAGCTGCAAGATGCAATCCAAGAGGAATGGGACAATATACCACAGCATGTGATCGTGACTCTCATCCGATCGATGAAGAACCGTATGGAAGCAGTAATTAGAGCTCGGGGAGGGAATACAAGTTATTAAATAAACGTTTTTTAGCTTTTTTTTCATTTACGTGTGTTGTTTTATCCATTTCCTTTATACTCCATACGGAATAAAAATGACTCATTTAACAAAATACGACACCTATGAAAAATTCATTTAAATTTAGAACATTAACATTAAGATTTGATAAGCTCATATTACTCACTATTAAACGACATTTAACATTTATTCCTAAATGTACACATTTTTCTGATAATCCTGACAAAACGTAAACTTGCAAGGTGTTTCGATTTTTTTGATGAGAAGTGTATATTTAGCTACGATAACATTCTACGGGTCACTTAACTCATTGTTTTCGGTGAAAAGAAGGTTTTATTCAGTCCCAATTCCAAAGGCATGCCCTTAAAGAGTTCGTGAGTGAAATGAAAAGTCTGTAAGAAAAATTTTCAGTCCGCCAGTGAGTTAGTATTCACGCGAACAGCGCACAGTAAGGACGTGTGTACCCAACGCCTCCGAAACTTCTTCCGAAAGTTCGAAACAAAAGTGGCCAAATTATTTTACAATCGTGTAAAACAAGTGTGCGTTTATTTGTGTGTTAATGTTCTGTGACACAGCCGCATAATGACGTAAGTACCGCCAATAGAATTCTGTGAAACTTTTATTTTTATACCGCGATAATTGAAAATTCGGTCGAATAAGTAGGTTATAAGAGTAATAAGATTTTTTCCTAGGTTTATTATAAGCTTTGGAGTACGCTGCGAATGATGTTAGCGTGATATTTATGACATGCGAAAATATTTTGTTATTTTTGATTTATTTCATTGATTCTTTAAAACAATTTAATCAAATTTAATGAAACAATTTTTGGTTTTAGAATTATCACATAAAATTATTAATAAAAAAAAATACTATTAAAAATAGAATTTACCTATTTTAAATAAACTGAAATGACCATGAATTATAAATTAAGAAATGAAGCAGTTTAATAATTCGAATTCATTAAATAAGCAACATTTATAAAGATAAGTAATTAGTTCTTGAATAATCAATAATCATAAAAATAATTAGCTACTTAGAAAATACAATTAGCTACAAATGCGCATGATTTAATCACAATAAGCTTTACCAAGCTTTGATCTAATCATAAAAACGAAACAATAAACACTTTGTCAAAATAAAAGTCTAAAACAATATCGTTACATATTTCGACACCCAGAAAATGGTGTCCCATTCACCATTTCACCCCAGAATATATAGCCCGAAGCGGCCATAAAAAGTCAAATAAATTAATTAGATGAACCGATATATCACGTGGAAAGTATGTTTAACGGTAAAGGAGTACATCGTGATAATACGTCAGAGAAACACGACACACGAGATCTTTCACAGTTGGTAGACCCAAAAGTCACCAAATACGGTTTAGATTTAAAATATACAATATTTTTTATTAGGTTAGTGTATACTAACTAATGTATATACTAATTTTATTTATTTATTTAATAAACACACGTACAAGGTTACAGAAATAAATCTTATGAAATAATACGCTTTTTGAGGTTCAGACTGAAACCCAACTAAACGTATGCAAGTTATACAATACTAAAAATTTAATAATAATATATAATTTTCAAGTATACTTGGCATTTGGTGGACAAAAAATCGAATCATTTTACGTTGCCGGGCATTTAGTAAAATAAGTCAGTGTAAAAAATTACAATTTGTTATATTTCGTTTTTATTTTCCACTCCTAAGTAACATAAACATAGTATAAGCTCACGAATATATCCCGATATGAAACATTCTAAATTTAGTCGCCTTATAATAAAAACCACGTAAGCGCCTTTTTGAAAAATCACATTCTGTATCTGGGTTTCTTTCAATTAATTTCATTCCGGGTCATCATCATCGATTTAAGAGCCACTACGCTCTTGTCGGTGTAGCATTTTCCATTCCAGTCTATCAAAGGCCAATTCCTTGACTTCCCTATAAGACCTTTTCTCTAATCTGTTCCATGTAAGCTCTTCTTGGTCTTCCCCTTCCTCTCTTTCTTTCTAGCTTTCCTTCTATGATATTTTTAATAAATTCGTCGTGTCTTATTAGGTGTCCAATCATCTTGCCTCTTCTGTCCTCAATAATTCTCAGTATTTGTCTTTTTTCCCTTACTCTTACTAGCATTCCGGGTAACGGCCTCTAATATAGTCCAGTGGTTGAGCGTTGGGCTCACGATCCGGAGGTACCGGGTTCGAATCCCGGTGGGGATATATCACAAAAATCACTTTGTGATCCCTAGTTTGGTTAAGACATTATAGGCTGATCACCTGATTGTCCGAAAGTAAGACGATCCGTACTTCGGAAGGCACGTTAAGCTGTTGGTCCCGGTTACTACTTACTGGTGTAAGTGCGTAGTCGTTACATGAGTCTTGTCAGGGGCTTTTGGCGTAAGCCAGTAACCCTGACATCAGTAAGTAGTAACCGGGACCAGCGGTTTAACGTGCCTTCCGAAGCGCGGATCATCTTACTTTCGGACAATCAGGTGATAAGCCGGTAATGTACCAAACCAGGGATCACAAAGTGATTTTTGTGATATGTCTGCACCGGGATTCGAAGCCTCCGGATCGTGAGCCCAATGCCCAACCAGTGGACCATGGAGATCGTATTAAATCGATCGATAATTTTATCACCTTGCGCATGTTAGCCCTTCTAGAATGAAAATTGTTTGTTGCGAGGTTTTGTTAAAAAAAAACACTTTTCAAAAAATTGCGCTTACTTAGTTTTCACTTTATGTCGACGATAGTGACTTTCGATCCCGTCCCCTCATGGTACGAAAGAAGAAAAATAACTTTTTATGGCGTGACTTATTTATGAGATCAGATAAATGTAGATACGGTAAATGCCATTTAATTACCTACATTTAAGTATGTGTAATACTTTTATAATTGCATGATAGGAAAAATGACATAGATACATAGACAAACGTAGATATGGTAAATTTTTAATCATCATCATCAATTTAAAAGCCACGCTCTTATCGGTGTAGTTGGACAGAAAGGGTTACAAACGAGGAAATGCTAGTAAGAGTAAGGGAAAAGAGACAAATACTGAGAATTATTGAGGACAAAAGAGGCAAGATGATTGGACACCTAATAAGACACGACGAATGTATTAAAAACATCATAGAAGGAAAGCTAGAAGGAAAGAGAGGAAGGGGAAGACCAAGAAGATCTTACATGGAACAGATTAAAGAAAAGGTTAACGTCGTGTCTTATAGGGAAGTCAAGGAATTGGCCTTTGATAGACTGGAATGGAAATTTTAATATTATCATAATAATTTATATTACTTATTTCATTGTACGAAAGGGACTTGTATATTAAAAATATAAGTATAATGAGAATGTTATATGTAGATTTACATCGGGCGGCGGCTAAGAGCCCTCAGCGCTCCCCATTTGTCCGGTCAAATAGTGAAAGCCATCCACACCGATACCAACTCTGCCTGCGTGGTCGACGATTTCCCTCAATCAGCGCTTATCGCTATCGACCCAACAGAGTCGATTAATTCTTTCAAATATTTTTCCTCTCAGACGACGCCCTGACCCGAGGTTCGCACCCAACTGGGCACCCTCAGGCCTGTTGTCTTTAACGTTGTACCGGGTGAGAGCCTTCAGCGCTCCCCATTTATCCGTCCAAGTAGTTAATGCCACCCAAGTAGCAACCGATTGTCTTAAAAGAGAATTGTAGATATCTTGAAGGCAAGTAGACTAAATCAAACCCTTGTCTTGGATAAGTCTTATATGTCTCAAAGATATCCCTCAAGATATCTTGAAGATACAGTTTAGTAAAAGTGGGCACATACTTTAACTCTTATACAAGACAGACTTAAGACAACGCTAAGTCAGACTTAAACCCTACTTTAGACAATGTTCTTGCATATTCTAAACTTAGAATTCTTGTAGTATCACTTAATACCAAGAATGTATACTTGAAGATATCTACAATACTTAGTTAAGACTATAGGATTGAATTGCACTGAGTCAATTGTAACTTAACGAAGTAAAACTTCAGGTCATACTAAAACGATTTTTACTTCACGCGTCTTTATTTTAGAATATAATGGCGAACATTTATATTAACACAAGAAATGAAGTCTGTAAGAAAATGGCGTCTGAAATATTTGTTGTTTTAACAAAAGGTTATTCTGCCGTTTCACATACAGGAAATTATAAACGCATGATTGTTTCTCGTGTAAAATCGATAGAAAGTGTTAAAAAACAGAAGGGCCTTTAATATACCAGAAAAATAATAATAAAATTTGGATTGATTATTCAGCAAATAAAAAAAATGGTGACATATAGTATAGAGAAATTCATTTTCTATTAATATGTGACAGCTGAACGCAGTAATTGTTACTACAACAGAAATAATATTAATTTACTTCAGTTTTTGACGATAATATTGTCAAAAAAATATTATATGTTTTCTTCCTGTAAGTGCAAAATGGCGTTAAGTAATATTTTTCTAAATGAAGTAAGACTTTAGAAACAATTGATTTCGTAAGAATCAGTTTAGAAAAGTAAAGTCAAGTTGCACTTCATCAAGTATTAGTTAAGATAAATTTTACTTCAATTGTCTAGGAGTATACCAACTTAAGACAAAAAGTATTTAGTGAATTCCTACTTAAAACTCTTATATCTAAAGTGATCCTCTATTTTGATTTAGTAAAGTAATGTCGTAAAATCATGTTTGTTTATTCTGTGCCAGAATCATCTATGTAACAAGTAACAATTAAAATCGAACAAGCTTAAAACCTATGGAAAGTATGTTTGTTTGAGAGGTAAGTTTTTCGACTCGTGGAAGATAAAAAAATATTGTTATGCTGAGTTCTTACTTGGATAGGAATGTGATTTACTTAATTATTTAATATTTATCACAATTGGAACTAACAAACATATTGCTAATGAGTCTCCGCGCATACATTCTCATAGGTACCTACATGGTTCGCTGACGCAAAGTAGGTACGATCACCGCGCTTCTAATTGCCAACAGAAACAATGTGATTATTGTAAAAATTAACGAGTATCCGTTGAATATTGTATATACGAAGAACCCTTGCAATTTGATTAACGTCGTGTGTGTGCGCGGTAGTTTCTAATCCCACCTAAAACATTATTGTTAAAAAAGGCGGCCAAATTCCCGATGTCTTTATCAAGGTAAAAAAATAAAGGAATCGAATCTAATGCCCACTTTAAATGCATTTAACCATACACAAAACTTAAAATAAATAATGTTTTGTTTATGATTGTGAATAAAGCTTAGTTAAAAATAGGTACATTTTTAAAATTATTAAAAGAAAGAATGAAAGAAGAAAGTATCTAGACACGCGGTAGCGTGTCAAGCCAAGTTCAAGAAATAGAACTGGCGAGCAGCACCGTGTGTATTATTACACGAACCATTTGGAGCCACTTTTGACCCCCTCATAAATCAAAAACTTTTTCACATAAACGTATCAAATTTGGCTCATATATTGAGACTTGTGAGATACATATAAGTGTTCTAAATTTCATAAGCTTATCTCAAACGGTTATTTAGATATTAATGTCCAAAATCCTCATTTTTATCATTGACTGACTGACTAACTCATTTTTATCAAAACTCTAACCCAGTTCCAGATGACCTAGAGAGTTAAAATTTGGTATGCAGATAGGTAATTAGATGAATATAAAGGAAAAAATAAAAAACTGGCAACTTTTTAATAATTAGATTCTATCATGAACGCTTAACATAAATACCTAATTAGTGCCTGTACCTAACTATAGATGTAAGAATCAGTAAGTAATCAAAACTCATGACAGCCGGTCTTTTTGTGGTAGGTATGTAGATTAACTTAACATAACATACAATCACGCCTATATGCCCTATCGGGGTAGGCAGAGCACTAAGTGATCATAAAACCACTTGATGCCACATTCGACAAGTACTTTAAGGGTAGGTAAGCAAGTTGGAACATGTGTTTAGCGGTGATAGGTTGTCAGCTTTTCGCCCACGATACAACACAACTCTCATCCATTTTACTGGCATATTATTTTTTTTAACTTAACGTGAATCTTAAACGAGTTTAATAGGTATTCAAATGTTTTATACCTATAAAGCCGACTTTTAGTTTTGAATTTGTCCTTTTAAAAGGACCCACGCGTTAAGAAGATATGTACTTACCTACTATAAGACAGACCTTAGGCTACAATATATTATCTTATGTTATAAGAAGATATGATATGTTATACTGTTACTTATAAATAAATTTCAGGACTGACCATTGAACTTGGCACCCATTTAGATCTCACTTCTTTTGTCGTTGAAGTCAACAACCAAAGCATTTATCATAATATTGAACTTGGCTCTCATTTCACATTTATGTTTTTGATTGGATTTATTTATTATTAGACTAATAGGTACCTAATTTTATATTTGAACTTAGCAGGTTTTAATATAAAACTCGATTTTTCATGGTGTAGTGTTGCCGTGCGCTTAGACTAGGTTAGACTAGCTTAGTCATTTTTGAGAAGATTTGTGCGAGACGTAGGTACCTGGGCCGCCACACGCTGGATCGGATTTGAAAAACAGGAACTTACGATTTTTTTGCCAAAATTAAATGATTGTGTTATACCAATCGATATAAAAAAAATGATGGCAATGAAGAAGATATCGCATCGCTAACAAAAACAGTGGGATGTGCATTATCACAGGTTAATTTTCTGTATTTAATATTCTGCCTTCGAAAACCACCAGATCCTTTGGACTTCATCCATCTTTCTGCTTGCTTCTATTTCGATTTTATCGTCCATTGAATAGACTTTTCTTATGTTTTACTTATTGTAGTCAAAAACGAATAAAACAGTCTTGTATAGGAGCAACAAATAATAAAAATTGCCTTAAGTATATCTAGGCAATCAATTTTTACTTTACAAGACTAAACTGATACTTCACTAAATCAATTTAGTGTTAAGTGAGCCTTTAAATAATCTGAGTAAAGTAAAAGAATACTTGTAGACTTAACAGTAGGCTGAGATAAGACTAAATAGATTTGTGAATACTTAACTTGGTTTTGTGTATTCTAAATTATCTAAAGTAGGATTTGTTGAAAACTATATACTATTAAAGAAGGAAATGAATTTATGAAGTCCTAATAAGTCCTATTTGATTTGGATAAATCTCACTTTAGCTAAAGTTTAGACATATATGACTTAATCACAATTCTTGATTGCTACTTGGGCATCTGCGGCAAATCTACAATAAGTCACGTCAAAAATAAAAGTGAAGTGAGACTTACAATAAGTTAGGCACCTACATCATAAAAAAAGCTTCGGTCGGAATTCATCTTCTTCTATCGTGTGAGTTGTGAGGTGGAGTAACCAATCTCACCGGAATGGAATCGGGTCGGAATTCATTACTTAGTCGGATAAAACGAATTTGACTCATAACATTACCTATAGTAATTCTTCGACCTATAAAGGGTGCCCCCTCGTATCTCTTCGTTACGGTCTATCCCGAAACAAATGCGGCGCACCGATTTTTGGACAGGGTGACCACACTTTGACTTTTTTATGGAAAAAGTCGGCCGTATTTGGCGTTCCCAGCACGGACTCTAAAAAATTTAATTCAACTTTATGAGTTTGAATTCGTATTAGGATCGTAGTTCATTTATATCACGTAGTTTCCAGGGTATGTACAGTCATGAGCAATATCATGTACCTACTTTACAACCCTGTCGCACTATCATATTTGACATTTAATAAAACTTACGGTTTAATTTTGTCAAAAAAGTTAATGTGACATGGTTCCAAAGTGTACATATTAGTACTCGTGACCGTACCCGTTAAAGCGTCGGTCCCGGTTACTAATTACTGATGTAAGTACGTAGTCGTTACATGAGCCATGTCAGGGGCCTTAGGCGGCTCATTACCCTGACACCAGGGTTGATGAGGTTGGTACTCCACCTCACAGCCCTCACGATAGAAGAAGAGAGGGTACGTACCCAGTTCATGGTAATTGGCTGGCTCCATATCACATGGGAAATAAACATAGCTGGCGTGGAGTGGGTGTACAGTCATGAGCAATATAATGTACCCACTTTATGACTCTGTCGCACTAAGATATTTGACATTTAGTGAGACTTACAGTTCAATTTGTCAAAAAAGTTAATGTGACATGGTACCAAAGTGTATACATATTAATGCTCGTGACCGTACTATGCTTTATAATAAACGTTTCTTTCTTTCTATAAACCTCTGCCTGCCCCTGACAGGGATGCAGGCGTGACGTTATTTCACGTTTTGAAAAGGTATTTTTTATATAGGTTTTATATAAATTGCGCTACTATTTTCATATTATTTGCTCCGTTATAATTATTCATAATTTAAGTAAAATAAAGTTTGCGCCATTGATACATAAACAGCCTATATACGTTCCACTGCTGGGCACAGGCCTCCCCTCAATCAACCGGAGGGGATATGGAGCGTACTCCACCACCCTGCTCTACTGCGGGTTGGTGAAGGTGTTTTTACGGGTAATAGCCGGGACCAACAGCTTAACGTGCCCTCCGAAGTACGGAATCATCTTACTTTTTTCTCCAGATCGTGAGTTTCACGATCTAACCACTAGACCACGGAGGCTGAGCATGGAGGCTGCGTCATTGATAATAAACCTTAATAGAAGACTTATGCGAAAATTGTATTAATCAAATTCATATTTTCATCTATAATACGAAAAAATAATTAAGTATCTTTCTAAAATCACAATAACTGCTGATTCATAGATAAAGTTGATGAGGTTGGTGATTCACCTCACAACCCACACGGTAGAAGAAGATAGATAAATATGGGTAAACTATGATGCACGGCGGATTGACTATGAATTAAATTTTAATATTGTAATAAAAAGTACATACCTATATAATCTTGCACGCCCGATTGGGTTAAATTGTACCTAACAACTGTATTTTTTCTTTTTATAACGTAACTATGACATCTTTTTTTTGTACTGTAGAATTGCAATAAATCTCTTTTGATTTTTTTTAAACTTATAATGGATAGGTACCTACTTATTTTCATAACTTTGTTTTTGTAGCAATTTTATATCCTGCCTGATTTATTAAAATTAATATTTATTTTATAAACTAATGTTACATCACTGATTTTTCGACTACTAATTTGTTTTCTAAAACGATTAAATATATTCATCGTGAAATTTATTGGTTTAGATTTGCATAAATTATAAAACTATTCTATCTATAAATTTGAATTACTAATAAATGAAAACAAGAAAAAAAAGTAAATGTTTACTTAAATAAATTCAGAAGCACTCTTTGCTATAGCCGTCCAATTTGAAAAAACCCTTTTCTACACAACAACAATAGTATTGCAGTACTTAGATAAAAC
The DNA here is from genome assembly GCF_024362695.1 of Pectinophora gossypiella. Taxonomy (NCBI): domain Eukaryota; kingdom Metazoa; phylum Arthropoda; class Insecta; order Lepidoptera; family Gelechiidae; genus Pectinophora; species Pectinophora gossypiella. The sequence goes on along the minus strand of NC_065425.1, from coordinate 3,183,310 downwards.
GAAGCCCTTAGCAAAAATGTTGATCTTATCCATGTAAGTTAAGTGTGCGTAAAGTAGCAGCTTTATTATGTATTTAGCTGCTAAATACTAGTATAACAATACTGGTATGAACTTTAGTTTGCACAATGCGAGAGGTCGACTTAGTAATCGCTACTAGCAAATTGAACCAAATTTAAGTTTTTCATAGAGCTGTGGCGGTGATACTTTTGTAGCTGCTACTTTGATAAAAAATATTTTGTAAACGCTTATTAACCCTCGATATTTTAGTATTTATTGCACTCCATGTAGTATCTTTAAGAGTCAGAGGTCAAAATCTGTAGTTAGTTTACATACACAATCCTTGAATAAACCTAAATATGTGTCTCACCGTATGGTCACAGGGGATCTCCCATATACTCGTAATTTTACTAGAAGATTCTGGAAAAGTAATCGAATATACCATGTTTCAAAGTATTGGCTTCGCTAGAAGTTGTATTTGAAAATCGAACAAACATGTCTCGGAAAATTCTTCTATACATATTTTAAAAGTTGTTACTTTCGTTACTTCCATTTCCATCGTACGTCGAATAAAGTTTATATTCTTTTAGGAAATAATGTAACCTTGTGTGACGTATATTTTATATTTCGTAATAAAATAACGTACTTATTCTTATATAAAATTACGTATCCTAAAATTATTAACATTCCTAACTTAGGCATCTTTTATGGTAAGTTGGGAATTAAACCCGACAAGTTTTACAGGAAAATCTTCTATTAGGTACATTTATATTATTTTATCTTCTAGTAAGTACTATTAGCCACAATATGATCCTTTAAAACACACAGCTCAGCGCAAAATGGCATTAGGTATTATTTTATTTTAATCTATAAGGCTAAATTTCGAAATGTCCTATTACTTTTAATAACTCTTATTACGTAGCAGTTACTAACACGCACATCTCTAACGCGTAAAATTTCGCAAAATGGCGCTGCATTCGGTTGCGAGAGTCAATAAAAACACTGTATAATAATAAAAGTGTAAGTGTCTGCCTGTCCTTCCAGTCTTCAATCGTAATTCTGACAATTGTCTGGAATCTTTATAGTTGCCAACTTGTTAACAACACCATTTAATTTTACGCCAGATTACCTCGAAATTGTTTAAAGGGTTTATATTTTTAAGGGAACGCTCCCTTAAGTTTGACTAAATTGGCAGAGGTCTTTAGGCAATAGATTAACCGATGATTAACCTACCTAACTAGATATATATTTGATTTTCTCTGTCACTCTATATTACTCCATGGTACATACATTTTTGATATACATAAAAATATAGTCTGTTTGTCTCTGCACTCATAAGTGAGTACTCAATCGTAACTTGATGGGGTTGGTAATCCACCTCACAACCTACACGAGAGAAGAGAAGTGAGTACTATCATGTGTATAATAAAAATAATCATAACAATAACAAACTACCATGACCAGAATACGATTTGTTATATAATATACAGATACAATAATGTAAAATAATTATAGCAAAAATTAAGTAAAATTAAAAAAAGACAAAAGAGTTTAACTAACAATAAAATAATACAGTTTAGAACCCTGTCGTATTAATTAATATGCTGGAATTCGTCAGACAAGTAAATGCGACATGGTTTTATACTTCCATACAAGGATCTTCGGTCCTACGGACCGAAAAAATGTGGTCACCCGTCACTATTAGACCGGACGCGGATGGTGAAGCAAGCCACTTGCAATCGCTATAAATCTCGTCAATTGAACTCAAAACCGATTGACCGTGCAGACGGATTTCAAATGGCTACCCAATTACTCTAATCTATCAAATATACCGTACACACATAAGTACTATAATATATCGTCGCCTTATAGTAAGTACAGTCATGAGTAATGTACCCACCTTAGGACTCTGTCGCACTAACATTATTTGACATTTAGTGAGACTTACAGTTCAATTTGTCAAAAAAGTTAATGTGACATGGTGCTAAAGTGTATACATATTAATGCTCGTGACCGTACACCCGTCTCGACGAGCTCTGACCTGGTGTGCGCATGGAAAACGCAAAAAGGGGGTGGCCCAAAGAGACCTGGCTACCTTCGGTTGACCGAGAGCTGACAACTCTCGGCATGTCATGAGAGCAAGCTACAGCTGCAAAAGATCGCGAGGAGTGGAAATCTGTTATTCGAACCATACATCCCAACTGGAGATAAAAGGATTAGAAGAAGAAGAAGCTGCGATCATAGGGATTCTTTAGAAATAAGTATGCTATGGAAATTCCGAGACCTACGGGGTATAACGTAGAACCCCCCTTGACTACGGGTGAAGACCTCAACGGTTGTAGAGCCGGAGGGAGCCATTGGTAGGGTAATGCAGGACGGAAGGGGCAAGTCACAGGGACTGTAACCTGGAACCTGACAGAGGGCAGCAGTAACTGACGGTATTAATCAGAGGTGGAGGACAGGAGTCTTTAAAATAGACTACTCTGGGCGCCACCCCACTCTCGTCAGAGTACTGCGGGGCGGAAGGCAAGAATGAAACCACAGCCCTATTTTTCCTTAAAAAAGTAGCATGGAGAATGCTAAACTTAGAAGAGCGTGGCTTTTAAAATTGTGATGGGTGATAAAGTGCGAGCCTATTTTATTAAAAAAAAATGTTTATTTCTCTATTATGCATTAACAATACTTACAATACGTCTTTACATCTATTTCGTTGCAAATAATATTATTGTTTACCCCCGCATAGAGCTGTTTATGCTCCGAGAAGAGCCTCCAGTGTTGGGCCCATGCCAGTTTACCTGACTTAATGTTATCAAACAATTTATATGCGAATTTTTCAATTTAAAATGCTTTTAAAGTTTATTTATGGTCTAGTCACTGTGGTTCGTCAACTTATTTCTCACGTGGACTTTTTCTCAGTCCAGTTTTGTGTTAGTGTTGTCCAATATTCGGCTGTATATCGATTAATAATCGATTATTCGGGAACACTATTTTGTGTAATTGTGAATAAGTCACTGTGGTCCTGTGGTTCACCGACTTGCTTCTCAAATGGGGAGCGCTGATTTGAACTCCGGTACCGGACTTTCTTTTACCAATAAGTCGTTTATCTTAAGTACAGTTTTAACTAACACAATTGGCTCCACTATTATAGACGGCGATACGGCTTACCATCTATCACGGTGATCTAACAGTGAGGCGTGGGTTTGGGAAATAGTCGTGAGCTTATATTATGTTAAATTTATGTATGACAAATCATATTCTGAACCTTATTTTCTTCATATGGAATCAAAACCCACGGGTACCTAGGCATAGACCTTAGAATCACGAAATTCTCCAAGAAGAAAGGTCAGAAGAAAGCAAAATCCATAAAAAAAATGTTTTGCTAGTACAAACTATTTGCAGTTGGTAAAGTAATCGTGACATATACGAGATGAATAATAGTTTTTAACTGCAAAGTTAATTATACAGCAGTTGTAAGTAAGGAACTCTGGTGCGCAAAACGGACTCGACTGTATTATTTTATACTCTAAATCAATAAATAATAAAAAAAGGAATGAAACAATGTTTTAGCTGAATTTATAGATGATGGATAAACTTTACTATATTAATTGCTTTTACGTGATTTTTTGTAGATTTGCCGCAGATGGCAATACTTGGCGACGCATCAAATTGTTCTGAAATCTTTTATTTCACCCGAAAAGCATTCCCAATCTCATTGTATTAGCAAACGCGCTTAGAATTTAAAAGAAAACAGACCATAAATAACATTTATCTGTTGTTTTGGTTATTAGAGGACAGACCGAAGTTATTACTTGTCATGTCGCGTTGAACAAGTGACAGATTATGATCTATCGCATGAGTTTTAGGGATCCGCGAGAATTAGCATTACTGGAGAAGAAAAGGCCACTTAAAAGCAATATTGCAATGGGACATTTCATAAAAAAGTAAGGGCGCCATATTGGTTTTTACGCAACGTCATATTTTAGCCTATAACCACCGAACAATCAAGACGCTTCTAGTGACACCTCATTTCATAAATTCTGACAGGTGATTTAGAAGTTAGGCGGTGACAGACATGCATACACACATACATACATACAATCATGAGAAATATAATGTACCTACTTTAGGACTCTGTCGCACTAACATATTATTTGACATTTAGTGAGACTTACAGTTCAATTTGTCATAAAAGTTAATGTGACATAGTACCAAAGTGTATACAATACATATTAATGCTCGTGACCGTACATAGCGGTTAAACACATAACCCTCCTTTTTGCGTCGCCGCAGTCAGGTAAAAATAATTATATGAAACAATTAGTGATATAAATATTATTTCAAAGGTGGATGTTAATACGGAACCCTAATACGATATTTTGATTGTAAAAATTCCTCCTAAATATTTTTACTGCGAATAGTAAAAAGCTGACGCATTTAAAACGTGGGCGATTTGTGAAAGGATATATAAGTATATTTCACTTAAATTCTGTCTGGCTGGATATGGGCAAAATTGAGTGTAGGTGAGGCCATAAACATCGCTAATCAGATTAAAATAACTCTTTTAGGATCTGAGAGAAAATGCTTTCGAAGATGTTCGTGTTTTTAGTATTCATTAATCGTGAGGAGCTCGGTGGCGCAGCGGTTAACGCGCTCGGTCTGCGATTGTTGAAGTTAAGCAACTTTCGCAAAGGCCGGTCATAGGATGGGTGACCACAAAAAAAAGTTTTCATCTCGAGCTCCTCCGTGCTTCGGAAGGCACGTTAAGCCGTTGGTCCCGGCTGAATTAGCAGTCGTTAATAACCATCAATCCGCACTGGGCCCGCGTGATGGTTTAAGGCCCGATCTCCCTATCCATCCATAGGGAAGGCCCGTGCCCCAGCAGTGGGGACGTTAATGGGCTGATGATGATGATCGTAAGTTTAAAAAGATGTAGATTTCTGACTTACGTCATAGAATAAAGAATAATACTACGTATAGAAAGGCATCTCTTCGCTTCCCATCCGCTGCTGAGCTATGTTTACATCACCCCCCCTCGGTATTACTTTAGTCTTCAATCTTATGGGCGTTAGACGTCACGACAAAGCGCGTCTACAGTCATGATCAATATCATATACCCCCTTTAGAATCCTGTCGCACTAACATATTTGACATTTAATCAATCAAAAATCAATCAATCAAATATACTTTATTGCACACAACATACAAAACAAATTAACACAGATGATGATAGATACAGTACAATCTGACTAATGTGACTTACGGGTCAATTTGTCAAAAAAGTTAATGTGACATGGTATCAAAATGTATACATATTACTTAGTACTCGTGACCGTACTATAACGTCAATACAATACAGACATGCAAAAAGCCTTTTATGAAGTGTCTGGGGTGTGCTAACCTACAAAAGTTAGTTACGAGTGTACAGGTATGTTCAATATTAGTAAGATTTATCATAAGTAACATTCTAGAATTTCAGGAAAGATAGGTTACCTTCAGGTCACAGGTCACACACATCTCTCGTATAACTTGCAAAGGTCGATGACCAACCTTACCGACCCAAAAGTCCAAAGGTAACAAAATGGTTATTGAGCCGCCAAAGACCCCTGACAAGGCCTAACGAGTACTTACTGAATTAAATTGTTCTAAGAAACCGTTTCCATAGTTTCACGTTCGTCAGTTTTTAGTTTTGAAATGTAATATTAAACAGAACGACTTATTTAGTACAATTAGTGATTATATTTCAATAAAAGATAACATTTTACAAAAGCTTCAATTCGCGGTATGAATTTGATTTGTGAAAGTTCACTATTCACTAGGGTTAACAATATTAGAATAGTCGGGCATTTATCTACTTATTGTTAGATAGAAAAGAATTGATCGGCCTAATCTCGCATCATACATCACTATGCTATGAAAATTACAACACTATACGCTTACGTAAGTACGTAAGCTAGTACGTACGTAGTACGTAGCCAATTCTTTTCTATCTAACAATAAGTAGATAAATGCCCGACTATTCTAATATTGTTAACCCTAGTGAATGTTTAACGTTTCGCTTACTTATACTTAAAGAAGATAAAGATAAGTTAAGGAGATAATTTACATATTTGAAATCCTGGAATATGATTGAGAACAAAACTATTCATGATTCAACATTCATTTTAATGCGCTCTACCTACTACTTATCGTATTATTAACATACAGAACCCTCTTTGCATAAATCAATATCGAACTTGACCGAGTTTTTTAAATTAGATTCTTTATCGAATTTCTTTGAGTGAAATTTTCCTTGCTTATTTATTTTGAGCCTGTCGAATGAAGTCTTATTATGACGGGTGTATTCAAGTTTTACTGGTAAACTAATTAACACGAATGGTGGGCAAGAGGGTCGGTGTTATGAGGGTCTTGGGTTATCGTTTTTAAGGGTCCGAGCTTGGGTTAGAGGAGAGGCGAGCGGTGCGTGTAGCGGGGAGTTTTACTTGGAAGTTAAGAGGTTGATAAAAGCTAAATCTAGGTTACTTAAGTGAAAAACTTAAGTAAACTAAGGTAAGGTTCATCATCATCAGACGTACGACGCCCACTGCTGGGCATAGGCCTCCCCCAAGGATCTCCACGACGATCGGTCCCGCGCTGCCCGCATCCAACGGCTTCCCGCGACCTTCACCAGATCGTCGGTCCACCTTGTAGCGGGCCTACCCACTGAGCGTCGTCCGACGCGTGGTCGCCATAAGGTAAGGTTACTTAAGTAAATCTAGGTTCTCTCTCTTTGTTTAAGAGCCGCGCTCTTGTCGGTGGAGTAATCGCCATTCCTCTCTTCTTCCCGCCAAAGCCTTCACCTCCCGATACGACACGACCTGCACCTTCTCTTTTATTTGTTTCATAAATGTTATAATAAATGTGAAAAAAAAATGTGTGATGTGTGTGTGTGTGTGTGTTGTGTTATGTTGTTATAATGTTATGTGTTAACGTGTGTGTTGTTATGTTGTGTTAATGTTATGTTGTGTGTGCTATGTTATGTTGTTGTGTGTGTGGTGTATGTAAATCTAGGTTACTTAAGTGAAAAAATCGTTAGGTGTTTTGAACACACAAAGTACAGGGAGGGTTCAGGATTTACCTACTTTTAAAGTCTTTACCACGCTTCCCGCTTACGAACTTTACCGGTAGTTATCTACTGCCATAGAATAGAGAATAGGCTACTTGACAACCTAATCAACTGAGATGTCAAAACTTCAAAAGGAAAGGAAAGCTAACCTTGAAATGTTAGCTGTCACTTTTGACCAATCACCATCATCAGCCCATTAACGTCCCCACTGCTGGGGCACGGGCCTTCCCTATGGATGGATAGGGAGATCGGGCCTTAAACCACCACGCGGGCCCAGTGCGGATTGGTGGTTATTAACGACTGCTAGTGCAGCCGGGACCAATGGCTTAACGTGCCTTCCGAAGCACGGAGGAGCTCGAGATGTTTTTTTTGTTTTTGTAGTCATCATTAAAGCACATAATAACGGGTTCTTACCGCGTTTAAATGGGCGTTGGCGTTTGTTGTTTTGTAGTCATCCATCCTATGACCGGCCTTTGCGAAAGTTGCTTAACTTCAACAATCGCAGACCGAGCGCGTTTACCGCTGCGCCACCGAGCTCCTCAACCAAGGTTGAGGTTGAGGTTGGTCAAGACCAACCCCCCAGGGTTGGATTGCTTTCTTAGATGAATTGCTTCGGTGTGGCCATTTTAACCCCCCTAGTTTTCTTGTACCATGACCATCAGTGCTTACCGTCTTAGGCTTTTCCCCGCTTATTCTAACGCTATCTCCTGTCGAACATATTCGCACCTCTAATGCTAACGACGAGACAATGACGCAAGGATATTAAACGGTGTTTGGCAGAATGTAAATAAGGATTATACAATAACTGCCAGTTCTCTCCTTTATTTAAATTTAATGATAGAAAGTTATTACTATTCGTCACGGTTTCTGTGAGGCGTCGAACGGAGACTGACACAGTGGTCCCCGAGACAATAAATAAATATTCTGGTAGGCATAAGTAAACAATAATTATTTTTCACTTTAGAAAAGCATCTTTTTTGGGTCGGGATTTTTTGAATTAAAAATTAGGTATGTACTATAATTTTAAAAAGGGTCTTTTAAACAAAGATTTTTCACAAAAATGCATTAAATTTGGTATTAGATTCGATTTCTAAACTTTTTTAGCTCGATATAGCCATCAGGAACTGAGCCAAATTCCTGCAGACACTTCCTAACTTTATTTTAAGTTATACCTGTCAGTTTCTTATCCGCTGAAAAGGAAAGGGACGGATGATTGACAACTGTTAATTTAAAAATGAATGAATAACCCGGGCGAGTGAAATAGGCATCTCGCTCATATGCCACCCGTTTGACGTTTGCTGTCAACTTAATTCTTTCGGGTTATTGGCCAATGTAAAATTTTGGAAGGGTTTTTGAATTTCTGCCTAAAATTGACGTGTGTTACATAAATTTATGGCCGTCAGTTGGGTCCCTTTCTTTTTCAGCGGATTAGAAAATGACAGGTATAACTTTAAATAAAATCAGATGGTATGTACAGGTATCAGCACCAGTAGGTAGATAGGTTCTCTATTTTTACGCATAATTTTTTATGTAATAATTTACCTTGGCATAATGTTACTTGTCCTATTATTAGTCATAACTTTTTAAGCATAATTTTGAAACTCATAATTACTATAAGCATAATAATTAATGACAATAATGATATATAAGCATAATAATTATAAGCATAAAAACTATACTCCGAATAAGAAAACTTTTGGCACAACTTTGAACAATTCCGAAACTTACTTTTTCCTTGGCTGCATTTGGTTCATGATTGTGACTTTTTATATTTTTTGACTCTATTTCATGCTGTTGGTTATCATTCAGCATACTTTTCGTGTGTAAGATAAACATGCTGGCGGCGTAGGGGTGGCCCGAGGGCCACCCCCGCCGCACCCTAACCTACTGTTATGCCTTGTAAAAATTATGACAAAACACTATTATTCTAAAAAAGAATTATGGATACCTATTTATATGCGAATCAAATTTATACCAACAAATATTAGTCCAAAAATAAGTTATACTTAACAAACCAGTATTCTTAAATGTTATTATGGGAAAGTACAATTATGCTTAAAAACGTTATGCGAAAAGGATTATGATAATTAAAATTATGACAAAACCATTTATGCATTTTAAGAGAATCCCAGGTAGATACCTAATGTTATCGGTGGCAACAATTTAGCTTCGCGGATAGGTAACAAAATTCCCATAAACAGTGTCTTGGGTTTTTCCTTAATTAAGGCTAGTGAATTGTAATTGAAAAGTCAAACAGTGTTTTCGATAAAAAAAAGGTCTAACAACAATAACCGTAAGTCGGTTTACCTTTTGTACTTTTCCTGAAGCACCTTTTTGTATTTCCTACCTTTTTACTTCGATCCCAGAATCAGAACACCTGAGGGAACCATTCAGATTCGGATCGCCTTAAATTAGCCCGTACCAAGTAGAACAATTCGATTAACCATCTAACTCTCTTTTTAGTTGGTACAGGGATGGATTAAAGATTGTTCTTCAATAAAAATATAATATAGGTACTTTACATTGCTACTTATAATCACACAATAAATTCAAATTCAAAAATATCATTATTCAGTAGGTAACATAGTTACACTTAGAATCGTATTTTTTTTTATAACGATCGACATAACGAACGTCTCATTCGCCTGTATAACTGGGGAAAAGAATCTGCAAGAAAAACCTCGGCACAGGGCCCCAGGCGTTCTTTAAAAATAAATAAATACCAAGTTATTCATAATTCTGGAAACAAGTATTTTTATAAACAAATAATAATTATAACAAATCAAACAAAACAAAAAAAAACAAAATCAAATCAAATCGTTCTCGTCTATACAGGTTGTGAGAAGCAGCAGTAGTTTTAGACGGAAGAGACGTTTGTTATGTAAAAAATAACGATCAAATTTTATAATTTAATTTAACATAGTTATCTATATTATCTATTGAATAAAGATATTTTTGAATTTTAATTTAGACTTAAAATTCGAAATTGCTACGGGAAGATCCCTTGATCCACCATTACACATGCTACGCGCAAGCGCATTCGTATTATTTTGTTATTTATTAAACTTCATACTAAATATACAATTTAGCATTGCCCTGCAAAACTGTTTAAACAGTTTGTCTGCAGGAAGGAGTCTCTAGTAGTAATATGTACTTATACATAACAAACTTATATAAACAGCCTATATACGTCCGGAAAACCGGAGGGGGTATGGAGCATACTCCACCACGCTGCTCCATGCACTTATATCGAATAGTAATATTAAAGTATATCAAAATATAGTGTATTACAACAATTAACTAAATTAACAATTAGTAGCAATAATTAGTCAGGGCATAAACCTAAAATGCATCGTTTAAGTAATGTTTTAAATTTACTTTTGTTTGGTTACAGACGAATGTTCTCAAACAAAAATTTCAGTATGCAGGGTTGCTCTGTTTACTGTATGACAGGTGCCATTTACAGTCAGTATAGTGTTGCCAACTATTGATATAGTAAGTGAAACGATTGGAACGAAGCCGAGTAACTGACCTAACACATCATATAATATATAATTCTGTTTGAACGTGACTTTAATTATATCGGACAATTCCAAAGATTAGCAGTAACCTATTTTAACTTCCTCCGGCCTCCGTGATCCAGTGGTTTGAACGTTGGGCTCACGATCCGGAGGTCCCAGGTTCGAATCCCGGTGGGGACATATCACGAAAATCACTTTGTGATCCGTAGTTTGGTTATAGGACACTACAGGCTGATCACCTGATTGTCCGAAGTAATCTGTCCTTCGTAAGGCACGTTAAGCCGTTGGTCCCGGTTACTACTTACTGATGTAAGTTAGTAGTCGTTACATGAGCCATGTCAGGGGCCTTTGGCGGCTCAATAGTAACCCTGACACCAGGGTTGATGAGGTTGGTATTAGTTGGTAATCCACCTCACAACCCACACGATAGAAGAAGAAGACCTATTTTAACTGATGGAATAATTTAGGCTTTGCCAATGAGCTGTTAATCTTTTACATACTTACCTACTATAAATAATAATAAACAGATTGCACGGAACATTCTGGAAGGTAACAACATTTTAGAATGCCAATACTAAAAATGTCTGTAAAGGTCAAAAAGATGTTAGAAAAACAAATCGTACGTCTGGTAAGAAACTTCAGTTTTATACGGAATTATAATCACTATCACAGAACAAGAGAAGGTCGATTTTTGTTTTGTTGTAAGTAATTTGAAAACTTCGGATGCCATCCAGTGACCAGTGAATGATGACGTCATCAGAAAATTTTCAAATTAATAAAACAATTGATTCACAATATGGTACTGTAGTAACAAAACACTACTTTATCTGTTCTGTACCGAATAGTGATATCAATAATAATAATATAGTATTTTATGCAACAGTTGTATAAGAAGGGTCAAAAAATGCGAGTGGCGTGAGTTGCGATGTGAGCCTTGGCGAACATCGCAATAAGAGACGCCACGAGCATTTTTTGACCTAGTTATACAACGTTGCATACAATACTTTTTCTACGACGACGTAATTTTAAATGAAACAAAAATTATACAAAGAAAAATTTTATTTATAAAAATTATTTTCCAACGCGCGGGAAAATGGCGGCAAATGTATACTTTTTTTTTATAGTATATCTATGGCACCAAACAAAGTAAAGGTGCCAGTTTCCAGGTCAAAAAAAAAAAAACAACAACAATGCTTTTTTGGCGACATTATAGTACGACCTTACAAGACCTAATTATGAGTTACAAGACAGGCGGTGGCTGATTGCGACCCTGTCTCCGACGTGTTTTATGAACATAGATCCGATCCTAATCAATTTACCCCAAGTTTTTGAACGTTTCACAGTTTCTTCCCTTTTCTCTCGCGCCATTTTTCGCCCTCTTTGTTAGCAAAGTCTATTTACTGTTGTTGTTTATCTTTGGAATTTCGTCTATTTTCGAGCTGAATTGTGAATTATATTACTGTACCTAAGTGCTAAAGTAAATATCAAGATTTCCTTGTTTTCTTTTTTTTGAGGTTATGAGCTTTTACTTATGTAGAGATCTACTTATTTTGTTTGTGTTGAATGTATTCTTGTTCTTCTATTGTGTGAGTTGTCAGGTGAATTACCAACCCCATCAACCTTGGTGTCAGGGTTATTATTGAGCCGCCATAGATCCCTCACATGATTCATTTAACGACTTACAATTGTTAGTAGTTGGGATATATTCATGAACTTATGTTATGTTTATTTATATTCGTTCCTTGCAATAATGCCATCACAGTCCTCGGGCATTCTGCTCATCAATATCGGTAGCCGCTGATGTTTGAAAACATTTTCCGAATAGATCGCGTAGTTACTCGTAGATAAAATGCATCGGCCAGCCATTAAAAACTTAATAACAAGCTGTTCCATATTAAAAAGTTATCTAGAACATTCTTGTGGGGTGAATCTCATACTCCCGCATATTGGAATTTTGATACAAGCAATTTATCTTGTCAATCATGTGAGCTTTAGTTTTTAGTAGTATTTTTATTATTAATAGCTTTTGTAATAAACATTGGCCCCGATCCCTGCAGACACCTAATTTTATTTTAAGTTATACCCATAATTTTTTTATCCGCCGAAAAGGAAAGTGATGGATGATTGAAAACTGTTAATTTTAAAATGAATAGAAGAAGAAGAGATAATATACTATTTCTATTCTATTCTATAGAAACTAAAGATATAATAACTGCGAATAGAGGAATGGACAGCTGATATACCTCAGTTCATCAGTTTACTAAAACCTTGCAAAAAAAACTGTAAATTACCATTTCTTATCGATGCAATTGTGCATTTCCTTAAGTGCACTTGTTACATTTTTCTAAAAAGGCCCCATTACAGTTAACACCTTGCGTATTAACTTTAACCGCACCAAACTCTAACAAATTCAATTCTTATTCCCTACCTTAAAGCTTAATTTCCTTTGCTGCTTAAAGACGCGTAGTTTCAAACCGTCGTCGTTGGATTTTCGACTTTACTTTTTTGGTCTTAAGTGGGTTTTGCGAAGTTGAAGTGGTTGCGCATTTACAAAACCTGTTGGGATGATAATCGTGCTAATAACTATAGTGTTTGCGATAACACAGGATAACGCCTGTAGCGGACAACTTTCGCCTTGAGGGAAGCGTTATTAGTGTTACTAGTGTGTGGGTGACGTCATATTATATTATGATAGATAGATAAAAAAAACTTCATCATCATCATCACCAGCCCATTAACGTCCCCACTGCTGGGGCACGGGCCTTCTCTACGGTTGGATAGGGAGATCGGGCCTTAAACCACCACGCGGGCCCAGTGCGGATTGGTGGTTATTAACGACTGCTAATGCAGCCGGGACCAACGGCTTAACGTACCTTCCGAAGGACGGAGGAGCTCGAGATGAAACCTTTTTTTTGTGGTCACCCATCCTATGACCGGCCTTTGCAAAAGTTGGTTAACTTCAACAATCGCAAACCGAGCGCGTTTACCGCTGCGCTACCGAGCTCCTCAAGTAGGTAAGTAAGTAAGTTAAAAAAAAAAAATAATAGGTAGAAAAAGCAATATAAAAAAATAGATAAGTAATTTAAGAAGATATTATAAAATCTTTACGTTAGAGCCCTATACGCTTGTCATAAATATTCGGTTTTTTTAATACGAGTAGCAATAGCAGGTATTATTCTTTGGTGAAAACTTGATTGGCTATTGTACTATGTGTTATATTTATAATGTGTTTTAAAAGTTGTATGTAGTCCTTAAATAAATAAATAAAAATAAATAAAAAATAAAAAATACAATCTTTATTTAGGTTACAGACGTTACATTAACTTGTAAATATTAAAATTTATGAAATGTAAGACTGAAAACTTCTTTCTTTTGACTTTTTGATGGCAGGCCTGTGCCCAGCAGTGGGACGAGTATAGGTTGTTTATGTTGTTGTTGTGTTGTAAGACTTAAAACTAAAAAAGGTACTAGCTCGGCTAATGTCGTATCGACCCACATGGGAGCAATACGATACGATACTGATTTTCAGCCAGACCCCTAAAAAATAAAACATAAAACTTAAAACTAATAACAAAACAATTATCAGCAACAGTCTCTGTGCTATTAAAATAAAAAACATTACGCGCACTCTTCATATAAGTACTTAAGTAATTTCGAATTGTTAGTTTGCAGACAGATGTGTGCCTAAGAGCGGTTATGAGTTGTTATAATTCAAAAGTTCATAATTAAAACACATAATACCGGGTTATTACGGCGTTATTATTAGGGATACACTCCCGATATTTCAACACTGTTGCAAGTGCCATGACCACGGGACGACTGATGAAATTGAAGGGGAGTATGTAAATAAAAAAATTGGCTTTATTTACTTTTTTTTTTGCACAAATTGATGACGGAAAAATAAGTATTTATTTACAGCATGTACACAAAACAGTAAAGAACACACTTACAGTAAAGAAATAGAATAATCATACAAAATAAAGAATAAAAATAAAACAAAATTTTTAAAAATAACTTAATAAACAAAACCAGTTATAGTACAATACAATTTAAATACACTTTATTGCACCAAAATAAAAAGAAATAATTACAAAAAGACTCTAAACCCAACTAGTAACCCTTACTTAAGTACTTCACCTATTATTGTACATTTGCCATTTTGCCATTAAGTACCGGACAAATGGGGAGCGCTGAGGACTCTAACCCGATACAAAATCAAAGATAACAGGCCTGAGGGAGTGTCTAAACTTGCTGTTTAACATCAAACCGATTCAACTTAAAAAGTGTATATGTTTGAACTGCAAAGTTAGCCAGAACTTTACTGAAACATCTTACTTAGCTGTATCTAAATGCAAGTGCGAAGCATTTTAAAGAGACATGCCTTGAATATGAAGCAGCATCATCTTTTGACACGTCCGGATAACGGCAATGAGAAACTTCATTTAAGTTGGTCCATTAGCGGACGAGCAACTAAATAGTTTAGATGGAGTTCGTTTTCGAATCGACTATCGTGTTTATAATAATAATCAAATACTTCATTCCACGAGGAACTCGGTGGTGCAGCGGTTAACGCGCTTGGTCTGCGATTATTGAAGTTAAGCAACTTTCGTAAAGGCCGGTCATAGGATGGGTGACCACAAAAAAAAGTTTTCATCTCGAGCTTCTCCGCGCTTCGGAAGGCACGTTAAGCCGTTAGTCCCGGCTGCATTAGCAGTCGTTAATAACCATCAATCCGCACTGGGCCCGCGTGATGGTTTAAGGCCCGATCTCCCTATCCATCCATAGGGAAGGCCCGTGCCCCAGCAGTGGGGACGTTAATGGGCTGATGATAATGACTTCATTCCACACATAATTACAAGAAATTTACCGGAGAAACTTATTCTAAGATGGCCAAAGCCGGCCTTATCGCTAAGAGAAATTGTTAGTGACATTTAACGAATACTACGGGGGATAATTCGGACCATCTGAATCATCGCTCTCAGTATTCGTTACGATGTCACTTACACCGTGTACAAGTATTTATGAGTGTATGAGCCCTGTCAGGGGCCTTTGGCAGTTCAATAATAACCCTGACGCCAAGGTTGCTGAGGTTGGTAATCCACCTCACAGCCCACATGATAGAAGAAGAATATCTATCTAACCTAGTGATGGGCAGGGAAAGAAAAAATTGGGTGGGAAAGAAAAAATATCGGGAAAATATGGGAAAATAAAATAAACACCCGAAAAATTCCCGAATCATGGGAAAATATTTTTTATTTAATTATTTTTAATCTTATTATTATTTGTATGTCGTTTCCATGTCTCGGGTCGGGTCTGTCATGGAGTCCCTGACTTTTGGAAGGCGTGCGTGGGGCCGAAGCCAACACGTAGAGGCCCCTTAAGACAATTTACTCTAAATGTGTTGTGACACCAACCGGCGATTATCCCTGTATGCACTATGGGAGTGCACCCAAAGACTATCCCTGGTTCGTGTAGGACTATTGCAGATTATGGGAACAAAAGTAACTGGGCTATTAGGTTGGGGGTTAGTGAACCTATATACTGGGGCTATGGGGGACTATGGCGCCTGCTCGACCAATGTTAATAACAGAGATACATTGGGCAGGCGGTGACTCGTCACTCACTGGTTGGGCCACCTATCTAGCCGACGCGACTGGACGGCAAGGCAGCAACATGGTTGTGAGCATCTCAGGGTGTCAAGAGGTGTACACCGCTTTCTGCGAGGCGGTTTACCCGCCTTACCAACTCGCGACTTGTGCATCTTTCACTTCCACCCTGCGAGCGTATAGCTCTAACGCCCCACTCTGGCTGGCCAATGAAGGCAAGCCAGAGGTGAGAGTCCTGCGGCCCCCGCTAAGGTCCACTCCGGCCAGCCAGTACTGTCACCATCTTTGTTGCTCTTCTTTGGACTCTCTCTAGTAGTGCAATGTCCTTCCGATAGTAAAGTCTCCATATTTGAAACCCATGTTCTAACAGCAGTCTGACGTAAGTAAGTTTTGTAAAGCCTAAGAAACAATTCCGTATCTATATGATAAAAAGCTTTTCTAATTATGTATAAAAGGGAGTTATCCTTCTTAGTGATTCCAATAATGTGTTCGTCCCACTTTAGATTATGTGTTATCGTTATGCCAAGGTCCTTTTATTTTTTAACACACTCGAGAGGTTTTGAGTCAATGGTGTAACTCAACGTGGGGTGGTTACTGCCAACATGCAACACAGTGCATTTGTCTACGTTTAATGTGATTAGCCAATCTCGGGTCCAAGCAATTACTCTATCAAGATCATCTTGGATTATATTATGGCTAATAAGTGGATTCCCCGTTATTTTCGTGTCATCTGCAAAGAGTGATATATCAGACATGATACCATGTTTAAGATCTGTAAGGTAGATACTGAATAAAATAGGTCTTAACACCGATCCCTGCGGCACACCGCTGAGGACTTTTCTGGGAACAGAGTATGATTCTCCGATGCGCACAGAGAATGTGCGATTTGACAGGAAGTCTTCAATCCACTTCACGACATTGCCTCTGATTCCAAAGGGCTCTAATTTAGCAATCAATGGTGTGACAGGAACTCGATCAAAAGCTTTTTCATAGTCCAAGTAAATAATATCTGTAGGTATTCGTGCCTCCCAATTTCTTGCACAAAACCATGTTGCTCCTCGATGATGACATTCTCTCGTGCCAAAAGCATCCTATATATCCTATAATATGTAGATACCTTTGCATGGAATTATTAAAATCGAACATTCCATTCAAAATATATTACAAAAGAGATCATCGGCTTTCCATACTTTGGCCGGCCCAAATTTGAAAGTGCCGGTCAGAGAAAAAAAATGTGTCAAACCTTTCGAGTAGATTGTTCTGAACATTTTTTACTATGACACCAGACGTGTATGACCATTAGTTTGGCTGTAATTGGATTTTAAAAATCTCGACTTTTCATACATTTTGTAAAAAATAATATTATGTCCTTTGGGAAAAAAAGGTATACAGGCGTATTACAAAGGACCGTTAGAACATTTGTTAGTATGGCGCCAAACTTCTATGATCATTATTTGGACTTTCAGTTTTGGTTAATATGTTAAAATGCCGGCCATCGAAAAAAATACGTCGAATCTGTCTAATAGTTGCTTCTCAATATTTTTTAATAACACCAAACATCTATGACCATTATTTTGACTTTTATTGGAATTTACGTTTTATTTTAAATATGAAAAATGCCGACCAGCAAAAATATCATGTTGAGAGTATCGAGTAGATGTCTGTTAACATTTTTTTCTATAGCGCCAAACTTGTATGACCATTAGTTTGGCTTTTAGTGTAAGTATTTTAAAAATCTTGATTTCTTATTTGTTTTGTATGAAAATAAAGTGCTTTGGGTAAAAAATGCGGTACGGCGGATTACAAAGGACCTTTAAAACATTTAATAATCTGGCGCAAAACATTTTTGACCGTTATCTTGACTTTTTATTCGTCTCTCTTTCCGTTTTGGTTCAAATGGGAAAATGTCAGCCAGCGAAACAAAATAAGTCAAATCTTTTGGTAAACGACTTGAACGATGTATTTTTACTATACTACCAAATGTCGACTTTGGCTTTTATTGGACTTTTAAAAAAAACTTTTTTTTATAAATTTTAACAATGACAACAAGCAGAGCTTTCCCAATGACTAGTTATTAGTCAGATAAATACTTTGTGTTTTTGTTTTGTGTGTTGTTAGGTGAACTTCTATATTAATACTATCTGATTTTAGATATGACGTTGGCTGTAGTTTTTGCATTCGACTCAACGTTACGGCCTAAGTTTAGGTTGAATTATGGTATTGATTCACCTTGACCGTAAATGGTTACCACCCTCCAAAGATAAGCTTGCCATCTAGTGACGAAACTCGTATATTGGCATGACGTCTGAAGTATCTGTTAGGGAAAACAGGAGTCGGGTAGTTGTACTTTGCAAGTATGCCTATCACAATGTCCTGGTGCTACTCGGCCGATAACATAGTAGGTCCCTCTATCACCCCACTGTTTATTCCTTGTATACACTTTTCTTTAAAAAAAGTAGTTTCTTAAGCATGTATCACTATCAGGTAAGGTAGTGGTCAAACGCAAACCTATTTTTCAAAAGACGACCACCATATTACGCCTTTAGCAAGATAGTTCCATTATCACTAGATAAAACTTTTTTTTTGATTTTTGGAAATGGAATCAAAATATTGGTCATAGTCGTTTAATGCCATAGTAATAAACATTTTGACGATCCCTTAAATAACGCGCCTGTTATATTTTATTTTTATACAAAATGAATCAAAAATCAAGTTTTTTTTTAAATCCAACAAAAGCCAAACTAATAAATGGTCATACACGTTTTTGTCATAGTGAATAATATTTACAGGTATCTTCTCGATAGCTTTGACATGTGTTTTTTGCTGACCGGCACTTTTCACACAGAAACTATAACGTAAAGTCCAACAAAAGTCAAAATAATGGTCATAGACGTTTGGTGCCCTAATAATAAATGGTCAAATGGATAAGTTCTAACGGGATATACAAATATTGTTTCATGGCCGGCACTTCACATTTTCACCAAAAATGTATGAAAATTCAGTTTTTTTTTAATTAGAATAAAACCGAAAATATTGAACCTACAGCTTTGGTGCCATAGTAATAAATGCTCAGACGGATAAGTTCTAAGGATAATACCATTATTGTTACTTGGCCGGCACTTTACATTTTCACCAAAAATGTATGAAAAATACAGTTTTTTAAATCGAATAAAACCGAAGATATTGACCCTACAGCTTTGGTGCCATAGTAATAAATGCTCATATGGATAAGATCTAACGGAATATAGCAAAATTATTTTTTGCCCGGCACTTTGACTTCTGGGCCGAAATCCGATGATCTCCTTTAAGTTTTTTAAGAGTTCATACGACACTACGACAGAAGATAAATTGGGCATTTGTAGGCATACATTATATTTAAATGGTCTTTGTTGGAAATCCTTACTTTTAATACAAATATATGCGTTAAAAAATATTTTCCCTTGAAATGGGAATTTTTCGGGTTTTTTCCCTCAGAATTGGGAAAATTCCCAAAACGCGGGAATTTTCCGGGTAAGAACCCAACACTAATCTAACCGGAACCAACTGCTACCTACATATTAGGTACTAAACTAAGCACAGTACCCGCATAGCTGGGCGTTATCTAACTTATCTAAGAAACGTTTAGGCCGTGAACAGTGTCAGATAAACTCAGCTATTTCATTTGGCATCTAAAGGACGGCCTTGTATGGAGAAATACGAAGGAATAGACGAGGGTCTTTCGAAGGTCGTTGATCGGGCTCTATGTGTGATACATTGGTTAATTACACGTATGAAACTTTCCGCCTCGCTCATCTAAAGTGTGGAATGAATTGTCGTCTGTGGTAGCGGACAAATATGACCTTCAAACCTTCATAAAAAGTACCCACCCTGGTACCCTGGTGTTGCAGTAGCCATGGGCGACGGTAATTGCTTACCATCAGATACGCCACGAAAGAAATCCATGGATTTTAATATATAATAATATAATTTCTTTATTGGGCGTAAAACACCCATAAAATTACAACTAATATGTCAATATAACATACAAGTAAAAATGATCTATAAATATACCTAGAAGTATAGATGAATGGAAGAATTGATAGAGATTAATGGAACGAATTTTTTTTTTCGTGACGTAGATCTGCCGTAAATGGCATTGATTACTTGGCCAAATAAACCGAACAAATGACCGGTACAAAATTTGAGACAACCAGGCCTGAGGGTGCTCAGTTGGGCGCGAAACTCGGCTCAGGGCATCGCCTGAGAGGATTTTATTTGAATGAATTAATCGACTGCAGTGGGCTAATAGCGATAAGCGCCGAAAGAGGGAAATAGTCGACCACGCCGCGTGCGGGGTTTGTTGATGGAACGAACGGAAATGGAACGAATTGACAAGCCTGAATATACGAACAACAGAATTCGTATATTCTGTAATGTTATTTTGTAATGATTTTTGATCTTGGTTTTCTTTTTTTTTTCTTTTTTTCTGTGTATTGATTTCCTTGTGGTTTCTGTCCTGTGTTGAATGTAATGTACCTGTCTGTCTGTGTCTGTGGTGTCCGGGAGTAATAAATGTGTCTTTCTTTCTTTAATGTTGTGCAACCAATTTGTTGTCGGCAACCCAATCCCGAAAAATTTGACGCTGGTAGCGCCACCAAGGTGTCCTAGTAAGATAGGGCTACTGATATCAATTAAAATTAAAATTCTGATTAATAAGTTTCCCGAAATGTATCAGAATGTCCCTAGGAGTTGATGTAAAATCATGAATGATTTCCCTTGGGGTATCTGGGAAATGGGACCTTCATTACAATCATAATTCATAGATGTTCTGCTCAAATATTTTTGGTAAAATATCCGGGGAAATATATTACATGTAGATACCTAAACTTACGTTCGTTTGCTATCGGAATCATCGGTCATAAGCTCACACGACTATACTCCAAATTCAACTAATCAGAGGTACATCCATCGCAAGTTGAACTGAACACACATGCTTCACTTGAGCTTTCTGTTAGACCAACGTGATAGGTGGTGAGCCGTATCGCCGTCTATAATGGTCGAGCCAACTGTGTTAGTGAAAACTTAATAACTCGTTGGTGCAAGTCCAGTACCGGGGTTCGAACCGGCACTCCGGTAGCCGATGTATGGTCACGAGCATTAATATGTATACACTTTGGTACCATGTCACATTAACTTTTATGACAAATTGAACTGTGAGTCTCACTAAATGTCAAATTTGTTAGTGCGACAGAGTCCTAAAGTGGGTACATTATATTGCTCATGACTGTACCACAGAACCACAGCGAATAATACACAGTTATTTACACAAAATATTGCAGGCGAATTATCAACTAACCGATGAATTATTATAATCCATTAATCGATATATTATGTAATCGATCTATCGATAAATAATTTATATTATTTAGGGGCATATAAAAATTACCGATTTTTATCGGACAACACTAATACAAATTATTAATTATTATTTCTTTTTATTTTGGTGCAATAAAGTGTATTTGTATTGTATTGTATTGTATACAAAAATGACTTAGAAAACCATCTCTCCACGTGAGCCGAATTGTGGGACGTATAATGCTATTTATGTTTAGAATAGTCGATGTTTTCAACAACTTTCCACTTCAATTGATTGATCTGAAGCAGTTTGGACGTCCATCATCGTGTTTACTGACGCAGACGGCTCTTCATTCAGATGCGATGTTTTTCAATCTATTTTATTAACACGTGTGTTTATTTATGTTTATGTTTAAGTACGTACATGTTCGAAAAAAGAAAGAAAGATAAGATGTTTACTCATCATCATTTGTTGATGATGATGACTCCCTGATGAGGATGTTTACTCCCTGGCATTATTTCGTTTTTCACAGGATCCTAACTTTACCTAACCTGAAGATTCTATATACATAAAACACGTGGGCAGAGCGACAAGTAACCAAGAACAACTTGCAGTCACTGTTGATATGAAGTCCTAAGTGTAATGAACCTTATTGTGACAAGGGAGCATATGACCCATAACATTATTTCAACATACTTATTAGAAATGACGCAATCCTTCTGTCGGATTTTACGACATGCCCGGGAAGACAAACAGCTGAAAGTGTTCTATATTTTCTAGACACAATAACATGATAACATCACACCTTTATCTCCGAAGGGATAGGCAGGGTATTAAGGTGTTTTATAGAAAAAAAACTGAAACCTGCACGCAGGACTTGATGAGCACGGCAGGATAAGGAGCTCGGTGGCGCAGCGGTAAACGCGCTTCGTCTGCGATTGTTGAAGTTAAGCAACTTTCGCATAGGCCGGTCATAGGATGGGTGAATACAAATAAAAAAAAGTTTTCATTTCGAGCTCCTCCGTGCTTCGGAAGGCACGTTAAGCCGTTGGTCCCGGCTGCATTAGCAGTCGTTAATAACCATCAATCCGCACTGGGCCCGCGTGATGGTTAAAGGCCCGATCTCCCTATCCATCGATAGGGAAGGCCCGTGCCTAAGCAGTGGGGACGTTAATGGGCTGGTGATGATGATGATGATGAAATTATAAATTACGTTGTTCGACTTGTCATCGACACGAAAGAAAAAAGAAAATTTTCTTTTCATTATGCACATCAGTAGAGACTCCGCTATTGCGAACTCCTATGACAACCCTATTGGGAAATAAATGAGCTTTGTTATGTTATAAGTTGAAGATTATATTATCATAGGTATAATAGATACTGCTAATATGATACTTCAGGAAAATGAAAGCTCCGTGTTCCCTGCCTACCCTGTAATATAGTAGGTATTGAAAACACGCACTATCCAGCTAAGAGTTTACACTGAACGGCTGCGAACCACAATCAACGCAAAGGGAGCATTAGTGTGGCCATTAAACTTGTAAGAAAACGATCTGTTTGACGCTCCGCTTATAGATATCAAAACATTATAAAACAGGGTTTTAATGATCATAATTCTGAGTTGATATCAAGTACAATTTTCCGTCGCAAAAGCATGGAACTGTAAATAATTTTAAAAACCATTACAATTTTCATGAATTTAACGACAGGAAATTCAACTTGATATCATTTCTTGATTGTCAAGTAGGTGTGATTAATGTAGCTTATAATATTATTCTTAAATAAACAGCCTCGGTGGTCTAATGGTTAGTGCGTTAGGCTCACAATCTAGAGGTCCGGTTTCGATTCCCGATGGGGACATTGTCGAAGTCACTTTGTGAGACTGTCCTGTGTTTGGTAAGGACTTTGCAGGCTTGAAGCACCTGATTGTCCTAACGAAAAAGATAATTTCGTGCTTCGGCAAGCAAGTTGATCTGTTGTTCCGGCTATTAGCTGTAAAAAAAAACACCTCCACCTACCCGCAGTGGAGTAGCGTGGTGGAGTATGCTCCATACCCACTCCGGTTGATTGAAGGGAGGCTGTGCTCAGCAGTGGGACGTATATAGACTGTTTATGTTATATGTATAATGTTCTTATTCTATCATGTGGGTTGTGAGGTGGATTACCAACCTCACCGACATTATAATTTTATGTTGGACGGTTGGACGACAATAAAAATGAACCGCTTTTTTCGTAGCCACACCACAAGCCACTCGAGTGGGCGATTCCATTACAGTGTACGCGCAACAACTAACACTATCGAGATATCTCTATACACCATCTACCATAATATTAAAGTCTAGAAAACTTTGATCTGCAGGCCTAACATGCGCAATGGTCGAGCCAACTGTGTTAATCTTCTTCTATCGTGTGTCAGGGTTACTATTGATTCGCCAAAGGCCCCTCACATGGCTCATGTAACGACTACTTACTTACATCAGTAAGTAGTAACCGGGACCAACGGTTTAACGTGCCTTCCGAAGCACGGATCATCTTACTTTTTAGACAATCAGGTGATCAGCCTGTAACGTCCTAACCAAACAAGGGATCACAAAGTAATTTTTGTGATATATTCCCACTGGGATTCGGACCCGGGACCTCCGGATCGTGAGCCCAACGCTCAACCACTGGACCACGGAGGCCGTCACTGACTGTGTTAATTATACCTGTGTTTTGCCTTTCCAATGTATCTTAGGACTCCGTGTCAAAAGTGTATGCAACCTGTCTTTTGATTATGTGTACATGCAAGTAAGACAAGCAGCAACCGGGTGTTGAATTTAATATGGTTCTAAAGAGTTCTGAGTTGCCCAGTTTCACCGAAGTAATTCCAACTTTGTGCCACTTAGCTTCAACTCGGATTCAATTGAATTTTTCATTATAATCTCCACTCCTCCTAGATGTAATGAACACTATTTTCTTTAGACTAATTGCTATTGCTTTAGTTTCTTTCTAAAAATATGGTTTTATGATTCAATGAGGGACTTTCCGTTTCACAAAAAAATATAGATGGCACTGTTTAGATTTAACGTGGTAATTACCTTTTCTCATTGCTCGGGGTACATAAATGAGGAGCTAGGTGGCGCGAGGAGCTCGGTGGCGCAGCGGTGAACGCGCTCGGTCTGCGATTGTTGAAGTTAAGCAACTTTCGCAAAGGCCGGTCATAGGATAGGTGACCATAAAAAAAGTTTTCATCTCGAGCTCCTCCGTGCTTCGGAAGGTACGTTAAGCCGTTGGTCCCGGCTGCATTAGCAGTCGTTAACAACCACCAATCCGCACTGGGCCCGCGTGGTGGTTTAAGGCCCGATCTCCCTATCCATCCATAGGGAAGGCCCGTGCCCCAACAGTGGGGACGTTAATGGGTTGGTGATGATGATATCAAAACAATTGTTGCCTGATATTTGGATCAGATACGTATAGAACGCTGTCAACGTCATAATTACACTCAGATCATTACTATTGTACTCATTCTATTTCCCTTTTTTTTTCCTGTTTGTGCAATAAAGTATTTATTATGTTATGTTAATTCTTTGTTATAATAATAATCTTTATTCACTTTGTTATTTTTACTTATTTTCTTTTGTTATTTTTCAAAAGGACATTTCTTATTTTATATAGATTTTTCAGATAGTATCCCTTCCAGTTTATCCTGAATTAATTGGACAACTTAGTTAAGTAAAATCAGTTGGCTCTTACAAGCCATTGATACGACTGGCATGTCTAGTCCAAACAGTGCCCTATCGAAATTAATCAAACTTAGAATTGAGTCTGTCAGTAATACTTAGAAACACTAAGCCGAAGATTAAGACATCACTTTGAAATCAGAGTTGGATAAGGGTTGGCGTAGTAATTGTATTTGTATTGTACGTGTATTTGTATTGTATTGTATTAATAGTCACTTTAGGTCCTGTGGTACGGTCACGAGTACTAATACATACATACATACATAAACTCACGCCCGTAATCCCTAATGGGGTGGGCAGAGCCACACGTAATCAAATACAACTTGCAGCCACTGTTGATACGATGTCGTAAGCTGGATATAATGAACCTTATGGTGATAAGGGATCAGCCTATCGCCCATAACATTAGTCCCTCATGTTAGAGGACACAATCCCTCTATCGGTTTTTACGACATGCCCGGGAAGACAAGCAGCTGAACGTTTTCTATGTTTTTTATTTGCTCCCAGAACAGCATAGAAGCAACTAAACGAGTACTAATATGTACCTGTAAAACATGTCACATTGACTTTTTTGACAAATAAAACCGTAAATAAGTCTTATTAAATATCAAATATGATAGTGCGACAGGGTGCAGACAGTATGCTCATGACTGTACAACGGCTTGCTTCTCAAACGGAAAGCATAACACAGTTGGCTCGACCATTATAGACGGCGATACGGCTCACCACCTATCACGTTGGTCTAAAAGAAAGGTCGATGAGTTATGAGTACTTAGTTCATCTTGCAATAGACGTACCTCTAACTACCCCTATTGGAATATAGTCGTAATAGTAGTTCAATCCGTATGTGATGCTTTTATTTAAATCTGTATCCTAACTTACATGAGTCTTATTAACTTATTATAAGTTCCTTTAAGGCAAGACTGAATAGGCATCTTTCAGGCCCGTTACACCATCGATACATTGTTAACCTTTGTAAGTGGCAAAATAGTCTCAAGAATAAACCAATTTGATTAAAAAAAAGTATGATAAATAACCACTGACATTCTACAAATAAATACAAATAGACTGAGGATTTTTTCTATAAAAGACTCCGAACCGTGTTGTGCTTAGACCAAGAAGGTGACCAAGAACATGATGGATGTGGTCAAAAATGACCTGTGCTTGTGCAATGTCTCCGAGAACGACACGTCTGATAGAGCGAAGTGGAAGAGAAGTACGAAGAAGGCAGACCCCGCCATCAGATGGGAATAATAAATACCAAGGAGAGAGAGAGAGAGTGAGAGAGAGAGATAGACTCCGAACCGTGTACATGAAGTTATCTACATATATACGTAGATATATACGTATACGTTAAGTTATGTAGATAGCATAAATTCGTTCCCTCAAATTAAGATGTTACGGCTGTTCAAATAAAGAGCAATATCGGTTGTAGTGTCACACACCGTCGCTTGTGACAAGGTGCGCCCGCGCCGCGCCGTTGACACTTTTTTACAGAGATTGGTTGTCTGTTTTGTTATATAAGGTCTATGTCAATATTCTTTACTTCTTCTTCGTGAAATTCCCAATTTCCCCCAATTGAGAACTTGACCTAAGACGTAGCAAATATTCCTGTTCTGAAACACAAGTCATCTTCATGTCGACGTGTCGGTGAAATCACAAGCCCTGGATCCACGCCAAGTACTGGCGCATACACAACTGATTGTAAGATGGGCTCAAAAATGCTTAATCAATGTAGTCTTACATCACACTGAGACGCGCCGGCGACTGTCGCCGAACAATTCATTTGAAATTGGTAACTGTTTGGCAACGAAGCCATTTCAATGAAAATAATTTGGCGACGTCGTCGACGACGTGGCCTAGGTAAATTACGGCCCTAATGTTATTATTCAATATGATGCTACTTACATTATTTATTTATTAATTTTAGTCTTATCTGTACCTCAAGCAGAACTTTTGAATGGTTTTCTTATTTTCATTTTATAGTGTCATCCTACTGATATTATCTATGGTAATAAAACTATGCGGCGTGGAGAAATCGAAAACTGCTTTGATAAATGTTTTGTTCTTAAATCTCAGCTGCTTATTAAAAGCATTACATTATCTTTCAGGAATTATGTTTAGTTTAACCCAAATATATCATTTCATTCTGTCAAAATACGAACAAAATCACGTGACACGCATGTTAGGGAAAAAAACAAACTTATCGATTTTGACAAAATACTTACTTGTACTGTTGTCCCAATCTATCTATCTATCAAAATTGATTGAATCGGTCGATAATTTTATCCTTGCAAATCAAGACGCTTCTGTGAAAAAAATACCTGTCAATATGTTTACGTACTTATCTACCTAAACGTTAGGTAAGCGGACCTCGTGTAAACTGAGTTAGGTAATGATTATGGGCGGGAAAATGTGCTCGCCTGTCTAACTAGCCAAGATAAGTGCTATTATATCACTACCTTAGGTGTCATTTGCGCAGTGCTATAGAAACTAATAGGTGCTCTACGTCAAATGCCCCACTGCGGCACTGGAATTATAATAATACACAGTATTTAACCAGGCGTTATGGAGAGTGATACTAAAGTAAGTACACACTTAAATGCTGTTTGTAATATTCATCATCATCAGCCCATTAACGTCCCCACTGCTGGGGCACGGGCCTTTCCTATTGATGGATAGGGAGATCGGGCCTTGAACCACCACGCGGGCTTAGTGCGGATTGATGGTTATTAACGACTGATAATAACCACCACCATCGGTGACCAGTCCAGCATACACTCAATTATTTGTATTTCTCGTGAAAGTTGTATTTGTTTTATATTTGTTACTGTGGTGTCCCTTTATAATAAACGTTTATGTCTTTCTTTCTTTCTTATAATTCAGCCGGGACCAACGGCTTAACGTGCCTTCCGAAGCACGGAGGAACTCGAGATGAAAACTTTTTTTTTGTGGTCACCCATCTTATGACCGGCCTTTGCGAAAGTTGCTTAACTTCAACAATCGCAGACCGATTGCGTTTACCGCTGCGCCACAGAGCTCCTCATGTAATATTATAATGAAGATAAAAAATAGAAGCTCAAATGTAGGTGGCAGCACTGTTGAGTGTTCCTGAATTCTGACAGTTCTCCATACTGTCTAGCTATAATTCGTGATATATTGCTATGTATCCGTGCCTCCGTAACAGCCTCCGTGGTCTAGTGGTTAGAGTGTTAGGCTCACGATCTGGAGGTCCGGGTTCGATTCCCGATGGGGACATTGTCGTAATCACTTTGTGAGACTGTCCTTTGTTTGGTAACGACTTTTCAGGCTTGAATCACCTGATTGTCCGAAAAAGTAAGATGATTCCGTGTTTCGGAGGGCACGTTAAGCCGTTGGTCCCAGCTATTAACCGTAAAAACATCGGGTTTCGAACCGGCGCTCCCCGTTTGAGAAACAAACTATGTACGTACATTATTAGCTCATGCTTCGGAGGGCACGTTAAGCCGTTGGTCCCGGCTATTAACCGTAAAAACATCTCTACCAACCCGCATTGGAGCAGCGTGGTGGAGTATGCTCCATACCCTCCCTCCGGGTAATTGAGGGAAGGCTGTGCCCAGCAGTGGGACATATATAGGATGTTTATGTATGTATGTTGTTATGTATCAAAATCATATCCGAATATAATTTTTTTAAGCGCTCGTGGTTTTCACTACAGAACGATATACAGAACTTTGTGTAATAAGCTTTCATAGTCAGAATTTTTATTACAACGTCGGGCAAAAACAAGCTTCCCAGGGTGCCAAACCTACTTTTTGCGACCGATTATATCTAAGGCGCGTCTCAAAACGAGTGATTTATAACGTAAAATAAAATAACTGCGGCTTTTCCTAGAAAATGCTTTGCTGTTTTATGAATTGCATTTTAGAGATAGTTTGTATGCATAGTCTGTTGGGGAGAAAAGACAAATTGTTAGAATTTACTTTCTTATCATCATTGTTTAGGAAATCCAGAAGTGAAACCAAAGGAACAAGTTGCTTAAAGTTTATTTAGCACAATGTTGAATACACCGGACACTTTTGACTACTTTACTTCGATCAGAAAAATTGGAGATGTCCTTAGAAAAGGTTTAATACGATCTACTCTGAACCGGCGTGCGTGTATGAAGCGATTGATGAATGTGGACGTACGTGTGGAGAAGAGTGTCAGGATCGAAGCAAATGGAATTCTATAGTCTCTGCTTACCCCGGTGGGAAATAGGCGTGAGTTTATGTATTTATGTGTGTATCAGAAAAATAGTGAGCCCGAGCTGCCTTCGACCGTTATTTTTATGAAAGACCCTCACTAGTGTTGCCAACATAAATCCTATTATACCAATAAATTTCGAAGATGTGAAACAAGAGTGGACCATCATCATCATCATCAGCCCATTAACGTCCCCACTGCTGGGGCACGGGCCTTCCCTATGGATGGATAGGGAGATCGGGCCTTAAACCATCACGCGGGCCCAGTGCGGATTGATGGTTATTAACGACTGCTAATGCAGCCGGGACCAACGGCTTAACGTGCCTTCCGAAGTACGGAGGAGCTCGAGATGAAAACTTTTTTTTTGTGGTCACCCATTCTATGACCGGCCTTTGCGAAAGTTGCTTAACTTTAACAATCGCAGACCGAGCGCGTTTACCGCTGCGCCGCCACCGAGCTCCTCAATTATTATTTAAATAACAATATCCCTAAAATTGATACTTGTGTGCAAGGAACCTTACGATTGTTAGCAGTCTATCACTTTGTTCGAACAGTCCAGTCCTTGCTTCTCAAACGGGGAGCGCCGGTTCAAAACCCGGTACCGGACTTGCACCAATGAGTTACTAATTTATCTAAAGCGCAATTTTCACTAACGCAGTTGGCTCGACCATTATAGACGGCGATACAGCTCACCACCTATCACGTTGGTCTAACAGAAAGCTCCGTTAGGTGTGGGTTTTTTGTTCATCTTGCTATGGATGTACCTCTGACTACTAGGGGTGGAAACGCAGGGGGCAAGCCTTTGCCCAGCAGTGAGATATTCATTTTCGCCCTTGATTACTTTTAGGAAGGACAGTGTCCCAAATAATCTGAAAGTTGCAACCACTTTTGATAGTTCTTTACGTAGTCCTAAAACGAATAATGAAAATAAGTGACGTCAAAATAGAAATGAAACTACTTAAATAAAAAAAAGTTTATGCATGTATGCATGTACGTCTTAATAATGACGTTGTAAGTAATTCTCAAACATTTACTCATTTCGAAACGTAACTACGTGACTTCGCGTAGACCATCGCCCTTCCCGACGCCAAGACTTTTTTTTTTCAATTTCCTCCTGTTTTTCTCGTCCCCGACCACATTTATCTTGCCCTAGCATGGTTATATGGAGGGGAATAATCTAAGGAAAGAGAAATCACTATTTCAGTAATAGTGCGAACGTGGGCTGGTCTCACTCAAATATATTACACAGATAGCCTACAGTTGGCTGTAGTATTGAGATGAAATGTGCAACCGAAACTCTGTGGTTCAATTTGATGAGCTTGCTTGCTTATCGTGTGGATTGTGAGGAATACCAACCTCATCTACCCTGGTGTCAGGGTTATGATTGAGCCGCTAAAGGCCCCTGACATGGCTCATGTAACAATTATCACTTACATCAGTAAATAGTAACCGGGACCAACTGCTTAACGTGCCTTCCGAAGCATGAGCTAATAATGTACGTATATGTATAGTTTGTTTCTCAAACGGGGAGTGCCGGTTCGAAACCCGGTACCAGACTTGCACAAATGAGTTATTAATTTATCTTAAGTGCAGTTTTCACTAACATAGTTACCTCGATCATTGTAGACAGCGATACGGCTCACAACCTATCGCGTTGGTTTAAAAAAAAAATCTAAAATCATTTATTTCAGACATGATGGTCCATATTACATTAATTAATTTCACACTTAAAACAAGAATTAAAATCAAAATTAAAACCAAAATTACAACCAAAATTAAAATTACATAATTACTAGTACTTACTTTTTGTTTGTCAGTAAATGCATCATACAACAATGGCGCATATACTGACAGTCAAACCTACTCGCAAACACGCTCAGGACGCTGCTGGGGCTGGCCCGCACCCTGCGCACCAGTGATGTTCTGCGTTTCCGCATGATGGTGTAGAAGCAGTCCATCCTTGCATCCGCAAACATCCCTGATGCGCTACAGAAACGAGGCAGTCCCACCAGCACCCGGAAGTTTTACTTCGGTGGAGCAACGTGCGGGCTATCATGTTCGCTCTGACAGACAACAGGTCCTTCAGGTCAGGTTTAATAGAAAGCTACATATTTAAGATCACGCAAAAAAAGTTTTTCATTTTATGTACAGTGAAGCGTTTTATTATCATTATTATTTGTATGTCGTTTCTATATCTCGGGAATATGGAGTCCTGGACTTTTGGAAGGCGTGTGTGGGGCCAAAGCCAACACGTAGAGGTCCCTTAAGACAATTTAATCTGAATGTGGTGTGACCGGCAATTATTATTATTAACACGCCTATTTCCCGTTGGGGTAAGCATATACCACGTTTAGTGTAATATTTCTTTCTTTTATTGTTCTGTTTCTGCTTTCCATGTGTAACACTAAGTCGTTTTTTTTGTACTCATTATTTATTTTTTAAAATTTATTGTGCGGGTACTCGCGTTTCACCGATCGGCGTGGTTTGAAAATCAGTGTTGCCCTCTGGGTAAATTTTCACTGAACCCTGGCCTTTTTTGGTGAACTGCGGCACCCATATACCTTTATGTTTTCTAACTAAATATTAATGTTATGTGTGTATATTTTAATGTTTTAAATGTATACGTATATGTGTGTCGTAGATTTTACCTAAATAAACTTTTTTATTATTATTTATTATTAAATCCACTTACCACGATCCTGACACACCACTTTCGCTTCTTCCACTCTGATGAAGGTCTTCATGTACCTACAATATAATTAGTAAAAATTACATCATTAGCGCAAGTTGTGGTTCAAATGTGACATTCAATTACCCAGTTTTATAAACTAGTGCCACTCGAAATTTTGGCAAACAATGTGAAAATAGGTATAGAAGCAGTATAACAACTTAATTTATATTTGAGGCTGTAAGCACATCAGGATTCTTCCCAAGCGTACACGCTGTCAGAATGTTCGGTGTTGTATGAAATTATAATCACTATTGCAGTAGACAAGTTCGATTTATGTTATGTTTATTTTGAAAACTTCCGCGAATGCAAAACTAAAAATGCTGACAGATTCAGAAGAATCTATATCTGCTATCAGCATACAGGCAGATGTAATTCTTTAAAATATTTTAATGATCAATGTTTCAATAATTCCCGACAACATTATCTAAGTGCATAAGGTATAAGTAATACAAATTATATATTGTTAGTCTTTCATGTATAAAATGAACTAAAAAGTAAGTAAGTATGTTATTTTTCATTATGTTATGAATCGCTTATCTTTCCGGTCAGTTGGAGATATATTAGATCATGAAACTGCTTTACTAGAAAAATATGAACTCCTAGCAAATTGAGTTATCGTAGCGTTTAATCCCACTTAGTAGGTAGGTACCTATCTGACTTCAGCTTTAGTCTTAATATAAGAGTCAAAGAAGAGCTAAAAATACTCGCTTTTATACGTCAATACCTTTATTCATATCAAAAACAACACAACATAACATGAGCTCACGACTATATCTCAATTAGGGTAGTCAGAGGTACATCCATCGCAAGTTAAACTAATTACTCATACCTCAGCGAGCTTTCTGTTAGACAACAAACGTTGAATCAAAAACAAAAACAATCAATTTATTTTATAACCTGTTAAACTGTTTATATAATTCGCAGATATATCGCTCCTGCATATAGTTGGCTGCATAAGTGGCTTAAAGCCAAGCGTAATATAATAACATGACGCTGAGTTATCTACAGTAATATTCAGGATGATCGAATACTACCCATAGGTACCCATATACATAAACTCACGCCTATTTCCCACCGGGGTAAGCAGACACTATGGAATTCCACTTGCTTATATTGACACAATTCACTTGTTTCCTTCGCGTTCATCAATCGTTTTATACACGCTGAAAAGTTTTGCTAAAACTACGCATCATTTTATAATATTTAAATAAGTTTATAATATAAAAATATACTTAGTATTCTTCAACGAATATTAAATAGAATATCCACCGCACACTATTTTGAAATCAGCTTCATTAAATAACCATTTATAATTCTACATATTTAAAAACTGCGTTTTATTAATGAATCCCTTTATTAACTGTGACTATTCAAAATGACTTTCCCGAAACTCTCATCTTTATGTCATCTTCGGTCACCCAAAACTGTGACAGTTACAAATCACGATTTAGTTAAACGCTTACTTAACACCGCTTATTAGAGTAAACAAAATATCTCTGCGCAAATGAAGTAGATAATTTCGTTTCTAAAATAAACATGAAAGAGGATTCTTTAGAAGATACAATAATTAGCTGGGTTCGCTTGATTGTCAGATGGATATAGAATGCTGTCGCCTGTCGACTTGTCTACGGAGTTGTGAAGTTAGGGTATGTGCCAGTGCAGGCGAGAAGCGATTTTGAGCTGGTCACGAAACGAAATATAACCTTAATCTCAATCATCTCAATGGCTACGTTCCTCGGTAAAGATTTTTTATTTTTTTAAAGAACGTCTAGGGCCCTGTGCCGAGGTTTTTCTTGCAAGTTATTTTCCCCGGCTATACAGGTTGTGAGAAGCTGCAGTAGTTTTAGGCGGATGAGACGTTCGCTATGTAAAAATTGACGATTCAAAGTGTGAACTATGTTACCTACTGAATAAAGATATTTTTGAATTTGAATTTGAATTTACACATTTAATCTGATAATTAACGTATTTTCTTATTAAATATAATGTAATAGCAGTGGCATATAAAAATATTTTTTACTTGGTATTTGGATTATATTGCAACCTATATAGCTTCTTTTTATTTTGATCAGAAATAATCAGAATAAAGCACCAAGGTACAAATAAAAAATGTCATCATTTATACCCAAAAACAAAGGTACTTAAAAGATACATAATATGTCTGTTATATGCATGAAACGAAGAAAAAGCTTAACAACGCCATCTATCGTGTTTTTGGGAACGCTGATTAGAAAGTCCCTCATTGGAGTGGTTAGATGCGATGCTTTTTATTTTGATTAGAATGATAATGGGTGGAAGAAGTGTTGTGCCTGTGTGTAAGTAACTGATTTGACTAGTTGGACACTACCCTATTACACCACTCGTCATTACGCAGTGCATGGTACTTATAAGAAGACCAGGTATGCTCAATCCTATGACAAGTCGCCATTGCTAGCCCTTTGATGACGTAATTATTACCACTGTGTTACCATTAAATTTGTATCTCCAACATTCCAAGGATGTAAATTTTATTATTGAAAATTAAGTGAATTACTTACTGGCTTATGTATTTAATTACTAATACTTGTCACATAATATATAAAAAAGCATTAAAACTGTAAGTAAGTAAATCTTTTACTAAAATATTGGTCGTGGGTAATTTATTTTTTACAAAATGGCAACGCCGGATGACGTCATCTGGGCTAACCTTGAAATATTAGCTGTCACTTTTGAGCATACCTAGTTTTGCTTATACCATGACCCAGTGAAGTTATTGTGTATCAATCGCTTCTTCGCTAGCAGTGTAACTTGACATTTATTGTTTTTTGGTTTTAGTTTTGTAACATCGACTTCTGGCTCTGAACGGTAGAAGAAATGCCGGACAATAGATGAAATAAACTGTGCGCTTGGAACCACGTTTAGATCTAACATTGTTACAGTTGGATAGATACTATAAGAAAAGTAAGATAGAGTCGATTTCAATTTTCCTTTAATAAGTTGTTATATTTCCTAATTAAATTAAGACGGATATAAGAGAGGAATGTTCTCTCTAAATTCGTATTCGAATATAATAGGAAGGAAAATTATCAGTGTAAATTATTATAATATGTCATATTTAATTATAATAATATTTATACGTCTGATATTTATTTATTTATTTATTTTTACAGTTTTACATTCAGCCATTACAGAAATAAAATGCATGCAAATGCGTTTTATAAATGGGTATATGTATGTAATTGTATTTAATATTTCTATTTTATTTTTATTTATTTATTTTACTTTTATTTGTTTTTTTATTTATAGTATTTATTATTTTATACTAGATGTTGCACTGTCCCGCACCAAATTGTAATAATGTTTCCTATCCACTGGTTGCCTGGAAGAAATTGCTGCTTAGCAATAAGGCCGCCAGATTGTACTGTATCTATCATCATCTGTGTTAATTTGTTTTGTATGTTGTGTGCAATAAAGTATATTTGATTTGATAATTGGGTCGTGTACTAAGTTCAAGATAAATTATGAAATTCTGATTACTAAATACAGACAGATCTAAAACTAATGAAAAACATTTTCTTTTTGTAATAATAAGTGCAACTCTATGACGTCATAGTGTGCTTTTTCATACAAATTCCATAGTTATTACGTGTTTTGGCGTTTAGTAAAAAGTAACTGATTTGACTAGTTAAATAGTACATTTTTATATGGCATAAAAAGTGTCCTAACCACGAAATACATAAAAAAGTAGGTCAGTAAAGTCTTTCAGAAAAAAAAACTGATATGATCTGATATTTACCATAGGTAGGTAAGTATGTATATATTATGTTAACGAATACTACTAAATCTATTGACTAGACATAGTGTACTAATTTTAGCAATAAAAGAGTTTGCAACATGAAAAAGTCGAGCTAAAAGCTGTCGATGAGTTTTTACGAGCTGCGAACAATTTGATTGATGTTTTGGCAACTAACACCCTAGGATTAATGAATAATCTTCTGTTTCCCGATATTTTGTACCAATTTGATGACAGCCGCTATTTTATTGAAATTGGCGAGGATACAACTTTTTGGCATTCAGCGCGATTCGTCATTTGTTTTAAAAATAATGTAGCATAAAAATAAAAAAGATAGGTATGTAAAGTAGATTTGAATTTAGAATCTGACAACTGCAAGCTTACACGAGATTGATGTTTTTATTATTTTTTTCTTTTTAAATGGGCTAGGCAAAGTTTTCCATATCTTTAATGCCAGTATAATAGTAAAGAATTGTATAGAATTACGTAAACGAAATGTCTCGTAATTATGAACAGTCCTCGGGCCCTCGCAGCGAATGCTATCTACGTAGATAAATGTCATATGGTTATTGAAGTGAAGCCCTCGATATAATTGGTGCGGAACGAAGAATAACCATTATATACGTAGTAAGTAGATATATTATTATTATTTACTTTATGATAAGGATGCATAATGCGCCAACCATGTGTCTAACCATACCATACCATGGTAACGATACATACAGGGACATCGTAACGAAGTTCCGAGTTAAAATCAAGTGGAATTTTCTGTCGCATTCATTTATTTTTTAAATTATTTTCAATTCTACTCTTACTTTTGCGATGGAAAATTCAGAATGATGAGCTAAATCATCCCCTCAGTATTTGTTACGATGTCACTTACACCCTATACAAGTACATACAAGTAGATGTTAGTGACATCGTAACAAGTGCTAAGGGAGATGATTCTGACCATGATTCTGAGCTGATATCATGTGGATTTTCCTGTCGGAAAACTCATGAACATGTTTGTGTACTTTTTAAATTATTTCCCGTTCCATACTTTTGCGACGGAAAATTCAACTTGATATTAACTCAGAATCATGGTCTAATCATCCCTCGAAGTTTTCGTTACGATTTCACTAACATCCTGTATGTATATTTCCTATAGTACAAATATACTGGACAAGTAAACAGTAGCACTGTTCTAAGTCAAAGCTCGAAGTCGTCGACTTGTTAACAGGCCGCTAAGTGCGTTGCTGTGTCGTGTCGTACAACTGCGGACAAAATAAATGTACACGAGGCCACATTCTGGCGATTTTTGGTTAATAAATCTTGTGGAAATTCAGAAATAAAGGCAATGTGGTCATTGATTGTACAGTAGGTAGGATCTACTTTTTTGATTATTTTTATATATTATTGTATACAGAACAAAATATAAATACAAATAACAGTTATTTTGTTAAAAGATTAAAAAATGAACTGGGTTATCTATATGATCCGTATGTATGTCATCATCATCATCAGCCCATTAACGTCCCCACTGCTGGGGCACGGGCCTTCCCTATGGATGGATAGGGAGATCGGGCCTTAAACCATCACGCGGGCCCAGTGCGGATTGGTGGTTATTAACGACTGCTAATGCAGCCGGGACCAACGGCGTAACGTGCCTTCCGAAGCACGGAGGAGCTCGAGATGAAAACTTTTATTTTTTGTGGTCACCCATCCTATGACCAGCCTTTGCGAAAGTTGCTTAACTTCAACAATCACAGACCGAG
This sequence comes from Pectinophora gossypiella, assembly GCF_024362695.1. NCBI lineage: Eukaryota > Metazoa > Arthropoda > Insecta > Lepidoptera > Gelechiidae > Pectinophora > Pectinophora gossypiella. The sequence continues at coordinate 3,145,546 of NC_065425.1, read as the reverse complement.
CGCGTTTACCGCTGCGCCACCGAGCTCCTCGCGTATGTATGTAATATTATTATATTTTCAAATTCAAATTCAAAAAAATCTTTATTCAGTAGGTAACAGTTACACTTTGAATCGTGACTTTTTACATAACGAACGTCTCATCCGCTTAAAACTACTGCCGGGGAAAATAAGCTACTATTCCACTGTATATTGGTGACGTATTTAAAAAAAACTATTTACTTACTTAAATAAAAATAAATCAAAGTTTAAAATATTCGAAGACATTGCACGCAAGTGTAATGCACTTAAAATATGCACTTCGCTTTAGGCACAGTCAACATTTAAAGAGTATTACATGTTCTTAGACCAAAAGAGCTGTTTGTCTGTATATCCCTCTGTAAAGAGTTTTATGATATTCATATTTCTAACAAAGAAACAAGATAAAGTCGTTCCAAGTAGTGTTGCCGCTCGATAACGCCCTATCGATAGTTTTCGATCGATCTATCGATAGTAACGATACTATCGATACTATCGATAGTTTTTCATCTTTTATCGATAGTTTTTTTTGTAGTATCGATAGCTCTTTTTTGGCGATACTATTGATAAGCAACGATAGTATCGATAGTTAAAAGATGAAAAACTACTCGATAGGCCTATCGGTTGGGTAGATGATTTTGGCTGTTTACTATCGATAGTAAAACTATCGATTTTTCGGCAACACTAGTTCCAAGAGAATAACTTGCAGATACTTAGGTGCATGCTTATACAATGTATTTTAGTCATACTCGCTCACTAATTTGAGAGCCACGCTCTTGTCGGTGTAGCTTTCCTATCCATGCTACTTTACTTTTTTTTTGTTTTAGTCTTCTATCGTGTAAGCTGTGAGGTTGATTACTAACCTCATCAACCCTGGTGTCAGGGTTGATGAGGTTAGTCATTAAGCCGCCAAAGGCCCCTGACATGGCTCATGTAACGATTACCTACTTACATCGGTAAGAAGTAACCGGGACCAACAGCTTAACGTGCCTTCCGAAGCACGAATCATCTTACTTTCTCATCTAACTCACGCCTATTTCCCACCGGGGTAAGCAGAGACTATAGAATTCCATTTGCTAAAAACTACTACTTTTACTTTTACTACTACTACTTTTGGACTAGGTAATATAATACTTAATTGGACAAAACATAAACATAACAGTATGTTCATCATCACTAATTTAAGAGCCACGCTCTTTTTGGTGTAGTATTCTCCATGCTACTTTATAGGGAAAAATGTAGTTGTTTCCCTCTTGCCTAACGCCCCGCAGCCCCCAAAGTCGTACTAGGACTCCTGTCATCTTACTTTTGGACCATCAGGAAATCAGCCTGTAATGTTCTAACCAAACTAGGGATTACAAAGAGATTTTTGTCATATACCCTTACTGGGATTCGAACTAGGGACCTCCGGATCGTGAGCCGAACGCTCAACCACTGGATCACAAAGGTCGTTGGTATATAATACATACCTATTATAATGTCACAATATATTTATATCTCTTTATTTACATTTCCGGAGAATGCTTTTAAGCATAAATTATGCGAGATCATGTTACAGGCAAAGCTTAGACAAATAAAAAGATCAAAGTAAATCCCAAGAACATTATATTTTATTTTATAACGACAGCAAGAAGACTTTAATATAATTGTTAGGGTTCGTAATGTTTATTTTATTATTTAATTATTATTAGATTTTATAACTTAATAACAGACGGAATAAAGTCGTGAATCTGTGTCACGACTTTATTATTTTTAATTTGGAACTGGCATATTATTTCATTTGTTTTTATTTTGATTTCTTCTTTTTCGAATGGGAACGTTTTCCCGCCTTTTTAAAAAGGCGGTGACGTGGAATTTTGTTCGGTTGCGGTAATCGGTTATGGAGAGTTGAAGAGTTAACATTGTTTATGAAAATATAACATTATTCAAGAGAAATGCTGAATTGTTTGATTACGACGAGCACCTCCCTACCTGAGAGCAGTAGTATCATCACATAATATCGGTGCTAATTCTTGTAAACATCATCTCATTTTAAGTTATATCTGTCATTTTCTTATACGTCGAAAAGGAAAAGGACGGGTAATCGACAAGCATCAAATTTATGGAATACATTTTAAGCAAAAAATTAAAACAACCGTCTAAAAATTTTACATTGGCCAATAACCCGAATTATGTTGACAGCGCACGTCAAACGGTTTGCATACCAGCGAGATACATTTTTGATTTGCCCGAGTTATTTCATTTATTTTCTCATTCTTCCTAAAATTAAGAGCTGTCAATCATCCGTCCCTTTCCTTTTCGGTGGATAAGAAAATGATATGTATAACTTAAAGTAAAATTAGGAGGTGTCTGCAGGAATCGGGGCCATCGTCGTCTTAAAGTGAATACCACGTAAGCGCCATTTTGAAAAAATACGTTCGATGTGATTTTCTTCAACATAACTTCGAAATCATTTTAATTAATTTCATTCCGCGTACCAACGGCCTCCGTGGTCCAGTGCCTGTGCGTTGGGCTCACGATTTGGAGGCCCTGGGTTCGAATCCCGGTGGGGATATACTTATCACAAAAATCACTTTGTAATCCCTAGTCATGTGTAGAATCATGGTCTGAATTATAGTATTTGTTACGGTGTCACTAACACCCATACGCACTTGTATGGCTACCTGTAGCTGTACGACGGAAAATTCCACTTGATATCAACTCAAAATCATGGTCAGAATCATCCCCCTCAGTATTCGTTACGCATACTCGTATGGCTACCTGTCATTATCATGCCAATTATTGACAACTGACAGATTAATATAAGATGACTGTCAATCCCATACATTTTTACCACCCATTTTTTTTCTTTCACTGTAAGGTAGCGTTTATACAACTGCGTCATCATGGTCTCCTAGTAAGGTAAACTCCTGAACTCATGTTAAACCATGGTTACCAAGTACCAAACCGTCGACTATAGATTTATTTATTATACTTATCGTTATGAACGACGTGGATGCATCAATAGGTTTGTACTGACTAAGTTACCTACCCTATTTAAATAAAAGAACAAAGCAGCTAAACACATCCTCTAACAGCAAAATGTACACATTTTTACAACAGAAATAAAAGAATATAAAACAAACTGAGATGGAAGGAAGGAATGTAAAATTCAAGCGTCGAAATAGCCGTTTCAGTAGCGAAATTTAGTCTTGAAAAATAAAGGGTTAAAAAATTAAAAGTTGAAAAATAAAGAGATAAAAAATAGAGAGATGAAAAACGGGGGAGTTGTCCGAGTGTTGATATTCGGAATTAATTAACGAGTCTAGGAATTGTCAGCGAGCACAACAAGTGGGACGGCGGGGGAGAGGAAGGAAATTGTGTGGATGCGGCAAACGGGAAATAATAAAGTAGGTAAAATAGTACTGTAATAATACAATACAGTTAGAATCGTTATTTATTATATACAATAAATAAGAGTAGCTATAGCTACTCACCTAACAACCTCCCAAAAATCCAATCCAATTAATCCTCTGCGAATAAATGATAGATTTGATTTTTAAATATATTTTTTGTCACTTACTTGTGTTGTGTACAATATATTTCGTTACACACGTTCTTATATCAAATTCATAGGAATATAATAACGGACTGTGTTAAATACTTTATCATTTTATTAGAATAAAAAACTAATTATGATTCCATATAAACTTGAAAATTCTGACAGCTCGTCCAATACGAAAGGATTATCCCTCGAAAGGAAGCGTCATCCCTCGTGTTATGTAATTTAATTCGAATTAAATTTTAGAATAGAATATTATTAATATTATTCAGCAGGGGGGTTAAAATGGCCACATCGAAGCAATTCATCTAAGAAAGCAATATTGCAATTTGACATTTGCGCAATATAAAAAGTAAGTGCGCAATGAAATCAAATTGCAATATTGCTTTCTTAGATGAATTGCTTCTATGTGGCAATTTTAATCCCCCAGGTCAGGTTACTTTGTTGGTGTAACAGAAAGCTCTATTACACGTGTGGATGAGATGAACGTACTTACCTGCCTACTTATGTTCCATAGTTTTGTATTAGAATATTTGCCCAGTCCAAACGTAAGCCTCGTGTAGCTCCATGTCGGAATGTTTTCATTAAAATAGCGAAGTCTGACGATTGACCGGACGACGGCGGCGTCATGCTACGAGAAGTCGTGTTATGCAAACACACCTAATACTTGCTTCACATGCTAGCATGGGTATTCTATAGAAATAGGTATGCTATGGAAATGCCCAGACCTACGGGGTATAACGTAGAACTTGCATAGGGATATATAAAGACCTCAACGGTTGCAGAGGCGGAGATGGGAGCCATTGGTACGGCAATGCAGGATCAAAGAGGTCAGTCACAGGGACTGTCTGTGTGTGGGTGAGTCAGGGGCCTTTGGCGGCTCAATAGTTACCCTGACACCAGGGTTGCTGAGGTTGGTAATTCACCTCACAACCCACACGATAGAAGAAGAAGACAGGGACTGTAACCTAGAACATGACACAGGACAGCAGTAACTGTCAGAACTATTTCCAAGCGGAGGACAGGAGTCCTAGTACAGCTTTGAAATAGACTACTCTAGGCGCTATCCCACTCGCGTTAGACTGAATACTGCGGGGCAGAAGGCAAGAGAGAAACCGCTGTCCTATTTTTTGCCAAAAAAGTAGCATGGAGAATGCTACACCGACAAGAGCGTGGCTCTTAAATTAGTGATGATGGAAATTCAAGCGTTAAATAATAATATTCACATTCATAGTCGAAATGAAAAAAATATTCTTCTTCTTCTGTCCGGGTTACTATTGCTTCTAAAAGCTTCTGACATGGCTCATGTGAGTACGTACCTACTTAAAATGTTATAAGAAATCTTGGTCTTGTACATACATACATAAACCACGCCCGTAATCCCTAATGAAGTGGACAATGGAGGAACGAGACTGACAGTCGGCGCGCTTACTTCTTACCGGCTTACGGCTATGACTAAAGTAAGAGCCAGAGGGGGTGAGATCGACGCCTTATACGAATTGGCGCGGGGCGGAGAATTACCGTTCTATAAGTAGTATTGGAGGAGGAGCTCGGTGGCGCAGCGGTTAACGCGCTCGGTCTGCGATTGTTGAAGTTAAGCAACTTTCGCAAAGGCCGGTCAATGGATGGTTGACTACAAAAAAAAAGAGTTCATCGTGAGCTCCTCCGTGCTACGGAAGGCACGTTAAGCCGTTGGTCCCGGCTGCATTAGCAGTCGTTAATAACCATCAATCCGCACTGGGCCCGCGTGATGGTTTAAGGCCCGATCTCCCTATCCATCCATAGGGAAGGCCCGTGCCCCAGCAGTGGGGACGTTAATGGGCTGATGATGATGAAGTAGTATTATTTCTTATCCTATGGTGACAGTTTGCCTCTTGTAATACTTTCCTTAATTAGTTACTTTTTCTTTCCGTCGCAAATTATTTTTTTCTGTTTTCAGAAGTAGGTAAGGTTCTCAGGTACATCTGGTTACAGTCTGTCTAACTCATTTAAGGAATTAAATTAGGTCATCTTGTTTTGTTGTTTCTTCGAAATAAAAGGAGCTTGAAAATACGGTCTACCTTATTTGTATACTTAGTTAGAAATGTATTTTAGTTAAACTTATCCAAACGTTCAAAACAAGATCCCATAGACGGATTTCAAAACGGCTTTACGGACGCGTAATTCCAATGTTATTTTGTTATAGCTTTTTTAATTGACTTGTCAAAATTTCATAAGATCTATAATTACGGGTAACAGGCATTACGGGGAGAGAAAGTGCCACATATTCATAAACGCATACAGGGTGTTAGTGACATCGTAACGAATACTAAGGGGGATGAAAGTTATACTTATTGGATTTAAAAATAATTTGTAAGCATACAATTAACCGAAGTCTAAGTCAACAAGAAGTTTCTGATTAAAAACGTTGAATTAAAACTATTATCTGCAAAGTGTAAGGTAATTAAATTCTGAGACGGCCGGACGGGACACCCGTAACTCAATTTAAATGTAATTCAGTCCGGTAACGGCCACCGGATGGACGTAAACAAATTCTGAGCGGTGCTTCCTAACATTCTTTACCCTGGTTCTAATTAATTTTGCAACGTGGTTTAGAATGAGGCTCTTTCCAGGCGACGTTCCTTAAAAACAATACAGATGGCGCTGTAAAGTCTTTCCTTTGTTTAACCTTCTTATTTCATAGATAACATATGCACCTTTTACCTTTGTTTTTGAGTATAAATGATGACACTATTTATACTACTCATCATTATCACCAGCCCATTAACGTCCCCACTGCTGGGGCACGGGCCTTCCCTATGGATGGATAGGGAGATCGGGCCATAAACCCCCACGCGGGCCCAGTGCGGATTGGTGGTTATTAACGACTGCTAAAGCAGCCGGGACCAACGGCTTAACGTGCCTTCCGAAGCACGGAGGAGCTCGAGATGAAAAAATTTTTTTTTTGTGTTCACCCATCCTATGACCGGCCTTTGCGAAAGTTGTTTTACTTCAACAATCGCAGACCGAGCGCGTTTACCGCTGCGCCACCGAGCTCCTCGATTTATACTACTACTGACTTTTTATGAACCTGAAAATACACTAGTACATCGATACATAGATACATACATACATAGCGGTTAAACACATAACCCTCCTTTTTGCTTCGCCGCAGTCGGGTAATAATAATTCGCGCCACTTGATTGACTTGTCATTATAATTCTATGCAGAATCTGAGACAGTACTAGCGCGGCCGCGGGTCTTATTTCCATTCAAATTTTGAAAAAGAAAACAACCTTTCTTGCACCATAAAACTTATATTAAGTCACGTAAACTCAATTCAATTAATCTGTCTCTGATTCCATAACATGCTCAATTGCACTAAATAAATACGGACAGTGCAAAAGCTTCAATAAAAAACGGCCTCCGAGGTTAAGCGTTGGGCTTATGATCTATAGGACCATCATCAACCCTGGTGTCAGGATTACTATTGAGCCGCCAAAGGCCCCTGACATGGCTCATGTAACGACTAGATACTTACTTAAGTAAATAAATAATATAAGTAAATAATATACATTAATTTTTTTTTATATTATAGCAACACCGCGTTTAACTTTCCTTCTGCCCTTCTAACATCACAGCAGTAGGGTGTTGCCTTTTTCCTTTTATGTTAATTCAAATTATCTCAAACTAATATAGTCAATTTATAAAAATCAAGCATGCGTACGTGTGTTTGCGTGTGTGTGTGCGTGCGTGTGTGTCTGTGTGTGTGTGTGTGTGTGTGTGTGTGTGTGTGCGTGAACGGTATGTACAAGGTAAAAACGAAATTTCTGTATGGAATGTAGAGGCTGTGTTTCTATCTACCTACTTCAGATGCGAGAGTTTAGGTTTTTTTTTTGAACGTATAGCCAAACGTTTGACCACAATCTTACCTGATGGTAGGTGACGATTTGGCCGAGGAAGGGACATGCTTATCTAAGAAATTTTATATTTTTACTTTTTTAGCTAGCAAACTGCTTGAGGTTTATACGACGCTCTGCGCCCAAAGTCTGAGACAGAACTTATTGTTTACGAGGCTATTTTTATAGCAGCAGTTATTGCCGCCTATAAAGACTAACGATGCTCCTTAATTTTATTCCCTTCGATACTTTTGTGGGATTCCTACTACGAAACAGGAAATATGGGAAACGAGAAAATTTTCCGACAACACGAAAAATTTACGAAAAGTTTCTGAACGTCTCTCCAATAAAACAGTCTCAATGCATATAAATATTATTTAAAAAAGTTTAGATGATTTATGTTTTTACGTTTTATTTTCAACGTATTCTTCTCTTTAATTTGTTAACTTTAGTCAGGGTTGTGTGCGTCTATAAAATTGGCAGGCATACCGGAATTTTTCCTATGTGTATTTTTTTTGTGTGTTTGTGTATGTACTGCTTTTGATGCACCATAATAAATAAATAATGCTTCATTGTGGTCACGGAGATAAGAAGCTGTAAATAAACTATCGTGTAACACAAAATTACTATAAAACCACTGTAATATCTTCACTTAAACCCAACCCTTAAGGGCTATCCACAAATCTTTCCAAAGGGGCCATATGTAGCGAATCTCTGACTGTAATTATTTTTCATAAGCTCAGTAGGTATATGGGTCCCGAGGATGCCGTGGACCCCCTCGGTCCCCCCCTTGAGGTCCCACCGGAATACTTGTATTGTACCCTATTACCGGGTAATGCGTTCTTATAATGGTTCACAACAGAGACTTGACCGGGTTTTTATATGGCACGTGTGTGTTTAGCCATGGATGTACCTCTGACTACCAGATTGGGAGATAGTCGTAACCCTGTGTATGTTTGTGTGTGAATTAATTCATACATGGGACACAGTCGTGAACCTATGTTTATGTTTGTGTGTGCATTATAGTCATACATGGGACATATTCCTGAACCTATGTTTATGTTTGTGTGTGCATTATATTCATACATGGGACATAGTCGTCAACCTATGTTTATGTTTATGTGTGCATTATATTCATACGTGGGACATAGTCGTGAACCTATGTTTATGTTTGTGTGTGCATTATATTCATACATGAATGTTTGTGTGGGCATAAACTCGCGCCCGTAATCCCTAATGGGGTAGGCAGATCCACCAGTAATCAAAGACAATTTGTAGCCACTATTGACAGGAAATCCTTAGATGGACTTGATGAACCTTATGCTGACAAGGGTCAGCCTGTCACCCGTAACAATTTCGATCCACTAGGGTCGATTAATACTTTCAAACATAATCCTCTTAGACGCCCTGAGCTGACTCGCTGAGGCCTGTTGTCATAAATTGTGTACCGAGTGAGAACCCTCTTAGTAGTCCAAGTAGTTTGTACCATTTGGGGCAAGTCTGCAATAAATCACGTCGAAAAAATGTTATTCGTCCAATTAACATCGTAAGTTGAGATAATTTTTAGAGTGAGCATTGAAATCCATCAGGACCGTCGCATCGAAACATTACTAAATACTTATTTGTTACGTTATCGAACTTCGTATCTTCAAAATGCTAGGCGCCATACCACACGCAATCGCAACGACAGGAACTGGAACCCGAGTTTTTACAGAAGCGACTGCCTGTCTGACCTTCCAACCCGCGAAAGGAAAACCAGCCCAATACAGGTTAGGTCACATACCTCTGGAAATACATTTCTCGGGTTTCCTCACCGCCGAGCACGTGATAATTTATGATCCAAACATGAATTCGAAAACAAATTCGACAATCTTTGGTTTAGGCCAGTGCTGGATTCGAACCTGCAACCCCAAAGTGAAAGGCAAGCGTAAAATAAATGAGGTCTCATAAATATAAACGCCAACATGGCAATGTTTTCGGAAGACAATCACGGCATTCCCCTTGAGAGCAATGATACCGTTGTTATTGGGGCAATCTGTTGTCCGTCCAGCGAGGGGGTTGACCCGGCCACGCACGTGGCTATGTTGGCAGTATGTTTATCACTAATTTAAGAGTGATAAACATACTGCCAACATAGCCACGCTCTTGTCGGTGTAGCATTCTATGCTACTTTTTAGGGACAAATAGGGCAGTGGTTTCCCTCTTGCCTTCCGCCCCGCAGTACTCTGACGCGATTGGGATGGCGCCCAGAGTAGTCTATTTCAAAGCCGTACTAGGATTCCTGTCATCCATCTCTGAATAGTACTTTATGTTAGTAAACAAATATTACATAAAAGGGTGCTTGATGTTATTTTAATCCAATGACGGACTTTCCAGGCTACGATCACCAAAAACAATATAGATGGCTTGTACAGCTTTAACGTGATAATTACCTATTTTCTCGTTACTTGGGTACTTACATCATTATTCAAAAATACAATGTAATTGCATATAAAAATAATTGTTGCTTGATATTTATATCACATTATATACACGGTGTTAGTGACATCGTAACGAAAACTTTGAGGGGTGATTCAGGCCATGATTCTGAGTTGATATCAAGTGGAATTTTTCGTCGCAAAATTCATGATTTTTTTTAGTTTTTTTTTTTAATTATTTTCAATTCTATATTGCTTCTCTATATTTTGTTTGATTAGAAGAATAATAATGGGTAGAAGATGTAATAGTGCCTAAGTGTATAAAGGATCATCATTTATACTCAAAACCAAAGATAAAAGATGCATATGTCTGTTATCTATGGAACGACTTTTTGGCGGGAACGGAAACGGGACGGTTGCTTTCTTCATTGAATAATCTAAATAATTAATACGATGTGGTGTTTTATGGTTAGTGATCGCATTAAGTTAGTCGGAAAACATTCGCGACAGTGTTATAATATCGGAATATTCAATAAACAAAGTGTATCTATCTATTTTCCACCAAGCCAACAAGCCGCTTTATAACTCGAAAGTTTATGCGGACTTTTGAGTTAATTCGTTTGGGGTTCAGAGTAGGAGACTGCTCCGAGTGTGGGGGCTTAGGTTTCATCATTCATAGTCATAACCTTTCATCGTTTCATTAATCATCAAGAAAAAAAATACGTAAGACATGGCTGTATGGGCATAGTTCCCTTTGCCTTACCCTTCGGGGAAAACCAAAACAAAAAAAAATATCTATGAAACGCGGCATTATATATCTAGTACGTTTCTGTTGATATTTTCATTAAGCAGGTTATTTTCGTACTCAATACATGTGTCTGGCGACCGTACGTGGGCCGCTCACCCTCGTGATATAAATCACCCGATGCAAACAGACACCACAACTTCCATTTCTTTCTGCTACCCTGGTACATGCTTTGGATGTTTCCGGTTCACCAAGCTGGTTATTTTGTTTGGAAACTTAGGCAAACATATTTATTTATTTGGGTTGCATTAGGATAATAAGGCCGCGAGGAGCTCGGTGGCGCAGCGGTAAACGCGCTCGGTCTGCGATTGTTGAAGTTAAGCAACTTTCGCAGAGGCCGGTCATAGGATGGGTGAACAAAAAAAGTTTTCATCTCGAGCTCCTCCGTGCTTCGGAAGGCACGTTAAGCCGTTGGTCCCGGCTGCATTAGCAGTCGTTAATAACCACCAATCCGCACTAGGCCCGCGTGGTAGTTTAAGGCCCGATCTCCCTATCCATCCATAGGGAAGGCCCGTGCCCCAGCAGTGGGGACGTTAATGGGCTGCTGATGATGATAATGAACAAGGCCGCATTGAAACAATTCATTTAACAAAGCAATATTGTAGTTTGTCATTTGTGCATGTATATAAAAGTAACGCAATGTCAACTACAAACATTAAATAGCAATATTGCCTTCTTAGATAATTGCTTCGATGTGACCTTTTTAACCGCCCTGGTTTTACTTATCATTCAATGCATAATGAGATTGATGAGACGGTAAAACTTAAAAAAAATAACACCAGTTGTTGAAGACTGTCTTTTGCCACTTCTTCTCAAACGTGTTAGTAACTAAACCACACTCAATCCTACAGTGTACCGTCCAACGCGTAAGTTACTGCGAGGGAGACAGCATGCGCGCGCATTTAGACTAAAATAAAACCGACAGGGGGTGAGGTCGGAGCCGTTACGAATTGGCGCGGGGGGGGGGACTCAAATTACAGAATTTGTTCAAAATAAACAATTTTTTCTCCAAAGTTTTCAACAGAGTTGAAGCTTATAGTAAGAGTCTTAGCGTTTTCATACTAAGACTCTTACTATAAGTTTATGTATATTTTCGTATGACATGATCAGGGTAATTAAAATACAAGAAAAACGAAAAATACAGCGTAAAAATAAATATTTTTTATTATACCTAATACGTATGTTGTTATTTAACCCACAGCCCCGATTCCCGGTCCAAAAAGTCTCGTAAGCAAAACAAATTAAACGCTTTTACGACTGTGAAGAAATAAAAATCTACCTTCATTTGTTTCAGATGACCAAATCCTGACGTCATAGTCAACGGTGCCAAACAGAGAGAAGCCAAAGATGATAAATGAAATGATATCATACCTACTCACATGATTTCAATATCCAACATAGCACAGACAGAAAGTACACTACACAACTTTACATATAAACATGTCGCCAGTAATTATAACACTAGCTTCAACAATGCAGTGCTATTCGACAACGGAACACGTTTCGATGTGTCGAATCATTCGTACGGAAGCGAGAATTTCACGGAATACGCTGAGATTCCGTATTACATAAAGGCGACATCAATGACATTTTGCATAGTGATAATGTGTTTGGGGGTGATTGGGAACGTGATGGTGCCAATCGTGATATTCAAGACGAAAGATATGAGGAACTCGACGAACATTTTCTTAGTGAATCTGAGTATAGCGGATCTGATGGTGTTGTTAGTGTGTACACCGACTGTGCTTGTGGAAGTGAACTCTAAGCCGGAGACATGGGTGCTTGGGAAAGAACTATGTAAGTATTGATTAATTTATTAAATAAGGCTGCTTTTCCACCAGAGCTGTGCGAGGTAGCTAAGCCGTGTGCGTGGAAAAAATCCATCAATAGAATCACTTCCTTTTCCTAGCCTCGCTCAGCTCAGCTCTGGTGGAAAAGGGTTTAGCGAAGCGAGGTCATTCTACATACAAAACAAGCGAGAAATGTGTGCGAAGGATGTGTTGCGACGGATGTGTTGCGAGAAATGTGCTGCGAGGAATATGTTGCGAGGTTTGCGACGATTTCACAGCTTCGCAACGCATTCTCGCACCGCAAATTTGCGCATTTTGACAGCTTCGCTACACTACATCGTACGAGACGTTTACCTCGCAGAGCTCTGATGGAAACGCCTACACATTTCCACAGCACAGCTACACATCCTCTGGTGGAAAAGCAGCCTTAGGCATTGCCTAGTTTGGGGACCCCTGTACAACTCCTGTAATCTATGTAAAATATAAGCACATTTTAATAAGTTAATAGTCGAGCCAACTGTAAGTGTGCGACAAATGAGATATGATAAATTTATATCTATATAAACAGTCTATAAAGACCATTACATGAAAAAGAACTTTCGAATAAAAAACGCATCATCATCATCATCATCAGCCCATTAACGTCCCCACTGCTGGGGCACGGGCCTTCCCTATGGATGGATAGGGAGATCGGGCCTTAAACCATCATGCGAGCAGTGCGGATTGATGGTTATTAACGACTGCTAATGCAGCCGGGACCAACGGCTTAACGTGCCTTCCGAAGCACGGAGGAGCTCGAGATGCAAACTTTTTTTTTGTGGTCACCCATCCTATGACCGGCCTCTGCGAAAGTTGCTCAACTTCAACAATCGCAGACCGAGCGCGTTAACCGCTGCGTCACCGAGCTCCTCAAAAAAACCTATCACAATTGGGTTATTTAGTGGTCAATGAAATGAGCTGCGAAGCCGCAGACGCATCAACATACAAAGCCGGCGTCAAAGGCTAACATCCCTCAGCTTTCATCGGATATTAATAGAACATGACTAATCATCAAATGAAATTGTATTGTGGTCAACCGCGAACTGTATTGCATCTGCACACATGCTGCAATGGAATATTTCAAATTACAAAATGCTAATTTCGAACTAGAAGCCAGTCAAACAAAAGTGACGAAAAAATAATATTTTTTTCTATTTGACTTATTTACGATATGAAACACAAGTAGGATGTCGGCTGATGTTATTAATTATTATGATTATTAATGACGTCGCGTCTCTAGAACAGTATTTCCACACAAATTGAATATAAAATGTTCGTTTTGATGTTTCGTTAAAATGCCTAGATTAGTAGAAACCCAAACAACATCCAAAAACTACTTGTAGCCATATTTGATTCAGGATCTTAGACAGCCTTCGTGGTCTAGTGGTTAAAGCGTTGCGCTCACGATCTGGAAGTCCCGGTTCGATTCCCGATGTGGACATTGTCGATGTTACTTTGAGAGACTGTTCTTTGTTTGCCTGCGACTCCGACCTGATTGTCCGAAAAAGTGAGATGATTCGGTGATTTAGAGGATATGTTAAGCGGTTGGTTCTGTACAACTTAGTAGGTATTACCTATTATTATGTCTTCTATGTTACTAAGCCAAATAAGTGATCAGCTTCGAGGTTCATCTCCCCAAATGCTTTCAATTGTGATTACATTCATCGCATGATGAAATAAATGCCGACACCACCGATGAATGTAACGGACCAAAGAATCGTCTCACGTCAGTATGTGCCAACAAAAACACATTGACCGCTGAAAACCCCATAATTTGAGCACATTAAAATACATTAAAGTGTCATTTTATAGAACTTCGTGGCAATATTCTCGAAAAAGTGGGATTTTGGTGTGTTTCGGTAATTTACACATTGGAATTTAGCACGTTTGGCCTAAATGGGTGTCATTTCATTCACTCAGCGAAATATTATGAAATCACGTAACATTAAATAAATGAACACGATGTTTTTAAAGCACATGAGTGAGTGAGTGTGTAAATAAGTGTGTGTTAGAGTATACAAGAGTGTTCGTACTAGTACGTGTGGTTTTTCTTACCTTAAAATAATATTTCTTAAAAACTCTCGCAATTTTTCAGTGGCGTACGATAACTTAGGTTAAGATTAGGTACTTAATTTTAAACTTTTATGGACACCGACTTAATGGTGTCACCTAAATTGGATACCCCCACACCTTACATCCTTAGGGAGAATGTTAGCGTATCAAAAGTGGTTTATTAACGGATTAAAAAAATATCTGTCTCTGTTCTATACTTTATTTAAGTTTTTACCATAACTGTACAACCATAACTGTACAATAACGTCAAAACTCGCTCGACGTAAAGGGAAAATAAGGCCACTCGCCGTAAAGAGAGTCGCCGTAGCGCGGGTCGCCGTTCGGAAAGTCGCTGTCAACGCTACAATTCAACAAAACAGTTACAGAACAAAAATATTTGAAAAATATGAAACAAAACAAAAATAAAATAAAACTAAAACAAATAAACAGAACTCAAAATAAAATAAATTATGTACAATTAACACTTAAACTAAACTAACATCTTATCTTTTTGTTTCCCTTTTCGTTAATATGTGTAAGCACAATAAAGAATATTACAATTGAAAAAATTACTTACTCTTCTTCTTCTTATTATCGTGTGGGTTGTGAGGTGGATTAACAACCTCATCAACCCTGGTGTCAGGGTTATTATTGAGCCGCCAAAGGCCCCTGACATAGCTCATGTAACCAACGGCTTAACGTGCCGTACTTATTTAAATTATTGTTAAAGATACATTTTATACGATTAACAACAAAATCTTAAAACAAAAAAAAGACAATTTTAACAAATATTTTCGAGACAAAATTCTAAGTCCAGCTTTTATAAAGAATAATTATATATACCTACCTACGTCATACGACCAGAAACCGAAAAAATAAACAATATGGGTGGTCTTGACAGTTTATCGCAAAATACTGCAATTCAATTCAATTAGGTCCGATTATGTCGCATGAGTTTTTATTTGTTTTTAATCGTCTCAAAAAATCTCGATACTGACTCTTTACGTCAATGTTTTTACACTTGTGAAAAATGAGTCGATGCCTTTAGTTATAAACGTCTGCTATCCAAATAGTAGGTAGAGTCATAAAGTGGCAAAAACAACTTTATTACAGCAATGGGACGAATAATTATGTTACGTTTATAATGTTTATATAACAGGGTAGCCTAAAGGTTAATTACCGGTTGAGACTGGCGTCATAAGAAAAGCAAATATTATAAACCATGTCAAAAAAGAAAAGTCTAAAAGTATTTAGAGCGATAGGAACAAGCACACAAAAGGAATTCCTAAATGTAGTTTTATCATAGCTTTAAAACGCAAAGAGAAGAAGCTTATTTTTTCACTGCTAACAAAAGGTTTGCGTTACAAAAGAAAAGCATAGTCGCATCTAAGAAACAATAGTTTTAAGCTGGCATAAGAGTGGTAAGTATCGAGGTAAAGGGAGTATTTCTAGGAGAGTAGAAGTTAGTATGAAAGCGCCTAGATTTTTGTGCAAAGGTGTGCATACAAACTCGAACGTTGCATAAATCCCGCTTCCGGAACGCTACAGTTATCACTTCTGTGTGCATTGGACTTATATCTAAATGTTTTGGTACGTTCTTTGTCTTGATTAAAATAGTTCCCTGGACTAGACCTCGGTTATCACTATTAATACATAAGAAAATAGGTAATCTAAGTTCGTGTCTGGAAAGTAGATACTCAAGTTCGATCCTGGAATGTAGGTGCACTAAGTTCGTGCCTGGAAAGTAGGTACACTAAAAAGTTCGTCTCTGGAAAGTAGGTGCACTAAGTTCACCCCTGGAAAGTACCTATTTTTAATATCCGTTCCTGGGTCTCAATTTAAGTACCAATTTTCATAAATATCTATCCAGCGGTTTGGGCGTGAAAATGTAACAAAGTAACAGAAACTGTCTGCCTATCATAAGCTCACGACTGTATCCAAATTGGGGTAGTTAGAGGTATATCAGTCGCAAGATGAACTAAGTACCCACACCTAACCACTTTCTGTTAGACCATAAGTCACCATAACTACAGGAGTATTTTCATAGATGGCATTCGCTAATTGGCCGGAGTGAGTCGAAGTAACTTGATAAATACAAAGGAGCATTGCTGCAAAGCTGGTGTATTGTTGGAGAGCCTCATGAGTTACTTCGGAGGCTATATCTCTAAATCAATTACTAGGACAAGCCTGTATAGCACAATGTGATGGTTGAGTCTTAGTGTGAGCGGAGAAAATAGTTTCGATTGTCTTTCTAATGTAAATATTTATCGGCATCACGCAGCGAAGGTACGCCGGTGCGGGCAATAGGCTTGTTTCCAACTAGTCAAATCAGTTACTTTTTACTAAACGTCAAAAACACGAAATTACTATGGAGTTTGTATGAAAAAGTACACTGTGACGTCATGGGAAAACGTGATAAAATGTCGGACTTATTATTACGTTTTACTTGATTAAAACTCGTAAATAAGTTAAATAGAAAAAAGAAAATGTTTTTCATTAGTTTTAGATCAGTCTTTATTTAGTAATCAGAATTTCATATTCTATCTTAAACCTAGTACACGACCCAATTACTTTTTTTTTTTTTTTTTTGACGTGACTTATTGTAGATTTGCCGCAGATGGCATTAACTACTTGGCCGGACAAATGGGGAGCGCTGAAGGCTCTCACCCGGTACAACGTTTAAGACAACAGGCCTGAGGGTGCCCAGTTGGGCGCGAACCTCGGCTCAGGGCGTCGTCTGAGAGGAAAAATATTTGAAAGAATTAATCGACCCTAGTGGGTCGATAGCGATAAGCGCTGAATGAGGGAAATCGTCGACCACGCCGGCGGGGTCGGTATCGGGGTCCTGAAGTGTTTGGTGTCGCGAGCTGATTGGCTGCCTCTATGGCTAGAGTAATCGGGTCGTCGGGATCGTATATTACGTCCTTCGGACGCCGATACTTTTCAGTACCGTCCCTAAGCGGGATGTATTCGGAAGCCGCAACTACCAGGGGATTTGGGTGGTGCGGAGCAGAATCGAAAAAACGTTTGGAAGCTAATTTGAGCCATTGGGCAATGGTTGGCAGACCTAGGTCAATGTGCAGATTTTCATTGCGAAGGAACCACGGAGCTCCCGTGGCTTTCCGCATGAAACGATTTTGTATTACCTGTAGACGGTGGATTTGAGAGGGACTCGCATGAGCGAAAACTACCCCTGCATAGGTCATGATCGGACGGATGCAAGTCGTGTAGATTTTGACCTTATTCCTAAGGGACAATTTACTTCGCTTGTTAAGGAGACAGTGAAGACGGCCCATTACAAACGCGGCGCGATCGCGCACACGTTTGATATGGGCCTTGAAAGTAAGACGTCTATCTAAGACTACGCCGAGATATTTGACTTGCTCCTCCCAAGGGATCGGCTTGCCAAACATCTTAATGATTTTAAGTTGACGGCGTGACCGTGGCGTGTTATAATAGCCCTTTGAAAAGTACACCGCTGCACTTTTCTCCGGGTTTACCTCGATTCTCCATTTGCGAAACCACTTGCCCAAGGAATTGGCCGCGCGTTGGAGGATTCCGGTCATCATAACTCGACCACGGCACGAAGAATAGATGGCTGTATCATCCGCAAATAAAGCTAATTCGGTATTAGGGGATTTGGGAATGTCACTAGTATACAATGAAAATAGTAAAGGGGAGAGGACGGAGCCTTGTGGGACTCCGGCATGTATCGGGTGCGGTGACGAGAGCGTCCCTTCCACGCGGTAGCGAAAGGTTCGATTTGAGAGGAAGTCTCGTATGATGTGCACGAGACGGTCTGGCACTCCCAGTGAATAAAGCTTGTAGATCAAGCCGTTGTGCCAGACTTTGTCGAACGCTTTCGCCACATCGAAGAAGAGCGCTCCCGTAGCGACAGGTTTTTTTAAGTTTAATCTACTGGAGATATGTTCAACAATACGGTGCACTTGTTGAACGCAGGAGTGTTTGGTTCTAAAACCAAACTGCTCTGGTGGAATAAGACTATTGGATTCGGCGTAGTCCCGTAATCTAGCAAATATGAGCCGCTCATAAATCTTCCCCATGGTATTGAGGAGACTTATAGGGCGGTAACTGGAAGGTTCGTTTTTAGGTTTCCCAGGCTTTGGTATACCAATTACAATTGCTTCTTTCCACTGCTGTGGAAAGACGCAGTTGCTCATGGCGACGTTGAATATTGCCGTTAGTAAGCAGATGAGGGGAGCACCGAAGTTTTTAAGGACACGATTCGTGATACCGTCTGAGCCAGGGGCTTTTCGGGTATGAAATCTTTTGATGATACCTAGTACCTCTTCCTCAGTAACCTGTGGAAGAGGAGGATCGGTGGGAGGTACAGAAGCCCTACGCTGTACTTCAGAGTTCACCGTCGAGAGGTGCCTACGATCGATAGGGAGAGTACTGGGCGAACATTGGGCTTCGAGACTGTCGGCAAGGCATTCGGCTTTTTCGTCATCGTCAAAAGCGGGGGGTTGGTTAGGCCTATTGAGAGGAGGAGTAGGAACAACCGTATCCTTTTGAAGAGACCTAGACAGCTGCCAGATGGCCTGGTGGTGGGGCTCAATGCCGCTCAAAAGATTATCCCACCGATTCTGTCGCATGTCATTAATACGTTTTCTTACAGTATGCTGCAAGAGACGCAAATGACGGCGACATTCCTCGGTGCGATTGGAATCATATGCGCGGGTGGCTGCGTTTTTCTCCGTTAGCAGATCACGGATGTCGGTAGGCAGTTTCCAGCGATGGTCTTCCATCTCCGGAACCTGTTTTGAACTTTCATTCAAAACCGACCTCACGTGATCCGTGAGGGAGTTAATAGCTGTCGAGGCCTCCTCTAAGGAGACTATTTCTACTGGGATACTATCTAAGTATACTGAACTAGAAGACTGGAGGCCTTCGGCCACCTTCTCCCAGTCCAGTACTGTCTTAGGGGTTGCTGGATTATCAGGGGCGTCTAAACGGGAGCCTAGTTTTAATATAACAGGTCGGTGGTCGGAGACCCAATTACTGTGAGATCAAATATTCGAATCAAACGAAAGAACATCGGCATCCAGTTTCAAATTTCGAACATGTACACTAAACTAAAAAAAAAACGAACAGTCCGCACGCAGCCATCACGATTCAAGTCTAAACTATATCCGAGGGTAAACCTAGCTCACGCGCTTGTGGGGAGCGGAGAGTTGCCATTCTATACGTAGTATTATTCCTTATTCTACGTCTTAGGTACACCAAAAAATATCTCGACTTGAGTTGAATATTGGACGAGTAGCAAAAAACCTGGTAAGAACTTGCCGTTCTATACATAGTTTAGTAGTGTTATTCCTTATTCTATGCTAAAATACAAATTTTATAGCAACACTGCACGGTACCTTTCGAATACAGATCATTATAAATACATCATCATTAATGTAAGAGCCACGGTCTTGTCGGTGTAGCATTCTCCATTCTTGTCTATCAAAGGCCAATTCTTTGACTTCCTTATAAGACAAGACGTTCACATTTTCTTTAATTTGTTCCATTTAAGCTCATTTTGGTCTTCCCCTACCTCTCTTTCCTTCTATGATGTTTTTAATAAATACCTCTATGGATGTCAAACTTGGACACTGACACTTTCTGTTCAACTGTGGTGTTGGAGGAGGATGGAAAGAATACGTTAGATATTATAATTAGATAACACGACCGGTAATTTCACGATCGGTAATTTCGACTTTTTTATAAATGAAAGTCGAAATTCAATTTACCTCATGCTACATCACTAGCTACCGCTTTGGAATTTATTTATTTATTTATTTATGGGATACATAACTAGTTACAGTCGTGAAATTAGATAATTAAGTGTAACATAAAACTAGACTACAACATTAAAAACATGCATGCACATTCAGCCACTTATGTTATAATTATGATAAACAGTTTGCCTGAGAACATTAAAAATGAGCCAAAAATGTTTAAAAATAAGTTAAAGAAATATTTATTAGATTTTATTTAGCACGTACTTACCTATTTTTTAATTCTTAATTATTGTAATTTAACCAGGTGAGCGAGACTGTGATCCTGCAGACAAATTGCTTACGTAATTTTGCAGGACATTGCATTTAAACTAATGTTATACATAAGGCTTAATAATAAATAAATAAAAATAATAAAACATACGGGGTAGGTTGCAGTAAACATATCAAAAAGAAAACTAATAATGACGATTTTATTTCGAAGCGAGAACTAGATAACACATTCAACAATAGCCAGATGAGAAAGACTTCCATTTCTGAATTAGCATCGTATATTTATCTACGACCCAGTTAAATACACCATCGAGTCCTCACGAGGAGGAATAGAAGCGAATATCCTAAAAATAAATGAAAATCTAAATAAAAAAAAATAATGTATTTTTAGATTCATTGTAATTTTAATTTATAAATAAATTAATTAAGTATATATATATAACTGACAATTATATATTATTACTATTAATATAAATAAATTATTATTATTTCAATTATATTATTATTTTTAGATAGATATTGAACCCGCTAACACTCGCACCACACACTACTGGCGACCATTCACGGCACATGCTGACTGTTCTAAACGACCGGCACAAAACAAACCGAACCCCTATCAATTTCAACCCTATTTCTAACGCGATTAGATACACAGTTGTTTACGACCCGCAGCAGTGTTGAAACATACTCCTAATTAAGTGTAATATAGCAAAACCGGAGCGAATTCTGCGGAAAGGATGTAACCCAATCCATACTAACATTATAGATGGGAAAGTGTGTGTGTGTGTGTGTCTGTCTGTTTGTTTGTTCGTCTTTCACGGCAAATAGGCGCGACGATTTGACGTGATTTTTGAAGGGATGGAGAGTGACATAGGCTAATTTTTGTCTCTGTTTAACTCCCCACTTGCCTAAAATGGGTGTGGAAGTTTGTATGGAGCATTCCGCAGTTTTCAAGGTAGCTAAAAATTGGTATACAAGACTATTTATGACTAACAAAAAATCACACTTAATACATATTTTTTTATTGGAACTCGTCAAAAAGAGTGTGAAATTTTATATGGGATTTTACGCAGTTTTCAAGGTACATTAGTAAAGGGGAAACCGTGTTACCTCGATTTTACCGCGATCGAAGCCGTGGGGAAAATCTAGTGAAAACATATTTTCAAGCTTAGTTACTTGGTATTTCGATATGGAATATTGTTACGATGCAATACAAAAACTCTTTTTATTTTGTAACAGCAATATAATACGTAATTGAGAATGTATGGCGCGATCAGACAAAAATTATAAAGATTTATCTCAAAATGGGCACCCGGCTATAGACGTAAATATTTATAACTTGAAAAAAGTTAAATGAATGATAATTCTGTCAATTGAGATTCCATGTCGTGTCTCATAAAATAATTCACGTGTATCATTTACACTCGTGTAGCAGATACCTACTATAAGGCTGTTATCATACAACCTTTTTTTTTTGACGTGACTTATTGTAGATTTGCCGCAGATGGCATTAACTACTTGGCCTGACGAATGGGGAGCGCTGTGGGCTCTCACCCAATACAACGTTTAAGACAAGGGGGGTTAAAATGGCCATATCGGAGCAATTCGTCTAAGAAAGCAATATTGCAATTTGACATTTGCGCAATGCAAACAAATTATGTCAAATATCAATATTGCTTTTTAGATGAATTGCTTCGATGTGGCCATTTTACCCCCAGGCTTGAGGGTGCCCAATTGGGCGCGAACCTCGGCTCAGGGCGTCGTCTGAGAGGAAAAATATTTGAAAGAATTAATCGATCCTAGCGGGTCGATAGCGATATGCGCTGATTGAGGGAACGACCGACCGGAGCGACCACGCCGACGGGTTCGGTATTGGGGTCCTGAAGTGTTTGGTGTCGCGAGCTGATTGGCTACCTCTATGGCTAGAGTAATCGTGTCGTCGGGAATATCACACGACCAGTAATGTGTTGTTCCCGGAAATGTTTTCAAGGTGGGAATTTTAAAAATAAAAAAATAAAAATAAAATCATTTATTTCGGGTGTTTTCCCATAGTAATTGTTAGTAACAAAAGTCTTATATCTATGTCTTAATTTTCCCGTTGTAGAAGCTCTTTGATATAAAAGGACATTGGCTGCTTTTATCAAATAGATTTTTCTTGTACTCTTGTCTTATCTGCCTAAAGGTTAGGTAACTATGCTCTTTTTACATATAGGTTTTGCGACTTCTTACTGCCGGGAACGTTTCCAAACTGCGCGTTGAGCGCGTTGACCGCGCGGTCGTATGTTGTGAGTTTGTGAGGCGGTGCACGTGTGTCAAGAATCGAAGGTTCGTCGGAAGTCTGATCGAGATCTGCCTGGACACATACACAGTGCAAACAGCGCCACGAGTGTCGTGAAACGGAACTTAATTACGTGGCCAAATTACGATGTCAATATAAGATCTTGGTAAAGTGATAATTCTAGTCGCTTTGCGATATAGTCTCTAATGTAGGTAGTAGTGCTCTTGTCGGTGTAGCATTATCTGTGGGAGGGTGATAATAAACCAGGAAGCCCCTTGCGGGACCTTCTGCTGCTGGCGGCTGAATAAGATAAGAAAATACATAGACATCCAAAATTGTTACCGGTGTAGCCACAGACAAGTCATCAGAGTATAACTTCGGAATACTGGCTATTATAGATTGAAAAATTCGCATAGACCGGCATGTCGACCGCTGGTTGCAATGGCGAATATGAAATCAGAATCATTTATTCAACGTAATTATCATGGATAAACTTGTTGAAGGTCAATGTAACATTTTTGAATTTACGTCATTTCGCAAGGTGTTATGGCTGAGGAGAAGAAATGACAAGAAACTGCAACAGCAACACATCTTTTAAATCAATGCAGTCAATTATGCTCGTCCTGGCTTGACAAGAGATATGCCGGAAATCGCCTTAACTACTTGGCCGGACAAATGTGGAGCGCTGATGGCTCTCGGTGATAAAGCAGAAGAGATCATCACTTTTGCAAGTATTAATGCTAACAATTAAGTAAATAATTACGGAGTAATTACAACGAGCAAAATTAACGAATTCTCACTTTTTAAGCTGTTATTAAAGTATCGCTGAAGACTCGAGCATTAATTTTTACGACTCGCTTCGTTTTAAATAGCTTTTGTGTCCGTATCTGTAGAAATTTCCAGGTATTATTACGAATTACCAACTGTCTGTAAGCCGCATGATTATTTACTAAATAAATAAACATGCAACAAAGTTTTCATCTCTTCTCGCAGTATTATTATATTAGGTATATTGTATAATATATGTTGTATTGTATATACTATACTATTTAGTTTCCAAAAAATATAATAGTTTTCAGAAATAGGTACCAAGTACGGGGTGTAAGTGACATCGTAATGAATGCTCGAGGGATGATTCGACTCATTATTCTGTGTTAATATCAAGTGGAATTTTTCATCATTAAAGTACTTATAAAATTAAAAATTATTTTTAAAAGATCATGAATTATTTTAAGACGGAAAATTCCACTTGAAGTTAACTCGGAGTCCTATTCAGATTCATTCCCCTTAGTATTAATTACCATCACTATGTCACTAACATCCTGTATATACTATAGTTGAGTTAATGTCACAACTCGACGATCATCGATGAAGAGGAACACATGTTGTGCTGAGTCCACTTAGTGGGGTAAAGGCAGGAGGTTGACGTTTAATGCCATATACGGCAAATCTGCAATTACTAACGTCAAAAAAACACACTAACCTAGGGAAAACCAGGCCAGTCGCGGCAATATCGTCAACCCATCAAAACAAACAGTGGAAACTTTCACGATTAGTCTATATGGGTCAATTGTTATGGCGTGATAATAAAGTTATACCCACACTCGACTTATCTCGAGTTATCAATGAATATTAAATCTATTTCCTGGAATCTGATTATTTGGCAATGTGTGTATGAGGCCTAATGCTGATGGTAGGTTACATAAACCCTAAAAACTCCATACAAAAACATCATTCTTACCAAGCGAGACAGTCAGTCCTCCCACTTTCCTTAGCGGCTTACGGCCATAAATAAAACCTAAAGGGGGTGAGGTCGGCGCTCGATGCGAATTGGTGCGGGGCGGAGAATATTTAGCCAATACAAAATTGTATTTAGCGAATACTGTATGAACGATATTCTTGTTTACTTTATCAAGATCGTAGAGTCTACTATTATATTGTTGTATAAGCAATATGACATTTTTGACGCTACATAACGTATATTTTTGTTGTATCTGTCAATCTTACTATACTCTATCCGTTATTATGTGTTTTAATTATGATAATGGTGCTAATTCCTGTAAATACCATCTAATTTTATTTTAAGTTATATCTGTCATTTTCTTATCCGCCGAAAAGGAAAGGGACGGGTAATCGACAAGCATAAAATTAATGGAACACACGTCAATTTTAAGCACAAATCTAAACCAACCGTCTAAAAATTTTACATCCGTCAATAACCCGTCACAGTTAAGTAGACAGCACGTCAAACGGATTGCATACCAGCGAGGTACCTTTTGATTCGCCCGGGTTATTCATTCATTTACTCATTCTTCCTAAAATTAAGAGCTGTGAATCATCCGTCCCTTTCCTTTTCGACGGATATGAAAATGACGGATATAACTTAAAATAAAATTAGGCGGTGTCTGCTGGAATCGGGGCCAATAACCGCGTAAACTTAAAACAATGTATTACTATACTCTGTTAGACAGAATGTAAAGAAAAAAACAAAAATAGCTCATTTTGACAAACATCCGTCTTGCTTTTTTGTAATTGTTTAGTGGAAATTTGATATGATGTTGTTGTGTTTTTTCTTGTGTGGCGTCCATTTATAATAAACTTTTTCTATTCTATTTTATTCTAAATTAAATATAAGATTTAAAATATAATAATCACATTATCCTTCATTTAAGATTATGCCTATTTCACTTTGGAGTAGGCAGACACCACATAATTCCACTTACTATTATTCTGACACACCTTCGCTTCCTCCACTCGCATCAAAGAATTTATGCATATCATTATTTATTTTGGGTTTTCTACTGGATGCTCATTATTGGACATAGATCTCCATCATCTTACCTACCCCATACTTGTAACCACTTGCCACTTGCTTTTTTTTTGACGTGACTTATTGTAGATTTGCCGCAGATGACATTAACTACCTAGCCGGACAAATGGGGAGCGCTAAAGGCCCTCACCCGGTACAACGTTTAAGACAACAGGCCTGAGGGTGCCCAGTAGGGCGCGAACCTCGGCTCAGGGCGTCGTCTGAGAGGAAAAATATTTGAAAGAATTAATCGACCCTAGTGGGTCGATAGCAATAAGCGCTGAATGAGGGAAATCTTGCCACTTGCGGCACACCTCTTTTGTTTTGTTCGTTAACATAAATACAAGACTTGATGATCGCGCATAAAACATAATTTCAGTTTCCACTGCAATTTTATTTTCCCGATGTGTACGTAGGTATTACAGAAGAAACAATAAATTAAGCACTTACGATATAGAATTGAAACTCCAGTCGTACGTACGTACTGTCTACAAAGTTTATATTACAAATCGAAAGGTCGTTCATACTAAAGTTAATTGTTATTTGTTTACAACAGACACTCCTTCTAACGGCTCTATATCACTAGGACATCATGGTGGCGCAACTGTGGTCAAATAGCCAAGTCAATCCCATATATTTTATGACTGTCACTGTAGATCACTGTAGGCAATCGACAGTTTTTTAAGCGCCCGTCGCGTGGTTGAGTAGCCAAATTGCAAACGATTATGACAATCGACAGTGACAATGACAAAAAAGGCGACATGTCAATCCCATATGTGTTATCACTGTCACTGTAAATCACTGTAGGTCACTGTAGGCAATGATAGTTTTTTTAAGCGCCCGTTGCGTGGTTGAGTAGCCAAATTGCCAATGACAATGACACTATTAACAATGACAATGACAAAAAAAGGCGACATGTCAATCCCATGTGTTATCACTGTCACTGTAGGTCACTGTAAACAATCGAGAGTGACAGTGATAAAAATGTATGGGATTGATATAAGGTGACATTTCAATCGCAGATAATTTTATCACTGTCACTGTACATTGTCATAATTGTTTGCAACTTAGCGAATGCATGTGTCAACATTACGTTGTTGGCGACCGAAGTTGCGCCATCATGGTATCCTAGTCAGTTACGGCACTAACGACCTATATCGGTAGATTGTGATGTAGGCAATCAAATCTTAAGAAGCAGGAAAAGTAATAAACTGAAAGTGATCGGTGAACGAAAACAGTAAAACAAAGTTTTGTGTAAGTGTAAACCAAATAATAATTGGTATTAAAGGAACGATGGACGAAGACAAAAACATAGACCTGATAATTATTCCGGTTCTCAAACCATCATTGAAGAGACGTCAACTAAGAGATTAGGTACAGAAATTCTCGGCATCGATGGTAGAAAATTTGCTATTATAGCGAGAATTTGTTGTCTAAGGACATATAAAAAAAGCGAATAAGTAAATTATATTTCATTTCATCTAGTTGAACATCGAAAGTAACATTAAGCCTGAAAAAATCGACACGTGTTTTAGGTCGCTTTGATAAAATTAAATAAGACTCAACAAATATATTTAAAGTTCTGGAAACAACGAAAACCTATCAAAGGCACTTGTTTAATTATAACTTTTAAAAGTAGGTATTTTCTTATAGATACTTCCTTGAAACCTACTGTTTAACCGAAGGCTGTCGACCTAAAAATGTTCATTTTCCCCGAAAAAACCAATCGCTGTTTTTGAGATAACGAGCCTTTATCAACGTTTCATAAATTTTGTGAAAAACTGCTATTTAGATAATAAAATTGCGATTCTGTTGTGTTAGACCAACTAGACATGCGGGTAGACTGTCGAAATAATATCTTCGTTCTAAATAAAATACATACACATACTCACTAATTCATAATGGGGTGAACAGATCCAAAAAAGTTAATAGGAAGATAATTCGCAGCCATATTTTATAAGAAGACAAGCCATATTTATTTATTAATTTATTTATTTGTACACAAAGAACTCAGAAAGAAACACACAAAGAAATCAGACAGTACAGGTAAGCTTATCTCTAAAAAAAATATCCCATTTTTAAAATAGAACATTAATAAAAAAATACACAAACTTTCTTTCGGTTTTAACGACTTGCAAGCGAGAGCGGTAAACGCGTTCTAACATACATATACATAAACAGCCTATATACGTCCCACTGATGGGCACAGACCTACCCTCAATCAACCGGAGGGGGTATGGAGCATACTCCACCACGCTGCTCCAATGCGGGTTGGTGGAGGTGTTTTTAAGGCTAATGGCCGGGACCAACGGCTTAACGTGCCCTCCGAAACACGGAATCATCTTACTTTTTCGGACAATCAGGTGATTCAAGCCTGAAAAGTCCTTACCAAACAAAGGACAGTCTCACAAAGTGATTTCGACAATGTCCCCATCGGGAATCGAACCCGGACCTCCAGATCGTGAGCCTAACGCTCTAACCACTAGACCACAGAGGCTGTTCCACTGAGGCATTCTAACATAACAAATACTTAATTACACCCACAGTAAATACAAAATACAAAACAAAAGAGAAATAGAAAGAGTACAATAGGCAGCTTTACTGCTAAGTAGCAATCTCTTCCAAGCGCATCCTTCGACTCGTTTAAAGGCGTTGTATGTTTCTTATTCGCTCCCAGATGTTTGGTTATGGTGAAATTATCAACTAACTGAGCATTTTTTCTGAACATAATACTCGTCTTTTAAATGAAAATCGTCAAAACACAGTTTTCTATCTAGAAATAAGCGTACAGTACAAAGATCTAGGGCGAATATAAAGTAAACACTCATTTTCCAGTCTTTTTTCAGAACTTGAGGGTTCTTTAAATACAACCCACAGGTATAATACAGGTTTCAAGTCGCTTTTGTTTCATTTTTCGACGTTCCTTTCATGAAACTGAACAAATAGAAAAATAATTGTCGCTTTTGCATTCGCATACAGGGTGTTAGTGACAAAAACGATGGTTGGTATTTTGCTTGTCGGAAAAGTTTCTTTAAGATTATGAGTTTTCGCTGTACCGCAACACGTAAATCGAACAACGCGAATACTCGCTAAGCTATGTGAGTGTAAAGTTGTTCTACACTGATATTTAATATGATGATTTTTAATAATTTGTCATTTTATTTTGTTTACTTATTTTAAATTTAGGCTCCATGCTGCTTAAAGCACAATATGGGACTGATAATAATTTGAAAAGAACACTAAAATTGACATGATTTTGTGGAGTCGTAGTAGCCCAGTTGGTAGAACGCTAGCGTCTCGCTTTGAGGTCGCAGGTTCGAATCCAGCACAGGCCTAAACCAATGATTGTCGAATTTGTTTTCGAATTCAAGTTGAGATCATAAATGATTATCACGTGCGGTGAAGGAAAACACCGTGAGGAAACCCACGTTCCGAGAAATACATTTTCAGAGGTATGTGACCTAATCTAACACCCTGCATAATTATGTCTTTTTTGAGGTAAGAAGACTTGTCTAAAGGCATTGTAAAAATATTAATAGACTATTCAAATAAACTTTATTTACACCATAACAAAACAGTTACGAAAGAACAAAAATATCAAACAAAACAAAAATAAAATTAAATAAAACAGTAATTTAATAATAATAAATAATAATAATTTTATAATTCAATAGACTTCGTAGAGAGTATTATCATAAGCGGTACAACGATCTTATTTCCTCGTTTCATTCTCTACTCGAGCTCCACTCTTCACGCCCACACGCTTCATCAAGGGAGAAAATATAGAGAAATATGAAACCCAGTTATCTCACTGTGTATAACAAATTAGCCTTTATAAAGACACCCACACAGGGAGACGGCTTTAAACTAGGTTTTATAGCGACTTTCAAGTTCCTTTGACTAGAATGCTTTTCAGTATTTGACTTGCCATAGAGTTAAAAGGATTCGCCAATTTGCGTGGGATGGTCTTAAATATTGTCTAGGACACATTCTTCTAAGGCATAACCTCACGCTCGTAACCCCTAATGGGGTGGGCAGTAAGTACCACGTTCAAATAAATCATAGACGGGATTTGCCTTTAGGCAGCTTCACATTACATTTTTTCTGACCCTTTTTGCGGGAGGTGAAGTTTAGCACCTCAGCAAATATCTACACACTGCCCAAAAGTATTCAATTTAAAATAATTTAAAAAAACATGAATTTTGCGACAGAAAATTCCACTTGATATTACCTCAGAATCATGGTCTGAATCATCCTTCTCAGCATTCGTTACGATGTCACTAACACCCTGTAAAAAGCGGTCAAACACATAACCCCCCTTTTGGTTCGCCGCTGTCGGGTAATAAAGACAATACTCAGACTGGTCGAACCAGACCTATCACTATTTATTATTCATCATTACTTTCTTCAATTTTTTTCACGCGTTCATATCTCATTCAAGAAAATTGATTGCTTTCAATATTTCAAGGTTCTAATAAAACGAAACTATTTTAGTGCAAAAACTTGTTTTTCCATGTAGTTTGTAGAATGCGTCTGTCTAGCCTTGCTATTTAGGCTATAAATATTTATCAAATAAATATACTAAAGTGAATCGCGTAGAGAAATTCGTATGCTTTATTACCGACAAACTCCTACGCAGTTACAGAAGGAAGGAAATTACAAAACTTACCGAGAGTAATAAAATTAGGTATCTACCTACTATTAGACAGAACGTCTAGTTCAGTAAAATTAATTATTATATTTCAATATAAATGATGAATGGTGATGACGATGAATTATGACTAAGCCCCACCCTCGGAGCAGACTCCTACTCCGAACCATTTTTAGAGCCCATGGTAACTTATAAGTAACACTTTCATCACCATTAATTTAAAAGCCACGCTCTTCTCGGTGTAGCATTCTCCATGCTACTTTTTTAGGGAAAAATAGGGCAGTGGTTTCCCTCTTGCCTTCCGCCCCGCAATACTCTGTCTGACGCGAATGAGATGTCGCCCAAACTAGTCTATTTCAAAGCCGTCCTCTGAATAACAGGTACTGACAGTTACTGTCTTCTAACTTAGTAGTATTTATTTCATCATCTCCCTAGTATTATCCCGTTTTTCACAGGGTTCGCTTACCTAACCTTGATTTAACAGGTCCGGTTTTTTAAAGAAGCGATTGCCTATCTGACCTTTCAACCCGCGAAGGGAAAACCAGCCCAATACAGGTTAGGTCACATACCACTGACAATAAATTTATCGGTAATGTGGGTTTCCTCACGATGTTTTCCTTCACCTAAGTTGTATTTATTTAAAAAGCTAATTTCCTCCATTCCAGGTCTAGCAGTACCCTTCGTGGAGCTGACGGTAGCTCACGCTTCAGTGTTGACGATCTTAGCTATCAGCTTCGAACGATACTACGCAATCTGCGAGCCGCTGCGTGCAGGATACGTCTGCACTAAGACGCGGGCGACGCTCATCTGCGCACTGGCGTGGTTCTTCGCTGCGCTGTTCACGAGGTAGATTGGTGGGGATGAAGGGGAGGGGATGGCCAATGACGGGGTAGAGTTCGCGCGGGGATTTTGATTCGAATTTTGAAAAATATATCCGAATTTAATTTATTTTTTATGTAGGATTATTAATTACGTGTCAATGATTATCAGTGCAAATAGGTAAAACAAGACTTGTGTGGGCATCTAGATGTGGTCGATGCTCTGCTTGATGGTAGGTATGGGGAATAACACAGCTGGACACTGTTGACTGCACCTTTTATTAATTTT
This sequence comes from Pectinophora gossypiella, assembly GCF_024362695.1. Lineage (NCBI taxonomy): Eukaryota > Metazoa > Arthropoda > Insecta > Lepidoptera > Gelechiidae > Pectinophora > Pectinophora gossypiella. Next base: position 3,114,147 of record NC_065425.1, on the reverse strand, counting down.
TATATTATAATGTTTTAACACACGATACACGTTAGTTAGATTCGAGATTCAGAAGGCAAGTATTGCCATACTTAAAAATATGGAATATAATTTTGTTGGGGATGCCAACAACTTGGACGTTCTCATTGCCTTATTATTATTATTTTAAAAGCAAAGATTTTTCAACCGGCTATGTAATACCAAAATAGTTTTATACAACATTATTATTAAACATGGCATAATATAGAATCACATATTCCGTATACCCATAGGCAGAAGTGTATGGTACACTCACTCCTCGCCAGCTATGTTTAAGTCCCATGTAATAAGAGGCCCATTGCCATTTACCGAGCACAAATCCTGGAAACCACGTGATATCAATTATCTATGATCCAAACATGAATTTAAACTCACAGAGTCGAATTCAGTGGTTTAGAGTCCGAGTTAACGGTCAATGTGGGGAAGACCGGCATACTGTTCTAAAATTTGAGTTTGATTGAATTTATTGAAGAAGATATTATTTGTAGACCAAGTCAAATGATCGGGTATGATAGATAATTTACTTGGCTATGTTTATAAGTCTAAGTATAAGAGAAAGCGCCGTAATCTTTTGTTATACAATCGTTTTTTTAAAACATGTCAAAGTAGACGGTCTTCCAATGCAGTGTGAGGCAAGTCCGTCCACAAAAGAAAAAACGCATTATTAGTAAGAAATCGTAGGCCTAGACGTATAAAAATATTTTCAGGCGGTGTACCAACAATGCCATTCTGATACGTACTTTACCGATTTATGAATAAGGCTTTCATTACATAGATAAATGATTATTTTTATGAAACAAGGCAAGACCGGCATATCTTTGGTGACAGTGGTTGTAAACATTTCTTCATATTGTTTACCCGACTGCGGTGAAGCAAAAGGAGGGTTATGCGCTATGTGTGTATGTATGTGTGTATACACGTTTGTTCCCTCCTAACCCCTAAAGTACTTATCAGAGTTAAACAAATGAGGTGTCACTAAAAAGCGTCTTGATTGTCTGGTGGTAGACTATGTGACATACACATATTACTTAATATTAGGCATAAGTCAATAAGATTTATAATGTGAACACACACAAACACAAAATATTAACAGAATGGGACACAAAATACTATCTCACTAGTCTTGCATAAAATACGCTCTGCTGTAATAGTTGTCAATATCTGGATTGAGGCAAGATCGGCATATGACGGACTTCCCTCTCTTAATGTAGACGGTCTTTCCAACTATTATATTTTCTAATTTAAAATTTAACACTGGTATAAATTCTAACTAAAAGCTATATTCCTGTATTATGTTTAACGAATACATTAATGGATCAATAAATAACCTAAGTGATCAGAAAAACTTCTGAGAATCCTCCGATTTGCCACTTTTTTTTGATCAAAAATCCGCCACTGGCCACTGCATTCTAGAGCGCGAAATGGTAAAAAAATTGCAGGACCGATATTGTCCAAACTAATCATACTAGCACCATCTATGGTTTTTAGTTCGGACTGGCTCTTTAGGGACTATTTTATCGACAGAGACGTAAGGCGCTAGTTATTCAAATTTAGAAGTTATTGGCAATAGACGGTCTTTTAGCCCAAACGGTCTTCACCACATTGACTTATTTAAAAATATAATTTCGTCTCTATAATGTACCTACTTACTAATCCAAAATCTCTTAGAAGAAGCTTATCTGATAGAACTTGGAAGTTGTTTAGCGCTGTACTGGCCTTTACACAACAAGTTAAGACATAGTAAGAAAAAGTCTTAAACTTCCGAAGAGAAAAATTGGATATCGTCAAGTTTTTGAAGCTGAAGATAAGAACTGTGCTAAACTGGCAACATAAATCACAAGCGGCTTTAGTGTTGCCAATTTACAGCGTGAGTTTTTCTGTAACATATCATAATATTAATTACATGGTGTAAATTACTACAAAACCCAAAACAAAAGTAAGGCACAAATTATAAAAATCGCGACAAGGGAGATATGCCCTCAGCACTGAATTACTTTTCAAATTCAAATTCAAAAATATCTTTATTCAGTAGGTAACATAGTTACACTTTGAATCGTCAATTTTACATAACGAACGTCTCATCCGCCTAAAACTACTGCAGCTTCTCACAACCTGTATAGCCGGGGAAAAGAAGCTGCAAGAAAAACCTCGGCACAGGGCCCTAGACGTTCTTTAAAAAAATAAAAGAAGAGAGTCCTAGAGTACTAGAGTCCGCACCAAGACATTTTCTGGCTAGACCGCTTATCGATTCACCCACCGTGCATTGCGTAGTAACACTAGCGCTAGTTGTGGTTACGCGATACCACAGAACCAATGAATGATGTAGAAAGTCTTACAATACGATCGTTATCTAATATAATATGCTCATTTTGTGCATATTTCCGCGGCATCTTTCTATAATCAGTAATCTGTGACCATCGCAGAATCGGCTTAAACTTGTCAATAAACTTCCAACATACTTAATCTCACGACCACATCCTAATTGAGGTAGTCAGAAGTACATCCATCATAAGTCATAACTAAGTACCCACGCGTCACCGAGCTTTCTGTTAGACCAACGTGATAGGCGGTGAGCCGTATCGCCGTCTATAATGGTCGAGTCAACTGTGTTAGTGAAAAGTGCACTTAAGATAAATGAATAACTCATTGGTGCAAGCTGGTGGAAAAACTTACAAATAGAGTTTGATATCAGAGAATATGTATTAGTTATGCCATAATTATGGTAGTACTGTTGATTAGTAGGTATATCTTCTCTTTGTGGAAGTATGAGAGGGAAATTATAAAAGCATTAGACGGATTAACTGTAGCTACCGCTCGGAACTGGTGCGTGTCTTTATTAGAATACACTCACTGCTCATTCATGCGCTGTTAAACCTGTTTTAATCGGCTTTAATCAATTTAGCTACAATAGAGAGATATAATACGATATAGGTACCTAAGATCAGAACAATAGAAGAAACACAAAGACGGCCTCCGTGGTCCAGTGGTTTGAGCGTTGGGCTCACGATCCGGAGGTCCCGGGTTCAAATCCCGGTGGGGACATATCATAAAAATCACTTTGTAATCCCTAGTTTGGTTAGGACATTACAGGCTAATCACCTGATTGTCCGAAAGTAATATGATCCGTGCTTCGGAAGGCACGTTAAGCTGTTGGTCCCGGTTACTACTGATGTAAGTAAGTAGTCGTTACATGAGCCATGTCAGGGGCCTTTGGCGGCTCAATAGTAACCCTGACACCAGGGTTGATGGGGTTGGTAATCCACCTCACGACCCACACGATAGAAGAAGAAGAAAACAGAACAATAGGGTATTTGACTGGGTCAAAGATATATTATAAAATGCTAATCTAGAAATGGAAGAGGAAAGTCTAGGCGTACATACCGCAATTAGATCCAGGATGTTTTAAAAAAAGGCCACGGCGGTAAAAAATGCCACATCGAAGCAATTCATCTAAGAAAACAATATTGCAATTTGACATTTGCGCATATAAAAGTAAGTGCGCAATGCAAACAAATTGATAGAACGCTTGCCTCTCACTTTGAGGTCGCAGGTTCGAATGATTGACGAATTTGTTTTCGAATTCATGTTTGGATCATAAATAATTATCACGTGCTCAGCGGTGAAGGAAATCATCGTGAGGAAACCCTCATTCCCGAGAAATGCGTTTTCGGAGGTGTGTGACCTAACCTGTATTGGGCTGGTTTTCCCTTCGCGGGTTGGAAGGTCAGACAGGTAGTCGCTTCTGTAAAAATCGGACCTGTCAAATGTTCAGGTTAGGTAAGCGGGCCCTGTGAGGAACGGGATTATGCTAGGGTGATGATGATGAGTATTAAGTTATTAAAATGATTAATGTCATTGGCCATTTCCTCCTGAATAGTTGACTAAGACATAGTAACTACTAAGTTCGCTCGCGTGTGATGCTGAAACGAGAGAGCTATATAAATACCATAAAGACTTGGTTACCTTCTAACAATGGACTATGGAAGTTATTTAATCAAACACATCCAGGATTGACTTTGGATGCGGTGATTGGCTTTTAGCTACGGTTTGTTGTAACAAAAGGAGACAAGACTTCTATGCCTTACTGCATAAGCTTGATAATTGAATGTCATGTCGTCGCCTTATAGTGAAAACCACATACATAAACCCCTTTTTGAAAAATCACATTCTCCGGGCTTAGCACCGTAAGCGCGCGACTCTTTCTCGCCTCGACATTTGTCAGTACTGCACAGAAAGAGACAGACGGTCTCTGTCACGGCGAGAAAGAGTCGCGTGCTTACGGTGCCAGGCCCGCTGATATGATTTTCTTTAAAAAAAGCTCTGTTTTTTTCAATTAATTGCAATCCCGTTGAAAATTGACGCCACATGTTTTTACGTCGCCTAACACTTGTGAAAATCGAGTCGGTAAGCGCTTTTTTTAAATATCACATTTTTATGTGATCTTTGTTGAAAAAAACCTCACAATAGACACGCTAGTTTTAATCCAGGTAAAAAATTGTGCTCTCAATTTTTATTAGGATTGAAATTAGTTGAAAAAAATTGACGTTTTGTAGGAAAAAAACACATGGAAATGTGATTTTTTTGAAAATGGCGCTTAGGTACGTGCTTTTCACTATGGTGAGGCGACGGTACGGGAAGGTAAGTTCAGGCAGGTAAGACATCATGGAAAAAATACATCAATTGCCAAATTTTGGCATTTTTTTGGTGGGTGATTTCATCTTAAAGTACCTACAATTGGGTCGTGTACCAAGTTCAAGATAAATTATGCAATTCTGATTACTGACGGATCTAAAACTAACGAAAAACATTTTCTTTTTTCTATTTAAAATATTTATGAATTTTAATCAAGAAAAACGTAATAATAAGTCCTACATTTTGTTACGTTTTCTATGATGTCATAGTGTGCATGAAAACTCATGCAAATTCCATAGTAATTTCGTGTTTCGACGTTTAGTAAAAAGTTACTGATTTGACTAGTTGTAAACTAGCTTATTGAAAATTCATTAATCTGTGTAATGCCTTGTCAAAAGACATACTCGATGGTGTAGTCATACATAATCGTCTGTAATCGTCGATCATCGTTTATAATCGCTTGCGATAGGTGATCGTGCTCGCTTGTAATCGTCTGAAATCGTAGTATTAGTTACCATACCGTTCTGCTAGACATTCACGAATTGTCACTTATAGTCATTACAATATTTTCTATAAGAAAAATTAAATAATAAAATAAATAGTAAAGCGACTCCGTGACGTTTCTATGTTCGCTCGCTTCGGTTGACAAGTTTTTGTCAATTCTCAAATTTTGACAGAACGCTCAAGGTCATTGGCGGCTATAGGGGCCTTAAGATAGAACTTTCTAGTCAAAAAACATGGCGGTTAATAATGCTGATTGAAGTGAATGATTACTAAATATGAACTTAGTGACTGGGCTGTAATTTATATTTAGTGATTTAAAAATATTTTATGTGAAAAACACACTGTGATTTAAGCGAAAACGTAAAAGATAGTGTCGGTTGCGTATTTAATAAAAGGCTAAAGTATACTTACTCAGTTGCCGAAATGTTTTCTAACAAATGTAAAGGTTTAAGTATTTTATATTGATTAGAATACACAAAAATTAAGCAAAATTAAAAATTTTGAAAAAACCCACGACGGTAAAAATATCATCGAAAAAGAATAAAATAACTCAAAACCCCCGACTTAAGCCAATTATTATGTAACGAAATATTATATTAGACTTAAAAATACTTTCTAAAAAAGAGTTGATATCTCGAGACATCGGTAATAGATAAACTTAAGTACCTAAACAATGAATATGGATGTTTACAGTTTTTTCCTAACGTGTCTGTTTCTCGAAGATATACTTAAATGTAGCGATAATAATTTTATCATAATACATAACCGAGGAATATCCGTCGGGGGCTGCCTTTTCTATATGAAATTTCAACAGAAATTTAATCATACTCATAAGTGTATTTTATGTCGTCGTTAAACATCTACAATTCTTCAATAATTGTATTCACGTCACTAGAAAAACTTTAGCTGGGTTAATGGCAGCCCCCGACGGATATTCCTCGGTTATGTATTATGGTAAAATTATTATCGCTACATTTAAGTATATCTTCGAGAAACAGACACGTTAGGAAAAAACTGTAAACATCCATATTCATTGTTTAGGTACTTCAGTTTATCTATTACCGATGTCTCGAGATATCAACTCTTTTTTAGAAAGTATTTTTAAGTCTAATATAATATTTCGTTACATAATAATTGGCTTAAGTCGGGGGTTTTGAGTTATTTTATTCTTTTTCGATGATATTTTTACCGTCGTGGGTTTTTTCAAAATTTTTAATTTTGCTTAATTTTATTTCAGACTTTTTAGAGAGCATATACGAATTATAATCTATATAATGTGTAGGTAAGATCTCGCAAAACAATAAGTGTGATTCATCCTACCACATAATATTAAGTCCCTTATTATATATTATACAGTTGCTTTCTGTTTAAAGTTACCTCTATAACACTCATCTGAGAACATGCACCAATCACCCACGAACTCATTCCTGAAATCCGCATTGAAATCAGACAATACGTTTTAATTTTAATAATATTGCAATATAAACGTTTCACACTAATATAGCAGCGCCTCCTAGTGAGTTAATATCATAAGACTTATCTTAGACCATGCACCATTCAACTACGAACCCATTGCTGAAAACCGCATTGAAATTGGACAATTCGTTTTAATATTATTGCAATACTATTTTTCACTAATATTGTAGCACCCTCTAGAAAGACGTAATTTTTATATTATTTGGGAACATGCAATAAGCTACCACGTACACATTGCCGAAAACAGAATTGTAATCGGACATTTCGTTTTGATTATATTGCAACATTGTTTTGCACTAATATTGTGGCACCCCCTAGTGAGTTACAGCCATGACACCTGTCTAAGAACATGAACTCATCAAACACAATCCCGTTATTGAAAACCGCCTTAAAATCGGATCATTAGTTTAAAAGATAGGTGGTAACGTTACTTTGCACAAACGCACACACAAACATATCTCACCCTAAACGCATATACCTGCTCCGTTCCGTCGTGGGTAATAAATGTAATTAAAATTATACTAACCGTAATTAACAACACTTTACTTAATACATAACATACATAAACACCCTATATACGTCCCACTGCTGGGCACAGGCCTCCCCTCAATCAACCGAAGGGGGTATGGAGCATACTCCACCACGCTGCTCCACTGCGGGTTGGTGGAGATATTTTTACGGCTAATGGCCGGGACCAACGGCTTAACGTGCCCTCCGAAGCACGGAATCATCTTACTTTTTCGGACAATCAGGTGATTCAAGCCTGAAAAGTCCTTACCAAACAAAGGACAGTCTCACAAAGTGATTTCGACAATGTCCCCATCGGGAATCGAACCCGGACCACCAGATCGTGAGCCTAACGCTCTAACCACTAGACCACGGAGGCTGTTTACTTAATACAACCTGATTATTGAGTGATGGGTACAACTTTATGAATTAAATGAGGATTAATTGGATGAATTTGATTCACTTGACCACACAATCCACGAGCCACTTATAGTCGATCTTGATTTTTCTTTAATCTTCGCCAATCATTTCGTATTAATTTAACTACAATTTATTGATTGTGATCTTCTCTGAAATCTGGCTCGAAGGACCATGAATATGCCTGATATGCCTTTTTACTGATTTTTAAGGGATTTAGGTAGCAATGAAACAGCACCGTGTTCGACGTAATTACGTGTAATCAATGGAACCGAAAAAAAAACGCCTGTCAAAAACAATTAACTAATAAAAACTATTGCAAATAAATTGCTATTATAAATTGAAGAGGCGTTTCGAATAATATTGACTCTAAACACTAATATTGTGGCGCCCCCTAGTGAGTTACAGACATGACACCTGTCTAATAACATGAACTTATCAAACACAAACCCGTTATTGAAAACCGCATCAAAATCGGATTATTAGTTTAGAAGATAATTAGTAACATTTCTTTGCACAAACGCACACACAAACATCTCTCACCCTAAACGCATATACCTGCTCCGTTCCGTCGTGGGTAAAAATAAAATTTTATTCAAATCTATAACAATTCAGACTGTTTTATAAATTGGCTGTGCTATAAAACTAGATTATACAAAAGGGTTAAACCTTTCTACTGAAGTATATTCACATAAAATTCGCGGCTGTTAACCCTACAAAGAACGTTGTACGTACGGTAGCGGTACGGTATACACTTTGAAATCATGTCACATCAACTTCTTTGATAAGTTAAACCGTAAGTCTCATTAAATGTCAAATACGATAGTGCGACAGGGTTCTAAAGTGGGTACATGATATAGCTCGTGACTGTATTTACTTATATTTGTAATACAATACGTTAGAATACAACCAACGTAACATCCCACTGTTGGGCAAATACCGATGCTTACAATGTGTAAATTAATAGCCTATATACGCATCATAAATGATTATCACGTGCTCAGCGATGAAGGAAAATATCGTGAGGAAACTCGCATTCCCGAGAAATGAATTTTCGAAGGTATGTGACCTATCCTGTGCTTGATTTCCATTCGCGGGTTGGAAAGTCAGACAGGCAGTTGCTTTTGTAAAATGCCGGACCTGTCAAGATCTTAAGGTTAGGTAAGCGGACAATACAAAAATAAAAAAACTATTGCACTTAAATCATATTAAAAATACATTAGTATTATAATTAAATTAGACCCCACCCCCGGACCCCTGTGAAAAACGGGATAATGCTAGTGAGATGATGATGGTGCCGATTCCTGCAGATCCTCCATCTTAAACCTAAATTTATCTTAAACTAATTTTATTTTAGTTTAGCAAAAAGTGCAATTCTGGCATTCCAGTCGTCTAAAATAAAATTTTATTTACATGATTTTGACTCGCATAAATTTAATAGAAAGTCTATGAGGTTTATCTTTTTTTTTTTGGAATTTTTGGCCTGGTTACAATACAAAAACTTTTGCGCAAATGTCAAGTAGTATTACTTTTAAAGAATTGCTTCAATGTGGCGTATTTAGACCCGCTGGGTTCTTATAAAAGTGGCGTCATCATAGCTCTTCGTAACGTGAATAGTTTAGCCATTCGAGTGAATGTTAGGTATTCGTTATTGCAGGCAATAACAGTGTTACATGAATAGTTATGTTATTTCATAGGAAAAGGGTGTTTCTTTGTGAGTTTTTATATAACTTCTATGATGTTGCTATTTTGTTTTTATGCAGAGCTTGTAAAAAAATAAAGAATGTGTTCAGCTGCTAACGGCCTCTGTGGTAGAGCGATTGATTATTGCGCTCACAATCCAACTCCGATACCGACCCTGCCGGCGTGGTCGACGATTCAGCGCTTATCGCTATCGACCCACTAGGATCGATTAATTCTTTCAAATATTCTTCCTCTCAGACGACGCCCTGAGCCGAGGTTCGCACCCAACTGGGCACCCTCAGGCCTGTTGTCTTAAACGTTATACCGGGTGAGAGCCTTCAGCGCTCCCCATTTGTCCGGACAAGTAGTTAATGCCATCTGCGGCAAATCTACAATAAATGACGTCAAAACATTTAAAAAAAGAAAGGCTCACAATCCGGAGGTCTCGAGTCCGTGGATCGAATCAAATCGTGGATGGAATCCCGAGGACTATTAGACAGAAAATCTCATCATCATCATCATCAGCCCATTAACGTCCCCACTGCTGGGGCACGGGCCTTCCCTATGGATGTATAGGGAGATCGGGCCTTAAACCACCACGCGGGCCCAGTGCGTATTGGTGGTTATTAACGACTGCTAATGCAGCCGGGACCAACGGCTTAACGTGCCTTCCGAAGGACGGAGGAGCTCGAGATGAAAACTTTTTTTTGTGGTCAGAAAATCTAGTTGAGTACAATTAGTGATTATATATATGACATTATATATAGATATAACAATAGTTTCCTGTAACTACTGAAGGATAAAATACGTTATAGATAATGTTTTACAACAGCTTCACGGTGCGCGGTACGAATTACATCTGCCAAAGTACAATTAAAAGCCAGTGTTGTGACATCCATTAGCATAGTGATGTCATGAAAGTTGTCAATCACCCGTCCCTTTCCTTTTCAGGGGATAAGCAAATGACAGGTTTAACTTAAAATAAAATTAGACGGTGTGTACTGGAAGCAGCACCAATATATAGATAAAAAATCCTTTTAAGTAAATATTCTTTAATATTTTAGTTTAAAATATCCCGTAGTGACAAGACGTGAGTTACAAGACTCTCTACTCTATAAAGGAATACGAAATGAAGACATCAATAAGTGCTAGGGCTGTTACAGCACGATCGACGTTCAGCCATCGTCGGTAACAGGCAAAAAAGGGGAAATGCGACCTTAATATTTTATTTAGAATATTTACAATAGCCACGGCCTCCGTGGTCCAGTGGTTGAGCGTTGTGCTCACAATCCGGAGGTCACGGGTTCGAATCGGGATTCGAAACTGTTATCTATTTATCATCTTCGTCAATCAGCCCTCATCATCCCACTGCTGGGCCTCCTTCATTTTGCACCATCCTTTCCGGTCCTGCACTAACCTCATCACAACTTTTCTGTCTATACAACCATGTCATCCGACCACCGGGCCGCTGGTCTACCCACTGACCTTTTCCCTTCTCGTGGCTATTACTCTGTCACTGTCTTTGACCACCGACCTGAAAAGTCCTTACCAAATAAAGGACAGTCTCACAAAGTGATTTCGACAATGTCCCCATCGGGAATCGAACCCGGACCTCCAGATCGTGAGCTGTTAATTCTGCAATGCCTGAGCACATTCGCCGAAATGCAATATTAATCTTAGTTGGATATTAATACCTTCGATGAGCAGAACATCGATGTGGTAACATCCTTATGTGTATACGCGATGCTGAATTGGAGTATTTTTGCAAGAGATGAACTGAAGAACTTTTCAAACTATAGTTAAATTTGAATTTCAATAGACACTGTAAGAATGTTAAGTCCACTGGCTAAAACGCAGAGATGGGACGAAAGTTGTATAAACTTCAGCTATTTGTTTAGAATAGAAATATTGATAGATACAGATAGATACAAATTACATATGTCTGTAAACCCTAGATTTAAAAATATCTTCTTTTTTATATATTTAACTTATATATGAATTCAATTCAAGAAAAATTTAATTATAAGTCCGACAATTTATCACGCTTTTCTATGACGTCACAGTGTCCTTTTTCATACAAATTCCAAAGTAAATTAGTGTTTTAACGGTTAGTAAAACCTGTTTCAAACTAGCCTTTGTTGACAATAAGAAAGACCTAATTATTTACACCCAAAAACACTAACCCGCTAACATAGTGCATAGCAAATTTCAAGCCAATATATCTAGATCTTTCAACACTTTAGAAATCTCTGACCACATAACATTACTTGCAAACAGAACCAGTGTGTTTTACAACCACCCACCAACCCACAAACGTCTTGGAATCCACTTGGCCATAATAAAACTGTAGGAAACCAACTGCGGCTGAAATTTCAGGCAATAGTGTACGTTACACTCCGCGGGAATTTGTGTCAAAATTTGTAGGTTTATTTGTTCTGGTAGGGACATAAGTAAAAGCTTGGAAAGAGTTGTATGAGCAGAATAAAGTGAAATAAACTATTGTCATTATTGAACTTTAATTAGGATAAAAACTAAAAGCAGCACTGTTGAGTGTTTCTAAATTATGACAGTTCTCTATATTGTTCAGCTAAAATTCGTGATAAATTGCTATAAAATGTAAAGCAACGTGGAGTATATCCGGTCTGAAAGGATGAATTACGAAAAAGAATAGCGATAAGGCCGCCTTTGCCCACCTTAGAATAAGTTTATCGTGTAAATGTTTTGTAAATATGTGTGCAATAAAGTGTTAAAAAACAACAAAATTATAATTATTAATAAGAATAGCAGCCAGTTGGAAAAAGACAGTTTTGATTGAAAATGAGTTTTAGTAAGATTTTTCTTGCCGATCTTTACGGAATAATATACCTACTTAACACAATGATTTTGCATTTAAACTGCGCAAAGGGTTATAGTATTAAAATATAAACAAAACAATATGTTTGTTTACTCCAAAAGTATGGTGAGCTGTCAAAATTTAAGAACACTCAACATTAGCGACATCTGGTGGGAGAAATAGGCAGTTTTATCGTCAATTGGAAGTGTTCGTGTTATAAAAACTATTTCTGATAAGCTAGGACAGGTTAAGCTATAATATTTTAATTTAAAGGTAAAGTAAAGTAGTGGATTCGGTAAGACCAATGACAGTAGGAAGCCTCAAAATCCTAATTAATGTATTTTTTATAAACCAAAATAGGTATGTAAAGGACATTTATTGAGGATACGGCACGGCAACCGTGTGGCGAATTATTTATTTCGACCAATAGCCGTGTCACGTCTATCTACCGTAGAAGCGTTCGCTGCGTCTATTGGCCCAAACCCTCGGTATCATTCGCACCGCTTGCGGCGGAGTTACCGTGCAGACTCCGCAGATGCATACTACTAAGTTCCGTAGAAACATTTGTAAGCGTCGTTCGAATAGCGAGTTCAGAATTCGAAAATGTACCATCTCAAGTTATTCGGAGGCATTCGTGCGCGTCTGTCGTATGCGAGAGAAGTTGCATACCAAGCGTAAATAAGTAGTAGTATTGGAACCTTAGGGAGCATTGACTATATTGTAACTTACTTTCGCGCTAAACATACTCTGGCTATATGACGTGTGCTGCTGGCTGTTAGTATAATTATGGTACATGTTTAAACCGGTATTCTTAACTTTTATCAACATGTCCAGGAAAAGTAACTGCTAAAAATGTCGGCACCGCGCCCAAGACGTGCTTAGAAACTGATGTTTCAGTAATTTGACTGCCTAATATTGTTTCCCAGGCGGTCGTTACCAAGCATTCCTGTCTTCGAAGTAGTCATTAGGCTTATAATTATTATAACCTCTTTCACGTTTTTTTTTGTTTTACTAATAGGTCTGGATTTTTCTCGCGCTATCTAAATACGGTTTTTAAACTCTCCAGAAGTTAATTCTGAGTCTTATTGTAAAATCGTTTACTTACATTTATTGTTCGACAGAAAATTCACAACAATAAACAGAGGAAACGGATCACAAAACGGGGTTAAAAATAAAAAAGAAACGAAAAAGAAACTAGGTACAGCTCTTTTACTGCTAGCCAAGATTAAACTACAAAGAAAAGAAGAATGACGGCAGTCCAAGAATGTCCAATACACTATATTGGCAGTCAGATGCCAGTCTGTCCGGTTATATTGGTTCCGGGTTTAAATAATAGATGGCATTGCCAATATCGCACCGCCATTGCACCATATTGTCGACTAGTGTTGGAAGAGCTGGAAGATTGGGTCAGTGAGTCAACTTACTCAAGTATGTCATTCTACCTATTCACTTCACTCCTCGTTATTTCTCAGCTTTCCTCACCGATTCAAAATTCTAAAATAATCCGTTGGTCCCGGTTAATACATACATGTTGTAAGTTAGTCGTGTGTCTTTACGTGAACCATGTCAGGGGCCTTTGGCGACTAAATAGTAATTGAAAGCGGTGCAATTAATATCTTTGACAGCTAATAATAAAATAGGGAAAATTTGGGAGAACAAAACGAGCGGCTAACATAAATAAAGTATAATGACAACTAAAAATAAAACAAAATACAAAGAAGTAAAAAATAATAGACACATACAAAAGAGACTGCAATGGGCAAGTGCAACCTGCACAGTAATCCTGATAGGGTTGATAGGGTTGGTAATCCACCTCACAGCCCACACGACAGAAGAAGAAGAATTCTAAAATTATTCATTTGCTTATAATGTTCGCTTTTTAGTTTGTTTCTTTTTTGTGATGATACCTAAAACTCGTTTTGATGATCAATTTAATAAAAAATAGGGCTCATTGCGGATATCAGAATTTGTGACTTTAGAAAAAAAAACATAATTACAAGAACAAAATGAGATTTAATAGATAGTTGAGAGAGAATCAACGTAGGTAAAATCAAGAATGAGTCAACTCACTTAGTCGCATCGGATCCGTTCCACAACACTATTTTACGGTTTCTTTCATTCAGTGAATTACGGATGCTTTTGCAGATAAACGACGACCATATAAGATTTTCATCCAACTGAAATCTTTTATGAAATACTGAAGATTTGTTAGTGCTATATGAATACACTACCTACCAGGTCGGTCAAACAGCAAGCCCGATGAGGTGTGGGTAGGCACTTTGTTCACCTTATGATGGATGTGCCTCTGACTACTTCAATCAGGGATTTTCCAAGCTACGTTCACCAAAACAATATAGATGGCGTTGTTCAGTTTTAATGTGATAATTACCTATTTTCTCATTACTCCGGTACATAATTATTCCAAAATACAATGTAATGGCAGAGGCATACATAAACAGCCTATATACGTCCCACTGCTGGGCACAGGCCTCCCCTCAATCAACCGGAGGGGATATGGAGCATACTCTACCACGCTGCTCCACTTCGGGTTGCTGAAGGTGTTTTTACGGCTAATAGCCGGGACCAACAGCTTAACGTGCCCTCCGAAGCACGGAATCATCTTACTTTTTCAGACAATCAGGTGATTCAAGCCCGAAAAGTCCTTACCAAACAAAGAACAGTCTCACAAAGTGATTTCGACCATGTCCCCATCAGGAATCGAACCCGGACCTCCAGATCGTGAGCCTGATGCTCTAACCACTAGACCACGGAGGCTGTTAAGCTGGCAGAAGCATATATAAAAATAATTGTTGCTTGATATTTGGATCACATTATGTAAAAAAATATGCTACTACGATATTGTTCCTCTTTATTTTGATCAGAATAATAATGGGTGGAAGTTGTAACTGTGCCTGGGTGTGATAAAAACGGTCGTAACAACGGAAGCAACGGAAGAACACGCATCCACGCGCTACGCTGCATCATGCGGGGCAGTGTGAGAATCGCCTTATACTCAAAAACAAAGATGAAAGATGCATTATGTCTGTTATCCATGAAATTAGAAAAAACAACGAAGAAAAGACTGTAGAGCGCCATCTATATTGATTTTGAGGAACTTACCGGAAAGTCCCTCTTTGGGATATAGAGAACATAAGAAATTGTTTAGGAAATGCTCTATTTTTTTTTAAATTGCGCCCATAGACCCTCTAGTTCCTGTAGTACTTTTTAGTTAGATGAAAAATTTGCTTGGGGAATCATAAATTTTAATTTGTGTTGTGAGTTTAAGCTATATTTTATATCACACAGAGACAAAAATTGTGTAGAAAAAGTTTAAAAACAACAATGCTATTAATATTAAACTAGTGTCGTATGCCTGAGGCGGTGATAAATAGCCGACATTACATAACATGCCCATAACAGTCCCTTTCATGAAAACCAGGTATGCTTCTATGCTGTTCTGGGAGCATATAAAAACATAGAACACGTTCAGCTGCTTCTCTTCCCGGGCATGTCGTAAAAACCGACAGAGGGATTGTGTCCTCTAACATGATGGACTAATGTTATGGGCGATAGGCTGATCCCTTATCACCATAAGGTTCATCATATCCATCTTTGGACTTCGTATCAACAGTGGCTGCAAGTTGTCTTTGATTACTTGTGGCTCTGCCCACCCCATTAGGGATTACGGGCGTGAGTTTATGTATGTATGTATGTATGTATGTAGGTATGCTCAAAAGTGACAGCTAACATTTCAAGGTTAGCCCAGCTGACGTCATCCCGCCCTGCGTTGCCATTTTGTAAAAAAATATTACCCACGATCAATGATTTTATAATTTAACTTTGCAAGGAAATTTTGAACTTTTAGTAAAAGAGTTACTTACAGTTTAAATGATTTTTATATATGTGACAAGTAATAGTAATTAAATAAATTAGTCAGTAATTCACGTAATTTTCAATAATAAAATTTACGTCCTTGGAATGTTGGAGATACCAATTTAATAGTAACACAGTGGTAACACTTACGTCATCAAAGGGCTAGCAATGGCGGCTTGTCATAGGATTGAGCATACCAGGGGGGCTAAAATAGCCACATCGAAGCAATTCATCTAAGAAAGCAATATTGCTATTTGACATTTGTTTGCATTGCGCACTTAGTTTACTTTTATATGCGCAAATGTCAAATTACAATATTGCTTTCTTAGATGAATTGCTTGGACGTGGACTTTTTAACCCCCTAGTCTTCTTATACTATGGTCCCATCTTTATAAAACAATCGAAGCGCGGATCACACAACTTTACTTATCTGCGGGTTGTTAAAGGTTTCTGGGCTTGTGGTCCAACAGGCCTAGCACGGTAACGGCGCGAGTAGATGAAGTAAATGTCAAAGCGCGAATTGTCAAATTTGACAGACGAGTTAAGGTTCCTCGTTTACGAATTCACTTGCTCGCGACTTGAATATGAAAAGTGTGTCACACAAATTATATAAAAAACTATCAATTTTCTCATTTCTTATGGAATTTTTTCTCTCGTGTGGGTTGTGAGGTGGACTATCAACCTCAGGGTCAGGGTTACGAGCCGCCAAAGGCACCTGACATTTCTTATGTAGCGCCTACGTACTTACATCAGTAAGTAGTAACCGGGACCAACGGCTTAACCTGCCTTCCGAAACACGGATCATCTTACTTTCGGACAATCAGGTGTTCAGCCTGTAATGTCCCAACCAAACTAGGGATCACAAAGTGATTTTTGTGATATGTCCCTACCGGGATTCGAACCCGGGACCTCCGGATCGTGAGCCCAACGCTCAACCACTGGACCACGGAGGCCGTTAAAAAAAGAGTACCTAGTTAAAACGCCAATTGCGGACGCACGGACGGACGGACGTTGGACGGTACGATGATGTTGCTTCTAGAACGCTTTTAGGATCCTACCTATTTGATAACATGATCTGTAAAAACAATAGTTTCCTGACGTCTCCTTTTACAAACACACATAATTATTATTACTATTAAGTACTCATAAAGATCTCCAGGTTATGCATTCCTTTTTCATCTTTAAAAATAAACCTAATCGTTTTAAGATTGTTTGTGATTATAAACTTTGACAAAGTGGCTTTTGGGCCATAACAAAACCTTTGAGAAGCAAGGTGCGTACATACTTACGCTATATTTATATGTGACAGCTGTTGTGTATATACGCTTTTAATGTATTTATGTTTGGTTGTTGTTATTAACACTATGCTTTGTGTGGCACTATTTTGCGATTTATTTAGATTAATCTATTTAACCTTCATTTTAGTAGACACTTTTTCCGAAATTACGAAATTGTAATGTTAAAAGAACTATTTTTATCAATTTATTGTAAACGACTTTACTGGTAGTGCGGCAAGCAGTGCCCTTGCCTAAAAATAACATTACATATATAACCAATATAAGTCCCACTGCTGGGCAGAGCCCTCCCTTCAGTCAACCGAAGGACGCATTCAACGTAGGTTATTTTGATTTCACAAGTAATACGTGCAACGTGGTATTGATAAGTTCCGGCCATGTAGTTAATGCCATCTGCGGCAAATCTACAATAATTCAAAGGTATTGATAAGAATGTGCAAGCTGTCAATCAGGAACTCTATATTCTCTTTACTTCTATTGAAAAAAAAAACATGTCACCGCACTCAGGGTTAATTCTTTATTATTATAATTCCATTCCTTTTCTTTGCATATTTGTGCTGTGTGGACATGCTTCAATTTGTACATTCCGAACTATTTAAGTTTATAACAAAAGCACGTCGTGAAATTATTATTATTTTTTTGAATAGTTTCCATTACAAATTGTGTTGTATCACAACTTTTTATTTCTTAAATAGATAGTAATTTAGTTTTCTTTTTCGATCAAGTACTTTCAAGACCACTTTATTATCTTCTTTTTCCTTCATTGGTATCTAGTATTATATTAATTTGCAAATGTGTATTTACTTGTACTTGATGAGAAGGTGCAAAGTCGACCAATTAAACGATAAAAAATATACCTTTTATGTTGTTAATTGTTGATGTAATGGCTGAATGTAAAACTGTAAAATAAATAAATAAATAATAATAAATAAATAATGTTATTGTAGTAAATATTTGATTCGACTTTGCATCCTTTCATATCTCACGTATCAATATGTTAGTATTGTCCAACATAAGAACTTACACCGTCTTTCTTTTCTCTTGCAGTCCAATTCTGGCCATCGCTGAGCACCACGAGAACAGACACGACGGCTCCATCTCCTTCCAATGCCTGACTCAAGCCGTCACCTTCTGGCAGATCACCTTCTTCGTCATGGTCATCATCCTCCTCTACGTCTTGCCTCTCATCATCCTCATCATTCTGTACAGCGTCATCGCCAAAAACCTCATCACAGCTGCCTCCAAAGTCGTCATGAACAAAACCGTCGACCCTTACAACGCCAGAGCGAGAAAACAAGTCATTCTCATGCTAGGAACAGTCGTCTTATGCTTCTTTCTATGCCTCATGCCTTACAGAGTCCTAGCTCTATGGATAATTGTAACGCCCCAAGAGATTTCAGAAGAAATCAGCCCTGAGAAATGGTACAATATACTATATTTCTCTAGAATAATGTTGTATATAAATTCAGCTATTAATCCAATACTCTACAATCTCATGTCGTCAAAATTTAGAATAGGGTTTTGTAAGATCTGTGTGTGTTATAAAAGATCGTCTGATAGGATCCAGAACAGAGCCCAGAGGACGATTACGAATGGGTCGACGACGAGTAGTAGTTTAACAAGGACTACTAATAGTCTTAAGAAGCTATTCACCCACCGAGGCAGCTTGGATAAAAGTGACACGGAGTCAGAGAACAGAGAAAGCAAAGATGAAACCAAACCAAATGGCTTTTTCGAAAGAATATTCACAAACAAACGTTTCATACGTCAGCAATCAGCCCCAGTGTGTGCGAATGTAAAACCAAAAATAAACAGGATGCGAAGCGAAGGCAACGTATTCGAAGTCACCGATTTAGATAAAGGGACAGAAAACGATACTGTAAAGTTTATAGGTCATTCCAATAGTGGTAAAACTAACACAGATTTCGATTTAGATCGGAACAGAGGTTCTTTAAGACGTAGTGTACTGATAAACAGTGCTAAAGCTAAAAGTGTAGAGGATCGTAAGAAAATATCTTACCAAAAGATAAAAGTAGAAAGTGTAGTGGGATACCAGAATACTAAAAGTGTTGATTATGATTTTCCAGAGAGTTTTGTGTGATTAGCAATTATATTAGCAAATTTAACATATAACATAAACATAACGTGTTCAATTTTGTTGCAACGTCTGCAGGTGTTTAAGTACCTTGCTTTATGAGATTCTTTCCGCCTAGTAACAAAGACGATGTTTTTGTAAAGTAAATACCCTTACCATTACCATATCTCTATCACTCAATCGCGCTGCAGCCGTGCGACTGTCGCGCTATAAGATAAATCCATACAACTTCTGTCACGAATCGAACGTTGCAAATCGGCTTAACTGTTATTTGTATGGGATATTCTGATGATGATTTTATTAGAAACTATAAAAGGAAAAATGTACCATGTTCATAGTCCTAAGTAGGCATAAAAATAGACTGTAATGGTGACTGAAGAATTTCTGAGAATTCTGCCAAGACGTCGTTTATGGAAACCCAGCTTGACACACACGGAAAATCAAGTTTAGTAACATATACACCATCAATGGCAATTGATTTTGAGGCTATTATTACAGGTGTAGATTATACTATTCGACAAAAATGTCCACTTGATAATAACTCAGAATCATGGTCTGAATAATCCCCCTCAGTATTCGTTACGATGTCACTCTTTATATTGTATGTAAGTATATATTTATGTATATTTATCCTCTACCGAAGGTTTTCTGGAAGAGATCGCTTTTAGCGATAAGGTCGCCTTTGCTTTTCGTTTTTCCTCGTACCTGTTCTGTTCTGTTTGTGTATCCAATAAAATGTTTATTCATTTATTCATACACAACATTTTTACGTTGCCGCTCGTTTACATAATGTGTTTGAATTAGGGTTCATCCTTCAATATGCCTCTTCCGTGTCTCGCCACATCTCCAAAAGCCCGGCATAACTCGTATAAACCCAAAAAGTAAAGTAACAAGAAGCCTTGTAAATAAACTAAAATAATATTAAATTAGTAGAGAATGTGTAATATTTTGTCGTGTCTATTGTAACTGAAGTTATATTTAAATATACAATAAAATATACATGAATATTTACATCATAGACAAATTGTGTGTTTATTTCTCCCTATTTGGTTGTCTTACCATTCGTTTCTAGACTAACCCATCTCGACAGGTCTACAGTAATCGGTTTGCCTTTACCTACAAAACATTTTTTTTTTAATATAATAGGTTCGCGTTTGACCACAATCTCACTTGATGGTAAGCGATGGTAAGTAGGCTTGAAGACTCCCAGATTATGAGTCGGAAAAACAGACGACGGCAGACAGTTCCAGTCCTTTGCAGTAAGGAAGAAGCAAAATTAATTTATCATTATCCTTTAATTTTCACAGATTTCTAACTAATGCTGTTTTCTTAAGGCGACTTAAAAGGCTCGAGACATTCGCCATCTCATAATATACCATCTGATTACTCTATGGCTAGTTATGACTAGCGGCGGCCACTCAGCTCGTGACAACACTTCAGGACTCCGATACCAACCTCGCCCGCGTGGTCGACGATTCCTCTCATCCAGCGCTTATCGCTATCGGCCCACTAGCGTCAATTAATTTTGTCAAATACATTTCATGATATAATCCTCTCAGATGACGGATTGAGCCGAGGTTCGCGCCCTACTGGGCGCCCCCAGGCCTGTTGTCTTAAATTTTGTATCATATGAGAGCCTTCAGCGCTCCTCATTTGTCCGGGTCAACAGAAATGCCATTTACGGCAATACTTAAGTCATGTCAAAAAAAAAACAATTGTAAAATTGCAAGATCTCTGTGGTTTTCTTCATAGTTTTTTCTGCATAGTTATAAGTATGCCTTAGTATTTTTAATTAATTCTTCTATCGTATTTTGCTTAGAGGCTAGTAAAAAGCAGAATATTAATTTAATTTTATTTTTTAACTTCATAAGGTTATCATATCCACCTTAGAACTGCCAGTTGTATTCTGATTACTTAGAACTCTGTCTACCCCGTTAGGGATGACGAGCGTGAGTTTACTTATTTCTGTATGTAACATAACAACGTAACATAAGCTCGCGACTATATCCCAATGGGGTAGTCAGACGTACATCCATCGCCATCCCAAGATGGACTAAGTACCCACACCTCACCGAGCTTTCTGTTAGAACAACGTGATAGGTGGTGAGCCGTATCGCCATCTGAAATGGTCGAGTCAACTGTGTTAGACAAAACTCTACTTAAGATAAATTATATGATGATGATATGTATAAGTATATGTAGTAAGTGCATTTTTAAACAAAAAGGGAGATTAACATCAAAGCATACCCAGGTAGGTAAAGCAAAATACAAATTGGTAACTGTTTTGCATACAACTGCAGGCTTGGACAAAACAATGGCATTTTTTAAACGAACTGGATGCTTTCCCGCGCCTGGGAGCTGTATATGACATCAATGGACAATAACTTCTGGCTTAAATTCTAGTGCATTGCTGGTGAAAGTCGCGAATATACCTACTTACTACACACACCTTATTCACACATTCCCGACGACCCGATTACTCTAGCCATAGAGGCAGGCAATCAGCTCGCGACACCAAACACTTCAGGACCCCGATACCGACCCCGCTGGCGTGGTGGACGACTTTCCTCAATCAGCGCTTATCGCTATCGACCCTCTAGGGTCGATTCATTCTTTTTTTTATTCATTCTTTTCATTCAAATCTCGTTCTGACATAGACACTACACAGGTGTCTATGTCAGAACGAGATTTTTGTATCTTCTTAAATAGTGTGGGTTGTGAGGTGAAGTACCAACCCCATTGCAACCCTGGTGTCAGAGTTATTATCGAGCCGCCAAAGGCCCCTGACATGGCTTATGTAACAACTAATAACTTAGTAACCGGGACCAACGGCTTAACGTGCCTTCCAAAGTACGGAAGCGGATTTTTGTATGAAGTGTCCGGGCTGTGACGCTATCTTAACTATGAGTGGAGACTCTTCACAAGCTTTTGAAAATGTTTGTATTGTTCGAGTGCGAGGTTTTTCACGATGTTTCCCTTTGACGCTAAGTATGTACACGGTTTGAGACGTCATCAACGTAAACAACATCACTAGTCTATACAGAAAGAAAAAAAACGCAAAGAAGTGAGACAGTGCATGAAATAAGGACTGCATAGATCACGGTTTCAAAAAAACACCACCTATACTGGTAAAAATTTCCGGTTTTGAAAGTAAGAATCCTTTCTTGCATTTTTAACTCAAAATAATTTATTTATTTAGTAAATGGACGTGTATATAATAAAACATTAAATAAAATATAATTTAAGTAAGTAAGTACATCAGGAATTGGACACTTAGTTATATAAGCCAATAACTATAGGTGTACATAATCGTTTACGTAAGTAACTATAAGTAGATTATAGAGGTAATAGGCTAGTTTCCAACAAGTCAAATTTAAAGCTCACGTGAAGCTTACTTTATGTAAAAAAGCCTATTATAAGATTAATGATTACCTAAATGATAAAAATGTCTGGTATTGAATGTGTTCCTCTAGTTATTAAATAACTTGTAATGTACCCTCATTGATTTAAAATCATTGCTGTTGCAGTTTCTTGTCATTTCTTCTCCTCAGCCATAACACCTTGCGAAATGACGTACTTAAATTCAAAAATGTTACATTGACCTTCAACAAGTTTATCCATGATAATTACGTTGAATAAATGATTCTGATTCTGATTCTACTAATCGTCAAAACACAAAATTACTATGGAATTTGTATCAAAAAGCTTTGCAAAAAGCACACTGTAACGTCACAGAAAAACGTGACAAAGTGTCAAACTTATTTTTTCATTTTTCTTTATTAAAATTCATAAGTAAGTTAAATGGAAAAAAGAAAACGTTTTTGTCACCTTTAGATCTTTATTTACTAATCAGAAAATTATCCTTTACCTAGGAAACTACCCAATAAATTCTAAGGTCTATTCGTATCTATTCTCTCCACTTTGTGTTTCTATGTTTTATCTAGTGTACAATAAAACGTTAATTACATACGAAATACTTACCCTTTCCACTTAGGTACGCGAATTTATAACACAAGTACCCCCTTTCAGACCGCAAGTGAGGTATTACGGCATGATTATGGTTCCAAAGTGTACAATGACGTCACATTAACAGCGCCACCTGAATTCCCCTGAGTTATAGCACATTGTCTCCTCACAATACAACAGGATACCGGAAATTTTAAGGTTATATTTCAAGCGCTTTTGTATGAATCCGTCTTAAAATATAGGCAGCTAAAGTGCAGTGCGGAATATCCTCTGTGCTATTAAGCATTTAGGTTGTTATGTAAATGAGAACTGTGCCGTGTTTATCAAAACTTACAAGTCCACACGTTCACAAGCTACAAGTTACGTGTAAATTACGTTTATCAAAAAAAAAAGTATTTTGCTTACTTGTAAAATAAATATTGACACTAGTAACATGTAATTTACATGTATGATATAAACACATGCTTGTAGTAATGAAATATTTTAAAAGAAAATTTCTTGTAATACAGAGCTTGTAAGTTTTGATAAACAGGACACTGATCTTAGTAATTTTCTAACTTTGAAATCCCAACGGTTTGAAAACGTACTTGCAGACGTCTTATGCTCCTTGAATCTTAAGAAAGGTAAATGTCATCGTGTTTATAAATATGTTTTGTTTTTATAATATAAAGCTCAAAGATAATAAGTACCTCCATGGTCCATTGCTTTAATTATCAACAAGTTGTGATTATTGATGTAATTTGTGTGAACTTTATCCAGAAAGACCGTCTCTTTGAGCGACTGTCTTGAGAGGGGTGAACACCATCACATCATCTTATTCCGAATTTACAACGACTATGGTGTTCATATCCTATGCCACCATCACCTCTCTAGCATTATCCCGATTCTCGCGGGGTTCGCTTACCTAACTTAAAGATTTGACAGGTCCGGTTTTTCACAGAACCGACCCGCGAAGGGAAAACCAAGCCAATACAAGTAAGGTCATACACCTCCAAAACGCATTTTTTTGGAATGTGTGTTTACTCACGATGTTTTCCTTCACCGCTGAGCACGTGATAATCATTTACAATCCAAAGTTCCAAACACGGATTCGAAACCAAATTCGAAAATTATTGGCTCTAAACCTTGCTCGGATTCGAACCTGCGAGCTTACAATGAGAGTCAAGCGTTCTTCCAACTGTGCTACCACACGGTTCAGATGTAAAATACAAATTGTGATCATCTTGGCTTAAACGGAATATGGAGAGATATAAAAGAAACGGTGGCAGCATTGAGATCAAATTGGTTAGAAACAATAAGAAAATAATGTTCTGTTGCTTTACTAAACTGCCTATTCTCTTCCACAGCCCCATCCTCGCCGTCGCCACCTTCACCTACGAGGAGTACGAAGACGGCACCGAGGTGCCCGTCTGCCTCACCCAAGCTGACACCTTCTGGTCCGCATTGTTCTTCATCCTCACCATCGCTATCTTCTTCATCATTCCACTCGGAGTCCTGCTCGTCCTCTACAGCGTCATCGCCAAGAACCTAATGGAGAATCCCGTCATCATCAACCAACACTCAAGCAGAAACTCAAACAACACAGGAAATGTCTTGCGATATAGAAAACAAGTTATATTGATGCTTGGGACTGTAGTATTGTCATTCTTTGTATGTCTTTTACCTTTCAAAGCGCTCACACTGTGGATAATCGTATTCCCACCGGAGACAATAATGTCATTAGGTTTAGATGGTTATTATATACTTTTGTATTTTTGTAGAGTAATGCTGTATTTAAATTCGGCGATAAATCCTATACTGTATAACTTGATGTCGTCAAAATTCCGTGAGGGATTTGTGAAGTTGTTAAGGATAAACAAATTGATAAAATGCGGAAGGAACTTTAGGGAAAATATACAGAGGAGAGACACGTTTAATACGACGACGTCGACCGGGTTTTCCAGCAGTCAAAATACATCAGACTCTTTCTGGAAAAGATACAGCAACAGAGCTTCATCCCAAAAGAATATAGTTCATAAAGAAAGTAAGAAAACCAAAGACATCAAAGAAGTTGAAGTCGATAAAGTAGTTAGGCAACCAAAAGTAGAAATAGTACCGGATCTTCCAAGGCGGAATAGTATGAAAGTGATTGCTGAGATGAATGCTGAAAAAGACAAATTTGGTGATATGAATGTTATAACTGAAAATGCTAGGTGTAACAGTTTGATATTCAAAGCTGCTGTTGAAAACGATGTTTTGGTTGAAGTACATAATAATGAAGATGTAGATGACGATGTAACTGCCACTGAGAACAATAAACAGATACAAATATTAAACCTAGATGTTAAGACAAATAATGTGTATTCTATAACTTTAGATATAAGTGAAGGAAGGAACAGATTTGTTTGTGTGCCAGCACAGGAAAGAGAAAATAGAAATATAATTGTATACGACTTTATAAGTAAGGAGAGTTTTGTGTAAAACTTTGAATGGTCGCCTAATTAAACCTAGCCAGCAGGGGGTTAAAAATGCCACATCGAAGCAATTCATCTAAAAAGCAATATTGCTTTTGTACTTTATGTGAAAATGTCAAATTGCAATATTGTTTTCTTAGATGAATTGCTTCGATGTGGCCTTTTTGACCCACCAGAAACAATAATAAAATAAAGTAAAAACTTCCAGGCAGCTCAACAACTCTGATACCAGGATTGCTGAGGTCGTGAGAAATGGTGATCCACCTCACAACCCACACGATAAAAGAAAAAGAAGTAAGAAATTCAACATACATTAACACTACATCAGCTCATGATTATGATCCCAATTAGGGTAGTCAGAGGTACATCCATTGCATGATAAACTAAGTGCTCATGTTTCACTGAGCTTTTTGTATCGCCGTCTACAATGAAACATTAAATAAACATTCCAAAATGTATAAACGTAACATAAACCAATAATTTCAAAGCATTTATTTAGTCTTAACAAAATAACTGAATCTCTACAGTCATAGCTACATCGTATAGGTACTGACTTACAAAATGTGTGACACTTTTTTATTATGGCCTTTTGATTCAAAGTACAAAAATCCTAATATAATAGCATAACATAACATAAACAGCCTATATACGTCCTACTGCTGGGCACAGTCCTCCCCCTTTTTTTTTAACGTTGGGAAATGCATTACGCATACCACGCCGCCCAGGGGGGACGACGTGGTTATGTGGGACTCCCCGGGGGTCGCCACCCGGTATACCCACTAAAACCCAACGGTGTTCCTCCTTGCCGCCGTGTAGCGGGGATACGGGAATGCAATTGCACACAACCGCGTCCTCGCCGGCGGATGCCCTTTGGGGCCCAGCGCCCATGGGAGCGCGTCAAGCGCCTCCCCCTCCACCGAGGGCTACCCGGAACACTTGGGGAGCCCTACAGCACGGGACCGGGGGAGGGGGGCACAGTCCTCCCCCTCAATCAACCGGAGAGGGTATTTATTTCGTATTTATCCAAAGAAACTACACATAAAAACTTTACAATTGGTATTAACCAATATTTTTCTTATAACTTTGTCATTATCTTCATCAAGCATAACACCAAGTCACCATGTCCACTGCCGAAAATATTATAACCAAAAATAAGAGCCATCCGCAATTTAAATCCAAAACGCCCACATTATTAATGACATATTAAAAGGTGAAAAAATAATGGAAAGTTAAAAGAGCCTGTTATATTTCATTACGATGTTAATATGAACAACTTCCAGAAAGTGTACCTACGGTGGGTCCGAAAGAACTGCTTATTGTAGGTAACTAATGTAGATGTAGAGGAGCTCGGTGGCGCAGCGGTAAACGCGCTCGGTCTGCGATTGTTGAAGTTAAGCAACTTTCGCAAAGGCCGGTCATAGGATGGGTGACCACAAAAAAAAGTTTTCATCTCGAGCTCCTCCGTGCTTCGGAAGGCAAGTTAAGCCGTTAGTCCCGGCTGCATTAGCAGTCGTTAATAACTACCAATCCGCACTGGGCCCGCGTGGTGGTTTAAGGCCCGATCTCCCTATCCATCCATAGGGAAGGCCCGTGCCCCAGCAGTGGGGACGTTAATGGGCTGATGATGATGAATGTAGATATGACAGTAAGTTTTCAGATGGAGATCCATGTATGATACAACGTACGTAATGCCTATTATTTTTCGTATACAGGGTGTAAGTGACATCGTAACGAATACAGAAGGGGATGATTCAGCTCATGATTCTGAGTTAATATTAAGCGGAATTTTGCGTCGCAATATTCATGTTTGTTTTTGTTTTCTTTTTAATTATTTTCAATTCCACATGATATTATGATCTCAGAATAATGAGCTGAATCATCCCCCTCAGTATTCGTTACGATGTCACTTACACCCTGTATATACCTAGTAACATCCAAATAAAACCAATCATTCGCTTTAAGACTAGGAAAATTTATGATAAACGAATTGATGTTAACATTTTTATACATCACGTAGGTTTATATAACGTAACATTAGAATAAAATAAAATATTATATTTATTTATCGGCAGTGCATCTTTTTGTTAAATTCGGCTAAAGTAGAAAAAATATAACTGTAATATTTCATATATTATTATTATTATGTATGTTATTAATAATTTATATACTTAAATATATTTAAATACATATTTAAAAATGTATAGCATTTATTACCTACTTTATGTAACAAGTTATAAAATACATGTTTGTACGAAAGTAAGTGTGATTTAATTCTATCCTTATCTCCAAGGAACTAACCGACTTAATCAAAAACCGTTCAAATTTATTATTATATTAATTATTCCTCAATATAAATAAATGTCGCCAAGCACAAACCAGTAAAGAATATTGAGGGACTCGTACGTCAATAATATCAATCAATTCAAAAGATCAAATATAAATAACAATTATGATCTAATAAATCAATCAATGCGATACAGGCTTATGCTTAGTGCAGGGTCCGCTGTTTTATCTGTCTATATGTAGATTTTCTGAAACTACCTCATAAAACCAGTTTTTTGTAACAGATTACTTTTGTAAATCTCTTTTTTTTGAAATAAATATTTTTCTATTTCTATTTCTATAATCTGATTATGATGTCAGTTTAGCCAGACATCCTTCAAAATAGGACAGTCTATCCACCACGGTATAGAAGAAAAAGGTTGGAAAGGCTTTTTTTTGACGTGACTTATTGTAGATTTGCCGCATATGGCATTAACTACTTGGCCGGACAAATGGGGAGCGCTGAAGGCTCTCACCCGGTAAGGTTGGAAAGGCCCTAACACGAATGAGAAAATAAAAAATACGTTGTAGAACCTTCAGTGACGGAACCCTAAAAATTTGTGAACATCTGACAGTTCAATAAGATAATGCGAATATACTGGTTTCTTTATGTCCGTCGGTATGTTTGTGACTCAGTTAATTTGTACTAATGTCAGTCTTTATGCGAATCAATTTTGTTAATCCAGTATTTTGATAGACTGGATATTCTTCCTTTATTTTTTTTTTTACATCTCCGAGTACAGCATTCGTACGCGATTTGGAAAATTAAGTGACCTGCCTTTGCCCTTTCTTTAAATATTGTTGGTAAGTAGGATGTCCAATGAAGGAATTTCCAGGCCACGTTCCCTAAAGAAACACAGATGGCGCTCTATGACTCCTACGCCTTAATTACCTATTTCTGATTATTCGAGTAAATAATTACCTATTCAAAAATATAATGTTTCTTATCATCATCAGCCCATTAACGTCCCCACTGCTGAAGCACGGGCCTTCCCTATGGATGGATAGGGAGATCGGGCCTTAAACCATCACGCGGGCCCAGTGCGGATTGATGGTTATTAACGACTGCTAATGCAGCCGGGACCAACGGCTTAACGTGCCTTCCGAAGCACGGAGGAGCTCGAGATGAAAACTTTTTTTTTTGTGAAAGTTGCTTAATTTCAACAATCGCAGACTGAGCGCGTTTACCGTTGCGCCACCGAGCTCCTCTTATATATAAAATGTTTCTCATAAAGCAGTATTTTTATTGTCTTGTATTTAAGATAGTGTGCAAAAATATAATGTTATCTCAGTGTCATAATATATAAAAATAAATGTTGCTCGATATTTACATCAGATTTGTATAGAATTATGTTCTTAGTTTGTTATTTATTGCTTTTATTTATTTTGTTTAGAATAACAATGGTCGCAAAATGTGTTGTGCCTGGGTGTAATAACATCATCATTGGGGTCATCAATTAATACAAATATACTTTATTGCACACAACATACAAAACAAGTTTTACACACGTGGAGGAAAGATACAATACAATCTGGAGGCCTTATTGCTAAGCAGCAATTTATTCCAGGCAAACAGTGGCAAGATAACATTTATGAAAATTTGGTACGGGACGATGCAACATCTTGTAAAACCCAAAAATAAAGATAAAATATTTATTTATTTATTTATCAAAACTTAAAACTATCATTACAAGACCACCCTAATCCGATAGTACAGCACTTATATATACTTATGACAAATAACACAATACATACAAGGTAGCATTTTCAAATTCGCTCAGACTACAAACAAATAAGTCGATCCTGGTTGCAACTTCATTGACTGTGTGCAGTGCGTGGATAGTATATGGATATCTACGTCTGGAAGCAATGAAATTAGAAAGGTAATACAGCGCCTTCTATGTTTTTAGTAGGGAACGTGGCCTGCAAAGACCCTCATTGTCCATTTTATTTTGACTTATGCCATTCTCGCACGAGGAGGATTTCATAGCGGTTCACCGGTTGTGGCGAGGTACCCGTGCGTGTACAAATTGATGCGACATTTCCGACTGAAATATTTAAAAAGTTTGTGTATGTCAGAATAAGCCCCATTTTATGGAGCAACTGAAGCTCCTGGAGTTAAATAAATAATTCTAAAAACCTTATGGACAAAATTATGGACATTAGTTTATGTATGTATGCTAATGTTACTACCGCCACATCTGTTTTCAAATTGCCAATAAAATATTAACGACAAACGCTTAGAAGCCATTAAAGTCTCATAGGCAGCAATGTTGTATTTTATGGTAATTCTAATTAATTCTTAATGAGCTAATTTGGATTGAATTTATGCACATTTCGAACTAAAGGTTCGGCCAAGTAGTTAATGCCATTTGAGGCAACCCTACGACTCACGTCCAAAAAAAAGAGAAAATAGCTGGAGGTTTTCTCTAACGAGGATTTATAAGTTTTAAAAGAACGAAGTCTTGAGTTTAGTGAGATTATTTCTGAGTGTGGTGTATGAGTATTATGTATGACCTAGGGCAGTGGTTCTCAAATAGTGGGACGAGCACGTCCAGAGATAGGTATTGTGAGACTACTTTATAAGGCGTGCGTGGAACTTCAACCGCTTGCCTCGCTGATGATGCCAATTTGAACACTAGCGAATAGAAAATAAAATTATGAGATAGGGCATGAAAGAAACGATTATTATTTCTTTAACTTTCTTTATTTTAAACGTTGTATAATTTTGTACTTTTTCTCTTATTCAAACAACCGTCCACCATTTTCCTGTCATTCCGCAATTCTCTCTCGCTCATTTGTTGCTCTCTCTTTCACACACCTTTGCGTTACGTTTCATTTATTTATTTATTTATTTCACTTTTCACACACAACAACTATCTTTACAGGATAACCTAATGCGACAGAGTTGGTAACTTATTTATACATATTTAAAAAATTAATCATTAATTATTTTTTACTAGTACAATAAACGATTTCTTTAATTAAGTATAACAGATCACACTCATTGCTATTTTTGCGAATTCACTCTTGGAACACGAAAACAGATCCACTCTCTCGGCTATCTCATTTACCGTGCGCAAGGTTCGATTCATTCAGCCTACCATTCCTACACTAGCATCTAACACGTACCTAGAGGTACTTACAAATAATTTTCATTGCGGAAGCGCCAATAAGTACGCTGTGAAACTTTCATAATAAGTAATCAGACTTAACATTAGTACAAATAAGGTAACTGAACTATGTATACTTAAACAAACAGTAAACGATATCAAAACATATTTCAAACATCATTCATTATCTCGCATAACCTCAGACACTCACGACACACATACGTCCACTCACTCATAAACAGATCACACTCTGGTGCTGATGCAACGAGTGGACCATACACAGCACCAATGTTTTGTCCGGCCAAGTAGTTAATGCCATCTGCGGCAAATCTACTAAAAGTACGTAAGAAGTAGTAAGTAGTATTTACTAATAAGTTAAAAAAAATATATACACAGCACTATTGCGCAGCGTGGTATGTCCTGTTGATTAAGGGGAAGTCTGTGACGAGAATTGGGACATATTTATAGGCTATTTATGTCAGGTAGGTATACAGAATGTTTCAGGGATGATTCAGACCATGATTCTGAGTCGACAAGTGAAATTTCCCGTCGCAAAAGTATGGAACGGAAAATAATTAAAAAACACACATTTTCCTGAATTTTCCGACAGGAAATTCAACTTGATATCAACTCAGAATCGTGGTCTGAATCATCCCCCTGAGTATTCGTTACGATGTCACTAACACCCTGTAAAGTGGTAGATTTGCCGCATAAGGCATTAACTACTTGGTCAGACGAATGAGGAGCGCTGAGAGGTGCTACATTTAAGACAATACAATAGGACTGACGGTGCTCAGATGGGCGCGAAACTCGGCTCTGCGTGTTGTCTCGGCTTAATTGACCTTATGGTCTCCTCAGTCAGCCTCACGCCATATCTTTCCCCCTTGTTCATTTCGGTTAGAATTGGCTACGAGTTTGAATTCTTTTATTCGGGTGGTACGCAGTAAAAATGTTTGAGAATCACTGACCTAGGAAATTCAATTCACGTACAGGGATCTTACACGCAAATATAGAAGAATTTTACAGATACAATTTATATTTAAATTAGGCTTTGATATCGTGTTTTAACAATGAGAACAATCAGCTTGACAAATAAATTCAAACCAATTTTGGCGAAATTTAGACTTTCTGTAAGTATTACCCATTATTATCTTCTTCTATCGTATGGTTTGTGAGGTGGAGTACCAACCTCATCACCCCTGGTGTCAGGGTATAATATTATTAAACATCCTGAATAGTGTTTGTT
Source organism: Pectinophora gossypiella (assembly GCF_024362695.1). Classification (NCBI taxonomy): domain Eukaryota; kingdom Metazoa; phylum Arthropoda; class Insecta; order Lepidoptera; family Gelechiidae; genus Pectinophora; species Pectinophora gossypiella. Next base: position 3,081,714 of record NC_065425.1, on the reverse strand, counting down.
TACACACATAGGTACCTACCTGTTGGCTTAAATGAATAAATTCACGCTGTTACTCTACCGGGGTGGACAGAATGATAGAACCTATTAACCAATTAGCAACCACTATTTGTATTGTCTTTGAGTCTTACCTATCTGATTCGTCCGAAGATGGGTATGGCGATTGATCAACTGATAGGGTACCCAATGACCTGTAATAGGGTAGTTTCCAACTAGTCAAACCAGTTACTTTTTACTAAACGACAAAACACAGAATTTGTATGAAAAACAACCTGTGACGTCATAGAAACGTGACAAAGCGTCGCACTTATTATTACATTTTTCTTTATTAAAACTCATATATAAGTTAAATATAAAAAAGTAAAACGTTGTGTGTGTATCACTTTTAAATCTGTCTTTATTTAGTAATCAGAATTTCATAATTTTTCTTTGGCTTAGGAAGTCAGATTTGATCCCTGATAACAAGCCCGAGATGATATGAAAATTGTCTGACCTGCCGTTTTCAATTATAAGACCCCCATGCCATATTGTTCTTGGCACAAAGGTAGTTCACTGCCGTGCAGGGAGGAAATGCGGCTAGTGATGGGCACTTTCGCGCCCAGACTGATTAATCCCTGAATAAGGGCGGGCTGCCTACATTTAATTAATAAATATAGACGTATATAGGCTGTTTATGTTATGTTATGTTCTATTACATACATAAACTCACGCCTATTTCTGACATACATCACTTTGATATTAACTCAGAATAATGAGCTGAATCATCCACCTCAGTATTCGTTATGATGTCAATTACACCCCGTACAAGTACAAGTACGTACAGGTAGCCATAAGAGTATGTATGGTTGTTAGTGACACCGTAACAAATAAGGGGATCGATTCAGACCATGATTCTGAGTTGATATAAAGTGGAATTTCTTGTCGGAAAATTTATTATTAGGGTCTTTTTAAATTATTCTCAATTTCATGCTTTGGCGACAGAAAATTTCACTTGATATCAACTCAGAATCATGGTCTGAAGCATCCCTCAAAGTTTTCGTTACGAGGTCACTATAGAAAGTCGTGTCTTATAAGGAAGTCAAGGAATTGGCCTTTGATAGACAAGAGTGGAGAATGCTACACCAACAACAGCGTAGCTCTTAATTTAATGAAGATGATGAATGGTTTTGTAACTGTTCCCACCGTACTTGATCCCACTCCTGCCACTTTCTATGAGACTGGGACTGTTTTGAGTATTGCTTCAAAGTAATCTTGTTTTTTTTTTCAGCATATTTGTGTACTGACGCTCATCGTAATAATCATAATTTTATTACTATGTAAGTTTTGTTTAATATCTCCTTTTGGAAACGAAAATTGCACGAAGTTATGTGAATTTTGTAAATGTGCAAGTATTTATATTTATATAAACTCATTTTTTTACTAAAATTAATATTTAAAATCCTTTTAAAGCAAATTATATATAAAAATTCTTCACTCAGGTAACAATTCTGGACTATTCGTCTCCTGCAATGAAGGTATGTACTAACTATTCATTATTATGATATTGACATCTTTTATTTTTAATAAAAAAATTGCAAAGGAGATGTGGCGAACCCAACTAGTTCCGCCCACATACAACAGATGGCGCCACATTCAATAATGCTGTCTTGAAGCAATCGTGAAACGCGATATCGCACTTTAGACAGCAAGACCCATATAGAGGTATACTACAGAGGACAGAGGCAAAATATTCCTCGATCTTATGACCAGTATATTATAATTCTACGCCAATTAATTCTCGTGTGTACTCTAATTACAATTATCATCATCTCCCTAGCATTATCCTGTTTTTCACGGGATCCTTAAAACCTGAAGATTTGACAGATCTGGTTTTTTACAGAAGCAACTGCCTGTCTGGCCTTCCAACCCGCGAAGGGAATACTAGCCCGATACAGGTTAGGTCACATACGTCCGAATGCATTTATTGGGAATGTGGGTTTCCTCGCGATGTTTTCATTCACCGCTGAGCACGTGATAATCATTTATGATCTAAACATGAATATACATGAATATATTATTATACGCGAAGTAATTTAAATGATTGTTTTAACCTTTTCAAGAATCGTTAGAAACGGCGGTGAGGCACATGAATGAGGCTTACCAGAATAGGGACAGGCCGAGCTACGTGAAAGCATGCTTTAAGTTCTATACCATACTGGAGTACTGCGACTATTTGAAGGGACCATACAGGGGCGATGCCAAACTGCAGGCCAAGATGTACTGTGACGTCACCGTTAAGAAAGGTTTGTGGTTTTCTCTGGGTAGACTTCAGTTGTATCATGTACTAAGGGTGGTAATAATAATAAACTAATCTCAGCTGAGACTACCCTCAAGATCATGCTCAAGTCTCTTTTTCATATAAGAACTGCCACATTGACATTATCTGGAGGGCAGTCTCGAAGCTGAAATTAATTTATTAATACCACTCTAAGTCCGTCTCTGGAAATGACTCTTAAGCTTCTTAACACTCACTCTCTCATCAAGTTTTTTTTTTCACTCTTATTATTTTTATCACCCAGCTTAAATGGTCTAGGTCTAGTAACTCTCTTAGAGCGTTGGGATCTGGAAGTCCGAGTTCAATTCTCAATGAACATTGTCGAAATCACTTTATTAAACTGCCCATAGTTCGGCTAGGATATTGGAAGCGAAAACAGCTGATTGTCCAAAATTAATGTAAGAAACGTTGAGCCGTTGGTCCCAGCCTACTAGCCCTAACACCTCCACTAACCCGCAGTAGAGCAGCGTGGTGGTGTATGCTCCATACCCCTCCGGTTGATTGAGGGGAGGCCTATGCCTGTGGACGTATATATTATAGGCTATTTACCTACGTATAGCGGGCAATGTAAAGGGCCTTAGGCCGCTCAATAGTTACTCTGACACCATCCCTAGCAGCATGGCAACCACAACGCGCGTGGCGCGAATTTTATCGCGACCTTCGACGACTAAACGCAGCGAACTTGTACGGTAGGTACGGTAGATAGACATCATACGGCGGCGCCATTCGCGTGCAGAGCCGGGTTGATGAGGGTTGCTGAGGTGGGTCATTGATCTCACAACCCACACGAGAATAGAAGTGTGTTCAAAACAAGAACTACTAGACCGTGATGCAATTATCTTTTTTCCAGAGGTGGAAGAGAACAACCTATATTCCTATAGTTCTCAAGACAACTCTGCAGACGCTGATGGAATAAACCCCATCCTGCAATCTGGGGAGTTCGCCATTGAAGTGTTTGGACCAAAAAAGACTCCTACGTTATATGAAGATTAATGAAAAAATATATAAGTACTTAAATGAAATGAAACATATGAGTTCATGTTGTTTTATTATGTCGGAGGCCTTTCAGTAATAATAGGCCGATCAGTAATAAACCTGACACCAGGGTTGATGAGGTTGGTAATCCACCTGACAACCCACACGATAGAAGATTAGGTTATGTATGTTAACATTGTGTATGTTTTTAATTCCTTAGAAAACTTTTCAATCATTGGTTATAATTACATTATTATTATTATTGGTCGGTAGAACACTTGCCTCTCACATTGAGATCGCAGGTTCGAATCTAGCACAGGCCTAAACTAATGATTGTCGAATTCATATTTGGATCATAAATTATTATCACGTGCTCAGCGGTCAAGGAAAGCATCGTCGCAGGCAGTCGCTACTGTAAAAAACCGGACCTGTCAAATCTTCAGGGCAGGTAAGCGGACCCTGTGAAAAACGGGATAATGCTAGGGGATGAGTGGGCCGATAGCGATATGCGCTGAGTGAGGGACATCGACAACCACGCCGGCGGGGTTGATATCGGGGTCCTGTAGGATGCTAACAAGCATTAAGAAAAGATTTTGTTTAGTTCAACATTTAAAAGGAATATATCAATTACATAACTCAGGTAATAATTTGATTGTGTTCAATTAGTGGCAAATCACAGCAAAACTAATTTATTGACTCTAAATCCCAACATTTAAAACTGTTTTAAGAGATTGATCAATCATGCGTATTTAATTACCTAATTAGAATTCACAGTAAGAGCTCAACTTGAATTTTACTTACTTTGGTACTTTAGTTAAGTATATGAACTTCACTAATGTAATTTTCATTAAAAGTAGCTAATTCTAGTATATTAAATTCATTTGAATGGAGTTTGGCTAAAGTAATGATTTCAAAACTATTTATATTTGTGAACGTATTCCAACGAAATAAGGTAAGTATTTAATTACTTATAATTATTGCTATTTTTACCCGATTGCGGCGAAGCAAAGAGGGTTATGTGTTTGACCGCTGTATGTATGTATGCCAAAGACATTTGTTGTTTGTTGTGGTTTTCCCCGAAGGGAAAAGCAAAGGGAACTATACCCATGTCTTATGTATTTTTTTTCTTGATGATGATTAATGAAATGACGAATTAACGCAAAAGTCCGCATAAACTTTCGAGTTATGAAGCGGCTTGTTGGCACGAAGCGAAAATAGATAGGTACACTTTGTTTATTGAATATTCCGATATAATAACACTATCGCGAATGTTTTTTGATTAACTTCATGCGATCACTAACCACAAAACACCACTTCGTATTAATTATTTAGATTATTCAATGATGAAAACAATCGTCCAGTTTCCGTTCCCGCCAAAAAGCCAATGATATTTTTTTTTTGTTTTGGTTTTCCCCGAAGGGTAAGGCAAAGGGAACTATGCCCATACAGCCATGTCTTACGTATTTTTTTTCTTGATGATTGATGAAATGATGAAAGATGATGATGATGAAACCTAAGCCCCCACCCTCGGAGTAGACTCCTACTCCGAACCCCAAACGAATTAACTCAAAAGTCCGCATAAACTTTTGAGTTATGAAGCGGCTTCCTGGCACGAAGCGAAAATAGGCAGATACACTTTGTTTATTGAATACTCCAATATAATAACACTCGCGAATGTCTTCCGACTAACTTAATGCGATCATTAACCACAAAACACCACTTCGTATTAATTATTTAGATTACTCAATGAAGAAAGCAACTGTCCCGTTCCCGTTTCCCGCCGAAAAGCCAAAGCCAATGACAAAGACAAAATGTAATAAAAATGACATATATAAAAATCTGAATAAAACCAAGGAGGCCGTCGTTAACAGGGCTTTTACTATGAAAACATACTTGTTTAATATTAATGCCTTTCATTAACTTTTTTAATAAACTCGCAAGACCGGAAAGTCCTATAAAATCCAAACCTCTTTGTTATAAACTATTGTGTCTGGAAATCTCGGTCTTAAGAGGATAAGTCGATTCTACACATGAATTTATGAATCAGAAGCCAAGCTGTCCTAGACTAGAAGCAAAGAAAAGGCCTCTATGGTCTAATGGTTGAAGTGGTCTATGGATCTAGTTCCCGGGTTCGATTCCCGGTGGGGAAATATCACAAATATCAACTATCGAACTTCCAAAACGACTTTCCAGTTTTACTATGTTCTAGTGGTTACATAAATATCACAAATACCAACCGTCTCAAATAAAACAGATTAGCTCAAATCGATCATTTAAGGTCAAACTTGCCGATTATATAATGCAGAATGTTGAAATTTTGCAATAATTGATAAGCTACTTCTGTTTCTGTATAGCATCATAAAATGTTTGCACTTTGTTATTGAATAAGCTTTTTCTTATGTAAGTGACTATTGTCTTAAATAAGAAATAAAGATTCTATAAACTTAACTAGATGTTAATTTCAAGTCGATATTTCTACGCGTTCCCGAGAAAAAGGGTCTTGAGTTGACTGACAGGCAGACGGACAGACAACAAAGTGATCCTATAAGGGTTCAGATTTTCCATTTCTTGTACGGAACCCTAAAAATAAGAATTGTTTTTCTGCCTTCAGTATATCTGCGCTGCGGTTGTCATCATAATGGTCACTACAGGAATTTTAAGTAAGGGCATTTACTCATAAATGTACATTAAAATTCAAATTCAAATACAAAAAAAAAAACAAATAAAATAAATCAATACAATACAATGAATGATTTGAATTTGATTTTTTTTAAATATGTAGTTTTACTTATTAACTTACATTTTTTTTCTATTCAGTTTTCCGTCCCACACCCAATAAATATGTTTACTGTAAAGAATGTAAGTAACCTAACATTTAATTATTAATTTTCGTTGAATTTTATCAATAATTGAATAAAAAAATATATTATTTAATATATTTCTCCAGTATTTAACAATAAGAAAATTTTAGATCTCACAGGAAGCAATGTGACTTGCTCGTGTGGCCACAATAACTACTTATTTAAACAATAATAAAAAAAAACTGAAAAAATAAAAGAAAAATAATAATAGTAAAATTAAAATGAAATTCGGATACTTACATTATTAGAAATAATTCTTACTTGTGAAGTTAAATTAAAAAATGATAATACTTTTTATTAGTCTGAGACTCTATTCAGCAATGCATTTGATAACTTATCTTTGAGCTACGAAACTACTCAATTCAATGTGTAGTGAGTGATATTATATTTATTTTTTTATCTCGCGCCTTATTGTAGTTTTGCCGCAAATGGCATTCACTACTTGGTCAGACAAATGGGGAGCGTGAAGTGCTCACCCGGTACAAAATTTAAGACAACTGGCCTGAGGGTGATTAGTTACGCGTGAACTTCGGCTCAGGGCATCGTCTGTGATTATATTTGAAAATGAGCTTATCAAATAATCACTTAATGAACAGAAAATCCCAATTTTAATAACTAATATTTTCCTTTCTGTCCCTTCAAGCGTCCATACTACAAATCGCGTCACAAATGAACGAAGGCTTGATGAAGAGAGATGGTGACAAATATAAAACTGCTTGCAGGAAGTTCTTTAACCTTCTAGACGAATGCGAAACTGCTGTCGCGCCCTACACGGGGGATACCAACAAGCTTATGAAACAATTGAAAAGGTCCTGTGAATCCGCCTTGTTTGGGATTTGGATCCTTTAAGAGCTTCAACTGTCGAACATTAATGGGCAGCCGCTGCATGGGTTTGCTATCTCATCGCTAAGTCTACTTACCTATTTCAGACACCAGTAGCGGTTACCTACCTACGCCGTTAATTTACGTGGGTTAGCATTAGCTGCGTCTATAGGTCAAAATTGAGTCCGTATTCTGTAATTAGAAACTTACATATTAATGTATGTACGAACTGCAGCCAACTTCAAGTTCTATTTTTTATATAAAAATAAAATAAAAAGATCGACGGCGTCAATCGCATCAGATTAATTTAATTACGTATGCAAATATTCACAGCGTGGTGGAGTATGCTCCATACCCCCTCCGGTTGATTGAGGGGAGGCCTGTGCCCAACAGTGGGACATATATAGGCTGTTTATGTTATGTTATACAAATATTATTTTGTAAAAGGACATTTTAATTGGTAATTTTATAAATAAAAAACGTGTGATATCAAAATACTTGTGTTTATTTTACAAACGACTTCTAAGACCATACTATAGCTGGCTCTGTACGGCAAATGCGCCGCGTGCGTCGCGAGTTATAGCGAGGGTTTCGACCAATACGAGCAGACTTCGGGAATGCTCTCTACGTGGATATGCGTCACACAGCTATTGGTCAAAGCCCTCGATATAATTCGCGACGCGCCCAACGCGGTTGCCGTGTCGCGTGAGCTGTAGTAGTAGTAGTCGACTTGTAAAATATTATCGATTTTTCGAATTTCGAACGTGTGTCTGTTTATGTAGCATGGTATATGTTGTAAAAGTCCTTAATCTCCGCACGATCGGGTCGAAAACTTTGGCCGACAGTGACGTAACAAATTTGTCAACGTCGAGAAGTTCCAAACACAAACAGTTTAGGTATTGGCCTCAACGAGTCGACAGTTTAACACATTGTTTGATCGCACTTCAGTCATCGATTGTACCCTTATAACCGTCTAAGAGCTCAATTTTGGTTATTTAGTTATTAACATACATAGGCTCAGACTATATCCCAATTGGGGTAATCAGAGGTACAGTCATGAGCAATATAATGTACCCACTTTAGGACTCTGTCGCACTAACATATTTGACATTCAGTGAGACTTACAGTTTAATTTGTCAAAAAAGTTAATGTGACATGGTACCAAAGTGTATACATATTAATGCTCGTGATCGTACATCCATCGCAAGATGAACTAACTACCCACACCTCACCGAGCTTTCTATTAGACCAACGTGATAGGTGGTAAGTCAAATCACCGTCTATAATGGTCGAAGGAACTGTGTTAGTGAAAACTCCACTTAAGACAAATTAATAACGCATTGGTGCAAGCCTGGTGCTGGGTGCGGTTATTTAACCCGTCGAAAGTGTCTGGTAGCGCTCTCCACTTACCCAGCCAATTAATGAATGACTTTTTTTTGCCTGAGATGGCATAACACCTTGGTCGGACAAATGAGGAGCGCTGAGAGCTCTCCTAGTACAAAAAATTAAGACAATAGGCCTGAAGTTTCCCATTTGGGTGCGAACCTCGGTTCAGGGCGTCGTCTGAGAGAATTTTGAAAGAACTAAATGACTCTAGTCTTCTTCTTATCGTATGGGTTGTGAGATGGAATACCAGCATCATCAACCCTGGTGTCAGGGTTATTACTGAGCCGCCAAAGGCGTGGGGCTAGCAACCGGGACCAACGGCTTAACGTGCCTTCCGACTCTACGACTCCGTTTCCGTTGCGACTCTAGTGGGCCGATAGCGATAAGCGCTGAATGAGGGATGACTCTGTTCAGATGCCATAGAAACTCGGTCTTAGTAGTCAAGAAGCATAAACTGCCTATATGCGTCCCACTGCTGGGCACAGGCCTCCCCTCAATCAACCGGAGGGGGTATGGAGCATACTCCACCACGCTGCTCCACTGCGGGTTGGTGGAGGTGTTTTTACGGCTAATAGCCGGGACCAACGGCTTAACGTGCCCTCCGAAGCACGGAATCATCTTACTTTTTCGGACAATCAGGTGATTCAAGCCTGAAAAGTCCTTACCAAACAAAGGACAGTCTCACAAAGTGATTTCGACCATGTCCCCATCGGGAATCGAACCCGGACCTCCAGATCGTGAGCCTAACGCTCTAACCACTAGACCACGGAGGCTGTTCTGTAGTCAAGAAGCATGATGCACGAAAGTTATTTTAAATAGCGTAAATAAGCACTAACAAAGGAGTTTTATCCCTACTGTTATGGTGTATGGTGGGCAGGCTTTTTATAATACCTAAATAACTTGTTTCAACTAAAGGAGTAGGTGGCAAAGGTTGATGGTAGGGCTGGCAGAGGAAGACCTAGAAGGACGTATACTGACCAAATAGGAGATGTCATTAGAAAAGGTTTACCTACTCTGAACTGACGTGCGTTATGAAAAGATGCAAGCGTAGGAAGCAAGAGAAGTGTGGAGGATGGAAGCAAATGGAATTCCATAGTCTCTGCTTCCCCGGTGTGGGAAATATGCGTGAACGAATGTATGTATGTATGCTAACTAAAGGTGTGGAAGCTAGCTACTCTTATTCATAAATAAAATAATAGACTAGTTTCTATCTAGTCAAATCAGTTCCATTTTACTAAACGTCAAAACACAAAATTTGTACGAAAAACTAACCTGGAACGTCATCGAAGAACGTAACAAAACTTCGCACTTATTATTAAATTACATTTTTTACTTATTAAATTAGTAAAAATAAGTTAAGTAAATAGAGAAAAGAAAACGTTTTTTGTCACCTTTAGATCTGTCTTTACTTTGTATTAATCAGAATATCATAATTTATCTTTGACCTAGGAAACTACCCAATGCTATGCATACCCTTCCGTTGTAAATGGCTAATGCGTGTGTCAAAATTTTCCGCATTTCTAACTTAGTTGGAAGCTCGAAACAGTCACACAACTTTCCTTTCAACCAAATAGGTTTCGTTTCATTCGTTCAAGCTTTTCAGTAAAATTGTTTCATCATTTCCTCCTGTGAGGTTGCCGTCAATTAAAAGCAACTCGGGTTTTTAAGTCTTTTGTTTTACATAACATAAGCTCATGCTCATTAAGTTTACGCGGTTATCATCATAATTAAAACACATAATAACGGCTTACCGCGTTTAAAAGCAGGGATATGAGACTCCCGATATCTCGACACTGTTGCAAGTTCCATGATTATAAGCTCATGACTTTATCTGAATGGGTTAGTCAGAGGTACGAGTACATAGTATTATTCCTTATTCTATGTCAGAGGTAAGTACATACAACAATCGCAATATGAACTAAGTACCCACACCTCACCGAGCTTTCTGTTAGCTTTATACAAGATGTTAGTGACATCGTAACGGATACCGAGGGTGATATTGTAATCATCATCATCATCAGCCCATTAACGTCCCCACTGCTGGGGCACAGGCCTTCCCGATGGATGGATAGGGAGATCGGGCCTTAAACCATCACGCGGGCCCAGTGCGGATTGATGGTTATTAACGACTGCTAATGCAGCCGGGACCAACGGCTTAACGTGCCTTCTGAAGCACGGAGGAGCTCGAGATGAAAACTTTTTTTTTGTGGTCACCCATCCTATGACCGGCCTTTGCGAAAGTTGCTTAACTTCAACAATCGCAGACCGAGCGCGTTTATCGCTTCGCCACCAAGCTCCTCCATATTATTTTAATCATAGTGAGTAAATATTAAGGTGTGTCGCCTACACCAACCTTCTACCTACTATGTGGAACGCAATAAATGATTCTAATATTGACAATTTATTGCGTATAAAATTAGATTACCAAAGGGGTAAGGAAAATACCCACTCTCTACCACACCCACGCTGCTCCACCGCTGATTGTAAAGGACAAACGGCCTCTGTGGTCCAGTGGTTGACTGTTGGTCTCACGATCCGGAGGCCCCGGGTTCGAACCCGGTGGGGACATGTCACAAAAATCACTTTGTGATCCCTAGTTTGGTTAGCACATTAGAATAAGAATAAGATAAATTTATTGCCAGTAACAATTTACATTTGTTATATGAACTAGGTAATTATGAATGTTGCGAATACGAGCAAAAGGAAATGGCTCAGCTTGTGCTGCGATGGAGCCATGCTATGGCTGAACACTTGATTGCCCGGCAGTAAGATGACCCATGCTACGGAAGGCATTTTAAGCTGTTGGTAAGATAAGATAAGATAAGATAATCGTTTATTGTCTAACTCCCCGGGTCCCGGTTACTACTTGCTGATGTAAGTATGTAGTCGTTACATGAGCCTTACAGGGGCCTTAGGCGGCTCAATAATAACCCAGACACCAGGGTTGATGAGGTTGGTGATCCACCGCATAACCCATACGATAGGAAGAAGAAAGGATAAATGCGAATCAATGTCAAGTTTTCCTCTTTTCCTAAATTGAGGAAGATCTGAAACCAAATTAAAAGGAGAGGAGTCTACCTTGTTTCAATTGAGAAGACTTCCCCCATCTAGTTAGATGATCTTATTTCTAACTAAGTACCCACCCATTCGTTCTACTATACTGAAATGCGTGGGAGGCTTGCGGTGCAGTTCATTCAAACATTCAGTAAGGTAGCTATTAGTGATTAGACACTAACCACCTTACAAATGTAAAAATATAAAATATAAAAATAAAATATAATTAATATAAATATAATTAATATATAATTTATTTTTAAATAAAAAATAAACCAGGTATGAACGTGGATTGAAGTATTGATAAAGATTATATATTAATAAACTAGTTTAGGTACCTGGTAAATAAAGGAAACGACTATACTCCATTGAGTTAACATTATATTTATTATCCTTATTTTAGGGTGTATGATAAATTGATAATTTATTACAACGTTACTACAATTATTATTACGCTCATAATTTTACACCAATAAAAATACCTTAAACACTTTGAATAAAGTAATTAATCTTTATAAATTTATTAAATAAAACTACTATATTTTGACATAACAATATTCAATCACCACAAAATACTTATCTTTTTTGCCAAGCGTCCCCTACGAGCGCCTGCAGTCAACTGGCCCGCGCGGCGCCGACATGGCGCGTTTTATAGGCGACAAACAACATCCACGCACGTGTAGGGTGTTATTTTACTTTAATAGTATTAATCGAATAAAAATTAAATATAATATCATTTTAATAATTAATTTGATTAAATATGATTTTTAAATACGTTTAAGTTATTGTATTTGTCACAGGGCATGGCGCTTACCTGGGCGATAAACAACTTCCGCCACAGAGAACATGTGACGTGCTATTTTACTATATTATTGTAAACTGAATAATTCTATTCAGTAAAATCACATTTTAACAATAAATTTAATTGAATATAATTTGAAATACTTTTAAATTATCATTATTGTAACAATTCGTCCATCCTGACACAATTTGCTTCCACGCAAATTAATTATTTATTACATAAAATTGATTTATGTATATATATATATTTTTATAAATTAATTATATGATACAACCAAATATATTTTAATTACCAGGCTTATAAGTTACATTTCAGCTTAGTCCGATTTCGGTGTTGTTAGTTTCTGTTGATGTCTCCCGTCTCACGTGGTTTCGCTACCTGTAAATCACATAGTTATATATTAGAGTCGGTAAGCAATTTTATATATATATTTTTTTTTTGTTGTTGTCACGAAATTTTGTTTCTGAGAAGTACTAAATTCTGTAAGTAAACATAACACAAAAAATTGAATTAAATAAAATTAACATTAAATGTTGTTGTGGTATTTGTTGATGTCCTTTTTCTCATCGTCTGGACTGACGGCCCAATAAAACTTGTCCTTTTTCTCATCGTCTGGACTGACGGCCCAATAAAACTTGTCCTTTTTCTCATCGTCTGGACTGACGGCCCCATGAAACTTGTCCCTTTTTCTCATCGTCTGGGTTGACGGTCCAATGCAAACTTGGAACGTGATATTAAGTCACCTTTTATAATAATATATGTGATTGAACCTTATTAAACTCACGATTTTTCTCATCGTCTTTACTGACGGCCCGTATACCTAATTTTACTATAATTTTCTTAATGAACATGAAACAACAAAATCAACGTACTGCTAATATTTACCAATTTCTTTCAATTTTATCCCTCTAGTAAATCTATGAGCTCTTCCGTGCTATCGACATTGGATTCATGAGTTGTAGTGTCACTGTCATTGTCATCCTGATTATTGAATCTCCTTAACGCGTCTGAAGCAACTGTAGCCTGATATTTCTTGTAACCCTTTAACCCCTTTATAGAAACTAGAATATATCTGTCATTTCCCAAAACCTTTTTAATTTTGTAAGGCCCACTATATTTTTCTTTTAATTTTCTCACGGAATCCTTGTTTTTATCTTGTGCACTTTTCCATAGTACTAAATCCCCAACTTTGTATACAGTAGGTTTCTTCCTCCTTTGATCAAACCTTTTTTTCATGGATGCAGCCACTCTTTCCATATTTTGTGTAGCTTTTGCTCTGATCTGGGATGTAGTTGCTTCATCATCATATTGATTTGTAGACATACCCTGAAATCTTGTTCGCTGAGAGTGGAACATCATTCTATAAGCTGGGAAACCTGTTGAAGAATTTACCGTGTTGTTAATCCCCCAAACAATTTTATTAAGACATTTGTCCCAATTTCTCTCGTCGGTAGTACTTTTGTTTATTGCTTCTAAAACAGTCCGGTTGAATCGCTCCACTTGTCCATTCGATCGCGGCGAGGCTACAGCATTGGTTACGTGCTTTATTTGATGATCAAGGCAGAACTGTTTAAACCGCTTGCTGGTAAATGCCGCCCCACTGTCTGATATGAGACGTTTCGGATATCCAAAATATGCGAAAATGTCTTCTAGTTTTTGTTCGGCCTCTAAAGACTTAGTTGTTTTTGTTGGTTTGGCCCACATAAATTTTGTGTAAGAGTCCACGACAACAAACAGGTAAGAATTACCAGTACTGCTCTTACAGAATGGTCCTAAGTGATATATGTGAAGGGTGTGAAGAGGTTCAGCAACTTTCTCGATCGGGTGAAGACGGCCCTCAGGTTTTCCATATTGCCCTCTCTTATATATACAATCAATACAAGCATTGACGTATTTTCTGATAAATCTTGTCATCCGTGGAAACCAACAATTCTCTTTTATGATGGTATCACAACGCTTGAGGCCTGGATGTCCAATATCATCGTGGTATTTACGAAGAATATTCCATCTTGCGGCTTTAGGTATAACCAATCTTAACTGATCATTACTTATCTTTCGGTATAATCTGCTGTCTTCAAGCACGTAATTGTTAGCAATGTCTGGATCTTGTATGTGGTTTTCCAGTTTCTGTTTAATGCAGCAAATGCCATCATCTTGGCCTTGTAAACAGACCGCCCAATCTAATAAGTCTAGAATCAATACATCACTGGCGTTCACTGCTGACCTGCTCAATGCGTCTACGTGCTTATGAGAGCTCCCAGGTTTGTGTATAATGTCCATGTTGTATTCTTGGATACTTAACCACCAACGAGCCACCCTCGGTAAGAGATCCTTCTTTTCGAAGGTCTGCCGTACCGCAACGCAGTCCGTGACCACTCGAAACTGTATTCCAGCTAAATATATTCGGAATCTCCTCAATGACTCAACAACTGCCAAAGTTTCTAATTCAAATGAATGGTATAAAGCTTCTTCTTTAGAGGTCTTACGGCTGTAGTATGCTACTGGTTTCAGTGTATTATTCACCTTTTGTAGAAGTATTCCTGCTATCCCTTTACTTGAAGCATCTGTATGGACTTCAGTTATAGCATTTGGATTGTACAGCGCTAAAACTGGCCTCTCGGTTAAAATGCGTTTCAAATTATCAAAAGCAATCTGTTGGGCTTCCTTCCATTCCCAGGAGCAATTTTTCTTTAATAGACGGTACAGGTCATGAGTCAAGAGAGCGTAGTTGTTTACAAACTTTCTAAAGTAGCTCGCTAAGCCCAGAAACATGCGCAGTTCATGCACATTGGTTGGTTCTTTGTATCTTGTCACTGCCTCAATTTTCTTCTGTCCTGGTCTTATGCCATGTTCACTAATCTCGTAACCGAGATATTCTAGCGACGATTGCAAAAATGTGCATTTATCTAAATTTAAGGTCAGATTTGCGTCTCTAATTATATTCAATACTTTTTGAAGTGTTAATAGGCCTTCCTCAGCCGTGGTGGTAGGAATCAATAAGTCGTCTATATACGGTAAAACTTCGTTAAATCTGAGGGCCCCCAATATTTTATCCATGAGTCGTTGAAATACACATGGTGAATTAGCCAGCCCAAAGGGCATCCGCAAAAACTCATAATGGCCCTCTGGTGTTACGAATCCAGTTTTTGAAATAGAGTCCTCATGCATAGGGATCTGATAAAATCCTTGTGACAAATCAAGACTAGTAAAAAACTTCTTACCTGACAGTTTTTCTACCTGATCTTCAATTACTGGCAAGGGATATTTATCTTTCACAGTCTGACTGTTCAATTTTCGGTAATCCACGCACAATCTGTAATCACCTCCTTTCTTGCGCACTAAAATTATTGGGCTGGCATACGCAGAAGTCGCTTCTCGGATTATTCCATTATTCAGCAGCTCGTCTACTTTTTCCCTTACTACGGCTTTTTCAGGCAAGGACAATCTGTAAGGTCTATAACATACAGGTTTATCAGTGTTTAGATCTATATACATGCTTATTTTGTCCGTACATCCCAATTCAGTGGTGTCGGATGAAAAACAATCAGAATATTCGGATAACAATTCATGAAGCCTTTTTTTTAATAAGGGGTCATCTACGCCACATCGTACCTTCCCAAAATCTATGCTCATTATCTGACTCTGACTTCCCATGGGTGTGTGTTCGCCTGAAAAAAATTGATTATCTTCGAAACATTTTAATCCTCGCGCCAACAATTCTCCTTGTGAGAATGAAAGTGGATTCCTGGACGCGTTTGTTATCTGTAATAAGCTGTTGTTACCTCCTTCTATCAAACTTGCAGGTATGGCATAATCGATTGTACCATAACACCGTCTACAAGATTCTACATAAACTGAGTCACCCGTCAAAGTATTGCATGACACATCAATCATCATGACATGACCTGGTGGTATAACAACGTCCTTTGTGCATTTAACTATTGCTTTAAAACTATTTTCGGTTATAACATCCACGTTGAGAAGATCTGTGTCTAGATTTCCCTCATGTTTTTTGCGAATCATCATTTTATTCCCGCTAACAACAAATTCAAGACTTGGTTCATTGATTATCGGTTGACCTATTATCACGTCCATAGCTGACATGTACCAGTCTGTTATTACCAGCTTAGTATCAAATTTCATTCCATTGATATCAACGGTTCCTTCTACATAGCCTCTAGACGGAATTGGTGTGCCTCCAAAACCCCCTACGTACAGATCACATGGCTCGATAGGAATGTTTAACTTTGTCGCAATATTCTGATTGATCACATTGATTTTAGTACCAGAATCAAAGTACGCTCGAACAGGAATATCATTTATAGTAATATTGCGGAAATATATGTCGTTTACCTCTGATAACAGATTGACCGCTTCCTTCCTGGGCACTGCAGATGTTAGCGCTGACGAAGTGGAGTTCGTGGTATTGCTGGGATTAAACCAACACCGCTCTGGTGAATGACCTAGCTTCTTACAATGTGTACACGGTGGCCTGTTGTTTCTAGGACACCTGCGTACAGTATGACCTGATTCTTGGCATAAAAAACAGACAAGTTTTCTATTATCTCTAGTTTCAGCTCGTTCATCTGCTTTTGGAAACACTGGACGACTTGGAGGTAGCAATTTCGGCTTTACTTCTTCCATAACGGTTAAGAATTTAGCATATAGTTCGCTTGGTGTCCTGAAGTTGCCGGCTCTTGCTGGCGCTCGCATGTGGACTGGTAAGCCATCAATTAAACATGCGACTGCCTTATCACCCAAAAGTTCAAGTTTTGTCAACATAGCATTCTTGTTGTAAAAATATTGGGTCATACTCTCAGAGGCCAGTTTCCTCCTGGACAGCATTTCTCGGAGAGACTCTACAAAATCAATGTTTTTGGGGAAGGCTGTCAATAATTCTGATTTCCATTCTTGCCAAGATAATTCGTAGGATGGTAGAGATGAATGCCAAATCCTAGCCATGCCCGCTAGTCTAGACTGCATAAAATACGATTTCATATTATATGTCCAATTATGTATTGCGCCCAGCTGTTCAATTTTATTTATCCATTGAACTGCAAATATGTCGGCTTCGGGATCAAAAAGTGGTATGATGTCCGCCTTAGCCGTAACACTTTCTACAATAACAGGAACGGGCTTACCAGGATGTATACTGTCGTTTTCGTCAGTGTCACCAGAACCGGAATCTGATCCTGAATCGTGAGGCCTCCATGGTCGCCATCTTTTACGCGTTGGCTCTGCAGGACTATCTGACCTCTCTCGTCGACGTTTAGTCTTCATCGCGGTAATCTTAGGTATCCCACTTCTGAAATTGATAAAGATTATATATTAATAAACTAGTTTAGGTACCTGGTAAATAAAGGAAACGACTATACTCCATTGAGTTAACATTATATTTATTATCCTTATTTTAGGGTGTATGATAAATTGATAATTTATTACAACGTTACTACAATTATTATTACGCTCATAATTTTACACCAATAAAAATACCTTAAACACTTTGAATAAAGTAATTAATCTTTATAAATTTATTAAATAAAACTACTATATTTTGACATAACAATATTCAATCACCACAAAATACTTATCTTTTTTGCCAAGCGTCCCCTACGAGCGCCTGCAGTCAACTGGCCCGCGCGGCGCCGACATGGCGCGTTTTATAGGCGACAAACAACATCCACGTGTAGGGTGTTATTTTACTTTAATAGTATTAATCGAATAAAAATTAAATATAATATCATTTTAATAATTAATTTGATTAAATATGATTTTTAAATACGTTTAAGTTATTGTATTTGTCACAGGGCATGGCGCTTACCTGGGCGATAAACAACTTCCGCCACAGAGAACATGTGACGTGCTATTTTACTATATTATTGTAAACTGAATAATTCTATTCAGTAAAATCACATTTTAACAATAAATTTAATTGAATATAATTTGAAATACTTTTAAATTATCATTATTGTAACAGTATTTGACCGCCAAGTAAAGTTCAGTCGAAGTCGAATTTTATCGAAAGCTTCAACCGATAGCAATACGATTTTTATCCAGGTAGATAACATTCCAGACCTACTGGGTATAACGTAGAGCCCTTGCCCAGGGATACGGGTGAAGACCTCAACGATTGCAGAGGCAGAGATGGTCGCCATCGGTATGCAGGACGGAAGAGGCGAGTCACAGGGACTGTAACCCGGCACCTGACAGAGGGCAGCAATAGCGGTCAGTACTATTCAGACGCGGAGGACAGGAGTCCTAGTACGGCTGTAAAATAGACTACTCTGGGCGCCATCACACTCGCGTCAGACAGAGTACTGCGGGGCAGAAGGCAAGAGGGAAAACACTGCCACGTGCATCTGTGTCTATGACTTCTGACTGTAAACTGACTGTGAAGGGGGGTGAGGTAAATCTAGCTCAGACGCTGGTGGGGAGCAGAGAGTTGTCCTTCTTTATGTAGTATATTCCTTATTCTATGGTAGTGTCTTACCTATAATACTGTAAATCTCAATGTATACTAGTAAACAGTTAGGTAGTTGTAGTGGCGAAGCGCTAGTCTTGCAGATAGGAGATAGTTTAAGCTGTTACAGTTTAGAACTTGTTCAGACAAGATTAGATTTGCCCGAGCAAGTTCACACGTGCGAGTTAATGTGCCAGTTGGAAGCCAGCGCTCAACATTTGTCCGGCCAAGCGGTGAAGTGAAACAAATCTACAACATAATACTTTTTTATGGCTGATTACTACCAGTGGTTGCCTGGAAGAAATTGCTTCAGACCAATAAGGCCGCCATTTGTAGTGCTCCTAAATGTTTTATATAATATACAAGGTGTTAGTGACATCGTAACGAATACTGAGGGGGATGATTCAGACCATGATTCCGAGTTAATATCAAGTGGAATTTTCCGTCGCAAAATTTATGATTTTTTTTATTATTTTTTTCGTTACGTTGTCACTAACACCCTGCATGTTTGTATGTTTTGTTTGTTTGCAATAAAGTATTTTGATTTGATTTTTGTAACGGTTTACAACTTGGCTAAGGATATCGTAGAGTTCAACCAGGATTGTCATCCGGTTAAAATAACAAACTTACATAAAATATAATCTTCATAACAAACAGATCTACCGGAATCCACCACTGCAGGTGTATGGAGAGGTGTTTGGGCTGGAACCCTGGGACCATCGGCTTAACCTGCCTTTCGAAGCATGGAATCATCTTACTTTTCCGGAAAATCAAGTGTATCAAGCCTGCAACGTTCTAGCTAAATAAAGAATAGTCTCACAAAGTGACTATGTCCAAAACCTCCTGACTCGGAGGCTGTTAAAGAACATAAAATAAAGACTAATCTCTTCGTTAGCTACTTTTTTTTGACGTGACTTATTGTAGATTTGCCGCAGATGGCATTAACTACTTGGCCGGACAAATGGGGAGCGCTGAAGGCTCTCACCCGGTACAACGTTTAAGACAACAGGCCTGAGGGTGCCCAGTTGGGCGCGAACCTCGGCTCAGGGCGTCGTCTGAGAGGAAAAATATTTGAAAGAATTAATCGACCCTAGTGGGTCGATAGCGATAAGCGCTGAATGAGGGAAATCGTCGACCACGCCGGCGGGGTCGGTATCGGGGTTTCGTTAGCTACGTAAAACGGGAAAGTAAATAAAAAAAATAACTGTCTGGTTGAGATATATATACCCGCTCGCGATACTTTCTGAATAAAACATATGACTTGAAAATGGAGACGTAATATCTTAGTCGGTTTATGTCTAATGCATTTATATGGACAATTTACTCATTGGTTTCAATACCTGTCTTATAGGATTTAGTTGACAACATAAGTGGTTTGCAGATTGTAAACTGCAGCAGTACTGCACCCGACACAAACGCCAAACCTCCCAGAGGATTTAAAAAGGCATCAACATAATCATCAATTTAAGAGCCACGCTCTTGTCGGTGTAGCATTTTCCATTCCAGTCTATCAAAGGCCAATTCCTTGACTTCCCTATAAGACACGACGTTAACCTTTTCTTTAATCTGTTCCATGTAAGCCCTTCTTGGTCTTTCCCTTCCTCTCGCTAGTGCTAGTAAGAGTAAGGGAAAAAAGACAAATAAGTACTGAAAATTATTGAGGACAGAAGAGGCAAGATGATTGGACATCTAATAAGACATGACGAATTTACATTGAAGCAATTCATCTAAATTGCTATTTGTCATTTGTTTTTATATGCGCTTTTCATATAACAATTTTGCTTTTTTTTTAGGAGAATTGCTTCAATGTAATCTTTTTAGATCCCCAGGTTTCGTCATTTGCTCATTTCGTATATATGTCGCAGTCGGATTGTATAATCCGCTGTTTTACATTACGGCTAGCTGTTTTCAAAAACAGGGTTGTTTTGCAATGCGGCGGTTCAACGATTAGCCGTATTGTCATTGCGATACGTTCTCCAATAAGGCGGTCCACGTTTAGCGCCATTGTACTTAAATTGTAGGGTGACCATAATATTTTTTTCTAAAAAACAGCTAGCCGTAATGTGATACAGCGGATTATACAATCCGACTGCGACATATACACGAAGTCAACCAGTCTTAAGAAACCAATCTAAAACCTGAACAAATCTAAAATATCAGGCTCATCACTTGATGACAATTCAAAACACAATAGGTAATAACTTCAAAGAAAAATCGACCTCATTACCTCTGTACTGTGGGTAACACAAAACATGAGTCACAAATATAAAATTTTATTTGTGTTTTGTTATTTTTGGAATATCTCCGTCGTCAGCGGTGTTTAAAAGATGAGAATAAAAGTGTGTAAGTCGCTTTTTCGCACTTTTTGGCAGCAAGCTGATAGTGACATTAGATACGACGGGATTCGTAAAACAGTAGCATGCTAGTGATGTGACGTGCAAGTAAATATCGATGTAACAAATGTTAAAAATAATGTGTGATTTGTGTTAAATGTAATGTGTTATGTGTTGTGTGTGTGTGTGTGTGTGTTTGATGTGTAAATGTTAAATGCTGACCATCTGCAAACTGTAATAGTTCCCATTTTTATTGCGAATAAATGATTATGAATTAACTGTCAATGAGTGACTTTCCAGGCTATGTCCCCCTATAGATGGCGCTGTAAAATTTTTCCTTCGTTTAACGCTCTAATTTCATGGATAACAGATATAATATGCATCTTTTAGCTTTATTTTTGGGTATAAATAATGGCCTTTTTTATTACACCCAGGAACAACCCACCCACCCACTAATATTCTAATCTAAATAAAGAGAAGCGTTATAGGTAGCAACATATCTTGTTAATTTAAAGTATGTTTATTATAATGTTTCATTATTGTGTCTTTGTTATAGTTATAATTTTTCACAGTGCTCTGTATTCTGTCCGTGTGTCCATTTTGTAAATCCTAACATAAGAAATCGTAATCTGGCCCCTGTGATACAAGCTTAGCTTAGAATAGAAATAGTTTATTATAAAAAGACGCCACACACTAAAAAAAGACAATACCATTACTTATATCAAATTTCCACTAAACAATTACAAAAAAAAGCAAGACGAATGTTTGTCGAAATGATCATTAAGTGGTGGTGGACATCGCAAGTCGCGGTGTGAACCACGACGCTGATATTATGTGGACCCTGTTGGGTCTTCGTGCAGGGACCGCCGCATATTTAGAGTAAGTAATTGGTTATATTGTAGTTGTCTGTATTTTTATTATTGTAAAATTGTAAGTCTATATTTAATAAATGATATATTGGTGCTAATTCCTGTAAATACCATCTAATTTTATTTTAAGTTATATCTGTCATTTTCTTATCCGCCGAAAAGGAAAGGGACGGGTAATCGACAAGCATAAAATTTATGGAACACACGTCAATTTTAAGCACAAATCTAAACCAACCGTCTAAAAATTTTACATCCGTCAATAACCCGACACAGTTAAGTAGACAGCACGTCAAACGGAATGCATACCAGCGACGTACCTTTTGATTCGCCCGGGTTATTCATTCATTTACTCATTCTTCCTAAAATTAAGAGCTGTGAATCATCCGTCCCTTTCCTTTTCGACGGATACGAAAATGACGGATATAACCTAAAATAAAATTAGGCGGTGTCTGCAGGAATCGGGGCCATTATTATTATTACCTACATAATTCTATACATAATCTGATCCAAATATCTACGTAGCCTGAAAAGTCCTTTATTATCGATACTGTGGCGTCACATAGCCTACACCAACTAACCTAACCGAAGATCAAGACGCTTCTAGTAACCTCAATTGATATAAAGTCTGACAGGTGGTTTAGAAGATAGGAGGTAACAGACGTGCATACACACATGCATTCATACATACATTATATATAGCGGTAAAACGCATAACCCTCCTTTTTGCTTCGCCGCAGTCGGGTAAAAATATATTTAATTATTTTTTTTAGTTCATCCCCTAAATACAAGTAAATGAGTAACTAGGTACTAATTATACGTACGTACGTATATCGACACTATTACGTATACGGAGCGTGTCCCATCACTAGATATATAAGGTCAACGTTATTGCGGAGCCGCGGCCATTTTTCTTAATCAGCCGTTTTGGGCGGGCGGATAAAGTGCCAACTGTTCTCCCGCCCTAAAAGCTTTCAGTTAACAATTTGTTAGAATAATTGGACGACCCCTCCAACAAATAGATCAGGAAGTGGTTGACAACTTGGGAATTAATCTTGCCAAACAAAATTTAAAAAAATACTTAGATGGTTGTTGATAACCAATCACAGCGCTTGTCGCAATGAAGCGCGTCACGGAATCGTTATTGATTGGTTTTATGGAATTACGACCTTTTAGAATGTCGTGGGGCCAATATTTCGCCGGTGTTTGTTCATAATTACTCTTCCTGACTTATTATTTATTCGTAGTTACATACATAAGATCATCATCATCATCAGCCCATTAACGTCCCCACTGCTGGGGCACGGGCCTTCTCTATGGATGGATAGGGAGATCGGGCCTTAAACCACCACGCGGGCCCAGTGCGGATTGGTGGTTATTAACGACTGCTAATGCAGCCGGGACCAACGGCTTAACGTGCCTTCCGAAGCACGGAGGAGCTCGAGATGAAAACTTTTTTTTGTGGTCACCCATCCTATGACCGGCCTTTCGCAGACCGAGCGCGTTTCCCGCTGCGCCACCGAGCTCCTCATATACATAAGATCACGATTATTAATTTCCCGTTGTATATTTCAGGACACCCTGTAATCGTCTTCCGAGTAGCAATAAATAATTAGGCATGGACTAAGGAGTTTGATTTACCGCGTCCTAAGATGTAACACCCTGTAAACACATAAAATTCAGCTATTTACAAATACGAGTTATACGACATACATTAGTTAAGTAGCTACATAAAACCCACTTCTTTTTAGTATATAAGTAATAAATAATAATAATAGTGGCGAGTCACCGCCTGCTCATTTTATCCATGTTTACCAACATTGGTCGAACAGGCGCCATAGTCCCCCATAACTCCAGTATCCCGGTCCACTAACCCCCAACCCAATAGTCCAGTTCCCTTTGTTACCATAATCTGCAATAGTCCTACACGAACCGGGGATTGTCTTTGGGTGCACTCCCATAGTTCATACAGGGATAATCGCCGGTTGGTGCCCCACGCACGCCTTCCAAAAGTCCGGGACTCCATAGGGGCGAGATATGGAAACGACATACAAATAATAATAATAATAGAGATTTATTTATTGTGTGATTTATAGTTAAATCGGAGCTGTGGTAACCCAGTTGGTACAACGCTTGCCTCTCACTTTGAGGTCGCAGGTTCGAATCAATCATTTTTTTATTTATAACACTTCATAATTATATTACACATAGATTATTTTACAAATTATATTTACATGTAAAAATTGACGATTGAAAGTGTGGTGTGTAGTGTATTGACGATTGTAAGTAGTTGTAGTACGTTACCTCATGAATAAAGATATTTTTATGTTTGAATTAATGTCGGGAACATAAAATGCGGTTATTTTAGTCTAAGAATTCGTTTCACAATTTATGAATTAAATTTTTATTCATTCCACTGCATCAAAAGACGTAACACACCGATATTATTTCCCACTCTCCAACTTCAAAGCCAATGTATTCTGAAAAACGTTTTCGAAAATTACATCGCACTTTGTCGTCTAGTGTCAATAGCATAAGAGTATCACCCACCAGATGTTTTAACTCTACATTCTCTACGCATTTAGACTCCGTCTCTAAAAATATTCTTTATAATATCGTCACTGGAAAGGCAAAATTACGTAAGCGCCAAAATAGGTATTTTGGGTTTTTTATATATTCGGAATCAGCGTTTCATTCTGCGTCGATCTGTCTGGGTAGCATTGCGATACGAGCACTTTTTTGGCGCTTACGTAAATTTAAAAATAGTTGACTTTTTTCAATTCCAGTTTCTTAAACGACAAGATTTTGGTGTTTTTTTCGTGACTGGTGTATAAGTAATATTGTGTTCCTATATAATAACTACTTACATATTAACTTTAAGTAAATTTGGCATTCTATAGTTTGAAAAGTATCATTTTATTAGTAATTTTGAACTACTGAAAATAAAAAATAGACTATTTATAAGTCATTTTTATTTACAGCTTTTAAAATAAGTAAGGCGTATCAGAAAAAAATGTCTTAGCATGTTTATGCAGTGAATGGCGAATAAGTAATTTTGACTTACGGTATTTAGAATTAGTAAGGCGTGTACGTAAATTTGACTTCGCATTTTTATGCTGTTATTAAGCAACTTTGTGGGCTGGCAGTAAGTTTCCCAGGAAGTTATTTTTTAACAATAGATCTAAAAGTAAAACTATTTTAGAATTGATTTTATAATTTATTAGCGACCCACCCGGCTTTGCTCGAGTGCAATGCTGAGGAAAAATGAAATTATTTACGACATCACATTAAAATCCTCAAAAATAACAGTATTTCTACACTATTTATTGGATGTTATTATACATACCTATAAACTTTCCTCTTGAATCACTCTATCTATTAAAGAAAATTGCATCAAAATCCGTTGCGCAATTTTAAAGATTTAAGCGTACATAGGGATATAGGGACAGAAAAAGCGACTTTTTATTATACTTTTTAAGTTCTGTCATTTGCATATTTAGCGCCAATTTTGAATTGAGAACTCAAAATTCAAATTTGTTGGAATTTCGAATATCAAAACAATTGAAAGCATTAGGATTAATGCAATTGCTTAGTCACATCGTTGGTTTGAATCTGTCAGGTCACGTCCGAAAATGAATCTCTATTCTCGGTACGTCACATGACGATTTTTGAGGATTAGTTGTCTTTATTAGGCATTTCAGGGACAACCATTTAAACGATATTGCATGACGCACTTGGTGTGAGGAAACTAGTTTGCCGTTACATCCCGCATTTTCTGACGATCATAAGGTAGCCCGCGTCAGATGGTGTAAGAAAACTCTTCAGAGGTTCAACCGAGGAGAGTCAAATCACGTGTACCACATCATCAGTGGTGACGAATCTTGGATTTATGCTATTATCCTGATTCCAAACAACAATCCACAGTTTGGGTCTTCCAAAACGATTCAAAGCCGACTAAAGTTGTTCGCTCTCGAAGCACTTCAAAGAAGATGGTGGCTACCTTCGTGGAGAAAATCGGTCATGTTGCGACAATTGCACTTGAAGATCGTTGGACGGTTAATGCGGATTGGTATACCTCAATTTGTTTACCACAAGACATCGCCGAACTTTGAAAATCTAACCCAAAGCGACGCATGATGATGCGCAGGGGTGCAGGATGCTGCACCATGACAACGCAAGCTCACACACCGATCGTCAAACGATTATTTGAAGCAGGAAAACGTAAAAATTCTTGACCATCCTCCATACAGTCCTGACCTAAGCTCCAATGATTTCTTTACATTTCATAAAATTAAAAAAGAAACTCTTCGCGGTCAAAGGTTCCAGTGCGGTGAAGAAGCGGCCAACGCTTTCAAGTCAGCCATTTTGAACACCTCTACTTTGGAGTGGAATTAATGTTAAATAATACCTGGTTCGAGCGAATGGAAAAGTGTATTAAACTTCGTGGTAAATACTTTGAAAAACAATAAGGGGAGTTATTGAGGAATTAAAAAAATATTGAGGAATTAAAAAGACTTGACCCTTCCAGAGACTTGACTTGACTTAGAGGCACGTATGCTTGTCCTAATTCAAACAATTTTGAGCCCAAATATACTACTGCATGGTCGACTGTGCTGCCCTGCATATGTTATGTTATTGGGCTCTGTTTTCCGTATTTAGACTCTAAGGTGGCCCATTATGCGTGTAATTGTTGACTACGTAAGCCAACCTATCTCCTTCCAGAAGCTCAGAAGCCTCCTGGGGATTTCACAGGTTTCGCGGAGCGACCCCATTCCTTTGAGGGTTTTTACCCGTTGTGCTGACAATCCCGTGCATTCCAGGATTACATGGGGGGGCAGTTTCTTCTGCGTCCAGACAGCCTCTGCTAAGTGGGCTGTCCGTTATCCCTAAGTTAAATAGGTGCTTGTTGAGTGGGCAGTGACCCGTTATACTGCCCACTACTATTCGGAGGTCATTGCGGTTTAAGCGAAGCAGTCGGCGAGTGAATTGGATATCATAGGCATGATATCCTTCGACTGTCTGCATGTGGGCAGCTGTGCCCATCTGTCGTTGTGTAGTTGCTGGGTATGGTCCCGTAGCCACCAGCGTAACTGACTGAAAGGTATCGGCAGGATTGGTTCGGGTCCATATACCCTGGTGTCTGATCCTCTCCTTGCCAGTTCGTCGGCGGCATCATTACCCAGCGATCCACTGTGCTGCCCTGCATATTATGAACGGTGGATGCCAATGACAAAATTAAGGGCAACATCCTTCTTTCAGTCATTTTGTAATATCATCCATCTTGGATTTGAAATTTTGACATAATGACAGTATTCTACTAGTGTAGTCCTATCATTTGATACCCATATTGAGGGGGTTGTGGAATAATATGTAAGTACCTAGTCCGCTATTTTGGAACGGCGGCTATCTTGGATTTGAAATTTTGACATAATCACAGTATTCTACTTGTGTAGCTATTTCATTTGATACCCATATTGAGGGGGTTTGGAAAAATATGTAATCCCCATTATGTACCGGCTGCCATCTTAGATTTATAATGTTATTGATTTTATTATATTGTACTGACATCGGAATTAAAGGTGTGTACCAAATTTCAGATCAATCTGACAACAGGAAGGTACTTAAATTGCAATTTCTAATTTTGATACAAATAAATACCGTACGGGTTTAGCTAAATAAAACCGTTTAACCCTTTCACGGACAGAGACCATGGGTCATTGGTGGTTCATAATAAGTAGTATGACACCTTGGAATCAGAACGTCGGTATACGTTCTGTCTTTGAAAGTGTTAAAAAGAAACTTTTACAAACAGATAACGGGTTGTACGCTATTATTTATATTTTATGAAACTTTATTTCTGGCACTTCAGTATTTTAATAGCTATTTTTATAAATCAATTGAAGTAATAAGTAATTTAAGGAGGTATTAAGAATAATTATTTGTCTCTTACGTCTTTTTACCCATGTAAGATATTACAAAAACTTACTTTAAAGAATCTTTGGTGAACTGACATAATCAATCGATCACTTTTTACGCAATTTTTACATAATGAAAGCAGATGTGTAAAAGTCGTTACAGTAACTTTTACTCCGCTAACATTACAGTATTATTATATTCAAAGAAATATTGTCGTTCTCGTATGCATCGTCGTAAGAGCTGTAAGTAATTTTGCTTCCAAATAATATTTTAACCAGATGGCGGTTAAGTAAATTTGCTTTACTGTAAACTGAAGTCATTTTTACGTAAGCGCCACTATATCCTAAAATAGCAATCCAACAGTTATAATATGTATTGCTGGACATAGACAATTAAAAAACAATGTAACCTTACATTGACATCATCTAAATTGGATAATTGGGTAAAAAGTTACGATAAAAAAACGAAAAAATGGAACTTTAAACGGCTTTTTCTCGAAATGGCCTTTTGGCGCTTACGTAATTTTGCCTTTCCAGTGACGATATATTTCTCTAAAAATAAACTACACACACATGAGATGAGAACTGGCCACAAAAGGAGAATGAGGATTCTTCGCGCAAGAACCACAGATACAGTCATGAGCAATATAATGTACCCACTTTAGGACTCTGTCGCAGTAACATATTTGACATTTAGTAAAACTTACAGTTCAATTTGTCAGAAAAGTTAATGTGACATGATACCAAAGTGTATACATATTAATGCTCGTGACCGTGCATGTAAATAAAAACGGCTTCTTAAAACGTGTTGTGCGTATGGGATACGCTACTTCGTTTCATGAGTCGTACGGACTTTTTGAAATGTCCGACTTTTTGTCAGAACTGAAATCTCAGAGTTGGCTCGGCCATTATAAATGGTGATACGGCTCACTACATATCACGTTGGTCTAACATATTGGTTTTTTCTCCGCGGACCCTTGACACTACCCGATGGCACCGCCGGTAATGTCAAGGGGAAACACTTCAATACAGCGTTCATCATCCCTGTTTCATAATCGCAATGAAACTTTCTGGGGTTCCATAGTGGTAATTGCGACCTAATTACATTGAATAGAATGTAATAACTTTCTTCTTTTCGGTTAGACATTAAAGCGTAAATTATTGGCCTCACATTTCAATAATACCCTTGACACTACCGGTGGTGCCATCGGGTAGTGTCAAGGGTCCGCGGGGTTTTTTTTGACGTGACTTATTGTAGATTTGCCACAGATGGCATTAACTACTTGGCCGGACAAATGGGGAGCGCTGAAGGCTCTCACCCGGTACAACGTTTAAGACAACAGGCCCGAGGGTGCCCAGTCGGGCGCGAATCTCGGCTCAGGGCGTCGTCTAAGAGGAAACATATTTGAAAGAATTAATCGACCCTAGTGGTCGATAGCGATAAGCGCTGATTGAGGGAAATCGTCGCCGCCGGCGGGGTCGGTATCGGGGTCCTTTTGGTCTAACAGATAGCTCGTTGAGGTATGGGTACTTGGTTGATCTTGAAATGTACCTCTGAAAAAAAGAACAATAATGGATATTCCTGTGGGATGTTCCCTACACTGTCACTGACTAAATAAAACACAGATTATTTGAAAACACATACCCCTAGCATTATCCTGTTTTTCACAGGGTCCGCTTACCTAACCTGAAGATTTGACAGGTCCTGTTTTTACAGAAGCGACTGCCTATCTGACCTACCAACCCGCGAAGGGAAAACCTGCTTAATACAGGTTAGGTCACACACCTCCGAAAATGCATTACTCGGGAATGTGGGTTTCCTCACGATGTTTTCCTTCACCGCTGAGCACGTACATACACTGATTACTTGAAAAAAACTGCATTTATTCGAACAGCGACATCTGTTGGCTTCCGGTTGGAACTAATATATTATGAAAAAAATCCTTACCAATATCTCAATTGGGAAATAGTTCAAATAGCCGTGTGCTTAAGTTATGTTTTCAAATCTCGAAATGCTAACCCTAAAACCCGTTGATGTGAAACATGACTATCCAGTTTATTGCATGAAATCTTACATTTTATGAAGGTTAGTGGTTAGAAGCAACACTTGGATCTTTTTTACACAATTTTCGGTTTTACACCTCTTAAGAATAAGGGACACTTTTCTGAGAATAAAGGATATATCAAGGTGGTTAAAAGGGTGAAATGGGTTCGGTTCAGATTACGTTTTACGATCATTTAAAATAAACAGCCTATACTCGTCCCGCTACTAGGTATATTCTGAAACGTGGGGTTTCGCGACTCAATAGTAACTCTGAGAGGGTTGATGAGGTCGTTCATTGACTTCGCATGTTGCGTGTCGATGCATCTACGCGCGTACCTGCGGGAGTGCAGATCTGCATCATCGTGCGGGTTTTTTACGCACTCATGCGCATAGGGGCGTTTTGTAGATCATTTTGTAGATCGGCGGCTCTCATTGAAAGCCGTTCCGAAATCACGCGCGGCACTGCGGGATTCGGTGTGCCATACCTTGCGTCTCGCCCCGCACCTATGTGCGAGGGTGCATGTTTCTCCGCTTGTATGCGCGTGATCCGCATGAACGCGCTTGGATGCATTTTCTGTGTGTTAGATTGTGCGTGTTTTCTATACAAACGGAGATACTTACAAGCAACGGAAGAACACGCATCCACGCGCTACGCCGCATCATGCGGGGCAGTGTGAGAATCGCCTTATATCCAAAAACAAAGATAAAAGATGCATATGTCTGTTATCCATGAAATTAGAAGGTTAAACGAACGAAAAACTGTACAGCGCCATCTATTTTGTTTTTGAAAAACGTAGCCTGGAACGTCCCTCATTGAATATTTCAAATGACAGATTGATCTGACTGGCTGACAGATCTCTATTTACTTCGACTGTTTTATCAAGTTGTATCAATTCAATCGACAATGGCAAGGGGCTTCGGGCTCCAAATGTCTCCGAAACTTCCTAATACAATAGGGTATTTAACTGGGTAAAAAGACAAATTATAAAATGCTAACCTAAAAATAGAAGCCAGTCTAACATAAAACAAAAATCGATCTCATTTTTCTTTTAGAATTATTTTCCAATTCTATTTATGAATTAAGTAGCAATCAGGGGGGTTAAAATGGCCACATCGAAGCAATTCATCTAAGAAAGCAATTTTGCTATTTGACATTTCTTTACATTGCACACTTACTTTTATGTTTACCCCAATGGGAAATATGTATCTCATATAAGTTCTTCTATAGTGTGAGTGGTGAAGTGTTCTGACCTACCTCAGCAACCCTTGTCTCAGGGTTATTATTGAGCAGCCAAAGACCCCTGACATGGCTCATTTACCTACCTACTTACATCAGTAAGCAGTACCCGAGACCGGCCTAACTTCCGAAGCACGGATCACCTTACTTTGTAATGTCCTATGCAAACTAGGGATCTAAAAGTGATTTTTGTGACATATCCCAATTGGGATTCAAATTCAAATTCAAAAATATCTTTATTCAGTAGGTAACATAGTTACACTTTGAATCGTCAATTTTTACATAACGAACGTCTCATCCGCCTAAAACTACTGCAGCTTCTCACAACCTGTATAGCCGGGGAAAAGAAGCTGCAAGAAAAACCTCGGCACAGGGCCCTAGACGTTCTTTAAAAAAATAAAAATTAACATCATCATCATCATCAATTTAAGAGCCACGCTCTTGTCGGAAAATCTCTTGTTGAAAAATTTACATAAAATATTGGTATAAAATTGAGTAATATAGCTGCCTAATATCAGTTCTCAGACAGTTAATCCCATGCATCTTCTAAATAATCACTAACCTTATAATAACCTTTTTTGTATACATTGCCCCTTAAAAGATTTAGTAATCTTATTTTTTTATAGATTCGAACCAGGGCTTAACCACTGGAATCCGATCCCTTTTTATGTTTTCTTGAGAAGAACGACGTGATATTTGCTTCTCTGTCCATGAAAAAAATCCGTAATAGCCCTGTTCGGAAAACGCTTAACTTGCATTGTAGTATCCCTGGTTTGAATCCCGGTTCGGGCTCTAAACCACTGAATTCAACTTTAGAAGTTTAAAGGTTAACGTCGTGTCTTATAGGGAAGTCAAGAAATTGGCCTTTGATAGACTGGTATGGAAAATGCTACACCGACAAGATCGTCGCTCTTAAATTCATGATGATGAAGTTTAAATATTTTCTTCATAATTATATTTTGCTTATTTTATTATTTATTATAAGCAAATCCCGACACTTTTTTGTTGGCACGATAGTTCAAAGTATTTATAAGCGTAACTTAGGTACTGGCAGAATATCGGTTTTGCTAAGAGTGGTATTTCTACTATCCTTCGCAACAACATGCTGAGTCAGTCCCATTTCCCTGGCAGTGTATTTTTGATTTGTATACTTATCTTTATCTTCTCTACTATTGTACTGCACTGTTTTGGGAATAAAGTTATTCTATTCTATTCTAAAAACACGTTTAGATCATAGATAAATATATATCAAGTGATAAATATGTATCAAATAGATATCGTGTGGTTTCCAGGATCCGTCTCGGCGCTCCCCATTTGTCCGGCCTGTTAGTTACTTCCATAATGCGGTAAAACTACAATAAGTACACCGACAGGACGGACACCGTAGACGTGGTAGACCCGGAAACGATGGCGCGATGATCTCGACGGTTATCGAAAAGACTGGATACAGCTCGCACAGATCCAGGATACTTGGAAAGATGTGGGGGAGGCCTTTGCTCAGCAGTGGGATCATACAAACTTCATTGTACAACTTGGCTAAGGACACGAGGATAGTGCTGAAGTTACTTTTATAGAATGAAATAGGTTCTGTCATAATATTTCCCTTCACAATAATGACATATTTTTTATATAAAGCACTAAATGAAATCCTAAATAACAATAAAAAATATATATGTATAAAACCATTTTCCTTGTTTTCGAAATAAAATGGCCGTCAAATATGCGTTTAAAGCGAGGGATTACCATTATTTTTATAAATATTTATTTTTTCTCACATCTCTCATTTTGATAGGTTGTGGTCCAAGTTATAAAAGAAAAAGGACTTTTAAAAAATACAACGGGTAAATGCGAGTCGCACTCGAAAGACGTTTGCAAACTAAAAGCTAAGCTAAGTTTGTTTAGCTTAGCTCGCATAGTCGACTAAGAGCTAAGTTTCTTTAGCTTTACACGACTATAGAAAACTACGTCTGCTATGCGCGCTAAACTAAACTAACTCAGCTTTAGCTCTTAATCTGCAAACTACTACAAAACTAATAAACCTACGCTCCTCCACTGCGAGCTGGCAATGGCAAATGGCTAAATGCAAATGTAGCATTAATCAGTAGAGTCCAAGACATTTCAACAGCAACAGTATCCTGAAGACGTTATGTGATAGGTGGGATTCCCCCCTTCTAAAAAGGTGGATAGAGCTTCACACCCTATAGTTTGTATTTATGATCGCCCGAATAATGTACTACTAACACTAGTTTATAAGTCGTTTGTAAATATTCTATGGACTTTGTCCGAAATAAACGATTTTTATTTATTTATTTATTTCGTTGGCATATTCGTAATATCTGCAGAAGTCTGTCACTTGTACCACCACCTAAAATAACTCCCGAGTTTATAAATATTATTACGTCGCATTCGGTTTGTCTCCGACATTTCTCAATCTGTCCACACGTCGCTGTCATGTAATGTGACCATTCATAATGTTTAACCGCGACATGGAATAAACACGAGAAGAAATTAATTGTAATTTATTTTTGCTGATGTTGATTAATTTATCTTTTTATTTTTCTAAGTAGCTGTATTATAATTATAATTTTAAATAATAAGTACTTATTTATTTATCTTAAGTGAAGTTTTCACTAACACAGTTGGCTCGACCATTATATAGACGGCGATGCGGCTCACCACCTATCATGTTGGTCTAACAGAAATCTCGGTAAGGTGTGGGTGGGTACTTAAGTTCATCTTGCAATGGATGTACCTCTCACTACCCCAATAGTAATATAATCGTAAGATTATGTTAAGTTATTTGTTAATATACTTTTCACCAAAGAAGGAGGGGTGTTCGGGGTGAGAATAAGTTATATGTATATGATTCGAATTACAGTGAAAAGGTTGACAACTCATGCTTCTCTCCAGAATTTGATTGGCATCAATCGACACGGTGGGATGGAACCATTCCGCCAAATCGCCCTCAAAGTGATTGCTGTAAGGGTTCGAATTCGTTGCCAATTGTAAATACTCACCTTTGTACGGTCGCTGCGAAGTGTAACTACCTATATTATATAATATGTTTGTATTAATATAGCTAATGAACAAGTTAGTTCAAAAACTAAAACCTGACTACAGAAAAATCGTGCTCTTAACAAGATGTTTATTAATGTACTTACAAGTAGACAACTTATTATCTCGTGATTTGTTAAACAAAAAAATCGTTATAAGGTTTATAAATATGAAATAAACGAATTATGAAATATTTCAACAAAACAATATAATAAGAATAATTTTGAATAAATCGTTTTTAAAAATTATTATTCCAAATTCAAATTCAAAATTTAGCTAGCGGTATAGACAAGCACTTACTCGTGTTTTGTTTGACTCGAATTTGAAATTGTTTATTATCCTTTGAAGCATTAATGTAAAAAAAAAACAAAAATATATTTTAGACTATAATGTATCACCACAAATATCAAATAATTGGTAAACAGAACGCTATTAATGCACTCCTTTGACAGACTCAAGCAAAATAGGTTGCTGCCAAATTGGATCTGCATGAGAGTGTCATTTGGGCTCTGAGTTCACTCTTGTAAGGTTCGGCTACCAGCTCCAGACAATTTTCTAACCGTGCCATAATACCGGCGCAGGATTCGTCGTACGCAGCTCTATCTTTGCTCGTAATTGCTTCTGCTAATTTCAAGGCCGCTTTCTGCATGTATTCTAGAAGATAGAAAAGAAGATATTTTACCTTATTCTGTCTGTTATTAATTACTTAATCTTATAATAATAAAATAAATATAAAGGACCCCAACAATTGTCTATTCTGACAACCCGCCGGAACCCTAACAATTTGTAGGTAGTAACTAGCTTACTAGTAGGTATGGTATGATGTGGTATGGTAGCGGCCTCCGTGGTCCAGTGGTTGAGTTCTGTGCTCATGATACGAAAGTCCCGGGTTCACATCCCGATAGGGACAAATCACAAAAATCACTTTGCGATCCCTAGTTTGGTTAGGACTAACATGCTGATCACCTGACTGTCCAAAAACTAACACGATCACGTTCAGAAGGCACGTTAAGCCGTTAGTCCCGGTTATTACTTACTGATGTAAGTACGTAGCCGTTACGTTACGTTACTTTAGCGGCTCAATAAGAACCCTGACAAGAGGGTTGATGGGGTTGGTAATCCACCTCACAACCCACACGATAGAAGAAGAAGAGAAGGTATGCTAACATACTAGTAGATATTAGTAGATATAACACAGAACCTCAATGGAGACTTAATTACAAAAATCGCTTTGTGATCCCTAGTTTGGTTAGGACATTGCAGACCGATCAACCAATGACCGAAAGTAAAAAGTAGTCTAACACCAGGGTTGACAATGTTTATCATAGGTCTCACAACCCACACGAGAGAAGAGAAGAAAATAACCAAAAGAAAAAATCCTTCAACTACCCACCTGGATCACAATGGAGATTTCTAGAACGTGCGCCTGAAAAAAGAATTTTATTTATTTTTTACATCACATAAATCACACTATGATCAACACGTAGTTAAAAGCATATCATTATTAAAACATACACACATACATACATAAACACGTCTATTTCCTACCGGAGTAAGCAGAGACTATGGAATTCCATTTTCTTCGATCCTGAAACACTTCTCTTGCTTCCTCCACATTCATCAATCGTTTCATACTCGCACGCCGGTTCAGAGTAGATCGTACTGAACCTTTTCTAAGGAGATCTCCAATTTAAAATATATTTTTTTTATATATTTATTTTTTATCATTAATTATTAATAATTCTCTAAAATATATATGTTACCGGCCAAACCCGATTTTAGGCCAAACTAGTTTTGCCTAGGCTAAACTAGTTCATCCTATGTGCGATCGGATAAACCGGTACAGACTAGGCCAAACTGGTCTGTCCTAAGGGTGATAGGAGGAACTAGTTTATCCTAGGAGGAACTAGTTGAGCCTAATAAAAATAAGTTCACTTCAGGATAAACTAGTCTGGCCTAGGAGAAACTGGTTGGGCCTTCTATGAATGGGTACACGTCAAGAAAGCTGTAGTTAGCTTAGCCTATTTTATGCTAACAGGGAATAATAAAATACCAGAAATACTAGTTATAAAATCAAGATGTATTTATCATTTGTAATTTGTAAATTAAGTACTTTACTACCTGACTTTACTACCGAACAATCAAAGCTTATTTTGCCATAAGTATGGCTCGACAATGAACACAACGCATTATACACTTTGTGTCTCGTTCGTAAAGACTACTTTAGCTTAAAACATAACTGTCATTCTAGTCCAGGTAAATACGGCGCCGACTTTAAACATTTCTGACTAGGAAATATTAGTATAGACTAGGCCAGACTAGTTTATCCTGAAGTGAACTTATTTTTATTAGGCTCAACTAGTTCCTCCTAGGATAAACTAGTTTCTCCTATCACCCTTAGGACAGACCAGTTTGGCCTAGTCTGTACCGGTTTATCCGATCGCACATAGGATGAACTAGTTTAGCCTAGGCAAAACTAGTTTGGCCTAAAATCGGGTTTGGCCGGTAACATATATATAGATAACCGAAACTGGCAGGCAGGAACTAATTCGAAATAATATAATGCATGTGTATCCGAAACCAGTAAATAAATATATTAATATATCCGAATCTGTATCCGAAACTTCCCTAGAACTTCTCTAGGTTAAACAATGGAAATATATGGATCACCATAATCAGTTACATTATCCTGCTATGGGGATTACACGAGGTAGTTTAATGGTCTTATTTCCATGAAAACTTATTTATAGAATATAATACCCACCTATTATTCAATTTATGGCATACCCGTTGACATCAATACCTACTAATATTATTATAAATGGTAAAGTAACTCGAGTGTGTCTGTTACCTTTTAAAACTTCACCATCATATTATATGGTACATACATACACATACATCACGCCTATTTCCCACCGGGGTAAGCAGAGACCATGGGATTCCATTTGTTTCGATCCTGACATACTTCTCTTGCTGTTATGGTTGGAAAAGGAAGGCCTAGGTGTACATACGGGGATCAGATCCAGGATGTTTTAAAGAAAGGCCAGGTTAAGGGTTCTCTAAGCCGGTGAGCCATGAAGTCTTTGATGACAGTAGAAGAAGCCAAAGTTAACCTACCTTAACGGGAAATAGACGCGATCTTATGCATCATCATCATCATGTCTCTAACATCATCATCATCATCAGCCGTACGACGCCCACAGCTGGGCATAGGCCTCCCCCAAGGATCTCCACGACGATCGGTCCTGCGCTGCCCGCATCCAGCGGCTTCCCGCGACCTTCACCAGATCGTCGGTCCACCTTGTAGAGTGGCCCACGCCTACCCACTGAGCGTCGTCCACGCGTGGTCGCCATTCTAGAACCTCTAACATTAATGTCTCTAACGTTAACCCATTTTTCACAGGGTCCGCTTACCCAGCCCAGTTCAGCGAAATTCCCACGCGAAGAATCAAATCGCTAGTTGAAAATACTGACACTGAATCAACTTACATGCTACTACAATGATGATGACTATGATGGACACTACAACCACAACGCCTCCAATCTAAAAAAAGCAAAAATAATTGGTTATATAAGTGGACGTGAACTTCAGGCAGTCGTTTCGATGTTCTGCCCAATTTTAGCGCCACCTACCGTGTTCGAAAGATGAAAAAAAAATACGTAAACGCGACAAATTTATAGTGTGTGTACGTAATGTAAGCGTGAAAAAATCTAAACCTATACATATTAGTTCAGTCAATAAAACCGGAGCTTTCTAACAACTA
Source organism: Pectinophora gossypiella (assembly GCF_024362695.1). Lineage (NCBI taxonomy): Eukaryota > Metazoa > Arthropoda > Insecta > Lepidoptera > Gelechiidae > Pectinophora > Pectinophora gossypiella. Next base: position 3,043,830 of record NC_065425.1, on the reverse strand, counting down.
ATTTTCCAGGGCCAGGTCCGATTTTTATGGTTTTTTTTCTTTTGTAAAGGTAGTTTTTTTATATACTTTATTTCAGAAAAATCAGAAACATTGTGAATGTTATATATGCCGTAATTTTCATATATATTATTTAAAATACCGTTAGGTTGTATTTTAATAAATAATGATGATTTTTCTTTTGTAGGGATAGTTTTTTATATCATTTAAAATCAGAAACAAAGATATTAGAAATATTATGTTAGAAGTGAAACCCTATCGTAATAGTAATATGTAAATTACATAGGTAAGTACTTACAATTACTTTTCTATCCACCATTTTTTTATCACTTGAAAATGTAATTTAAAAAATCTGGTTAGGTGTAGTTAATTATAAATGTAATGCAGGCAGTGTAACTCAAAGTCTGCGCTATCAATAATGCTTAAAAATATAAAATACAAAACAGGAAAATGCCAAGTAATAGGAAATTATAAAGGAAAATACTACTGTACAATATAACAATGATAGTCATTCTCATTCAACTGATATTGAGCAAACAGAGCCGTGGTAGCCCAGTTGCTAGAACGCTTGCCTCTCAATTTAACGTCGCAGGTTCGAATCCAGCACAGACCTAAACCTATTGTCGAATTTGTTCTGAATTCGTATCTGGATTATCACGTGCTCAGCGGTGAAGGAAAACATCGAGAAGAAACCCATATTCCTGGGAAATGCATTTTCGTAGGTATGCAACCTAACCTTTATTGGGCCCTTCGCTGGTTGGAAGGTCAAAAACCGGACCTGTCAAATCTTCAGGTTAGGTAAGCGGACCCTGTGAAAAACGGGATAATGCTAGGGGGATGATGAGTCATTGGCCTGATATTATACCAGTAATCGTAGGTGTCATGCAGAGACATGTGGGACGTGGCATAGCATATCATAGCCTATTATCACGTAATAAGGAATAATACTATCTACTAATAGTAACAACCACGTAAGCACCTTTTTAAAAATCACATTCTGATGTGTTTTTCTGATACCAACCTTGCTGGTGGTCGACGATTTCCCTCAATCAGCGCTTATCGCTATCGACCCACTAGGGTCGATTAATTCTTTCAAATATTCTTCCTCTCAGACGACGCCCTGAGCCGAGGTGTAGTGCTGCGCTTAAGTATGCGCTCAATGTAGTTTTGTTGAAGAAAAACACATATTTTTTTGACGTGACTTATTGTAGATTTGCCGCAAATGGCATTAACTACTTGGCCGAACAAATGGGGATCGCTGAGGGCTCTCACTCGGTATAAAATTTAAGAAAACAGGCCTGAGGGTGCTAGTTGGTGCTAGTTGGGCGCGAACCTCGGCTCAGGGCGTCGTCTGAGAGGAAAAGTATTTGAAAGAATTAATCGACTCTAGCGGGTCGATAGCGATATTGAGAGAAATCGTCAACTACGCCGGCGGGGTCGGTATCGGGGAGAAGTTTAAGTCTTTATCTTAAGCTGTATAAATATCAGTCCCAGCGGCAAGAGTACCAGCAGCTTCAACCGATAGCAATCCGATTTTTATCCACGAAGAAGACCTCGGCTCAGGGCGTAGAGACTCTTCATTGACTCCACTATTCCAGATCTACATGAAGGAAGGTCTAATATAAATAGATATTATATACTTACGTATATTGTACAGCTACAAAACGACGCACTGACGACGCGTCCAGAATAATGAGATCTCCAACTTGTGTAATATAAAAAACTTTCCCGAAACATTGTGTCGGGGGAACAAATTGTTCGCTATAAAATAATTTGCGGAACTTCTACTGTTGGTGGCCTTTTTTCTGGACTTTTTTTACATCTAGCTTTTATTGGCTTAGTGTTTACGTGTTAGTCAATTTCGGTATTTTTAATGGATTCTAATCTTCTTCTATCGTGTGGGTTGTGAGGTGGATTACCAACCCCAGCAACCCTGGTGTCAGGGTTATTATTGAGCCGCCATAGGCCCTTGACATGACTCATATAACGACTACGTACTTACATCAATAAGTAGTAACCGGGATTTCGAGCCTTCCGAAGCGCGGATCATCTTACTTTTGGACAATCAGATGATCGGCCTGTAATGTCCTAGCCCAACTGGGGATCACAAAGTGATTTTTGTGATTTGTCCCCACCGGGATTTTAACCCGGGACCTCCGGATCGTGAGCACAACGCTCAACCACTGAACCACGGAGGCCGTTGGATTCTAATATAGACCCATCTATAACACAAATTTACACAGAATACTTCATCACTCTTAATGCTTATTATTATTTAAATAATCATGTCAAAAATGTTAAGTAATTTTCTTAAAAAAAAGTCCACATTTTTCAGCGGCCAAAAGCCATTAGTCCCCACCTGGCGGTGATATATGCTCGTATGTGCGCTTACGCATATAACAACGTGTTTGGTAACGGCTGATTCATACAAAGCGTATTTTTAGAATTATTAACATGTCTGTAGTACAGAAACAACATTACCATTTTTCCGCGTTTGAATCCCGATTACTCCCCGGACACTTCATACAAACAACTTCCTTTTACATAGACACGACACATTGACATTATCTTATTCGCGCATCTATATGTGTATGTGTTTGTGTGTGTGTGTGTGTGTGTGTGTGTGTGTGTGTTTGTGTGACGTCAGACGCCACACGATTCAAGTCTAAACTATGTTCGAGAGGGGGTGAGGTAAACCTAGCTCAGAAGCTGGTGGGGAGCGACAAGTTTGCGTTTTAGTACTTGCCGGCTTCTTGGTGGCTCAATAATAACTATTAATAACACTCATTCCAGAGTTGATGAGGTGGGGAATCTCCCTCGCAACCCACGCGATAGAAGAAGACCATCCTTACTTATTAGTCCTTTACGTTCATCATTCAGTATGATCGTCTTTTACGGCATTTATTTTTTATTTTCGCAGCGCGCTACTCTTTACATCAATGTTTTATAATAAAAAAATTGAATTTTAATATTTTGGTCAACTTCTACGCCGGTACCGGACTTGCACCCAAACTCACGCCTATTCCCACCGGGGTAAGCAGAGACTATGGAATTCCATTTGCTTCGATCCTGACACACTTCTTTTGCTTCCTCCACATTCATCAATCGTTTCATACACGCACGCCAGTTCAGAGTAGATCCTTTAAATTATTACTTATTTATAATTTATCTTAAGTTTAGTTTTCACTAACACAGTTGACTCGACCATTATAGAGGGCGATACGACTCGCCTAATCTAACCTATCACGTTGGTCTAACAGAAAGCTCGGTGAGTAGTTGAGGTCATCTGAATGCGATGGATGTACTTCTGACTACCCCAATTGGGCTATAGTCGTGCTCTTATGGTATGGTCTACGTAAAGCCTTCTACGTACACCGTACCACTCACGGTAAAGGCTTTATGTTGAAATAGATTTTTCTTAAGCATAAAAGCTTGCGAAAGCTCTTAAAAATCTCATAAACAGTTTAGTTTCAAACTATTACGGTTTAGGGTTTAAAATTATTTGGTAAGTCATAAAGTAAATATAAGAAAGCGTCATTAAGTTATTTTATAGTGTATATTCACATAAAACCGTAGCTGGGTGCTATCATATCGGTTGTAAATATGGTCATTCTTTAGAGAACATAAAACAAGATTTCATGCGTTTACGGACCTTAGGTATTTATAGAACGGTATGAAAATAAATTCTTAAAAAACCTATAATATTCACACTTGTAATCTCCCCATGGGGTGGACAGAGCCGAAAGTAATACAAAAGCATAGAATAAGGAATAATAGTACGGCAACTCTCCGCTCCCCACCAGCGTGTGAGCTAGGTTTACCTCACATAGTTTAGACTTGATCGTAAGGTATCTGACGTCACACACACAGATGCGCGTGTACGATAATGTCAATGTGTAGTGTCTGTGTAAAACGAGGTTGTTTTTATGAAGTATCCGGGGTGTGACGAAAGTAAGTCTTGATATGAAGTCCTAAAATTCATGTTTGAATCTTAACCCCTTAGGGCCGAGATTTCCAGACACAATAATTAAACAATGGAGTTTGGATTTTAAAAGGACATTCGGTTTTACAATTTTGAAACATTATCATATTCTCAGCGGTGAAGTTTGTTTCTGTATAAAACATAATTATTATTAAGTAAGTAAGCACTTTTTTCTTATGTAAGTGACTGTAAGTCTTTCTTTAAACCTATATCTCATCGTAAGCGGGAAAAAATGTAAGTCTTTGCTTATTTCATACGCTGTTTGGATCAATCTGTATAATCTATTACTTACACACTTTCTATAAAGCTCTCCCAGTGTCAATATGTGTCGTAGATTGAACTCTATTACTGTGCAGCGGCTTAGATAATGAAATAGGCTGTTCCTTTGTTGGAGCTGGCTCCCTTTAAACATGGTTATCTGACAATAAATTGACTGGCTACTCATACCTATACAGGGTGTTAGTGACATCGTAAGGAACACTGAGGGGGATGATTCAGACCATGACTCTGTGTTAATATCAAGTAGAATTTTCTGTCGCAAAATTCAGGTTTTTTGAAATCATTTTAAATTCTATACTTTTACTGTTCAACTTGCATACTTTTTGTTAGTAATTTATACACTGGCCGGTAATGTAATTAAATTCTATGTCAATCTGTCTTCATCATCATCATTAACATCATCAGCCCATTAAAGTCCCCACTGCTGGGGCACGAGCCTTCCCTATGGATGGATAGGAAGATCGGGCCTTAAACCACCACGCGGGCCCAGTGCGGATTGATGATTATTAACGACTGCTAATGCAGCCGGGACCAACGGCTTAACGTGCCTTCCGAAGCACGGAGGAGCTCGAGATGAAAACTTTTTTTTTGTGGTCACCCATCCTATGACCGGCCTTTGCGAAAGTTGCTTAACTTCAACAATCGCAGACCGAGCGCGTTTACCGCTGCGCCACCGAGCTCCTCGCTGCGCCACCGAGCTCCTCAATCTGTCTTAGATAATCTTTATTCGTAGTAAGTAGATAATAAAAGAATATAGGCGGACATGCGACTTTTATTAAATAGAATATAAGTAGTCAAATATTTACCAATTTATAATATTAACGATGAAAAATTCCACTTAATATTAACTCAGAATAATGAGCTAAATCATCCCCTCAGTATTCGTCACCAAGTAACTTACTACCCTTACAAGTATTTTACTTATATTATATTTTACTTATTATAGATTTGCTGGAAACTGCATTAACTACTTGACCGGACAAATGGGGAGTGTTGAAGGCTCTCACCCGGTTAGGGATCCGAAGAAAATCTGCAATAAGTACATAATAATATATTTCGCTTTGTTGTTTTTGGTTAGAGAAAATCAAATAAGTATTGCGTTTAACTTTTAAAGTTATTGCAATTAAAAACCGAGAGAAACTCAATTATAATTTACTTTGATATTAATTTACAAAGCCGTACTAAACAGGGAATTTGATTAAATGGGGAGGTACTTTAAATGGAGTTCAATGAACTAATAAACGCTTCTCACAATAGCAAGTACGTCAGAAGCATTATCGAAAGTACGTAATGCAGGACCGCCGTGATCTAGTGGTTAGAGCGTTAGGCTTACGATCTGGATGTCTGGGTTCGATACCCGATGGGGACATTATATGGGAAAGGACCGAATTACGCAATTTCAGTTCTCGCCTCGATTGAAATATTTAAGCCATTCTCAAGTTTTCCTAAATGACACGTTACACTTATGAGTTGTTAATTTATCTTTAGTTTACACTAACACAGTTGAATTACCACCTATGACGTTGATCTAACAGAAAGCTCAGTAAGGTGTGGGTACTTAGTTGATCTTGCAATGGATGTGGGTGCCTCTGACTACCCCAATAGGGATATGTCGTGAGCTTATATGTATATTAAAGGTATTCAATCATACCCATATGGATGCGAGACATGATCGATGTCTCGCACAAATGCTTAAAAAAATAAATATCGAAAGAAATTTTACAAGTAAAGAAAGATAAAAGAAAACATTATCGGAATATACTGCAGTAGACAGGATGCGCGTTAATGGCTTACAAATTCAAACTGTTTTCGCGAACCATATCCACACGCGCGGCGAATCTTGCACCTAGATATTTGTTTTTAAAACTAAAAAAAAAATGTCAGAACATAAACAGAAAACATTTATTTGTGGACAAGGGTACATGCCTGTGAATAGTACTGACAGTTACCGCTGCCCTCTGTCAGGTTCCAGGTTACAGTCCCTGTGACTTGCCCTTTCCGTCCTGCATTGCCGAACCGATGGCTCCTATCTACCCCTCTGCAACCGTTGAGGTCTTCACCTGTATCCCTGGGCAAGGGAAAGGGTCAGTTCTACATTATACCCCGTAGGACTGGGTCCCTATCCGAACTCAGCCACCATCTCACTCCGGCCTACTGAAGCAAGAGGCGCCCACCCCCGCGGCAAGGACGCGCCGAATAGGATTTGCTCCAGTGGAGAGCAGAGAAGATAACTCTGTTGAGAGAATTGAGAAGACGGCTCCCATCTCCGTCTCTGCAACTGTTGAGGCAAAGGTTACGGGGACGTTATGCCTCGTGGGTCTGGAAAAAAGAAATACGAGCGGTGTTCGCCGCGTGTCTGAACGCACCGTTTGCGTTTCAACAAAATTGTAAACAACAAATAATTTCTTCGAACATAAAAGCGCTCTGTCGTTTTTATAGCGAACTAAATCTTTTTTATTATTTCTGGCTGGACATACCAATCTTCCGATGCAGTAATTTCATAGCGCACCGTGATGTATTGGCGGGGTTTTATGGTACCGTACCAAATCAAAGACAATAAAAATTAAAGTGCTTATCGAGATGGATTGTTACTATTGTAAAGTAAGTCTGGCAGCCACTTTACGTGTTCTTATCGTTTCATTCCGGTATCGGCCTCCGTGGTCCAGTGGTTGAGCATTGTGCTTACGATCCGGAGGTCCCAGATTGGAATCCCGGTGGGGACAAATCACAAAAATCACTTTGTGATCTCTATCTTGCTTAGGACATTACAGGCTGATCACCTGATTGTCCAAAAAGTAAGATGATCTGTGCTTCGGAAAGCACGTTAAGCCGTTGGTCCCGGTTATTACTTACTGATGTAAGTACGTAGTCGTAACATGAGTCATGTCAGGGGCTTATGGCGGCTCAATAATAACCCTGACACCAGGGTTGATGAGGTTGGTATTCCACCTCACAACCCACACGATAGAAGAAGAAGTTTCGTCCCGTATTTTGCCACTCAAACAGCATTCTCGGCAGCATCCATATAAGCTCTTCCCGCGTACAGGGGTGGGTTGTGAGATAAACCCTGTTGTCAAGGTTATCATTACGTCGCCAAAGGCCCCTGATATGGCTCATATAACGACTACATTACTTAACATAACACAGCATCACGCCTGTATCTTGAAGGGGTAGACAGTGGTGTATAGTTTATACACCCACTCCTCGCCATGCAATATGGGCGAGGCTATTGACTACTGTACACTGTACAGTCATGAGCAATATAATGTACCCACTTTAGGACTCTGTCGCACTAACATATTTAACATTTAGTGAGACTTACAGTTCAATTTATCAAAAAAGTTAATGTGACATGGTACCAAAGTGTATACATATTAATGCTCGTCACCGTACTAGTCGGGATCAACTGAACGTACCCTCCAAAGCACAGATCGCCTTACTTTCGAACGATCAGATGATCAGCTCATCAGCCTATAATGTCCTTACCGAACTAGGGATGACAAAGCGATATATGTGATATGTCCCCACCGGGAATCAAACCCGGGACCCCTTTAGGCCGCTTATTTAAAGTGCATGATATTTTACAATCAGTATAGGGTGATCTTATGTAGCGGTCAAAGGTACGAACCAAACTTCCATGAAAACGTTTTACGGAAATTACTAAACACAGGGTGTTCATGTTTACCAAAGAAGAGACGGATGAAGTGTGTGGGGAGAGACATTGTACTCGTAGACAGACGAAATTAACATCAGAATATATCTAAACAGTTGAAATGTTCGATGTATAAAGCCATCATCATCTCCATAGCGTTATCCCGTTTCTCACAGGGTCCGCTTACCTAACCTGAACATTTGACAGGTCCGATTTTTTACAGAAGCGACTGCCTGTCTGACCTTCCAACCCGCGAAGGGAAAACCAGCCTAATACGAATTAGGTCACATACTTCCGAAACGAATTTCTCTGGAATGCGGGTTTCTTCACGATGTTTTCCTTCATCGCTGATCACGTGATCTTCTTCTTCTATCGTTTGGGTTGTGAGGTGGATGACCAACCTCATCAACCCTGGTGTCAGGGTTATTATTGAGCCGCCAAACGCCCCTGACGTGACTCCAGTGACGTACTTATATCAGTAAGTAGTAACCGGGACCAACGGTTTAACGTCACGTCTTCTTCTTATCGTGTGGGTTAGAATACCAACCTCATAAACCCTGGTGTCAGGGTTATTATTGAGCCGCCAAAGGCCCCTAACATGGCTCATATAACGATTACTCACTTACATTAGTAAATAGTAATCGGGACCAACGGCTTAACGCGCCTTCCGAAACACGGATCATCTTACTTTCGGACAATCAGGCCTGTATTGTCCTAACCAAACTAGGGATCACAAAGTGATTTTACGTCACGTCTCGTCACGTGATAATAATTTATATACTTAATTCAAACATGGAATCGAAAACAAATTCGAAAATCATTGGTTGATCGTGTTGAGATTCGAACCTGCAACCTCACAGTTATAGTCAATCGTTCCTCCAACTTAGCTCTCAGTGAATTAACGAATGTATTTTTCGTTATTTTCTAGAACGTCCTGTGTGCTAACAAAAATCCAATAGAGCGAATAAGTGCTGGTTCCTTCACAGTACAGTATCGCCCTTCCTTATTGCACGTTATTATATTTGTCCAGGCTTCTGGGGATGCTTCGAATATAATTTCTGTCTTATAATTTTTATATGGGACATAAATGTTGTAGTAGGCTGAGCTTTAGGCCATCTACGGGGTCCACAGGTGGTGGATAGTGGAATGGCCATCAGATATGATGGTTGGCTGCGAATATCAAAATAAGCGGTCCCCGACCAAACAGCGACAGGATTAGCAGAACGTAGCGGGTAACTCACTAGGACGGACTAACCTATAAAATGCTACTTAGGTTCTATGACGATCTTGTGACGTAGCGAATAGGCGTCGCTACTTCAAAAACGCACCCCTGATGCCGGGCGGCAGCGGTATCAGTACTGGTTGGAGGCCAAGGAAATGGACTGGTAGGGTTCTAGCTAGAACATCACCGATTGAGAAATTGGTCGGTGTGCTGCGAACGGAAGGCGATTAGGGCAACCACCGTTCTACACGCCCTATCTATTGAGTAATGAAGGCGATTACTCCACCGACAAGAGCGCCTCTCTTAAATAAAGAGAGAGAGAGAGAGAGAGAGAGAAATGTTCATACTACGTACAGAAGAGTAACTCTGCGCCCCGCACTAATTCGTACCGGACGCCGACCTAACACCCGCTGGGTCTCGCTTCAGTCTTAAATAGTTGTGAGCCGCTAAGGAGTAAGAGGGAGCGCGCGGATAGTCTGTCTCGTTCGCACTTGCCGTTACCGATGTATACGCAGATAGATAAATAAATACTTAATTGAACACAATGAACACAAGATACAGAAATAAGGACAACAGATACAGAAAGGCACAACAGGGTCCACATAACCCCAGCGTCGTGGTTCACGCCGCGACTTGTGCTGAATGAGGCCCTTTTATCTCCACCTTATGATCATTCTAATGAACATCCTCTATGGTTTTTGTAATTGTTTTGGGAACATTTTTAAGTAATATTATTGTCTTGTCTATGTGTGCGACGTCTTTTTATAATAATCGATTTATATTCTATTCATGCAGCAATTTCTTCCAGGCAACCAGAAAGGCAGGCAGGAAGTATTATTATTATGTATGTCGTTTCCTATCTCGGGCTCATAGATTCCCGGACTTTTGGAAGGCGTGCGTGAGGCCGAAGCCGAAATGTTGTGTGATACCAACCGGCGATTATCCCTGTATGCACTATGGCAGTGCACCCAAAGACAATCCCCGGTTCGTGTAGGACCATTGCAGATTATGGGAACAAAGGGAACTGGGCTATTGGGTTAGGGGTTAGTGGATCTGGATACTAGGGCTATGGGGGACTTTGGCGGCAAGGATGTTTTTCGGGGTACCGAACTGAGCATAGTACCCCGCTAGCCACAAGTTGGTAGTGTGACAAAGGATCGACGATCCGACAGTGTTGTGTTGGAAGTTGTATATATGCGTCTTGTTGTGTAAACTTCGATATCGCGTTTCACGACCGCTTGAAGACTGCATTATTTAATGTCGCGCCATCTGTTGCATGTGAGCGGAACTAGGTGGCCAACTAGTTGGGTCCTCAACAGGGACTATTATTATTTTGGATTTGGACAAACTTGAGCATGCCCACAGTAACGCTGAATGATTTCACCTCTCACGGTTCTGAAGGTCATATTTCCGCGGATCAGCACAATAAGGAAACCGGAAAACTATTGCGTGCTATTTTCTTCTAACACCCGTAATATCTGATTGCTATTTGGATTATTTTTAAATAAGTACCTAAACAAGTCTTTGAATTAAAAGATTTTGTAAGTCTTTTGCTACATGTTAAGTAAGTACATTGTTGCATATTTTATAGACTTTATGAGTTTAAATTCATGTTTGGATAATAGACAATAATTGATATCACGTGGTTCCCAGGATTTTTTTTTCTTTTATTTTTTTTGACGTGACTTATTGTATTTGCCGCAGATGGCATTAACTACTTGGCCGGACAAATGGGGAGCGCTCAAGGCTCTCACCCGGTAATGGTTAATTAAATATAGACTCGGCCTCTATTATATGGGACTTAAACATAGTCAGACAAGGTACTACGGGGCGGAAGGCAAGAGGGAAACAACTGTTAAGTAACGTGGAGAATTCTACACCGACAAGAGCCTGCTCATTTGGGGATATTGGCGTGATACTATTTTATATTTTATAATGAGCTCGATGGCGCAACGGTAAACGCGCTCGGTCTGCGATTGTTGAAGTTAAGCAACTTTCACAAAGGCCGGTCATAGGATGGGTGACCCCAAAATAAAATTTTTAACAAAAAAAAACCGACTTCAAACGCAAAACTAAAAAGCAATAAATAAATTTACTTCGCACAAAGTAATTAGTACGTATTTTCAATTAGTTAATTATTTTATAAATCTGAAGCCGGTGCCAAGGAAATGCTACAACGAAGTACCGATTCATATATTTTTCAATACTGATTGTTTTGTAATTTTTTGTTTGACATTGTTTTGTAATTGCTTTGATATAGGTATTAAACAATATTGTGTGTACATAGTAATTTGATATTGTAGTAGGGTTGTTGTAGCATTTACTTGGCACCGACTTCAGAATTATAAAATAATTAACTAATTGAAAATACGTACTAATTACTTTGTGCGAAGTAAATTTATTTATTGCTTTTTAGTTTTGCGTTTGAAGTCGGTTTTTTTTTGTTAAAAATTTTATTTTATTTTACGATTTTAAGTGATGGTTAGACCGAGCAAGGATGCAGACAGACAGATTTTCTGATTTATATTCATATATAATAATATAATACCGGGTGTTAGTGACATCGTAACGAATACTGAAAGGGATGATTCAGACCATGATTCTGAGTTAATATCTAGTGGAATTTTCCGTCGCAAAATTCATGAAATTTTGAGTTTTGTTTTTAATTATTTTCAATTCCATATTGTGCTTTTAGCTGCATAGAACCCAAATTTCAATAAAAAAAACAATAATGACAAATTATCGAAAATTTTCGATGTAATGGAGACAACAGCTGCTCGAACGGGTCAACGGCCACACGCACCGCGCCGCGCGCCCCGCTCCGCACGCCCCGCTCCGCGCGCCCCGCGCCGCACGCCGGCGGCGCGGCGGCGGCGCGGCCTACAAAGTAGGCACTACGAACCGATCCTATTTCTTTCTCTGTCTATCGTAAATTATAAATTTATTTTATTCTTATTCTTAAATGGACGGATAATCAACAGGCATAAAATTTATGGAATACACGTCAATTTTAAGCAGAAATCTAAAACAACCGACAGAATTAAGTTACCAGCGAGATACCTTTTTGATTCGACCGGGTTATTCATTCATTTACTCATAGGAATCAGGGCCATTATCTACCTAAAACAGTTGAAACAGTAAATAATTGTATTCTTTGTTGTCATTAGAATAACTAACAACCAACTAACACAACCACCACAGATTAGGTAATTAGTTACCTACTATGTCAACCATCCACCAACTTAGTATGTAAGTACCTACGCAAAACCTCGCTACACAAAAATCGAAAATAAATAAATCTTTTAGATCAATACCCATTATTGTTACAAAGCAAGACCTATCGGTACTATCGCTAGTATCGATCTAAATGTACTATCACTACTTTCGATAGTTTAGACAATTTTCAAGTTCAACAATTGATAATCTACCTATCGATAGTTCGGCAACTCCGCCGCGTAGGCAATGTCGGCATGTTCAAAGAAAAAAATTGTCCGAGTGGAGTGATCTTATTTTTCTTGTTACATGTTGGTACCGTACCGAGGTACTAAGTACTAAGTTATTCGTAGTTTTAAATCTCATTGTTAAATCATCAGTAAAGAACTAATTAAACCTATCCTGTTCTGTGTACAATATTCATGTAACGGCTACGTGCTTACATAAGTACCTAGTAGACGGGAGCAACGACTTAACGTACCTTCCGAAGCACGGATCATTTTACTTTCGGACAATTAGGTGATCAGCCTGTAACGTCCCAACCAAAGGCCTTATAAACAGATTTTTGTGATATGTCCCCACCGGAATACGAACCCGGACCCTCCGCATCCCATCGCTCAACCACTGGACCACATAGGCCAAGAAGGTTCTAAGACATAATTAAAGGATCCTGGGACGCAAGACCTCCGAGTTAGGGCTTGTTTGATCTGTCTTGATGGATACTCGGACGTGAATAGCCTCACGGATCAAGGGCAACGCGCGCCAATAAAGTAGGCATTACGAACAGATACTAGGTATTTCTTTGAGTTGATAGGTATCAAGTGAAGTTTCCTGTCGCCAAATTCATAAAAATAATAGATTTTTTTCAGTCCCATATTGTGTTTTAAGCTCCATAGAACGCACATTTAAAATAAACAAATAAAAATTACTAATTATTAAATTTTATCAATGTCATCAATAATAATAATAACGTATCTACAACTTCAGCTATGCGCAGGTGAATAGCCGGCGCACGGGTCAAGGGCAACGCTCGCCAATAAAGTAGGCATACGAACAGATACTATTTCTTTCTCTGTCACTTGCACCATAAACATACTTCTCTCTCTCTCTCTCTAGTCGTCGGCTCGACGCGGCCGCGGCCGGTGCGTCGTCGGCGCCCTTAGTCGGCGCCTTTGATGCTTTGCGCTAACGCCGCCGCCGCGCGCTTCCGCTCAGTCGAATACTAAGCTTGACCCGAATCGCGTGATGTTTTTCGAGGATATTTTTTTCGTGTTTGTGAGTGTTTGTTTCATTCTGTAAATGAGTAGTGTCGACTATGATGATAGATCATAGACCATTTACTGCGCAAAAGTATGGAAGATTGTTGATGTTTATTAAAGAGCAAGGTGTTGTGTTTGTGAGTGCGTGTGATACCTACCTACCGCGGAGGAAACGCGATGTTGCATACCTACGTGACGTGACATGTTCTAGGGTACCTACCTAGGTACTTCATCCGAAGGAATAACAATTAAGGTAAGGCAAGAGTAGGGTTTTTATTGTTAATAAGTTAGGAACGTTTTAATAACTGGTAGGTAGGTACCGTGCGTGAAAAATCGTGGCAGTAGGTGTTCTACTTCAACAAACAACATTTTTAAACGTTGAACCACTACTAAGCATCTAAATACAAGAGAATGAAAACTCCTACCTAGATATCAACATCGTATCTCACACGCGTAACGTAGCCGCGCGTAAGTTTAGCGTCTGTGTGGCGCGTTGTTCGACTTACATTGCGGCACAGTAAAAATTGAAAATCTTAATTAAACATTTGCGACAAGAAAATCACCCACCATCGTTTTTAGTACAATAAAATAGGCGTTCCATTTTTTTTTTCGTTACGATGTCACTAACACCCTGTATATTATTAGTAGTGATCACAATTATTATTGATGAACATGTTTACACACACACACACTCACACACGCGCTAACGCACACGAGCACACGCGCACGTACACACGCACACACACAGACACACGCACACACACACACACACACACACACACACACACACACACACACGCGCGCGCGCACACACACGCACACACACACACACACACATGTGGTCAATTGGGTCAGTGGAAGCTGCTATCATACACACTCACGCATACATATAGATACAGTAGATTTCGCGTGGTTCGCGCCCTGTTTCGAAACTGTCCCTCTTCGTATGGCGGCCATCTTGTTTTTCCGCCACTTTATTCTTTTTCACCGGCGACAGAATTTGACCAAGATTAAAATGGGTGTCGTGGAAACAAACAAAATCCAGGTGCAATAGGTTTGCCAGGCCGTAGGATGTCTCCCTGATTGGGAGCAGTTTTCAAAGATGACGTTCCGATCACACGCCTATACATCATTTTTACCCCCAAGACATTTTCTGGAAAAACAAAATTTTGTATGGCGGCCATCTTGTTTTTTCGCCATTTTGTATTTTTTTCACCGGCCATTAAATTCGACCAAGATTTAAATAGGTTTCGTGAAAGAAAAATTGGTTCAGGTGTGATAGTTTCGCCAGGCCGTAGGGTGTCACCCTGATGCGGAGCAGTTTTCGAAAATCGGGAAGTACCTATTTCCATACTTAACATGACGATCCGACCACAACCCCGATATATATTTTATATCCCGAGACATTTTCTGAAAAAACAAAATTGTGTATGGCGGCCATCTTGTTTTTCCGCCATTTTGTTTTTTTTTACGCGCTATGGAATTTGACCAAGATTTAAATAAGTGCTCTGAAAGAAATATTGGTTCACGTGCGATAGTTTTGCCAGGCCGTAGAGTATCTCTCTGATGCGGAGCAGTTTTTGGTGATCAGAAAGTATTTCCGTACTCTACATGACGTTTTGAGTAAGCGCCCCATACATTAGTTTTACCCAAACGGGCTTCTTCCAAAATCGACAAAATTTTGTATGGCGGCCATCTTTTTTTTCCGCCATTTTGTTTTTTTGCACCGGCGATTGGATTTGATCAAGATTTAAATACGTTTCGTGAAAGAAAAATTGCTCCAGGTTGTATAGTTTTGCCAGGCCATAGGGTATCTCCCTGATGCTGACCAGTTTTCGAAGGCCGGGAAGTTTTCCCGAAGCCTAAAGATCGATCCGATCAATATGACTTTACAAACGCACTAGTCGCTCCTACGATTTTTAAAAATTCCCCTCGATTTCTCTGGTCTTCCATCATCAGATCCTGACTTCCTTGACATGGGACCCCCTTGGGTATATCTCCTTTCAAACAAAAAAAGAATTATCAAAATCGGTTCATATACGACGAAGATATGCCCGAACAAACATAAAAAAAAAATATATATATATACGGTCGAATTGAGAACCTCCTCCTTTTTTGAAGTCGGTAAAAAGAAAAAGTTTTCATCTCGAGCTCCTCCGTGCTTCGGAAGGCACGTTAAGCCGTTGGTCCCGGCTGCATTAGCAGTCGTTAATAACCATCAATCCGCACTGGGCCCGCGTGATGTTTTAAGGCCCGATCTCCCTATCCATCCATAGGGAAGGCCCGTGCCCCAGCAGTGGGGACGTTAATGGGCTGATGATGATGATGATGACTATTTTATATTAATGATATCTTGCAACTTGCGATTGTGAGAAGCTGCAGTAGTTTTCGGTGGATGAGACGTTCGACAAAAAATGACAGTAAATATTAAAAGTGTACCTCAACAAATTTATTCATAATAATAACGTTGAATAAATGTTTCTGAGTTCTGATAATGAATGAAGATTATTTTTGAATTTGAGTTTGATATCGGACTTCAATAGCGAGTGTGCAAAAGGTCTTATTATGGTGACTCATAAGTTCATAAGTCTCCACCCCCATAGAAAGAGTCAATTCTCCTGTAATTCACAATTTAGAATAGCTGCCAAATCCACAGCACTACTAACAAAGATTCACCGGAGTGTTGGAGTGATCGTAAAATAAATTTATCGTTTCTACACAACGGTTTTTAACGGTCCATACGATTTATAGAGATGTTTGTTATTTAGGGCTTTCTGACGGGAACGAAATTATCTATAATAATAATAACATAAAATCAGTATTATATTCCCAATTGAATGAATATTTTCAACAACAATGATATTAAAATTGACAAATTATGTTTATAATGTGATTAATTATTAGGTACTTACTTAATTCCTTGATGCTTAGTACTGACATTATTTGTAATATTGTACGTCCGACATGGACATGCTGTTGAGACAATTTCATAATTTGTTGGTTTTCCCCGAAGGGTAAGGCAAAGGGAACTATGCCCATACAGCCATGTCTGACGTATTTTTTTTTTCTTGATGATTAATGAAATGATGAAAGGTGATGATGATGAAACCTAAGCCCCCACCCTCGGAGTAGACTCCTACTCCGAACCCCAAACGAATTAACTCAAAAGTCCGCATAAACTTTTGAGTTATGAAGCGGCTTCCCGGCACGAAGCGAAAATAGGCAGATACACTTTGTTTATTGAATACTCCAATATAATAACACTCGCGAATGTCTTCCGACTAACTTAATGCGATCATTAACCACAAAACACCACTTCGTATTAATTATTTAGATTACTCAATGAAGAAAGCAACTGTCCCGTTCCCGTTTCCCGCCGAAAAGCCACAATTTCATAATGTTTGACACCTGCATGTATGTACCTACACAGCTTCTCAATAAATGTTTCTTGTTTAATTAGGCTAGTCAGAGGCATGTCTACGACCGAGCTTTTTGTTAGACCAACGTGATAAGTGAGCCGTATCGCCATCTATAATGGTCGATCCGACGCGACGTGTTAGTAAAACTGCACAAAAAGAAAAATTAAGAAGAAAAAAGATAAATAAATAAAAGATAAAAAAAATAAATAAAAAAATAATAATAAAAGAAAAAAAAATAATAATAATAAATAAAAAAAAATAATAGAATAAAAATAATAATAATAGATATTAATAATAGATAATAGATTTAAGATAAATTAGTAACTTTTTGGTTGGCCTCACTGTTATTAACGGCCTCCTAGTAACTAGCTTACTAGTAGGTATGCTAACTATGTATGTATGGTATGATGTGGTATAGCAGCGGCCTCCGTGATCCAGTGGTTGAGCGTTGGGCTCACGATCCGAAGGTCCCGGGTTCGAATCCAGGTGGGGACATATCACAAAAATCACTTTGTTGATCCCTAGTTTGGTTAGGACATAACAGGCTGATCACCTGATTGTCCAAAAATAAGATGATCCGTGCTTCGGAAGGTACGTTAAGTCGTTGGTCCCGGTTACTACTTACTGATGCCTTTGGCGGCTCAATAATAACTCTGACACCAGGGTTGATGAGGTTGGTAATTCACCTCACAACCCACACGATAGAAGAAGAAGTAGGTAACTTTTTGGTAAGTCCGGAACCGGGGTTCAGAAGCAAGAGTGTTTTATTGCTATTACAAAATATATTGAGGTTTGTAACAAAATATGTTCTACTGATAATAAAAAGTAAAGATCGAAATTTAATATAATATGTGTGACGTCTTGTCAACATCTTTTATTCAGGAAGTTATTTTAATTTCGGGACGTTACTTTGCAGATGTCGCGAAAGAACGACTGTCATCTATTTCCTGGTAAAATAATGTTACATAATAGTTACATAAGGTTAAATATAATTACTAAGGTTTTTTTTCTAATTTTCAGATCCGTACTTTTGCGACGGTAAGTTTACGTTACGATGTCACTAACTTTACCGGGTGAGAGCCTTCAGCTCCCATTTGTCCGGCCAAATAGTTAATGCCATCTGCGGCAAATCTACAATAAGTAGCGTCAAAACAAAAAGATCAGTTTGGCGGTGCAGAGAGGCAACGTGGCCAGTATTCTGAGGACTTTGCCTCGATGTGGTGAGCTGGAGGACATTTTTTATTTATAGCTTTTTTATATTTTTTTTGTTTTTAATAATATGTGTTGTTACAATTGTAGTTGAATGGAATATACTTGTTTATGTATTTTTATTTACTTAATAAATATTTTTTACTTAAAAAAGATGTCACTAACAATCTTATTTATTTATTTATTTATTTATTTGTACACAATGAAACAGACACAAGAAACATACAAAGAAAACAGATAGTACAGGCAAGCTTATCTCTAAACAAAGAGATTTCTTCCAGCTGACCTACGTGACAAGAGAGACTTTCAACGTATAATATTATATAGATAGACATACATACGCGTACAAATTATTTAGAAATTACTTATATACTAATATAAGACTCAATATTAACCTAAACCTACAAACCACATTTAAATAAATTATAATATAATATATATTTCATAAATATATAAAAAATACACACTACATACAATATATATATACCTAAATAAATAAGTAAATGCATACAAATACGACTAATGCAACTCAAGCAAGACTCAAATAATAATCCTTCAAGTTCCTTTTAAAACTACCCACCGTGTCACATTCCCGAGTGACCCTGGGTAGCGCGTTCCACAGTTTGACGGCCTGCACGGTAAAAGAGTTACCGTACATTTGCGTAGAATGGGGGGGGAGTTTTCAGGTGCAAGTTGTAAAGGGGACGGTGAGTGCGACCAGATGAGGCGAAATACGTGAAACGCTCCCGCAGGTATCGTGGTGGCGATGAGGGATTATTTAAAACATTGAAAAGAAGAACAAGTATATGATATCGCCGTCGATACCTAATCGGGAGCCATCTCAACTGTTTTCTGTGTTCCGAAACATGATCATACTTGCGAAGGCCAAAAATAAAGCGAATACACAGATTCTGAAGCCTCTCAAGCTTATTGACAAGCTCCTCAGTGGCAATAAGCTTGAGAGCCAATCTGTATAGACAGCTTAGGTACTTTAAGAATGTTACATAATAAATAAATATTTCGAGTAATTTTTAGGATCAAAATAGTCTTTTGACAAAAACCGGCGAGTTGTAATTACTGGAGTAGACAAAAACCAGGCTAATTTGTATGCGTCGCTACCAATTTCACTAAATTGCCTCTCCGGACGACTTTATATTGCGGGTTCCTTTTATTTTACCCGGCTAATTGAAATATCCTCTAAGAATTATTATTGGGTACTAGAAATATTTTATTATATTTATTATCTTTAAGTGTAGGTAGGTAGGAAACATGGTAGCCCAGTTGGTAGAACGCTTGCCTCTCAGTCGCTTCTGTGAAAAACCGGACCTGGCAAATCTTCAGGTTAGGTTAGTGGACCCTGTAAAAAAATGGGATAATACTAGGGAAATGATGATGTAGGTAGGTACATCTAGTTTTCCATAGCGTTATCCCGTTTTTCACAAGGTCGCTTACCCAACCTGAAGATTTGACAGGTCCGAATACTTACAGAAACGCCTGACCCAAAAAACCTGCGCCTGAGCCTGTCTGACCCGCCAACCCGCGTAGGGAATACCAGCCCAATACAGATTAGGGGTTAGGTCATATACCTCAAAAACGCGTTTCTCGGAAATATGGCTTTTCTCACGCTGCGCATATAATTTATGATCCAAACATGAATTCGAACCTTCAACCTCACATTGAAATTCAAGCATTCTTCCAACTGGGCTGCCACGGCTCATAAAGTGACACACATGGTACGGTTACGAGTACTAATATGTATACACTTTGATACCATGTCACATTAAGATTTTTGACAAATTAAACCGTAAGTCTCATTAAATGTCAAATATGATAGTGGGACAGGGTTCTAAAGTGGGAACATGATATTGCTCATGACTGTACACCCAAATAGGATTCAGTGAAAATATTTCATAAACTACCATTGTGGAGGGTCCCGGGATATTTTACGACGGAGGCTTCACTGGGTCCAGAATTGATTTACTTAGTGAAAAGAAGGCACTAAATGAAAATGACTCGACGGAAAATATTTTTCATATTATATTCTGTTCGGAGACAATTTTGGACTTATAAAAAGAAAAATGTTTTCAAAAATCATAGATGCGAACAACAACACAACAAAGCATCACGCCTTTTTCGCCGAACGGGTAAGCAGAGGACTCGTGTGGTTTGTGAAAACAATAACCAACCTCATCAACCCCCAGTGTCTGGGGGGGTGTATAGTATACAGAGTGTTAGTGACATCGTAACGAATACTGAGGGGGATGATTCAAACCATGATTTTGAATCGATAACAAGTGAAATTTCCTGTCGGAAAATCCATGAAAATTTTAGTGTTTTTGTTTTAATGATTTAAATATAAAATTTATAAATAAGTTAAATAGAAAAAACGGATTTTTGTCACCTTTAGATCTTTTTTTATTTAGTAATCAGAAACCCTAGGAAACCCTAGGAATTTTCACTTTCGCCCAAACGGAGCACCTTCAGGCCAGTTGTCTTAATTTTTTACCGGGTGAGAGCCCTCAGCGCTTCCTGTCACGTCTAAAAAAAAGAAAAAAATTGAGATGTGTCCGTCTGTCTGTCTTACATTTTCAGCCAAATCCGAGTGAAACGACGAGGCTAGTGAGTGTAATAATTTATGAATGTCCTCAAAACCGTAATTCTCTCGTTTACAACTATAAAAACATGTAATAAAGATATTTCTGTCACTTCTAAAGTAGTAGGCAGATTTATTTTACCAATTCTCGGAGTCCTATTGTAGATTTATAATGACCATTAATTTGTTAAAATGTGCGATAATTTATTTAAATGTTTCCTATTAGAAAAATAACATAAGTAACTGAACTACCTGCAGAAATAAGTTTTTAAACAAAATTTATATTTTCATTAGTTGTTCAAATAAAATGCACAAGGAAAAGGAATTGGGTCGTGTACAGTCATGAGCAATATAATGTACCCACTTTAGGACTCTGTCGCACTAACATATATCATTTGACATTTAGTGAGACTTACAGTTAAATTTGTAAAAAAACTTAATGTGACATGGTACCAAAGTGTATACATATTAATGCTCGTGACCGTACTAGGTTCGAGACAAATTATGAGATTCTGATCACTAAATAAAGACAGATATAAAACTAACAAAAAACATTTTCTTTATTCTTTTTAACTTATATATGAATTATAATCAAGAAAAACGTAATAACAAGTCCGACATTTTATCACGTTTTCTATGACGTCACAGTGTGCTTTTTTATACAAATTCCATAGAAATTTCGTGTTTTGACGTTTAGTAAAAAGTACCTGATTTGACTAGTTAACTAGCCTATTCAAATTCAAATATGTTTATTTCAGACATTAACACATTCATAGGGGTTAGCATAAAAGAAAACTTAATAGCTAGTTTCGGCAATAAGTATATGACCTTTGTCCAGTGCCCAAAAAATGAACTCTCAATTGTTATGAAGATCCGTAACAACTTCCTTCATCTGCAACCTATCAATCACTTCGACCTTCAAATAGAAGTATGAAATGATCGGGGATAAGCGTCAACCTCCATCATTCACAGTCGAGAGCTTTCATTCTATTGACACCCTGTAGGTGAGCCGATAACTTCAATTGAAAGGGATGATGAGATGAGCTAGCCTGGATGCTCTGTCAGTTGGAAACAATCCTAAAAACTAGAGAACTAGGTACCTATTTCGAATGAAAATTATACAAATTATTTAGGCCAAGCGCGCACTACGAGTTTTTCGCCGCGCGGCAGAAAAAAGCAGCGGCATAATGTCGCACTGTAATACTGCGCCGCTGCGGTGGCTCTGCCGTCAAGTGCGCGCAATACAATTTAAAACTGTTTGGTACAGTATTACCACGGTCACGCCGTCAACTTAAAATCATTAAGATGTTTGGCAAGCCGATCCCTTGGGAGGAGCAAGTCAAATATCTCGGCGTAGTCTTAGATAGACGTCTTACTTTCAAGGCCCATATCAAACGTGTGCGCGATCGCGCCGCGTTTGTAATGGGCCGTCTTCATTGTCTCCTTAACAAGCGAAGTAAATTGTCCCTTAGGAATAAGGTGAAAATCTACACGACTTGCATCCGTCCGATCATGACCTATGCAGGGGTAGTTTTCGCTCATGCGAGTCCCTCTCAAATCCACCGTCTACAGGTAATACAAAATCGTTTCATGCGGAAAGCCACGGGAGCTCCGTGGTTCCTTCGCAATGAAAATCTGCACATTGACCTAGGTCTGCCAACCATTGCCCAATGGCTCAAATTAGCTTCCAAACGTTTTTTCGATTCTGCTCCGCACCACCCGAATCCCCTGGTAGTTGCGGCTTCCGATTACATCCCGCTTAGGGACGGTACTGAAAAGTATCGGCGTCCGAAGGACGTAATATACGATCCCGACGACCCGATTACCCTAGCCATAGAGGCAGCCAATCAGCTCGCGACACCAAACACTTCAGGACCCCGATACCGACCCCGCCGGCGTGGTCGACGATTTCTCTCATTCAGCGCTTATCGCTATCGACCCACTAGGGTCGATTCATCATCATCATCAGCCGTATGACGCCCACTGCTGGGCATAGGCCTCCCCCAAGGATCTCCACGACGATCGGTCCTGCGCTGCCCGCATCCAGCGGCTTCCCGCGACCACATGTGTAGGGTCGATTAATTCTTTCAAATATTTTTCCTCTCAGACGACGCCCTGAGCCGAGGTTCGCGCCCAACTGGGCACCCTCAGGCCTGTTGTCTTAAATGTTGTACCGGGTGAGAGCCTTCAGCGCTCCCCATTTGTCCGGCCAAGTAGTTAATGCCATCTGCGGCAAATCTACAATAAGTCACGTCAAAAAAAAAAAAAAAAAAAAAAAGGTACAGTATTACAGTGCGACATTATGCCGCTGCTTTTTACTGCCGCGCGGCGAAAAACTCGTAGTGCGCGCCTGGCCATAGCTTCGATCATTGATGTGACATCGTACCGAATACTGATGTGGATTTCGACCATAACATTACATTTTTGAATAATTAGTAATGACGAAATAAGGTCCTTATCACGTTAAAAGTGAACAACGCCATCTATCGTGTTTGGCGAACGTCGATTGGAATGTCCCCCATTGAAATGAGCTGTCATTTTGAATGAATATCAAGTGGAATTTACCTTCGCTAAAGTACCATGTAACCGAAAATAATTTAAAAATACACCAACCATTTCACGAGATTTGCGATGAAAATTCCATTACTTAATTACTAATTCATTTATTAAGTGGATTGAAACTCATCTTGTAAAAATGCAGAGTTTAGCAGTAGAAAATAATTGTAATTTGAAATTAAAAATTAATATTAGCATTTTGATACGAGATTAAAAATTAATTATTAATAAGTAAGTAATAGTAAAGAATACATTATTTGTTTTGGTTTATTTATCAAAATCAAATCAAATGTCAAAAATCAAAATCAAATTTATTTATTCGGACCGAATCTAAACTCTGCATTCCTACTAGATAAGATTCAATCCACTTCTTCCATTTAATATTTCATAGATTGAAGCTCCTACGTATATCAAGTTTCGAAGCTTTCAGGATTTGCGAAAACGTTGAAAGCATCGTGAGAAAACGAACAGCTACATGAAAACCATCTCCCATGATCAGATACCTAAGTAGAGCATAGAATATTGAGAACATGTTTATATAGGCAAGTACATAGATAGTTAAGTAAGTACTGTAATAACGCGAACTAAATAACACCGCCGCTGGATGCGGGCAGCGCATGACCGATCATCGTCGTCGTGGAGATCCTTAGGAGAGGCCTATGCCCAGCAGTGGGCGTCGTACGGCTGATAATGATGATGATGAGAATAACACAGGTAGAGGCGATTCATCATGTTCGTTCTTCGATTTCAACATATTGATCTTCATCTTCTGTCGTATTGGTGGTGATGTGGATTACTGACCTTATCAACCCTGGTGTCTTGGTTATTATTGAGCCGCCAAATACCCCTGACACGGCTCATGTAACGACTACGTAGTTACATCTATAAGTAGTAAGACTAATAGCTCAAAATGTCTTGCGACTCACGACAATATCTGTCTCCCTATCACACGTCCCAGTACTTACCTCATCTTCACTAATTTAAGAGCCACGCTCTTGTCCACGCTACTTTTTTAGGGAAAAATAGGGCAGTGGTTTCCCTCTTGCCTTTCGCCCCGCAGTACTCTGACGCGATTGGGATAGCGCCCAGAGTACTCTATTTCAAAGCCGTACTAAGACTCCTGTCCTCCACCTCTGAATAGTACTGACAGTTACTGCTGCCCTCTGTCAGGTACCAGGTTACAGTCCCTGTGACTTGCCCCTTCCGTCCTGTATTGCCGTACCGATGGCTCCCATCTCCGCCCCAGCATTCGTTGAGGTCTTCACCCGTATTTCTGGACAGTTCTTATCTAAGTGTTACAAATTGTCCGAATCTATTTTTAACATGACCAAAATGACTATTATATTTGGATCGGTAACAAGTGGTTATATAAGCAGGGACTGGAGTGTTCGGAGTGGGCATAACGAGAGCTGAGCTAATGTTTGTGGAGACAGAACAAATACGACCAGCTGCTTGCCTGATTGGTTTTAATGTTGCCAGCGTTTCAGAGAAAAAAAATGAGTAAAATCATTAATTACCTGTATGGTTGCTATCTGAACTATAGACCATACAAGAGACCGCAACTAATAAAAGATACTATATAACGTAGTAACAGCCTCCGTGGTCTAGTGGTTAGAGCATTAGGCTCACGATCTGGAGGTCCGGGTTCGATTCCCGATGGGGACATTGTCGAAATCACTTTGTGAGACTGTCCTTTGTTTGTTAAGGACTTTTCAGCCTTGAATCACCTGATTGTCCGAAAAAATAAGTTGATTCCGTGCTTCGGAGGGCACGTTAAACCGTTGGCCCCGGCTATTAGCCATAAAAACACCTCCACCAACCCGCAGTGGAGGAGTATGCTCCATACCCCCTCCGGTTGATTGAGGGGAGGCCTGTGCCCAGCAGTGAGACGAATATAACGTAAACTCACGACTATATCCCAATTAGGGTAGTCAGAGGTACATCTATCGCAAGGAGAACTAAGTCCCACGCCTCACCAACCTTTGTGTCAGAGCAAAGTGGTGAACCGTATCGCCATCTAGAGGTATAATGGTAACTCCGGAACCGGGGTTCAAACCGGCTTTCCCCATTTGAGAAGCAAGCCGGTGAACCGCAGGACCACAGTGGCTACAAGAGATGGGATGACGAAATTCCTTCCTTGCTAGTGCAACATAGCGTCATAAAGCTCAGAAAACAGAAGAATGGAGTAGTTTGAGGAAGGCCCATGCCGAGAGGCAGAATGACCCGAAGGAACAAAAAACAGTAGATATTCGAAGTTTACAAGGAATTAAAGTAAACAATGAGTACGACGTTTGACCGCTTTTGTTAATGATTGCACGAGGTTTTTCACACAAATTCCATTGTCATTTTGACATAACTGGGTGAGAGCCTTCAGCGCTCCCCATTTGTCCGGCCAAGTAGTTAATGCCATCTGCGGCAAATCTACAATAAGTCACGTAAAAAAAATTGACTTAACATAATATATGCCCATGACTAGGTACATTAATCGCAAGACGAACTAAGTAGGTACCCACACCTCACCGAGCTTTCTGTTAGACCAACGTGATAGGAGGTGAGCCGTATGTGCCCGTATCGCCGCCTATAATAGTCCAGCCAACTGTGCAGTTGATAAAATAACTCGTTGGTGCAAGTCCGGTTGTGATCTGAGAACCAAGTTGTAAAAAGTATCTCAATTGACAGAGGAAATGCTAAGGTATTACGAATGCTGGGGAGAAAATGTTTTTCATGTGAATTGCTCAGTCAGTAACTGTCCGAATCAATTTTTAACATGACCAGCTGCACGCAGGATCTGATGAGCACTGCGCCATACTTGTTGCCAAGTTTTGGGCCGATACTATTTAGTTTGCTATCGACACGATAAGAAGAAGAAGTTAGTAACTGTGATATTTTATTTAATTCTGCTTGTAACTTGGATCTCTGCCTACACCGTTCCTTAGTGATCACTGACTTGAGATTATGAATGTATTTATGTTAATTTAATATATCAATAAATTTAACAAAATTCCAACTTCAAGCCACCCTCGATCGCTCCTTAATGCCGCACTCAAAAACCGTTTATCCTCAAGTTACCTCATTTTGCGTTGCTCCGTGAGTTCAGAAACCTCGTCTTAATGTATAGCTATTCTAAATTACGTTTACTCCTGCGTTGAATTTCAAGGTCCATTGTTAATTAAATAAAGAAAATCTTTAACTAACTCTTCAACTGAAATGAAGTGGTAGTTGCTATTAAGAATTTACTCACCTATTTCTTTGCGTAGTACGTAGCTAGTTATAAGTATGTACCTACTTATAGGTACTGTGATGGTTGGGTAGTGTGCCGTATGTTAAGTGATGGTCCTATTTTGGCTGCCTCAGTACCCAGACAGTTAATCCCCTGCGTTCATATCTTCTAAATAATCACTAACCTTATAATAACCTTTTTTACGAAGTTTCTGTCTTAAAACTTTTCAAAGGTAAATTCTGCATGTCAAAGGGTTTTTATTTGACGTGACTTATTGTAGATTTGCCGCAAATATCACTAATTACTTGGCAGGACAAATGGGGAGTGCTGAGGCCTCTCATCCGGTACAACATTTAAGACAACAGGCATTAGGGCGCGAACCTCGGCTCAGGGCGTCGTCTGAGAGAATAATGAGTATTTCAAATAATTAATCGACCCTAGCGGGTCTATAGCGATAAGCGCTGAATGAGTGAAATCGTCGACCACGCCGGCGGGGTCGGTATCGGGGTTCTGAAAGGGGAATCGTACTTAGTAATTATACCTACTTAGTAATATCTTAAAACATCGCACCTGAACAAGTGACTCACTGACCTGGACAAAACAGGCTGTTTAAACCGGGAGCTATCCAGGGACAACTAGACTAATAGCACTTTAACTAGTTTACATGTAGCTACGATATTAAATGATCGCTGTGAGCAGTTACATCGCACGACAGGTACGATGTCGTTACGATATCTCTAATCTAATAGAGAGTGTTAGTGACATCGTAACGAATACTGAGGGGGATGATTCCGACCATGGTTTTAACGATTTTTATTTATATTTTTAAATTATTTTCAATTCTATACTTCTGTGATGGAAAATTCCACTTGATACTCAGAATACTGAGCTGAATCATCCCCCTTAGTATTCATTACGATGTCACTTACCTATACCCCGTACGGTCACGAGCATTAATATATACACTTTGGTACCATGTCACATTAACTTTTTTGACAAATTGAACTGTAAGTCTCACTAAATGTCAAATATGTTAGTGCGACAGAGTCCTAAAGTGGGTACATTATATTGCTCATGACTGTACAAGTACGTAGGGGAAGGCTGGGCAAAGTGAATACCCCGGGCAAAGGGAATACTCCCCACTACTCCTAAAATATTAGATGTTAATTCAACACACCACTACTGTTACGTCGGGCCATCTTGGATTAATACGCGGCAAACATCGAAGCGAGAGGCCGCGTCGGGTCCCGTCCGCGGAGTGGAGATTTGTGTTTTCGTGAATAAAAGATTGATTTTACGCGGTAAGTACATTGATTAATTCTCCTATATTACTAGTTCTTGATTCTTAGAAATGTCTTAATTCAGTAGCATACCAAAGTAGGCTTCTATGGTATATTTAATAGAAAGTCAGAATTATTAGTTTTTGCATGAAATGTGCTAACCTCAAAATTTACCTAGTGGGGCAAAGTGAGTAGGGCAAAGTGGATACCATATCCACTGATGACTTATTATCTAAAAAGGTCTTTTACTTGTTTCAGATGATGAATAAATATAAAAAAACTATATTCACCGAAGATTAGGAAAATATATATAAAAGAAGACGGTAAACCAATTGAAAAATTGGATTCGATGTGACATTTCTCAACAATGGTGTCACGAAAATTGTTCTGCTTTTGATGGCACTTAAGGGTATACCTGTGACAATTGCCAATCTTAATTTTATAATTTTATGGTCAATAAAAGTTATTTGTTTCAGTTTATCAAAGTTAATTTCTATATTTTCAGAGTCTGATTATGGGTATTCACTTTGCCCAAGTACTGTATCCGCTTTACCCGGGGTACCGGGCAAAGCGAATACAATCGTACTTTTTTTTATTTTAACTGCAGTTGATTATTGTTTAAATATTCTTGGTTACTGATGTTCGTATTTGTAAGAGCAATAAATAAAGACTGATTTGTGATAATTATTTTGTTTTTGTATTGTAAACCTTTTCTGCTATAACCTTAAATACCTTAAGGTATCCACTATGCCCGGCCTTCCCCTAGTCATGCAGATGCATCGCACGATAGGTAAGTACGATCACATACGGGGTGTTGGTGACAACGTAACGGATACTGAAGGGGATGATTCAGACCATGATTTTGAGTTGATATCAGAGGGGTTAAAATGGCCACATCGAAGAGATTCATCTAAGAAAGCAATATTGCAATTTGACATTTGCGCATATAAAAGTGCGCAATGCAAACAAATTATGTCAAATAGCAATATTGCTTTCTTAGATGAATTGTTTCGATGTGGCCATTTTAACTCCCCAAGTGCCATTTTCCCATTATTATTCTGATCAAAATAAAGAGAAGCAATAGAGGTAGCAACATAATTCTATACACAATGGCCCCGATTCCTGCAGACACCGCCTAATTTTATTTTAGGTTATATCCGTCATTTTCGTATCCGTCGAAAAGGAAAGGGACGGATGATTCACAGCTCTTAATTTTAGGAAGAATGAGTAAATTAATGTGTCGGGTTATTGCCTGACGTAAAATTTTTAGACGGTTGGTTTAGATTTGTGCTTAAAATTGACGTGTGTTCCATAAATTTTATGCTTGTCGATTACCCGTCCCTTTCCTTTTCGGCGGATAAGAAAATGACAGATATAACTTAAAATAAAATTAGATTGTATTTACAGGAATTAGCACCATTGTGTTCCAAATATCGAGCAACAATTATTTTTATGCTTTTGCCGTTACATTGTATTATGAAATAATTATTTTACCCAAGTAATAAGAAAATAAGTAGTTGCTTATCACGTTAAAGCTATACAACGCCATCTATGTTGTTTTTAGTGATCGCAGCCTGGAAAGTTCCTCAATGGGGAACTTAATCTTGATTAAATTAATCTTGAATTGACCGAGAAGGACTTACGATGACCAAATTGGAGATGTCCTTAGAAAAGGTTCAATACGATCTACTCTGAACCGGCGTGCGTGTATGAAGCGATTGATGAATGTGGAGGAAGCAAGAGAAGTGTGTCAGGATCGAAACAAATGGAATTCTATAGTCTCTGCTTACCCCGGTGGGAAATAGGCGTGAGTTTATGTATGTATGTATGAATTGATCTTTAAAAAACTACTTACTTAAAGTCGTACGATGTAAAAAGTACATGGATGCCATCGCATGATAAGCAATTTATTACGTTATCGTACACTATAAACTATTTCATCGCCTAGCCTTATGATTATGAACTATCCACAGGACTGTACAGGTTTAACTTTATATTGGTGGGTAACGTAAAGTTATTATCTAGAATATTGAAGAGGATCGATGCCTTTATTGATCGATGTCTGTAGCTGATAGCATACGCTACAATAGTAGTATAAGTATACCTAATAATGTTAGTAGTAAAGATTAAACTGTATACCTACGCGCACAGGTCAATGCAACCAAAGAATAATACTACGTAACCCATAGAACGGTAACTCTGCGCCCCGCACCAATTCGTATCGGGCGCCGAAACCAAACCATTCCCACTTTGGAATCATTACCGGGAACGGCACATAACTGGAC
The DNA here is from genome assembly GCF_024362695.1 of Pectinophora gossypiella. Lineage (NCBI taxonomy): Eukaryota > Metazoa > Arthropoda > Insecta > Lepidoptera > Gelechiidae > Pectinophora > Pectinophora gossypiella. Next base: position 3,013,664 of record NC_065425.1, on the reverse strand, counting down.
GAGACCACACACGTGATAAATATCCCACGACATTATGTCCGTTGCATCTCCAGACTTACCTAGTAGATAGGTATCTTATATACATATTATATTTACATAACATAAACATAAGCAGCCTATATACGTCCCACTGCTGGGCACAGGCCTCCCCTCAATCAACCGGAGGGGGTATGGAGCATACTCCACCACGCTGCTCCAATGCGGGTTGGTGGTGTTTTTACGGCTAATAGCCGGGACCAACGGCTTAACGTGCCCCCCGAAGCACGGAATCATTAATGAGAAGTGGTTCTATAAATGGCTCATTGTTATCACCGGCTAGCTCAAAGGAGGTTCTGTGACGCAACCCATTAGTTTGGCCATTAATTTAAGAAATTTATACAATTTGTCACTTAAAATTACGAATAATATATTATATATTATTATTTTATTTGGAGTGGAAGAAGGGAAGAGAGGCCTTTGCCTTGCAGTTGGACATTGAGGACTATTAATAAAAAATATTATTTTATTGGTTATCTTATTGCTGTTGGTAAAACGGCTCACCACCTATCACGTTGGTCTAACAGAAAGCTCGTTGATGTGTGGGTACTTGAATCATGTTACGATGGACATACCTTTGACTACCTAATTAGGATGTAGATGCGAACTTATGTTGCTTATTGGCCCCGATTCCTGGAGACACCGCCTAATTTTATTTTAAGTTACTTATATCCGTCATTTTCATATCCGTCGAAAAGGAAAGGGACGGATGATTCACAGCTCTTAATTTTAGGAAGAATGAGTAAATGAATGTGTCGGGTTATTGACTGATGTAAAATTTTTAGACGGTTGGTTTAGATTTGTGCTTAAAATTGACGTGTGTTCCATAAATTTTATGCTTGTCGATTACCCGTCCCTTTCCTTTTCGGCGGATAAGAAAATGACAGATATAACTTAAAATAAAATTAGATGGTATTTACAGGAATTAGCACCATTATATGCATAGAGATATTGCGATTATTCATTAGACATAATAATAAATAATAATATTGTCTAGCAGCCTTGCCATAATAGGTAACTACCTATCTATACATTGTAGAAAATTATGGATCTACCTACTCCACTCCAATCTCATCAGTCATCCCGTCATCATGGCACTTGCAACAGTGTCGAAATATCGGGAGTCTCATATCCCCATTTAAACGCGGTAAGAACCCGTTATTATGTGTTTTAACTACCTATCTATCTAACTAGAAGATAGGCTTGTTGTCAAGACCGAAGCAAATGGAATCCCTTAGTCTCTGTTTACCCCGGTGGGAAATAGGCGTGAATTTGTGTAGGCTTGTCGAGCGAAGTCTAATGATATCGCCCATCTCTGGTGGTAGGTAATTATCGCGAAACATTTGTCCCCTAATGAAGACAATGCTTTATAATCCACAACTAAGTGTGAAAAAACTGCTCATAGATTAAAAAAAGGTCATTTTTCATAATTTACTTCCTTTAATTCAGTTAAATTATAACAATGCATACTTACAGAGGTAATTAACGGATAATCTAGGATATTAAAATAACATTAAGGTGTTTTTAATTAAATTGATTATAAACAAACCCATAATATATTATTTTCTTTTTAAACAAAATATTTTTAATATTTTTTAAAGAATTTAAAGAAAGAAAGAATATGTTGAAAATGCTCATTGAATAAAAGATTTTTTTAAGTTGGGAATGGCATGTGTAAAAACTCTTTTAAATAATACCTGCCAATTTGGTCTACTGGGTCAAAAACCCAAAAAAATATACAATAATAGTATACCTAACCCACATACACTTAGTAAACTTAACATTTTCATGAAAACAGACCACAGGTCATTGACCTTTCATTCATAATTAGTACAACATTTGGAATTGGAACACTGCTTGTAAGCATTCTATCCTTGAAAGTGTTGAAAAAAGGAAAATAGTAAATAAATAGCCCACAAATAGCAACCACCTATTTGTCAGTAGCTGCCGGGTCTGTATGACAACCGCGCTTGAGCACTTCGATCAATAGCCATTTGACGTCCATCTACATAGATAGGATTCATATTGTTTAGTGGTTCAAGCGCTCGATATAATTCGAACAGCGCGCGGTGCGGATGTCATGCAGACCCAGCTATTTTAAATTCACCAGTGACTAATTAGTCTCTCGTCCTTGTCTCCTGTCTAATTAGACATTTGTCTTTGTCTAAATTGTACCCAGTCAACACAGACTTTAAGTCTTATCTACTATAATATATATAAATAATTTACTACCTAATACACATGAACCATTCCATATATAAAAGTCCAGAATAGTACATATGTGAATAGTGCTCCAAAGAAACCATTGGTCAGAAGACTTTGTCGGGAAACATAGTACTTGCTCCAGTTGGGTCCAGCTCTTATCATAAACATGACCCACAGTATTACAACAGAGAACACATAGAAAGCGAACCCATAGAGGCCTGTTAATCCAAGAACACCTGAAAACAATAAAAAAGTAATTTTATTTAATATGTAATAAACAGGTCCGAAAAAAACACATGAATGTTACAATAAAAACCAACCCTAGCAATAAAGAAATAAACCTGGGATGAATGTGGGTTTAAGTATTTAACAGCCAAGCAAAATTGAATCCAGCTATCATAAAAGACTGAACTTTGTTTGGCTGTCAGATACGTAAACCCACATTCATCCCAGGTTTATTTTTTAATTGTAAGGCAGTTAAAGTTACTTTTTTAAACAAAGATTTGGCTTAAAGGTCGTGCAATCAAACCACTATAATTCAAAAAAGAAGTTACTTTAAGATTATAATACTAGCAGTATTATTCATATGAAAAATAGTTAGACACAGCTACATCCTGCTGAGGACAAGCTTCCCCATAAATAATTCAATTGGTTAGAATCACAAGGAACAACTTAAAACTTCAGAAACGTATTTATACGTAAATCTAAGCGTTTTATATGATATAAAGCAGGCTAAATTAGATTTTAATAGTAGAAATACAATCAGGACTTGAAAATTACCTGCAGTGGACCCTGAAAGAGCTGCCATGGAAGTACGGCAATATTCAACAACTGCGGCGTTGTTTCTTAAAGCCGCTTCGCTGTAGGCCACAGGCTCAGGCTTATTGTCCTTAATTTTCGTCGATCCAGACATTTTGTTTGAGAAAAAATTAAATAATGTTCACAAAACTGGATAATATTCAGCCCAAAGAGATTATAATCAGCTAAACATGCACTTGTCACTGTAAAGTGACAGCTGTCATTCGTCATTAGTGTTGTGCCTAGTCTAGTTTTGGTTTAGTGAAATTTTAAATATGGATAAGGGAAACTAAATGGGGGCCTTTTGAGCCTATTTTATCGTTTCACACGTGTTGCACACCATTTGCACACATATTTGTTGCGCACACACGACTAATGCAGTTTTACAAACTAAATCATGGATGTAAAAAAAAACCGACAACGTGGCGGTATGGGCAGAGGGCAGAGGCAATTGACTTATTTTTCGGAAATAATGAGAAAATGAACGATAAATTATTTACTATAATATGACTAATACAATACTTGGTCCTTGGTATATTATGAACGATTATGAAATATAATTATTACTAATCGATAAACACAACACAAAGCAAAGGATGACAAGGCAGTATCGTCTCATGATCTTACCCTGTATCTTATTTATATGGGCCAAAGAAAAAAAAATACGTCAAAAATGGGGTACCTATTAAATAAAACTGCGAAATAAGTTTTACTTAATACATTTATTATTGTTTCTTCTGTAATCGATTGTCTAGTGTTTTACTACGTTCAATGTTTTGAGATATTAAATTATTATGATTAAAGTTGACAGATAGTGTTATTTGAACCTCAGGCAAGTATTTATGTAATACAAGTTTTGTATATTGCATTAAACTGTGCAAATTACCTTAGTAGCTAGTTACTTAAACTTATTTTTGGTGTAAAATTCACCACTATAAATTTAATGTTGGTTTTTATTTCATCCTAAACGTTTATAATAATAATAATAATACCCTCCGAAAGAGGAGATAAACTATAGTTTTAAAAAGAAATAATAATAATAATCTTTATTGCACAAACTTACAACAACACAATGACAATATATAGTAAGACATTAAAACCGAGAGGGTTGACTGCCCTATCATAGTACACTGGATGAAGGTACTTATTATGCCTAATTCTGGTGCCTACGAAAAATAGATATTACCTAGTGTTACTTTACTAACATAGTTTATATGCGCCTTTTTTCTTACTAACAATAATATGAAGTACAATCTGAAATAAAAGTAATAATAAAAAAAAACAAGTGCAATTACAAAAATTACAATTGCAATTTGAGCTGTAACTTTATAGATTTCAACGATTTTATATAATATTTTAAACTTTTAACTTTTATACCTATTGATGTGTATTTTTTTCATTTCTTCAGAACAATTCAGAATGGACGATAATACAGACACAAAAATGTACCAAGTTCTGGTCAACACTCAGAATCAACACATAATTCTGGACATCAAAAAATGTTATGAAGGTGATCATGCTTCAAAAAGAATTATTCCATATTTATAAATTATTTTCAAAAATGTATCTTTTAAAGTATCTTATTTATTATAATAATTGACTGTAGACAAGTTTATTATATTTACACAGATTAAGTGACTTTGAAATTTTATTTTAGATTGTGATCATTTTATTTATTTTGAACTCTATGTATAAAGAAAATAAGAAAATCTCTTGCAGCCAGCCATTAATTTATTTTCATGCTTTCAGAACAAACAATATTTGTCCCCAGCCAAGATTTAAAAGCCACAAACAGTTCTGATACATACATAGAATATAAACAAGAATCTGAACTAAATCAATTTGGAATCTTCAATGACTTTCAAACCACTCAAGCTAATACTAACCAACAAGAAATGGTAAAAATTGTAGACGAAGTGATGTCTGAAGATGTCACCGATGAAGGGATATTCTCCGAACCAATGGTCCATGTGGTCCGTAACAAATCTCAAACATCAAGATTGTATGCCAGTCATATTGTACCAAGCACTTTTATACATGACTACACAAACCGCAGTAAAGAAAAAAGTGTTGAAAATTCAGACAAAGATTATGAGCAACAATCTAAAAAGGTTTTATTAGTCCCTGTGGTTCTTCTTGAGAACTGGGGACCTAGGTTAGAAAGTAGCTCTTGCTATTGCAAAGTTTGTCAAATCCTATTCCCTACAAGCAACACACTGCAGGCCCATAACGTGGCAGAGCACACATTCCTTGTTCCTGCACATAATATTGAACCCCCGAAATCAAAACTTAAAGGAATCGGTCATATAATCTTTCAGTGTAAAACATGTGACATTTTCTATGATACCTATGATAAAGCTGTTGAACACTGCCAGAACCATTTAAATGATATGGCAAACAGCATTATCACAAAAAAATGTTGCTGGTGTGACAAGAAATTCGACATCACTTGTATTAATAAGCACCGGGCGATACATGCTAAAAGTAGAAAATTTAAGAAGGATTCTTTAAACTTTCGAACAGTGACATTTGATTACACAGCATTATTCACGTACAAGTGGATGGATATGTTTCGGGATGCCAATATTTCAAAGTATCGGATCTTTTCGCTTACTACTCGAAGTATTTATTTTCCAAATAGGGATGTAAAATTTAGAGTTGTGAAAGATGGGCCAATAGACGCAGTTTTGTTCAGATGCGCCAAATGTGAACGACATGTTGATCCATCAACCCTTACAGACCATATTATTATGGACTCATGTGAAAGTGAAAGAGTATATGTCTGTCAACTGAACAATTGCGGGCTGAGATTCTGCGAATCTGAAGCACTCTGGCATACGTCCCAACACCAATGGTCAGACACATTTAAAATTGTCCTCTTCAATGAAGTAAGCGACAAGAAATTCAATGAAACTTTAAAACGGCATAACACAGAAGCACTCGTTAGAAAAATATGTTACTTTTACCGATGTACAAAATGTAATTGTTGCACGGAGATCGCAACTGATATGGATACGCATAAATGTTGTTATACGGTTAACAGAATACTCTGCGAAACGTGCGACCTATTTTTCTCTTGTCTCAAAATATATATGAGACACAAAAAATAATAATAATAATAAAAACACTTTATTGCACACAAATACACAAAACATTTACAGGATAAACTTATTCTAAGGTGGGCAAAGGCGGCCTTATCGCTAAGAGCGATCTCTTCCAGACAACCTTCGGCAAAGGATATGGTACATTTGTACAGCTGCAGTGTAGCGCGCAAATACGTAAAATAAAACAATAGACACATTTTATATATACATACACAATCTTATATACTAAATATATATATTATACACATACTATAGATATATACATACAATGATACATATAAGTAAGTAAAAATAAAATGTTAGTTACAGGACGATGATTTAGCCAAGAAAAAATGGTGAAGTTAAAAAAAATGGCATGACGCTGTTCATATTGACAAGATATTTATCAGGATTAAATCTTTCGAACCTAAAACTTTCGCATCCCGCACAAAGCCTTCGATTGTTAAACTCTACCAATGTGACTGTGGCTTACATTACACTTCGATAGAAGCAATAGAAAAACATTTTGCATTGTGTGCCGAATTCGAGTTTGCTTCGGAAAAATGTAGCGAATGTGAACGACTTTTTGATACTACTCAATTAGCTATTCATCTGTGCAAACATCATAGCCACGAAAGAATTTCATTTTTAGTTATACCACGGAAGAATATAAACCCTAACAAATGTGATAGTTGTGAATCCTTTTTCGTCGATAAAGCTGAACTTTCGAAGCACGTACTCATTTGCGGATCAGACGGTCAGAACGCAACAGACAATAATCCATGTAATTGCAAAAACTGTTCATTGAATTTTATGCAGTTTGAAGATTTGAAATACCAGCAGCACGGCAGCGGCCACGTTACCAAATATAAATGTTCCGACTGTGGACTGCTGTGTACTAAAAAAACATTGCAGAGGCATAAAGAAATGCATCGTGGTCAAATGAAGTTAACACCGAAAGCGAAACATTTAAACGTAATCAAAACGAAATTTGATATTTTTAATACAGCGGAAGACAAAGAAGTCGACAGTAGAGTCTTAATGAAAGGTATTCTCGGCGATATCTTATGTCAAAATGCGGCACAAAATATATCTGACGACAAGCCCACTGAGAAGACAGAGGAGTCGATATTAGACAACGATTTCTTCACTCATACACTTTATAAGTGCGATTTTTGTTCCACACATTTCCTAACAGCCGATATATTGGAATGGCACACTAGAAATTCAAAACATGATGTGGCAAAGTCGAGTTGTACTTTTTGTGGATACACTTTTACTGTAAATGATCTTCCAACACACGTATTCATTCATCATGATCAAATGGGATTGAAACGAGTTAACTTTGATATTATAAACAATAGTCAAGCAACAAACAGTGCAAAAAGAAGTCTTAACCTATGAAATGTTTAAAATCCGATATAGAAATATTCAATCTACCAGCGAAAATAGCTAAAATTAAGTCTTTCGGGTTTAAAGCCTGTTTCAAGACGATCGGATGAACGCACATAATTGTAATCTATTAAAGCGAGCTCCGAGAAATTACCGTCTATAATTGGGTAGTTTCCAACTAATCAAATCAGTTATTTTTTACTAAACGTCAAAACATTATTAAAATTCATAAATAAGTTAAATAGAAAAAAGACAATGTTTTTTGTCACCTTTAGATCTGTCTTTATTTAGTAAACAATTTCATAATTTATCTTTGACCTAGGAAATTACCCAATTTCTCAGTTGCCTTTGAGCTAGCTCTACCTTTTTCTGCCACTTTTTGACTGAGGTGAGGTATACACGTATAGCATCATCACGATATAGCGAATAAAATAAGCGTGCTACCTAATGGCTCTAATCTTGCGCAAAATAAGTAAGTAGGTACCTACATTGTGCACTCGCTCGCTCGCTATTCGCTATTGGTTCGCCAACTGATCTTTATAGTATGAACCTCAATTTTTTTAATAGCATAAACAATTAAACATTGCAAAGTGTTTTACTTCAAAAGACGTCTAGAAAATTGGTGCCCAACGTGGGGCTCGGAGATTAAAGAGTCTCACCATCTCATGCTTCACTAACTTAGATAGCAGGGCGTGGTATCACGACAAAATTCGTTCCCAAAGAGAATATAGTAACTCCCTAAAAGGGATAAGGGCTACTAATTAGTAGATTTGACAGTACCACCCCTTACGAACTCGAAAGATAATGAGGCATTGCAGGGGAGTACGCCAGTCAAGGACCAAGTAGGTATTAGAATTCTTATACTTGGTCTTTGACGCCAGTAATATGGCTGCAAGGACCAGTCAATATGACTGCAAGGACCAAGTACTTGGTCTTTGTATGATTGTATTCGATAGGAAGTGACGTAAAGGTTCAATAAAGGTTACGGACTACGGAGAAGAAACGTCCGTGTTGCTCTATGTCATTATTGGACTTATTATAGCGAGTAAAATAAGCGCGTAACGTATTGGCTCGGCGCGTATTGGTTTGGTCTTGCGTCAAATAAGCGCGTCTCACACGGGGGATTTAAATTTTCTGGAGTCTCGTATACTCAAGTAGAGAAGTAAGTACCTACTGAAGTAAACAGAAATGAGATTAAAAAAAGAAAGTTGCTAGATTTGAAAAAGAGTAATGCTAGACATCGCAAAGGGCATTGAACATTTCACTATGGAGGCTGGCATAGCCTGGTGGCGCCACCTAGCGGATTTTTTAAAACTGCGGCGCACGATGAAACCTGTGCATATCGATAGGGGGCACTTTTCTGCACAAAAAAGCTTTAATGAACCTATGCTCTAAAGCGTCACGTTTTCAAGATATTTAGCTTGAAAGTTCCGAAAAGTGTTGTATGAACAAATCGATTTTACTTTTATATGCAATTGGAATATAGTGACTAAGTGATTATGCATGGAATATTAGTGTTTAATATACCACATTTTACTTTATTGAAAAATAAATAAATAGAAAATAGATAAAATAAATATCTATAACTTACTTTTATGTATAACTTAAAAGAAATCCAGAAACGAGTCGTGAGATGTACAGCTCATGACTTATTCTCGTGGTAATCACGCTCAAAGTTATTTGCTATGATTGTCTAACAATTTCACAGTTTTTGAGTTTTTATGTTTATTCAATGAAAGGCAGCTTAAATGTCTTATCACAGTGAAAGCAGGTGGGGTGTGAAAATTCGCTTTTAGGACTACTTTACTTTACAGCAGTGAATGGAACATACCTAGTTCGTATAGACACACCAATGGGGTGTGTGCCTTCAATGCAACGGGACCTTAAGCTGTTTAGTTCATAACAATCATATTACATGAACACATTGTTCAATTATTCATCGATTTTCTTAGTTGTGTTTTTATAAGTATGAAATAAAACATCGTAAAAGTAGTCATATAGTTATTTATATTTTGCTTAAAAATGAAATCAATACTAATTGTTATTGAATACATACAGTGTATATACTTATAACAAATAGGCTTTTTTTATACAAATTCGTACCTATTAGGATAATGAATATCAGTCTTCTTGAATAATCAATCTTCTTCTTCATCAGAAATAATAACTTGATCTAAAAAGGCAGCAGGGGGTTGAATTTCATAAGTTCGTATACCAAACTATGCACATGACATGAGCACAGCACCCGAGTGTCCGTTTTCCAACTATACAGCTGCAATAGTGACCGACAAGTTTATTTCTGTTTTTCAAACTATTATTTAGCAAGATATATACAAAATAAATTCTGTTGCTCTGGTGCCTCGAGAGTATTTTAGCTCTTGTCAGCCAAGGATCAGAAAGTACTATGTTGTATTGATTTAAATTATAGTCAACTTCAAAATCTTCATACACTTCAATGAAAAACGTTCCGTTTTCTTTTAGGTGTTCGCCATAGTAGCTTCTTGCCTGCGTCACTTGATACGGCCCCAGAGACATTATCAACAGATCCTCATATGATAAGATGGGAAACTGTTGAAAGCCTTTACTTGAGTTTATAGCTTGGAAAGCGGCTCTGCGTTGATTTAAATTGTTTTGTATTACAAACTCGCACAGATAGTTTGGGGCGTCGTGCTTAAGGTATATATCGTTGATTATTTCATTTACAAGTGGGTGATCTGTCACCCGTTTTCCGAAGGCATTTATTAGGGCGCAAACAATCCTCACTTCCTCTTTTAAATGTGGCATATTCGGTATTGCGTAGTTAGCTGGAAACGATAAGAATACTGTTCCATCAATAATGAAGTAAGTACGTCACATTTAGACTGCGTTTCCACCAGTAACATGCTAGATGCTACGTTGCATACCCTACAATCGGGTTCATTGTGCCGATCAGAATCAGACCCAATTATCTGATTGGTGGATATTAAACCTAGCAACGTAGCACATGTCAGATGAAAAAACAACCTTACCGTTGTGCTTGCGTTAATATGAACTGATTACTCTCTACTGTTACAAAAAAATGCAAATATCATTTATTATACATAATTAAGTGGTAATAGTTGGCTATAAAATCTATTGAAAGCGTAAGTCTGGTACGCAAGTGATACGCTTGGCGTAAGAGCTATCTCTGGCTAATTATAATAGAGATAAGTTGACGACTTTCTGTTAAAAATGTTTTGCGTTGATTACACTTCATCTAAGACGCTACATAATGAGAGCTTCGATAAAGTAGGATATATTATTTCCATACACGAATTTTTTTCATATGTCATTTCGATTATGAAAAGCACGATTGAGAAACGAGCCGAATTATACATTGTCATTTTATGTATTATACTGACCAGGGACTATAATATAGATACCAGATACACTGCATACTGAGATTTTTAATTTTTGCAATGTTCAAATAAGATTACTTAGCTCTCGATCGTCAAATAAGTGGCGAGCATAATTCAGGATGTTGGGGTGCCTAGCAATATAATCTTCAGTTGTCAAGTAAGACTGTATAGGACGCCGAGATCTTCGGCGCGGGCCACGAACAGTGCTTACACCACAGCAAAAAACATTGCCTGGCACCAACATGACTGGACATCTTGCCAAGACAACAACAACAAATTCAACAATAACACTAACAAAGTCAACAAAAATACTAACAAACTCAAGAGGAATATTAACAAACTCAACAGTGGTAACAAATACAACAGAATGAACAGGATAGAGTCTCAGAACAGAGAAAAGCGCGTGCGCACGTTGAAGATGAAAGTGGCAAACTGACTGAAAGTTCACCCGGCTGCCAATCGTCCTATTGTATTTATTGTATGATGTTGTCTCACTCACACTTATTGTATGGTTATTCGCTATCCTTGTTGATTCCGCCGAAATAATGGAAATTCGTGCAACTTTAAACAAAGGACCTCCATTTTCGTAGTTCCTGGAATTAAACGAGAAAGCAAAATGGCAGTTAATAAGTACACCATTTTGTTTCTCTTACACAGATTTCTTAAACTTCGAGAATTCTGCTTTTTAACGAGTACTAATGATGCCGAACTAAACGCATTGCGTATATAAAAATGTAAACTTTATTTTATATTTCATTAGATCCTGTCGTTGTGTCAAGTAAAATCAAGTTAAGGAGTAAATGACGCCTATATCATACATAACACAAACTGATAAACTCAGTTTGCAATTAGTAACCTTAGATAAGGTGTGCACAGTTAAGTACCTATGTACTTCCTATATAATGTAGCAAAGACAAAAACCATTAATGTTGTTGCAAGTATTTATTAATTTCATTTTTTCAATAAGATAAATATGTTGTATATTAAATAATGTTTCATGTATAATCAATCACTTTGTCACTATATTACGATTGTATATAGATAAAGAGTAAAATCGATTTATCCATACGACACTTTTCGTAACTTTCAAGCTAGATATCTTGAAAACGTGACACTTTAGAGCATAGGTCCATTAAAGCTTTTTTGTTCAGACAAGTGTCCCCTATCGATTTGCACAGGTTTCATCGTGCGCCGCAGTTTTAAAAAATCCGCTAGGTGGCGCCACTGAGATATGCCAGAAAGGTTCATAGCCCTTTTTTCAAGCTTTGTGGGTATTGTAATTTTAGTTATACCTGTCATTATCCGCCGAAAAGGAAAGAGACGGGTAATCGACAGGCATAAATTTTATGGAACACACGTAAAAATTTTATATTGGCCAATAACCCCACAGAATAAAGTTGACAGCACACATGTCAAATGGCCTGATGCTTATTTCATTTATTTTAAAATTAACAGTTGTCAATCATCCGTCCCTTTCCTGTCAGTTTCAGCGGATAAGAACATGACAGATATATTAAATTAGGATATGTCTGCAGGAATCGGGGCTAATGTGAATTTAAACTACTTATGTTAGTACCTATCCTACACATACATTAGAACTGCCAAGTTGCTATTGTTTAGATATTTACAACAGCATCCTCGTGATGATGCATCTCCATCCAAAAACCCAGAATAGAACTGTCCCACCTATCAGCAATGAGTTCCAGGAACACACTCCGGACTCTTCATACAAACAATCTCGTTTTACACAGGCACTACACATTGACATTATCGTACACGTGCATTTGTGTGTGTGACAGCATACGATTCAAGTCTAAACTATGTTCGATGGGGGTAAGGTAAACCTAGCTCTGAGACTGGTGGGGAGCGGAGAGTTGCCGTTCTATACGTAGGTAGTATTATTCCATAATTCTTTGTTAGGAGGCTGTTGGTTGGTTGGTGAGCTGAACTCGTTTTCATTCTGTACCATACCATACTATTACTTGAATAGCCAGTCAATAATTATAGTTCAGTACCGCCGTGCGAGATCGCGCGTAAGAACCACAGACATTTTAACTCTAGAAGTAGAACGAGGACATGAAAGGATAATGATACCCAAAAATAAACTCCGGAAACTCCGATTTTTAAAAATAAATTCAAATTCAAGCAAAAGACAACTTTCGTATAATTTAGTGTGTGGGCTTTAATGGAGTGGGTGGAGATTTCTGACTTTTACTTTAAAAATTGATATACAACTTGTACGTTCATATTTTGGATAATTTTGAATTTTTTTTAAGAAAACGTCGGACAATAAATATATCGTTCTTTTTTAAACGACCCTTTCTTTGCGAACTGTCAAAAAATTTGACAAATCAATCAAATTATAATATTCGCAATCGCAAACTGTGCTACGGACGGAGGTGGAATAAAAACAAATAGTTTTGTCTTTATTTTTGTAGAGAACTAAATGAATAACTAATCTTGATTATTAATAATAAGAGATTGTTTAAAGATTATTTTTTGATAAGTAATGCCTGTTGGAAGAAAGCGGTGGAATTTACATGGTAAGTTCTAAAGATTTCTTTATTCGTGATTCCGTATAAACTTTTCACATTTAAGTCACAATTCAGGTTAAAAAATCATAATTATGAGTCAAACAAGGTCTTTTAATTAATTGCCTATTTTGGTTATTTTGTTAAAATAAATAAGACCGTACTTGAATGACCTTGTAACAATTTTAGTGCACATCTGCACCAAACCAAAATTATGAACTATTCAGTAGTTATTTAAAAAGCCACCTTATGTTGCGCAAGGCCATTTCCAATATGGAATCAATATAATATTCTTACCTAGTAAATACAAAAATTATCACTTTATCAGTATATATTTACAACTAGGTAAGTATAAGGATTAGGGAGTCCTATTTATATTTTGCTTGCCTATTTAAGTTCTTTTTTATTCTAATTTGGCTTTAGCTTTACTGTCACTGACACATTACTTATTTATGCTAATAATTAAATAAGTATATACTTTTTTGGTCATTCTCCTTGCCTCAGATGGGCCTCAAGGGTCGCTGAGGCGTCTACGGAGCCAGCTTGCTGAAGACGGCTGTGCGGAGTCACAGGTTGTGCTGGCTAAACAGTTGTTGGAGGAAAAATGTGGTAAGAAATAAATAATAAGTTGTCCTTTTTGTCTCATTGAGGGGCTTTCAGGGCTACGTTCCTCAAAAACAATATAGATAGCATTGTAAAGATTTTCCTTCATTTAACCTTTTAATTTCATGGATAATAGACATAATGTATCTTTTACCTTTGTTTTTGGGTATAAATGATGACCCTTTTTATTACACCCAGGCACTATTACACTTACCTACTATTATTCTGATCAAAATAAATAGAGGCAATATAGGTAGCAACATAATTCTATACATAATATGATACAAATATCGAGCAACAATTATTTTTATATATGCTTTTGTCATTACATTGTATTTTTGAATAATTATGTAGCTGACTGATGAGAAAATAGAAAATAGAGTTTTTAGTTTTGTCTATCTGTAAGCGCGGGTAAGACACGCAGTTCGCGCGCGCTCCCCCTTATTCTTTTGCAGCTTACAACCTTTTAAGACTAAAATAAGACCCAAAGGGGGTGAGGTCGGCGGATACGACTTGGTGCAGGGCGGAGAATTGCCGTTCTATACGTAATAATATTTTTAATTCTGTGCTGTCAGGTCGCAGGTTCGAATCCAGCTCTTTTATTATAATTCATAGATCATAAAAAAATAATGTGGTATAGGAAAACCTCGCGAGGAAACACACATTCCCAAAAAAAAAATAGGAGGTATGTGACCTAACGTGAATTGGGTGGTTTTCCTTTCACGGGTTGGACGGTCAGACAGACAGCCACTTCTATAAAAATCTGGACCTGTGAATGTTCAGGTAAGTGGTCCCGTCACGGCATAATGCTAGGGAAATGATGATCATACATACTCACGCTGGCGAAAGCCTCATGTACTTAGAAGACATCTTTCGACCACCTTTTGAACCATAATGTTGACAGGTAATGAAGGAATGTTCTCATTATTTTCCAGAACTAGAATCAGATAAGATTAACAATTTCAAACAAGCCTTGGAATGGCTTATTTGCGCCACGGAACAAGCACATCCAGAAGCCAGAAGAATGTTGCGGAGGTAAGTTATATCTCCTGATAATTGATCTTTTCTCATTGCCAGCCATGTGGCTCTCATACACAGTAGAAGCTGGGCACTAAAGAGCCAGTGTCCCAAACAGACATTCAATCGCAAAGTGGAAAACTCTTGCTGCGGCGATGATCGGGTCCTCCATGCAAAATTTCCCGTGTTGGTCGTGGTACACCTAGGTGGACAAAGGTGTACCACAAACATTTTTTTGTTGGTAGTCTAGTCTACCTAAGTGAACTGACGAGGTGTACCACGACTAACACGGGCAACTAAATATAAGACTCATTACGACTTTGAATCTATTAAATTGAATTTGATTCTGGAGACATTTTGAGCAGGGGTCTTTCAGGCTGTATTAGCAGCAACCCTTTAAAAATATACTCCATAAGGAATGTTTTAGGGGTATAAGGCAAAGAGCAACACGGGAGGGAGTAGCCATACGCAGGCGTTCCCCTCTGCGAACCTATAGGCCAGGTAGTTTTATAGAAACTAGTTGTAGTCGGCCTGCGCGCTAGACTTCCCGCTCCGCGAAAAGTGGCAGAAAATGTAGTATTGGCACCTAATGTCGCCATGGCTACTCTCCACCGGCCCGCGGACGTCCATGTTGCTCTATGGGTATAAGGTCATTCACAGATACCCTTTTCTTTACCACTGCCAAAGAGTTCTTAATTCAAATTATAGGACAAAATCTCACTGGCCACCAATATATCAAATGTTTTTTTGATAACTGCCAAAACCACAATCAGATTTTTAAAACGTCAAAACAGTTTGGTACTATTGTATTATCTTCGATTTTTGGATATAAAAAAGACACAAATATAGGTATTATCTTTAGTTTTCCAAGTGAATGTAGTGATACTGAGGCGTGATGCAACGATGAGGTAACCAGATGTTTTGGAATTCCTGTCATTCTTTTCAAGTAAACAAGTTGGTATACGCGCAAACATCAATATGAGCTATAGTTCGCATCAATCGCTTCATTGGCACGCGTTTTCTTACCGTACTTCTCAAAAGCTTAAGCTTACATTATATTAATAAAGATTTATAAATCTGTGATAAGCTAAGGGTTTCGTGACTTGCCTTGATTCACACATCATTTTTCAGGATTTACTGAACCAAGTAAAGTTTGAATCATCGCTTTTATCAACATCTGACTCTTCAGAATAGTTCCAATGAAATAAATACGGGTCTTTGCTTTGATCTCCTTCAATCCATTGTGATTTGGACAAAATCAAGGGTTTTTTCTGTGGTGATGTTTAGAAATAAGTGACCTTTGCAGGCTTTGGTGTTTTGATAAATTAATATCAAAAATACTTATTATAATAAAGCTCCAATTAAGTGAAATGTGCGCAGTGTACGAGCATATGTATTGTGGTTTTGTTTGATGTATATCAAATTGTTTCCAATGAGCGGATCTGTAGATGACTTCGCGACGTGGCGCATGAAATGGGACCGGGTGCGAGAGGAACTCAGATGGCGGTTGGTCACTAGTGTACCAGAAATAGTTATTTATTTATTGCAACACACAACAGGACATTAACAATATATGATAAAATATACAATTACAAACAAAAATGGTCAGTCAACATCTCAAACAGGGTGCGTTGACAGCATGCAAAATAATATAGCAACTGAAAAGAGGTAAACAAAAAAAAATACAATTCAGAAAACAAAGCGACTTCAGTTTTCGACTGATTTTAGAAAAAAATATTAAAAATATTCAAGTTTTTATTTATGATATTATTATAAAACCAACACATTCGTATGATAGAATTGTTTGAGTCCCTTTGTGTTCCGAAGTTATAATCTGATAGAATCCTTATCTAACATCCTCCGTGGTTTAGTGGGTGAGCTGTTCGCCCACGATCGTGTCCGGTCCTGGGTTCAAATCCCGGTGAGGACATATCACATAATTGTTATAATGTTATGTTCAGGTGTATTCGGAGCGGCGTGATCGACGAGCAGAGCGCAGCCATAGTCCGCGCCAAGTCGTGCCTCGCCGCCAGTCGACAGGAGACTGTCGCCAGGAAAGCGGCCCGGGATCTGTTCGCCAGGTAAACTTATATAACACCAGCTTTTGCCCACGGCTTCCCTCGCGTTAGATTCGAGGTAACACGCCGGATCAGGAAAGCCTAATGTACCCATTTTTAGTTTCCTACCTTGAAAACTGCGAAAAGTCTAAAAAACTCGAAAACTCAAACTGGAAAAGTCGAAAAGCGTAAAATATAAAATGTCACCCCCTCTGAAGAAGGTTGGGGGCAGATTTCCAAAAAAAATGCATGTTTTTTGTTACTCACAAATAGTCCGCATATTAATTTTTAGCTTTCTACCTTGAAAATTGAGGAATGCTCCATGATACGAACTTCCACACCCCATTTTAGGGAAGTGGAGGGTTCGAAAGAGACAAAACGCAGCCTATGTCACTCTCCATCTCTTCAACTATCTCAATTTAAAAAAAAAAAACACGTCAATTTATCGCTCAGTTTTGCCGTGAAAGACGGATAAACAAGCAGACACACATATAGTTTTTTTTTAAGTGGAGATAGTTGAATCTTTCTAGTCCCCCACTAAAGTTAAAAAATGGTATATCAGCAAAAGGGGATCCGTGTTACCACGAAATTAACACGAGCGAAGCCGCGGGCAAAGGCTAGTTTAAAACAAAATTAGATGGTGTCTACAGGAATTAGCACCATTATGTGTTACAGTTTATCAAACGGCGAGCAGTACATAACTACGGCCCAGCTGGAACGTCGGATCCGAGAGATATGCAACACAACACTCAAAGACACGGACGATAGTGACTCGCCGGAAGATGACTCAGGTAGCATTCAGTTATACCATGTCATATTTTTACATACAGGCTGTAAACTTCGAGAGATGATTCAGTAGATGATTGCGACGGAAAATTCCGCTTGATATCAACTCGGAATCATGCTCTGATCCATCCTCCTCAGTATTCGTTACGATATCACTAACACCCTGTATATACATACATAACGTTTAGGTCCATAATGTCCCTTTCACAAAAAGTACCCTGGTTTCAGAAAGTCCCTTAACCCATACATACCTGTCTAGAGAAACACATTCTGGGCCAGATTGAGGGCAAGCGTGCTGGGGGGAATCTTTGACGATTAGACGCGAAAGGTCTTGAATTGTTAATTCATCATCATCAGCCGTATGACGCCCACTGCTGGGCATAGGCCTCCCCCAAGGATCTCCACGACGATCGGTCCTGCGCTGCCCGCATCCAGCGACTTCCCGCGACCTTCACCAGATCGTCGGTCCACCTTGTAGCGGGCCTACCCACTAAGCGTCGTCCGACACGTGGTCGCCACTCCAGAACCTTTCCGCCCCATCGGCCATCGGTTCTCCTCGCTATGTGTCCTGCCCACTGCCACTTCAGCTTTGCAATTCTCCGAGCTATGTCGGTGACTTTAGTTCTCCTGCGGATCTCCTCATTTCTGATTCGATCGAGCAGGGAAATACCGAGCATAGCAATTGTTAATTATATAGAAATATTGTAATAAATAATTGAATTTAATGTTTCTATTATGTAACAATATTTTGATGTTAATATAATTTGGTCTTCTTTTGCTGTTTAGACGAGGGGCGTGCTCTGGATGATGGCCAGGCGTTGGAGGCGTCGCCGGAAGGTGGCGACCGCGTGCACGGGAACGGCACCGTCCGACCTTCACCAGCTCTTGACGAAGGTGAGTAATAAAACTAATAAAATTATATGGGGTTCTTACCAAGTGAAATCAGGATGGGGGGTTGATATGTAGACTGTATATTCCCTGGCCAATCAGATCGTTGACAATCTCTCTCATTCAGCGCTTATCGCTATCGGCCGAATAGGGTCGATTAATGCCTTTCAAATATTATCCTGTCAGACGACGCCCTCAGCTGAGATTCGCGACCAACTAGGCACCCTCAGGCCTATTGTCTTTTTGTGTATCGGGTATTGATAGACTCAGGGGAGGCCCGTGTATGTATGTTTTTAATTTCCTTACAGAATGGGCAGATAAGAGCGTCGGCAACGAGGAAGTGAGCAACCTAACTGTCGAGCAGCTGGTGTCTGCCGCCGTGGAGTACTGTCAAGGCGAATTGCCGCCAGTCAGCCGACAACTCACCTTAACAGAACCGCCTCTCACCTGTCTCGACCACATACCCTTACTACACCAAGCATTCCTGCATCCAGTACTCTTCGTCAGAATCCTGTACCTCAAACTCTTATACTACTTCGGTACTTTCACCTTCAGACTTTCAAACGTGGAATTAGCGTTATTACTAGTCGCTTACCTCTCCGTAGACGCTGATAGTTTGTACCATTTGGTACCATTAGTCCTGTATTACGTTAGTTTTGTGACAATGGTCATATGTACCTTCAAAATGCTGCACGCGAAAAGAGAGTTTATCGACTTCAGGAAATGGTCTGGATTGTTTCTAAGGTATAGCGACGGGAATTTGCAGCCTGATGAATCTGAGAACCTCTTCGTTAGGAATAATTTGGGGCCGTTTCTCCAGTTCTTCCTAGCGCTCTTTGTTAACTTGTTCCTATTTCCCTTTATAGCGACGCAATGGGTCACCTTTTCGGAATTCTGCGTACTATCATTCTTCCTAATGTTCCTTACGTTGTTTTCTTTCGGCACGAACGGGAATCCTTACCCTGACGTGTTAGCTTTGATTTCCTTCGCGATTAACGTCTTAGCGAAATATCCTTATGAAAAAGACACGGTAGTGCATCAAGGTTGGAGGTTCCTAGACTTGCATATATCGAATTATCCGTCTTACATTTTAGGGAATAGTATCGAATTTTGCCTAAACGCTCGGGTATTTTTCTCCCTACTCATACCTCTGATACTCCTATCGATGGCCAAAAGGAACCAGTGGCAAGGATTCTTCAAATACGCGTTACCACATTGCGTTACTCTGAGCTGGTTGCAGATGTTCATTATCTGTTCTCATGGGTGTACCACGTATGGTCTTATAAGGGGGACGTTAGGGCTTGTGTGCACGTTCCTATTTGTTCCCCTAATAGGGGTTGCCACGGCAACGCTTCCAATATTCGCCTGCCTTCAGTATGTGACGTTGTCCCGACTTCTCTATACGGTGTCCATCGTGATGGGTCTAAGTATGAGTTTGGGGGTGACCTGTCTCATGGCTAAGTCTGAGCTTACGAAGAAGTTCGTCACTCCATTCCAGGTGTGTTAAACTTTTTATTTTTTATAACGTAACATAGAGTATTATATTCCCAATTGGAGGTACATTAATCGTTTGATGAACTAAATACGTACGCCTCACCGAGCTTTCCGTTTTGAGGTCTATAAGCCAACTGTGTCATTTTTTATAAAGTTTTTATATTCATGACATAGCATCACGGTTTTATCCCCGAAGGGGTAGGCAGAGGTGTATAGTATATAGACCCACTCGCCAGCTATGAACAATGTTGCAACTGCTGCAGCGTGATAAAGTGGTTGAGCGTTGTGTACACTATCCGGAGGTCTCGGGTTCGAATCCCAGTGGGGACATTGCAGGCTGACCAACCGATTGTCCTGAAACAATAATGATCCATGCATCAGAGGGCAGTCAGTCCCAATTACTATTTACTTTTAAGCTTGTAGTTATTACATTTTTGGCTAATAGTAACTCGGACACCAGAGTTGATAAGGTTGGTCATTGATCTCTTGACCCACACGAGAGAAGACCGAAAATTCACCACTGACCGATTGATCCATTCTCTGATATGGCCATTTTTTTATATTTATGAATGTAGTGTTCGCTCATAAATTAGATTAATATATTTTTCTTGTAATATAGAAAGAAAGCAAAATATTAATTCGGAAAAAAATACATAATTACATATTAAGCGGTAGTCATTACTAGTTGAATTATAAATAATGCCGAAACGGTTGCAGCTCGGCAAATGCCATAGCCTAGCTGTAGCTAGATTATGGTGCTGATTTTCAGCTGCAGCCGATTTATCATCAAAAACAATTAAACAAAAGCTGGGTTCCTAAGTCTAAGCACATTTGCTCCTTAAATAAAGAGAGAAAAGTCCCAAAACCTTATATATATCCCACATTTATTGTTGCAGCTAACCGTCGGCATAGTCACCTTAATCTACTTCGGGAATCAATTCGTAATAAACGTTCAAGATGACGGACTACCCTCAACTCTAATAGACTTAATTGGCGACGATAAATCGAGCCTAAAGAATCTCCTCAAAAACGAATTCATATCAGAATACGAAGACAACAGTTACTACATAACTTGGGACGATTACTACACGCAATGCAACTCTCCATCTTGGTCGGATTACAACATGGCGTCTACGCAAATCAAGTGTTCTGTCCTCGAAGGGGCCAATGTGAATTGGGAGGGTTATATCCGTGATATAAGACTCAAGTATGTGAGAAATAGATGGAATGACATCGTTGGATGGTTGCCTTATATGGTGCGGGAGTATTTTAAGTGTTACTATGGGGAGGAGTATGAGTCTATTTGTAGCCATGGTGACCCTAAGTCGGAAAGTGAATGCGATTTTGTGAGGAGAGTAGCAAGGCAGAGCGGGAAGAGCTGTCATTTGAATAATCTAAACGAGTGAGTATTACTTATTACGTCATCAGGGTGTTAAAAATAAAAAGGCCACACTACTATTTGACGCACTTACTTCAATACGCGCAAATGTCAAAATGCAATATTGCTTTTTAGATGTTTTGCTTCGATGTGGCCTTTATAACCCCCCAAGTCCCGTTATCCCGTTTTCACAAGGTCCGGCCTAACCTGAAGATTCATGATTAGCCCATTAACGTCCCCACTGCTGGGGCACGGGCCTTCCCTATGGATGGATAGGGAGATCGGGCCTTAAACCATCACGAGGGCCCAGTGCGGATTGATAATTATTAACGACTGCTAATGCAGCCGAGACCAACGGCTTCACGTGCCTTCCGAAGCACGAAAGAGCTCGAGATGAAAACTTTTTTTGTGGTCACCCATCCTATGACCGGCCTTTGCGAAAGTTGCTTAACTTCAACAATCGCAGACCGAGCGCTTTTACCGCTGCGCCACCGAGCTCCTCAACCTAACCTGAAGATTAGTAACGCTTTTTACAAAAGCGACTACCTGTGACCTTTCAACCTGCGAAGGGAAAACCAGCCCAATACAGGTTAGGTCACATACCAGCGAAACGCATTTCTCTGGAAGGTGGGATTTCTTATAATGTTTTCCTTCACCGCTGAACACGTGGAAATCATTTATGATCGAAACATGAATTCGAAAACAATTTCGAAATTTATTGGTAGGCCCATTCTGGATTCGAACCACCTTTTAATCAATGGAAGAACTTTTTTCTCTAGGACGCACCGTTTTTGAGATATAAGCGTAAAACCCAAAAACGGTACCTTTCCCCTATCCGGCTCCCCCTAGATGCGAGGACTTTTAGTATGTTAACTCCCTAAACATCCTGAACACATTTCTGAAGAAATACCTTAGGATCCCTTTCACACACTCTACAACCCCTTTTGAGGCATTTGTTGACCGAACTATATTACATTATTTTCAATATAATTGGGTAGTTTCCTAGGCCAAAAATAAATTATGAAATTCTGATTACAAAATAAAGACAGATCAAAATTTGACAAAAAATGTTTTCTTAACTCTATTTAACGTATTTATGAATTTTATTAAAGAAAAATGTAATAATAAGTGCGACTTTTTGTCACGATTTTCTGTGCAATGCGCACTTATTATTAGATTTTTCTTTAATAATATTCATAAATACGTAAGAATAAAGAAAACGTTTTTTAATTAACAACTTTAGACCTGTCTTTATTTTGTAATCAGAATTCCATAATTTATCTTTGACCTGGAAAACTACCCAAATCGGTAATAATAAGATCGTTTTTCCTGAACTTCGTCGCGTC
The DNA here is from genome assembly GCF_024362695.1 of Pectinophora gossypiella. Classification (NCBI taxonomy): domain Eukaryota; kingdom Metazoa; phylum Arthropoda; class Insecta; order Lepidoptera; family Gelechiidae; genus Pectinophora; species Pectinophora gossypiella. Next base: position 2,990,673 of record NC_065425.1, on the reverse strand, counting down.
GGTATAAATTTTGTCTGTGCATGTTTGAAACACGTAACAGCGGTATTACATTATTTTCAATATAATTCTCTCCTTCCAGATACACGTACGAAATACTCCTGATGATGGAAGCGAGTGGCGGCTTGCTGAAACGCCACGCGGAAATATCAGTCATATTCGACCATCACTTCGCGAACTACACGCGTCTACTACGTACAGACGACAAGATCCGCTTCAAAGGAGTCCTGACCAACGACCAAGGTTCATTCAACATTGGAACTAAAGATATGACTATCAGAGGGTATGAAATCAACTGTCTTGAATGTAAGGAAGCCAAAGGGACTATATCTAAAACGCTTTCCGTGTCAAAATTCTCTGAACTATGTAAAACTATCGCCAATGACTGTGTAGTATCTACTAAGTATATATTAAACTTCATATTGAATCCTGTTATTGTTGTCAAATAATAAATGTATAAGAGTGGAAAGGGACGTAATGGGTAAATGGATTTGGTAGAATAGTTTAAAATTGTGTACCTTCACCATAGAATAAAGAATAATTACTGCTTATAGAACGGTAACTCTCTCTCTCTCTCTCCCCTCTCTCGGGCGCCCACCTCACCCCCTCTGGATCTTACTTTAGTCTAAAAGCGCGAACTGACTCTATCTCGCTCGCACTTACCCTGTAAAACTGAAAGAAAGAAGCGTACGAAGAACTGCATGCAGTAAGAATGAGATTTACACCCCAGATTCGTTTCGTTTACCGCCAATATTGGGTTCGGAAATCTTGGGTTTAGACGTTCAAAATCCTCGACTCAAAATCGCGATAAACCATAAGAATCACCCACTGGGCATTTAGCAGGTTTGCCTATATCCAAAAACCCGGATTAGAACCTGGGTTCGTATATAGAGTTTATGACTTTCAGCTTTGTTTTTCTCTAGTGTATTCGTTTTGGACAACGCCACATTGACCCCAAAGGTTACTATAGTAACATAATATAGCGATACATAAATGCACCGAGTTATCGAGCCCGCTCTAAGAAACTTCATTCCCAAAAAATTGCCATATATCCTGCCAATATATATATATGAAAATGTGGATTCAAAGTAAACCTATAAAGTCTTCTTCAATGTGTTAGGTTACAATCAATTTCCATTTTTACCCACTACCGAACACATCTTAGATCTCAAATAATATTTTTTATAATATTTCTTAAAATAAAATTAGATTATTGCAATCAATCTGAAATGTTAAAAACTATCATGAGATATTTTTTTTTTACTAAATCTGGTTCAGGATATGATTTCGCTGTGAGAATTGTAAAAATATTTTCCTCCCATATAGATCTTATACTATATCTATCTCTTGCGCACATAGTGCCATTGTATTGTTCTGTCCTGCTCTTACAGCCCATACCCTGAACTGAGTATATTATTTTTGTAGTATCTGTGGTATAACTACAAAATCGGGTTGGGATATGACTTCACTGTGAGTACTGTGACAGCTATAAAAATAATATTTTTCCTACCCTATATATCTATCTCTTGCACACTTAGCTTCATTGTATTGTCTGTCCTACTCTTACAGATCATATCCTGAACTGAATATTATATTGTTTTTAATATCTGTGCTATAAACTAGTCCGGAGTTCGGGTAACAGGCCTTAGTAAATAAGAACACTAAGAAACAAGCCTTTCTGGAAAATATACTCAATTACTACTTCATTTTAGTAAAAAAAATCTCTATTGACTATTGATTTTGGGAATAATACTTGTATCTAGTATATTAATTACATCAAATAATGAATTAATAATAAATATTGGATACGTACCAGTATGAAACAAAAATATGATAAATTATGAGTTATTGGCCCCGATTACTGCACACACATCCTAATTTTAATTTGTTATACCTGTCATCTTATCTGCCGAAACGGGAAGAGACGTATGATTGGCAACTGTTAATTTTAAAATGAATGAATAACCCGGGCGAATAAAATGGACACCTCGCTCATATGCAAGTATACAACCCGTTTGACTGTAGGGTTATTGGCAAATTATAAACATTTTCAAAGGGTATTGTAAATTTCTACCTAAAATTGACTACCTAAAATAATTTTTATACCTGTTGATTACCCGTCCCTTTCTTTTTCAGTGGATAAGAAAATGACAGGTATAACTTAAAATAAAATTAGGTGTGTCCAAGAATCAGCACCAATGTTGCGTAAAGTCCTGTTTATTATTGTCATGTTTATGTTTAAACGCATTTTTAGTATTATATTTTTTTATAGGGTATGTTTGATGGACTGATCGTGTTAACGTAGTATAAATAAATATCTAAAAGATGTTGATGTATTATGTAAAAATGTATTTTTAAATAGTAATAAAGAAGTAACTAATTCGCCCGTGGACGATATTGTATGTTTTCATTGATTGACAATAGTTTATTCGGTTTTCAGTGTGTTATCAATGAATAAATAATATTTTGAATGAGTCAATTCGTTTTATTTTGTCGTCTAAAAAAAAACATTCGGTTCAGTTTATGGTTTGTTTTGTCATGGAACCTTAGTTTTTGTCTGTGCATGTGTGCGCCGCCATTAGGTTCAAACCACATTTGACAGCATCTCGTCGCTCTTTCCATCCTTTTCTAAACGTCATTCGCCAGAACGAGAGAGCGACCGTACGCGGCTGAATCGACGAGATAATAGCGTGCGTCAACGCACGTACGCGCTCTATAGCGTGCTGGCGTCTTGGTTTGACCCGAGATTCCGTCTGTTTGTATCGGATGCGTGTGCGTGAATTTGTAACAAATTTCAAGTACCTCACAGATTGGTCTTTTTTAATTAATAACCCAAACTCAAGTAGACTAATAATATTAATATCATTAAGAGTATTGAATGTAGTTTTTATAAAACAAACAGTAAATAGTAATTTAATAGTTTATTATTAATAATAAAAATATCTAAAGACATCTTAAAATAACATCTTAGATAATAAAAAATACTTATCTTAATTCTTAAAACTACAATTTTATTGATTATTTCAGTCATAAGTAGATATAAATGTCAATGATATAATCCTTTTTAATATCTGTGATATAATTTGTTTATTACCCGAAGCTCAACTAGAAGAGGGGTTAGTTCCAGTAGTTCTTAGCGTTGACAACTGGGAAGTTCCTTCCCACTTCTTACCGGGAAGGTGACTTCACATTGTCAATCCCACCAGTAAGGCTGCCCGCCCACGTTAGACTTTGTAGGGCCGATAGACGGGCCAATTTTTCCTCTGATTTTGTGACCGACTCAACGCACACCTCCGGTGTGCGTCAAGCTAGCGGCCTCAAAAAAAAATGGGCACGAAAAAATAATTTGACCATACCAAAAATTAGTACAACAGGTACTATTTTTTTCAATAAGAGTACTAATTTTTGGTATGGTCAAATTATTTTTACGTGCCCATTTTTTTTTTTTGAGGCCGCTAGCTTGACGCACACCACCTCCGTCATTTTCGTATGTGGCTGTCGAGGGCACAGCACATCATGGACAGAGCACATATATGGGTCGTTCTTCTTTTTTATCGACAATAAAAAGACATTTTCCCAATTAATCGGACTTAACATCTTTAAAATTATAACGGCAATAAATATTTTAAAACATCATATAAAGATCTGTCCGTAAAGGACTATTTAGTGGTTCTCTTTATCTTGGTAACATACTTTTCTTTGCAGGCGCATTCCAAAAAATATTGTGACAGAGTGGCCCTTTTCATCGGAGACAGCATTTAAATATACCACTCTGTCACAAAATTTTGTGAAAAACAATGAAGCTACGTTAATAACTAATTGAGGAACCGATTAGTATTTTGCTTGTATTTTGAGTATAATAAGATAACTATGACAATGGAAACATGTAATAAAATTCTAAAACATAACTTATTTTTTAATTAAAAGCAGTACGTAAGACAGATCATTGTCGATAAAAAAGAAGAACGACCCATATCTGAATATACGTCCTTCCCTAGCAAGGAGGGAATATCCAGGCTACTTTCACCAAAAACAATATAGATGGCGTTGTCCAGCTTTAACATGATAATTACCTATTTTTTCATTACTCGGGTACGGTCACGAGCATTAATATGTATACACTTTGGTACCATGTCACATTAACTTTTTTGACAAATTGAACTGTAAGTCTCACTAAATGTCAAATATGTTAGTGCGACAGAGTCCTAAAGTGGGTACATTATATTGCTCATGACTGCACATCATTCTTGATATATGAGTCACATTATGTATAGAATTATGTTGCTACCTTGCTTTTCTTTATCTTGTCTTTTTTTATCTTAGATAATTTATTTTTTTCAAACAATTAAAAATTTTTTATCTTTTTCTTTTATCTTTTTCTTCTTTTTTTGGGGTGGAAGATGTAGTTCTGTCTGGGTGTGATAAAAATGGTCATTATTTATACCCAAAAACAAGATAAAAGATGCATACGGCTGTTATCCATCAAATTAGAAGGTTAAAGGAAAGAAAAGTGGGTCGGAGGCAGAAGTCCAGGGGGGTTAAAATGGCCACATCGAAGCAATTCATCTAAGAAAGCAATATTGCAATTTGACATTTGCATATTGTTTTCTTAGATGAATTCCTTCGATGTGGCCATTTTAACCCCCCTGGACTTCTTCCGACCCACTGGTTGCGTAACATCAGGGAGTGGACGGGGATCACGAGTGCGGTCGAACTGTTCGGCCTCACGGGAGATAAAGATACATTTTCGAAGCTGATGGCCAACCTCCACTAGTTGGAGAGGCACCTGAAGAAGAAGAAAAGAAAATCTGGACAACGCCATCTATATTGTCTTTGAGGAACATACCCTGAAAAGTCTCTCATTGATAATATTATCGTCTATCGATAATCTATCGACAGACTATAAATAAACAACACTAGTTTGGAGTATATCTTCTCTGTTCTTTTGTCTCTTTTTTTGTTCAAGTATCATCCCTGTATAAATACCTTACATACAAAGCATCACGCCTCTATCCCAGGAGGGGTAGGCAGAGTTGTACACTTCTCGCCAACTACGTTCAACACTTAAACTATTTCGAAATTTGATCTCTTTTATATAACACAATAATAATTAATAACATTCAAAGCACCATTACATTTCACACGTTTATCAAATACATTTTTGCTCGTATTTACAAATGAATTGTATGACAGGTACATATAAACCTAACATACGATGTTTATAACAGAAACTCCTTCGAGTATAAAAATATACATTTAAATGCTGCATACTTAGAATATAACATATCATCATCATTAGCCCATTAACGTCCCCACTGCTGGGGCACGGGCCTTCCCTATGGATGGATAGGGAGATCGGGCCTTAGACCACCACGCGGGCCCAGTGCGGATTAGTGGTTATTAAGCTAATGCAGCCGGGACCAACGGCTTAACGTGCCTTTCGAAGCACGGAGGAGCTCGAGATTAAAACTTTTTTTGTGGTCACCCATCCTATGACCGGCCTTTGCGAAAGTTGCTTAACTTCGACAATCGCAGACCGAGCGCGTTTACCGCTGCGCCACCGAGCTCCTCAGAATAACATCATTCACGACTATAGTCCAATGAGAAACTTTCCAAGCTACATTCACCAAAAATAACATAGATGGCGCTGTAAAGCATTAACGTGATAACTATCTATTTTAACATTACTCGGGTACATAATTATTTCAAAATCCAATGTCAAAATCAGCATATAAAAATAATTTTGCTTGATATTTGGATCACATTATGTATAGAATTATGTTGCTACCTATATTACTTCTCTTTATTTTGATCAGAATAATAATGGGTGGAAGATGTAATAAAAGGATTATCATTTATACCCAAAAACAAAGATAAAAGATGCATATGTCTGTTATCCATGTAATTAGAAAGTTAAACAAAGAGATATCTGTACAGCGCTATCTATACAGGGTGTTGTGACATCGTAACGAAAACTTTGAGGCCATGATTCTGAGTTGATATCAAGTGGACTTTTCCGTCGCAAAAGTATGGATAAAGTATAGTATGGAATAATAATTAAAAAAACACAAAATATTTCATGAATTTTCCGACAGGAAAATCCATTTGATATCAACACAGAGTCATGGTCTGAATCATTCCCCCTCAGTACTTGTTACGATGTCACTAACACCCTATTTACTTGTACATGTACTTGTACAGGGTGTAAGTGACATCGTAACAAATACCTACTGAGGGGGATGATTCAGCTCATTATTCTGAGTTAATATCAAGTGGAATTTTCCATCGCAAAAGTATAGAATTGATAATAAAGAAAACAAAAGAAAAAAATACATGAATTCACAGAAAACAGACACAAAACAGAAAATTCGACTTGATATTAACTCGGAATTATGCTCTGAATCATCCCCCTCAGTATTCGTTACGACGTCACTAACACCCAGTACAGTTTTTGACGAACGTAGCCTGGAGAGCCCCTCATTAGGGTAGTCAAGAGGTACTCAAGACTCATAATTAAAACACATAACGGGTTCTTACCGCGTTTAAAATAGGGATATGAGTCTCCCGATATTTCGACACTGTTGCAAGTGCCATGATCACGGGATGACTGATGAGATTGGAGTGGAGTAGGTAGATCCATAATTTTCAACGGGCAGACATATCTGTCTACCCACTTTCAAACCGCACTCACTGTGTCCTCACGTTTTATCACCACATTAGGCCGTTTTAAGCTTTTTACAACACCTACTACTGGATTCCACATGCTTATGTGTTTTAATTATGATAATAACCGCGTAAACTTAAAACAACTCATGAATCATGACAAAATGGGACGATTGTATGTGTTGATTCTATTATTATGAATACTAACTCCACACCGTTCCGTTACGCGGTATCTTTCCCATTGAACTGCATGTTGTCCAGTCGTTTGAAGACCTGCAGCATAGTAGGACGCTGATGTCGCGCGTACGACGTGCAGTGGATGCCTATCGCGATGAATTCTCGGCACAAATGCGGGTTGGATAGCTCGGTGCCTATTATCATGCGGTCTTCTAAGTATGCTGTAAAGAAAAAAAACTTAGATTGAATCAAATACACATAATTTTTTTTAATTAAACTGGGTTTACTCTTGACTATATCAAAAAAGTGGCGGGACCACTATGGACCCAAATAGCAAGGGATAGAACCAGATGGAAATCTTTAGGGGAGGCCCTTGTCGAAATACAAGCTGTCGCAAATCATCAACCGTTCGCCGATACAGTTGATTAAACAATAGATTTAGTTTATTTTTATGAAGTATTGGCAATTATTGAGGAGCTCGGTGGCGCAGCGGTAAACGCGCTCGGTCTACGATTGTTGAAGTTAAGCAACTTTCGCAAAGGCCGGTCATAGGATGGGTGACCACAAAAAAAGTTTTCATCTCGAGCTCCTCCGTGCTTCGGAAGGCACGTTAAGCCGTTGGGCCCGGCTGCATCAGCAGTCGTTAATAACCACCAATCCGCACTGGGCCCGCGTGGTGGTTTAAGGCCCGATCTATCTCCCTATCCATCCATAGGGAAGGCCCGTGCCCCAGCAGTGGGGACGTTAATGGGCTGGTGATGATGATGAGATGGCGTATAGTGGAATTAGCACCAATAAGTAAATAGTCATACCGGTGTCGTGGGCGCCGCGCACGGCGTGGTGCACGTGGTCGCTGAGCAGCGGGCGCGGGCGGCCGCGGTCGGCGGCGGGCAGCGCGCACGCCAGCTCCAGCAGCACCACGCCGAAGCTGAACACGTCCACCGCCGGCGACAGGCAGTGCGACACCAGGTACTCCTCCGGCAGGTACGCGCGCGTGCCGTGCACCCTGGGGGGGGGGGGGGACATTACTATTGTAGCAAAGTACAAACTCTGCACATACTGGCCTTTCGTTCTGACCGTCATCATTTACATAACATAAACTGCCTATATATGTCCCACTGCTGGGCACAGGCCTCCCATCAACCGGAGGGGGTATGGAGCATACTCCACCACGCTGCTCCAATGCGGGTTGGTGGAGGTGTTTTTACGGCTAATAGCCGGGACCAACGGCTTAACGTGCCCTCCGAAGCACGGAATCATCTTACTTTTTCGGACAATCAGGTGATTCAAGCCTGAAAAGTCCTTACCAAACAAAGGACAGTCTCACAAAGTGATTTCGACAATGTCCCCATCGGGAATCGAACCCGGACCTCCAGAGCTTGAGCCTAACGCTCTAACCACTAGACCACGGAGGCTGTTTATTGTCATCATTTAAAATTACGAAATTCTCATTCCATTCTGCATTTCCTTATATTTTACACTCTTTTGACTCACTGCATCCCCGACCTTCATTAAAACAACTCAAGTGTATTATACTGTTTAGGGCCGTGCCCTCTAATTCTTGATTCTTTTGTGAAGTGTGTATATTGTGAACTATGTATATTCCTATCCTGTTTGTGAAGTGTTTTTAATAAACTGTAATTTTCATTATAACAAGAATCTGTGAGCAACAAGGCCGCCTGTTGTGCTTTTTCTGTATATGTTGTCCTTATCTCTGTATTTTGTGTCCAGTGTGCTCAATAAAGTATCTTATCTATCTATCTATCGATCTGTTTATCAAAACTAAAGTATATTACACAATCCTTCTACTTTTTTTGATAATCATAATTCACACGTACTTGTAATTTATTTTTCTTTGAGTTATATCTGCAGTCAGTAAACGGCCGTTTGCGTTACTATGAGCCGATGAGCTGAAGGGGACCAACTTTAATAATGAGGCGATTCAGAAACTTTAATTCATTTCCTTGTTTTAAGTTTACGCGGTTATTATCATAATTAAAGCACATAATAGCAGTCATCCCGTGATCATGGCACTTGCAACAGTGTCGAAATATCGGGAGTCTCATATCCCCATTTAAACGCGGTAAGAACCCGTTATTATGTGCTTTAATTCATTTCCGTCTACATGATAGGCCGTCTTTTAAGACGGCGGATTTGGTTTATAACTGTACTTGTAAGTAACTTGTACCTTGTGGACGTGTACTTGTAAGTTTTAATAAACACGGCACTGATCGAGCTTTCTGTTAGACCAACGTGATAGATGGTGAGCCATATCGCCGTCTATAATGGTCGAACCAACTGTGTTAGTGAAAACTGCACTTATTTTTTTTTTTACTTACTTAGAAACCTTCAAATGCGTCCGATCCTCGCCATATGGGCCTTTCCTGGCAAGACCAAAGTCTCCAATCTTGGGTATACCGCACTGGTCCAGTAGAATGTTCGCAGGTTTGATGTCCCCGTGGATAAGAGGGGTCCCGGTCATTGTATGGAGGAACTGCAGACCTCTGAAAAATGATATTATAAACTTTTATTTCGTTTCGTGATTATTGTTTGGATTTAATCATTTATATATTTTTTCTTGTGTTTTTGGGGCACAGATGAAAATCAGCGTTGTGGCTCTCCCTCAATGTCGGAGTGTCACAATACATTGCTGAGCTGACATCCGTTTTTAGAAATAAGGTTTAATTACTATGTTCACTCCTACTGTGTACCAATACCTACTTGTATCTAAACCAAATTATTTCTATTCTATTCTACTTTTCATTGGAGACCAATATTATTTATCATCTCCTTAGAGCAATGGCGTTTAAATCTAACCTAACCTGAGTCAAAAAGGCCATATCGAAGCAATTAATCTAAAAAGCAATATTGCAATTTAATAAAAGTGTGTGCGCAATGCTCGGTATTTCCCTGCTGGATCGAATCAGAAATGAGGAGATCCGCAGGAGAACTAAAGTCACCGACATAGCTCGGAAAATTGCAAAGCTGAAGTGGCAGTGGGCAGGACACATAGCGAGGAGAACCGATGGCCGATGGGGCGGAAAGGTTCTGGAGTGGCGACCACGCGTCGGACGACGCTCAGTGGGTAGGCCCGCTACAAGGTGGACCGACGATCTGGTGAAGGTCGTGGGAAGCCGCTGGATGCGAGCAGCGCAGGACCGATCGTCGTGGAGATCCTTGGGGGAGGCCTATGCCCAGCAGTGGGCGTCACACGGCTGATGATGATGTGTGCGCAATGTCAACATTTGTCAGAAAGCGGTATTGCTTTTTTTAGATGAACTTTTGATGTGACCTTTTTACCCTCCCCTCATCTCTGAAGATTTGACATAGGTCCGGTTTTTATTATCGTGATTCGGTCACATACCTTCTAAACGTATTTCTAACCCTAACATCAGGGTTGTTGAGGATGGTCATCGACCTCATAACATCTAATAGTATCACTCTACCTAGTAGTGTCACTTTACCTAGTATCCCTACCTAGTATCGCAACCTGGTAGCACTACCTAGTATCGCTTGCTGGTATCACTACCTAGTATCACTCTACTTAGTATCACTACCTAGTAATGCAACCGAGTATCACTACCTAGTATCATTAGCTAGTATCGCTAGTATTTGTACCTAGTATCACCAACGTTAGAAGACTGCTTGAAATGCTTTGAAGCTTAAATGTGTCAATACCTGGCCACACCATGTGCTATCCGGTGTCGCTGTGTCCATGACAGCGGCGGGAAGTGGGTCTTACACCTAATACGCTGCTCCAGTGACCCACCCGCCATCAGTTGGTATACTAAGCATGCTTCTGGCCCTGAAACCAATAATAAAAAGTTTTTTTTAGATAGAGCTGTCATCATAGGCCTTCACACCTTGATCAGATGACGTATACATCGTTTCTGTGGCAACGTCTTGTATAGCTGCATAGTCCAATACGAGAGCGACAGCGAGGGACTTTCCAAGCTACGTTAACCAAAAACAATATAGATCGCGTTGTTCAGTTTAAACGCGATAAATACCTATTTTCTCATTACTCTAATGGCAGAAGCATATATTAAAAATAATTGTTGCTTAATAATAATAATAATAAACTGTCTTAAGGGGCCTCTACGTGTTGGCTTCGGCCCCACGCACGCCTTCCAAAAGTCCGGGCCTCCATAGGCCCGAGATATGAAAAAGACATAGGTACAATAATAATAATAAATGTTTATTTCGGACTTATAAAAAAAACATCCATATTTGTTAGTAACATTACAAACTTAAATCTAGTATTAGTAACAAATAAGTAATCGAGGCCGGTTGGACCCCCGATGGCGGCAGACTATATTTGTTTGACTGCGTGCAGTCGTATCCATCGGGCCAGCAACCGTGAGTCCCACCGGTCCGCCAGCGCGCGCAGGATGGTGTTGGGGCTGTCGCGCGTGCGGCGCAACATGGAGGCGCAGCGCTTACGCATGACAGCGGCAAACCCATCCATCATAATATCTGGATCACATTATGTATAGAACATGTTGCTACCAATATTGCTTCTCTTTATTTTAATCAGAATAATAGAGGGTGGAACTTGTAATAGGCTACTTCACAACCTAGTCAAATGAGATACTTTTTACGAAACGTCAAAACGAAAGTCTTCCTTGGAGTTTGTATGGGAATACTGTCCTGTGACGTCATCAATAAAAGCGGTCAAACGTCGTACTCATTGTTACTTAATTCATAAATAAAATTCGGAAATACGTCGAAAAGTAAAATGAGATTGATTTTTGATCATCTTAGACTGGCTGCTATTTTCTGATTAGCATTTTATAATTTATCTTCGACCCAGACAAATATCCAATTGTGCCTGGTTGTAATAAAAAGGGTCATCAGCCCGTTACGAATTGGGGCGGGGCGAAGAGTGACCTTTCTACACGTAGTATTATTCTTTGTTCAATGACAAAAGCGTTGAATACTCGGACACAACTCCTTAGAGTCGAGGCGGAACTGCGAACTTATTAGCACAGTGTGTCGCATTCTTCGCGGCGGTATTGATTGCCCTGGACTGGTGGAGCACTCGTGTAGGCTGTTCGTTCCGGACAATTACAAGAGAGCACGCAGCCACCAGCTGTTGGCAACATGGAGCATCTGGCTGTGCCGCGTGCGCGCACTGTGTCTCACGCGAATTCACCTCTTATGCGTGCTTTGCGTCTCCTCTCCGCGATGTTGGAATCGACACCACATTGTGATGTGTTCGCTGATAGGTGGTGGAGTGTATGGAGAGAGTGTTTGGTTTTTTGCGAGAAGATTTATTAATGATTTACTGTTTTGTTTTCCCATTTTTATTTTTTGTGTGATAGTTTACCTTTTAATTTTGAAATTGTAATTTTTTTTGTGTTTTTCATGTTATTATTTTTGTTTATTTTTGCATTAATTGTTTATTTTTTTGTTGTATTAGTTTTTTTATATTGTTTTTCTCGTCATACAGCGCATTGGGTTACACTGTAATGTTGTATGTACCTTTATAAATAAATAAATGTTGTAATCTCACCTCCAAGACTGTACCCATATAACGGGAGTATATTGTCATGCCTGTACTGGTTAAGGCACATCTCTCTAATCAGTTCTCGATTCTTCCCGTCGTTGTTCGCCAAACGCTTCACTGCCACTGTAAGGAGCTTCCATTCACCTGAAAGTTACAATACAATATAAATAAATAGTTTATAAGTATAATATCTCGGTGGCGGAGGAGCTCGATGGCGCAGCGGTAAACGCGCTCGGTCCGCGATTGTTGAAGTAAAGCAACTTTCGCAGAGGCCTTTTTGTGGTCATAGGATGGGTGACCACAAAAAAAAAAAGTTTTCATCTCGAGCTCCTGCGTGCTTCGGAAGGCACGTTAAGCCGTTGGTCCCGGCTGCATTAGCAGTCGTTAATAACCGCCAATCCGCACTGGGCCCGCGTGGTGGTTTAAGGCCCGATCTCCCTATCCATCCATAGGGAAGGCCCGTGCCCCAGCAGTGGGGACGTTTATGGGCTGATGATGAAGTATAATATACAAGGTGTTAGTGACATCGTAACGAAAACTTTGAGGATGAGTCAAACCATAATACTAAGTTGATATCAAGTGGAAAAAAGGTAAACATTTTTGTTGCCTTTGGTTTTGGTTTCATACAAGACCATTAACCCAACCCCAGGAGGAACAGAGTCATCTTCTCTGTCCTCCACTGGGGCAATTCCTGTTCGGCGCGTCCTTGGCGCGACGATGGGCTTACTTCAGTAGGCCGGAGTGAGATGGTGGCCGAGTTCGAACCCAGACCTATAACGTAGAACCCTTGCCCAGGGATACGGGTGAAGACCTCAACGGTTGCAGAGGCGAAGATGGAAGCCAATGCACGGCAATGCAGGACGTAACAGGCGAGTCACAGGACTGTAACTGTAAACCTGACAGAGGGTAGCAGTAACTGTCAGTACTATTCAGAAGCGGAGGACAGGAGTCCTAGTACGGCTTTGAAATATACTACTCTGGGCGTCATCCCACTCGCGTCAGACAGAGTACTGCGGGGCGGACGACAAGAGGGAAACCACTGCCCTATTTTTCCCTAAAAAGTAGCATTGAGAATGCTACGTCGACAAGAGTGTGGCTCTTAAATGAATGATCATAATGAGGCTGTAATATACAATTTGCGACACGTAGGTCTATGTTTTCACAGTATCAACTAACCAACCTTTATACACCTGTCCAAACCCGCCTCGGCCCAGCAGGTTAGCAGAACCTGACAGAGGGCAGCAGTGACTGTCAGTACTATTCAGAAGCGGAGGACAGGAGTCCTAGTACGGCTTCGAAATAGACTATTTATTTATTTACTCTGGGCGCCATCCCACTCGCGTCAAACAGAGTACTGCGGGACGGAAGGCAAGAGGGAAACCACTGCCCTATTTTTCCCTAAAAAGTAGCATGAAGAATGCTATGTGGAATATACAATTTGCCTAATAAGTTACTTAGTTAGGTCTATGTTTTCACAGTATCAACGAACCAACCTTTATACACCTGTCCAAACCCGCCACGGCCCAGCAGGTTAGCATCGCTCCAGTTTTCAGTAGCCTCCCTCAGGTCTTCATATTTTAGCAGAGGCACCGCTGATACTTGCCTCATGAACTCATCGTTCACGGGGCCGGTTGAACGGGAGTCCGTTGACGATGTCTGGGGATATAACACGGTAGTGAATAAAACACATAATAACGGGTTCTTACCGCGTTTAAATCAGTGATATGAGACTCCCGATATTTCGTAAGGACCCGTTATTATGTGTTTTAATTATGATAATGGTGCTAATTCCTGTAAATACCATCTAATTTTATTTTAGGTTATATCTGTCATTTTCTTATCCGCCGAAAAGGAAAGGGACGGGTAATCGACAAGCATAAAATGTATGGAACACACGTCAATTTTAAGCACAAATCTAAAACAACCGTCTAAAAATTCGCCCGGGTTATTCATTTATTTACTCATTCTTCCTAAAATTAAGAGCTGTCAATCATCCGTCCCTTTCCTTTTCGGCGGATAAGAAAATGACAGGTATAACTTAAAGTAAAATTAAGAGATGTCTGCAGGAATCGGGGCCAATAACCGCGTAAACTTAAAACAACGGTAGTAAATATTGGGTATGGCAGAAGAAGCATGAAAGTAGAAATGAGGTCGTTGCATCTGCAGTGTTAAATTGAGTCTTCTTCTATCGTGTGGCTTGTGAGGTGGACTACCAACCCCATCAACCCTGGTGTCAGGGTAACTATTGAACCGCCAAAGGCCCCTGACATGGCACATGTAACGACTACTTCTTGCATACGACTACGAACTTGCATCAGTAAGTAGTAACCGGACACCAACGGCTTAACGTGCCTTCCGAAGCACGGATCATCTTACTTTCGGACAATCAGGTGATCAGCCTGTAATGTCCTAACCAAACTAGGGATCACAAAGTGATTTTTAACCGACCCGGGACCTCCGGATCGTGAGTCAAACGCTCTAACCACTGGACAGTATATATAAAGTGATGGTTAGTGGTAGGGCTGGCAGAGGAAGACCTAGAAGGACGTACATTGACCAAATTGGAGATGTCCTTAGAAAATGTTCAGTAAGATCTACTCTGAACCGGCGTGCACGTATGAAACAATTGATGAATGTGGAGGAAGCAAGAGAAGTATGCAAATGGAATTCCATAGTCTCTGCTTACGCTCTGACCTTTAAGGTTTCTTTGCAACAAGTGTGGAAATACTCACCACTGAGCTGGAGTCTCTTGTAGAGTTGTCTGGTGAATGCACCACCCCGCTCGAGGTAGCTCGCTGTATACCCTGAAACGGTCATTATTACACATCACATTATCATGATGATTTACTGGGGGGTTGAAATGGCCACATCGATTCATTCATCTAAAAAGCAATATTGCAATTTGACATTTGCCCATATAAAATATTGCTTTCTTAGATGAATTGCTTCTATGTGGCCATTTTAATTCTCCTGTTCTTCCCCGACAACTGGTATCATTGAAGAAATAAGTGTAAATAATCCATTAGCAGCAATCTTCCATCATATCTTAATGGTTGTAATAGTTAAATAATCATCTACTTATTCAACTATAGTTTATAGATCATAAAGTATTTTAGAAAACGATCAACATACTTATTTACTGTTTACTGTCAGTTGATGGGGCCATAGAGTCGCCTTATAGTGCGCAATTTAAAAAAATCACATGAAAAAAACAAATTCTCATTTCCCTTCCCTTCCATCGTGTAGGTTGTGAGGTGGATTACCAACCCCCAACCCCATCAACCCTGGTGTCAGGGTTACTATAGAGCCGCCAAAGGCCCCTGACATGGCTCATGTAACGACTACTAACTTACATCAGTAGTGACCAGAACCAACGGCTTAACAAGCCTACCGAAGCACGGATGATCTTACTTTTGGACAATCAGGTGATCAGCCTGTAACATCCTAACCAAACAAAAAAAAAAGCGACGATTATATTATCGATACACACTTGAAAAAGTAAAGCAATCGATACTATTGTAGCGTAGCTCATATTACTTTTTATGGTAAACATAGAGATAAGTTAGCTTTAAGAACTTTTGTAAGTCAGTCACCTAGTAAACGCCTTACAGTGAACACGCACTTATTATTTGCCGCCCTTCTGAACCACATAATAATATACGTAGTCTCACATCCAGTCAGTATCACCACAATTAGTATAAACCACACTATTTCAGCAAAGTAATGACCATTTCGGCAAACTATCGATACTATTGCTGTGTGACGGTAATATCGAAATATCAATATCGTAAGTAGGTACATTGGTAAGTAGGTACCAACTTTTTAAATGATATAGGTACCTGTTCTAACTCCACAACTGGTCTTGGAATAAATGCTTGGCTGGCTTCTGGTTTAGTTGGGCCATTTGGCCTGTTGCAGTTTTCTGAAAAAGGAATAGTTTTTTATTCAAAACGGGTTCCCCACAAAGTCATCAACCGCAAACATCACAATTACAAGTCACAATCTTTTGATAATAAGGCAGCAATTCATATTGAATTTCCGCGGATTGGAAAGCGCAGGCAGGCTGTCGGAGGAGGAGTGAACAACGCCATCTATCGTGTTTTTGGGGAACGCCGATTGGAAAGTCCTTCATAGGAATCCGATGCCGTAAAAACATGAAACAGTAGGACTAGGGCCCTGTGCTGGGAGGTTTTCTGGCCACGTCTTTCCCTCAGCGTCACAGATTCATAATCATCATAATCATAATCATCATTTATTGGTAAAAATATTACACGTCAATATAAAAAATAAAAAATTCTTAGTAATTAGGTAACTTATACCTATAGTTACATAGTTCAAACCATTTTAAAGAAACATTAAAAAAATAAATGAACTACTTACTTAAATACAATTATTATATATATTACTTTTTAAAATTAACAAACTCATCGTACGAGTAAAATGTGTGCTCGATAAGCCATCGCTTGAGTCTGCATTTAAAGCAACTGAGGGAGGGGGCCGACGTGACATCCACTGGGAGCTTATTGTACACAGTCGGACCCATCACCCTAGTGAGCTTTGACGACTTTGTTAGTCTATGTTGCTCAGGCAACAGCTGAGTCACGTTCCGCAGGTTACGGCTGTGTATGTCCATCGGTCCGATGTGGTAGTAGTTTTACACCTAGTTACATTATATGTAATTTAATTTTTTGACGTTCAAAATGCGCTAACTTTGTAAGCCAATTTTGAAAAATAAATATTTTTGATTTTTATTTTTATTTTTGAATTTGTAATTTCATAACCTTAGGGTTGAGCCGCATTTGTCACCTCACAGCAGTTTCCTATGCTTCTATCCTTTTCTGTTACTCAGAACTGTCGCTTGCTAGAGCGAGAGAAAGCGACCGAACGCGGTAGAATCGATGAGGCGATAATATTTCAGCACGCGTATGAGCGTGCCTTCGGACAATCAGGTGATCAGCCTGAAATGTCCTTACCAAACTAGGGATCACAAAGTGGATTTTTATGATATGTCTCCACCGGGATTCGAACCCGGGACACTCGAGCCCAATGCTCAACCACTGGACCACGGAGGCTCTTAAATTAGTGATGACGAATTTTAAAAAAGATGGGAATAGATATGTGCATACCATCAACAGATCCGTTCTCTCTGATTCCATTCCTGCCGTTGGAACTGACTCGTGTCAGTAGTCTAAGATACCGGTCACCGACTAACAGACGGAGACAGTACATTGCAGGGACGTGTCGCATCTTATACAGAAGTATAAAGAGCTCCTCAACTCTATGGTTGAGTTGGCCCCAGCGTGTGAACAACTCGGAAGTTGGTGAGACTGCTTGCCGACGGGCTATTTGTTCCATTTCCTGGAAAGTTCAAAACAAATATCTTATCAAATTCAAATTCACTCTATGTCTAATGTATACGAGACTCAGGGCAGAGAGCAAGAGGGAAACCACTGCCCTATTATTCCCTAAAAAAGTAGCATGAAAAATACTACACGGACAAGAGATGATAAATTTATTACCATAGACCTACCTACCTGTATGACACATAGATCAATACCGTCATATCATTTTACGATGGCAAAAAGACAAGTTTACGGAAAATCATTACGTGGGTTGAGGTAGGTGCAAAACCACTAGATTGATTAGTTAACAAGGAACACCATAAGAATTGGAGTTTAGAAATACGACCCACTAATAACAGTGCGTGTTCTACACACCAGTAAAAACCAAGTTAAATTAACTGCTTATGGACATTGATTGATTGCATGTTTGGGCACAAAATGAATCAGAGTTATGAGTACCTGTATTTATCCACGAAATCTTTGACACCATTCATGGTCAGCTGAAAGAGATCTCTTTAAGACATAACCCACCTTTTTTTTCTCCTTCATTTCTTTTTAATTTGTGTTTTAAGCTGGTTTTATATACATGTATTTTCTAAACAAAGATCTAATAATAACAATAATAACAAAACAGCTTATTATAAATAGAATATCTCCTCCAGCGAGCCACAGTGAGGCAGATCGCCCAAAACCTCACAGTGAGGCAGATCACCCAAAACCTCTTTGTATGTTTAAGTAAGTACAAATACTTAGTTCTTTATGTTTTTCTAAAATTATAACTATTAACCCCAGTGGGTTAATAAAATAATTATTATTCAAGTATCACAAGTATAATCTGTATGTACCTATAAGTTTTTTTAAGACAAACAGGCTTACAAAATTGCGAGTGACTCATGATAATCATGTTTTCATAGCAATCATCTTATGAATGTTATACTTATAAAGATAATTATCATTAATACTTAGCTGAACATTAGAAAACAATGTGAAAGTTGGACATGTTTACATTTTGAACCTAGTTCCGATGCACCAAACCGGTTTTTTAGAAAACAGGTAATGCATTTGTTATTATTGCTAAACATTCGAGCGATTTCAACTATGTAATAAGGAAAACCGAACGAAAAATCTTAAGATGTATTTCACATACAGTATTGTGTTAAGACAAACGAAAATATGGTGTCTTTAAGCAAAGACGTCTTTGGAAAATCCAAAACAAGATGCACGGATCCGTTTTGCGAACGGGAAATCCCAAATTGAGTTAGATGTGTTTGCCATACTTACGTTTATATCGAAAGCAGAATATTTCATGTACACCCCAGCCAATTCCTTCCAGTTCTCATCATTGTCAAGCAGTCGGCACAACTCTCTGTTCACTTCGAACGGGAGCTCGTAAATGTACATTTTGGCAATTTTTTATTTACGTTTCTATAATTTATTCATCACGCGACTTCCCACCTCGAACACCTGTTGAAAACTGTCAATTTCAATTTGACAATTGGGTGTTTTTTTTTTCGATTTGCCCTACCATTTTGCCACCATTCGAGCAGGCAAAGGGAACTTAGCTCATACAGCCAGTTGTCAAACCAAAAATGAAACAAAATGTCACAGTGACTGTGACGTTTATTTTTTTTATTTAAAGAATCTTCATCAAACAAGAATTAAGCAACTACACAGCCACTTGGAAACAATTTTGTTTTTTAATTATGAATAAGAAAACAGATAAAGATTATCGATACGCCCCGTACTGAGTAAAAATTGTATTTGATTTTATTACTAATCGCGGTACGCATTACAGACAGATTAGTATTCGTAAGATTCTTCTGTGCCTATTTCCGGAAGTAAATTGGTTCTCTATCAATAAAGTTTATCAACAGCCATTCTTCTATACAAACAAGGGCCTCTCTTTATCCGGCCAGTTATTAATAGAATAAAACTGTTACTATAGTGAACTAGTTCATGCTTCTAGCATTACGCGGTTTGTATCAACCGCAGCGCCGAGTTGCGCGGAGTAAATGCGCTTTGCTACAGTATTAAGTAGTGCAACAGACTTCACTTGATTTTATTTTATACATACATGGCAGTGTACTAAAAATGTTATTCACGCTGCCCCCATAAGTACCTAATGGGTGGGGTAAGGAGCTCTATGTAACCAAGAGAAAACCTTCAGTCAAGTTCAGTCCTTCCTGACGTTGTACCGTTAAGTACATAATACAAATAATAGTACCTGTACTTATTAGGTCCACAGAGTTCTTAGAAACCCACATTCCCGAGAAACGCATTTTCGGAGGTACAAACTAGCTCAATATAGGTTAGGTCACATGACCTAACTGGCTGGCTGGTTTTCCCTTCGGGTTGGAAGGTCACAGTCAGACAGGCAGTCGCTTCTGTAAAAAACCGGACCTGTCAAATATTCAGGTTAGGTAAGCGGACCCTGTGAAAACTTGGATAATGCTAGGGAGATGATGATGTTTATTTACTTTCTGTGTATTGCTCTATTGATAACATTACTACTGGATGTGGAGGCCTGGAGACCTTAACACAGGGTAGGTATCCTAGTTTAGGCTCCAGCCTCTACAAATATTATTAATGTTCATGTTATAAAATGATTGTAAATTAGTATAAGAACAATGTTATTTGTAGAGGAAATAAATATTTTACTTGCTTACTTACTTACTATGTTATATTGTAAGTATTGTAAATCCCCAAATTCGATGTTCGTTGGTCCCGAGCAGTGATGTGCTATTGTCGGGAATGTTCCGTAAATGGAAACCTGGTGGGTTTCCGCAAGATGTATGTAAAAAGAACTTTATTACCTAGCCATTATGCAGATGGGATCAGAGTACAAGAAAGAACATTTTGAAAAAAAGAAGCAGCCTGTTCTTATTGTTAAAGAGTTTTTATAATAGGAACTTTGGCAACATTCTCGGGAATGAGACACGTCGCTGATCGAGGGCCTACCCCGTACACCTCCACCAACTCATACTGGAGCATCAGTGTGATGGAGCTGCTCTATACCTCCTCCGGTTGATTGATGAGAGGTCTGTGGTAGACGGTAGGCTATTTATTAATTTGAAACTGATAATACTTGCTATTGTCCAAAATTCTTGCGTTTGAATAAAGCGGGACCTTGTTACAAAAATAAGGTCGTACTTGTATGCAAAGAAGCTAAGCATATATTTGCACAAATGGTAGCACTCGTTTCTCGTCTGTATGTAGAAATTTAATCGATTACTTTGTATTCCTTATTTTGGTAACCCAAATTCGGCTAAATACTTGCTCAAATTAATGAAGTTAAGAAAGGAAGTGTTGGGTACAACACTATATTGGTCTATGAGGTTGGGCAGAGCCACAAGTTATAGGCACGGAACTTGGAGCTTCACCTGATAAACACAGCATAAGCTCCCAATTGGGGTAGTCAGAGGTACATCCATCGCAAGATGAATTAAGTACCCAATAGGTACTTAATTGGGTATTAAGTACCCACGCCTCACCGAGCTTTCTGTTAGACCAACGTGATAATGGTGGTGAGCGTATCGACGTCCATAATGGCCGAGCCAACTATGCTACATCACGGACACAGAGTAATTTTATTGCTATAGGTACCTAAATGAATAATTACACACTGACCATTTAGTATTAGGTACATGAAATAACTCTGTGGTATAAGAACGCAAAGGAACCGCCGCCGTGTCTGAAGTTCTGAACTGAGGGTTAATGTATGTTGTAATTATGCATGTATGGTAAATTGATGAGTTATGTGGCGGTACCTACGAAGATGACAATAGAAAAAAATTAAACGATCTGATACAAGTTACACTTACGCAGGAATTAGAACAAATATAGCCAACACTTGAATACACACTAAACCACATGACACCAGGGGCGGATTACGGGTACCTTATAACATTCTTCTTCTATCGTGTGTCTGGTGTTAGAAAGGCCCCTGACATGACTCATGTAACGACTACGTACTTACATCAGTAAGTAGTAACCGGGACCAACGGCTTAACGTGCCTTCCGAAGCACGGATCGTCTTACTTTCGGACAATTAGGTAATCAGCCTGTAATGTCCTAACCAAACTAGGGACAACAAAGTGATTTTTGTGATATGTTCCCACCGGGATTCGAACCCAGGACCTACGGATCGTGAGCCCAACGCCCAACTACTGGACCACGGAGGCCGTTACTTCCTCTTTAGTAACTCTTTCAATCTTATTCTTTCCATCCTCCTCCAATATCACATTTCCAAGGCCTCGAGAATAAAGTAGATAGAAAACCTAAACCTATAAATACATACATACATAAACTCACGCCCGTAGTCCCTAATGGGGTGGGCAGAGCCACAAGTAACCTAATATTTTCTTTTAACTCCATCCCTGTCTCCCGAAGGCTGTATCGTTCACAAGACCTACATTTCCATACCGCAGTTAAGCAGGCTCAGTACAACACGAGGCGTGTTTTAAAACACATCTGTTCACTTCAAGTCATTAATTAATAATTCATCCAAATTCATTACCTTGTGACGAAGCATCCTGTAAAACAGAGGTAATAATATTTTTGTATTCTTTTGCTATCGTGTGCCATAGAGGCGGCCAATCAGCTCGCGACACCAAACACATCAGGATCACCGACCCCGCCGGCGTGGTCGATGATTTCCCTCAGTCAGCGCTTATCGCTGTCGACCCCCTAGGGTCGATTAATTCTTTCAAATATTTTTCCTCTCAGACGACGCCCTGAGCCGAGGTTCGCGCCCAACTGGGCACCCTCAGGCCTGTTATCTTAAACGTTGTACCGGGTGAGAGCCTTCAGCGCTCCCCATTTGTCCGGCCAAGTAGTTAATGCCATCTGCGGCAAATGTACATTAAGTCACGTCAAAAAAATGCTTTAGTGTGGGTTGTGAGGTGGATTACCAACCTGACCATTCTCAACCATATCTCGGGCCTATGGAGTCCTGGGTGATGGAGCCGTGATCAATGATAGCCCTGTTCGGAGAACGTGTTACTTACATCGTCACGGGTTTGAATCCCACTGAATTCCACTTCATGAATTTGAAATGTGCCTCTGTTATAGGCAATAGGCCTCCTATTACATGGGACTCAAACATAGGTGAGGAGTGTGTGTGTATGCTAGCTATAGACATCTGCCTACCGCTTCGGGATATAAGCGTGATGTGATGGTTATTCATTATGCTGGACAGCATGGTGACAGGTTATCAGCATATCGTGTATCGCCCAAATACCAGAATAATCCATAAGTACTAATATTATTATCCTGCGATTGATTGAGGGGAGGCCTGTGCCCAGCAGTGGGACGTATATAGGCAGTTTATGTATGTACTAATATTATAAATCGGAAAGTGTGTGTTCTTTCGTGTGAGTTGTGAGGTGGAATACTAGGCTCTTGAACCCTGGTGTCAGGGTTACTATTGAGCTGCCAGAGGCCCCTGACATGGCTCATGTAACGATTACTCACGTCAGTAATTAGCAACTGGGACCAGCGGCTTAACGTGCCTTCCGAAGCACGGAGGAGCTCGAGATGAAAACTTTTTTTTTTGTGGTCACCTTTTTTATATTGTTATATTGTGTTATTCTTTGTTATATTGTTTAATGTGGTTGAATTATGGCACGATACATTCAAAGTAACGTACCCATAACTGGTGTTGTTTGAACAACTGTTTCTGTAACGTCGTCTGTACCACCATACCTACCTAATGTGGTGCAGTTGCAAATACTTACGGTATTAAAATATTTTATTACTTACCTACCAACGGCCTCCGTGGTCCAGTGGTTGAGCGTTGTGCTCACGATCCGCAGGTCCCGGGTTCGAATCCCGGTGGGGACAAATCACAAAAATCACTTTGTGATCCTTAGTTTGGTTAGGACATTACAGGCTGATCCCCTGATTGTCCAAAAGTAAGATGGTCCGTGCTTCGGAAGGCACTTTAAAAGCCGTTGGTCCCGGTTATTACTTACTGATGTAAGTACTTAGTCGTTACATGAGCCATGTCAGGGGCTTATGGCGGCTCAATAGTAACCCCGACACCAGGGTTGATGGGGCTGGTAATCCACCTCACAACCCACATGATAGAAGAAGAAGAAGAAGACTTACCTACCTATAATTTATTACGGTCTCCGTGGTCCAGTGCTTGAGCGTTCGGCTCACGAGCCGGAGGTCCTGGGTTTGAATCCTGGTTTAGTTAAGACATTGTAGGCGGCCGATTGTCCGAAAGATGACCCGTGCTTCGGTTCCCGGTTACTACTTACTGATATAAATAGGTCGTTACAATAAGTCGTTACATGAGCTAATAAATAGTCAGGCAAATAAAAAACAAAAACAATAATAAGTCGTGGCCAGATCTTAGAATTGATCATTTCATGATGTGCTCGACCATTTCATGAAATGGTCATATTTCATGTAATAGAACATCACTCGTTGGCCACATCATGATGTGGTTTGGCCAGATCAATGAACACAAAACACATCATTCAAACGTTGGCAATCATATCGTAAAATTAGTAAGATGTATCCACCGGTAGTGGCGATCTCCGTGGTCTAGTGGTTAGAGCGTTAGGCTCACGATCTGGAGGTCCGGGTTCGATTCCCGATGGGGACATTGTCGAAATCACTTTGTGAGACAGCCCTTTGTTTGGTAAGGACTTTTCAGGCTTGAATCACCTGATTGTCCGAAAAAGTAAGATGATTCCGTGCTTCGGAGGGCACGTTAAGCCGTTGGTCCCGGCTATTAGCCGTAAAAACACCTCCACCAACCCGCATTAGAGCAGCGTGGTGGAGTATGCTCCATACCCCCTCCGGTTGATTGAGGGGAGGCCTGTGCCCAGCAGTGGGACGTATATAGGCTATTTATATTTGTGGCGATCTGGCCACGACATAACAAAGCGAATGGAACCCAATCTTGTTTTCTTTTGATAAGTCCTGGGCGTCATTAGAGTATCTATCAATAAATGCCCAAGTGTACATTACAATAGGTGATTAAAAAGTGGTAATTAACTAATATTATTGTGCTTTCCATTGATATTATTGTTTACTAGGTCTACAAGAGATAAAGTTTAACTACTTGTGGATTGTTTTTCAACTTTAAAGAGAGTAAAGTAATATTGCCCTCTTTTTTTGACGTGACTTCCTTGACAGATGGCATTAACTACTTGGCCGGACAAATGGGGAGAGCTGAAGGCTCTCACCCGGTGCTATTGCTTGCTTCGATGTGGCCATTTTAACCCCCCAGAACTGAACTGAACTTTGCGCGGTTTCCAGGAATTATCCTTGTCTTGCCCGGTTAATGGCAATATGCTCGCCTCTTATTACATTATACTTACTTCATCATCAGCCCATTAACGTCCCCACTGCTGGGGCACGGGCCTCCCCTATGGATGGATAGGGAGATCGGGCCTTAAACCACCACGCGGGCCCAGTGCGGATTGGTGGTTATTAACGACTGTTAATGCAGCCGGGACCAACGGCTTAACGTGCCTTCCGAACCACGGAGGAGCTCGAGATGAAAACTTTTTTTGTGGTCACCCATCCTATGACCGGCCTTTGCGAAAGTTGCTTAACTTCAACAATCGCAGACCGAGCGCGTTTACCGCTGCGCCACCGAGCTCCTCAACTTATACTTACTTACTTAAACTTAAACATAGCTGGTAAGGGACGGGTGTAACGTGCCTGTGCCCTTTTATTTTTCACGTGACTTATCGTAGATTAGCTGTAAGTAAATGAAATTAACTACTTGCCCGGACAAGTGGGGATCACTATCAGTTATCAACTGAATGTTTCCTTTTCAGATTTTGCTGCTGAAAATAGGAGTCTGCATGAATATGCTGCTAATGTGATGGGTGACCCGTATCGCCGTTTATAATGGTCGAGCCAACTGTGTTTCCCTAACACACTGCATTATTCTGAGTTGACATCAAATGGAATTTCCTGTCGGAAAATAATTTAAAAGTGTTAGTTTAATTATTATCAATTCCATACCAAAGTTTCCATATCAATTCCTCAAAGTTTGAGGGATGATTCAGAGCATGATTCGACCCTTCTTTGATATTAAGAAGATTTTTCCGTTACAAAAGTATGGAATTGATAATAATTAAACTAACACGTTTAAATTTCGTTCGGTGTCACTAACACCTTATACATAATCCGCGCCACGATAAAAGTCACTTGCCGCGGCGCTAGTGTCGTGGAGTCTGCATAGAATCATTATGTTTTGTCAATTAGTTGCATTAAAATCCGTGAACTTCGTTCGTGACGCGGACTTATATTGTAAACCTGATGTTTGTTCCAAAATTAATGTGAGATTGAGTTTTTCTTTATGATTTAGAATCTCGATTTTTTTATGAAGAAAGAAACAGAAGACAGGAGAAGAAGCGAGAAAGAAGAAGAATAAGAGCTGTTAAGCGAAGTTGGTTTGTGACCGTCACTAACGGGCAGTAAAATTGAGATTTGCTCGTTTTGACGATCGCAAAATGAACTCGCTTGACTATAATCCTTCTAGAACTGGTGAAGGAGAAGAGACGAAATGAAGAATGAAGAAGAAAAACAGAAAGTTTAGGGATTTAGTTTCGGATATACAGAATGTCCCATAATAGAGTGCTGTGCTGAAATTAAATGTTTTATCGACAAAACTTGTGGAAAAAAGTGAATCAAAATATATTCACGGTTTTCTTGGCTTCTATAGTTTCTCAGTTTGTTTCTTGCCCTGGAGTTACCAAGCTGTTAGTTAATGTTTAGAAATAACGCCATCCTTTGTGTATCTGCCGTCTTTGTCTATTAAGAATATTTATTAAATGTACTTAGGTACTTAAGTATGTGTTTGTAATACACTGTGTCCAATAAAGAACCTGTTTTTTTTGACGTAAGTTATTGTAGATTTGCCGCGGGTGGCACTACTTGGCCGGACAAATGGGGAGCGCTGTGGGTTCTCACCCGGTACAAAATTAAGTCAACAGGCCTGAGGGTGCTCAGCTGGGCGCGAGCATCGGCTCAGGACGTGGTGTCAGAGGATTATATTTGAAAGAATTAATCGACCCTAGTGGGTCGATATCGATAAGCGCTGAATGAGGGAAAACATCGACCACGCCGTCATGGTCGATATCGGGGTAGCTATAATGTATGATATTATATTGTAAAGATAAATATACAAATGGAAACCTTAAAATATTGTATTTTCATTACCTTTCTTTCTACTTACCATGTACTGACGACATCCGTGTTGACAAGATACCACTAGTTACTAGAGGCTCCGGGTTCAATTCCCACCCGATCATTATGTCCGTCAAGCACCTATTGAATGTATTCGGGATAAATATACAAGCACTGTCGCCATACAAAGGAGGTTTAATTCCGTATGAGCGGGTTCGAATCCTAGCTCGGTCTCTGAACCATTGAATTCCACTTTATGAGTTTGGTTTCATGTTTGCGGTATCAAGTGGCTTCCAGAATAATTTGCCTGCTTAATGCCTGGGTAATAGCATAGGTGAAGAGGAGTGGGTGTATCAATAATGATGCTAATTCCTGTAAGTACCATCTAATTTTATTTTAAGTTATATCTGTCATTTTCTTATCCGCCGAAAAGGAAAGGGACGGGAGGTAATCGGCAAGCATAAATTTTATGGAACACACGTCAATTTTAAGGACAAATCTAAAACAACAGTCTAAAAATTTTACATTGGCCAATAACCCGATAGAATTAAGTAGACAGCATACGTCAAACGGTTTGCACACCAGCGAGATACCTTTTTGATTCGCCCGGGTTATTCATTCAATTACTACTTTCCTTTTCGGCGGATAAGAAAATGACAGGTATAACTTAAAGTAAAATTAGGAGGTGTCTGCAGGAATATAAATTTAAGAACACTCAACAGTAGCGACGCCTGATGGGAGAAATAGGCAGTTTTGTTCCCTATTGGGGTAAACCATCGCAAGATGAACTAAGTACACACGCCTCACGGAGATTTCTGTCGGCTCACCACCTATCACGGTGGTGAGCCGTATCGCCGTCAATAACTTATATTTATGTAGAGTGTAGTTTCTTGGAGCACTTGCAAATTGCCTAAGAGAGATCGTGTCTCTGGCCGCCCGAATGGAAATTACGACGGAAAGTACATACATACATACATAAAAAGCCTATATACGTCCCACTGCTGGGCACAGGCCTCCCCTCAATCAACCGGAGGGGGTATGGAGCATACTCCACCACGCTGCTCCAATGCGGTTTAGTGGGGGTGTTTTTACGGTTAATAGCCGGGACCAACGGCTTAACGTGCCCTCCGAAGCACGGAATCATCTTACTTTATCGAACAATCAGGTGATTCAAGGCTGAAAAACCAAACAAAGGACAGTCTCACAAAGTGATTTCGACAATGTCCCCATCGGGAATCGAACCCGGATCGTGAGCCTAACGCTCTAACCACTAGACCACGGAGGCTGTTGGTACGACGGAAATTACGGTCAACAAAAGTCTAAGGGTGATATAATAATTATTGTCAAAAGATCGTTATCTTCTTCAGATAACGTTTATTATTCTAACACCCGTATTCTAAGATGGTCACTCGAACGTTTCTCGTATCCATCCTCAGTTGAAGCGACCTCAAGGTCTTCCTCGAACTCAGCTCAAAATCAACGACCTCCGTGGTCCAGTGGTTGAGCGTTCGGCTAACGATCCGGAGGTCGCGGGTTCGAATCCTGGTGGGAACATATCACAAAAAATACTTTGTGGTCCCTAGTTTGGCTAGGACATTACTGGCTGATCACCTGATTATCCGAAAGTAAAATGATCCGTTTGGAAGGCACGTTAAGCCGTTGGTCCCGGTTACTACTTACAGATGTAAGTACGTAGTTGTTACGTGAGCCATGTCAGGGGCCTTTGGCGGCTCAATAGTGACCCTGACACCAGGGTTGAAGAGGTTGGTACTCCACCTCACAACCCACATGATAGAAGAAGAAGCTCAAAATTGGTATTCGTAGAAGGCGCTCAACCCAAACTCGAGTTTACACTAATAAGGCATTACGTTATTAATTCCGTATTATTGTTGGCAACGGTGGTCCAATGGTTGAGCGTTGGGCTCCCGATCCGGAGGTCCCGGGTTCGAATCCCGGTGGAGACATATCACAAAAATCACTTTGTGATCCCTAGGGCGGTATTAATAAACTAATCTCCGCTTTGAGACTGCCCTCAAGATCATGTCAATGTGACAGTTCAAAAACAGGGACTTGAGCATGATCTTGAGGGCAGTCTCAGCCGAGATTAGTTTATTAATACCACCCCTGGTTTGGTTAGGACATTACAAGCTGATCACCTGATTATCCGAAAGGAAGACGATCCGTCGGAATGCACGTTAAGCCGTTGGTCCCGGTTACTACTTATAGATGTAAGTACGTAGTTGTTACATGAGTCATGTCAGGGGCCTTTGGCGGTAAGTAACCCTGGCACCAGGGTTGATGAGGTTGGAAACCTGAAATACCAAACTGCTCAGCTGAGGTCGAGTCGAGTGGAGGAAGAATCGAGTGGACATCTTAGAATAAGGGTGTTAGTCTTAATGACTGTCAAAACAAATCAATTAGTTACATAAACAACTTTTGCCCCTAATTAGGGAATTTTGTTAATGATATTTGTATAAAACGCATTCGCATCTTGGACTTTTCAATAGTTACATCGACAGTCGGGAGAAAAGAACAAGTGTAGTGCACATTTCAAGAGTAAAGTTTTCTAAGGGATGCGCTCCGAGTGCATGAAAGCAAACGCGCGAAATTTAGTTATTTTTAGAAAATTTTAAACGTGAAAATTATAAAGTGGTCTTCAGTTTTGGAGAGTCAAAATGTACGAAGACATTTTGCTGTATACCTAAGTAGATTTCGTCCGACTTTTTACCTTATAGAGTCGCACAAACTCTACTGTGGTTTATGGCAAAAATGGCGACTGATTCAAGCATGAGTACTTCATCATTATTAATTGCAGCTTTTTATATCCTGCGAAATTGTGTTCCGAATTTAAGTAGGTTTTCGTCCGGCTTTTAGTCAGCAAAGCCGTTCAAATCCTGCTTTTATTTGTGGTACAATTATCTTTGGTCTGCAACTATTCAGCAAGTTTTTAAGCCAAATCGTGTTCTGTTCTGTCGTGTCTATAAGTAGGTTTCGTACGACTTTTAACGTAACAAAGTCGTCGGAATCCTGCTTTTATTTTCGATGGAATTTTATATTTCAAGACGTCATCATCATATCAAGAATGTTCGGTCCACGGTTTCTAGTTTAGCGCGAGCTTAAGTAGGTTTTGTCCGGCTTTTTCTACATCAAAGCCGACCTTTTCCTACTTAAGTTTGAGCTAAAATTATGAACAACAATGAACGAAGTGTTTGAAAAACGCGAACCCCTAATTTGTGGAAAAGCCTGTGACAAGGAGGTGTGTAGGTATGTATTGATACTACATTGTGTAGAGACTGTTTTTGTCGATCTACTCTGAACCGGCGTGCGTGTATGAAGCGATTGATGAATGTGGAGGAAGCATGAGAAGTGTATCAGGATCGAAGCAAATGGAATTCTATAGTCTCTGCTTACCCCGGTGGGAAATAGGCGTGAGTTTATGTATGTATGTATGTTTTTGTCTTCTTCTTATTCTTCTCACGTATGAGTTGTGACATCAATGACTAACCTCATCAACCCTGATGCCAGGGTTACTATTGAGTCGCCAAAGGCCCCTGATGTGGCTCATGTAACGACTACATACTTATTTAAACCTAAATAGTAACCCGGACCGACTGCTTAACGTGCCCTCCGAAATACGGATCATCTTACATTCGGATAATCGGATGATCAGCCTGTCATGTCTCAACCAAATTAGGGACTGCAAAGTGATTTTAGGGATATATCGCCTTCGGGAATCGAACCTGGGACTCCTGGGACCTCCGGATCGTGAGCTCAACGCTCAACTACTGGACCGTAGTGTTTGAAGTCTTTTGAAGTCATCAATTTTAAGTACGTTTGGAAAGGCCGTTTTCTGTATACAGCACTTCGAAGCGTATTTGGATGTATGACTGTAATTTACAAGTTTACTGTACAATCAAAGAGCAATAGTTCAGTCACTGAGCCCATCGAATTATTTGTAAACAGTGGTGAAATTATGAAACATTAGTTATTATTAGTATTATGAAACTTATTTTTATTTTTTTAAAGAACGTCTAGGGCCCTGTGCCGAGGTTTTTCTTGCAGCTTCTTTTCCCCGGCTATACAGGTTGTGAGAAGCTGCAGTAGTTTTAGGCGGATGAGACGTTCGTTATGTAAAATTGACGATTCAAAGTGTAACTATGTTACCTACTGAATAAAGATATTTTTGAATTTGAATTTGAATTTGAGTTGTCATAATTATAAAATTTAAGTTTTTGTAGATGTTTTTGGTCTATTACAGAAACGACGTAACCAGGAAGTCTTAAGTGCAATGTTCATTACTTTGGAAGAAACTGATTGGACTTTTGCAGCTTATCGTACATTTATTAATTAAGACTTTTTCTATTGGATAATTGATACGTAAGTTCGTATTTTATATAGGTACTTTGTTACCAACAAGACTAATATAAAATACTTACTTAGAGATTTCCCTGATGTACCTATTATGATAGCTACAAATTTTATTTATCTTTGCTATTTTTTACTTTTGAATAAAGGCTTCATTATAAAGTACCTACATAGTATTTTATATTTGCTACCTATAAAATAATAGGCTTTCTTCGCCCTAAGGGGTATAAGATAAGGGCCATAGATATGGCACCATATTTGCCCGCTTCACCAACAAAATATTGCACCCACACTGGTGTCATAGAATAAGGAATAGCCGCTGGTGGGGAGCCGAGAGTTGCCGTTCTATACGTAGCATTGTTTTTTAATTCCTTATTCTATGATCTTAACCAAATTCAGAGTTATGCTCTTAACAGTTTCTGTGGACCAGTGGTTGAGCGTTGGGTTCACGATCCCGAGGTCCCGGGTTCGAATCCCGGTGGGGACATATCACAAAAATCACTCTGTGATCCCTAGATTGGTTAGGACATTACAGGCTGATCACCTGATTGTTCGAAAGTAAGACTATCCACGCTTCGGAAGGCACGTTAAGCCGTTGGTCCCGGTTACTACTTACTGATTAGTAAGTACGTAGTCGTTACATGAGTCATGTCAAGGGCCTTTGGCGGCTCAAAAGTCCCTGACACCAGTGTTGATGAGGTTGGTAATCCACCTCACAACCCACACGATAGAAGAAGAAGCCAACTCAGGCGCAGATTGTTCTGATATGATGATGATGATGTCCTCCCAGAGGTATCCGTCGACGGCGACACCCTTAGCTAGTGTTAGCCTGGACTCTTGCATGGGCGCGGGCGTGACTAGCAAAACCAAATTCAGTTTTGAAAGTCCAGTTGCAAGAAGCACAATAGAGAGTTATAAGTGTAGTGGTAGGAAGGCTTGGGTCGAGTTTTTCGGATCTGGCGTTTGGCGTCAAGATCTTCAAGACGGGTTCGTTCTGATATGAATTTGCAAACGATGCAACGTGAGGTTTGTTTGCGCCAGCGGTCCCGTGGTGGCCGCGTGATCATATTCAATCACAAAGACTGCAAATAAGGAAGCTGGCACTTATACCACATGACCCTGTTGCAGCTAAATCAAGCACTCAGATAGATACAGACTCTATACTCCGTTCTAGAATGTTTTCCTTTGATACCATCCTAGGCGTACAGTCATGAGCAATCTGATGTACCTGCCCACTTTAGAACCCTGTCGCACTATCATATTTGACACTTAATGAGACTTACGGTTTAATTTGTCAAAAAACTGAATGTGACATGGTTTCAAAGTGTATACATATTAGTACTCGTGACCGTACATACTGCGGTGCAGGATGTTTTAAAGAAGGATCAGGTCAAGAGTAGAAGAAGCGTAGATTTGTCAGGATCGAAGTAAGTGGAGCTCCGTAGTTTTTGTCTACTCCAACGGGAAATAGGCGTGATATTATGTATGTTTTATGTACTTTATGATTCTAGTAGAATTTGGTTCATACGCCCCCGGTTGATTGAGGGGAGGCCTGTGCCCAGCAGTGGGACATATACAGACTGCTTATGGTTTTTAGGTACTTAATATTCTAGCTATCTATGTCCTCAATATTAAGGCGATTCTGAAACGACGCGGGTTTAATAGCGTTAGGCATCAGCTTTTTGGTTGACTATCCAAATGCGGTGAGTCACAGGGACTGTAACCTGAAACCTGACAAAGGGCAGCAGTAACTGTCAGTACTATTCTTCAGAGGCAGAGGACAGGAGACCTAGTACAGCTTTGAAATAGACTACTCTGGGCGCCATCCCACTCGCGTCAAACAGACTGCGGGGCGGAAGGCAAGATGGAAGCCCACTGCCCTATTTTCCCCTAAAAAGTAGCATGGAGGATGCTACACCGACAAGAGCGTGGCTCTTAAATTATCGATGATACAAATGGGGAGCGCTGAGGGCTCTCACCAGGTACAAAACTTAAGACAACAGGCCTGAGGGTGCCCAGTTGGGCGCGATCCTCGGCATAGACTTAATTGAATGAGGGAAATCGTCAACCACTTCGGCGAGGTCGGAATCGGGGTTCTGAAATGTTTGTTGTCGCGATGGCAAGAGTAAATGGGTTAGGCACCAACAGATTACATACAAGTCAATGCGGGCCTTGGCGGCGCAATAATAACTGTGACACCAGGGTTGATGATGTTGGTAAACCACCACACAACCGACCGCTTCACCGCCAACGGCATCGGCGCGCAGTGTCGTGTGAGACTCGCCTTAGAAGAAAGGGGCTATGACACCCCCTTTAACAAACTAGGGGTCAATTTAATGTAATAATAGAAGTGTTTCCGGCGGGAAGCGTGCCACAACGAGCGGCTTCCGTTTTAATCAAATTTAAATCTGTCGCCGCAAGTGTATGAGTATGGCTAGTAGATTCTGTAATAAGGATCTTTTCCATATTGATGAAGACATCTTCTTCTATCGTGTGGGTTGTGAGGTGGATTCCCAACCTCATTAACCCCACCTGAGTTGGAGAAGACGATTACATAATTACTTAAGTAAATAGTAGCCGGGACTGGTGCTTAACGTATCCTCTGAATCACTGATCATCTTACTTTGGACAATCGGGTGATCAGCCTAACCTAACCACGTGATTTTTGTGATATGTTGCCACCGAATCTTAAGCCCAAGGATAAACTACTAGATCTCAGAGAACGCGATTTTTAAGGTGGTATTAATAAACGAATCTCAGCTTCGAGACTGCTGAAACGTAAATCTTTTGCTACCTATAGACAAGGTAAGTGTAATAGGAAATGGTGTTAAAATACTGATATGTTTCAGAAATTTATAAAGTGGTGTTTACCTGAAGGGCACAGCTAGATGTTATAGACCGGTGAGCATGAGACAAAGAAAACTCCCTTTAAATTTGTACAATGTATAATTTTCAATATACAGATTTAGTTAACCATAGGTAGGTCAAAAACCCTATGGAGGGAGACAGGTCGCGCTTTGGTCCGTCAGGTTAATTGTCACTCCGTAACAACCATGGGATATCACTATATTTAAAAACACTGTCCGTACACCTGTAGGCACCTCACTTACTCGAGGACCTCCGACTATCAGGCCTACCTGAGGCGTTCCGGAATACCGTACAGGTGATGAGTAGAGGCCGGCTCAGGCCAGGGCGTGCTGGACGATGGCGGCGCAGCGGGCCAACTGTTACGCAGCTGGCGGGCTGCACGTCCACCGGTCAACCTCGCAGACCTTCACCGGGCCTTATCCGGTGTGTTGACAAAAGGAGAGGCGCGGCACATCCACATGCGCGCCGCACAAAGGAAAGCTTCGACGTGCAAACAACCAAGGCAAGCTCCGCCGTAATGAAGCTTGAAATAACTTGCAAACGCAGAAGAAAACAGTAGGAATCCTCATTCACAAAACCATTGTTGAAATCATCTGATCCAATCATAAACTTCTTCTTACATTAAAACTTGCAAAACGTTAGAAAATTAAAACGTTAAAAACTTGCAAAAACGTTAAGAACATTAAAACGTTTAAAAAATTAAAACGTTTAACAATTAAAACCCCATCTGCAACAAGGAATGGCAATGATTAGCATGTGGTTCAGCTGACAGCGTGGCAAGGCAACTCACGAGTGTAAAACAAAGAAAATAACTTACAGGTTCATCCGGGATAGTTGGGCATCGCTCGGATGAAACCTAAACCCACCCACTGGACCTTAGGCGATGGGATTTCAATGATGTTGCTGAAAACAAGGACCTCGAGGTTATCACAAAGTTGGTGCAAAAATATGCACGAAGAATTGCGAGGACTCACCATCTCGGTTAAGTTATTTATATAAATGGTTACATCGGCTCTTGATGCCGCCAATACATTGTGGCTTTAATTTGCCCACATTTGGGTTTCGGCAATGGAGTCTCCGGCGCTCTCGCGACGTCCCCACTTTCCAAAACCTGTCTCTCAGCTCAGCCAGCTGTCAGTCTGACACAAGAACCAACCATGTTGCCAACTAGAAAAAATCTACCAAACCATAAATTCGCCGAATCAACGACAACAATCGATCGACTTGTTTGATCCCAAAATTTAAACAATATAATTATAATATATCAAAAATAAATGTTGCAGATAATTTTAATATATAATTTAGAACAAAAGAAAATTATAAAATGTTCGGGCCCATCGATAACCCTGCAGCGCCATCTGTGATTTCCTGCGGGTAAAATATAAAACAACGATATATCGTCAGAAACCACAAGATGTCGCTACAAGGCTCGTTGGTCCGAAATGCTTCGTTACAATACCCCCCTACCCACGAGAGGTTTCGAACTGGGTGAGAAACACGGCTGCCCTCAGCCATAGAGCCTGGAGCGCACAACCAGTCTAAATTTTATCAAATTTAAAAAAAAAAATCTGTCACAGAAGACGAGACAACAACAATTTATAAAAAAAAACGTAACGAAGCACAAACACCAACATCTAAACGCACAACCCTAAGCACAACAATTACCCCGACCTGTTATTCTTCACCATTTATTGATCACCTTTCACTTCTTTCATAAAGTAGCACCCAGTATCCATTTCACTGGGTGTTACCCACAATCATACCCCTGTTGAGCTGACGACTCTCCTAGTGTCACTCGATATCCCAATTCTAAAGACAAAGACAAAAAAACAAAACAACAGTTGCTAGAGGCTTATTTAAGGAGTCACTACCCGCTCCGTCGAAAAACAAAAAAATAGTCAACCTAATGAGGTTTCCTATTTAAATGAATTTCTAATAAATGGCTACTATAAAGCCTAAAAAAATGTTGTCACGAGCAACATAAAAAACTATATTAAATAGTTGGCTAAAACCGCCTAAACAAAAAATATGGAACGCTAAAGTGGGCGTTCATAAAAACGCTGCGTTGCAGACGCTAGTGTGTATGGGCCTTATCAGCGCACCATAAACACACTAAAAAAAAACATTAAACATAAACAACATAAAACATTTAATGGTAAATGTAGTTATTTTAAAATCAAAAGACTCAATTAATAGTCTTTAACTACATAAAAAAACGTGTTTGTCATAAACAGGCTGTTACTAGGCCACTTACGACACAAGTAAACACACCAAAATTTTTTCTAAATGTAATTGAATGCTAACCATGAAAAGGAAAAATTCTCCAATGAGTGACCGCAAGCTTTAAGATTCCCAATCTGCTTCGATTGGATGTCCCTATCGACAGACTCCGTGCATACTACACACTCAAGACGGTGATGAAGATGATTATACAATGCCCTAGCACGCATAAGGTGATGACGGTCCCTAGACTTCACTGCTAAATCAAGTTTTGCCTGCAGCTCCTTCAGCTTTTCGGTGATAATTGGGAATTCGGCCTGTGGCTTCCGCTCATCGTCCAGTATTTCATCCGGAGAGAAACCAGTGATCAACTCCCTAAGCTGCTTCTTCATTTTGAGAACAATATCAGCTGGTGCTTCAGCACAAATACTCACTCCATAAACCAACTCATCACGGAGCAGTGATTGTAAACAGTTTGGATATCCATGGTTGTGTCTTAGCTATAATTTCAAGTTTGAAAAGAGTTCTGAAGTTAACTAAGTAAATTTATATCAAAATGTACCCGTCTGCCTCCAAAACTTATTTTCTAGAATATGTACAATATTTTCATTAAATATAGACCAAATAACTGTTATTA
Source organism: Pectinophora gossypiella (assembly GCF_024362695.1). Taxonomy (NCBI): domain Eukaryota; kingdom Metazoa; phylum Arthropoda; class Insecta; order Lepidoptera; family Gelechiidae; genus Pectinophora; species Pectinophora gossypiella. The sequence continues at coordinate 2,953,739 of NC_065425.1, read as the reverse complement.
TCACACAACATCAATTCTTAGTTTATTCCTGTAATTAACTTTCAAAATAATAAAAGAAACAACAGTGTTTTTAATTAAATTTTTGTTTGTTGAAGGTTATGTTTACTTTTAATTGTTATTGTCAAGTTGTAATATGTTGTGAATATATAAAGATTGTAAAGTAAGTTGACTACTAAATATTTCTCAATAAAGTTGTTATTGACAGACAGTTCTATAAAATTATTTCCAAAAAAACAAATAAGCGAAATGTTTGCCAAGCAGCGGCACAACTATCAATATTATGATGATGAAACTAAGTCACAAAATTCCAATTACAAACCAATGTCCTGTTATAAATGTAATTAAAAAACTAGAAAGTAATTTATTATTGTTTTTTAATAGTGATATTGTTTGTTTTTTAAATCAATATGTTTTCAAAATTCAATTGTTGGGAAATCTCAAAATGCAGTACTATATGGATATTATTTGTCCAAATTGTAACAAAAAAAAAACTCAATACTGATAAAAAATATTTGCTAGTTAGCATCAAATTATGTTAATAATTGTTTTTAACCTGTTATTCATACTAAATGGTTTTTTTTTATAAGATGATAACAAAACACAAATGTAGTAATAAAAATTGACAATAAGCCCTAGAATTGGGTTAAACTTATTGCAATAAAATAAGTATTTAGGTTAGGTCTCTGTAGGAGGCCTAGAACCTTACTTATACTAAGAAACAAACACAACTTAACCTAAGATGCAAACAAAACACAAACAATTCACACAAAATCCCATCACTTTTAATAATAAAAAATACACTGTTTTCACTAAATTTAATCTTAAAGTTTATGCCAACACCACTTATATACTAAAATGGTTGTACAGAGCGACAATTTCACCAAGAAGGGCGCCACTGAAACGGCTAATCTTTTTTACTTAGAGAATGGAATTCAATGAAAACTAGTGGGCCGTTAGGTAAAGTATCACTCTGTGACATGACCATAAGATAGCACTAGGTTTTAAAATATCTTTCCGTCCTCCTTGTAGGCACCTCACTTACTCGAGGACCTCCGACTATCAGGCCTACCTGAGGCGTTCCGGAATACCGTACAGGTGATGAGTAGAGGCCGGCTCAGGCCAGGGCGTGCTGGACGATGGCGGCGCAGCGGGCCAACTGTTACGCAGCTGGCGGGCTGCACGTCCACCGGTCAACCTCGCAGACCTTCACCGGGCCTTATCCGGTGTGTTGACAAAAGGAGAGGCGCGGCACATCCACATGCGCGCCGCACAAAGGAAAGCTTCGACGTGCAAACAACCAAGGCAAGCTCCGCCGTAATGAAGCTTGAAATAACTTGCAAACGCAGAAGAAAACAGTAGGAATCCTCATTCACAAAACCATTGTTGAAATCATCTGATCCAATCATAAACTTCTTCTTACATTAAAACTTGCAAAACGTTAGAAAATTAAAACGTTAAAAACTTGCAAAAACGTTAAGAACATTAAAACGTTTAAAAAATTAAAACGTTTAACAATTAAAACCCCATCTGCAACAAGGAATGGCAATGATTAGCATGTGGTTCAGCTGACAGCGTGGCAAGGCAACTCACGAGTGTAAAACAAAGAAAATAACTTACAGGTTCATCCGGGATAGTTGGGCATCGCTCGGATGAAACCTAAACCCACCCACTGGACCTTAGGCGATGGGATTTCAATGATGTTGCTGAAAACAAGGACCTCGAGGTTATCACAAAGTTGGTGCAAAAATATGCACGAAGAATTGCGAGGACTCACCATCTCGGTTAAGTTATTTATATAAATGGTTACATCGGCTCTTGATGCCGCCAATACATTGTGGCTTTAATTTGCCCACATTTGGGTTTCGGCAATGGAGTCTCCGGCGCTCTCGCGACGTCCCCACTTTCCAAAACCTGTCTCTCAGCTCAGCCAGCTGTCAGTCTGACACAAGAACCAACCATGTTGCCAACTAGAAAAAATCTACCAAACCATAAATTCGCCGAATCAACGACAACAATCGATCGACTTGTTTGATCCCAAAATTTAAACAATATAATTATAATATATCAAAAATAAATGTTGCAGATAATTTTAATATATAATTTAGAACAAAAGAAAATTATAAAATGTTCGGGCCCATCGATAACCCTGCAGCGCCATCTGTGATTTCCTGCGGGTAAAATATAAAACAACGATATATCGTCAGAAACCACAAGATGTCGCTACAAGGCTCGTTGGTCCGAAATGCTTCGTTACACTGCTCTGAAGATCTTGTTATTGTGACAATTCTTTAATAACGACCTCTGTGGTCCAGTGGTTGAGCGTTGGGCTCACGATCCGGAGGTCCCGGGTTCGAATCCCGGTGGGGACATATCACAAAAATCATCTTTGTGATCCCTAGTTAGGACATTACAGGCTGATCACCAGATTGTCCGAAAGTAAGATGATCCATGCTTCGCAAGGCACGTTAAGCCTTTGGTCCCAGTTACTACTTACTGATGTAAGTAAGTAGTCGTTACATGAGCCATGCCAGGGGCCTTTGGCGGCTCAATAGTATAACCCTGACACCAGGGTTGATGAGGTTGGTAATCCACCTCATAACCCACACGATAAGAAGACCCTTAGATTGAGACTAAATTCACCATCAACACAACACAAAAGCTTTTCGCAACTTTGCCAAACCACTCACAGGCCTAAAGGAAATGCAATTGAGACTATTCAAGCTGTTACGCGCCCATTACAGATGTTTCGGAGCCTTTTGTGGTGGAGCAGTGCCGATGGACCTTAATAAAATAATCCGATGCAATCACTGTCCCTGCATTGTATGCATTTTGCATATAACCCTACAACTTTACAATGGGCATAACTTGTTATACTTATCATAAAATATAAAATCACGTCTCGAAATTCTTAAGTGTGAAATACTCTATAATAGGTACCTACTTCCCCATTTGTCCGGCCAAGTAGTTAATGCCAACCACGGCAAATCTACAATAAGTCACGTCAAAAAAGATACCAAAGAAGGAGAAGATACTTATATTTTGAATTTGAATAAAGAAAATCACTTCCTGTTGCTAAGAAATATTTGTCACAATCATCATCCCCCTAGCATTATCCCGTTTTTCACAGGGTCCGCTTACCTAACCTGGAGATTTGACAGATTTGTTTTTGACAGAACCAACTGCCTGTCTGACCTTCCAACCCGCAAAGGGAAAACCAGCCCAATACAGGTTAGGTCACATACCTCTGAAAAATGCATTTCTCGGGAATGTGGGTTTCCTCACGATGTTTTCCTTCACCGCTGAGCACGTATAATCATGAATTCTGTGCTGGATTCGATCCTGCGACCTCAAAGTGAGAGGCAAGCATTATTCATTAAGAATATTATTCAAGAATCAAATAAACTATGCCGCGCTACAGAAATCATCGCAATTGCTTTAACACAATAGAAAATGTTTTGTAAAGCTCAGTTGATCATGTTGGAGTAGTCACTTAATAAGATCGACGCGTTAATACCAAAAAGCAGGCGGGTGCGACAATAGCCGGGTCTCTTCAATAAAATAAGTACTTAGATAATATGGGCACCACTATTTAAAGCTAATCAAACTCAGTTAAGGAGTAGTCAGCGGCGATGCGCAAGCGACGCCTGACGTGTGTCAGCGGCCATCTTGGTTCCATCCAGTTTAAATTGAAATTTCGAACGCGCCGGTCGCTCTTGTGCCAGTTTGACAATCCGCAGTGACAGTTAGTTATGGATATATATTAATTTATAAGTTTAAATGAACTTTTAAGGCGGTGAGTCGAGTTATTTTTTTTTAAATGACGTCATTTTGTCACACAAAGGAGATTGTTTGAAGTCTGCATTACTTACTGCAATTAATTATTACTGCAAGCTTTGTATGAATTACATTTTCATTTCTTTCTTTAGATATTATTTTATTCCGTGCATGATCAGGGTTTAGGATGTTCCATGCTAATTACTATCCAAAGCATGTCGTAGAAGTGTACTAAAAATTGATGCGCCTTGTTAAAAACGACGAAGTTCTGATCGCCTGGTAACCTATGTCGCAGTTACTACTATTTACTTATATCTTAAACACCAAAAGTCGTTGCAAATTATCTTTTGTCAATTTGCAGTTCTGCATATCTCCAGAAAAGCCTTTTCTGGTAGAAATAGGTACTAACTCTACAAGCTTTAGTGTTAAATTATCTCTTTTACTGCCTATCTATCTTCTACTTAGTATTAATTTATTAGCAATAACTTTATATCGCAATAAATAGTTATTAACTTTAATACAATTGATATACGAATGAGTAATTATTGTTATAATGTTTATGTTATAATATATCAATGTCATTTGGCTATGCTGTGATTGTGTTATTATGAGGAAAATAAATTAAGGATAAAATTACATGTTCATTCAACTCGAGAAGGAATGTGTGACTACTGTAAGCGAGAAGCGTTTACTTAACTACAGGACTAACACCCGAATTCTAAGATGTTCGGTCACGAGCATTAATATGTATACACTTTGGTACCATGTCACATTAACTTTTTTGACAAATTGAACTGTAAGTCTCACTAAATGTCAAATGTGTTAGTGCGACAGAGTCCTAAAGTGGGTACATTATATTGCTCATGACTGTTCACTCGATTCTTCCTCCATTCGAGTCGGCCTCGGCTGAGCATTACATTACATTAGAAAATATTCTGAACTTTTCAAAGCTGTTTGCGCTAAAGCTAAATCGAATTTTTTGACGAACAAGATTAAAAGCGCAGATAATAAAACTAAAACTACATGGTCAGTGATTAATATTGAAACTTGTAAAGCAAAACCCCGAGATAATGAATTTGTGCTTAACACACCTCGTGGTCTTACTAAGTCTGATGCAGAAGTTGCACAAGAATTTTTAGATTACTTTAGTAATATTCCAATTGAAACTACAAAATCTCTTAACTCTTCTTCGCTACTTTCAGCTCAGATACTTAAGAAAAATGTGCCTCTCTGTGAATTAGAATTTAAATTTAAGTATATAACTCCGCACACTATTGTAAAAACCTTTAGAGAAATCAAAGTAAAAAAAACAGAGGACTTGTTTGGGATGAGTGTGAAAGCCTTTACAGCCGTCATTGATACACTAGCTCCATATCTAGCTGTTACTTTCAATATGTGTATTGACAAGGGTATGTTTCCTGATTTGATGAAGCAAAGTAAAATTGTACCGTTATATAAATCCGGTGACAAAAAAGATCCTGGAAATTATAGACCTGTTGCTATATTACCCGTTTTTAGTAAAATTTTCGAAAAAATTGTACTGCATCAATTGCTCTTACATTTTAACCAAACTAAGGTGCTACACGAGCAACAGTTTGGTTTCACAAAGGGTCGTTCGACAAGTGACGCGGGAGTTGCTCTCATGAGACATATCTTCGCAGCCTGGGAGCAACGCCAAGATGCTATAGGAGTTTTTTGCGACCTCTCAAAAGCTTTTGACTGTGTGGATCATGAAACTTTGCTTCTCAAATTAGAACACTACGGTATTAAAAGTAAAGAATTGGAATTTATGCGATCTTATTTGTCTGGTAGATCACAAAAGGTTCAAATAAATAATACAGAATCTTTCGGCTCTGAAGTCAAGATAGGTGTTCCGCAGGGCTCCATTCTCGGGCCATTTTTGTTTTTAGTTTATGTTAATGACTTGGCCCATATGGTGGAGGGTCAGAACTTGTCAAATATCGTACTTTTTGCGGACGATACTTCCCTTATTTTTAAAACAGACAGACGAAAGCCCAACAATGACCATATAAATCACGCCCTTTGCCAGATCCACCACTGGTTTACAATAAATAACCTAGTTTTGAATGGAAAGAAAACAAAATGTATTAAATTCAGTTTACCTAACGTAAATTCTGCTGATTGTGATATACTTCTAAATAACCAGAAACTAGACTTTGTTAAAAATACAGTTTTTCTGGGATTAAATATTGATGATAGATTCAAATGGGACACACATATTAAATCATTATCAGGTAGACTTAGCTCAGCTGCATTTGCAGTCAAAAGGATTAGAGAACTGACTGACGTGACGACTGCAAGATTGGTATATTTTAGCTACTTCCATAGTATTATGTCGTATGGTATTTTGCTTTGGGGTAGAGCAGCTGATATTGAAACCGTTTTCATTCTACAAAAAAGGGCAATCAGATCTATCTACAAACTGAGATGCCGCGATTCTCTCAGAAAAATTTTTAAAGAGATTTCCATTATGACTGTACCTTGTCAATACATATATATGAACATTATGTATGTTAGGAAAAATTTACACTTATATTTAAGAAACTGTGATAAGCACAAATACAACCTAAGGAATAAGAACAAATTAGCAGTTCCTAGTTCCAGACTATCCAAAATTAGCACATCATTTGTAGCGCTGTGTGTGCGATACTATAATAAGATACCAGAAGATGTACTAGGCCTTTCGGGAAATATGTTTAAGAATGTTATAAAAACTACTTTAATCAGTAAAGCTTATTATAAAGTAGGAGACTATCTTAAGGATAATAATATTAAATGGAATACTTCAGCTCAACACAAAAAAGACAAGAATGTTTGCAATAAAAACTTGGCCCTAAAATACTGAATTTGAAATAACTTTGTAAGTGGATTAAAAAGGATTGTGAAACACTTGATGATATTTGAACAGTAGAGTACTTTTTCTTTTTATATCCAGGCGGAGGATTTTTGAGCTTCTTTTTATAAGTGGTGCATGCTCGCCTCGAAATGTTCGTGTACGCGGTGACGTCCGGAAGTCGGGTCGCACCTTTCCCTCAAAAATGTGCGAAGGGAGCGATGGCTGGCTTTCGCGTCAACTCGTGATCGGGTGCTGCGTATGTGGACAGGCCTGCTTCTGACAGGGAGCTCATAAAACACTGTTTCTGTGATAAAGTCACATAAACTCTTTATGTTTCACTTTCCTTCCACCGACTGTAATTGGAATACCATTGTATTTAAGTCTATAAATTATGTAATACAAACTGGATTAAAAGAAAAGAAAGGAAAACATGAAACAGTAGGACTAGGGCCCTGTGCTGGGAGGTTTTCTGGCCACGTCTTTCCCTCAGCGTTACAGATTCCGATGTGGTAGTAGTTTTACAGCTAGTTACATAATATGTAATTTAATTATGTCTGACGTTCAAAAAGCGCTAACTTTTGAGTTGACAGTTACGTCCTCGACTTGAGGACTTTACTCACTGGAGTCGAGCATATCATACTGGCAACGAAATACGAAATTCATGACGTCATGCCTTACTGGAGTAAACTCGGGTTAAGGTTGAGGCACCGTCTAAGAATAAGTACCGATTTTGAGCTGAGTTCGAAGAACACCTTTAGAATGTGGATTAGACTTAAGTAGATATCTTCAAGGTTTGCTTAAGATATTGTGTTTTAATAGAATCCTTTTAAGATCTTCCTAAAGATCTATTATTAACCCTTTCACGGGCAGAGATCATGGGTCATTGATGGTTCATAATAGTAAGACACCTTGGAATCGGAACGTCATTAGACGTTCTGTCCTTGAAAGTGTTAATATAAACAAAAAGTATTTTGGCTATGCCCTACACAAGGGCGAACTAGCTACTCAGGCGTTTGAATAGTTCAGCATAAAAGAGATGATAAATACAAATTTCGCATAACTTTTTCTCGCTTACTCACGTTGACATTTTGGGTCTTTAGCCGATTCGGCAAGCGGTTCGGTCCGCGTTTTAAATCGAGAATTGTTCTTTTTTTGAATAGTTCGTTTCGCACCGCTGCTGTAGTTAGAGTTGTTGTAAAAAGGTCATAAGTACTAACTAAATCCCCGACCCGCGCCAATTCGTATTAGGCGCAGAGCTAGATTTACCTAACCCCCTCTGAGACTTCATCATCGTCAGCCCATTAACGTCCCCACTGCTGGGGCACGGGCCTTCCCTATGGATGGATAGGGAGATCGGGCCTTAAACCATCACGCGGGCACAGTGCGGATTGGTGGTTATTAACGACTGCTAATGCAGCCGGGACCAACGTCTTAACGTGCCTTCCGAAGCACGGAGGAGCTCGAGATGAATTTTTTTTTTGTGGTCACCCATCCTATGACCGGCCTTTGCGAAAGTTGCTTAACTACAAGAATCGCAGACCGAGCGCGTTTACCGCTGCGCCACCGAGCTCCTCTGAGACTTACTTTAGTCTAAATGGCCGTAAGGCACTTAGGGGTAAGGGGAAGCGGGCGCGAATAGTCTCTCGCTCACTCTTACGCGGTAAGGCTACACACGGTAAGGGTGGGGTGTGCTGTGACTGGTGTTGCCGAATAATGGATATAATTATAGGTATCTACAATACAATACAATACAAATACATTTTATTGCACCAAAATAAAAAGAAATAATTACAAAAAGTCTCGTTAACTAATCTAATTCCAGGTATATTTAGATTATTTAGGGGCTTAGGAAATAATCGATTATTAATCGATATGCAGTCGACTATCGGGCAACATTAGCCGCGAGCTAAGCGAGTGTCGCATAAAAAAATATCTAAGTATAGGTATCAGCATTAATTTCCATACATCAGGGTTGAGGCAAAAATTAACATTAAGTACGTTCATGTGATATCATGCGAGGAGTATGCGGGAATTTAATAAGTAAATTATGGGGTGAAAGTATAATAGGGGTGTCAAGCTTAATAGTGTCTATTCCGTCAGATCCACCGAAAACAAGGGAAGGACAACCCTAAGATTAAAATTGGGAACAAATTCCAAATTCAAATAACGGCTCCGGAATTTGACGTTTGAAATTTGACAGCTCATATATTCCTGAATTTTCGTTAGTTCGTTGCATTTTCGATTAACGGACTGTTTTTAATGACTTAAGCAGCTTTAAATATTATGTAAGTTCATAGAATCATCATCTCCCTGCCTGTCTGACCTTCCAACGCAAAGAGAAAACCAGTCAACAGGTTTAGTCACATACCTCCGAAACGCATTTCTCGGGAATGTGGGTCTCCTCACGATATTTTTGAATGGAAGCTTATTATCATCATCGTCAGCCCATTAACGTCCCCACTGCTGGGGCACGGGCCGTAGCCTGGAAAGTCTCTCGTTGATGCGGGGCGGAGAATTACCGTTCTATACGTTGTATTATTCTTTTTATTCTATGCTTATTTATAAATGTCTAACAAAATACGGTGCTACATTTATCGTACGATCCACACCTTTGTTCTTTGTGCATAAGAATGTTCGAAATAAGAGGTACATTTATTAGTGAATGAATAGTTAGACTTATAGAGCACTGTTCGGCGCTAACAAGAACAGATAATACAGCTAGTAACTGATAGTAAGGGGCAAAAGTTAAAGAATGGTGCTCGACAGATAACGAAATACTCTTAACACTACATGTGGTAAACACTCACTTATTTGTTTGAGTTCGTTGAGAATAAAAAGTTCAAAATTGTAATATTTATTTATTTATTTATTTATTCATTACAAAAGATATTATAAAATTCTTACATTACGACACTGAAACCCAAATAAATAAGTAAATAAATAAGTAATTTAGAAAGTCGAATTTTTGTCTAAATGATATTTATTGTTAATTTTCTATTTAGATTATATTGTGTAACTTTATTTGAATGCTATTGTAATTTATTTATTAATTTTGTTATTTTAATATGTTATGTTTTAAATTTGTATACCGAAAGGTGCGACATAGTGCGACATAAATTATATTACTAACAACCCTTTTACCTATGTTGACGAATAAATGAATTTGAATTCATCATCTGCCTAAACCTAGGACCTGTCAAATCCTCTGGTCCGCTTACCTAAAGCGAACCAAGTATGTCTCTGTGAATGGGACCAAGGAAGAGATGGATGCCTGTTAGATATCATCTCCCTATCCATCCATTATGCCGTTTTCACGGGGTCCGCTTAACTAACCGTTTTTTACAGAAGCGACTGCCAGTCTGACCTTCCAACCCGACAGCCCAATACAGATTAGGTCACATCATATATTTCCAAAACACATTTATCGGGAATGTGGGTTTCCTCATGATGTTTTCCATCACCGCTGAGCAATAATCATTTGTGTTCCAAACATGAATTCGAAAACAAATTCGAAAATCATTGGTTTAGGCAATATCGCTTTCTCATTTCTGATTTTCTTTTCTTTTATTATACTCTTCGCCAAAGTTTTATACGATGATGGACTTAGGTACCAGATTCATAACATTGATATAGATGAGATGAGGCCGTCATTTGCCATGTACTTCATTAAGAGACTTTTTGTAATTATTTATTTTTAGTTTGGTGCAATAAAGTGTATTTGTATTGTATTGTATTGTATGAGATCGCTGAGTTGAGATCTATCTCATCATCATCAGCCCATTAATGTCCCCACTGCTGGGGCACGGGCCTTCCCTATGGATGGATAGGGAGATCGGGCCATAAACCATCACGCGGGCCCAGTGCGGGTTGATGGTTATTAACGACTGCTAATGCAGCCGGGACCAACGGCTTAACGTGCCTTCCGAAGCACGGAGGAGCTCGAGATGTTTTTTTTTGTGATCACCCATCATATGACCAGCCTTTGCGAAAGTTGCTTAACTTCAACAATCGCAGACCGAGCGCGTTTACCGCTGCGCTACCGAGCTCCTCTCTTGAGATCTATCTAAATAATAATAAAAAAACAAAGTATTCGAAAAGTAGCGTTGGATGTGGGCAGCAGAAGATCGGTCTGTAGCGAGCCTTGGGCCCCGGGCACTTCATACAAAAATCTCATTTTACACAGACACCACATATTGACGTTATCGTTCGCTCGCATCAGATCAGACTAAAGTAAGACCGAGCGGGAGTGAGGTAAATCTAGCTCAGCCGCTGGTGGGAAGCAGAGAATTGCATTTCTATACGTAGTATTCCTTATTCTATGCCTTGGGAGAGGCTTAAGTCCAGCAGTGGACGAATTCCGGCTGGTAATGATGCTAAAAGTTGATTTAATGTCGTCCGTTATACTCTTCCATAATAGGTATTACGTTTCATAAGCGATGTATCATCTATTTCGTGCAAAAGCTACTGGCCGGTCGGCTGTTACTGCTGTTAGAGTAATTAAAAGAAATGTTTTTAAATTTTAAATTACGAACGTCGGCTTCCGAAATGATCTGGTCATTCATCCCGTAGCCATATGTTCGGGCACGCGGGGTTTAGAACTTTTAGAACCGACACGTACGCATTTGCATATTTTTTTATAATTATTAAGTATGTAGGTATATTTAATGCTTAATTCCTTGTTGACAGAGTTCCTTGTTGATAAATAAAAGTGAGTGAGTGACTATTACACTTATTAACTTAGAAGTACCTTGGTCTTGGTTTCGTCAATAGGTGTTGGGTTTTCCCAAATTTGTTTTGGATGCTCCGGAAATGAAATGAAATAATATTTATACGTTATAGATTAATAAATACAGTAATTAAATAATACCTATATTGAATTGCACAAGTCCTTCATTCAACCATGTAGGTGTACGAATATTAAATAACTGAATAATTCATAAAATCTAACTTAAAATCAACAATATAAATTCTGAGACGTTCGGTACGTGAAAAATTACGATTCAAAGTGTAACTATGTTTTTTGCATATTAAAAGCTCCTTTTCTCCGGCTATACAGTTTGTAAGAAGCTGCAGTAGTTTTAGGCAGATGAGACTTTTGTTATATAAAAAACTAGCTTTTGCCCGCGACTTCGTACGCGTGGCGTGTTATAAAAGAGAGATCTTTGTGTGTGTGGGAGTGCATGTCAAATTTCAAGCATCTAACATAAGTTAGATGCAACTGCAACTGTTAACTGCATAAGCAGTTTAGATTTTTTCATCCAACATATAACTAAACTTTATATTTATTAAGGTATGCATGCATGCTAGATTGAAAACATCTACTCGTATCTTACGCGGTTTAGATTTTTTCATACAAATGTTTTTCCCGCTAACTCCCGTTCCCGCGGGAATTTTGCAATATCTTGTTGCAACTAAGCTTTAAGTTTACTAAGGTACCTGCATGCCAAATTTCAAGCGTCTAACTTAAGTGATTTAAATTTTTCATACAAAAGGATTTTCCCGCTAATTTCCGTTCCCGTGGGAATTTCGGGAATTCCTTTCTTAGTGCACCTCTACGGTACCTAAGCTACGTCCCTTCCAAATTTCAAGTGCCTACGTTTAGTTGTTTAGGCTCAGTCAGTGAGTCAGTCAGTTTCTCCTTTTATATATTTAAGAAGATGACGATTCAAAGTGTAACTATATAACCTACTGAATAATGATATTTTTGAATTTGAATTAGAAGATTGATAAGGGTTAGAAAAAATATAGAGCTAGGTATCATTAATAGCACATTTTGGCTAGTAATGCCATTGATGTAATATAAATATGTTACTTTCAGCAAAGCTATTTTTAATAAGGGAAATTATTATTCATGACAAACGTACATCACTCCACTGTATTTTCATTTACACATAAATTATAGCCTGCGCATATACGTCCCACTGCTGGGCACAGGCCTCCATTTCATTCAACATCATTCAATTCATTACATCAATCAATCATTCGTTCATTTTTTATACATTTAGTTTTTCATTTTCATTTATGAAAGCAAAAGTTCTAATCTCTGTTGATTTAGACACGCAATTGATGTGTGTGCGTGCAATGCAACTGTACTTACCTACCATATGTCTTTTTTAAAAATCTGTCATTTTAAGAATCCTGATGAGAATAAAATAAATAGTGAAGATCAATCTGATTCTGTTTTTTGAATAAAAAAAACAATGTGTTTACAAGTTTTCTTCTTTTAGTTGCCTAAATATAAAATATAAAGCGATCAAACACATAACCCTCCTTATTGCTTCGTCTCGTCGGGTAAAAATGCCGTGACCTATGAGCTGTTTATATGTACTTACCTAATGTGATTAATTTCTAATTACGCAATAGGGAAATTCTACTTTAGCGTCTGCTTTCAAATACATAAGACATAACATCTTACCTACTTATACAAATTTATCTAAACTAATGCCTATATTTACCATGCCTAATATAATAACTTTTTATCCGTATAGGCACAATAGGCAATCCCAAGTCTACATATTTTTCTTTTGTAAGAGTAATTTTTTATACTATTTAAAATCAGAAACAACTTAAGTGGCGCAAATAAATATTTCGATCATATAAAAAAAACGTTTGATTTTTTATAACTAAACATTTTATTTTTTATTACAACGAAAAATGGATATCATAAAGTACTTTTCTGGTTCTGTATAGAGACGGCTTTCGATTAGTACCCCTAAATCGTTTTTGAGTCTGTGAGAGGGTTTCAAAGTTCTACCTTTAAAAGGTTATATTTTGAACCATATTTGCTACCTAGTTGTGCACAGAATATGCGTTATTATACCGAATATTACATCATTTAAGTAGAAACTGGGACCGACTGTTGGGTAGTTTCCTAAGTCAAAGATAAATTGTGAAATTCTGAGCTAAAGATGACAAAAAACGTTTTCTTTTTGCTATTTAACTTATTTATGAATTTTAATAAAGAAAAATGTAATAATAAGTGCGAACTTTTGTCACGTTTTTTATGACGTCATATGTGGCTTTTTATACAAATTCCATTATTCATTTCATGTTTTCACATTTAGTACAAAGTACCTGATTTTTGTGATTGTGAGGAGCTCGGTGGCGCAGGAGGAGCTCGGTGGCGCAGCGGTTAACGCGCTCGGTCTGCGATTGTTGAAGTAAAGCAACTTTCGCAAAGGCCGGTCATTGGATGGGTGACCACAAAAAAAAAATGTTTTCATCCCGAGCTCCTCCGTGCTTCGGAAGGCACGTTAAGCCGTTGGTCCCGGCTGCATTAGCAGTCATTAATAACCACCAATCCGCACTGGGCCCGCGTGGTGGTTTAAGGCCCGATCTCCCTATCCATCCATAGGGAAGGCCCGTGCCCCAGCAGTGGGGACGTTAATGGGCTGATGATGACCTGATTTGAGTAGTTGAAACCTAGCCTAGAAAGGTACGTAGTCTAACGGATTTCTGTTTAAAACTACTTATAGCAAATAATTTATTTATTTTACAAGTATTACAAAAAAGTCGTCAAATAACCTAACTTAAAATTAGTTAACTTAGAACCCACTCCATGTCAAACTTGGCCCAAAAGTGCCCATGACACTAGCAGCGCTACCTAATTATAATTAGGTAATTGATTTTCATTTTAAACAATATGTCTAGCAAACAACTGAAGAACGGCCATTTTCTAATCTTTAGCGTTTCAAGAGTTCAGAGGTACAATTGTCACCTATCATTGTCAATTAAATCACATCTGCAATTGATAGAGTTAAGAAAATTAGTGAGATCGCCGGCTCTGGTCGTTCCTCGCTCTATGGCTCGACAATTGAGCAATTAAGATAGCATGCCAAGTGTTGGTTCAGTTAGCTATGGGTTTCACTGCCGATTTTTAGGTCGGTAGTTCGAATCCTTTTACGTATATAGGTACTAAACTCTGAATTTTTCTATCACTTATTGAAGAAGCTATTTAATATTTAATTGAATTTCACATTTGGTTAACTTTGCTACTTTTTACTAAACGTCAAAACACTATATTACTATGGAATTTGTTAGAAAAAGCACACAATGACGTCATAAAAAAACGTGATAAAATGTCGGAGTTATTATTTACGTTTGTCTTGGATTAAAATACAAAAAACAGAAAAATGAAAATGTTTTTCCTTAGTTTTTTAGTTTTAGTCTTTATTTAGTAATCAGAATTTTATTGTTTACAGTGAGTGCGGTTTGTCGTAGTGAGTTTGGTGCGAGTACAGATAGTTCCGAACATTCCGATATCAAAAACATAAACAAGCGGCAAAGAAAGAGGATAGACAGATATGTCTGCCCGTAGAAAATCATGGATCTACTCATCCCGTGATCATGGCACTTGCAACAGTGTCGAAATATCGGGAGTCTCATATCCCCATTTAAACGCGGTAAGAACCCGTTATTGGCCCCGATTCCTGCAGACATCTCTTAATTTTACTTTAAGTTATACCTGTCATTTTCTTATCCGCCGAAAAGGAAAGGGACGGATGATTGACAGCTCTTAATTTTAGGAAGAATGAGTAAATAAATGAATAACCCGGGCGAATTTTTAGACGGTTGTTTTAGATTTGTGCTTAAAATTGACGTGTGTTCCATAAATTTTATGCTTGTCGATTACCCGTCCCTTTCCTTTTCGGCGGATAAGAAAATGACAGATATAACCTAAAATAAAATTAGATGGTATTTACAGGAATTAGCACCATTATGTGCTTTAATTTAGAATTTTATAATTTATCTTGAACCTAGTACAGGACCCAATTTAAATATATCTTGTATCTATAGAGTTAGTGTTTTGTGCTCTGTAATTGTCGTGCCAGACGACTTAATTAGTCAATGACTGCCATCACTAATGTACCGCATACCACACTCGCGTAAAACTCATGCACATACACGATTGTTAACCCTAAAGGGGTAGTCAGAGATACAATACGTTAGAAGTTCTTCATCATCACTAATTTAAGAGCCACGCTCTTGTCGGCAATTTTTGTGATTTTGTCCCCAACGGGATTGGAACCCAGGACCTCCGGATCGTGAGCACAGCGCTCAAACACTGGACCACGGAGGCCATTCGAACGACGAACGGACGGAGGCGAGCAGGTGTATAACTTATACCTCTGCCTAGCCCTTCGGGGATACAGGTATGATGTTATGTGATGTTATGTTAAACTCAAGTAGGTGTGTGTAGATACTAGGTTTAGCATCTGAAAGGCAAACTCTCATCAGGCTTTTGGCGGGAAAAACAGAAGAGAGAAGAACAAAGACCAAGAAAAAAAAACAAGAAGAAGAAGAGAAGAGAACTAAACCTTGTTCCTAAGTACTAGTGCCGCAGGAGTGATTTTCCAGTCTCCTGCTGCTTAAGTGCTTATCAATGAGGGTTTAGTTATACATCGTGGTCTATTGCTGCTGAGAAGATTAGCGAAAGAAGCTTTTTGATTAATCTCGCGTGGCTGGTAAGGTCGATGACCGATACTGCCAAAAAAATCAAAATTATTTATTCTTCAAAATTTGCTTACAAGCACGCGTATTATGTAACTGTCTGTAAAACTATTACCACATCGGAAGCTGTATCGCTGAGGGAAAGACGTGGCCAGAAAACCTCCCAACACAGGGCTCTAGTCCTACTGTTTCATGATTTCCTTTCTTTATTTTTTAAAGTCCAGTTTGTATTACATGTAAACTTACATGCAATGGTATTCCAATTGCCAACAGTTGTTTTGCCTGAGGTATTAATTCATTCGATCATTCATTTTAAAATTAACAGCTATCAACCATCCGTCCCTTTCCTTTGCTTCGGATAAGAAAATGACAGGTATAATTAAAAATAAAATTAGATACTGGCCCCGATTCCTGCAGACATCTCTTAATTTTACTTTAAGTTATATCTGTCATTTTCTTATCCGCCGAAAAGGAAAGGGACGGATGATTGACAGCTCTTAATTTTAGGAAGAATGAGTAAATAAATGAATAACCCGGGCGAATTTTTAGACGGTTGTTTTAGATTTGTGCTTAAAATTGACGTGTGTTCCATAAATTTTATGCTTGTCGATTACCCGTCCCTTTCCTTTTCGGCGGATAAGAAAATGACAGATATAACTTAAAATAAAATTAGATGGTGTTTACAGGAATTAGCACCAGTGTCTACAGGAATTGGCACCAATGGCCCCGATTCCTACAAACTCCTCCTAATTTTAAGTAAATAGGAACCGAGACCAACGGCTTAACGTGCCTTCCGAAGCACGGATCATCTTACTTTCGGACAATCAGGTGATCAGCCTGTAATGTTCTAACCAAACTAGGGATCACAACGCAACCACGGAGGCCGTCCTTAAATATATAATTTACCTGGGTCGTACCTACATACTTAAATAAGTATAAGTAGTATATAGGTACGATCTTATTGTTTCATGGAACTATTTTAAGATCAGTATTGAAATTGTGTTAGAAATAATGAATAACCAGACAAAATAGGCTAAAGGTTATCGCAAACGAACATTTCGTTTGGATACTTATAATAATATAAGCAATATGTACGTATATATAGCGTAGCGTACGTATATGTAGTGTATATACATATAAGTATTAATTGTAATAGGAAGTGTAGATTTTAAAACCGCAAAAGAATCGTAGTGCAATAACAACATAATGCGTTCTTTTCAACCCCTTTTCATCCCCTTAAAGGATAATTTCGGAGATAAAAACTATTCTATGTCCTTTTCTGGATCTCAAACTATCGCCACACCGAATTTCATCCAAATCGGTTCAGTAGTTCAAGCGTGAAAATGCAAAAGACAGTCACAAGTAGTTGGAATTATATTTATGTATCTTCAAACTGATCATTTGGTCTAATTTGACCGGACTACTAAGTCGTGTCAAGAAAGCAAGTCCGGTAAACTATACATGTTAGTGACATCGTAACGCATACTGAGGGGGAAGATTCAAACGATGACTCTGAGTTAATATCAAGTAAAATTTTCCATCGCAAAATTCATATTTTTGTTTTTTTAAATAAATTTTTAAACAATGGAAAATTTTAATTGATATTGACTCTTTTAATGAGCTAAATAATCCGCCGCAGTATTCGTTACGATGTCAAGTACGTATCGGTGTTAGGGAAACGTAACAAAACTGAAGGGGATGATTCAAACCATGATTCTGAGTTGATAACATGTGGAATTTCCTCTCGAAACATTCATGAAAATTGTGTATTTTTTGGTATTTTCAGTTCCATACTTTTGGGACGGAAAAATGCGCTGGTTATCAACTCAGAAACACGGTCTGAGTCACCCATCAATGTTTTCGTTACGATGTCACTAGCACCCTGTATCTGTGAGTAGGTGATTATTGTTAACCAATTTGTTGAGCAATTGTTATTAAAGAGGATATTAGACGTATCTTCTGGCAGGCGCTAGTAAATTTGAGTGCAATTTGATAACAAATAGAAAATTGCACTTTTAACACCCTCAATAGCGTTCAATGTAGTCAACTCAGAAATTACTCTAAAGATTCTAACGAAGTATATCCGGTAGCAAATAGAATAATATGATCTGTGAATTCCGCTTTGTATGCCCCCTATACCATCTATCACTATTTTCAAATTATGGTGTATGACTTTGTGAGACTGTCGTTTGGTTGGTAAGGTTTGTTGACATTGCAGGCTTCAATGCGGGCACGTTAAGCTGTTAGTCTCGGCTATAAGCTAAGCTGTTGGTCTCGACTATTAGCCGTAAAATACAATCCGCAATGGAGCAGCGTGGTGGAGTATGCTCCATACCCTCTCCGGTTGATTGCGGGGAGGCCTGTGTCCAGCAGTGCAGCAGTTTATGTAAACAGCAGAATATACGTCCCACTGCTGGGTGCTATGTTATTAATTATGTTTGTGTATAGTAGAGATGTACCGACTATGAATGTCCATATAATGTTGTGTCAACATAACTTGAATGTGGTGAATGTGGTCACCCGGATCAAACCATATCTCACATAATGAACGAGTGCCCTCTGCACCGGTTCCCAGGTGGCTAGGCGAGCTGCGTTGTGTGACGGATGCGGCAGAGACTTTGTTAGGGGAGCTTAAGCTGGATATATGATCCATGCAGGATATTTTATTTTTGTCTGCCATACGCAATAATAATAACATAACTTGAATGGTTGAATCTGCGTTACTTAATGCCAACTGTCATGTTGGTAACGTAGGAAATTCTCGTATTCATAAAGAATATTTATTTGTCGTTATTACGTTTTATGGTATTGTTATGTAAACTATCAGTTTCAACGTAACATTCTACGTAAATGTGAATTTTGGACTGGTAAGTATTATTCCTTTATTCTGTGCTAGTGACACAAATAGGTATTTGTGTCTCATCACATCATCAATTTAAGAGCCACGCTCTTGTCGGTGCAGCATTTCCATGCTACTTTTTTAGGGAAAAATAGGGCAGTGGTTTCCCTCTTGCCTTCCGCCCCGCAGTACTCTGTCTGACGCGAGTGGGATGGCGCCCAGAGTAGTATATTACAAAGCCATACTAGGACTCTTGTCCTCCACCTCTGAATAGTACTGACAGGTAACTGTCAGAACCTGGAACCTGACAGAGTGCAGCAGTAATGCTGCACTCTGTCAGGTTCCAGGTTACAGTCCCTGTGACTTGCCCCTTCCGTCCTGCATTGCCGTACCGATGGCTCCCATCTTCGCCTCTGCAACCCCATCAATCTCAATAGATCCATTCTCCAGATCCATCATAGATCTAGTGTGAATTTTTTTTCTTAGTAGATCTATTTTATGTTAAACTTGATCTAATGAGAATTTTTATTGGAAATAGATCTATTACAAAAATATGTTTAAATTGATTGGATCTATTGATTCTGTTCAGTGTCACTAGATAGAACGAATGAAATGAAACCCAAATCAATTTTAAAAATGAGATTTAATTATTTGCGTAATTTTCCCAGAAAGTGGCCAATGCCAATTTCGCCATTTAAGAGCTGCATTTGTGCGAATAAAATGCAATCATCATTTTGGACGCTTATTTTGCGGCGTTTAGGTGATGACCTTTTCTTATATCTTTCCCAACGGTCAATTGAGTGAAGTCAGTGATGATTCTTGATGTATAATGTGCAGTATCTGTAAAAACTGCACTTCGTGTTTGTTAATATTTGTATTGATATTGTGGTTCCAGCCTTCTATGCTATTATTAGTGCGATGGCGTAACCCATACACACACCAGATTCTATAGTAGTAGTCATTCATCCAAAATTTTTTAATATCAAAACATTTGATCTACTGCAACAGAAACTTCCCTAAAGATCCCTGACTAGATCTAGTGAGAAAGAAATTTCTCAGTAGCCCTATACATGAAAATCTTTGAAAATCAAATCAAATCAAATATACTTTATTGCACACAACATACAAAACAAATTCACACAGATGATGATAGATACAGTACAATCTCTGAATTTTGTAACGGATCTAGCGAGAAAAAGACTTGCCAGTAGATCCTCCCTGTTAAAAATGGGATCTACTGAGAAAAAAAAATCACACTAGATCTATAATGGATCTGGAGAATGGATCTACTGAGATTGAAGGTCTGCAACCGTTGAGGTCTTCACCCGCATCCCTGGGCAAGGGTTCTACGTTATACCCCGTAGGTCTGGTCTGTGGGTCTGGTATTTGTGTCTATTTTGGAATAAATCTGTTATAACTCCGAACACAGAGTAGCTCTATAGAGTCGTTACAGTCAGCCCGTATACCACTTAACTCAATAAAACTCCCCTTGACTGCATTAAATTTAATAGTCTATGAAAGGGACGGCGCAAGCGGTTCTTCCTGTGAACAACGGAAGACGGCTATTGGTTCAATTGCCCGGGCTATTCGCCAATCAGCGTTCAGAATAGCTAGTTGGACAATTTGAATGTAGAATCTTGAGATGATGCATCCTTTTGACAATGCGGGACGAATTTGTAACTGACTGAATATGGCCCAATTTGTGCTGCATACATCCGATACAAAATGGACGATTGGCTGGTACTTGAACTATATGCTTCGTTTTGAGCCGCTAAAACGTTTAACATGGCTCATGTAACAACAACGTACTTCAATTCACTGCTTGATTCATAGGTAGGGTTATACACTAGTTTTTAAAGAGTTGCTTAAGATTTCGGCCCATTACTAGCCTATGTAAAACTTTGAGAAGTTCATTCATTTTTCATACGTCAGATAAGAAAATCACAGAGCCATACAACTTAAAATAAAATTAGGTGGTATCTGCTTTAGTCAGCGGTGCCGATTTCAGTACACACCAACTAATTTTATTTTAAGTTATACCTGTCATTTTTTTCCACCGAAAAAGAAAGAGA
This sequence comes from Pectinophora gossypiella, assembly GCF_024362695.1. Classification (NCBI taxonomy): domain Eukaryota; kingdom Metazoa; phylum Arthropoda; class Insecta; order Lepidoptera; family Gelechiidae; genus Pectinophora; species Pectinophora gossypiella. The sequence continues at coordinate 2,932,747 of NC_065425.1, read as the reverse complement.
CGGGTAATCGACAGCGCGACAGGCATAAAATTTGTAAAACACGTCAATTTTAGGCAGAACTTTAAATAACCCTCTCAAAATTTTTAATTGACCAATAACCAAAAAAAAAATAAGTTGACGTCAAACGGGTAGGACATCAGCGAGATGATTCATTCACTCATTCATTTTAAAATTAACAACTGTCAACCATACGTCTCTTTCCTTTTCGGCAGATAAGAAAGTGACAGGTATAACTTAAAATAAAATTAGGTGTTAGCAGAAATCAGGGCCAGCCCATATATTATTGATGATGATTATATTACGTCTATAATCATTCTAACAGCTGTTATATAATTCAAGCTATATTTAACGGCTTTGATTAGGCCATCTACTTTTGCTTAATTCATAAATTAAACAAACATTATTTTTGTAATAACAATATATTAAAAGTTGCACCTTATTCGCGCGTTGAGTATCTAATTATTGTATAAAAACTATTAAACAATTATTTAAACCAGTCAAAAATGTTTGATATTAACAATATTAGCTTATAAATAACTAACAAAAAGGGTATAAAATATACAGGGTGTTAGTGAAATCGTAACAAAAACTTTGAGGGGTGATTCAGACCATGGTTCTGAGTGATATCAAGTGGAATTTTTTAAATAATAATAGAAGATACCCATCCAGTTCGGACTTTTATTTATAACCACCCTAGGGCCGCTACTGAACATCTCGTACCGAATACCGAGGAGGATGATTCAGCTCATGATTCCGAGTTAATATCAAGTGGAATTATCCGCCGCAAAATTCATGTTTTTTTTGTTATTTTAATCATTTTCAATTTATACTTTTGCGATAGAAAATTCCACTTGATATCAACTCAGAATCGTGGTCTGAATCACCACTCAGTTTTCGTAATGGTTAAACTTTAGCTAACACCAAAACTAGCTTTACTATTGACATTGTTTGACAAGATTACATTCGTCAATGTTTTTTATAATTTAGAGAATAATTATACCGTAAGTTTACTTACATTACTGTAAAATATTTATAACAGATACATTTTAACTTATTTTTTTGTACAATTTGTTTCTTAGCTTTTTCTTTACATTTACATATGTTTTCTTTGGATACTTTGAAGTAATGATCAGAGCTCAATTTGTGGCATCCGTATCTCCAGGAGTAACTACGTGGGTAGTTCGAACATTGGAATTCAATATAATTGCCGTAAACGCAAAAATATCCTAGAATTCCTAATCCTAGAGTTGTTACTAATATTCAGTTACTTCTAACTGGATATTTGCAAAAGACCAAATATTCTAAGATATTTTGGCGTTAACGGTAATTATATTGATATCCAGCATAGCCTACCTCTTCTGCCATAGACCACAATTATCAGCAGTGTAGCTTAAAACTCCTGGACTCTGGTGGTGAGTACGCCGATCTTCTGGATCTCGCTATGTATGACGTCACCTGGTCTGAGGTATTCAGGCGGGTTGCGATACATGCCGACTCCCCCGGGGGTGCCTGTCAGTATTATGTCGCCGGGGAGAAGCGTCATTACACTGGAACAAGATGGAAGGTAAATGCCTTTGTCAGTGCTGTAAAACAATGTTAATGCTAAGATACAGATGGATTGTTTACAGAGGTTTCTTTTTGTACCTATTAATTTAATGCTTGGGCCTAATAGGATAATTTAATATAATTTACAGACTAGTTGACCGCAATTTGCAATGGAATATAATATAATTACGTTAGATACATCTGTGGAAACTGTTTTGGCTTAATGTGTATAATTTTATATCTTTAACTATCTATTGTGTAAGTCTTAGTAGAGTCTTCTTCTTATCGTGTGGGTTGTAGGGTGGTAGTACAGTAAAAAGTAGATATTTCTTGAATTTACCGAAAAACAAAATCGTCGATGAAATTACAAATAATTGGACAGTGCTCCTTAGGATTCAAACATGAAGTCAAAAATATATTGGTCATCGTGCTGGATTCAAACCTGTGACCTTACAGGGAGAGTCAAGCTTTCTTCCAACTGTGCTAACACGGTAACATAACATACTTATTCAGATTAAACAGCCTATATACGTCCCACTGGTACAGAACTCCCCTCAATCAACAGGAGGGGGATCCCGGATAGATATAATGATGAAGTAATTACCTGGAAAGCCGTTCAATGAGTGCGGGCATCTTGTGCACGAGCTGGTTGGTGTTGCTCTTCTGTTTGAGCACTCCGTTGACGCTGCAGGATATCTCAAGGTTCGCAGGGTCTCCGATCTCGTCGATCGTCGTGATGCAAGGGCCGATCGGGCAAAATGTGTCCATTGACTATAACAAAGTGTAATATATTCAATAAAACGGCATTTGCATTTTTATCAATCATATCTGACATGACATAAAACCATAAGCAAACAACATAGATATACCACAGGTCTCCCGCCTAAAATCTTGTAATTAACTACTGTTGCTCTCTTGTTATCAGTAACACCAAGGTCTGCAGCATCTGGTCAGCAGCCTCTTGCTTGTCTCGCCATTATCCTTTCTCACCAGATAGTGCACCGGCCTCAGTACTCTCACAACCTAGCCAAATTTCCATCTCTGGGACAGGTCCGTATGGACCTGTACCCTCCGGATAAAAACTAAAAGTTCAAATCTGTACCGTCGGTGAAAAGTAATACAACTCGAGTTGTATCACTTTTGAGTTATTAGCACACACTTCATGTTCAAAAAATTCTCTTTCTTTCTGTCTAATTCTCGTAACTGTAGCTATTATAAATACGGAGATAATTTTTGTGTTCAGTGATATAAGTACTGTTTGTGAAGGATTCATGCTGTTATAACACGTGTAACATAATTCATCTTAACTTGCATTAAAGTGAAATGAAGATTTTCACTAAATATTTTGGTGTAAGTAAATGCAACTCAACATATATTAAAATACACGCAAACCTTGAATTCTCACGGTCCGTGTTTATTGATATAATTTTAGTTGTAACATCAAACACCAAATTAACTTTTTCGTGAAAAGTAATATAAATTAATATATATCAAAATATTTCAGAAAATACGATCTTGGATATCAATAACGTGTCGTGTATAATGATACATACAAGTTCGATTCCATGCGCCACCAGTGTGTATCCTAGGGTGACCTCCGCATAAACCTGTCTATGGGAAGACATTTTGTCTAGAGCCACAGCAAACCGTGCGAGTGGGTATAGGTTAAGTTAGTACTTCAGACCAAACCGTGTTTTTTCTCTTTCTGCTATAGCCACCTTGTAGTACTTAATTACAGTACCTCAATAAGTTGTGGGTCCTGATCATGGCGTCGTTATCACCATGGCAGGGTTAGTCAAGAGGTATTTGAGATTTGTCATAACTGTCGTTAGTCTCCTTCCCTTAGCTCGAAGCATAGCTGTTTTACATAGTTTTGTTGATTACATGCAGGTTAAGCGGTGGCAGATTGAACGCTGCCTTCATTGCTAAGGAGGTTGTAGACGTGAAATAATGGCTCCAAATATTATCGAGCTCCAATTAATATGCAAGCCATTCAATACACGCTGGTTAGATCTTTGATGCAAGCGCCGGTAGTGGTATTTTTGAACCTACACAGCCGTAGATTATCGTTCATACTTTTGGGTTTAAGGTCCTACTGGGATCCAGCTCGGCATCGGCAGAATCGGGATCTGCCACATCTTCTCAAGAGAAGATTACCAGTTTCTCAAACACGTTGAATGGTGTAAATTTGTCGAGCTACCTCATTTTTTATAAACGAAATAACTACTCTGAACTCTTACGCACGCACTTCAGAGAGAATTACGCACAGGACTGTGAAAAATGGAAAAAGGAAGGGGAGGCCTTTGTACAGCAGTGGGATCTTGTAGGATAGATTAGATTAGAATAAATAATTGGCAACACCATGGGCACAGACCCTTATTAAACCAGGTCACAAAGTTTGTAAAAATCCCAGGAGGTATTTGAGCTTCTGAAAGGAGTTAGTAGGCTTACATAGTCAATAAAAGCACGCATAATGGACCACTTGCGTTTATGCGGAAAACTGAGCCCATTAAAATAACATTACATATGGGACATTCGAGTATTCATTGAGTCAAGTCAGGGGCCTATGGCGGCTCAGTTATAACCCTAACACCAGGGTTGATGGGGTTGGTAATTCACATCCACACGACAGAAGAAGAAGAAGATGGGACATTTGCCCATACATGTTGTGCCGACCCCACCTAGAGTGAGATAAGGGCAGGAGGATGATGATGATATAGTGGGAAGTTTGCCCACTTCACAATAGTGGTCCATACGCGAGGATACGCGGAAAGTCCCCCACGTGTGCTTACGTGTAGATTTTTGCGGAAACGAGCTCATTTAGCTTAACCATAACAGACCATGGTAAAGGTGATAAGACCTACCCTGAGGATAGCCCTGTGTAACCTATGGGTTTGGAGGTGAACCAATGATCTTCATTTTCACTACCTATTCTTATCGTCAACATTGATTCGACTCCGTTTATCGTTTTAACATTAGACCGGGAATTTTGATAATTCGAAATATCGAATGTTACTTTACTCTAAGGGATTTTGATTGTGGAATGAGTGAGTGATTGTGATCTTTTAAATAGTTTCAGCAGGAAAGAAGTAACACTTACCGGTTTGTGTGATTTTGGTTTAAAAGTACGTAGGTACATCACCTTTATGTTCAGGCCATACTGCCAGGCTAGCCCGAAACATTCCTAATGACCAGTCTTAATATGATTTCTCTTACCTTCATTTGTTAGGGGTGGAAAAAGTGGTTTTGATTAGGGGCGTAGTGTAGTGGACAAAATGTGTTTGTAGCGGGCAGCAGTGGTGGTTTTGACCGGTTATTTATGAGTTTTGAGAGTAAAATCATAACAAAAATATCTTATTATCGCCACCTTACACTATATATACGTGTGCCATCTTTATATGTATTTATTACTAGAAATTCGTAAAAACATGTATCATTTTACACAATAAAACCGAAAAAATAAGTCATGTTAAACCACTTGACACAAATTCGTTATAGTTTATCGTTTGTGTCAATTGATATAAGTTACGTTTCTTTACTTTTTAAAGAAAATAAATAGAATTTTGCCTTTCTACAACTTTATGAAATAAACTTTCTTCCAAGACATTTTGTTTTTTGTAGAATAAGACTGTAAAATTATTAATTGAAATATGATATATCAACAATGACTTTTGTATAGTTATGTGTGTAAAAAGGTATAACTAGACTTGTATCAATTTACACAGTATAAAAGTTGGTGTCAACTGATACATGTAATTTATTTTTATCCTCTACCATTTCTGTTTAGGTTCTAAATATAACTAAATATTAGAAAAGAAACCTTCCATCATCACCTATCAACACATCTAACTTCTGTTCCATTATTCCTTATAAGTCGCGAGCTAGAAGATTTTTAACTTTAAACTCGATTTTCTCAAAACTTGAATTTTGGACTTGTATTACTTTTCACCGACGGTACAGAAATGTAGGCAGCAGCACTGTTGAGTTATTCTAAATTTTGACAGATCTCTATACTGTCCAGCTAAAATTCGGGATAAATTGCTATACAATGTGGAGCAACGCGGAGTGTACCCCGTCTGAAGGATGAGTTACGAAAAAGAAAAGCAGCCAATTGGAAAAAGGCAGTTTTGATTGAAAATAAGTCTTTCTAAGTTCTCTTGTTAAGATAAGATTACACTGTATAGAAGTCTACAAAAAAGATGGTAAAGATGGTGCAAACCTTTAGATTTTCATTATTGACATGTGATGAAGACTTATACACAGCTCAGCAAATGGTGGAATATGGGCCTATAGATATAAATGCGATACCTTGCCAAGCAGGAATTGTCCGCCGTTCAGCTTCTTCTGCCAGTCCCTGGCGCTGATATCCTGAGCCACAGTGAAGCCTAGCACGTACTTGTATGCGTCTTCAGCCTTCACGTCTTGCGCGGTCTTGCCTATCACCAGACACAGTTCCACTTCCCAATCCACTTTCTTCGGAGATTAGAAGAGTATATGAAACAAGAACAAAAGAACAACATCAGCCAAATAATATTTGTAATAGTTTATAATGGTGCTATTCCTGTAAATACCATCTAACTTTATGTTAAGTTATATCTGTCATTTTCTTATCCGCCGAAAAGGAAAGGGACGGGTAATCGACAAGCATAAATTTTATGGAACACACGTCAATTTTAAGCACAAATCTAAAACAACCGTCTAAAAATTTTACATTGGCCAATAACCCGACAGAATTTAGTTGACAGCACACGTCAAAAGGTTTGCATACCAGCGAGATACCTTTTTGATTCGCCCGGGCTATTCATTCATTTACTCATTCCTAAAATTAAGAGCTGTCAATCATCCGTCCCTTTCCTTTTCGGCGGATAAGAAAATGACAGGTATAACTTAAGGTAAAATTAGGTGGTGTCTGCAGGAATCGGGGCCAATGTCTGTATTAGATTTTTTTGATTCTTTCAGAGACACTGTGGCGCACTGGCTTGCTTCTCAAACGGGGACCGACTTAAGTGCAGTTTTCAGTAACACCGCTGCTCGATCATGATAGACGACGATACGGATCACCACCTATCACGTTGGTCTAACAGAAAGCTCGGTGAGGTGTGGGTACTTAGTTCACCTTGCGATAGATGTACGGTCACGAGCATTAATATGTATACACTTTGGTACCATGTCACATTAACTTTTTTGACAAATTGAACTGTAAGTCTCACTAAATGTCAAATATGTTAGTGCGCCAGAGTCCTAAAGTGGGTACATTATATTGCTCAAGACTGTACCTCAAGAGAACCCCATTGGAATAGTCGTGAGCTGATGGTGTGTTACTCGTAGATTCTTTGACAAAAACCGTTAAAACTATGTTCCCTAAAATTCTCGCAAATAAAGCGTGCAAAATATGTACCAGCGAGTATGATATAATGACCATAAAATAAAAGAGACGTGGGCCTCATAATTCCATCTTCCTCCCACCTACGCACTATAAATTACCAGCTCAATTCATGGAATAATTGACCCTAATTGTGCGATGCTGAGGTCAGATCGACCTGTGATTCATGGCACAAAATTTTGACCCCATTTCAGTAAGAGATAAGGATTTGTTTTTCTTTACAATGAAGCCTTTATTCCTATTTATCTGAGTTTTTATTGTTATTACAAAAACACCACAGGAACATAAAAAGTATCTGCTAGACTTGGAGTAAATTAAGATAGGGAGATCGGGCCTTAAACCACCACGCGGGCCCAGTGCGGATTGGTGGTTATTAACGACTGCTAATGCAGCCGGGACCAACAGCTTAACGTGCCGTCCGAAGCACGGATCATCTTACTTTTGGACAATCGGGTGATCAGCCTGTAATGTCATAACCAAACTAGGAATCACAAAGTAGTTTTTGTGATATGACACCACCGGGATTCGAACCCGGGACATCCGGATTGTGAGCACAACGCTTAACCGCTGAGCCATCGTCATGAATTTATGTGTGTAGCATCTTATGATCAGTTTTTATTATCAGTTAGCTTGATCATCAGACTACTTCGTATTTTATGTCACAGCAGGCGATTAATAATCGATTAATCGATGATTGCAATATAATCGATTAAATCGATAGTATTGCAATTATTTTACAATGGATAGTATCGATATAATCGATTTTATCTAACAATTAATCGATAATATCGATAGGCATATCGACATTTAGATTACTTAGGGCTTTAAAATAATCGATTATTAATCTATTTACAATCGATTATCGGGCAACACTAGGTGGTGTTAATTAATAAGAATACAAATGAACATACCGAGGTGACCTTGGTCTTCAAGCGCAGTACGTCCTCCGGCCCTATGATGCAGCTGGTGAACTTGGCAAACGTCATCGGCACCTCTGGAGGCTCAATCTTCTGCTCTGTGCAGTGGTCCAGGTAGTTCAGCCCTATGCAAAGTACCTGCCAAAAGCCACTGCCTATATAATTGTCTGCCACGCTCTTGTCTGTGTTGATGCGCTTCTGCTGAAGGCCTAAGGCCCGGTTTCCAATGACGCGGAGATGGGCAGAGAAGAGCGGAGATGTGCGGATTTGATCAATCACAGCGTTCGAGAGAGCGAAAAACGAAGACGCTCTGTCACTCTCTCCGTCACGGTGATTGGTCGATTTCTGCACATCTCCGCTCATCTCCGCACAGCTCCGCGTCAATGGAAACGCAGTCTAACACTCATATTCTAAAATGTTCTTTATATAATGAGTGGTAGGTACACAAAAATAACCTTTGAAACTGCTACTATGGACAAACTATAAAAATATTTTTAAAACACACCAAACAGTATTTTTTTTTCCGTTGTACTAATTACTTTTTTCTATGCTTCTACTCTGTTTTGTATTGCAAAAAATATTAAAGAAATGTTTTTGAATTTGTGTTGTTTTTATTTATTTTACCTTGTCTTGACCAGTGATGGGTGCTTTCAGAGTGACTTCTGATCTAGGTACGGTCGGGAGGTGGCTTAGCGACGTGATTCTGTAGAACACACAATCTTATGTAAACATTTTTTATAAGTGTTTTGTGAGTGAGTGCTGAAGTGGCAGTGGGCAGGACACATAGCGAGGAGAACCGATGGCCGCTGGGGCGGAAAGGTTCTAGAATGGCGACCACGTGTCGGACGACGCTCAGTGGGTAGGCCCGCTACAAGGTGGACCGACGATCTGGTAAAGGTCGCGGGAAGCCGCTGGATGCGGGCAGCGCAGGACCGATCGTCGTGGAGATCCTTGGGGGAGGCCTTTGCCCAGCAGTGGGTGTCGTACGGCTGATAATGATAATTTTTTATAAGTGGCTCTCAACCGTGCTTAGGGAAACTCACGAGGAGAAAATTAAATTGTTTTTTTTTTTGCGTTGGCTTAATGACGATACATAGATCAAAGAATTTCGCATGGACAGGAAGAGGACCCGGTGGTGTAATGGTTAACACTCTCGCAGCTTGACAAGAGCTGTGGGTTCAAGTCCCGTCCGAGATAGAAAAAAAATCGATTTAATTCCGTCTTTGTCAATTTATTCTACAGTTCATTCATTCCAATATAAATGTCTGAGTACCTATTTTGTTGTTTTTGTAATAAAGGATACTTTTGATTGTTGTATTATTTCTAATGCATCTAGGAACTAACGACACTACACATGATTTTCAAGGTCATCAATCGATGGGCTAATTATCAATCTAATTATCTGCAACAGTAATCTGTACCTACAGCACATATACCCCCTCTCAACGGGTCATAGTATACCGGGTGTTAGTGACATCGTAATGAATACTGGGTGGGATGATTCAGACCTTGATTCTGAGTTGATATCAAGTGTAATTTCCGTGTAGTTCTCAAATTCGAAATACAAATTCAAATATAGGTAGGTACTTTATTGGGCCAAAATAAAAGAAAATAGTTACAAAAGAGACTCAAGAAAAGAGATTCAGTTCTTTAGTGGAGGCCGCGTCTTGGAAAACGTAGTTTAGGACGCCCTTGGGCTAGATGGAGAGACGACATCCATAAGGTGGTCGGCAGCGGCTGGAGGAGAAAATCCGAGGACCGAGCTCAGTGACCTATATCCAGCAGTGGAGAACTGTAGGCTGTTAATGATGATGATGATGACTTTAGGGTACCTATACCGCAATGTAAATACTTACTTACAAATTCCTTTTTAACGATTCTAACTACTTTACATTTCTACGAAGCTACTAAGCAAAAGACAATAAATAGTATCAGTCACTGTAACTATACACGACTAATTAACGTACCCGATAAATTATCTATTGTATGAAAATACTCCTGATAGAAAAAAATAGCAACGAAAAGTCAAAACAGATTTGCTTTAATTTTCAATCAGGTGTTTTTTGCGAATAACAAACAATGAATACAACTGGTCTTTCCAGACATGCCGTATAAACAAGCAGGGGGTTTGTGTGCTTTCTAACATTATGGAATATTGTTATGGGCGATAGGCTGATCCCTTGTCACCTTGGTTCCTCATATCCATCTTAGGACTTCACATCAATAGTGGTTGCAAGTTGTTTTCTGATACTTGTGGGTCTGTCCACCTTATTAGAGATTACTGGCGTGAATTTATGTATGTCTGTGTATGTATCAATGCTTCTGTATTAGGCACCAGAGAATTTATCCTTATAGTATTCCAGTATGTGGAGGAAGCAAGATAAGTGTGTGTGGAGGAAGCAGGAATGAAGCAAATGGAATTCCATAGTCTCTGCTTACCCCGGTGGCAAATACGCGTGAGTTTATGTACTTCAGTATTACCTAAAGATAAATCTCAGGTACATGATAAGATTCAGATGATAAGATTTGCCCTACACAATGTTTTTTAGTAGGTACCTGCCTATTAGATTAAGAAGATTGAGAACTTTCAGTAAGAATTAAATATCTGCATCTATCAGTTCAATTTAAATTTACCTAATTGATATTTATGCCATTTATGCCGTTGGTCCCACCAAACCACAGTGGAGCAGCGTGGTGGAGTATGCTCCATACTCCCTCTGGTTGATTGAGAGGAAGCCTGTGCCCAGCAGTGGGACATATATAGGCTATTTATGTTACGTTATGTAATATTTATGAAATTATCAAGTGTAACCATTGATGTATAATATTACGTTACTATAGGGTGTGAAAGCAAAATTATAATAGGTAGCTGGTCTTTAGATATTCAATTAATAAATATCTTTATTCAGTAGGTAACATAACATTGTCAATTTTTACATAGTGAACGTCTCAATCATCTAAAACAACTGCAGCTCCTCACAACCTGTATAGCCGAGGAAAAGAAGCTGCAGGAAAAACCTCTACGCAGGACCATAGATATTCTCAAAAACGAATCATAAAATATTGTTATACAATTCAGTAATTTGACTGCCTAGTATTAGTTCCCAGACAGTTGTATGCATGCATTTATATCTTCTAAATAATCACTAAATGAAATATTATTTGTTTAGCACTGCAAACTGAATTGTGTACTTGTTATCACTTGCTATACTATCAGGTGGGACGAGATTAAGTCTCAGGGGCAAATGTCATTACAAACAAAACCCACAATGACAATAAAAAGTTAACATTGTTACCAAAAAATTACAACAAAAAATATGTATATCTATGGTCAAAGTACTTATCTACTACCACCAGTGTCATAAAACTAGCATTATAGGTAAAAGAGTAAAGAAACTAATTAACAAGTCACAGAATAACTTACTTTTTCACCTTCTCAAAGTCCCCATCCTTTAGGATTTGTAGCAATGAAGTAGCCAATGATGGGTCGGCCTTATTTACATCTACTATAGCATCTCCAACGATATACCCGACGCGAATATCTTCAGGCTTCTGTTTATACGCGAACTGAATTACTTTCATCTTTCTACTTTGTGTTACGGAAAAGTTTCTAACCGGCGTGAAATATATTTGGTTACTGACGATTTTCCTCGCTGGAAATCGACTTTTAATACACGTTATCGAGCGAGACAGCAAAACAGATATGTTCATGGTCAAGGCGTACGTCACAAACACGAATATCCAACGAATTTAAAGCAATTTAAACAGTTACGTAAACTATTTTATAACTTTTAATACGCGTGCCGCATTTATGTCTAGGGTCCTACGCTGTGCAGTTTTGTCTATAAGATACTTAAATAAGAAAATAGCGCAAAGTTATCGCTTAAAATTATGATAATATTGATAAGAAAAAAAAAATTGTAAACAAATTAAGAGGTTATGCCTATTATAATAATAATTAGTTTTTTTTTTTTGTTTTGGTTTTCCCCGAAGTGTAAGGCAAAGGGAACTATGCCCATACAGCCATGTCTTACGTATTATTTTTTTTCTTGATGATTAATAAAATGATGAAAGGTGATGAATGATGATGATGAAACCTAAGCCCCCACCCTCGGAGTAGACTCCTACTCCGAACCCCAAACGAATTAACTCAAAAGTCCGCATAAACTTTTGAGTTATGAAGCGGCTTCCCGGCACGAAGCAAAAATAGGCAGATACACTTTGTTTATTGAATACTCCAATATAATAACACTCGCGAATGTCTTCTGACTAACTTAATGCGATCATTAACCACAAAACACCACTTCGTATTAATTATTTAGATTACTCAATGAAGAAAGCAACTGTCCCGTTCCCGTTTCCCGCCGACTAATAATAATTAAGCTGACAGCATAAAGTGATATGACAGCTATTTGTCAGTTTGATGTTTAGTGTTGTAACATCTATTGATGCAAATCAAAATGTGAGTGAGTATGAGTACCTAGAACGAACAAGCTCAGTAATATGACAATGCTCCAACGCCATCTGGGTTTTCAAAGAAGAACTAAGCAGACAAGCGGACGCCAGCGTCCCTAGCGGATCAAGTTTACACACGAAACTTTAATATCGATTTTATATTTATGGACTTCAGATACAGTATAACCTAGGTACCTCCTCCGTGTAACTTAAAACTCCTGGACTCTGGTAGTGAGAACGCCGATCTTCTCGATCTCGCTACGTATAACGTCACCTGGTCTGAGGTATTCAGGCGGGTTGCGATACATGCCTAGTCCCCCGGGGGTGCCTGTAAGTATTATGTCGCCGGGGAGAAGTGTTATTACACTGGAACAAGATGGATATATTTTAGTACAATATAGTAAATTGACTTTTACCTTTTAACCAAATGTTTCTTTAAGTAAATTTTACCTGTACAAAGCGAAACTATCCGCTAAATAATGCTAATGTAAAGTGTATGTGTTGTAAAAAAAATACCTAGAAAGGCGTTCAATGAGTGCGGGTATTTTATGCACGAGTTGTTTGGTGTTGCTCTTCTGTTTGAGTATTCCGTTGACGCTGCAGAATATCTCAAGGTTTTCAGGGTCTCCAATTTCGTCGATAGTTGTTATGCAAGGGCCAATCGGGCAAAAGGTGTCCATTGCCTATAAAAAAAAAGTATCTTGTGAATTGACACAGTGTCGAAAACCATTTTTATTAACCAGCCAGACCAATTTCTGGATGGATTGGTCTATATAGCAATCTCAAAATGTGTACTTAACATTATCGTAAAATTAGATACGAGTAAGTCGCAGTCAGGACTTCTCATTGTAAACCTACGGAAAAGGTGACAAGGCCCGGGCCTCACTTGAGCTATCCTTACATTTACATAAAAATGCGATACCTTGCCAAGCAGGAATTGTCCGCCGTTCAGTTTCTTCTGCCAGTCCCTGGCGGTGATATCCTGAGCCACAGTGAAGCCTAGCACGTACTTGTATGCGTCTTCAGCCCTCACATCTTGTGCGGTCTTGCCTATCACTAGGCACAGTTCCACTTCCCAATCCACTTTCTTCAGGAGTGTATGGAACAAGATGTATAACAACATCGGCCAAACAATATTGATTCTTTGACAAAAACCTCTAAAATTCTCGCAAATAAAACATGCAAAAAATGTATCAGGAAACTATGATTGCGCAAAATTTTGACCCCATTTCAGTTGTAGATCAGGATTTTTTACTAGGTAGAGATCTACCCATTCCAGTAGGAATTACGGGTGTTGACTTTATGTGCGTCGCATCGTAAGTTTCTTCTATCGGTTAGATTGATGACCAAACTACTTCACATTTTATGTCACAGCTAGTGGTAATAATAATACAAGTAAAAAGTAATAATAATAAGTGAACATACCGTGGTGACGTTAGTCTTTAAACGCACAACGTCCTCCGGCCCTATGATGCAGCTGGTAAACTTGGCGAATGCTATCGGCACCTCTGGAGGCTCAATCTTCTGCTCTGTGTAATGGTCCAGGTAGTTCATGTCTATGCATAGTACCTGACAAAATTATAATCATTTAGATTTCCTCAATAGAAATTTTTGTTGGAGTATGCGGACTTAACTTCTTGCTATATAGGCGGAGAGTTACTGTTCTATACGAAGTACTAATTCTTTATTTTATGTTTTTAATATATTTGGTATTGTAATTAACCTTAATTGCTTTTGTATTAGTGTTTTCCTTATTTTACCTTGTCTTGACCAGTGATGGGTGCTTTTAGGGTGACTTCTGATCTAGGCACGGTGGGCAGATGGCTTAGCGGCGTGATTCTGCAGAAAACAATAATTTTATTTAAAATAATATCAATTCTGAGATTACTCATTTCATTTATGCAAATATTAAAGAAAACGTTCTTGATTCGACTTTGAATTTGATAACTTCCAACGTAGTAACTGTAGGTATCTACGAGTTTCAAATAAGTGCACAAATATTATACGAGAATTTTTTATGACGTGGGTCTCGTATATCTCAACTGAAAATACACTATTTCGAGATAACATAGTTTTGGGTTTCATCTACGATATACCTAGTGCTTATTACAAGACTGCGAAAATAGGCTATGTAGACTTATTTATCAGTTACTATATAGGTGTAAATATATATGTAGGTACATATATTTTTCTTCTTTTAATGTTAGGACAATATCCATACCTATGAGATATGTATCAAATTGTATAATACCTAACTTCATCATATGTCCCGCTTACCGACAATACTTTTTCGGAGGTGGATCTAGTAAGATTCCTTCACCCATAAGAATCAAGTCGCATTCCTCTAGGATCGGTAAAGCGATTCTGTAATTCGATTAAAATTTGCTTTACCTAAAAAGATGTAAACTGACTCCGCACAGGACTGTACCTACTATACGCGATGCGATATATACCGCGAGATTTTTAGATTATTGTAGATTTGCCGCAGATGGCATTAACTACTTGGCCGGACAAATAGGGAGCGCTGAAGGCTCTCACCCAGTACAACGTTTAAGATAACAGGCCTGAGGGTGCCCAGTTGGGCGCGAACCTCGGCTCAGGGCGTCGTCTGAGAGGAAAAATATTTGAACGAATTAATCGAACGTAGTGGGTCGACAGCGATAAGCGCTGAATGAAAGAAATCGTCGACCACGCCGGCGGGTCCGGTGTCGGGGTCCTGGGGTATAAGCGTGACTTAATGAAAGTAGGAAACACACTCTGCGTCCATGGGTCGAAGCTTGCCGTATAATTATCGCATCGTATGTGGCAATGGCTAGCGGCTGTCCGATTCTAAAATTATTAAAAGTTACTTTTTTGTTTCTGGCTGTTAAAAGCCTTCACATACGTTGAAAAAAAATCGGATAACACGTTATAAATTATTATAAAAGAGGAAAAGCTAAACCGAATCACAGAATCACTTCACCAATCATAGAACCAATAATAATGGAACCACAGCATATAACCTACGTACTTATTATTCTCCCACACGACAAAACTTAGCGCAGTTTTGGTACCCAGGGGTTCGAGAGCTGATGTTTTAATCTACGGAAGACTTTGTAGTACTAGCTTTTATTTTGGACATTTCATACAAAAAACCTCGTTGTACACAGACACAACACATTTACGTTATCGTACACGCGCATCTGTATCTGTTACGTCTGACGCGCATACAATTGAAGACTAAGATAAAACTGAGGGGGAGGGGTGTGAGATAAACCTAGCTTACCCGCTGGTGGGGAGCGAAAAGTTGCCGTTCTTTACGTAGTATTGGTACCAGTAAGAGTGTCGTCTAATACCTATTATACTTTTATGAACGTAAACGCCACTTACTTCACCTCTGGCATATTTGCTTCTGCACATTTGATTTTAGGCCCTGCAAACACGCGACACCTATCACAGACGTTACCGCGAAAGCGACGCGGGACCGGCCAAGTGATTCTGTAATTCGATTATATTCTAAATAAACTATTTTATACATTCCGTTGTAGCTCAGTTAGAAGAAAGATTAACTCTCATTGTGCGGTCGTACGTTCGATTCCAGCACAGGTCTAAAAGGATTTTCGAAGTAGTTTCCGAGTGGATTATAAATGATTATGACGAGCTCAGCAGTAAAGGAAAACATCGTGATGAAACTCCCATACCTGAGAAATGCAAGGTCAGATAGGCAGGCGCTTCTGTGAATAACCGGACCTGTCAAATTTTCACGTTGGGTAAGCGGACCCCGCAAAAACGGGATAATAACTTGATGGTGCTCGATGATATTATATTAATAACCTCTTGTTGGGGGCTCGTTGACGTCTGTCAGCGCCGAACAGAAAAGGCACTGATGTGCTCTCGTTGACGAAAAGCCAAATTTCAATTCAATTATTCGTTGGACAAATTCAACGTCGGACAAATGCCTTAAGCCAGTGTAATAAAATTAGCCATGTAAAAGAGTAAACAATCTAATTAACAAGTCATGGAATTACTTACTTTTTCACCTTGTCAAAGTCCCCATCCTTCAGAATTTGTAGCAATGAAGTAGACAATGATGTGTCGGCCTTATTTACATCTATTATAGTATCTTCTATGATATACCCGACGCGAACGTCTTCAGGCTTCTCATTATATGCGAACTGAATTACTTTCATCTTTCTACTCTGTGTTACATAGAAACTGGTAAAGCTTTAGTATATAGACCGTTAAATTAGGGGTTTAGAGGGACGGTGGAAGAGAGGGAGGCTACTCTTCTGCACAACCCCCAAGGTGCGGAGACGCATAACTTTTTTGGAGAATGTTCAAGGTTTTACAACGGGTTACCAAATAAAACGGTGGGAAGGAGATAGAGCTGAGAGGAGGGGAGGGAGATATTAGGCCCAATTTCTGAACTACCCTTAAAGCATAAAGACGCGTAGAATCTTGTGTCTGACTGATAGAGGGAGATGGTTACTGAGGTCATTATCTGACGGATAACCCAATCTGATGGAATATGACGGCTGCCCACCTGTATACATATGAGTCGTGACTTCATTTCTGAGCTATTTATTGAGAGACTTGATCTTTCTTATACTCAGCTAAATGAACTAAAGAGTTAAATGATCAAATAGATATACATCTCTTTTTGCAACGCTAGTTGGCACGCTTCCTTCGGCAACAAAAAAAGCGTCGACTTTTTATTTAAAAAGAAAAATTGCGAATCACCGTAGTGTAGAATTTGTCAAAAATACTTCTTATACCTAAACCTTTCTCTCATAAAATTTTGGCCCTCTAGCTCAACGGTCCATACCTACTAAAGCTGAGACTAATAATCACAACAGTTCACACATACCGTACCTGCAACATGAAATCATTGATGTATAATCTAAGACACGGGGTATTTGGAAAGTGGACTACCTCTTTTGCCTTGGAATTCTAATCATTCAGGTTTGACTGTAAATGTTAAACGGGAATTTTGAAAGCACTGAAAATATTATGTTTACTTACAAAACGTCATGAAAATTAAGCTTCGGTCACACGAGACTAAACGTATGTGCAGTAGTGGTTAGTGGGCCTCTTTGCAAGAGATTATAATGTATCGTTTTTATCGATGATTCAAAGCTGTGGTGGGCACATCCTTATTCGGAGCATTTATTATAGGGTGTATGGGATACGTCCCATTTGCCTACGGACATTTTATTTAAAAAAGGAATAGCTGTCACTGCTGTCAGCTGCAGTCAGTTGTCAAAATTAACCACGATTCTGTCGATCTTAAAAACCATAAAAAACGTGAAATTGTGAATAAAATACATGATATTTAATTAATTACTCAAGAGAAAAAAATAAGAGAAATTTAAAGTAGAAGGAAGAGTTATAAATGTTGCGTGTTGTTCTACTAAAATGTTGACTCCACGTTTCAAGTTGAGCCAGGATGAAAACCATGTTTTCATTACGATCCACGCACCTTACACCAATATTGGTGATACTGAGATAGATGTAGATGGTGAGAATTTCCTCTTTGTATCCAGTCCCTACTTTTTGCGGCTTCGTTTGCCCGGAAAGATTGTCGAGAATGACAAATCTAAAGGTTCGTATGTGTGTGATTCTGGAGACTTCAACTTAACCTTTGACAAAGATTCTCCCGGCGAACACTTTGAGAATTTAGAAATGATCACCAGTCTGTTGGCTCCTCGAGATATACCAGACATCAACCCTAGTTTAGTGGAGCTGTTAGAAGAAGATGGCATTACTATAGAGGATAGAGAGGTTGATGATGATAGCAAGAAATATGCGTTTGGTTTTGCTAATAAAATTACTACAGAATTCGTAAATATAGGGAGTGAGTTCCCTCAAATATTTGAGCTACGTGTGCCTGAGCAAGTAGCTCTGGATGAGCGCCATGTCCTACGGATTCAGCACGAAGATGACAAGTTTTCCTCAGACCATTACTTGGCAGACCTTTATGATGATGAACTCCTAGCTCCATACCTCACAGCTGTACCGTTCTGGGAGGCTTCTGATTTTAATAAAAATGCAGAGTTTACTGATGATGAAGTAGCTATTTTAAAAGAGTTGCCAAATAAACACTACTTACTGAATAAAACTGAGTACAGGCAGGTGTTATTTGGTCTTGTAGATATTTTGTATGGTTACTGCTATGATAAAAGAACCACACTAAATGAGAGTACTGTTGAGTCCAGTTGGACTATTAACAAACTATCATCAACCTTTAGTTGGTTCTGTGTATTTAAAGACATAAAACATGTCCTTATAGCTTGTTTTAGACGAGCCTTAATTTATCCCATATTTAGAAACTTTGAACTCTGTAAAAAAGTGAGAAATGATGTTGTATCCCTCTTGAAGAAAGGAAAGAAATTCTTAATTAAATGCGTACTTGAAATCCACCAAATGTTCAATTCAAGTAGTGATGCTCGATACATTTTGAATCAATTATACATCAAAGACTACTTGGTGTTTCTACAAAAGTGTAGAAATGAGGAGTTTGACGAATTATACAATAATATAATAAACATAGATGTGACGAAGAAAGATTTGGATTTAGAGTTAGAGGAATTGGAAGCTGCAGCGGAATTAGTTCAGAAAGAAGAAACTGATGTACTAGAGAATGAAATGGCTGTTAGAATGGCGTCTATGACTCTCTTACCCGGTGTGAGACGTAGCAATGGACCGTATTTAGAGGAGAGTGACGATGAAAGCAACACTTCGTCATCTGATTCGAGCAGCAATTCATCGGATGAGTCTTCCGACCTGGATTCCGATGATGATCCGTCTTGACAGTGTTGGTTGGAATTCTAGGAATTGTCTTTGGGCTTGTGAACAATTGGGTTGCGCTAACAGTTGGCTAAAGAAGTTGTAATGTGTCTGGTGTCACAAGCTTACAAATATTACTTATAAGACAGGCGAATTGTTCTAAATAATTTACCATATATGTACTTCTTTTGTAGTATGTTAAAAACGTCGTGTTGGTCTAACGGATAGGTCAGTGAGGTGTGAATACCTAGTTCATCTTGCAATAGATGTACCTCTGACTACCCCAATTGGGATATAGTAGTGTGCGTGTCACGAAAGGCGCACGGAATTTAATGGAACTAATTGACAAGTCATAATAATTATATGTGGATATTGCGACACTAGCGCCGTGGATGCAGGACTTCTTTCGGCGCGGACTCTAGTGATTAATTTACAAATTATATTATACAGGCTATGTAACTCTAGTTTAGTAAGTATATACTCCGTTATACTGCTGTACGGTCTGGTAGAGTTGTAATCTTATATTTCCAGTATAAAAAAATCTAAAATAATACCTAAGTATATAATAATCTGTAAGTAAGTAGTAAAAATAGTTTATTATAACCACATCAAATATTGTAGAAAAACATAGGTGTATAGATAACATTAAAAATAATAAATTTTGAGTTTACGTGGTTATTATCATAATTAAAGCACATAATAATGGGTTCTTACCGCGTCTAAATGGGGATATGAGACTCCCATGGGGTTATGAATGGGGAGTCTCATATCCCCATTTAAACACTAAGCTAGTTCGCATAGAAACTAAGCTATAGCTACCTATTATATAATACAACAAGAATGTAGCCTAAGGTTGTCTGGCAGAAATTGCTGTTTAGCAATAATAATAATGCTTTATTGCACAAATAATAAGTTTATTTTAGTGCATCAAATGATGTGTCAAATCAGTTACTTTTTACTAAATTACCAAATTGCTATGGAATTTGTATGAAAAAGCAACTTGTGATGTCATAGGAAAACGTGGCAAAATATCACAATTATTATTACATTTTTCTTTATTAAGATTCATAAATAAGCTAAATAGAAAAAGGAAAACGTTTTTGTCACCTTTAGATCTGTCTTTATTTAGTAATCAGAATTTCATAATTTATCTTTGAACTCAGAAACTACCCAATTATTGATTGATTGAATGTAGGTGTAGGGGATAAAGTGAAAGCAAAAAAAAGATCCTGGTAATATTAGATTAAGCATTATCTGTAATGTTATCATTGTCGCTGTATAGGATTCAAAGTTCTAGACAAGTAAACTCATACTGGACTGAAAAACTAAGTAGGTACTACACTTTTGAAATTACAATAACTTTTTAAGTACACATTGGTGCTAATTCCTGTAAATACCATCTAATTTTATTTTAGGTTATATCTGTCATTTTCTTATCCGCCGAAAAGGAAAGGGACGGGTAATCGATAAGCATAAAATTTATGGAACACACGTCAATTTTAAGCACAAATCTAAAACAACCGTCTAAAAATTCGCCCGGATTATTCATTTATTTACTCATTCTTCCTAAAATTAAGAGCTGTCAATCATCCGTCCCTTTCCTTTTCGGCGGATAAGAAAATGACAGGTATAACTTAAAGTAAAATTAAGAGATGTCTGCAGGAATCGGGGCCAATATAAACTTTAAACAAGTAAAACAAATAAAAACAGTTATAAAATACTTTATCTAATTCACTCTAGTACTCTCGTTAACACAATAATCTCTGTTGAACTCCCTTGTTGTAATTATTTTTACTCCATCGCGCCTTTTTCCGCTAAATGACAACTGCTTAATGCTCCTTCGCGGCAAAAGCCACGGGGTGGCGCCACCGTCGCCCGGTTTGTTTTTTTTTTTTAAATAGATTTACGCAATCGCTAACAATAATAAAAATGACTTAAAATATAACGAATTTATAGTTTAATAGTTACAAAGAAAGTTGATATAAAATTATCTGTAAAACGTATTTTATTTTAAATCTCTTTTATGTATGGTTTAGAAAAAATAACTTAATTTTGCAGGCCAGTGTTTATTAATTATGACGTTATGAGCAGTGTGTTTAATAATTATACTGGTAGTTACTGTTACTGTACTCTCCTTTTGTTTAGTCCACTTGTTCTACGCATTTAAGATGTATTTAAGTACTTAATATTATTTCTTACTTAGGAGATATATTTTGAATTATTAATCAGTTGCTAAATGGTCATCCATCCAATAACTGCTTCCCATTTTTTTTGGATTTGGTGATCTATACCGTCGCGTCGCCTTAGGAAAAATCTGGAAAGCGCCTTTTGGAAATATCACATTCTGGTGTGATTTTCTACAGCAAAACATCTCGGTTTAATTCAATTAATTTCATTCGGGATAAAAATTGAGACTATTTTTTTTTTACCTAGATTGAAACTAGTGTGTCTGTTGCGAGGGTTTGTTAACAAAAATCTGACTAATGTATTCAATTACTATTGCTTTTTACATAATATTTAAAATATAATTTAATTTAATTCATTACACACACTAACCCTTTATTATGTTATTATAAAACAGTATATAAAACGGTTTATTGCACTTTAAAACGACAAAAAAAAGAAAAAAAAATAGATGACAAAAATCTTATCTGAATGTGATTTTTCAATAAGGCGCTTACAAGATTTTCATGATAAGACACTTCATATAGTCAATAGAAGTATCCTATCTGCTTTTTAGTACTTATGTAATAAGTTTACTTTTAATTGTGATTATGTAGTGATATAGAGAATAGATACCTACATACCTTTGTGTAATTTGAATAATAAAATAGTAAAAATCTGAATCTGACAAGTATGTCAGGATTGAATGGAACTCCATAGTCTCTGTTTACCCCGGTGGGAAATAGGCGTGAGTTTATGAATGTTGTATAAATCTGAATAAATAACTATTTACTCTGAATCTTTGTGTATTATTTTTATCTTTTATTTGGTTCATCGTAAAGAGTGGCTTGCCGTTCCCGGGAATGTTCCCAAAGTGGGAATATTCCCACTTTGGGAACATTGAACTTGTATACTACCATGTCTGACATATGGATGCGAAACTTGGGCCCTAAACAAACAGCATAGGGAAAAATTAGCAAAGTGTCAAAGACGGATGGAAAGAAGCATGCTTGGTCTAAAACTCGAAGACAAGATACAAAGTGAAAAAATTAGGACAAAAACTAAACTGACTGACGTTCTAACTACGTATAGAATAGACCAGCAGAAATGGAGATGGACCGGACATATGCTAAGATCCAAAGTGGAGAAGTGGAGCCAGACAATTACCCAGTGGTATCCACGAGACGGTGCCAGAAAAAGGGGCAGACCGAAAAGGAGATGGGACGATGAGATCAAGATGACTGCGGGCCCTTTCTGGACAAGAGCGGCGCGTGATCGCCAGCATTGGAAAGGATTGGAGGAGGCCTTTGCCATGAGGCACTCCGAAATAAGAGATTTAATATAAAGTGAACTGTAATTAACCGGACAATGTTTCGGAAGCAAGGCTTTCAAGATTCAAGAAAATCTTCAAGAGCAAGGCCACTGGATGGTTTTCTTTTTGAAATTGTTCTTTTTTGTACTCTGATCTTATCTGCCTACATAACATAACATAAATAGCCTATATACGTCCCACTGCTGGGCACAGGCCTCCTCTCAATCAATCGGAGAGGGGAGGGGAGGGGGCTTATCTGCCTAAAGAGGGTTAAAATGCTATATTGTACAAAGAAATATTACTATTTGACATTTGTTTGCATTGCGCACTTACTTTTATATGCGCAAATGTCAATTGCTTAATTGCTTTCTTAGATGAGTTGCTTCGATGTGGCCATTTTAACCCCTAAGGTAGGTAATAAAGGTTTTTACATTAGTTTTTCGCCCATTTAATATGAAGGACACATCACTGGGGTAAAGTCCAACAGAGGGCTTGTATCCGATCTAAGCAGTGATTTTCAGGTTTGGATCATAAATGATCATTACCTACGTGCTCAGCGGTGAAGGAAAACATCGTGATGAAACCCACATTCCCGAGAAATGCATTTCCGGAGGTCTGTGACCTAACCTGTATTGGGCTGGTTTTCCCTTCGTTGGTTGGAAGGTCAGACAGGCAGTCGCATCTGTTAAAAACCGGACCTGTTAAATATTCAGGTTAGGCAAGCGGACCCTGTGAAAAACGGGATAATGCTAGGGGGGACTGTCAAAAATAAAATGAGATTGGTTTTTAATCATCACGGGATTCCATTTCTATCATTTACCTTTGACCCAATCATCTAACTTCATTGTTCTGCCCACCCCAATAGGGATCAAGGGCATGATTAAATGTATGTCGAAAAGGATTATTAGTTGGAATGAAAAATTGATTGATTAGCGTGCTTATGGCTGGGAAGTATTTGTGTCGATTTCACTCCGTGACTACGGTGGAAGAATACCAATGAAATGCTTTGACTAAACGAGGTGTCACGACGCTAATATAAATCTATCGATGGTCACTGTCAAGCCTACTCACGCGCACCCTTATGAACAGCTGACTAGAGGTCTTAGGTACCTACATACATATATAAACAGAGAGTAAGCAGAGATTATTGTTGGAGGCGATGGTTGCTCCGGTAAATAAAACCCTTCGAGATGTTGTTAAATGGACTGTATTAAATTAAAAACTAGGACATATTTACATATTACGGCAAAGTCCACAGACCAATTAGAGATGCTACGGCAAAGTCCGTGGCGTAAGTCCTGTAATATTGCCATAGCAAAATATGTTACAGTAAAATAAATAACACTTTTGATGTTGCCAACAATTATGCAATTCCGTTTGCTTCGATTCTGACACACTTCTCTTGCTTCCTCCACATTCATCAATCGTTTCATACACGCACGCCGGTTCAGAGTAGATCGTACTGAACCTTGTCTAAGGACATCTCCAATATCTATTAAATGTCCTCTAACCCTCGTTGATAATTACTTCCACACAATATCCCAGGAAGACGTGTAAATTGCTAACGTGGGAAACACATAGGTTAAAGTTTATTGGAGTAGGTTATAGCCAGAGATAGTATCTAGTAGTATGGAAGCTAATAAGATACCTATGCCTATGAATACTAGATACCTTACCCAAGTTCCCCGTATCGGACTTGCACCTATGACTTGTTGTATAGACGGCGATACGGTTCACTGTCACGTTGCTCTTACAGAAAGCTCGGTGACGTGTGGCTACTTAGTTCATATGGCGATGGATCTCTGACCATCCCAATTGGGATATAGTCGTGGGCTTGTAAACGTCTTTAGTCTTAAATGGATATGACCATATCCGTTAAAGAGTACGGGCTGTTGTCCCGTTCGCACTTACGCTTATGATAAGCAGAGATTTTTTGTATATTTATTTATTTATTAAAGGTCACTAACAGAGTTAATAACAAGTCTCTTACAGTAAAGATCTTCATAAAATGACATAGTAATTGTTACCTTAATTATAGGTGACAACGGCATGCAAAGCCGTTGCTGGAATACTTAATACTACGTATAGAACGGCAACTCTCCGCTCCCCACCAGCGGCTGAGCTCGGTTCCTCGAACATAGTTTAGACTTGAATCGTATGGTACAGACGTAACACACACAGATGCGCGTGTACGATAACGTCAATGTGTGGTGTCTGTGTAAAACGAGGTGGTTTGTAGTGGTTTGTTTTAATGTTGTAAATGTATATATGTGTCGTAGATTTTACCTACTTAAATAAACTTTTTTTTTAAGTGTCCGGGGAGCGACAATGTCACCAAATAGCCCCCCCCCATTACCGTTAAACACTAGTATAGCGTTAGTACCTATCTTCATGATTAGAAACCACTTCTCAAACTATCGCTTTTAACACAGTATCTATAACTTTTAGAATCGGGAGGAGTATAAATGCGTTTGAATTTAAAAACGAAGCCGGATGGTCTGACCTGAAGAGGGCTCATTAGCAACCACCGCACGGGCCAAGCATCCGTATAGTAGACATCTTTCACTTGAGCTGTGACCGGAATTGAATGATTAAACAAAATGTGCCCCTGTTACGTAAGGAATGCGATCAGCAGGTTACTTTTGTTTGGCGTCACTTTCTTTTATAATAATGGTCATAGAGTAATTAAGTTTGGGATGCGATGGTACTTACCTACCAAAGGAGGTCCGTGTTCAATGATACGCCGTTCCTGTTGTAAAAACTCTTTAATAGTAAAGACACTGGCTGCTTTTCTTTTTCAAATTGTTCTTTCTTGTACTCTTTGACCTGGGGGGTTAAAATGGCCACATCGAAGCAATTCATCTAAGAAAGCAATATTGCTATTTGACATTTGTGGAGGAGCTCGGTGGCGCAGCGGTAAACGCGCTCGGTCTGCGATTGTTGAAGTTAAGCAACTTTCGCAAAGGCCGGTCATAGAATGGGTGACCACAAAAAAAAAGTTTTCATCTCGAGCTCCTCCGTGCTTCGGAAGGCACGTTAAGCCGTTGGTCCCGGCTGCATTAGCAGTCGTTAAATAACCATCAATCCGCACTGGGCCCGCGTGATGGTTTAAGCCCCGATCTCCCTATCCATCCATAGGGAAGGCCCGAGCCCCAGCAGTGGGGACGTTAATGGGCTGATGATGATGATGACATTTGTTTGCATTGCGCACTTACTTTTACATGCGCAAATGTCAAATTGCAATAAATATTGCTTTTTTAGATGAATTGATGATGAAAGGTTAGGTAATAAAGCTCTTTTTATATTACTTTTGCGCCCTTTCACCACCGGGAACGTTCCCAAAGTGGGATCACTCTGGGGTACGTCTCATTGGAGTAACGTGTGTGTAGCTCTATGTTACCTACCTACCTACTTATGAGTAGAAAGATGATGATTTGACGCTTGCCTTTGTAACCTACGTTGACCTAATGGTTAGAGCATCGGGCTCACGATCGGTGGTCCGGGTTCAATTCCCAATGAAGACACTATTGAAAATTACTTTGGGACACTAACCTTTGTTTGACTAGGATATTGCAGGCTTGAAAAGGCAAATTTCTAAAAATTTTATAATTATTGCCCATGTAGCCTATTGCATAAAACTAACAATTATAAATTAGGTGGTCGTTGGGTAAATAAAATACAAAGCTACAAAATATCACACATTCTGGAATTTATAAATAGGTCCTGATCCTGAAAAATGTGATATCCGAAAAATGTAAAGATTCCGTGCTTCCGTGAGTGTGAGTCTATTTACAACAAGCAACAAATTATCGATCGATTCAATAAATTTTGTCGAAATCGGTAAGTTTGTGTTATTTCCCTAACATGCGTGCCACGTGAATTTGTTCGTATTTTGACAGAACTACATAACTTATTTCGGTTCAACGTTAGCACCAATCGACAAAACGACATTATTATATCGTCAGAAATTACTGTGACAAAATTTTATCACATTGCGCATGCTAGCCCTGCTTTTTTTAAATATACTGACACCAAGCCAAGAAAGCAAACGATTCCGAAAAGTGACAGAGATAAACAGGCTGACTGATAATTCACTGTAACTGACTGACTGTAATACTGATTATTATTATTATTGCGTATGGCTGAAAAAATAAAATATCCTGCGTGGATCATATATCCAGCTTAAGCTCCCCTAACCAAGTCTGCCGCATCCGTCACACAATGCAGCTCGGCTATGCCACCTGGGAACCGGTGCAGAGGGCACTCGTTCACTATGTGAGATATGGTTTGACCCGGGTGACCACATTCACAGTATGGCGACTCCTTTAAGCCCTATTTATGTAGGTAATGGTTTGACTTTCCATAGTAATACTGATATCGTGCAGATAAATTTACATGACATCATTTACGCTTTATTTAAGCCTTTATTACACCAAGGACCTTAGCTCCTGTAGTCTAATGACAGACGTTTACACCGATAGGCGATAATTCAGTCTCCGTGGTGTTGTGGTTAGTTCGCCTACTCCTCAGCCTACCCCTTTGGGGATGCAGGCGTGATACAAAGCTATGTACTTCCGCAGCAGTTTCCTTTCCGTTTAATTAAAGGGACATCCACGTCTCAAGCTTAGGCAACAAAGTGTTTTCCACTACGCTATCACCACTTACAAACACAATTAAAATGTACCACAGGCGCACTACTGCTCAGTCCGCAAATCACGTATTAATGCTCCTATATAAACCAAGCCCTAACACATCCTGGCATACATTGTGATATCCAACACGACGGCAGACACACGTCGGTGCCGTCTTAAAAAAAATGGTGAAGTCAAAGTGCATCATGGCTAAAATATTAGTGCTTCTACCGTTCCTGTGTTTCGCGAGTGCACAGTACACAGCCTCAAATCTAGTAAAGAACATTTACAATGAATGCCTAAGTCAGTATTCGGTGGAATGTGTGAAACCCAGAGCGTTGCAGTGGATGTCGCTGGTAGCCAACGATGACGAGATCAAGATCACTGAAAACCTTTCGATCGTGAAGACTGCTGAAGTTGAAGAAGCCGAGGCGGACCCTAGGCTTGCAAAGGACCCTGCTTATGAAATCTTCGACGCAATAGACCGTTTCCTAGATACGCATTCGGTTAGAGTGAAAGTGCCTGAGGAGATTACAAAGAGTGCTGCTTCAGAATATGTGCCCAGGTCCCTGCTAAAGGACTTGCCTTCTGAATTGGATATGCCTTTGGATGGTGAAGAAGATGCCCAGGTCTTCGAAGGCAGGAAGAAGAAAATCAAGCTGCCTAAGCCTTTGAGAATCAAGAGCAGTAAGTGATCTTAATAAACCCGTCTACTTTTTAAAGATTTTGAATAGATTTGAACATGCTGTTTTGTTTCAGAGCACGGTTTCATTAAGAAGGTTCTCCTGCCATTCCTCCTCGGTCTGAAATTCAAGGCTTCCGTTCTGGTTCCGCTGGCGTTGGCTTTGATCGCTCTCAAGACCTGGAAGGCTTTGACGCTTGGTCTCATCTCCCTTGTTTTATCAGGTAAGATTTGGCATTAAGAAAATGACATTACCTTTTGCTTTTACCATTTACTTACCCTTTTTTCAACTCGTTTGGTAAGTACTGTTTGTTAATAATATCCTGTTTTAAAATTGTAATTAGGTAAGAAAGCATAGAATTATCAGGTGACATTCGCAATTGAACGTCTTCCACACGGGTAGACCGATAGGATCAGAGATTTTTTTTCTAAAAGTATGAGAGAGAAAAATAATAAACTAAACATAGATCTTATACATGTAAATACATGGACAAGATCTGACAAATGCCAAACAGAACAGTCTCTGATGATTGAGCCCCTTCTCAACACAGCTCTTAATTTCAAACTATCTCCCACAGGTGCCATGGTAATCTTCAAGTTCACAAAGCCCAAGGTAGTGAACTATGAAGTGATCCACTACCCTCAACACCACGTGGAGCACCACGTTGACCATCACGCCCCAGCGTGGGACGCCCACGGCCCATACCAAGCCCGATCATACGAGGACGCCCATGACGCCCACGAAATCGCTTACTCCGCCCAGATCTAACCGACCACGACCCTTATTTATTTAATTTATTTATTTATTGACTGTAAATAAAACACTTAAGAATCAATGTATGATTGTTGTTTTCGTTTTTCGTTTGGTTTTGGAATTAAATTGGAGGTGGTTGATTTTTTTTCCTTTGTGATGGGGACACAGCAAATGGGCGGTATAGCTTGGTGCTTGTTATCTGAAAGGGTCATCATCATCATCAGCCCATTAACGTCCGCACTGCTGGGGCACGGGCCTTCCCTATGGATGGACAGGGAGATTGGGCCTTAAACCATCACCCGGGCCCAGTGCGGATTGATGGTTATTAACGACTGCTAATGCAGGCGGGACTAACGGCTTAACGTGCCTTCCGAAGCACGGAGGAGCTCGAGATGAAAACTTTTTTTTGTGGTCACCCATCCTATGACCGGCCTTTGCGAAAGTTGCTCAACTTCAACAATCGCAGACCGAGCGCGTTTACCGCTGCGCCACCGAGCTCCTCAACGAAATCTGAAAGGGTACCTATGGAATAATAGATACTCTACCACGCTGTCCTTTTGTGGGATTGATTGGTCGCTAACTGAAACTAATTATATCTCCTACCTATCCGATTAATTACTATTTAGTCTTGTACTCTGTTAAAAGTCTCGCGCAAATGCATTTTATGAACTCAGTCGTAATTTGCAATAAAAAAAAAAATCATACGGTTTGTAAGTGTTTATAATAATCGTAAATAGCTTATTTAGAGCTAGAAATAGTACAACATAATCAGACACTAAAAGTTTCTAGTTCCCTCATTCAGTGCTTATTGCTATCGGCCCATTAGGGTCGCTTAGTTAAAGTGTAACCTTCTCAGATGACGCCCTGAGCCGAAGTTCGCGCCCAAGTGGGCACCCAGTAGTAACAAAAAGAAAAAATAGGTACCTACTGAAGTAGCTAACTGTTGAATGGTAAATAATTAGATCCGGTAGATATATTTTTTCTATCAGGAATTTATTGTGGTAGCCAACATACAAGTAAATAGATCAGTGAAAGTCTCATCAAAATTCGCGAAGTAGTTTACTAACGGACGTGTCACGAATTTCAATGACCTTTCGGAATGTTACTCTTCTAAAGGATCGATTCTGTTCAATCACAATTTAAAAAATAATTCATTACGAGCTTAGGTACTTTACATTTTTGCGTAGTATGGTAAGTGATTACAAAACTTACTTAATTATTTTTGTCGAATTTTCTATGCTTATTTCTTGTCGTAGATTTTTCTCAATTGACTACTTCTTCACTGTTCAAACCGTTTGTTTGGATGATAAAATTTTCAGTTTCATTTACAGGCACTACGATGTTATCGTTGGGAATGAAGTCTTCGGCTAGGGACAATATTTTTGCGGTTGGCAAAGTTTTCGTGTCACCTGTTTCGTTTTTTGAATCAGTTTCAAATTCTGTGAAGTCTATTGCTATATCGTTCACCGTGTCTACGTCTTCCGGTTTGGTTCTAGGTGGGTATGTGACTGGGTCATTATCTGTTTTGTTTATCTGTGGTCCTACGTGTATCGTTTCTTCAATAAGTTTCGCCTCTACATCCTTGCTGTTTTCTTGCTCTACACTTTCTTTGGTATCAAAATTCATCGTGCCATCCTGCTCTTTGCTTGGTAAAAGTATAGTGTTAGTGAATGTTTTGAAGACACTCGATTTGCTCAAAGGATTTATTTTGTAAAGATGGAGTAGGATATCGAATGTGTCGCTGTTCGCTCGCTTCGACCTTTTGCAATTGCAACTGCTTGTGTAAAGTCCTGAAAACTGAAACGGGAAATCAATATGACGGATACTAAGTTTTCTAAATTGCCTTGTGACGTATGTGTCATACTCCTTCAATCAATAAGTGCAGTGCAGTGTGTGCAGCCGTTCCCGGGAATGTTCCTACTTTGGGAACTTTCCCGGCAGTAAAAAAGCGCAAAACTTATGTAAGAAGATCTTTATTACCTAACCTTTAAGACCAGAGTATAAGAACGAACAATTTGAAAAAGAAAAGCGCCCTGTTTCTTTTATTATTAAAGAGCTTTTACAAAGGAACCTTCCCACTTTGGGAATATTTCCGGGAACGACACATCACTGCTTATGTTTCGGCCAAGTGGTTAATGCTATTATTGTATGATGATCGATTTTACTGTTGAGCTTGTAAATGCTAATAAATAATAAAATAATACTTAAGTTTATTTTTCGTCCTTAGAACAGTTTATATTAACTTACATTATGTATGTACGGATTTATGAGGGAGACAGGAACCCAAACTAGGAAGGACCTGTGTTTTGGGACACCTGGTCTCCACCACTCAGAAAGAGCTATTAGATAATAAGTCAGATGGAACTGTAGTATTCTAGTCATCGATTATCTATGTATACAAGTATACAAATATAGGTACATATCTACATAAACTCCTTCTGCAGAGCCTGAAGTAATCATCGCAACTTTGTCTTTTGATACCGAGTCCTAAGATGGATTAGTGAACCGTAAATTTTAGAGGATGATTGGTGTTATATACATACATACATAAGATCACGCCTATATCCCGCTGGGGTAGGCAGAGAACACGGAATCTGACACACCACCTTTGCTTCCAGCATGCTAGCCAGTTTAGAATATTCTTGACTTGCCCTTCCTTTAAAACATCCTGGATTTGATCGCGGTATGTACGCATAGGTCATCCGCTTTCAACTCTACCACATACACTCGCATCACAGGTATTTTTCGTAAGTCTGCTTTCATTAATTCTCTCTACATGTCCGAACCATCTAAACATCCTTTTCGCAATTCTCCGCACTGCATTTTTTATTCACACCACAACACTCCCTTACACTATGATTAGTTTATAGTTACCAATATAATAGCCAGTAATAGTAATGCTCGAAACACAGTCATATTATCGAACTAATATGGAACTATATAATGTCTGATATGGCTAGTGTTTACAGAAACTGGGAGTGACGAAATTTTGTTTACAAAATTTAAGCACACAGTAGTGCGCAGGAACAGCCTCCGTGGTCTAGTGGTTAGAGCGTTAGGCTCACGATCTGGAGGTCCGGGTTCGATTCCCGATGGGGACATTGTCGAAATCACTTTGTGAGACTGTCCTTTGTTTAGTAGTAAGGACTTTTCAGGTTTGAATCACCTGATTGTCCGAAAAAGTAAGATGATTCCGTGCTTCGGAGGGCACGTTAAGCCGTTGGTCCCGGCTATTAGCCGTAAAAACATCTCCAACAACCCGCATTGGAGCAGCGTGGTGGAGTATGCTCCATACCCCCTCCGGTTGATTGAGGGGAGGCCTGTGCCCAGTAGTGGGACGTATATAGGTACGAAAACAATTTAGGTACCAAACGAAGATACCCTAGAAAAGGATACCTATTTGATTCGCCTGGGCTATTCATTCATTGACTCATACTTTTTAAAATTAATCGCTGTCAATCCGTACCTTTCCTTTTTCAGTAGATGACAGGTATAACTTAAAATTAGTTAAAATAAAATTAATCTAGAGGAATTAGCACCAATAGGTACCCAACTGACACTTTTTAATAAGTGTAATTATAGGTAATGATCGATTTCAATATTTCATGTATAGTTACCTTTTAAGAGATCGTTTTGAATTGATTCTAATTATAGAATCCAAATACATCTACCTAATAATTCCTACTTTTTTGACGTGTACCTTCTTTGCCGCACTTGGCATTTATATAATAATAATTAGGTAAGTACAAAAAAAATAAAATAAACAAATTGATAACAATATTTTGGATTAGCGCCATCTAGCGACTTTTATTTGAACTACAATGGCTCTTTCTGTTTAGTGATTGGAACGCTTTGTAACTCGAATATGTAGAGTTTCGTAAGAAATAGCATAGATGGCGTAACAAAATACATGCTGCTCGGATAACATTTTTTTGTTAGTTTTTCATTCTAAATAATTTACCAGTGCTTACATTAAATTTTAATATATTTTTTTGGGTGTACTATTATAAATTATTTAATAACATTTTAAACGTAGGTATAAAGTAAATATACCGTATTTTGGATACAAGAAGCATCATCCGATATGGTCTAGTGGCTAGGATACCTGGCTCTCACCCAGGAGGCTCGGGTTCGATTCCCGGTATCGGAATATCCTTTTGATGATTAATTTTGAGTTTCTTTTCAAATTACCTGCCATCATCAGAAATCCTTCTTATTTTAGTTTTCAAACAGCTACTTACAAATATTTCATTTATATTATAAGCATCTAAAATGTATTTTGTTTTTCAGAATCGACATAAACAGTGTTAAAGATAAACTATGTTTAAAATATAATCCGTACACGAAAGAAGTCCCGAACGCCGCGGCGCTACTGTCGCAGATTCTGCATACAATTATTATGACTTGTCAAGTTAGTTTCATTAAAATCCGCCGACTTCTTTCGTGGCGCGAAATACTATTTTAAACCTATTTTATTTTTAGTTTGTGTTTTGTAGTAACACTGAAAATGTCTTTCTCAAACATGTTTTTTGTTGTTAGAATTTCTGCGGTAGAAATTGTCCACCTCTCGCTCAGTCGGGAAAAATTTTTGCGGTTTACCTGTTGATGGTCGATTGACTGCAAAAATTGCGAATAGCAATTTGTTTTTACACAGTTCATGGCCCCTAGCTCTAGTGATGCGGAAATCATTAACTTGATAGTGGACTAATTAATGCTATTTTAATTGGTTTAAGTACTTGTAGTTGATGGCATAGTAACCGGCATATACAAACAGTTTGTATATACTACAAGGCGAGTTGATATATAACCGTTTGTGTATATAACAAGGCGAGTTAATATAACCGTTTATGTATACTACAAGGCGAGTTAATATAACCGTTTGTGTATACTACAAGGCGAGTTAATGTAACCGTTTGGAAACACTACAAAGCTAGTTAACATAATAAATTGTTTGTGTATACTACAAGGCCAGTTAACAACTGTTTGTGTATACTACAAGGCGAGTTAATATAACCGTTTGGAAACACTACAAGGCGAGTTAATATAACCGTTTGTGTATACTACAAGGCGAGTTAATGTAACCGTTTGGAAACACTACAAAGCTAGTTAACATAATTGTTTGTGTATACTACAAGGCCAGTTAACATAACTGTTTGTGTATACTACAAGGCGAGTTAATATAACCGTTTGGAAACACTACAAGGCGAGTTAATATAACCGTTTGTGTATACTACAAGGCTAGTTAACATAATTGTTTGTGTATACTACAAAGCCAGTTAACATAACTGTTTGTGTATACTACAAGGCGAGTTAACATAACCACTTGTATATACTACAAGGCGAGTTAACATAATTGTTTGTGTATACTACAAGGCCAGTTAACATAACTGTTTGTGTATACTACAAGGCGAGTTAACATTATAACCGTTTGTGTGTACTATAAGGCGAGTTAATATAAGTACCTACAATTTATGATTATGATTAATGGTAGTGCGAATGAATAGTATATCTCTATTAATAGCATCCAAACAGTGAAAGTGGCATTATATATGAATAGATCAAGTATTATATTACAAGCGAATGCCCGCGACTTCGACCGCCTTATTACATAAACTTTACGGTTATAGGTCTTCTTCGTCGTTCCTTCACTGCTGAGGATCGCGACCACAGGTTATGGTTTTCCATTCAGTACTGCTGTATGCTGCGCGGACAGCTCTCTGCATACTGTCGCCCACCGTCTTCTTCAGGTTGTCAGACCACCTCGTAGGTGCCTTTCCTCGTGCGTTTTTTTTCTATCTTGTGTTATTTCATTGCCTGTGTCAAATGTGACATATGCCTGCAAAGGCAAAATTGTGAGACGTAATTTGCAACTATAATTGCAACTATGATTTATAACCGTACCTAAATTTATACACAATAAAAATCTTATACATTGTTTTAGGTTTACGCGGTTATTACCAAATTAAAACACATACTAATGGGTTCTTACCGCGTTTAAATCAGGGATATGAAATATCGGGAAATATCGGAAGTCTCATATCCCTGATTTAAACGCGGTAAGAACCCGTTATTATGTGTTTTAATCATAATAAAAATCTTTATCTTTTATCTTTCGTTTGCCCTCCATTTGCTCAACGACGATCTGCTTCTCCAGACCGTGCCTTGAGGGCATAACATGTCCGAAGAAGTTTAGGGTATGTTTCCAGCATATTGAGGAGAGTCGCGTCGTGATTTTGAGCTCAACTCTTTGATAGATTTTGACGGTTATGGGTACCTAGGTGATTATATTACGATAGGTGATGGTTATAGTCATAATGGTATTTAAATCTACCCCAAAACCAACCTATTTGCAGGCTTTATGTATTCTTCTTCTATCGTGTGGGTTGTGAGGTGGATTACCATCAGCAACCCTGGTGTCAGGGTTATTATTGGGACGCCAGAGGCCCCTGACATGGCTTATGTAACGACTACTTACATCAATTGGCAGGGACCAAAGGCTTAATGTGCCTTCCGAAGCACGGGCCATCTTACAATCAGGTGATCAGCCTGTAATGCTTTAACCAACTAGGGGTCATAAAGTGATTTTTGTTATATATGTCCCCACTGGAATTCGATCCCGGGGCCTCTGAATCGTGAGCGCAGAGCTTAACCAATGGACCATAGAGGCTGTTACTTTATGAGTCTATAAAATATTAACTTTGTGTTTAATTATTTTATAGGTATCTCTGGGGATTGATGGGATACATCTATTAGTATAACTTACATCAGTAGTAAAAATGAAAACGTTGTAAAACATAATTTGTATCTTTCTAAAGAGATCAGCAGTGTCGAGATTATAATAAAAAATATAGTGTTTCTCTACTAAACTAGAAGTATAATGATAAATAAAAGAATGCGTTTAATGAGGGACTTTCCAGAAACAATACAGATGGCGCTGTACAGATTTTCCTTCGTTTAACCTTCTAATTTCATGTATAAGAGATATATGCACCTCATCATCATCAGCCCAGTAACGTCCCCACTGCTGGGGCACGGGCCTTCCCTATGGATGGGTAGGGAGATCGGGCCTTAAACCATCACGCGGGCCCAGTGCGGATTGATGGTTATTAAATCCAATAGGAATTACGAGCGTGAATTTATGTGTGTACATAAGATAGTGTTGAGAAACATTTCATTTTAGATTACTTTCTGACTTGGTAATGGAATATTTTCACTTCGGTGTTCTGTTTCAACGGAAATTATGCAAAATGGTGATTTAAAGCATTTCGCTCATTCACTTTTCATAGTCATATGTGCATAATTTTATTAAGATTACTCCAGTGAAGAATAAGGTTAATAGTAGTCAATATTGTTCGTCTGCATTATTGGCAACACCAACACAGAACTTACATTTAAAAAATATATAATAAAATTTTGTTGACGTCACTACTTTAATTCATCTTAAAGTTGGCCATTTTACGACTTTCCATAGAGAACTGTCAAAATGGGCAATTCATATTATGAATCGTAATATGAATTGAAATATAAAAATCCACAAGTGGCCATTTTACGATTTGCAATTCAATTCATAATAGGAACATTTATGATTCATCAACATTTGTGTCTGTACTATACACTCTGTATTGCTCCGCGTCTTGATGGACGTAATATACGATCCCGACTACCCGATTACTTTAGCCATAGAGGCGGCCAATCAGCTCGCGACACCAAACACTTCAGAACCCCGATACCGACCCCGCCGACGTGGTCGACGAATTCCCTCATTCAGCGCTTATCGCTATCGACGCACTAGGATCGATTAACTCTTTCAAATATTCTTCCTCTCAGACAACGCCCCAAACCGAGGTTCGCGCACAACTGGGCATCCTCAGGCCTGTTGTCTGAAATTTTGTACCGGGTGAGAGCCCTCAGCGCTCCCCATTTGTCCGGCCAAGTAGTTAATGCCATCTGCGGCAAATCTACAATAAGTCACGTCAAGAAAAAAAATTGCTCCGCGTCTTACCGCAAATAAAAGTGTTCTTTCTAGTACCATGGTGTTTACTTTGTAATGAAGACAGCTCCAAACCTTCAAGCAAGCCCTACAGTCCACTTGCCGCAGCTGACATGCATAATGTTGTTGTTATTTTATTTATTTTTTTAATAAAAATATGTTTATTACTCTTACGTCAACACGATAATTGGTAATTAACAATAAAACAAGTTAAGATACAGTTGTAAGTGAGAGAAACTGGGGTCTGTGAGAAGCGTTAGCTTGACTACAAGCTAGCGCGGGGGAGCCTGGGGTTCTGTACTAACATATCCCCAGGCTTCTGTACTAACAGATCCCCAGGCTCCCCCCTCGGATGATTAGTGTCTATAGCTACTTATATTATGTTTATATAACACAAGAGATAAATTTGAAAAACATAAGAGATTTATATTTACTTAGATTGAAAAATTCGCATGGACAGGATGAGGACCCGGTGGTGTAATGGTTAACATGCTCGTCCTGGCTTGGCAGGAGCTGCGGGTTCAAGTCTCATCCAATTCAGACTTTCTAGACTTAATTGAAGTAATGAAAAAAAAAAACAAAATTGAATAATTAGACAACAATAATTAAAAAAATTAAAAAGACAAAAAATCTCAAAAAAAGAAACAAAGGTCACTTAAAAAAAACATGCTGCGGGGGTTCGCTCGCCTAACCAGATTTGACAGGTCCGGTTTTTTAGGTCACATCATCACAGTAGGTAAGGTACCTTAGGGATTAGCCAACTTACAAGGCGTTTAAATCACGTACTAAAACGTGATAACTCTAAAAAATCTCGCAAGCCACAGTGTTCAAACAAACATTTGTCATTTATTGTTATCCCGGTTTCCCCAGGTTCCGCTTACCCAACCTAAAGATTTGACAGGTTGGCTTTTTTACAGAAGCGACTGACCTTAACATATCATTTATTACGAATGTGACGGCCTCCGTGGTCCAGTGGTTGAACGTTGGGCTCACGATCCGGAGGTCCCGGATTCGATTCCCGGTGGGGACATATCACAAAAATCACTTTGGGATCCCTAGTTTGGTTAGGACATTACTGGCTGATCACCATGATGATCCGTGCTTCGGAAGGCACGTTAAGCCGTTGATTCCGGTTATTAATTACTGATGTAAGTAAGTAGTCGGTAAATGAGCCATGTCAGGGGCCTTTGGCGGCTCAATAGTAACCCTGACACCAGGGTTGATGAGGTTGGTACTCCGCCTCACAACCCACACGATAGAAGAGGATTACGAATATCAAAAATAACTTCAGGTTTACCTACAAGTAGCTCTGCCTTGCCCGATACGGATAATAGGCGTGTAGTGTGTAATGTGCGGGTATGTAGATCAAGATAATGATAAAGGTCAGAGCACATGAGTTAAGCTTAACTGGAGGTAGAGTTGTCAAGTGTTGTCCATTGAGTCAAAGACCCCGATCTTCACCTTGCTCTTGAAAGGTTTGGCACACTAGTGATGTGCTGCTGTCGATATCGATATCACGGCCTCCGTGGTCTGGACCACTGCTGGTTGCACGTTGGGCTCACGATCCGGAGGTACGGTCACGAGCATTAATATGTATACACTTTGATACCATGTCACATTAACTTTTTTGACAAATTAAACTGTAAGTCTCACTAAACGTCAAATATGATAGTGCGACTGGGTTCTAAAGTGAGTACATGATATTGCTCATGACTGTACCATATCACAAAAATCACTTTGTGAGCCCTGGTTTAGTTAGGATATTACAGACTGATCACCCGATTGTCCGAAAGTAAGATGATCCGTGCTTCGGAAGACACGTTAAGCTGTTGGTCCCGGTTACTACTTATTGATGTAAGTAAGTAATCGTTACATGAGCCATGTCAGGGGCTTTTGGCGGCTCAATAGTTACCGTGACACCAGGGTTGATGGGGTTAGTAATCCACCTCACAACCCACACGATAGAAAATTATATATTTTTTCAAATTTACCTGACGTTGGTCCAGCGGCGAAGTTAGAAGAAGCATTGTACCTATGTAACATATAAACTTCCTGCTACTTGTCTCGTGAGGGTTGAAAGAGCAATGATCGACCTTTTCAAATTGAGTCACCAAAGGCCCCTAACATTGCCCATGTATCGAGGACATACTTAAGCAAACAGTAAACATTCTATATACAATCCACATTAAAGCAATGCCTCATTGAAGCAATTCATTTAAAAAGCAATATTGTAATTTGACATTTGCGCATAGAAAAGTAAGTGCGCAATGTCAACAAATTTTAAAAAGCAATATTGTTTCAGTTGGTTGTATCAGTGTGTTGCCTTTTTAACACCTCAGGCTTCTC
This sequence comes from Pectinophora gossypiella, assembly GCF_024362695.1. NCBI lineage: Eukaryota > Metazoa > Arthropoda > Insecta > Lepidoptera > Gelechiidae > Pectinophora > Pectinophora gossypiella. The sequence continues at coordinate 2,893,804 of NC_065425.1, read as the reverse complement.
TATCGAACGGAGTATCGAGCATACTTTTACGTAACAGAATCGAGTCAAAAGTGAAAGCTTTTGACGACATCAATTAATATCAATAGTTGATATTAAACCTTGAGAATAAATATAGTGAATGTCTCATAAACATCGATATCACCGACCAGCAAAAGCAGTTTTCCCATCTCTGCGGCTTTGCAAGTGTGTGAAAGAGACAGCTTTCTCCTTTTCCTACTCGCCGGTTGCGCGCGAGATGACTTGGACCAACCAACCAACTTAGTGAGTTAACCGACCACAACCGTGGTGCATGTGTGTGTCGTATCAACCGACATTCCTTGACCTCTTTCCCTAACCTAATTCCGACGTAAACAAAACTTTGCCAACATTTTTTTTCTGAGTGTGTTCATAGTTTTGGATACTCGTCGCTTGGACAAATGTAAGTGTCAAAAACTTTTATTACTTTTTAATTTATTCAAATCAAATCAAATCAAATATACTTTATTGCACAGAACTAAAATTTCAACAATCAGACATAACACATGAAAACAGTGAAACAGTATTCGCGACTTGCGACAACCGGTTTTTTTGAGGTATGACTTTTTACAGGTTTTCTTCATTTTTTCTTTATTTGTTTAGGGTGTGACGTGGTTTGCGTAGTTTCTCTTGTTCGACTAACAGTAAACAATTTAATTTACTATGATATGATTAGTATTCTAGTCATATATGACTATGTAGGTTTCCGGAGTATCAATGAAAGTAGAAAGAATGTTATACGTGATTCACGTAGAAATATTTTTGAAAGCTCATAATTTATTCTGAGTATTTAAAAAAAATAAATAATAATAATAAAGTTTATTTAGGTAAAATCTACGACACACATATACATAACACATACACACATATACACATATTTTTAAGGAATTACGACTGGGCATAGAAATAGAAAGTTTAAAGAAGAGGATAGAATGTATTGATTGGTTTTTGGTAGTCATTTACGTGCGTGAACGAAGCAAGATTTGAAATTCATATCACCAAATCCGGTTGGCTCGAGTCGAAATCGTTAGATGCATTTTCTACATAATGTCAAAAAGAAAATAAGATAATATATCACTTTGCTGCTTGCAACAGGGCTTTAAAAACCAAATTGGTTTTGCTAGTCTACTAGCTAAGGGTGTCGCCGTCGACAGATACCTTTGGGAGGACATCATCATTAAGAGTGGGATATGACAAAACTGTCATTGATTAAAAATTACTAAAATCTCTTTTCTTAAGTATCTACTTTCCTTGTACCTGTACAAACAGGAATATGTTTAGCTGTACCATCGGACAGTACGGTCGGTTTATCAGGAGAAAAACCCTGTGGTAAAACTAATTATACCAAGTGGTAGGTGGGTTGTACCATGGGTCAAACGGGGGTAAAGGCAGTATGCTTATTTATATCTGGAAGTAGCGTGATTCAGGCTTGTACTAGGTTTATGAGCGACCTTTAGGCCACATCGTTACTAACCAAGTGAGGTTGCGGTCAACCTATCGACAACAATATAGTAAATAAATCACCTTCTTGCATCCCTATTTGGGGTCACCATAGCATACTTAGACACTTGTATTTATCAGTTCCAGTGCAATAGATCCAAAGATAAGTAAACTCACCAGCGAAATCCCTAATGAGGTAGGCGGAGAAGCAAGTAACTGATTACTTTGATGTGTCCTTTCCGTGTCGCTGTTATCTTGTTGTGTTCATATTTCGATGAATGTACTGACTACCCCAATTGGAATATAGTTGTAAGCTTGTACTTTCTCAATTGAAGATGTGAAATACATCTTGCTTCCACTCGTCATAAGAAGTACCATATGAACAGCCAATCGTCCATCAAATGGTCCATAAAATGACTACAAATACAGGGTGTTAGTGACGTCGTAACGAAAACTTTGATGGATGATTCAGACCATGATTGAGTTAATATCAAGTGGAATTTTATTAAATCGTGCCGCAACCGATCTTTATCAGCTATAAAGAAAGTGTCATGTGATAGGGGGCGAGTTCATAGAGCAATACGGTTGGGACGAGTCTGTTCCTATGTTTAATGGCGGCTCTAGGGCGGTGTAAGATGTGCCACCCGCACCGGGCGTCGACATTTTTATTTTGCCAAAATCAACGAAGAATGGTCCACCTTGGCCGCAAACTAATTTCATCGGGTTAGATTGCGGCCACATAAAACTCATACAGGGTTGCCGTAACCAACATTTTTGAAAGATTTAATTAGGTAAAGGACCATGACCGTAACTGTATGAGACCCGTCCCCCCCTTCCAACAGGTAATTTATTGTATTTCAATAGTATCTTTAAAAATATTACCAATTAGTTGTAACTTCAAATTCCATGAGGTTTAGGAATAAAATAAAAAAAAAATGACGAAAATCGAAATTGGTTGGTACCCAAAATAGTAGTTAATAACCCGAATTCCGGCTAAACCCCGCGTATTTCGAGAAAGTCGCCATAGACCAAAAATATCAACTCACTAAGACGCTTCGAATGGGATATGTCTGGAATCTGTTGATAGCGGGGGACGTTTTGACTCTTTGTCCTTTCGGTGGCCGTAAACTAATGGAAAAAAATGTATTTTAAGGGGCTGAGGGGTGCGAATATGAGGTATCGCACCACCTAAATATTTTGCTAGGGTCGCCACTGATCGTTTTGAAACAGAAATAACTTCTACGTATTATCATTAAGCTGTCCTGTAGAGAAAGAACTTTAAAAGTAAAAAAATACATACATACATAAGGAGATGCCTATTTCCCGTTCGGTTAGGCAAATATGACGGAATTCCCCATACTGCAATCCTGTCACACTAAATTTGCTTCCTCCCTCACTCTCATCAAATACTTCATGCACACTCGCCGTTTTAGAGAAAAAAAAAATTCATAAGAAAAAAAAAGGTATAATCCACAATTGAAACTCATCTTTATCGCAGTTAAACAGGATATTTATTGAAATGTCGTTGAACTAAAAGGGTCAAATTTTTACACTCGGTAACTAGGTTACGAAGACCTGTTTATCTCGTTTTGGTAACTTACAGTAACTTGAAGAGGAAAAAACCGAGGTAGGAAGTTATTTTCACTTTCCCATGATAATATAAGGCCATAAATCGATCTTATCTGTTCTCTGTACTTAAGACGTGGAAGTTTTGTTATCACTAATAAAATATCAATGGTTGATAGACTATTAGGGCCCTGCATTGTTTGAGGTTTACGCGGTTATTATTGTAATTAAACACAATACCGAGTTCAACAGCCTCCGTGGTCTAGTGGTTAGATCGTCAGGCTCACGATCTGGTGGTCCGGGTTCGATTCCCGATGAGGACATTGTCGAAATCACTTTGTGATACTGTCCTTTGTTTGGTAAGGACTTTCCAGGCTTGAATCACCTGATTATCCGAAAATGTAAGATGATTCCGTGCTTCGGAGGGCACGTTAAGCCGTTGGTCCCGGCTATTAGCCGTAAAAACACTTCCACCAACCCGTATTGGAGCAGCCTGGTGGAGTATGCTCCATACCCCCTCCGGTTGATTGAGGGGAGGCTTGTGCCCAGCAGTGGGTCGTATATAGGCTGTTTATGTTATATAATGTTACCGGGTTCTAACCGCGTTATTCAGAGATATGAGACTCCGGTTCAATAACAACCCTGACACCAGGGTTAATGGGGTTGGTAATCAACCTAATAACCCACACGATAGAAGAAGAAGATAAGTAGCATTTGTTTCAATTGTAATTGTTTCTTTTTCCAACAACATTTTGTTGAACAAATAGTGGAGATTATTATTGTTATAATAATATGAACAAACAGAACTGTGACATTGCAGATCTGTTTCGATAAACTCGAGCATTCATTAAGTTGTTATGTAACAATTTTCTTCTTCTATCGTGTAGATTGTGAGGTGGATTACCAACCCCATCAACCCCGGTGTCAGGGTGACTATTAAGCCGCCTAAGGCTCCTGACATGATTCATCTAACGACTACTAACTTACATCAGTAAGAGTAACCGGGATCAACGGCTTAACGTGCCATCCGAAGCACGGATCGTCTTACATAAATAGCCTATATACGTCCCACTGCTGGGCACAGGCCTCCTCTCAATCAACCGGAGGGGGTAAGGAGCACACTCCACCACGCTGCTCTACTGCGGGTTGGTGGAGGTGTTTTTACGGCTAATAGCCGGGACCAACGGCTTAACGTGCCCTCCGAAGCACGGAATCAACTTGCTTTTTCGGACAATCAGGTGATTCAAGCCTGAAAAGTCCTTACCAAACAAAGGACAGTCTCACAAAGTGATTTCGACAATGTCCCCATCGGGAATCGAACCCGGACCTCCAGATCGTGAGCCTAACGCTCATACCACTAGACCACTGAGGCTGTTACTAGACCACTGACGCTGATCGTCTTACTTACGGACAATCAGGTGATCATCCTGTAAAGTCCTAACCAAACTAGGGATTACAAAGTGATTTATGTGATATGTCCTCACCGGGATTTGAAACCGGGATCGTTGTAAATAACAATGATAATTGGGTAGTTTCCTAGGTCAAAGATATATCATGAAATTCTAATTACTAAATAAAGACAGATCAAAGGTGACAAAATGTATAATTCGTTTGTCTATGACGTCACAGGTTCCTTTTTCATACAAATTCCATAGTAATTTCGTGTTTCGACGATTCATAAAAAGTAACTGATTTGATTAATTGGAATTAGCTTATTATACTGGGCTGAACTTTAAAGGACTTCGAATTGGGGAGCATTTAGGTTACCCGGTACAGACTTTAAGACAACAGGCCTGAGAGTGCAAATTTGGACGCGAACCTCGGCTCAGGGCGTCGTCTGAGAGAATTATATTTGTTACTGTTTCGTAAAATAGAAGCATCTTTAGTGTACAGTCATGAGCAATATCATGTACCCACTTAAGAACCCTGTCGCACTATCATATCTGACATTTAATGAAACACACGGTTTAATTTGTCAAAAAAGTTAATGTGAAATGGTTTCAAAGTGTATACATATTAGTACTCATGACCATACATACACCTTTATGCAGCCTGTTTGTTTTTATTCGTTTAGTATTCTGATCGGTGGAAGATATCCCACTCCGTGAAAGACGACCCTAATATTACAGGTTTATGGTCTAGAGTTAAGTAGATCCGAGTCAGATTAAACTATTTAATAACAGTTGAGAATGTGTCAGAGCGTAAACCGGTGTTTTCCATCTAGTTTATTAGCACACCCCGGACAGTCCATACAAAAATTCAATATTAATTGAGAGCCGCCTAACGCGTAAGTACAGTCATGAGCAATATAATGTACCCACTTTAGGACTCTGTCGCACTAACATATTTGACATTTAGTGAGACTTACAGTTCAATTTGTCAAACAAGTTAATGTGACATGGTACCAAAGTGTATACATATTAATGCTCGTGACCGTACGAGCGAGAGAGACTCTGTGCACTCTCTCTCTTACTCCTTAGCGGATACGGCCATTCTTCTTCTTCTATCGTGTGGGTTATGAGGTGGGTTACCAATCTGAGCAACCCTGGTGTCAGGGTTATTATTAAGCCGACTATGTACCATTAGGCCGGGTTTCCAATGACGCGGAGATGGGCGGAGAAGAGCGGAGATGTGCGGATTTGACCAATCACAGCGTTCGAGAGAGCGAAAAACGAAGACGCTCTGTCACTCTCTCCCTTACGGTGATTGGTCGATTCCTGCACATATCCGCACAGCTCTGCGTCAGTAGAAACGCAGTCTAACTCCTTAGCCGTTTACGGCCATTTAAGACTAAAGTAGTACCCAGATCCACACCCTTGGGAATTAAACATATCGGGTAGTGGGCAAGGAAATGTTTTTATCACTTTTAGATCTGTCTTTATTTAGTAATCAGAATTTAATAATTTATCTAAAAGAAACTACCCAATTCCATACAAATTACGTACATACAAACATAAGATAACGCCTATTTCCTGTTGGGGTAGGTAGAAACAACGAAGTTCCACTTACTACGATCCTGATACACCCAAAAATATTTTTTTTACTATTACTATTAAAAGTTACTTTTAAAATCTATTTAAAATTACTTAGAGTCCTTCTTCTTCTTCTATCGTGTGGATTCTGAGGTGGAGTAATAACCTCATCAACCCTGGTGTCAGGGTAATTATTGAGCCGCCAAAGGCCCCTAACATGGCTCATGTAGTACTTACTTACATCAGCAAGTGGTAAATGGGAGCAACGGCTTAACGTGCCTTCCGAAGCACGGGTCATCTTTCTTTCGGACAATCAGGTGATCAGACTGTAATGTCCTAACCAAACTAGGGACCACAAAGTAATTTTTGTGATGAGTCCCCACCGGGAATCGAACCCAGGACCTCCGGATCGTGAGCCCAACGCTCAACCACTGGACCACGGAGGTCGTTAATAAGCGTTATAAACTTAGAGTCCTGATAAACAGCCTTAGTGGGGCCATAAACTTATGATATATGGAAGTGGTCCCATAAATTTCACGTACATTTAACAATAATTTGGAAACGTTAGCCTTCATAAAGTAACTCCGGTGTGGATGCACCATTAACCAACTCCATTCCAAAATTACGATTCAACTCACGCGCACAGTCGCGAGCTTCTAATGTTTAAAAATAACATCACTTTTCTCTCTCCGATTGTATCTCTCATCGCTTTCAACGTCACTGTACTGAATCGAAATGGAGGTACAAATATAATCGCTGGTTGAACTGACAAAACAACATAAAAACAGAAGTCAGAATCATTTTCTTTCAACGATCATGGATAAACTTGTTGAAGCTCAATAGAACAATTTTTGAATCTAAAACGTAGATTTTGCAGATACTTACAAACAAGAAATATTTCAAAACACATACTTACACAAGATAGACTCCACAGCAATTTCTTCCAGGCGACCAGAGGCAGGAAATAATGAAGTGTTGGAATTAGTTTATTGGGGGAGGCCTATGCCCAGCTGGGGGATGTATATAGGCTATTTATGTTTTATGCATGTTAAAATGTAGATCATATATCATACATAAAACACATATACATATACACACACACACACACACACACACATATATATATATATATATATATTTTTTTTTGACGTGGCTTATTGTAGGTTTGCCGCAGATGGCATTAACTACTTGGCCGGACAAATGGGGAGCGCTGAAGGCTCTCACCCGGTAAATAGATAAATTGATATCAATAAGTAGCTATTTCCACTGCTCAGGACAGGTAAGGTTTTCACGGTGTCGGCTTATACATACACATACAGGCCAGGTTGATACAAAACAGGTATAGTCAGTATAGGTTAGATTAAATCTAATCTATGATTGCTGGATCTTATTTTAAAATCATTGTATAAGAAGACCAGGTATGCTCAATCTTATGACAAGCCGCCATTGCTAGCCCATTGATGACGTACCTAAGTGTTACCATTAAATTAGTATCTCCAACATTCCAAGGACGTAAAGGAGAATGGGCGAAACTGGTCCAAGAACCTCCACTGATGAGACTTATATGTAATGAAAGCTTATACTTTCCCTATGATTCTAGCTAAATTCTATCAGATTCTGTCCCGGGATTCTTTTTCTACGGCCGTGTTTGTCCTCGCTATGTAGATTTAGTTACTGAGCAACAAACCTTGAGTCGATTTTAGTCCCCCACTGTATTTTATCACATTTTTAGCCAGGACAAACATGGCTGTAGAAAAAGAACCCCGGAACAGAATCTGGTAGAACTTTGCCAGAATCATAGGGAAAGTATAAGCTTTCATTACATATAAGTCTCATCAGTGGAGGTTCTTGGACCAAGTTTCATACAAATGTGCCCATTGTCATTTTATTATTAAAAATCAAGTGAATTACTGACTAATGTATTTAATGACTATTACTTGTTACATATTTAAAAAATATTAAAACTGTAAGTAAATCTTCTACTAAAAGTTCAAAATTTCCTTGCAAAGTAAATAAGAAAACATATTATGGGTAATTTATTTTTTACGAAATGGCAACATAGGGTGGGATGACGTCAGCTGGGCTAACCTTGAAATGTTAGCTGTCACTTTTGAACATACCAGCCGGGTCTGCATGATAACCGAGCCGCGCGCGGCGCGAATTATATCGAGCGCTTCGACCTATAAACAAGACAAATGCTATCTACGTAGACGGACGTCAAACGGCTATTAGTCGAAGTCTTCGATACAAATAGCGCCGCGCGCGGCGCGTTTGTCGTGCAGAGCCTACTGTGGCCTGTTTCATAAAACTTATAATTGTAAATTACAACGACAATTTGGTTTTCATTACGTAATTAATATGAAACTGCCAAATATTCGTGATGACACACTCCGCAATGTACATCAAATTGTCATTGTAATTTACAATTGTAAGTTTTATTAAACTGGCCCCTGGTCTTCTTATACCATGATTAATATAGTAAAGAAACCAATAATAAGGATATGAATATTCAAAATTATAGAACATTCTTGTGTAGTTATTGTGAAAGTAAAATGCTTCTGATTTAGTATGTATTTCCCGTTGACAACAACCTTAAGGTCGCTCCACATAAGGTGTGTAGATATCTATCTATAGATCGAAGCGGTTGCGTTCCGCTTTTCATACCACAATTCAATTAGTAAATATTTCGAGACGCTTGTATTGTAGACTGGTTTGTATGAACGAGAGATTTCGAACCAAAGTTCAATAACACTGACCCTGTTAACATAGTGTTTGACGTACCTATTACGCGGCAATTTCTACTGCGTATAAGGCCTTTTGCACACTACGTTTTTGCACATGACGCGAGTCGATGAATAATATGATTAAAAAGCATTTAAATGGAAGGACGCTGCACACATAAAAACAATACAATCACATCAAGAGAAAGAAAAACTCTTACACATTATCATCCCACTAGAGGTCTCCCGTTTCTCACAGGGTCCGCTTACCTAACCTTAAGATTTGACAGGTTCGCTTTTTTACAGAAACTGCTTGTATGACCTTCCAACCCAACCAGTGAAGGGAAAACCGGCCCAATACAGCTTAGGTCACATACTTCCGAAACGCATTTATCGGGTATGTGGGATACCTCACGATGTTTTCCTTCGCCGCTGAGCATGTGATCATTATTTATGATTTAAACATGATTACGATGCGGGAATGTCACAACGCTGTTTTTCAACTGAGCTCAGAAAACTACAATAGAAAATTATCTGTTTGAAAAGGTGTGTGCGTGTAAGCTTGTATCTATATGTCGTATAGTATTACCATAAACTAAGGAATAGAACGGCAACTCTCCGTTCCTCACTAGCGGCTGAGTTAGGTTTACCTCACCCCCCACAGTCTTACTTTAGTCTTCAATCGTATGGGCGTCAGACCTCACACACGCGCGCGCGCGCGATGCGCGTGTATGATTGCATTGACGCAACTACACATTGGTGTAGTGTCTGTGAAAAACGAGGTTTTTCGTATGAAATGTCGGGAGTGTGGTATTACCTAGATAACGTAGGGTGGTATTAATAAACAATTCTCAGCTGAGACTGCCCTCAAGAACTGTCACATTGACATGATTTTGAGGGCAGTCTCCAAGCTGAGATTAGTTTATTAATACCACCCGTAGTGTGCAAGTAAGACATGAATTCGAAAAGTATTTCATTTGTTTTTTGAGTTTCAGGTTTTGTTAGTCTGAAACCTACGACGGTCAGCAAACGCAAAGGCACTTACATGCTTTTAGAGCACACACGCACACTCCCAAAGCTAAAAGAACGGAATTTTCTTGCCATTTTAAACTGACCTACCGCGAATTTCATTTTCATTTTCATACCGGTTTTTCATTCACTTTTCGAATTGATTCATATTTTTTATCATTTGCGTTTGTCCGCCATCTTTGATGGAAAGCGACGATGTGGCCGAAGATGGAAAGCTTAGTTAGAAAATGGATTTTCTCCGACCTTGAAGAGTCCTAACGTGTTAATTGTTAAAGAACATAACTTCTGCCAAAGAATTTCTTGTTGGATTCATCACTGACCGCAATTACTTTTCAATTCAATGTTGAGTGGAACAAAGTAAAAAAAATGACCTGCAAAACTTTTAAAATTATAATGAGTAATTTTTTTAAGTACTTACACAGGATATACTTTCGTAATAAAAAATACTCGAAAAGTAACGAAAGTATTGTTTAATAGTTACAAAGAAAGTCTGACTATTCCTAACTGATAAAATTATCTATAGAACTGTTTTTTTTTTGTTTGGCTTTGCAGGCCAGTGTAGATACTATTTAGTTAGAACACAGAATCGCAACATCAGGCTTGTATCATTGAAGGGGTGGCAGTGTAAAGTTACATCCACTCCTCACTAGCTATGTTTAAGTCCCATGTATGCTAGGAAGCGAGCCTATTGCAATTAACAGGGCACGCATCCTGGAAACAACATGATATCAATAGACTAGTTTCCAACTAGTCAATCAATTACTTTTTACTAAACGTAAATACACAAAATTACTATGGAATTTGTATGATGAGAAAGCACATTGCGACGTCATAGAAAAACGTGATAAAATAACGGACTTATTATTACGTTTTTCTTGATTAAAATTCATAAATAAGTTATTAAATAGAAAAAAGAAAATGTTTTTCGTTAGTTTTAGATCTGTCTTTATTTAGTAATAAGAATCTCATAATTTATCTTGAACCTAGTAAGTACACGATCCAATTATGTATTAGTAAAATAGATAATAAGTAAGTATTTTATTTACCTACCTAAATAATAGTATTAATAGCAGATTTTTTTGTAGATTTTTGGTAGTTGAGAGCTCTAAATCAAAGTCTTTTGAACCCAAAAGTCAAATCAAATGATTACCCATTTACTAAAAAAAGAGATCTGATCCTTAAAATATATTTAATGACTAGAGCAAAGTCATGCAAATTATGATAACTAATGGTTACATGAAATGAACTTTTCTTTAAATTATAAAATGATTATAAACGACCTCAATCTCGCCTGTTGGAAAGCGAGGATGAGTCGCCCAGAAGATGCTTTGCACTTTTATTTATTGCTAATTAGCCAAATTAACTACTTAGCCGGACCAATGGACAGCGTTAAGGGTTCTCTTGAAAATCCTGTATATTTAACATTGGGAAATGCGTTACGCTACCCGATATACCCACTAAAACCCAACGGTGTTCCTCCTTGCCCCCGTGTGGCGGGGATACGGGAACGCAATTGCACACAACCGCGTCCCCGCCGGCGGATGCCCTTTGGGGCCCAGCGCCCATGGGAGCGTCAAGCGCCTCCTCCTCCGCCGAGGGTTGCCCGGAACACTTGGGGAGCCCTACGGCACGGGACCTATGTTGTGGACGGCGGTCCCCCGACCACCACCCACAGGTCCCCGTCAAGGCGGCGCTCGGTCGATTGCGACCAAGTGAGCCAGTGGCCGACTTCCCGGTCGCCTGCGGTGAATCGGGAGCGAGTCGACAGAGTCTTTAAAATTAAAAGTGATTTAATTAAAATCAAAACTGATTTTATTAAAATTAAAACTAATTTTATTAGTGACAAGTCTATTAGTGACGCGAGTATCTGCTCTTATTCTCTTTTAAGGTTAGTAAACGTTCGAGACTTGTGAGTGAATTAAGTAATTAGTATATATTTGCTTTTATATTATTTTTTTATGTAAAAACGATCTACCACGTTGGTCTGATAAAAAGCACGGTGAGGTGTGGGTACTAAGTTCATCTTGCGATAGATGTACCTCTGGATATCCCATTGGGATATAGACGTGAGCTTATGTTATGTGCTAAAAACAACTCTTTCTTAAACCTAATTATGAGCAATCACTGATGACCACGGAAAAATCCAATGGCCGCCTCTACACGCGTCCGGAATTACTAAATTTCACTTTTTATTTACCGGTTCTTGCACTGTGGTACGAATTAAGGTAAACAGAATATTTATCGCCACTTGCGCCCAGTATACCTACTTTGCGGCCTCCTTGAGCATCAGTCGCCATTTTTAAAATGATACTTTCCATTCATAAATAATGTATTCTTTATCTTTGAGGTTTTCTTTAAAAATACTGTAAAAAGACCTTAAAACAATTATTCTAAAAAGCAATATGCAATTTGACATTTGCACTTATAAAAGTAAGTGTGCAATGTCGATAAATGTCAAATAGCAATTTGTTTGTTTAGGTGAATTGTTCAAATGTGGCCTTCTGAATTTGAATTTTAAAAAATCTTACGAGGTTTTCACTAAAAGTTGACGACATGTCATAATGTAACGCACGCTATGTATACATATACTTTGTAATTATTTTTATTGATTTTAAAAGTAGGTGTTTTAATTGTGTGGAATTTAAGGAAATCCCATAATGATGACGTGATGTGTCTGATACTTAAGTCGACACGACACGCTTGGGTTGCGCACCAGCTTGGAACATTGTATGTTTTTCTTTTCGTCCCTGACCATGCGCACGCGCAGAACGTAACGTAACGTGTCGTTTTTAATTATTATTATAATTATTGTTTCTTATTCAAACATTTACGATTTCACTTGCGGATAAATGAAGATGTGGCGTAAGGAACTTACTTACTAAACAATTGACTCTAGCTTTTCACTTTGAAGTGTATAGGTAAAGATAGTACTTAGTTATAGAAAAAGGAATAATACTACGTATAGGATATGAGGAGCTCGGTGGCGCAGCGGTAAACGCGCTCGGTCTGCGATTGTTGAAGATAAGCAACTTTCGCAAAGGCTGGTCATAGGATGGGTGACCACAAAAAAAAAAGTTTTCATCTCGAGCTCCTCCGTGCTTCGGAAGGCACGTTAAGCCGTTGGTCCCAGCTGCATTAGCAGTCGTTAATAACCATCAATCCGCACTGGGCCCGCGTGATGGTTTAAGGCCCGATCTCCCTATCCATCCGTAGGGAAGGCCCGTGCCCCAGCAGTGGGGACTTTAGTGGGCTGATTATGATGATGATGACTACGTATAGAACGGCCACTAGCCACTCCCCACCAGCGACTGAGGTAGCTTTACCTCACCCCCTCGTTCTTACTTTAGTCTTCAATCGTATGGGCGTCAAACGTCACACACACCATATGCGCGTGTACGATAACGTCAATGTTTGGTGTTTGTGTGAGACGAGGTGTTTAATATGAAGTGTCCTGGGTGTTATTACCATTTGTGTCTGTTCCTAGCGAATGACCATATTCTGTATTAAAATTAATAAATGAATAACCCGGGCGAATCAAATAGGCATCTCGTATCCCGTTTGACGAGTGCTGTCAACTTAATTCGGTCGGGTTATTGGCGAATGCAAAATTTTGAGGTTATTTTTTCTGTATAATATTGACGCGTGTTCCATAAATTTCATGCCTGTGTGTGTTTTCTGTGAATAAGAAAAAGACAGGTATAACTTAAAATCCAAAAAATCCAAATTTGGCCATGGGCCATGTCAGGGGCGTTTGGCGGCTCAATCATATCCCTGACACCAGGGTTGATGAGGCTGGTATTCCAACTCACAACCCACACGATAAGAAGAGGACTTAAAATAAAATTAAGTAGTGTGTACTGGTGTTAGCACCATTATGTACCTAAAAATATCTAAAATAACTTGAAATTAAGCATACATGCATGAACTTATTTACATAACGAGTTTTTTTTATATAAAATGTGATTTCATCTATTTTTGTATGCGTAAACATTAGAAATCAAAGTGTCATTGACCTCAACATTTCAATCTGGTACAAAATGTAATCGCTCGAGAAAGATTACTACTGCGGAGGCACGCAAGCGCAATAAAAAACTTCAAATGATTTCCCTATACAGTGTCCATTAGATCGTGGTTGCCAATTTATACCATTCATATAACTATTGTAGTTTAGAAAAACAAACAAAACACACTATAAAAGTCAATAATATGAATTGTTATCAAAAATCTACTTGTCTTATGTGGAGGAAGCAAGAGAGAATTCCATAGTCTCTGCTTACCCCGGTGGGAAATAGGCGTGAGTTTATATGTATAGGCCACTGACATGGCTCATGTAACGACTACATACCTACTTACTTAAGTGAATAGCTGGGACCCACTGCTAACATACCTTCCGAAGCACGGATCACCTTACTTTCGGAGATTCGAGTGATCAACCTGTAATGCCATTACCAAACTAGGGATCACAATAGTGATTTTTGTTTATGTTCCCAACGGGATTCGAACCCGGAACTTCCAGATTGTGAACTTAAAGCTCAACCACTAGACTACGGAAGCCGTCAAAATTATTTTTTGTAGAAAGTAGAGGAAGCGAAAGTAGTGTGTCAGGATCTTCACGAATAGTCTTAATGAGACGTAATACTCGAATAGAATACGGTTTATCTGCTTTGGTTTATACAGGGTGTTTGTGACATCGTAACGAAAATTTTGAGGTATAATTCAGGCAATGATTCTTGATATCAAGTGGAATTTTCCGTCGCAAAAGTATGGAACGGAAAATAATTTAAATAAAACACTAAAAAATATGAATTTTCCGACAGGAAATTCCACTTGATATCAACTCAGAATCATGGTCTGAAATCTGAATCATCCCCCTCAGTATTCGTTACGGTGTCACTAACACCCATTACTACTTCTATCGTGACGAATACTGAGGGTGATGATTCAGCTGATTATTCTGAATAATATCAAGTGGAATTTTCCATCGCAAAAGTATAGAATTGAAAACAATTTAAATAAAAACTAAAAACATCATGAATTTTGCGACGAAAAATTCCACTTGATATTAACTCAGAATCATGATTTGAATCATTCCCCTTCGTGTGCGTTACGATGTCACTAACACCCGATATTATGTATGTGGCACAGGAAGTCACTGTGACCATTCACACACTTCACACTTACTTGTCAACAGATTAAAAGTCGCTCAGTATGCTGTGGAGGGAGAGAGCTAATGTTCTTCGACTCAGCTGATGTCCGAATTGATATAAAACAAACAAAATACTGCTTCCTTCCTGGGGCCTGTTTAATAAAACTTACAATTGTAAATTACAATGTCAATTTGATGTAGGTACATTGCGGAGTTTGTGATCACAAATATTTTGCAGTTTCATATTAGCTACGTAATGAACACCAAATTGTCGTTGTAAATTACAGTTGTACCTAAGTTTTATTAAACAGGCCCCAGGGGCCTGACTGACTATTCTTACAGATACCTCCTTATTTTATTTTAAGTTATACCCATCATTTTCTTATCCGCCGAAGAGGAAAGGGACGGATGATTCATTATCTCCCTAGCGTTATCTCGTTTTTCACAGGGTCCGCTTACTAACCTGAGGATTTGACAGGTCCGGTTTTTTACAGAAGCGACTGTCTGTCTGACCTTCCAACCCATTTGACGTGTGCTGTCAATGTACAATTTTGGATGGGTTTTATGAATTTCTGCCTAAAATTAAATAAAATTAATTTATGTCGGTCGATTACTCGTCCCTTTCCTTTTCGTCGGATAAGAAAATGACAGGTGTAACCTAAAATAATCTTAGGTGTCTTCTGTGGGTTTGAAATGGCCACATCGAAGCAGTTCATGTAATAAAGCAATATTGCAATTTGACATTTGCGCATATAAAAGTAAGTGCGCAATGCAAACAAATGTCAAATAGCAATATTGCTTTCTTAGATGAATTGCTGGTATCAATCATTTACCATTATCGATACTAATTACCTAAATATTGTTTTTATTTGCTCCCAATTTCATCCTGAAATAAGTATTATATGTTTCGCATCGGCCTAGTACCTACTTACCAGATAGAAAGCTTCAGGTATATTCTAGCACAAAATAAGTTTCAGTTTGCAAACGTTGTAAGCGCTTATTATTCATTGTACTTTAAACAATACAACACTTAGGCGGGTTTCTAGCACTCAACTAGAATAGTTTAAACGGGTTGGAGAAAACTTGAAGGATTGTCTTTGCACTTGACATAATTTGTTTGACCCTGTGAAGAAGCTGGTAAAATAGGTTTTTTTTTGATTGGCGGGTCCCCGGGCTTCGTGGTATGCGTAACGCATTTCCCAACGTAAAAAAAGGCGTGCTTGGTTTTATTGGTTTTTAAAAAACGTGTTGCTGTTGCAGTTTCTTGTCATTTCTTCTTCTCAGCCATAACACCTTGCGAAATGACGTAAATTCAAAAATGTTACATTGACCTTCAACAAGTTTATCCATGATAATTATTACGTTGAATAAATTATTCTGATTTCTGATTTCTGTACGCGATCAGATCCAGGATGTTTTTAAGAAAGGCCAGGCCAAGAGTATTCTAAACCGGCGAGCATGCATGAAGTCTTTGTTGAGAGTGGAAGAAGCGAAAGGTGTGTCAGGATCTTTTTTTTTTGACGTGACCCATTCTATCCTTCCATAGTATTCTCACTTTCCTACATGCATACAAATATATATACCTAACATATATACCTATTTATGTATGTATGTGTTATGGTGTACGGCCACGAGCATTAATATGTATACACTTTGGTACCATGTCACATTAACTTTTTTGACAAATAGAACTGTAAATGTCAAATGTGTTAGTGCGACAGAGTCCTAAAGTGGGTACATTATATTGCTCATGACTGTACGTGCGTGCTTCTACTTTTGGAACTTATCAGTCACAGAAGACGCAAGTACAGCTGTTGCGTTTGCGCTCGTAAAAGTAAAGTTTCCACTTATAGTCGAACGGTTTTTGATACACTTTTATTTTCATTCGATGGAGGTGTTTCGATCACTTTCTCTGCAGCTCGGCGATCAAGACATTCTTACTTTCGTCTCGCCGCACCTTCTAAAGGCTTAATACGTGTTTATGTATGCTTCCGTAGGAAAATATGGAGCTTGCTAATTTACTTACATACATACATAAAATCCAATACATCGAAGAACGCTTGACTTTACATCGTATTTTCACGGGCTCAGTCACTATATACGACTTTATGAGTTAAATTTCTTGTGTTGAGATCATAATTCAAATTCAAATTCAAAAATATCTTTATTCAGTAGGTAGGTAACATAGTTACACTTTGTATCGTCAATTTTTACATAACGAACGTCTCATCCGCCTAAAACTACTGCAGCTTCTCACAACCTGTATAGCCGGGGAAAAGAAGCTGCAAGAAAAACCTCGGCACAGGGCCCTAGACGTTCTTTAAAAAAATAAAAATAAACATAAAATATTGGTATACAATTGAGTAATTTAGCTGCCTAATATCAGTTCTCAGACAGTTAATCCCATGCATTCATCTTCTAAATAATCACTAACTTTATTGTAAAGTTTTTGTTTAACTACTGTCTTAAAACAGTTGAAAGGCAAATTCTGAATGTCATAGAAAAAATCATCCACCAACCCGTAGTGGAGCAGCGTGGTGGAGTATCCTCCATACCCCATCCGGTTGATTGAGGGGAGGCCTGTGCCCAGCAGTGGGATATATAGTATAGGCTATTTATGTTTTATGTATGTTAAAATGTCGATAACATATCATACATAAAACATATATAATATAACATAACATAATAATATAATCTACAATAAGTCACGTCAAATATTGTCATATTATTGTAGATTAGCCGCAGATCGCATTAACTACTTCGCCGGACGAATGCGGAGCGCTGAAGGCTCTCACCCGGTAAATAGATAAATTGATATCATGTGGTTTTCAGGATTTGTGCCCGATTAATGGCAACAGGCTCGCCCCCTGTTACATGGGACTTAAACATTGTTGGCGAGGAGTGGGTATTACGTATGTATACACCTTTGCCTAGCCCTTCGGGGATGGCCGTGTAAATAAATTATGAACTTATACTCTCAAGAAAAAAGGTTTTTGTTGGCTTCTATTTATAGTAATATCTAAACCGTAATCTTGTCTTCTTTGTAGGTTCTCTCTCTTTATTTAAGAGCTGCGCTCTTGTCGGTGGAGTAATCGCCTCCATCACTCCATAGATAGGGCGTGTAGAACGGTGGTTGCCCCAACCGCCTTCCGTTCCGCAGTACACCGACCAATTTCTCAATCGGTAATGTTCTCGCTAGAGCCATACCAGAATCCATTTCCTCGGCTTTGTAGGTTAAGTCTACCATATTCCATGAATGTATGAATAGGTGTAAAATTCGTAAAATTACCATGTTAAGGTCAAGTGAAGCCAAGCAGACGGGGTCAGCGAATTTTTCCATTTGTCCAATGACCGCTAAGTAATTGATCTTTCCGACTTGAAAGTTATACGTTTATAAATAAATATAAATGAACTTATGCCCGTCCCTTAAATTTACTTACGTAATTATCTTGCTAGTTAGGGTGGTATTAATAAACTAATCTCAGCTGAGACTGCCCTTAAGATCATGCTCAAGTCCCTGTTTTTATAAAAGAACTGTCACATTGACATGATCTTGAGAGCAGTCTCAAAGCTGAGATTAGTTTATTAATACCAGCCTAAGAGTAAGGAAAATGAGGTAAACATTTCGAGTTATTGAGGAATTGAAAGAGAAGATAGAAGGAAATAGAAGAATTACATGGAACAAATTAAAGAGAAGGCGAACGTCGCGTTTTATAAGATAGTAAAAAAATACCTTTGATAAACGGAGCGCTGAGGGCTCTCACCCGGTATACATACATAAACGGCCTATATACGTCCCACTGCTGGGCACAGGCCTCCCGGAGGGGGTACGGAGCATACTCCACCACGCTGGTCCAATGCGGGTTGGTGGAGGTGTTTTTACGGCTAATAGCCGGGACCAACGGCTTAACGTGCCCACCTAAGCACTGAAAAGTCCTTACCAAACAAAGGACAGTGTCACAAAGTGATTTCGATAATGTCCCCATCGGGAATCGAACCCGGAACTCCAGATCGTGACCCAACGCTCTAACCACTAGACCACGGAGGCTGTTGTGTTGTGGCACCCGGTATACAAATTAACACAACCGGTCTGAGAGTGTCTAGTTAGGCTCAAACCTCGTCTCAGGGAGTCGTCTGTGAGGATTGCATATGAAAGAATTAATCGCCTAGTGGGCCGATAGCTTCTTCTATCGTGTGGGTTCTGAGGTGGAGTACCAACCCCATCAACCCTGCTGTCAGGGTTACTATTGAGCCAAAGGCCCCTGACATGGCTCATGTAATGACTACTTACTTACATCAGTAAGTAGTAACCGGGACCAACAGCTTAACGTGCCTTCCGAAGCACGGATCATCTTACTTTCGGACAATCAGGTGATCAGCCTGTAATGTCCTAACCAAAATAACCACAAAGTAATTTTTGTGATATGTCCCTACCGGAATTTGAACCCGGGACCTCCGGATCGTGAGCTGAACGCTCAACGACTGGACCACTGAGGTCGTTGCACTGGGTGCGGAATGAGTTTTGTACTATTTGTCGTCGCGAGCTGTTTGGTCGGCATGCGTGGACTTGTACAAAATGTAAATAATTCAGAATAAATGAGTGAAAGTTGGTATTAGTGTCGATGGTCGCGAAAGAGGGCCACAGTAGAGGGCCGCTTAACTAGTTCGAATAGAATCAGGTAATTAGTCATTTATATGCGCTCATACAAAATACACAGCAGTCTCCATGGTCTTGTGGTTAGAGCGCTCTCGATTTGGAACTCCGGGGTTCGATTCTCAATAAAACATAAGCTCACGACGTAGTCAGAGGTACATCAGAACTAAGTTAAGTACAGACAGTCATGAGCAATATGATGTCCCCACTTTAGAACCCTGTCGCACTATCATATTTGACATTAGACTTACGGTTTAATTTGTCAAAAAACTGAATGTGACATGGTTTTAAAATGTATACATAAAACACTAACTAACTAAAAACTAACACCTAATTAACTAACTTAAAACTAACAACACTAACTAACAACACTAACTATAACTTAAAAGAGACTTCAACCGCTATGTATTAATTATTTTGGTAAATAAAGCATTTTTTCATTTTTTCATTTTCATACATATTAGGTAGTACTCGCGACCGTACCTGCGCTTTACCGAGTTTTCTTTTAAAGCAACGTGATAGGTGGTGAGCCGTATCGCCGTCTATAATGGACACTTCTTTCTTCTTTTGCAAACTTTTTTTTTAATATTTAAATAGCTTGTTTACTAGAAATCTTTACGTAAATTGTATAACAACACGACATCTACCTATTTATTTTTTTCTAAAACGTACTTACCAGATGTAACCAGCTGGAAAATGATTATAATTGTTTTGTATGCAAAATTATTTAATTTAGTTCCATTCATAGCAAGAAATATAATTATGTTGCGTGTGCCCAGTTGGTAGAACGCTTGCCTCTCACTTTGAGGTCGCAAGTTCGAATCCAGCACAGGCCTAAACCCGTGTTTGTCGAATTTATGTTGTGATCATAAATTATTATCACGTGTTCAGCGCTGAAGGAAAACATCGTGAGGCCAGCCTTCGCGGGGCGCCAGGCAGGCGCTTCTGTAAAAAACCGAACTTTAATTCAGTGGTTTAGAGTCCAAGCCCTGAGATCACGGGACTTAAAAAAACTGGCGAGGAGTGTTTTTTCTGACATAACTCATGTAACGACTACATACTTGTATTTCCGTGTGAAATAATAATATGTGTTAATTCGCTCACTCATTCAGTGATATACAGTTCTCAGTTCGTTGCGGTGTTGCGGATCTTAGTATTTTTTAACGAAATTCTAAAAAGCGCAAGCGCATCTGTGGGCATGCGCGCTGTAAACATTACACACATGAATGATCTCTGCGCAGATTCCTACGCACTCGTTACGCTTTCAGAAGACGCGTGCCGAGATAACATGAAGCTAAATAAAATGTGTATGGCTGAAGTTTGCTTGCTTACGTATACAGAAACAGATCGGTATAAGTTATTTTCCATAAATAAATAAGTTACTCTTATTCTATCGTGTGGGTTGTGAGGTGAATTACCAACCTCATCAACCCTGGTGTCAGGGTTACTATTATTGAGCCGCCAAAGGCCCCTGACAGGGCTCAAGTAACGACTACTTACTTACATCAGTAGGGTAGTAACCGGGGCCAACGGCTTAACGTGCCTTCCGAAGCACGGATCATCTTACTTTCGGACAATCAGGTGATCAGCCTGTAACGTCGTAACCAAACTAAATAATCTAGTTATTAAATAACTTGTAATGTATACCCTCATTGATTTAAAAGATGTGTTGCTGTTGCAGTTTCTTGTCATTTCTTCTCCTAAGCCATAACACCTTGCGAAATGACGTAAATACAAAAATGTTACATTGACCTTCAACAAGTTTATCCATGATAATCGTCGGATACCGGACTCCTAGATACTAGATAACAAAGATAAAAATACTGAAATCTAGTATCCTAGATACTCGATAATTGATATCATGTGTTTCCCAGGATTTTTGTGTCCATTGTGCTCAATAAAGTATTTTATCTATCTATCTATTTGTGCCCGGTTAATGGAAATAGGCTTGCCCCTATTATAAGAGATCACAAGACTATTATGTCTCAACCGGGATTCAAACCTAGGATCGTGGGTCCAACGTACAACTACTGGACCACGGAGGCCGTTATGGCAGTAAATGCGATCGTTTTTTTTTTATGCGAGGTTTTCAGTCAAGCGTATTTTACAGCATACATGCAGTTATTTCCAATTAGTTTCACTACAATAAAAATACATGACGCTGAGGTTCAGATCACTTTAGATCATTAAATTGGAAACATCGCTATGCGTGATTCATCGCGGGATGAAAATTGGCCAAGTTAAGACTACTTTCTCACTAAAATGGTTTCATTTGCATATCTAAACATGCACTTAATATTATGTATTATAAAGTCACTTCTACTTGCAGTTACTCCTTCTACATAGAACACGTTCAGCTGATCTCTTCCCGGGCATGTCGTAAAAACCGACAGAGGGATTGTGTCCTCTAACATGATGGACTAATGTTATGGGCGATAGGCTGATCCCTTATCACTATAAGGTTCATCATATCCATCTTTGGACTGTGTATCAACAGTGGCTGCAAGTTGTCTTTGATTACTTGTGGCTCTGCCCACCCCATTAGGGATTACGGGCGTGAGTTTATGTATGTATGTTCTACTTGCTCCGTCAGACGAGTAGGTTAGAAATGTCGTTTACACATCATCATCATCATCATCATCATCATCAGCCGTACGACGCCCACTGCTGGGCATAGGCCTCCCCCAAGGATCTCCACGACGATCGGTCCTGCGCTGCCCGCATCCAGCGGCTTCCCGCGACCTTCACCAGATCATCGGTCCACCTTGTAGTGGGCCTACCCACTGATTGGTCGTTTACACAACGAATTATTATTTAATTTTTTTCGTGACGATGTTTAATGTCCCTTTTTCTTATTTCGTGTCGATGACAGTCGAACAACGTAATTTATAATTTGTCAGCCCAAAATGCTGCCACGGCAACAGCACCGGTGGAAGAGCTTATCAAGTCCTTCCGCGTGCAGGTTTCAGGGCACAGTGGTTTGGCACAGGCTTGCGATTAGGTGGGACATGGTCTGTGGAGCTGCTCCACACTCACACTGAAGGTCCACCTCATCTGTGGAACCCTACCTAATTCCGTTGTCGAACAATCGGCTG
Organism: Pectinophora gossypiella; assembly: GCF_024362695.1. Lineage (NCBI taxonomy): Eukaryota > Metazoa > Arthropoda > Insecta > Lepidoptera > Gelechiidae > Pectinophora > Pectinophora gossypiella. The sequence continues at coordinate 2,871,167 of NC_065425.1, read as the reverse complement.
TGTTAAGTAATGGTCATTCGAAGGTGTGTCTTGTCTAAGTACTGTCTGTCTTGTCTGTCGAAGCAATGACTTGTCGATCTATTATGTTTTCGGAGTTCGCTACATGTTGAAGTAATGTACAGTCGAAATTCAGTCCGCAATTCTGTTTTATGATGTTTGTTGATGTAAACTATCAGTTTCAGCGACATACGTACATTCTACGTATTTGAATTTTGAATTGGTGGTATCGAATAATCGATTATGGAGCCTCTAAACAATTTTACTAAATATCGATATGCCCGATAGCATTGCAGATATTATACAATATCGATGTAATTGATTACAAATAACAATTATTAGATTGTAATCGATTTATTGATTATAATGAGGAACGTTCCAGACCACGTTGTTGTGGTAGCCCAGTTGGTAGAACGCTTGCCTCTCACTTTGAGGTCGCAGGTTCGAATCCAGTATAGCCCTAAACCAATGATTGTCGAATTTGTTTTCGAATTCATGTTTGGTTCATAAATGATTATCACATGCTCAGCTGTGACGAAAAACATCGTGAGGAAACCCACATTCCCGAGAAATACATTTTCGGAGTATGTGACCTAACCTGTATTGGGCTGGTCTTTCCTTTGCGCGTTGAAAGGTCAGACAGGCAGTCGCTTCTGTTAAAAAACCGGACCTGTCAAATCTACAGGTTAGGTAAGCGAACTCTGTGAAAAATAAGTAAAGTACAGGAAGATATTTAAATATTAGTCATGTCAGGCGGCTTAACGTGCCTTCCGAAGCACGGAGGAGCTCGAGATGAAAACTTTTTTTCGTGGTCACCCATCCTATGACCGGCCTTTGCGAAAGTTGCTTAACTTCAACAATCGCAGACCGAGTGCGTTAACCGCTGCGCCACCGAGCTCCTTTATGTATTTATATAATATAAGATTATTATGAAGTTTATGAAACGCTAAGTATTTAAATAGCAACAGTACATATCTATATCGTAATGCCAATACAAAGGCTAAGGTAATGTTTGTATAATTATGTGTACTTAATTTAAGCAAATGTAATTATATAGTTTCTGCCTACCCCAGTGGGAAATAGGCGTGAGTTTATGTATGTATGTATGTGTCATAATTACAGGTATACACAACATTTACAATTACAAAATCGCTTATTACAGTAAATAATACAATATCATTTTGTATTAAAATTAGTATCAGCACATAACTACTAGATGTCGCTGTACGAAATTAGAACGCGTTATCGAGGCATACATTCAGCAGAAGTAGGGTACCCTTATTACTTGAATACTTTACTAAACCAAAATTAATATACCAAATTTTGAATAAATGTTAATTTTTTTAAGTCTGCGTTCCTTCGTGACACTTGTCATGAAGATAACGTAGGTTAGAATAGATATGTCGTTTTCACCGTGTTATAAGAAAACCAGCCATTTTGCTATTAGATATTTGTTTACATAACATTGCGCACTTACTTTTATATGCGCAAATATGTCAAATTGCATTATTGCTTTCTTAAATGAATTGCCTCGATGTGGCCATTTTAACCCCCCAGTTCTTTACTCTAACATTATTTACACTTTTTACTACACTTTTCTACTACATTTTCTAAAAACAACCATAAGTATTCCTTAATAAACATAAGCATTAAACGAATCAGAATCATTATTTGACATATTTATCATGGATATTTGTGTAAACGTAAACGTTGCCTGAGGTTTACTCGCTTATTACATAAAGAATACATCATTTTGTATTAAAATGAGTATCAGCAAATAACTACTAGATGTCGCTGTACAAAATTAGAACGCGCTATCGAGGCATACATTCCGCAGAAGTAGGGTACCCTTATTACTTGAATACTTTACTAAATTTAAAAATATAATCTCTAAATAAATGTTAATTTTTGAAGTCTGCGTTACTTCGTGACACTTGTCATGTTGGTAACGTAGGTTAGATTAGTAATGTCGTTTTCACTGTGTTATAAGAAAACCAGCCATTTTGCTATTAGATATTTGTTTACATAACATTGCGCACTTACTTTTATATGCGCAAATATGTATTGTCAAATTTCAATATTGCTTTCTTAGATGAATTGCCTCGATATGGCCATTTTAACCCCCCAGTTCTTTTCTCTCTAACATTATCTACACTTTTCTACTACATTTTCTAAAAACAACCATAAGTATTCCTTAATAAACATAAGCATTAAACGAATCAGAATCATTATTTATCATGGATATACTTGTGTAAACGTAAACGTTGCCTGAGGTTTACTCGCTTATTACATAAAGAATACATCATTTTGTATTAAAATTAGTATCAGCAAATAACTACTAGATGTCGCTGTACAAAATTAGAACGCGCTATCGAGGCATACATTCCGCAGAAGTAGGGTACCCTTAATACTTGAATACTTTACTAAATTTAAAATATTAAATGTTAACTAAATGTAAATTTTTGAAATCTGCGCTACTTCGTGACACTTGTCATGTTGGTAACGTAGGTTAGAATAGAAATATGTCGTTTTCACCGTGGTATAAGAAAAGCAGCCATTTTGCTATTAGAACTTGCGCACTTACTTTTATATGCCCAAATGTCAAATTGCAATATTGCTTTCTTAGATGAATTGCCTCGATGTGCCCATTTTAACCCCCCTGATTTTTTATACCATGGTGAAACGACATTTCTAATTTCTCTTTTTCTAACCTACGTTATCAACATAACAAGTGTCACGAAGTAACGCAGATTTCAAAAATTCACATTTTAGTTAACGCATAATCTTAAATTTAGGAAAGCATTCAAGTAATAAGGGTACCCTACTTCTGCTGAATGTATGCCTCGATAGCGCGTTCTAATTTCGTACAGCGACATCTAGTAGTTATTTGCTGATACTAATTTTAATACAAAATGATGTTTTACTGTAATAAGCGAGTAAACCCGGTATATTTTGTACCGGGTGAGAGCCCCCAGCGCCCCCTCATTTGTCCGGCCAAGCAGTTAATGCCATTTGCGGCAGATCTGCAAAAAGTCACGTCAAAAAAAAGAGGATGGGATAATGTTATAAATTAATATATTAAGCACAATTGTTATTTACCTACTAATCTATGGACTGTTATACATATTTGTGTTGGTCTGAAATAAACGTTATATTATTATTATTATTACCTACAATTCGAGTTTCTTAGATTAGTTGGTTCCTAAAAAAAAATATTAGTTAAAAAGAAGTTTTAAGTATATGAATAGTACACTGTTTATGTGACGTCCTGAAATATCTGGTTAATCTGGTATAAATCGGCACCTTTTAGTAAAAACCTCGTAAGCCACTTTCTAAACACTTTTTTTTATAATGTATGTATAAATCCCGTGAGAAGCCATGGTAGCCCAGTTGGTAGAACGCTTGTCTCTCACTTTGAGGTCGCAAGTTCGAATCCAGCACAGGCCTAAACCCGAATTGTCGAATTTGTTTTCGAATTCTTGTTTGGATCATAAATAATTATCACGTGCTCAGCAGTGAAGGAAAACATCGTGAGGAACCCCACATTCCCGAGAAATACATTTTCGGAGGTATGTAAAACCTATCCTGTATTGGGCTCTTTTCCCTTCGCGGGTTGGAAGGTCAGACTGGCAGTCGCTTTTGTAAAATCCGGACCTGTCAAATGTTCAGGTTAGGTAAGGGGACCCTGTCAAAAACGGGATAATGCTAGGGAGATGATGAAATCCATTTTATTTATTTTTTAGAGTAAGTCTGGCTATTCAGAGAGCCAATGCTGCCAGACTGTTGGGCACCTTGCCCCTTGTGTTTTATTATATAAGTTACGTTTGTTTTCTTTTTAATTAGTTGCAATAAATTAATAGATTAATTCCAATATATTTATAGGTTTTATCCGACATTATATTATAAATGTGATTACATCATCAAACATCAACAGCCTATATACGTCCCACTGCTGGGCACAGGCCTCCCCTTAATCAACCGGAGGGGGTATGGAGCATACTCCACCACGCTGCTCCACTGCCGGTTGGTGGAGGTGTTTTTACGGCTAATAGCCGGGACCAACGTCTTAACGTGCAATCCGAAGCACGGAATCATCTAAATGTAATTACATATTTAAAAAAAAAGTAAGTAAAATTTTAGTACCTAGTGTAGTAGTTCAGAGACTGTTTTGTGAATATCTGAACTGTGGGGAAACTGGAGTAGCCCGTAGAACCGTTATGTTACGCGCATAATGTCAAAATTGCTTTGAACTTAAACTCTCAGTCAAGGTTAATTATGTTTTATTCATATAACACTTACGTATAAGTCACATGTTCTAGTGCGCCATGTGAACTCACTACATAGTATAAAATAAAGTCGCTTTTTCTGTCCCTATATCACTCATCATCATCATCATCAGCCGTACGACGCCCACTGCTGGGCATAGGCCTCCCCCAAGGATCTCCACGACGATCGGTCCTGCGCTGCCCGCATCCAGCGGCTTCCCGCGACCTTCACCAGATCGTCGGTCCACCTTGTAGCGGGCCTACCCACTGAGCGTCGTCCGACACGTGGTCGCCACTCCAGAACCTTTCCGCCCCATCGGCCATCGGTTCTCCTCGCTATGTGTCCTGCCCACTGCCACTTCAGCTTTGCAATTCTCCGAGCTAATATCACTATGTCCCCGAGCCCTATATCAGCCCTATGTCTCCGAGCCCTATATCACTATGTACGCTTAAATCTTTAAAACTACGCAACGGATTTTGATGCGGTTTTTTTAATAGATAGAGTAATTCAAGAGGAAGGTTTATACGTATAATAACATCCATTAAATAGTAGAGGAATACTGTTATTTTTGAAGTTTTAAATTTGATGTCGTAAATAGTTTCATTTCTTCCTCAGCATTGCACCCGAGCGAAGCCGGGGCGAGTCGCTAGTGGGTATATATTTTCGAAGTGACATGAAGACGCACGACCACAAATAAATCCCTCTGTGTGTTACCGCCCCGTTAATATCATTCTTCTTCTTATCGTGTGGGTTGTGTGGTGGAATACCAGCCTCATCAACCCAGGTGTCAGGGTTATGATTGAGCCGCCAAAGGCCCCTGATATGGCTCATTTAACGACTACTTACTTACATCAGTAATTAACAACCGGGACCAACGGCTTACCGTGCCTTCCGCAGCACGGATCATCTTACTTTCGGACAATCAGGTGATCAGCCTGGTAAAATACGAACAAACGTGACACGCATGTTAGGGAAAAAATAAACTTATCGATTTTGTCGAAATTGGATCGATCGATAATTTGAATTAGGCGCATTAGGGCTAATTCTCATTATGGCAACGGATTCGCAAATGGCCTACTTGTCATTATGGCAACTTCTTACAACTTCTTACTCCAGACGTCATGGAGTAAGTTATTATCACATCTCTACTTTGCTAGTCAACTGTTTAAAGCACCTCTGGCCTACATAAAAGTGAAAACTGCATGCATACAATCCTTCGCCTCTTTGACTAAAAGTGACTATGACTAAGTTATTCTGCGCTTACGCCGAGAAAGGTATTTTAAAAGGCCACAAATGACTCATCTCTAGTTCCTTTCCCTTAAACTACCTCAAGCACACATTGGACATAACAAAGTACAGCAATTCGCTCCGTTCTTCTTCTATCGTGTGGGTTGTGAGGTGGATTACCACCCTGGTGTCAGGGTTATTATTGAGCCGCCATAGGCCCCTGACATGACTCATGTAACGACTACGTACTTACATCAGTAAGTAACAACTGGGACCAACGGCTTAACGTGTCTGCCGAAGCACGGATCAAATCGTTTTTTTGTGTTCAATTAGTGTCTGTATGTAAAATGGCGACAAATGTAAAGGATGATGAATCAAAATGCCCCCCTTCACCAACCAGACATATCTCGTTCGGAAGGCACGTTAAGCCGTTGGTCCCGGCTGCATTAGCAGTCGTTCATCATCACCAGCCCATTAACGTCCCAATAGGGAGATTAGCAGTCGTTAATAACCACCAATCCGCACAGGGCCCGCGTGGTGGTTTATGGTCCGATCTCCTTATCCATCCATAGGGAAGGCCCGTGCCCCATTTTTTTTTTTTTTTTTTTGACGTGACTTATTGTAGATTTGCCGCAGATGGCATTAACTACTTGGCCGGACAAAGCACGTGAGACAAGCATACAAACCATACATATTTTAAACATTTGACTTTCTTTGTTTCAGATGAGATGACCAGACCCTGCGCAGCAGGCGGAGAACTTTCGGAAATACAGACAAGTCGGAGAAACACTGGCTTACATTCCAACATTAATATTCATAATTCCAAACAGAATGGAATTACAGCCTGCACCGGGCAATGAAGACCACGCCCTTTGCTTTTAAACAAATATATAAACATACCAAATACAGTTTTAGAACAGTGATACTTCAAAAATGGCTTCTGAACATTGTTATTTGAGCGAGAGCGCAAAACATAATCGACTAAAAAACGGTAGAAAATCGATAAAAATCGATTTAACATTTATATTTGCGTTTATATTAGCAACAAACGTACCCGTAGTCAATGCTAGTGAAACGAATGAAACAATAGTGGAAGACATACCAAAACAAATGAGAATCATCGAAGCGATAGCAGGACGATCTTTTTTTAGTGATGTGTACCAAAATGGGACATTCAGAACTGGTAACTCTTTGTGGGACAATTTATTAAACAAGTGTACAGTGAAACCGTCAGTGAGTTGTCTTCAGAAGAACGTTTATTCATATTTGGACGACAAACTTGCGTTCGAGGGTGATATCGACGTGGGCGGTGGAGTGTGTTTCAAGAAGAATGGTGTTGATATAAATAAATATACTAAAGAAGCGAATGTCATCTATCGTACTGGCAGTAGTGATGAAGAAAGATTACTTGATGACGAAAATGAGATCGACGAAGAAGAAGAACCAGGTGGGATAATACATTTTTTATTACATAATTCAGACCCCGTGATTTAGTGGTTGAGCGTTGTGTTCACGATTCGGAGGTCCCGGGCGAGAATCCCGGTGGGAACAAATCACAAAAATTCGTTTAGTTCAACTGAGACTACTGGATATGTTTGAGTTTGAGTTTGACTTGTGTGTCTTGGGGTCTTACAGTATAAGCCACTGTAGGGTTTCCACTGTCCAATTCGACGGAGAAACCACGTAACCACAAAGATACAGACACAATAGCTCGTTAACATCAACCACAGCCAACGGTTATGGTTACTGAATACTATCAACCATGCACTTTTCTCTGTACAAATACAGTGATTGACATTCGGAATTTACCTTTGAACAGTTTTAAGACAGAAAGTTTGTGAAAAATATGAATCCATGGAATTAACTGTCTGGGAACAGATATTGGTAGTCAAATTACTGAATTCTATAACAATATTTTTGTATAGGGGTCCTGAAGTGTTTGTTGTCACGAGCTAAACGTCTCTATAACTACCAATCGCTGGATATAATATATAACTATATGTGGTTCGGGTGTTAGGTATTTATTTATTTATATTATGAACTTATTTAGATAGTGAAACACATTACCTTCTAAGCCGGTGATGTTATCTTACTTAATTAATCATCATGGCCGGATTGTGAATTTGTGGGGCCCTGGGCTGAAACTACTTGGGGGCCTATCTTAATACTCAACTAATAGCAAAAAATATTTTAACAGACATTTTTTTTTTAAATTATGGTCTACTTTTTAGCGGGATTTGGTGGCCCCTTGTAACCCCGGGGCCCTGGGCTGCAACCCAATTAGCCCATAGGTAGATCCGGTCATGTTAATTATCATCTCCCTAGCATTTTCCCTTTTTTCACAGGGTCCGCTTACCTAACCTGAAGATTTGACAGGTCCGGTTTTTCAGAAGCAACTGCCTGTCTGACATTCTAACCCACGAAGGGAAAACCAACCCAATACAGGTTAGGTCACATACCTTAGATGCATTTCTCGGGAATGTAGGTTTTCTCACGATGTTTTCCTTCACCGCTGAGCACGTGATAATAATTCATGAATTCGAAAACAAATTCGACTATAATTGGTTTAAGCCTGTGCTGGATTCGAACCTGCGACCTCAAAGTGAGAGGCAAGCATTCTACCAACTGGATTACCACGGCTATCTTACGTAATTAATACAAACTAATAAAAACAATAAACCAATAATAATCTACAAAATAAGTAACATTTACATCTTCCTTAAATAATGTAGTTGTCGGGAATTGTGTCATGGTACAGTGAAACAAATTTACATCTTTGGAAAGTGCGTTCGAAGAATTCGAAAAGTCGAAAGGACTGGTGCATGTTTAAGGATGTCAGTCCTGTATGTTGGCGTTATCGACGCTTTGTCTCATGGCTCTTGTCTGTCTAAGGGTGCTACCAGACCAATCGATCGATCATCGATCGACAGCATCGATCGATGGTAGAATAGAATAGTCGACGTCGATCGATAGTTTCTACCAGACCAATCGATCGACCATCGATCGATGGTAGAATGGAATAGTCGACGTCGATCGATAGTTTCTACCAGACCGACGGATCGATTATTGTCATCAACCGCCTGGCAATCGATCGATTGCTTAATCGAACAGTATCTGTCGATCAATTAAAGTTACCAGACCAGTCGATCAACTTCGATCGACGTTGATCGATGATCGATCGATTGGTCTGGTAGCACCCTAATGTTTGGCACTTTTATTCCATTCGTCAACAGCCTCAGCAGCGTAACATCCTCCGTGGTCTAGTGGCTAGAGCGTTAGGCTCACGATTTGAAGTTCCGGGTTCGATTCCTAACGGAGACATTGTCGAAATCACTTTGTGAGACTGTCCTTTGTTTAGTAAGGACTTTTCAGGCTTGAATCACCTGATTGTCCGAAAAAGTAAGATGATTCCGTGCTTCGGAGGACACGTTAAGCAGTTGGTCCCGGCTGTTAGCTGTAAAAACACCTCCACCAACCCGCATTGGAGCAGCGTGGTGGAGTATGCTCCGTACCACCTCCGGTTGATTGAGAAGAGGCCTGCCCAGCACGTATATAGGCTGTTTATGTATTCCAATCCTATGTATTGATATACAAGTCAATGCGATCTTACCGACCGCTCCATCACCAATCGCGTCTGTGTATAATGTCGTGTGCGAATCACGTAAAAAGATAAGAGTGAAATATGGAAACGTTTAAGAGAAAAAAAGAAAAACAATACAGGTAACTTACAAACAAAGGAAAGTAACTCTTCCGTATATCGATAAAAAACGTGGAAAAGTTATGGCAAGAGTGAATCTGACTTATAGAGATAAGGTTCTGGATAAGTCAGTGAAAAGGTGGGCGAATTTTCAAAACTGTTTCTATATCTACGTAATTTAGGTGGCGCATTGTTTGCATATATTTCTAAATTACAGACATTTCTTTTATTTTTTTCCCCTTTGATATGGGTTTGCTCTTCGCCCCAGACTTACCCGAAGGCATAGACGAGCCCTAAGATGGAGCTCGCCCAGAAGGTGCCTGTTCACTCTGGCCTTGAAAGCACCCGGGTTATATGCATTTGGAAATACAGAAGACGGTAGAGAATTTCACTCCTCAGCAGTGCATATAATGAAGAATGATGCGAAGCGCGTTTATATACATTAGATCACGCCTATTTCCCATTGGGGTTGGCAGAAACCACGGAATTCCAGTTACTACGATTTTGACACACCACTTTCGGTTCTTCCAGAAAGACTTCTACCACAAAAACCTCTTTTCTTCCTCTTCTTTTTCTTGTTTTTTTCTTCTTCTTTTTTGTGTGTCGTAGGTTTTACCTAAATAAACTTTTTATTTTTTTACTTCAAAGACTACTTCATAGGTTACTCATAGACTACTCAATGCGACTGACAAAAATACATCAGAATGCGCAATTAAAGTCGCTTTATCGTTAAGAAACAATTGCGCTACTGAAATTGTGAAGTGAGAGGCACTTTCAAAAATTTACTCTTCATAATCATGCATAAAATATTTTACAAAATACTTACATGGCTCACGTAACGACTACTAACTTACATCAGTAAGTAGTATCCGGGACCAACGGCTTAACGTGCCTTCCGAAGCACGGATCATCTGACTTTCGGACAATCAGGTGATCAGTCTGTAATGTCCTATAACCAAACTAGGGGTCACAAAGTGATTTTTGTGATGTCCCCACCGGGATTCGAACTTATAGACCTCCGGATCGTGAGCCTAATGCTCAAACCACTGGACCATGGAGGCCGATTCGAATATTTTAAAAATGGAACTAAAACGTGTTATCTAACAGCAATAAATCAATCTGTCGAGACAAGGAACCCTATTATGAACAATGTGCGATTTTATAATTGAAAAATGTGTAATATTGCATGGTTGTAGAAAGGTGAAATTAAACAGTATGGATAGAATGTGGAGCGTGAGTCTAAGGAAGGAAAGTATGCATGACAGACAATGAGGATTAGAGATATAAGTAATAGTAAAATTGGTTCACAACTTTTTTAGACGTGAAGTAATTGTTTGCCTTGAACGATTGATTGACATTGGATATTTAAAATCATACATACATAAACTCACGCCCGTATTCCCCGAAGGGGTGGGCAGAACTACAAATAATCAAGAAACTATTTGCAGCCACTTTTGATACACAGTCGTAAGGTGGATAATGATAAGCCGTATGATGATAGGGGGTCAGCCTATCGCTCTTACAGATGATCCATCATGTTCGACAGGACGCTGTCCCTTTGTCGCCTTTTACGACATGCAAAAAAATCACAAACATATTGTATATGTGTGTCGTAGATTTTACCTAAATAAACTTTTTTATTATTATTATTTTTTTTACAAACCTGATTATTTTTTATACGATTAAAATATTTATTTGCGCCACTTAAGGTGGTTCGACACGGTTACCTAGGCGCTCAACCGTCAATAGATGGCGTTAGTGCTGAATTTGACTTAATTATTTATTTTTGGATTTTATACACAATATTAATATCGTTTCTACGATGATTTAACAGTATCTTCTGTTGAAAAGTAAATGCTAACGAAATAAGTTTCAATGTTAAATAAAATTATGTTAATTATAAAATTAAGTGGCGTGTGCCTATATTTGAGGAAATAAACTAGTATGGAAATCGAAACACTTTAAGATATTACTGATCTAAAATGTCATACCTAAGTACGCGTGATGGTTCACGCCGCGACTTGTGCTGAGTGAGGCCCTTTTATCTCAGGACGTCCACCACCACCTTATGGTCATTTCGACAAACATCCGTCTTGCTTTTTTGTAATTGTTTTAGTGGAAATTTGATATGATGTTGTTGTCTTTTTTTGTGAGTGGCGTCCTTTTATAATAAACTATTTCTATTGTTTTCAAAATTGATTTTTTATATAATCAACATATTTATTTGCGCCACTTAAGATATTACTGGAGGGGTTAAAATGGCTACATCGAAGCAATTCATCTAAGAAAGCAATATTGCAATTTGACAGTTGTTTACAATGCGCACTTACTTTTATATGCGCAAAAGTCAAATTGCAATATTTCTTTCTTAGATGAATTGCTCCGATGTGGCCATTTTAATCCCCCTGATCTAAGTAATATAAAAAAACACTACCCAGAAAAAAGATATAATCATCAAAATCGTCATCGGCTTTTCTTGTCATTGGCTTAATTCCAATTATTTGAATTAAGAATGAATTCTGAACTGTACCTAATCAGCCAGAATGTTAATTTCGATGGAGGATGTCAACCAATGAGGTTGACACCGTTACAATAATACAGGCTATTTGTTTTTTTTTAATTGTTTTTGTGTTTAATTACAGAAACGCCGTTTGAAGAAGTGACGGACAGCTTATATTCCAAAGGAGTAAAGTTCTTAGTAACACATGATATGAAAGTTAAACTCCCAGAGCTGTTCTTTCACGGGGCGACTTTGAAGGTGTCACCAAGGGCTCTGACCAAGACTGGTGCCTTAGTCCATATTGACATCGAGCCGAGAGACTCCGAGGGCCATGGAAGGCTGTTCTTTCATAAAATCAGTAAGTTATATGGTTTGATCTGTTGGCTGAGAAAATTGGGCGGTACGAAAGTGTCACGGGATCTCCTGCCATTGAAAGAAAAAAGAAAAAAAAAAGAAAATAATAAAAAAACTATTATTAGAAGACACAGCCACAGTAGGAAAAGAAAACATTGACTACAACTGCAGAGCGTGTGGTAGACCTTGCCGCTCTCGCATTGGCTTACTCATAAAAAACTTCCTAGACACTATATAAATCAGCTGGAAAAAAATTATGTGGCCAGAACTATGTATAGTCACGTCTTCAAATATCTAATAAGTACGACTGCAAAGGTTTTCGAACGTGTATCGAGCTAATATTTCAAATCATACATATATATGCATTGTTAGACGCGACTGTACATATTCATAACAATAATCACCATTGTAAGGTTTTTGAGGTGCCTCAAGGCATTAACTACTTGGCTGGACAAATGAGGAGCGCTGAGGGATACTAAATAAGTACTCAATCATTTTTATTACATTCCATGTGTGGTGTTACATAGGCATAAGAACTAAACGGCCTCTGTGGTCCAGAGGTTGAGCGTTGGGCTCACGATCCGGAGGTCCCGGGTTCGAATCCCGGTGGGGACTATCACAAAAAATCACTTTGTGATCCCTAGTTTGGTTTGGTTGTCCGGTAAAGAAAGATGGTTCCGTGCTTCGGAAGGCACGTTAAGCCGTTGGTCCTGGGCTATTAGCTCAAATGTTTCTACCCACCGGCAGTGGAGCAGCGTGGTGGAGTATGCTCCATACCCCCTCCGATTGATCGAGGGGCGGCCTGTGCTCAGCAGTGGGTAAGTAGGTTGTTTATGTTATGTAACAGATACATAAACAGCCTATATACGTCCCACTCCTGGCCACAGGCCTCCCCTCAATCAACCGGAGGGGATATGGAGCATACTCCACCACGCTGCTCCAATGCGGGTTGGTGGAGGTGTTTTTACGGCCAATAGCCGGGACCAACGGCTTAACGTGCCCTCCAAAGCACGGAATCATCTTACTTTTTCGGACAATCAGGTGATTCAAGCCTGAAAAATCATTACCAAACAAAGGACAGTCTCATAAAGTGATTTCGACAATGTCCCCATCGGGAATCGAACCCGGACCTTCAGATCGTGAGCCTAACGCTCAACCATTGGACCACGGAGGCCATTATATTTATGTTATGGTATGTAACAGATAATTTAATATTATTTTTCAGAGAAATACATCAAAAGGAAGTTACTGATGGCAGCATTAGCGATAATATTAGTTATCAAGTTGATAGCACTGAAACTAATATTTGTTCTGCCTCTTATACTGGGTGTCACTACTGCCAAGAAGATGTTCCTGAAGTTACTACTGTTTATCTTCCCTGCATTGAGCCACATCTTCAAGTTATGCTCTTGGTATCACAATAATTACCATACGACGAAGTACCATCATCATCATCATTTGATAACGCATCATCATAAGGTAATTAAATTACACTAATTTTATTAACATAAAAAAGAAATGTTTTTATTGACGGTCTCCGTGGTCCAGTGGTTGATCGTTGGGCCCTCGATCTGGAGGTTCCCTATCACAAAAATCATTTTATGATCCCTAGTTTGGTTAGGACATTACAGGCTGATCACCTTATTGTCCGAAAGTAAGATGATCCGTGTTTCGGAAGGTTCGTTAAGCCGTTGGTCCCGGTTACTACTTACTGATGTAAGTAAGTAGTCGTTATATGAGCCATGCCAGGGGCCTTTGGCAGCTCAGTAATAACCCTGAGGGTTGATGAGGTTGGTAATTCACCTCACAACCCCATTATAGAAGATCATCTCTTTAGCATTATCCCGTCCTCACAGGGTCCAATTTTTTAGGCGTTAAATTAACTTTTTTTTTCTTTTCGTGGTCACCCGTCCTATGACCGGCCTTTGCGAAAGTTATAATAATAAGCATTAAGCTGAGATAACATTAATCTTACAAGAAAATAATAATAATAATAAGACATAATTACCCTCCTTCCAGTGGCACTTGGTCTGTGACCCGTGTCTCTGGTAAATACCCTCCGAAAGAGAAGATAAACTATAGTTTAAAAAGATAATAATAATAAAATTTATTTATTTCCACACAAAGCCATTTAACAACAATTTTAGAGTTACAAAATTAGTAAGGAGCAAGTTACAGAATAATAATTTCAGCTGATGTCTAAAATAGACTCAAGCCTGTGCTATAGGCATCAGCTACCATCTTAGTGTTACAAATATTTTATAGATATAGACAGTATTAGATTGTGGACACAGATTCGTGAAACAAGCTTAGCTTAATGTTTGTTTGTTTGAGTTGCTTAACTTGAACAATCGCAGACCGAGCGCGTTAACCGCTGCGCCACCGAGCTCCTCCTTTAGGTATTTTATTGATAAATAAACAAATAAGTGGGATTAAATATTATTTAATAAGAAAAGTTAATAGTAATCTATCATTATCTACATTTCCAGACACCACACGCGCCATACCACCACCCCCACCACGAGTCTACGATAGTGGTGCGTCCCCACGCGGCGGGACCCCCTCACCCCCACCACGACCACTACCCCGCAACACACGAGCATTACCCCCAGGATTGGGAACTGTCTGGTCCTGGACTTGGCAGCGAGTAAGTATGCGAAACCATTCGAAAGAACTACAATACAATACAAATGCACTTTATTGCACCAAAATAAAAAAAGGAATAATTACAAAAAAACCCTTAACTAAGTATATGGCAAATGGCGGCCTTATCGCTTAAAGCGATTTCTTACAGACAAGCATAAAGTGAGGAAAAGTGTAAAATTGAAAAATTGCGGGTACAAACTATAAGTACAACTTACCAATAAATACATGCAAATAAATATATAACATACATACAAAAATATAAATATATAACCTGCTTACATAAATAGTACACACAAAATACCTAATAATAAGCAAAATCTATAAATATACATATACATAATATAAAAACAGTAAATAATAATTTATGAGTAACCACACTGACGTTCATAATAATAACGAAGAAGATTTTGAAAAAATATGCAAGGATTTGGCTTGCCTATTAGGGGGGGCAGAGAATTGTAAGTCTCACAGCGTACAGTCATGAGCAATATAATGTACCCACTTTAGGACTCTGTCGCACTAACATTATTTGACATTTAGTGAGACTTACAGTTCAATTTGTCAAAAAAGTTAATGTGACATGGTACCAAAGTGCATACATATTAATACTCGTGACCGTACACGGAAAAAGAACTGCTTAAGTGAGATATATTTTTTTGATTCTGCATTCTAATACTTACACCTGTATTCCAAGATGTTAACCAACCTTCCTCGACACCGTCTTCGGTTGAGGCGCCCTCAAGGTCTTCTTCGAACTCAGTCTAAAATCGATATTCTTATACGGCGCCTGAAAGTCACTCGCGTTTACTTCAGTAAGGCATGACGTCATTAATTTCATGATTTCATGTTCCAGTGAAAGCACGTATAATTTTTCTTTTCGGTCCCCGTGGGTAGGTCGCTAGTGACATCGTAGCAAGAACTTTTCGTTGCAAAATTATACATACATACGTACATAAACTCACGCCTATTTCCCACCGGGGTAAGCAGAGACTATAGAATTATGGAACTGAAAATAATTAAAAACAAAACTGCAAACTCTACATAAGATAACATAACAAATACTTTATTGCACAAACAGGAAAAAGCAAAATACAAAATAAAAGAGAAATAGAATAAGTACAATAGGCGGCTCTCTCTCTCTCCTTGGCATTTATTATTCCCATATGATGGTGGGGTCTTCGTACTTCTCTTCCACTTCGCTCTATCGGACGTGTCGTTCTCGGAGACATTGCACGTGCACAGGTCCTTTTTGACCACATCCGCCCATCTTGTTTTTGGTCGTCCTCTTGGTCTAAGCCCTGGTATGTTAAGATTGACTATAACATTACCCACATAATCTGGAGGTCTTCTTTTTACGTGCCCAAACCTGTGTACCGCTCTAAGAAGTGATAATCCTATGTATATAAAAATATTGGATTTATCTTTCAGATATATAGCGTCAGGAATACATCGAAACGCAATAGCCAATTTCAAACCTGACGTAAACGATGTCAATGAAATCAACGCATGGGGACTTGGCTTCCCACCTGGTGCTGGTAAGTTCCATAATACGTATTTCATCCATAATTAGAAAATCCATAATAAGAACAGCCTCCGTGGTTTAGTGGTTAGAGCATTGGCTCACGATCTGGAGGTCCGGGTTCGATTCCCGATGGGGACATTGTCGAAATCACTTTGTGAGACTGTCCTTTGTTTGGTAAGGAATTTACAAGCTTGAATCACCTGATTGTCTGAAAAAATAAGTTTATTCCGTGCTTCTGACGGCACGTTAAGCCGTTGGTCCTGGCTATTAGCCGTAAAAAATACCTCCTCCAACCCGCAGTGAAGCAGCGTGGTGGAGTATGCTCCATACCCCCTCCGGTTGATTGAGGGGAGGCCTGTGCCCAGCAGTGGGACGTATATGGACTATTTTTTTTTTAATTATTATTTTTGCGTATGGCAGACAAAAATAAAATATCTGGCTAAATATTTGATCCACGCAGGATATTTTATTTTTTTAATTAGAAAATAGGATTCGTGGGTAGAACGGTCAGGTAGGTAGTCGCTTCTGTAAAAAACGGGACCTGTGAAATCTTTGCGGCATGGAAATCGCACCGTATGTGGCGCGAATTATATCGAAGGCTTCGACCAATAGACGCAGCGGATGCTATCTGCGTACATAAACATTATTTGGTTATAGGTCGAAGCCCTTGATGTAATTTGCAGCGCACATGTCACAAAAAGATCCCGCGAAAACGGGATAACAGGGAAATGATCCATAGTAGAAAAAATAAAATAAAAGGTCACTTTAGGCTATTTACAGACGCACTTCCGCACGAATTCCCCGGGCACACTAATAAAAAAAAAAACTCAGTTCGCGCGCTCTACCTCTTACTCCTTAGCGGCTTATGGCTATTAGAAGGGCACGGGCCTTCCCTATAGATGGATAGGGAGATCGGGCCTTAAACCATCACGCGGGCCTAGTGCGGATTGATGGTTATTAACGACTGCTAATGCAGCCGGGACCAACGGCTTAACGTGCCTTCCGAAGCACGGAGGAGCTCGAGATGAAAACTTTTTTTTTGTGGTCACCCATCCTGTGACCGGCCTTTGCGAAAGTTGCTTAACTTCAACAATCGCGCCGCTCTAACTAACTATTAGTAGTAGGTGTAACTATTAGTACCTATTATTCTTTATTGTATGTTTTGCCTTAAATAAAGTCGATGCAATATTGTTTTCAGGACAATCTCTAAATTCAGGGGAATTAGCGAACAGCAACGTAGTTCCTACAGTGGCTCAAAATCCGGGACAAAAACACTCTGCCAGCAATAATCCTAACAGGTAAATACAATTTAAAAAGTTATCCACTTACACGTCATTTGCTTTCCGCCATTTTGAAAATTAATGTGTGATTGAATCAATGACTCTTTGCCGTGTGCTGTCAACTTAATTTTGGCGGGTTATTGGTTCATTACGATCTACTCGACGTGCGTGTATGAAACGATTGATGAATATGGAGGAAGCAAGAGAAGTGTCAGGGTCAAAGTAAAGGGAATTCCGTAGTCTCTGCAAACCCCAGTCGGAAATAGGCGTGAGTTTATGTATGTATGTTATTTTCTATAGTTCAAAATGTATTGGTGTATTTATCAAGCTGAGCGCCAGATATGAATTGATATATTTTACATTTAGTCAGCTATTATAAAACAAGTACGGGGGGGGGGGGGGGGGGTGTTATTTTTGCGCATATAAAAGTAAGTGCGCAATGCAAACAAATGTTAAATAGCAATATTGCTTTTCAGATGAATTGCTTCGATGTGGCCTTTTAACCTCCCTGTTGTGTCGTTTTTCAGGCCGATTGGACCGCCGAACCCATACTTGAGAAACAAAAAAACGACACCGAAAGATCCTGCGCAAGCGGAAAAGGAAGCGCTGGTAATAAAAATTTACTTTATAATTTATATTGAACTAGCGACCCGCCCCGGCTTCGTTCGGGTGCAATGCTGAGGAAAAAATGAAATTATTTACCACATCACATTAAAAACCTTAAAAATAACAGTATTTCTCCACTATTTAATGGATCTTATTATACATATAAACCTTCCTCTTGAATCACTCTATCTATTAAAAGAAACTGCATCAAAATCCGTTGCGTAGTTTTAAAGATTTAAGCGTATATAAGGATATAGAGACAGAAAAAGCGACTTTGTTTTATACTATGTAGTGAAGCTGTGATAACCTTGTTCGGAGAAAGCGTAACTTACATCCTCTAAGGTGGGCAAAGGCGGCCTTATCGCTAAGAGCGATCTCTTCCAGACAACCTTCGGCAAATGATATGGTACATTTGTACAGCTGCAGTGTAGCGCGCAAATAAGTAAAATAAAATAATAGACACATTTTATACATACATACACAATACCCTGATGTTAATTATGTATACTCCGTGGTCCAGTGGTTGAGGTTTGTTCTCACGATCCGGAGGTCCCGGGTTCAAATCCCGCTGGGGACATATCACAAAAATAACTTTGTGATCCCTAGTTTGGTTAGGTCATTGCAGGCTGATCACCTGATTGTCCAAAAAGTAAGATGATCCGTGCTTCGGAAGCCACGTTAAGCCGTTGGTCCCGGTTATTACTTACTGATGTAAGTACGTAGTCGTTACATGGATCATGTCAGGGGCCTTTGGCGGCTCAACAGTAACCCTGACATCAGGGTTGAGGTGGTTGGTAGGTAATCCACCTCACAACCCACACGATAGAAGAAGAAGTAAATAAATAAAATAATGACATTTGCTTTTGATTTTAGATCAGAGCAGCTGCTCTAGCTGCGCGTGCGCCACCGTCGCCAGTGAGGGATGAGATACTCCGGGTATCAGCTGCCAAGCTGAAAGAGAACAATCGAGTCAAGCTAGAGACAGACCTGGTGAAACAGCAACAGCAGATAATTGCGGCTCAGGATCCGGTAAGATCACGAAGAGTGTCTTGAATGAAATGAAGTTCATCATATTCACCTTTGGACTTCGAAAGTCACTGCAAGTCTTTGTTTAGGACCTCCGCAATACAGGGTTCTCCTAGTACGTGATCCACCAGTAAAGTATTTGAAGTTTTTGTTAATGACATAACATAAGCAGCCTATATACGTCCCACTGCTGGGCACAGGCCTCCCCTCAATCAACAGAAGGGGGTATGGAGAATACTCCACCACGCTGCTGCACTGGGGGTTGGTGTTAATGACATATTCCATTATATTACTTGTGGCTAATAATTAATTTATTTTAAGTGCAGTTTTCACCAATACGACTCCATCATTGTAGACGGCGATACGGCTCACCACCTATAACGTTGGTTTAACAGAAAGCTCGGTGAGGTACGGGTACTTAGTTCATCTTGCGATGGTTGTACCTCTGACTACATCAATTGGGATATAGTCAGACGCTTATGTTATGTTATTATTTTTATTCTACGTTCTTTTTTTTAGTTTATAAGATTTTGATTTAGGAACTGTATTATGTTGGCACACTTTCAGACACAGACTATTCAATACGTTATCTCGAGACACAATACCCCTAGTTTATGTACAATATTCAAGCAAGAATTCAATGCAATCCATTAAAAGTTTATTTTCAGTCCCTGATCATGCATTAAATAACAAGAAATTAATTCAAGAAGCTTATCCCTAAAGCCTTACTTTACTTTCAACATTTAGTTCTAAAATTCTGTACTTATATAATACATTTTCTTTATTAAGTATAATACCACGTCCAATCATAACCTTGACACCAGGTTTGATGAGGCTGGTATTCCATATCACAACCCACATGATAAGAAGTGGATTAAGTATAATATAAGTACAGAATTTTATAATAGTTATAAGGCAAATCATGTTGTGTTGAATCTATGATGTCTAAGTATTATTATCTTACATAGTGAACGAGTGCCCTCTACACCGGTTCCAGGTGGCATAGCCGAGCTGCATTGTCTGACGGATGCGGCAGAGACTTGGCTAGGGGATCTTAATGATCCACGCAGGATATTTTATTTTTGTCTGCAATACGCAATAATAAAAAGTATTATTATTTGTCTTACTTATCCCAGGAAACGATGGCAGCGGAGAAATTCTACGGTCAGTTACTGGAGAAAGTTGACAAAATTCTGACGTCATTCGGCGCGACAGAGCGAGGGTGTCGTGAGCGAGCGTTGTGCGGGTTGTACCGACAACCATTCAAATATGCCCCGTATAGCAACCTGGTTTCCAACGAACTTAGCAAGTAAGTTGACTTTTTAATAGCTATTAAGCGGTTATCATATTCAATCCACCCAGGCCGACGCGTCAAGGTCACGGACTCGTCCATCGAGATCGGGAAACGGTTACCATGGTTACGCCCGAATTGTCCTGTTTATCAAAACTTACAAGCCCAGTATTAGGTACAAGAAATTTTTAATTTATAAAAATTACACATGTAAATTACATGTTACAAGTGTCAATATTTATTTCACAAGTATATTTTACAATCCTACTACTTTTTTTGATAAACATAGTCTACACGAACTTCTGAGTAACTTGTAGCTTGTGAACGTGTAGACTTGTAAGTTTTGATAAACACGGCAGTAGTACACGATTCCGATCGCCGCGCCCGAGGCCTTGACGCAGCTGGCAGGATGGATTAGCAAATGTAATAATCGCTTTAGGGGAGACAGGACAGGTCCGGGCAGTTGTACTATGCATGTGCAATCACAGTGTCCTGTGCACTGTTTATCAAATCTTACAAGTCTACACGTTCACAAGCTACAAGTTACAAGTACGTGTAAAAAAACCGCACGTATTTTTATCAAAAAAAGTAGACGGAGTGTAAAATATACTTGTGAAATAAATATTGGCACTTGTAACATGTAATTTGTACAAGAAAATTTCTTTTGTAATACAGGGCTTCTAAGTATTACACTGTTTGCCGATAACGTAGTGTCTTGGTCCTCCGTGAACTGCCAAGAGGCACAATTAACAGCTATTAACTGTGTGTATATACATAAACAGCCTATATACGTCCCACTGCTAGGCACAGGCCTCCCCTCAATCAACCGGAGGGGGTATGGAGCATACAACTATATAACTTAAAATAAAATTAAGAGATTTCTACCGAAATCAGCACCGTTAAGACGAATAATTGAAAACATTTTGCTGTAGACAGGTCGGTGTAGTGCGGGTGCTTAGTTCATCTTGCGATGGACTTTGACTACACCAATTGGAATGTAGTTGTGAGCTTAACTGTCATATTCGTTCCACAGAGATTCAAGCGAACTGCTTCCTCCAGCAGACAGCAAGAACGCTCTTCGGTACTACATCTACGTACAAGCTGCAAGAGATGGACAGGAGGGGAAGGACTGCACCGCCACCTATCCGAATTGCGATACTGATTATAATAAATAATGGTGCCCATTCGTGCGCACACAAAAACATAATTTTAGTTTGACAGGTCTTAAACGAATGCCGTCTTTCACTTACAATACGAGCAAGAAAGAGATGTAGCTAGTCTAACACCCGTATTCTAAGACGTTAAATCGAACCTTCTTCGACTCTGTCCTCAGTTGAGACATTCACCTCGAATTTGGCTCAAATATTCTTACACTTACAGCGACGTTGAGTAGAGACATGACGTCATGACTTTCGTATTGTTTTGTTGGCAGTATGATATGCTCGACTCCAGTAAGTAAAGTCCTCAAATCGAGGATGTAAATGTCAATCCTGGCAACGTGATAATTATTCATGATCCAAACAGGAATTCCAAAAGAAATTCGACAACCGGTTTAGGCCACTGCTGGATTCAAACCTGCGGCCTCAAAGTGAGAGGCAAGCGTTCTACCAAATGGGCTACATCGGCTCTATAAAATGTCTGATAAATGTTCTGGTGAAAAAGTGTCGAGTAGTTTCACACCAGACGACATTTTACGCCTTCTGCACTGTCAGAGGTCAACGCCCGCGTGTAATTTGTAGGTGCGTTTAGAAAATAGAATAGCTAATTTGGCTTACGTGGTAACTCGCACACATGAAAACTGGCACGTGTGCCAGTTAACACTAACAATGGATCTATGTGGTCGACTTGCCCGAAAGGTTACTCGTGCGGGTTGACTACTTTAATTATAATTTTTCACAGTAAATTATATTGACGATTCGAATCATAGTAGAAAAGGCGATTCATTCGATTTACTGAATGTGACCCATAACTTAAAACATTAACTGTTGGCATGGTTATGCTACCGCGCACAACGCGACTACTATCTCGAGCTTCGACGTCATTCACTGCGTCTATTGGTCAAAGTTTTATTTATCGCGTCACACGCGACAGCGCAGCCCGTGCTCATCCCGTCTGTTATATTTAGATATAAATCAATCCAGTCACTAGGACATTAGCTTGATGTTACTAATAGATATTAACAATTGTAGAGAAACATTCAATATGTTATATTTGTTCATAGAATACTTGTCAATATACTTAAAAGTTTTATCGTAAGCGTAGGTAATGTATAGAATGACGTAGACTTAATTTGAATTATTTATTTATTTCAACATGTACTAAACTGCTGTAGGTATATCGTCGACTATTGCATTTACTAGAAAAATATTCTCTTTAAACTTATTTAATATTGTTGTGAAAATGTCCAAATGACCAATATTTTATTCAAATATTTTTATTTAAATTCGTTTATTTTTAAGCTTTAAGTGTCATCTGTATTATTTAAATTTGTTATAATTTTGTTAATAGTTTTAATAAATTATTTATTTATTGTATTTTGTTTTATTTTGTTAAGCTATTTAATTTATAAAAATAATTTGGTTCTATGCTTCAAAGCTAACGGGATATAATTAAATATGTACTATGAGGTTTTTATAGTTTTGGAGTGTCAGTTGGAAAAAAACAAAATAAAACAAAATTGATGTTTATTGATTTACAAACCATAAAAGAGTCAACATATTTTCCAAAATTTAGCTTTTTACATTATTTAATTTTATAAAATTAAATGACAACATGACAGAGAATTACAACGTAAAGAGAAAATGGCCCCGATTCTAGCAGACACCTAATTTTATTTTAAGTTATACCTGTCATTTTCTTATTCGCCGAAAAGGAAAGGGACGGATGATTGACAACTGTTAATTTTAGAATGAAAGAATAACCCGGGCGAATAAAATAGGCATCTCACTCATATGCAATCCGTTTGACATGAGCTGTCAAGTTAATTCTGTCAGGTTATTGACCGCTATAAAATTGTGGAAGGGTGTTTTAAATTTCCGCCTAAAATTGACGTGTGTTCCATAAATTTGATGCCTGTCGATTACCAGAAATCAGAATTATTTATTCAACGTAATTATCATGGATTAAACTTGTTCAAGGTCAATAACCCGTCGGACGCGTCCGTGTCGAACGGAAGGGACCCGTCCTTTTCGTTGGATAAGAAAATTACATTTAGGTATAACTTAAAATAAACTTACTCCCTCAACGCGAACACTCGCTTCGCAATGTAATGTTAGAGATCCGAGCATTACATTGGTGAGGGAGGAGAACCGCTAATAAGCAGCTATGCAGTTTTCTAACGTAATGCTCAAAATCGAATCACAATTATTACATTACAGAGAAATGCTCCCTTGTGAAGGAGTACCCTAGATGGTGTGTACCGGAATCAGCACCAATATTATTCTAACCGCTGATAATCTTCTTGACAGACACAAACAAGACTCGCACTCCTAATGCTTAACCGGGTGGGCAGTTAATGCGGAACTTTTAAGACTCACTCGATGAACAATATGGCGATAGGTCACAAAACCATCGCCCATACATCATATCCAGGAGGATAAATCCGCAATTGCTAGCCCTCATGAATGAATCATCCTATTATAAAATAACTGGGGAGTAAAAAGGGGCGCATAGAAGCAATTCATCGAAAAATAAATATTGCTATTTAACATTTGCGCTTTTAATAGAAGTGCACAATGCCAAGAAATATCATCATCAAATTAACAGCCACGCTTTTGTCGGTGTAGCACCCTTCTTGACTATCAAAAGCCAATTCTTTGCTTTTCTTTGTAAGGCACAACGTTTGCCTTCTATTTTATTTGTTCCACGTAAGCTCTTCTTGGTTTTCTCCTCCCTCTCATTCCTTCTGATTTCGTCGTGTCTTATTAAGTAAAATAGCAATATTGAGTAAAGAAATGTCAAATAGCAATATTGCTTTTTAGATGAATTGCTGATGTGGCGTTTTTGACCCCCCTGTATTCATATATGACTGTCACTATTTCTTATAAACATTTTCTTACAAAAACAGAAAAGATTTAAAGTCCGGCGCAACCAAATTCTCAAGAGCATAGAACTTCAAAAAATACCATAGTCATTCCCAGGGATTCTCTTCAACAACCTCATCGACGTCATTTTTGAACTTTTCCATCTTCTTCAGGGTCTTTTTGTTCATTCTTGGTTCAATCGGACCTTCGACAATCTCTCCTTTGTCAAAATCTTCAGCTATCATAATTGGAGTCTCAGTTTGCTGCAAATTCTCCTGGTGAAGATTTTTCGGTGCTTTTACTTTTGGGACGAACCTCATTGGATAGTAGACATATTTAACACCATTTATAATCCTGTATTTGGGAAATTTTGGGGGAAAATTTTGTCGCCTATTGACTCCAAGCATTCGATTGATCCAATACATATATGCACTCTGCAGCACGTCTACTATTCCTCTTTTTTTCCTTGATTTTGTCTCGTTTAGCTTTATGACTTCATCATTGAGGCTTTTAAGAGTAGAATAAGGATTGTTATTGATGTGTTTGTTCTTGTATTTTACTGGGGGCGCGTAAGACACGATAGGAAGGTGTCCTATTGGTTGTTTGTCGATTTTGTCTCTGTCTTCGGCTATGGATCTGCTTTGCCATTGGCCGTTAGCATCGTATCCTCCGCCGCCACCGCCGCCGCCTCCATAGTCTTGTCCACCTGAATTTAAAATGCGTTCTTATTTCGTTATGTAGTTAATGGAGTTAAAGATTATATTGGGAAAATACCTGCTGGCATCCAAGCCCCGCCCCCTCCGCCGCCTGCTGCCGCCCAACCCTGCAGATAAAATGGTGAATAATGTCATTATTAAGTATTACTCCCGGTTCAAACCCCGGTCCCAGACTTGCACCAATTACGCAATAAATCATCATAACGCCTGTATATTTCTGAATGCAATCATATTTTCAACAACAATTGCCTTAAAATTTTACACAGGCGTTTTGGTTTAAAGTGAAACTTTTGCATGAACTTACCCCATCGCCGCCACCGCCTCCGCCACCACCTTTCTTTTCCAGTATCTTCATTAGTAACATCATCTATAACAAATATAAGAATTGGATTAATTATAAGGCCAAGAGATTAATATTTATGTAAGTATAAGGAAAGGATTAGCATGCGTGACTTACCTTAGACACCATAAATGACATCATACTAAACATCATTCCTTTGAAGGACATCATTCCCATCATCCCCATCATCGCTGGAACCATCTGAAAAATATATATTATATACAGGTGTTAGTGACATCATTCAGACCATGATTCTGAGTTAATTCCACTTGATATTAACTCAGGATAATGAGCTGAATCATGTATCTTAGTATTCCTTACGATGTAACTAACACCCCGTGCAAGTACATACAGCTACCTATACAAGTAGGTATGGGTGTCCACCGGGATTATGTTTTATTGTGTACAAATAAATAAGTTAAATTACCATCATAAGCTTCATCTTCATGCACATCATCGCCATCATCATCATCTTCTTCTTGCCGCCGTCATCACCACCGCCGTGCCCGCCCCCGCCTCCTCCCCCGCCGCCGCCTTTCCTCTTTCTACCCACGAATTCTTCCACTGAGGAAATGAAAAGGTGGATTATTGTAAAAATATAATTATATCATCTATTTATTCATTTAACACTTTATTTTTCACAGGCTAACACAGAAAAACAATATGGCAACAGGAAAAGAGGTAAAAGTTATAGAATTTTCCACTAAGTAGGTAACTACAGTTTAGGAAATAAAAATAAAGCGATTTAGTCAAGATGGCGTCGGAGTTCGTCATGTTACTACGCGTCCGGTTTTTAGTAGTCATAGATGCCCTCTTGGGGTTTAACGACGTCATATTAATAATGTCTGTAACAATATTTTGTAACAATAAATGTATAAATAAATCGCTGAGATCTGAGTTTCGAGGAGTTTTCATCATCGGGGTCTGCACGGCAACCACGCCGCGTGCGGCCCAAATTATATTAAGGGTTTGGACCAATAGACACAGCGAATGCTATCTACGTAGATAAACGTCGTACAGCTATTGGTCGAGAACCTCGATACATTTCGCGCCGCTCATGCCGCGACGGTAAATAATGGCTGACTCGTGCTACTTTTGTTCGACATTGAAATAGAAGCCTTTGAAATATGGTGTTGGAGGAGGATCGAAAGAATAATTTGTACTGAAAGGGTTACTAATGAGGAAGTGCTAGTAAGGGTAAGGGAAACGAGGCATTTATTGAGGACAGAAGAGGTAAGATGATTGGACACTTAATAAGTCACGAGGAATCTATTAAAACATACAAGAAAAGAGAGGAAGGGGAAGACCAAGCAGAGCTTACATGGAACGGATTAAAATGTAGGCGATCGTTGTGTCTTATAAGGAAGTGAAAGAATTGACCATTATTAATGGCAAGAATGGAGAATGCTACACCGACAAGAGCGTGGCTCTTAAATTAGGATGATGATGATTCAAATAGTAACATACGTACTTATTATAGTCAAACAATTTGTTTTGGCTGACAAATAAGCATTGGCACCATAGAGCGGATATTTAGTAAATCCCGGACCTCCGCGGTAGTTAAATCTCAATCTAGTAGGACATTAACATAATTATAACATATTTTTTCACCTGTATGAGTAGTAGAGACATCTTTCCCAAGTGCACTGAATTTCAGAATGTGGCTGTTGAAGAACTTGTTTACAGCTTTGTCTATGAGAGAAGAGAGTTCTTCTGAGTTCTTCAAGTTCGTTGAATTATCCTCGTAGCTCTGTTCTGTTTCCGTATCATTCACTTTTACTGCAAGAGAGAAATTAAATTATTTTGTTTTTAAAGCAACTTTACTTTTTGCGTTCTTCAATTCTATCTTCCTGTCCTTATCCCACATTAGGTGTGGGCGGCACAACATGTATTCCTCTTTCATTCCTACTGAACAAAGATATTTTTCAACTTGTACAAGTCTTGCACAATAAAGAATTATTATTATTATACCTACTCTACACTACACATTATAGGCACTAAGGTTAATAGAGTTAAAGTACTTACCGAATTTTACATATTCTCCAATAACGGATACCTCACTAAGTTTATTCAATTCATTTAGATACAAAAGTGTTTTCTTTTGCAAACACGAATACGATAAATACAAAAAACATTCCGTATATACGCCGTTGAATACACTCGACGCGGATTCAGCATTCTCGTATTGAATACTAAAATCACTGTTTGGATCACGCGAGAATATCGTTATATTATCTTTTTGAATAACGAGAGATTGTGATGTATTTATCGTTATAAGAATTAGGAGTATCCAAGACATTTTTCTCAGAAGTTATGTTTTCGAATGAAATCTGTTTGAGTGGGTAACAAATATTTATTATCTCTTTTTTAGCGCAGGAGGTTAAATGTCACGCTGTTTGAGCTGAATGTGAAAACAAATCAATTATAATTTGTGGTTTAAGGGTGGGATTATGGGCTTATGACGACTTGAGGATAGACGTTTGTCTCTTATTAACCCTGTGGCATTGAAAGAAAGCACAAATCCAAACGTAAAACGGATGTAAATATTGTTACGTAGAGTTCGAAATTTATTAGAGTTACTTATACAAAAATGTATATTATAATATATTAGTCTTTA
The DNA here is from genome assembly GCF_024362695.1 of Pectinophora gossypiella. Lineage (NCBI taxonomy): Eukaryota > Metazoa > Arthropoda > Insecta > Lepidoptera > Gelechiidae > Pectinophora > Pectinophora gossypiella. The sequence goes on along the minus strand of NC_065425.1, from coordinate 2,843,060 downwards.
TGTTCCATTCTGTTAGAAAAGCGTTTTATAATTATTTTACTTTGTCATGTTTTATTACTTTATTTTAATTTGTCCATTTAATTTGTACTTTATTCTAATTTGTGTTATTATGTTTAATTCAATTATGTCTTTATGTTCCATTCTGTTAGTAAACCGTTTTATTATTAATTTAAATTGTTATGTTTTATTACTTTATTTTAATATTTTTAATCTTATATGTCTTAGATATTATTTATAAAACACATTAGAGTCAAATAGAGTGATACCGATTGAATTGGAACACCACTAATTTGACATTCATTCATTTTGCTCATGGTTGCTTTTTTACACAAATTTCATGTTTTGACGTTAAATAAAACGTAACTGATTTGACTACTTGAAAACTAGCCTATTCTTTCTAACAAAACCTATTATTTATTAATATTATGTTGTTATATTTCGTCTAATCCATCTAAGTAATTTTGCCAAATTACCTAAGTTGTGTCCGTTTCATAAAAATGAGCACCATGTCACATTTCTGTCCATCATAGCTATCATTAGGAGCGGCTGCGGGTAGACATCTTATTGACTTATCGCTCTGCCCATTCTGCTAAGAATAACGTACATGAATCCTATCTATCAGTTCCTAATGTTCTTAAGTCCATCAAGTTGTAAACTGTAAATAAAGCCTTTTATAAAGAGAAGTACTTATAATCACTTTTCTAGGAAATGCGGATGTGCGGTTGAGATAATTTTAAATACATAAACACAACATAATTAGTATGTTATAATAATATGTCTTACTTCTGGGGGTAAATAGAACAAACTCCCGGGCATAAGATAGGTATAAGTAAGTAAAATATTTTTAAAATACATTCACGTTTGACCACAATCTCTCCTATTGCAAATGATCGCAAAACAAGGCGGTGACAGTGATAAAAACACAGGGTGTTAGTAACATCGTAACGAAAACTTTGGAGTATAATTCAGACATTGACTCTGAGTTCAAATCAAGGGGGTGAGGATATTTCTTTGTTTTTTAACTTTATTTTCAGTACCATATTGTGTTTTAAGCTGCATAGAATCCAATTTTAAAATAAAAAAGATAAATTATTAAAAACCATCAATGTAAATCGAACAAGGCGAAAAGTCGCTAGACTACGTATACATAGTCTCTCTCACTGTTCGCGTTGTTCGATATTTTTGTTTTTTTTTTAAATTATTTTAAATTCTTTTTACTTTTGCGACAGAAAATTACATACATACATACATAAACTCACGCCTATTTCCCACCGGGGTAAGCAGAGACTATAGAATTCCACTTCATTAATTCAGAATTATGAGCTGAATCATCCCCCTCAGTATTCATTACGATGTTACTTACACCCCGTACGAGTACAGTCATGAGCAATATCATGTCAGCACTTTAGAACCCTGTCGCACTAACATATTTGACATTTAGTGAGACTTAGAGTTCAATTTGTCAAAAAAGTAATGTGACATGGTACCAAAGTGTATTATGTATATTAATGCTTGTGACCGTACGTACAGGTAGTCGTACGGGTACGTATGGGTGTTAGTTAGTCAGTCGACCGGTCGCTGTTGGTTTCTAACAGCTTCAAGATGGGACAATTACCTATCTAACATAATATATTGGCCCCGATTCCTGCAGACACCTCCTAATTTTATTTTAAGTTATACTCGTAATTTTCTTATCCGCTGAAAAGGAAAGGGACGGGTGATTGTCAACAAGTAAATTTTAAAATGAATGAATAACCCGTGCGAATAAAATAGGCGTCACCCTGGTATGCAATCCGTTTGATATGCTGTCTACTTAATTCTGTCGGGATATTGACCGATGAAAAATTTTTAGACGGTTGTTTTAGATTTCTGATTAAAGTTGACGTGTGTTCCATAAATTTTATGCCTGTCGATTACCCGTTCCTTTCTTTTTCAACGGATGATAAAATGACAGGTATAACTTAAAATAGAATTAGATGCGTCGGCAGGTAATAAGCAAAAACTATTTGCTTGTACTTGTAAAACTAGGCATCTTGTGATTTCAAGATCACAAAGGGTTACATATTGTATTAGTTCCTTTCCGATATTGACCGAACAGGGAATCGAACGTAGATTTGGTACCACATTCAGAAGTCATCTTCTTCTTCTATCGTGTGGGTTGTGAGGTGGATTACCAACCCCATTAACCCTAGTGTCAGGGTTACTATTGAGCCGCTAAAGGCCCCTGACATGCCTCATGTAACGACAACTAACTTGCATCAGTAAGTAGTAACCGGGGCAATCAGGTGATCAACCTGTAATGTTCTAGCCAAACTAGGGATCACAAGGTGATTTTCGTGATATGTCCCCACCGGGATTTGAACCCAGGACCTCTGGATCGTGAGCCGAACGCTCAAACCACTGGACCACGGAGGCCTTTCAGAAGTCGTCAAAAGGGATCAATGAAAAATACATCATTTCACATAATCATTTTGTTGAAATAATTCAATTTATATAATATGCAGTAATACAATAAATAATTATTATACAATAGTATTTGGTTTATGTTATTAAGAAGAACTAAGATGAAATGGTAATAAATTAAATAGAGTTATATCACAGTTATACATACCGCTTAAAGTACAGATAATATTACAAAATAGATGATAAAATAATAGTTATATATACAGAACAACCGATAGACAAGTGACAATTAAAATAAATAAAAATGAAAGTGTACAAAATATTAAATACACAATGAGAAATAATGAGTAACAAAAAAATAATATACATTGTCATAAATTGTATTATAATTATAATAATGGCAGATGAAGATGAATTCTAATAATTAATAATAATTATTATTATTTATCTAATAATTATTTATTAAAAAGAAATAAATAAATAAACAAGAAGCAAAGAAAAGTAAACGGTGGGAAGTAAAATAAAAAGGTAAGCTTAGTGAATAAAAAGGCGAAACAAAAGCGAAGTAAATAAAATAAATAACATCTATAACACACCCAGAAAAGACTGCAATGAACAATCAAATTAATAACAACGACAAGAAATAAATTAGTTGACAATAAATAACTTATATCTACAACTTAACACATTATTAACAACTTTGAGAGCTATTCACTTCACACTTTGCAAGTAACTGGGTACAATAACTCGCATTCAAGTTACTATACATCTTTTTGTTGGTCAGATAAGCAGTTAAGCATTCTTAACAAATCACTACTTGCGCTCAAGTACACTCAAATGCCAATTATAATTGACTTTATGACCCTTTAATTAACATAATTAGTAGGCGTAAACTCAATACAAGAATGCATTTGTAAACGGAACACTGTAACTTTACCAACAACTTTTGCTAGCACTTATCACTTTGACCTGACAACGCAGTTGTTGCCGACATCAAAGTCGTGATATATTTTTACTGTAATAATTATTTGCTCTGGCAATATTACGGGACTTACGTCATGGGCTTTGCCGACTAGGCATGTTCTTCTTGTGTCTTTAAACTTATGAAAATGATTCCTGGTTATTTTAATACAGTCCACTTCTTACCAACTCGAAGGAGTTTTATTTAAGGTACACCGGAATTTGGTTTGAACAGCATTAATTACTTAACCAGAAAAGCGCGTGCCCTGGTCATCTCTCTTACTAGGTTTCACGCAATGTTACCAACATAACCGTCTCTTAACTCGGTTATTGTTTTTTTAGTACAATAAAGTATATTTGCATTTTATTGTACTTAATTCCAGTTACATGCTTCGTGTGAAAATTACATATTAGTACTGGTCGTGTCATAGGGCATGTAGCTATTGTAGGCTGTGTCGTAGGCTCTTCTGTATCCACCATGATGGCCGTGTTCATGTTCGTGGTGTTCTTCGTGGCTATGGGAGTGATGATGGGAGACTTCTGGTTTGGTGATGATCTCGTAGGTCGTTGACTTGTGTCCGCCGTGGCCCTTGAGGCCGACCAGCGCGGAGAGAAGAAGCGACATTAGTGCTGTCATTAGAGCCTTTCCGGCGAGGAGTGCTAGTGCCCCCAGCGCGGCAGCAGCTAGGGTACCTGATGATGATAAAGAATGATTATTGATTGAGGAATAAAATATGGTTAGAAAGTTCTAACAAAAAAAAAATGGTTAATGTGATTGGAGAAACAGGCTGAACTAGGCTAATGGCTGATATAATATTTAAAAGCCTGTCGGATAAGGGCCACTATGCAGTTGTCACTTGGAGTCTTGCTGCGCAACCAGCAATCAACCAGCTATCATCATTATCTATCAGCCGTACGACGGCCTCCCCCAAGGATCTCCACGACGATCGGTCCTCAATATTGGCATACATTATTACAAAGAGAAAATTTAAAATCGAAAAAAAAAAATCTGTCTCGGACGGGTGACTGAGTTGAACCCGCAGCTATTGTCAAGCCGGGACGAGCGTGTTAATCATTACACAACCGGGTCCTCCTCCTTTCAATGCGAATTTCTTGCGATCTATGTATTATTAAGCCGACGCCGCCGGCGCCATCTATCAAGAATATTGAGTACTAATATTTCTTTTGCATACATTTTGTTGGTCACGTGATCGAGGTTGCACATTTTTTTTGACGTGACTTATTGTAGATTTAGATTTGCCGCGAAGCAAACTTTCTTAGTAGCTAGAAGGAAAGAGAGGAAGGGGAAGACCAAGAAGAGCTTACATGGAACAGATTAAAGAAAAGGTTAACGTCGTGTCTTATAGGGAAGTCAAGGAATTGGCCTTTGATAGACTGGAATGGAAAATGCTACACCGACAAGAGCGTGGCTCTTAAATTGATGATGATGATGAGATTTGCCGCAGGTAGCATTAACTACTTGGCCGGACAAATGGGGAGCGCCAAATGGTGTCTTAGTGAGAAAAGGCTCTAAGTGTACGATAGTAGAAGTTGTCAAATTCATATTTGCTTGGAGTAAGTTATCAAGACACAACATGGAGTTGCGAAAATAAGATGTGTGTGTAGCCAAACTAAAACATGTGTGACACAAAAATAAATGGTTTCTTTTTTGTTGGGGTTCCGAACCTTAAAAGGTAAAACGGAACCCTTATAGGATCACTTTCTTGTCCGTCCGTCTGTCCGTCTATCTGTGAAGACCTTTTTTTTATATGTGTGAAGATGCACCCTAGAACGAATAGTCACATAATTACTTTTATTATTGTCTATCCCAATTTGTTACTTTATTTTGTTGAATTCATTATTCGTTTTTAAAATTGTAGGTACAGAATGTCTATGTATTATTTTTTCCGTACAATTTGTATTTTTTTATTTTTTTTATTTTTTTTCTTATAAAAACAATGTTACAAACACTGGAATACAGACATCGGTAAACCTGCAAAACTTGGTCTCGATGCCTGCAACACTTTGTAACTGTGTCATCTAATTAAGGTTTTCATACAAATAAGTAACAATAATAACTGCGTGAACAAACTTCATAATAGTATGCTGTTAAAGAACTTTTACGTATATTTATAAAAAATCTAAAGCGCTCGAAGATGATCGCAATTATCCGATTCTGTATAAATCGTATTGAATCAACTGTAGTACCTATGTTTATAAAAAATAATTAATATTAGGTGAGTATATTATTATAGCATAACACAAGTATGTAGATATGCACGATATGCACGAGTATACAGAATCAAATAACGAAATAGATGCATAACAATAATTATAATGCAAATTGGATGCATAATTACCTTAAAATGTAAAAAAAAGCGCTTATAGATTGCGCAATCCAATAGTGTTTAGCGTCTTAATTTTTTACCCAATATTATATCCCAAATAAAGTCGTGAGGTCATTCTGGAATTGTTTGTTTCTTTTTTTAAATTGTTCCAAATTGAAATTGAAATAATTACCTTTCATCATAAGAGCAGCTGCAAGCAACGCGCCACCCCCTTTGCCGCCGCCGCCTCCCCCGAGACCGCCCCCTTTGCCACGGCCAACTGACTCATCCTCCGCCATATCCATAGCCTTCTTCGTAGTCTGAGGATCCAGCAACCTGTACCTCAACGAGTGACCATCCAAGTAATCCTGGAGACGATGCAAAATGAACCTGTTCAGTTTCTCTTCAGGTTTTCCTGGGAATTTCCTTGTCAATTCAGCTGCTAATTCTTCAGCGCTTGGAGTTTTGGTGTTGTTCTCTTTAACGATGCTAAGTCCTGGCAAGAGAAGAGGCAACTCATCGCGAGAGTTTAAGTCTTCTAGAAACGACAGTACGTGGATCTTCATGCATTTAGGGCTGAGGCTACCGCTGCATTCCTTGTGCAGAGCGGCTCTTCCAGTCCGTTCGCCTTTATGAGTTTCGTTCTTTACATCTTCGTTTATCGCGTTCGGTTGTGAACCTTCTATAGCTCCGTTTGACGTCACAAAACACAACACTAAAGCGGCGAGGAACACCACATTTTTGTCCAACATTTTGTCACTGCACGATGTTTTTCAAGATACAGTTCCTAACAGGCCGCTAGCTTCATATCGTAAGTAGTTCAAAGCGGACTGATACTCTCAAACCGATCACAATTTATTTTATACCGTTCTGTGAACTGCAAAAAGTAAACTAGAAGTAAGTAGAAAAGTTAAAAAAACAAAACATCGATTGCTGTGGAGCTGTTATTGTTCGCGGCGAAACCAAGACACTTTCGATTGTAAATAAAGCAAATAAGCCGATGGAAAAGTTAGTCTAATCTTGGATGGTGTTAAATTATCAAGATTGCTTTTGGAGAGTGATTTCTGTTGGTACTGAAAAAAAAGTTGCGTTTTTTTTTTCGATGTTGGACTATCTTTTTGGACGATGGGCTGATAACCTGTCACCATGCAGTTCATCATGATATCCACTGAACAAAATGTCAGGGTGTATTCGAGATGTGTTATTGGCGACACTAACTTCACTTCTTCTTCTATCGTGTGGGTTGAGGTGGAGTACCATAACCTCATCACCCCTGGTGTCAGGAATACTATTGAGTTGCCAAAGGCCCCTGACATGGCTCCTGGTAACGATTACTTACTTACATCAGTAACTTCACTAATTAACTATATATAAAGTTTGTCCCGGTCAATTTATCGTTTATAATTAATTATGTCATATTGTCGATTGGTACTAATATGTGAACCCAAATAAGTCATGTCTAGGCTTAGTAAACTAAATCCATCTGTTTTGGGGTAATAAAATACCAGACAGTATTTTGAATTTGTCAGAAAATTAATTTAAAGCTCATGTGAAGCTTACTTTAAGTATGTAAAAAAGCTTTTTAAGAATAATGATTACCTAAATGATAAAAATGCCTGGTATTAAATGTGTTTCTTTAGTGATTAAATATAACTTAAAAGATGTGTTGCTGTTGCAGTTTCTTGTCATTTCTTCTCCTCAGCCATAACACCTTGCAAAATGACGTGGATTCATAAATGTTAAATTGACCTTCAACAACAATCTATGATAATGACGTTGAATAAACGATTTTGATTCTGTCAAAATACGAACAAAATCACGTTAAATTACTTTTCTACAAGATTTATTGAAATGATCGATAATATAAGCCATTTTATTATGATCAAAAATCAATCTTGTTTTTGAATTTCGAATTTATTGATGACCTCATAAACCAGTACTTCATATTTACCTCAAAGATCAATTTTCGTTTTGGCGTTTCGTAAATCAATTGACGTATACGAGTTATGATTCAACGTGTTTGTTTTCCGGCTTTTTGGCGGGAACGGGACAATTTCTTTCTTCATTGAATAATCTAAATAATCAATTCGAAGTGGTGTTTTGTGGTTAATGAGGTTTTAAAACATAGGTTCAACATCACCATAGTGCGAGTAACGGAAACGCGACAACACTAAATTGAGAATATCCAAAAGATGACATGACCTAAGTTCGAATAACTTCCGTGTTTGTTAGATTCAGGTAGCTGGCGTCTTGTTTGCTCAGAGTGAGAACACATCCACTAAATAAACTTAACAAACGTAACATTTTGTGTTGTCGCGCTTCCGTTACGCATTAACGTGTTTGTTTTCCATTAAAACAATTGTCTCGGCCATTATAGACGTCGATACGGCTCACCTATCACGTTGGTCTAACAGAAAGGTCAGTTGGTAAGGCGGTGGTACTTACTTCATCTTGCGATGGATGTACCTCTGACTATCCCAATCACAGTACCACAGACGACGTAAACGACCTCTGTGGTCCAGTGGTTGAGCGTTGGACTCACGATCCGGAGGTTCTTGGTTCGATTCCCGGTGGGGACATATCACAAAAATTACTTTGTGGTCCCTTGTTCGGTTAGGACATTGCAGGCTGGTCACCTGATTGTCTGAAAGTAAGATGATCCGTGCTTCGGAAGGCACGTTAAGCCGTTGGTCCCGGTTATTACATACTGATAGAAATAGTCATTATATGAGCCATGTCATGCCTTTGGCGGCTCAATAGTAACCCTGACACCAGCGTTCATGAGGTTGGTACTCCATCTCACAACCCACACGATAGAAGAAGAAGTCTCACAGAGGCACTCAATATGTAGATTACTTTTTTATACGAGTGACATTATCTTAATACAAACTATCACTTAGAAATGAAATAGATATTACATGTATAACGATAACGTAAAAGAAAAAGAAATATAAGTAGGTACTTTCTCTTTCAATATCTTTCTAAATCAAAAATAAAAGACAATAATGACCATTAGATATTATGTATTACAAACACTTTCATAAGTGATTGGAATATAATGGTGCTAATTCCTGTAGAAACCATCTAATTTTATTTTAAGTTATACCTGTCATTTTCTTATCCGCCGAAAGGGAAAGGGACGGGAAATCGACAAGCATAACATTTATGGAACACGCGTAAAAGAAGCCCTCCCAAAATTTTATATTGGCCAATAACCTGACGGAATTTAGTTGACAGCACACGTTAAAAGGGTTACATAAGCGAGATGCCTTTTATATTCGCCAGGGTTCTTGTTAATGGTCGATCATCCGTCCCTTTCCTTTTCGGCGGATAAGAAAATGACGGGTATAACTTAAAATTAAATTAGGAGGTGCCGACAGGAATCGGGGCCATTATGTATTTATCGGGCTCTGAACCACTGAATTCGACTTTATGATAGAGAATTCATGTTAAGATGACAACCCATGAAGTCATCAAATGATAATAATTGATATAATTTGGTTTCGGAATTTACTTTTTCGAATTCATATTTGGATCATAAATAAATACTTAAATAATTCGTAATAAATTTTCTTGATCAGCCTTTGTGGTCTAGTGGTTAGAGCGTTAGGCTGTCGATCTGGAGGTCCGGGTTCAATTCCCGATGGGGAAATCGAAATCACTATGTGAGACTGCTTTGTTTGGTAAGGAGATTCTTGGCTTGAATTACCAGATTGCCCGAAAAAGTAAGATAATTCCGTGCTTCGGAAGGCACGTTAAGCCTAACACTTCTTAACTTAAGAATCTTAAGAGGCCGAACCATGATAAAAAATAATAATAAGAATTGTTTTTTACCTCATTTAAGATTTAATTACACCACGACCCATTAAAAATTGTTAACTATGTATAAAATGCTTCAAAAATGACTTTTATGGGTTTGAAGCCATGTTTGGATTTTAGAACACATAATTATGATCAGCTGCTTATCTTTTCGGGCATGTCGTAAAATCCGACAGAGGGATTGTGTCCTTTAACATGATGGACAAAAAATATTATAGGCGATAGTCCTTGTCACCATCATACGATGGTTTGATTACTTACGGCTCTGCCCACTCCATTAGGGATTACGGGCGTGAGTTTCTGTATCTATGTCGACGAAAATATTTCCATTATACCTAATGAGGGACTTTCCAGGTTACGTTCCCCAAAAAATATACAGGGTGTTAGTGACATCGTAACGAATACTCAGGGGGATGATTCACGCCATGATTCTGAGTAAATATCAAGTGGAATTTTTCGTCGCAAAATTCATGATTTTTTTTAGTTTTTTTTTTAATTATTTTCAATTCTATACTTTTGCGATGAAAAATTCCACTTGATATTAACTTAGAATAATCAGCTGAATCGTCCCCCTCAGTATTCGTTACGATGTCACTTACACCCCACACAAGTACATACGGTAGCCATACAAGTAGGTATGGGTGTTAGTGACACCGTAACGAATACTGACGGGGATGGTTCAGACCATGATTCTGAGTTGATATCAAGTGGAATTTTCAGTCTGAATATTCCTAAAAATTTTTGTTTTTTTTAAATTATTTTCTTTTCCATACTTTTGCGATGGAAAATTCCACTTGATATCATCTCAGAATCATGGCCTCGATCACCCGTCAAAGTTTTCGTTACGATGTCACTAACACCCTGTATAGATGGCGCTGTACAAATTTGTCTTCATTTAACCTTCTAATTTCATGGATAAAAGACGTAACTTTTATCTTTTTGTTTTTGGGTAGAAATGATGGCACGACACATCTTCCACCAATTATAATTCTGATCAAAAAAGAGAGAGGCAATATAGGTAAACATAATTATCTTACCTTAATATCAAGCAACAATTATTTTTACACGTGACTCTGCCATTAAGTACATTGTTGTCGCTTTAAGCGATAAGCCCACCATTTTCCATGTACCGAGTTTTTTGTAATTATTTCTTTTTATTTTGGTGCAATAAGGTATATTTGTATTTGAATAATGATGTACTCGAGTAATGAGAAAATAGGTATTATCAGGTCTATACAACGCCATCTGTATTGTTTTTGGGAACGTAGCCTGGAAAGACCCTTATAGATTTGCAACTGTGCTGTAGGTATAGTTAAAATACACAACCATGTTTCCAATAATTTATTTTTCATTTTGTGCAGTAGGAACAGTTATTATGTCAGGCAGACAAAAAACAGACAAACCAAAAAACAAGGAAAAAACAATATGTAAAATATGATACAATATTACATAGATGTACACATATTTTTATATACATGTATAAAATAACACACAATAAAAACCTATAAATTATTAAAATAAAATAAAATGATAATTATAAGCTCGTTCATAAATTAATAATAACATAATACAATAAATGCATAAGTAAAATAAATATTATAAACGCTACTGAACAAATTAAGAAAATAAATATAAAAAATGTGTTAAATATACTAAGGTATTACATAAAATAAAGTTTCAAAGAATTATACATAGTATACATCATAATAAAATTACAATAAAGTATAAATAATTTGATAAATGCAAATAATTTTAAAATAGTATAAATACATCATTATGACTTTGTATCGATAATTACATAAATACGCCATAATATATTACTATACTATATTGTTATGCTTACTTATACTTAGCAAAAATACAAAATATAAATAGGTAATTAATAAATATTTTAAAAAAAGTCTATTTTAATAAGGTTTTGTACATACATAAAAAATAGTACTTAAAATAAATAACAGACTAGAAGACATAAAAACAAAATAGCATAAATAATTACAGACAGAAAATGAAAACGTGACTTAAAATTACAAATAAATAGTCATAATAAATAATTTTAGAGTATTTTTCGGTACTTGATGATTTCAGAATAAATTATAATTTATTAAACTGAACGTATTCAACACTTTGGTAACAAATACTTTGACGAATACGACAATCACAATACGTTTTTTACTAATACATTTTTAAATACCATTTTATTGCCCAGGATTGGGACAAAATAAAAAAAATATCACCAGGGCTTGTCACAAAATTACCAAGAGCTTGTTTTACCATTTGCTGTTGACTGTCTGATATCCTATCCAAAACTTATCTGACAGTTTACAAGCAAATGCTGGAACAAGCTTTAATAATTACGTCATATGGACAGTAATTATGGGCGACTCCAGCTGTTGTTTGAATAAACTATTAATTAATATTAAGTAGATGAAATATTTATCAATTCTTACTAGATTCTCTTCTTGAATCCTATGCGAATAATTGATTGATATTTTGATTTGTACATTGCATGACCTAACAAAATATTAAAGAGATCTCGTTAGAGATAAACCAACCTATGCTTTCATATTGTTTTCCGTGTTACGTGTACAATGAATAATAATAATCATAAATAAATAAGTTACACAGAGTAACCACAGAGTAATCAACGTCTTCTTACGTTTAAGTTTCTCCCGTACCCAGAATGCCCATATGCGCCCACATCCTCGTGGGCAGTGGAGTGACTATGGGAGTGGCTATATATAGGTTTCGAGACAATCTCGTAAGTAGTGGATTTTTGGCCTGATGACAGCGATTTGATGCCGATGATGGCTGAGAGGAGGAGGGACATCATTGCTGTCATTAGAGCCTTACCAGCCAACATTGCTAGGCCGCCGAGACCGATTGACATTAGGGTACCTGTGAAAACAGAGAAAGGTAGGATTAGTGGTTTGTTACTTAAAGAAATCATCATCATCATCATAAACAGCCCCACTGCTGGGCATAGGCCTACCCTCAATCAACCGGAGGGGGTATAGAGCATACTCCACCACGCTGCTCCACTGCGGGTTGGTGAAAGTGTTTAAAGAAATAAATAAAATAAATAGACTATAGGCTATCACCATAAATTAACGGTCTATAGACCGTTAATGAAAATTGCACTTAAGATTAATGACTAACTCATGGTTGTAACTCCTAGGGACGTAATTTAAGTATTCAATTCATTTCATCATTTAAGTCACGTTGGTCTAACAGAAAGCTCGGTGACGCGTGGGTACTTAGTTCATCTTCTGATGGACGGTCACGAGCATTAATATGTATACACTTTAGTACCATGTCACATTAACTTTTTTGACAAATTGAACTGTAAGTCTCACTAAATGTCAAATATGTTAGTGCGACAGAGTCCTAAAGTGGGTACATTATATTGCTTATGACTGGACGTACTTCTGACTACCTCGTTATAGTCGTGAGCTTAAGTTATGTTTTAATTTAAGAGCTACGCTCTTGTCGGTGTAGCATTCTCCATTCTTATATCAAATGCCAATTCTTTGACTTCTTTATAAGACACAAAATTCGTTTTCTGTTAAAGTTGTTCCATGTAAGCTCTTCTTGGTCTTCATCTCTTTTCTTCTATCTTCCCTTCTATGACATTTTTAATTTTATCGTGTCTTATTAAGTGTCCAATCATATTCCTCCTCTTCTGTCCTCGATAACTTTCATTATTTGTTTTTTTTTTCTTTACTCTTTCTATTTCCTCATAAGTATTTAGTTTAGTAAATACTAAATAATGCTTATAACTAAACTAGCAAGATATTCCATTCGGAATTCTATTGGAAAAATGTGTCACCTTTTAAATTATTAATGCCTATCCGATGATGTATGTGAGATTATTGAGCATTTTTAATTGAGCTTTAACTATAGCTATTGTCATATTTCCTCACCTTATAGTGGTCAATATTTTAAAATTAAATGTATAAAATTGCGATTCGTAGAAAATATCAAACCGAAAATCAAGGAAATAAAAAAAATGCGTGGTTATTCTTTATACCGCACCACCTAATTATGTCCGCGACAACTTTGTACGACAGACGTGTGTAGTTAAAATCTCTATAATTTCTACGCTCTGGTTATCGCTTGTGTTTTATTACTAACTTTTCTTTCCAATCTTGATTTTAAGGGTCCAACGAATCCGTATTATTATTTATTAGTCTCGCCAGTGCGTCAGTAACAGACAGACATTACTCACGCCTGTAATCCTACCGGGGTGGACAACCACAAGCTCATTTGAAACTTTAACCACATGCTATCGCTGTTCGGAAAATTCGTAACTTACGTAGAGTCGTGGGTTCAAATCCCGGCTCTAAACCACTGAATTCGACTTTTTTTTTACTTTTTATGAGTTTGCTCTTAGCCCCAGACTTGCCCGAAGGGATTGACGAGGCCTAAGATGGAGCGAGCTCGCCCAGAAGGTGCATGTTCACTCTGGACTTGTAAACACCCGGGTTATATGCATTCGGAAATACAGAAGACGGCAGAGAGTTCCACTCCTTATGAGTTTGATTTCCTGTTTGGACCATAGATAATAGATGCCTATCACGTGGTTTCCAAGATTTATACCCAGGTTAATGGCAAGAGATTCGCTCCCTATTAGGCGAGGAGTGGGTTCTTCTTGTTCTATCGTGTGGGTTGTGAGGTGGATTACCAACTTCATCAACCCTGGTGTCAGGGTTACTATTGAGCCGCCAAAGACCCCTGATATGGCTCACGTAACGACTACGTACTTACATCAGTAAGTAGTAACCGGGACCAACGGCTTAACGTGCCCGAAGCACGGATCATCTTACTTTTGGACAATCAGATGATCAGCCTGTAATGTCCTAGCGAAACTAGGGATCACAAAGTGATTTGTGTGTGTCTGGGCCCACAGAATACCAGCGTGTCGTGGCTCACGCCGCGGCTTATGCTGAGCGAGGTCCATTTATTGAGGACGTCCACCACCGCCACATGACTGTTACGACCAATATTTTGTATTTTATTATTATTTTTCTGTTTCTTTTACGTTTTTGTTAATAATTGTGATTTGTGTAATATTTTTTTTCTCCTACTGTGTTTGTATTCTTACTGTGGTGTCCTCTAATAATAAATACTTTATTTCTTTCTTTCTTTCTTTCTTTCTTTCTTTCTTTCTTTCTTTCTTTCTTTCTTTCTTTCTTTCTTTCTTTCTTTCTTTCTTTCTTTCTTTCTTTCTTTCTGATTTGTCCCCACCGGGATTCGAACCCGGGACCTCCGGATCGTGAGAACAACGCTCAACCACTGGACCACGGAGGCCGTTGTTGGGTGTGATGAACTAATGGTGAACAGGAATCACATACCTCCGAAAACATTATTAAAATTTCTTGAGTAAGTATGTGAATTTCCTCAAGATATTTACCTTCGCCGCTGAGCACGTGATAAACATGAATTCGATAACAATTTTGGAAATTATTGTTTTAGACCCGTGCTGGAATCGAACCTGCGACCTCTCAATGAGAGTCCAGCGTTCTTCCAACCAGGCTACCTCTGATTAACTTAGTTGGGAATGAAGTCGCGAACCTAAGTTATGTAATGCAACTTCAATTGTTTCTCAATTTGACACAAAATGTGTTGTCAATCATGTCTTCTTTACTATTATGTACGCAAATATTTCACGCCCGTAGTCCTTCATGGGGTGTTTATACCGCAATAGACCACAAGTTATCGAAGACAACTTGCAGCCATCGTTAATACGAATTCCTTAGACCGATATGATGAATCAAATAGAGACAGGTAATCATCCCATCGCCCATAAAATAGTCGGTAATCAACTTCACAACCAATACAAAATGAAGGAGTTACAAAAAAAACATAATTACAGTAGCTGTGAAGGCCGACCATTATAGACGGCGATACGGCTCACCATCTATCACGTTGGTCTAACAGAAATCTCGGTGAGGTGTGGTTGCTTAGTTGAACTTGCGTTGGATGTACATCTGACTACCCCAATTGGGATATACTCGTGAATTTATACGTCATGTTGCGTTATGTGAAACCTGAATGATAATTTGAATTATCCTTTCGACTTTTAAAAAGCCTTCAATTTGGAGTAGGTAGTAAACATAATTATGCACCCATTTTCTAGCTTGACGCATTTCTATTTAGTGGTAGACCTATGTAGTTTGGTTATAAAAAAATTAGGATACTTTAAAGAGGTAACGAGTAACTAGTTATGTTAATTTAAACTAACAAAGCTTCACGCCTGTATCCTCGAAGAGATAGGCAGAGGTATATACTAGTACGGTCACGAGCATTAATATGTATACACTTTGGTACCATGTCACATTAACTTTTTTGACAAATTGAACTGGAAGCCTCACTAAATGTCAAATATGTTAGTGCGACAGAGTCCTAAAGTGGGTACATTATATTGCTCATGACTGTACACTCGCTCCTCGCCAGCTTTGCTTCAGTCCCACATAAATTGGGGGAGCCTATTGCCATTAACCGGGCACAAATCCTTATCCATGATCCAAACATGAGGTACTCAAACCCGGCGAGCATATATTAAGATTTCATTACGAGTGAAAGAAGCCATAGCGATTTGTAAGTGGGAAGATTTCGTGATGTATCGTTATATGCAAGTAATTCGTTCCCTTATTAACGTACCTTTCATCATCAACGCCATAGCCATAAGTCCTCCCATGCCTCCTTTCTTCCCTCCCCCGAGGACGCCTCCCTTGCCTCTCGCTTCACCAATCAAGGCCCTGGCTTCCTCCGTAGCACTATCATCCAACAGCCTCAACTTCACTGAATGAGTATCTAAGTAACTTCCCAATCTGAACAGTAGGTATTTGTCGAGACGTTCATCGGGTTTGGACGGCAAAGCTCTCGCCAATTCAGCTGCAAACTCTTCGGCTTTGCTACCATTCTCCTTGCTAGGGTCTTTCACTAAACTCAATCCTGGCAGGAGGTTCACTTCTTCTTTAGTGTTTAATTTTTCAAGCAAGGATAATGCTTCTATTTTCAAACACGTCGGACTGAAGATGCCACTGGCGCAATCCTTTCCCATCGCTCTGGCAGCGGTTTCAACTGTTGGTTTTGGCACTTCCTCATTCCGAATTTCAGGATTAGGTAACCCGTTTGACCCTACCACCACAGCTAATATGACAAAAAACCGATACATATTCGTATGTACGTACAAAAACCACGCGTGTAGTCCGTTTCAAATGCGGTTGAACTATGATAAGACAATTCTTTCGTTCAGCTTTTTATATGTCTCACATAGTTGGATTATTAGTACAGAGCATTTTTGCATCCATTATATTTTCATAGAAGACTGATTGCAAAAAGACAAACGTGTCTGATTCGAAAGTGTACTTAGTAGTATGTTAAGAAGGTGCAATTTTCTCTGCATGCGTTCTCAGTGTGAGGTTTTGGTTCATTATCGTAGCCAGTCATCGAAGAAGAGTCAAATGATACAGATGTCTTTATGATCCATATAATAATGTTTTTTCTTTATCACTTTTCATTGTGGAAGCGATTACCTAACTACCGGTTAGTAATCTTTGTTGTAGAACATTACTATAGTGAAGAAAGCCTGCTTCAGCATTGCATTCACAATATTAAACCTGCTTTTTTTTTGACGTGACTTATTATAGATTTGCCCAAGATGGCATTAACTACTTGGCCGGACAAATGGGGAGCGCTGAAGGCCCTCACCCGGTACAACGTTTAAGACAACAGGCCTGAGGGTGCACAGTTGGGCGTGAACCTCGGCTCAGGGCGTCGTCAGAGAGGAAGAATATTTGAAAGTATTAATCGACCCTAGTGGGTCGATAGCGATAAGCGCTGAATGAGGGAAATCGTCGACCACGCCGGCGGGGTTTCTGAAGTGTTTGGTGTCGCGAGCTGATTGGCCGCCTCTATGGCTAGAGTAATCGGGTCGTCAGGATCGTATATCACGTCCTTATCAAACCTGCATGATCCTAACTACAATACAGATTTCAGTGTTTTTCACACACCAACATACTTATATAATAATATAAATATACAATGTGTTAATGACATCGTAACGAATACTGAGGGCGATGATTCAGACCATGATTCTGAGTTAATATGAAGTGGAATTTTCCGTCACAAAATTCATGTTTTTTTAATTAAATCAAAGTTCTCATTTCGATGTCACAAACACTCTGTATACACACAAATACAAAGCATTCTTTTGGGCAGCACCCCCTATCACCCCCTATTCGGAGTTAAACCAGCTATGTTTGAATTAACCGAGCATAACACACTCCACCACTTCCTCCCTAACTTAACTTTCCTACATTGCCTAGCTTGGAAATCGAACCCAGGACCTCCGACTTGGTGATCAAGATGTCTAGCTACCACAGACATCGTCCTATATTAAAGTGTAAAACAAAAAAAAAGCAATTAAAAGATTTAAACTGTGATCTAGTTTTTGCTATTTCTGACCGCACGCGGGTCGGGTTAAGAAAAAAAGCCAGCGGTCAATGATCAAAAGACACAAATTACTTTGACCGTGGCCGTGGCATATATAGGGTGTCGCCTAATGACTTACATACTTTACATGGATGCATATCTCAAGTCTTTACGGAGTTTTCAAAGTAGTTCCTTTTTGAGGGTCGCGTGCATCAAAATCTTTTTAGGGTTTCGAACCTCAAAAGGGAAAACGGAACTCTTATAGGATGACTTTGCTTTCCATCTGTCGCTCAGTTTTTTTTGTCTGTCAAGACCTTTTACTCGGAAACGCGACGAGGTATCAAGTTGTAATAAACGTAATTATACTACTTAAATCTGAAGCTTGAAGCTGTAGAAAATCAAGCTTCCAAATCAACGGAAACCAAAACTACGGTCATTTTTTTTTTTTTGACGTGACTTATTGTAGATTTGCCGCAGATGGCATTAACTACTTGGCCGGAGTGATTTTAATCTAACACGATCATGGTACTATGCAGGATATCTTTCGGCATATACCCTTCTGTTACGTGATATGCAAAAGGGTACGGTCACGAGCATTACCTAATATGTAAACACTTTGGTACCATGTCACATTAACTTTTTGACAAATTGAACTGTAAGTCTCATTAAATGTCAAATATGTTAGTGCGACAGAGTCCTAAAGTGGGTACATTATATTGCTCATGACTGTACTACCCCTTCTTCTTCTTCTATCGTGTGGGTTGTGAGGTGGAACCAACCTCATCTACCCTGGTGTCAGGGTTATTATTGAGCCGCCAAAGGCCCCTGACGTGATTCAAGTAACGATCACGTACTTACATAAGTAAGCAGTAACCGGGACCGACGGCTTAACGTGCCTTCCGAAGCACGGATCATCTTACTTCTGGAAAATCAGGTGATCAGCCTGCAATGTCCTAACCAAACTAGGGATCAGAAAGTGTTTTTTCCCCACCGGGTTTCGAACTCGGGACCTCCGGGTCGTAAGCAGAAGGCTCAACCACTGGACCACGGAAGCCGTTATACCCCTCAAAAGACGGAAGAAGGGTATAGCAAGCTGACTACTATATTGCTGATTGGGCTGGTTAGACTTACATTTATCGCAAAATGAACTGTAGGGTTAATATGCGCAACGTGATAAAATTTTGTCACGGTCATTTTATCGATTCTGACGATATAATTATGTCGTTTTGTCGATTGCTAATATGTGAACCCAAATACGTCATGTCGTTCTGTTAAAATACTAACAAAATCACGTGGCACGCATGTTAGGGAAAAAGACAAACTTATCGATTTCGATAAAATTTATTGAATTGATCGATAATTTTACGGGTTACGCTTAATCGAGCGTTTTGTTAGACCTACATAATAGGTGGTGAGCCGTATCGCCGTCTATAATAGTCTAGTTAACTGTGTTAGTGAAAATTGGAATGATAACTCATTGTGTCAAGTGAAACAAACGCTCAACATTTTAAAATTAACAGTTGTCAATCATCCGTCCCTTTCCTTTTCGACGGATAAGAAAAAGACAGGTATAACTTAAAATAAAATTAGGAGGTGTATGCAAGAATCGGCGCGGTTATTTGCTTTTAAAAAGTTTTACAATTGCCACCAGGAAAATTAACAATCGAGAATCTCTTGCTTTTTTACAAAGAACACAGACTAAAAATATACTGAACGTAACAAGTATATGATTGGCCACCTGATACGACACGATTCATTTATAACAAACATCATAGAAGGAAAAATTGAAGGGAAGAGAGGAAGGGGTAGACCTAGGAGAACATTTATGAAACAAATAAAAGAGAAGGTCCAGGTTGTGTCGTATCATGTGAAGGATTTAGCGGGAAGAAGAGAGGAAAGGCGATTACTCCACCGACAAGAGCGCAGCTCTTAAATAAAGAGAGAACAAGTTTATATTATGCATGTATCAATTTGTTAATGAGCTTCTTTGGTACTTGGTAGAGAATGTGAGTGCAAAAATAATAAATAATTAGAATTTTGTTCACTTACCCTTCAGCATAGCGGCCATAGCGACGAGGGTACCCATGGAATTTTTCTTCCTTCTCGCTCTACCTTCTTCCACTAAACTTCTCGTTTCCTCCATGGAAGCTTCATCCATTAACTTTAGCCTCACCGAATGACTATCTAAGAACGTTTCCAAACTATACAAGAAAATTCTATCCAGCCTTTCTTGTGATTCTGATGGCAAAGACTTGGCTAATTCAGTTAACATTGAATCATTCGTAACTGTGTCTTGAACTAATGTTATGCCAGGAAATAGAGGTATGACTTTATTTTTACGAAGACTTTCAATCACTTTTATAGCACCGATTTTGAAACAAGTTGGGTTGAATAGTCCCTTAGCGCAGTCACTTTTGATGACTGAAGAAGTTATTGGTTTGATTGAGCTTTCCTGATTTGGATATTGTGGATATGCGTTGGCTATAGCTAGGGTTGTCAAAAGTATCATTATTTGTGAAAACATTTTGTGCAAAATTTTTAACTTGATTAAAATTTTTCGTTCACTATTTAATTGAATACGTCTGGTGTGACCAGTTGGTAAAAACAATGTGTAAATTAAGTATTCTATTACCTTTATATATTGTCTTCTGTGGTCACACTATGAGCTATAAAAACTAATATTTTGACTTTTTTTCGTCGGATGTTTACAAACTCGTTTTGCTGTCCATTAAATTTCTGTTTTATGGTGTCTGTCTTTATGTCTAAAGCAGTAAGAGTGATATCTTCTTAAAGTTACAAGTGATTCAACTCAAGTGAGTGAAAACGTTTTGTTGAAATTTTGTAAGATCGTTAGGAATCGGACACGCGTGATCAAAATGTGCCGTTTAGGGCTACTTTTTATAAACTGCATTTTAATGTGATGGACAGTGGTACGTATTAGGTTTTTAACTACAAAATTGCCGATTTGTACAATCACACATACATACATTCAAAAGACCACGCTTCTTTTGGGTAAGGCAGAGACCACGGAGTTTTACAAAACAGTATTTGACTGGATCAAAGATGAATTATAAAATGCTTATCTAGAAATAGAAGCCAGCCTAAAATGACCATAAATCAATCTCATTTTTCTTTTTGACTTATTTTCGAAATTTAATTATAAATTAAGTACCAGTAAGTACGACTTTTGACCTTTTTTTACTGATGACGTCACAGGACAGTATATGCATAGAAATTCCATAGAAGATTTTCGCTTTGACGTTTCGAAAAAAGTATCTCATTCGACTAAATTATCAAATAGCCTATTAGAATTTTTTATTTTTTTTATTTTGTTAATCAAAGTACGAGTATTAACTATTATTGTGGATGCACTTATGTCATTTATTGCAAGTTAATTGGGTGCCCTTATACTCGTCGATTAGCAGAACTCGATGAACTCTTTAATTGTAATTGGCAGCCCTTAGGCGTCACAGCCACAGTGAGGAGCTCGGTGGCGCAGCGGTTAACGCGCTCGGTCTGCGATTGTTGAAGTTAAGCAACTTTCGCAAAGGCCGGTCATAGGATGGGTGACCACAAAAAAAAAGTTTTCATCTCGAACTCTTCCGTGCTTCGGAAGGCACGTTAAGCCGTTGGTCCCGGTTGCATTAGCAGTCGTTAATAACCACCAATCCGCACTGGGCCCGCGTGGTGGTTTAAGGCCCGATCTCCCTAACCATCCATAGGGAAGGCCCGTGCCCCAGCAGTGGGGACATTAATGGGCTGGTGATGGTGATGGTGAGGCGTCACACACACAGATGCGCGTGTACGATGATGTCAATGTGTAGTGTCTGAGTAAAACGAGGTTCTTTGTATGAAGTGTCCGGGTGTGCTATCCGGCAATTAACTGTCAGATGATTCAGCATACGACGTGATTTGTGTGGTAAATAAATAAATAAATATTAACTGATTATTATAAAAGCATCTTTCGTAAGTAGTATTGTAATTGGCAGCCCTCAGACGTCACAGTTGCACGTGTTGATACTGTCAATGTGTAGTGTATGTGTACAACGAGGTTGTTTGTATGAAGTGTCCGGGGTGTGCTGTGAGCAAACTCGTAGGTAAATATCCTATCGGCAATTATGATGAGGAGATAGTCACGTGTCATGGATGTGGAGTGACAAATTGGAGCCACGGAAAGTAGCAAGTCGTGTGTGTCTAATGATAACCACCACAGGCCGCGAAGCGTGAACCTTTTTGGTAAATGAAATAGGTAGTGAGTTCGCGGTAGTGACAGTGTATTCGGTGCTTTAAATTCCGACTGGTTGACCCCCCCGATTTGGTCTATTCCTGGGTGATGGTTGACCCCCGATTTGGTCTATTCCTGGGTGATGGTGACCCCCGATTTAGTTTATTCCTGGGTGATGGTTGACCCCCGATTTGGTCTTTTCCTGGGAGATATCATCCAGGTGACCATAGTGGAATAGACCTCCGGTTAATTTTCAAAACTTTTTTTGCTTCTTCTCCGCATCACCCAAATCCCTTGCTAGTTGCGATTTCCGAATGTATCTCGCTTAGGGACGGTACAGACAAGCATAGGCGCCCGAAGTACGGAAAATACGATTCTGATGACCCGATTACACTAGCCATAGAGGCGACGAATCAGCTCGCGACAAGAAACACTTCATGAGCCCAATACTGACCCCGCCGACGATTTCGCTTGAGCTTATCGCTATCGACCCATACTAAAATACAAATACAAAATAATCTCAGACAACGCCCAATGCTGAGGTTCGCGCCCAACTGAGACCCCTCAGTACCCCTTCGGTACCCTGAGTACCCTCAGGGCTGTTGTCTTAAATTTTTGTACCGGGTGAGAGCCCTCAGCTCTCCCTATTTGTCCAGCCAAGTGGTTAATGCCGTATAATTATGAAGCAAAGCTTACGTATAATTCCATCTTCAGAGTATCAAATCTGCTTACCTTACCAAGACTCCCATCCAAAAGAAATTCGTATGACATGTGCAATAACTAACAGTTTGAAATAAACCACTGTCACTTTCCATGTAATTATTTCTGGGAACAATGCCTTATTATCTAATTTCATATATTTGATACAGTTGGTAAATAGTAATTAGAGGAAGCACTTTCTTTTATGTTCAAACTGGATTGGTTCCAGATAAGGAACCAACTTGTCTCCTGGTTGTGAGACCGATGACTAACCCCATCAACCCTGGTGTCAGAAGTGATTTTTGTAA
Organism: Pectinophora gossypiella; assembly: GCF_024362695.1. Classification (NCBI taxonomy): domain Eukaryota; kingdom Metazoa; phylum Arthropoda; class Insecta; order Lepidoptera; family Gelechiidae; genus Pectinophora; species Pectinophora gossypiella. Next base: position 2,819,883 of record NC_065425.1, on the reverse strand, counting down.
TTTGTCCCCACCGGGATTCGAACACGGGACCTCCGGATCGTGAGCACAACGCTCAACTAATGGACCACGGAGGCCGTTGAGATATGAGGATGAGGAGTATCCTTGTGCTGACGTATCTGTTGTTGCGAACTGACCGGCTGCCTCTATGGCTAACATGAAGTTGAAGTCACGACTGGAAAATGACAAATATGACGGAAACTTTGATTTCGTTACGTCTTTTTTTCCTACTTGTGGTTGCTCAGGCGTTAAACGTCAAAACCAGAAGCCATTCAGGCCAAACCCTTCCAAACGACCGACAAATTGAGGTACTTATAACGATCTAGAAAAGTGAGTTTAATGTGTTTTTGTTTTATTGATATGTACTGTGGTAACAGATGTTTCTTAAAATTGTACTTACTTATCAAACGCAAATGCATACCTACATACTCATAGTGTAAGCGAACTAATAATCTAATTACCTACCGCTTGTTTCTTAAGTAAGAGACATTGCAACTGTCGTTATTAAGAAATAAATATCTTTAAACTGAAACTGATCTGGTTTTAACAACACAAAAAAAATCTCTTTATTTTGAAGAAGGGTCATCATTTATAGCCAAAAGCAAAGATAAAAGTTGCATAATACGTCTATTGTACATGAAATTTGAAGGTTAAGCGAAGGTTAAGTGAAGAAGGCATTTTGTACAGCGCCTTCTATTTTTTTTTGAGGAACGTCGCCTGGAAAGTCTTTTTTTAAGTGTTTCTCTTTCTCTTTTCTCTCTTTCTTCCCTATATTATATTTTTTTTTTATTTGTTCATATTTTGTAGTACGGTCACAAGCATTAATATATATACACTTTGGTACCATGTCACATTAACTCTTTTAACAAATTGAACTGTAAGTCTCACTAAATGTCAAATATGTTAGTGCGACAGAGTCCTAAAGTGGGTACATTATATTGCTCATGACTGTACAGTGCAACTTGGCTAAGGACCCAGAAGCCGTATGGTTGATACTCAGTCATTGGCCCCGATTCCTGCAGACACCTTATTTGAAATTTTAATTTATACCCGTCATTTTCTTATCTACCAAAAAGAAAAGGGACGGGAGATTGACAACTGTTAATAGAATAATAAAAATTGAGGAGCTCGGTAGCGCAGCGGTAAACGCGCTCGGTCTGCGATTGTTGAAGTTATGCAACTTTCGCAAAGGCCGGTCATAGGATGGGTGACCACAAAAAAAAAGAAGTTTTCATCTCGAGCTCCTCCGTGCTTCGGAAGGCACGTTAAGCCGTTGGTCCCGGCTGTATTAGCAGTCATTAATAACCATCAATCCGCACTGGGCCCGCGTGATGGCTTAAGGCCCGATCTCCCTATCCATCCATAGGGAAGGCCCGTGCCCCAGCAGTGGGGACGTTAATGGGCTGGTGATGATGATGATGATAAATAAAGTGGTGACGTGTGGGTAGATCCAGTACCAGATACTGTGGCTGTCTGTTTTAAAATAATGTTTATATGCGAGAGGATTAAACCGATCATCAGATTGTATCAACAAAGAGCACCAGCAAAAAGAAAAAAAGAATAAGCTCTCTCTAGCGGCACGGAACGAATGTGACTTCTTGTTTTATTTGTCTTGTTCTCTTGAAGCTAGTGGAGTTGCCTCAAGAACTCGGTAGATGGCGCTAATCGAAGATTGTAGTTTTCGAGATACGTCAACAGATGGCGCTAGGAGTATAGGTTTCATTACAAAAAGAGTAAAAGTTTTTCTTGAGTTCGTATAGAGTTGAATAGTTTTTTGGTTTTGTTATGATGATGTGATTAAACAGCCTTCGTGGTCCAGTGGTTAGAGCGTTAGGCCCACTCTGTGGGGGTCCGGGTTCGATTCTCGATGGGGACATTGTTGAAATCACTTTGTGAGGCTGTCCTTTGTTTGGTAAGGCCTTTGCAGGCTGAATAACCTGATCGTCTGAAAAAGTAAGATAATTCCGTGCTTCGGAGGGCACGGTGAGCCGTTGGTACCGGCTCTTAGCCGTAAGAAGACTATAAGATTAAAGTTGTTTTTTAGACGAACCCGGGTCCATTTGATAGATCCATGGTCTTTAGAACATAAATTCAGGCTATTGAATTATTAGCCATAACAGTCGAAAATAAGGCCTGCATACACAAAAAAGACATAGCAGGGTAAAAAATAAGGTTTATATTTGACTAAATTACGAATTTCTTACTAGTAACTAATAAAGCTATTGAATATTAGCCCGTAGTGGTCAATGATAAGGTATATATTTGAATGAAGGTTGTATTTCTTGTGGCAGGTATAAGAAAAATGAAAGTCGTAGAAAGTGGACACCTGTTTGTTTTGTACTTATGTAATGTATCCGGTTAGTACATTCATCATACTGTAGGTATAAAGTATACAAGTTCTATTTATTATATTAAAAAAGTATTTTGAAAAAAGAACTTTCAAGAGATACTATTTATGAATAAAAAAATAATCAAACCAAAAAAATTAAAAATTCAAATAAACAAAATAATAAATAATATTTTTTTATTTATCTAATTATAAATTTGAAGAGTTTTTATATTGTATTTATGAATTTATTTTTAAAATAAATTTGAATTTGAACATGGAAATTACTATTCGTTTGTATCCGGGAATGCGATACCTTGGCTCGGCGCATTTCCGAATACGAACATTAAGAAAATAAAAGCAATGTCTTTATATTGTAACACCTTTGCCTAAGATGATCATTGTCATCATATCTGTAGTTGCTGATGTGAATGTGTCCAGTTCGAATATTGTCGATGTTACGTGATAATTTGTTCTACTACGAAAGTTGACACCAAATGTTCATACAAAAGACTTCAACGGGTTCTTAGTTCACAAAATAATTTCAATTAAATTAGTGAATTAAATTTGTTTATGATTTTATTTTGAGTGCGTATTTATTTTATAATATCAGCTTGAATTTTTGGTTTAAATTGATTAAGCACATATTTTATTAGAAATTTACTAAATCTGGTTTGGAAGTTACAATTTAGTAAATATAATAATTTTAGTGTATCTTACTTCCAATAAAAATAAATTATGTAGGATTTGTCTTCTGTTTGTTTGGGCGAGTGTCAAATAAAATTAAATATTCTTTAACGCCTACAAAACATTTTAAACGTACACGTCCTTCGAGCCGAATCATGAACAGGGAAACATTCTAGTTTTGTAGTGAAAATAAATAAAATACAGATATAAATTGCAGCTTCGTTCGCAATTTTATTCGTAAGGGAAGAATGAAAAAGAGAAAAGTGCAGTCACTGAGCCCAGCGAATTATTTGTAAACAGTGCTGAAACTATGAACCATTAGTTGTCATAATTACAAAATGTATCTTTATGTAGGTCTTTTTGGTCTATTACAGAAACGACATGTAACCAGGAGGTCTTAAGTGTAACCAGTTAGTTAATTTATTACTTTACAAGAAACTGATTGAATTTTTGCACCTTATCAGCTGGATTATTATAACTCACAGATTATACATTTTATTGCTATGCAGCGTATAGCTATATTTCAAGCAACAATGCTATAAGTTCTATTTTCTTTTTTTTTGACGTGACTTATTGTAGGTTTGCCGCAAATGGTATTAACTAATTGGCTGGAATTTTTTGTTCAAGCATAGAGACATAATTGATTTTGTTTTTAATTGTCGATGTCATAAATCATACATGAACTGCTACTTTAGGATAATTTGGGGCAAACGTAATTCTGCCTTTCCAGTGACGTATTTTAACGACCTCCGTGGTCTAGTGGTTGAGCGTTGGGCTCACGATCCGGAGGTCCTGGGTTCGATTCCCGGTGGGGACATATCACACAAATTACTTTGTGGTCCCTAGTTTGGTTAGGACAAGTAAGATGATCCGTGTTTCAGAAGGCACGTTAAGCCGTTGGTCCCGGTTACTACTTACTGATGTAAGTAGTCGTTAAATGAGCCATCTCAGGGGCCTTGGCGGCTCAATAGTAACCCTGACACCAGGGTTGATGAGGTTGGTACTCCACCTCACAACCCACACGAAAGAAGAAGTGACGTATTTATATCAATACAAAAACTGACTGTATGTTATCTTTAACATCCCTGCCTATCCCATTAAGAACTGCGGGCGTGACTGTATCTACCTCTACGTCCGTTTGAAGAGAGCGGCCGACATACTTTGAGTTCAACACCCGCTTTCTCGAGTGATATAACCCGTCCCCTGATGTCATTCGCTGAAGGCTTTCAAGCTTACATACCTTGCATAAACAGCCTCAATATAGTGCTGGGGGGAGGATATTCCCCTTATCATTGTAAAGGGGACATTTATATTTTTTATGTACCTTATAATATTTAGCATTTTGCGAGAAGACTGATTTACTGTTTTTTTCTTCTATTAGTTTTTTTTGTGTTAGTTTACTTTTCTAATTTTATTTTTGTTATTGTTCGTGTACTATTTTCATATAATTTATAGTATTGTTTTTTTTTCTTATTGTTTTTTATTTGTATATTAGTTTATACGTATATTATTTTTTCTCCCCATAGAGCGCATTAGGTTACCTAGTGATGCTGTATGTACGTTTGTAAATAAATAAATGTATAATAGTAAAATCCTTCAAATTTAAATTCAAATATATTTTATTGCACCAAAATAAAGGAAAATAGTTACAAAAGAGTCTTAACTACATGGTAAATGACGGTCTCATCTCTTAAAGTGGTTGCTTCCAGACAACCATAAGGCGAGGAAATACGTAAAAATATCCTTCTGAATGTCGCGAGAAAACGCTGGACGCGGGCAGCAGAGGATCGGTCACTGTGGTGAGCCTTGGGCGTGGCCTATGTCCAGGAGTGGTGGATTTCAGGCTGATGATGACGATCATAATAAAATGATATTTGTTTTATTTATTTACGCTATTTTTTTCCTATATTTATTTATTTATATCAGATTTCATAGACCCATACAGATATATATCACAATCTAAAATACATTATGTCAATAAAAAAATATATTAGGTACAATTAAACTTTCAATTAAATTAACAACAAAAATAATAAAATTGTAACAATTAAATTGTTGTATAATTGTTGTTACAATTAAATTGTTTTGATTTGATTTGATTTGATTCGACACTTATCCCAGGTTGTTATCCCAGTCTCCTAGAAGTATGTATGTGGAATATATGTCTAAAACTAAAATCAAGCGTAATTTATTAACAAAAACATAAATACATACACGGATATGGCGGCGGCCGCTTTCCAGCAACTTTCGACTTTCCGTTCGCCTCGACTTTCACCTTCGCCGGAGAAAAAAAAAACACATCCGCCATGCGAATTGCGAAACGGTACCAAACGGACCGTAATAGGATGTAATGGTACCTCAATACTATACTATACTATACTATGTAGGTACGTTCATTCATCATCATCATCAGCCCATTAATGTCCCCACTGCTGGGGCACGGGCCTTCCCTATGGATGGATAGGGAGATCGGGCCTTAAACCATCACGCGGGCCCAGTGCGGATTGATGGTTATTAACGACTGCTAATGCAGCCGGGACCAACGGCTTAACGTGCCTTCCGAAGCATGGAGGAGCTCGAGATGAAAACTTTTTGTTTGTGGTCACACGTTCATTCATACTGTTATATAAAACAGAACTCTGATCTATCATATTAAATTTTTGTGAAGGGCAGAATGGCTGGTTACTCTATTTTGTCAGCGTATTTTTTTACCTTTAGTGGGTTTGCTGTTGGCCCCAGTCTTCCCCGAAGGCATTGACGAGGCTTTAGATGGAGCTCGCTCGCCCAGAAGGTGCCTGTTCACTCTGGCCTTGAAAGTACCCGGTTTATATGCATTCGGAAATACAGAAGACGGCAAAGAATTCTACTCCCTAGCAGTGCGCATAATGAATGACGATGCGAAGCGCTTTGTTCGAATAGTTGGGATATCCGCCAATATTTTAAATGATTTTAACCTACCTATTAAATAAATACGCGTATTTTAAATGATTTTTGTTTTTTTACCACATTCCCGTGCTAAGGGAAACTCACAAAGAGAAAATTTAGTCCCGTTCGAGTCAGAATGTTTTATTATTTATTTGTACACAAGAAAACAGACAAAGGAACATACAAAGAAAACAGATAGTACAGGTAAGCTTATTTCTAAACAAAGAGATTATTATTATATTTTATTAATTATAGATATTCTTTTGGATGCTATTTTTTTTTCTATTTTTTTGAAATATTCCCTTTAGGCGTAGTTTAAGTTGAAATGGTGCTCAATGTTGCCCACTTAATGCCGCCTGGTGCCTATCACCAGACAATTCAAACTCATAAAGTGGAATTCAGTGGTAAAAACCGGGATTCAAACCGGTGATGTTACGATGGAAGTCACACGTTCTTAATTATAAAAGTAATCAAAAGACAATTTCGTGTACTAGGTTCAAGATAAATTATGAAATTCTGATTACTAAATAAAGACGTTACAGATTTAAAACTAACGAAAAAAAAATCTTTTTTTTCTTTAACTTATTTATGACTTAAAACTTGACTCTTTTTAATGGAACAACGTGGTGGAGTATGCTCCATACCCCCTCCGTTTGATTCAATTTCAATTTCAAAATATCTTTATTGTCATAATTAATAACATAGTACAATAGCAGTGTAAATAAAACTCATCATCATCAATTTCAGAGCCACGCTCTTGTCGGTGTAGCATTTTGCATTCCAGTCTATCAAAGGCCAATTCCTTGACTTCCCTATAAGACACGACGTTAACCTTTTCTTTAATCTGTTCCATGTAAGCTCTTCTTGGTCATCCCCTTCCTCTCTTTCCTTCTAGCTTTCCTTCTATGATGTTTTTAATGAATTCGTCGTGTCTTATTAGGTGTCCAATCATCTTGCCTCTTCTGTCCTCAATAATTTTCAGTAATTGTCTTTTTTCCCAAACTAAAAAATTGTATATACTGTAATAGACGAAAGCTAGTTTTTACTTTATTTTTTAGTCATGAATTAGTAATTACCTCTAAGTAAAACTAAAAAAAAAACTACACAAATCCGCCACCTGTTTGCCTTATTAAATTCTTAACAATATCTTCGTTAAGTATCGTGATTTTATGATTAAGTATAAATAAAATATAATGTTGAAAATCAAGAGTATTTTTAATACGTGGATAATGGGGTTCATTGTATATGTACTTAAGTTGAAAACATCCTACATCTATTGTTAACATATCATGTATAATTGTCTATTATCTCAAGAAAATAACTACATAAATACATAATAAATAAGAGCAGCTTAGTGACTATTGAATGGATGTAATATTCGCTCCTAAGTCGCGTCATTTTTCTCAAAATATGTACCAAGATGTCTTCACCTGTTCGAAGTGGTTGCATTGAGGCCATAGCCGAGAGAAAGCCGGCGAAAGGTGCTCGAAACCCGAATTCCATCGGCGGTGAAAGACATTATTTCGAACCTGTTACCAGTTTTTGAGTTTTCGAAATGATGAAGTATGTCGTAATGTGATTTAATGTTTATAGTCTTTGGTTTGTTGGTTATAGGTTATAGGGATTTATTTATTGGTAATTTTTTTTATCTTATGCAGGGATGTGAGACATTGAAACTTTGATTTTTGATCTTCTTCTATCGTGTGGGAAATATTATAAAAATTACTTTGTGGTCCCTAGTTTGCTTAGGACATTACTGGCTGATCACCAGATTGTCCGAAAGTAAGATGATCCGTGCTTCGGGAGGCACGTTAAGCCGTTGATCCCGGTTACTACTTACTGATGTAAGTAAGTAGTCGTTGCATGAGCCAAGTCAGGGGCCTTTGACGGCTCAATCAAAACCCTAACACCAGGGTTGATGAGGCTGGTATTCCACCTCACAACTCACACGATAAGAAGACTTGAAAATAAATAATTTGAGCTTGAATATTATGATATTAAAATCCTATCAAACATGGTATTATACTTATTAGATTTATTTTATGTCCATTCTCTATGTAAATCATAATTGATATGTAAAAGCATTAATACATAATTGATATCACTTGGTTTCCAGGATTTGTGCCCGGTTAATGGTAATAGGCTCCCCCTTATTACATAGGACTTAAATATACCTGGCTAGATGTGGATTTGAATACATATACCCCTGCTCAATCCTTCGAGGATACAGGTGTGATGTAACTATAAATCTGTCACTGTTTTCATAAAAAAAGGCCCAAGAGTTTAAAAGAATAAACTGAAAATTGTATTTTATTGAATTTTCGTCAGCTTATAAACTGAATTGTAGAGAAGAATATGAGAATAGAAAAAAGAACGCCAAAACACGAATTTACTATGGAATTTTGTATGAAAAAGCAACCGTCACAACGTCATAGAAAAACATGACAGATTGTCGCATTTATTATTAAATTTTTCTTTATTAAAATTCATAAATAAGTTAAATAGAAAAAGGAAAACGTTTTTGTCACCTTTAGATCTGTCTTTTTATAGTAATCAGAATATCATAATTTGTTTTTGACCTAGGAAACTACACACTTACACTCTTATCTCACTAAAACATAAACATTTGTTGGGTGCCTCATTTGGTTGCGTAACCAATTTGTTGCGGGCAACCGAATCCTTAGTAATTTCCCGCTGTTGGTTGTAACCATATATGTGTCCTAATGAGATATGGTCCGTAGTGTAAAGCGTTACATAAGATTATTCGATTTCTATTCTATATTCTTCATGATATTAAGGCAGTTTAAAACTTTAAGCTGTATTTTTGTTCATAATTTAAACCGATATTCATATTTAACAGGGATTAAGTGGGACAGGGGAAAATACATAAAATGACACATAAATTAACGCTTAACTTCAGAAACTTACACGAAAACGCATTCGAGACAATCCTTATTCATCATTACAGTCAAACGTTTCAAGTATGAGAAAACGGATGTGGTGTTAAAACGACAAAAATGTAAGAAGTGAAAGTGCACTCACACAGACGCAGACTGTCGATGTAGTGATAGAGAAAGCTGGTCTTCTTCGCGGCGAGGTTTCAGACTGGAATGGAGTCGAAAAGTTCTACATTTATGCTTGTTTTACAAATTGAAAATAGTCTTTAAAATTTCCGTCAATAATCCTTAAAAATGCCAAAAACGCGTGCGTTCTATTTATTTAAATAGTTATATCTTCAGTGTTGTTATTACTCTGTTAACCTTTTGTACTCCTTCATTCATTTGTCATTGCAGTGTGAGATAATTTTTGATTCTTGTGAGAAGGAAGTGACGTGCCACAAACAATAATGTTTATGTTATAATTGATGATCCTACGTACAATTAATAATAAAACGTTAAACGTTACCATAATAATATAACCATCATTCAATCATTTAGTTTTGGTGTGTGTGGAATAACAGACAGATAAAATTATTCACCCACAATTTTTTTATCAGAAGACTATAAACAACAATAATTATTGAAATCTAAGATCCAATTAATCTTTATTACATTTTAGGCCTGGACTTGAGGTCAATTCGATTATTTAATTTTCTGATTTGATCCATTTGGAAATCGTAACCAACACAGAATAGAAGAGTCATAACATTATTATATCATATTATTATTAAACGGAATATTTATCATAATCCCATAGCCAAAATGTCCGAAATGGCAAGAAGCTGAACACATAATATTTTTCTTTACGTAATTACTTTTCTACTAATTACTACTTTTCGTAACAGTAGAAAATTAAGAATGTTTTACAATATTATTTCAAGCGCTACTCCACATATTTCATTGTGCCAATCAAATTTATGCACGTGTGTGTAAGTGAAAGGCGTATACATACACTGGTGTAGCCACGCATATAGACTTAAGTCTGTGTGGTGATGGTATGTGTTTTTTTTTCACGTTTCTCCATTGATATCTAGTATATAAGTGGATAGGTCTATTTGTGTCGGTTAGTTTCTAATGCGAGTCTATGAAGGAAGGTCGAAAGATGATTTTCAGGAATTTTTGGGGTTATTAAGTTGGAGAAAGTAATGAATCTTTTTTGGAAAAGATTTTTGTTTTAATCACTCATTTCTACGAACGATGCTTCTAATAATATTTATTATCGAATCTGCGTCTTTTAATTTAAATATATTCGCGTGGATATATTTAGATTTTTATACATGTGTTAAGTACGTTAGTCAGTAATTCGCTTATTTTTTAAAAGGTAAATTTAAGTCCGTAGAATGTTGGAGATATCAATTTAATATTAACACTCATGTAACACTTAAATCATCAAACGGCTAGCAATGGCAGTTTTTCATTGGATTGAGCTGAATTATACCATGGTTAAATGAACAAGCACAAAAGTTAAGCCAAAATATTTATACTAAAATACTATAAAAATAATTAAAAAAATATATTTTCTTTTGCCCGTATTCGTAATTTTCATAATTACCTAGTTCTTGTAGCAAATGTAAATTGTTATTGGCAATAAATTTATTTTATTCTTATTCTTAATAGGGCTAATTTATAAGCAGTGGATGAAAATTATCACAATCATATCATTTATTGCGTTCCATACGGTAGAAGGTTGGTAATACGAAATGCAATCCCGTCTCGAGCTCGCAAATTCGAGATCCCGCGGGATTGGAAATATCAATATTCGAGACCGGTATGCCGCGAGATCGGGTTTGCATTCCCTAATTGGTAACATAAGGTGGGTAACACATAATATGGACCCGGATTGGGCACAGCAATTTAAAAGAGAGTTATAGTTTCCTCTTTTTAGGCTTAAACATAATAAATAAGAATAAGTTTATAATTTAGACATAAAAGTAACTTAAAAGAAGAACTTAATTCTCTCTCTCTTTATTTAAGAGCTGCGCTCTTGTCGGTGGAGTAATCGCCATTCCTCTCTTCTTCCCGCCAAATCTTTCACCTCCTGATACGACACGACCTGCACCTTCTCTTTTATTTGTTTCATAAATTAATTAATTCATTTAAATAAAATTCGAAAATAGGTCGAAAGGTAAAATAAGATTGTTTTTTGATCATCTTAGAGTATCTTCTATTTCTATATAAGCTATTTAACACTTATCTTTGACCAAGTCAAATACCATATTAAATGTATATTTTTCGTTTTGAAATACGGCGACATTGAGTTTAAATATAACATTATTATAAATAGCAGAATTATCATCTTGGTAGCGTTCTCAAGTATATTTAGTACATCAATGTGAGTCAATAATAACCCTAAAATTAGGGTTGTTATGGTTATTTACCTCACAACCCTCACGATAGAAGAAGATAACCTGTGTGTGGTACTTCCTAAGCCGATTGGGTAAGTCGTACGTTTTATCCTTTGAGTTTAAATCCATACTTTTCGTAATAAATGTACTAATGACAAAAAACATAATATTGGTCTTAATACCGCTTGTTGCCAATAGATGGCGCTAGTAGTCACTATTGAAAACGTTTCTCTAACGAGGTCTTGAGAGTTGCTTGAAAACAAGATTTCCGTTTTATATATCTATACTATACTATCTATACACGTCTTTTTTCCCACACTGGGTGAGCATTGACTATGGATTTCTTTTGCTTTGATTACCAATCTTTTCATACACGCGCGCCGGTTCAGAATAGGTTGCTGGTTGGTTGCCGGGACCAACGGCTTGACATGCCTTCCGAAGCACGGAATCATCTTACTTTCTCAGACAATCAGGTGATTCAAGCCTGCAAAGTCCTTGCCAAGCAAAGGACAGTATCACAAAGTGATTTCGAATATGTCCTCATCGGGAATCGCACTTGGACCTTCCGATCGTGAGCTTAAAGCTCTAACCACTAAACTAGAAATGAGGTTATGATACAAACCTCTTTTTTAAATGAATTATTGTAATTATAATTTTTAATATTCATTTTTATGTTACTCCCAGTCTAGCAGAGATATTGACGCAAAATAAAATGGAGAATATTAATATTAAACATGTTTTTATTTAATAAAATTGTATAACTAAAGATACAGTCTTATTTGTGATGTACTTCTCCACACAATAAAATAAATAGTTTGGTTTAAAATTACATGACATGCAATAAACCCGTAGAAGTTACTAAATTAATTAATAAAAACTAAGAGAATGATTATTTATCATAATCTTATTTAAACTTTGTACCCTGTGCCATCCAAATTTTTCAGTATTTGTACATTTATTCTTGTCTTATATTCTAATACAAAACTTATTTTATTAATAAAATAATATTTATTTAACATCAAAGCAAAAAATAATACTTGAAATAATTAACAATAAATTATGCACCATTCAATTCAGCATTTATAAATTAAATATGTCAATAAATTAATTTAAAGCTCTTCACGCACCGTTCATGTAAATAAAAGCAAAATTAATAAAATAAATAATATCTTTTTAATTTTTAAATAATATCCAAACTAAGCACTAATAAAAGATCATTGGAATTGCTGGTCTTTTTTGAAATCAATTTTACATCCTATATTTAAATGTTTACTCAATTACATCAGGGGGTTTAAAAGGCCACACAAAAGCAATTCATCGAATGATTGATAAATTGCTTCAATGAAGCCTTTTTAACCTTCCATGTATGCTGTGAAAAATGAACGTTATGATACAAGTAACTAGAATATTTTTTCTTCTCTTAGCATCTGATTCCTTATTTGTTTATATATAGAAATATTTTATTGGCTTTTATTTTAAGAGAGAATTTTGCTGTCCTTGCTGTCCTTTCTATTATTTAAAGAAAATAAAGTAAGTATTTCATATTTCTATTAATTATTGCTAGTAGTATTTTTATTCACATCTTTATATCGAATACGTCTTATTCAAATGCATAATATAAATATGGCTATTTTCACTTTCGAATTCTTGCAATGTAAGCTGACAAAACCAAATAATAATAAATCAAAATAAAGCATTAAATAATAAAATCGTTTAAAAGTAATAATAAACCCAATGAGCGTAACAATAATAATAGTAATTGAAGCACTATAACAATATTATTTATGTACTGTTAATTTGCTATTTATGTAAAATTCTTTTATTAAAGGAATATTTTTTATTTGCTTTTTGTCAGTTTACATTTTTAAATATGAGTGAATAATAATTTGCATACTTTAATTTTTCTGGAAATTTCGAAGGATTCATGACGCCGGATTGGAATCGCCGCCGTACCTTCACAATATCCAGAATTGTAAGCATTTTATTTTATGTATGAAAGGAAAGCATTCGACCATAATCTCATCTGATGGTAAGTGACAAAGTAGCAGAGGATGGGACACGCTTACCTAGAAAATGCCTATTCACTCTTGCCTTGAAGAAGAGGTTCGCCGTAAAGGATTCGGGATTAGATTCAGATAAATTGTTCCTATGTCGCCTTCTAACCCCCCAGTTTGTTGTTATAATTGTTATTGTCAATCTTATGAAGGAATCTGTCCCTTATACGCCAAGTCGTTACCGTCTTGGGCGATGCTTGAAGATCTCGCGTAGGGATACGTCCCAGCAGATGCTGTTGGTGACGACCACTGTTGCGGGGTGGATTGGAAGCTGGCAATCTGATGGAGAAAAAATATTACTAGTAACATGTTACTCGTATTATCAATATAAAAAAGCGCCAGAAAAGTGTACTATTTATAAGCGTCTCCGGTGAAACCTTGCCCATGACACTTTCGGCATTGCTACAACAACAATATCGCAAGATGAACTAAGTATCCTCACATCACCGAGCTTTCTATTAGACCAACATGATAGGTGGTGAGCCGTATCGCCGTCTTTAACGATCGAGCCAACTGTGTTGGTGAAAACTGCACTTAAGATAAATTGGTGCTAGTCCGGTATCGGGGTTTGAACCTCTTAAAAACTCACCTTCCCACTGATTCCATTAAGGCTTCCACTGCTCAATAGTTTTTGGATACCCAGAGCCGTCGCAGCTATGAAAGCCAGCTTGGCTACCACCAGGGCCTTGGTTACCAGCAGCGTCAGACCACCGAAGAGAAGAGCTGCTATTGCTACCACTTTAACACCAATACCGGCTAGGAGAGGAGTGTACTTCTTAATCTTGCCTCGAGCTGAAACAGAAGATTTGGAATCGTTAAGGATTTCTATACATACATAATACTTTTTTTTTTTTCTTTTTTTTTTAATGATTCAAGTCATATCAATACAATCTTTAACCCACTGTCCATATCTTCCTATACAGGATGTTAGTGACCCCGTATCTAATACTGAGGGGGATTGATTGATTGATTTGATTGATTGAGAGCTCTCTTGATACCGTTCCGAATACCTATTCAAGTACTTACTTAACCCTTTCACGGACAGAGACCATGGGTCATTGATGGTTCATAATAGGTAGGTAGTATGAGAGTATGACAACTTGGAATCGGAACGTCATTAGACGTTCTGTCCTTTAAAGTGCATCATCTCCGGTATGCGGACCCTGTGAAACCAGGATAACGCTAGATCCCGGTTTCACAGGGTCCGCTTTCCAAACCAGATACGGATTGACAGCCGATCATTTTTTTCTAAAAGCGACTGCCTGTCTGACCTTCCAACCCGTGAAGGGAAATCCAGCCCAATACAGGTTACGTCACAAACTTCTATCACTTCTGACATAGAACAAGGAATAAAACTACGTATAGAACAGCAACTCTCCGCTGGTGGGGACCAGCGTCTGAGCTAGGTTTACCCCCCCCCCCCCTCGAACATAGTTTAGACTTGAATCGTATGGTGTCAGACGTCACGCACACAGATGCGCGTGTTCGATAATGTCAATATGTAATGTCTGTGGAAATCAAGGCTTTTTGTATGAAGTGTCCGGTGTGAAACGCATTTTCTCATTTGTCGCTGAGCACGTGATAATCATAATTAAGATCCAACCCATTATTAAGGTCCATTGTTAAGATGTTAACCCACAAAAGGCCTAAACTAGGGTCTTAGGCCTGAACCGGCGTGTGTGTGAATCTATGGATGAATGTGGAGGAAGCAAGAGAAGTGTGTCAGGATCGAAGCAAATGGAATTCCATAGTCTCTGCTTACCCCGGTGGGAAATAGGCGTGGGTTTTTGAATGCATGAACGAAAGGCCTAAGCGGACGAAAGCGGGCTAACGAGTTGAATGACCTGTTACGCGAGAGAACGTAACAGCGCTCGGTCAAGGTCGCATCGTGTTTGGTGCAAGTAGAAAGTACCAGAGACACGCTCGCCATGACTTTGTATCATCGGCGTTCACATGTTTATATCTTTACATACATAGCTACTTAAACCCACGCCTGTAGAACCTAAGGACGCGGGCAGATAGGACGACGATAACTTCCAGGTACGAGATAGATCGTCATGTGGTACAAATAGAAAGCCATGACTTTGTACCATCGGCGTTCACATATTTATATATTTACATAGATAGCTACTTAATCCCATGCCTATAGACCCTAAGGAGGTGGGCAGATAGGGCGACGATAACTTCCAGGTACGAGATAGATTGTCATGTGGTACAAGTAGAAAGCCATGACTTTAAAGCTCGGTTGTTGGCACCTAAAATATTTAATTCTTAAGGTGGTAACAAGTTTTGTAATCTCTCTTCTTGTTCAACAAGAATATAGTGTTTATCGTTTTTAACTACCCCGGCGTTTTCCTATCAAAAAACCCTAGCAAGTGCCTCCCTCAAGACCTTACACAATTAGGACTCGTTCAATGATCCTTCGAGCTGCAAATGAACCAGCGACTGATCCGGCTCGAAGACCATTGAACGAGTTCAGTATAATTTTGTTGCACAGGAAGAGAGTGATTACAAAAATTGTTACCACCATCGGCGTTCACATGTTTATATCTTTACATAGATAGCTACTTAATCCCATGCCTAGATATGTAGACCCTAAGGATGTGGGCAGAAAGGACAATAACTTCCAGGTACGAAATAGATCGTCATGTGGTACAAGTATAAAGCGATGACTTTAAAGCTCGATTGTTGGCACATAAAATATTTAATTCTTAAGGTGGTAACAAGTTTTGTAATCTCTCTTCTTGTTCAACAAGAATATAGTGTGTATCGTTTTTAACTACCCCGGCGTTTTCCTATCAAAAAACCCTAGCAAGTGCCTCCCTCAAGACCTTACACAATTAGGACTCGTTCAATGATCCTTCGAGCTGCAAACGAACCAGCGACCTATCCGGCTCGAAGACCATTGAACGAGTTCAGTATATTCTTGTTGCACAGGAAGAGAGAGATTACAAAAATTGTTACCACCATTGGCGTTCACATGTTTATATCTTTATATACATAGCTACTAAAAACTCTCGCCAATAGACCCTAATGAGGCGGGCAGAAAGGACAATAACTTCCAGGTACGAAATAGATCGTCATGTGGTGCAAGTAGAAAGTAACAAAGGAACGCTTGCCATGACTTTATACCATCGACATTCAGTTATGGTTATAATATATTCTCAATATACTCTTAATACTGTAGAATTGTCGGATATAATGAACCGCGGAATAGAAGAGAGAGGTTGGAAGGGCCAAGTGAACGCGAAATGCGAGCCATACAAGTATGAGCAAAAAGTTCATAATTTCACAGCACACACAAATGCAGATTAGAGACGCTGACGTCTCTAGCCATTGAGGCAGCCAATCAGCTCGCGACACCAAACACTTCAGGACCCCGATACCGACCCCGCCGGCGTGGTCGACCACTTCCCTCAATCAGCACTTATCGCTATCGACCCGCTACGGTCGATTAATTCTTTCAAATATTTTTCCTCTCAGACGACGCCCTGAGCCAAGGTTCGCGCCCAACTGGGCACCCCTGAGGCCTGAGCCTGTAGTCTTAAATGTTGTACCGGGTGAGAGCCTTCAGCGCTCCATATTTGTTCGGCCAAGTAGTTAATGCCATCTGCGGCAAATCTACAATAAGTCACGCCAAAAAAAAAGACGCTGACGACGACATAGACAAAAATAGTTGACTGACCTTCTTCGAATGTCCTGGCCGCGTCCCTCAGTTCCCCCGGTTCAAACTTCACATTCAGCCTCTCTTCTCCTGAAGGATCTCTGGAAAAGAAACAACAACTAGAATAAAATCAAATTCTACAAAATATAAGTTGGTCTCTTTAAGGAACTTTTTTAGGCAAGCATGTACTCCGAGTTTATATGTAAAGATTTTGTTTAGAAATTGCTGCTTAGCAATAAGGCACTCAGATTGTTTCGTGTATGTTTTGTGTAAAACTTGTTTTATATGTTGTGTGCAATAAAGTATATCTGTATTTATTCTTAAGACATGATCGGTATAAAAAATCATCATCATAATCATCATCAGCCCATTAACGTCCCCACTGCTGGGGCACGGGCCTTCCCTATGGATGGATAGGGAGATCGGGCCTTAAACCATCACGCGGGCCCAGTGCGGATTGATGGTTATTAACAACTGCTAATGCGGCCGGGACCAACGGTTTAACGTGCCTTCCGAAGCACGGACGAGCTCGTGATGAAAACTACACCAGGTTTATTTGTAAAGCCGGTATTGTTTTAGTAACAATTAACGATCAATTGAAGACTCACTGGTGCAAGTCTACACAAATTTCTTTTTAATTTGCAAAGCAACTAACAAGGAACTACTTGTATGATCCGGATTACAAATAATGAATGTACAAGTATGTAGTCATACATAGTCAAACAACCTGTATAATAGGGTGAAAGCTTTTTGTATGCAAATACAAATATTGTACGGAGTTGTATGGGCGGAGTAAATCCTTATATTAATCATGCTTGTATGAGACGTAATCTTTGGGAAAAGCTGTAATTTTTATTTACTTCATGCATACCTAACAATTTACTTATTGCAGCTCTGTTTATATATCTAAATTCAATTCCTGATGAATGTATTTTGAATGATCAAAATTTTGCCAGTGTTTGAATAGAATACACAATAGGGCAGAAATAAAATGTAATTGGTAGAATATTCGATAGTTATTTACGTATCTTCTATTGCGAGATGTTGAGCATACTCGTCATTGACACTGACAGTCGAGAAGCTGATATCTGTTGACATCCAATCGAGATTATTAGTATCGACTGATACGTTACGACGCTTATTGACGTTACAACACTAGCTTACGTATTTTGACAGATCTAATTCTTATTGAATGAATGAATGAATGAACTGGGCGGTTAAAAAAGCCACATAACGTCCCTTAGCTTACAACACCGCTCAAGTCGAAAATTGGCGGTTTTTACATTTCATTGGATGAAGAAGAAAACAAAGGTTAAAATAAAGTAAATCGTCAAAATAAGTACTTATAAATAATTATTTATTAACCGCTAACTAGAGTATGTATTAAGTAGCAATAAAAAAATCTACAGATATTTTAAATAAGGCATTTTTTTTCGTCTCCTGTAAAGTTGGTAAAAATGACTTAAGCGGTGTTGTAAGCTAAGGGACGATAAGCAGTTCATCTAAAAAGCGATATTGCTATTTTACATTTGTTTGCATTGCGCACTTACTTTCATATATTATGCGCAAGTGTCAAAATGCAATATTGCTTTTTTAGATGAATTACTTTGGTTTATAACCTTTTTAAACCCCCTGGTCGTTCTGTTGAAACTATACAAATCGACACGATCATGCTAAGGCGATCATTGAAACGAAGCCAAAAACAGTAGCTTGTTTTAAACAAACATAATTTAGCAATGCGTAACGGCGAAACACTGTCACTTTTAAGTAATTTTCTGTAACAGAACACACGGTTTGGCATTGTTTGACGATTTTCACTTCGAAAACACATTTTCGAAAGTGTTGCGACAAGAAAAGATATTTGTTTCGATATAATTGCTGGTGGAAAAGCCGTGAAGGCTGAAACGCGTGGCTTGAGTAATTTGCTGCTTCAAATCCTGCATGATTACATAAACAGCCTGCATACGTCCCACTGCTGGGTACAGGCCTCCCCTCAATCAACCGGAGGGGATAAGGGTGGAGGTGTTTTTCACGGCTAATCGCGGGGACCAACGGCTTAACGTGCCGTCCGAAGCACGGAATCATCTTACTTTTTCGGACAATCAGGTGATCCAAACCTGAAAGTCCTTACCAAACAAAGGACAGTCTCACAATGTGATTTCGACAATGTCCCCATCGGGAATAGAACCCGGACCTCCAGATCGTGAGCCTAACGGTCTATCCACTAGACCACGGAGGCTGTTATCATCTTCTTACTGCCTCTGTAGTCCAGTGATTGAGAATTGTCAAAAATCACTCTGTGATCCCTGGGGTGGTATTAATGAACTAATCTCAGCTGAGGCTGCCCTCAAGATCATGCTCAAGTCCCTGTTTTTATAAAAGAACAGTCACATTGAAATAATCTTGATGGCAGTCTGATTAGTTTATTAATATCACTCTT
This sequence comes from Pectinophora gossypiella, assembly GCF_024362695.1. NCBI lineage: Eukaryota > Metazoa > Arthropoda > Insecta > Lepidoptera > Gelechiidae > Pectinophora > Pectinophora gossypiella. The sequence continues at coordinate 2,800,506 of NC_065425.1, read as the reverse complement.
AACTTGGTTAGGACGTTACAGGCTGATCACCCGATTGTTCGAAAGTAAGATGTTCCGTGCTTCTGAAGACTTTAAGCTTTGGTCTCGGCTAGTACTTACTGATGTAGTTACTTAAGTAGTTGTTACCAAGTCATGTCAGGGGCCTATGGCGCCTCGTTAATAATCCTGACATCAGGGTTGTTGAGGTTGCCCACATCACAACCCATAAGATAGAAGAAGAAGATAATTTCCTTAGTGTCTTAGCTTCTATGCTGTTCTGGGAGCGAATTAGGGTTCCTAAAATATGCCCCAAAGGGAATAAAAAACCTAGAACACCTTCAGCTGCTTGTTTTTCCGGTCATGTCGTGAAATCTGACAGAGGGATTGTGTCCTTTCTAACATGATGGATATCCATCTAAGGACTTCGTATCAACAGTAGCTGCATCTTGTCTTTGATACTTGATCTTAATGGGGTGCCTTTAGGGATTATGGGTGTGGATTTATTAAGTACATCATCATCATAGGTATATAATACAGTGCAATATTCTTATTGTAATGTATCGGTTTTAAGAACTTGCCCAAAATTAATTATCGATATATTAAATCAAGTGACGATTTAAAAACTAGATTCCTGCCAGATACTTATTACTTATCTATTTTTCCGTCACTTATTGTAGATTTACCGCAAATGGCATTAACTACTTAGCTCGACAAAGATATTACTTAATAAACACACTTGTCTTTGTATTGAAAAAATAAAAACACTTTGTCAAGTACTTACTTTTCAATAGCAACGCCTGAGAAAAGCTCTAGTTTTCCATCATCTTCCTTCGCACCAGGGGCGGCACTGCAGGCCACAGCGACAATAACAACCAATGCCACCACTTTAAACATTTTTAAATAAATAATTCAAATTTTAATTTAATAATTCAAAATTTAAAATTCCAATTCAAATGTTAATTTTCCAATTCTAATCGATTCTAATTTTGAATTGCGTTTGCGTTCTGAATTCAAAGGTCCTTCCTGTTTGAAGGTTTTGGATAAAGTGAGGTGAGTTCGGGAGCGTTGGTCTTATATTCCGTGAGGACAGGCCTCCGACTACGTTTTGAAACTGAGGCAAAGGTGACGTACGGTTCCGTTTGTTGCATGAGGTGTTTTGATACTTGAAGTTATTTTATTTTGATCTTATTGGGAAAAGGCTTTTCTTTGTGTCTTTTATCTTGTTGGGTGTAAATAATTATGTTAAATTTAATAGTATTTTTTATTTTGTTTACATGTGTAAAATTTATATCTTGACGCGACCAGGAATCGAACCCAGGACCAGTATTGTAGTGCGTCAAGTTAATACAGTAAGTACAATACACAATTATTTATTCCACAAAAGGAACATAATGTAGCACAGAAATACAAAATAAACAAACATACAAAAGGCGTCCTTATTGCTAAGGTAGCGACTGGGCGTGCTTTCCGGAGCACGGAATCAACTTATTTTTCGTACAATCAGATTCAATTTCAGTTTGCAATGTCTAGACTAAACTAGAGCAAGTCTTATATAGTGATTTTTTATTAGACATGTCCTTACCGGGTGTCGAATCCAGGACCCCAGATCGAGATCCTTACGCTCAACCACTGGACCACAGATCCGGCATTCATAAGTATCTATCTTATATGATGGCTGGTATGATGACTTATGAATTAAGTAAGAAAAGGTAATGGTATTAGATCATCCGTATAATTAGAGTTCATTTTTAATCCATTTATTTAATTTTACTTATTTTTTTTACGACATGCAAGTACTGATAAACAGTTGCACTTTATAATTCTTTAAATAATTTCAAGTATCAACCACACAGGGTCGTTTTACATGTTCAAACGTTTATTCCATTCATACTGCTCGGATGCGCTTGCGACGCCAAAACGTTCAACAATAAAGAGGCGTGACGACAAAACCAAAACCAACTTAATATTTACAAGTAAATAATATTCACACATAAGAATGTCCAAAGAATTGAAATTTTTCAGTAGCAAATTATAAGTTTGTCAAATTATAAAATAGTTGTTGGGAACAAGGAGAAAAGTTGTTTTGTTTATTTAAAAATGTTATAATTGTATGTTGCGGTAAAATTGTTATAGTCAGAATATTGTCATATCCCTAGGAATCACACGGCTACAGTTTAGTAATATAATCATAATACTAGACTAAGTTTAGTGAAATGATTATAAAACTTTGTCATCGTGGCTATTCATCCTATTTATATTTCTATTTCACATTGTATTTGTGAAAATGATATCCAAGATCTGAAGATGGAGCCTCAAGGTAGTCAAAGGAATACTCTTATTGAGTTTGGGCTCGTTAGATTTGACTTGAGGAGCACTCTAGTGCTACCGTGATATCCAGGGTCTGACCACCATTAACATCCGTCATCCAGGATGTTAACGGTTGATGATGGACGATGATGAACGTTAAGGAATAACATAACAACGTAAGCTCACAAATATATTCCCGATTGGGGTAGTCTGAAGTACATGCATTGCAAGATGAATTGAGTAATCACGCTTTAATAAGCTTTCTGTTAAACCAAAGAGAAAATTGAGGTGTATTGTTGTTTTAATTGGAATATGAATAAGAAGAATAAGAATAAAATAAATAATATCATCATCATTACCTAACACCATAAATATGTATCCACCCTATAGAGACTAGGGGCGTGAGTTAATGACGGTATGTATGTAGACATGTCGATGAAACACCTCACTCATGCTAACAATATCCTTGAGAAAGTGACAAATAAACAAGATTTGTGTCATTTGACAAGCAATGTCCTTTGCCAAATAACACATACACATATATAAAAGTGGAAATATATATTATTTATTCCAAGAGCCGTGGTAGCTAAGTTGGTAGAACGCTTGATTCTCACTTTGAGGTGACAGATTCGAATGCCAGTATAGGCGTAAACCAATGATATTCGAATTTCTTTTCGAATTTTTGTTTGGATCATAAATTATTATGACGTGCTTAGATGTGACGAAAAACACCGTGAGAAACCCCATTCCCGACGAATGCATTTCGGAATGTGACCTAACGTATTGGGCTGGTTTTCCCTTCAAGGGTTGGAAGGTCAGACAGGCAGTCGCTTCTGTAAATAACCGGACCTGACAAATCTTCAGGTTAGGTAAGCGGACCCTGTGAAAAACGGCATAATGCTAGGCAGATGATGATGATGAGTCGCTGTAGTGTCAACGCCTTGCTTCTCTGCGTGAGTAATTATTTTGTCTAAAGTGCAGTTTTCACTAACACAGTTGGTTCGAACATCATAGACGCCGATACGGCTCACCACCTATCACGTTGATCTAACAGAAAACAATTGCAATTTAAGGCTATACAGGTTGTGAGAAGCTGCAGTAGTTTTAGGCGGATGAGACGTTCGTTATGTAAAAATTGACGATTCAAAGTGTAACTATGTTACCTATTGAATAAAGATATTTTTGAATTTGAATTTGAATTGAGATATTATGTTATGTTACAATTTTTTTTATTATTAAGCAGTCACTGTGATCCCGTGGTACCATCATCATCACGGGCCTTCCCTATGGATGGATAGGGAGATCGAGCCTTAAACCATCACGCGGGCCCAGTGCGGATTGATGGTTATTAACGACTGCTAATGCAGCCGGGACCAACGGCTTAACGTGCCTTCCGAAGCACGGAGGAGCTTGAGATGAAAACTTTTTTTTTGTGGTCACCCATCCTATGACCGGCCTTTGCGAAAGTTGCTTAACTTCAACAATCGCAGACCGAGCGCGTTTACCGCTGCGCCACCGAGCTCCTCGTGCGCCACCGAGCTCCCGTGGTACATCGGCTTGCTTCTCAATCGGGGAGCGTCGGTTTGAATCCCAGTACTGGACTTGCACCAATGAGTTATTAATTTATTTTGTTTTCCGATGAAGATGAACTAAATACCCATACCTGACCGAGCTTTCTGTTAGTTCTACGTGATAGGTGGTGAGCCGCATCGCCATCTATAATGGCCGAGACAACTGTGTTAGTTAAAACTGCACTTAAGATAAATTAATTACTCGGTGCAAGTCCGCTACCGGGGTTCGAACCGGGCGCTCCCTGATTGAGAACCAAGCCGGTGTACAGTCATGAGCAATATGATGTACCCACTTTAGGACTCTGTCGCACTAACATATTTGACATTTAGTGAGACTCACAGTTCAATTTGTCAAAACAGTTAATGTGACATGGTACCAAAGTGTATACATATTAATGCTCGTGACCGTACTTAATGAAAAAATACGTATCATGTAACGAGACGTACGATATTTATTAAAATTAATAATTAAAAATTATTATCAAGACAATATTTCTTTTTCTGTCTGTTTAACACAGTGACCACAGTGACTACTACTAATAATAAAATTATGTTTGGTTATAAATCACCTTTAACACTTTATTCGTATTTTACAAACATACATAAACTCACTGCTATTTCCCACCGGGGTAAGCAGAGACTACGGAATTCCGTTTACTCCGATCCTAACATACTTCTCTTGCTTCCTCCACATTCATCAATCGTTACATACACACACGCCGGTTTAGATCGTACTGAACCTTTTCTAAGAACATCTCCAATTTAGTCATTATACGTCCTTCTAAGTCTTCTTCTGCCAGCCCTACCACCAACCTTCGCTTTATATACTGCTTTTGTAATCCTATTATCCTTCATCCGGTTTACGTGTCCAAACCAACTATCCGTATCTTTCAATGGAAGATTATCAGTCCGATCCAAAGAGATAGCTCTTGCCCAAAGAGGTCAAGGATGACCAACTTTCACGGAATGGGTTCAACAGCACCCAAAACACGGCCGGAGACCACAAGGCCACGGCAATGAACTTAACTTTTCTTACTTTCTATTTAAACTTTGTGTAGTATAAGCTTAATGGGCAGATGCACGTTATATGAATACAGAAGAAAAAGGTTTTTTAAATATTTTTAGAAGGTATGTTTTTTGACGTGATTTAGGTATTCTAGATTTTACTACTTGGCCGGACTAATGGGGAGCGCTGAGGGTTCTCACCCAGTAAAACAATTAAGGCTCAGTTTTTCGAGATTCCTCTTTTTTAGACGTGATTTATTGTAGATTTGGTGAAAATGGCGTTGACTTGGCTGGACGAATGGGGCGCTAAGGGTTCTCACCTGGTACAACATTTAAGACAACAGGCCTGAGAGTGCCCAGTTGGGCGCGAACATTGCCTCAGGGCGTTGTCTGGAGGATAATATTTGAAAGAACCTAGTGAAACACTAGAGTTTTGCTACCTTATAGGCAAGGTAGGGGAATAGAGGAAATCGGTGTTATGATACTACAGATATGTTTCAGAAAATTTATAAAGTGGTGTTTACCTGAAGGGCACAGCTAGATGTTATAGACCGGTGAGCATGAGACAAAGAAAACTCCCTTGAATTTGTACAATGTATATTTTTTAAATCTACAAATTTCATTAACCATAGGTAGGTCAAAAACCCTATGGAGGGAGACAGGTCGCGCTTTGGTCCGTCAGGTTAATTGTCACTCCGTTACAACCATGGGATATCACTCTGTTTAAAACACTGTCCGTACACCTGTAGGCACCTCACTTACTCGAGGACCTCCGACTATCAGGCCTACCTGAGGCGTTCCGGAATACCGTACAGGTGATGAGTTGAGGCCGGCTCAGGCCAGGGCGTGCTGGACGATGGCGGCGCAGCGGGCCAACTGTTACGCAGCTGGCGGGCTGCACGTCCACCGGTCAACCTCGCAGTCCTTCACCGGGCCTTATCCGGAGTGTTGACAAAAGGAGAGGCGCGGCACATCCACATGCGCGCCGCACAAAGGAAAGCTTCGAAGTGCAAACAACCAAGGCAAGCTCCGCCGTAATGAAGCTTGAAATAACTTGCAAACACAGAAGAAAACAGTAGGAATCCTCATTCACAAAATTTGTTGAAATAGTCTGATCCAATCATAAACTTCTTCTTAGATTAAAACTTGCAAAACGTTCGAAACTTTAAAACGTTAAAACTTAAAGGAAACAAAAAACCCCATCTGCAACAAGGAATGGCAATTATTAGCATGTGGTTCAGCTGACAGCGTGGCAAGGCAACTCACGAGTGTAAAACAAAGAAAATAACTTACAGGTTCATCCGGGAGAGTTGGGCGTCGCTCGGATGAAACCTAAACCCACCCACTGGACCTTAGGCGATGGGATTTCAGTGATGTTGCTGAAAACAAGGACCTCGAGGTTATCACAAAGTTGGTGCAAAAATATGCACGAAGAATTGCGAGGACTCACCATCTCGGTTAAGTTGTTTATTTAAATCGAGACATCGGCTCTTGATGTCGCCGATAAATCGTGGCTTTTAATTTGCCCACATTATTGTTACGGCAGTGGAGTCTCCGGCGCTCTCGCGACGTCCCCACTTTCCATAACCTGTCTCTCAGCTCAGCCAGCTGTCAAGTCTGACACAAGAACCACGAACAAAGTTGCCAAACTAGAAAAAATCTACCAAACCATAAATTCGCCGAATCAACGACAACAATCGATCGACTTGTTTGATCCCAAAATTTAAACAATATAATTATAATATTTCAAAAATAAATGTTGCAGATAATTTTAATATAATAATTTAGAACAAAAGAAAATTATTAAAATGTTCGGGCCCATCGATAACCCTGCAGCGCCATCTGTGATATCCTGCGGGTAAAATATAAAAACAACGTTATATCGTCAGAAACCACAAGATGTCGCTACAAGGCTCGTTGGTCCGAAATGCTTCGTTACAATACCCCCCTACCCACGAGAGGTTTTGAACTGGGTGAGAAACACGGCTGCCCTCAGCCATAGAGCCTGGAGCGCACAACCAGTCTAAATTTTATCAAATTTAAAAAAAAATCTGCCACAAAAGACAAGACAACTAAACAATTTATAAAAAAAACGTAACGAAGCACAAACCAACATATAAACAGCACAACCCTAAGCACAACAATTACCCCGACCTGTTATTCATCACCATTCATTGATCACCTTTCACTTCTTTCATATAGTAGCACCCAGTATCCATTTCACTGGGTGTCACCCACATTCATAACCCTGATGAGCTGACGACTATCTTAGTGTCACTCGATATCCCAATTCTAAAGACAAAGACAAAAAACAAAACAACAGTTGCTAGAGGCTTATTTAAGGAGTCACTACCCGCTCCGTCGAAAAGGAAAAAAACAATGAGTAATCTAATAAGGTTCCCTATCTAAAAATTAATTCCTAACAAATGGCTACTATAATGCCTAAAAAAAAAAATGTTGACACGAGCAACATGAAAAAACTATACTTAAAACTTGGCTATAATCGCCTATACAAAAAAAAAACATAAAAATATGAAACGCTAAAGTGGGCGTTCATAAAAACGCTGCGTTGCAGACGCTAGTGTGTATGGGCCTTATCAGCGCACCATAAACACACTAAAAAAAACATATAACATAAAACATTTAATGGTAAATGTAGTTATTTTAAAATCAAAAGACTTAATTAATAGTCTTTAACTACATAAAAACGTGTTTGTTATAAAAAGGTTGTTACTAGGCCACTTACGACACAAGTAAACACACCAAAATTTTTTCTAAATTAAAATGTTATGAAAGCTAATTATGAAAAGGAAAAATACTGTAGCTTTCTTTATAAATGTAAATTTAGAAATTGAGCCAAAACAATGATCCAAGCCGGAAAAATTTGTTTTTAAAAAAATATGACATGGGGGAACACGGGGCAATTTGTAAATTAAATTTTTAAATCCTTTATATGCCAAGAACCTAAGTTCTTGCCACCAAATGAAACCAAATCGTACACCAAGGGTGATAATACCTTTTTAATTACGCACTGCTCGTATTTTGGGGCAAGTTTCGAGGCTTTAAAATTTGCGGCGTCACTCTGTACGTACGTTTTCCGCCACACTACTTGACCTTCGCGCAAAGTATTGACGTTACGGCGTCGCAGGTTGTAGTACTTCGCGTTCGTCGTGTGAGCCTTCTCGATATTAACTCGAACCTTATCAAAAATATCCCGAAGGACCCCAAATTCACCCGCATACTCGTCCCTTGGCATAGAGACCTCGTATTCCCTATCATCATTTTTATAAAAGGAACCGTTAATAATCGGTTCCCGGCCATGGACTAAAAAGAATGGACTAAACCCAGTGGTTTCGTTCACCGCACTATTTAATGCAAACTGCACCTTAAATAAATTTAGATCCCATGTCTTATGATCGTCAGCTACATAAGACGAAACAGCTGTCATGACTGTTTTGTTGTACCTTTCCACCATGTTAATCTGTGGCGTGTACCTAGGCCCGTAGTGAACTCGTGGAATATTGTACTTCTTGAGAAGGCCACTGAATTCTGATCCCGTGAATTGAACCCCATTGTCGGTAATTACGGTTTCAGGAATCCCGTGAGCTAGAAGCACATAATTCTCAAAGTTTTTAGCTACTGCAGCACTAGTCGCTCGACGAAGTGGAAATAACATGGTGTACTTTGAAAAACAGCATGTTACTACTAAAAGGTGCATGTAACCCGAACGTGATCGTGGAAGAGGTCCTACCAAATCTACGGATACAGCTTGAAATGGCCTATAGCACTGCTTAGGCTGACCCATGATCCCAGGAGTGAGTTTGGTCCTGTGCTTATAAGCGGAACAAATACGGCATTTGTTGACAAAATCAAGCACGTCGCGGTACATTCCTGGCCAGAAATACCTCAAACACAACCTACGGTGCGTTTTAAACACTCCGAGGTGTGCCGAGGTCGGTGGTTCGTGGTTTTCGGACATGACCTGCAGACGGTTTGACTTTGGCACAACAATCTTCCAATCAAACTCCTGAGTCAAGGCATACTTACCCTTGCTGTATCGTAGAAGAGTACCATTTTCGACGCGATAATTGGGATAATTTTTGGGATAAGCCGTACATCCAGAGTAAACCTTATCATACCACTCATCACCGGTTCCTGCATTTGGAGCATCGATGGCATCCACATGCAGCAATCGTGAGAGGGCATCAGGGACGACATTATCCTTCCCTTTCCTATGCTCGATTTTAAAATTAAATTGGGATAACCTACAACCCCAACGAGCTAAGCGTCCCGTAGGATTCTCCAAATTCATGAACCACCTAAGTGAAGCGTGATCGGTTACGACGGTGAATGGTCTACTACCTAAATATGGTTCAAATTTCTCAACCGCGTACACAACTGCTAACGCCTCCCTTTCGGTAGCACTATAGTTACGTTCGTTTTTGTTAAGGGATCTGCTGATATAAGCGATAGGGCGGTCATGGCCATCAATGTTCTGCGCTAACACACCCCCTACGCCAAAATTTGATGCATCGCAGTGAACTGAAAATGGTTTACTAAAATCAGGGCAGGCTAAAATTGGAGCTGAAACTAATGTGTTTTTTAAAGTGACAAAAGCGTTTTCTGCATCCTGGTTCCAGATAAATTTAGTTTTTGAGCTGGTAAGAGCGTGTAAGGGTGCCGCAATGGTGGAGAAATTCCTAATAAACCTACGGTACCAAGAGCAAACACCTAAAAAGGTTTTTAGTTCCTTCGAACTTTTGGGTACCGGGAACTCCAGAACAGCACGAACCTTATCGGGATCCGTTCTAAGCCCAAACTCATCCACTACATATCCCAGATATTTTAAAGAGCTACGGAAGAATTTGCTCTTTTCAAAGTTGATCGTTAAATTGGCGCTCTGTATTCTTTCGTGAAGCCTTTTAAAAGAAGTATGTGCGTTTCTAGATCTTCAGCAACTACTATAATATCGTCGATGTACACGAATATCATGCCTTTAGTTACGTCACTGCAGAAAGGATGTCCAAACAACATGTCCATGAGCCGTTGTTGGCGAGCAGGAGCTCCGCATAGGCCGAATGGCATAACTTTAAATTTAAACAACCCCCTACCAGGCACTGTAAAACTCGTCTTCTCCTGTGAGCTAGGGTCGAGTGGAATTTGCCAAAAGCTCGATTTAAAATCCACTGAACTGATGTACTTGGCATTCTTGAGGCTATCTAATATCTGGGGTATGTAAGGAATGGCATAAGCATCGCCTTTCGTCACAGAGTTGAGCCTCCGGCAGTCTAGACAAAATCGGATTGTTCCAAGGGCTCTCGCTCGGAGCGACGACGTCCAGCTCCAGCATCCTATCCAACTCCTTATGTAGTTCCTTCTGCTTTTCCGGTGACATGGGATAAGGTCTACACTTGACCGGTGGCGCAACCCCAGTGTCGATGACGTGCTGCGTAAGATGCGTCCTACCTAAACCCTTGCGCTCAAAAGAAATGTCATGAAATTTCGATATCATTAGCTCCGCTAACTCCTTGTGTTCATTGGGAAGACTTTCATAGGCCTGTATAGAGTTGACTGGCATTTCTAAAAACTTTTGTGGACCTCTCATGTAGGAAACACTTTCAAAAATTTGTGGCATTAAATTGTATGCCCGCCAAAAGTCTACGCCTAAAATAACATTTAATTTAATACTGGGTATTATAAAGAATTTCAATATTTTGGTTACACCATTAAATGTAATGGGCAACATTAAAAATCCTGTAGAGGTACATTGGGAACCATCCGCAACAGTAACATTAGTTTCTTTCCCAGATTGCACTGTAAAACCTAAAGATTCAAAATATGCATGTGCTCCATTTCCTAAAATTGAAATTGCTGCACCTGAATCCAGTAATCCATAAATTGACAAATCCAGGACATTAAGTTTTAAATATGGTCGAACGTCATCATCATTGGGCTCGAACAAAACGGAAGCTACGTTGTTAAGCTTAAAATAATTAGTTACTATCTGTAACCATTGTTTCCAATCCCCATCTTCGACCTTCGATGGAGGATCGGCGTTATTGTCCGAGCAACCTAGTTTTTTGGGTTGTTACATTTAGGGCACGACCTCACCGTAAACCCTAAATGACCGCATTTAAAACATTTGACTGTCTTGTCCCTACACCTTGCGGTTGAGTGAGTAGACACCTTACATCTTTTACAAAATACTGATTTGTTAGCCGTTGATTTTGTATTATAACTACCAGGCTTTTCATTACTTGGCGGTTGTTGCTGCCTAAAAGTTTGAGCCTGAATTGGTGGCTGAACTGCCGAGACCTGTTCCGTTTCCCTAACATCGGCGGATTCGCTGACTGGCATAATAGGTTTTGTTTTGCCTTTATAAACGAAATCACTGTTTAAACTAGACTGCTTAGGTGGTTCGACAAAGAGCTGTGTCATTTGTCGCGCAGATTCTATTTTACGGCATTTTTCTTTTAATTCAGCTATCGTAGCTATGTCGTGCAATGCTAACTGCTCTCTAAAAACGGGCCTAATATTGTGCATTAAAATTTCAAATTTGTCACTGTCCAAAAGTGGTCGTTTCAATTGTGAAAACATACAGTTCATGACTGCAAAATAGATGTGTGTTGGTTCATCCTGTCCTTGGGTGCGAGCTCTAATCTCCCCCAGCAAACGATAATCAAAATCAACGGGTGCGAATTCTTGGACTAAAAGCTCACTCAATTCCTGCCAAGACGAAACCTGCTCCTTAACACCTCTAAACCATAGAAGACCTTGGTCCGAAAATAAACAAAAGGCGGACTTGAAAAGTACACTGTCACTAACTCCGAACGCTGAGGACCTCCGACTATCAGGCCTACCTGAGGCGTTCCGGAATACCGTACAGGTGATGAGTTGAGGCCGGCTCAGGCCAGGGCGTGCTGGACGATGGCGGCGCAGCGGGCCAACTGTTACGCAGCTGGCGGGCTGCACGTCCACCGGTCAACCTCGCAGTCCTTCACCGGGCCTTATCCGGAGTGTTGACAAAAGGAGAGGCGCGGCACATCCACATGCGCGCCGCACAAAGGAAAGCTTCGAAGTGCAAACAACCAAGGCAAGCTCCGCCGTAATGAAGCTTGAAATAACTTGCAAACACAGAAGAAAACAGTAGGAATCCTCATTCACAAAATTTGTTGAAATAGTCTGATCCAATCATAAACTTCTTCTTAGATTAAAACTTGCAAAACGTTCGAAACTTTAAAACGTTAAAACTTAAAGGAAACAAAAAACCCCATCTGCAACAAGGAATGGCAATTATTAGCATGTGGTTCAGCTGACAGCGTGGCAAGGCAACTCACGAGTGTAAAACAAAGAAAATAACTTACAGGTTCATCCGGGAGAGTTGGGCGTCGCTCGGATGAAACCTAAACCCACCCACTGGACCTTAGGCGATGGGATTTCAGTGATGTTGCTGAAAACAAGGACCTCGAGGTTATCACAAAGTTGGTGCAAAAATATGCACGAAGAATTGCGAGGACTCACCATCTCGGTTAAGTTGTTTATTTAAATCGAGACATCGGCTCTTGATGTCGCCGATAAATCGTGGCTTTTAATTTGCCCACATTATTGTTACGGCAGTGGAGTCTCCGGCGCTCTCGCGACGTCCCCACTTTCCATAACCTGTCTCTCAGCTCAGCCAGCTGTCAAGTCTGACACAAGAACCACGAACAAAGTTGCCAAACTAGAAAAAATCTACCAAACCATAAATTCGCCGAATCAACGACAACAATCGATCGACTTGTTTGATCCCAAAATTTAAACAATATAATTATAATATTTCAAAAATAAATGTTGCAGATAATTTTAATATAATAATTTAGAACAAAAGAAAATTATTAAAATGTTCGGGCCCATCGATAACCCTGCAGCGCCATCTGTGATATCCTGCGGGTAAAATATAAAAACAACGTTATATCGTCAGAAACCACAAGATGTCGCTACAAGGCTCGTTGGTCCGAAATGCTTCGTTACAATAGTGGCATAACAACTTACATTACCTGCAAACCTCACTTTACAGGTACAGGTGCACGGCGTAGGCGTTATGTTACGAATAAGCATTAAATAACCTGCATTAATTCATTGTAATAACGCGTTTAGGATACTGTTGGGGCTGCCGGCATGTTTGCGCAGGCAAGTACAGATGCTTTCATGCCATCATAAGGAAAAAAACTGCCTCTTTACTGCACCGGGTTCGGACCAGCTCCAACAGTCTCTTAAGCCTAGGTTACACAGTGCGAGCTAACATGCGAGCTGACCGAGTCAGTTATTGGGGTGCGGCTACTACGCACGTGTGACCGCATCATACGGGTTACTATCATGTGCGAGTAGGACAGTTGCTCGCGTCCGTTACTTCAACATTTTTTGTTTTTACTCGTTACTTGCCTTCCCCCACCACACCACTCGCACGCCGCTCGGTCGTCAACTCGCACGATTTTGCGAAATGACAGTAGCTCGTACGCTCGGGCCCACGCCGGTTACAGTGTTTCTTGTTTGGGCGACATGATACAAGCGAATTATACCAGTACACTGGTATAGTAGCTGTCTTCTGCGACGCCAGCAGTTTGCATAGTGTGACCGTGCGAGGCGAGTCGAGCTACTGTCATACGAGTATTCAGGCACAGTAGCTGTCTATTGTCACATCAGCTGCTCGCACTGTGTAACCTAACCTTTAAATGTTGGTGGCGGACAGAATTGACTGTCCCATTGTGAGGCATTGGATTGACATCCATGTCTCACACTAAGTTTGTCATGTTAATTTAATATGTGCCTACTAACATAGTATAAGTCAGGTCAATGTGGGGAAGACCGGCATACTGTTCTAAAATTTGAGTTTGACTAAGTTTATTGAAGAAAATATCATTTGTAGATCAAGTTATATGATCGGGTATGATAGATAATTTACTTGGCTATGTTTATAAGTCTAAATATAAGAGAAAGCGCCGTAATCTTTTGATAGACAATCGTTTTTTTAAAACATGCCAAGTAGACGGTCTTCCAATGCAGTGTGAGGCAAGTCCGTCCACAAAAGAAAAAACGCATTATTAGTAAGAAATCGTAGGCCTAGACGTATGAAAATACTTTCAGGCGGTGAACCAGCAATGCCATTCTGATACGTACTTTACCGATTTATGAATAAGGCTTTCATTACACAGATAAATGATTATTTTGTAAAACAAGGCAAGACCGGCATATCTTTGGTGACAGTGGTTGTAAACATTTCGTCAAATTGTTTACCCGACTGCGGTGAAGCAAAGAGAGGGTTATGCGCTATGTATGTATGTATGTATGTGTGTATACACGTTTGTTCCCTCCCAACCCCTGAAGCACTTATCAGAGTTAAACAAATGAGGTGTCACTAAAAAGCGTCTTGATTGTCTAGTGGTAGACTATGTGACGTACACATATTACTTAATATTAGGTATAAGTCAGTAAGATTTATAATGTGAACACACACAAACACAAAATATTAACAGAATGGGACACAAAATGCTATCTCACTAGTCTTGCATAAAATACGCTCTGCTGTAATAGTTGACAATGTCTGGATTGAGGCAAGATCGGCATATGACGGAGTTCCCTCTCTTAATGTAGACGGTCTTCCGAACTATTATATTTTCTAATTTAAAATTTCACATGGGTATAAATTCTAAATAAAAGCTATATTACTGCATTATGTTTAACGAATATATTAATGGATCAATAAATAACCTAAGTAATCAGTAAAACTTCTGAAAATCCTCCGATTTGCCACTTTTTTTGATCAAAAATCCGCCACTGGCCACTGCATTCTGAAGCGCGAAATGGTAAAAAAAATTGCAGGACCGATATTGTCCAAACTAATCATACTAGCGCCGTCTACGGTTTTTAGTTCGGACTGGCTCTTTAGGGACTGTTTTATAGACAGAGACGTAAGGCGCTAGTTATTCAAATTTAGAAGTTATTTGCAATATACGGTCTTTTAGCCCAGACGGTCTTCCCCACATTGACCTCCCTTACTAACCATTATGAAAGTATAATCCGAAATATTATTTTTTTTGTGTTGTTTCATGGTAATCTTTCAAGTATACTGCACACTGACCAGGCAAGAGCACGATGGGTGGATATTACATTATTTACTGGTTTACTTACGCAACTTATGTAATGAGAGCCTTTCTTTGCTACGTTCCCCAAGAATAATACAGATGGCGCTGTTCAGATTTAACATGATAATTACATGTTTTCTCATTACTCGGATACGTCATCATCATCATCATCAGCCCATAACGTCCCTACTGCTGGGGCACGGGCCTTCCCTATGGATGGATAGGGAGATTGGGCCTTAAACCATCATGGGCCCAGTGCAGATTGATGGTTATTGACGACTGCTAATGCAGCCGGGATCAACGGCTTAACGTGCCTTCCGAAGCACGGAGGAGCTCGAGATGAAACCTTTTTTTTTTGTTGTCACCCGTCCTATGACCGGCCTTTGCGAAAGTTGCCTAACTACAACAATCGTAGACCGAGCGCGTTTACCGCTGCGCCACCGAGCTCCTCCTCAATGTAAAGTTGTTATAAGGAATTCATATTCATTTATTCCTTATAACAACTTTACATTGTGTTGGAAATTGGAAATAAAAATAAAAACAGGCTCAAACTACATTAAATTCTAACAACAGTGGGACCATTACTTACAATTTACCTAACAAACTATCACAACAAACACATACAATATTCATTATCAAACTAATATCGATCAAAGGCCAAGATGCACAAGATATAAGGTTGGCGGTGAATTGTACTGTATTCATGTGTTATGTCTGATTGTTGAAAGTTAGTTCTGTGCAATAAAGTATATTTGATTTGATTTGAAAATTATAAGAGTGTCTTACTTGAATCGTAGAGTCACGGGTTCAATCCTCAGCTCGCCTCTAAACCACTACACTGTTGACTTCATTATTTGGATCAACGATAAGTACTTTATATATTTAAAAAAAAAATTGAAAAAGGCATTTTTTGCTTAATTACATTGTAAGACATAAAATAATTAAGTAAAATAATTCACTTGTGTTGGGAAAGACTCGCAACTTCCTCCTAGCCTAATTTATAAAACGAAAAGGTAATAAAATAATTTACTTACTACTTAAAAGTAAAAAATTTAAAATGAGTGTGTGTTTTTGTGCAGATTGTGTGTGCGACTGAGTGTGTGTGTGTATTTATAACCCGAAATTAATCGAATTTGAGAAAGTTGTAATACGATCCTCAGCCATAACACCTTGCGAAATGACGTAAATTCAAAAATGTTACATTGACCTTCAACAAGTTTATCCATGATAATTACGTTGAATAAATGATTCTGATTTCTGATTTCTGATTTGATTATGGGTATACACTTCGGGTATTATGACCACGAAGTGAGTAGGAATTTTGGTATTCATGATTTATGTATCGGATTTACTTTTACATACCTCCTACATACATACTCCTTTTAGGATTGCTAGAGCAAATGTTTTTCAGAAGACAAACCTTCTTTTCATCTTGTTTGGTAGTCGTGTCCCTGATATATTGGCCCCGATTTCTGCATACACCTGCTAATTTTATTTAAAGTTATACCTGTCCTTTTCTTATCCGCCGAAAAGGACAGGGACGGATAACCCAGGCATTAAAAATAGGCTTCTCGTTCATACGCAATCCGTTTGACGTGTGCTGTCAACTTAATTCTGTCGTGTTATTGGCCAATATAAAATTTTGGAAGGACTTTTTAAGCTTCTGCCTAAAATTGACATGTGTTCCATAAACTTTGTGCCTGTCGATTACCCGTCCCTTTCCTTTTCGGCGGATAAGAAAATGACAGGTCCTTGAATCAGCAGCATTAAATACTTATGGGTTAAGTTAGATGTAAGAAGAGCTTACATGGAACAGATTAAAGAAAAGGTTAACGTCGTGTCTTATAGGGAAGTCAAGGAATTGGCCTTTGATAGACTGGAATGGAAAATGCTACACCGACAAGAGCGTGGCTCTTAAATTGATGATGATGAAGTTAGATATAAAAGTATGCGTATTTTGTTATTTAGGATTTGTGCCCGGATAAACACCTCCTATTCCATGGGCCTAAAACACAGCCATTTTATATACGATACGCCTCTGCCTTCCCTTTCGGGTATACAGGCGTGATGCATATGACGTATTTTTTGGTGTGATACCTATGTTAATTTTGTTGTCCACATAAGACAGGCAAAGGTCGTTGACCGCTTGGTTCCGTCTTATCATCAGTAATTTCTTATATATATAATAAAACTCACCTTCTATATATATCAACATATATTTATTCATTCCTCTTCTTTAAACATAATACTCTTAAGCCTCTTATCCAATTTTATAAACATCCATGACAAAACCCAAAAAAACAATTCCCCGTCTACAACATTTTACTTTTAAACCGTATTTCCAATTCCGGCCAGTGTTGCAATCTCACGTAAACATTTTACTCCTGAGATTTTACTCGATTAGAATTGACCTTACACTCGTCCATCCTGACACAGTGCATGTCCTCATGCACTATATCTAAATTTAATTGACCTTACACTCGGTCGGTGGATAAATTCAACTAAATAATTACAATAAAATTGAAAAAGAAAACATACTCAAAATTAAATACTTATTAAATATAACAATCCTCCAAAATAAAATAAATCCTCCTTTTTAATGGCTATGAACCCATCCATTCTCATAGGCCATTGTACAACATATTCTAGTTATAAACCAATCCATTCTTACAACTAGAATTGTTACTTGCGAACCCATCCATTCTCGCAAGTTCCCTATTATTAAAATATCCTTAAAATAAAATAAATCCTCCTTTTTAATGGCTATGAACCCATCCATTCTCATAGACCATTGTACAACAGATTCTAGTTATAAACCAATCCATTCTTACAACTAGAATTATTACTTGCGAACCCATCCATTCTCGCAAGTTCCCTATTATTAAAATATCCTTCCTGTGAACCCATCCATTCTCACAGAATTTTTCTTAATTCGTAACGTAATTTACAAAACATTACTCCAATCCTTGAATTACACATATAATTATCATCCTTTTAAACGTACATTATTTTTATATTATTAATAAATTAAACATCCTACTTTCACAATATATTCTCTCTATAACTTATATTCTCCTTCGGTAATTTAATTCTCGACAAAATTTTCATCGACACTACTATCATCAATAATATCATAATCGCTATCTTCGTTGTCATCGTCATTATTTACCTCTAAAGCGGCTACATGAACCCACGGTAACATGCGGTCAGAAGCTACGGTCGTTTTACGTTTATTTTTGCTTTTGCTGAACCCCGGTATACCAGCTACCCTATATCGATCGTTACCTAGGACCTCTACGATACGATAAGGACCTTCATAGGATGGTAACAATTTTTTGCTCTTGCCATCATTACTAAAGTTTGTCTTAGTAATCTTCACCAAGTCCCCTTCATTATACATTCTAGCAGGACGTCGATCTTTGTTATAGTATTTCTTTTGTTTCTCCTGTTCTTTATCTATTTTATCTTTAACTTCTTCACGAATAATCTCTACATCCATATTTTCTTGTGTTTCGTGTACTATTTCATTCAGTCGCGGATCTATTTCCGATCTCATATGTGTCCCAAACATGACATCAGCAGGCCTCCTTCCAGTTGTCTTTTGCGGGGTATTATTCATACCCCACTGTATTTTACCGACATGATCTTCCCATCCTCTTTCATCGTGATTGAGATTTTGAGCAGTCAACGAGTTGAGTATGGTACGGTTGTACCGCTCAACCTGTCCGTTTGATCGCGGACTAGCCACGGCATTAAGCACGTGTTTTATACCTTTTTCAATACAAAATTGCTTAAACGCATGTGATGTGAAACAGGACCCACGATCACTGATAATCCGGTCAGGAATTCGAAAAGTACAAAATATTTCGTTTAACACACGAATAGCCATTAATGTTTTGGTATTACGTACGGGCCGAATAAAAACGAACTTTGTAAAAGCATCCACAATAACCAGCATATAGGAATTTCCTCTTTTTGTTCGAACAAATGGTCCGAGATGGTCAATGTGTAAAGTGTTAAAAGGGAGTTCGACTTTCGGAATCGGGTGTAAATGACCTTCTTTCAAAGTTGTTTTCTTCGAATATGCACATTCAAGACAAGCTTGAACATACTTTTTCACGAATTTGGACATTTTCGGAAACCAGTAAGTCTGTTTCATACGTTCTAGAGTCTTTTCTACACCGAAATGTCCAATTTCATCATGATTTAGTCTGCACAGTTGCCATCTCGCACCCTTTGGAACTACCCACCGAATATTTGTCGTGTCACCCCCTATACATCGATACAGTTTGTTGTCTTTTATTATGTAATTGTCCTTTATATATTTGAGACCATTAGCACCAATGTCCGTACTGAGAATATCACGAATCCTATGCAGTTCCGTGTCCCCCAATTGCAATGTATGAAGCCAATCTTCACTGCTAATTGACAACACTGTTGGATATCGATCCGGTTCGATAATATCATCTTCTATGGAGTTTCGCGATAAAGCATCGACGTGCGACATTTGCGTTCCAGTTCGATACTCAACTGTACACTGAAACTCCTGCAATAGCAACCACCATCTTGCTATGCGCGGAATCAAGTCACGTTTCGAGAACGTGGCCCGTAAAGCACTACAATCTGTTACTATTTTAAATTGTTGACCTAATAGATAAACTCGAAACTTCTTTAATGAATTTACTACCGCAAGTGCCTCTAATTCGTAAGCGTGAAAATTTTTTTCTTCGGGTGATGTTTGACGACTATAAAAAGCTACCGGCCTGAAAACATCACCTACATTATGCCTCTGTAACAGGATGCCACCAATGCCAACTTTGCTGGCATCAGTATGCAGCTCTGTTTCAGCGGTTGAATCGTAAATAGCTAGGATTGGTCTTGTAACAAGTCTAGATTTTAAATCATTGAATGATTCCTCCTGTTCTGTTGTCCAAGTCCACGTCGCGTCTTTCTTTAGCAGCTTATTCAATGGATTTGCAACGATTGCGAAATTCTGGATAAACTTCCTAAAATATCCCACTAATCCGAGAAACTGACGAACAGTATGCTGATTTATGGGTCGAGGAAACGCCAGTACACTCTGAATTTTCTTTTCTCCAGGTCGCACACCATCAACGCTAATCTCATAACCCAAGTAGTTTATTTTTTTCATCAAAAATTCGCACTTGGATAGATTCAAGGTCAAGTTTGCCGACTCTATTAACCTTAGGACTTTTTCTAATCTATCCAAACATTCATCAACGGTTTTTCCATATATTAGCACGTCGTCGATATAAGCTGTTGCGTCAGTAAACCTGGATGAACCCAACACCTTATTCATCATGCGTTGGAAAACTGCTGGAGCATTTGCCAGACCAAACGGCATACGATTAAATTCGTACTGGCCGTCTGGCGTTACAAAAGACGTAAGAGGCTTAGAATTCTCAGAAATTGGCACTTGATAGTAGCCCGACGTCATGTCCAATGTAATAAAACACGCCTGGCCTGATAAACGCGCGATCTCATCTTCGATAACCGGCATAGGGTATCGCTCCTTTATAGTAATTGAGTTTAACAACCTATAATCGACACACATCCTTAATTTGCCGTCTTTTTTTCGAACCAAAATGATAGGACTTGCATACTCGGAGATGGATTCTCTGACAATACCAGCGTCTAGCATTTCTGTGACCATATCTCTCACGTGCTCTCTTTCTTTGTGTGACAGTCTATATGGTCGGTAAACAACAGGTTTCTTACTGTTTAGTTCTATATTCATTTCAGCAACTAGTGTACTTCCCAACTCTTTTAACGACGATGCAAAACAATGTTTGAATTTCTGCAATATCTCAATTAACCTTAACCTTTGCTGTTTGTCGATTTCGCTACTGATGTTAATTTCATCCTCGTTCAAGTTTTTGTGTTCAAAAGTCGTATCATGAGCTGGCGAAAAAGCAATACGATTAACTAATTGTACTTTAACACCACGTGCAATGACAGTCCCTGCTCGTAGTAAGCACGACTGAAAAGATGAACTAACAGAAACATTGACACGACCGTTTTCAATTTTATATACACCTTCTTTAACGGAGCATTGCTGTGGTGGCTTTCCAATCATTCTGTCGCTTAACAATATATATCCCTCGATATTTGAATTGGTACAAGCAACAACTGTTGCCGGTCCACAAATCAATGAATCAGAGGTTACAGTTAAGGGTACTGATAAGTTCTGATCCGGTTCAATTTCAGGTAGTATTGAATCATAGCCGACGTTTGAAAATCTGAGTTCGTCTGCATTTTTATAAACTACAATATGAGATTGTTCGGTAAAGGATTGCCCCGTAAGTAAAGGTACGTCAAGTAACCCATCGTCTACCACCTGACACGTGACTAGCGCGCTGACACCGTCGATGTTTAAGTCTACTTTAACTCCCCCGTTGGAATAAACTACCTGATTGCCAAATCCCATAAGGGGCATCAAGACATTATCATAAGTCAGACCTAATTTCGCAGCAGTGGATTGAGTTATTAAAGAGACCTCACTACCGAAATCAATAAATGTCTTAACCGTCATCCCGTTGATTTGACCCTCTTTTAAAAACTTAGAACCTGTATTTGAAACGGATATACGCATGGTTTTGGCAATATGATCGGTTTTAATTACACCATCTCTACTAACTGTTCTCATCATGCAGTTCTCCATACTATGTCCTACTCTATTGCATTTCGTACAATTCAAAATAGGTTTGGGGCACTTGACAAACGGATGTCCCTTCTCTTTACAATTGAAACAAAATAATTGATCATTGAATTTACTCACTACTTTTCCCATTAGATTCGAATTATTAGATTTTATGGAGTTATAATCAACTGTTCTGTTTCTCGTGTAATTTAACCTATCTCCATGCGGAACCTCCTTAACGCTCATTAGAAATTGTAGCAATTGGTCCGGATGTGTACACCGTAACGCATTTGCGCTTGACCTCATAGTTTTATCACCTAGTCCATGAATTATGCAATCGACCGCACGTTTTCCGTCAATGTCACACTGGTTTAACAGGGCCAACTTCTCATAATAATATTTTTCGAGAGGTTCGTTGTACCTACTTTTCCTATTCAGCATTTCCTCCAGGGATTGACCATAATTTTGCTCATAAGGGAATGCGCTTAACAATTTATCTTGCCATTCCGGCCAAGTAAATAATATAGTATTCAAACTCTCAAACCAAGTTTTGGCCAACCCCTGTAGTTTTTGCGTCGCAAAATATACAGTTGTTTTATCGTCCCAACCGTAAACGGTGGCACACTCATTCACCTTCTTCAACCATATATCTATCTTCTGATTTCTTGTCGAGGGATCGAACTCGGGCAAAATATTCTTATTATTTATATTTTGAGCAGAGTGAACGAAAGTGCCTGACGTTGACGGCTGAGGTTTTATAGAATTGAGTGAGTTAATAAGTTTTGCCACATCGCTAGAAGTAAACATTGGACTTTCTGACCTATTGTTATCCAATGGGGTCGATGTCTTGAGATCCTTGGTTAACATTTCGTCTTTACGCCTACGAGATGTGTAGTTGCGTCCATTGCTACTGCTCCTGTCACGTTGCTGATGCACACCTTCCTCCCGTGACGACTGCTGCCGCGGAGAATACAAGTCGCTCGTCCTCAATCGGCTGCACTCCCTCCGTAGCTCGTCTTCACGAATCCGCACCCTTTCCTTCTCGCGATGAAGCTTCCATTCTTGGTCCAAAAGAGCTAATTCAGGAACACATTCACGATCAGTACTACGTAGTCGGCTCCTACTACGTATTATTCCTCTATTTTCGCGACGACTTGAACTGCGACTCTGCCGGACCTCGTCTACGGTGCGATAGCTACTGGTTCTCAGTACGCTGCGTTCTGTTCGCAAATGCCCTTCTCGAAGCCTATCCCGTACACGTTCGAGCTCCCTTCCGCGATCACGAAACAATGAACTATGACTTTGCTCACGAATAGAACCTCGCGAGCGGCTTCGACTGCGAATTTCTTTGCCTTCCCGCCTGGTAATACTACGGCTTCGCCGGTCCAGGTCATGGCTGCGTCGCTGATCACTTCTTTCTGGCGTAACCAAACGTCGTGGCCCAAACACCTCAACATCGTGTGGCATGATCTGGAACTCGAAATACAAAGGTATGTATCACGTCTTAAAACTATATATCCTATATCTTTAAAAATGTGCTCTTGTAGTGCCTTTTCCCTTATTTATAAACAAAACAATAAGTAATCGTTGTAACAGTTCATGCACTCGTTAGAATTCCACCAGTAAAATGTATATCAAGCGGTTTTAATAGCTAGTGAGCTTACCCATCCCACTTCTGAAATATAATAAAACTCACCTTCTATATATATCAACATATATTTATTCATTCCTCTTCTTTAAACATAATACTCTTAAGCCTCTTATCCAATTTTATAAACATCCATGACAAAACCCAAAAAAACAATTCCCCGTCTACAACATTTTACTTTTAAACCGTATTTCCAATTCCGGCCAGTGTTGCAATCTCACGTAAACATTTTACTCCTGAGATTTTACTCGATTAGAATTGACCTTACATATATAATTTCCTTACATGACTTGAGCTATGAATATTTCATATTATGAGAAGTTAATAGAGTCATAACTAACATATCTACAATTTCAGCATTTATATACCGTCTATTTCTCCAAACGTCATAAAAAGTTTCTTCTGCCCACAAAACAAAAGCCTGTCACAGAACACGGAATGACACATTTTGACATAACAAACAATGTCCTTAAACAGAATGTGAAACTATAAACCCTTTTGATTTCCGAACAAACATACCAGGACCGAATCCATGAGAAAATGACCAACGTCGGGAACGGTTGACGACCCCACGTAAGGCCTGACAGTGTATCTACCTCCTACAATGGGTAAGAGGAAGCGTAGAATCTTCCCAAAGAAGAAGCGGTCGGTATTCAGTAGACCGCATCCGATGAGGCGAAAGATGATGCTTCGACATCGAAGGGTTAAGGCCTTCTTTCACAAGCACAATCCGAAGATGTACATAGAGAGGGGTGTCAGGAAGATGGTCGGTGGTATCTATAACGTTTCTGACAAAGTGAGGGATAAGATTGCTGAGAGCACCCTAGCCTTGGACAACCCGTTCAGTGTTCAGTTCTACGAGGATAGATGTACCATACAATGAAGTCACGCATTAGCCAGTCACAACCAGATGTCCATAACTGCTACAGAATAAATAGTAACTATGTCATTTGGGTTTTATTTTTTGTTGTATTCTTAAGCGTGTTCAATCAATAGAATAGAATAGAATAGAATAGAATAGAAATAAGTAGACCTTTATTCTTCTTCTATCGTGTGGATTGTGAGGTGAATTACCAACCCCATCAACCTTGGTCAGAGGTATTACTGAGCCGCCATAGGCCCCTGACATGACTCATGTAACGACTACGTACTTACATCACTAAGTAATAACCGGGACCAACGGCTTAACGTGCCTTCCGAAGCACAGATCGTCTTACTTTCGAACAACATCAGCTGATCAGGAGATCAGCCTGTAATGTCCTAACCAAACTAAGGATCACAAAGTGATTTTTGTGATATGTCCCCACCGGGATTCGAACCCGGGACCTCCGGATCGTGAGCCCAACGCTCAACCACTGGACCACGGAGGCCGTTATTCGCGACTCCAATTTGGGTAAACAGCGGCACTAAGTACCCGCGTGTCACCGAGGTTTATTACACCAACGCTAAAACTAAAATTAATTATTCGATACAAACGAATCAAGCTCCCGACCCGGAAGCCCCGGGTTCGATTCCCGGGTAGGTACTCAAACATCACTTCGTGAGAACATAGCAGGCTTTACACCTGATTGTTCGAAAGTAGTAGCCTGACACAAGGGTTGATGTGGTTGGTAATTCACCTCACAACCCACACGATAGAAGAAGGAGTGGCGAGTTTTTTAAACATACATAAACTCACGTCTGTAATCCTTAATGGGGTGGGCAGAGCCACAGCTAATCAAAGATCGCAGCCACTGTTGATATATTAAGTCTTAAGGTGGATATGATGAATATTATGGTGACAAGGTATCATCACAATCCCTTTGTTGTATTTTACTACAAATTTATATATTTCAATATCAATAATATTTTGTCGGGAGTTTTATATATGTAAGTATATTTTTAGCTTTTGAGAAGCGTAAAGTTGGTATTAATATTACACACACAAAACTTACGCTTTCATCCCACCGGGATACGCAGAGACTATGGAATTCCATTTGCTTCGATCCTGACACACTTCTCTTGTTTCCTCCACATTCATCAATCGTTTTTTACACGCACGTCGGTTCAGAGTTGATCGTACAGAACCTCCTTGTCGTTCCAAGGACATCTCCTTCTAGGTCTTCCTCTGCCAGCCCTACCACCAATCTTCGCTTTATATACTGCTTTCGTTTATCATAATAATATTATCCATCAAAATTTTAATATTTTACTTGGTAAGTTCATCATCATCATCATCAGCCGTACGACGCCCACTGCTGGGCATAGGCCTCCCCCAAGGATCTCCACGACGATCGGTCCTGCGCTGCCCGCATCCAGCGGCTTCCCGCGACCTTCACCAGATCGTCGGTCCACCTTGTAGCGGGCCTACCCACTGAGCGTCGTCCGACATGTGGTCGCCATTCTAGAACCTTTCCGCCCCAGCGGCCATCGGTTCTCCTCGCTATGTGTCCTGTCCACTGCCACTTCAGTTTTGCAATTCTCCGAGCTATGTCGGTGACTTTAGTAAGTTAGTTGTTGGTAATTAGTGACTGTCACTAGATTATTATTAGTAAAGATTGTTAAATAAGAAAATAATGTGAAATATATAAAGTTGCTTATAATTTATTGGTATGTTTTCATGGCCTCAGGTGTCTGAATTCTTCCTCGCGATGCTCAGATGTCCAAGGAGATTTCTTAAAAAAATATTCTGGTAACTGTAAAGTGCAAAAATATTTGTGATATTAATACTGAGGTATTGTCAGGTAAATAAAACGAGAAGAATTGACAAACCTATTGAATCTTTAATAAATAACTTTCTAAATGCATTTGGAATCTTTGGTTACATTGCTCTGTGTAATGACTACATATAATATTGAATAATTACTTGAATAAATACTTAGTATCATAGTTAAAACATAGTACACATAATCTCATGACTATATCTCAATTAGACAGATATACACTCAGAGCAAAAGTGCAGTCAGTGAGCCCAGCGAATTATTTGTTAACAATGGTGAAATTATGAACCCTAGTTGTCATAATTATAAAATTTATGTTTTCGTGTGTGTTTTTGGTGTATTACAGAAACGACAAGTAACCAGACGGGTCCGCACGACAACCGCGCCGCGCCCGGTGCGAATTATATTGAACGCTTCGATCAATAAACGATACGAATGCTATCTACGTAGATGGACGTCAAACGGGTATTGGTCGAAGGCCTCGATATAATTCGCGGCGCGCTCAGTGCGGTTGCCGTGCAGAGCCTACTGGAGGTCTAAATTTATTAGTTTGCAAGAAACTGATTGGACTTTTGCACCTTATCGTACCAAGATTAAACAAGTACCCACACTTCAACGAGCTTTCTGTTAGACCAACGCGATAGGTGATATTAGCGGGATACACACTGACTTGCTTTTGGTAACGAACTTGCACCAATGAGTCATTAATTTATTTTAAGTGTAGTTTTCACTAACACAGTTGCCTCGACCATTATAGACGGCGATACGGCTCACCGTCACACCTCACTTAGTTCATCTTGCGATTGATGTACATCTGACTACTCGAATTGAGGTATAGACGTGAGTTTATGTTAATGTAAGTTACCTATATAGGTACAGTCAGAAGCAAATAGTTAGTGACGGTCAAGGTATACATATAGTCAGCAACATCCAGAATGTCCAATAATTAGGGACGTCCAAGGTGATTGTATAGATAGTGGCCCCGATTCCTGCAGACACCGCGTAATTTTATTTAAAGTTATATCCGTCATTTTCATATCCGTCGAAAAGGAAAGGGACGGATGATTCACAGCTCTTAATTTTAGGAAGAATGAGTGAATGAATGAATAACCCGGGCGAATCAAAAGGTACGTCGCTGGTATGCAATCCGTTTGACGTGATGTCTACTTTTTTAACTGTGTCGGATTATTGACGGATGTAAAATTTTTAGACGGTTGGTTTAGATTTGTGCTTAAAATTGACGTGTGTTCCATAAATTTTATGCTTGTCGATTACCCGTCCCTTTCCTTTTCGGCGGATAAGAAAATGACAGATATAACTTAAAATAAAATTAGATGGTATTTACAGGAATTAGCACCAGTAACACTCTAAGTGGCCAAAAACATCGGCACAACCTGCGTGTTCAAAAAGTTGGCAACAACCTAATCGTCCAGGTTTGCGAGACGCTTACAATGTTAAATAGTTCAGGAGAACTATGTCGTCGTAAATATGACAACACTCACTGCGCCAATGGTATGCAAGCAATCAAGATGTTCAAAAATATGTGGACGATTAGATTTTTGACAACTTTTTGAACATGCAGGTTGTGTCGATGTTTTGGTCACTTAGAGTGTTACTATCTATACGGCCACCTTGAACGTCCCTAATTATTGGACATTCTGGATGTTGCTAACTATATGTGAACCTAGACTGTCACTAACTATTTGCTGCTGACTGTACAAATCCGTATTTAGTGAATACTAAACATGTCTAAAAGAAAATTAGCGCGACATTTTATGCGGAATCCTATTTGCTTTCTCACCACTAAAATTCTTATTGGTAATCTCATGACGTAATTGCTTATGGTTCTCTTGCCAGTTGGACTTTTTGGACAAGATGACGTCATTTGGCGCGGGGGCATAGTCGCCTCTTCTATAATGCTCGTCGTAGTAAACATGATCTTCACTCTTTGTTGGTACTTGTATGATTTCCACTTGGGTCTTAGCGTCATCCTTTCTGTTGTGGTATTCGTGGGGATGGTTGAACATACCTTTCAGGCTTATCACTGATGCCATGACTGTTGAGAAGAACCCCATCATGAGACCTGAAAGAAAAGTTAGGTAAGCATTTGCTTATATGCTTCTTCTATCGTGTGGCTTGAGAGGTGGATTACCAACCTCATCGACTCTGGTGTCAGGGTTATTATTGAGCCGCCACACACCCCTGACATGGCTCATTATTACAACTACGTACTTATGTCAGTAAGTAGCAACCAGAACCAACGGCTTAACGTGCATTCTGAAGCATGGATCATCTTTCTTTCGGACAATCAGATCACCAGCTTGTAGTATCCTTACGAAAACTCGGCATCATAAAATGATTTATTCGATATTTCCCCACCGGGGTTCGAACTCGGGACATCCGACTGGTGAGCTTAACGCTCAAGTACTGGACTACAGAGGTCGTTGCTTTTATGTTGAACTTAGAAGTTCGTGTCAAAAGGTGCTGTAAATTGTCTTCTCTGATTAAATTAGCTCTACTCAATCCTTTAAGAATTACAGGTGTGAGTTTGCTAAAGTGAGTTTATCACGATCTTACCTTTAGCAGACATAAAAGCAAGAGCTTTCAAAGCAATTGGGATGAGTATGCTCTTCGCTGCCAACAACCCAAGTATTACAGGCATCATGTACTTCTTCTGCATCTTCTGCAGTTTACTTCCTCTTCTTCTTCTTCTCTTCTTGCCACTGTAACTCTCTTGACTCCCGCTCCCTTGCTGTTGCTGTCCTTTCTTCAAGAACTTTATTATGCATTTATTTACTTTCTTGCTTTTTCTTTTTAAACTCTTCTTTTTGTTCTTTTTACTCTTCTTTGATGTGACCTGGATTTTTACCGTCGGGATTTTTCTTGGTGTTTCTTCTGTAATTATGATGAAAGTACTTTTATATATTTTTGATATTCGTACAATTTTCGGTAAGTTATCACTTTAGTATCACGTGATATTCAATGAATGTTTACAAGCTTAAGACTTACGATGATGTACACGTTTATATAATATTTAACTTTCAATACATAAATGGAAAGTAAGAAAAAATAAACATGTCAATTTAAAAAAACAATCGTACAAGTGAAAGAAAATTCAAATTACAGGGCCTGCGAGATTCGAATTTGTGACCTCAGAACACAAATTATGTGTTTTTACCACTTAAGAACATTATTATTTTACCACTAAACCAAAAAAAGTAATCTAATACACTTACCTGCCAGAGACCTTTTTTGAAAGTTCCCATTTGTAAAAATCCATTCCAATGGTTGTGAAGTATTGAAATTTTCGTTCACATAGTTATTCTGCTGTGTCGGACCAAACCCGAAAACCGCTTCGGTTTTCATTATGCCATAATTATGGGTGTTGTCCAAAATCAAACCGCGCGAATAGGGCAACATTTTCGAGAAAAAATAAATCAATACTGGCCACTTTGATAATGAAAACGCTATTTGTTTTTTGAAATTTGGAATGTGGAAGTGTTCTATTTATAAATGGGTCAATTTTTTTAGTCACTTTATGGTGTTTAGACACTCGTGTGTACCAGTGCTGAGTGTATATGACCACATGGACCGCGTTCGTACTTTTATAAGGTAAAAATGAGTACAAACTTTTCGAGCGTTAAGCTTTAATGTGTGAGGTTAGTGCGTTAATTACCAATTGCGGGTAGTTAGAAAGCTAATGAGCAGTGACTTCGATGACATTTCTAATGTCAATGTCAAAATGGAGATATTGTGTGTCTTTGTAAGTGTCACAATGTGTAGAGATAAAATTTATTCCTGTAATCGAGGTAGAAGGATCTCCACGCGGTTTTTCAAAGTGACATCGTAATGAAAACTTTGAAGGATGATTCAGACCATGATTCTGTGTGATTTTTTTTTCTGTTGTGAATTTTTCGTCGCAAAATTAATTATTTTTTTTAGTTCTTTTTAATTATTTTCAATTCTATACTTTCGCGATCGAAAATTCCACTTAATATTAACTCAGAATAATGAGCCGAATCATGCCTCTTAGTATTCGTTACGATGTCACTTACACGCCGTACAAGTACATACAAGTAGGTATGGTTGTTAGTGACACCTTATACTTACTGAAGAGGAGATGGTTCAGTGCATGATTCTGAGTTGATATCAAGTGTAATTTCCTGTCGGAGAATTCCTGAAAACTTGTGTTTTTTTTTTCATTATTTTCAGTTCCATACGTTTGCGACGGAAAGTTTCACTTGATATCAACTGAGAATAATATGGTTTGAATATCCCTTAAGTTTTCGTTACGACGTCACTAAAACCCTGTATATTGAACTTGCTAGTTCTCTTGAAGATATTAAAACTTGATCCATAAAGCATGTGTGGATGGTGAGCTCAAGACGTCCCATCACCTTGATGTCAGGGTTACTATTGAGCCGCCGAAGGCCCCTGACATGGCTTATGTTACGACTACATTCTTAGTTAAGTAAATAGTGGCCAGGACAAACTGATGTCATGACCCCACCGGGAATCGAACCCGTAACCTTCAGATCGAGAGACCAACGCTCTTACCACTAAACCTAAGCTGTTGGTAAGATAAATGTAATCATGAAAGTAATTGATATAAGCCTAGCCACAAAGATAGATCGAAATTGACAATCGCATTTTAGTAGAGCGTAAACAATAAAACTATGGAGTAGCCAGCAATAATAGTATTCGTAAGTACCGTTTTGTTGACAAGTTTTTAACCACAGAATAGGAACCTTAGCTAAATTGCAATAAATTATGACAATCAACAGTTTTTCTTTTTAACTTACTTGGCCGGGCAAATGACAGTGACAGTGATAAAAATGTATGGAATTGACACAATAAAACTATGGAGTAGGGAGAAATATTATTATTTATAAGTACCGTTTTCGTAAGTTTTTAACCACAGAACAGGAACCTTAGCTAAATTGCAATAAATTATGACAATCAACAGTTTTTCTTTTTAACTTACTTGGCCGGGCAAATAACAGTGACAGTGATAAAAATGAATGGAATTGATACAGAAAAACTATGGAGTAGGGAGCAATATTATTCGTAAGTACCGTTTTCGTAAGTTTTTAACCACAGAACAGGAACCTTAGCCAAATTGCAAAAAAGATATGACAGACAGTCAACCGTTTTTCTTTTTAACCTACTTGGCCGAACAATTGACAGCGACAGTGATAAAAATGTATGGAATTGACATAGGTAAGATGACATGTCAATCCCATAATATATATATTTTTGACAGTGATTATATTATTTTCATCACTGTCACTGTAAAAATATATTACCTATAGGACTCACTTGTCACCTTACGTCAATCCCCACTGACATCCATAAACAAATTGACTCACATTCGCTAAGGAGTTCTTCTAAAAAAGCGTCTGAACTGTGTTGTAAATGTGTATATATTAAGTTATGTAGATAGTATAAGTTCGTTCCCTTAAATTAAGATGTTATGACGGTTCAAATAAAGTGCAATATTAGTTGTACGGCGGCCGCTTGTGACAAGATGCACGACGGACATTTTTTGAAGAGATTGGTTGTCTATATTTTATACGAAATCTATGTGATTCCGATACATTTTTAACACTGTCACTGTTGATTGTCATAATCGTTTGCAACTTAGCTTTGGCCCCAGATAAGGTTACAAGTAAGTAGTTACAACTGACTGCAAAAGCATGAGGTCCAATTAAATACTTGACGGCCTCTCTGGTCCTGTAGTTGAGCGTAGGACTCACGATCCGGAGGCCCCGGGTTCGAATCCCGGTGGGGACATATCACAAAAATCACTTTGTGATCCCTAGTTTGGCTAGGACATTACAGGCTGAAGGCACGTTAAGCCGTTGGTCCCGGTTACTATTTACTGATGTATGTGAGTAATCGTTACATGTGTTGTGCCATGTCAGGGGCCTTTGGCGGCTCAATCATAACCCTGACACCAGGGTTGATGAGGCTGGTATTCCACCTCACAACCCACACGATAAGAAAATAATTAAATATTTTTATTTTTTTGAAATGTCCGGTTATGGATTGGAGGAGAAAAAGTAGGTTAAGAGATATGATGCCATTTTGTGGTTGTAAGGATTTCGTATTCGTAAAGTTCGGCAAGATGTTATTTGATTACTTGTGGCTCTGCCTACCTCATTAGGGATTACGGGCATGAGTTTGTGTACGTTTGTTGAGTTCAAACGTGATGTAAAAGAAAAGACATAAACACTCAAAGCATTTGTGTATAATTCCATAACACCTTCAATCGTCATCGGTTTTACATGTCCTGTGTACGTTATTCAATGGTAACTACATATTTCTATTATCATAGTCGTTCATTCGATCTATTAATTAAATTGTAAAATAAATTATTCAATAAATAACTTACAATTACAATTAAACTATTTAATACAACATAACTAACATAAATTAATTATACAAGAAAATATTTACAACAGCGCG
Source organism: Pectinophora gossypiella (assembly GCF_024362695.1). Classification (NCBI taxonomy): domain Eukaryota; kingdom Metazoa; phylum Arthropoda; class Insecta; order Lepidoptera; family Gelechiidae; genus Pectinophora; species Pectinophora gossypiella. The sequence continues at coordinate 2,768,047 of NC_065425.1, read as the reverse complement.
AGTAAATTATAAAATTAAGTTTGTCAGGATCACTTATTCAATCACAAGTCTAACTTATGATAACATAAGTATGAAAATTGATCAAAATGATGGTGTTGAACAAGTAGAACGTAATTCTGCCCTTGAAGAGTTCGGTGGTGAAGCATTGGCTAGAAATTTACTTGAGCAAACGAAAGATCTTCGCTAACTTAGTTCGGATGGCAACTGCGAGTTTATCGACTTTATTTAATACTTTTAATATCCTCCCTTCTGTAGTCCCATTACTGCTGCGAACAGTGCAAAGAAGAACCCTGCCAGGCCCGTCGCACCAACCAGCAGCACAAGACCTCCAATCAGTAACGGGACCAGTGCAAAATACTTCAATTTGTAGGCCAGTAGAAGTGGTAGCATGTACTTGGTTAGTTGTTTCTTCCCCTTCTTTAATCCTTTCCTCTTGTTTTTAATGCCGTGGGGTCCTTTGTGTCCCTTCACAGCTTCTTCATCGTCGTCTTCTTCTTCTTCAACTTCGGTCTGATAATCCTCGTCCTCATCGACGCCTAAGATATCTGGAAAGAGAAAATGTCATGTGAAATGTAAGTAGTCTTTTTCAAAAAAATATTTTATAGATTTCTTGATTAGTTAATTTGATTTATAATCATATGCAAATACCCCTTTACGATGATGCTGATAATCTTTCACTATGCTATAAATTTGACATTTGTGGTAGCTTGTTAAATAGCATTTAATTACTTTTAAGATTAATTACTTTGTAAATATGGCCCTATTAAAATAAAATAAAATTAATTACACACAGTAGCAGTGGCAGTATGTTTTGTTAATGTGTGTGCAATAAAGTGATTTACTATTATTATTATTAATAACAAGAAAGGGTAAAAAATGACATCATCACAAGTTAGTAGGTATATTGTTGAGATGTATTGTAGTATTATATAAACTGAAGTCTATAGTTTATTGTCACTACGTTTCAATTTGAAACGGAACACAAAATGTAATAAAGATTTTATTTGTAGAACAAAGTATAAAAAGGTGGTGTTCATATTTATAGTACACGTCCACACGATGACACGACAGACAGAGAACACGTCTGATAGGGTGAAGTGGAAGACAAATGGGAGGAAGGCAGACCCCACCATTAGATGGGAATAATAACGTAAATGCCAAGGAGAGAGAGAGAAAGCATCAAAGGTGGAAAGACTATAATAATTTGAATTCGTTATTCCTAAATCAAGTACTCAGGTTGAGTTATTTAGAAAACTATGAAAATTCTGGCATTACTTAACACAGGTTATCTAATTAATGCCCATGATTACGACAAGAATAGACAATACGACCAATTACCAACTTTTCTTACTCAGTTATCTAAAAATCACGAGTCTCAATTAAAAAGTGAAATACTAACAATTTAATAGAATGACTGCGTGGCACGTGTGATCGTTTTACCCGAGATGATCACATAATTGAATGTAGTAATTTAAAAAACAAGTTGCGTTATCTCTGTCATACTGCTTACACGCAATGCGTTGGCTGAAAGTTGGGTGCAAATATACATTATCTCATATCAGAAATTATCTTTACAAAGTTGCATTAGCAAGAACTGCTATACCGTTTAAAGATGTGAACACATTTGAGAAGACAATAAATCTAAACAACAATTTAAAAGAGGAATTATTATTAAAGAACATAGATTGTTCTATGTATAACGTTACGATGTATAAAGAGCTTGTAGTTTAAATAAAAAAAGTGATGCTAGTAAGAGTAATTAAAAAAATGAAATCTTATATTTGCAGATAAATATGACGATAAAGATATGCAAAACATAGCGAGGAGTAATACAAGAAAATTATTTAAAATAAAATGGTTGTTTAAAGATGAACTCAATGAAAAGTCATTTAAATTTTACTACATTTAAGGATATTATGAGAATAATGAAGTACATAATGCATAAACATAAATAATAAGTAGGAAAAGATTCTATAATCATATCTTTAGCGTTATCTCGTTTCTTATAGGTCCGCTTAACTAACCCGAAGAATTGACAGGTCCAGTTTTCTACAAAAGCGATTGTCTGTCTGACCTTCCACCCAGTGGAATAGATAATGATTGTATAACAGATGTAAATAATAACAATAATGATAAGAATTATTGTAATTAAAAATTCGCTTTCATTATTAGTGAAAAAGCTAAATATGTCAATGAGTCCAAAGCAACAGCTAATGAACAAATTAAAAACGAAACCAGTAGTGTCAAAACTAATAAAGATGTACTTTACAACCCGACTTTATTTCTGCGTGTTACTCGAGCATGAAGGTATGTATGAGGAAGACATGTTGACTAGTGACTCGCACGCACTTTGCAATTAAAAATAATACAGTTCGCTAATAGTGCAATCAGTGAAAAGTCTGTTGCACTGTGGCGTGACGACCAAGTTCGATCGGTTCTTGACAGGGACGTATTTAGATGCTTTATGAACATTCACTGATGGGACATAATCACAAAAACCACTGGACTGAACTGGTTAGCACATTGCAGGCTGATCACCCAATTGTCCCAAATAATATGATTCGTGCTTCAGAGTAAGTATGTAGTCGTTACATGAGCCATCTTGACACTAGGCTTAATGAGGTTGATTGATCTCATAACCTACACAAGAGAAGTCCAAAGCGAGGTTTTTATAAGTTTTCTTTCTATAAGGAGCTCTAAACTTTTTTGAGAACTAAGTATACGGCAGATAAGCTAACAGACGGAAAGCTAGCAAGTGATGAAACTCTTCCTTAATGACCCTAAATGAGAATGACCTGAGTATACCTAAATTGTAACAATTTTTGCATGCTATTGTTGATAGCTGATGAGAGGAACTTTTATGTGCATCGATCTAAGTATGTACTTTTCAAAGCGGCGTAAATCAGCGTAAATGTTATTGAAAATATGTGAGCTTTCAGTAACCTTTATTTTTTGCGTTTTTATATCATTTTTATTTGTTTTTTAAGGTGTGACGTTTTATATAAACGTTGAAATAGAGACGTTAGGTACCTACAATCTTTTGAAAGATTTGTTTAAACATACTACAGCTTCTACCACGGTACTCACGGCCAAATACGGACCAGGCAGATGTACTGTTCGTGGTACCAACTCAACCGCGCAATACTGTTATAATAGATATTTTCATTTACAGACTGCAAGCGGAAATGATTGATGGTATTGATGAAATTTAGGGGTCCGAAGCGAGTGGAGACAGGGGGGCGGGCAACGGTGGAAAATCTATGATTATTATAACGACGTTTTCAAAATTTGAGAACAACTTTCTTTTCTGGAACTGCATGCTTGGTTGGAGCAACTTATGAGGCCCCAGATTGTTATTTACAGGAGATATTGAACTCTCTTGATAGATTTCGAAAGGCTAATGGGGCGAAGTGATTTCTAGACGTACATTAATAACCTTAAAATTATAATTTTATCGACTTGAATGATCCTTATAATGAAGTGTGGTTAGAGTATGGAAGTAATAAACCTAAATTAGTAGTATTTTGTGTTCCTTTATATCATTTATTAGCATTTTTATAGCTACATTGCTCAGTTACAATGTGTGTTACTTTCATGTTAACCTATTATGTGACATATAGCATAATAAAAGTAAATTAATCGTTGGAATATCGGTAGCTATATCTATATAGCCTATCTAATCTGATATATAATCTATTGTGTCTTGTTTCTCAACAATCATTTTGATATAACACTAACAAATCAAATCTAATATTTATTATTTACTTACCCGAAATAGACCTCCTCGATGCAACGGCCTCCGAGAACCCTTCAGGTTTTTCGATTATTGGTTCCTCATCGTCGTCCAGTGACCTCTTCTCAAACATCTGCCCTCTCATCAGTGGTATGGACTTGGGGTGGAACGGACCTCCCTCCAAAGGGTTATAAGAATCCCTGGTGAGATTCTCATTGCTTTTCTCTTTGGCAATTGGGAAATAATTACCAGGGAAAAGCACTTCAGATTTGTACTTGTTCACATTGTCCTGTGAATAATAGACAGTTTTTTCTTCCTGAGGTTCGCTTCTTAATGGTATCGCTCTTGGCCGAAACGCGTACTTTTTGTACGAATACGGGAGTTTTGATTCCCTCGATGTCCTCGCTGGGATCGGTTCGTTGCTGTAGCTTGTTGGCTGGATCAGGATCGAAGCACTGGTCACATTCACAACAGCTGATCCGTCGCTCGTCGACGCACTTGACAGGGACCATAATTTTGTTAATTTGTTCTCGTAATCATCTTCGGCCGACGACAGTCCAATGAAACTTAACACCAACACGACCTGACACCGCAACCTCATTTGGATCTTCATCTTGTTTGTTACAATTAATATGTTATTTCACTGATTGCACAACTGTCATTCACTTTCCGTCTAGTACACTGCGCCCGTTCGCACCACCATTTTGTTGCAAGTGATCGCGTAAAACTGAATCACTATCGTTGGAAGACGTTATATTTATACATGTGTAAGTATAAACTTGCGTTCTGGACTATTCACGGTCGGATGGTTCACGGAACCTTCTTCGGGCATTGCGATTCCGATATGAGCGAAATAATAAAAGTAACCGAAATAAAAAAGGCTCGTGTCGTATTGTGCACGCGCCGCTTCTTCCGTTAATGCGCCCTAACAATTTCTCCTAAGGGTAATTTGTCGTATACTTATCATTTTCTCATTATTTACCATTTTCGTGTCTCCGAAACGTATGTAGTCGTCGACATGCACCAAATTGTTCTTGATAGACAAGTGAATTTGTCGTAATTTTTAAATTGTCATGACAAATTGTCAGTTTTAATTTAAGTGCTTTTCCTTTCATGTGTTTCGGTTTATAAGCTAATTTTCTAAATGAATGAGATGGATTTCGGAGATCTGTCAACAAATGATGATGAAATGGTGATGTGTTTCGGTGTCTGTCTGTGATCAATGAAGGTAGGTTTGATTCACATTAGTAGCATTGCAACTTACAGAAATACACGAAGAATAAAGAATGTAGATATATTATTTATTATTTTATTATTATTAGGTATTTAGTTATGTTGGTATCATTATATGTTATTGCACCAGTCCATGCTCCAATGCATAAACTTCTTTCACTCTAAGGTTGCCTGGCAGAAATTGCTGTTTAGCAATAAGGCCGTCTATTGTGCTTATGTTTTATTCGTATGTTTTATGTCCTTTGTACGTATATGCCGTTGTGCAATAAAGTATTATTGATTGAGGAGCTCGGTGGCGCAACGGTTAACGCGCTCGGTCTGCGATTGTTGAAGTTAAGCAACTTTCGCAAAGGCCGGTCATAGGATGGGTGACCACAAAAAAAGTTTTCATCTCGAGCTCTTTTGGTGCTTCGGAAGGCACGTGAAGCCGTTGGTCCCGGCTGCATTAGCGGTCGTTAATAACCACCAATCCGCACTGGGCCCGCGTGGTGGTTTAAGGCCCGATCTCCCTATCCATCCATAGGGAAGGCCCGTGCCCCAGCAGTGGGGACGTTAATGGGCTGGTGATGATGATGATGATTGATAGACACGATTCACGCCCATAATGCCTACTGGGCTACGTAGAGTGACTAGTCACAGTAGAAGACTTGTAGAAGTGTCGATTAAGATATTGAAACCCTAAGATGGATATCATGACCATAATATTGTGGTGACAGGTTACCAGCTAATTAGTTCATAACTGCCTCCGTGGTCCAGTGGTTGAACGTTAGGCTTATGATCCGGAGGTTTCGGTTTCGAATCCCGGTGGCGACATATTTTTTTTTTTTAAATTAAGATGGGTTTGCTCTTGACTTCATATCATATACGAAAATCAGTTTGTGATCCCCAGTTTGGTTGGCTGATCACCTTTTGTACGCAGTTACATTTGTATCATAAATCTTTAAAAATTATATATGTTTAAACTATAACATACCTTCACGCTTGTTTCCCCGAAGGGGTAGGTTGTTTAAGTCCCATTTAGTAGGGGGCCTGTTGCCATTAACCGGGCACAAATCCTCAAATCTCTTTGTTTAGAGATAAGCTTGCCTGTACTATCTGTTTTCTTTGTATGTTTCTTGTGTCTGTTTTATTGTGTACAAATAAATAAATAAATAATAATAAATAAATAAATCCTGGAAACCATGTAATATCGATTATCTATGATCGAATCAAAAATTCAAATTCAAAGTCAAATTCAGTGGTTTAGAATCCGAGCCGGGATTCAAACCCGTGACACTATGATGATTCACGCGTTTTTTCGAACAGAGCTATCACGGATATTAAAATATATAAATTATTGATTAATAAAACCGTTTAAAAATACTAAAATAACGACCTTTGTGGTTCAGTGGTTGAGCGCTAGGCTCACGATCCGGAGGTCCCAGGTTCGAATCCCAGTGGGGAAATATCACAAAAATTACTTTGTGATCCCAAGTTAGTTAAGGACATTACTGGCTGATCACCAGATTGTCTGAAAGTGAGATGATCCGTGCTTCGGAAGGCACGTTAAGACGTTGGTCCCGGTTACTACTTACTTATGTGAGTAAGTAGTCGTTACATGAGTCATGTCAGGGGCCTTTGGCGGCTCGATAGTAATCCTGACACCAGGGTTGATGCGGTTGGTAATCCACCCTCACAACCCACACGAAAGAAGAAGAATAATAACTTATTGGGGTTATAGAAAATATTTCGTGTGTGCGTTGACTTCTGATGTGATGTCATTATTTATAATGTATATATATGTAATCCGTGTTTGTGGTGTCCTAAATAATAAATGTTTCTTTCTTTCTTTCTATTGGAAACCATGGTTGCGCCACCAAGGTCATCATCATCCCCCTAGCATTATCCCATTTTTCACAGGGTCCGCTTACCTAACGTGAAGATTTGACAGGGCCAGTTTTTTAAAGAAGCCACTGCCTGTCTGACCTTCCAACCTGCGAAAGGAAAACTAGCCCAATACAGGTTAAGTCACATACCTTGGAAAATGCATTTCTTGGGGATGTGGGTTTCCTACAATATTTTTCTTTATCGCTGAGCTCGTGATAATCATTTATGATCCAAACACGAATTCGATAACAAATTCAAAATCGTTGGTTTAGGCCTGTGCTGAACTCGAACCTGCGACCTCAAAGTGAGATGCAAGCGGTTTACCACGGCTCCATAAGTTGTCTTGTATCTCTGCTCAATCCGTTAGGGATTACGGGCGTGAATCATGCATGTGTGTAGGTATGAATAGTTGATAACGACGTTGATAGATTTTACGCCTTTTAAACAGTTAAGCCGGTGTAAATTATAATCTAAATAGTTAATTATGACAGTAAAAGTCAACATTAACTGTGGCATAGAAGTGTGACAAGATTGTTATCTTATCTATGTATATCAGTATAATATACACACACACATATACGTAATCGATATAAGGGTAGGCAGACGCAAATGATACTTCCAGCGATTTTAGTAGATCCAACATCGACAGCTTATACAGGATGTTAGTGGACATCGTAACGAAAACTTTGAGGTTCTGTTGCTAAAGTATGCAACTGAAAAAGAAGCACCAAAATTTTCATAAATTTTCCGACAAGAAATTCCACTTGATATCAACTCAGAATCATGGTCTGAATCCTCCCCCTGAGTGTTTGTTACGCTGTCACTAACACCCATATGCACTTGTATGGCTACTTGTAAGTACTTGTACGGGGTATAAGTGACGTCGTAACGAATATTGAAGGGGATGATTCAGCTTATTATTCTGAGTTAATATCAAATGGAATTTTCTATCGCAAAGGTATAGAATTAAAAAAATAAATAAAAAAAAAACAAAAAAAAAAATATCGCGGCGGAAAATTCCACTTCGCGGAGCTCCGTGCGACTTAAAGCTCTTCTTCTTATCGTGTCGATGGCAAACTAAATAGTATCGGCCCAAAACTTGGCAACAAGTGCGTGCAGGTTGTAAAGCTTGGAGTGCAAGTACGGATGAGTGGATTAGCTCATACTTGTATGGCTCGCGTTTTACGCTCACTTGGCCCTTCCAAATTCTTTATTCCATCCCGTATTCGCCAATTGAACACTCATGTGTTATGTTATTTTACATTTACTTGTATCGAGCGAGACATTTACTTGTGTTGTAGTAGGCTGAGCTTTAGGCCATCTACGGGGTCCACAAGTGGCGGATAGTGGAACGGCCATCAGATATGATGGTTAGCTGCGAATATAAAGATAAGCAGTCCCCGACCAAACAGCGACAGGATTAGCAGAACGCAGTGGGTGGTAGCTCACTGGGACGGGCTAACCTATAAAATGCTACTTAGGTTCTATGACGATGTTGTTACGTAGCGAGTAGGCGCCGCTACTTCAAAAGCACACCCTTGATGCCAGGTTGCAGCGGTATCAGTACTGGTTGTAGGCCGAGGAAATGGATTCTGGTAGGGCTCTGGCTAGAACTTCACCGATTGAGAAATTGGTCGATGTACTGCGGAACGGAAGGCGATTGGGGCAACCACCGTTCTACACGCCCTATCTATGGAGTAATGGCGATTACTCCACCGACATACAAGAAGACTTGTATCGAGTTCGCTAACGTTGTGAGTTGAACCGTAGTGTTACTCTTGACCGAATCCTTGTTAAATGGAGTGTACTGACTGGTAAGCATATGAATTAACACTTGGGTATTATAATCGCAGGCAGGTTAATGTAAACACAGGGTAATTTAAGACGTAAAGAACATTTCACATTGATTTGTTTTTCGTATGATTTTTCAGGTCGTTGGCTTTTGATTTTGACGTGACTTATTGTAGATTTACTTGAGTGTCCGAAAAAGTAAGATGATTCTGTGCTGTGGAGGCAGTTGGTCCCGGCGGAGGCAGTTAGCCGTGAAACAGCTCCACCAACCGCAACCGCAGTGGAGCAGCGTGGTGGAGTATTCTCTATATCACCTCCTGTTGATTGAGACATACGCCAAACAGTGGGACGTATACAGGTTGTTTATAATGAAGATTCGTCTTGACATTTACTTGGTCAATGATACTTAAATGGTGAATGAGTTTAAGTGTAAGTATGCTGTTATTAAAAAAAAGTAAGTATGTACCTTTATTCTGAGCATTGTGCTCCGAGTTTGATTCTCGATAGAAACTGTCAAAATTACGTTGTTAGACTGTCCTTTCTTAGGCTAGGATATTAAAGGCTTCAATCACCTGATTTTCCGGAAAAGTAAGATGATTCCGTGCTTCGGAAGGCACGTATAGTTGTTGGTCCCGTTTACTAGAACACCTCCGCCATCTCGCAGGAAAGCGACGCGGTGGAGCTTGTTTCATATTTCCTCCGATTGATTGAGGGGAGACCTGTGCCCAGCTATTTTTTTGACGTGACTTAAATGCGAAGAAGTGACTTAAACGTGAAGGCTCTCACCCGGTACAACATTTAAGAAAAAAGGCCTAAGGTTGTCCAGTTGGGCGCGAACCTCGGCTCAGGGCGTCGTCTGAGAGGAAAAATATTTGAAAGAATTAATCGACCCTAGTGGGTCGATAACGATAAGCGCTGATTGAGGGAACCTGTGCCCACCAGGTGATATATATGCTGTCTAAATTAGCTGGGGTTGCATTGGTAACATCCAGCTTTGGCTGCATCCTTAATAATGTCCTTACATAACCCTCCACAGTTCATTTGCGTAAATAAATATCGTGAGGAAGCGAAAACGGAAAAGGCGGCAATTTATAATGTACGGAAGCTGCGCGCGGTGGTAGCGCACGCGAGCAACGGCGCAGGCGCGGAAACACGTCCTCACGATAATCGAACTCGCTTGCAATTAGTCGCAAGGAATTTTGGTATAATCAATTCTGCAAACTAAGTATCACACTTTAAAAATTATAAGAACTTTTTAACTAAGTACATATTTAAGATAAACTTTCTAAATAAAACACACATAAACATAAATAGCCTATATACGTCCCACTGCTGGGCACAGGCCTCCCTTCAATCAACCGGAGGGGGTATGGAGCATACTCCACTGCGGATTGCTGGTGGCTAATTAAAAAGGACTCGAAAAAGAGTTTAACTTTGTTTACAGTGTGTTAGTGATATCGTAGGTAACGAAAATTTTGAAGGGTGATTCAGACCATAATTATGAGTTGATATCAAGTGAGATTTTCCGTCGCAAAAGTCTGAATCTGAGTATAATTTAAATAAACACTAAAAATATCATTAATTTTCCGACAGGACCCGCATGGCAACCTGTACGTACGGGTGCGGGGGGGAATACTAAGGGGGATAATTCAGCTCATTATTCTGATTTAATATCAAGTAGAATTTTCCATCGCAAAAGTATTTATAATTAAATATAATTACAAAAAAAACACAGTATTAATAATTATATATTTCAAGAATAGAATAGAATAGAAATTGTTTATTATAAAAGGACGCCACAGACAAAGACAAGACAATAATATCACTTAAAATTTTTCACAAAACAATTACTTTTATTTTATCAGTGGAAACCTGTAATTAGTTTTCAACTGTTATGATTTTTGTCTACTTTCTGTATTTTATAACTGTTGGTTTTTCTTAAATAAAATAAATAAATAAATTACAAAAAGCATAGGAGGATGTTCTTCGTCCAACCTCTTTCTTCGATTCAGTGGTTAAGTATAATAATACAGCTATTACATTTATTGAAATTTTATTATAACTATTTATTACACTTTTATTGCGTCTCAGTATACAATGTGTCACGCAATTCTACGAACACGAATGCTAAACATTTCTTCACATGATAAAACCTATTAAGTTTGTCACGTGTCAAATAAGCATCACGCAAAGTTGTACTGTTGTTGCCACTATTGAGGAGCTCGGTGGCGTAGCAGTAAACGTGCTCGGTCTGCGATTGTTGAAGTTAAGCAACTTTCGCAAAGGCCGGTCATAGGATGGGTGACCACAAAAAAAAAGTTTTCATCTCGAGCTCCTCCGTGCTTCGGAAGGCACGTTAAGCCGTTGGTCCCGGCTGCATTAGCAGTCGTTAATAACCACCAATCCGCACTGAGCCCGCGTGATGGGTTAAGGCCCGATCTCCCTATCCATCCATAGGGAAGGCCCGTGCCCGAGCAGTGGGGACGTTTATATGGGCTGATGATGATAATGTGTCAAATAAGTATCACGCAAAGTTGTACTGTTGTTCACATAGAGGCAGTAGGCGGTACCGGGAAGCACACACACAGCGCACAGCGGGACGCTTTTTTGTAAAAAAATCAACTCATTGGTGCAATTTCGGTACCGGGGTTTGAACTGGCTTTTCCAGTTTGAGAAGCTAGTTGGTGAACCATAGTAACTATTAAGAAAAATATTAAATATAATAAATACTATACAATTCCCCTGCATTCCTAAGCCAACAGAGTTGGATATAGGCGTAGAATAAATAATGCTAACTACGTATAGAACGGCAACTCTCCGCTCCCCACCAGCGGCTGAGCTAAGTTTACATCACCCCGTCTTAGGTCACTATTTAATAAGGTACATTACCGTATTGTATAAATATAAATACGACTACCTTTCGTGCAATAAATCTTTATTATTATTGTTTTATTATCAGTATAAGTACTTTATTTGTCCCCGTTAACTACTCTACTTCACTAGAAATAGTAAAATAGTAAACTTCTCTTCTATCGTGTGGATTGAGAGGTGAATTACCAACCTCATCAACCCTGGTGTCAGGGTTATTATTGAGCCAAAATAAATAAAAAAAATATAGTAATAGTTGTAGTAAAATAGAAGCATTAATTAAAGACGGAACACTGTCATTTGCTTGCAAAATAATGTTGTATGATATATGATTTTTGTGGATTTTTGTGATATATCCCCACAGGGATTCGAACTCGGGGCCTCTGGATCATAGGCCAAACGCTCAACTACTGCACCACAGAGGCCGTTGATGTACTTATGCTTGTATAGGAACAGAGTACTGAAACAAACGCTTTGTGGTTCGTATCTAAGCAAGGTTCTAACATGATTATAGCTTGTACAAGTTCTGGGGAGTTCGCATAGATGGCGCTGTTACCAATATTGTTTGTTTGAAAGAACCTGAAAGTAGATCATTAGATATAGGTACGGTCACGAGCATTAATATGTATACACTTTGGTACCATGTCACATTAACTTTTTTGACAAATTGAACTGTAAGTCTCACTAAATGTCAAATATGTTAGTGCGACAGAGTCCTAAAGTGGGTACATTATATTGCTCATGACTGTACCTACCCATATAGCCACCAGCAAACTGCCCTGGCTTCGCGCTGGTTGTGTTTATTTGAGTCCACGATAGCGTCAAAAATAAAATATAATCCCTATAAACTTATATACCATATTACACACTTCTAATGTTCGTGACAACACTGGCTTTTGTTTTTTGAGAGTTCTGAGTCGTACAGCGCAGCTCATTAAAGCGATTATGTAAAAAAAATATCATCATCACCAGCCCATTACCGTGCCCACTGCTGGAGCACGGGCCTACCCTATGGATGGATAGGGGTATCGGGCCTTAAACCACCACGCGGGCCCAGTGCAGATTGGTGGTAAAAAAATATATTGATATACATATTATAATCACTGATTGTACTGAATTAGACTTTTTGTTTAATAATACATAAGTAGCGGTTAAACATTATAATTCTCCTTTCGGGGCTTTTTTGACGTGACTTATTGTAGATTTGCCGCAAATGGAATTAACAACTTGGCCGGACAAATGGGGAGCGCTGAGGGCTCTCACCCGGTACAAAATGTATTTTATAGTGAATTAGATATTTTGTTAAAAATAGTGTTTGTTTAAAGTACTTACGTACTAAGTAATATTATCACGATAGTCGTTTCAAATACAACATAGCAAATTCCTATTACGATAAAAACTTAGGTGCTTAACTTTCGTGTCTTTTATATTATTTTCGGACGACGCTCAGTGGGTAGGCCCGCTACAAGGTGGACCGACGATCTGGTGAAGGTCGCGGGAAGCCGTTGGATGCGGGCAGCGCAGGACCGATCGTTGTGAAGATCCTTGGGGGAGGCCTATGCCCAGCAGTGGCCGTCATACGGCTGTTGATGATGACGATTTTCAACATTACATATCGCAAAGACATTCTGTTAGAAGGTTCGGGTATAACTCAAGCCGTTACAATTTGCATTATCCTAACAATAGTTTTGTTAGACATTGGCCCCGATTCCCGCAAACACTTCCTAATTTTATTTTATGTTATACCTGTCATTTTCTTATCCGCCGAAAACGAAAGGGACGGATGATTGACAACTGTAAATTTTTAAATGATTGAGTGAAATAATGATTAATCCGGGCAAATAAAATAGCCATCGCGCTGGTTAGCAACCCGTTTGACGTGTGCTGTAACTTAATTCCGTCGGGTTATAGACCAATTAAAATTTTGGGAGGATTTTTAAATTTCTGTCTAAAATTTACGTGTGTTCCATTTTTATGCCTGTCGATTGTCCATCCCTTTCCTTTTCGGCGGATAACAAAATGACAGGTTTAATTAAAAATAGATGGTGTATACTGGAATTGAAAACGCCTCCACCAACCCGCATTGAAGCAGCGTGGTGGAGTATGCTCCATTCCCCCTCCGGTTGATTGAGGGCTGTGCCCAGCAGTGGGACGTATATAGGCTGTTTATGTTATGTTATGTTGTGTACTGGAATTATACCCATTGTTATTATTTTCTTATGTTATTTGTATTCGTACTTATTTACTTTACGTTCCTACAGTGCATTGAAGTGTTTCATTCATTATTATGCAAAGAAAACTTTACTTGGGGGTGGGGACATATCACAAAAATCACTTTGTGATCCCTAGTTTGGTAAGGACATTACAGGCTGATCACCTGATTGTCTAAAAGTAAGATGATCCGTGCTTCGGAAGGAACGTTAAGTCGTTGATCTCGGTTACTACTTACTGATGTAGGTACGTTATCGTATCGTACAGGCCAGACCAGGGTTGATGAGGTTGGTAATTCACCTAGTCTTAAAATTCTTAAAATAAAACATAAATATTTTATATCAAGTCTTTATTCAATCATTTCTTTACAAAGTAAATAATTATAAATCTAGAGAGCGATAATTATAAAGTAAGACTTAAAAAAATGCAATGTTCTGAGCATTGAAATCATGTACTGAAAAACTACTATGCCACAAGATTATAAAAGCTACTCTTCAAAGAAAAACAAACAATAAACGAAAAAATAAATAAAATAAAAACTAAAATAAAAATCTGAGTAACTTTTCGCTCTTATGGATATTATTTTTTCAATAATTAATAGAAATAATGAGTATTCCGGCACATAATACTAAATTATGAAATAAATTAGTATAACACTTATTTCTATAATAAATAAGACCTTTTAATAAAAAGTACTTCACATCGTCTCGCTCGAGACAATAAATTAGGTATTAAACTCCACTAATAAAAATTTAAATAAATAATTTAAATTAAATAGCACATACATTATAATAGAAACGAGACAAACGTTCCAAAAAGGTGGGAAAAAAATGAAAAATCTAAAAACATAATTATCACTGGCAGCTTTTAAACAAATATAAATTAAAATAAAATAAAACAAAAATTAAAATGGAACATGTGTCTCGGAAAAACTAGAAATGACACAACTTTGCGAGTTGCGAAGTCGGTCAAGTTTTAGAACCTTGTCTAATTAAAGCTGTTACGAAAACTGACCCTGATTAGTTCATTATCGACATAGCCACTCTGTTAAGAAAAACAAAATTCATACAAAATATCAGATCCATTCAAACACATGAACATGAATATACTTAATCAGAAAAAAAAACATAAAAACTCAGTCACACTATGACTGAGACCTATGATTTTCAAACTACCACCAAAATCTACAAACAACAAGAAAACCATTTTAAAAATCAAACATTTAACATTCTCAACAAGGCCCTAGTCGCAACGAACTCGATTGAACTCGACAGGTCATGAGTTCGTAACTCGATTGAACTCGATGACTTAAATAGACATAGTTCTTCGTTGTGATCGTTTATTGTTTTTTGTAGGCGGAGTATGCGAGGTCTGAGACGTCGTTGTAGCCTTCATAGGACCGTCTGTCCCATCCGCCGCTGCTGCCGCCAGAAGACCAACCGTGGCTCTCGTGACCACCGCCGCCACCTCCCTTCTGGGACATGATCTTCTTCAAGACCATGATTCCGGCCAGAAGAAGGGCGATCTGGAATTTAGAGAAAAAAAACGTGAGTATAATTATGTAGTCACAGTGATCATGGAATGCATGGACTTGCATCAATGAAGAAAGAAAGAAAGAAGAAAGAAGTGCAGTTTTCACTAAGACGGTTAGCTCGACCTTTATAGACGTCGATAAGGCTCACCTATCACGTTGGTCTAACAAAGCGCTCGGTGAGGTATGGGTACATAGTTCATCTTGCGATGGATGTACCTCTGACTACCCCAATTGGAAAATAGTCGTGAGCTAATGTCATGTTATTAATGTAAAATACAACAGTTTCTATGCTGAGGAGTATATAAAGACCATGGTTGTTCAGCTGTTTATCTTTTCGGGTACGTCGTCAAATAAATTAACGCGTAAACATATCATGCGTTCCACAAATTAAGTCTTGTAATAGTAAGTAACCATATGAACGATCTCCGTGGTCAGTGGTTGAGCGTTGGGCTCACGATCATGAGGTCCCGGTTTCGATTCCCGGTGGGGACATAGCACAAAAAATACTTTGTGGTCCCTAGTTTAGTTAGGACATTACAGGCTGATCACCTGATTGACCGAAAGTAAGATGATCCGTGCTTCGGAAGGCACGCTTAGCCGTTGGTCCCGGTTACTACTTACAGATGTAAGTACCTAGTCGTTACATGGGTCATGTCAGGGGCCTTTGGCGGCTCAATAGTAACCCCTGACACCAGGGTTGATGAGGTTGGTACTCCACCTCGCAATCCACACGATTGAAGATGATAGTTGTTTTTTTTTAAATACCCTCTCCGCCTGTTCAACAGCAAATTAATTACAACAAATTAACCTATGTTTGTTAAAATATTTAGTTCTCATGTGACTATGTATAGTTTTTTTTATGAGAATAAAGTACTTTAAACTGAAACTGAATAAAAATTGACAAAGTCTGTGTCCTTCCTAACATGAATGACCATGAAATGCTGCTAACCTGTCACTTTACGATTCAACATATGCATCTTAGGAGTTTGTATCGAAAGTGATATTTTGTCCATCATTGGAAACAGCCAAGGTCTGGTACTAGGCTAATAAATCAACAAATTTAAAAGGAAGACTGTCCTCTTTTTGGTCTAATGTCGAACACGGCCGAATGAATTAACATGTGTTTTTTCCTGTTACAATCTGGACTTCTCCAAGAAGTTAATAAGGAAAAAGTTTCTCTAGCCAAAGGCGTCGAGTCATAGCAATAAATATTTAACAAATTTAGCAAAAAAACAATAAAAATAATAATAAAAAAAATAATTATAAAAGCATACCACGTGTCTTCAAAACTAAATCAAATATCGAATGTGATGCTTATTTCACCATCAATAAAAGTAAATCTCGAACGACTCGATGTAAATACGAGCCGCACGAGATTTACTTAAAATGACAGCAAAATTATTTTTAGTCCCAACTAATTTGAACTAACTAAACTAAAATATAGAATTGGAACTAAACTAAATACTGAACTGACTTAGAGCACTGTACAAATAAAACTGGCAGTTACATTGATGTTGCCAGGAGTAGATTTTATTTTTGCCCAATTTTTTTTTTTTTCTTTTTTCGTCATGCGATGGTTGTGCCTCTTACCGTTATATCAGGAGAGCTTAGGTTTCTTAGGTGGTTATTTGTCATTTTATTTTTCGGTAACTTAATAAAATGTATGTTATTTTAATATTCAATTAGAAAATCGTTGAATATCTAAATAAAATTATGAATTATGAAAGTATATTGGTTAATAAATGAAAATTAGAGAATTGTATGTAATTTTGTGTTTTACTGAACTTTTCTAACAGCTGAAACGTATCTATATTAAATGACAACATAATATTGAATTTATACACAGTGACAATTAAGTATAAGGAGGAAGAAGAAGAATAAAATTTTATTAATTAGTCAGAAAGTGGGAGTCTCATATCCCCATTTAAACGCGGTAAGAACCCGTTATTATGTGTTTTAATTAGTCAGAAAGACCTGCAGTGCAGCCTCTATTCTTAAATCTCATTTTATGAATTATATAATTTACATTATATTATATTTATATATTTTTTTATTATGAAGGAAAAAGGTATGTTTCTCCAAAACTGTACTGATTTTCTTAACATGGCAACATTAAAAGTATATTACAATGCACTGTCGAAATGAGGAATGTTGCGATGAAGGCCGTATTACCAAACTTATTGGAATTTCTTATGAGGCTGCCGCATAAAACTCGCTTCTTATTCTTAAAGTATTAAGGTTGATAATGTTATCCGTTTGTTGTTTTTTTTATGACACAATACTGTTTGTTTATTTTTTAAACAAAGCAAAATATTTTTATGATGGCAATTAAAGCATTTGACTGTCAAACATCCAAGCACTAAATGAATACAAGTTTAAAACCAATCATTAAACATTTTCTTTTAATCATTATTTTCTTTTATTTTTAATTTTTCGTTCGTGATCACCTGATTGTCCGAAAGTAAGATGATCCGTGCTTCGGAAGGCATGTTAAGCCGTTGGTCCCGGTTACTACTTACTGATGTAAGTAAGTAGTCGTTACATGAGCCATGTTAGAGGCCTTTGGCGCCTCAATAGTAACCCTGACACCAGGGTTGATGACGTTGGTACTACACCTCACAACTCGCACGATAGATTTTCGTTTTTTGGCAAATTCCCGTTGATGTATAAATGTTACTGTAGTAAAAATTTCATTACATCTTTTTATTTTGATTCCACTCGCATACGTGATCAGTCACATATATAATGTATGTTTGTGTGTATGTACGGTCACGAGTACTCAAAATTCAAAAATATCTTTATTCAGTAGGTAACATAGTTACACTTTGAATCGTCAATTTTTACATAACGAACGTCTCATCCGCCTAAAACTACTGCAGCTTCTCACAACCTGTATAGCCGGGGAAAAGAAGCTGCAAGAAAAACCTCGGCACAGGGCCCTAGACGTTCTTTAAAAAAAATAAAAATAAACATAAAGTATTGATATACAATTGACTAATTTAGCTGCCTAATATCAGTTCTCAGACAGTTAATCCCATGCATTCATATCTTCTAAATAATCACTAACTTTATAATAACCTTTTTTGTAAAGTTTTTGTTTAACTACTGTCTTAAAGCAGTTGAAAGGCAAATTCTGAATGTCAATGGGAATCTTATTGTAAAAACGTATACATTGCCCCTTAAAAGATTTAGTAATCTTATGTAATCGACTGACTTGTAAAGCAAGTTTATTTTTATTCCGGGTATTAACAATGTGCCGATCGCTATTTTTTGCAAATAATCCTATATGTTTTTTTACATATATTAAGTTTTCAAAGATATATTGTGATGCCAAAGTTAAAATATTAATTTCTTTAAATTTATTTCTAAGTGACTAATATGTATACACTTTGAAACCATGTCACATTAACTTTTATGTAAGTCTCATTAAATGTCAAATATGTTAGTGCGACAGAGTCCTAAAGTGGGTACATTATATTGCTCATGACTGTACTGTGGCTTTGTACTACTAGGCCATCATAACACACAGATCACACATTCCCGAACGCGTCTCAAATTACAAATAATAGCTGCATCTTAGTAACAACCTTTAGAAAATTACCTTGAAGGTACCTGCTATGATAGCCGTATGGATTTCACTTTCCCCTATACCTCTGACCTTGCGCTTTCTAGGAATACTATCTGCGTTCTTAGTTGCAAAGGTTGAAAGGAAATTGTTTTTAATGAATTTTAAAGATATACTCTTTGAATTTTCTCGTATTAACATGTAACTATAAAGCCATTAAATCAGAAATCAAAATCAGAATCATTTATTCAACGTTATTATCATGGATAAACTTATTGAATTGTACTGTATTCATGTGTTTTGTCTGATTGTTGAAATTTTAGTTCTGTGCAATAAAGTATATTTGATTTGATTTGATTTGAAGGTCAATTTAACATTTTTGAATCTACGTCATTTCGCAAGGTGCCATGGCTGAGGAGAAGAAATGACAAGAAACTTCAACAGCAACACATCTTTTAAATCAATGTAGGTAAACATTACAAGCTATTTAATAACTAGAGTTATATCTCACTAGGACAGTAGTTTTTTTTGTCGTGACTTATTTATTATAAATTTGCCGCAGATGGTATTAACTACTTGGCCGGACAAATGGGGAGCGCTAAAGGCTCCCACCCGGTACAAAATTTCAAATAACAGGCCTGAGGATGCCCAGTTGGGGACTAAGTTGGGGTTTAAGGACGTAAATATTTGTATGTATGTTTGTTCATTTGTTTGTTTGAGCCGTGGTAGCCTAGTCGGTATCTTGCCTCTCCTTTTGAGGTCGCAGATTCGAATCCAGCATAAGCCTAAGCCAATGATTGTCGAATTTGTTTTCGAATTCATGTTTGGATCATAAATGATTATCACGTGCTCAGCGGTGAAGGAAAACGTCGTTAGGAAACCGTATGTGACCTAACCTGTATTGGGCTGGTTTTCCTTTCGCTGGTTGGAAGGTCAGACAGGCAGTCGATTCTGTAAGAAATCGGACCTGTCAAATCTTCAGGTTAGGTAAGCGGACCCTGTTCAAAAACGGGATAATGCTAGGGAGATGATGAAGGTTGTTAATTTGTATGTCAGTCAAACGAATGCTTTTAGCATTTGGTCGCTTTGGCATACCTTTCCATTTCCCGTGGGCAAAACGTGTCTTAAGAACAAGAGAAGTTATCATGACAATCACTTATATGCTATCATGTCCCTACTTATCGCAAACCTAATCAGTAGAAACTAGAAAGCAAGCGAGTAGAATGGAATGATGCTTATAACGATTCTGACCTGGTTAAAACCTGGGTACATGTTTAGGGTTTACGGGAACGTTTGAGGTCTCGAAGAGTCAATGTGACATTCATATATTCCCAGTTGTCTTACCGAGTAGTTTTACCAGTCGAACTACTGGGAATTTCCTTCCCAATAGACTTACTGAATGGTAAGACTTCGCTTTTCCCATTAGTTTAACACATCATATCTGTTGGAAGAATGAACCGAAAAAGACAAATCTTATTCCTTGTAACAGGGCACCTTCAAACCTATTGTCTTAAAATTTGTTCCAGATGTGAGCCTCAGCGTTCTCCAGAAAAGAGTGGTCCACAAATCTGTCGATGTGAAACTTTTATCTCAAATTAAATGAATAGTACAATAAAAATACCAACTTATCAAATGCAATAAGTAAGGTATTTCATTCAATTCTCTTTATCGTCATCTTTTATCATCAACCGTTGACAGCCATAAACAAAATGGTTGACGTTGATAAATTTGAACGTAACAGAAGAGAACAATACGTAATCGTGCGCAGATCAGACAATAGGGGAAATAATGAACAAAATAATATTTGGGAACAACTTTCACTTCTAATTGTAAGGTGAAAAGGTCTTCAGATATTTTTCAATTAAAGTGAGCAGATTTTCGTGAGATATCGTCTTGTGTGACATACTGTCGTAATGGTCTGTGAATATGTTATAGAATGTTCTCGAACATTCTGAAGCCGAAAGTTGATCGTTTGACAAGATTTCTTCTCAAAAAACCAAATTATTTTAGCTGTTTATTCAAAGACGCATAATACTATTCCTTTTTTTGACGCTGTAGAATAGAATGGATAACTAATCACGTGATATTTTATCAACTTAAGTATGTCAATCTTATAAATTTTTTATAAGCCTTTAAGCCACCCAAAAAATCGGCTTAGCGAAAAAATTACAACAAATGGCCTTTTGCCTTTGATGGGTTTGCACTTGCCCCCAAACTTGCCTGAAGGCATTGACAAGGCCTAAGATGGAGCGAGCTCGCCCAGAATATGCCTGTTCACTCTGGCCTTGAAAGGACCCGGGTTATATGCATTCGGAAATACAGAAGACGGAAAAGAATTCCACTACCAAGCAGCGCGTATAATTTAGGACGTGCGAAGCACTTTGTGCGAATAGTTGGGATATCCACCAAATAGGAATGAAACCCGGCCGTACGTCTGGAAGGCTTTAATGTTACTAAGTAAGTATATTGTAAATACTTAAACTATTTTCAGACAAAAAAATATAATTAGATAACTTGTGATTGACTGAATGAGTGTATCTATTGTCCAAACTTGATGATGAATCGGTCAGGTACGCAGGATATATTATGGTGCGCAGACGTTCGTTCGCGCAAATCGCAGGCGCATACACTAGTCTTACCTCTTGCTTCAATGGAACGGAGCAACTGTATGTAACCACGCAATTAATATAACAAAGTCTAAAGCATTAGGCGTTAAAACGTCCGCGTGTCACAGAATAAATATTGTTGATCCTGATGGTAATTGTTATTTGTGTTACAACTGTTCTTATATACGAACGTGTCTTTTGATGAATAGTAGAGACACAGTCACGGCTTTAATGCGAAGAGAGAAACCCATAATAATAATACGATGTTCGAGAAAGATGACATGAATTAAACATAATATACTTAGGTATCAAAGATTACACGTGAGAGAAAGATAGTAAGTACTGTCACGAGCATTAATATGTATACACTTTGGTACCATGTCACATTAACTTTTTTGACAAATTGAACTGTAAGTCTCACTAAATGTCAAATATGTTAGTGCGACAGAGTCCTAAAGTGAGTATGCTCATGACTGTACACAAACAAACACCTTTTGACACACACCCACACCACCATTTGATATAAAAGACGTTCCATTTAAACAAAGTTAAAGTGAAGTTTAGTAATTTTGGTGGCGTATTATTTTTTTATTTAAAGAGTTGGCAACAAATTCGAGTTACATAGAAAATTCGCGTTCGTTAAAAAGTTAACAAGTGTGTCTTCAATGCAATTTTACCATTCAAGAAATAATTACGCCACCTAAATTACCACCATTTCGGTTACAAAGTTCATCCTATGTATTTTCTAAGATATGACTTATTATACCGTAGAAATCGATCGAGAGATCACGACGCTTATCGAGTCTTCGGGACTTGTCATTGACCTGCACAGTTCATCAATATTCATTTGTCAATTCTGCGATTCTAGACTTAAGAGCTTATGTAGTATCCTCCCTTCATTAAGTTGTTTTAATAAAAGTCTTGATATTTTTTTAATTCTCGTGATCCAAGCAAGTATATGGTCATCATCATCATCAACATCTCCCTAGCGTTATTTCGTTTCTTCAATTTCTTCAGGGTCCGCTTACCTACTCTGAAGATTTGACAGGTCGGGTATTTTACAGAAGCGACTGCCTGTCTGACCTTCCAAACCGCGAAGGGAAATTCAGCCCAATACAGGTTAGGTGTAATGGTGATTACTCCACCGACAAGAGCGCAGCTTTTAAATAAAGAGAGAGAGATAGGTTGGTCACAAACCTCCTATCAAGCAAGTATATTGTATTGTAAGTGTAAGTACGTTCTAATAAAGTGTTTTTACTTTTGTTTATCATTTTATCTGAGCTCGGTTCGTCGGCCTCTAATTTCTAATTCCCATATATTGTTCATCTTGTGTAAACTGGCACATGACTTCGTCATTCAGCGCAAGCGCATCGTCAGTAGCTATTCCATTGGGAGCGTTTTCATCATTTACATCTTATGTGGGTTTGTATGACGATGTGTTCGCAATGTCATTAAACCTCGCTCCATTAGTGTGATGAAGATGTTGACTTTCATCTATGATCTATGCTATTCCGGTATCGATTTAGGTTGCTGTGTTTCTTGGTATTTTGATATGGAAATAATTTAACTCTTTAATAAGTAATGAGTTACAGTTTTGTTTTTATCATCATCATGAGTGAATTGAAGAGCCCGGTCGATTTTCGAACAGCAAGGTCCTAAACCAATGATTTTTGAATTTGTTTTCGAATTCATATTTGGATCATAAATTACGCGCTGAGCGGTGAACGAAAACATCGTGAGGAAACTTACATACCTAAGAAATGCGTTTCGGAAGTATGTGACCTAACTTGTATTGGGCTGGTTTTTCCTTCGCGAATTGGAAGGTTAGGCAGATGCTTCTGTAAAAAACCGGACCGGAACCGGTAAGTGAATCCTGTGAAAAACAAGCTGGAGAGATGATGATCACGACTGAACTTATTTTTCTCGTATGGGTTGATGTTTTTTGGCGTGATTTATTTTAGCTCGTCAGTTTTAAAATTTAAGACAACAATTTGGTTACGGAAAAAAATAGCATCCATGCATGACCCAACATGACAAATAAATATTCTCATTTTTTTATTGTTATTATTATTTGTAAAATTGTTGTTATTTCAGTTGTATGATTTGTTTTTTGTCATGTAAGTGAACAGTATAACACCTATATATTTATCTATGCTAGATCTATGCAATGTTCACATTTTTGTATTTTTTATTACCAGTGATAATGGATCGTAGTCACAATAAAACTAAAACAGAATAAGTTGTATACAAAACGAACTAAAGCCTTTTCCATTAAGGCAACTATCGTTGCGGTTGCAGAAGTAATTGCGGTTTAAATCATTGTGCCAACTAGGAAAAGACTTGGTATGAATAACCGTATGTGCGCATGTTAAATCCGTTAATCATTATACATTTGAAATGCTCGCTTGGCATCCCACTCGATACATAGTGAATGCGCGGGAGCGGACGCGGAATGATCAAGTCTTTAGGTTAGTTTGGAATAGTACAAAATGAACGCACACACACACACACACACACACACACACAGTTACACAATACACAAAGTACAGTCATGAGCAATATAATGTACCCACTTTAGGACTCCGTCGCACTAACATATTTGTCATTTAGTGAGACTTACAGTTCAATTTGTCAAAAAAGTTAATGTGACATGGTACCAAAGTGTATACATATTTATTAATGCTAGTGACCGTACACAGTTATAGTTAGTTGAGTTATAGTTGACATACATAAACAGCCTATATACGTCCCAATCGTCTCAATCAACCGGAGGGGATATGGAGCATACTCCACCACGTTGCTCCAATGCGGGTTAGTGGAAATGTTTTTACGGCTAATAGCCGGGACCACCGGCTTAACGTGCCCTCCGAAGCACGGAATCATCTTATTTTTTCAGACAATCAGGTGATTCACGCCTGAAAAGTCCTTACCAAACAAAGGGCAGTCTCACAAAGTGATTTCGACAATGTCACCATCGGGAATCGAACCCGGGCCTCCAGATCGTGAGCCTAACGCTCTAACCACTAGACCACGGAGGCTGTTAAAATCTTATCTTAACGGGCAATTGCAGTCGAAATCTGGAAAAATAGTGAAGTGAAATAACATAAGCTCATGGCCATATCCCAATTGAACTAAGTACCCGCGCCTCACCAAGCTTTTTGTTACACCAACGTGATAGGTGGTGAACCGTATCGCAGTCTATAATGGTCGAGCCAACTGTGTTAGTGGAGTCTGCACTTAAGATAAATTACTCATTGGTGCGGTAAACGCTCTCAGTCTGCGATTGTTGAAGTTAAGCAACTTTCGCAAAGGCCGGTCATAGGATGGGTGACCACAAAAAAGTTTCCATCTCGAGCTCCTCCGTGCTTCGGAAGGCATGTTAAGCCGTTGGTCCCGGCTGCATTAGCAGTCGTTAATAACCATCAATCCGCACTGGGCCCGCGTGATGGTTTAAGGCCCGATCTCCCTATCCATCCATAGGGAAGGCCCGTGCCCCAGCAGTGGGGACGTTAATGGGTTGATGATGATGATGTGATGACTCATTGGTGCAAGCTTGGCACCGAAAAAAATTGAAAAAATAACAGAGGAATATTAATTGAAAGAATATCGACCCGCTAGGGTCGATAGCGATAAGCGCTGATTGAGGAAAATCGTCAGCCACGCCGGGGGGTCGGTAGCGAGGTCCTGAAGTGTTTGGTGTCGCGAGCTGATTGGCCACTTATATGGACATGAATTTGAGCCACTTTGAAAAAAGTATAAATAAATGACGCTCCCGCGTGTCACTGTGACAGGGTCGTAACTCTTGATACGCACGTTAATATGTTGTGCCTTCTGCCTTTTTGTGTTAATGTCACCAATTTGACATTTGCAATTTGATATTTGTTACTTTTTATCTTTATTTTTTACTCTGAGCAGGTTAGATGACAAGTTAGTCAAATGAGATACTTTTTAACAACTTTATTTATTTTTTGTTTTGTTAAACAGACAACAGAAATGAAAAAGAATAATAACAAGTAAGAACTGTTAAAACGGTACCCATCGTTGTTTCCACCACAGGCGTCATACCTAAAACACTCCACACTAGTCTCCAAACTCTCAACATGCATCCATCCACACTCACACTTCTTCAAAAAGCAGTAATTCTAAATACATGCCGCATCGTCAGGAAGTTTTTATCTCTGAAACAATAAAAGCACTTGGCTACGGCCCGTGCGACTTGAACCTCTTAGGAGAGAATTATAAATATATAAAGATAAATAATAATAATAAATAATAATAATAATTTTTAATAAATATTTTTAATAAATATCGTTCGTCTCGTTACATGTTACGTATTTTTTTCATTATGATACTGGCAGAATTGTGATCACACAAAAGACATTAATTAAAAATTGAATTGAATTAGAAACTTTTTTCAAATTTAAATTTTATTTGGAATATTTAGTTGCCAAAATTATCATCCATAACTTAGTCCTTTTTTTTAAATTACTAAATAATTCGAAAAGCAAAATGTCATTTTTTATCATTGCATACAGTTTTTATTATCAAATTAGCATTTTACAGTTTATCTTTGATCCAATCGTTTACTTACTCAATTATACCTACTTATACGAGTAGCTGTAAGGAAAATTTTCCTTCGCTTTGAACAAGTGAAAACGAAACTCGAACCTTGGTCGTGACGTTGGCGTACTAGATATAAAATAGAACAGTGTTTCTGTGTACTTAATAATGGGATAGAGAGATGTAACGTTGGAAAGGCAAGACGCGAGATATGAGACGATTTACAACACTGAGATACGAATAGGATTTGTGTTAGACACGATTTGTTTCAAGCTGGGTAAAGGCTCGTTACTGTCTTAAAGTTTTTTATCTTAGTCCCTTCTTCTTCTATCGTGTGGGTTGTGAGGCTGATTACCAACCCAACAGCCCTGGTGTCAAGGATACTATTGAGCCGCCAAAGGCCCCTGACATGGCTCATGTGATGACTACTAACTTACATCAGTACGGCTTAACGTGCCTTCCGAAGCACGGATCATCTTTCATTCGGACTATCAGGTGATCAGCCTGTAATATCCTATAAGCAAACTAGGGATCACAAAGTGATTTTCGTGATGGGTCCCCACCGGGATTTGAACCTGGGACCTCCGGATCGTGAGTCCAACGCTCAAACCACTGGACCACGGAGGCCGTTATCTGAGTCCCTTACAGTCTCACGATTCTTTGTCAATTTTCTGTGTGATGTTATTTTATCGTTATTTCACGTCTTTTTATCTTTCGGCACGTGAAAAGCAATAAAATGTATTTAAAAATTAAAATGTAATTTGATTTGGTTTTATTTATTATTTTAATTTATTTGAATTTTATTATGTAAATTATGGATCATTTTTATTTGAAATAAAGCAATTTTTATTATTAATTTTATTTATAATTTTTTTGTTAGAAAAATGACAGTATTCGAAGATTATAAGCGAATATTTTGCAGACAGTACACAACATTGATACTAACCACAGTCTACAACTATCCCGCGGCACAGCAGAGTTATTTTCCAACTATGTCATTTTGTTTGAGAGCTGCATTTTAGCTACCATTTAACTCTTGAGAAAGATGTTAGAGGATGAGCGTCTTCATTTTAATTTAATTTAATTGTAATGTGACATATTCTGTTATGGTTTCTCTTAGTCCATACTATGCGTAGTAGGGATGGAAATAATTGCGTAGAATTTTCTAGAAAATGTACAAGTAAATACTGCGTTCTAATTATGAACAGCGACATCTAGTGATGAATCGATGGAACTAACATCTTTAAACGAAACAAGTCAAAACGCACAATCGCATTATAAATGGCGAATTCTTAAGCCGCATTCTCATTAGGCCCCTATTATATTTTTGTAAGGTACGCATGTTTCAAAACGTCACCTGTCAATGCGCAAGATAGGAAATAAAAGAAATGAAAGTTCTTTCTAGTGTTATCAAAACATTCGTTTGTTATTTTGAAAATGTAGGTTAAAGGTACTTGCGTTAAAATATTTTCAAGATGGCGTAGGTATAGCCAACAAAAGCGGCACGTTACGCGGATGTTTCAAACATACCTACTGCGATGTATCGTCGATGCCAATTTAAAATCTATTATGTGCAATCGGGTCAATTTTACAGAAAAAAAAAACTTCAAACAGATTTTTTTGTATGACTGTGTGTTAAAAATATTAAAAGATAATTGATATTTCCGTACATAAGAGTTTGTACTGAAAGTTTTAGGAACAAAATACTATTCGATCCTGACAAAAAAATTGGTGAGGGTGACACATAAGAGCTTTTAAATTGGCAACGACGATATGGAACTTGGTACTTATATCTCCGTAGCGTTATTCCGTGTTCACGGGGTCCACTTATCTAACCTGAAGTTTTGACAGGTTTTTTTATACAGAAGCGACTGCCTGTCTGACCTTCCAACCCGCGACGGGAAAACCAGCCCAATATAGGTTAGGTCATTTACCTCCAAAACGATGGAACATGCTAGTTACGAAGATAATAAAACTCGACCCTTAAAACACGTTTAAAAGATCGACCGCATCATCCCTAGTATCAGGGTTACCATTGATTCGCCAAAGACCCCTCACCAGTTATACTAGCCAGGACTGACTACTTATATGCCCTACGAAGTACGGATCATCTTACTTTCGCACAATCAGGTGATCAGTCTGCAATGTCCTAACCATACTAGTGATCACAAAATGGTTTTTGTGATATTGTCCTCAATAAATCCGAACCTTGGACGTCCTGATTGTGAACCCAACGTTCAACCACTGGATTACAGAGACCGTTATGTGTTTATTAAGATTTGATGTAAAAAGAGAAAAAAAATAAAAGGCAAATATTGACAGTTATTGAGGACAGAAGAGGCAAGATGTTTGGACATTTAATATACGACGAATTTATTAAAAACATCATAGAAGGGAAGCTACAAGGAAAGAGAGGAAGGGAAAGACCAAGAAGAGCTTACAGGAACAGATTAAAAAGAAGGCGAACGTCGTGTCTTATAAGGAAGTGAAGGAATTGGTCTTTGATAGACACGAATGGAGAATACTACACCGACCAGAGCGTGGCTCTTAAATTAGTGATGATGATGAAAAGAGATTGCTTTCTAATGGTGATTTCAAAAGTCAAGTCACCTTAAATTTGCGTCATTCCGTTTCCATCTAGACAGAGATAACAAAGAGAGCAACTTACAATTCTAGGTCCGAAGTCGTAACTAATCTAGATCTTAAAGTGTTCCTAAGGCATTTTATCTGACACTCAATGCAAGGTGGTTTAATCTTGGCACAAATCAAAAGTGAAGTGCTAATGGCGGTTCGCAGACTGAGATTTTAGAGAAAACGCGGTCTTAGCTGAAGTTCCAAATATGTGGTAGAATAGAGTAGTTTCCAACTAGTCAAATCAGATACTTTTTAACGTTAAACCACGAAATTATCATGGTATTCGTGTAAAAACGCAAACTACGACATTATAGAAAAACGTAACAAAATTTCGCAATTATTTTTACATTGTTCCTTATTAAAATTGATAAATAATTTACTTAAATAGAAACAATAATACGTTTTTTGTCACCCTGGTGTCAGGGTTATTATTGAGCCGCCAAAAGCCCCTGACATGGCTCATGTAACGACTACTTACTTAAGTACATCAGTAAGTAGTAACCGAGACCAACGGCTTAACGTGCCTTCCGAGGCACGGATCGTCTTACTTTCGGACAATCAGGTGATCAGCCTGTAATGTCCTATCCAAACTAGGGATCACAAAGTAATTTTTGTGATATTTCCCCACCGGGATTCGAGCCCGGGACCTCCGGATCGTGAGCCTAACTCTCAACCACTGGACTACAGAGCCCGTAAATTACACACTCATTCATTTTGTTAGTGGCACAACATGGTGTTACAGTGAGGCCCTAAGGAGGTTATCTCGTTTCTTAGTTCGTCATAATATGTGTCGTGGTAATGATCACGGTCCCACGTCTGTGAAATTGACTTAAACAATAAGAGAGGTGATGGGAAAGAGCTCGTATGAAATTAGAGTTAATTACATTTTTCTTTTAATAACTAGGTTTCTCTGATGATTCTGTGTCGTTTTAACTGGATTGTGGGTTGTAGTAAAGTTATTAAGAAAAGATTTATGAGCACAATAAATAATAAATATTAATTATAATTGTGTTATTTTGTTTTCATAGAGCTTTTTTAATGAATAATGGTGCTGATTCCCGTAGACACTATCAATCCATCAATAATACTTTATTGCACAACAACGTACACAAAGGACATAGACATACGATACATAAGCACAATAGTCGGCCTTATTATACCATCTAATTTTATTTTAAATTATACCTGTCATTTTCTTATCCGCCGAAAAGGAAAGGGATGGTTATTCGGCAGGCATAAAATTTATGGAACACACCTCAAGTTTAAGCAGAAATTTAAAAAACCCTCCCAAAATTTTATACTGGCCAAGAACCCGACAGAACCATCCAACCATCCATCCATCCATCCATCCATCCATCCAACCATCCATCCATCCATCCATCCATCCATCCAACCATCCATCCATCCATCCATCCATCCATCCATCCATCCATCCATCCATCCATCCATCCATCCATCCATCCATCCATCCATCCATCCATCCATCCATCCATCCATCCATCCATCCAACCATCCATCCACGTATCCATCTTCGTATCAACAGTGGCTGCAAGTTGTCTTTGATTACTTGTGGCTCTGCCCACCCCATTTGGGATTACGGGCGTGAGTTTATGTATGTATGTATGTATGTAACCCGACAGAATTAAGTTACAGTCCTGGCGAGGATTATGTCTGCGTTTCCATAATTTATACACTTCTGTCTACCCCTTTGGAAATACAGACGTGATGATGTGTTATGTTATGTTACTACTGACTAAGTCAGGCTTCGTTTTATTGATCATTCGATCAATGGTGTTCGGTGAAATAAAAATACGTCACCTATCGAATATTCTCGTGTATTATCTCGTGTATTATTTGGAATTTTCCAACAACTTTTAAACGCTCCGGTTATTCAACACATACAGTACCGTGTCTACCTATTAATCTCCTGAATCACAATGCCAATAACATAGTTTTTTACCAGTTTATCAACAAATCATCTTTACGCGATGAAAAATACGATAAAAACATGTCGACGTCTGTTTTTTTGTTCTAAAGATTATCACAGTATTTGGTCATGGGAACTCATGCTTCAAGTAATCTCGAGAAAGCCTCATAATGATAGAGTTAAGAATGGTTTTCGAGATGAATGTCAATTATGTGTCACTCTTGTTCACAGAAATCGCTGGATTGTTCAAAATAACTGACTGATAATGTTTTTGAGCGCTTCTTTGTTTTCACCGTAGGTTTATCTTTTGTTTTTATTTAGAACAAACTCGAATTCAAACTTCGAAATCAAATTATTTAACATAAAAATATTTATTTAAAAAATAAGTATACCTGATAGTGGTTATTTAGTTTGAATTTTTTATTAATTATTATATTTATATAATATCTTTAATCATAAGTTAAGACTTGTAATTAATATAATTT
Source organism: Pectinophora gossypiella (assembly GCF_024362695.1). NCBI lineage: Eukaryota > Metazoa > Arthropoda > Insecta > Lepidoptera > Gelechiidae > Pectinophora > Pectinophora gossypiella. Next base: position 2,737,034 of record NC_065425.1, on the reverse strand, counting down.
TGTGAGTTACGTCGCTTTAACAGGCTGAAGAAAAGTAATACAAATCTGTACAGAAGCACATCTCTCAAAAATAAAAAAAAAATGTATTATGAAACGACAAAGCAAATGTATTTGTGTCTGGTCTTACTTTTAGATTTTTATAATATGAAGATAACCATCTCGAAATATGACGAACCTGTCTATTTTAATCTACAAGATTTTTAAGCTGGGCAAAGACAACGGCAGAAATGACGAATGACGAATTGAAAAAAAAAAAATTTTTTTTTGGTTTTTTTTTGTAAGATACTGTAATAACTCATACCTTGGCTGTTATTAAAGCTTTCCCAGCTAAGACGAAGAGGCCAGCGATGGCGAGAGGGATCATTGCCGCCATCTTCATCGCCGCGCCCATCATCATCATCCCCATCATTTTCTTCATCTTGCCTCGACCTGGAAAATGCATGAAGTTACGGTTAGTCTTAAGCATAACATGACGGCTTCGTTGCCGAGCGCTGGACCGTTGAGGTCTTGGGTTCGAATCCCTGTAGGTGGATATATCACAAAAGTCACTTTGTGAGGACCTGGTCTAATTAACATTGCAGTCTCATCACCTGATCATCGGTTAGACTTCAAAAAAGAGTTGCTTCTGTGTGGCTTTTAATCCCCCTGTGCTGTGATGATCAATGTATTTTTATATTCTTACCAAATTAAACGTTTCTTTTCCACAGATAGAAATCTGTAGAAAAAAAAAACTACACTCATTCATGAATTCTTACAAACTGTTAAAATAGGAACTACTAAAACATAAAATATTTATATACATAAGTAACAATTACTTGAAATCCAGCTTTAAGTAACATTGTTATGTGCATGCAAAGTAACGCAATAGTAGGAAGACGCACTGTGTTATCAAACTGATCGAAATGTACCAATCATTAACTAGTAACAAAGTATAAATTACAACAGCAAATAACATGGAAATGACTGAAAGGAAAACCCCAATAGTAAACAGTCATTTATGAGAGAATGCTTCAGTAATTTCAGTATTTATTTCTTAAGCATGCAATTACTACATTTTTCATTAGCAAGTGCGTGTTCTGTAATTGTTAGAACAATTTTTGTGCCCAGGAAACTATGAACTTTGTTGATAGTGGAAGCATGAAGTCGGGAAATAATGACTAATTACTAGAAATTGAAATGCTTTTTTTTATCAAAACCAAAGTATAAACGAAAAATCTAGAATCATCAGAATATTACTAGCAGGCATACATTTATATGTACGTAATTTTAAAATTCATAATGATGAATTATATTTTGGTACTCAATACTCAATTATTTATTGCATTCCATGTAGTACAATGGTTTCTGTGTTCGTTTTTCATGTTCCTTTATAGAAAATATTTCATGTGTGCGTTACTTGTCTTTTGATGTGGTTACTTGTATATATATATATATATATATATATATACCGCTAATATAATGGCTATATAAGAGAGGAAGTGTGTATTAAAATTAAAACCTACTTTGGTGACTGGTTATGGCACCCAAACACTTAATACACATATAATCTGTAATGGTAGGGATGTCAAATTTCAGAGGACTTTTATGGCATTCTCGAGATAATAGGTAAAGGTGCTTCCTTTGCATCTTACGCGCTGTCGAAATTTTCAGTTTTATGTAATTATATATAACAGTAATTATAATCACTCTCACAGAACACAGAGAAGTTTTTGTTTCTTAATATGAAAAATACATTCGACGACGAAGTTAGACGGGAAATATTTAAAAATGATGATATAGAAATTGTGGGAGCGCGTTTGTTGCGGAACAATTTTGGTTTTTGTGTACGTTAAAATGAGCTTTGGTTAGAATTACCCGAATTATATTTGATCTGTAACATAATAGAAACATAGCATAATCGTCGTTCTCAAAAGAATCTCAAAACATTTCGGACTTTCCACAAATCACCGTCATATTAAAATAGTAACTCAATTTTTTAGGTTAGCTTTGTGGTTTACCAAAAAGCGATTACTAGGTATTCTTACCTTTTTAAAATAGCATGCAAGATTTGACTTTCTTAGAAACAATAAAATACAATAAAAAAATATATTGCATTAAAAAGAAAAATGTCTCAAATATTACAATGAAACAGAAGGTACAATAAGGTACGCAAGATGAATTCGTACCGCTAATATAAATCATATCCGATATAAAATAATACCTAAAATGAGAGGGAACCGTGTCATCATCTTCTTCTATCGTGTGGGTTGTGAGGTGGATCACCAACCCCATCAACCATGGTGTCAGGGTTACTATCGAGCTACCAAAGGTCACTGATATGGCTCATGTAACGACTACTTACTTATATCAGTAAGTAGTAACCGGGACCGACGGGTTAATGTGCCTTTCGCAGCACCGATCATCTTACTTTCGGACAATCAGGTGATCACACATTTATGTAGTATTTTGTTCTATTAATTTCATGGACAGAGCATGAAACATTTAAAGCTCATAAACATATTTTTAAATGCGATATTCAAAAAGGTTAAAAACGTGACAGAAGTGTTTACAATACCATACAAATATCCGACTATTTTTATTATACTATTATTATAGTAGAAAAAAAAAGTACTTTCACCACATTGCGTGGTCAGTAAACTACAATTTAGTATAATGGATTTAGGCATTAGTTCGAAAAAAAAGATCCCACGCTCTTAAGAAACAGAATAATGCAAAAAATTATGCAATTATTTTCGAGAAAAGATACGATGAGATAATAATATTGAATACCAGGTTTTAATTTGAAAAAAATCTAAGTTTTTCGGTCAAAATTGGTGACGTTTGACTACCACAACACCTAGATAATATTGAATAGGCAAGTGCTTCTGTCGCTCACGTATAATAGATTTTTTTAAATGTGTAGTTCTGATTTTTTTTGGCGGTCGTTTGACCGGATGGATTTACTCATAAGGGTCCCTTTTTCAATACACAGACCCAGACACAACAAAGACAGACAGGCAGTCACTTCTGTAAAAAACCGGACCTGTCAAATTTTCAGGTTAGGTAAAGCGGACCCTGTGGAAAACGGGATAATGCTAGGGAGATACAAAAACACACAAACAAAAAAGTGTAACAAAAACCAAAAAGTTTTGTACGTACACCTAAAAGTTCCTTTTTAACATTTTGATAGGGCACCCTGAAAACAAACTATACATACATACATAAACTCACGCCTATTTCCCACCGGGGTAAGCAAAGATTATAGAATTTCATTTGTTTCGAAAAAACAAGCCCCCAAAAACAACAAAAACAAACACAACACAAACAACAACAAACCCTAAAAACAAGCTTAGTATTTTTAGGGTTTTAAGGGAATTGCCCGTGAGAGTTTTATTATATTAATCTCTGGGCGTCATAGCTAAAGTGACTACGAGTTTTGATTACTTGAAGTTTTGTCCGTCCCTAGAGATCGCAGTCTACCTAATGCTTATACAATACAATACAATACAAATACACTTTATTGCACCAAAATAAAAAGAAATAATTACAAAAAGTCTCTTAACTAAGTACATGGCAAATGGCTTATGTATGTAGGAATTTTTACTACTTATGGCAATGTCATGTAACGAGATCATTATGACTTCAATACGTACTTGTAACTTGCAGTGTATTTAAATGGTAACTCTACACGCGAAAACGTGATGTTTTAATTATTAAGACTCTTGGTGGCAATTATTCATATTTTTCAACTTTTTTTTTGACGTGACTTATTGTAGATTTGCCGCAGATGGCATTAATTACTTGGCCGGACAAATGGGGAGCGCTGAAGGCTCTCACCCGGTACAACGTTTAAGACAACAGGCCTGAGGGTGCCCAGTTGGGCGCGAACCTCGGCTCAGGGCGTCGTCTGAGAGGAAAAATATTTGAAAGAATTAATCGACCCTAGTGGGTCGATAGCGATAAGCGCTGGTTGAGGGAAATCGTCGACCACGCCGGCGGGGTCGGTATAATATTTATCAACAAATATACATGTATGTATGTGTGTTTATAGCATTCTTCTTAAATGTACCTGAAAGACAATTCGCGAAATGAAAGCGCACACTTTCGCTGTTATTTCCTCACATAATAAACTTTAATACTAAACATTAAACAAATGAACTTCAATAAAACTAGAAGTGGCTACTTCTAAAAACCATAAATATGAAATGCTTCGTTGATTATAGAAAAAGCCTGCGAACACAAATCGATCCCATTCATGGAATGGTGGTCTTTACCGCGAGAAACCTCAGAATGATTTTGCTGTAAAACTCTTCATCTTACCCGTTAGATATGGGCAATTGGAATTTTCTATGTCCGACAATGTTCCTCTTTCATATAAAGACATTTTTTAGACGTGACTTATTGTAAATTTGCTCCAGATGGCATGAACTACTTCGCTGAATAAACAAGGAGCGTTGGAGGTGAGAACCTCTGCAGAACCTGGCAGAAAAACTTAAGAAACCCTCAGGAAGTTCGGGCGTTATCTGAGAGGATTATATTTGAAATCATTAATCGAGCTCAATGGGCAATAAGAGCTGAAAAAGGGAAATATACGCCAGCAGGGACCGGCTTCGCCAGCAGAGTCGGTATCGGAGTTTTTAAGTGTTTGTTTGTAAGCTGTTTGGTCGCCTATATGGCTAAAGTAATCGCTTGATCAGGATCGTATTATTTTTCTTTGGCGTAGGTACTTCGGGCGTTTTTCAGTACCCTAAGCGGCATGTTTCCGCAAGCTGCAAATAGACCAGTAACGCAGGATTTAGGTGATGAAATGAAGCAAAGTCAACTCTTTTCTCCAGGTCTAAGCTATGAGAGCTGTCAGCTTATACGGAAGGATCATTAATTATTTCTTCCCGCCCTTATTTCCCTCAGTTACTTCGCCTGTTGATTTGTATTTTCTAAGTACGTAATTATATATACTTTAGAGCCCAGTTCTTTTTGTTTCACTGTCTTTTGATTCCCCAACCGGCTGCAGCTGAAAATCAGCGTCATAGTCTTGCTACAGCTAGGCCGTGACATTTGCTGAGCTGAAGCCGTTTCGGCAGTAAGTATAATAATTATTAAGTAATTTAATTACCTAAGTATGTTTTGTTAAATAGTGTTAAGTATGCCGAATAAATATTTGGCCCGTTCTTCCTATCCATTCATAGGGAAGGCCCGTGCCCCAGCTGTGGGGACGTTAATGGGCTGATGATGATGCCGAATAAATATTTTTTCTTTTTCTTTCTTTCCTCACTAGTTGCTCGGATGAGCAGTCGTTACGTTTTGTTTTCCTCGACAAGTTGTTTGTTAGTTTCCTTTTTACCTAATATAGCGTTCTATCGTGCAACAATTGTGGGAAAGTGTACAGTAAGTTCCGATTTCTCAGCTAGCAACATTAGGTTCAATGATAGACACAAGCACGGATCAAGAGTTTTGCTTCTAATGTTAGAATGGGATGAGAACATAGGGGTTAAAAATGCCACATTGAAGCAATTCATCTAAAAAATCAATATTGCAATTTGACATATTATATACAAAGTAAGTGCGCATTGTGAACAAATGTCAAATAGCAATATTGATTTTTTAGATGAATTGCTTCAATGTGGCCTTTTTAACCCCTCCAGATAACTATGTGTAAAAGCACGTTAAAAAGATTATTTAAAATATCATTCTTTGAGAATTCATGGATGCGGGCAGCGCAGGACCGATCGTCGTGGAGATCCTTGGGGGAGGCCTATGCCCAGCAGTGGGCGTCGTACGGCTGATGAGAATTCATAGCTACTACTTACTTCAAATGCTTTTTATAGAGCTTAGTTCAATATTATATTTAGATGTAAGCTTAAATTAAGTATGTAACTTTTGTTTTAGTTTTTTAAAAGTGAACTTACTTTTTATCACATAATGATTACAAAAAACGAAAAATTAATCATAGTTTCTGCTTACCCCGGTGGGAAATAAAGGTGAGTTTATGTATGTATGTCATCATAGACTTAGAATCATGTTACCTTTCCACTGGTTGCCTGGATGAAATTGCTGCTTAGCAATAAGGCCGTCAGATTGTACTGTATCTATCATCGATTTGTGTTTTGTTTTGTATGTTGTGTGCAATAAAGTATATTTGATTTGATTTTGATTTGATTTGATTAATGCTACTTGGCCATAATTCCACTTGATATTAACTCAGAATAATCAGCTGAATCAGTATTCGTTACAATGTCACTATACCGACCGATGTCGTGTCCATATATCTATAGCAAAGGAAAAACAATATCTCACATTGTCAGTACCACTTTTTCCTTTCATAATTTTTTGACGCTTCTTCAAAGATGAATTTTTTGGCAGTTAATTTAATTAAATACGATGATGAAGCATTTCAAATCTTACTTTTAACGATCTGTTGTTTTTCTAGCTTTAAAAGTGAACTGTTACTTTTTATCACGTTTCATTTTGCAAAGTGAATTCTTCTTTAAAAATTAAAATTGTAATACTGACGAAAGTATTTTTGAATGCGAAATAATATTTTGATTGACGTAGAGTGGTAAATATGTAATGTAAACATAATAAGCTATTGCTATAGCTATTATACATGAAAAAGTTATAACTTATTAGCATGTCACTCATTATATGAAGTCTTTGATGAGAGTGAAAGAAGAGAAATTTGGGTATCAGGGTAGTAAGTGAAATTCCGTAGCCTCTGCCTACCCCAACGGGAAATAGGCGTGATCTTGTATATGTATGTATAATTAGCTACGGAACAGGTATAATAACAATACGATTAATAGATACAAAGCCTTCTTCATCGTGTGGGTTGTGAGGTGGATGACCAATCTCAGCAACCCTGGTGTCAGGGTTACTATTGACTCACCAAAGGCCCTTGACATAGCCCATGTAGGTTTTAGTAAACGTCAAAATACGAAATTACTATGGCATTTGTATGAAAAACCAATCTGAGACGTCATAGCGTGAAACGTGACAAAATGTCGGACTTAATATTACGTTTTTCTAGATTAAAATTCATAAGTTATATAGAAAAAAGAAAACGTTTTTTGTCACCTTTAGATCTGTCTTTATTTAGTAATAAGAATTTCATAATTTATCTTTGACCCAATTCATCCGACATCTATTTTAGAATTAACTTTTTGAATAACGCGCCAGCCAAGATGGACAAATCTTGGCTGGCGCGAAAGAGGACACATCATCACAGTATGTATTACGGTGAGGGTTGAAAATTAGTGTTGCCCTTTGGGAAAATTAACACTAAACCCTTAACACAGGAGACTTGGCTATTGAGTTGAGGGTTAGTGGACCGGAATTCTGAAGCTATGCGAAACTATAGCGCGTAAGAAATCTTATTAATTATTATTGTATACAGGGTGATAGTGACATCATAAAGAATACTGAAGGGGATGATTCAGGCCATGATTGTGAGTTAATATCATGTGGAATTTTCCGTCGCAAAATTAATGTTTTTTTTTATATAACTACGTGTGTTTCTAATCTATAGTACATATCTGTTACTATTCCTTTGGAATATCTGATTACGAGCAATAAAGACTTAAATATTCATTACTTTCAGAAGGTATTAACATATTTTTGTATGTATTATAGTCTAACTAAAGAACATGTAAACTCTATTAATGTTATCTGTAATTAAACTTTCATTAATAAGAGAAATTAATGTTCTTTTTACTGGGTTTTTATTATTTTTTGTCTTGAAATAATTGCATATAATTAAGCATACCTAATGTTACTTAAGAATTCTAATTTAATTAGTTTTATGCGCTGATTATAAGGGCCATATATTATATCCTTCTCTCTCTGTCCTATATAAATACCTACATTTATTATCTTTGTCTATGTTCACTAACCCAATTAGTGATAAAGTTGTAAACATAATCAGTCGAATGGTTTTTACAGCTATGGACCATGATATTCAGTTATTAAGTTAAGTTCTAGATCGGTTCCGGCCAAACAGTTAATAGCATATATGCAAAAATAAAGTGAAAAAGAGTCCTGGACCCACTGGTAAGCTGAATACCTTAGTAAACGGAAGCTTAGTAAGCTGAATAGGCTGTTTATATTATCTATCCTTAAACATTTAAGTGCATCATGTATAAGAATACTTTAGAACCATGTCGCGTTCATAAAATAGGACTAACTGAAATAAAGTCTCACTAAATGTCAAAACGTGAATACGACACGGTTCTGTAAATTCAGATGTACCTTCTGAAAAACTGTTTTGTTTGAGAAATATTTAAGCTAAAAAAAGTTGCTCAATTTACGATTAGAAGAATTGGTTGAGTAAGAATTGCTTGTGTTGGAAGGAAGTTTTAGGTGATAACCATTGTTAAAAACGAACTTAAGTAGCAGCTTAAAAGCTCATAACTCTTATAATAGACACATAATAAGTTTTATGGTTAATAAAATTGGTTATAAATTAACTTATTATGCTGTGTTTGCTTATCGTTAAGTACCAGTAAAGAAATTCTTGTGTGCAAAAGTTCTACTTGAGCAGGTGCTATAAAACAAATAAACTTTTGCTGACATAGTTTAAAAGTTCCTTCGCAAAGTTCTTTTAAAACCTTATAGTATTGTAATGATCTCCAAGAAATTAAATTCGGTTTTTTTTTACCGAAATCAAAATACGAATAAAAAAGCTCATACCTTCTTCCACACCCTGGTTCAGTTCCTGTCCCGTGATCTTTGGCAAGGACAGCTGGATAGTCCTGGAGTTAGCGAAGGCTGCTACCCTGTCCCACAGCATGCTGCTTAAAGCCTGATCTTTGTCGTTCAGGTTCCTGGGTAACGTCGCTTCGATATCGTTCTCACTGATCGGAGTTATCTCCGGATCCGATGTCTTCACGACCTCAATCCCATCAACCAAGGGTATGTTCTCCATCCTAGCCGCTCTATCAAAGAACAAAATCGCCTTCTTCTTCAGACACGGCATCACCCCATCCGTCCTCGAACAATCCTCATAAATCCTCATCAGGTATTTCACTCCCAAATCCTCCCGCGCAATAGCTGCCTGGGCTACCGCCAGTGCCGCCCCCAAAAGCACCACTTTAGCGAACATTTTGAACTTTGATAGAAGCGACGCGGGTGGAATAATAAAAAAGACTGATGCTTTAACTACGAACGCGGCGTATTTATAGTTTATGTTCACTACAAAAAGAATCGCGTACTCCGCTCGGGGGTACCGTCTCTTGGGTCGGTAACTCACGGGCGAAACCGCGAATAGTTCAAGACAATGCAAAGCGAGCTCTATCGTGCTCAGTACGCGAGGCGACCGCTCACTGCCTGTGTGTACTAGCAGTACCTCCAGTCTTACTTGTAGCGATTTGGAAGAGGCTAGGAGTAAAGTGGACGATCTATAGGGCTAACATGCGCATCGTGATCAAAAATACAAATAAAAATATACTTTCTTTCTCTTTATTTAAGAGCTGCGCTCTTGTCGGTGGTGTAAACACACATATACAAAAAAAATAAAAAAGTGTGCATACATGAAACACAAAAAAAAAAACGTATATTATTAACACGTTTACTGTGTAAGAACCACATAAGACAATAAATTTGAAACTCATACGTGCATGTCTCATATGTGGGGCACATTTTTTCTTGCCATAATGTGTCTAATGTACATACATTTCAATGTGTTTATTTTCAATATCCTGTCTGCAATATCGATACCAAACAAAGGACAGTCTCACAACGTGATTCCGACAATGTCCCTAACGGGAATAGAACCCGAACCTCCAGATCGTGAGCCCACCGCTCTAACCACTACTACACATTAGGGCTGTTTTTTTTAAGTATATTTTATTCACTTCTCACCTCTGAACCGGCGTGCGTGTATGAAACGATTGATGAATGTGGAGGAAGCAAGAGAAGTGTGTCAGGATCGAAACAAATGGAATTGCATAGTTTCTGCTTACCCTGGTGGGAAGTAGACGTGAGTTTATTTATGTATGTGTTGAAAATACAGATGATCCCAATAAAATTTTAATTTAAAATATATTTTTTTTGTATAAATTTCTTTTGTATGTTGTGTGCAAATTCAAGTTCAAATTCTAATTCAAATCATTTATTGTGACACACAGATACAGTGGGTAGATGTTACAAAGATAATAATAAGACCGCTGTTATCTGCCGGTAGGCGTACAATTAAATTAAATAAATAAATAAAATAAAAAAGTAAACAAGACAAAAAGAGAGAGAGAGAGAGAGAGGGGTAGAGTAGTAGTAAAGTATAAAGACAGTGCGGCGGTGCGGTGGGCGGTAGTGTAGTGTAGTTTAATAAAGTATATTTGATTTGATTTGATGATCCCAAGTTAGTCCCCCGCTATTCGCTCCACCGCTGTCACTGCCGCGTCTATTATTATGACTGTGTGTGTATCTGTGTTGCGACACAGAAAATTATTGTGTGTGTGTGTAGGTCGTGATGAAAGGGAATCCACACGTTAGGGCTGGATTCGACAAGAATTGCCACAATTTTGGGGTTTCTCTACCAAATCGGTGCTAACGAGAGTAAGATGCCCCTAATGCATTCAAACAGTGAGCACGGTGATATTAAATGATTAAATGACACGTTTTGGGCAGTTTTCTTTACGTAGCAATTTGCTTTAGTAAACATCTTTTCGAGAAGTGTGAGAGTTCATGTCAAGTCGTGGTAGCCCAGTTGGTAGAACGCGTGCCTCTCACTTTGAGGTCGCATGTTCGAAACCAGCACAGGCCTAAACCAATGATTGTCGAATTTGTTTTCGAATTCATGTTTAGATGATTATCACGTGCTCAGCGGTGAAGAAAAACATCCTGAAATGCATTTTATTGGGCTTGTTTTCCCTTCGCGGGTTGGAAGGTCAGGCAAGCAGTCGCTTCTGTAAAAAACCTGACCTGTAAATCTTCAGGTTAGGTAAGCGGACAACGCAAGTAAATAAAATAAATAAATAAATATTTTTATCATGTCCTTATTTGTCCAGTCAAAAGTCTACAATAAGCTTAAAATGGACTTAGCCAAGATTCTTATAGTTATAGGGTAGTTTCCTAGGTCAAAGATAACTTATGAAATTATGATTGCTAATATAAAGACAGAATTTTTTGAATTTTAATGAAGAAAAGTGTAAAAATAAGTGTGACATTTTATTAGGTACGTTTTTCGATGCCGTCACAGTCTTATCTTGAAGTACACGACCCAATTTTATAGACGCTGGTAACCACAAAAAAATAAAATATCCGGAACTTACGTATGTTACCAATTTTACATAATAAGTTTTATCTGAAAAGCAAAATACTTCCTAGGTAACTCTTTTGCGGTTACACGAATGACTTCCCACACAGTCCGGACTATCCATACAAAAATCGATACAAAAAGAGATTTCTACTAGAAATAATCTGAACAGTTTGTCTAACTTGTGTTAGTCTAATTGTTTTTATATTGTATTCTGTGTACAATAAACTGTCAAATTAATAAAAACCTAATTCTTACCGTGTACAGTCATGAGCAATAATTATAATATACCCACTTTAGGACTCTGTCGCACTAACATATTTGACATTTAGTGAGACTTACAGTGCAAATTTGTCAAAAAACATCATGTGATGTGGTACCAAAGTGTATGCATATTGATGTTCGTGACCGTACAGCCTAACCCCGTACGCGTTGCCTTGTCCCTAAACTGCTTAAATAGTCTAAAGAGGCCCCTAAAGGGGTAATGTAAACCAAGCTCACTCCAAGCGCGTAATTGTGCGTAGTGTTATCATAGAATAAGGAATAACACTACGTATAGAAAGGCAACTTTCCGCTCCCCACCAGCGTCTTGTCTATTTAATTTACCTTATCCCCTCGAACATCATCATCATTATGTCGTCCTGTCTAAATCTATCCCGGGTCGTTGTTGTGGTGGGCTCTGATGTGCCTGGCGAAACCGAACTTCGACTTGACTTGAGATCCGGTCACAGGGCACACAATAAAGCTGGCCTGACAAATTGAGTGTGTCTAGCGCTTGTAATCGCTTCTGACACCCCCCGAATCGTATGGCGTCAGACGTCCCACACACGCGCGCGAGTACGTTAACGTCAATGTGTGGTGTCTGTGTTAAACGAGATTGCTGGTATGACGTATCCGAGCTAGATTTACCTCGCCCCCTTTAGCTTTGACTTTAGTCTAAATGGCCGTTTTTTTTGGTTTTTTTTTTTGACGTGACTTATTGTAGATTTGCCGCAGATGGTATTAACTACTTGGCCAGACAAATGGGGAGCGCTGAAGCCACCCGGTACAACGTTTAAGACAACAGGCCTGAGGGTGCCCAGTTGGGCGCGAACCTCGGCTCAGGGCGTTGTCTGACAGGAAAAATATTTGAAATAATTAATCGACCCTAGTGGGTAGATAGCGATAAGCGCTGAATGAGGGAAATCGTTGACCACGCCGGCGGGGTCGGTATCGGGGTCCTGAAGTGTTTGGTGTCGCGAGCTGATTGGCTGCCTCTATGGCTAGAGTAATCGGGTCGTCGGGATCGTAGATTACGTCCTTCGGACGCCGATACTTTTCAGTACCGTCCCTAAGCGGAATATACTCGGAAGCCGCAACTACCAGGGGATTCGGGTGGTGCGGAGCAGAATCGAAAAAACGGAGTAAGAGGAAGCGCGCTTGGACTGCCTGTCTCGGTCACTCACGGTACGGTAAGAACAAAGTTTTTTATGAAGTGTCCAGTATGTGCTTCCGCGATAATTTTGTGTGCGTAATCAGAATCACAATACAAACCAACAGTCCCAAACAATTACAACCTATCAATTTTTACTTGTCAAAGCCGTTAATGAATTGATGCCTGGAACGGAGTAGCGAAACGAGTTTTTGAACTACGTCTTTAAAATAATTGTTTTTTTTTTGATAATTTTTGACTTTCTGTTTTTTATTGTTATTTTATGAGTATAAAGAAAGTGAAAAGTGAACATTGAACCGTGGATGTATGAACATTCGTCTTCAACTCAAAAGATTGCAGATTCAAATCTTGATTTGGAGCAAGATTAGGTCACAAATTGACACAGACATGACCTAAGTACCTACATATCACTGAGTTTTTTTACCTTTGATGGGTTTGCTCTTGGCTCCAGACTTGCTCGAAGGCATTGACGAGGCCTAAGATGGAGGGAGCTCGCCCAGAAAGTGCCTGTTCACTCTAGCCTTGAAAGCACCCGGGTTATATGCATTCCGAAATACAGAAGACGGCAGAGAATTCCACTACTTCTTTTTCTAGCTTTTTTTAGCTTTCTGTTAAATCAACAAGCGAGCGGATGAATGATAATAGAATTGCAAAAGCGGTATATAAAGCAAAAGTTGATGGTAGGGCTGGCAGAGGAAGACCGAGAAGGACTTACATTGACCAAATTGGAGATGTCCTTAGAAAAGGTTTAATACGATCTACTGTGAACCGGCGTACGTGTATGAAGCGATTGCTGAATGTGGAGGAAGCAAGAGAAGTGTGTCAGGATCGAAGCAAATGGAATTCTATAGTCTCTGCTTACCCCGGTGGGTAATAGGCGTGAGTTTATGTATGTATGTGTATGTATGTTAGATCAACGTGATAGTTGGTGAGCCGTATCGACGTCCCAATTTGGTATGGGATTTCTGTGCTGCGAATGCACATGCTATGTTTGTATAATGCCACTGTTCTGGATACCAAGACCATTCTGAGGTCAACTGTAGGTCAATGAAGTGACTTCCCGCAATCATCACTAAGTAGTTACTAATGACTACATCTGTAAATGCTAGGCATAAATGTCGTATTCTAATGCGTCTTCGCGCTACGGCTCTACAGAGGTGGTCAGGAAAGATTAAACTTTGCTTTAAAGTCGTATTATTACTTATATAATAATATTATAGTATTGTTCAACTATTACATAAACATACATAAATAGCCTAAATATGTCCCACTACTGGGCACAGGCTTCCCCTCAATCAACTGGAGGGGGTATGGAGCATACTCCACCACGCTGCTCCGCTGCGGGTTGGTGGAGGTATTTTTACGGCTAATAGCCGGGACCTACGGCTTAACGTGCCCTCCGAAGCACGGAATCCACTTATTTTTTCAGACAATTAGGTGATTCAAGCCTGTAAAGTCCTTACCAAACAATTCCAGTCTCACAAAGTGATTTCAACAATGTCTCCATCGGGAATAGCACCCGGAACTCCAGATCGTGAGCCTAACGCTCTAACCACTAGACCACGGAGGCTGTTCAATTATTGTGTTTGTAATTTTTTGCCGAAGAGGTTAAGCCGTAACAGCCTCTGTGGTTCAGTGGTAGAGCTTTGGGTTCATGACCCGGAGGTTCCAGGTTCGAATCCCAAACCTCACAAAACAAGATGCTTCAGAGTTCACGTTAAGACGTCGGTCCCTGTTACCATTTACCTCAGTAATTGTAACAATGATAAAAAAAAAGTATGTAGTCGTTACATGAGCCATGTCAGGGTCCTTTGACCCTGACAGTAGGTTTGATAGGGTCGGATAGAAGAAATTATATTCAACCTAGTAGTATATAACGAGGCAAATCTAAAATGAATTCAGCGAAATAAAAAACCAAAATGTAGCATAACTTTCGTGAACATTTCGAGTCTTAACTCCTCAACTAGAACCAGAAAGTAAAAATATACATTAATCGCGTACAGCATGCAAATAGACGCATAATGCAAGACTAAATATTTTTTTTTAGAATTCATAAATTTTTAAAATGCTCCATTTTCCTAAGTAAAAGTTTGTAAGTATCAATTTAATGTCGTTACATGCTTTCTCTGTGCTGGGCATTAAAAATACAATTTACTTCCCATTGATGTTTTTGGTAATTAGAAATATACCTTCAGCACTTTTTGTAGTATGGACATTGGGATGAGAGACAGCGGAAAGCGGAGGGTAAACATACGTACCTAAGTAAATAAAATAAACAAAAATTCTTAGAATTTGCCGCTGCCGTTAATAAAATGAAATATAATTTACTTCCCCGACATTTTTTTTACAGTAATTATTATATGTTTTATTTTTTTTTCTTTCGTCTGTCAGTTAATGTATTTTTTATAATATATGTTATGTTTCATATTGGCACTGTGGCATTTTCGCTTATTAAGTTTTTTTTTTTTACACAGCTTCTCAATAAATGATTCTTGTTTCTTGTTTATGGTTCTTTTAAATTGATGAGACGGAGCATTTGATACTCCATCACGCTTCTTCACTGCGATTTGATTGAGAAACTGTCGCATTCATAATCATGGAGTTGTTCTAAAGCTGACGTGATAAAGACACAATTGGAACAAAATATTTTAAAAATGGAACATTGAGGGATCTCATCCGATATTTCTTTTTTTTAAATATGACATACTCGGGCATGTCAAGTCAAGTGTATGCGACTTCAGTTAAAAGCGTTATCTGAGACAAGCGGCCCGAAGTAGGACAATCGATCGATTACCGCTATCGCTTCATCGTATGCACTGTGCCCTCACTCTTACACAGTTATAAAGCTCTTACTTCTTAATGCATAAAACACATGTAACGCAGTAAACCTCATAACAATTATGTTTAATTGTTTTTTGTACGTGTAATTGAGGCTTTGTGACTTACCGATACTTTCCAAAAAAACATTTATGTATAATTGACTATTTGAAATACAAACACGACATTTAAGAGTAGGTAGTTCCTACTACTTCACTCTTACTCTCCACCTCTGTGGCCTCTGTGGTTCAGTGGCTGAGTGTCGGGCTGGCGATCCGCAGGTCCCGGGTTCGAATATCTTTGCATTGACATATTACAAAAATCACTTTGAGAGCCCTGGTTTTGTAAGGACATTGCTAGTTGTCCGAAAGTAAAATGATCCGTTCGGAAGGCATCTTAAGCCGTTGGTCCCGGACACTACTTACTGATGTAAGTACGTAGTCGTTACATGATCATATCAGGGGAATTGGCGACTCAATAATAACCCTGACACCGGGGTTGATGAGGTTGGTAATCCACCTCGATAGCAGAAGACAATTTTTATACGAAGTTCTAAGATGGACAAACAGTTACGTCTTCCCACGCGAAAGCGGATTGAAGATACTCAAAAGAAACCAATCGATATTATGAAGTATTTGACTAGTAAAAGTGCTTAATGTTGATTGCATAGTTCTCACGCATAAAGAGCCATTCAGATTTTGTCAGCACGCGCAGTGAATAGTACGAAACAGTATAGATCGTAACACCAGTTTGGCAGGTCCTTTTATGACATGTGTTTTTGTGACGTACGTAGGCCGTTCTTGGATTTTTGTGGCCCGTTCACAATAAGTTAGGTGGGTAGCGATTATTCGCTTATTTATTTATTACGTACTACTACATCATATAAATAAATCAGTAACAACTAAGAAAATTACTGAAATTAAGACATATATAAATATGATGAACAGTGTAAATAGCATCTACAAATTAGTAATTAAATTAAAATAAAATTCGTTTAATTTCATTTTCTGACCTATGCTGCAATACCATATCATTTTAGCATTTGTAATTATAATATAGGTGACTATTTAGGGTATTATACGGGTACATTTTTTGTATAAATTGTTTTAGCATATGTTAAAATAGGGTTATTATAGGGTTTGGTGTTTTGGTAATGGATTTGCGGTTGACAATAATAAGTAACATGCAACAAAATCTCGCAATAGATATGCTAGTTTCAATCCAGTATACCTATTTGATGCAGCGTGGTGGAGTATGCTCCATACCCCCTCCGCCTGATTGAGGGGAGGCCTGTGCCCAACAGTGGGACGTATATAGGCTATTTATGTTTATGTATACCTATTTGAAAAGAAAAATGTGAACTCAATTTTTGGCTCGAACGAAATAACTGAAAGAAATCGAGGCTTTGTTGAAAAAATCAAAGCTGAATATGATTTTATAATGGTATTTCCGTAGTTTTTACTATAAGGCGACGATTTATTTTTATTACTTGCCTCAGTACACGTACGTTGCTATCTACTCAGCCTATATCCACCCACTGCTGGATATTATAGGCCTCCTTTGACACGCCATCCTTTCCGGTCCTGTGCAAGTCTCAGCCATTGCTTTCCGGCGTACCTCACAATGTCATTCGACACGGCTGGTGGTCTGCCTCGATATCGCATACCATCCCTTGACCACCACTCAGTAACAGCCTTAGTCCATATGTTGTCTGCCCGTCTTGCCAAGTGTCCTGCCTATATCTTCGACTTTAGTGCGTCATATTTTCAAACATATTAAGAGTTCGATAGGTCAAGTAGTCACACTGCCAGTTATATATCTGTTGCAATTCGATAAAGAACGAAAGCAAAATGGCATTACTTTTTTAAACTCTCAAAAAGCTACATAAGTAGATGTGATTTGTTTAATTTATGAGTAAAAAACTCAGATATATTCTCATAATCATAATCATATCATTTATTGCGTTCCACATGTGCCTATTGTCTTTTTAGTAAGGGAGTGATATTAACTTTGATTAATTGTGGGATGAAACGATAAACTTATAATATTTCACGCTGCTTATCATGCAAGGCATGTCGTAAATATCTAGAAAATAATCTTAAAGGAGATCAGACTTCGGCCCAGAAGTCAAAGTGCCGGCCAAAAAATAATTTTACTATATTTCGTTAGCTCTCTCCATTGCCCGCTGAGCGACACCGAGCCTCCTCACGAGACCCATAGTAAGCGGCCACGTCTCACTGCCGTAGGTCATCACTGGCAACACGCACTGGTCAAAGACTTTCGTCTTGAGACATTGAGGTATTTTGGACGTGTCGGACGACGCTCAGTGGGTAGGCCCGCTACAAGGTGGACCGACGATCTGGTGGAGGTCGCGGGAAGCCGCTGGATGCGGGCAGCGCAGGACCGATCGTCGTGGAGATCCTTGGGGGAGGCCTATGCCCAGCAGTGGGCGTCATACGGCGGATGATGATGATATTTCGTTAGATCTAATCCGTCTGAGCATTTATTACTATGGCACCAAAGCTGTGGAGTTAATATCTTTGGTTTTATTCGAATTAAAAAAAACTCTATTTTTGTTTTTATCTTGGCAATTTCCAACATTGCCGTGTGCAACAATTATTTTTATATACGCTTTAGCCTTTATTGTATTTTGGAATAATTATGTACCCGAGTAATGAGAAAATAGGTAATTATCACGTTAAAGCTGTACAACGCCATCTGTATTTTTTTTTGGTGAAAGCTTTGAAAGTTCCTTCATCATCATCAGCCCATTAACGTCCCCACTGCTGGGGCACGGGCTTTCCCTATGGATGGATAGGGAGATCGGGCCTTAAACCTCCACGCGGGCCCAGTGCGGATTGGTGGTTATTAACGACTGCTAATGCAGCCGGGACCAACGGCTTAACGTGCCTTCCGAAGCACGGAGGAGCTCGAGATGAAAACTTTTTTTTTTGTGGTCACCCATCCTATGACCGGCCCCTGCGAAAGTTGCTTTACTTCAACAATCGCAGACCGAGCGCGTTTACCGCTGCGCCACCGAGCTCCTCAAAAGTTCGTCGAAAGTTCCTTATTATGTTGAATTAAAGATTTTTATTTCTGATGTAAAATTTGCTACGTGCTCATGACGAGTCGCTGTGTGGATATCAATATAACATATTTTTTCCTATAATATTTATAGGTTTGTATTTTGATTGTCCGTGAAAGTAAGATGATTCCGTGCTTCGGAGGGCACGTTAAGCCGTTGTTCCCGGGCTATCAGCCCAGACACCTCCACCAACCCGCCGTGGAGCAGCTTGGTGGAGTATGCTCCATATCCCCTCCGGATGATTGAGGGGAGGCCTGTGCCCAGCAGTGGGACGTATATAGGCTGTTTATGTTATGTTATGTGTTATGTATTTATAGGAAACTATTGTCATAATTATATATTTCACTTCTCTACTTTTCTCATATCTATTTTATTTCTGTATTTTATGTTGGAAGTTGATGGTAAGTTCACTGCCCACTCCGTAAAAACATAGCACGTAGATGGGAAAGTAGGTAACCCACATAATATTACATTATATGTATGAGTGTGAGCGTCATGTCCGTATTGAAATCGTCATCAAATGGTAAGGGTATGTCTCACTACTAGCGATAAAGTCATGAATGGGGTAAGCAGAGACTATGGTGATTCTATTTGCTTCGATCATGTCATGACACACTAAGGCCAGGCGCGCACTACGTGTTTTTCGCCGCGCGGCAGAAAAGAACAGCGGCATAATGTCGCACTGTAATACTGCGCCGCTGCGGTGGCTCTGCCGTCAAGTGCGCGCAATACAATTTAAAACTGTTTGGTACAGTATTACAGTGATTCTATTTGCTTCCATCCTGACACACTAAGATGTAATTTAGGTTTTTTTGTGTTTTTTGATGCGTGTGACGTATGTTGTCTATGTAAGATGTAATTGTTTTTTGTACTTATATAGATTTTTGTTTTCCAAATAAATAAATAGCTCGTCAAGTAATGCGTTGGGACGTTACAAGTTTGTAATCGAAAAATGTATGATAATAAGTATAAAAATGGTGATATCTTTGGACTGAAAGAAAGAAAAGTAAGAAATAAAGAAACATTTATTACTCCCGGACACCACAGACACAGACAGACAGGTACATTACATTCAACACAGGACAGAAACCACACGGAAATCAATACACAGAAAAAAAAGAAAAAAACAAAACATAAAGAAAACCAAGATCAAAAATCATTACTGCATTGATTTAGAATTTATCGCTATTAATCCACTAGGGCCGATTAATTCTTTCAAATATTCTTCTTCTCAGACGACGCCCTGAGCCGAGGTTCGCGCCCAACTGTGCACCCTCAGGCCTGTCGTCTTAAACGTTGTACCGGGTGAGAGCCTTCAGCGCTCCCCACTTGTCCGGCCAAGTAGTTGATGCCATCTGCGGCAAATACACAATAAGTCCCGTCAAAAAAAAAAAAAAAAAAATTAGAAGCTTGATTTTTTAAATACTTCGAATCGCTACCCGCTTGTATTTAGACACTCTTCACACCGCACCGTGGTGACCTTAAACGCCCGCAATATGGCACGCGTGGTCATTTGCCGACTGCTCACCTTCTATGTGCTATGATAGCGTGATGTTGTATGTGAGGTACATAATGTAGTTGACAAAAAATACTGAGCAAAGTTAAAAGACTTAAAAAAAAATTATTTACAATGTAGGATCGTCAAAAAATACCTAATGAAGGTGATGATTCTATTATAAAAAGTCAACCGATGACGGTATTACAAATAAATATTTCTTTCAGACTATCATAGGGTATTGGTACCACGGAATAAAAGATTATGAAAGATTATAAAAGATAATGAAAATTAATAAAAGATAATAAAAGATTATAAATAAAAGAAGTTGGAAGCGCCAAGTGAGCGCGAAGCGCGCGTCTTTCAAGTATGAGCGAATAGTTCATACTCCAACTTTGCACTATACTCGATTGTCATTTTTTCCTAAAAAGTAGCATGAAGAATGCTACACCGACAAGAGCGTGGCTCTTAAATTAGTGACCTTGAAAACTGCGAAAAGTCCTATATAACATTTTACCCTTACTTTGCAGTTAGGGACTGATTTAAAAAAGAAATATAAAGTTTTTTTTATAAGTAACAAATAGTCCGCATACTAATTTATAGTTTTCTACCGTGAAAATTGCGGAATACATTGGAAGTGAAGTGGGTGGGTTAGAAAGAGACAAAATCCCTTCAACTATCTGCACTTAAAAAATCACGTAAATCCGTCGCTCCGTTTTGCCGTGAAAGAAGGACAAACAAACAGACAGAAACACATACACTTTCCTATTTATAATATTAAGTAGTATGAATTATGGTAAGTATATGCTAGTATGGATTGATAATGACATTCAACAATAGTTTGCAGATTTAAAAAGCCACTTAGTAAGTGAAATTTTCTTATTGAGACATCAAGTGTTATTCCTCATTATTTCACTTTTACATTTTATTATGTTGTATGAATTCATAATCGGCGGTGAAAACTTATATTAGGTTTAGATTTATGTATGTGTAGAACCGTGGCAGCCCAGTTTGCCTCTCACTTTGAGGTCGCAGGTTCGAATCCAGCACAGGCCTAAACCAATGACTGTCGAATTTGTTTTCGAATTGTGTGCATGTTTGGATCATAAATGATTATCACGAGCTTCACGTGAAGGAAAACATCGTGAAGAAACCCACATTCCCGAGAAATGCGACTCGGACGTATGTGACCTAACCTATATTTTTCCCTTCGCGGGTTGGAAGGTCAGACAGGCAGTCGCTTCTGTAAAACCCGGATCTGTCAAATCTTTAGGTTAGCCAAGTGGACCCTGTGACGACGGGATAACGCTATGCATAGGATAAGGTAGAGTGAGATAGTGTAAGAAAAATATCTTGGAATTATTGAAGATCAACATAATTCATAAGTCTGAATGCAAAATGACCCGTGCTTCGAGTTATGTTTCATACTAACATTTCATGTTTGTAATCGCATTTACATTAATTTCATGTTTATAATTCGAAAAGGGTCTTGGTTTTGCCTCTCCGTATTATCGAGGCCCTACAATGTAAAAAAAAGAAAATTATAAATCTAATAAAAAAAAACTAGTAACAACCTCTGTGGTCTAGTGGTTAGAGCGTTGGGCTCACGATCTGGAGGTCCGGGTTCGATTCCCGATAGGGACATTGTCGAAATCACTTTGTGAAACTGTCCTATGTTTGGTAAGGACATTGCAGGCTTGAATCACCTCATTGTCCAAAAAAGTAAGATGATTCCGTGCTTTGGAAGGCACGCTAAGCCGTTGGTCCCGGGCTCCTACAATAACCCGCCGTGGAGCAGCGTGGTGGAGTATGCTCCATACCCCCTCCGGTTGATTGAGGGGAGGCCTGTACCCAGCAGTGGGACGTATATAGACTGTTTATGTTATGTATTTTAAGTGTAATAAAGAGTTGTTGTATATAACGAACCAACTGTTTAACAAAACCATGAATCCTATGCGAATAAATGATTTGATTTGGTGCAAGGCGAAGAGTTACCATTCTATACGTATTCATTCTTTATTCAATGTAAAGGTATGAAAAGTAGTAGGTAAAACAGAAACAAAACTACCATTAGAAGGGAGATTATTCCTTTAAATTACACGCGTCAGGCACTAAGCAATCATCTTTTGTCATGGGAATACTATACAAAATTAAACACGACTTTCTCCGAACTGTGACGACCTTTATGTGAGTAATTTTGAACTTTGTCGTTGATGTTTGGATGTGAAATGTCAGTGACTACCATTACACTGACTGTCATGTGTTTATTACCATATTTTATTCGCGTGGTTTGAAAAGCGAAAACTTTAATGGTGGACTTGTTACATAAACAGCCTATATACGTCCCACTGCTGGGCACAGGCCTCCCCTGAATCAACCGGAGGGGGTATGGAGCACACTCCACCACGCTGCTCCACTGCAGGTTGGTGGAGGTGTTTTTACGGCTAATAGCCGGGACCAACGGCTTAACGTACCCTCCGAAGCACGGAATCATCTTACTTTTTCGGACAATCAGGTGATTCAAGCCTGAAAAGTCCTTACCAAACAAAGGACAGTCTCACAAAGTGATTTCCACAATGTCCCCATCGGGAATCGAACCCGATCGTGACCCTAACGCTCTAACCACTAGACCACGGAGGCTGTTGTCTAACCACTAGACCACGGAGGCTGGTGGACTTGTTAATAATTAATATTTAATTTTGGTAGAAGACCCTCTACAATGTTATTACGAAACGAAGCCTATAAACTAGGTTTAAAATAATATTAATATTATGATTTTGGACGTCCACCACCACCTAATGATGATTCTAAGGAACATCCTCTATGCTAATTAAAGCACATAAGAACGGGTTCTTACCGCGTTTAAATGGGGATATGAGACTCCCGCTGGGAGTGCTTTTGGGAGTGCGTGTGCTTTAATTATGATAATAACCGCGTAAACTTAAAACAATGTATCCTCTATGCTTTTTGTACCTAAATCTTTTGTATTTTTTTTAATTGATGCTATTGTCTTGTCATTGCGTGTGGCGTCCTTTTATAATAAACAATTTATATTCAATTTTAATGTTTGTTTTAAGTGTAATAAGGAGTTTTGTATTGTATTATCTGCGCCAAGAAAAGAAATCGACGGATTTTATTGGAACTAATTGACTAATAATAGTTCTAATCCTAATAGTTCAACTGGTTGTTAGTGCGTACACCAAATATGCAAATAAGCTTTCACACTGCAATGCACGTTTTTCTGTAAACCTCGTACGATGTGAATAAATTTGTAACAATAGCTTGATAACATCGTTAAACTATCAATCTATTGTGTTTCTGAGAATCTAGAGCAAATTATCTGTTGGAGTTGACATGACTATTAATTGATACGTCATAATTACAAGGTAAGAATCGTGTTTCTAGATTTGTATGAATGGGAACGTAAAAAGATCAAGTTCATTTACGTACAGGTTAATAACTCGGAAGTAATACAATACAATCATCATCTCCCTAGCATTGTCCCGTTTTCCACAGGGCCCTACGTAACCTGAAGATTTGACAGGTCCGGTTTTTACAGAAGCGACTGCCTGTCTGACCGTCCAATCCACAATGGAACTATGTAAATTTGTACGAAAAAGCAACCTGGGACGTCGTAGAAAAGAAAACTCACTCTGTTACGCATTGTATTTATATTGTACACAAGGAAGGGATTAGTATCTGAGATACAGGCTCGGCCTAGTTCAGGTACTAGTGAACACTAGACTAAGTTTATAATGCGTACTAAGAAATTATGTCTGAACCCTGTTTTAAGTAAATAAAGTTATTATTATAGAAATACGTTACAAAAAGTCGCACTTATTATTACATTTTTCTTTAATAAGATTAATAAATAAGTTAAACAGTAAACGTTTTTTGTCACCGAAATCAACATCTTTACAGCGCCTTCTATATTATTTTTGGGGAACGTACTCAATGCGGAACGTACTGTGGCACGCTGAGAGGTGAGGATATGGTATCCCGACGTGCCGGCAGAGTAGGGGAATGATTGGTGATGACGATGATAAAGTAGAAGCAACAGCAAGCAGAAATATATACAGTTTATTAAAAACACTTCACAAACAGGATAGGAATATACATAGTTCACAATATTACACACTTCACAAAAGAATCAAGACTTAGGAATTAGAGGGCACGGCCCTAAACAGTATAATATAATTGTTGTTTTAATGAAGGTCGGGGATGCAGTGAGTCAAAAGTGAGTAAAATGAAAGGAAATGCGAGTGGAATGGAATGAGAATTTCGTAATTTAAAATGATGATGGTCCGAACAAAAGGCCAGTATGTGCAGAGTTTGTACTCTGCTACAGTACTCAATGGTGTTCAAATGGCGGATTCAAGTCTCCTGTTCATGTTACTATCCGGAATCCAGAGATCCTTAATAATATTGACCAAAAATCCGGTTAGTTTTGTCACGGTTTGGATCACGGTAATTTTTTTAATTGTTTTTGAGTAGATACTCACTTTCGTTGCTCACTTTACTGGCGTACAGACACTGTGAATAAGAGAATGCATTTCAGATTTCATTTTAAGTAACACTTTTTTATATTTCATTTCACAAGAAGTGATTTCAAAAGTATAATCATTAATAATAACTTTTCTTTATAACTCTTCTTCTTCTTTTTGACGAAGCTTGTGTGGATTTCATTGGCTGTTTATAATTACATTATTGACGAATTGGATACCTATTTTTTTGTTTTCATTTATAACAAATTAAAGTGACTTCGTCTTTACTTATTTATTTTAATTTTTATAGTAAGGACACTGGCCGTTTTTCTTTTTAAAATTGTTCTTTCCTGTACTTAGGTCTTATCTGCCTAAAACTTAGGTAATAAAACTTTTTTTACATATGTTTTGCGCCATTTTATTGTCGGAACCATTCTCAAAGTGGGAACATTTAGACAGAACGTCTAGTTTAGTACAATTTTAGTGATTCTATTTCAATATAGATAAAGTTTTACTATAGTTTCAATGCACGGTACGTGTTAGATGTGTCAAAATACGGAAGCCAGTGTTGTGAAGTTTAATATTATAGTGATATATCAGTCGAGATGAAATTGATCGATTTGTTCTGACTTACAGCAGTCACATTTTTTATCGGTAGAACACTTGACTGTCAATTTGAGGTTGCAGGTTCGAATCCTAGCTTAAGCCTAAACCAATGATTTTCAGTTTTCGAATTCATGTTTGGATCATAAATTATTATCACGTGCTCAGCAGGAAAACATCGCGAGGATACTCATATTCCAGAGAAATGCGTTTTCGGAGGTGTGTAACCTAACCTGTATTGGGCTGGTTTTCCCTTCGCGGGTTGAAAGTCGGACAGGCAGTTGCTTCTGTAAAAAAACAAGACCTGTCAAATCTTCAGGTTAGGTAAGCGGACCCTGTAAAAAACGGGATAACGCTAGGGAGTTGTTGAGGTACGGAACACAAAAATTACAAATCTACCTGTCAGTTGTTCCAGCGTGTGTACTCACTTTCATTGTAGTGTGGTCACTACGTTATATAAGCCGTGTCGATTTAATGTTGCCATTTCATAGCAAACTGTTGTATGAAGTACACACTTAATACATAATACCCATACACAAACTTAATATACCAGCTTAGTCTGAATCTAAAATCAATAATTGGACAGATTCGATCCTTTTAGTCAAATGAGTTAAGTTTAGCAAACGTCAAAACAAGAAAAACTATGAAAGAACGTAGTTTTCTTATCGTGTGGGTTGTGAGGTGGATTACCAACCTTAGCAACCCTGGTGTCAGGATTATTATTGAGCCGACATGGCTCATGTAACGATTACTCACTTACATCAGTAAGTAGGAACCGGGACCTACGGCTTAACGTGCCTTCCGAAGCACGGATCATCTTACTTTTTGGACAATCAGGTGATCAGCCTGTAATGTTCTAACCAAACTAGGGATCACAAAGTGATTTTTGTGATTTCCGAGGCCACCGGATCGTGAGTCCAACGCTCAACCATTGGACCACAGAGGCCGTAGTAGTAGCTACGTTTAAGTCCCATATAATGCGGGGCGACCCTATTGCCATTAACCGGACACAAGTTCTGGAAACGAAATGATATCAATTATTTATGACCGAAACTTGAATACGAACTCATAAAGTCAAATTCAGTGGTTTAAAGCCTAAGCTGTGATTCGAACCTGTGACTGCTGACAGGGCTATCGCAATAATCAAAATTTCAGTTCCTTTCTTTTTCTTACTTCGGTCATTATTTATGCTACATACGCCATCTTCAGGCGCATCAGCGTCGTGCCGACTAGGAGTCGAAGTGGTCGCCATGGCCGAAATCGGTCGGAGAGATCATCATCATCATCATCATCATCATAATCATCATAAATAATGTTTGCGTGTATAATAGCGGCATAATATATAATATTCTTGTACACTATTTAAATATTAATATATTTAATTGTACCGTGTTGCATGAGCAAAATATTAATATGTACTAGAATTCCATATTCATATTGGAATTTGAATATTTCCATCTTTAAATAATTAGAAATCGGTCTCAAATTAGTTGAGCTCAGAATAGAAAAGTAATGCATAATACTCGTATCTTAACAAAGATAATAAGAAGCTAAGATAATGATAAAGTTAAGTTAATTGTACATAATCGAGAACAGTGCTTCTTAGTATACGATATTAATCAATCGATTAATTATATAACATGAATCACGCGATCGAATAATTTATTGTGTAACTGAACTGTAGGATTGTTGACTTTATATGAGATATATGTATTTTTTTTGCCGGACAAATGGGGAGCGTTGAGGGCTGTTATCCGATACAAAATGTAAGACAACAGGTCTGAGGGTGCTCAGTTCGGCGCGAGGTTCAGCTCAGGGCCTTTTCTGAGAGGATTTTACACAACATACATAAACAGCCTATATATGTCCCACTGCTGGGCACGGGCCTCCCCTCAATCAACCGGAGGGGGTATGGAGCATACTCCACCACGCTGTTCCACTGCGTGTTGGTGGAGGTGTTTTTATGGCCGGGACCAACGGCTTAAGATGCCCTCCGAAGCACGGAATCATCTTACTTTTTTGGACAATTAGGTGATTCAAGCCTGAAAAGTCCTTACATACCTCCTCCTCCTCCTTAGAGACCTCCGGATCGTGGGTCCAACGCTCAACCACTGGACCACGGAGGTCATTGTATAATGTATAATGAATGGGACGGAATGAAGTTTTTATAAATATAAAATCTTGTCTATGATGATTTGGGTCGGAGTGTAAAGGGCAGTTGTTTTTTCGTAAAAAGGAGAAAATAAAAGAAGTGAAGATAAATACACCACCACACCATCGATCACCACCGATCCCATCACCGATTGAGAAATTGGTCGGTGTACTGCGGAACGGAAGGCGATTGGGGCAACCACTTTTCTACACGCGCTATCTATGGAGTAATGGCGATTACTCCACCGACAAGAGCGCAGCTCTTAAATAAAGAGAGAGAAGATAAATAAAATCCCTTTTAATTCTACATCCCAAATGCATACGGGTCGAACTGATAACCTCCTTCTTTTTCGAAGTCGGTTAAAATATTCATAATACGGTCAAGTATTTACACCACAACTAACTAATAAATAAACATCGCACTCATTAAAAAAAGATTCATTCACTTTTTCCCAACAACGTGCATAATAGTGTTAATGAATGAAAATTAATGGGAACTTCCTCGTTTTACGCTATTATTTATCTTAAAAACTAGGTTTGTATAAGAAAGGTCATGGGTTCGTTCACACGATGACAACTCCATATAATTATCAGGTTTTTTTATTTAATATAAGTGAAATTTAAATTTTGTCATTTTTCATTGCATTTTAAAGAATGAGTTCCATGATGCGTATTATCACAAAAATTGTAAAAGTTCACTTATAGAGATCAAATATGATAATTACTTATATAGGTCATGTACTAAGGTCTTTAAGGCTGCGTTTTCTTTGACGCGGAGCTGTGCGGAAATGAGCGGAGATGTACAGGAATCAACCAATCAATGAAGGAGAGAGTGACAGAGCGTCTTCGTTTTTCGCTCTCTCGAACGCTGTGATTGGTCAAATCCGCACATCTCCGCTCCTCTCCGCCCATCTCCGCGTCAGGGTTTCCACTGACGCCTGGGCCTAAAACTTGCGCTTGATATTAAAGCCCTGTTTCACACATTACATACGTTACATTATCATTATCATCATCATCATCAGCCCATTAACGTCCCCACTGCTGGGGCACGGGCCTTCTCTATGGATAGATAGGGAGATCGGGCCTTAAACCATCACGCGGGCCCAGTGCGGATTGATGGTTATTAACGACTGCTAATGCAGCCGGGACATTATATTATATTACATTGCTTTACATTATTGTTATTACATTATTATTTGACATTATTTGATTTTTTCTAAGACATGTTTTTCATTTATAGGTTATTATTTTCTCTATAGTTAGGTTATATTCGAGTAATATGTAGGCGCTTGTATGGCTACCTGTACGTACTTGTACGGGTGTTAGTGTCATGTTAACGAATACTGAGGAGGATGATTCAGACCATGATTCCGTATATACGTATATTAATTCTGTACGTATAAACTATATATTATTTGATCTGATTTGACAGCCTCCGTGATATATTGGTTAGAGCGTTGGGCTCCGGGTTCGATTCCCGATGAAGAAATTGTGGAAATAACTATACGACTGTCCTTTATTTGGACATTTCAAGCTTGTGACTACTATGCACTAAGGCAATGGGCTCGCTCCCTATCACATGGGACATAGCTGGCGAGGAGTACGTGTACTAGATACCTCTGCCTACCCCTTCGGGGATACAGGCGTGATGCTGTTAATATCGGATAATATAAAACCGTATCATTTATAGACACCTAACACTTAACACTAGAAATGGAAAGTACCTATCAGATGTCAAGAGACAGTTCGACTCTCCAATCTCTCTGCCTTCTCCTTTTCGGAGCTAAAGCGTGAAGTTATTATATTTAAAATAGGAAATGTAGGGCAAATTATATCTTTAACTCAATTACTGATTGCAATAATAATTGAGAACATGATTACGCATCCCGTATCATGTTGCAGGTAAACTTAGAAATAGATATTTATTTTTTATTACGACCGTGTGTTCGTACATCCGTCCAAACACGACCTATGCGGGGGTAGAGTTCCTCTCAAATCCACCGTCTACAGGTAATACAAAATCGTTTCATGCGGAAAGCCACGGGAGCTCCGTGGTTCCTTCGCAATGAAAATCTGCACACTGACTTAGGTCTGCCAACCATTGCCCAATGGCTCAAATTAGCTGCAAAACGTTTTTTCGATTCTGCTCCGCACCACCCAAATCCCCTGGTAGTTGAGGCTTCCGAATACATCCCGCTTAGGGACGGTACTGAAAAGTATCGGCGTCCGAAAGACTTAATATTCGATGCCGACGACCCGATTAATCTAGCCATAGAGGCAGCCAATCAGCTCGCGACACCAAAAACTTCAGGACCCCGATACCGACCCCGCCGGCGTGGTCGAAGATTTCCCTCAATCAGCGCTTATCGCTATCGACTCACTGTCGTATAAGACTTTATAAACTACATAGTATATGACTTTATTGCACACACATTGACTAGACATTTACCTACTGGAAAACTCATAAAAATATCATCAGCGACGTCATATAAAGATAACACTGCGTATCGTATTATCCCGTACAAGGTTTAAAGAAAATCTTATAATTTTCCATACTGCTTATCAAAATCTTGGATTTTTTAAGATGCCACGTTGCACGATGCAAAATTAGCTCACGGCTATTTGGGTATAGTTAGAGGTACATTCATCGCAAGATGAATGTAGTACCCGCGCGTCACAGAGCTTTCTGTTAGACCAACGTGATAGGTGGTGAGCTGTATCGCCGTCCATAATGGACATGTTGCATTGATTTAACATATTTTGTGCAAAAATGACTCACACTTGATCACAGTTTAACATTCCGCACGTTTGTACCTTCAGACACACTAGAGGTACTATCAAAGGAAAATGTTATAAAGACATAATTATATGGGTGAATATCAAAATGTACCAAGTTCGGTGGCGAACTTGGCGAGGAACAAGTTACCTCGTAGCTAGAACTATCCTTTTTCATGTCGGAACCCAATTTTTCACGAAAACATAATATGAAAGTTCGCCACCAAACTTGGCATGTTTTGATATTCACCCATATATAAGAACTGGACGTTTCGCGAAAATCCGCAAACGTCAACAGTGAACTTGACACTGACCACAGCAACCACGAGAGCTGACCACCCGTACACCCTCACCGCACGCACACACCCCCACAGCATATACATGCACGCCTCAGTGCACGACGATACTATGCAACGATTGCACGCTCTAAAAGATTTATAGATAAGTGCAGTTCCCGGTGAAAATAGATAAATGCCAGTGCACATGTATTTTCTTCACATTGCCATAGACGCAGTCGCACTGACTGACCGTGTCCGGCAAGCAGGGTTACGCGCGGTTTGATCAAGATGGAGTGCCGCGGTACGATCGCCCTGTTGTGCTTGAGTGTCTACCTCGCCACGGCCTCGGCCGACACCTTCGGAGCTGGTCTCAAGCTTTTAGGAAGGATGTACGACAATTGCGAAAGGTCACAAGAGATCGTCAAGTGCTTCAAGGTTCAGGCGGCCAAACTCGCCGACCGGGCCGCCAGGATGGAGAGTCTCCCGATCGTCGAAGGCATCTCCTTGGTCCGGAGAGAAGACAACGGACGGGCCTTTCCCTCGTCCTTGCCAGAAGGCGACTTGAACTCGCTGCCGGCTGATCAAGTCGACAAGCTGCTCAACGTCGCCACTTCGAAGCTGATGCAGACGCATCGCGTCGTCATCTCTCCGACGAGTGTCGGCGCTGACGTCGGTAGATCTCTTAATGAAGCCAGGAGTAAATTGAAGAAAATGATCGGCCCCATCATCGCCGGCGTGCTCCTCAAAGGCGGTTTCCTAGCGATGGCTTTCCAGGCTATTGCCCTGATCGCTGGAAAAGCGCTGTTGATCGGTAAGATTGCTCTACTGTTGTCCGCTATCATCGGCTTGAAGAAACTCGTGTCTGGTGGCGAAGCTCATGAGAAGACCACGTATGAGATTGTGAAGCATCCTCAGGTGTCTCAGAGCCACACTTACTCCTCGTCGCACTATGGAGGTGACTTCGACGCAACCGGCCCCGGTGGCCACTACAGGAGAAGCGTGGAAGACGAGGCCGCAGCACAGGACAGGGCGTACAGAGCATACGCCCAGAAGCAGTAGACATAAACATAGCTTACGACTCTTATAAAAGTATACAACGACGACTTGGCAATGCGAGAGCATATCCCAAAATATATTTTTGGCCCAGCCGTAGCAAATAGTTAACAAATTATTTATTAACAATTATTTATATTAATTTATTCATTTTAACGTCACTAGTAATATATTTGAACTATTTATTCATTAGTATATTACGTAACTGCTTTATCCAAATATCCAAAGGCATTGGTAAAAATGTGTATTTAAAACAATATGTTATCTAATATGTAAATAAGTATGTGAATTTTGCATGAATGTATGTATTATGATACATTAGTTAATGACGCGTAATCAGTTGCACCAAAAATAGGTAATTTAATGAATAATTTATCATAAATGAGTATTACATTAATAGTTATGTTTAAGCTAATAAATATGAATGAATAATTTAATATATAAAATTAGGCTAGTCGACGGGTACTGTGCATTTCTAATTATGAATATTATCTGAACGCTCGAATGTCCGATTTTGTAAAAATAGGTAGGATTATTTTTAGATATATTTTTATATATGTATTTACTCCGGTGCTAAGTAGTGTTAGATAGTTGAATCATATATGTAATTCCGCATTTTCTTCGTGTAAAACTCTATCTATATATTGTCGATTCGACAAGGTGGTTGCGCGAGTACCTTTTATATATAAATATTTATAAATCATTATTATGTGTACTGACGTAATGCTAATATTTGTAGTATAAATTTAAATATAGTTAATTTAGTAATAGTGATGATGAAAGATATCCTAAAAAAGATGAATTGACGAGAATCAAAAATTATCATAAAAATTTTGGAGACTGCAAATTTGTTTTATTTTAATTTCGG
Organism: Pectinophora gossypiella; assembly: GCF_024362695.1. NCBI lineage: Eukaryota > Metazoa > Arthropoda > Insecta > Lepidoptera > Gelechiidae > Pectinophora > Pectinophora gossypiella. The sequence continues at coordinate 2,704,769 of NC_065425.1, read as the reverse complement.
CGTTTTAAAGTTACAATGGTCAGTATAGAAAATAAATTTAATTTGAAACGGTAAGTTGGTTTTATTTCAAACAAATTATACTTAATTAAATATTCTGCCTTATCAACATTAGTCGAATAAGGCCTAAATGTACTAAAATTATAAAATTTATGTACTTATTTTACTTTTTAGTAAGTACAATTATAATCTTTTATAAATTCTACATAGGATTAGATATCATGAATACTACCGTTCAACGCTATTTAAGTAAAAGCATATTAATATTCTATTGTCGTTTGCTCACGATCAATTGTAATTAATAATATTAGCCTGTATATTTTAACGACAATTTGACTTACTACGCATTTTTTTCAAATATTTTTTATGATAATTATTGCTATATAGAATTCTTATCTTAAAATTAATCTTAAAAATATTTGTTTAAAATAATAATTATACTCGTATTATATGTATATTGTATAATTGTAACAGTATATTTTATTCTAACAATTATACACAATGTGTAAAAAATATGCATGTTTTAAAATATCTTTATTATACTATCATTTAATGAAGTAAAGTAAATAACTGAAACAGTTGCCAGTTTACGTTTCTTTAATCTGTTTCTTTCTTTTTTTTTAGCTTTCTTTTGGCGGAAACCGATACTGAAGTAATCTTTCTTCCTCAACAAAAAATACACGTACTTTGTACGTACGGTCACAAGTATTAATATGTACGTATACACTTTAGTACAATGTCACATTCACTCTTTTGGCAAATTGAATTGTAAGTCTGACTAAATGTGAAATTTATTAATGAGACAGGGTTCTGAAGTAACATGATATTGTTTATGATTACTATGAACCTATAGTATTAGTAAGTCCCTGAAGTTATACAAAGGCCCCAGAATTTATTTTTATTTATAATACTTATACTTACTTACTCAGTGAAGCCGTGGTAGCCCAGCTGGTTAAACGCTTGCCTCTCACTTTGAGGTCGCAGGTTCGAATCCAGCATAGGCCTAAATCAACGATTGTCGAATTTGTTTTTGAATTCATGTTTACATCATAAAATATTATTACGTGCTCAGCGGTGAAAGGAAACATCGTGAGAAATCCCACATTCTCGAGAAATGCATTTTCGGAGGTATGTGACCTAATTGTATTGGGCTGGTTTTCCCTTCGCGGGTTGGAAGGTTAGACAGGCAGTCGCTTCTGTAAAAAATCGGACCTGTCAAATCTTCAGGTTAGGTAAGCGGACCCTGTGAAAAAAAGGGATAATGCTGGAGGGTTATCCCTCCAGCCAGTTAGGTGACTAATACTTACTTTTTAATTACTGGGATCATCCGATATAAGTCTACAGAAAGACACGTTATGTATTGTTTCTCTACTCTCTGTTTTATTTAATTTCTTTGCTGCAGCTGCTCGTGTGTGATGAGCATTTAAAACTAGAGTCATAACTCTAACATAATGGACTATGATTAGAAATTTAGTAATCCATTTTAGGACTTCAATGAATTAATTTATAATTATTAATCGATTTTTTTTTCAGGAGGCCTATGTATATAGATGCTTCTCTTTGTCTTTTATTTGCCTATCCAGATTAGGATATCGGTAGTGAAATATCACCTACCATCATCATTACTAGTTATCATCATCATTCATCATCAACATTGAATTAAATTTATCATCTGAAAAATCAGAGAGGAAGAGGGGAAGACCTGAAACTATTGGTTGACAAATGTCCAGAGGAACATGAAGATGCTAGGTCTCAAAGAAGACCATGTTTGGCAGCGAGATACTTGGCGCCGCATGATTGGCCCGACCCCGCTTAACGGGAAGTGGCGAGGACAAAGAAGAAGAAGAAATAATGTCAAGGCCTGGTATGATCACTTTACATCAACATCAAAACTCTCAATCATTTTACTTTTGACGAATTGATGTTTCTTTTACACCAATTTGAGAACAGCGGCAGTGCCCGTTATAAAAATATATTTTTAATTTGGACTAGTAAGTATACGTTTTTATGACATAACATAAACCAATAAACTATAGAAAACTAGATGTGGCCTACAAATTAAGTTCATGGTCATTAACTTTTACATCCATTATTACGATGATAGAGAGATGCAATCATAGTTGCGTGTGTACATTTGACAAAAACTGCAATACATTGATGCGAACGTTATGAACCGTTATGATTGTTATGTTAGCCAATTAGAACTGAATAGATAGAGCAAGACACTGTTAGATATCCTAAATCTTTGGTTGATTGAACAAATAATTTATTTTATTTAAATTATTTATTTATTTACACCGCATTTATGGCAAATAAAGAAATTATGTTAGAAAAATAATGATCAGGAATTAAAATAAATTAATTTATTTTGTTAAAATTATTTATTTATTTGTACTTAGCTAGGAGACTTTTTCTATTTTTTTTTTTTGGTGCAATAAAGTGTATTTGTATTTATATTGTATTTGTATTGTATTTACACTGCATTTATGGCAAATAAAGAAATTATGTTAGAAAAATAATGATCAGGAATTAAAATAATAAAATTAATGCAAAAATTATAAATAAGAATTATTCGATTCATTTCGGTGCAGTATTAATCTCACTAATAAAACAATAGTAAGTACCTTCATATTATTTCGTCCGGATTTCAATGTCTTACTGATTTCATATCAATTAAATTAATAAATTAATATTACTTAACGAAAACATTTTTATTAAATAATTTTCATAAGTCACTATCTATCTATTTAGGTAACAGACTGATGACCTGCTTTTATTAAGTTCATCGTATCTATTGATATGTTTTTGATGTCATCATCATCGTTAGCCCATTGCAGTTCATTGTTGGATATAGACCTCTCACAGGGCGCGCCACAAACCCCTTTCATCAGCCTTAAGTATACCAGGCGCTTCCAGTCACGTTCTGTAAGTCGTCCCGCCATCTTTTTTTGGATGTGTCTGTTAAAAATCACAGGAATGAGATTTTTGTTTGGATTGGTAAAAAAACAAAACACTGTTAATTACTGGCATAATTTATGGAAAATCCGAAGCCAATAAAGAAAATTGAACAGCATCCAAAAATCAACACCAACGAGAAAGCTTCGAGCTCAATAGCAAACACGCAGAACCATACTCTTTCAAAGCACGAGATTTGCGCACGCGACGACCAGATGGCATCCGAGTGGCATGCGTCACAAAAAAGAAGAAAGCATTCGAGGCCAGTTATAAAATTGCATTGGATTGCACGGATGAGGTAGAACGGGCGTGGAAGCGGTGGTGAATGGTATTTTGTTTGGGAATTATGTTCAGTTAGTATTCGGAATATATTATTCCAAACCTATTTATTTTAATAACGAGAAATGTGCAAGATTGGATACGCAGGAGTGCAGAATGATAAACAGCAAAACGGCCTGTGGTTTTATATATCAACTTCAAGTAACTGTGACTACGCAATTATTAATTTCAATCATCATCATCATCAGGCCTCATACATCTTTTGCAGATGATGTATATGTCGTGGCCAGATCGTAAAATTAATCATTTCATGATGTGGTCGACCATTTCATGAAATGGTCATATTTTATAAGTTGACCATTTCGTTGAAACGTCAACGTTTAATGATATATCAATCAACGTTTGGCCATATCGTTAATGTAGGCGGTGTCCATGCTATGTGGTGTAATAAAAATGCGAATATTCGATTAATTTCTTAGGTTCAAAATTTTGTACCTATTCGATATAGAAAATTGAACAATAACATTGATTCATCAATTATGATATCAATTAAGTTTTAAATATAATCCACACCAGTGCCACTATCGGTGGAATAGTTGTGTTAATGTTACTAATTTTACGATATGATTGCCAACGTTTGGCCATATCATGAAGTAATCATGCATTTAGTTGCTCATATCGTTAAACGTTTTGTGTTCATTGATCTGGCCAAACTACATCATGATGTGGCCAACGAATGATATTCTATTTCATGAAATATGACCATTTCATAAAGTGGATCTGGCCATAACATATACAATGTTTAGGAGGCACTTTTTTCATGACTGTTTAAGCCAAGTTACGCAAGGTCTACCACACGCACTTCAGGGTGTAGTCAGTGGCAGAAGGTCACGTGAACTTTCGTGTCGCCTGGCCCTGGTAAATACCACGATGTGATACAGGATTATTTAAACGAAGGGCAGGTTAAGAGTACTCTAAACTGGCTAGCATGTAGACTACATTGTTAACGCGGTTATTATCATAATTAAAACACATAATACCGGGTTCTTAGGGATATGAGACTCCCGATATTTTCTCTTAGAAAATTATGGATCAACCTACTCCACTCAAATTTCACCAGTCGTCCTTTGATCATGGCACTTGCAACAGTGTTGAAATTTCGGGAGTCTCATATCCCTGGTAATAACGCGGTAAGAACCCGGTATTACTTTGTTTTCACTAAAGGGGGCAGATGGGAATAAACCAGTAAATATTATTATGTATTCATTCAAGTTGTATTTGTGGGAGACACGGCTTCCGTGCCTCACTTAGCAGGGTCCACAGAATACCAGCGTCGTGGCTCGCGCCGCGGCTTATGCTGAGTGAGGCCCTTTTATAAAGGACACCACCACCATCGTTGACCAGTCCATACACTCAATTATTTGTATTTCTCGTGTATGTTGTTTTTATTATATGTTTTGTTTGATTGTAAGTTGTGTGTTACTCCGTGTTTTAAATTATATATGTGTTTTGTATTTGTCACTGTGGTGTCCCTTTATAATAAACGTTTCTTTCTTTCTTTCTTTCTATTATGTGTTTTAATTAGCATGTCTTTGTTGAGATTGGAAGTAGCGGAAATGGTGTGCCAAGATCGTGGTAAGAGGAATTTTCTGGTCTTTGCCTACCCCAATGGGAAATAAGCGTGATCTTATGTCTGTAAAACTGTAATAAAAATGTATCTCTCCTTCCGAGAAACTGTGAAAGGCATACTTACAATACAAGGAATAAAAATAAAATTGTTGTTCAAAATTCTAGATTAAGTAAATTAAATTCATCTTTTTTGGGGTTATGTATACGTTTTTACAATAAAATACCAGATAATATTTTAAAGTCAGAGAATAAATTTAAAGCTCACGTGAAGCTTACTTTATGTAAAAAAGCCTATTATAAGATTAATGATTACCTAAATGATAAAAATGTCTGGTATTAAATGTGTTCCTCTAGTTATTAAAAAACTTGTAATGTACCCTCATTGATTTAAAAGATGTGTTGCTGTTGCAGTTTCTTGTCATTTCTTCTTCTCAGCCATAACACCTTGCGAAATGACGTAAATTCAAAAATGTTACATTGACCTTCAACAAGTTTATCCATGATAATTACGTTGCATAAATGATTCTGATTCTGATTCTAATGTTACATATAAAATAGCCTGTTGCCATCTCACTGAGTTTTACAATGGCAGCGACGTAATTACCATACTCTGCATTCAGTTTTCAATCTGATAAGCAATCAGATTGTTCTGTGCAGTTTCTTTAAGTTGCACATTCAGAATAAGGAGAGAATAAAGAATTGTTGTAATAAATGGACGCCAGACATGTAAATATTGTTGTAAATCTAAATATGGATCATTATAATATCTAAAATGCATCATGGAGTTAAAAGGAAATCTGTCTTTAAATCTATCAAGATTTAAAAGACGGATTTCCGATCTTTGAACTTCATTAGATTTATGTACACGAGGGATTTTTTTCTTGCAGTTTCTTTGCCTGGCGCGTGCAGGTTGCGGGAAGCTGCAATTGTTTTAGGCGGATAACACGTTTGTTACGTGAACATTGAAGATTCAAAGTATAACTATGTTACCTACTGAATAAAAATATTTTTTTAATTTGAATAAGTTTTATTTTGTATACTGGGAAAAAGATGAAGTGAATACAAAATATATAAGAAAGAAGAGCTGTGGTGAGAGCTCCTATTTGTTCGGATAAGTAGTTAATACCACATGCGGCAAATATACGTCAAAAACTATCATACCCAGCATATCATAAAAATAATTTGTCATCAACAAAATATATCCACTTAATATGAATATATAATAATTATTATGATATAGATAGGTATGTAGATATGAATATTAAGATCGATGTGCGATGTGACCAGAATGACGGGCAGAAGATTAGGAATGAATAAATAAGAGGAGATCAAGCACAGAGAGGGAGTAGAGGGGAAGGTGGTCAAGGGGAGGGTTTTGCCCAGCAGTGGGTTCGAATAGCCTAGATAAGATAAGGTAAAATAAGAGGCAGGGGAAGACCTAAGAAAGTGTGGAAGGATATGTGTGTTAACGGTGTGACCACCGAGATAACGACTGACGGAGATGAATGGATGAGGAATACATTTAAAGTGGGGTAAGAGCGGCAGGGGAATGACAATATAGAAAGATCTAGAATGCACATAATAACATAAACTGCCTATGTACGTCCCACTGCTGGGCACAGGCCTCCCCTCAATCAACCGGAGGGGGTATGGAGCATACTCCACCATGCTGCTCCAATGCGGGTTGGTGGAGGTGTTTTTACAGCTAATAGCCGGGACCAACGGCTTAACGTGCCCTCCAAAGCACGGAATCATCTAACTTTTTCGGACAATCAGGTGATTCAAGCCTGAAAAGTCCTTACCAAACAAAGGACAGTCTCACAAAGTGAATTATTTGTTTTCTTAAGACTTAAGAAAGAAGGAAACCAAGACTGCCTCCTTGGTTAGAACGTTCAGCTCACGATCTGGATGTCCGGTTCGATTCCAGATGTGGACAGTGTCGAAATCGCTTTGTAACACTAACTTTTGTTTGATAAGGACATTGCAGGCTTGAATCAGCTGACTGTTCGACAAGGTAAGATGATGCCGTGCTTTGGAGGGCATATTAATCCGTTGGCTATTAGCCATAAAAATCACCTCTACTAATCCGCAGTGAAGCAGCGTGGTGGAGCATGCTCCATACAGTCTCAGTTGTTGTGTACAACTGTTTATGTTTGTGTCTTAAGTCATTGATAAAATTAAGTTCACAATCCAACATGCATAATAGATCACACGACATCCGCTTTCTTGTTCATCGGAAACGCATCCTCTTGCGCATATCGCTTCGCTTTAACGGCGATTTCCAAGTATTTAGAGCGTGTAAATGTAACACTGCCACTAAGCAAGGTTATTGTGGAGAACTAGAACGGTATAGAAGCGGCATGTGGATATTGTATGGGGCATGAAGAACGCATGTGAAGCAGGATACGTATATTGCGAGGCATATGCTTCGCATGATAGCGTGCATGTAATACACATTGTACGCGAGTACTAATATGTATACACTTTGAAACCACGTCACATTAACTTTTTTGACAAATTCAACCATACGTCTTATTAAATGAACTATTGAAATTCATTGCATAATCTGCTTACTTGACCAATGCGTTATTTGCTTTTACATACAAATCTTAACCTAGCTTTGTTGCTAACGCAGTTGCCCTGTTATTTTTCACAAATCCTTAATACATAATTGCACACGTACATGCGTTAGTGGAAACTGCTTATAGCACGATAGCAGTTTCTGAACCCAAGACAACATTTAAGTCGTAGGGCTATCGCAAACACTCACACAGTTACACACAAACACACACACACACTAATATATACACATACACACACACACTAATATATACACATACACACACACACACAAACCCAATTTACATACAAAATGCATGTTTATTTGTTCTTATTTAAGCACAGTTTATTGTCAAATAAATTCAGTTTAACAATGGTCTGCCTAAACTGATGTTAAAAAAGATGTAATTGCTGAACACTGCTCCCTGAGATACAGGTCTCCTAGTTCAGGTAGCAGGGTTATACTTCTGTAGCATTTGTGTGTCCTAGCTGTAGCACCCAATGTTGTGTCGATCTTTTCTATGACAATAAACAATTTTTTTTTTTTTTTTTTATTTTAAATGTCAAATATGATAGTGCGACAGGGTTCTAAAGTGGGTACATGATATTGCTCATGACTGTACTCATTGTGGTAGGTACACAAATTGCTAGACAAGCGGGTACGCACGTATTGTACTTGGAGTACTTTCCATCGATCTAAATTCAGGAAATTTGGCAAAAAGGAAGGACTTACAGCACAAGTAAAGAATAAATATAAAACTCGTAAAGTTGGTCCATTAAATAAAAAAAATATTTTGGAATTAGGTACCAATATATTTGCAGTTGGTAAAGTCATCGCGACCTATGTTGAAGTATGGGATAATAGTTTTTCAATGATAAAGCCTTTGGTAATTTACAGCAGTTTACGGCAAACACAAAGTATTGTGTTTTTTTTCGTTACATTCTTTACATTTTCAGTTACCTAGGTAAGTATAACTTTTGTTCCTCCTGTCAAACCGATATCGTCCGCATATCTCATTGTACCATTGTATTATTGTATTTGTGTGTATATTTTAAGGTTGTAAATGCATAATGTGTGTCGTAGATTTTACCTAAATAAACTTTTTTATTATTATTACCATTCTACTACATTTTTACGTCTATGGTCCCATAGTATTGTAGTGTAATAGTGCATGTGAAACAGAGAATCGGGCTAACAGAGTACTGGTATAGTGGGCTATAGAACTGAATGAAAAACGTTCTTAATAGGAAGTCGAGTAACAGTGATTAATACTAGGCATTGATAGCATTTATGAGTTTCAAGTACACATACATTTATGAGTTAACAGCCTCCGTGGTCTAGTGGTTAGAGCGTTAGGCTCACGATCTGGAGGTCCGGGTCCGATTCCCGATGGGGACATTGTCGAAATCACTTTGTGAGACTGTCCTTTGTTTGGTAAAGGACTTTTTAGGCTTGAATCACCTGATTGTCTGAAAAAGTAAGATGATTCCGTTCCGCTATTAGCCGTAAAAACACCTTCATCAACCCGCAGTGGAGCAGCGTGGTGGAGTATGCTCCATATACCCTATATATAACCTTCGGTTGATTGAGGGGAGGCCTGTGCCCAGCAGTGGGACGTATATAGGCTGTTTATGTATGTATGAGTTTCAAGTAACAACCGGTATAGTTATAATGCTATAAGTAACGGATTTTACATTGTTTTTTAATGAATCATTATTATCTTAATGAATATACAGGATGTTAGTGACACCGTAACGAAAACTTTGAGGGATGATTCAGACCACGATTCTGAGATATCAAGTGGAATTTTCCGTCGCAAAAGCATGGAACAGAAAATAATTTAAAAAAACATTTCCCTCAAAACTTTCGTTACGGTGTCACCAACACCCACCTAACACCCATGCGTACTTTATCGTATGCAGAGTATGCACCCGAAAAGAAAGATAAATAAAAGATGGATATGTCTGTTATCCATAAAATTAAAAGTTAAACGAAGGCAAATCTGTGCGCCAACTGTGTTTTTTTTTTGGGAACGTAACCTGAAAATCCCCTTATTATTATTGTATGTCTTTTTCATATCTCGGGCCTATGGAGGCCCGGACTTTTGGAAGGCGTGCGTGGGGCCGAAGCCAATATTATTATTATTTTGTTACTCGCATATAATTAGAAAAACAAACCTAAAAATGCAAATGAACCAGGAAGATGACAGATTAAATCGTAAAATTTTTAACAAAATTTTAAGTTAGATTTTTTTGAAAATGTTTTTTTAACCTGATAGGGACTAAGGTGAGGTAAAAAATAATAATAATGTCGTAGATAAATAATAACTTTATTTAAAAAATAAATTGTTACAGTCTCGAGTAAATTATGATTATATAGATTATAATTTTAGAGTAAAATATTATGCAAAGTATAATAATAATAATAATATAATATAGAAAAAATAGATAACATTTTTGATTTTAATCTTGACGAATTGACTAGAAGGATAATAATATAAAGGCAAAGTTAGGCACCTATAAACATATTTTTAAATGTTTAAAATAATATAATATACATTAACAATTTTCAAACAAAAATAAAACTTATAAACAAAATAGAATCAAGTGAAGAGCTCCACATATTTGAAACATGGAATAATATTTTTTTTCATTATAATCATAATATTTTATATATTATTTGTATATGGCTATAATACTAATTATTATGCATTTTATTAAAAAATATCTGTGTAAAATTGTCCTATCTACAAAAATACACTTTTACCCAGTAGTAATAGGTGTCCAGGCAAAATTTCTAGCATTTCTTATTTTCGTTTCTTCTCTTGGCTCATCCATATTAATATCTTTTTTAGTTATAAATAATCTTTCTAGTCTATCTCTTAGTTCGTCAGGTGTTATAGGAGTCGCTGTAGAGGTCTCAACTGATTTGTAGAAGTAATCTGCGTGGTGAGGATGCCTATGGTAGTAGCCTGGAAAAAAGGAGAAAAACATTTTAAGAAAGAACAAAAGAAACAGTGTTTTATTGGAAAAGATTGTAAAAGAGATAGGTAAGACGAATTTAACAGTTGAAGAAAATAAAGAAAAGTATTGTGAAGTTTAAAAAAAAATGTTACAAAAAATAAGTTTTGCGGATGCTATATATAAAATGCAAAGGAAGCTTGTTAAAAATGAAATGAAACACTTTAAATAAGATTAATAATAAAATAGCCATAGCAATAGCCAGGCATCAACGTTTATGGATTAAATCACACATGGAATTACTAGAGACAAAGCTTTTAGAAAGGCTTCAAGAGAAAACTTAATATGATTTGTTAATGTTGTGTGTACAATCCAATTTTAACGCCATGCAAACAGAAAAAATGTTTTTTTTTTAACAAAATATTTATATCTACCTACTTGACTTAAGTTTGTCTGCATTTTGAATATTTTTGATTCCGAAAGGATTTTTTGACGGAACTACGTTACATCGGCATGAGGTCAATGAACCTGCGACCGAAAACCTATGTTACCTTAATTTGAAGTGCAAAATAATAAATAGTAAATCTCAAAGTCACATAAGCCACTTACTTAGCAAATGTTTATCGTTAGTATTTCTGTTAGTGTTGTTTGTTGGTATAAATTGCTTTAAATCTTTAATTATTAAGAATCCAATTTTTCCAGACAAGTATATCTGAAAAATTCAAATAGACAATATACTGGTTGTTAAAATTTGTATTCTGCCCACTCTGCCCATCTCATCTCAGATGTTTAGTTTATTAATGGTCTTGGGTACATACGACATTGATAGCATAACATAATACATAACGCTAATATAAATGAAGAGCTCGGTGGCGCAGCGATAAACGCGCTCGGTCTGCGATTGTTAAACTTAAGCAACTTTCGCAAAGGTCGGTCATAGGATGGGTGACCACAACAAAAAAGTTTTCCTCTCGAGCTCCTCCGTGCTTCGGAAATCACGTTAAGCCGTTGGTCCCGACTGCATTAGCAGTCGTTAATAACCATCAATCCGCACTGGGCCCGCGTGATGGTTTAAAGCCCGATCTCCCTATCCATCCATAGGGAGATCGGGCCCTATCGGGCTCGGGATGAATAAGGCCCGTGCCCCAGCAGTGGGGACGTTAATGGGCTGATGATGACATATAGTTGAATGAAGAGGGGCTATTTAGTCTATCTTGTGATGGATGTAAATTTTACTATACCAATTGGGATATAGAACTTATATACTCAATACCTCCAATACCCTCCATACTCACCAGAACTCGCTCCATGGTGTCCATGATGATAGTGACTCGGCGCATCATAAGATGATGTATACGAAGACAGGGCTGGTCCACCAACATCACCCCAAGTACCCTGGCTCCCGTAGCCAGAACCTCCACTAAACACTGTCACAGCCAAGAGAGCAAGCTTGGCTAGAAAGAAGGCCTTCTTACTGGCCAGGAGCACTAGACCCAGGATTAAAGGAAGGAGAGTGGAAAGTTGGAACTTAAAACCTAGGAGAAAGGGGATGAGGAGGTTTCTGGCTAGGAGACGGCCTGGAAATAAAAAAAAAAACTAATAACGCATGAATCTTGTTGACTACAATCATGTGAAATTCAAATGTATAACCGACAAAACAGGCATGTTTTATCTAAAAGCTATACATCTACTCCATCAGCTCTACAGCTAGGTACATTTACTTCGTCTAGAAAACATATTAGATATAGGTATCTAAAGTTCAACTGCCAATTCTGAGTTTAATCTCTTAATAAAAAATAATTATGTATAATTCGGAGTTTAGTCTGCTAAAACTGCTGTCCGTAGAAAATTATGGATCTACCTACTCCACTCCGATCTCATCAGTCATCCCGTGATCATGGTACTTGCAACAGTGTCCCTCCCTGCTTTAAACGCTTGTAAGAACCCGTTATTATGTGTTTTAATTAGTCTACTAATTTTGAGTTTTACCACTTACTGCTCCTAAGCAGTAACCTCCTAAGTAGTAAGTAGTGTTTTAAAACTTAAAATGAACGAGGACCAAGTTAACAATAAGGGATAAAAAAACGAGGATTAAAAAAATTAGTTAAAAAAAAATGGCGATTTAATGTGATGACAAACATGCGACGATTTCGATTTAAAAAAATAAGTTAAAAAAAAAATGGCGATTTAATGTGATGACAAACATGGGACGATTTCGATCTAGAATCTATAGTAAGCTAAGTTTTAGTAAAAGTTCACGTTACTTCCATTAGATGGCATTGAAGAGTCAAGATCAATGGTACTTTCAAGCTAGCATTGTAGGTTGCGCAAGAGAAAGTCGGAAACTCTGTTAGTTTCAGCAAGTTGATATAGATGGCGCTGTATCAAGAAAGTAGCACAGTGGGTGTGGGTGTACTATAACTGAGACTTTGTTTTACTAAAGTAGGTACTATCTACTTGAGACGGATGTGCGATAATGTCAACCTAGTAACACCTTCGTAGACAAAAGTTCTGATTTTTTTGACGTTTCTTATTGTAGATTTGCCGCAGATGGCATTGACTACTTGGAGCTCCCGTGGCTTTCCGCATAAAACGATTTTTTATTACCTGTAGACGATGGATTTGAGAGGGACTCGCGTGAGCAAAAACTACCCCTGCATAGGTCATGATCGGACGTCGGGAGGCTTGAATATTCTAGAAATCTTTTTTATAAACTCGCCTTTTAAAATCTAAAACCCATTTTTCAACTATTGAGTCTATAAATTTGGGCCTTATGAGGTAATGCGTCATCATCATCAATTTAAGAGCCACGCTCTTGTCGGTGTAGCATGCCCACCCAAAATTGTTCCGAACTGCGGATCTCGTAATTATTTATTTCAAGTACCTAAACATTTGAATAGGTTCTTACCAGTAGAAACCTCTCCATGAGGTTGTTGATGATAAGTCCGATCCTTCATTCTCGGGTCCATAACGAACTCCAAGACTCCATTCGCCAAGGTTGGACCAATCCTCATCACAAGACCAGGGTAGAGACCACTCAGGTCCCAATGAAGGGACCTCTTGGAAATCAAGCTGCTGGCGTCTTCCATGATGGCACTGAAGAATTTGAAGAGTTGAGGAAGATTGAATGAATAGAATGGAGCTCGGTGGCGCAGCGGTAAACGCGCTCGGTCTGCGATTGTTGAAGTTAAGCAACTTTCGCAAAGGCCGGTCATAGGATGAGTGACCACAAAAAAAAAAGAAGTTTTCATCTCGAGCTCCTCCGTGCTTCGGAAGGCACGTTAAGCGGTTGGTCCCGGCTGCATTAGCAGTCGTTAATAACCATCAATCCGCACTGGGCCCGCGTGATGGTTTAAGGCCCGATCTCCCTATCCATCCATAGGGAAGGCCCGTGCCCCAGCAGTGGGGACGGTAATGGGCTGATAATGATGAATGAATACAAGAAATGATTCTATACAAGTTGGTTAAGGTATATGCAGTATAAGTTGAAGATTCATTAGGCAATTTCTTTGCTTAGCGAAGAAGAATATTTTTGTCAATACCGAGGTAATTATTTAATATTATTGATAAAAGTTATTATAAACATTCAAAAATTTAAAATGCCTAATAAGTCATTAGACAAAAAAACAAGGTGTTGAATTTTATTTTATTTAAACAATCTATTCTTCTTCTATCGTGTTGGTTGTGAGGTGGATAACCAATCTCATCAACCCTGGTGTCAGGGTTACTATTGAGCCGCTAAAGCTCCCTGACATGACTCATGTAACAACTACGTACTTTTATCAGTAAGTAGTTACCGGGACCAATAGCCTTCCGAAGCACGGATCGTCTTACTTCTAACATTTATCCATAATTTCTGCCTTTGATCGATTACTCTTCGTGTTTTCAGTAAATAACTAATCAAAATTAACTAATGATTAATTAATTACAACGATGAAACTTAACTAACTGATGTAACTTTTATTTTATTTAATGTTTTTTTATACAAGCTGTTGGTGTACCTTTTTTATAAATAAATAAAAATTAATGAGTGGAATCTTAACCATAATAGAAATACAATATTTGGTGAATTTAACAAAAAATGTCTCGTTTACAGACTTGTAACGCCATCTATCTTACGTCTAATGCTTCTATTGATTACAACTAAAGGTTTTATGTCACAACACTAGATGACGCTTGAAGCTTCAAAATTGACATGAAATGCATTAAGCATGTGAGATATTAATAACTTTTTGTTACAATTATAAATTGAATAGAAAAAATTATCAATTTCGTTTGAAAATATTGTAATTATTTATTTCTACAGCTGAGAACCAAATTAGCTTTTTACTTGCAACACTGCAGAATTATAAAATAAATGGGTACTTATATAAGTACTTATTGACGAACTTAATGTCTAAAGACGATAAATCAAAAGCGACGAAATGCAGATGTCACGAAATAATTATAGTATTCTGCAAATAAAGAATCTGAATCTGAATCTTCTATCGAGTGGGTTGTAAGGTGGATTACTAACTAACCTCATCAACCCTGGTGTCATCATCTCCCTAGCATTTTCCCGTTTTTCACAGGGTCCGCTTACCTAACCTGAAGATTTGACAGGTCCAGTTATTTGCACAAGCGACTGCCTGTCTGACCTTCCAACCCGCGAGGGGAAATCCAGCCCAGGTCATATACCTCCGTAAATGCATTTCTCGGGAATGTGGGTTTCCTCACGACGTTTTCTTCACCGCTGAGCTGATAATCATTTATGATCCAAACATTAATTCGAACCTGCGACCTCAAAGTGAGAGGCAAGCGTTCTACCAATTGGGCTATCACGGGTTTCATAAACCCTGATGTGAGGGTTATTATTGAGCCGCCTAAGGACCCTTACATGAAACATGTGACAACTACGGTGGTAATCCACCTCACAACCCACACGATAGAAGAAAATTAATATACTTTCAACTACTTGTAAATTAAAGAGATGAATATTATGACTTTTTTTCTATAGTGGGTTATGAGGTGAATTTTCAACCCCATCAACTCTGTTGTCAGGGTTACCAAAGCCGCCAAAGGTCCCTGACATGACTGATGTAACGACTACTTACTTACGTCAGTAAGTAGTAACCGGGACCAACGGCTTAATGCATGTTCCGAAGCACGGATCTTATTTAAGACAATCTGATGATCAGCCTGTAATGTCCTAACCAAACTCAGGACCACAAATAGATTTTTGTGATAAGTCCTCACCGGGATTCGAATCTGGAACCTCCGGATCGTGAGCCCAACGCTCAACCATTGGACAACGGAGGCCATTAATCTAGTATTGATAGATATCGATCTAATTAAAACTATAAAATGTGACTATAGGTAAGTAGTAGTGTGATCGAAGTTAGTAAGTCAGTAAGTGACCGCATTATTTAGATTTCCATAACAAGATCAATTTGACTTTTTAAATTATCACGCGATTTTAAAGGCATAAAATAAGCATAGTTCAGAGAGAAGTGTAATTATTATCATACCAAAGAAGTTACTGTTCGTCCCGCTTATAATAATTTTGATAATGATAATAAAATTGACATTTGAATTAAATTGTATTAATATTCCTAGATGTGTTTTTTGCATAACTTTTAAATTATGGATATTATTGTAGAAAATTTTTGCAAAATTATTGCGGCAAAATGTAAGGTTCTAAACTAATTGTGAGATCTTATCTTACCATGTTTTTAAATGTAAATAAATAATTTATGTTTTATAAAATGTACTGATTTAGAAATATGGTAACAATCTCTGTAGTCTAGTTACCGCCTCTATAGTTTACGACTCACGATCTGGAGGTCCGTGTTCGATTTCCGAAGGGGACCTAACCTAACCAAAACTCTTTTGTTTGATAAGGGCTTGAATCACTTGATTGTCCGAAAAAGTTAAATGATTTATTGCTTCGGAGGGCACGTTAAGCCGTTGGTCTCGGCTATTAGCTGTAAAAACACCTCCACCAGTTGCTGTGCATCATCAGACGTATTGTAATGCATAAAATGACCAGTTTTGGAACTTATTATTATGGGCCATAGGCTGATTCCTTGTCACCATAAGGTTATCATATTATATAAAACTATGATTTTACAGTTAAACGCTGCGCAAAGGGTTATAGACTAGTATATAAATATAATCAAAACAATATATATGTATGTTTAGTGTTTACTTAAAAAGTATAATTGTCAAAATGTAAGAACACTCAATGATGGGAAAAACAGGCAGTTTTTATCCTCATTAGTCCAGTATAATTTTTACAATATCAAGATATGTGTTTGGTTTTAACAGAAAATTCGGTGAGGTATGGGTTCTTAGTTCATTTTGCAACGGATGTATCTCTGACTATCCCATTATCATCATCATCATCATCACCAGCCCATTGACGACCCCATTGCAGGGGCACGGGCCTTCCCTATGGATGGATAGGGAGATCGGGCCTTTAACCACCACGCGGGCTCAGTGCGGATTGGTGGTTATTAACGAATGCTAATGCAACTATCCAAATTAGGATAAATTTGTGAGCTCATGTTATGTTATGTGAATCAGATAAAAACCCTTACCGGAAATCCATAGGGTCCTTATCCAGAAAATTGCCGAAGTCGCGAGGAGTCTTTTCATCTCTAACAAACGACACTCCAGTCGCTAAACTGAAGGTGTCTGCTTCATCATATTGGTTAAGTTTGTTCAATAGCTCCTTCCCAAAGCACACTCCAACTTCTGCACTCCTTTGCACGTTGATACATTGGTTAAGTTGAGAATCTTCAACATTATTCTCTTTTAATTCCTCTCCTTCTTGCAACTGTATCGGTATTACTTCTATGGCCAACGACAGAGTGATCAAGAAAGCAAGTTTAGTAGAAATTGACGAAGACATTCTGAAGGTACGAAACACTGAAGCAATTGATGCAAATGATGAAGTAGTCTACATAGTACGCAAAAAAGAACACCAAAACACCACTGTTTTCAAAGAATCCAAAGTTACGTATAACAAAATTGTAACAGGTCGCCGCCTGTTTTATAGACTTTCCTTGTTATGTCTCGGTGAACTTTGCCATTGTTCAGGAGGAACTCGTCACGGGGTCTTCCCACGTCTGGTCGACAATAGAGTGAAAATTCGATGTAGATAATTTGCAAAGTATCTCTGTGAGTGATCTGCAATGCACGTTGCGTCATGTTGAGTAACATCAGTAATTTTTAAGTCGGACGTGGTAAAATAATGGCCGTTGAATGCATCAATTTCGGCAGACAATGTGTTGTTGTTTTCGTCGGTGTTTGATAGCATCGAATTACACTGATTATTAGGGTTAACGACCATGAGTTACTCTATTTTTTGGGTGATTGTGTACCTATCGAAATGAGAAGGGTTTTATTTTTGACTAATAGGTTAGTTTATTCCTGAGGATCTCGGTGGCGTAGCGGTAAACGCGCTCGGTCTGCGATTGTTGAAGTTAAGCATAGGATGGGTGACCATAAAAAAAAGTTTTCATCTCGAGCTCCTCCGTGCTTCGGAAGGCACGTTAAGCCGTTGGTTCCGACTGCATTAGCAGTTCTTAATAACCATCAATCCGCACTGGGTCCGCGTGATGGTTTAAGACCCGATCTCCCTATCCATCCATAGGGAAGGCCCGTGCCCCAGCAGTGGGGACATTAATGGGCTGATGATGATGATGAAGCTAGTTTCCCACTAGTCAAATCAGTTACTTTTTACTAAACGTCAAAACACGAAATTTATATGAACAAGCTCAAAATGTCAGATTTATAATATTTTGTTTTTGTTGTCTACATTTGTCTTTGTTTCATGTTGTAAGTTTGATGTGTCTGCTATAATTGTATTGTGGATCCAAAACTCTTTGCTTATCCCTGTCATCATATTGTGTTCATCCATCATTATATCTATTTTGGAACTACTTCGATCTTGTTGTATACTTGTGTATATTCTCATCTTATATCAAAAGTTTTGATTAAGTAATTTATGAAACGCTTTACTATCCAAACTAACTAATCTACTGCTAAAGTTATGTTAGTTTGCTTTAGAATGTTAAATACGACATAAATTTTACCACCAGTATTCCTGTTGCAAATTATATTCAAAGTTTGGTATACATTCCTACTTGCAGGTCTAGAAAGTGGTCGAATGCTTTTCACATTCATATAAAAATCTTAAGGTCCAGTGTTATAAGGTCACATATTCAATTTTTTATGGGTCATTGCACCCACGCGTGAACCCAAAATAACAATCATAGATCATTATCTATCCGTTAAGCCGTTGGTACTTACTGATGTAAGAAAGTGGTCGTTTCGTGAGTCATATCAGGGGCCTTTGGCGGCTCAATAATAACCCCGACATCAGGGTTGTTGAAGTTGGTAATTCACCTCACAACCCGAACGATAGAAGAAGATCATCTATCGGATTGGATATTAAGTACGTCCTTTTAAGGTGAAGAAATAACATAAAGCATTTTCTTTATCGGTGCAAGAAGAAAAATAATCTAATTTATTAAAGTAATATTATATTTATTAAATTAGCAATATTATATGTGAGGTGGATTACCAACCCCATCAACCCTGGTGGCAACGGTTACTATTGAGCCGCCAAAGGCCTGACATGGCTCATGTAACGACTACTAACTTACATCAGCAAGTAGTAAACGGGACCAACGGCTTAACGTATAGTATATCAATTTTAGATTAATAAGGTTATGTTATTTGTTCTTCTTTAATTGTCCTTAAATAGTTTATAATAAGTACTCCTTATAATAAACATCTTCAGTTCAAGTATACATACTAGTAAAGGCATCAGTTTCTCTCCAACATTAATTCAAAACCAGTTTCATGGCATCGACCTTTGAACTTCTACTCGCGGCTAATACGTCATCGTCTTCAGGATCATAGGTAAAGTGAAAGATGTTTACTTATCACAAATATTTCTAAAACAATCCGTCGTCATAGCCATAAGTGCGTCTTCTAAGAGTTTGACCCCTGCATTGTCTTTCAACCTGCCTTTGTCATTGCTTTCTATAACGTCTTAAGTCTAATTGTTGTTCAAAGCAACATCACGTGTAAAGTCATCAGTGAAAGGTTCTATTTTGTGTGTATCGTCATTGTTAGTAAAGACGTTTTCGTGTAGTGCAAAGTCCAAGAGTGAAAGTATATTTTTTTCTTACACGTCCGGTTGGAGTAAAAGTTTTGTTTGAATGACGTAACAGCTTCACAGTTTTACAATGACACTGTTGTTTTCTCGCTTTGTTTTATTACGCTGTATAAATTATAGCGGAAATAATATGTTTACGTTTGTCTCCCAATAGTGGTTTATGTGACATTTGACATTTCCTATTTCGGTAATTTGTGTTCTGTTTTAGATAAAATTTGAAAAGTATTCATGATTATAAACTTCTTTTTCTGTCGTGTGGGTTGTGAGGTGAATTACCAACCTCATCAACCCTATGTGTCAGGGTTATTATTGAGCCGCCAAAGGTCCCTGACATGGCTCTTGTAACAACTACATCAGTAAGTAGTAACCGGGACCAACGGCTTAACGTGCCTTCCGAAGCACGGATCATCTTGCTTTTTGAACAATCAGGTGATCAGCCTTTAATGTCTTAACCAAACTAGGGATCACAAAGTGATTTTTGTGATATGTCCCCACCGGGATTCGACCCGGGACCTCCGGATCGCGAGCCCAACGCTCAACCACTGGACCACGGAGGTAGCCGTCGTAGTAGAAGATTATAGACTGAGATTGTATTATCATTCGTGTTTCTTTTCAGCTTTCGTGTCATAGGATTTGATTAATTATCTAGATTCAAATGTAATCATTATCGTGTGATGTAACTGAAATTAATTTGCATAAGTAATTACACTTATTTGTTTTGTAAATTATGCTAATTTCATTAATAGCGACAAATTATAATTCTGAACCGATAATTCATTTATTATTTTAAAAGGTATTATAAAATATTTTAAAACACAGAACTACTTACTACTACTTACTTCCAGTTTTGATTCTTTTTGTTTTTAATTTTTGTAGTTTAGTTTTAATTATTTGTAATGTTAAGTTTAAGAAATAAAAAATAAAAAAATAAATATTTAACTATTCATTTTTTGTAAAAAATACAGAAAAGGTATCATTAATAATTAATTCAGAGAATTCCATCATTGTTTTCGCAACAATGACCTAATTTCGACTAAATAATAAAATTTGGAGGACAAAGGGGAGCGTATATTACAGAACGTACCTATGTTTTCATATTTAGTTAAAGTCCATTATATTTCGTGTAGTTGTACATAAATATCGGGTCGGCAGGCAAAGTCAGGTTGGTGACCTGATATTTGATCGACCATGACTACCAGAAGTGACAGCAATGTCTTTTGACGAATTGACTCACCCCAATAGCGAATACCGCAGTGAAGTTTAGTATGTATAAAACCATCATTATCTCCCTAGCATCCCGTTTTTCACAGGATTCGCTTACCTAACCTGAAGATTTGACAGATTCCGGTTTCAGACCCGCGAAGGGAAACCAGCCAAAAACAAGTTAAGTCACACACTTCCGAAAATGCATTTCTCGGGAATGAGGGTTTCCTCACAATGTTTACCTTCACCGCTGAGCACGTGATAAGCATTTATGATCCAAACATGAATTCGAAAACAAATTCGACAATTATTGGTTTAGGCCTGTACTGCATTTGAACCTGCGACCTCAAAGTGAGAGGCAAGCTGTCTACCAACTGGGCTAAGTATGTATAAAACGCCAATCATAAATTTAAAAACACGATTTAAGGGTCATTTATAACTTCAATTACTTGTGCATCGCAAAAAACTTATTACAATAATTTGCAGCATGGTAAAGAAGATGATTTAATGTCATACCGGCATTTTTTTTCATCATGAACTGCCCAAGTAGGTCCCTGACATTAGTAATCGAATGCTTTCGCTCGCCCGAAGCAATACGCTTTCTGTATCTCACGTATTTTATGTAACCCCCCCTATACTCTTACGCACATAACTAATGTTTATTTTCTTTCCATCCCTTCTACAAATATAACACCTTATTTCAGTACCATTAAAACTCATTTTACCTTCTTCAAAATCACTTTTACCAGTACGCGTAAGTTTGTCGAGAATTATCAACTTGTCGGACCGTTGCCAAAAGTATGATTGAAACTGTATTTTTAAATCAAAGCTTTAAGTTTCAAAATCCTTTGACAATCGATTCTTACGAAACTTATGCCCTTGGCAATGATGGTTTTGCTGTTGGATAAATTACATTATCGTTTTTGAGATCTTTGTTACGTTGTGCTAAGGTTCGGATTCGGTAAGCTATTGAGTTATTGGATGCAAATCTATCACAGGGATGTACTTTAAAGGAAAATCGTCTGATGTGAACCGGACATCGGTATGCGTGTGAAGAGAAATTTCTTTTTTTTTCTCTTCTCTAGAAAAAGGAAGCCGCGTGGGTGCCTTCGAGCCTTTGACACAAATTCCTTCAAAATGTCGTAAGATTACCAACATGCTGAGAAAATGACGCAATTACATCCTGTCTATGACTAATACTTTCTTGTTTCATATGTGGCTGGGTTTGGAGCCGTTGGTCCCGGCTATTAGCCGTAATAACATCTCCACCAACTCGCATTTAATGTTTTGAAGGAATACCTTTGAGAGAGTTCGAGTCTGTACTGGGCTTGAAACCCGTATTACAGTCCAGGCTCCCCCCCCCCTCTGAACTATGTACAGTGCTATACTAATTATTAACCATTTTTTTACGGTTTCCCAAGATACAGGCTCCGCCTAGTTTGGGAACCTCTGTTCATTTGGATATATTTTAATATAAGTACTCATCCTATTTTATGTGCCTCATTTGTATTGTTTTCTGGCAAAAAAAACATTTTTCATTTTCATTTCAATTAATTAAGTGCATTATAGTACACATGTATTGTTACATAACAACTAAGGTAATTTTATCTTGTTTATATATTCATAATAAAAAAAATAACTGCCTTAGCTATCACGGTTCTTAAGATACAACCTGGTGGGAGACGGATGGATGGACGGACGGATAGTGGAGTCTTAGTAATAGGGTCTGGTATTTTGCCCTTTGGGTCATCACATCACTAATTTAAGAGCCACTCTCTTGTCGGTGTAACATTCTCCATTCTACTTTTTTAGGGAAAATAAGGCAGTGGTTTCCCTCTTGCCTTCCGCCCCGCAGTTCTCTGACGCGAGTGGGTTGGCGCCCAAACTCATCTCATCTATTTCACAGCCGTTCTAGGACTCCTGTCCTCCGCTTCTGAATAGTACTGACAGTTACTGCTGCACTCTGTCAGGTTCCAGGTTAAAGTCACTGTGACTTTCCCCTTCCGTCTTGCATTGCCGTACCGATGGCTTTTATCTCCGCCTCTGCATCCCTGGACAAGGGTTCTACGTTATACCTCGCAAGTCTGGGTCCCTATCTGAACTCAGCTACAGCTCTAGAAGTAAGAGGCGCCCACCCCCGTGAAAGGACGCGCAATACCCCAATGGAGGCCATAGAAGACTAGCTCACGCAGCTGTTTCTTTTTATCTATATAATGTTATTAGACTATGTGACCTAACCTGTATTGGGCTGGTTTTCCCTTCGGGTTGGAAGGTCAGGCAGGCCTTCGCGTCTTTAAAAAACTGGACCTGTCAAATCTTCAGGCTAGGTAAGCTGATCCCGTGAACACAGGATAGCGTTAGAAAGTTGATGTGTAATTACACTAAGTTTTTACTGAAAAAAAAAAAAAAAAATTCGTATTTTATGTAACTGTGGTTCTATACACCAGCATGCTTTCCAATCGGGGAGCGCCGGTTCTAACCCCGGTACCGGTCTTACACCGATGAGTTATTAATTTATCTTAAGTGATGTTTTTACTAACACAGTTGGCTCGACCATTATAGACTGCGATAAGGCTCACCACCTATTATACTTAGTTTATCTTTGCGATGGATGTACCTCTGACCATCCCACATGGTCGTTACTCTTGTACCAAGTCCTTTATTAAATAAAAGATATAAAAAAAAAGACTATCCCAAGTGGCATAAAGTCGTGAGTTTTTGTTATATGTCTGGTTTCCTATCGGCCTTGACATTGCAACGAAACAGCAATGATACGATAGGTAACCTAAAAACGCCTGTGTGTAAAGATATTAATAGCCAGGTACGTCTGTGCGTTGTGTGAGCCTAATAAGCGTGGAAGCAGCGTCGCGACTCGGCGCGTACGCTGTTCCTGTCCGGGTGGTAACCGGATCTAACTAGTTTGTTACAGCATACGTACTTACAACATAAATAGTCTATACACGTCCCACTGCTGGGCACAAGCCTTCCTCCAATCACCCGGAGGGGGTATGGAGCATACTCCACCACGCTGCTCCACTGCGGGTAGGTGGACGTGTTTGGGCTAGTAGCCCGGGACCAACGGCTTAGCGTGCCGAAGCACGGAATAATCTTACTTTTTCGGACAATCAGATGATTCAAGCCTGCAATGTCCTTGATGATTTTTGTAGTTATCAAAATCTATAAATTCGACGATGAGGTTGCTACCTTGACGCACACCATTTTAGACCTCTAGAATAGTACTGTAGAGAAAGATGAAAAATTGATTTATCGTAAAATTGCCCGGGATAATAAGCAAATGAAAGCACTCCAAACGTTCCGGGAGGTATATTTATGATAATAATAACGACTTTATAAGCATAGCACTTACTACGCACCCCGTAAGCAAGTGAGTTGTGACGTTGTAGCGTGTAAGTGAAAGAAACGCCCGTATGTATAGCCCTTGTTACGTTTTATGAAGGTATTGTTTTATTTTATAGTCCACAAAATTCGAAAAATAAAAAATATTTAATGTTAAGTACTATCAAAATCAAATCAAATCAAATATACTTTATTGCATAGAACTAAAATTTCAACAATCAGACATAACACATGAAAACAGTACAATGCTATGTTTTTTTCATACAAAATAATTGTGACCACCATCATCAACCCTGGTGTCAGGGTTACTATTGAGCCGGCAAAGGCCCCTGACATGGCTCATGTATCGACAACATACTTACATCAGCAAGGTTGGTACTCCGCCTAACAACCCACACGATAGAAGAAGAAGTGTGACAAAATAAAAGTTTCCGGATGTCTTCATTAGTGCACTTACATACATACATACATAAACTCACGCCTATTTCCCACCGGGGTAAGCAGAGAATATGAAATTCGATTTGCT
This sequence comes from Pectinophora gossypiella, assembly GCF_024362695.1. Taxonomy (NCBI): domain Eukaryota; kingdom Metazoa; phylum Arthropoda; class Insecta; order Lepidoptera; family Gelechiidae; genus Pectinophora; species Pectinophora gossypiella. The sequence goes on along the minus strand of NC_065425.1, from coordinate 2,680,134 downwards.
TCGATCTTGGCATACTTCTCTTGCTTCCTCCACATTCATCAATCGTTTCATACACGCACGTCGGTTCAGAGTAGATTCAAAATTCAAAAAATTCAAAAATTATTTATTTACCAAAAATCAATACAATACTCGTGTTTGGGACAACTTTTAAGCAAATATTTACTTGTGTTAGTAGCCCCGCTCTTCTATGTGATACATTGGTATTGGTAATGAAGTAAACATAAAGAAGTACAAAATAAATGAACAATAAAGAAAAATAAGAAAATAATAAAATAATAAAAATAAAAACAATAATAATAAAAAAAAGAGGAACATTAAAAACAAGTGGGTATGTGTGTAAACTTATAAGATCTATATTAGTGGTGTTAGTGTGTGTATGTGTATGTGTGTGTGTGTGTGTGTGTGTGTGTGTGTGTGTGTGTGTGTGTGTGAGAGAGAGAGAGAATTTGTAATTAGAAAATTGTACTGAACCTTTTCTAAGGACATCTCCAATTTAGTCAATGTACTTCCTTCTAGGTCTTCCTCTGCCAGTCTTACCACCAACCATAATATTAGTGCACTTGATTGTTAAATTAGTTAAATATTTGTATAAACTCATGTTTTGTAATTACTGCTGTACTTATTCAAAACTAAATCACCGTATTGCATTATTATTAATGAATGAGTGCATATCGCTATTAGCCCATTACGGCCGATTTATTCCTTCAAATAAAATCCTTTCAGACGACGCCCTGAGCCGAAATTCTGAGGAGCTCGGTGGCGCAGCGGTAAACGCCCTCGGTCTGCGATTGTTGAAGTTAAGCAACTTTGGCAAAGGCCAGTTATAGGATGGGTGACCACAAAAATAAAAAAGTTTTCATCTCGAGCTCCTCCGTGTTTCGGAAGGCACGTTAAGCCGTTGGTCCCGACTGCATTAGCAGTCGTTAATATCCATCAAACCGCACTGGGCCCGCGTGATGGTTTAAGGCCCGATCTCCCTATCCATCCACAGGGAAGGCCCGTGCCCCAGCAGTAGGGACGTTAATGGGCTGATCATGATGATGACGATCACGTCAAAAAATAACTAAACTAAGAACTTAGCATCCATAAAAACAATACATATCTGATCAACAAGAGTTTTACTTTTCTCTGATCTACAAAAAAAAGCGTGTAGTAAAATTAAGATAAAATATCACTTTTATAACAATGAAATAACTAAAACTTTAATCTTTTTGTTTAAGAAAATAAAGATCCGCGGATTTTTACACTAAATATCCGTATTCAGATCCGTATCCGCGGATATACATTTTTAACGATCCGGCACATTATTAGATAAAATCTTGGATGACAATTTAATAATTACAAACAAAGTCCTCTACTACTCATACAACACCGGCCCGCCGCAATTTTTTCGACTCATCTAACTTGTTAATACAATCTGCGAGCTAGTTAGCGTGATCGCCCCACATTCATACAACGGCACTCGATACTTTAGATGATATTATGTACTCCAATACAGCTAGGTCATAATTTTTTTTTACATGTTTTTTATGCTTTACCTCGTATGCCATTCGAGGTTCGAATCCAGCACAGGCCTAAACCAATGATTGTCGAATTTATTTTCAAATTCATGTTTGGATCATGAATTATTATCACGTGCTAAGCGGTGAAGGAAAACACATTCCCGAGAAGTGCATTTTCGGAGGTATAAGACCTAACCTGTATTACTGTTGGGTTGGTTTTCCCTTCGCGAGTTAGAAGGTCAGACAGTGGCTACTTGAAAAAACCGGACCTGTAAAATCTTCAGGTTAAGTAAGCTTCTCACCCTGTGAGGGACACCAGGGTTCACAACCACACGATAGAAGAAGTAGTGTACAAATAGACTTATTTAAATAACTGTAGTTAATTAATTATATTTCCCTCGATCATATATCGATCCCGATCTCGATTATTTTCCCTATCCATCCATAGGGAAGACCCGTGCCCCAGCAGTGGGGACGTTAATGGGCTGGTGATGATGATGATGATTTCCCTCGATTGTCTCAATTTTCAAGTAGACTAGCGGCAGTGACGTACACTTCATACATCACAGTATAACACCGCACGCGCGTGTATTTAGTGCAAGTAAGCGCAATTTTTTCGTGCGCACAGACCGAAGATCACAATGAGCCTAGCGGCGGCAATTAGCATGTTTATTCTTGTAAGTATAGTTAAATGATGTTGCTGATTCCAGTACGGTAACGAGCATTAATATGTATACGCTTTGGTACCATGTCACATTAACTTTTTTGACAAATTGAACTGTAAGTCTCACTAAATGTCAAATATCTTAGTGTGACAGAGTCCTAAAGTGGGTACATTATATTGCTCATGACTGTACACACCATCTAATTATATTTTGATATTATAACATAACATAACATAAACAGCCTATATATGTCCCACTGCTGGGCACAGGCCTCCCCTCAATCAATCGGAGGGGGTACGGAGCATACTCCACCACGCTGCTTCACTTATAGAATAGAATAGAATAGAAATTGTTTATTATAAAAGGACGCCACACACAAAGACCAGACACATACGAAACAATTACAAAAAAGCATAGGAGGATGTTCATTACAATGATCATAAGGTGGACGTCCTGAGCTGAGATAAAAGGGCATCACTCAGCACAAGTCGCGGCGTGAACCACGACGCTGGTATTATGTGGACCGACGCTGTGGACACTTCGGGTTAGTGGACGTGTTTGGGCTAGTAGCCCGACACCAACGGCTTAACGTGCCCTCCGAAGCACGGAATCATCCTACTTTGTCGGACAATCAGGTGATTCAAGCCTGAAAAGTCCTTACCAAACAAAGGACAGTTTCACAAAGTGATTTCGATAGTGTCTCCATTGGGAATTGCACCTGGACCTCCAGATTATGAGCCTACGGAGGCTGTTCGTCGTTTGGCTACATTATCAATAGACGTATCACTCTGTGAGATTTTTTGCTTCCTTAGACTTTCTTACAGGGAGGCGAAGTAGGTACCAGCATAGATAGATAGATGACGCCCTGAGCCGAGGTTCGCGCCCAACTGGGCACCCTCAGGCCTGTTGTCTTAAACGTTGTATCGGATGAGAGCCTTCAGCGCTCCCCATTTGTCCGGCCAAGTAGTTAAAGCCATTAACTAAAAGATAGATAGATCATTTATTTGCATGAACATAGTACGGTCACGAGTACTAATTATGTATACACTTTGAAACCATGTCACATTAACTTTTTTGACAAATTAAACCGTAAATCTCATTAAATGTCAAATTATGATAGAGGGACAGGGTTCTAAAGTGGGTACATGATATTACTCATGACTGTACACCGGTCTTAATAGGTATTAATAATAATGTTCTAAGTGTATTCAGCCTGCTTGCAGGCGTGCAAATATTAATTTACTTTCAATAAAAATATAATAATCTCACAACAATTGGCATGCATTTAAACCATAAAATATTTTAAAATCTACAGCATTAAAAATTAAATCTACAAAAACATCGTGTCAGGTTAACACGTCAAAATTAATATTTAAAAATAAGCAGTTAATAATAATAATAATATAATTATTTATCTTTATTGTTTTAATACTCTTTTACACTATAGAATTCTTAATTACTTTATCATTTTGTTAGAAAGGTTTTGAATTTTTTGCCATTTAATAATTTAAGCGAGTTAGGGAACTTGTTACACAACTCAATGCTCATACGTATATAGACAAAATTATATCTTACAATGGTGCTAATTCCTGCAGACGCCATCTAATTTTATTTTAAGTTATATCTGTCATTTTCTTACCCGTTGAAAAAGAAAGGGACGGGTAATCGACAGGCATAAAATTTATGGAATACACGTCTATTTACGCAGAAATCTAAAACAACCATCTAAAAATTTTACATCGGCCAATAACCCGAGAGAGTTAAGTAGACAGCACGTCAAACGGATTACATACCAGCGAGATGCCTATTTTATTCTCCCGGGTTATTCATTCGTTTTAAAATTAGCTTGTTGACAATCATCCGTCTCTTTCCTTTTCGACGGATAAGAAAATGACGGATATAACTTAAAATAAATTTAAGTGGTGGCTGCAGACAAAGTAAATCGGGGCCAGTGTTATGTACTTATAATAAACTTTCCAACATTCAATAAGTGCTGTATTATTATTTCCTTCCTCAGTTATATTTCCTTTTCCGTAACAAAGCCGTAAGGTGCAACACGAATGTCCAATGAAAGTATAATAATCGATTAAAAACAACAATATCTTCATGTGTTGCTATACGATCGAGTCAAGACCAATATTTTCCGCTTAAAACAACAATTTAGATAAACCGTCCAGATTAATCTAATATTTATTTAAAAGTACTCGTAAAAAATAATTAAAACATTTATGACAGTGCATGAGGTGCATCTTTTAAGACTGACTCGAGCGACTTACGTAACATAAAACGTTAACAGCCTTTTACGTCCCACTGCAGGGCACAGGCCTCCCCTCAATCAATCAATCATCATCATTTAATTTTATTTGCGGAAAATATTGGTATCATTGGTTCTTAAAATTATAAAATAGTACATAAATGTTAAACCACAACAGGCATGCAAATAATTATTCATAATTATAACAATAATAAAAAAAAATCAATCAAAATTATAATAATATATTATTTTATGCAACAGTTGTATAAGGGTCAAAAAATGCGAGTGGCGTGAGTTGCGATGTGAGCCTTGGCGAACATCGCAATAAGAGACGCCACGAGCATTTTTTGACCTAGTTATACAACGTTGCATACAATACTTTTTCTACGACGACGTCATTTTTCCTTTTTATTTTATACTTTTTAGTGTTTTGAAACGAAACACAAAAATTTTCCAATTTATTTTCCAACGCGCGGGAAAATGGCGGCAAATGTATACTTTTTTTTTATAGTATATCTATGGCACCAAACAAAGTAAAGGTGCCAGTTTCCAGGTCAAAAAAAAAAAAACAACAACAATGCTTTTTTGGCGACATTATAGTACAGTTACACTTTGTAAACAATGCTTTTATAGGCCATAGAGCGTACACTTTTTCAAAGAGTTTAATTATGTATGTACTTATATTAGACTTTTTGGTTATTTAAATGCCAGATTAAAGTAGAGGAGTAGAAAATAGTATTTTATGCAACAGTTGTATAAGAAGGGTCAAAAAATGCGAGTGGCGTGAGTTGCGATGTGAGCCTTGGCGAACATCGCAATAAGAGACGCCACGAGCATTTTTTGACCTAGTTATACAACGTTGCATACAATACTTTTTCTACGACGACGTCATTTTTCCTTTTTATTTTATACTTTTTAGTGTTTTGAAACGAAACACAAAAATTTTCCAATTTATTTTCCAACGCGCGGGAAAATGGCGGCAAATGTATACTTTTTTTTTATAGTATATCTATGGCACCAAACAAAGTAAAGGTGCCAGTTTCCAGGTCAAAAAAAAAAAAACAACAACAATGCTTTTTTGGCGACATTATAGTACAGTTACACTTTGTAAACAATGCTTTTATAGGCCATAGAGCGTACACTTTTTCAAAGAGTTTAATTATGTATGTACTTATATTAGACTTTTTGGTTATTTAAATGCCAGATTAAAGTAGAGGAGTAAAAAAAGTATATAATAATAACCAAAATGTATTCTATTAATTAATTATCTGTAGAAATGTGTATAACTAAAATAATAATAATTTTAAAAAGTAAACAATTCAAAATATTGAGTCCACGTAATAATAATCAAAACGTGTAATAATTGTCAGTAAATTGTGTATAAATTTATTTATTGTAAAATGTGTATTTAAATAGTCTAGTTATAACGATATGTATATTGCAAATTAGCATAATTAAATAGCAAATTTGCTGTGTGGCATTTGTTGTCATTGGACATTTACTTTATGTTGTATGCGCAAATGATAAATTACCATAACCACACAATAACTATTGGTTTCTAGATGAATTGCTTCAATGTGGCCTTCAATGTATGCCGTAACATAACAAGTTCACGCCAATAAGTTGGATTATATTATAATCGACGATAACTTGATCACCTGCCACTACAAGAATCATCACATTCTTCTTAACACTTAGTATCAAAAATGGCTGCAAGTTGTCTGTTTACCTGGACCTCTGCCCACTCCATTAGGGATTATAAGCGTAAGTTTACGTATTATTAAACTGAAAGACCAGTTTAGTACAATTAGTGATTGTATTTCAATAAGATAACATTTCACAGTGGTTTTAATGCGCGGTAAGAATTAGATCTGTCAAAGTACGTAAGATAATGTTGTGACGTTCATTAGCATAGTGATGTATCAGTCGAGATTAGATCGATCGATTCTTTTCTATCTTACAGCATGTATGTGATTCTTGCTGATTTATCTCAATCTGGATACGCAATTACGTAACGCTCATTTCAGGATGTACAATCAATAGTGAATTCAAAAATGTTACGCTGACCTTCAACAAGTTTATCCATGATAATTACGTTGAATAAATGATTCTGATTTCTGATAGCATTATTATTACACTAGCACTTCACGGTATAAAATATTAATAGTATTATTATTTGTACCGTGAAGTGCCAGTGTTGTAACTGCCTTCTGTAGGTCAAGAGTACGCCCTTGGCAATGCACCAAAACAGTTTCATAAGAGACCGTTGCATCGCAATAGAAGGTGAAAGTCAATGATGTGCACAGTTTCCCCTTCATTGCCCATCCGACTCAAATTTCAAATTCTAGTCATTCTCTCATTACAGTTCCGGCATAGCATCTCAGGCTATCGCTCCAAATATCAACTCCAGAACTTTAACTTGCATCGGAGTGCATAACCGGTGCATCCCTCTCGGCCGCGTCCACTCTACCGTGAAACTAAGCGCATATAAACGCTAACCGTGTTCTAGTTAAAACACAGTGCCTATATCGCCGACGCGTAAACGACGCCAAAATGGTACCACCATACTACCTCCTGGTCTTGACTCTTGCTGTCACCGTCAGCGCGAGAACGGCGGCGACCAACCAGAACACAGTAGACGAACCCAGGAGTTCGGACGATACCATTCTTGGAGACCTCAAAGTCGCATACGACACATACAAGGACTGCAGCGGAGGCGAGATCACCAACTGTCTTAAAGTCAAATTGGCGAAAGCTTTGAACAGGATATCTCAAAGCGAGGAGGTGTCGTTGCTAAGTGGAGTCACAATCGTGAAGGACAAGGATGCGAAGATCGAAAACGAAATTGAGGAGGCTATTCCGAGAGGTCTTGACGAGAGCTCATTGGACAACCTTATCATGGACAAAATCTTTGGATTCCTGCAGACTCATACCGTCCAGGTAAGACTGATTAAGTAAAAGTATATATTCATAGTTTTCGAAAAAAGTTTAATGTTTTGTTTGAAAATAATTTGGTATTTGTTTTTGAGAATGATTTGAATCAAATAATAACCAAGTAAAACTAATTATTTGCTGTGAAACTATTAATTAATAGTGCAACATGATACTTTATCTGCATTAAGTAAGTTTTAAGTACTTAGTATATTTAGGCATCTTGATTTGAAAGTCAGTAATGATTACAATTTATAATGACGTCAGGATTTTAGAATAAGATTTAACTAATCTAGTTATCCAGCTTCTAGTGTTACCTCATTCTCCCATTGTGAAGTTTTCTGCATACAGCTGGAATGAAACAGGAGCCAATGTAGAGCTCAAGAAAACAACTTGTAGACGCACATGGTATTGAAGTTATAAGATGGATACGAGTATGATGAATTCGCTATGGAGTAGCTGGTCGGAGAATGCTCCATATTCCAGATTATTTCGGAGAAAGCCTGATTTACATCATATTGTTATGGGCGCGAGTCCCAGTTAAGGCGCTAAACCATTGAATTCGACTATTTAAGTCTAAATTCATGTTTGGATAATTCATATCACGTGGTTTCCCGTATTTGTTTGGCGCCCAGTTAATGACAATAGGCATAATAGTATATAGGACTTAAACATAGCCTGGGAGAAGTGGATGTATATACTATAAACCTCTGCCTATTCAAGGTTACAGAGGTGATGCTATGATAATTATGTCATGTTCATATTAGAAGTTTAAACGAAGGGAAATCTATACAACGTTCAGATGCTTTTTTGGAGAACGTAGCCTAGAAAGTCCGTCATTGGGAATATCAGAGTTTAAAAGCTGTTTTATGATGTGAATTCCGATAGAATAATAAATAAAAATAATTACATATTATCATAACATAACATGAACAGCCTATAATTATACATCCCGCTACTAGCCACAGGTCTCCCTTAAATCAACCGAAACCGTATGGAGCATACTCCATGTCGCTGCTCCATTGCGAGTCGGTGGAGGCATTTTAGCTACTAACCCGGGACCAACGGATTACAGGCTGATCACCAAAAGTAAGATGACTCGTGTGTCGGCACGTTAAGCCGTTTGTCCTAGTTACTACTTACTGATGTAAGTAGTTGTCACATGAGCCATGTCAGGGGCCTATGGTGGTATAATAGTAACTCTGACACCAAGGTTGATGATAACATGTCTTCCGAAAAACGAAGTCATTTTTCTTTTTTGGACAACCAGGTGATTCGGCATGCAATATCCTAGCCGAATAGAGGACAGTCTCACAAATTTCTATATCAACAAAGCCGATAATATCGATGGGTATCTCTAATGCTATAGTTATCCCGCCAGTGTCACAAACCCAGCTATTACTTTGAATCCTAACTAAAACTCTATAATTTCAACGCAGTTACAATTTACGGCGGCTATAAATTATACTGACGGCATTGTTACAAACTTTCCTTTTAGATACTGGTTATTTTTACTCAAGACAATAGTTGAACAACAGCAATAATATCCGAATATCCTGTCCTCGTACCAAGGATCCGGTATCAAATCCTCGCGGTCTAAACCAATAAATTTGACTGTATTCGTTTGAATTCATGTTTGGAACAAAGATGATTGACATCACGTCATCATCATCAGCTGTACGACGCCCACTGCTGGGCATAGGCTTCCCCCAAGGATCTCCACGACGATCGGTCCTGCGCTGGCCGCGTCCAGCGGCTTCCCGCGACCTTCACCAGATCGTCGGTCCACCTTGTAGCGGGCCTACCCACTGAGCGTCGTCCAACACGTGGTCGCCATTCGAGAACCTTGCCGCCCCAGCGGCCATCGGTTCTCCTCGCTGTCGATGGCAATAACTTCGCCCACCATCAGTGTGTATACCATACACCTCTGCCTATCTCTTAGGGGATACAGGCGTGATGCTGTGTTATGTGCATAATATCCTCAAGGGGTAAATAAAGCCACAAGGTATTAGGAAATATCACTAGTACAGTCATGAGCAATATCATGTACCCACTTTAGAACCCTGTCGCACTATCATATTTGACATTTAATGAGACTTACGGTATAATTAGTAAAAAAAGTTAATGTGACAGGGTTTCAAAGTGTATACTTATTAGTTCTCGTGACCGTACACCGTGGTGGGCAATTACGGGATTCGAACCGGTAACACTTCAATGCAAGTCACGCGTTCCCCAAACAGGGCTATCAGGGATTCAGATAAAGATGCAGCGATATTGATCTCAAAATATGAGTAAAAAATACTTCAGAATATACAAAATCAACAGCGAGATTCAATCGGATGACTTTATAAATTAAAGCATGCTGAAGTAAGAAAGAGGATATGCTATTTGACCATAGCACCAATTTGTAACAACCACCCCATGACGGAACTGACTCACTGACATACAAAAAGACTTGTCTACCATAATAAATAGCATCGTTCAAATCTATAGGAAAATACAATAGGATTATGATGATGATGATGGAAGCAGTCATCTGCGCAGGAATAGGATTATAATATAATAATGAAAACGATTTTGTTAACGATTGTTCCAAACTTATCGTTGAAAGATCAGCTAAATTCAGAAATAAATTTAAAAAAGGTGGCGTCTTAATTCATCATTATCACCATCATGATCATCAATTTAAGAGCCACGCTCTTGTCGGTGTAACATTCTGCATTCTTGTCTTTCAAGGGTCACAAGGGGTTCTTTTACTTCCTTATAAGACACGACGTTCGCCTTTTCTTTAATCTGTTCCATGTAAGCTCTTCTTAGTCTTTGCCTTCCTCTCTTCCCTTCTATGATGTTTTCAATAAATTTGCTGTCTTATTAACTGTCTAATTATCTTGCCTCTTCTGTCCTCAATAACTCTCACTATTTGTCTTCATTCCCTTACTCTTACAAGCACTTCTATTCTTTCCAGTCATTTTCTAACACCCTGTCTATCTTTCTTTATCAGTGTCCAAGTTTCAATGTGACTTTTAATTATCTGCCTGAAAAAATAATATTATAGTCATTCAATGACAAATTGACATTACACGGGGGTCACCCACAGATCACGAAAAGAAAAATTTCATACAAACTTGGCATTAAATGTTTTATGGTTAGGGGAACCATTCGTGCAATAAAGATTCTGTCCGAAGACGATCTAGAGGAACATGGGCCCCTGGCGGACCGACGAAACGAGGACAAAACAATTTGATATAATCTGTTTCGTCAATCCTTCAAAAGACCAACGACATAATAAACCTAATTTCAATGTCAATATGACAAATTATGACAGTGATGACGTATTATGTCATATTACACGACAATGACATAAGTATGAAGAGGGTACGTCAGATTAGGACACAATAGACGATTGTAATGCACAACGGAAAGACGTTCCTAATAAAGATTTTGTAATGGGCAATTATATTGTGCGGTAGTAATTTGATTTAGGTTGGTGACACATGAGCGAGTTTAGTTGCAAACACGTGTATCTCGTACGTGAATAGTTTGCCTCAAAATAGAAGACAAATCACTTAATTTATTCTACCTTAATCACATTACTTTTGTCTAGACGGCCTAAAGTGAATCACATATGAGTTTATCATAAGCATATTGCGTCACTCCGGCCAAGAAGTTTATGCCATTTGTGGCAAACTTACCGTAAGTCACGTCAAAAACTACGCCACATACTGCATGAATTAAAAAATAAACCTTTTGTTTAATCACTGCAGTGAGATTCTTTTTTGAAATCACTCTATAATCTATACTTAGTTATTTATTTGGTTCTAAATTCATGTTTGGATCAAAAATAATTATCACGTGTTCAGCGGTGACGGAAATCATGCAGAGGAAACCCACACTCCTGAGAAATGCATTTCAGAGGTATGTGACCTAACCTACGTACTGGGCTGGTTTTACCTTCTTATTTGGGTTTTAAGATCAATGACCGACCTCAAAAAAGCTGGTGTTGATGTTATTGTTGAGCCGCTACTTATCCGAGAAATGACTCACGACTATGAATAGAGCTTTTAGATCTACAATAATACACGTGTAATCAAAATTAAAAAGAAATAAATTCTGCAGGAAGTGTTGAACAGATATTATCGGCTTTGCACTATCAAATAGAACTTACAGAGGTTACTACCTCAACCAATTTCTCAAATCAAAATACAAAGTGATATTAAACACCATTGCATGAGAATAGTCTAGCGTGCTCATCATAGCGTGTTCAAATGAATGAGTGACTGTGTTGATAATTGCTCCGTTCAAAGAAGCTCCGTATGTAAATGTTAGTAATGTGCACACGATTCGTTAGTTTATTGCTATCATATGCAATAATGTTCTGCGAATATCGATTTTTTGTATTTTTATCGTGTTGCAAGAAATTTTGATTGAATATTTTAATTGTGATAATGGGGTATGGTTCATTGATGTGCGCTATTCATTTATGTTTTATTAATTTCATTCGAATTGAGTTTATTAAGTGTATGAACATTCTTGTTTTTTATCGTGCACAGAATTGAATAACAGCGTGTCAATATTTTACCAAATTTTGACACCAGGTTGATGAGGTTCGTCGCTGATCTCATATTCCACATGAGCGACAAATAATAGTTTGCTATCCGAATTAGAATGTAGATGTTATAATTTGCGTTATAAGCTAAAATACCTCTTCATCAGACGCATTGTATTAGGTATTGGTATTATTTCCATAATTTATTTTTGTACCTGTATTGGGCTGGTTTTCCCTTCGCGGTGTGGAATGTTAACAGGCAGCCAGTTCTTTAAAAAAAATGGACCTAAGCGGACTTGTGAGAAACTGAAATGATTCCCATAAGATTTTTCTTAATTAGTGTGCACATACATAGCAGCGACAATGGTTAGTTGACTTCTGTAATAGTTCTTCAACAAGACTATTTGCACTACAATTAGAAAGCTTAATTGAGTTGTTGTCGGATGTTCAACAAGGATTTAGCTTAACTGTGGTACAGATATGTACTTCCGCAAGCAGACACAACCCGGTACTGTTTGCCCTAGAGGCCAGGGGATAAAAAAAGACCACATTGAAACAATTCATTTAATAAGCAATATTGCAATTTGATATTTTTGCGCTTATAGAGCACAAAGATAAGCGTAATGTCAGGAATTAACAAATAGCAATATTGTTTTATAGATTAATTTCTTGAATGTAGCCTTATTAACGAACCAGAGCTGTTGATTTTCAGCGAGTTGTAAAATGTATGTTTATGATGAACAATCTCATCATCATCATCAGATTTTGCATAAGGTAAATATTTATGTCCACTTTAGAGTCACTAATGTTCTCTTCTCTCGTGTGGGTTGTGAGGTGGATTACCAACCTCATCAACCCTGGTGTCAGGGTTACTATTGAGCCGCCAAATGCCTCTGACATGACTCATGTAACGACTATGTACACGTAACTAATGTTAATATTGATTCTTATATCAAAGAACTGAGATACGATAATGCACATCAGTGCGGTCTTTGCTGTGATAAACTAAGTACATAATTAATTATAAATAAAAACATAAGAAAACTTAATACATTCTCACAAATTATTGTTCTATTTCAATAATTAGTGTAATATTAGTATTCCTCGCCCCGTCTTTATTAATCTGTCACTCTTTACGCACGAAAACATTTTCATCACAATTATCATCAATTAGTTCGACTCCATTAATACCATTAACAGTTTCAAATCCTGCATCGTCCGATTCAGTATCGACACGAGATGCATACCGTTCAGTTCATACATAACGTTATATTTTTTTCACTACTTTTTCAAAAGTGCATTGAAAAACTGCAACATACCGCAATGTTAGTACACCGTGACGCTTTCTCGTTGCATCTCTGTAATTGCATGCAATTAATGTATATCTTCACTTTTTTCGCTTGCCACACTCTATTAAACCGTTTTCTTATGCCGACCCACTTTTAACGGTTTCTTCTGTTAATTGGTCGGCTAATGCGTGATACAGAGTTAATAAGTATTCGGTTCTTGTAAAGACACCTTTTAAAGACGCGTTCGGCGAAAGTGTGGTTCTAAGTTTGTTATTCGGTTTGCGGTTGCGTGATTTGAAGGATTTTGCTGTGATCAGGTGGAAGCGAGTATTTACATTTTGGATCTGTTCAAAATTGAAGGGCACTTAGAGACTAAAAAGTAATGTTTTAGGCTACTTTATCATCTTGGGAATATCCTGAGCTATTAAGTTTAAGCTTAACCTGTGGTAATTTATCATAAGCAATAAATTAGCCACCCGTCTTTGATTATCAGAATCAGAATTATTTATTATATTTATTGAAATAGGCACAAACATAAAATTGTTATGGAAGAGCGGAGCCACCTATACAAGCATAATGTCTGTTTAAAAGAAGTCTCCAAACCTTATTTAATGCTAAGGACCAAATGTTACTGTATTAAATATATTTTTTATTCAACGTAATTATCATGGATAAACTTAAACCTTGTTGAAGGTCAATTTAATAATTTATTTATTTGTTACATATCGTCACTGGAAAGGCAAAATTACGTAAGCGCCAAAATAGGTATTTTGGGTTTTTTATATATTCGGAATCAGCGTTTCATTCTGCGTCGATCTGTCTGGGTAGCATTGCGATACGAGCACTTTTTTGGCGCTTACGTAAATTTGAAAATAGTTGACTTTTTTCAATTCCAGTTTCTTAAACGACAAGATTTTGGTGTTTTTTTCGTGACTGGTGTATAAGTAATATTGTGGTCCTATATAATAACTACATATTAACTTTAAGTAAATTTGGCATTCTATAGTTTGAATAGTATCATTTTATTAGTAATTTTGGACTACTGAAAATAAAAAATAGACTGTGTATAAGTCATTTTTATTTACAGCTTTTAAAATAAGTAAGGCGTATAAGAAAAAAATGTCTTAGCATGTTTATGCAGTGAATGGCGAATAAGTAATTTTGACTTACAGTATTTAGAATAAGTAAGGCGTGTACGTAAATTTGCCTTCGCATTTTTATGCTGTTATTAAGCAAGTTTGTGGGCTAGCAGTAAGTTTCCCAGGAAGTTATATTTTGAACAATAGATCTAAAAGTAAAACTATTTTAGAATTGATTTTATAATTTATTAGCGACCCGGCTTCGCTCGGATGCAATGCTGAGGAAAAATGAAATTATTTACGACATCACATTAAAATCCTCAAAAATAACAGTATTTCTACACTATTTATTGGATGTTATTATACATACCTATAAACTTTCCTCTTGAATCACTCTATCTACTAAAGAAAATTGCATCAAAATCCGTTGCGCAATTTTAAAGATTTAAGCGTACATAGGGATATAGGGACAGAAACAGCGACTTTGTTATACTTTTTAAGTTCTGTCGTTTGCATATTTAGCGCCAAGTTTGAATTAAGAACTCAAAATTCAAATTTGTTGGAATTTCGAATATCAAAACAATTGAAAGCATTAGGATTAATGCAATTGTTTAGTCACAGCGTTGGTTTGAATCTGTCAGATCATGTCCGAAAATGAATCTTACAAAGAAAAATTTTCTATAACTTTCGAAGAGGCCTACTGCGACTTCAGTGTTTCAAACATTTAAAATCTCTATTCCACGATGAAGTGCCATGTCTGCGAGCCATCGAACGCTGGTATTTAGAATTCGAGCGTGGACATCCGCCTTCACTGAAGATAATATCGTTGCTGTGAGACAACTAATCCTCAAAAATCGTCATGTGACATACCGAGAATAGAGGCGTTATTAGGTATTTCAGGGACAACAATTTAAACGATATTGCATGAGGCACTTGGTGTGAGAAAACTAGTTTGCCGTTGCATCCCGCATTTTCTGACGATCATAAGGTAGCCCGCGTCAGATGGTGTAAGAAAACTCTTCAGAGGTTCAACCGAGGAGAGTCAAATCACGTGTACGACATCATCAGTGGTGACGAATCTTGGATTTATGCTATTATCCTGATTCCAAACAACAATCCACAGTTTGGGTCTTCCAAAACGAGTCAAAGCCGACTAAAGTTGTTCGCTCTCGAAGCACTTCAAAGAAGATGGTGGCTACCTTCGTGGAGAAAATCGGTCATGTTGCGACAATTATTATTGCACTTGAAGATCGTAGGACGGTTAATGCAGATTGGTATACTACAATTTGGTATACTGTTTACCACAAGTCATCGCCGAACTTCGAAAATCTAACCCAAAGCGACGCATGATGATGCGCAGGAGTGCAGGATGCTGCACCATGACAACGCAAGCTCACACACCGCTCGTCAAACGATTATTTGAAGCAGGAAAACGTAGAAATTCTTGACCATCCTCCATACAGTCCTGACCTAAGCTCCAATGATTTCTTTACATTTCCTAAAATTAAAAAAGAAACTCTTCGCGGTCAAAGGTTCCAGTGCGGTGAAGAAGCGGCCAACGCTTTCAAGTCAGCCATTTTGAACACTTCTACTTTGGAGTGGAATAAATGTTAAATAATACCTGGTTCGAGCGAATGGAAAAGTGTATTAAACTTCGTGGTAAATACTCTTAAAAACAATAAGGGGAATTATTGAGGAATGAAAAAGACTTGACCCTTCCAGAGACTTGACTCGACTTAGAGCCACGTATGCTTGTCCAATTCAAACAATTTTGAGCCCAAATATACTACTGCATGGTCGGCTGTGCTGCCCTGCATATGTTATGTTATGTTAGTGGGCTCTGTTTTCCGCATTTAGACTCTAAGGTGGCTCATTATGCGTGTAATTGTTGACTACGTAAGCCAACCTATCTCCTTCCAGAAGCTCAGAAGCCTCCTGGGGATTTCACAGGCTTCGCGGAGCGACCCCACCCAGCGATCCACTGTGCTGCCCTGCATATTATGGACGGTGGATGACAATGACAAAATTAAGGGCAACATCCTTCTTTCAGTCATTTTGTAATATCGTCCATCTTGGATTTGAAATTTTGACATAATGACAGTATTCTACTAGTGTAGTCCTATCTTTGATACCCATATTGAGGGGGTTGTAGAAAAATATGTACCTAGTCCGCTATTTTGGAACGGCGGCAATCTTGGATTTTAAATTTTGACATAATCACAGTATTCTACTTGTGTAGCTATTTCATTTGATACCCATATTGAGGGGGTTTGGAAAAATATGTAATCCCCCATTATGTACCTGCTGCCATCTTAGATTTATAATGTTATTGATTTTATTATATTGTATTGACATCGGAATTAAACGTGCGTACCAAATTTCAGATCAATCTGACAACAGGAAGGTACTTAAATTGCAATATCTAGTTTTGATACAAATATACCGTACGTGTTTAGCTAAATAAAACCGTTTAACCCTTTCACGGACAGAGACCATGGGTCATTGGTGGTTCATAATAGGTAGTATGGCACCTTGGAATCGGAACGTCCGTATACGTTCTGTCTTTGAAAGTGTTAAAAAGAAACTTTTACAAACAGATAACGGGTTGTACGCTATTATTTATATTTTATGAAACTTTATTTCTGGCACTTCAGTATTTTAATAGCCATTTTTATAAATCAATTGAAGTAATAAGTAGTTTAAGGAGGTATTAAGAATAATTATTTGTCTCTTACGTCTTTTTACCCATGTAAGATATTACAAAAACTTACTTTAAAGAATTTTTGGTGAACTGACATAATCAATCGATCACTTTTTAGGCAATTTTTACATAATGAGAGCAGATGTGTAAAAGTCGTTACAGTAACTTTTACTCCGCTAACATTACAGTATTATTATATTTAAAGAAATATTGTCGTTCTCGTATGCATTGTCGTAAGAGCTGTAAGTAATTTTGCTTCCAATTAATATTTTAACCAGATGGCGGTTAAGTAAATTTGCTTTACTGTAAACTGAAGTCATTTTTACGTAAGCGCCACTATATCCTAAAATAGCAATCCAACAGTTATAATATGTATTGCTGGACATAGAAAATTAAAAAACAATGTAACCTTACTTTGACATCATCTAAATTGGATAATTAGGTAAAAAGTTATGATAAAAAAACGAAAAAATGAAACTTTAAACGGCTTTTTCTCGAAATGGCCTTTTGGCGCTTACGTAATTTTGCCTTTCCAGTGACGATATAATTAACATACAAGATTACAGGGTGACCTAATCCGCTGCATACATAGAACCCACATTATGTCCATTATCATCAATATTTTCACCGAAAATTCAACTATACCAAGTTAATAAACTTGAATTTTGTAAATTTTTCCGAAACTGAAAAATCTTCGAGTTGGTAACCGAGCGCCGGAATAAACACTACCCGATTATGAGTTGACATTTGAACTTTTACATAATCATTGACATTAGTCGCAAATTCAATTGCCACGACGTCCCGTCAAGGAAAAAGTAAATTAAGTTTCCGGGCAAAAATAACTTTCGTGTTACACACATTGTAAGAAACGATCAAGTTACGGAATCACACGGAACCCTGAAGTCCAATGATTCGGAACACGTTCATGTTTCAAGAAAAACTTTCAGGTTTCATGTTCAGGGTTATACGCTATTCAGTTTACGGGTTTTACCAACTGTAAACATGTAGTAGGTTTTTATATATTTTAGACTACTGTATTGTCTGTTTTTAGATTTAAGAACGTTTATAAATTTAGTTTTCTTTGATTTTGACTAAGTGTAAACACACTTATAACAAATAGCCTTCACAAAAGTATTGACTAATATAATTATGTGGAGTTTAGCAGATGAAATTTGATTAAGCGAGGCGTGGTAGCACAGCTGGAAGAATGCTTGACTCTCACTGTGAGGTCGCAGGTTCGAATCCCGACACGGGTAAATTAATGATTTTTGAATTTATTTTCGAATTCATGTTTGGATCTTACGTGCTCAGCGGTGAAGGAAAACATCGTGAGGAGACCCACATACCTACTTACCTGACAAAATGTGTATTCGGAAATATGTGACCTAACATGTAATTGGGCTGGTTTTCCCTTCGGGTTTGAAGATTACACAGACAGTAGCTTCTGTAAAAAACCGGACCTGTAGCGGACCCAGTGAAAAACGAGATAGTTAGTGACATCGTAACGAAAACCTTGAGGGATGATACAGAACATGATTCTGAGTTAATTTCAAGTGGAATTTTCCATCGCAAAAGTATGGAACTGAAAATAATTTCAAAACTAAAATAAAAACATGAATTTTGCGACGGAAAATTCCACTTGATATTAACTCAGAATCATGGTCTGAATCATCCCCCTCAGTATGCGTTACGATGTATACAACACACCCTGTATATTATTGATTTAAGTACTTTTTACTAAATCTGTAATTAATTCTAACTTAGCTGTGTAGCAAAGACAATCAACACCAAACGCCTTATTAAATACCCTTACTTATTAAATTATAGTGCGCGCCTAGAATAAAGTCAACGTACAGTCTAAAAATGTAATTATAAGTGCGACACTTTGTCACGTTTTTCTATGACGTCAGTTTTCTTTTTTGACGTTTAGTAAAAAGTAACTGATTTGTCTAGTTGGAAACTAACCTATTGGTGAATCTTCCAAATAAACTTGTGCTTGTCATTTACAATATATGACATAAATTACCACACATTAAATACCACCCTTTCCTAATTTCCAGGTCAAATTCCCAGCCGCTTCGGAGCTCCGTTCCGAGGAGGGCCGCAGCAGGAGGAAGAAGCTTGCACCTCTGTTGGCCATACCCCTTCTTATCGGAGGCATGATGGTCCCTCTGGCCTTCGGAGCGCTGGCCCTCCTCGCTGGCAAGGCTCTGATCGTGTCTAAACTGGCGCTGGTGCTGGCTGGCATCATCGGCTTGAAGAAGCTGCTGTCTCCCTCTGGTGGACATCAGGAGCAACATGAAGTTGTTGTCTCGGCTGGACACGGCGGATCTGGATGGAGCAGGTACAGTTTGATAACTTAAATAAAGTCTCATCTATAACCATTGATCCGGAGGCATCGGGTTCGAATCCTGGTCGGGACATATCACTTAAAAAATACTTTATGATCATCAGTTGGTAAATAAGTCGATCCGTGCTTTAGAAGGCACGTTAAGCCGTTGGTTCTGGTTACTGGTTACGGATGTAAGCCTTAAGCGGCTTAATAGCCATCAGGGTTCATGTAGTTGGTACTGCACCTCACTACCAACTACATATCAATAAATTGCAGTCACTCCTGGTTGAAAAAATAAAGATGAACCTCGTGGGATAAAAGGGCTATTATTACCCCTTGTTAGGTAATTAGACGATCATTTTCTTTCTGCATTTCAAGTTCACGATGACACGTTGGTTATGTAAAAAATACCATTCAAAGTGCAACTAGTTACCTACAGAATATAGATATAAATTTTTGAATTTAAATTTTAAAAAAATAGGTTAGTTCACTGAGTTCCAAAACGTATAAACCTGAGTGTAACTATGTTATCTACCACATAAAGATATTTTTAAAGTTGAATTTTAACTCACTAGTACTTAGAACCGTGGTAGCCCAGTTGGTAGAACGATTGACTCTCACTTTGAGGCCGAGGTTCGAATACACCACAGGCCTAAAACAATGATTTTCGAATTTGTTATCGAATTTATGTTTAGATTATAAATTATTATCACGTGCTCAGCGGTGAAGGAAAACATCGTGAGGAAACCCACATTACCGAAAAATGCATTTTCGGAGGTATATGACCTAACCTGTATTGGGCTGGTTTTCTTTGCGGGTTGGAAGGTCAGACAGGCAGCCGTTTCTGTAAAAACCTGTCAACTGTTCAGGTTAGGTAAGCGGACCCTGTGAAAAACGGGATAAAGCTAGGGAGATGATGATGATGAATTTGAATTTTAACTTGTTACGCTTATGATTTGTTGTAATTTCATTTTTTCAATTTTATTTTAGATTCATTATAAAAAGACAGACAAGCAAAACTAGTCTATACAGGGTGTTAGTGACATCGTAACGAAAAAAAAAAATGGAACGCCTATTTTATTGTACTAAAAATGATGGTGGGTGTTTTTCTTGTCGCAAATGTTTAATTAAGATTTTAAATTTTTACTGTGCCGCAATGTAAGTCAAACAACGCGCCACACAGACGCTAAACTTACGCGCGGCTACGTTACGCGTGCGTGATACGATGTTGATATCTAGGTAGGAGTTTTCATTCTCTTGTATTTAGATGCTTAGTGGTTCAACGTTTAAAAATGTTGTTTGTTGAAGTAGAACACCTACTGCCACGATTTTTCACGCACGGTACCTACCTACCAGTTATTAAAACGTTCCTAACTTATTAACAATAAAAACCCTACTCTTGCCTTACCTTAATTGTTATTCCTTCGGATGAAGTACCTAGGTAGGTACCCTAGAACATGTCACGTCACGTAGGTATGCAACATCGCGTTTCCTCCGCGGTAGGTAGGTATCACACGCACTCACAAACACAACACCTTGCTCTTTAATAAACATCAACAATCTTCCATACTTTTGTGCAGTAAATTTTAATGGTCTATGATCTATCATCATAGTCGACACTACTCATTTACAGAATAAAACAAACACAAAACACTCACAAACACGAAAAAAATATCCTCGAAAAACATCACGCGATTCGGGTCAAGCTTAGTATTCGACTGAGCGGAAGCGCGCGGCGGCGTTAGCGCAAAGCATCAAAGGCGCCGACTAAGGGCGCCGACGACGCGCCGGCCGCGGCCGAGTCGAGCCGACGACTAGACAGAGAGAGAGAAGTATGTTTATGGTGCAAGTGACAGAGAAAGAAATAGTATCTGTTCGTATGCCTACTTTATTGGCGAGCGTTGCCCTTGACCCGTGCGCCGGCTATTCACCTGCGCATAGCTGAAGTTGTAGATACGTTATTATTATTATTGATGACATTGATAAAATTTAATAATTAGTAATTTTTATTTGTTTATTTTAAATGTGCGTTCTATGCAGCTTAAAACACAATATGGGACTGAAAAAAATCTAATTTTTTTATGAATTTGGCGACAGGAAACTTCACTTGATACCTATCAACTCAAAGAAATACCTAGTATCTGTTCGTAATGCCTACTTTATTGGCGCGCGTTGCCCTTGATCCGTGAGGCTATTCACGTCCGAGTATCCATCAAGACAGATCAAACAAGCCCTAACTCGGAGGTCTTGCGTCCCAGGATCCTTTAATTATGTCTTAGAACCTTCTTGGCCTATGTGGTCCAGTGGTTGAGCGATGGGATGCGGAGGGTCCGGGTTCGTATTCCGGTGGGGACATATCACAAAAATCTGTTTATAAGGCCTTTGGTTGGGACGTTACAGGCTGATCACCTGATTGTCCGAAAGTAAAATGATCCGTGCTTCGGAAGGTACGTTAAGTCGTTGCTCCCGTCTACTAGGTACTTATGTAAGCACGTAGCCGTTACATGAATATTGTACACAGAACAGGATAGGTTTAATTAGTTCTTTACTGATGATTTAACAATGAGATTTAAAACCACGAATAACTTAGTACTTAGTACCTCGGTACCAACATGTAACAAGAAAAATAAGATCACTCCTCTCGGACAATTTTTTTCTTTGAACATGCCGACATTGCCTACGCGGCGGAGTTGCCGAACTATCGATAGGTAGATTATCAATTGTTGAACTTGAAAATTGTCTTAATTATCGAAAGTAGTGATAGTACATTTAGATCGATACTAGCGATAGTACCGATAGGTCTTGCTTTGTAATAATAATGGGTATTGATCTAAAAGATCTATCGATAGGTACCTACTATTGGTTTTTTTTAACTAGGTATCGATAGAATATCGATAGGCAACACTCTGGCGGAGTGTCCGCCCAATTCTAGACGCGATCTCGCTCGATTTTTGTGTAGCGAGGTTTTGCGTAGGTACTTACATACTAAGTTGGTGGATGGTTGACATAGTAGGTAACTAATTACCTAATCTGTGGTGGTTGTGTTAGTTGGTTGTTAGTTATTCTAATGACAACAAAGAATACAATTATTTACTGTTTCAACTGTTTTAGGTAGATAATGGCCCCGATTCCTATGAGTAAATGAATGAATAACCCGGTCGAATCAAAAAGGTATCTCGCTGGTATGCAAACCGTTTGACGTGTGCTGTCAACTTAATTCTGTCGGTTGTTTTAGATTTCTGCTTAAAATTGACGTGTATTCCATAAATTTTATGCCTGTTGATTATCCGTCCATTTAAGAATAAGAATAAAATAAATTTATAAATTTACGATAGACAGAGAAAGAAATAGGATCGGTTCGTAGTGCCTACTTTGTAGGCCGCGCCGCCGCCGCGCCGCCGCCGGCGTGCGGCGCGGGGCGCGCGGAGCGGGGCGCGCGGCTCGGTGCGTGTGGCCGTTGACCCGTTCGAGCAGCTGTTGTCTCCATTACATCGAAAATTTTCGATAATTTGTCATTATTGTTTTTTTTATTGAAATTTGGGTTCTATGCAGCTAAAAACACAATATGGAATTGAAAATAATTAAAAACAAAACTCAAAATTTCATGAATTTTGCGACGGAAAATTCCACTAGATATTAACTCAGAATCATGGTCTGAATCATCCCTCTCAGTATTCGTTACGATGTCACTAACACCCGGTATATGGGGGTGGGTGGTAGGGTCACAATTCATCATCAAGCGAAGTCAGAAAACACCATGAAATGGGCTTTGTATTTTTTGTCCTTCCTGATAATTAATGATATTTTTAGATTTTTTTTAAATTAATTTTACTTATTTTATTTTATTTCAGGTCAATGGAAAAAGCTCAAGACTTAGCATACAACGCGTACACCCAATAGCCAATCCCACACATAATTTATTATGCAAATGATAAGGAACAATCATAGCGTCTTACCTACTGTGTATCAACTAGATTAAACTATATAAATATGTATAGTATACATAACATAGAGTGCATGCCTCGATAATTTTCGGCTGTTGAAAAAAAATCTAAATTTCAAACAAAGAACTGATGAAAAGAAAATGGAAGTGTAAACTTGAGTGCAACAAAAGTGGTCAGTATTTAAATCAGAAAGGAAAATAAAATCTCCGTGGATTATAAATGACCGTTGAGATTTTGAATATAGAACGGCTTGAATGGACAACAGATAAGACTGAAACACCATAGAACGAGTGATTCCTCCAAATATATCAAACAGTACCCCAATACTCTGAATTTCCTAAAATAATATTATAGTAAGACCCAACGATAATTTATAAGTGTATGTATGTATGTGTTATGCGTGTATTTATTACGTGAGTCTTTAGATTTTGCTTTAATTTATTTATTTATTTAATTGTCAGCGAGTGCCGATGTGACATAATTTTGGTTCCATATCTTATGTATTTGTGTATTTATGAAAGTAACAATTATCATTTTGAATATTTAGTTGACAGGTTATGAAAATATTTATATGTATTTACATATTTTATGAGAAATATTTATTTTAGAAATATTTATATAATTAAAATATATTGAAAAAGCAGCATAAAACAAAATAAAAAAATTAAATATAATATTACATGTATGTAAAAGAATGTATAGAATTTTAAATATAATATTATAAATATGTTATAAAATATCTACGTGTACATATGTAAATACGTAAAATATGCATTTATTTAGTATTTTTATCATATATGTATAAATATCAGAAGTATTAAATAAACCAAATATAATTAAATATATTTCATAATATGTCTAGGTTATTGATCTCGTATGTATATTTATGTTTATTTCTTAATAATGGTGCTCTTTTAAATACAATGTAAATATTGAATAGAAAACATAATTGTATTGTTATATTTCTTTTTGTTATTTAAAGTTGCGTTCCAGTCAGTTCATTAATTTATTTAACTTATTCATTATCAATAAACTGTTGGTTACTTGGAGGCTTTTATTTTATTTTTAATAATCTTTTTACAGGATGACAAAAACGAAACAAACAAAAAATTGACAGCTGAAGGGAAATATTTTTTTCGTTAAATTTAATCGATAATTTACCTATTCATTTTCTTTATTTTTTTTATTGCTTTTGCTTTTGACAGCATTCTGTCTCTTAAATATGTTATTAAAGTATCTACCGACGGTGTTACGTGCTTACCCAGTAGGTACCTACGCTTTTAAATCATGTAACGTGGTGAATTAGTGTAACAATCACATACATATACATACATAAACTTATACCTATTTTCCACCAGGGTAAGCAGAGACTATAGAATTCCATTTGTTTCGATCTTGATATACTTATCAAACTTCTTCTATTCTTCTTAAAAATTAGTGTAATTATTATTAGACGTAATATATTTGGTACCAGTAATAAATGTGTTATTATATCTGGCTTAGCAACAAAAATGACGTAAGCATCTAGACGCTCCAATAAAATAATACTTTCGCCGATACCATTCACAGATGTCACATACATAAAGTTACTCAATTCTTGTTCCGGCACAGATACGGTAGACAATGAACGGTAACACTCATGCATAATGCAGGAAAATATATTTGCACTGGTGCCAAAAATGATGTAAAATATTCAAACAAAAGTGTGCCGTCGAAATTGTTCTTTTGACCTAAAAAAAGTATGAACCCTTTTTATTGCACTGGTGTGTATTTTAAAGGGAATAATTTTGCTACTGTTAATAAGATTGCATTTATAGATGGATTAATACTTATATCGGACCATACATTGACCCAAACAGGCCTTAAGGTCCATCAAGTTACCCTGCGAAGTATCTGAAATTAAATAAATAAAAATAAATAAAGCTAAATTTATTTTCTCACGAAACATAATTAAAATATAGATAAATAAAGTTCCTAAGACTAAACAAATAAATAATAAAAAATATATCTTAAAAATGAAATAATATAATATATTTATTTGTGAATATATATATATAGGTTCAGAGGATCCAACCTGCGCTGTTGCCTGTCCGGCGATCTCTCAGGTGGATACGGGTATGCGCTCCCGGACCCTCGAGCTACTATTAGTACATCCCATGCTCCTTCCGTATTAATAGTATCCTAGAAATCCCTAATTTCCTTCCCTTACTCCCAAACTTTCCCGTCACACCCTATTTTTCCTAATTTCCTTCTTCCGCTAAGCCAAGGTATGCCGCGCCGAGGGCTGCATGGCTAGGAGCGAGCCTAGTCTCTAGCGTGCCGCGCCGGCCTGGAACTGGGCGACTCCAGGATGTAAATAATGCCTTACTCCAGCACGCGGGGCTCTGCTGGAGTGGACAAGATATTTCCCTAGCTGCTCGTGGGAACAAAATGGGACCTAAAATTGACGTACCCGGTGGCGGCGACACAGTTCGCAACTTGTCACGCCTATTCCCCAGCAGACGCGAACAGCGGGCTGTGGAGAGCCGTTTTGCGACGCTGAATGTTTGTGGAGGTATGTCAGATAAAATGGAAGAAATATGTGATATGATGGATAGAAGAAAGTTGGACTTATTGTGTGTGAGTGAGACTAAAAGAAGAGACACCGGCATGACTAGCCATGGCGACAAGACGGCTTTATGGTCAGGAGTGCCGACTGGTGGTGTTGAGCGGGCCAGTCAAGGAATAGGCATTATTATGTCAGCTCAGATAAGCCGCTGTATGAAAGGATATGAATGTGTGAGTCCCAGACTTCTTTGGGTGCGACTGAAAGTGGGGCTATTACGATTATTTGTTTTGTGTGTTTATGCCCCGGATACTTCAAGACCCCAAAGTGAAAAAGAGAATTTCTGGCAGAGTGTGAAAGATACATTGGGTGATTGTGAGATGAATGAAAAGCTAATTCTACTAGGAGATTTTAATGGTTGGGTAGGTGTGAGTCGTGATGGATTTGAGAAAGTTTTGGGACAGTATGGTGATGTCAGAGTGAATGAAAATGGATTATGTTTGTTAGATGTATGTTTAGAGAGAAATCTTCTTGTGACTAACACTATGTTCAGACACAAGAAGATTCACTTGTATACAAGACAGAGGAATGAACAGAAAAGTATAATAGATTTTGTGATAGTAGACGAAAGATTGCGTAGTAAGGTTGTGGACACGAGAGCATACCGTGGATCTGGTGTGAGCACAGATCACTACTTAGTGGTAACCCGGTTTAGGGGTCTGTTCCAGCGTTGGCGACATCGCCCGCGAGTGTCCAGAACTGAACTTGAACGTATAAAAGTTGAGAATTTGCAAGATGATTATGTAATAAGTAATTATAATGAAAGGCTGGATAATAAATGGGCTAAAGCGATAGATGATGATGCGAAAGATATGACTTTAGAAGATCTGTGGAGAATGTTTAAGGAAGATATGAATGAGGTGGCTGTGGAAGTATGTGGAACTAGTAAAAGAAAGAAGGGTGGAAGGCCGGATAATTGGTGGGACGATGAGGTGAAAGCGCTAGTGGATAAGAAAAGGAAAGTGTGGTTGGATTGCATAGCCCTCAAATCAAGGCAAAACCTAAGTAGGGCGAGTATGAAAAACGAGAGAGAGCGTATGAAAAAGGAGTATGACAGTGCTAAACGAAAAGTAAAGGAATGTGTAGAACGGAAGAAGAAGGAAATGAAAGAGAAGTACAACAGGAGTTTCACGAGGAACTTTCACAATAATGTGAAGTTGTTCTGGAAACAAGTAAGAAAGGCCCGTGGGGCGTCGGATAGTATGAAATTTGAGACGATTAGGGATGAAAGTGGAAGTTTGTTACAGGACGAAAATCAGGTATTGGAATGTTGGAAGCGTTACTTTCAGAGTTTACTCGAAGGTGAGATGAGCAATAGAGGAGAGAACGATAGGGTACCGACGTGTGTAAATGGCAGAAATGCGAATGAAAGTGTCATTAGTGTGGAAGAAATCATGAAAGGTTTAAAAAGTATGAAGGTTGGAAAGGCTGCAGGATATGATAGGATTTCACCGGAGATGCTGAAATACGGCGGGGGCACGGTGGTGAGCATGCTGTACTTGCTCTTCAATAAATGCTGGGCGTCCGGTCTTGTGCCAAGTGATTGGTGTAGGGCGGTTATTGTGCCGTTGTTTAAGGGCAAGGGTTCACAGCAAGAGTGCAAGAACTACCGTGGCATAAGCCTTCTCAGTGTCGTTGGTAAACTGTATGCGAAAGTACTGATTGAACGTGTGATGAAAGAAACAGAGGAGAAAATTTGGAACGTACAAGCGGGATTTAGAAGAGGTATGGGATGCATGGATCAGGTCTTCTCTCTTCGATGCATCGCCGAAAAACAACTGGCAGTTCATCAGAAGGTATTCTGTGCCTTTATAGATTTAGAGAAGGCCTATGATAGAGTGATGAGAGATGAACTGTGGTGTGTACTATCCGAGTATGGGTTGGACGGCAACCTGATACGCGCACTGAAGTCTTTGTATAAGGGTTCTAGTGCGTGTGTCAGAGTTAATGGCGCTCTGTCTTCCTGGTTCGACATCTCTGTTGGTGTCAGGCAGGGATGCGTGGCGTCACCATGGCTGTTTAATTTATTCATGGATAGTTGTCTGAATGAATTGAAAGAATCTGTGAGTGGGGTAAGAATGGGGGAGTTGCTTCTGAAGTGCCTCCTGTATGCTGATGATCAAGTTCTTGTAGCATCATCGGCGGAGGATCTTCAGTACATGGTATCTCTAATGGTAGATGAATTACAAAAGAAGGGTATGAGAGTGAATGTTAATAAGACGAAAGTTTTGGTGATGGAAAGAGAAGAAAATGTGTCTGAGTGTAGAATTATGATTGGGAATGAAATGGTAGAACAAGTGAATGAATTTGTGTATTTGGGTACTATGTTTACAAGGGATGGTAAATGTGATGAAGATATAGAAAGGAGAGTGAGATTGGGTAATTCAGTGAATGGGGCAATGCACGCAGTTGTTAGTAGCCAATGTATCTCGCAAGATGCGAGGATGGCTGTTCACAATGCAGTGCTTGTCCCTACGCTGAAGTACGGTAGTGAATGTTGGGTATGGCAGAAGAAGCATGAAAGTAGGATCAATGCCGTAGAAATGAGGTCTTTGCGTAGCATCTGCGGTGTGAAGTTGAGTGATAGAGTGAGAAACAGTGTGATAAGACAGAGATGTGGTGTAAAAGACGATATAGTGACTAGGATTGAGAAGGGAATGTTAGGTTGGTTTGGACACGTAGAGCGGATGAAGGATAATAGGATTGCAAAAGCGGTATATAAAGCGAAAGTTGATGGTAGGGCTGGCAGAGGAAGACCGAGAAGGACTTATGATGACCAAATTGGAGATGTCCTTAGAAAAGGTTCAATACGATCTACTCTGAACCGGCGTGCGTGTATGAAGCGATTGATGAATGTGGAGGAAGCAAGAGAAGTGTGTCAGGATCGAAGCAAATGGAATTCTATAGTCTCTGCTTACCCCGGTGGGAAATAGGCGTGAGTTTATGTATGTATGTATGTATTTATTTGTGAATATGGGTCATGCATTGTGTTAAGGTGTAATTTGGATAATTAATAACACTATATTCCGTCCATAGACATTCCTACAAAAATAAAGCACACACACAGACACTTTATAGTTTTTTTTTTATGAGAAGTGTACTTTTAGTGTAAGTAACTCAGTTTTCGCTTACATTCCTTCAACACTATTTCAATGCCAACTGCGTATTTCGCGCATAACAACCATGATTCAACGTTAGAAATTGAGCTCAAATTCCTCTTTCGATGGCCGTAGATAGCCGAGCTGGATGCGCAGGAATTCACTAAGAAACTGGACACGCCACTTTCTATTTACCGGTCAAGGACTTCTCTTTCAAGATTTTATTGCTTATCACAACAATGGGCATGGGAGAAACTAAATGTTGTCGAAATGCTAGTGTGGTATAAGTGTGACGTATAAACAAAAAAATGATAATTTGACCAAAAATTAGAAGTTACAGAATTTCTTACATACTAGACATTTTGACATTACAAAAGATACACTCTGCCTCCTAAACTAGGTTTATCCAACTATTCTCAGTAGTTCCTTTAGCAGTTCCTCTGAAGGAACTACTGAGCATTTTTTGTCCTTGTAGTTCCTTCAAAGGAGCTAAAGGAACTACTGAGACTACCAAACCATAAAGTAGGTAACGTTTTTTTTTAACCGACGAAAAAAAGGAAAAGGAACTACTGAGCATTTTTTGTCCTTGTAGTTCCTTGTTCTCAAGTCGACTATCTGCTCTTAGTAGTAAGTCGACCCGTATTGCCTCTGTTTTTCAGTAGTCAGTTTAGCAGTTCCTGCCAACTGCAACTGCATATTATACTGAATAAAATCATCTTTATGTTAAAACATACACCTTTAATTGTCAAAATTAAAAAGAAAGTTATCAGATTACCACTATTAAATTATCAGATACACCACAATAATTTGTATCTTAGGAAGCAGTAATCGGCCATGGTACTCATGTTGTAGGTAAGGTGCAAAATGTAACCAGAAATACCAGGGTGTGCGTGCGTGCGTGCGTGCGTACGTGCGTGCGTGCGTGTGTGTGTGTGTGCGTGCGAGTGTGTGTGTGTGTGTGTGTGTGAATGTGTGAGCAAGCGATCATGCGTGCGTTTGGATTTGTGTCTGGTCAACGAGGATAAAAAGTTGGAGCAGATGCGAGGTGGGTATAGAGTAAACGTGGTCAGGCAGGCATAATAACAGCGTGATTAACCAAGAAATTCATCATATCTTCAGTTCTATCGTAATATAGGGATGTATGTATGTATATTTATTATTTGCCTTCATGATAATTAGAGCGCTGAGTGCTCTCACCGGTATAAAATTTAAGACAACAGGCCTGAGGGTGCCCAGTTGGTTGCGTAGCTGAAGGTGGCGCTGTCGAAGAGGATATTGAAAAATTTAAGCGACCCTAGGCGGCTGATAGCGATAAGCGCTGGAAGAGGGAAATCGGTGACCACGCCAACGGCGTCGGTATCGAGGTCCTGAAGTGTTTGTTGTCGCGAGCTGATTGGCCGTCTCTAAAGTTAAAGTTATCGGGTCGTCAGGATCGAACCAGTGACAGTGGTAAAAATAAAACAGGTATATTTTTATCACTCACGATCCGGAGGTCCCGGGTTCAACTCCCAGTGGGAACATATCACATATCAATTTAAGAGCCACGCTCTTGGTCTCACTCTCAATTCTTTCACTTCCCTATAAGACACAATGTTCGTCTTCTTTGTAATCTGCTCCATGTAAACTCTTCTTGTTCTTCGCCTTCCTCTCTTTCCTTGTAGCTTCCGTTCTATGATGTTTTTAATAAATTCGTCGAAGTGTTCATCCATCTTGCCTCTGCTGTCCTCAGTAACTCTCAATATTTGCTTCTTTTCTCTTAGTCTTTCTAGCACTTCCTCATTAGTAACACTTTTTGTCCAACTTATTCTTTCCATGCTCCTCCAACACCACATTTCAAATGCCTCGAGTCTCTCTCTGTTTTTTCTTAAGACCTTTTTTAATCTTACTTTTTATAGATTTGCCTCAAATCACATTCTCTACGTGGCCGGTTTTTTTTTATACCCACTTGAAATACTGTGGCATTAACTGTGTGTTAGTCTTGTAGAATATCGTAAAATCTACCTCAAGGTACTATTTACTATCAAATATAAATCATTGATACAACCAGGAACCGAACCGGGAACTTTCACTTAGGGTCATTGAGCTTTAATAGGAAAAGCTCAGTAGGGACAATGCCCGACCTGGCGGAGGTACTGACATCGAATCTAGGTTTGTACAAATTAATAATTCTCTTATAATGTATTGTATTGTTGTGTATCTAACCAATGTGGTCGAAAATAAATATCGATCTTCTTTGTTCATTGATAGTGCTTATAATTGTGACAGCATATACGATGCGAAATAATTCTGACGAATGTGTTTTATGTATTATTTAGGTAACAATATAATATGGTGTAAAATCTGAAATAGATATTATAAATAAAAATAACTAACTAAAATTGAGAAGGTAATGTTCAGTTGTATAAAGCGAAAGTTGATGGTAGGACTGGCAGAGGAAGACCGAGAAGGACTTACGATGACCAAATTAGAGATGTCCTTAGAAAAGGTTTAATACGATCTATTCTGAACCGGCGTGCGTGTATGAAGCGATTGATGAATGTGGAGGAAGCAAGAGAAGTGTGCCAGGATCAAAGCAAATGGAATTCTATAGTCTCTGCTTACCCCGATGGGAAATAGGCGTGAGTTTATGTATGTGTATGTATACTTAGTATGATGAGTTGAACATTCGATGTTTTCCTTTTCCTTCAGACTGAGTATAAAGATAATTGTTGAGCGCTTTACTATTGTTTAAAAGTTAAGTGCCTATTGGAAGTAGAAACTATACGATTTAGTAGAGTTGCCAATAGTATCGACAGTTTGACTTTAATAGTTACATACATACATACACTCACGCCTAATTCCCACCAGGGTAAGCAGAGACTATGTAATTCCATTTGCTTCTCTTGCTTCCTCCACATTCTTCAATCGTCACATACAGTCATGAGCAATATAATGTACCCACTTTAGGACTTTGTCGCACTAACATATTTGACATTTAGTGAGACTTAAAGTTCAATTTGTCAAAAAAGTTAATGGGACATGGTACCAAAGAGTATAAGTACATATTAATGCTCGTGACCGTTCATGTCACTTGATTGCAGTCTCAAAGCTGAGATTAGTTTATTAACATCACCGTTAATGAAGACACATCTAAAGGTGACAAAAGACTTTTTTTTTTCCTATGTAACTTGTTTTTGAATTTTAATAAAGAAAAATGTAATAATGATTGTGATATTTCTATTATATATTAATAATGATTGTGATTTTTCTATTATTATTTTTTTTTATTTGTGTTGTCTCGGTGTGCTTTTTCATACAAATTCCATAGTAATTTCATGCCTTGACGTTTAGTATAAAATTAAACGATTTGACTAAGTAGTTAAAACTTCCCTACGGTCGATACGATACTATTGGTTTTTATAAACTATTATTATCAGTAACTTTCACTTGATACCGACTCAGAATCATGGTCTGAAAAATATCCCTCAAGGGTTTCGTAACATAACATAACAAATATATTATTGCACAAATAGGAAAAAACAAAAGAGAAATAGAATGAGTACAATAGGCGGCCTTATTGCTAAGTAGCAATCTCTTCCTTCTTCGGTTTTCGTTATGGTTCCTATCACTAACACCCTGATATTATATTTTAATCTTGGATTTTATAGTCTATCGACAGACTATCGATAGGCAACTCTACCTCAGTAATACATGTAATCTTTGTAAATGATGACTTGCTATAGTTATGAGAGTATTGAAAGTACATTGTTGAAAGTGAAAATGGAACGAATTATGTTTTATGATTTTATTACTATACTTTTATTCTACTAAGAAGAACTAATTTATGCCTAAGGGCCCTATCCCACTAAGACACCAAAGTGATGCAACATCAGAGTCAGAATTGCCGGTCACTACTCCGGCAATCGTGACCGGCCATCTTGACCTCAGGACGGTCACGATTTGAATGTTATTTAATTCCTAAAATACATTGGAAGCTAATGTTTAGTGATGGGCACTACACGACACTAATAGGGAAGCAATGTTTAAGGACCATTTGAACTTTAAATATGCGGAGTGACCGGCCATTTTGACTTACTCAATTGTAAATAGTTTATTATATTCTATGTACTCTAAAGGGTGTCATACAGGCATAACAACTAAAAATAATGTTAGAAAGATCCCATTGTTTTAACTCTTACCTTTTCAGCATTTAAAACTTGTCCAGGATGAAATCATCCAATCACCTAGCTCAAATACAGGGACCTAAATAAAGAACCAAACGGAACAAAATTTTGCATGATATAAGTATGACTCATTCATAAAATTGCTACTATCAATCCACTAACCTACAAACCTTACGCAATAGCAAAATAGATATAAAAGAAATAAAAATCTACACTGGCACAACAACCGCTGTATAAAAGAAAGAAATAAAGAAAACGATCTATTTAAATGACGTAACAAATGCGGTCAGATTTTTTTTCTTAGAAAAAGAAAGCGAGCTCAGTAACAAGATTTAAATTGTTCAACATGACGTGGCAAATATTTGATGTCACTTGTTTTTAGGGTTCCGAACCTTAATAGGAGAAATGGGACCCTTGTAGGATCACTTTGTTGTTCGTCCGTCTGTCTGTCTGTCAATACTCTTTTTCTCGGTAACGCGCAGAGTTATGAAGTTAAAATTATCATCTAATATGTATTTCTGCGGTAGCTTGAAACTATAAATAACTCAATCTTCTACATCACTTAAATGCAAAGATATTTGTTAAGTATTTGTTATCTATACTTATAATAAATCTGTAGAGATGTCAATTCTGTACATTAAATATTTTTTCAAAATAACTATCAGGGGGTGATAAGTGATCGATACTGATGCCAAAAATGCAATCAGTAAAATTTTTGTCTGTCTGTCTGTCTGTCTGTCTGTATGTTCCTTATAGAAACAAAAACTACTGGACGGATTTTAATGAAACTTGGTACAATTATTCTTCACACTCCTGGGCAGGTAATAGTATACTTTTCATCACGCTACAATCAATAGGAGCAGAGTAGTGAAGGGAAATCCTTTTGTATGAAAAATCTAAACCACTCAAGTTAGACGTTTGAAATTTGGCATGCAGGTACCTTAGATACCGTAGAGGTGCACTAAGAAAGGAATTCCCGAAATTCCTACGGGAACGGGAATTAGCGAGAAAATCCTTTTGTATGAAAAATCTAAACCACTCAAGTTAGACGTTTGAAATTTGGCATTCAGGTACCTTAGATAACGTAGAGGTGCACTAAGAAAGGAATTCCCGAAATTCCCACGGAAACGGGAATTAGCGGAAAAATCCTTTTGTATGAAAAATCTAAACCATTCAAGTTAGATGTTTGAAATTTGTCATGCAGGTACCTTAGATACCATAGAGGTGTACTAAGAAAGGAATTCCCGAAATTCCCACGGGAACGGGAATTAGCGGGAAAATCCTTTTGTATGAAAAATCTAAACCACTCAAGTTAGACGTTTGAAATTTAGCATGCAGATACCTTAGGTACCGTGGAGGTGCACTAAGAAAGGAATTTCCGAAATTCTCACGAGAACGGGAATTAACGGGAAAATCCTTTTGTATGAAAAATCTAAACCACTCAAGTTAGATGTTTGAAATTTGGCATGCAGGTACCATAGGTACCGTAGAGGTGCACTAAGAAAGGAATTCCCGAAATTCCCACGAGAACGGGAATTAGCGGGAAAATCCTTTTGTATGAAAAATCTAAACCATTCAAGTTAGATGTTTAAAATTTGGCACGCAGGTACCTTAGACACCGTAGAGGTGTACTAAGAAAGGAATTTCCGAAATTCCCACGGGAACGGGAATTAGCGGGAAAATCCTTTTGTATGAAAAATCTAAACCACTCAAGTTAGACGTTTGAAATTTGGCATGCAGGTACTTTAGTAAACTTAAAGCTTAGTTGCAACAGGATATTACAAAATTCCCACGGGAACGGTAGTTAGCGGGAAAAAACATTTGTATGAAAAAATCAAATCTAAATAAAAGGAGAAACTGACTGACTCAGTGACTGACATATCAACGCATAGCCTGAACGGCTAAATGTAGGCATTTGAAATTTGGAAGGGACATAGCTTAGGTACCGTAGAGGTGCACTAAGAAAGGAATTCCCGGAATTCCCACGGGAACGGAAATTAGCGGGAAAATCCTTTTGTATGAAAAATCTAAACCGCTTAAGTTAGACGCTTGAAATTTGGCATGCAGGTACCTTAGTTAACTTAAACCTTAGTTGCAACAGGATATTGCAAAATTCCCACGGAAACGGGAGTTAGCGGGAAAAAAACATTTGTATGAAAAAATCGAAACCGCGTAAGATAGATGTTTTCAATTCAATTCAATTAAATTATTTATTGCATTCCATGTAGTACAATGGGGTGTTACATAGGCATAGGAACTAAAACATGGACCCTGTAGGGCACAGCAACGTTGAAGGGAAGAGAGGAAGTGTGAATTAAAATTAAAACTCAATGAACAATCAATTTAAAAAAATCAATTCAATCAATTGATTCAATCTAGCATGCATGCATACCTTAGTAAATATAAAGTTTATTTTTGGCTGTATTTTGAAAAATGGGAGTTATTGGGAAAAAAATTGTATGAAAAAATCTAAACTGCATAAGTTAGATGCTTGAAATTTGATATGCACTCCCACACACACACAAAGATCTCTCTCTTATATAACACGCCACGCGGACGAAGTCGCGGGCAAAAGCTAGTTATTCATATAGTAACACAGTCCACATCATATTCATCAGCTACCATCATAGCTCACAATGTCTTTCATGGCTAACCAATCATTGATAGTAGTTTTCTAGTATTTTGAGACTTATTTTCAGGTTAAATGATTTAACAGGTATTTCCCATAGACCTAGAATCATAAAAAACAAGAAGGTCTCAAGCATAAATATCGAAAAAAATCATTAATTTGTTGTTCAAACTTATTTGCAGTTGGTAAACTAATTGCGACCTATTTTGATGTATGAAGCCAATAGCTATAGCAATAGGTACGTGAATAATAAACACGCCGCACGTTTGATAACGCTCCGTTAATTTTATTTCGTTTCTTAGTAAAATCGTTTCGTTTCTATTATTATTTTACATACTTTTATTCCTGGTGAAAAGTGCTTTGTAGTGGTGAAAACAGAATTTCAATATTCAAAAAGAAGACAGAGTTATAAGTGAAACTATTTATTTAATAAGTGTTCAACTCACATCAGCGCGAGCGCGCACCATTCAGCGCTACATCGCTGCGGACTGGCACACGTCTAGCGTTAACTGCCTACGCTGCAGCGCGTTCTTCGCGTGCATGACCAATCGCACCATCGCCGCGCAAAGGGTATAGCGAGGTAAGGAAGACGAAATGGCCCCCATGGCCCATGACGGAATTATCATTTGTACTGGTATTGGCACTCTAAAAGAATACGAAATGTAAGGTCGTCGACCCCTGACCTTGACCTGTCTTTGAGATATTCGAGAAAGTTCGTACGCGCGCCGAGTTTTTTCAAATTTTTTTTTCCGAAAAACTATAAAAGCTAGAAGGATGGGACCAATTGCGTATAATTAGGGATACTTTGAAAAATATTCTGTATTTTTTTCAGAGTTCTGGTGAAATGACAACTGTGCAAAATAATTAAACAAAATATAAATATATTCTTTTAGTACTGTTCTATTATGTTTACCGCGCCAAAAAATATATATAATACTCTTTGATTTATATACTTACACCACACAAAAACTGATCAAAATCAAAGAGGCGCTTCTTGAGTAATTATGAATTTACTTAGTGTGCGTACGGCTGGTAGGAACTAATTAAAGAGGTCGTTTTTAGATTAATTATTATAATTACATGTTAAACATAATTTTAATCATCATCATTACTATTTTCATTTATTACAACATTGATTGCATCATTTGAAAATATTTTCGACAGAATTTCAGAAGGACGTAAAATGCGAGATAGATATCTCGCATGAGCTAAGTAATATAATTATTACACTTGCGACATATGAAAATCGACTTGCGAAAATCGTATTCTGGGCAAAAGAAAACCCATTTATGCAAACCTTTTACAATCTGTACTACGAACGGGTTTATAGTTGATTTTGCTGGGCCACGATTTCGACGTAATAGAGTTTTAAGTTTAACATCCTGTAACACTTTCTTCATAATAGTGGCATCATTTTCCGTACCATAAATTGGCCCAGCAAAATCAACTATAAACCCGTTCGTAGTACAGATTGTAAACGGTTTGCATAAATGGGTTTTCTTTTGCCCAGAATACGATTTTCGCTAGTCGATTTTCATATGTCGCAAGTGTAATAATTATATTACTTAGCTCATGCGAGATATCTATCTCGCATTTTACGCCCTTCTGAAATTCTGTCGAAAATATTTTCAAATGATGCAGTCAATGTTGTAATAAATGAAAATAGTAATGATGATGATTAAAATTATGTTTAACATGTAATTATAATAATTAATCTAAAAACGACCTCTTTAATTAGTTCCTACCAGCCGTACGCACACTAAGTAAATTCATAATTACTCAAGAAGCGCCTCTTTGATTTTGATCAGTTTTTGTGTGGTGTAAGTATATAAATCAAAGAGTATTATATATATTTTTTGGCGCGGTAAACATAATAGAACAGTACTAAAAAAATATATTTATATTTTGTTTAATTATTTTGCACAGTTGTCATTTCACCAGAACTCTGAAAAAAATACAAAATATTTTTCAAAGTATCCCTAATTATACGCAATTGGTCCCATCCTTCTAGCTTTTATAGTTTTTCGGAAAAAAAAAATTTGAAAAAACTCGGCGCGCGTACGAACTTTCTCGAATATCTCAAAGACAGGTCAAGGTCAGGGGTCAACGACCTTACATTTCGTATTCTTTTAGAGTGCCAATACCAGTACAAATGATAATTCCGTCATGGGCCATGGGGGCCATTTCGTCTTCCTTACCTCGCTATACCCTTTCAGCGCTTTACCGCTGCGCAGCGACACACATTATTACCACGTCTAACGTTGAATGCCCATTACAGCGCTATTTGCTTTATTGTGTTACCACGCAGAGGAGTATAATTTAACCTTTTTTACTGGAATGCTTGTTTGTGTTTTATGCTTGGATTAAAGATTGGGAACTAACAACGTAATAATAATATTATATAATTATTATTATAAACATCGAATAATGGCTACTACTAACATTGAGTGTTCGAGATGCCTTAAAACAATTTTTACCCGACAATATCTAACCTGCACTGACTGTAAAAAATACTTTGACATTAATTGCGCTAACGTATCTGAAAAGCTTTTTAATTTGATGGAAAGAAAAGACAAATGGAAGTGTCAAGGATGTGTTACCAAGAAAAAACCTAATACGAGAAATTCCAAAGCAGTTTCTACAACTAATGTTATTCCCCCATCGAATCCAATCGATGGATCCACTCAAAATAAGAAAGATCAAAACGTATCACCGCACAGAAACAACCCGACTGGTGAAATACAATTGACATGCGACACTGAATCCTTGAATTCTTCATTGAGCCCATCTTTAATATCCATGATTAAGAACGAAATACACTTAGCCGTGTCCGATGCTGTACAAAAGACGGTGGATTCCTATTTCTCAAAAGAATTTGAAAACATCAGAAAAGAACTTGGTACACTGAATGATCTCAAGGCTTCTGTCGAATTTTTAGGTGCAGAATATGACCGAGTGAAGACGGATATAAAATCTTACGAGGATAAGGTTACATCCTTAACTAAAGACAACATCAGACTTAATGATACAATAAAAGAACTTTCGTCGAGAGTGTCACTTTTGGAACAACATGCGCGTGATAATAATTTAGAGATTAATGGTATACCTGAAAGTAAAACCGAGAACTTGGTCACAGTGGTGAAGCAGTTAGGCACAACCTTATCTGTCCCGTTGAATGATAATGACATTATTACTTGCGTAAGGGTGAGAAAAATGGACGATGCTAGTCAGCGACCCCGTCCTCTTATAGTGAAACTCCCATGCACCAGAAAACGAGACGAGATAATTGCAGCTGTATCTAAATTTAATAAAGCTAACCGCACCGAAAAATTGCACACTGGCCATCTAGGATATGGCGGAAAAAAATCTCCAGTGTACGTGTCAGAACATCTATCTCCTTATTTCAAACACCTTCATGCTCAGACCAGACAATTTGCCCGCGACAAGGATTACAAATATGTTTGGATTCGTAACGGACGCATATTTCTTCGCAAGGACGACACCTCTCCTGCAAAGCAGATAAGAAATGAAGATTCATTTCAGAAAATTTAGTTTCATCAACATTAGTCCATCATAAATAGTCCCCATATTTTTATTTTTAACATTCACTATTTACTATCAGAATTTTCGAGGAATGAAGACAAAAATAAATGATATTAGACTTGCTTCTTTAAGAATTCACTATGACATTATAGTAGCTACTGAAACCTGGCTTGATAGTAACAATTATGATAACGAATTATTCAACAGCAACTATACGATCTATAGAAGAGATCGATGTACAACCTCCTCGGAAAAATCTGGCGGTGGTGGAGCTCTAATAGCGGTATCAAATAATATACAATCAAAACGGATTACACATTTCGAAAGTGTTTTGGAAGATCTCTGGGTGTCAGTGAAAATTAGGGAAAATGGTATGATGAAAGACTTGTTAATCTGTGCAGTGTACTTACCCCCTCCAATTTTGCCTTCAACCTTAGAACTCTTTCTAAACAACACTAGTACTGTAATGGAATCTAATCCGATAGACACTATTATTATAGGAGACTTTAACTTAAGATTCATAGAATGGATTGTTCAGCCAAATAGCAAACGTCTTATACCTCGTAATTGTTCCAACACATTGGGTCATCTTCTGTTAGACTTCATGTCATCAAATAATCTATCTCAGTTCAATCACTTTAAAAACAGCCAAGATAGAGTTCTTGACTTAGTCCTTAGCAATTCAAATAATATCAATGTGTCACCTAGTTCTGATATCTTAAGCAAACTTGATACTTTACACCCAGTGTTAGAGATTGAGATAAGTCTCGAGACTATCCCTGTTTTAAAATGTAGGGCATTTTCTACACACAATTTTAAAAAAGCTGATTATGATGCTGTTAACGCCAGGCTGAGTCGTGTGGACTGGGCAACAGAATTAAGTCTGGGTGAGGAAGATGTCAACGTTATGCTATCCAAATTCTATGAAATTATAAATTCTGTTATTACATCATATATACCAAAAACCCGATCCAAAAATAGCAAATATCCTACGTGGTTTTCTCGAGCTTTAATAAAGATTATTACGGAAAAAGAAAGAATTAGGAAAAGATTTAATAAATACGGAAATCCCAGAGATTCTATTGAATTAAAAATACTAAATGATAGAGCTGATAGAGTCATGAAATCATGCTATGCCGATTATATGACGGGGATAGAAGATGAAGTTCAAACGAATCCAAAAAAATTTTGGTCGTTTGTGAAGAGTACTCGAGGTTCATCAACAACGATTCCTAGTGA
Organism: Pectinophora gossypiella; assembly: GCF_024362695.1. Taxonomy (NCBI): domain Eukaryota; kingdom Metazoa; phylum Arthropoda; class Insecta; order Lepidoptera; family Gelechiidae; genus Pectinophora; species Pectinophora gossypiella. Next base: position 2,639,614 of record NC_065425.1, on the reverse strand, counting down.
AATGTCAGATGATGCCGGTAATGTTGCTAGCAATGGTGATGAAATATGTAACCTTTTTGCAAACAAATTCGCATCCGTTTATATTACAGGAAACCATTCTAATTTTTTGCCTGACATAGTTGATTTATTTCCACAACATTCACTGGGCGTCATTAACGTGACTGAACGTGCTATATGTAAAATTATTAAGAAAATAGATGCAACTAAGGGAGCTGGACCTGATGGTATACCGGCATTTTTTATTAAAAAAACCTACAAGTTTCTTACTTTGCCCTTGAAAATTATATTTGAAAAATCATTATTAACAGCAACATTTCCGTCACTCTGGAAGGAAGCAAACGTAATTCCAATCCACAAAAAAGGAGCTAAAAATATAGTTGATAACTACAGACCAGTTTCAATCCTAAGTCACTTTTCTAAGATCTTTGAATGCATCATATGCAATGAGTTAACAAATTACTGCCAAAATATTATAACAGATAAACAACATGGTTTTTGCAAGAATAAGTCTACAGTTACCAACTTAGTTGACTATACAACTGATCTTTGTAAAAGTGTTGATGCTGGCATTCAGGTGGACTGTATTTATACTGACTTCAGCAAGGCGTTTGATAAAGTTGACCATTTGATCTTACTTGCTAAATTAAAACTTTACGGCATTCACGGTACATTATTACTTTGGTTCGAATCATATCTTAAACAACGCAAACAAAACGTCATTGTAAAAGGTTTTCGATCTAATACTTATGTGGCGTACTCTGGAGTACCACAGGGTTCTCACCTGGGTCCTATTCTTTTCTTACTATTTATTAACGACATAGTCAACCGCATTCAATATAGTAATTGTTCCATATTCGCTGATGATTTAAAATTATATCGGAAAATACATACTGCACACGATGTACGTCTTCTTCAATGCGATTTAGATAAAATTCAGTTATGGTGTAGGGAAAACAATATGCTTATAAATGCCAGTAAATGCGTACATATTAAATTTACAAGAAAAAAGAACACAATTAACTCTATATACAAGATAGATGATGTTATATTAAAAGAAGTAACAGAAATAAGAGACTTAGGTGTTACCGTCGATAGTAAGTTATCTTTTACAAATCATCTTGACAACACAATGAAAAGAGCCTGGCAAATGTTAGGATTTCTTAAACGCACTTGCAAATCTTTTAGAAACGTGAACGCAATAATAGCAGTTTTCAATTCATTAATCCGTAGTACTCTGGAATACGCTACCACCGTTTGGAATCCTATATACGAGATACACAGAACAAGACTGGAGCGTATTCAGCGCAGTTTCACAAAATTCCTCGCATACAAGGACAGGCATTGCCCATACCGCGCCGATTATGATGCTCGCTTGGCTCATTTCTATATTGAAAATCTACATTCACGACGAAAAAAACATGACCTGGTATTCCTTTTCAAAGTTTTGAATGGATTAATTAACGCGCCTAATATTTTGTCTCGGATTGGCTTAGCGGTGCCTAGAAAGCCTCCACGGTTCCCTATTCGCAACAGTTTGCACATCCCCCGATATCGTACTAATGTTGGCAAATACTCTCCATTAAACCGTTGTATGCTAACGTATAACGAAGCATGTAAAAATAACGTCGACATCTTCCACGAAACCCTCACCAACTTTAAATATAAAATTACAAATATTGTTTAAATTCACTCAATTTCCTATAATTTTACTTTATATACTTTTTATCCAATTTTTTTTTCTCTATCTTCTAGCTTTAAGTTAACTCAAACACGTGTGCGTGTTGTTTTATTATTTGTTTAAAACTAACTTGAATGTTGTATACGCCTGTAATGGTATAACATACGGTCATTGTCCGTTGAATTTTATTCATGTAATTTTTATGTATATACCGATGGTGTATCTTAAATAAATAAATAAATAAATAAATAAGCTTTTCAACGGCAAATTCAAATCTTCCGAACCTACGGTGAACGAATCGGACTCACACTTGACCGTATTTTTGTAATGTTGTGAGATGGACTTTATTGTAACACTTGCTAGCTTTTACTAGACTTGGGTTGAACATTTTGATAGTAACTTGTCCTAATATTAAATGTAAAATGATTTATTATTAGAAAATAAAGTATTTTTTTAATCTTACTTTACTTATTTTTCTTCTATCGTGTGATTTCGTGATCCGCCAAAGGCCCCAGTAACGACTTAACGTGCCTTTAAAAGCACTTATCAGTTGACATTAGTACAATCAAGTGAACAAGTTGTAATATCCTAACAAGTGGCGACTCTAGTAAAATATTTAAATGGTGAGAGACCTCACGGTGGCGCTCCTCATAATACAGTTTTTTTCGATTAGTTTACGGCCACAGAAATATACCTAATTGTTCAAAATGTCATTTAACATTTTATGTGGCCGCAATCTAACCCGATGAAATTCACAGGGCAGGCGTGCCTAATCCAGTCACTCCTTAGTAGATCCGGGGCTACCAGCCAGGGTGGTCCCGTCTTGGTTAATGTTCCCCCCTAAAACCCGCGAACTTTTGACGCCCGGTGCAATCGTACCGTTCGCACCGCCCTAGACCCACCACTGATCCTAACCAAATTAAGGACTACAAATTGATATTTTTGGTACTTCCACACCGGGATTCGAACCCAGTACATGATCGTGAGCTCAACGATCAACCACTGATCCACGGAGGTCTGATTCGTGTTATAACGCAACATAACATAAGCTCATCTTAGGTACCTTATCCAAGTTATTATTTATCATTTAAATGTCCGAAATTATAAATATTAATTGCGGTTCATTATGTAAGATGCGATAACATAATCTCGCGTAATTAAAGCTAATCTTATGCCAGGGAAATTAGTTTGTTAATTTATTGTATTAATTAATGTTTATTATCTATTTGGTGTCTCGAACGGACACGGCTTAACACCACATCACATTGGTCAAACAGATACTTACAATTTAACAATAAAAAAAAATATGAAAGCTCGGTGAAGCGTGACTATTGAGTTAATATTAATAAGTACTACTGATGGTACTTCTGACTCTCCCAATTCAGGACCTCGATACTGATCCTGCCGGCGTGGTCGACGATTTCCATCATTCAGCGATTATCGCTATCGACCTAAAAGAGTTGATCAATTCTTTCAAATATAACCCTCTCAGACGACTCCCTGAGCCGAGGTTCGCACCAACCCAGGCACCTACAGGCCTGTTGTCTTAAATCTTGTACCGGATACCCTGAATAGGCATCTTCTAGGTAAGCTCATTCCACCGTCAACACTTTTTTAACCTCTTTCAGCGGCAGAATGGTGTCAAAATAAAACCCATTTGATTAAAAAAATTAACGGAGACCTTTGTCCAACAGTGGGACGCCTCAGGCTAGACAAGACAAGATATTAAAGTATCCCATACTTAAACTACTGTAAAAAAACTTGGTTTCGTTTTCTACTGCGTCGGCGCAGACGCATATCGCGAGTTATGATGTCGTCCGGTCATCAAGACTATTATGAATGCCATTGAATGTATCTTGATATTTGATGGTGGTTTTTATGTGTTATTAAAATTGTTTATATATTTTTTTATTTATTAATAAAAAATATCACTATGTGTAAGAACGGGACTAATGTTTTTTTTTTTATTTATATGTATTATTATTTTTGTATTTATCTATTACATACGTAACACGGAATATACTCCCCCCCCCCCCCCCCTCAGCGACTCACGTTTTACTTGTGTGAAATGCGGCAAAAGGTTCCGTGCTGCTATTGGCTTGATAAGTCACAAGAGATCCTGCAGCAAAACGTGACAGCAACACAGCCACTGTTACCATCATCTGCCAAGTTGCAGCGGGCAATGACGATGGAATAGCATATAAGCAGAATAGGCTCCCTAGGTCTGCATCTTACCTGGTCCAACGCCTGTCAGTGGCTGTGCAACGGGGCAATGCCGCTAGTGTAATGGGTTCGTTTGGACCAGGTCAGATTCAGAACACTTAAACGCCTAGTTGGACGTAACCAAGTTACGTATGTTTCTGATTATGCGACAAATTGTATTATTATAATAAAATTCTGACCTGTTTATTTTTTATAGTTTTAAAATATTTGATTGTTACTTTTAATTTTAAATTGACAAGCAGAATAGTATATTTGATTTGATTTGATTTGAATAGCCCGTTCACGTCCCACTGCTTGGCACGTCTTTCAAACAACCAGGGGGTATAGAGCATGTTCTACTACGCTGCTTCACTGCAGTTTTGTGGACTAATATTGACTAACACTCAAAAAAAATATATAAATAAATAAATAAAAATAAATAAATATTAAAAGTAATATATATATTATATAAAATAATTAATAAATATTTATATTTCTTTATATTATAAATAAATATTCAGACTTAATTTTTGAATATATTCAAATATAAATCGCCATTTCAACACCTACCACGTTGATCTCAAAAAGCTCGTTGAGATGTGGGTATTAATCTTGCGATGGATGCTACCACTGACTACCCCAATTGGTATGTTATGTTTTGTTTGGATCGCCATTTATTTTCTAACTGTTGAATTCTGTCTCCACCTTGATAATATAATGTGTTACACGTGAGAGTGCATGATATGTGTTATGACTAAAACACATAATAACGGGTTCTTACCGCGTTTAAAATGGGGATATGAGACTCCCGATATTTCCCGATTTTTAAACGCGGTAAGAACCCGTTATTATGTGTTTTAATTATAATAATAACCACGTAAACTTAAAATAATGTGTAATGACTGATTATTAATGTGTGGATATTAATTTATAAAACAGCGGATTATAACCCGAATTAAAAATGAAAACAAATCGTATTTTTAAAATAAATTCAGCTACAAATTTTCTCTCAACATTATCCGTAATATTTATTTATTCAACATTCACTCTAAAAATATACTAAAAATAAAATATACTTTCACTACGCACAAATTGGACGATAAACTGACAAATATAATTAAATCTTTAATGAGTATACTATACTTTGAAACAGTGATTCTTCTTGAGAAGAAAAGTAAAAGTACCATTATCTCCCCTAATCTATCGTTTCATTGTTTTTGTAATTGTGAGAAAAATAAGATACTTAATTCTAGGTTAGAACGAGAGATAGTATTGTAGAAATCAAGTTGTATGATATGTTTTTCTGGAAACAAAATTGTGGCGTCAAGTTTTGTGTGAATGTGCCATTTCTAAATACAACTATGTCAGACAATGCGTCGTTTTTTCTGTGGAAATTTTACAGACTAAGTGAACCTTGTGGCGGGAAATGTATTTTCTCTTTCAAATAAAATTGAATTTTGTGGTTGGTGATGTATAAAATATCAATAATACAAGTTGAACGTATGGAGATTCATGGAGATTCATCATTAATCAAAATTAAGGACAATGTTAGATATTATGATAACAAATTAAAAGTGAAGCTTAGGGGAGACGGATTTCTAAAAACAAAGGCTTACATTGCAGTTTCACTAGCCAAACAAAAAGAAACCTAACGAGAAACATTAATTAAACTTTATTTCTAAGTCAACAATCCATTATTTCTTTAAACGCTTAAGCGGTAAACGGACAAGCTCCACCTGTTCTCAAAGTATCAAGACAGCTAAATCGCGGTACATTTCACCAAGCTTTACGGCACATCTCACGGCGTCTAGTGAAGCGTGCACACATACAAAGCTACACACACACACACATTTAACAATGGCGTGTGAATGAACCCCAAAAACGTGCGTTCACGCAACAGCCTGCCCGTATTAACATAAAATAATTTCGTCGGTACCAGTTTAATCGTCCGCTTTTAGGTTCACTTTTCTTGGCCGGCCGGTGCAGTAGTGGGGTGGGATGGAGAGCCTTAAAACAGACCGCTTTATACACCGTCGCCACACTTTGTGCTGAACATTCTGTAGGGGTAGGAACAGGCCTGTACGATGAAGAGCTGTGTGCTTGCCCTACTTTTGGTCGCGTCGGCGCGGGCGATGCCCGCCCTGGACAAGGACTCAAACGACCCTGGTCTAGTCGGCAGCGTCATTGGCGTGGTCAAAGAGTGCTCCGAAGGCGACGTATCCTTGTGCCTGAAGGTCAATATTGTGCAGTGAAGTGTTGTGAAGTTCGTGTGTGAAGTTTAAACAGTTTATAACGTATATCTTTTGCTTGCAGGAGAAGGCATTGAAATATGTGGAGAGTTTGTCTTCTGCACGAGAGATGTCGTTGACTGACGGTGTTACGCTGCTTGGTACCGGGTCTCCTAGGTCTGCGAGAGCTTTGGAGCCCTTGTCTGAGGAACCTAAGGCGAGAGAAGTGCAGGTGGAGTCAAGACTGGTGGATTCAGCAGCTGACTTCTTGGAAAACCATGTGATCCAGTTCAGACTTCCCTCGTCTACTGTTGAGGGCATGAAGAGGTCTCTTGAGGAAGGTATGTAAATTAATACAACATTATTATGTTTATCTTAATTTGTTACGCTTTGATTATAAAAATGCAAATATACTTTATTGCACTAAAATAAAAGAAAATAGCTACAAATGAGACTTAACTAGGCACAGGGCAAATGACCAAAAATAGTGATTATTTTTTAGTATATGGACTGACTCCATAAACAATAAACGTCAATAGATTTATTTGCAACATTTAAGTAAATAAGTTTGCCGCTACCTTACTGATATTAATTTTGCGCTTTATTAGATCAAGCATAATATTCAAAATTCAGTGATCAATTTTAAAGTCAAGGCCAATTAATAAACAATATAATAATGGGATTCGTTGCAAGCTAGACATTGATGACTTAATTAAGAACAAAATAATCCAATTAATTATATTAAATCAGAATTATTTTTCGGTCTTGCTGATCCTATTTTTACATTACAATAGGGTAATTTCCAACTAGTCAAATTAGTTACTGTTTACAATACAATACAATACAAATACACTTTATTGCACCAAAATAAAAATAAATAATTACATAAAGTCTCTAAGTACATTACAAATGGCGGCCTTATCGCTTAAAGCGATTTCTACCAGACAACCATAAGGTGAGGAAAAATTTAAAAAAATTGAAAGATTGTTTACTAAAAGTCAAAATATAAAATTACGAAGAAATTTATATGAAAAAGCAACCTAGGACGTCATAGAAAAACGTGTCAAAATATCGCATTTATTACAATACAAACAATACAATACAAATACACTTTATTGCAACAAAATAAAAAGAAATAATTACAAAAGTCTCTTGGAAAAGTTTCTTGGTCGTGATCTTATTATTACATTTTTCTTTATTAAAAATAATAAATTAGGTTAAATGGAAAAAAGAAAACTTTTATTGTCACCTTTAGAGCGGTCTGTAATTTAGTAATAAGAATTTAATAATTTATCCTTGAAGTAGGAAACCACCCAATTGTGACTGAGAATAAAGTTTTTTTTTTATAAAAATGTATAATATGTTGCACATAGATATACCATATAAACTGAATAACTAAAAGCACAAAAAATATCGTCTTAAACGAATATTAAAAAAAAAACTTGTACGCACTTCGCTATAACAAAATAAAATACACAATTACTAAAAATTATCTAAAAATATGATTTTCACCATAACGTCGAACATAAACAGCAGTCTGAATAATTTAAAAACTTATTCCAATTTTACTGATTCGAAAACTAAAAGTACTTTAAACTAACATAAAAAGAAAACTACTGTTATTCTTACTACCAGTTGTATGACAGTGAATAATAATGACGATTCAATCATGTTTTGAATAAAAAAATCTATGACACACATTATAAAGAGGATGCTTGAAAAAAGTACTTATCATGTTTACTACGACCGTCTATTACAATTCTTCGTAAGAAAGTACCTATTATATGAATCGATGATAAATATTCAGAAGTATAAGCTAAGCGAGAGTCTACAGAGATCCCTATTCGTTCAGTTAAGAAGTAACAAAAAAACCCAGTGTTCAAAATTATGTACCCAATGATAAACAAACAGACGCTGATTTTTTAATTAAAATCAAAATTTTACTAAAAAGTCACTATTAATCTACGCAAAAGTTCCAAAAATATACATAATAATACTACAGAAAAAGCTGCCAAAAGCATGTTAGTTATAAATATACCAAAGTCACGCAAAAGAAAACGTAAACTTTCATTCTCGACACCCAATCATCATATTACATAAACGATTGCGAAACAAAACGAATGAGATCGTTTCTCAAATAAAATAGACAAAAATGACAACTACGGCACGAACATTGACCGCGGCTTAATAAAAGGAAATGATGATTCAACAGTTCATGGTACACTTTATTTCAATGTTAAACAAATAGAGCAAGTCTTTGTGGTTAGGTATCATGCTTAAATCACATCGTTTCATTGTAGAGATTTCTCTTAACCACGAAATTATCAGAACGGTGAATTAATCAAAATCTAAATCACTTTTACTTTTTTACGTCATCGCCAATCTATGTAGGCTTTCGTATTCACGGCATTACCTCTATATCCTTCTGTAAACATGATTTTGTCCCAAACTTTCTCTTGTATATCTACTTTCTCGTTCACTTTAAGGATGTCAGTTTTCGTCCTACACATCTCACTTAGACCTGGTCATATAATGAATAAACATTACTAAATATATGTGCACACTTGTTTGTGTTATGCTTTATACAAATTTGCATTCCCAACGGTATAACTTGTAAGCTTGAACTTCGCTTGCAATCAAGGACGTATAGAACAAGTCCGGCACAATTTGCACTTAAACGATGTCTGTCTTTATCCAATTTATGTTGTCCAACAGAGATAGATGTGCTTTCAATAGAGTTTCTACTGACCTCATATTGGATACCTACGTGAACTTATTCCATACCTGTTCTTGCAAGTCATTTACATGCTTCAATTAAATTACTTGCCATAGATTTCTTGTTATTCAAAGCATCGTTGGGAACAACTTTCTTAGCTTTATCATATTCATCGTCAAGTTATTCTTCAAGTGTGATGTCAAAAGATTCTTAAGTTATAATATCGGCTACCAAATTGAAATTCCCGTCAAGTGGTAGCACATGTTCACGTATCAACACAAGCACTTGACCGCGAGTGGGTTATGAAAGTGGTACCGCATTCCGGAGACGGTCATTAAGGAACCTGTACCTAGGTCCTTGTCAGAGTGTGCAGTTATAAACGGAAGAGCTCAGGAGGTCACAGGGGCTGTGTAGATGGAACTGTAGACCAATCAGGCTTGTTCTAGGTTAGTAGTAATAAAGATGCCTGTGTTGTCCTATTGCAATAAGAATTTCAAACACCATTATTATTATTTCTTGATTTGACCTTAAACCTCGTATTTCTATCTTCAATCTAGGTATTTTATTTTTAGTTTTTGCTATGGTCAGACTAGCTTCAGTTAAAAATAATTGTCCCAAGTGAAATATTCATAATAATATTATTCTTCCAATGCTACTTTTTCCCAAGCCTAGTTCCATGTAATTGTGCCTTTATGATAAGTATAAAGTTCTTAAATAGCCTCAAGACGTTCAATTTGTCGTCGTTTCCGAAAGATTCTCTAGGTAGGTAGCTTTACGTTGCTGCACTCAATACAGTTCACACGAACAAGTTGTAGAGCCTCAAGAACCAGATGTAACCATTTTGGTCGAAATATCTCGACTTGCCAACCCTGGCTGCTCTTCTTGAACTTTCATGACCAAACCAGTTTAGTCCATACGAAGCGAGTCATCGAGAAATCGAGCCATAACAAGCCGCTCCCAAGACAAGACCATGTCTTAAGAAAGTTGTATGTAATTGCCTTTCCAATGATCAATAATTATGATCCTACTTTACCAAACACCACTCATAAGCTGACAAGTTTGATACTTTAAACACGTGACGGTGTTTATATGGTATTAAATGTTATTAGCTGCGGTTGAGTATGAGAAGTTAATGTGAGTGAGATGGTTGACGGCGCTGACCGGTTAGTGTGTACTAAGAAATCAGGCATAGTCATAGTGTTAAATAATATTTATTTATAAAGGATAAGGATGATTCAAGATACATTATAATAACGCATATAGACAATATAAACATAATGACTAAATTCCAAACTTTGAACTATACGTAGCTTGTTCGAATAGTAGGCAATAACGCGTTACTTTTATAAGCGAGATACAACTGTAAACACCTTACTTATTCAAATATTTAAATAAATCTGTAATTAGAACACGAATGAGGAATTTAAAATACCACTTATGGTCGCACATGCAAGTAGGCTACATACCAAATCAGTTGACATAGACATACAAACGTAAACGCAAGTAGGGAATTGGGTAATGAGATTCAAAAACAACACTGCCATATCAATTTCACGTGACAAACACCAGACAACAATATATTTCATTTGGAAATTTTATATAAGAATAAATAAAATAAAGCCAAAGAGGAAATAGAAAATAAACAATTAAAGATATTCGCCTATCGAAAATAAGATTATCCTTGATTAGGCTTGAGATAAAAATAATATTTTTAGATTAATGAGTTTGTTTGAACCCTAACGTTATTTAAGTAATGTACATTAACAAAAACTTTCAGGACAATAAACATGATAGTAATTTCGGTTTCTACCATTGCATAGGTATAAAAATAGAACACTCAATACACTAAACTATTCAAAAGACTACAAGCGTAAACACGCAAAACAATAAAAATAACTATGAGACTCACTTAGTGTATGAAACAAAACAGAAATGTCAAGCATATTAAAATGGTTACGACGTTTAACGGATTATTTTTATACAATTCGTCGTTCAATTACCTTGAACTTGCAACAAGATTACAGTTTACATAACATGGCAAGGCGAACCTACCTAGTCTTGTAAAACATGAGGTGGTGCTGTTTGCAGATGATACCTCCTTACTTTTTAAAGTAAAGAGACGACAAGATTCCTTTGACGATGTAAACAACGCCATTTCAGAGGTAGTGGATTGGTTTACTGTAAACAACCTGCTACTTAATGAAAATAAAACAAAATATGTTTATTTTACGTTATCGAATGTTAGTAGGCCCCTCGATTCTATTATTGTAAAAAATAAGGAATTGGACCTCACGGATACTGCTGTATTTTTGGGAATTACTTTGGACGCTAAGTTGCAATGGAGTCCTCATATTGATAAGTTGTCCAAAAGGCTCAGCTCAGCAGCATTCGCGGTCAAAAAAATTCGTTTAATAACCGATGTAGAAACCGCGCGATTAGTTTATTTTGCCTACTTCCACAGTCTAATGTCGTACGGCATCTTGCTGTGGGGTCATGCTGCAGATATGAACAGCATTTTTGTTCTGCAAAAGCGAGCCATTCGGGCGATTTACAAATTGGGACCCAAGATGTCACTTAGAAATAAATTTAAAGAAATTAATATTTTAACTTTGGCATCACAATATATCTTTGAAAACTTAATATATGTAAAAAAACATATAGGATTATTTGCAAAAAATAGCGATCGGCACATTGTTAATACCAGGAACAAAAATAAACTTGCTTTACAAGTCAGTCGATTACATAAGATTACTAAATCTTTTAAGGGGCAATGTATACGTTTTTACAATAAGATTCCCATTGACATTCAGAATTTGCCTTTCAACTGTTTTAAGACAGTAGTTAAACAAAAACTTTACAAAAAAGGTTATTATAAAGTTAGTGATTATTTAGAAGATATGAATGCATGGGATTAACTGTCTGAGAACTGATATTAGGCAGCTAAATTACTCAATTGTATACCAATATTTTATGTTTTATGTTTATTTTTATTTTTTTAAAGAACGTCTAGGGCCCTGTGCCGAGGTTTTTCTTGCAGCTTCTTTTCCCCGGCTATACAGGTTGTGAGAAGCTGCAGTAGTTTTAGGCGGATGAGACGTTCGTTATGTAAAATTGACGATTCAAAGTGTAACTATGTTACCTACTGAATAAAGATATTTTTGAATTTGAATTTGAATTTGAACCGAAATTGTGTAATTGTAAATGCTTCAGTGAGAATTGCGTTCATATATACTGTTGTATAGTGTTCAAATTGTTTTTTGTAAATTGTATTTGAATCTTAACATAGATTATTGCATGAGATAGTAATGTTATTTTGGTATTGATTTTGTTAACATGGCCTTTCAAGTTCAAGTCTTAGTCTATTTATTACTTTATTTGTTTTAAATTTTTTACCTAACAATACCTTTACAAACACAATGTGGTTTTGTTTAAATATCAACTAACAGTATTTGCGACATTTGATTTTTCAAATATTTCATCCACAAAAAATGTTAACTAGGCATTGCCAAACCCGGCAAATGTAGATGGAATAACAATATTTTTCAACATAACATCAGTTACATCAGAATCATACATTGTATCTAACAAAAAAAATAACAAAATTTTGTCTCGTTCCAGCTCGTGGCAAGAAGAAGAAGATCAAGCAACTGCTTCCTCTCCTGGCTCTCGCCAAGCTGAAGATCACTGCCCTTATCCCTCTGTTCCTCGGCATCATCGCCTTTGCCGCTGCCAAAGCCCTCCTATTGGCCAAGGTTTCCCTCTTGGTCGCCGGTATCATCGCCTTGAAGAAACTCCTCGCCCACAAGCACCACGACACCACATACGAAGTCGTTGCTCATCCCCATCATGAGGAGCACTACGCGCCCAGCAGCGGCCACGGATGGGGACGGTCCATCGAAGACGCCCAGAACCTAGCGTACGGCGCCCACGTTAAGTCTGACTAAGCGATCACCCTCGATTCCTCAAGGCCCGACCTGGGACCGCTCTTATAAATATTTGTCATAGTCAACCGAATAGACAACGACTATTTATTTCTAGTTAAGATTATTTATTAAATATTTATTCGAAATCCCTTTGTAAGGGATTGTACCGGACGAGATTGTTTGTATTATTGTTGTGTTTTCATAAACCCTGTTCTGCGTTTGTATGATATTCTTGTTGTACTACATTAGTATATTTTTCACACCTTATACGGTATCCGTATTTGTGTATTTTGTTTTATACAAATCAATGTACTTTAATACTCAGTTTGTATATATCTTTTTATCATCTAGTCCTTTTGCTAAGCCTTTTTATTTTTAATTTTAGTTTAGTTTTTATAAGTTTTCAAGTAACGTATTTATGTTGATATTATTATTTTTTATATATTTGTATTTTTATATTTTCATTCTTATATTTTATCAACCTACATCTGTTTCTCTGTGATATAATAATTATTAGTACGTATCATATTAATTTGTTTATATTATTATAATATGATATTATTTGTTATAATGTTTGTAGATATTTTGTACAAATGTATATTATGATATGTATATATTTATCTTTATAACCGTTTAGTAGGTTATATTGGTTTAGAGCTTTATTTTTGTTGTATAGTCATTGAGCCACCCGCCTTTTGTATGATATTATGTTTATTCTATTTTTATTACAAAATGTTTTCTGTTGCTCAAACAAAGATTCGTACAAATAAAGAACTATAAATACAACGCGTTTTTATGTTCCTATTCCAACAACAGATTTTGTGATTTGTATGTTTAGTCTAAATTAGTTCGAGTAAGTGTTAGATAAAGCAAAATTTTATCTACTTCTTAAATTTAGAACAAACTACCTGTTATTAATCAAACGCATCAGTTTTATCATTTTAATTACTTACTCTATTTTTACATTTTTAAGTTTTGATATCTGTGTGTTTCGGCTGATACAATCAACATGTCTTCGTTTGGTCAAGTTACTACTTTACTGCCCTTTAGCTACTGCTAAATCTACAATAGGTAACGTCTAAAAAACACGTCTTCTGATTTGCCATTGTTGACTGCCATACATTTCTGGTGATATATTCAGATATTACAACCTAATTTATTTGTTCTATTAAAAAATCTTGTAATTAACAGTTATATTAAAAATTAAAATACTAAAACTGATAGTCTATCAAAAAAGTTCTAAATAAGGTGCCAGACTCTTATCAGTTGGTAATAAGGAAAGCTTTAAATATTAGATTGAGTACTTTTAATATTACTGTGCACTTTCAACTGCCATCTAGTGAAGTTTAGAAGAACTAGTGAAACATGGTGGGTGTGTGATTAATGAATAATGAAATTCATTAGGTAACGTTATGTGTATACATTATTTTATGTCACGTCTGTAATCGCAGAGATATAAATCATGATAATATAATAAAATGTACACATTCCATCAAAGCTATATTATTAATATTTACATTAAAATAATATATAGGTAGGTGCTCGCTCACTTACTTAGCAGTATAATTTATAAGCAACTACATCCTTTGAGCCAATAGTTTTTTTTTCTGTTGACTTGAATTATTGTTGACTTGCCTCGGATTATATTCACTACATGTTTGGACATATTGAGACTGCTGGCGGCTCTTAACCATTTCTGTAATTAAAACTGGGACAGTAAATTCATGATGCATTATCCCATTTCTCGCAGGATCCGCTTACCTAATCTGGAGATTTGACAGGTCCGGTTTTTTATTTACAGAAGTGACTGCCTGTCTGACCTTCCAATACGCGAAGGGAAAACCAGCCCATTACAGGTTAGGTCACATACCTCCGAAAATGCATTTCTCGGGAATGTGGGGGGTGTGGTTCTTGATGATTAAATAACTAAATTTTATATTAAATTAGTATAAAAACATGTTCGAGATGCTAAGCAACTGAATGTAAGGTATTTCTTCAGCTGAAAGCAGACCAAAATTCTTTGTTATTGTACGCGCTATCAGTATTTTCAGTTTTATATAGAACAATCACACTCAGTGAAGAGAGTGATAAGGTCTACATTTATTTTTGTATTTTCTTTTAAAGCAATGTCATTTACAAAATAACTCAATGCATGACGTCACTACATGACATCAAATTCACACACAAAAATCGACGTTTGCTGTTCTGTGTTAATGATTATAATTCCATAAAAAAAAACTGAAAATTCTGATAGCGCGTACCATGCGGAAGACTTGTTCATTTTCTGGCACCTTTGAGCGATTCGGTTGGTATCAAGCTTCTTCTTGTATCGTGTGAGTTGAGACGTGGATTACCAAATTCAAAAAAGGGTTACTATTGAGCCGCTCCCAAGCTGCTGCTTCTGCAGACAGATACCAGATGAAGTACCCTTTATACAACTGCGTACATTTAGTTTTTGGCACGACCATGGTGCCGCCACCAGGTTGGTCTAGTGAGATAGGACCCTAACTTTCAATTCAACAGGAATGCAGGCGAATAAGGTCAAAAGGAATAATAATTTCTCACTTAACTACATCACGTATAAGCAAATACCTACTCAATGTTCACTTACAAAAGGCATTATATGCGATTACAAACAACTTTTTACCATACCATAATACTTTCCATTGTTCAATGACAATATTCAAATTCCGGTGACGCCCAAAACCGTGAATCTCCGAAGAAAGTGGCTCGTCGTGCCTTGAGGTGTAAATATGAGTTGGGTCATGATTTTGTTGTTAAGGTAGATATACAATACTGACTTTCATTCAAAATTTAAGAGCTAGTCTCTTGTTGGTGAAGCTCTTTCCAGATTTCTCGATCCTTTGCTAGTTCCTTGACCTTCTTGTATCCAAGTAGTTAATGCCATCTGCGGCAAATCTACAATAAGTCACGTCAAAAAAAAAAATATTAAAAAAATTGACCTTCTTGTATAACGAGACGTCGGTCTTTTCTTTTATCAGGGGGTTATAAAAACCACATCGAGACAATTCATTTGAAAAGCAATATTGCTCAAAATGAAATATTGCTTTTTAGATGAATTGCCTTTTTAACAACTCTGGCCTAAGTAACTTCGTCTTGGCCTTCCTCTACACGAATTTATCTTTAATATATCTCTTTACTAGGTCATTTTGCGCCGTTTGTTTTCAAATGTTTTCAGTAAACTTCTCTACTTTTGTATTATTGTCAACTTCTTCATTTGTTTTCTTTTCCGCCCAACTATTACTAACTGTACTAGTCATAAATACAGTAAGTACTTATTAGCATAAGCGTGATATAAATTAATAATTCATGGGATTACTCATTCATTCATAGTTGGTCTTCTAGCCCCTTATATATCTTTATATTATTGATACCTTTTGCATAGGATGTGTTGCCCTAACTAATAGCTCAACCAGATCAATCTCTGCCTGGCCGAACGCTGATCCCCAAGACACAGGCCTATAAGCTTAGTTTGGAGATCAGAGTTCAACAAATAATTTGTACACCTTCTATATAGGCACTTAACTTAATTGCACATCTGTACAAATTTCTTTGATAAAAATAAATAAATTATTATATTAAATTATTATTATATTATAGTTTTGTCTTTGTTTTACTGAAAGTAAAAGAAGAAAATTAACATGTTCAGCTGTTTAGACACTATGGTGGCGTCACCACCTTTGCGCCACAAAACTTCGTTTTAAGTACACCTAACAAGACATAAGATGAGGTAGCGTTCATAAACTGCATACAATTTGTTGGTGGCTCGCCTGTTGTTGAACATTACGTATCATTATCAAATCGTACCAAAAGAGGTAACTAATCCATCTCAATAATTAAAACACATAATAACGGGTTCTTAACCGCGTAAACTTAAAACAATGTATAATCCATCTCATACAATATATTCCAAGTGGTAGACAAGAATTGATATACTAGTCACAATATAAACTACACTATTAAACGAATATAAATTCGCCCATTCATATACAAAATAGGCCACTGTGTTATGTAACATTATGTAAAAGTCACAAAACACTCATTAAGTATTCTTGAAATGTACTTAGTGCTCAATTTTAACGTTACATGCTTGTTTGGAGTCTTAAAGAAGAACTTTGAGTGTTCTACTTACATAAATGAAGACACGCCAGTTATCGTGGAAGATGGGGAAACTTTTCAGGTCTTCCTTCGCGTTGCTGGCGCGCAATTTTCGCACGATTTACATCTGTACAAACCGTGTCGCGCGACTCAGTCGCGATAGTTCTTTTTTTGACTGTGACTTATTGCTTTTTTGCAGATTTGCCGCTAATGGCATTAGCTACTTGGCCGGACAAATGGAGAGCGCTAAGAACTCTTACTTGACAAGGCTTACCAAACTAGTCATAACAGCAACAAAAACAGTGTTTAGTTACTAAGTGAGCTAGCTGAAGTTAGTAGTCGCGAGCAGTACGAGACGTAACGTGTTGAAATAACATAACGTAATTTTTTTCAGAAACCATTTTAAAATTATTACAGGCAGTTTTTTTTATAAATGGCTATTCGTATGAAGCGCCCGTTGCCAAAAGAAACTAAAAATGTGAATATGTTAAACAAACAAAAGTAAGTTTCATATTATTACGTCATACAGGTATAGGATATGAATTGCAAAATACTACATTCAGACGCTAATAACTTCAGCTAGCTCGCTTAGTAACTAAAAAGTATAGTTGTTCCTGTGACTGGTTTGGCAAGTTTTATGATAATTTTCATTCATACATACATAAACTCACGCCCGTTATCCCTAATGGGGTGGGCAGAGCCACAAGTAATCAAAGACAACTTGCAGCCACTGTTGATACGATGTCGTAAGCTGGATATATTTTCATTCATACTTACTGTATAATACAAAATATACGTATATATCCAAGTAAGCAAGGAAAAACGTGATGAAGATGACGATCTAGCATCGGATGACTTAATTACCACTATCACAGATCATATATAATACTAATGACACTATTAATTTTATCAGCAAGTCTGTCATCTTAACATCCAAGAGAAGATGATATTTTAGAAAATCCCATAATTTTTTACCGCTTCAAATAAGAAACGAACATACTCCAATCAAATTCAGGATATATTATAGATAGAAAGGCTAGGTCAAGAATACTTTGAAACGGCCACAATATATATGAAGACTTTGATGAAAGTAGAAGAAAAGATAGTGGTGTATCAGGGTTGTAGTAAATGGGATCCTGCGGTCTACTCCATCGAGAACTATGCGTGTTCTTATGTGTATGTCTTCCGTTTCAGAAAGTAAAAAAAGGAGAGCATGCTGAAGTAACATTTGTAGCAAAAAAGAATGAATGAAAAGATTATATCTTACCACACCTGCGTACAACTTTATCAATTAAATTATGACTGTTAAACTTGTATTTGTAGAGCGTTATCTCATTATCAATCATTACGAAATTAGAAATTAGATAAACTCACGTCCTTAAATCCCATTTATGGGGTCGGTAGAGCCCCTAAAAATCACTCGACAATTATCAACCAATTTGATAAAATGAACCGTGTGATTAAAGGTGATCAACCAATCGCTCATATAAAGGTCCTTTATCTTAGAAGGGACACAATCCGTCTATTTGGACATTTTCGAGAAGATAATCTATATATAAGCCGAAACCATTATTATTATTATTATATTTTTCCTCACCTTATCGTTGTCTGGAAGAAATCGCTTTAAGTGATAAGGTCGCCATGAGCCATATACCTAGTTAAGAGTCTTTTGTAATTATTTATTTTTATTTTGGTGCAATAAAGTATATTTGTATTTGTATGATTTCTGTTCAAATAAAATCAAATAATTATACTATATTATATATATCTATCATTGAGCGGTCTTATTGCTCTAAGGATATCACTTAGACGCAATCACCTCCAAACTCATAAAGAAATGTCTTGATATGATTTTAGCCAATTATGTAATTAATTGGTCGAGCTTCATAAAATTTATATTAAATGAGAAATGAAAGTGGGACCTGAATGAGTTACGTAACGTAGGCAGTCAAGGAAAGATTAATTATAAAATTTTAATACAGCTTTTTAGCTTGACAGCTTTCGCTGATTCAAGTCGTGGAGTACGCTCCAGAGACCCAGAGTCACCTCAATGACTAAAAACATCATTTATCATCCAACGTTCATCATTCATCATCAATCAATCAATCAATCAAATATACTTTATTACACACAAATAAAACATACAAACATTTAGCAACAGTACAAATGGGCCATCGTAATGACCTCATTTCAATGATGTTCAAAATGAGATGACAGATATAATTTAAATAAAAAGTAAGAAAAGAAAACAATCAGTCGAATCTAATGAATAGCCCATGACTACGAATAAGGAAGCTAAGTCTAAACTACGCCTCATAAACATTAACGGAGTTGCCACTCTTACGCATGTACTGTGCGATTTCCCTTAGTACATTGACATTCAGCCAATGCTCAGAATCTTCTTCAGCTAAGTTTGTACTTGGAAAGGTAAAGCTTTACTTCTATAGAATTGTAAAGAAGTGGTCGGTGTTGAATATGCAAAATAAAATGTTGTTATAAAGAGAAGAGATAAATATTTAAATCGTATTAAAGGGAAGTGATAAAGGATTATTCAAATGTTTGGATTTATTCGATAATGAAAAAATATAAAAATATAGTAGTAAAAGAGAAGTAAACCGCTATAGGCTTGTGTGGTTGTGTGATATAGACAGAAAGACGGACGAACTAATAGAAAAACCACAAAATAAATCCATAAATATACAAACACAAAAGATACTATAAGTATATAGGTACCTAATTACTTTGTGTACAATAAAGAACATGACAGAATGGTTCATCAAATGGCCTTGAGTACTAGAAGTCTTGATCAAGACCTACGTAAGAACAGTTAGACACGAAGAGTCGTGACCAGCGAAAGTTTTTATGAGACCTCATACCTCCTAGAGGAAGTTGTTACTAGTACTTATGCAATGCTAGCGGATACGTGAATTCCATGTTCCATTCAACTTTTATGGGTTTTAGTAGTGCCTGTTGAATTTATAAATGTGGTTGCTTAAGCTACTTTAGAAAGAGATTTGGATGTAATGATACATACAGCAATAGATCACTCGTGACTTAAAACCGTGACAGATTTTATGGCGAGAGACGCTGATGAATTAATTGTATGTTTGTTTACCTAGATGCCGTCAGTTAGATAGATTATGATGACAAATCATCAAACCAAAAAGTTCAATCATTTTTGTCATTTAATAATTAATATAAGGGTAATAGACGATTGTACGATAAAGTTAAAAAAATTATGTTGGTAAAATAACCGTAAAATTCATCATTGTATGCTTTTTTCTAAAAGATGAAGCTTTTATCGTATACTTAATACGATCTCACATCAAAATGTGCATTTTGTCATTAATTTTAAGGTAAGTACCTAGTTGAGTTGACAAAGGTGAAAGAAATCACCATCAGCTGAATATTACATGTGAACAAAAGAATCACAGATCACGTGAAAATTGATCTATAGTTTTATTATTTTCCCACGAAATCCAACTTTCGGGTTAGAATTTCATGATAATTACAGTGCAGTTAACTTTCATTTTTTATCACACCAATATTCTATATTCATGATTTAAAAAAATGCGTTTTAACGTGACCCGACCTACCAGAACTAGAGAAGAGGAGAGGAAGTGTAAATCAAAAGCTGGACAAATGACGAGCAAAAATGATGATGATCAATAAGACATCCATTAGCAACAATATTATCAAAATAATTCTTTGTCCGGCCAAGTAGTTAATGCCATCTGCGGCAAATCTACAATAAGTCACGTCAAAAAAAAAAATCAAAATAATGACTCAAAATTCAAAATTCTAGTTACCATACATGCTGCCTTCGACATAACCAATGGATTCCAAGCTTAACTTGTCGAAGATACAAACAGTTTTGTATGGCCATACAATTCTTTGTATGGGGACCACTCTCTCCTGCATTGTCTGAGCTTCATCAATAGAGTCTTTATGAACCGTACCGCGGATTATAATAGACAGTGTTCCGATTGATTCCCAATGGTACTATAGATACGTACACACAGTATATCAACTTTGAGATACTCTAGCACAGCTTACCATCATAGAAAGGCTAAACCCTTCAAACATACAGAAGGCACAGGAGTGAAACATATTGTCTAAGATATAAGTTTTGCTGTTAAACGTTTAAAAGACTCTAGTAGTAGTAGCCTTTAGTAGTCAAATGAGGAAGTGCTAGTAAGAGTGAGGAAAAAAGACAAATACTGAGAATTATTGAGGACAGAAGAGGCATGATGATTGGACATCTAATAAGACACGACGAATTTATTAAAAACATCATAGAAGGAATACTAGAAGGACAGAGAAGAAGGGGAAGACCAAGAAGAGCTTACATGAAACAGATTAAAGAAAAGGTTAACGTCATGTCTTATAGGGAAGTCAAGGAATGGGCCTTTGATAGACTGGAATGGAAAATGCTACACCGACAAGAGCGTGGCTCTTAAATTGATGATGATGAGTCACCTGGTAGATGTTAGTACTGTTATAAACCTTAACCGCGAGCTGAAGTATTCGACAGTTTATCAAAATAATGTGAATTGCTGAAGCAGGCCAAAGAAGTTGTAAACAATTATCAGAATAATTTATCACCAGTTGTTGAAGTTAGTCGTGCTCGTAACAACAGAAATTACATTTTATTACTTATAGTTGTAATGGCTCAATAAAGCACAGCAAGAAAAGTACATATGTGTGCGTGACTCAATTCCGGGCACCCATACAGTTGGCTTAGTTGAATAACTTGTTTTTTATATACATTGTGTTACTGTCATGAAACACTGATGCTCATTAAGATAGTGCTAGTATCATTGTTAGTAATTTGACATACTGTCTGTTCTGTTATTTTGATCTTCTTTATATTATAAGTATCACCTGCTCTGATAATTGTGTTTGAATTCTTTATTCAAATTGAACAGAGTTTAAAATATTAGGAAATAATTTGCGTACTCCAGGGTGTTTATCTAGGACCGTTATTTCTTAGTTCATACAAAGTTAGAAGATTCGAACTATATTTTTTCAGGATCAAAAATCATCTATAAATGTGACACAAAAACCTAGTAACAAAATGTGTCAATAAAAAACACATTTTTAAATTCTTAAATTTGATACAGAGTTTGATGAATTAAAAAATGTTTGTTGAATAGAAAAAGAGGCGTTTCACCAAAAACGCTGAAAATGATGATAAAGATACTTACACGACAAACATACCACATTTTTTTTTCAATGTCAGAACTGTTAGCTTTAGACAAACGTCTATATAGACAAGTGACAGACATTTAAAACTTAACTTTTACTCGCTAAATACCTTACTAATGATATTCTTCACTTAACTTTGCAAATGTGACTTCATCGGGAAAGAAAGTTGAAAATTACGCAACGAATGAAAAAGGAATTCGCCGTGCGTCACTTAACCTCAAAAACTAAACGATTGCCGGTACTGTAGTTAAAATTTATGAGAAATTTAAATTTTCATCTTTACCTTTAGCATTTATGTACTCATCATTATTATGTGCTTTGTGGAGTTACCAGAGACGTACTGCTACCAAACACTATAACACTTTCAGTCAATTTCTTCTATTTTTTTTTCAGGTAGTATTTTTATTTTTAATATTGTAACTATGAAGAACGGGCCTAGTGCATTGTAATGTTCTAATTATATGCAAGTCTATCTTCCATTAAATGGGAAAGTTTCACGGGGGTGGCAGTATTAATACGTACATCCATATATAAAATTACGCCTATTTCTCGTTGGGGTGAGCGTGATCGGGATTTGGGAATATTATTAAAACAAATTACTAGCCCATATAAAAAGGAGACTGCAAGTGCTAACAAATTTTACAGGGTAAATATTGTAAACACCAGCGAAACCAACTAGACGAAACCAGATCGAGTCAGTAATTTCTAATAAAATCGAGCTTAGAGAATGCGAAACTTCACAAGATCTCGATAAAAATTAAAAGTGCGATTTACACTTTTTTTGAACTTCAAAGGTCAAGTCGTGGAGTAGTTTCTTTTAAAAGCGAAAGCAGAAATTCCTTAAGCCACGTTACGTACATAATGAAGCTGCTGGTGTACTAAAGCCTTTTTTGGATAACGTCTTTGATGTCCAAAAGGGCAATGTTGTTATTGGGAATCTTATTCACTCCAACTTCGATCCTGAAGGAATGTACTACCGATAAGTATCTTATTTTTTTTAGAATAAGTCTTGTTAATTTGAAAATACAAAGTATACAATGTTTTGTATAATTTTGTTACCGTTACCCTTGTTAGGTCCTCCACTTCTTCGGGGAGGCTTGTAACTACACACTTTCTTACAGACCAACACCTTACGGTAACTTACAAAGTTAGGAATCGCCTAATTTGCTGACAAAAATATAATTTCAGCCTGTAATGTACTCATTCTCAAAAATACCCAATAAATAAGAGCTTTTTGTTGTTACTAATATCTTAACCTAATGCTACGATTGTCTTGTTTCTCATGTCTAGACTTACAAAGACACAATCACAACGGTCGTTTATTCATCATTATTTAGATTAATTACAATTTCTGCTGACAAAGAATTTAAACCATAGCAGATTACTAAACTTAACAGACGTTCATGACTTTTACGAGCACGATTTTATTCTTTTTGGCTAAACTATTACATCTTTATAATGTTATCTATATAACTCTTTAAAGAGCTTGCAAAGAACGGTAATTTTATCCATTTATATGCATTATGAATCCTTGTATATTCGCGTACACAGCATAGTCTCTACTGTACTTTCGCTTCAACCGCCTTTTGCCTTCAAATGGTAAAATTATTGTTTCTTCGAATACAAATTGTACTATAAGATTTGAAATTAAGTTACGTCCAAAGCGCTAATGGTCAAATTATCGACATAGAAAGCGGTCTTACGACATCCTAGTTATGTAGATGAAAAAAAAAATTCAAAAACCGGACCGGAGATTGAAATTTTTGCCAGCCTAAATACATTAATTTTTGAATAGACGTTAAATTCATATTCGGGTCGAAAGTCTGGGTGAATTCATTAATTTTTTTTTAAAGAATACTTTTGCAAAAACAATGAATGAATTTTCAATCGAAATATTTTTAGTTAGTTCGTACTACAAACGTACCAAATTTGGTTGCTACAACGCAACGAAATAAAAAGTAGTATCAACCAGACAACTTTAATTGAATAACGATTCATTCACTTTTATTAGCTTAATATGATGAACAAATAGAGAAAGAAGTAAATAAAAGTAGGCGTGTCACAAACCGGTGTATGAAGAATAAACTGACCTAAATAAATGCCATTATAACACACTTTTGAATTTCTATTAAAACTCACAAATACGTGTTAATATTCTTTAATGCCCATTTGAGCTTTGTATGTATTTCCTATGGAGTAAAGAAAGTAACCATTACTTTTGGACGAAGCTTATTGGTTACTTACTTTAAAATCATTGAAGTTTCAGATTGAGAAAAAATATGGAAATAGACTGAGAATGACAAAATTATTCAAAATGTTTATTTTTAATTACCTTAAAGATATTTTAGTGAAAACGAAATTGGCTTTATATTCAAAACAGATCATTTGAAATTACAATAAGTAGGTCAATGAGTTATGATTACTAAAAGAAAGTGATGATGATTTTTAAAATTATTTTTGGAATAATCTAGTTTTAGCTTTCAGTACAGATTACTACAGATATTTATTTAGTAGAACTCTTCTGAAAATCTACTTACTGATAACACTTTAAAATTTCAAAAAGCACATAAAGTAATTTCCAAAAAATATCCATTCGACTACTCAGCTCTACTGCCAAATTATGACTCAAAACTGCCTGAACCAAAATTTGTCTCCACAAACCTTTCTCCAAATCCTTACCTTACACACTTGCGTTTCGTCATACTCGCACACAATCCCACTGGTCTGACGCGTGACATATGGAAATTTAGGAGGGGATATGAAAATAAAACTGTCGGTCTTACAGGCTTCTTTGACAATTGTTCGAAAGGCTTTAGCCAAGATGAAAGTGGTTGCTTTCTTGTGTTTCGTGGTCGTAGCCGGGGCGATGCCCATGGCAAAGGAAGATGGGGCTTTGGAAAAGTTCCTGTCGACGCTAAGGGATTGTGTGGAAACCGACACCATGATGTGTCTAAAGGTGTGTTGAAGACGTTCAGTGAAGTGGTTTTGTGAAGTGATTGCAGTGTTATACCCCGTAAAGGGAATTTTAGGTTGTGCTTAAGGGTGGCCTAAATTTTCAATCAGGATTTTTTGTGAAAGTTTTTGCCAGTAGCGGGATTATATTGTATTTTAAAAATATAAAAAAAAATAGTGGGATGTGATAACATTTTTGAGACCGTTATAGGAAGTTGTAGGTAGTGATAAGATTCATATAGTAATTACTATTGCAATACAAGGTTAACTGTGATGTTTAGAGTTGTGAAAATTATTATTTAAGTTGTTGCGAATAACCATCTTCAATTAGTGAAAAAAGTATTTTATGCGAGTTTGACGGTTAAAAACTCTCTAAACACAATATAGCCATGGTTTCCATGCAAACCATGGATCACAGAGTCATAAATCAGACGTCGTGACAAATTATTTTACAGATTAATTTTTACCCATATTAATGGGAACATTTTAAGAACTGAGAGGATTACTTGGCCGACCAACTTAATATTTTTTTTTAAATTCTTTAATGTTAAAATTAAGAGGAAAAGATATAGCGGAGTGCCTTTGCGACCTACATCTTATAGTACCAGATAACAATCCAAACGGTATCAAATTCACATTGGGTTTACTTCAAAATAAACCGGAATTTTCGAAAAATTTACCTCAATCCGAAATTCATTTGAAGTTGGTCGTAATATTTTAAAACATTTTGTATTTCAATTTCCCTTGAACTTTTGTCACTTGAAAAGAGTTTTTGGACCTATTCTTCTTTATCTGGAAAATCTTAAAATTACAAAAAACAATAACCAAGTATTTATCTGTCCACAGGAGAAAGCTCTGAAGTATACAGAAAACCTGGCCAACTCCAAGGAGCTGAGCGTTGTTGATGGAATCGCCTTCTCTGGAACCGGCAGTCCTCGTTCCGCTAGGAGCTACGACCCTCTTCCTGAAGAGCCTAAAGCCAGAGAAGCCATGATTGAAGACAGGATTCTCGACAATGTTGTAGACTTCCTAGACAGTCACGTCTTACAGCTGAGAATGCCCAAGTCTTTCACTGAAGACAACTCCATTGAAGAGGAAGGTATGTAACTAAAATCAAAAAGACTTCAAAAATAACTATCTTTTTCTGATTTTTTAAATATTTTTTGAAACACTAGTGTGTTTCAGGAATTATTTTATTGAACTTAATTTTAATTGATAGTATAAGTACATTAAATCACTGATCTCGCTTATGACCTAAAATAGAAATATAAATCTCATTATGATTAATAAATAGCTTATGAAAAATACTTTCCTCAGTAAACTATACTGTGTCTCGAATAAATCATGAAGCTAAATGAAAACAGAAATGACAGTTGTCAGTCAAAATACACTAGACGGCTTTTGGTTTGGTCATAAATCATGAAGATTGCTTATTTTTTGAGGAAATGAAAGCATTTTTTTTTTCAAAAATATAACGGAGCGTTGAATGATATCGCAAGTAAGGCAATGTAAACGCAGAACAGTAAACAAAGTAAAAGCAATCATTCGGTTTTATTATAAGCAGTAAAAATCTCAATCTCACGAAATCGCATTTAACAAATCTATTAAAAAGAAAAATTAGTATACAGTATAAGAAAAAGAAACGGAATCAAAATATCATGGATGTAAATAAAACACTTAAAAAGCTATTTTTGAACTTCAACAATAATTGCCGATTTGTTACGAGTATTATACGGAACACTGCACTTAATTGTAATGAGAAAACGTTAGAATTTGAACCTACATTGTATAGAAAGGCCTAGACTACGTCTAGAAACGTCTAGGTCTAAGAAAAGGCTAATAACCTAAGTTAGCGTTCTAAACGTAGGTAATTAACGCGTTAAGGATATCTTAGAAAGCAGTTAAAAATTAAACACGGATAAACTCGAATATTTTGTTGCTAAGTGGATATCGTAGAATAGAATATTTTGAATAAGCTGTAATTGATTAAAATCAACTATGAAATTACGATAAAAATATAAAAACTGATGTAGCATTGACATGCAGATTGTTATAGCTACAACTCTGTGTTGTTACACAATAGAAATCACCAAAAGACAAATCCAGAAAGTTCTGAGTACATACAAAGACATCATACAAACCAAAACCAATATGGAAATCGATCTGAGAGAAACATTTTTTAAGGCGTGAAACTCGGTCGTGATTCACATCCAAAACGAAACAATTGAAGATCACTTACATACAAACCAGAAGGTACTTGGCATCAACTCTCTACTGACAGCCACAATGACTAAACAAAATTTTCAATATCAACTATGCCATCTAAGAGAGATTCTCAAACAATCGAGATTGTGTGATTAGCTGTAAAAACTATGGAAACAGGGACATCGGATTGTTTCTTGAACTCACAAACAATGTCATATGCTAATGTAAAGTGCATGAGTTTGTCGTGTTTTAATGGAGTGATAAATCTTCTACTACGGTTACGTTTTTGCTCTATAGAATTGAATGCAAGTGTGCCGTAACAAGGAATCACGTCTTTGTCCGCATGTGAAGAGGTTTTGATCGTCGTAGACCTCAAGTATAACGCTTGAGTCTATTTTATAGGAAAGATACATTACAGGAACAATATTATGAATTTTCATTCTATTTTTATTATATGGACTGTTCCGTCGATGATCTTAATTAATAATCTCATCAATCCCTATGATATCATTATTATTGATCCCCCAAAGACCTCTAAATAGCTTTGAAAAGCAGGACATAAAGTTTAGTAAGCAAAGGATCCATGTATAATAATATACTTTTCTCTTCTCCAGGCCGTGGTAAGAAGAAGAAGAAGCTGAAGAAGCTCCTGCCCATCCTTGCGCTGATCAAGTTGAAGCTGGCTGCTCTCGTTCCCCTCTTCCTTGGTATCATCGCCTTCGCAGTCTTCAAGGCCTACCTGCTTGGCAAGATTGCCTTCATTGCCGCTGCCTTCGGAGCTCTGAAGAAACTCCTCGAGTCCAAAAAGAGCAGTGGATGGTCAGAGCCCGCCCACGAAGAACACCATGGTTGGGAGCAATCTGGTGGATGGGGAAGGTCACAGGACGCCCAGAATTTGGCGTATGGCGCCCACGTCAAACAAGCGTAGGCGAACTGGCTTGATTGCGATGAAGCTATAAATAATCATGGCTTGAATATTTGTATGTATGTATCTTACTTGTACCAAAAGTAAGACAAATTGAGTAAGATTTTGCATACTCAATATTTCAAATTGGAAACTATAAAAGCTTGACTACATTTGTAGGTTTCTCGCAGTCTGGTAATAGTTATTTAAATCTATCTAGAAGTAAATAGCGCGCCATATTAGCTACTTCAACTTTTGAAGTAACTAGGTATTTCTCTTTTATTTTCAGTCATATTTTACTCAGTTTTCTATCTTTCTTAGTAACCACCGTAAATTATAACATTATTTATATAATCGTCGTGAATGTATTGATGCGTGCTTGTGTGAATGTCTGAATGATACAGAACAGTATTTTTTATTTTACCAGTATTTTTATTATCTGTATTTTAATTTGCTTTTAAGTTTTTAACGACTGATTTAATTTAGTCTTTTTATTTTAGTTCGTTATGTATATATTTATGTGTATATATGTATTTATCTGATAGTATTATATACGTATTTACTTAACTTTCTTCTTATAGAAGATTGTGAGTGGACAGTTGTATATTTTACCAAATATTTTTAAGTTTTAGTTCCAAAGATGTTTATTTTTTCTTTTAGTTGTTTTTTTACTTGTCTTTAAATATGTTTTGAATTTGTATCGAGTCATCTGTGTGAGTGTTATTTGAGTCATATTTATTACCGAGTGAACGAATTTATTTATTAAACGATTGTAGATATTATCGTTTACGATGGATCCACGTAAAATAAAGCATTTTATGAAATTGTTGTTTACATTATTATATTTCCTAACATGTATTGGGCTGGTTTTCCCTTCTTGGGTCAAATCTTCAGGTTAGGTAAGCGGACTCTGCGAAAAACGGGATAATGCTAGGGAAATGATGATGACCATTATTCTTTACATTACATCGTATTAGAAGTGGAAGAGGCTGGAATATTCTTCACATGAGACTCAGTTCTTACAGTTATCAATCAAGGTCATGCAATATTACCATCAGGTTGTCAAATGCTTACCAATCTTTTCTTATCTCTTCTAGCATTTTCAATCCACTGCTTCTTCTATCGTGTTGATTGTGAGGTGGATTACCAACCCCATCAACCCTGGTGTCAGGGTTATTACTGCGTCACCGTACGCCCCTGACATGGCTCATGTAACGACTACTAACTTACATTAGTAAGTAATAACTGGGACCAACGGCTTAACGTACCTTCCGAAGCTCGGATCATCTTACTTTTTGGAAAACAGGTGATCAGCCTGTAATGACCTAACCAAACTAGGGATCACAAAGTGATTTTTGTGATTTGTCCCACCGGGATTCGAACCCGGGACCACTGCTGAGCAAAGGCCTCCCATTGATTTTTCCACTGCTCTCGTCGTTGCGGGATTTCCGGCCAATTTCTCTAATTCCAATAAGCGTTGAGGTCGTCATACCATCTTT
Organism: Pectinophora gossypiella; assembly: GCF_024362695.1. Lineage (NCBI taxonomy): Eukaryota > Metazoa > Arthropoda > Insecta > Lepidoptera > Gelechiidae > Pectinophora > Pectinophora gossypiella. The sequence continues at coordinate 2,609,980 of NC_065425.1, read as the reverse complement.
TACGCCAAACTGAATTAGGACTGAGCTGGACAAGTTTGCCGGATGCATCCGGAGCGATGGGCACGAGATGTTACCCACTGGACACCGAACTGGACCGGAAGGCGAGTTTTTCAATAAAAAAATAAACCCGGAATTAAATAAATTTAGACTCGAAGTCGCAAGATTCATCTTGCATAGATATCATAAATAAACTGTATGAGAATAGAATAATAACCGAGACCAACGGCTCAACTTGCCCTCCGAAGCACTGAATCATGTTACTTTTTCAGACACTCAGGCGATTCAAGTCTTTACTGAATAAAGGACAGTCTCACAAAGTGATTTAGATAATGTTCCCATCGGGAATCAAACCCGGACTTCCAGATCGTGAGCCTAATACTCTAACCACTAGACCGCAGAGGCTGTTAAAAATCTTCTTAAACTTAGAAATTTAAAAGCTAATTAGGTATGAATGTCTAAATATGCTATTATACTAATAAGCTAGATACCTATGGAGATGATTAAGTTAAACAAACCGGAAAATCTTCATCTTTTCTGCCATTTACAACGCAATATGATTATTCTTCACAGTCAATTACACAGTGGCTATTGTGTGTACCCCCTTATTACGATTTCGAGCATACAAAAGGCGAATAGTGATAATAACTAAGCCTAATTTTTTTTACGTGATTTGCCGCAGATGGCATTAACTACTTGGCCGGACAAATGGGGAGCGCTGAAGTCTCTCACCTGGTACAACATTTAAGACAACAAGCCTGAGGGTGCCCTGTTAGGCGCGAACCTCGGCTCAGGGCGTCGTCTGAGAGGAAAAATATTTGAAAGAATTAATCGACCCTAGCGGGTCGATAGAAGTCGTCGACCACGCCGGCGGGGTCGGTATCGGGGAACCCTAAAATCATCACCGGTTCTGTAGTACACTGGCTAGCTTCTTAATAGCCAGGACAGTCTCACAAAGTGATTTCAACAATGTCCCAGTCGATAATCGAACGCGGACCTCCAGATCGTGAGCCAAACTCTAAGCCACTAGACCACGGAGGCTGTTCAAAATTGTTCGAGTCAATGATACTAGTACTATTACACTGTCTATAAAGTGCTTAAACTATGTAGAGACAATTTGTTAAGTACATATAAATATGGTTAATAGGCCACTGTGCCGCTTGGAATGTCTCGCCGTACAGTTAAGTACACACTCATACATAAAATGTATGTCTGTAAATACTCGTATACACATACAAACTGACGTATCCCTACAAATATAGACAAAGCTAGCCATTATACGTCCCAAAGGTGGGCACAGGCCGCCCTTCCTTTCGGAATTACGTATTGTAGGCACACTTAGAATACAAGGAATAAAAATAAAATTGTTATTCAAAATTCTAGATTAAATAAATTAAATTCATCTTTCTTGGTGTTATGTATACGTTTTTACAATAAAATATCTGATAATATTTTAAATTTGTCAGAAAATAAATTTAAAGCTCACGTGATGCTTACTTTATGTAAGAAAGCTTATTATAAGATCAATGATTACCTATATGATAAAAATGTCTGGTATTGAATGTGTTCCTCTAGTTATTAAATAACTTGTTATGTACCCTCATTGATTTAATAGATGTGTTGCTGTTGCAGTTTCTTGTCGTTTCTTCTCCTCAGCCATAACTACTTGAGAAATGACGTAAATTCAAAAATGTTACATTGACCTTTAACAAGTTTATCCATGATAATTACGTTGAATAAATGATTCTGATTTCGTAGATTGAAAAAAAAGATTGATATTCCTCAAGCAACCGGATCAACCAGGGTATGGAGAATAACAGCGCGAGCGTTGGTCTAGTGCGGGTTGGTGTTGTTTAGGCCAGCAGCCCAGAACCAACAGCTTAGCGTGCCTACCGAAGCGTGGAATCCGATTTCCGGTAAATGAGAATTTACCATTTACTTAAGGAATGTAGATCAGCCATATCAAGGGTCTTTGGCTGCTCAATAATAACTCTGACACTAAGGAAATAGAATGTCATTATTGATCATAACTGACCTTCAGGTCAGGTAAGCGGGACTTGTGAAAAACGGGATAATGCTAGAGATATGATGATGATGAAGCTGTTTAAATAAATCGCTCAGCTCAAACAGTGACAAATATAAAGCTCACACAGGTTAGTGTCGTTTATTCACATAGTTATTTTGGATCAACCTGCTAAAGTGGATTGCAATAAGAATTTATGGTAGGCCGAGGCTCTCCGAAACAGGCCATAGATCTTGACAAGAATAACACCGCGTGCGCATAGGATGTTTGCTTGGAAAGCAATACGGATGTGCTTAGTAGAAATCCTTACTGCTTTTCACACTTTACTGCAAACAACACTCGCTTTGAACGACTTTGCGGCGGCACAGGCTCGGATTTAGAGGGGGAGAAATTTTGAGTTTTATTTGAAGTTAAGTAAGAGAAAAAGAGGCAAACATTGAGAGTTATTGACGACTGAGGAGACGACGAATTTATTAAAAACATCATAGAAGGAAAGCTACAAGGAAGGGGAAGACCAAAAAGAGCTTACATGGAACAAATTAAAGAAGGTGAACGTCGTGGATAAGGAAGTGAAGGAATTGGCCTTTGAAAGACAAGAATGGAGAATGCTACACAGATAACAGCGTGGCTCTTGGAAGTAGAAATTATGGCTCAAGTTTGCGAGAAATTAGAACAAAAATAAATTAGAAGAAATTAGTAAACCAGCTTCAAAAACTGTCTATAAAAAGTAAGTAATAAGTAATATTTCGTTGAAAAAAATGTGAGAATCTTTTAAAATCGCCAGCAAACTGCAAACCCTGTAAATGCTCTGTGGTTATTTTACTTATGACAACGGGTGGAACATGCAGTTCAACCGTCTTTTTGCTGGCGAGGAGTGGGTGTATACAGGGTGGCCCAGAAGTTCAGGTTCAAAAATAGATAGAGGGGCTCATTAGCTACCAGAAACACCCCCATGTATGTTCAGCGATTATTTACGGTTTAGGAGATATGACCCATTTTGTACTTTTTTCTAGATTTTCTACCTTACTTCAGAAATAATCATTTTGTCGCTATCCCTTTCTTAATAATTCTTTTATTTAACTTCATAACTATGCCTAAGGATATGTACCGCTAGGTGAAAAAATAAAAGCAGTCAAATCAAAGATAAAAAAATAAGTTATTGGATATCAAGTGAGAATTCGACCAAAATTGTTACAGTTGTTCAAACTTCGCCGAAGAATAATAAACGCATGATATAGTTATGGACCCTGAAAGTATTTCTAAAAACTGCTCCATTTAATAGGCTTTTAGAAACATCCAAAAAAAGTACCCTTAAGGGCATAAATTTAAGTAATTAGCCCTCAAAGATTGCATAATATAAATAATAAGCGTCGAAATAATAAATTCATGTGGCATTATTATCTTAAGTACGGTCCTGTGCAACACTTAAATGTATGGAAACTGAATGAATGTGTTTGTTTATTGTCCATTCCTACATAATAATGGTCTTAAAATAAACTGAATGGAATGAGAACTTACCTGTTATAGACATACATACTTTGAAACATAGGTTGCGTCTTATTATACGGTTTATAATGAGTAACACTATATTCTCTTCGTCTACCGTGTGGGTTGTGAGGTGGAGTACCAACCTCATCCACCCTGGTGTCAGGGTAACTATTGCGCCGCCAAAGGCCCCTGACGACTACTTACTTACAGCAGTAAGTAGTAACCGAGACCCACGGCTTGACGTGCGTTCCGAAGCACGGATCATCTTACTTTCGGACAATCTGGTGATCAGTCAGTAATGTCGTAACCAAACTAGGGCCCACAATGTAATTTTTTTGATTTGTCCCCACCGGGAATCGAACCTGGGACCTCCGGCTCGTGAGCGGAACACACTGGACCACGGAGGTTGTTACACTATAGTAATACATAACATAATATCATGCCTAATCCCCAGGTCACGATGGTTGCCGTGGTTACTCCCCACCAACTCCCGTTTCGTTTTCTGTTGACACTTGAAGTATAATTAGGACTCAAACAAACTTACCTGTTAACTGATGTTTAAATTAAGTCACGTCAAAAATAAAAATAAAATAATGTAAAAATGAAGCCTCCATAGGTACTTACTGAAAAATGTGCATATTCACACAGCGAAATCTACAATAAATATGTCACGTCAAAAAAATAAATAGGAAAAATAAGATAGAAGAAAAAAATGCAGTATAAAATTCTAATTTAAATTCAAAAATATCTTTATTCAATAGGTGACGTAGTTAGTTACACTTTGAATCGTCAATTTTTACATAACGTACGTCTCATCCGCCTAAAACTACTGCAGCTTCTCACAACCTGTATAGCCGGGGAAAAGAAGCTGCAAGAAAAACCTCGGCACAGGGTCCTAGATGTTCTTTTTTTAAAATAAACATAAAATATTGTTTTACAATTGAGTAATTTAAAAACAACTAGGCTATAAAATTGTTAACTACAAAACGCGTAAAAAATATGCTTAGAAAAGTTTTTTTAAATTACGATTCTTCTCACGTTACGCGTAACGTAATATCTCAGACATTTCAACCAAAGTGTGCCAAAGCGTGCCTCAAAAGAGCAGTATAACCACATACCGCATTTACACACATCCGTTCGCGCCATAGTTTAAAACTAACAGTAAGTACACTTAGGCGATTCTCACACGACACCGCGCACCGTCGCTGTAGGTGGCATTGATTTAACATACCCACAAAGACAACAGGCCTAAGGGTGCCCAGTTGGGCGCGAACCTCGGCACAGGGCGTCGTCTGACCCCTGTATGTGTATGTATGTAGTGAGTCGTTAGCGAGGGAACAGGCGTGCACACGTGGTGTTAGATAGAACAGAATCCGGCCTAATTGACTGATACGTCACTATGCTAACGAATGACACAGCACTGGCTTCTGTACTTTGACAAATCCAACTCATACCGCGTATCGAAGCTGTTGTAAAGCCTTGCCAGTATTGAAATATAATCAATGATTGTACTGAACTAGATGCAATTAATTAATACACAAATAGCGGACGGTCAAACAAATAACCCTCCTTTTCGCGTGTTTTTTTGTGACGTGATTTGCTGCAGTTGGAATTAACTAGTTGGTCGGACAAGTCGGGTGAAAAGGCCGAACTTGGTATACTGTTGTGTTTACACTATGTATCTCGTTGTCGTGTATCCGTCATACGTAACTTGTTCGTAGGACGATGGGAGCGGCCGCGAAAGTTCCTTATGGGCCCGCACCCAACGCTGGCACTGCGCACACTATGCGACTTTTTTACAAACATATTTTTCGTGATTTTTGGTATTTTTTCAATTTTCGTGTTTTTAGGTATTTGTAAATTTGATGATATAGCTAAATGCGATGATTAAGAAAATATAAGCACTTCTTCTACTTCTATCGTGTGGTGGAGTATCAACCTCATCAACCCTAGTGTCAGGGTTACTATTGAGCCGCCAAAGGCCTCTGACATCACTCATGTAACGACAACGTATATACATCAGTAAATAGTAATCGAGACCAACGGATTAACGTGTCTTCCGAAGCGCGGATCGTCTAACTTTCGGACAATCAGGTGATCAGCCTGTAATGTCCTAACCTACCGGGCCTACCGGGACAGCCCAACGCTCAATCACTGGACCACGGAGGCTGTATATAAGCACTGTAAAGGAATGTATTAAACAAATACTGAGTCAATGTGGCCCCGTGAGACAGTAGTACATTGGACCTTAAACGGGGAGCGCCTGTTTGAAACCCAGTGTCTGACTTACACCATTATTTTTATTAACACAGTTGGCTCGACCCTTATAGACGGTGGTACGGCTCACCACCTATCATGTTGATCTAACAGAAAGTTCGGTGGGGTGTGGGTACTTTGTATATCATGTAATGGATGAACCTCTAACTTTTTTTTTTTTAATACAAAGAACGTTTAGGGCTCTGTGCCGAGGTTTTTCTTGCAGCTTCTTTTCCCCGGCTGTACAGGTTGTGAGAAGCTGCAGTAGTTTTAGGCGGATGAGACGTTCGTTATGTAAAAATTGACAATTCAAAGTGTAACTACGTTACCTACTGAATAAAGATATTTTTGAATTTGAATTACCCCATGGAAAAAAAAGAAGTCAACGATAAAAAAAAACCAAAAAAACAAGAAGAAAAAGAAAAGAAGTCATTGGGAAGTCGTGAGAAAAGAGAGTCATAAAATCACCTAGTGTGCCACTGCCTCAAGTCCCGCTGGCCAAGGTCACCCGCAGACACTTTCTTCTGAATGGCGACCCGTGTGGCGCGTGACTTCCGATGTTGCATCTACACACCTTGTTCGCGAACAGGTGATAATTTCAGTGAAACTGAAGTATACGAAAGTTTACGTAAGATAAGACGTGAAGCTGAAATTTTTAGGTATTTTTGGTACATAAACTTTTTTTAACTTTCCTACTTAAACTTACACTACTACTTTTACTACTACTACTTTAGTACTATTACTACTTTTACTTTCGTGATTAAATATAATCACATATTTAATCACGTAAGAACGTAACACGTACTTATTTAACATATTTAACGGAGGAGCTCGGTGGCGCAGCGGTAAACGCGCTCGGTCTGCGATTGTTGAAGTTAAGCAACTTTCGCAAAGGCCGGTCATAGGATGGGTGTCCACAAAAAAAGTTTTCATCTGGAGCTCCTCCGTGCTTCGGAAGGCACGTTAAGCCGTTGGTCCCGGCTGCATTAGCAGTCGTTAATAACCATCAATCCACACTGGGCCCGCGTGATGGTTTAAGGCCCGATTTCCCTATCTATAAATAGGGAAAGCCCGTGCCCCAGCAGTGGGGACGTTAATGAGCTAATGAAGATGATGTTAAAAACAATTATGATGTTAGTTTTTATTGTTAAGTTTTTTTTATTAGTTGTAGGGAATGCGATCTCCATTTTGCGGGATCCCGAATTTGGGGGATTTCGTTTAATTTTTCGGGATCAATTCCGAAGCATAATATGACAAGATCCCATTCGAGATTGACGGGCGCATCTCCTTGAGTTATACTTTTGGTTTTGATTATACTGATTTCCAAAGAAAACTTAATTATTTACTTAGTAACATTGAAGAATAAAGATGTTTTCTTTCAAAAATACTTATATATTTTTTAATTAACCTCACAATCACAAACATGCAGTTTTCATCGTTTTCAGCCATTCTAACTTTACATTTTTTTATGAATTTGTTGAGATCCCGAAAATATCGGGATCCCGCGAGATTGATATTTCCAATCCCGGGGGTTTCGAATTTGCAATCTTGAGTAGGGATTGCGTTCCCTAATTGGTTACTAATATTGTAATATACATTATTGATTGATTAATTGAAGGATTATCTCCGATACAATATACTCTTTGGGAGCCTATAGCGGCTCAATAGTACCCTGACACTGACACCAGGGTTAATGAGGTTGGTTACTGATCTCACAACCCACACGAGAGAAGAATATAATACAGGATAATAATTCATCCCATCATTTGCATTAAAAAGCAGTTGCTATCGTCAATCGATAGTCAGTAAATACTCAAAACTTATCTTAGTTCGTCATGTTAAGGATAGATGGCGCTTTGCTAGGATTTTTTTAAAATGAACTGCATCAGAGGTGTATCCGTCGCAAGAACAACTAAGTACCCACACCTCAACGAGCTTTCTATTGAAAAATTATGATGAAATTCATATAAACTTTTTTTTGATGTGAGTTATTGTCGCAGATGGCATTAACTGCTTGGCCGGACAAATGGGGAGCGATGAAGGCTCTCACCCGGTGCAAAGTTTAAGACAACAGGCCTGAGGGTGCCCAGTTGGGCGCGAACCTCGGTTCGGTCTGAGAAGAAAAATATTTGAAAGAATTAATCGACCCTCGTGGGTCGATAGCGATAAGCGCTGATTGAGGGAAATCGTCGACCATATACACGTAATTACTATATTTAATAAGCAAAAGTTCTGTTTGCTAACAAAAGGTAAGTTTTAAAAGCTGATGACGAAGAAAGTAAACAAGTATAGTGAGCACTTAAAAAAGAATCAAGATAGTAAAAGGGTTTTTAAATTTAACTTAACGGGCTTACTGATAGTAAGCCAATGAGTTCAAAGCCAAGGCGGTACTTAACAGGTTAAGTTGTATGAACTTGAAAACGGTGTTGAAATGTAATGGGTGATAAGAAACGGTAAATGTTTACGACAGTCGATATACGTTCTATATTAGCTAAACAATTATAAATCACAAGAATACCAACTCATAAAGTCGAACTCAGTGTCTTAGAGCTCAGTGAGTCTCGTGAAACTACCATCTTCTTCTTCTATCGTGTGGGTTGCGAGGTGAATTACCAACCTCATCAACCCTGGTGTCAGGATTATTATTGAGCCGCCAAAGGTCTCTGACATGGCTCATGAAGCGACTTAGTGACTACGTAATCAGACACATATATTCAGCATTATTATCATGGATAAACTTGTTGAAGGTCAATTTAACATTTTTGAATCTACGTTATTTTGCAAGGTGTTATGGCTGAGGAGAAGAAATGTTAAGAAACTGCAACAGCAACACATCTTTTAAATCAATGTAGGTATACATTACAGTTTATTTCATAACTAGAGAAACACATTTAATACCAGGAATTTTTATTGTTTAGATAATCAGATATCTTATAATACTTACTGATTTTTTACATAAAGTAAGCTTCACATGAGCTCTAAATTTATTTTTTGACAAATTCGAAATATAAAGAAGGAAAATATGTATAATCCAAAAAAGATGAATTCAGTTTACTTAATTTATCACAGTTTCTCGAAAAGAGAGATACATTTTTCCGTACATACATAATATTTTCATAAACATATTGACTTGCGACCGTCCGCCTATTTATGACTTTCGTACTTACTACGCTAAGTAGTAAGCTTTTAGCATTTTGAAAACAGGAAGAAAAGTGGGCCAGTTTAAATATGGACTGGAAAGACCGTGCGAACGAATAGACCTACCTGCAACGGAAGTGTACGGCCATTAAAACGGACCAGTTAATTTATCACTCTAAAAGGTATTTTTATGATAGAATATTGCACCTTTAGTAAATAATATTGGTTTATTGGCTGGTTTCTATCGCGGGTTGGAAGGTCAGACAGGCAGTCGCTTCTGTAAAAAGACGGACCTGTCAAATCTTCAAGTAAGGGAAGTGGATCTTGTAAAAATACGGAATAATGCTAAGGAGATGATGATGATGAGTAAGTAATATTGTTGAAAGAAACTAAAATAGGAATCTTTTAGCTCGTAAGACCCAGATTTCCAGACCCATGGATGAAATTTGGATTTTACAAGGTAAGTATCGGGTCCTTACGACCTTAAACCTTCAAATTTTGGAAATTTTCAGTGGTAGACAAGGCAATTACTAGGCAAGCGTATCTGGGGGCATGACAGCGCCCCCGCCAAGTCGATTCTGTCGTAGGCCGAGGTCAATTAGGAATATGAACTGGTAATATCGATCTCAGTTTAGGCGGAAACAATCTAAGCTTGTTGTTCGCGTCTTGGTAAGCATTGGAACCCCCTAGAGGACACCTTTAGCTTTAACCTGATGTCTATAGGTATACCTTTATCTTCCAAGTTCACTAAACGCCAAGTTCTTAGATATCTTATGCGGATGTACGATCCTTCTATACCATATATCACATCACTAATTTAAGATCCACGCTTGTCGGTGTAGCATCTCTATGCTACTTTTTTAGGGAAAAATAGGGCAGTGGTTTCTCTCTTGCCTTCCGCTCCGTAGTACTCTGTCTGACGCAAGTAGAATGGCGCCCAGAGTAGTCTATGTCAAACCCATATTAGGACTTCTGTCTTCTACCTCTGAGTAGAAATAAATAATCTTTTTTTATTTCACACACAACAATTTACAAAATTTGACAGTTGATATAATTTTGATGGTGGCTATTTAAAAGCAGAAGGTAACCCTGTTTCTTCAACTAGGAGACCTCTATCTTGAGAGACAGTAGCAGTTGTAGTATACTATACATACCTATATAATAATATATATAATTTTATAAAAAAAATGAATATCACACTACCATCAATCAGCTAATCAATCATACTCAAACACAAGCAATTCCAATGCCCATTACGATCGCCGTAAACCAAGATGACTCCAAAAAACTCTTCATCAAAATTTGACCCACATTACAAAAGAGGTTTTTCTTCGAAATCACACATTTCAACCGGCGAAGATTCCTTTAAATCTCTTGACCCCTTTCTTGGACCGGTTGCAAAAAAAAAAACTACTCGAATGAAGTGAAAGTACTTACGTCAGTCCAAAACGTGTGAGTAACAATTGTCAGTACACCTGAAGTGAATTATTTAATCATTTTATAATCAGTTTCGAGGTCATGTCTATTGCTTAATACTTAAACTTAAGAACGTCATTCCTATTGAGGTAAAACGCAGCTCTAGTGAACTAACAGGGGTTAACCGGGACCATCGACTTGTCTTGCGAATCGTACCTCATCTTTGGTGGATTGACTGAGCCCACTTTGGTCATCACTGCATACCCTTTCGGGAATATAGGCGTTATGCTTTGTTATGGAAATTATCGCCTAGTGACTTTTGCTTCAATCTACCCCGATAAGAATTGCGAACGTGAGCAGGGGTTAAAATGCCACATCGAAACAATTCATCTAAAAAAGCAATATTACAATTTGACATAATGAAAGTAAGTGCGCAATGCAAACAAATGTCAAATAGCAATATTGCTTTTTTTAGATGAATTGCTCTGATGTGGCCTTTTTAACCCTCATGTTCACGTTCGCATTTCTTATCGGGGTAGGTTGAAGCAAAAGTCACTAGAAGACAATTTTCACAACAGAGCATCCCGCCTATATTCCCGAAAGGGTAGGCAGTGGTGTATTAGTGGATGACCAAAGTGGGCTCAGCCCATCCATCAAAGATGAGGTCAGATCATTCCACGAATAGGAAGGCACATTAGGACGTTGGTCCTGGTTATTACGAGTACTGACTAAGTACAGAGTAGTAATAAGTACATAGTCTTTACATGAGCCTTATCAGGGGTCTTTGGCGGCTCAATAATAACCCTGCCACCAGGGTTGATGAGCTTGGTCATCCACCTCACTACACACATGATAGAAGAAGAATAGAACTCCTCAAAGTTATATCTACCTCCGTAAATATCATGACTGAGACACAATTAGACTGAATATAAAATTAGGCCCGAGTTGTGGAGGTTCAGGTTCGATTCCCGATGAGGGCGGTATCGAAATCATTTTGTGAGACTGTTCTTTGTTTTGAAAGGACATTGTAAGTTTGAATAACCTGATTGTCCGAAAAAGTAAGACGATTTCGTGCTTCGGAGGGCACGTTAAGCCGTTGGTCTCCAGCTAAGTCATAAAACACTAATTCACCAACGCACATTAGAGGAGCGTGGTGGAGTATCAACCGGAAGGGTACCCTCTTGAGGGGATCCCTGTGCCAAGCAGAGGAACGTATAAACCTTGGCGTATTTCTGGGTAAAAATATTGTTTACAATAAATAAAACATGCACACAATGAATTTGAAGAGAAACGTATTATTTTTCCAAAAAAGGACTGCCTAAATGCGGTGACATTACGGAAAAAGCTGAGGTCAATAAAATTGGAAAAAGTTTAAGAGACAGAAAGCCAACTTTTGGGGTCATCGCATCTTTACCGGTTCCGTAGTATATGATCGTGACCTCGAAATGTTAGAATCGGAAAAATAGCTACATATAAAATTAGGATGTTATCATGCAAGATTGCAAGAAGAATTTCACTTTTTACTATTCGATTTAATTTCTTAGGACTTTTCAAAAATATTTCATAATGACCTAATTCTAATTTAACATTGAGCAATGATGAAGACTTGATTCGTTCTTTGCACAGCAGTGTTAAATTTTTTTGGCTGATTACACTGATAGGGTAACAGCGTAAATGAGCTTATGTACTCAAGTTTCGAAACCTGCCGATTATGTTAGATTTCACTTCCCGCCGAAAAATCAAACAATCACACTTTTTCTTTCGTTTCATTTGCACTAACATCACAAATGCCGTAAGCGAGAATAGGGATGTCGTAAACGCAAACTGTTCGCTTTCTATTATCAAATATTTGTTCTTCTACTTATCCCTACGTCGAGCCATACGAGGCATCAGTTAGCGACCGACGTCAAAGAATACACACTTCTTTACAAGAGTTCAACAAAAGCGTAGTGGGGGGTCGAAGGATAAAATACATCACTTTTTTGGGAAGATATCATAACTTGCCAAGCATCGGCGTCGTACGAGCATCCGCAAAAGAATTGTATTTTCGAAAATGTGGAAAAAAATAGCGGTTTTAGCCATCTTGGCTTCAGTGCAATGCAGTCCGGTGCAAGACAGTGGAGTTGCGGAGAATTTAGTTGGTGCGGTGTCTGAGTGCATAGACAGCGATACGTCGTTATGTCTTAAGGTGAACAATAGTGGAGTGATAATAGTGTAAAGTGATGTGTGGAAAATTCTGAATTTGAAATCGAAAGCGTTGGGAGAGCCACAACCCATTGTTCCGTTATTGACAGTGAAATTGGAATTTGCGATAATTCACTCTTTCTCTCAGTTACAAGTGTTACCGGCTATATTGTCATTATACACAATGTGACAGCGAAAGATGCATTAAATGCAAGATTGTATTATCCTGCTAAACCAAAGTTCAAGACTAAACAAATTCAAAATTCAAATCAATTTTGAGAACGTTTCTATTATAAAAAAAGGAATCCATAGACTCAAATCTATAATCTGTAAATAACTACCAAAATAAATAATAAAGTAATATCTCATTGTTTCCAGGAAAAAGCGTACAAGTTCACCGAACGCTTGGCAGTTTCAAAGAATCTGGACATCTTCGAAGGCATGACCCTGATTAATACCGGGTCAGCCAGGTCCGCTAGGAGCTACGAGCCTTTGGCCGAAGAGCCCAAAACTAGGGAATCCCAACTCGAAGAGAGGATCGCCGACAACATCGGAGACTTCTTGGACAATCACGTACTGCAGTTACGCCTGTCCGAACCTGATAACGAATCCAGAGGTTTAGATGAGGAAGGTAAGGAAGAATACCGAATAAAACTCAAACCGTACGAATTATAAAAATATTTTAAATTAGACTCTTTTCAATAGAAGAGTGGTAAATCTTTGATCAGAAAAAGCGACAATTCACTGGAAGTCTTTAAAAGATGTCCAAAAAAGTGAATTTATTAAATTTAATTTTAATATTTATGACCAATCTATATTGTTATCTTAAAAACGAATATAGCAGAATCTCAAAATCAGCGTAAATTCACCAACAGAAAATCTTTAAAAATATTCGAAAGAAATGATCAAGTAGGTCACAGACATCACATATTTTCGACCATCACAAACATGCATAATTAAAAACGACCTTTATTTGCTTGACGCACAAAATTTCACAAGACAAAAAGAGAGTTAAGATCAAATATCATGACAAACGTTTGTGCACGTCTAAATCTTAGAGCACCTACAATGTCACGCGTTTCCAGCCTGCTTTCTCCTCTAAACATATTTACATAAGTAAAATGTCTTTACTTAGACAATGGGGTTTCTAAGGGCCGTATATAGCAACAGAGTGCTAAAAAGGCTTGTCTTGTACATGGTCGTTATTGTCAACATTTTTATGGCTACTTCTGTTGCGGTCATTGGCTGGCTTTCAAATTAAACTTTAACAATGTCAACAAAAATGAATTTTGTGTATATACTTGTTAAACCGTAACGAAATGGCCACTCAATTCCGAGTGGCATATTTAATTATCTTACAATATGTATAAATTATTATTTTGCCATAAATAATCTTTACATAACTGGTGCAGTCATGAACACTTAGAAGATTAGATGGTCTATTACGTTCAATTTGGTCTTCAATTTTCTCCAATTCAGATACAACTTGATCTTCTATTGATCTCCTTGATATTCAATCTCAATAAATATTCATTTCATCTCCAAAATAAAACTCCTTCACATTTAAATATAAGATATTCTCTTTCAATTTCCGTTGATGACTCCGTTTTCTAAAAACTTCTGTTCCTGTTTTATTAAAGCTTTTTTTTCCTTTATAGCTCGTGGCAAGAAGAAGAAGAAGATCAAGCAGCTCCTGCCCATCCTCCTCCTCTTGAAGCTGAAGCTCGCTGCCTTGATTCCTCTGTTCCTTGGTATTATCGCCTTCGTCGCGGTCAAGGCCGTCTTCCTTGGCAAGATTGCCTTTGCCATGAATGCCTTCAACCTGATCAGGAAACTTCTTGCCAGCAAGGGTGGTCACTCTTCCCCAAGCACCAGCTATGGAGTCCCTCATCATCACGAAGAGCACCCAGGCTACAACTATGAACCAGCTCAAGGCTGGAGCCGTCAAGCGGGTGATGCCTCGTCACTAGCTTATTCTGGTCAATTGAACTAGCTCTTAGGATAAACGAATTGTATAATTGTGTATTTATTTGCGTGTTGTGAGATATTATTTATATTTATGTATTGTTTTATTTATTTTCTGAATGCCTGCCATGTTACGAGTACCTCAATTTAATTTATTACTTTATTTATATGTGAATAAATATTTGTTTCGAAATAGTAGCTACAATTATTTTACTCTACACTTTTTAAGGTAAAGAAGTATTTGAAATAGTTGAGTACATGATTTTACTCACAATTAGGATTGTCTTGTACGGTAAGTACTATTGCGCGGAAACAGTTCTTTCTCTGCTTCCTGGGTAATTACCTGACCTGTCGCTCCTGAGTCGTTTCTGGTTGTATATTTGCTTTTACGAGGTCTATTTTACGATTACTGATCAGAATCTTAGACGGCGATACGGCTCGCCACCTATCTCTCTAACTACCCCATTGGGTTATAATCGTGAGCTTATGATGAGATCTGGTATCTCCGGAACAGGGTGGTTTATTTCTATGTGTGATTGTGTGGTGTGGTACAGCTATCAACACAAATTGCTTTTACGTTTTATAGTGCCACACCACACCTATACAAACTAGAGCATCCTTATTGGGAAATAAGGAGATACGTATGTATAAAACCAATGCAACTTTCTATTGAAAACAGTCTATTCACCATAATAGAATCGTATCTGAATTCATCAATAACAATGAACCATGTACTTTAGGGTTTCTTTAAGTTAGGCAAGCGGATCCTGTGAGAATGAGATAACACTAGAGATATGATGATTTAGCTCTCCTGTCCTAAAAAATTGATTATGTTTAAAAATTCGTTGCCACAGGAGAGCCTAAAACAAAAAAATGGGGATGATATGAATTTCCATTCTTGCTTCATTTCGAATGACTCTATAAAATATCAATAGAAAGAAAAAGCGTGCGTTATTCAAATTAATATTAATGAATTACATATCTATGTCACTGTGGCATACTGCCGTCGCAGTTCCGAATAGGTGGATATGGCTAAAAAATGTTAATCAGCCCAGTGATCAGAGTGGGGGGAGTTAGAATAAAAAACTGTTGACCTATCAAATGGTCATCACAGCCAATTTCGTCTCGGTTCGGCACGTGGACTCGAAAACACAACAAAAATGAAGTTTTTGATACTCCTCAGTGTTGTGGCTTTTGCTTCGAGCAGTCCAGTGGCGCAAGATGAATCTGTGATGCGTTTATTCCTTGGGAATATTGTGAGTTGCGTAAACAGTGACCTGGGATTGTGTTTGAAGGTACGTGAAGTGATATTCTTGGACTAAGTGTCAGTGAACAATGGTTAGGTCGAAAAATCGCGAGTGATATGGACTAATCAACACAAGTTATTGAGCAAAGAAGTACTACTTCTTATTAGGCTAGACGCAAAAGTACAAATTATTGTCCAAAAGTAATTTGAAAAACGCTTCTGGTGTTACTAGCAGAAGATAAAATGTTGTGAAATTTAAAGTGTCAATTGACTACACAATCACCGTCAATATTTTTATAGTGTTAAATACAGTGAATGTCCTATCCATTTATATGACATGTTGGAGAGACAATAGTAGTTTCAAATTCTCGCACGGTCAACTGGCGTCTCATTATTTTCATTATTTTTGTCATCTGCTAAATTAAGTTCAAGTTCTCAAGCAAAAACCATTATTTTTTTTACAATATGCTGTCTTCTGTCTATGAGTTCATCAATATTATCTTTCTCCAGTCTTAAGAACAAAAACAGTTTCTTACACTTACCAATTACTTCGATTCACGTATAAGATTATCCATTCTAATCGCCAACAAAGAAGTTTTACTTTTCAATATTATTTCCACGTTTTTCATTACTTTTCACTACTCTCTTCGGTAATGTCACTTTCGTTTTAACATTGTTTCCCCTGCTAATAAGAAATTGTGTAAACAATTAGTCACTTTACTTAAGTGTGAGTCAATAATGGAACTGTACATGCATTGCTTTTGTGAGAAAAAAGTAAAAGTGATGGACTTCGAAAGTTTACATTTAAAAATAATAATATACTTAATGATTATTATTCAGATCAATGGAACTATAACTTGCAATTCAGCAAATACCTGGACTAACTATACAATATCGAATGAAACTAAAAATAATTAAAAAACGAAATTTGGAAATAAGTAGTTTTTTTTTGCTATTGACAATTATGAAAATACTACTATACTTACATTAAAATTTCTGAGCGAAGAATTAATACTTTGGATATTATATGGAGATTTTTTAAAGAAAAACGATGATCAATTTGCTCTTCTTATATGCAGCTAAACGGAATACGATGTGTAGCTATAATACCAAACATAACCATTTTTTTTTGTTCAATTAATTATTATAGATTGACTCTCTTTTGTGACCAAGTAAAGGGTGAATCTCTACTTAGTCACAAATATAACGATAACAAACTGTTTAATTTCTTACCAGGAACAAGCATTAAAAGTCACGGAGAGACTGGGCTCAGTTCGTCAACTGAAGTTGGCTGAAGGTGTTACCATTCTGAACAATGTCCCCAAGGACGGCAAAAGTCTGGACCTCTCAGCCGAACCTGAAGAAAGAAAGAAGCAGGTCTCCGAACGTCTTTGGCAGAGCACTTCCGACTTGTTGAAGAATAGCGACTTGGAACTTAGCTTCAACGCTCCAGTTGGTGATGATGATGAAAGCAGAGCTCTTGATGATGGTAACTAAACTGATGACATTATGATAGAGATTTCTAGGATAACACTCAAACACACGAAGTCAAGGGTCACAATATCAATTTTGAATTATATGAAACTTGCATATATAGATCTCGACTATATCCCAATTTGCTCATCCATCACAAGCTGAACTAAGTACTTCTTTCATTTAGTTAAACTGTAGTTAAATATATGAGCAATAATGAGTTGTTGAAGCTTTTTCTCTCGTACGAGTTGTGAGAGCGTTGACCGATGTTACAAACCTTAGTGCCAGTGTAGTTATTGAACCGTTAAAGGTCACAAACGTAGCTCACACCACAAATTGGTTCTTATTTCTTTGTCTCTCGATGCACGAAAATTATTCTTTCGATAATCGAGAAATTCAGCTGAAAGATAAAAGTTGTCAGTCATCGTAGTTGAATTGTCAGGCAATTGAATATTCATACTAGAGCCGAAATTGTAATTGTATAATATGCAATCAAACTCGTGATGAAAAATAATGTTATAAAGTCATATCATTTTCAAAAGTGTTTCGCGATGTTTTTTTTTTTGTTTATAGACCTTCAATTATATTTGATTTTCTTTTAGTTGAGGAGGGCCGTGGCAAGAAGAAGGAAATGAAGAAGAAACTCAAGATGTTGGTGCCTCTTCTACTCTTGGCGAAAGCCAAGGCTATTGCTCTTGTCGTCTTCTCCCTCCTCGTGATCGCTGCTTCCCTCTTCAAGCTCGCAGTGCTTGCCAAGATCGCCTTCATCGCCAAGGCTATTGCTGCCCTCAAGCTTCTCTTGGCCAGGAAGCACCAAGAGGAAGAACATGGATGGGTCCCCCACCACGAGGAACATCACGACCATGGCCACGGTTGGGAAGGCGGCTGGTCGCGATCCAGAAACGAGGCCAACAATCTGGCCTACTCTGCCTACTCTAAGTAACAAACCAAATAATTATAAACGCCTCGACGATCCCACGACTAATGAAAAATTATTTTAAGTTATTTATTTCGGAATGATTGTGTAAATGTGTTATAATGTATCTAATGAGGTTTTTTATATTTGTATTTTATCTTTCTTTCTTTTCGGTCATTTTATAGAGTTTATTAATTTGGAATGGGTACCCACTGGTCATAATCTGACTGAAAAGGAATTATTTATTCAAATGGTATTGTGTTATTTGTGTGATATGTTCTTATTATTTTATTTAAGTATTTAGATTATTTATGCCATTTATTTTATTTTTTTGTTTGATATTTTATTTGTTCTTTATATAACGTATAATTTATTATTGTATGTTATTTTTATATAGTATTATTTATAGTATTTAAGTTGTTGTAACTTATTTGTATGTAAATAAGTATCTTAGTTGTTATTAATCTGATCTCTATTATTATTTCGATCAGTTTTGTTGATTTTGATATTATTTTTTATTATGTTGTTTTATTTATTTTTACTAAGATTTGTATAGTATCGTGTATCACGATTTTGTTTGTATTTATTTGTATTTATGCGTACAAGGTTGAGTGTTTGTGTATTTATTACTCTTTGCCATGTATTCTAGGTCTAAAAATATAC
The DNA here is from genome assembly GCF_024362695.1 of Pectinophora gossypiella. Classification (NCBI taxonomy): domain Eukaryota; kingdom Metazoa; phylum Arthropoda; class Insecta; order Lepidoptera; family Gelechiidae; genus Pectinophora; species Pectinophora gossypiella. The sequence goes on along the minus strand of NC_065425.1, from coordinate 2,591,215 downwards.
CAAACAGCATTTATTAAACAATGGTATTGTTTTATTTAAAATTTCATTTCATTTTTATTTGAATTTCGTATAATAAGTAAAAAAAAATATTAAGTATTCTAATAATGTTGGGTTCGGTTCCACGAGATATGAAAATGACAAACTTAATAAAAAGCCTTATTAACTTATTAAGCCTCAATATATTTCACATTTAAAAATAAACCTAGCTTGTTAAAGGGACACGTTTTTGTTATCTTAGAATTATTAGTGATGGACTGGTAATCTATCACCGTAATTTATACATACATAAAATCACGCCTACTTATTTCATCATAATCAACTTCAGACTGGCTAAAAGGACCACATTGAACCATTTTATATAAAAAAGTAATATTGCACATAGGCGCGAACTTCAAATAGCAATATTGCTTTTAAAAAAAGTTTTTATAAAATACTAGGTCATTTCTATGTTGGTTATGATAACCTTTGTAAGGCTACTGCTAAATGGGAACACAGGTAGCGCCTGTAGAAATATTACGAGCTAAATCTACGAAGAAAGCTTTCACATTCACTAACCTTCAGCGATTGTGACTTGCATCAATTCAGAGCTGCTTATTAATAGACAAACATTATAATAAATTATTCAATAATGATCTCAATAATACTTGCCATATTTCGAGAAACTTAAAGCAGAAAAAATCGGATCTTGGAATTTCTTGGTATTTTCTCTTTGTGATGTTTTCGAAGGTTAGTGAAAGGTGGAAGCATTGTTCACTGGTTTAACTCGTAACATTTCTATAGGCGTTACCTATATAGACTTTAATGGATACCTGACCTTAGAAAGGTTATCAAATCAAATCAAATCGAATATACTTTATTGCACAGAACTACATTTAAACAATCAGACATAACACATGAATACAGTACAATTTGGGCGGCCTTATTGCTCTAGAGCAATTTCTTCCAGGCAACCACCAAAAGGAAATAAACATTTTCAAACTTGGATGCGGGATGGTGCAACAAAAAATAGATACCTAAAAGTAAAACTAAAGTAAGTAAGTAGTGTAAGTTATCGTGATGTGATGAACAATTAACCCTAGTGGGTTAAAATTATATTTTGGTTGATGTTGCCAACAGTGATGATGTGCGATGAAATGATTATATTGTAATAACATGTGGTATTATTAACAGCTACCGTGGTGTAGTGGTTAGAGCGTTAGGCTCACGATCTGGAGGTCCGGGTTCGATTCCCGATGGGGACATTGTCAAATCACTTTGTGAGACTGTCCTTTGTTTGGTAAGGACTTTTCAGGTTTGAATCACCTGATTGTCCGGAAAAGTAAGATGATTCCGTGTTTCGGAAGGCACGTTAAGCCGTTGGTCCCGGCTATTAGCCGTGAAAACACCTCCATCAACCCGCATTGGAGCAGCGTGGTGGAGGTGTTTTTACGGTTGATTGAGGGGAGGCCTGTGCCCAGCAGTGGGACGTATAGTACATATAGGCTGTTTTATGTAACATGTGGTATTATTTAACATATTGATAGTCATCTCACCTAAATGCCATCTTACGTCAAACCCATACAATTTTATCACTGGCAATGTTGTTTTTCGAAATCTTTTGCAACTTGGCTAACCCCCTATATTAATGTTCACAGGATAGCACATAAAATAGATACGAACACGCAAGACATACGAACGGTTTATTTTATCTAGCATATCTCTTGTGGAAAGGGTCATCATCTTCAGCCGTACGACGCCCACTGCTGGGCATAGGCCTCCCCCAAGGATCTCCACGACGATCGGTCCTGCGCTGCTCGCATCCAGCGGCTTCCCGCGACCTTCACCAGATCGTCGGTCCACCTTGTAGCGGGCCTACCCACTGAGCGTCGTCCGACACGTGGTCGCCATTCTAGAACCTTTCCGCCCCAGCGGCCATCGGTTCTCCTCGCTACGTGTCCTGCTCACTGCCGCTTCAGCTTTGCTTTGTGGAAAGGGCAAAGCAATTTAACAAAAAGAGACAATGAGGGTAAAAACAAGAAGGTGAACAAAATGTAGGCGACAGCATTGATTTTTTAGCTAAAATTCGTGATAAATTGCTATAAAATGTGGAGCAAATTGGAGTGTATCCCGCCTGAAGGATGAGAGGTACGTAAAAGAAAAGCAGTCAGTTGGAAATAGGCAGTTTTGATTAGAAGAAAGTTTTTCATTTTTTTTTTACTTTTTCTTTAGGTCTTATGATTCATCACTTTAGAAAAGTTGCAACACTTTTGTCATTTTACAGCCACTTTTAACACCTGTTTTCTAAGATATAGTATCACGAAATAAACACCTGAGAAAAGTTACATAGCAAACTCACAGGCACGCTATAAGAACAACTAAGAAACCATCGAAGAAAGGTGAAAAGCTTTCACCAATGTAACACCAAGAAGTTTTGTCTTTTCATTTTTCTACAGGCGCTATAAATTATTAAGTTGTCTTCTAGTACAGAAAATAATACAAAACACATTTCTACTTAAATAACTTTTTTTGATATAAGGTCAGTTATAATGAGGAAAACACTGCCTATTTCTCTCATCAGGTGTCGCTACTATTGAGTGTTCTTAAATTTTGACGCCATACTATTTGAGTAAATAAACATACTTAATTGTTTTGGTTATATGTATACGTGTTGGACGACGCTCAGTGGGTAGGCCCGCTACAAGGTGGACCGACGATCTGGTGAAGGTCGCGGGAAGCCGTTGGATGCGGGCAGCGCGGGAATGATCGTCGTGGAGATCCTTGGGGGAGGCCTATGCCCAGCAGTGGGCGTCGTACGGCTGATGATGATGATATGTATATTTACACTGTAACAATTCGCGCAGCGTTTAACTGCAAAATAATAATATATTATATTACTTCCCTGAAGACATTGCTCTACATTTTACATAAATTTATCGCGAATTTTATCTTCAATGTATGGAGAACCGTCAAAATTAAGGAACACTACAGTGCGGAACCACTCCGTCTATGGTGATTAACTAGATTGACTAGTGATTTTTGTGATATGTCCCCACCAGGCTTCGAACCTGGGACCTCCGGATCGTGAGTCCAACGCTCAACCACTGGACCATGGAGGCCATCAGTGATAAAAATGTATGAGTTTGACGTAACATGGTATTTAGATGATATGACAACCAATATGTTAAACAATCCCATATGCTATTACGATGATACTGACGTTCGTAATCATTTCAAGGATCAATCATTTCATTCATTTATTTTAAGTTTACGCGGTTATTATCATAATTAAAACACATAATAACGGGTTCTTACCGCGTTTAAATGGGGATATGAGACTCCCGATATTAAAAAAAATAGAAAATTTTGGAACTACCTACTCCACTCCAATCTCATCAGTCATCCCGTGATCATGGCACTTGCAACAGTGTCGAAATATCGGGAGTCTCATATCCCCATTTAAACGCGGTAAGAACCCGTTATTATGTGTTTTAATAATCATTTCATTTCCACAATCACCGTGGCGTGGTGGAGTATACTCCATACTTCCTTCGGTTATACTCCCTTCGGTTTAGTCAGTTCAGTATATATCTCATCATCACTAATTTTAAGAGCCACGCTCTTGTCGGCGTAGCATTCTCCATGCTACATTTTTTATGCTGCTTATATGTATGTATACATATATCTTTTATTATTATGATCTGCATGTTTGTGTTTGTCTCTAAAGTATAATAAAGAGTAGGGCAAAGTCAGGAAACAAAATCTACCAAAGTAAACATACACTTATCAAGCAGCAACTTCACAAAATTCACTTTTAAACACTATACTTACTCCAAAATCATTGTGCAGAACTAATTATTTTCTCACTCCGGTAACTGTAGTGTGGAGAAATTTATTTTTTTAACCAGATTCTACAGATAAATCTACAAAATTGTTAGTAGGCTTTACAAATTATGGTTTTCGTTTAATATAATGGTTTTTGAGCAAATAGCATAGAATTAACACGTGGTAAAATTTGTAAATTGTACTGGAGTTGGACGTAGTGTGAAATGAAAAACCGAGTCACTGGTAATGTGGTTGTTAATGTTTTAATATGTTGTATTCGTTTTCTTCTGTGGTGATGACGGATTTTGCCAACCTTAGTGTCAGGGATGTACTTTTTTGTAACTGTAACGGCTAACTAACGACTTGCATCTTTTTGAATATGGATAGCTTGGAATTATTTTACTTTAGGATTCACTACAACAATTACATTTACAATGTCATACTAAATTTAGGTACAGTCTCACGAGCTTTTTGGTATGTCCCCGCTGGGAGTACAACCAGGGTTAGTGATATCGTAACGAATACTGAGGGGGATGATTCAGACCATGATTCTGAGCTAATACCAATTGGAATTTTCCGTCGTAAAGTTCATATGTGTTTTTGTGGTTTTTTAATATTATTTTTCAATTATATACTTTTGCGATGGAAAAGTCTACTTATTGTTAATGAGCTGAATCATTCCACTCAATATTCGTTACGATGTCACTTACACCCCGTACAAGTACGTACAGGTAGCCGTACAAGTACGTACGGGTGTTAGAGTTCCGTTTGTATGCAATAAAGTATATTTGATTTGATTTGATGTAGAGCGCTGAGGGTTCTCATCTGGTATAAGGGTTTAAGTCAACAGGCCTAAAGGTGTTTTTACACTATTGCTTGGAAACGTGTCATGGCTGAGGAGAAGAAACGGTGAATCAAACTCCTATACCCCGCAGTTTATTTTATAAACACGACTTTAAAAGAACCGGCTTTCAAAACATATGAAAGTAAAACCAGATTTAAAACAAATTGGTTAATTTCCAGTCTGTGTATTTCTAAAAGCATGTGTAAGTAGGTAGAAAATCTTCTGAATGTATGCATGGAGCTAAGTAACGAACCTTGGCAATCAAACCCAAAACCGTGTCGGCCCTACTTCGTAATCTACGAAAATAAATTGATCTCAGTTGAAAGTATAGTTTGATTCAACTTTCTTACCATCTGCGGTAATTCACGTACTATATTTTTTTTTACGTGAATTAGGAAAAGTAAGGGGACCAAAATATTACCTTGAGGTACTGATACAAATCAAGAAATTCGGCAATAAGAAATGTTACGAAATGCCTAATGAGTAAATAAATTATGATTATGCATAATTTTTTTTTTATTATTGTTGGAAAAAATAGCCTCTACGAGAACTTTAACAGAAATAAACAAGTATTTAGATAAAGTCAATTCTCTAAAGTTGCGGCAAAGCCTTATGATACTTACCTACAAATTCTTTAGATGAATAAATTATGATTACCTTCATTTGTTAGGAGTGGAAATATTATCATAATTGAATTTGTAAGATTTTGTCTGCAAAAATGAACCAATAAGCATAATCAACGGCACAAAAGGGTATGCCCGGAAAATTAAGCAGCTAAACGTCTTCTATGCTTTTTATTCACTCTTAGTATAGGTTGGAGTGCGGGGTGAGGCAGGGGGGGTTGACCTCACCCAAGCTCTTCAACTTGTACATGAACCGATTGATCGAGGAGCTGAACAGCACCAACGTGGGATGTCACATCGACGGGGTTTCTGTAAACAATATTAGTTATGCTGACGACATGGTGCTGTTGAGCCCCTCGATTGGTGCATTGCAGCGACTGCTACACATCTGCGAGGCGTACGCGGAATCCCACGGGCTCAGATATAATGTTAGCAAAAGTGAATTTCTAATATTCAAAGCTGGGTCTAAAACTTATTCCACACCGCCAGTCACCTTATGCGGTACAGAGATGAAGAAAGTGGATATGTTTAAATATCTGGGGCATTGGGTGACCGATACGTTGAGCGATAATGTGGATATTGAACGGGAGCGCAGGGCGCTGGCTGTGCGATGCAATATGTTGGCTCGCAGATTTGCACGTTGTACTAAACAGGTTAAGGTGACGCTTTTTAAAGCGTACTGCCAGTCCTTCTACACGTGCAGTCTGTGGACTGAATATACGCGGAGTTCATACAGCGCCTTGAGAGTTCAATACAATAACGCGTTCAGGGTGCTGTTTGGGCTGCCGCGTTTTTGCAGTGCGTCAAAAATGTTTGCCGATCACAATACAGATTGTTTCTTTGCAATTATTAGGAAGAGGTGTGCATCGCTATTGAGGCGCTTACGTTCCAGCTCAAACGGCATTCTGAGCGTGTTGACTGATAGGTGGGACTCCCCACTGCTGGGCCACTGGATGCGCTTACATACTGAAGTGGACTTGCAGATACCGGTGACCAGGCGGTGGGAACCTGCTTATTAGTAATGTGTTGTGTTAATGTGTACGTTTTCTTGTTGTTTATAATTGTCGAGCCGTGTCGTGTGTAAATGTTATTTTATTTTTATCGTTATATTACTAACACTAGATTAAGTTGTTTATTGCTTGTTACTAACCACTATGGAACATGTCCGAAATAAACTCTTTTTATTTTTATTTTTTTTTTTTTTTTAGTCCACCATAGACTGAAAATACTGATCTTAATTTAATCGATGTTTTCCATTTAGTAATGGTGACCACTACGTCGATAAAGGGGGGGCTCTCTTACCCACTTTTGCCGCGATCCGATGATTATAGCACATTAGAAAATTTCTATTTTACCTACTTAACTTTCCCGACGTAAAATGTATAGCAAAATATATTAGTGGAGACAGATCAAAATATAAATCATGTTATTGACATCAGCAATGTGCCGTTTTGAAAAGACGTTAAAGATATCTATAAACATCTTTTTTTACCTAGCATTAGGATAGATAGAGTAATAACAATAGTACAAGAAATAATAATTTGAAAAAATCCGCCATTACAGCTTCCGTGATCTCGTGGTAAAAGCGTAGGGTTCACGATCTGAAGGTACATGTTCGATTCCCGATGGTCGACATTATCTAAATCACTCTCCGAAACCGTCTTTTGTTTGGAAAGGGCATTGCAGCTCGAATGATTTGCTTTGGATTACCGTGCTTCGCAGGGCACTTATTAGCCATAAAAAATAACTTCGTTAAGCCGCAGTGAAGCAGCGTGGTGTAGTATTCTTCTTATCCCCTCCGGTTGATTAAGAGGAGGCCTGTACCCAGCAGTGGGATGTAAATAGGCTGTTTATGAATGCATATAAAGCTGGAGACACACAAGACGAAGTAAAACCTGCTCTCAGAAAGGATGAAAACGAAAGTGGCATACGAGTAGTAAAAGTTGTACTCAGAACACGTGTAGTATAACCATCATCATCGAAATATCGAACGCATAAAACTGCTTTTGAAAGGGGAAATCTTCTGAACATCGACATAGAAACAAGAAATACTCTGGCCATCATAAACAAATTTACATCTACGCTACTATTATGAAGAGAGTTGAGAGAGTTCCGATATCTATTGCTAAAATTTCGTTTATAGATGATAATGGGTGAGTATTAGATGTAATGTGTGTGGTTGAATTGTAATTTGTATGTTCCAATCACAGATATGAGCTTTCAACGTAATGGTGGTGATTCCTGTACACACTATCTAATTTTATTTGTTACACCTGCCATTTTCTTATCCGCCGAAAAGGAAAGGGACCGGTATTTATAAATTAATCTACACATCCATCTATTTATATATATTTCCATACTTATAATACAAACCATAACCTGAAATAACCTAAAAAACTTTGAAAGTAAACCTGAGTCACAGAAGATACTTTTTGTAATGTAAATAATAATATATTAATTGGCCCAACGGTCTTTATTGTTTTTATTACAGCCTTCTCTGTCCCTCTATTCCAGCTATGATTCCTCATTCCCATAGCTGGGAATTGAAAGAGTGTTTAACATTAATTATGTTCTCCACATTAGTAAGAATAAAAACAATTACGACTTTGTAAGATATACTTTCCCTTTTCAACTTGCGTACGTAAAAAATAATAAAATTAAGTACAATATTAGCTGCTTTTTTCAGATCGCCTACAAAATTAATTGTTGTGTTGTTTTCATTTATTTTACGATCAGCAGTATTCTATTATTTAGTGATTAATCAAATTTTATCTCCCTTATCCATATTTTATTCTTAATCGGATTATTCAACTAGTTTTTTTTTGACCTGACTTATTGTAGATTTGCTGCAAATGACTTAACTACTTGGCCGGAAAGATTATTCAATGATTACCTCTGATTGTATTACATGAACGAATTTCACTTGGTAAGGTGACTGAGTAAATAGAAGTTTGACTCTCAATGGTGCCATCACGTCTACCTTCCAGACTATGTATCATTCGGTTTCTCGCGTCAGATTTATTACTAGCTTGAAGAAGGTGAACATTGTGAGAAATTTGCACTTGTAACAGAACCGATAGAAGAATATTAATGGAATGTTCAATATACCACAAAGCATGCCAATCATTCAAATAGTGAAATAGACATTGTAGATAATCTAAAGAGGCGGATGTTAAGATTTGCAAATCATTTGAGGAAATATCACCTGAAAAGTGGTTCCTTTGGTAAATGTCAGTGAACTTGAAATGTAAATTGTCTGGAAAGACGAATAAGGCAATTGGGTCAACAACCACGTCGGATCTAGACCAGACCGGTGCGGGAAAACAGGTCTAGAATCAGGTAGTCTACAGCTGTTTATTACTTCGACTGGTACCAATATAGAAGTCATTCGTATGGAATGTAATAGCATATCCATTGCGGTTCTATTCTTTGAAGGCACCAGTTTTTATTACGCCATTGTTCTCTTCAATTCAAGTTCAATTTAAGAGTCACTCTCGCTGTCAATCAATACAGTGCCATTTTATTGCAATCGTATATCACAATTACGGGCACAAAAGGTGAAAACCGTTGCAAACAGTAAGTTGCTTTCGATTTCTTTTTATATATCATAACGATCGTTAACATTCGTGGTAAGTTTCACTTAAAACTGCGCTTAAAAGAAAAGCTTTTTAAGCGTAGGCAGTCAGACACAAGATTAATTATATAATGGACAAACAAGCTATTTTAAACTTGGCCAGTCTCTCAATGAAGATGAAATTGCGCAGAATCACGTGAAACTCCATCTATAGAAAGTTAAGCCTTTAATATCTACTTTTAAACCTGTTCAGTTTACATAAACAAGCGACTTCGTTAGCTGGCCCGGCATGCAGCGAGAAATCTCACCAGCCTAATAATACTGATACAAAAATGTGGAACATACATAAATTAAACATATTAGAGAGAGTGGAAACCAGACTTAATATGCAAATGTGTGAAGTAATATATAATGAGGAACCGGAACTAGATGGGCTAGTACGACAAGTAGATGAAGAAAAGAAATTTGGCGGTCAAAATGAAACAAAAAGCTTAATAGAGTTGTTTGTTCAGTCATTTGAAATAATAACTATCATTTTATCTTGCAGTGATACGGTCAGTGAGTCAATGAGTTCTTTTTATATAGGGCTACCACAAGTGGTAAGAGTTTCCTTTCGATTCAAATATCAATCTGATCGATGATGCTTATCAGATTGGACGCATGGATGGTTCGATGTTAGAACTTTCATTTTTTGCTCCCACACATTATAGCCTTTCTACGATTCTATGACCTTCCGTAACCTTTTTTTCAGACGGCTATTGATTATAATAACATTCATTCATCGCTTTTGAAATGTGTGTCATTATCGTCAAATTAAAGATATTTGTTCTTAACAGCTGTTTTGTAGGTTCGTAATATGTTTAAATAAACAACAATTTCAACTCAACAGTTTATTCAAAATGCGTTCAATAAATTAGTTTGCAATAAATTAAAATAAATATTAAATAAATAAGTCTTTGTACAACAGAGGTTGGGTAGGATCTTACATAAACATTTTGGTATCTATCTACTTGCTATGAGCATAGCCGCTGTAAGCTAGGTTCTGTGCCTCATCGAGGTTCTTGCTCCAGTCGGCGCCGTAGCTAGAGTATCCGTGTCCGTGGTCGTGACCACCATGGTCGTGGGCAATGTGCTCCACGTGGACAGGATGATGAGTCTCGTGATGGTGGGCGTGAGGAACGACTTCGTAAGTGGTCTTGGTGTGGTCGTGTTTCAGGCACCAAGCGACGAAGAGAATGACGGCCAGGACGAGGGCAATCTTGGCGGTGGCCAAGGCCTTAAGCGCGATGAGCTTGACGATGAAGAGCTTGCCGAAGAGGACCTTGGCGCCGAGGAGACCGATGATGGCGCCCATACCACCTCCCTTTTGCTTCTTACGGCCTGTGGAGTAAAATCCGTTTTAGTAAGTATTGACAGTTATTTCGGTAGAGCTAAAATTTTTTTTATCGTAGGAAACAATAGCTACAAACGGTTGTCGAGAAAACTATTTTTGTGAAATAAATGATAATTTTACTATTAATATTTCGAATAGGTAACACACTTTTATAAAAAAGATGATCAGATTTTTTTATAAAAACAGCGGATGCTTTGCCTTAAGAAAAAAATGTACCAAAGTCATCTGACAGGATTCTTACCTTCTTCTAGGGACCGCTGCATGGTTTCCTTATCTTGTTTGTTCATTTTGACCTCAACAGCGTGGGTCTCGAACAGGCTGACGACGCCATCCAGAAGTCTGTAGTTGACCTCAGCATCTCTGGCAGTAACGTCCACGGGTAGGGCATCCAATTTCTTTCCAGACCTGGCATCAGGTTCACCCTTCAGAACCACACCCTCAGCAATAGTGATGCTTCGCGACGCTCTTAAATTGTCGACTATTTTGAGAAGCTTTTCCTGTTAAACAAACAAAGGATCATTAAAGTCACATTGCAAAGTATTAAAGATGTTGTTTGAAGACGGACAAGTGAAAAGGAAAACAAAAACTAATGGACGAGTAGTTATCCATGTCAAGTAAACGTAATGAACGACTCAAGCTAAAGATAAACAAGTGTTCATCAAGTGAAATTATATGAAATTAGTCCTCCGGCGCTAAGAAACTCGATTCCACTTGCACTATAAACACGTTCCGTTCACACACACTTTCACTTCGAAAATAATAAAATTATTAACCTTAACACATAACATGTAGTCTCCTTTGCAGTCCTTGACGAAGTTGATAGCTACTTCCAGGGTGTTATCACTGTCTTCGGCGCGAGCAACGGCCACCAGGGCAATCGCCAGAACGAAAGCGATCCTCATGTTGACGGTTTTACTTTTTCTTTCACTGGCCGTCTTAAATTTCTGACATCGAGGGATGTCAAGGTATGTTTGGCGAGAAGCGTGCACCGCTATACAGTTTTATCAGATCCCCCCCACCGTTTCGAATCTCCACTCATGCTGTACCACCATCTGGGTTAAGATGAAATTTGTATCAGTTTGGACCCTAATCTACATGCAAATAGGTGCGGTTCTTTCTTTGTGCTTTGGACGGGTTTGGTTCGGCTGCTTAGGGTCATTTGTGGGTGTGGTGTTTTACCCAAAAATAATAATGTTCGAATTTTATGCAAAAGTTTCTATTATAATAATATTGTTCAGCTATTAAGGATTAGGCTTGATATTTTCATTCATATCCTTTTAAAATCAATTGTAATTGCATCGTTTGACATTATAATACTTCAACTTTTTGGAATCTTGATACTCAAAAAGTAGTATGTGTGTCATTTCCGATCTGATATGTCTAAAGTTTTAATAAACTTCTAGATAAAGTTTGTGTTAAAAGAATCTAAAGACAGATAAAGTTTTCACTCGGAAATATAATAATTTTCTAATAGATAATAAATACATTGACAGCTTTCTCTGGTCTTGTGTACGTGTATCTAGTGTTTCATTTTATTTCTCGATAATTTCTTCTCAACCCAACATGACTTAGCAATACGAAACATATGAAACAGATACTAACAATGTTTAAGGAGTGATGTAAAAAAAAGTTATGTACCTACTTACTTAATTACATCCTTCTTCTAGGATCATAATCGATTCATTAGCAACATAAAGATTATTAGCTAACAAATTTTGAATTGAAGTGAAGATTGTGGGTTAGAGCGTTAGATACATGATAATTATGATGAAGATCCGGATTCGATTCCCGATGGGGACAATGTCGAATTTCATTGTGAGACTCCTTTTTATGGCTAAGAGATTGCAAGCTGAATTATTGTCCGTGCTTTGGGACGCCGTTGCTAACATCTCCATCACCTGCAGTGGAGCAGCGTAGTGGAGTAAGCTCCATACGTTCACCGGTTGACTGAGGGGACGCCTGTGCCCAACTGTGGGACGTACATAGGCTGTTATGTACGGTCACGAGCATTAATATGTATACACTTTGGTACCATGTCACGTTAACTTTTTTGACAAATTGAACTGTAAGTCTCACTAAATGTCAAATATGTTAGTGCGACAGAGTCCTAAAGCGGGTACATTGTATTGCTCATGACTGTACGTTACGATTAAGCAGGAATTATAATAATGACGCGTCTCTAATCTACGTCACTAATCTATCCCCAACTAATTTTGTTCTGTCATTCCCCAAATAATGTTTAGGTTGATGTATTTGAAATCTAAGCGTATTATCTTATCCTATTCTGAGTGTCTATATAATGATGCTTCATTAAAATTATTTTGAGTTGAGTAAATTTATTGTAACACTAAGATGGTAGCTGATGACTATAGCACAGGTTTGAGTCTACTTTAGGCATCAGCTGAAATTATTATTTTATAACTCGCTCCTTACTAATTTTGTATCTTCAAAATTGTTATTATTCATTGTTTTAAGTTTACGCGGTTATTATCATAATTAAAACACATAATAACGGGTTCTTACCGCGTTTAAATGGGGATATGAACGCCCATTTAGACGCGGTAAGAACCCGTTATTATGTGTTTTAATTATTGTTATTATTATTATTATTATCATCATCTCCCTAGTATTATCCCGTTTTTCACAGGGTCCGCTTATCTAACCGGAAGAATTGACAGGTCCGGTTTTTCACAAAAGCGACTGCCTGTCTGACCTTCCAACCCGCGAAGGGAAAACCGGCCCAATACAGGTTAGGTCACATACCTCCGAAAAATTTATTTCTCGGGATTTTGGGATTCCTCACGATGTTTTCTTTCACCGTGATAAACATTTATTATCCAAACATGAATACGAAAACAAATTCGACAATCATTGGTTTAGGCCTATGCTGCGAATTCGAATCTGGGACTTAAAAGCGAGAGGCAAGCTTTCTACCAACTGGGCAACCACGGCTTATTTATAATTTTATTGTAAATTAATATTTGCACGCCTGCAAGCAGGGTGAATACACTAAGGACCATAATTGTATGTATATTACCTATTAAGACCGTTGTACTGTGTACGGTCACGAGTACTAATATGTATACGCTTTGAAACCATGTCACATTAAGTTTTTTGACAAATTAAACCCTAAGTCTCATTATATGTCAGATATGATAGTGCGACAGGGTTCTAAAGTGGGTACATGATATTGCTCGTGACAGTACATGCTTTCCAGCCAAGTAGTTAATGCCATCTGCGGCAAATCCACAATAAGTCACGTCAAAAAAAAATGTGTACATGCAAAGAAATATCTGTCTATCTATTCTAGGAGCAAATAAAGAACACAGAACACTTCAATTGCTTGTCTTCTACGGCGTGTTGTAAAATCCTATAGAGGGATATCCTTTCTAAGATGGTCTGTTTTTAATGGGATGGTTTTTCCCTTGTTAACATAAGGTTAAGCCGATGGTCCCGGTTATTACTTACTGATGTAAGTACGTAGTCGTTACATGAGTCATGTCAGGGACCTATGGCGGCTCAGTAATAACCCTGACACCAGGGTTGATAGGGTTGGTAATCCACCTTAAAATCCACACGATAGAAGAAGATAAGGTTCATCATATCCATCTTGGGACTTCGCATCAAAACTGGCCGCAAGTTGTTTTTAATCATTGTGGGATTACGGTTGTTTATTTATGTATGTGTGTATGTATGGTTGCATACCATGTCGCTGTCTGTTTTGAGCATTCCATTCATCTTAAAACATACATAAATACATTCCAAAAGCGGCAAGACGTTTTCTATTGAAACATGTTGTTGTTTGTAAGCCGTTGAAGATTTGGGCCATGAATTTATGTATTAAAAGGGCATTTCTTTATTTATTTAGGTACACATACAGAACCATACAAACTTTTACAGACAGCATTACAAAACCATATTCATATTCAGCATCATATCATCTTCTCTCTTCTATCGTGTGGGTTGTGAGGTGGATTACCAACGCCATCAACCCTGATGTCAGGGTTACTATTGAGCCGCCAAAGGCCCCTGACATGGCTCATGTAACGACTACGTACTTGCATCAGTCAGTAGTAACCGGTACCAACAGCTTAACGTGCCTTCCGAAGCACGGATCATTTTACTTTCGAACAATCGGCTGATCAGCCTGTAATGTCCTGACCAAACTAGGGATCACAAAGTGATTTCTGTGATATGCCCCCACGGGGATTTGAACCCGGGACCTCTGGATCGTGAGCCCAACGCTCAAACCACTGGACCACTGAGGCCGTTATTTGAGTCATTGTTACTTAAATTTCAGTTGTCACCTTATATATACAGCAACACGGATCTCCGTTTCTATCGCACCTATCGCTTCTCTATCATACTTTTATGATACGAAAAAGGGAACGCCTCCGGTCATCTGCTGTTCAAAAGGTTAACAAGTTCAATAGGGTCAAGGGCCAAGATTTTTGTACTTACACTTGAAGCCGCTTCTCTGTGACATAATCTTCTAAAACTGTGTGTTCTATGGGCTCTATCCGGCCTGTTGTCATAAACGTTGTACCGGGTGAGAGCCTCCAGCGCTCCCTACTTGTCCGGCCAAGTAGTTAAAGCAATCTGCGGCAAATCTACCAAAAAAATATGGACTCTATCTTACTAGGGCGAATTATATGCAGACACGTATTATTACATAGCGAAGAATAAACGATTAACTAGTTTTAAAATAAAGTCCGTGTAACGAAAGAAGTCCTGCAGCCAAGACGCTACTGTCGCAAATTCTGCTTAGAACCATTAAATTATCAATTTATCATCTATGAATGTTTATTTATTTATTGATAAAGTAATTGTTCATTTATTAAGTCAAAACAAAAATACACATATAAAATAGACAATAACAATCTATTTAGTCAAATAAGCCCCCGCGGGTGGATCCGGGCGCAAAGGTCCCCATCACGCTTGCCGCGTTACCACGTTGTATGGCGATGGACAACCTTTGCGCCAGGAAACAACCCGCACGAGCATCCGACCCCCTGTCACTTATCCTTCGCTCCACCTCCCTAACGTTTTTTTTTTTTCATTCATCTTCAATTTATCATCACTAATTTAATAGCCAGGCTCTTGTCGGTGTAGCATTCTCCATGCTACTTTTTAAGGAAGAATAGGGCAGTAGTTTCCCTGTTGCCTTCCGCCCCGCAGTACTCTGTCTGACGCGAGTAAGATGGCGCCCAGAGTAGTCTATTTAAAAGCCGTACTAGTACTCCTGTCCTCCGCATCTGAATAGTACTGACAGTTAGGTTACAGTCCCTGTGATTTGCCCCTGCCGTCCTGCATTGCTGTAACGATGGCTCCCATCTCCGCCTCTGCAACGGTTGAGGTCTTCACCCGTATCCCTGGGATTATTAGTTTTATTTAAGTCCATCGATTATTATTTTAAACCAAGTCCTCGTTTTGTATTATGACTGATGGTGTGATATTGGATGTGCAAGAAACTTAGTCAATTTTTAAATGATTTTAGAAAAAAGACAGTGACAGCCATAAAAATATATGGGTTTCACATGACCTTATGTAAATGCCATACATTTTTATCACTGTTATTTTAGAAATGTACACCTTCGTATATTCATTTATACGCGACATTTGCCTCGCCTGATAAAAAAAAAAACTTCAAGAAGTAAAACTAGATTAGCGACGATTTAATTCTTTTTTTATTTTCACTTTCCAACTCACTTCCTTTAGAAGACAGCGTGATAATTTATTCCGTACTAGTTGACCGGGGCCCTAACACAGTTACATACATAAACAGTTACAAACACAAAACAGATAAGGTTGTTTTTTCTTTGGTTACCAGTCACACTCCACCAGGTTGGTCTACTGTGGGTGAGGGAAGAATACCCAAACCTTAGACAACCTGAAACAACATATATAAATCGCTCCTGTATTCCTATCGAGCAAAATAGAATCACAACTTATTGAGAACAACATGAAGCCACTCTAGCTAGACGCCTTAGCCAAGTTGCGAACGATTATAAAAAACAACAGAGACAGTAATGAAAATGTATGGGATTGACTAAAGTTACAAAAAGTGAAAAGATATGATGTGAAATAATGAAAACAATTTATTATAATAATTTATGATTTAACAAAACAATTGCAAAAAAGCAAAACTAATGTTCGTGGAAATGATCATAAGGCGGTGGTGGACGTCCTGAAATCGGGCGCGAACCTCGGCTCAGGGCGTCGTCTGAGAGGAAAATATTAGAAGAAAATAATCGATCTTCAGGTCTCTAGCGGTAAGCGCTGAATGAGGGAAATCGTTGACCATGCCGGCGGTGTCAATATCGGGGTTCTAAAGTGTTTGTCATCGCGAGCTGATTGGCCACCTCTATGGCTAGAGTAATTTGGTCGTCGGGCGCCTCACTCAGGACAAGTCGCGACGTGAACCACAATACGGCAATATGGCGTGGCGGGTGTGAATATATGGGATTTAAGTCATCTTAAGCCACCTCAAGTTACCTTTTGTCACCTCATGTCAATCCCATAATTTTTTATCACTATCACTGACGATCATGTAATATACGATCCCGACGACCCGATTACTCTAGCCATGGAGGCAGCCAATCAGCTCGCGACACCAAACACTTCAGGACCCCGATACCGACCCCGCCGCCGAGGTCGACGATTTCCTTCATTTAGCGCTTATCGGTATCTTTCAAATATTTTTCCTCTCAGACGACGCCCTGGGCCGAGGTTCGCGCCCTACTGGGCACCCTCAGCGCTGTCGTCTTAAACGTTGTCCCGGGTGAGAGCTTTTAGCGCTCCCCATTTGTCCGGCCAAGTAGTTAATGCCATCTGCGGCAAATCTACAATAAGTCACGTCGCGTCAAAAAAACTGACGATCATCATACACACACTTTTGCACATCATACACACAACTTGGCTGAGGCCCGTGATAAATTTTGTCCTTAGATGCATTTTGATGAACCAATTGTAAAGAAAATAAGTATGACAATTCAGCCTGCACCGTCCTGGCCAAACCTGGCACCGGTTGGAATCCAGCCTAACCAATGATTGGCGAATTTGTTTTCGAATTCATGTTTGGATCATAAACGATTATCACGTGCTCAGCGGTGAAGAAAAACATCGTGAGAAACCCCACGTTCCCGAGAAATGCATTTGCGGAGGTATGTGACCTAACCTGTATTGGGTTGATTTTTCCTTCGCGGGTTGGAAGGTCAGACAGGCAGTCGCTTCTGTGAAAAACCGGACCTGTCAAATCTTCAGGTTAGGTAAGCGGACCCTGTGGAAAAACGGGATATGCTAGGGGGATGATGACCGTCCTGGCCAAACAAAGGACAGACACAATGTGGTTTAGCCAATGCCCCCATCGGGAATCAAACCCGAACCCGCAGTTCGTGAGCCTAACGCTCTAACAAGACCAAGGAGGATTACAAAACACCCACTCACATAACAAAAGATGAACGTAAGAACTATTATATTTTTATGTTTAGCTGTCATTTTTTTCACGCCAACACCACATATGGTGTAGAAAGTTATAGTAATTAAATCAATTATAAATGTATTGTAAGTCATGTCCGTTAGGAGAGAGAAGAGATTTGGTGGCTGTTTGTAAGAGAGAGGGACAGAAAATGTCTTAATCGATCGATATCGAACGAAAGCTTACGTGACAAGTGACCGTTAGGGAAGCTTTATACGCTACGATAAAAAAAAAACAGTAAATGGCCTCGATTCCTGCAGACACCTCCTAATTCTACTTTAAGTTATACCTGTCATTTTCTTATCCGCCGAAAAGGAAAGGGACGATGATTGACAGCTCTTAATTTTAGGAAGAATGAGTAAATGAATGAATAACCCGGGCGAATCAAAAAGTATACAAACCGTTTGACGTGTGCTGTCAACTTAATTCTGTGGGGTTATTAGCCAATGCAAATTTTTTATAGGGTTGATTTAGATTATTTTTTGCTTAAAATTGACGTATGTTCCATAAATTTTATGCTTGTCGATTACCCGTCCCTTTCCTTTTCGGCGGATAAGGAAATGACAGATATAACTTAAAATAAAAGTAGGTGGTGTTTACAGGAATTAGCACCAATATATTACGAAATAAAATGTTTCAAATAAAGTAAATTTTATTTTACATTCATGTTTTGACGTTTAGTAAAAAGTAACTGATTCGACTAACCTATTGGAAATTTAGCCTATTTTCTATTAATATGCCTGATTTGATAAGTAGCGAATGTTTATTTTAAGTTTCTTTGTAGTCACAGGAGAATACACCGAGCACAAAAATATTTAGTTTTGACTTAAGCTTTCTCTATGTTGAAAGTTAATAAATAATTCATTAATGTTAAGTAACCCATCAAAATAATGCTTTAAAGCTGTTTTACACTGTTTAATTATAAATTCTCACTAACGAGTGTTTAAGACGTTAATACCACTTAAATAAAATGATTTGTTAATTAAAAATACATAAAAAAGTACATTCCATTCAACCACAACTGTAACAACACACATATTAAAAACAAAACATAAAAAAAGCTATAAATAAAAAATGTCCTCACCACATCGAGGCAAAGTCCCCAGAATACTGGCCACCTCTGCACCGCCAAACTGACCCTTTGGGCAAAACAACTGCCTGCTCTAGGTTCGGAAGTTGCCTCGATGAGGCTTGCTGAAATCGTCCACCACTTAAATCCACTTAAATTATATTCAATGTCAATAATTACTTTAAAAATATACCTAGTAAATTATCGACGATGTGGTGACAATACTAATTTATAGGTAATTATAGGTAAATTTATAGGTATAGAATTGGTTAAGTTTTGAATATTCATTTATTATTATGTTGTCTAAATTGTCTTATACTTAATATGCAATGATATCGAATTGGGATTAAATCCTGTAATTATATCATTCAATGAATTCAATGTAATGTAAAATTCAATGTAAAAATGTGAATAAATAAATAAATATTAAATTTTTAAATAATTTTCTATCTTGATTTATCAATAAATTATCAGAGGTCTGCAAAGAAACTGCGCCGCGCGCGGAGCGAATTATATCGAGGGGTTCGACCAATAGACGCAGTGAACATCCGGATAAATCCGGATAGATCCGGAAACCATTGACATTGTACGCGTCATGGCGTAGTTGCCGTGCAGACCACGGTGATCGCATTATCAGATAATTCAGGTGTAGGTATGGTTAAAAAATTCAAACACTTATACCTATAACACGAATGAAGGCTACTACTACCATAGTGGCTACTATTTAAGTATTTAGTCGTTACAAGGGCCAGAGTTAAGGGCCTTTGGCTTAACAGCAACCCTGATATCGTTGATGACATTGGTCATTTGTCTCACAACCCACACGAGAGACGAATATTAAAAAATCGTATTGTATAAAGCGTCCTTTATGGCGCAATATGGACTTAAACTTGAGACTCATCGGAAATGACGTCGGGATAGATAGTATCGACGAGAGAACTTTCGATTTCAACTTAAAACTTGCTTTCAAAAAATTCTTGAGTGAATTCTCTAAATTATTTACTTTCGAAACCACATATACGCCGAAACTGGTCTATTGAATTTAGATGTGGTTTTTTATAATTTTAAAGGCCTATGGCTATTTTTGATTTGCTTAAGTTCGTTACTCCTAGAACCGTGGTAGCCCAGTTTGTTGGCTTGCCTCTCATTTTGAGGTCACCGGTTTGAATCCAGCGCAATCCTAAACTAATGATTGTCGAATTTGTTTTCAAATTCATGATTCGATCATAAATGGTTATCACGTGCTCAGCGGTTGGTGAGCAAACCCACATTCCAGCAGAAATGCATTTTAGGAGGTATGTGATCTAACCTGTATTGGGCTGGTTTTCCCTTCGCAGGTTGGAAGGTCAGACAGGCAGTTGCTTTCATAAAAAAACCGGCCTTATAAAATCTTCAGGCTAGGTAAGCGGACCCTGTGAAACAAAGAATAATGCTAGGGAGATGCTGTTTAAATCCTTTTCTCCTAGCTAATATTCAAGGAGTGTGCTCAATGCACTAGTTAAGGCATCACGGTTACTACTTCCTGATGTAAGTACGTACTCGTTAAATGAGTTATGTCAGGGGCATTTGGCGGCTCAATAACCCTGACACTAAAGTTGCTGAGGTTGGTATTCCACCTCACAACCAACACGGTAGAAGAAGAGGGAGATCCGTAATCCGACGTATGTACTTAAAAGTAAAAGTATCACAAAGCTTTCATCTATAAGCCCTCATGGGAAATAACTGACTACACCTTTGTCAATTGCTCTAATGGCCTCTTATTGCAATACTTATGTTCTACTTAAACAGAAAACAATGATTAATTTTGTAGCTATTTTTATAATATTACTAACTAGCTTTCTGTCCGCGACTTCGTTTGCTATGATTCCGATTGTTTAATGAATACTCAGACTACCTTATCACATTGGATTTTAGTATTGGCCCTGATTCCTTCATACAAGTTATAGCTGTAATTTTCTTATCCACAGATAAGGAAAGAGACTGATGACTTACAACTTTTAATTTTAAAATCAATATATAAGTGAATTAATACCCGGACGAATCAAAAAGGCATCTCTCTGATATTCGACCCGTTTGATGTACACTGTCATAGTAATACTGTTGGATTATTGGCCAATGTATTTTTTTGAGAGGAACATAACTTTTTATCCCGATAGGGGTAGTCAGAGAGTTACATCCATCGTACTAGCTTCTAAGTACCCATTCCTTACAAACATTGACGTGTGCTCCTTAAACTCTCCTGTCGATTGCTCGTGCCTATTATGCGGATCCTTATCCTTTTAAGCAGATAAGTATATTATGACAGGTATAACTTAAAATAAAATTAAGTAGATGGTGGCCCCGATTCCTACAAAACCTCCTGATTTCATTTTAAGTTAAACCTGTAATTTTCTTATCTGCCGATAAGGAAAGGGACGGATGATTGATTTGTTTATTTTAAAACGAATAAATGAACGAATGAATACCCGGGAAAATTAAATAAATATCTCGCTGATATTCAATCTGTTTGACGTAATTAAGTCCACACAAACATTGAGATGTGCTCCATAAACTCTATGCCTGTCGTTTTCCCATGCCTTTCCTGTTCGGCGGATAAGTCTATAACAGGTATAACTTAAAATAAAATTAAGTACATGTTGTGTGCTGTAATCAGCACCATTATAAAGATGATTCTGAGTAATTTCCTACATACAATTTCAAAATCATTAGGGACATAGTTTATAAATAGATGTTGCCAGACGCAAAATACACGCATAACCACTTTTACGTACTTGTTACGTAGACTTTTCTCATTGCATAATGGTTTATTAGCATAGACGCTTGAACTTGCAAATCTGAGTTGCGCGTGAGTGCATTGAACTTGTCACGTTTATGTAAAGCTTGTTATACACTAGACTAAACGGTTCATTGTCACTTTATTAAGGTACACAATATTTTTTTGAAGACCTGTGAAAGTCCTGTCCCGACTAGCTCTGGCAATGAAGCTAAATAAATAGGTATAAATTGTTTGACTAGGTTGCCAGGGACATGGCTTTGGCACCTGGGTGAGTTATGAATTGGACCCCGATACCGACCCCGCCGGCGTGGTCGACGATTTCCCTCATTCAGCGCTTATCGCTATCGACCCACTAGGGTCGATTAATCCTTTCAATATTCTTCCTCTCAGACGACGCCCTGAGCCGAGGTTCGCGCCCAACTGGGCACCCTCAGGCCTGTTGTCTTAAACGTTGTACCGGGTGAGAGCCTTCAGCGCTCCCCATTTGTTCGGCCAAGTAGTTAATGCCATCTGCGGCAAATCTACAATAAGTCACGTCAAAAAAAAAAAGTGAGTTATGACCCTGATATGCTGTATTTCGAAAGGGTAAGCTACCAGTAACAACACATTCACCTCATCATCATCATCAGTTTAAGAGCCACGCTCTTGTCGGTGTAGCATTTTCCATTCCAGTCTACCAAAGGCCAATTCCTTGACTTCCCTTTAAGACACGTTAACCTTTTCTTTAATCTGTTCCATGTAAGCTCTTCTTGTTCTTCCCCTTCCTCTCTTTCCTTCTAGCTTTTCTTCTATGATGTTTTTAATAAATTCACCTCACAAGAATAAATAAAAAATATGACGTCATGCATAACGCAGTGTATATACAGCGTTATATTAATCAAATTAGCCATATTTATAGACATTTATTATGTACAAGTGTAGTTATGTAAGTTACCGGATACGGATGTTAGCAGACGTGCCCTCGGGGGTAATAATTAATAATTAACTTTATAATCATGTCTACTTAATGTATGTGTGTGTATTCTATAATTTATTACGTTGACAGTCAAGTGGTCAATACATGGGTTGCCTGGAAGAGTTTGCTATTTAGCAATATGGTCTCCTATTGTACTCTTTCTATTTGTCTTTTGTTTTGTATTTATTGTATGTTAAGACTGACCAAATTGAAGATGTCCTTAGAAAAGGTTTAATACGATCTACTCTGAACCGGCGTGCGTGTATGAAGCGATTGATGAATGTGGAGGAAACAAGAAAAGTGTGTTAGGATCGGAATGGAATTCTATAGTCTCTGCTTACCCCGGTGGGAAATAGGCGTGAGTTTATGTATGTATGTTAAGATCACACCTACTTCCCATTGGGGTAGGCAGAGACCACGGAATTCCACTTACTACGTACGATCCTGACACACCACCTTCGCTTCATCCACTCTCATCAAAGACTTCATGAATGCTCGCCAGTTAAAGGCCTTTCTTTAAATCATCCTGGTTATGATCGCGGTATGTACATATTTTATTATGATGAGACGAATAGATGATCCATTCATATTGATACTCATTTATTGCATGTCACAAACATAAATTAAGGTGGAACATAGTAAGAAGGTACATGTGACGCCCTGCAAGGGCACGGCAATATAAAAGAGGCGACACTAGGTGCCTTATTATAATAACATTATAAGATATTGGCCCCGATTCCTGCAGACACCGCCTAATTTTATTTTAAGTTATATCCGTCATCTTCATATCCGTCGAAAAGGAAAGGGACGGATGATTCACAGCTCTTAATTTTAGGAAGAATGAGTAAATGAATCTACTCTGGGCGCCATCCCACTCGCGTCAGACAGAGTACTGCGGGGCGGAAGGCAAGAGGGAAACCACTGCCCTATTTTTCCCTAAAAAGTAGCATGGAGAATGCTACACCGACACGAGCGCGGCTCTTAAATTGATGATGATGAGTAAATGAATGAATAACCCGGGCGAATCAAAAGGTACGTCGGTGGTATGCAATCCGTTTGACGTGCTGTCTACTTGACTGTGTCGGGTTATTGACGGATGTAAAATTTTTAGACGGTTGGTTTAGATTTGTGCTTAAGACGTGTGTTCCATAAAATTTATGCTTGTCGATTACCCGTCCCTTTCCTTTTCGGCGGATAAGAAAGTGACAGATATAACTTAAAATAAAATTAGATGGTATTTACAGGAATTAGCACCATTATCTAACTTAATATTATTATTAAGTAATTATGTATAAAATTATATAACAGAGCTATTTAGAATACTATACGTGTACAACTTAATAACAAAATTAGAATAAAAAAACTAAAAACTTAATAAAAATCTAAAAAAAAAATACTTAAGAAAATAGAGATATCGAAGCCATACCTATACAAACGTAAACTCACGCCCGTTAATCCTAACGAGGTGGGTATTCCACAAATAATCACAGAAAACTTGCAGCGACTGTTGATACAAAGTCCTAAGATGGATATGATAAATGATATGGTAACAAGGAATCCGCTTATTGCGGAAACCCACCGATTAGTTTCAAGCTACTAGCCCAGACACCTCCGGGTTGGTACCCGCATTGAAGAAGCGTGGTGAAGTTTGCTCCACATCCCTTCCGGTTGAATAAGGGGAAGCCTGTGCCCAACAGTGGGACGCAAATAGACCGTAAATCATAAAAAAGTTAGCCCAGACACCTCCGGGTTGGTACCCGCATTGAAGAAGCGTGGTGAAGTTTGCTCCACATCCCTTCCGGTTGAATAAGGGGAAGCCTGTGCCCAACAGTGGGACGCAAATAGACCGTAAATCATAAAAAAGTTACCAAGTACGCTCCAATGGTGGCTTATATGGGATTCACAACGGTTTTTCTTCACTATCGCTCTTAATTGAAAGGAAAGTGACTCCCATAAAACAATGGTGTGAATTGCGTAGAAATTACACCTTCTGTTAATCCATAGAGTTGTCCGGTTACCGTTGGTTTTGGCCGAATAAAACCGAAAATAAATGTTTTTTTTTGTTGTTATTATTGGAGGTATAGAATATATAATAAAATGAAAAAGCAATAGGGTTTTGCAATGTCGATATTGCGTGTTGACCTCTCCTATAAAGACAAATATAATTATTTTAATATTTATATAAAATTACAGAAAAGAGAAATATAAAAGTACAATTTCTAAGTAGCAATAACGTCCAAGCAATTTTTGAAGTGTTATAGGAGAAATTAAATATTATATATCTAATGAGAAAGTGCAGTATAGAAATGCATGTACGTAATAACTTATAAAATATAATATAAAGGTAGGTAAACCTAATATTCTCATATTATATTCATTTCTCGATCTGGTACTTACTGTGTAAAGTAAATACTTACTTACATACATAAACTTAGGTACGTCTATTTCCGATCGAGGTAAGCATCCAAAACAAGAAAGAAGCATCGTTCCATTTGCTTCGTCACATACTATTAACGAGCGAAATCAAAGACGACTAACTCAGTTTTAACGTATAATAAAGAGGGGTGCTACCAGACCAATCGATCGATCATCGATCGACGGCATCGATCAACGTCGATCGAAGTTGATCGACTGGTCTGGTAACTTTAATTGATCGACAGATACTGTTCGATTAAGCAATCGATCGATTGCCGGGCGATGACAATAATCGATCCGTCGGTCTGGTAGAAACTATCGATCGACGTCGACTATTCCATTCTACCATCGATCGATTCTGTCGATCGATGATCGATCGATTGGTCTGGTAGAAACTATCGATCGACGTCGACTATTCTATTCTACCATCGATCGATGCTGTCGATCGATGATCGATCGATTGGTCTGGTAGCACCCTAAAAGATAACGTATAATAAAGTAAAAAGCCTTACTTTACACCCCTTTTGCTAAGCGGGATATAATCAACAATACGTAGGCAACGGGGGTTGCGATATCTGACGCCAACACATACTTCTTATGCTTTCCACACAACTAAAATTTCAGTCAAGTTTACGGTATTTTTACTGAAGGAAATAATATACGATCCCGACGACCCGATTACTCTAGCCATAGAGGCAGCGAATCAGCTCGCGACACCAAACACTTCAGGACCCCGATACCAACCCCGCCGGCGTGGTCAAAAATTTCCCTCAATCAGCGCTTGTCGCCATCGACCCACTAGGGTCGATTAATTTTTTCAAATATTTTTTCCTCTCAGACGACGCCCTGAATCGAGGTTCTCGACCAACTGGACACCCTCAGGCTTGTTGTCTTAAACGTTGTACCGGGTGAGAGCCTTCAGCGCTCCCCATTTTTTCCGGCCAAGTAGTTAATGCCATCTGCGGCAAATCTAAAACAAAAAAACAGGTATTTTTACCGAACATTTACAAGACTCTAGCAATCCCATGCGACTCAGAACAATAGGCGCTTTAGCTTAATTCTTAATGCGATCTGTTTGTGTAAAAATAGAAAACCACAACATCATAGCCTCAGAAAGTTATATTCAATTCGTAATTCTAGCCATTGTATTCTTTCTACAAAAACAAGTATTGTGAGATAAAGTTTGTAATAGGTTATTAAATAATTTTGTTGTGTTTCTTGTGAAGAAAAAGTGAAAATGTGAATTTGAACGTATATTTAATTATCTTTTCTCTTTTATAAAAGTTCAAGGAAGCTCAGTATAACAAGCGATATGATGATTAACGCTGATTAACTGTCACCATACAGTTAATTATGGCCTTTAAGGCCTTATGTGATCATCATGGCCACGTCGCTACCAGCAATGGTCGCCAAATAATGCAAAATAAAATATATAGTAGGTAACTCAGTAACGCTTTGGCAACTTGGCGGCCTTTTGGCAACGAAGCCATGCCAATATAAATTGTTTGGCGTCGTAGCCAGAAACGTGAATAAAGAATTGAGTAGTTACGTACAGTCAGAAGCAATATCATGTACCCACTTTAGAACACTGTCGCACTATCATATTTGACATTTAATGAGACTTGCGATTTAATTTGTCAAAAAAGTTAATGTGACATAGTTTCAAAATGTATACATATTAGTACTCGTGACCGTACAGAACGGTAACTCTCCGACCCGCACCAATTAGTATCGGGCGTTAGGTTCACGATCTGGATTCGATTCCCGATGGGGTAATTGTCGAAATCACTTTGTGAGATTATCCTTTGTTTGGTTAGGACTTTTCGGGATTGAATCACCTGATTGTCCGAAAATTTAAGATGATTCCGTGCTTCGGAGGGCACTTTAAGCCGTCGGTCCCGGGTGTTAGCCGTAAAAACACCTCCACCAACCCACATTGGAGCAGCGTGGTGGAGTATGCTCCATACCCCCTCCGGTTGAGTGAGGGGAGGCCTGTGCCCAGCAGTGGGACGTATGTAGGCTATTTATGTTATGTTTATGTTCTTTCAGCCCCAGTCCATGCATAGAATAAAATTAACATCAATACCGCTAAACAATAAAGAAACAGTCACTCGTGACGATTATCTGAATTCGATTAGAAATTTACAGTAAACTTGAGACTACGGTTTGTAATTAATAATCTTGGGTACAACAAAAGTTAGTAACACTCGATTTTTTCAATTTATAGGGTGAATTACATAAGCGTGTTAAAAAAATAAACTAAATACTTAATGAAACTTTGAAATCCGTGATAGTCCTGCGGTAAATACAAAAAGTAAAAAATAGGGAGGCGATGGTGATAATATGAAGGTTTGACAGGTCCAGTTTACAGAAGCGACTGCCTGTCTAACCTTTCGACCCACGAAAGGATAACCAGCCCAATACAGGTTAGGTCACATACCTCCTATACGCATTTTTCAGGTGTGTCGGTTTCCTCACGATGTTTTCTTTTGATACATACTTACTCACGCCTATTTCCCTCCGGGGTAAGCAGAGACTATAGAATTCCATTTGCTTCGATCCTGACACACTTCTCTTGCTTCCTCCACATTCATCAATCGCTTCATACACGCACGCCGGTTCAGAGTAGATCGTATTAAACCTTTTCTAAGGACATCTCCAATTTGGTCATCGTAAGTCCTTCTCGGTCTTTCTCTGCCATGGTAGGGCTACCATCAACTTCTTTTGATAATCATTTATAATCCAAACATGAAAGCGGAAGACGATTTCGAAAATCATAAGTTTAGGCTCGTGCTGGATTTGAACCTGCGACCTAACCGTAAGAGTCAAGCGTTCTCCCAACTGAGCTACCACAGCTCCCTATAATAATTGTATAATGTTCAAAGGAACATCCTTTAGCGGCAGCTCGGTGAGGAGCTCGGTGGCGCAGCGGTAAACGCGCTCGGTCTGCGATTGTTGAAGTTAAGCAACTTTCGCAAAGGCCGGTCATAGGATGCGTGACCACAAAAAACAAAGTTTTTATCTCGAGCTCCTCCGTGCTTCGAAAGGCACGTTAAACCGTAGGTCCCGGCTGCATTAGCAGTCATTAACAACCATCAATCCGCACCGGGCCAGCAAGATGGTTTAAGGCCCGATCTCCCTATCCATCCATAGGGAAAGCCCGTGCCCCAGCAGTAGTGGGGACGTTAATGGGCTGATGATGATGTTCAAAGGAAATAAACATGAAAAGTACCACAATTCTGACTTACACCGTTTCTTGAATTCAACCTGCGCTTGCGCTGTGGAATACGAGGTTGGAATTACAAGTCAGTAGTGCGGTGTACAATAATTAGAGGTTATCGGAGCTATTGCTAACTCACTCAGTACAGTTTCCTATAATGATTTTTACCCACATATTCATGTTTGAGAGAAAATCTACATTCGTTTACGACGGAATTGTGAGGTGGTAAAATTTTGTACGTAAAGTGCAACTAAGCAATTAGACTTTGTCCTTTGGGAGAGACTATAAGTTTATACATATATAGTATGGAAATACTGAGGAGTTCGATGGTGCAGCGGTAAACGCGCTCGGTCTGCGATTGTTTTAAGCAACTTTCGCAAAGGCCGGTCATAGGATTTTCAGCTCCTCCGTACTTCGGAAGGCACGTTAAGCCGTTGGTCCCGGCTGCATTAGCAGTCGTTAATAACCATCAATCCGCACTGGGCCCGCGTGATGGTTTAAGGCCCGTTCTCCCTACTCGCATCCATCCATAGGGAAGGCCCGCGCCCCAGCAGTGGGGACGTTAATGGGCTGATGATGATGATGACAACTGGAAATGTTCCTTAGAAGTCCAACGTATAAGTTCTTTTTTCCTAACTTCACAGTATACTTACAGCGCCATCTATGTTAAGATGTCAGAACTTCTTGCTGTCAATCGATTGTATGTCATAAAAGCCGATCACGTGCGAGTCCGACTTGCACACCGAGGGTTCCGTACAAAGAGCCGTAAATTATCAAAAATTGTCTAAGGGAAATATTGACTTTGCCGTTGAAAAAATATAGTCTCCATATATCGGACATAAGTCGCGACTATTTTACCAACAGCAAGTAAGTTTGATTTGATAATTATGTAGAATAAATATAATATTATTTTATAGAAAAAATAAAAATATGTAGGTATTTTTTGTGTGAGTGGTAAGTTTGTAGTCGCGGAAATATCTTTTATTTTACCATATATTTTACCCCTTAAATAAATGAAAAAAGGGTTTAAACTGTACATTTGAATGAGGATAAAAAGAAGCTCAAATGTAGGCAACAGCTCTGTTCAGTGTTCCTACATTTTGACAGTTTTCAATACTGTCCGACTAAAATTCGTGATAAATTGCTATAAAATGTGGAGCAACGTGAAGTGCATTACGTTTGAAGGATGAGTTACGAAACAGAAAAGCAACCAGTTGCAAAAAGACAGTTTTGATTGAAAATATTTTTTTATATTTTTTCTTCTTTTCGATCTTTAGGAAATAAATATAGGTATATAGGTAAACGCTGCGCAAAGGGTTATAGTATAAAAACATAACCAAAACAATTATTTAAACAGTATAGGGAACTCTCAAAGAATACTCAACAGTAGCGACACCTGATGGAAAATATAGTCAGTTTTTATCCCCAATGCCTTGAGTTAGAAGCATGATTTTTTGTAGCTTTAAGATCGCAGACAATATGTATTAGACATAAATTTCACGCAGACATATGTATTAGATACTAATTTTACTTTTACATACCTCCTCACTTTCCCAAGAAAAAGGAATCTTGACGGACAGATAGACGGACGGACTACAAAGTTATTCTATGATTGTACCGTTTTTACCTTTTGAGGTACGGAACCCTAAAAATTGAAAGTAATTTTGTGCGTAAACCCATTCACATACTAGTGCTATTGAGGTCAATTTCATGTTCTTAGAATATGTCCGTCAACTTCTGCTCAATTACCTAAAGAAATAGTACTTCCGAAACCCATTACTATTAGCAGAAACACGATAGCTGATAAGTTTCTAATTAAAATTGAGGTGATTAGTACAGTATTTATTATTAATATATTTTTCCATACAAAAAATCTAGAAATTGTTTTAAGCGATAACGCCACCATTTGCCATGCACCTAGGTAAGCGTCTTTTGTGAATATTTCCTTTTATTTTGGTGCAATAAAATTATTTGTATTTTTATATTTAGGCATTAAGTTTTCTCTCTTTATTTAAAAGCTGCGCTCTTGTAGGTGGAGTAATCGCCATTCCTCTCTTCTTCCCGCCAAATACTTCACCTCCTGATACGACACAACCTGCACCTTATCTTTATTTGTTTCATAAATGTTCTCCTAGGTAATAAGTTAATAATGTAAAAATCCGGACCTGTTTAATCTTCAGGTTAGCAGACTAGGGCGATGATGACGTAATCAGGTGATCAGCCTGTAATGTCCCAACCAAACTTGGGATCACAAAGTCGCAGAAGATCGCAGTGGGGTAATGTAGGCTATTTACCTACTTCGTCAAATGACATCATCATCAACAACCCATTAACGTCCCCACTGCTGGGGCACGGGCCTTCCCTATGGATGAATAGGGAGATTGGGCCATAAACTATCACGCGGGCCCAGTGCGGATTAATGGTTATTAACGACTGCTAATGCAGCCGGGACCAACGGCTTAACGTGCCTTCCGAAGCACGGAGGAGCTCGAGATGACAACTTTTTTTTTGGACACCCATCCTATGACCGGACTTTGCGAAAGTTGCTTGACTTCAACAATCGCAGACCGAGCGCGTTTACCGCTGCGCCACCGAGCTCCTCAAACCGAGCTTCTCAAGTCAAATGACATATTTTTAACTAACCGTGAAAACTAAAATTTCTATTGAATTTGTATGGATATTCTGTGCGAGTGACGTCATCAATAAAAGCTGTAATTTATTCGTATATTAAATTATCAACATGCTACATGATGGTCCATCAATAAACGATAATATGCTGATCATAATGTCTCTACATGGTTCATAATATCCATCTTAGGAGTTCGTATCAAAAGTAGCTACAAGAAAGAAAGATAATTCATTTGCTTAAACATGATATAAATATACATGTGAGTGTTCATTGAGGAACTCGGTGGCGCAGCGGTAAACGGGCTCGGTCTGCGATTGTTGAAGTAAAGTAACTTTCGCAAAGGCCGGTCACAGGATGGGTGACCACAAAAAAAAAGTTTTCATCTCGAGCTCCTCCGTGCTTCGGAAGGCACGTTAAGCCGTTGGTCCCGGCTGCATTAGCAGTCGTTAATAACCACCAATCCGCACTGGGCCCGCGTGGTGGTTTAAGGCCCGATCTCCCTATCCATCCATAGGGAAGGCCCGTGCCCCAATGGGCTGGTGATGATAGGAGTCGCCGTCGTCGCCGGATACAGTTTGGACGACATGATGATGATGATGATGTCTTGCGACGTACAAATATTAAGTACAAGCTCTTGCCAACCCAAAAGACTACGTGCGCACAATAAAACAACATAGGGCAACAAGCAATTATATTATCAATTAACACCCAATGTAACAATGTACACACCCCAAAATTATTAAGGCACTAGACATCCTATAAAAGAGTTACATAAAACGTGATACGCATATTTATTTTTCACGTGATGTCTCGTCGGAAGTGGTCAAAGAAACCTGTTGATATTTTTTTATGTCACTCAATGGAAACATACGGGCGGTTAGTGCGTCGAGCATGTTGGCAGATTTGCTCTTTTGTGATTTATCTTTATTTATTATAACACTCATTCAAAAAAAAAAAGAAAAATGTATTATAAATTAAGTGGTATAATTTAAAACAAATAAGAAAAACCATCATATTCAATTCATATTGTATTAAATATTTCATTTTTAATATTGACTGTTTATAGTCACCTCTATTTAAGTTTTTCATAGCGTTACATCGGGCCTGTGTCCTCAATTTTGACTGTCCAAGTAGATGATGTAAAAATAAATAAAAAATAATTAGAAGTACCCGAACGCGTACGTCCATTTATCCAGAAATTATAACTTTTTCATTTATGTTATATACGTAGCTGTTGAATAAAGAATCACATTATATTTCTATCATACGTTTTTTTATTTAGTGAAAACCCAAATGGGCAAGTCATTAATAACAATAGATACGGCTTGCCACTTGTCTTTTGGCAACTTATAGTTCCATCCAAAGCTGAGAGTGCTGATTGTATTGATGATTTTGACACTACACCGCCTTCACACCGCCATAATAAACGTCAAACGGCTATTGATCGTAGCCCTCGATATGAACAGCGGCGCGCGAGGCGCAAACCCCGTGCCGCCGAAAGATTTATATAATGCTGCGTAAAAGGTAAAATAGCTGACACATACCATGTGCGGTAAATTGTGCAATAGTATTTATTTTTTTGTAACTTTTGTAACATAATATAAACATAGTCCGCCTTAATAAAAAACGAAGCCTGAAAGATAAACTAGATTTAAAATAAAGTCGGTGTGATGAAGAAGTCTCGAGGTCGCGGCGCTACTAATGCAGATTCTGCATAGAATTATTATGTTAAATTATGTCAATTAGTTTCATTTACACCCGTCGATTTTAAACCTAGTGTGTCTTTATTCATCGGTTTGTAATAAGTTGGACTGTCATGAGTCACAAAATTAAATAAGTGGAAATCCTGAGCATGTCCGCGAACAAGCTGGGTGCAATACACGCCCCTATGTTTCCGCGCTACTACGCAGGTGCGCGCGCGCTATAGAACTTAATTTTACGTACCGTGAGATCACTTTCACCGGCCACACGCATATTACTCGACAGTGGTCAGAAAGAGTATTGTGTTACAAAACACACTGCAATCTAACCACTGGGCTTTTTATTCATCATCATCTCTAACAGCCTCCGTGGTGCAATTGTTAAGCGTCGGGTTCACGATCCAGAGGACCCGTATTTGAATCCCGATGAGGAAAACAAAAATCACCCTCTATTCCACATATCCCTACTGGTCTATCCCTACTGCTAGGGAAGAATGGAATATTTTTCCACATGTAGCTACTAGGGGGCATATAATGTTATTTTTCTTCCACCTATTCTTCTTCTTATCATGTGGGTTGTGAGGTGGAATACCAGCCACATCAACCCTGGTGTCAGGGTTACTATTGAGCCGCCAAAGGCCACTGACATGGCTCATGTAACGACTACTTACTTACATCAGTAAGTAGTAACCGGGACCAACGGCTTAACGTGCCTTACGAAGCACGCATCATCTTACTTTCGGACAATCAGGTGATCAGCCAGTAATGTCCTAACCAAACTAGGGATCACAAAGTGATTCCACCTATTTGTACTAAGATACAGTACATGCACATAAAAAATCACTTTGTGAGCCCTAGATTGGTTAGGACGTTGCAATTATTTTTTTAAAGAACGTCTAGGGCCCTGTGCCGAGGTTTTTCTTGCAGCTTCTTTTCTCCGGCTATACAGGTTGTGAGAAGCTGCAGTAGTTTTAGGCGGATGAGACGTTCGTTATGTAAAATTGACGATTCAAAGTGTAACTATGTTACCTACTGAATAAAGATATTTTTGAATTTGAATTTGACTGATCACCCGATTGTCCGAAAGTAAGATGATCACAAATAAGTCATGACTAAGTTTAATAAACAATACGGAACATCTCAGTAAAAAGCTGTTCTCTCTTAAGTTCGTGTGATAGCAAGGGATGTGAAGCAACGAAGGATTTCTAAGCCTACGACAAGGAATTGTGAGCATAATCCTGCCGAGAAGCTGTGGACTATCGTTTAAGCCTTGAGCTATTTTCATTAAGAAACAAATGTCCGCCATATCTCTCCGCAAAGACAAAAGTAATAAATGCAATTTCGCACAACGTAGAACGTAGCTTGCTTGAGCAAGCTAAACTTAAAGGCGAAGAACCGCATGAACCACCTTTAAATCTGATCAATATCCGATTAATATGTGTTATAACAGGGGTTCGACATCGGAAGCAACGGCCTCCGTGGTCCAGTGGTCAACCACTGGACCACCATAACATGACAAATACTTAATAATACTTAACGACCTCCAAGGTCCAGTGGATGAGTGTTGGGCTCACAATCTGGAGGTCACGGGTTCGAATCCCGGTGGGGACATATCTCAAAAATCACTTTTTGATCCCTAGTTTGGTTAGGACATTACAGGATGATCAACAGATTGTCCAAAAAGTAAGATAATCCGTTTGGAAGGCACGTTAAGCCGTTGGTCCCGGTTACTGCTTACTGATGTAAGTAAGTAGTCGTTACATGAGCCATGTCAGGGCCTTTGGCGGCTCAATAGTAACCCTGACACCAGGGTTGATGAGGTTGGTAGGTAATTCACCTTACAACCCACACGATAGAAGAAGAAGATCGGATGCATACTTGAAGTGGCTTCGTACATACGCACAGTAAAGTATTTTCAGTATAATAGAATTACTTCTCCAAAGAGGTAAGAGGTGTACCATAGGCGGTACACCGGCTCCTCATCAGCTATGTTTAAGACCCATCAGAAATGATCACTTATCAACATTCTCAGATAGAGAAAGCGAAGGCCATTCTCAATGTTCCATTGAAGCCGACCTTCGATCTTCTGAATGAGAACCAAGATTATGGTAGCGTAGAGCCCTTCGGCTACATAGACCGAGCTGTGATATGCGCAAGATTGCCGGTTGGTATATAGAAATATCCAAGCTTACATTATGAATTACGAAATTACATGACTAGCTTATTCGATTAGACTACTATTATAGTCTGAGCTAATCATGCAATAATAACAATAACGACCTCCGTGGGCCAGTGGTTGAGCGTTGGGCTCACGATCCGGAGGTCCCGGGTTCGAATCCCGGTGGGGACATACCACAAAAATTACTTTGTGATCCCTTGCTTGGTTAGGACATTATAGGATGATCACCTGATTGTCTGAAAAGTAACAAGATCCGTGCTAAGGAATGCACGTTAAGCCGTTGGTCCCGGTTACTACTTACTGATATAAGTACGTAGTCGTTACATGAGCCATGTCAAGGGCCTTTGGCGGCACAATAATACCCCTGACACCAGGGTTGCTAAGGTTGGTAATCCACCTCACACTCCTCACGATAGAAGAAGAAGAATAAAAACAATCTGTTTTACTGAAAACTAACTTGTATTTGTTATGTTAGTAGATCATGATAATTCAGACCATGATTCTGAGTTGATATCAAGTGGAATTT
Source organism: Pectinophora gossypiella (assembly GCF_024362695.1). NCBI lineage: Eukaryota > Metazoa > Arthropoda > Insecta > Lepidoptera > Gelechiidae > Pectinophora > Pectinophora gossypiella. The sequence goes on along the minus strand of NC_065425.1, from coordinate 2,556,034 downwards.
TCTGTGACCAAAATAAAAAAAAGTGTAATATTTTCAGTTCCATCCATATTTTTGCGACGGAAAATTCCGCCATAGTCTGAATCATCCCCCTCAGTATTCGTTACGATATCGATAAGTATGTGTGTGTGTTGTCGGCTCATCAAGCATTGATTTAACAGAAAACCCGGTGAGGTGTGGGTGTACTTAGTTGTGGATGTACCTCTGACTACCCCAAATGAGCTTATATTATGTGTGTTGGAGATATCAAAGTAGGGTGTTACACAATCATGACAGAGGCCTTAAGGCGCCGTAAGGTCTGCTGACTAAACTGCGAACTTAAGAAAGTAATCCAACCACATTCTATAGACAACTGATGGAATCTGTTACGATCCCTCTCCCTCAGTGCTCTTATAGTGTCCTGCAGTAGGAATGTAGATAAATTAACATAGACATACATAATTTTTTTAATTTTCCACAGATGGCATTAAATATTTGGCCAGCCAAATGGGGAGTGCTGAAGGCTCTCACCTGGTACAACGTTTAAGACAACAGGCCTGAGGGTGCCCAGTTGGGCGCGAACCTCGCTTGGGCGACGTCTGAGAGGAAAAATATTTGAAAGAATTCATCGACCTTAGTGGGTCGATAGCGATAAGCGCTGATTGAGGGAAATCGTCGAACACGCCGGCGGGGTCCGTATCGGGGTCCTGAAGTGTTTGGTGTCGCGAGCTGATTGGCTGCCTCTATGGCTAGAGTGATCGGGTCGTCGGGTTCGTATATTACGTCCTTCGTACGCCGATACTTTTCAGTACCGTCCCTAAGCGGGATGTAGTCGAAAGCCGCAACTACCAGGGGATTTGGGAAAGCCGGATACAAAAAATTGCGAGGCATATGTTCAGCACGCCGTGTGACGTACGCATTGGATTTTACGTGCGTAGCATATGCCTGGCCATGAATTATGAAGGTACTAGCGAGGCGTGCGGCGCATGGTGTAAGTGGCACATGCCTCGCTATGTTTGAATCCACTTTAACAAAAAAGTACAAAAATGGCTTGTATATATTTTTTTTGACGTGACTTATTGTAGATTTGCTGCAGATGGCATTAACTACATGGCCGGACAAATGCAAGACTTCTCCCACAGTGCTCTTATAGTATCCTGCAGTAGAAATGTAGATAAATTAACCTAGACATACACAATTTAAGCCGGATACAAAAATTGCGAGGTATGTGCTTAGCACGCCGTGCGACGTACGCATTGGTGTTATACGTGCGTAGCATATGCCTGGCCATGAATATGAAGGTACTAACGAGGCGGGTGGCGCAAGGCGTAAGTGGCACATGCCTCGCTATATTTGAATCCACTTGCATAAAAAAAATACATAAAAAGCTTGTATAGCTTGTAAAAACTTGTAAAGGTGAATACAAATATTACTAAATATGTAGAATATAAATGTATACCAAATATATAAACTCACGCAGGTATAGAGTTACGCGGATTTCTCCAAGTTTCGACGTGTTACGGGGTTTCGGAGTTTCGAAATTGTAGTCCGAGTTCTAAACTATTGAAATAAGCGATCATTTCAATCAAACCTCAATTTCAAAAGTAAGATTTGTTGAAATTTTGTGTTTAAGTATGAACCTAAAAGATTAAGAAAGTATCACCCTGCTCCAGAATATTATAATCTTTTATTCCCATCTGCCCCCTTTAGGCTTGCCACCGGGGTGGTGGTTGGGAAATTAGGTGCCGTTTACCACCCCGGTGGTCGATGGCACTTAATTAGTTTCATCTGCCCCCTTTACAGTTATAGTACGGGGGTTTATTCTCATGTCGTACTGGACATAAAATAAAAAATGAAAATTTAGCAATATTAATTTAAAATTTTATACTATAACCTGCCCAGGAGTATGAAGAATAATTGTACCAAGTTTCATTAAAATCCGTCCAGTAGTTTTTGTTTCTATAAGGAACATACAGACAGACAGACAGACAGACAGAGACAAAAATTTTACTGATTGCATTTTTGGCATCAGTATCGATTACTAATCACCCCCTGATAGTTATTTTGAAAATATATTTAATGTACAGAATTGACCTCTCTACAGATTTATTATAAGTATAGATGTAAGTATTAAACTAGTCCATTATTGTAAATTTACATATTTTTTTGAAAATATTATCATTTTGAACGTTTTTTTTTTTATTTAATGTCCAGTACGACATGAGAATGAACCCCCGTACTATAACTGTAAAGGGGGCAGATGAAACTAATTAAGTGCCATCGACCACCGGTGTGGTAAACGGCACCTAATTAGTGCCAACCATCACCCCGGTGGCAAGCCTAAAGGGGGCAGATGGGAATAAACCATTATAATGAATAAAATAAAGATTTATAACAACAAAAACTGTATTATTTATTTTACTGAGTAGATAGTACTAGTAAAATTCTTGTCATTTTGAATATAACTGGAAAAGATTCAAAATATAAAAAAAACGTAAAAAATACAAAGTTAAGACCTGTCAATTTTCTGGTTCAGTCGCTAGGTACTTGTCCATACTTATGCGTCGCCAGAGCATATAGTATTTACTGCCAGTCCAATAGAGATGTACCAAAGTATTATAATAAGTATCATGAACTAACAAGAACGACGTATATTGACCAAATTGAAGATGTCTTTGGTTCAGGACGATCTACTCTGAACCGGCGTGCGTGTATGAAGCGATTGATGAATGTGGAGGAAACAAGAGAAGTGTGTCAGGATCGAAGCACTTCGAATTCCGTAGTCTCTGCTTACCCCGGTGGGATATAGGCGTGAGTTTATGAACTAACTAACACGCCTACACCACGCCTATAACACATACCGTTAAAAAGGCAATATTCTTTGCAGTCACGCGTCAAAGTAGTGCAGATAATTTGTCACTATATATTCTTCTCCAGCCATTGGACGTGAGGGAAAACTTTGTGACGAAACGAGAATCGAACTGCAATCGGTCATATCCCGGAAGCATGTCTAAATAATCGGCAGTTTCTCTTTGACGGGTTAGTTATAAAGTTGATGAGTGCGAGAATCTTGTGGAAGATAGGTAAAATTAATTGAGTCGTAAATAGATAGTTTATCTATGTGTAGGTACGTATGAGTACGTAAACATAAATTTATACAGACTATACGGGTTCGAGTTGAGGAGTTCGGTGGCGCAGCGGTAAACGCGCTCGGTCTGCGATTGTTGAAGTTAAGCAACTTTCGCAAAGGCTGGGTGATAGGATTGGTGACCACAAAAGTTTTCATCTCGAGCTTCTTCCTGCTGCGGAAGGCACGTTAACCGATTGGTCCCGGCTGCATTAGCAGTCGTTAATAACCACCAATCCGCACCGGGTCCGCGTGATGGTTTATGGCCCGATCTCCCTATCCATCCATAGGGAAGGCCCGTGCCCCAGCAGTCTCTTGGGCTGATGATACGGGTTCTAACGGCGAAGTGAGTGGTGGCTGAGTAGGATACGGACCCAGACCTACGGGGTATAACGTCCCTTGCCCAGGGATACGGGTGAAGACCTCAACGGTTGCAGAGGCGGAGATGGGAGCTATCGCGACAGCATTGCAGGACGGAAGAGGCGAGTCACAGGGGCTGTAACCTGGAATCTGACAGGGCAGCAGTAACTGTCAGTACTATTCAGATGCGGAGGACAGGAGTTCTAGTACGGCTTTGAAATAGTTTACTCTGGGCGCCATCCCACTCGCGTCAAACAAGGTACTGCGGGGCGGAAGGCACGAGGGAAACTACTGCCGTATTTTTCCCTGAAAAGTAGCATGGAGAATACCCGACAAGAGAGTGGTTCTTAAATTTAGTGATGATATGGGCTAAAACCAGTGATGTGCTTATGCTGATCTCAGGCATGATCTCAGTGTGGACATGTTCCCGTTGTAAAAACTCGTTAATAGTAAAGACACATGCTGCTTTTTTTTTAAATTGTTCTTATTTGTGCTCTGGTCTAATCTTCCTAAAAGGTAGGTAATAAAGCTCTTTTTACATAGGTTTTGCACCTTTTTAGTGAAGATCAGTTAGAGAAGAAATTTAGTACGGGAAGATGATCCGTACGGAAAGCACGTTAAGCCGTTGGTCTCGGTTACTTACTGGGGCCTGTTTAATAAAACTTACAATTGTAAATTACAATGACAATTTGATGTACATTGCGGAGTGTGTAATCACGAATATTTTGCAGTTTCATATTAGCTACGCAATGAACATCAAATTGTCGTTGTAATTTACAATTGTAAGTTTTATTAAACAGGCCCCTGATGTTACTGATGTTACTTACCAACCCGCATTGGAGCAGCGTGAGGAGTATGCTCCATACCTCCCCCGGTTTATTGGGTGGAGGCCTGTGCTTAGCAGTGGGACGTATATAGGCAGTTAAAAAAAAACTTACTGATGTAAGTAAGTAGTCGTTACATGAGCCATGTCAGGGGCTTTTAGCGGCAAAATAGGATCTCTGGACAACAGGGTTGATGAGATGGTAATCCATCTCACTTTCGTTTCTGTAAAAAAACCGGACCTGTCAAATCTTCAGGTTAGGTAAGCGGCTAGGGAGATAATGATAACACTTTCAAAGGTTAAGTTTAAGGATATAATCTTAATATATAGAAACCAATAAGAATTTTCGCAATTATCTAGAGAAAATTCTGATATTTTCCTTACCACAACACGTTTCCGCTACATGCGTTTAAAACCACATGCAACGAAATACCTACATGTGGTTGAACCGTTTAAAAATCCGTGTCATACCACTTAGATAATGTGGAAGTTAGTAATTAGAAACATAAGGCATCCGGACTCTGCAAGATCTAAGCACAAAAGTTCTATTTTCTTTATTTAAGTAACTTAATTATAATAATATAAAGAAAAATGTAATAATAGGTCCGTTATTATCACGTTTTTCTATGACGTCACAGTGTGTTTTTTCATACAAATTCCATAGTAATTTCGCGTTTTGACGTTTAGTATAGGTCCCGGCAAACTTCTTGAGCATCGACCTTGACTGCGCACAACCGAATTTTAGATCTCTTTGGTGGTGCGGTACGGAGCGCGGAGGCGGGTGAGTCCCGCATCGACCGGCTATTGGTAGATCAGTCGATACTTCCCCCGCGCACTCTGTCTTCATCCCTTTGACTCCCGAATACACTTGCGTGCAGTCAAACTGTCACGTTTTTGTTATTGCTCTTTTGTTAGTTTTTTTTGTTATTACTCATTTGTTTAAGTTTAAGAATTAGTTACTAGCACGAGGTCTATGTCTACAGATCCAAAACCTAGCACTAGCTCTGGTATTGCTGGTTTCAACCTCATGAAAGGAATATCATACTTACCTGACGATTAGTTTTTTTATTAAATATAATAATATAAGTTAAGTTTTATTTACATAATTAAATAATATAATAATTGTTTATTTAAATGAAAATAAGAAAATAATCAAAAGTTCATTTTTTTTCACGGAAGTGTACGTGCGCGAACTTTCCCCCACTACGACACTCGATGCTCAAGAAGTTTGCCGGGAGTTATAAAAAGTAACTGATTTGACTAGTTGGAAAATAGCCTATTGAGGAGCACACATGCGTAGTAGAAATGACAAAAATTACCATTAGTTTTAGTTTTATACTTCTTCTTCTATCGTACGGGTCCAACTTCATCAAACCCGGTGTCAGGGTTACTATTGAGCCGCCAAAGGCCCCTGACATGGTTCATGTAACGACTACTTACTTACATCAGTAAGTAGTAACTGGGACCAACGGCTTAACGTACCTTCCGAAGCACGGATTCGGACAATCAGGTGATTAGCCTGTAATGTCCTAACCAAACTAGGGATCACAAACTGATTTTTGTGATATGTTCCCATCGGGATTTGAACCCGGGACCTCCGGATGGTGACCCCAACGCTCAAACCACTGGACCACAGAGGCCATTAGTTTTATAAAAGTATGGATTATTTATGGTTATTTGTATAAGCGGACAGTTATCTCATTCACACTTAAAAATACGTAATAATTAATACATTTGCAACACTATCTACTTGTCCTGTATAATAATATTATATAAGTAAGTGATGTTAGTACCCATTTTGCACGTGTTAATAGGTAGTTCCGATATATAACTCTTTATACTTTCATTTAAACAAGAGTACTTCACGCTTTTACTTTCTTTTGGATATCTCTGTACTACATCACATGCGTAAAAAGTTTTTTTTTTTATATAAGTAAAGTATAATTTTAATTAGTGAAATTAACGTTCGGAAAAAATGAATTAAGAACCATTTTTTTTGCTTTCAAGTGTAACACGGATTGTGGGTTGCGTAGCTGGAGTTTGAGTTTCATTAAATTGTTTCTTATTCTGAATTTTATACTAATGATTGACGTAAACTGTATTGGGCTGATTTTCCCTTCGCGGGTTACGAGGTCAGACAGGCAGTCGCTTCTGTAAAAAAACCGGACCTGTCAAATGTTCAGGTTAGTAAAGCGGACCTTGTCAAAACGGGATATCGCTAGGTAGACGATTATGATGTCGAACGATTGACCGATCTACTGGAAATATAAATACATTCATTAACTTAGAAATTATTTTCGCAGACATCAAACATAACATTGTAATTATGTTTGTTACCAAGTAACTAGGCAATTTGTAAAATAAACTTCAATTGAATAATAAGTGCAAGCATTAAGCACGTGTTATAATGAATTTAAAATTGCAGTGTCGACTTGTTAGATCATCAATCATCATTAGGTCTAGTTTTTTCTTTTGCTCTATATCGTATGGGAATCGTCAAACACACATACATCAAATATAATAATGTATTGGTAAGCTTATGTTGTGTTATCATAAAGGCTTATCATGTTTGGGAAATGTATATTTTGACTTTTAATATTAGGTCTGGAGTTTTTATTAGAAAGTATCTTTGAATTTGATAATTGAAAAAGACGTTTATGTATTTTTGAAAAAAAAAAGATAGTCTAGGGCCCTGTGCCGAGGTTTTTCTTGCAGCTTCTATTTCTCGACTATACAGGTTATGAGAAGCTGCAGAAGTTTTAGGCGAATGAGACGTTCGTTATGAAAAAAATGATGATTCAAAGTGTAACTATGTTACCTACTGAATAAAGATATTTTTTATTCAATAATTAAAACAATCTGTCAATTCTATATTATGTAATATGATTGTAATATTATTTAGTTGATAAGGTACATAATAAAAAAAATTGTTTAAATACCAAGTGATAGCAATTTGGTCTTCTTCCAGTAAATTGAGAAATGGACATCCTTGGAAAGGTAAATTGACATTCTAGGAAATGTACATTTAAGAACATGGTCATAATGAGAAATAAACATTTTGAAAAAATAACGCTTTTAAAGCGTTCAACCATTAGGCAATTTGACCTCTTGAACCTAAAGGTTAGGACTATTTGTGGAAAATAAGAATTTTTGGGATTTGGACTTTCTGGAAATAGACCTAAGGAGCCTAAAGATTGTACCTATCTGTGAAACAAACTAGCTAATGCTTTGCACGGAATGATGTTTTCCTAAGCATGAAAATCATACTTTACGCGCAGCATGTGTATGCGCAGTCAATCTATGCGCGTGACTACATTCAATATAGGAAACAAGCACTGATGCGAATAATTTGCGGGATTGTTTCCTTCACGATTATTACGACTGCTCTAAGCTTATAGAATCAACAAATAATAAAAATTCAATTTGAATTTGAATAATACAAAGTTTATTGATCGACAAATAATTACATTTCAATTTGAATACAATAATTAAATTTGAATTTGTAATTTGAATTTGATTTTTACTATTTTAATTGTTTGTGGTATCTTTTTTAATGTATGGATTTTTAAATCTGAAATAAACGATATATTATTATTATTATTAATGTTTGTTGCGAAAGTTGATGGTAGGGCTGGCAGAGGAAGACCGAGAAGGACTTACGATGACCAAATTGGAGATGTCCTTAGAAAAGGTTCAATACGATCTACTCTGAACCGGCGTGCGTGTATGAAGCGATTGATGGATGTGGAGGAAGCAAGAGAAGTGTGTCAGGATCGAAGCAAATGGAATTCTATAGTCTCTGCTTACCCCGGTGGGAAATAGGCGTGAGTTTATGTATGTATGTATGTTAAATCAACAAATAATTGGGATGGCTCCCAATCCAATGGGAGTAAAAAAAATATATTCGATACGTCCAGCTGGGGTTTGAACCTGCAGCTCTTGTCAAGCCAATTCGAGTGATTTAACAATTCTATGACCTTTTGTTATAGACTTCTTTTATGACTTATTGTAGATGTGTTGCATGTGGCGTTGGCTACTTAGTCGGAATAGGGGGTGCTGGCGTCTCTCATCTGGTTCATTTATGACAACAGGCCTACAGTGCCCTTAGCTGGGTGCGTCTTTCGGCACAGAGTGTCGTCTAGGAGAATTATATTTACATGACACACGTAACATAAACAGCCTATATACGTCCCACTGCTTGGCACAGGTCTACCCTCAATCTAACAGAGGGGGTATGGAGCATGCTTTACCACGGTGCTCCACTGCTGATTACTGAAGGAGTTTTAACATGACTAATCTTACTCTTTCGGACAATTAGTTGTTTCAAGCCTGCAAAATCCTTACTAAAGGACAGTCTCACAAAGTGATTTCGACAATGTCTCTATCGGAAATCGAACCCGGAAGTCCAGATCGTGAGCCTTACGCTCTAACCAGAGACCACGGTGGGTATTAACCTATACAATTATATTTGATAGATTTAATTGAACCTAGTGGGCGGATAGCGATAAGCGTTGAATGAGGGGAATCAGCGACAACTCCGGCGGAGTCGGCATCAAAGTCTTGAAGTGTTTGTTGTAGACATTACAAGACCGGATCCTCGTCCTGAACATACAAATTTCCACTATAATTATGACATGAAAAAAAAAGAAATATGTAAGGTAAAGTAGACTATCTCCGAAATAGTTTTGCACGGGACATTGGCAGCCATAGGACGCTTGAAGACAAGATTCGATAAAACATAATGATGACATAAGGCCGGCCTTTGAGGCAGCAGTCTTATACGCTAGGTTAAATAACAATGGTTACAGATTATAGTACAAAAATGATTAGTAAGTACGTGAAAATGTCTTCTAATAAGTAAATAAGTAACATGTTCATTTTCATAAGGATACAAAAAATATTGATAAAATAAAAACCCCACAAAACCAATTCCTCAGTTTGTCTGTGGGAATGGAGTTCGCAAATACAGTTAACATATAGCTAAGAGATCTTTTGCATATAAGTTGTTTAAATAAAGATTTACAGAATTTGTTTCTATTGCACTCTTGAGGTATGTCAACTGGCAGCATGGTGTACAGATAGGTACTCATTTACGGAGTGTTCTGTCACCGAAGTAGTTGGTGACTCGTGGTACAACATACCTGCTCGTTGACATCGTCCACGTACACTGGCCATGCTCAACAAGTTCTCTGTGTTCTGGATAGCACATTCAATTTCTCGCCAAAATAGTCCGGAAACGCTTACCGAATGATAAAACCCGTCCATGCTAATTAATTAATCAAAAATTCATAAAACACACGCAACAATGCGTTACGTCAGTTAACATAATTAGAATACTGATCATGTGAATAAATTTAACTAAAAAATATAATTTTAGCCGGTCGACATTTGGTTATGTAATTTTAGAAATCATCACATACATATTAATTCGTGTAGAAAATTACTATTGAGATGGATCATTCACAAGCATGCTGACCAATGAAATGGCTCCTTGAGTACTTCAACAGCATAAACCTGCGCGAACGCAGCTTTTGGAACGTATAGACACGACGCGTTCGAACTTTAAATGGAGCAGAACGGATGTCTTTGGAAATAAAAATGTTTTTATTAAAATAATGACGGAAGTTTGGAAAATATTTTATTTGCCACTGAACGATTGTGTTGTATTTTTTCTAAAAAAAAAACAACAAAATAAGTATAATACGGGTATTACAAGTAAAATATTTACTCTTTTTCAGTTTTTAAGCAATACCATTTAAAAAAAATAGCAAACACGTTTTCAATAACACGAAGATTGAACTTAGTAAGACATTTAAACAGTTATAACATTACAGACGTTTAATAATAATGAACGCAGATTGAATATTTAGTACGATAATTGGAATTTTATAGCGGAACAATCATTTCACTATAATTTTTATCACGCGTTGTAAAACTAAATAATAACCAAGATAATTTATAAAATATTGTTACTAAGGTTCAACAAGTTAAAGCTTAAGCTACTCGCCATAAAATAATAATTAAATTTGTAAATTGAATAAATGTTTAATTGATTTTTTTGAAATTAATTTGTATTTTTTACTATATTTATTTCAATGTGACGTTATTTAACATGTACCATTGTATCAATTAAAGCAGTTTGAGTTTTGAGTCCAAGTTAAACCGTCAGCTCTATACCTTCGAAACTCTACATGCATGACTCGTAACCGACTCGTACGCACATTTTGGCGGGAATCTAAGGCGCAGTGGGGGTAGCCGGAATAAAACCGCTTAGGCACAACACCATCACTACATTCCACTTGCCACCACGAAGGAGATCAGGATCAAGATGAAGTCAATCCTTCTTCTTCTTGCTTGTATTGCAGTCGCCGCGGCGAAGCCCGCCGGTAGTGAAGAGGGTGACGTGGTCAGTTCCGTCCTCGGGGTTGTCAAGAGTTGTGCTGAAGAAGACGTCTCCTTGTGCCTTAAGGTGTGTGACAGTGCCCTTAAAAAAATAGTGATTTAACTAAAGTCCCAAGTGCCTCTCCCATAAAATTTTCAAAGTGATCACTTTTCAGTGTTGAATTTGATAGGTTTAAGTGAAAAATTGAATTAAAACAGTGATTGAAAGATAATTTAAATCCGAAGTGAATATAATCGATGTTTAATATCGGTCTAATGCAATGTCATCGACAACAAAAACAAAATTTTGCTGAATCATTTTTATTTACCTATTTCTAAACTAAACAAAAAATGACCAAAATTTATTACAATTTACAGTCTTCGAAATTCAAAATACTAAATCAATATTTTTTCTTACAGGAACGCGCCTTGAAATACGTCGAAAACCTGAACACAGCTCGGGAAGTCAGTCTCACTGACGGAATCAGTTTGATTGGCAATGGCAGTCCTCGATCAGCCAGGTCCTTCGAGCCTCTTGCTGAAGAACCTAAAGTCAGAGAGAACCAGGTCGAAGGAAGACTTCTGGATGCCGCTGCTGATTTCTTAGAAAACCATGTGATCCAACTTCGGGTGCCTAAAAGCACTGTTGAAGATGTCAAGCGATCTCTTGAAGAAGGTGAGTGATGTTTTATCATGCTTATTTTATTTCACTTGAGAATAGTGTTAAGAGTGCTCGGTGTAGACGTTTTTTTTTATTTAAAAAAAACAGTAGCATTGAAAGGTAGATTGTGCTTTTCAAGACTAGATTATTTTTCAAAAAAGTAATCTTTTTATGTAATCATTTGTGAGATGTTAAACAAACGTAACTAGATTAATTGATATTTATACAATAAAGTACATTTTGCCACATAAAACTTAATTAAATAAATTAAAAATTCGCTGTTAACTGACCAGACACAAGCCAGACGTCATTATATTTACATAAATCTACGAAACGTTCTTCAAACAACGGACTGTCAATCTTTTACGCCATTTAGTTACACACGAGAGTGTGTAATTTTCTTTGCTCTTATAACTTTTAACTATTAGGTGCTGCTGTATTGAGTTATTTTATAATTTCCAACGTTTTTTTTTTAAAGAGATATATAAGTTTTTTGGACTATTCTGATCATTCCTTTTTTCTGTTATTGCATTTTTATTGGCCTATAGTTTCACTGCTAGACAAAGATCTTCCCTTATTTTACCACTGGTTTGTGGTTTTCAGCAAACAGCTTATTTTACTGGGAAAAATATTAAGTCATTGACTCTCATAGTAAGCTTACACAAAATTTCTTACACGCTTTCAAAATTCAAAAATTCAAAAAAATCAAAAATATTTATTTTTCAAAATTGGCTTTCAAAGTTAGCGCTTTTTGAACGTCAAAAAATTAAATTAATACTTACATATTATGTAACTAGCTGTAAAACTACTACCACATCGGAATCTGTAACGCTGAGGGAAAGACGTGGCCAGAAAACCTCCCAGCACAGGGCCCTAGTCCTACTGTTTCATGTTTTCCTTTCTTTTCTTTTTCACGCTGATATGAGCACATCAACTTAAACCGTCATCGTATTAAGTATCTCTCCAAAAACTTTCAATTAAAACGTTTAAAAACCGCTCCAATTTCTACTACACTTCTTTTCACTCCAAATGCTCTCATTCCCAGCGCCTTATTACAACTTGATACTCGTCCATCATGTAATTTGTAATAGCACCTGCACTGGCCAAAGGCTCTTTACAACCATGGCCCTCGAGTGAAAGTACACGAAGATTTAATACGTTCTTAAATCTTGCTATATTTTAAACGTGTAGGTACTTATTACCGTAGCGTGAGCAACTCTAACTAAGGTACTTGATTGTACATGTTTTGACAAGTTATAGAAAGTTAAGCAATAGGTGCGGAAAATTCTTGATGATATTTTTTACAATATTTCTTGTAAAATTAACAAATATAAAACTAGTATCAAGGTTGATCCTATACACAGTCTGTGATAAAACTTTAAAATATAAAAAAGACCACATAGTAAGTAAATTCAGTACTAGATTATTTTCAGAAAGCTCAGAAATACTTGATGATTAATGACTAAACTCAATTCTCAACAAGAGCGTCATTATGCAAAAAAACTCCTAACAAATGTAAAACAAAAAGCTATTCACATTAAATGTGCCATTATGTTGCGTCATTCATAGTTCAACCATTGATCGGTTACAGAACATTATGACACGAGCGTATTATTAGATAACAGCTAAAAAAAGATAACTTTTTCACGTTTTATTTGTATAACTGGTTTCGATGCGAGCTTCTGGTGAATGGCGAAGAGAATTGAATGATGCCAATAAAAGAAAAGCACTCGTTGAGCCTGTAAATTGTAGTGTTCGTAAATAAGATGATGATAGTAGTAAAATCGATAATTACACGTCTGAAACTCGAAAACTAGTTAGAAAGAGAAACCTAATGCTAACAGGTCAAGAGAGATAGGCAGGTCAAGATGCAATTTAACGCGCAATAAAACACTTACGTGATATTATAGCACATAAAAAGTAAAGAGTAGACGTTATATAAAACCTTTTATGCTCATTAATAATCCCAGTCATAACTCTCGCCGAATTAATAAATTAAAAAAGTTTTCGCAACCGGTTCAACTGGCCTATGATATCAGAGAATTTTAAAATAGAAAGTCGTTACGATAGTTTAAAACTTAATTGGGTTATATAAAATTAAAGGAGAGTAATTGAAAAAGAAATTGTGAAACTGCGAGTCCTAGAATCTCGAAAACGGACATCCGGATAGGCACGGACACCATAAAAAGAAGATGCGAGAAATCGTACAACAAACGGGTTTAACAGGAGTTTCTCTAACCCATTAACAAGGTTGATGGTGGAAAGCGGACAAGTCTAGTTTTTGCAAGATTTCCATAGTACACTTGCTCAAGTATGTAGGACCATGTAACTAGTTTTAACAGTTCCGTTACCACCGGACTCCGTGATCGAAATCTCGATTGAGAATCGAGTAAAAGTCTCGCTCCAGGCAGACTCTCGTTAACGAAATATGGAAGTAGGCCCGGCCCGGAGCTTTCGAATAACGTCCGGTAATCGATGCACTTTCTAGATGGGCGCTTGTTATGCAAACTGGACGTAACACCGTGAATTTCAATGAAAGCGATACCGCTTTAAATTTCAGTATCGTTTCGAACACCATTGCTTTCTGAATGTGAATTAGTTTTCGAATTGTTTTGTATTGTTCTGTTACCATTCATCGGACGGAATAGGAAAGGGAATTTAAGCGAATGGCCCGCTCTCAAATGCAAACGAGGCTTAACCCACTTCAGCTTCGATATGGCCTACTATGCCGGGCCATTGACTCTCTGACTTGGTGAGACACCTATAAACTCTCGGAAACTAGTTTCACATACCCCAGTGGTTGGGAACTAATGATCTCGTGTATTACTTTATTTAATGGTTAGTTAGGCACCACTTTTCCAAACGAGATCTGAACGTGTACTATGCTAGAGTTTCTATGTCCTGGATTAGTGCGATGTTCGAAGTCTTTAATGATTGCTTCGCCTTTCAGGTCGTGGCAAGAAGAAGAAGCTGAAGCAGCTGATCCCCATCTTCGCTCTTCTCCAGCTGAAGATTCAGTCTTTGATCCCTCTGTTCTTGGGTATCATCGCCTTTGCTGCCGTCAAGGGCTTGATGTTGGCTAAGGCCGCGCTCCTTGCGTCTGCGCTGGTGCTGCTGAAGAAGCTTCTGTCCAAACATGAGCATCATGAGAGCTACGAGGTGGTAGCTCACCCCCACCATGAAGAGCACTACAGCCACGGCGGTCACGGCGGCTGGGGCAGATCATCTCAAGACGCCCAGAACCTCGCCTACAACGCATACTCCAACTAAGCCTAAGATTCTGCCATCCTTGCGCAGGAATAGTCTATCTCTTAGTCTAGTACGGACCTCAGAGTAAAGAGTTTTATTAATTTATTAAATCTAATTTATTAATTTATTTAAATTATTTAAACACATGTTTAATGTTAATTTGTTGTTGTTGTTAGAGTGTACGAGTGAATCTTGTCTTGTTTTTCCAAAGCGTTGCCGTTTCTTCTGTATCTATTTTTATATTTCATTTTTGTTCATATTTACTTCAAAGTACCTGTTTTAATACTCTTATTTACTGTTTTTAGTACAAATTGTTAATTTGTTAAGTTTTTTCAATAGCTTTAATTATTTTTATTTTATTTTTATCGTTTTATTGTAGTTTATTTTATGTGTTCATTTCTATCTATTCACTATTTCATATTGTTTTTGTCTATATACTTTCCATAATCATACAACTTTATATAACTTTTGTACATATGCTTCATATGAAATTATTTACGTAAAATATTGTTTTTTGCACTTCATTTTGATATATTATCGTATTTGTGTATTTGTTTATGTATCGTATTTATATCATATTTTATATAAACTATAATTGTTCTTCTTTTCAAATTCATAGGTGATGCATCTCTTAAATGTACAAATCTATTCATCTCTTCATAATAATTTATTATGAACCACCCGAAGATAAATAAAATATATCAGTCAATTTAACTTTTTGTTTTCTTGCCTTCTTCTTCTATTGTGTGGGTTATTAGGTAGATTAGTTCACGACTATATCCGAATTGGGGTAGTCACAGGTATATCCATCGCAAGATGAACTACTTACCAAGACCTTGCTAAGCTTTCTGTCAGATCAAAGTAATAGGTGCCGTATCATCTTACTGATCGTATCATCTAACTGTGTTATTTCATTTTTGACGTGATTTTTCGTATATCATAATTCATTTATTCGCTTTAAAAATGGTTCGCTTTAAATTTGCTGGTGGTCAGCTTTTAGCATTAGGTCAACATATATCGTGTCTAGATAGGAATTTTCTACTCGCCAGGATCTAAGAATTATACGAATAGTGAAGTACGTACGTTAAATATTTTGTTTACACTCTTGCAATCAACAGGACAGGTAACTTTCTCATATATGAAGACTTTTATAACCTTTTTATGACTACTATATTCTACTATAGTAGCAAGATTTATCATGAAAGGAGCATCGTAATATACAGATATACAGTGAATATTATAAACAATTTTATCATATATTTAAAGATGACATTCAAAGGGCAACCTAGCTTTTGAGTTAAGATTTGAACTATGCTCACCTAATCAAGGATCGCGGGCATAAATGATGTATGTATATTTTCACAGTTTTCAATAGACTATCCGTATCTTCCGTGCATCACACTTCTACTTTCTGTTTAGGGTGGTTGACCTCAACTTCCAAGGTATTGTACTATGCTTTAACACTAGGTTACATAGATGCAGGTGTCGTATTGTACTTACTGCCTTTGACTACCGTGTATTGTGCCTTAACACTAAAAGCTTCTACAGAATAAGAATAGAGCGCATAGGACGCGTTCAGCGGCTTATCTTGGGCATAGAGGAACAATACTACGTACAGAACAGCAACTCTTCGCTCCCCACCAGCGGTTGCGCTAGGTTTAACTCACCCCCGCTCGGTATTACTTTAGTCTTCAATCGTATGGCATCAGACGTCACACACACAGATGCGCGTGTACAATAACGTCAATGTGTAGTGTCTGTGTAATACGAGGTGTTTTGTATGAAGTGTTCGGGGTGTGCCCTGGGTAAGTCGTATACAAAAAGGTCGTGTTTTCTTCAAACAAAACGAATCATTAATGTCGACTTAGCCATTTTTTTAAGTTTCAATTTTATTGCAAATTATTAGCACGTCTCACAAATATTTATAGCCGTGTTAAAGGCCTTTGGCGGCTCGATATTAACCCTGATAGCATTGATGAGGTTGTTAATAACCTCATACTCCATACAATAGACGATAAATTTTCTTATTCAATATTCTTTATTTACATACTATGATGGTGTACAAGTTTGTAAGTTACATACATGAGTTTCACATCATAGACCCAAGTTTAAAAGAGAAGCAAGAGAAGAGAGAGAGAAGAGAAGGAAGCTTTTCAAATAGTAACAACAGTATCATTATCATTATTCACACACAGAGAGAGAGAGAGAGACAAACACATATTACACACACATGTATTATGTTTAATTTACCTAAGTTTTACTTTAAGACAATATAGTGTAAATCAAATTGTACTACTGGTTGCGTTGGAAGAGCGAGGCATTCCCATCACAAGTGTCATCTGACTACTTTTAGGGAAGCCCCTGTAACTTGTTTGTTATAGATTTACAGAAATAAAACCCTTTTTATTTTTTATTATTATTATTATTTATCTCTCGGTGTCTAGTCCCATTGCTTCAATAAAGTTGGTCTGTGGCCGTATACGTCCAGGCGAAGTCTGGTGAAAATGAAAGTTAATTTACGACTTATTGTCAAGAAACTCAAGCTTTCTGTCCGTGTATTAGATTAGATATATCTACGTAGTGAGGGTATTTTCACGTAGAACTATCGAGAACAATTGGGGCATACAGCTATTTCATCCGTGATAGCCCTGTTTGAAGAACGCGTGACTTACACAGTAGTCTCGCGGGTTCGAATCCTGGCTTGGGCTGTAAACCACTGAATTCGACTTTATGAGTTTGAAGTCACCGACATAGCTCGGAGAATTGCAAAGCTGAAGTGGCAGTGGGCAGGACACATAGCGAGGAGAGCCGATGGCCGCTGGGGCGGAAAGGTTCTAGAATGGCGACCACGTCTCGGACGACGCTCAGTGGGTAGGCCCGCTACGAGGTGGACCGACGATCTGGTGAAGGTCGCGGGAAGCCGCTGGATGCGGGCAGCGCAGGACCGATCGTCGTGGAGATCCTTGGGGAGGCCTATGCCCAGCAGTGGGCGTCGTACTGCTGAGGATGATGAGTTTGAATTCATATTTAGATCACAGATAACAGGGGGGTTGTACTCGGCCCCGGCACCCCCCAGTACTCGGTGCGTTGATACTAACACCCTGTGTGTTGTAAATTCTTAGACCCAATATTGCATTGATTATTTTTTTTTAATATTTCCCACTTACATCTTATAATTAAAACAGCATATTGATACATACAGTATTAACTTATTATTTCCCACGTCTATCTCCGACATAGTACTCTCTACCTACCCCGTTATGGGCGGGCGTGCATGTTAGTATTAACAATAATTACCGAACGGAACTCAAGCGGATACCAGCAACTACAGCTCTTGCAAAGAGAAATCTAATTAAGAGTTAATTACCTCCGCAACCATACATTTCCTAATTAATATTATTAAACTGAGGAGCTCGGTGGCGCAGCGGTAAACGCGCTCGGTCTGCGATTGTTGAAGTTAAGCAACTTGCGCAAAGGCCGGTCATAGGATGGGTGACCCAGAAAAAGTTTTCATTTCGAGCTCTTCCGTGCTTGGCATGTTAAGTCGTTGGTCCCGGCTGCATTAGCAGTCGTTAATAACCACCAATCCGCACTGGGCCCGCGTGGTGGTTTAAGGCCCGATCTCCCTATCTATCCATAGGGAAGGCCCGTGCCCCAGCAGTGGGGATGTTAATGGGCTGATGATGATGATTATTAAACTCCAGTGGCATGTAAAGAGGAGTAACATTACTTGCACCAAGTATAGACTAGTACAATAATTTGGATCATCATCTCCCTAGCGTTATCCCGTTTTCACAGGGTCCACTTACCTAACCTGAAAATTTGACAGGTCCGGTTTTTATACAGAAGCGACTGCCTGTCTGACCTACCAACCCGCGAAGGGAAAACCAGCCCAATACAGGTTAGGTCACATACCTCCAAAACGCATCTCTCGGGTATGTGGGTTTCCTCACGATGTTTTCCATCCCCGCTGAGCACGTGATAATCATTTATGATCCGAATATGAATTCGAAAAACGATTTCGAAAATTATTGGTTTAGGCCCGTGCTGGATTCAAACCTGCGACCTTACAGTGAGAGTCAAGCGTTCTTCCAACTGGGCTACCACGGCTTCGGATATTGGATGTATACGTTAAAAAAAGAACATCCAATTTTATGTACTTACGAAAGACTACATACATACATACATACATACAAACATATTTCCCACCGGGGTAAGCAGAGACTATAGAATTCCATTCGCTTCGATCCTGACACACTTCTCTTGCTTCCTCCACATTCATCAATCGCTTCATACTTTTGCTTTATATACCGCTTTTGCAATTCTATTTATCCTTCATCCGCTCTACGTGTCCAAACCAACCTAACACTCCCTTCTCAATCTTAATCACTATATCGTCTTTTACACCACATCTCTGTCTTATCACACTGTTTCTCACTCTATCACGAAAGACTAAAATTATAATATTATGAAGAAACGTCGAGAAAAAGTAATGATGTGTGAAAGTTCTTGTAAAGACATGGTTTCTGCCACTTGAGTTTGTCCAAATGACGGAAACTGGAATTAGGAGTGGCCACTTCAGCTATATTTGAGAGTAAACTTGAAGCTACCGAAAAAAAAATAGAGACACACCACACTGGGTTTCACTACGAACTCTGTTATATAGACTGCAATATTGAATAATAAATAGAATTACAGTCTAAGGAATTAACGTCGCATTGTTAAGAACCTCATCTAATGAAGCATAGGAAAAAAGTACTATTCGACTACGCTGTTCCAATTGATTTGAATGGTGGGGGATTAGTCAGATTCTAATTAAAAAAAGTTATATTCCATAATTTTATTGACTCAACTTATTATCTTTAAAAACATCGTGAGGAAATCCACATTCCCGAGAAATGCATTTTCGGAGGTATGTGATGTGACCTAACCTGTATTGAGCTGGTTTTCCCTTCGCGGGTTGGAAGGTTAGACAGGTAGTGGCTTCTGCAAAATACCGAACCTGTCAAATCTTCAGGTTAGGTAAGCGGACCCTGTGAAAAATGGGATAATGCTAGGGAGATGATGACTTAATATCCTTTACATATTACGTATCCCAGAAGGGGGTATATTATAATATGATGACACCGACTCCTCGCCAAATAATTATGTTTAAGTCTCATATAATAGGGACGAGTATGTTGCCATTCATCATCATCATCACCAGCCCATTAATGTCCCTACTGCTGGGGCACGTGCCTTCCCTATGGATGGATAGGGAGACTGGGCCTTAAACCACCACGCGGGCCCAGTGCGGGTTGGTGGTTATTAACGACTGCTAATGCAGCCGGGACCAACGGCTTAACGTGCCTTCCGAAGCACGGAGAGCTCGAGATGAAATTTTTTTTTGTGGTTACCCAAACTATGACCGGCCTTTGCGAAAGTTACTTAACTTCAACAATCGCAGACCGAGCGCGTTTACCGCTGCGCCACCGAGCTCCTCATGTAGGTATGTTGCCATTAACCAGACATAAAACCTGGACACCACCTTGAATCGATTCTGGGAATTATGGTTACACTACAACTGGCTAGTTACAGTTTTTTCTATGTAAGTATTTGACCACAATCTCACCTGATGGTAAGTGACGATATGGTTGAAGAAGCTTGTCAGTTTATTTTTAGACTATCCTTTCACGAAAATCACATACTTCCTTTTTGTTCCACAGCTTATATAATATGTAATTACGTGCTATTTGTTCCACTTCTATGTTTGCAATGGAAAAAAAATGGCAGCGAAGTTAAAAATAGCCAAAATCTATCCGACTTGTAATTTGACTATTAATTTTACGCACGCACTCATAAAATGTCTAACCTCTGTCCATTGACTTGAGTGACTGGAGAGGCAATTTTATTTTGGGTTTCTGGATACTACTAAAGGTGGTGGAAATGTTCTTCTATCGTGCGGGTTGTCAGGTGGATTACCAACCCCATCAACCCATCAGCCGCCAAAGGCCCCTGACATGGCTCATGTAACGACTACTAACTTACATCAGTAAGTAGTAACCTGGACCAACGGCTTAACGTGCCTTTCGAAGCACGGATCATCTTTCTTGCGTCCGAATAATCAGGAGATCAGCCTGTAATGTCCTATAACCAAACAAAGGATCACAAATTGATTTTCGTGATGGTACCCCACCGGGATTTGAACCTGAGACTTCCGGATCGTGAACCCAACGCTCCAACAGCGGGACCACGGAGGCCGTTATGGAAATGTTGGTTATAGTATAGCTGATACATATACGTCCCACTGCTGGGAATAGGCCTCCCCTCAATCAACCGGAGAGGGTATGCAGCATACTTCACCACACCGGTCCACTGCGGGTTGAAGGAGGTGTTTTACGGCTATAATCTTACTTTTACGGAATCATCTTACTTTTCAAACAATCAGGTTCTTAGGATTTAAGCCTGCAATGTCCTTACCAAACAAGGGACAACCTCACAAAGTGACTTCGACAATCAAACGCAAACCCAGACCTCTAGATCGTGAGCCTAACGCTCTAATCACTAAACCACGGAGGCTGTTATAGGCGAATAGTAAAACTGATGGAGATGAATTATTCACATTTGTCAATAATATACTAGTAAAATAATAATTATATTTATTCAAATCGTTTATTTTTATTAATGCTACCTACGTTGTTTGTTCTGGTTGTGATTTATCTGTGAATGCAAATGTCAAATGTATTTTTACACTAACAATAATAGTAATGGATTTGATAAAAATGGATTTAAATAAATAACATAATATTATAATAAATATAGACGCAGGAAATACGGTTTTCCTACTTGAAACCGAATACCGTTTGATCTAATATGAATTGCTCGAAAACGTTAACTCGAGTGCCCATGAGATCGACAAATCATGAACTCGATAGCTTGTCTCATCGCAAAAGTACAAAACAAAAAAGAAATAATATCTTCTAGTAATAAGAATTTTATTGTTGACCGTTCTTGTACTGATAGCAAAACACAACATTCCAGTAGAACATTATCTATTTGATCACCCACAGTCCCTTAAAACCGTATTAAATATTTATTCGTAGGAAAACTAGAGTGACCATGACACGGTCACCTAAATTCTAACAAACTTGTAGACGTAGGAGTGGCATCTAAACAGGTGTTAGTGAACCATCGCCCCTGTTACATACAGATGATGATAAAATTAAGACCGAAAAATTGTAACCGATCTTGGACTTTTTGTATGATGGTTGGTGACAGAATATATTGGGGTCTTTTGGAATGCAAGAAATGAGAAATGTTGTAAAACTCAAATGAAGTAAAAAAATTGCTGTAAATGACCAAACAACTATCTTGGATCTTAATGACTGGGTCTTGGTTAAATCGTGTTTTTGACGTGTGTTATACGGCCTCTGTGGTCCAATGGTTGAGCGTTGGCCTCACGATCCGGAGGCCCCGGGTTCGATTCCTAGTTTGGTTATTTGGTTAGGATATTACAGGCTGATCACCGGAAGGCACGTTAAGCCGTAGGTCCCGGTTACTAATTACTGATGTACCTAAGTGAGTAATCGTTACATGAGCCATGTCAATCATAACCCTGTACCAGAATTGATGAGGTTGGTATTCCACCTCACAACCCACGCAATAGAAGAAGACGTGTATTATTGTAGATATAACACAGTCTCTATGTTGCTACATAAAAACAAAATTTCGATATTGGAATTTCGATGTATGATGGCTGAAGGTGACAGAAAGAATTGGGATTTTTGGATGAATCTAAACTAGATTAGAATTTAAAGTTTTTGTGAAAGAACAATGAGTAACTATAATCATCAATTTTCTTGATAAAAGAAAAACCCAAAACATGTCAATTCAGAAAGTATTTTCCCTGGTTTTTTTGGTGCGCCACACACTCTAGGGTTATAAAGGCATGGGGTATTAAAAACATTTGCGCATATAAAAGTAAGTGCGCAATGCAAACAAATGTCAAATAGCAATATTGCTTTTGTGTACCTGACAAATACAAATACACTATACCGAACCTATGGATACCGAACTAATCTAGAGGTAAGTAAGTATAGTGCGGTTTTATCTACCTGAAATATTCCATTTAAACAATTTATTCTGTTATAATATACTACATAGGCCGGTTATATTAGTTAAAATATATTAAAGTTATAACAAACGTATCCATCCATAGGGAAGGCCCGTGCCCCTGCAGTGGACGTTAATGGGCTGATGATGATGAATCACAAACGTAAGTATATAGACATGAAGAAATAAATATAAAATAAGACATGATTGTATTATATTATTTATCGGCTCTAACAGTAGCAATGCTTTATATTACTTTTAATTTTAAAGATAATAGCGCCATCTATGTATTAACAAAAGAACTTTTACGAAGGAAAGGCTTTCTCTTTTTGTTTTCAACTTGAAGGACTCTGTCAAGATCAACTCTTAGCGCGAACGCATGACGTTTATTTAAGACAACTTACAATATTAATCCATGGTTATTTTTTTGATTTCTTTACCCAACATTATTTCTTTAAATATCATGCGTATTGATTGACTATCGAAGAAAATATAGATGGACACAACTTGCAAAACTTATAACAACGCCATCTATGTTCGTCTCGTTGAAGTACTTTCACGGTCAGGTTTGTTTACAAATAAAGCAAAAGTTCAAGGTTTTGCCGCTCACGTGCGCGAGCGCAGTCGATGAACTCAAGCGCCTCGCCGTCTACTAAACTTGCTTTTTTTATATCTTTCTTTACTTTACGTATTTCTTTTTTAACATCTGCATCGTTTATTGTTTTATTTTTAGCGAAACTTGCTTCTTTACGAACATTGTTAACATTGTAAGTGAGTTTCGTGCTACCGGTTGTCCGATGAATGGTGGAAGTGTAAGTTCTTTTTTTGGAATGATCTATGTTTCGCTTTATTTCTTTGCTGTTAGAAGAGATGGCGTAAGTGTAGCGTGTGTGTGTGCTTCGTTTGTTTTCATCATTTTTGTTATATTAGAAGTCACGTTGTGTTTATCTTTTATTTGTATTATGATCTAGATTGTAATATGGGTTTCTTTTTTTCTTTAGTTACTGGTAAGTTGTAAGAGATTACGATAACTTTATTTCTAGACTCTATTACCTAACATGGTCTGTAGGTATTTGAAATATAGAAGAAGACTTTTGTTTTTTTTTCTTTTACGAATTTTATGCACTGTATTTTGCCGATTTTGAAATGTTAATAAATTTTGCATGATCTTTTCAACAATGCATTATTATTTGTGACCACAAATATTGACTATGCCTCATGTCAGTTACATTTGCCATAACAGTTTGTTTTACAACTCATTTTACCTATTTACTTGTCAAAAGTCAATAAACGTTTGACTTTACAACGTAAGCACTAAAGTTTCATAATTTACAAAGTTTATTCCTCTGTTGACTTTTTATGTTATTACCTCACCAGAGAGACGGTTATTGCTTTGCTGTTCTTTTTGTCGCGAGCGTTAACTCTGTCAAGGTTACGTTTACGATTTATCTTGTTGGTTTTATTGTGTGCTGTAAGATGGCGTCACTATAGAATCGCTTTTTTGTATAAATTGTTAAATAGTGTCGAAAATTTGGTAGTAGGTTTCAGGTAAACAACTTTTACTAGTATGTAATCAAAGATTTTTCGATTCTCTCTCTCTATTCAAGAGCTGCGCTCTTGTCGGTGGAGTAATCGCCATGCCTCTCTTCTTCCCGCCAAAACCTTCACCTTCCGATACGACACGACCTGCACCTTCTCTTTTATTTGTTTCATAAATGTTCTCCTAGGTCTACCTCTTCCTCTCTTCCATTCAATTTTTCCTTCTATAATGTTTGTTATAAATGAATTGTGTCGTATCAGGTGGCCAATCATATTTCCTCTCCAGTTCTCTATAGTCTTCAATATGGTTCTCTTTTCTTCAATTTTTTCCAGCACTTTTTCATTAATCATCGATTACCTAAGTAAAATTATGTGGGATTTTGTTATTTGAAACTTTTTAATATCTCAGTGCGGTGTTCTTGAAACTATCAGTACCTATAGCTTGACAGAGTTAGCATCCCAATTTCTATAATTAGGGCGATAAATAGACCAGGAGGCTTGTCATTAATTCCAATTCCAATCTTATTCGGAACGTCAACACACATGTCAATTTAGACGAAAGTTGCATAAATATCACCTTTATTTATCATAGCTATCAATTGAAATGCCTGAGCAGCTTTTAGTTATTGATATAAGGCCTTATAAACTAAGTAAAGTTACGATTTTAACACCACTTTTCAACTTTACGACACAAGGAAGTTGTAATATTTTGCCGCAGAAACTTGTTGGTAACTTTGTTGAATGGTTGCATGAATTGAGTGTTGTCAAGGTTACGTTTACGTTCATTCATGTCGGTTTTATTACACGAAGAAAGATGGCGTCGCTAAGCAATATTGTTTTCTTTGAATATTTCGCCGTTTTTCTTGGAGGGATCCACTAACCCGCTGTGGATCAGCGTGGTGGAGTATTCTCCATACCCCCTCCGGTTGATTGATGGGACGCCTGTGACCAGCAGTTGAAAGAACTTGATGTCTTCTATTGTTATTGATGTAAAAATTTTTACTATTGTCTGTAGTAACATTACTGGCAACGATGTAAAAACCAATGGGGTAGTCAGAGGTACATCCATCACAAGATAAACTTAGTACCTAAGTTTCCTCGGTGAAGAGCTTTCTGTTAGATCAACTTGATAGGTGGTGAACCGTATCGTCAGATGCCACACAGGTTTTAAACCAAAACCCGTCACATCAAAAACAAATTGCCATATTAAAAAACGAAGAAATTGCGTCCTCTTCAATTCAACATGAGAGACGGCCTGTGTGGTCCAATGCAAGAGCTTTGGGCTCATGGTGGGTATTGCAAAAATCGCTTTGTGGTCCCGTGTTTCTTTAGGACATTACAGACTGATCACCTGATTGTCCGAAAGAAAGATGGTCCGTGTTTCGGAAGGCACGTTAAGTTCACATTCCCACTTTGGGAATATTCCCGACAACGGCACATCACTCTTTTCCATACAAAGACCACCATAATATTATATAAAGGGCAGTGTTACCCTAGATTTCTGTAACCTAACCACATCAACCCTGGTGTCAAGGTTACTATTGAGCCGCCAAAAGCCCCTACCATGTAACGACTACTAACTTACATCAGTAAATAACCGGGACCAATGGCTTTACGTGCCTTCCGAAGCACGGATCATTGTTCTTTCGGACAATCAGGTGATCAGCCTGTTATGTCCTATAACCAATCTAGAGATCACAAATTGTTTTTCGTGATGTGTACCGGGATTTGAACCCGGGACCTACGGATCGTAAGCCCAACGCTTAAACCACTGGACTACGGAGACCGTTATTGCCCATTTAAATTGCTGGTAATAAAAAACAATATCTCTAACCATATAACTCATTTGTTTAATTCGTCAGTGAAATTTGACATAAAAGAGAAAATTGTTAGCGTAACGAATTGTATGAATGTGTTACCACGTCGTTATCAATGCTCTAAATCTTGTTAGCCCTTGAAATATTTTAGACGATTTCATGGCCACATCGAAGCAATTCATCTAAGAAAGCAATATTGCAATTTGACAACTTTTTTTGCACACATGAAAGTACCTAAGTGCGCAATTCAAAAAAATGTCAAATAGCAATATCGCTTCCTAAGATGAGTTGCGTCAATGGGGCCATGTGAACCCCCTGTTCTGTCAGATTTAGTATGTTAGTACGACGGTTGTGACCTGACTGTCAGAGGTCCGATTACACAACCTTAACCACAGACGTAAGGTGTCTAGATGCAACATATTCTACAGGTTGCAACGGTTGGTATAACACTACCGTCTCTTATTTCTAAGGTAGCAAATTCCATACTTGGTAGGTTAACAATAATATAAGAACTTAAAGATGTACCTATTCTAATGTTATTTTGTGCCTGAAAAGTAGGTACAGACCATAACGTAAACAGCCTATATACGTCCCACTGCTGGGCACGGGCCTCCCCTCAATTAACCGGAGGACCTGTGGAGCATACTCCACCACGTTGCTCCAATGCGGGTTGGTGGAGGTGTTTTTACGGATAATAGCCGGGACCAACGGCTTAACGTGCCCTCCGAAGCACGAAATCATCTTAATTTTTCGGACAATCAGGTGATTCAAGCCTGAAAAGTCCTTACCAAATAAAGGACAGTCTCACAAAGTAATGTCGACAATGTCTCCATTGGGGATCAAACCCGGACCTCCAGATAGTGAGCCTAACGCCCTAACCTAACTAGACCACGGAGACTGTTGATCACCTGAAAATTATTGCGAAATATATTAATCAGAATAATAAGATCATAACCATACAAAATACAGGGTGGCCCAGAGGTACACGTTCAAACTGAAAAAATAGATAGAGAGGCTCATTAGCTACCAGAAACACGACCATGTATGTTCAGCGATTATTTACGGTTTAAGAGATATGACCCATTTTGTTCTATTTTCGGGATTTTGTACCAAACTTAAGAAATCATTATTTTGTCTCTATTTCTTTCTTGAAAATATTTTTATTTTACTTCGTATTCATCTCTAAAGAAGTGAACTACTAGCTGAAAAAAAAACCAAATCAATGATAAAATAAAGTTATTAGAATTCAATTTGAGATTTGGACCAAAATTTGAACCAGAATTAGATTTGTTAAAATTTCGCTGAAGAATGATGTTGTCGTGGAACCTGAAAGAATTTTTAAAAAATGCACCTGTTATTATTGTTATCATATACAGGGATAAAATCATAACACGGACACTGTTTAGTAATATGATCATAAAACTGGATCGAGTTTAGTGAAATGGTAATAAATTATAATTAGCTAGCATCTGAAGATGGAGCTGGAAGGTGGTCAAGGGTACATAAAACCGCATAACCTTATTTTTTGGACTTGTTAGATTTGTCTTGGTGAGGACTATGTTAAAGGTGGAACATGAATGATATACCGGGTCTGAATGGAATAAGGATGCTATCGAAGGATGACGAACGAACCACTAAATAGCAATTCCTTCCAGGCAACCAAACCTGATGAAAGTACGTGATCTAATAGCTCCGCAATTTATTTTAATTTCAAGGAAAGGCAAATTAATGGCTATTGCCTTTGACCTTACAAATTGCCGGAAATGACAGTCGAAATTATTTAATTCACAATTAAAACTTTCATGATTCAGACGTGACTGATAGTTTCACTTTTTAGAAAGAGCAGGCTGTGAAAATTTCACTTTTTATATAATTTATTTACTTATGCATGAAACAACTAGTCTATTCTTACATAATATACTTGGCCGGACAAATGGGAGGCTGTGGTTGCATCGCTAAGATAATTTATACAGGGTGTAAGTGATATCGTAACGAAAACTTTGAGTGATGATTCGGACAACAATTTTGAGTTAATATCAAGCGGAATTTTCTGCCACCATGGTTCCAGTGAGAGTTTATGGCCCTAAAGGATGTTTTTTCTCCACTAAACAATCATAGTTATACTTATTAATAATGATTTCTTAAGTTTGGTAAAAAATCTTGAAAATGGTACAAAATTACCGTAAATAATCGCTGAACATACATGGTAGTGATTCTGGTATCCAATGAGCCTCTCTATCTTATATGTGCTTATGTACATTACAAAAAGCTTAATGATCCATACGTGACGTTGATTTCACGAGTTTGTTAAATCCGCCTCTAATTGCAGTCACATCACAATGTTTTATAGACTAAGAGTTGATGGCAACGAAAATCATTTGCATATTTAACACTTTCAAGGACAGAAGGTCTAATGACGTTCCGATTCCAAGGTGTCATAATTACCTATTATGAACCTTCAATGACCCATGATCACTTTCCGTGAAAGGGTTAAGTACCGATGTATAGAAGTATATTCTGGCCGCTTTAAAGCGTATTCCATTATGTTTATTTCCTACTTTTTAAATTTCTGGTTTTTTTTACTTAATAGTTCTGTAATGTGGATACAATTTCGAAAATGAGGTGAACTCCTATAATTGCCGTGCATTTCGAAATTGTACACGAAAAAAAAAACATTTTTTTTTTAATATCATGTAAGAAATGTACTGTGTTGGAGTTCCATGAATAAATAAAATAAATAAAAAAATAGAAGGATGACTTTTCCTTTTTGTAACTTAAATACACATTAACATAATTATAATATATTGCATGTAGTGGATATCTGTAATTAGTAAGCATTCATAAATCGTTACTTTTTGTGTTATAGTTCCTGGCGCCTGCGATATCAGTTGCGCTAAGTGCAGAGACTGCCGCAATCCGTTTTGTTATTGTTATTTAACTCTCTATGTTTTATTTATAATTGTACTTGTGTTTTTAGTAAATAAACGATTAATGTAATATTATTATTGAAAAGTTATGACTTATCATAACGACATGATGACGACAGTTTGATTTAGAAGTGACTTTTCAGACCTATTCGTCATAACCTACGGCGTGAAACAAGGCAGTGTCATGACACAAGGAACCAGGGCTCCTTGTCTATTTTCCTTATATATCGCATGTATGGTAGTAACGTGTTCAGCGGTGAAGGAAAACATCGTAAGGAAACCCACATTCCCGAGAATTATATTTTCGGAGGTTTGTGACCTAACCTGTGTCCGGCTGGTTTTCCCTTCGGGGTTTGGAAGATAAGACAGGCAGTCGCTTCTGTGAAAACGGACCTGTCAAGGTTAGGTAAGCGGACGCTGTCAAAAACGGGATAATGCTAGGGGGATGGATCGTATTAACTGTTGGTGTGCAAAATTAATAAAATAAAAAAATAGATACACAACATAAACAGCCTGTATACATCCCACTGCTGGGCACAGGCGTCCCCTCATTCAACCGAACACACGCAGAAAACTTGTCGCTTACTTAGCTATACTTTTATACACAGCGGTCTATATATTTAATAAAATTTCGCAGTGTTCATAGGAAGTGTAAATATCGCTAAATACTAAATTATTACATATACTTATATATGGAAGTGCAGAAAGTACCTACATCAACCAGAAGTTCAGAAATGTTGCATCCCTTTTATTTGGCTTAATTTTTAAATTGCGATAGAGACAGCCTTAATCTCTTCTGTACGACTTAAATAAAATAATAAATACTTAAAATTATTTTATTGCAACTATTGACTTTTGTGCACCAGCTCTTACACTACAAGATCATAGCACGGGAAGCTGCGAGGTACGCCACGCGGTTGACTGTACCTTTCTCTAGTGTTAGAGGGCAACCGACCGACCTGGATTCAAGGAAAGCTGCAGTTTGTGGGCCAAGTCATAAGGTGTTAACGGGAGCGGAAGCGGAAGCGAAAATGTAGTAAAATATTAAGTGCGAGTTTAAATAATAACAGTTGAAGATTTTTTAAAAAGATGTGCAATCGTTTTTTTTAACATCGATTTATAACAATTTACCTGGAATAAAACTAGCTTGTCTATTACGGGTTTTTGTTAACAAATAACACATCTGTGATTTTTCAAAAAAAAAAAAACTTTGTCCAAGGGCAAATACGTACGATAAATGAATGGTGACAAATTTTCAGAGTAAATAGATACATCATGTTGGACAAGACGTCTTACTCCTGTATTTTTGTATTATAACACATTTTTTATGGTTTAAAACAAGTTTTCGAAAGAAAATGTTTTATTAAAAAAAAAATCTGGCGACTGACAAATTAAGCACCTCAAAACTTTCGATTCTACATTTAAAACAAGTGTACAGTTGTTCACCAGACATGCCACAATAACAGCCACGTTCGTGCCTCTGCACCTACCACAATACCCCGCTAATGACTCACGGTTTCATTTCTCCACAACAACATACTCCATACATCCTCATACCACAACCGAGTCATTTATCTAAGAAAACCGGACCTGTATCTCACTTGGGGCCGTAATTTCACGCAATCATTACCATAATAGTCGTAGCACGCTCGTCCGCTTTTCTCTCTTAACTTTTACCGCATTTATGGTAGATACATGTGAACGAGACATAAAGACATAATGGTAGGTGCTTTTATAATGCACCATCAAGAGTTCATTACCATGATTCTCTTGAGAAAATTTTGCCGGAGAAAATATTTGTTCTGTGTCATCTTTGTGGTCTCCAGATTAAAGAATCATAGATATAGTTTTAGGATATATTCGATACGGTGATGTGAAATGTTTTACAGGTTTGTTCGTTTCTTTGTTTGCGCAAGGAAATAGTGCTAAATAAAATGCTTGGCAAGTCTTTATATTTTAATAAAATCTCTTTTTTAGTCGCAATAAATAATTGTATTACTATAATTTATCGTTAAGTTAAAGTGTTAAACAGTCTCATAAATAAATAGATACAGAAACGTATACAGTTATCTAATAACGTATACTTTGCCCACAGGTAAGGGCATCTTATGTCATATAATACTTAAATATATAATACACGATATATACATAATATTATGACAATATATCTTACATAACACTTAACAGTATTAAAGCCAAGTACTGGTCAATAAACCATAATAAATACTTTTATATCTAGTATATAATAATAGAGAATATTTACATAATTATATTCTTAAGATTATAAATAACAGTCGATATTATTAAGATACTATATAAAATAGTTACTCGTATGACCTATGAGGTCTGGAATTAAATAAATAAATAAATATATGACTTGGAAACCGAGCGAATGGCAAAGAGCTTACGACTTAAAACAATTGAAGGTACATTCAATAAATACAACCGCACATCGTCACTTGCACTCGTAATAAATATGAACAATTCAACATAGTGTTGGAGAAATCGCGCTTTAAAGAGGACGAATATCTAGGCCGGCAGGTTATAGAGGCTTTTGCGCGGAGTAGGCCATACTGTGTGCCTCTATGGATCGTCCCCAGCCGCCGCCGCCGCCGCCGCTGCTATGGCCGCCACCGCCGCCATAGCCTCCGGAGTCACCGCCATATCCACTGGTACCACCATAATCATGCCCTGAAGAGTGACCGGAACTATGCGGATGCGCCACCACTTCGTACGTCACGTGTTTCTGCTGCGAGAGAAGCTTTTTCAGTCCAATTATCGCTGATAGCACCAGCGCTATCTTTCCAATCAGCAACGCCTTTCCAGCTATCAAAGCTATAGCTCCAATCGCCAGAGGCATCAGTGCCATCAGCTTCATAGTTAGCGCCATCATCAGCGGTCCCAGAATCTTCTGCGCTTTCTTCTTCTTCCCTCTGCTTTCGCCAACTTCATTGTCGTCTTCTACGAACGAAGACACTGTATCCTCTAACGCTCTTCCGGCACTAGACACTGCGTCGACGACTTCCGTACCCTTCACTTCGATCCTTAGCGTGTGAGTTTCCAAGTACCTCTTCAGTCGTTGTAAAGGATCCAGTGATCTAGGCGCTCCAGTTTCCGACGGCAAGTCGGTCGCTTTAACAACAGTAACACCGTCGGTTAACGCGAAGGAGTCTTTCTGTCCGATCATTTTATCGACGAACGAGAAGAACTTGTACTTGAGACATGACGTGGAGTCCTTTCGGAGGCAGTCGTTGATGCTATCGAGTTCGTTTTCGGAGTGGCTTGTGTCTTGCGCCGGGAGCGCTAAGCACGACGCGACAAGCGCAAATAACGCGACGTACCGCCACATGACTGCGGTGAGCAAAACTGTGCGGCGCTTGCGCTTGTGTCTAGTTTATATACCTCTCCGCACCCCTCGGGCAGTTGAGAAAAAACTCACCGAAATAATAGACTTTCTCAGTCTGGGAGTAAAAGTAAAGTCCAGGTTTCATAATGTTGCGCGAAAGCCCATTGCAAAGGTTGCGAACTTAGGATTGTAATAGATGTAAGTTTGATGATCGGAACTGACTCAAGTGATCGTCTAATGCAATTTGCATAGCTTTTATGATACAGAATAATAAACGCGTTAGCTCAATAGGTCGTTTTATTTCAGAACTATTAGAATGATATTTTTATATAAGTAAATTACATATTCATTCTACTCTATTTAAGAGCCACTATTTTGTCGGTGTAGCATATTCCATGCTACTTTTTAGGTATAAATAGAGCAGTGATTTTCCTCCCCCGCAGTACTCTGTCTGACGCGAGTGGGATGGCGCTCAGAAAAGTCCATTTCAATGCCAAAAGAAGAAACTCCAACCAACATGCATAAAAGAAATGCACCAAATATGTGCATTGAATTATAATAATAATCTGCCAAATAAATTGAAATTACTAACTGGAAACAAGTTCAAGAATAACCTAACGAAATGGCCTATATTAAGGAATATTTTGAATATAAAAATAATTAAATTTTCAATAATTTTCTTTTCAATGTACCATTTCTTTATTTTTTATGTATATTTGTACGCCTGCATGCAGGCCGAACACATCACAACGTTGATTGAAATTTATAAAATTAAAACAGTAAAAACACAATGTCAAAGAAATAAAAAAAAAAAACTTAAATAGCCACATATCAAAAATTATAATTATTACTTAATGATCCAGTCAAAAGTTATCAAATATCAATAAAATTTTCTTATAATTTTTAGCCAAACCCAATTTATTATACAATTCTTTCTGGAATTCATTCATCGACAGTTTTTGAATGTCAAAAGGTAATTTGTTGAATAATCTCACGCACATACATAAATATACAACCAAGATAATTTTGTGTCCGTGGCGTTGCGTTGAAAACTAGTCTGAAAGGGTTTCTAACACCCCGAAAGTTTGAACTTACGTCATGAACTTTTGTAAAAAGGTTAGGGTGTTGTTTTACAAACACACATGCGTCACAAGCCTCATCTATTTTTAAAAATCATGTTAAATTTTTAATCTTTATCAGCCTAGAAAATGGAACCACACTTAATAATAAAGTCCAAAGATAGGTTATGAAAAACTGCAAAATAACAGAAACAAGATATTATCGCAAATGGTATCTATTTTAAACTTGCTCAGTCTAAAAAAGACAGGTTCGCAAAAACTGGGTGAAGTTCAAACAAACTTTAAGTTCAACAACCTTGTCAATCTAGTTCCCAAGTCGAACATGATAACATTACATAAACCATTATGTTACTCAAGTAATTTGCTCCAGTATTCGCTGTCAGAAAAAAAACACTATTGAGGTATACAGAAAAAAACTCAGACAAAATATTGTAAATAAAAGTAACAAGACAAGAAAAAGTGTTACAACACTTTCAATGCTTCTATTTTTTTAACGTCTCTCGCCAATCCGAATAAAACCGAATGCATATTACCATGTTCACCAATTATTTGTTTTTAAAATCGTAAATCAGAATTTGAATTCAGAACCAAATAATTTTATTGTTGTTTTGTTTTGGTTCCCGCGTTAACAACACAACAGTAAAGTACTGAGTTCTGAATTCAAATTCTGATACACAATAAATCTAATACTTCATGAACAAGAAAAACGTGTCAGAGGCATTTAGCGACTCAATATTAACTCTTATCCAGAGTCGATAAGTTTGACATTGTTAAAATAGCTTATTATTATATGGAACATATTGTAAACCAAAGTAATAATAATTTCGTTCCAGAACATAAATGCGTTGTACAATGACAACTGGAGCGCGTCTGGTAAAATATAAAATTATAATGTTTTAAGTAAAATCCGAGAGTTTCGGTTGTCAGACGTTACAGACAAAATAAATGAATTTCGGGGTTCCATAACTTGAATATTAAGATCGAAGTGTATTTATCTATTAAGCCACGTAATGAAATTAGACAAATATTGAGAATTATTGAAGACAGAAGAGGCAAGATGATTGAACACTTATTACGTTTGGCGATTCTCGACACATTCTTTTCGAAAGTAAATGTTTTTTCTATTGGTTTCTTCGCTTTATTTCCGTATAGGAAAGTGGCAGCCATTAAGATTAGTCAATCGCAACACGGATGAATGGAGTTATTCACATGTTCACGTACAATACTTGCGGCTTACGCACTTGACCAAATTTTGAATAGGGTTCCGTGGGCAAATGAACAGAACCATGCTGTTGAAGTGATTCTTGCGCTGTTTTTTTCTTTTATGCCATAACACGTTCTAAGGGGTGGAGGGGGGAGGGGGTTAATTCTAAAACTGCAGGACATAACAAAAAGAAAAAAAAGAAAAAAGTTGGATCATGATTATTAAACCTTTTTCTGCTGTTAGGGTTATCATTAAGCCAAAGGCCTCTGATATGACTCATGTCACTTACTTACATCAATCAGGACGTAGTAGCCGGAAACAACAGCTTAACGTGTCTTCCAAAGTACGGATCATGTTACTCTCGCATAATCAAGTGATCAGTCTGCAATGTCCTAACCAAACTAGGGATCACAAGGGGATTTTTGTAATATATTCACACTGCGATTCCAACCCGGGGCCTCCGGATCGTGAGCCTAACGCTCAAGCACTGGACCACAGAGTCCGTTATGATTTTCAAAAGAAGTATTTTCTTCATTTGTTGTTTAAACTACCGAGATTTTCACTCATTAATAAAAATTATACATAAGGTTTTTAGGCTTAAACGTGAATATTAACATGCTATTTAAAACGTATATAAGAAATGAATACTGGAATTATATTATACTTAAACATGATCAACTTCCTAGCGTTATTCAGTTTTCACGAGGGCCGCTCACCTAACCTAAAAAATTGTCAGGTCCAAGATTTTACAGAATAACTGCCAGTCTGATCTTCGAACCCGAAGGGTAAACCAGTCCAATACAGGTTGGGTCACATACATGCAAAAAATATTTCTCAAAAAAATATACCTACAGAACCATTGTTTGAAAATTAAAAACGCATGAAGAGACGTTTTTCTAAATCCACGTTGTCCTTTCACTTTTCAAGTGAGTTCAATGGCATCATATTTTTTTCTTGTCTTACATTTAAAAAAAAAAAAACAGTGGTTCTCAACCTTTAGTCAGCGAACTACCAGGGGCCTGTTTAATAAAACTTACAATTTTAAATTACAATGACAATTTGATGTACATTGCGGATTTTGTGATCACAAATATTTTGCAGTTTCATATTAGCTACGTAATGAACATCAAATTGTCGTTGTAATTTACAATTGTAAGTTTTATTAAACAGGCCCCTGAGATCCACAATAACTAAAATACAACATGTAACTTCCACACGGCACTTCACATTTTTCTTAAATCTTGACTTTTAAGCAAAACAATTACTTCAGCAATTGTCATGTAACTAATTTATTTAACAATGGTCTCCTCTTCTTAACGTGTGGGTTATGAGGTAGAATACCAGCCTCATCAAACCAGGGTTATGATTGAGCCGCCAAAGGCCCTTGAGTAACGATTACTCACTTACTTCAGTAAATAGTAACCGGGACCAATGGCTTAACGTGACTTCCGAAGCACGGATCATCTTACTTTCGGACAATCAGGTGATCAGCCTGTAATGTCCTAACCAAACTAGGGATCACAAAGTGATTTTTGTGATATGTCCCCACCGGGATTTGAAGCTGGGGATTCCGGATTGTGAGTCCAACGCTCAACCACTGGACTACAGAGGCCGTTACAATGGTATTTAAATGTTATTGTTATGATGATGAAAGATTTTAATTGAAAATTTTAATAATTCATATACTTAGATTAAAAAAAAAAACATTGAGGTAATGAGTATAGGTAAAGACCCAACCATAGAATAAACGGATGAAGGTACTTACTTCATATAGAACTGCAACTCTCAGCCCCGCACTTAATTCGTACTGGGCGTCGACCTCATCCCCTATGGATCTTAGTTTAGTATTAAATCAATTTAGGCAGCAAGCCGCTAAGGAGTAAAGACAACAGAGCGCAGACTGTGTTTTGCTCGCCTTACGAGTTACACTGCAAAGCTAAGAATGAGATTTTTGCACGTTTGAGCAAAAAATTCTTGTTGTCTTAAGTATAGAATAGAACAGAAATTGTTTATTATAAAAGGACGCCACACACAAAGACAAGACAACAACATCACTTAAAATTTTTCACAAAAAAAATACAAAAAGCATAGGGACGTTCATTAGAATGATCATAAGGTAGTGGTGGACGTCCTGGGATAAAAGGGCCTCACTCAGCACAAGTCGCAGCGTGAACCACGACGCTGGTATTTTGTGGACCCTGCTGGGTGAGGCACGAACATCGTGTTTTATAAATATGCGTAAAAATTCGTACGTAGATTAAATATTTACAAATTACTTAAATAGAATTAAGGTGCTAAAGGTAAAAATATAACCACATATGATCAAAAAACGTATACAAAAGTCAAACTTTGAGAGCCACTGTGTAAGTTGAATAAAATCTTATTCTATGAAGAGAAATTGAATTAAAGTATTAAATACTTGCAATGTTGATTTGATTGTAAAGTAGAAGTTGAAGAGGAGACAGGTGAAAAAATATGCGTTGTCATTTTAATAAGTGGTGTCGTGTGGTATTAGTTTGTATCTTCTTTGAATATTTTTAAGTCGAAAAAATTTAGTTCCGCCTATAATTCGGTCTATGATCAACCAAATATATAAACTCTTATTTCCCACCAAGGGTAAGCATACACTAAGGAATTTTATTTACTTCTCTTGATTCCTGCATATTCACAAATCGTTTCATAACCACACACCGGTTATCCGGAAGATAGCACTAGTCAATAGTGCTGTATCTCCTATTAATAAAATTTCTGACACCCTATCTGGCAGATAAGTTGCTGATTACACTAGTGACTAGTGTAGATGGGTGTCATTGAGTGAAATTTTATTAATACGAGGTACAGTTCCCCGAATGACATAAATAGGGAAACCTAGAAAAGTTTATTACATTTTCATATTTTCTTAATAAATAGTTAATTTATGGTGAGTTTACTATGTATGCTATACATCTCGGCCTTACTTGTGACGGTACTGAAAATAATCGGCGTCCAGCGTAATATACGATCCCGACGACCCGTTTACTCTAGACATAGAGGCGGACAATCAGCTCACGGCAACAAACACTTCAGGACCCCGATATCGACCCCACCAGCGATTTCGATTAAATCTTTCAAATATTTTCCTCTCAGACGACGCCGTGAGCCGAGGTTCGCGCCCAACTGGGCACCCTCAGGACTGTTGTCCTAAATTTTGTAACGGGTGAAAGCCCTCAGCGCTCCCCATTTGTCCGGCCAAATCCACAATAAGTCTCGCCAAAAAAGAAAAAAAATACCTTCCCTCTCTGTTGTTTTGTTATGTTAAACGGTGTGGTGAGCTATTTTTAAAACTTCAGGCTTTTACTGTAAACTTGGAAAGAGCAGTTGCTGAAAAAAAAAGGAAAAAACAACAGACTTGACAAGAAGGAGCTGCGAAAAGAACTCGAAGCCTCTGAGTCCGAGAAGCCACAGAGATCAAATTCAAATTCAAAAATATATTTATTCAGTAGGTAACATAGTTACACTTTGAATCGTCAATTTTTACATAACGAACGTCTCATCCGCCTAAAACTACTGCAGCTTCTCACAACCTGTATAGCCGGGGAAAAGAAGTTGCAAGAAAAACCTCGGCACAGGGCCCTAGACGTTCTTTAAAAAAAAATCATGGTCATTAATTTCTCAAAGAGGTTTAATAAAAGTAAAGATAACAATGTAACCACATAAATATCTGTATGGAACACTTAATGGTGTTTGATGGAGAAAGTGATGGTTCGTGATACAATACGATTGATTAGTGAGAATGACTGCCAGTTGTATTGAAGAAAAGTGAAAATTTTCTTTTTTGACGTGACTTATTGTTATTTACCGCAAATGGAATTCACTACTTGGCCGGACAAATGGGGAGCACTCAGGGCTCTTAATGGGGTGCCTAACTGGGTAAACCAGGTGTCGGGGTTATTATTGAGCCGCCAAAGGCCCCTGACGTGATTCAAGTAACGACTACGTACTTACATGAGTAAGTAACCGGAACCAACGGCTTAATGTGCCTTCCGAAGCACGGATCATGTTCCTTTCGGACAATCAACCCTTTAGATGACCAATGTTAACTTTGGCACTATGGTTAGTGGAATCAGCCATTGACCGCATAACCTGAACGACAGAAGCCGACGAGAAATACTTCCTAAAATAACACTAAAATGAAAGTGAGTTTGACACGGAGTGTTAACGCAGAAAATACTCGAAACCATTTTGAACTTAAACGAGGTTGAATGTCAAATTTGTTTACGTAGTTTTTTTTATTTCTCCCGAGGGTTATAACCGGCATCGAGAGGAGTATCATCATCATCATCACCAGCCCATTAACGTCCCCACTGCAGGGGCACGGGCCTTCCCTATGGCTGGATAGGGAGATCGGGCCTTAAACCACCACGCGGGCCCAGTGCGGATTGGTGGTTACTAACGACTGTTAATGCAGCCGGGACCAACGTCTTAACGTGCCTTCCGAAGCACGGAGGAGCTCGAGATGAAAACTTTTTTTTTTGTGGTCACCCAACCTATGACCGGCCTTTGCGAAAGTTACTTCAACAATCGCAGATTGAGCGCGTTTACCGCTGCGCCACCGAGCGAGAGGAGTATATTCTGGACTTGATAAAATTAAATATCACAGACAGAGTTTAGAATTGCATGCCTTAAATTAAAGGATACTGAATAACAATATGTTGTGATCCTTAAGGCAGACAGGTATTTATTCTTTTTGGTCATTATGTTTAACTAAGGGAATCATTTTTTTTATTTTAAAATTCTACGTTATTATTTGTGATTCCTTGCTCCATCGCATCATATTAACGTCGTTTCGAACGCATATTCCACGATTACGGTTCTTAAATGATTGCGGTGTGGCATAACATTGAATGCCTATACTAGAGGTTAAAACGGTTTCTTGAGAACAGTTTCGTTCTGTTTTTCAAGAAAAAAAAAGAACAATTGATTTTTGTCACATACACGAACTCATGTCTATTTCCACGTTTATTTCGCTCCTGGTTCAGGATTGCAACAAAAATAATCGTCAAAGGCTGCGCATGGTAATTTTAACGCGAAACTACGAAAGTTCAAATTATATGCAGATGAAGTACGAGTTGAGTTACATAACATAAATTAATAGCCTATATAATCTATATATGTCCCACTGCTGGGCACATTCCTCCCCTCAAGCTACCGTAGGGGGTATGGAGCTTACTCCATCAAGCTACTCTACTGCGGGTTGGTGGAGGTATTTTACGGCTAATACCCGGCGACGAGTTATGTTATGTGATATTATATAATGGTTCGTTTAACTCGTCGATGCTAATCATTCAAGCAAATATTATGACCGAGTAAAGTTGGTGATACACTAAACTTATTGTCATTAACAAAATAAATATATGAATTTATAAAATAATTTTTAAATTCATATTTTTTTGTTACATTAGCTACGTGCTACCAAAAGTTTAGTTTTTCTGAAACAATCATTTAGACTGCAAAACATTTTAATGCTCCTTATCGTCTGAAATAATCAATTTTGTAAGTTACCCGGGTGCAACGCTGTCCACTAACTATAAGTAATCACGACTCCTAAGCATCTATAAGAATTAAATAATCGTCATCACTAATTTAAGAGCCACGCTCTTGTCGGTGTAGCATTCTCCATTCTTGTCTATCAAAGATCAATTCCTTCACTTCCTTATAAGTCACGACGTTCGCCTTCTCTTTAATCTGTTCCATAAGCTCTTCTTGATCTTCCTCTTCCTCTCTTTCCTTGTAGCTTTCCTTCTATGATATTTTTAATAAATTCGTCGTGTCTAATCATCTTGCCTCTTCTGTCCTCAATAACTCTCAATATTTGCCTCTTTTTCCTTTCTCTTACTAGCACTTCCTTATTAGTAACTACATATTTCAGTCCAACTTATTCCTTTAATTAAATAATATAAAAAAGAAATAAGAAGAAATGAATATAAGATTTTTTACAGAAATAAGCGAGATTTGTTTCGTTCTCACAAATGGCCCTAGGGTCAAAGAAGGATAAGCGCGTAAAACGTGAAATGATTTCGCCCACCTATCTCGCTCAAACATACCTTTTGTATTTTATCTATGGTTGCGCCACCGCCGCTTCTCCTCAGCCAGCCGTAAGACATTTCAAACTGGTGATACCTTGGTATAATTGTTGCCAATTCTGGTGGATACAAATTTAACACAATTTATTTTGACAGCTTTTAGACTAGTGCCGTCCTTCACTTACAATAAGTGCAAGAAAGAGATAGAGCTAGTTTAAAAAAATAAGTAAATAAGGTATTTGCTCGAAACGGCACCATTGTACATAACCTAAAATAGAATATTGATCCTCAAGAAGTGTATTTTCTTTGTTGACCTTCTTCTTCTAATCCTTTTATCCCCTGTTGGAATGTAGGGCTCGAATAACAGATTTCTAATCACCTCGATCTTTTGCAGCCTCTGTAGCTCCCATGAAATGCCGGGAGTTCAACTCTCAGCATGGAATTTTCTTTGTTGATACTAAATCGAATATTGATATTTTTTTTCATCAGAAGTCCTTGGTAGCTCATTATTACCTCTAACACAGTTTAGCGAGGTCTGCTATCGACTACATGACATACTTACAATCCACAGAAAAAAAGTGAATCGATCCCAGTGTGCCACAAACTTTGCAAAGTTCACCTGATTTTGACAAGAACTGGTTTTGCTCTGTCTGCGTGAAGTCTACGTGTTATGTAAATTAAATCACCGTTGAATGAGTTTATGTGAAAGCTAAGGCTACCTTGAGGATGTCAAGTCCAAATATTTGTTCGTATTGTTAAATTATGTTGTATTTCTGCGGCGCTCCCCTAGTAAGTTATAAATATTAACATCTAAAACAAAAACAATAAGTCATCATCTCCTTAGCATTGTCCCGTTTTTCACAGGGTCAGCTTATCTAACCTGGAGATTTGATAGGCCCGCTTTTTTACAGAAGCGACTGCCTGTCTGACCTTCCAACTCGCGAAGGGAAAACCAGCCCAATACCTCCGAAAATTCATTTCTCGGGAATGTGGGTTTCCTCGTGATTTTTTCCTTCACCGCTGAGTACGTGGTAATCATTTATGATCTAAACATGAATTCGAAAACAAAGTCGACAATCATTGGTTTAGGTCTGTGTTGGATTTGAAAACAAAAACAAAAAGTATTGACTACAAAACTGAAATTATTATCATCATTACCTCTCTCTCTCTAACATAAGTGTAACAACATCAAAACGAACCTAGATTATTTATCCGTTCCACAAGGAAACTTTGAAAAGGAAAGCTGGCAGTTCTTAGAGAAAACTACAGGTTTGACATCGTTAAGACTAGACTAGTATATTTATTTGGAGTCACTCGGTTAACCGGGTGAGGAGACTATGTCATTACGTTCAGGGCTCGTTTATGACAACGCGGCGCGGAGCGGTTGGCGACGCGTTCGGTACTTAAGACTTAAGGGTTCTTACAAACGAACTGCAAGTTGTGAACGGCAGAGAGGTGGCGACATTTGCAGTTGCGGCGTGTTTCGTCCGCAAGAGTTGTCGCCATTGATATTTTATTCATGCTGCCGCCGATGCATCGACGGCAGCCGTCGACAGGTGGCGACAGCTGAAGTAGCCTCTGCCGTTCGCAACTTGCGGTTCGTCTGTAAGAACCCTAAGACACCCCGGACACTTCATACAAACAACCTCGTTTTACACAGACACCACACATTGACGTTATCGTACACGCGCATCTGTGTGTGTGACGACTGACATTATACGATTCAAATCGAAACTATGTTCGAGAAGGGGTGAGGTGACGCTAGCTCAGACTCTGGTGGAGAGCGGAGAGAGAGAGAGAGAGAAAATGTTTGTTTTTTTTTTGTTTATGGAGAGTTGCCGTTCCATACGTAGTATTAGTAATTATTTATTATTCC
Organism: Pectinophora gossypiella; assembly: GCF_024362695.1. NCBI lineage: Eukaryota > Metazoa > Arthropoda > Insecta > Lepidoptera > Gelechiidae > Pectinophora > Pectinophora gossypiella. The sequence goes on along the minus strand of NC_065425.1, from coordinate 2,513,516 downwards.
TTATTCTTTGCTTTGCTATGTAGGTAGAAGTGTATGACAGCCACTGTGGTCTAGTGGTTAGAGCGTTAGACTTACGATCTGGAAGTCCGGCTTGGATTCCCGATGGGGACATTTTCGAAATCACTTTGTGAGGCCGTCCTTGATTTAATAAAACTACGTCGGCTTTATGTGTTAGGATTTTGAGAAATAAAACACTGTATCGGAGTTCAGAGTCATTTCATATGTCTATTTATATAAAATATTCCCCTTTGACATAACAATTATCGGCAATAAAAATACTCCGACTTTCTACCACAACATTGACTCGCAAGATGCGCCATTAAAATAACCACAAAAAGGTCTTGCGCAACTCGGTGCCATCCGGTTTTGGAGTTTTGCTCATCCAATTGTATTATTATGTCAATTACGTGCTTGGACTTTAGGCGCTAGACTTCAATAGGAGAGAAAGTAATAATAGATATTAACGTGTGAAAATGACATCTTTTATTCGAAGTGGGTTATGTATGGGTTGATATGACGTGAGAAAATGAATGTGTCCGTCAGATTCGCGGGTCAATCGTATTTACTTATTTAGGTACATATACAGCAATACTTTATAAAACTTTTACAGACAGCATTATAAAGAAAAAGCCTGTATATATATACATTTAAATATATATATTCTTAATATATATATATATATATATATTAGAAATATTGTAATTCGTACGCTTGTCTCAAACATATAATTACTTATATTAAAATATTTTTAAGTTTCTCATGTAAGTGAATTGTAAAATTCTTATGAGAATAAATTTTCTTAAACCTGAGAAAGTATATACTTTAGTATTAATAAAGTTTGTTTGTATTTATTAACGGTAAATGCTGTGTATATTTATGTGTTAAGGATATAGGTTGGCCGGTGTATGAGACAAACCATTTAGCGCTCAAAACTATGAAATACAAATCTTCATAAACTTAGCACATTTTAGCAGAAAACGATTGTCCGAAAGTAAGATGATCCGTGCCTTCCGAAGGCATGTTAAGCTGTTGGTCCCTGTTACTTACTGATGTAAGTATGTAGTCGTTACATGAGTCATGTTAGAGGCCTTTGGCAGTTCAGTAATAAGCCTGACACCAGGGTTGATGAGGTTGGTATTCCACCTCACAACCCACACGATAAGAAGAAAAAGAAGAAACTGAAAATGCGTACAATCTTTCTGCATATATTTTTTAATGTGGTACTACATAGGCAGACCTTATGTTCACTATTTTGTCGCCGTATTTTAAGTTGAAATGGTGACCCATCCTGTTAGGACCGCCGGTCACTTAAAAATGTAATTTCATTGCTAAATTTCGTTGGAAGTAGGGAATGCAATCCCGATCTCGCAAGATCTCGTCTAATTTTTCGGGATCAATCCCGAAGCATAATATGACGAGATCCCATTCGAGATTGACGGGATTGAGAAAATCCCCTTGGGTTATACTTTTTGTTTTATGCCGATTTCCAAAGAAAACTTAATTATTTAGTTAGGAATATTGAAGAATAAAGATTTTTGTTTTCTATTAAAAAATATTTGTTTTATTTAACCTCACTATCACAAACAAGCAGTTTTCATCGGTTTCAACCATCATATCTTTAGATTTTTATGCATTACACGAGATCCCGAAAATTTCGGGATCCACGTGATTTTGTTCGACTTTTGACAGAACGACATGACTTATTAGAGTTCACATATTAGCACCAATCGAAAAACGACATAAAATATATCGTCAGTAGGCTCTGCACGGTAACCGCGCCGCGCGCGGCGCAATTTGTATCGAGGTCTTCGACCAATAGCCGTTTGACGTCCATCTACGTAGATAGCATTCGTATCGTTAATTGGGCGAAGCGCTCTATATAATTCGTACCGAGCGGCGCGGTTGTCATGGAGACCTGGCTGAATCGCTACCTAAAACACCCGTGACAAAATTTTATCACGTTGCGCATATTAGCCCTACTCATCTATTCTCAGTGTGTTCTATGCCTCATACAAAGCACATGTATACATTAAAATGTCAACTTGCGCGTTATAGCGTAACGAACATTGCACGATTGTATGCTAAGTTGTCAAACACACTGCAATAGAACTGTTACCTTAACGTTTAGCTTTGTTTGTTATTCTAATGTTAAAGTAATGAGTGAACATTTGTTTTGTTTTGTATACTGCTGTACCTCCGTGGTCCAGTGGTTGAGCGTTGGGCTCACGATCCGGAGGTCCCGGGTTCGATTCCCGGTTGGGACATATCACAAAAATTACTTTGTGGTCCCTAGTTTGGTTAGGACGTTACTGGCTGATCATCTGATTGTCCGAAAGTAAGATGATCCGTGCTTCGGAAGGCACGTCAGGGTTATTAATGAGCCGCCAAAGGCCCCTGACATGGCTCATGTAACGACTACATACTAACATCAGTAAGTAGTAACCGGGACCAACGGCTTAACGTGCCTTCCGAAACACGGATCATCTTACTTTCGGATAGCTAATGATATAGACAACACAATTTTAGTAATATTAATAATAATCATCATCTCTCTATCGCATTATCCCGTTTTTCACACAGTGCGCTTACCTACCTAACCTAAAGATTTGACAGGTCCGGCTTTTTACAGAAGCTACTGCCTATCTGACCTCACAACCGGGTGAGAGCCTTCAGCGCTCCCCATTTGTCCGGCCAAGTAGTTAATGCCATCTGCGGCAAATCTACAATAAGTCACGTCAAAAAAAAAAAAAAAACCTGACAACCCTCTAAGGTTAGGTCACATACTTCCGAAAAATGCATGTCTCGGGAATGTGGGTTTCCTCCCGATGATTTCCTTCATCGCTGAGCACGTGATAATCATTTATGATCCAAACATGAATTCGAAAGCAAACTCGACAATTATTGGTTTAATGCCAGGCAAACTTTCTACTGATGGGGACATTGTCGAAATCACTTTATGAGACTGTCCTTTGTTTGGTAAGGACTTTTCAGGCTTGAATCACCTGATTGTCTGAAAAAGTAAGATGATTCCGTGCTTCGGAAGGCACGTTAAGCCGTTGGTCCCGGCTATTAGCCGTAAAAACACCTCCACCAACCCGCAGTGGAGCAGCGTGGTGGAGTATGCTCCATACACCCTCCGGTTGATTGAGGGGAGGCCTGTGCCCAGCAGTGGGACGTACATAGGCAGTTTATGTAAACGTTCTACTAACTGGGCTACCATAATATTGCAATTTTGACACCTGTTGCATCTTTCTTTTCAAAGTAAATATTATTTATAAGCTCACTTGACGTGTCAAATAGATGTACAGTACTGTTTTGTACAAACAGTGCCATTAAGCATGTGAACCCATCACAATGATGTTGTCTGAAACAAGTACGGACCATCTGCAGTGAGTGAAAGTAAGGGAAAGCCCTTAATAATGCGCTGGTATTATGAAGTTGTTGCTGGCTTATGGTATTTGATGTCTTCCTAGTAAGTAGGACAGCAGCTTTGGTTCTTGAGTTGTTGAGTATGCAGCTTTATCTCATCATCATCAGCCCATAAACGTCCCCACTGCTGGGGCACGGGCCTTCCCTATGGATGGATAGGGAGATCGGGCCTTAAACCATCACGCGGGCCATGCGGATTGATGGTTATTAACGACTGCTAATGTAGCCGGGACCAACGGCTTAACGTGCCTTCCGAAGCACGAAGGAGCTCGAGATGAAAACATTTTTTTTTGTGGTCACCCATCCTATGACCGGCTCTTGCGAAAGTTGCTTAACTTCAACAATCTCGAAGAGCTCCTCAGCAGCTTTATTTATTTATTTAAAAAAATCATGCGGCTTACAGACAATTATCCCAAAAAGCGAGCAAGTCATAATTACAATAACATAATGAAAAAATGTAATAATAATTTGCTCAAATAAAATTATTTAATAAAACAGGAACCAATGAAACACAATACACTCCTTAAAAATTTTATACAAAGGTACATAAACAGAGACTATGGAATTCCATTTGATTCGATCCTGACACACTTCTCTTGCTTCCTCGTCATTCATCGATCGTTTCATACGCGTACGCCGGTTCAGAGTAGATCGTACTAAACCTTTTCTAAGACAACAATTACATAATAACATAATCACTTGCCGTACACAATTACATATTTACAATAAATAAATTTATTAAGCTAATTAATATGTTAATAACAGCCTCCGTGGCCTAGACCACTACTGGTTAGAGCGTTGGGGGACATTTTCGAAATCACTTTGTGAGACTGTCCTTTGTTTGGTAAGGACATTGCGGGCTTGAATCACCTAGGGGTTAAAAAGGCCACATCGAAGCAATTTATCTAAAAAAGCAATATTGCAATTTGACATTTGCGCATATAAAATTAAGTGCGCAATGCAAACAAATTTAGATGAATTGCTTCGATGTGGCCGTTTTAAGCCCCAAAAAGTAAGATGATTTCGTGCTTCGGAAGGCCCGCTAAGCTGTTGGGCTGGTTGGTAAAAAGAAAGTCCATAACATTTACCTTTTTCGTTTTCAAAAATATCCCACGTTCCTAATTCAAAAGTTTTGTTCTGGTGTTTGGAGTTTTGTGTTCTTGACAGTTGAGAGTTGGAGGCGCAATAGGCGCTTGAAGTATCAAAATGACTTATCGTTGATAAATTGTCCTATTGTGGTGTAAGCTAAGTATTTGTAATAAAACTTTTTTGGCTGATGCGGACAGGGCGTCGTTTGAGAGACCACGTCATCAAAATTTTTGAGGACGGGTATAATAATAAAATGTTAATAATCAAGTTTATTTAAGTAAAACCTACGACACACATATACATTTACAACATTAAAATATACACACATTAATAATGGAAAACATAAAGGTATATGGATGCCGCAGCTCACCAAAAAAGGCCATGGTTCAGTGAAGTGGGATACCGAACTCATAGTCCACATATTATTCTGATAAAAGAGGAGACATATTATCAGTTAAAAAAGTAAGTACCATATAAAAGTAAGTGTAGTGTAGTGTAGTGTAGTGTAGTGTAGTGTAGTGTAGTGTAGTGTAGTGTAATAAGTGTAGGTAAGTAGAGTAGTGTAGTGGTTTAAAAAAAATTATTTTTTTCAGAACTGACTTGCTTTGCTTTTGACATCTCTTAAAATTTATTTTTAACATTTGCCTAAATTAATTTCAGGATAATAGGTAGCTTCCAATAAATTTTAGACAAGGGCTTTTTAATTTTCTTTGCAAAAATACACTCGTTTTCGCGGTAAATCGACTGAACGTTTATTAAAACCAAAAGAGTTTTTGGCTGGAATTCTTAGTTGGTTTCCTATCATTATTTACATTGTCTTCTCGGTGATTTGAGTCTCTTCCGATCCCTTAGGTATTACGGTGCATTATCGGAATAACATAACGTATTCACAGCGCATTATACGCTCATTATGACAATTTCTAATTAATTCTTAAGCTGTTTGCAATCGCATTTCTCTAATTAAATGTAACACAATAGTAAAACTGATGACTTTTACTTTTGTTTTGCTCATTAGTGATACTGATTAATGATTAATGTGAGATCATACTTTTTAATGACTTAAGTCATATCAATACAATGGTGCTAATTCTTGTAGTCACCATCTATTTTTAAGTTATGCCTGTCATTTTTTTATTCGCCGAAAAGGAAAGGGACGGGTAATTGACAGGTTTAAAATTTTTGGAACATACGTCAATTTAACTTACCATCAGGTGAGATTGTGGTCAAACGCGAGCATATTTTACTTAAAAAAGGCCCTCTAAAAATTACATTGGCCTATAACCCGACAGAATCAAGTTTACAGTACACGTCAAACGGTTTGAATATCAGCGAGATAACTATTTGAGTCGCTCGGGTTATTCATTGTTTTTAAAATTAACAAATGTCAATCATCCGACCGGTCCGTCCCTTTCTTTTTCGGCTGATACGAAAATGACAGGTGTAACTTAAAATAAAATTAAATGGTGAGCATTGGAATTAGCACCATTATATAAAGCATTGGTCCTATCTTCGTTATACGAGAGTGAAACAGTACATAGTTCACATAGCTTATCGCATAATCCGTTAGTTGGTTTTTACGACATGCCTGTGATGATTTAACATCGTAACGCCGAGATTTCAAAACAATGGGGTTAGGATTGTAAAAGAAGATTGCTGGCTGACATCTGACCACCCCAATAGTCTAGTTTCCAACTAGTCAAATGAGTTACTTTTTACAAAACGTCAAAACACGACATTACTATAGAATTTGTATGAAAAAGCACGTGTGTGTGTCGCAGTCATAGAAAAACGCGATAAAATGTCGGACTAATTATTACGTTTTTCTTGATTAAAATTCATAAATAAGTTAAATAGAAAAAAGAAAATGTTTCTCGTTAGTTTTAGATCTGCCTTTATTAGGTAATCAGAATTTCATAATTTATTTTGAACATATAACACGATCCAATTGAGAACTGTAAGCTTCCTTGTCACGTAAGTCAGCTGGAAGAAATCTCTTTCTTGTTTTCTTTGTATGTTTCTTCTTTTATTTTCTAAATGAATAAATAAATAAAATAAACTTGTACTTTTTTGAAATACATTTTTATAATTATGCTACTGACAGAAAAGGAAGAATCAAACTTAAAACTTAATTTTGTGTGAAAGTTTTAATTTAAGTAGATAAACTAAGTTATTTCGTATAAAATTTTTCGTATTAATTTATTTTTTAATAAATTCACATTTTTATGGATGTGCCTGCTATTTTTCCAATTAAATATCTTTACTTATTGTAATATTTTTTATTGTTGTATTTGTAGAGAAAATAAACATTTTTAAGTGGTTTATTACCTATTTAATGTGCGTTAAATAAATTAATTGCAACATTATATTCTTGATACACTTTAAACACCTTATAACAACATTTTTATATCCAAAACTACATAGCTCTTTCTTTTTTTCTCACTTCGCATTCATCATTAGAATAACAATTTTTTTTTTAGAAATACACTCGAAGACAAATGAAAGTTGCTGGGAATTAGAATAGTCTGTGTATTACACGGAATTACTGTGATTTGCTCTTAGCAGTAATTAAGTATATGCATATTTATATTAATTTCACTCACTTTCACTGCCTTCAAGTGTACTTTATGTGAACATTGAACGCGTCATAATGCTATTGTAGGTCGCAATTGTGGCTCTTATTCAGGTTTTTTTTTTATTTGAAAATGTTCTTCACTGCATGAACAACCTCCATGGTCTAGTCGTTAGAGTGTTAGGCTCACGATCTGAAGGTCCGGATTTTGTGAGACTGCCTTTTAATTGGTACGGACTTCGCAGGTTTAAATCACCTGATCGTCCGAAAAAGTACGATGAATCCGTGCTTCAGAGGGTACGTTAAGCCGTTGGTTCCAGTTACTACTTACTGATATAAGTAAGTAGTCGTTTAATGAGCTATGTACGGGGCCTTTGGTGGCTCAATAGTAACCATGGCACCAGGGTTGATGAGGTTGGTAATCTGCCTCTATAATTTTCTTACCGTTTGGGTAAAAAAAGAAGAAAAATATAGTTTTAATTTGTCTATTTGATGTTTTATTCTTTAGAAACGTCTTTTTAAAGTTTTGTCATGACATGTGAGGTCTTCACCCGTATCCCTGGGCAAGGGTTCTACGTTATACCCCGTAGGTCTGGGTCCCTATCGAAACTCAGCCACCATCTCACTCTGGCCTACTGAAATAAATAGGCGCCTACCCCCGCGGGCGCGCAAGGACACGCCGATCAGGAATTGCCCCAGTGAAGGGCAGAGAAGATGATCCTGTCCCCCCTGGAGCCGATACGGTACCATAAATTTATTCGATGAAGTCATTGAACTCCTGACCAAGTTGTAGTGCTAATGCAAACCTGTCGAGAAAATCTTACAAACACCTTGAGACCTGTGATTTCCTATTATTCTTCATCTAACCGTAAGATAACTAAGTGAAAGCTATGGAAACCAAGAACAAGACAAGTGTAAGGTCAAAGATTCCCACGGTGTTTTGTCCCATAGACTTATGGTACTAACATCTATTTATATTGACTTTAGGCGCAAGCGCGAGAATTATTAAAAAATAATAATTCATTAATTAATAATTCAATTTATTAAAATCTACAAACACAGAATAATATACAAATCCTTACAAATAGAAAAGCTCCTTCAAAGCATCACACCGAGGCAATTATATTTATAAATAATAATAAATAATAATTGCCTCGGTCCTTTTTCTTTTTTTTTGGAATTCATATCGATTATTAATTTATCTTAAGTGCAGTTCACTAACGCAGTTGGCTCGACCGTTATAGACGGCGATACGCCTCACCACTGATCACGCTGGTTTAACAGAAAGCTCGGTGAGGTGTGGGTACTTAGTTCATCTTGCGATGGTTTACCTATGACTACTCCAATTGCGATATAGTCGTCAGCTTAAACGCATTGGTGCAAGTACCTACCGGGTTTCGACCCGTGCTCCTCGTTTGAGAAGCAAGCCAGTGATACACAGGACATATTACAAGCTGAAATCACATTTCTATACATTATGCAATATTACTAGAACTGTATTAAGATAGTGATTAAATAGATACTTTGTTATAAAAGTTATAATAAGATTAGTGACTATTTAAAAGACAAAAATGCTTGAGAGTGTAGCAGAGTACAAACTCTGCACATACTGGCCTTTTGTTCGGACCATCATCATTTTAAATTACGAAATTCTCATTCCATTCCATTCGCATTTCCTTTCATTCTACTCACTTTTGACTCACTGCATCCCGGACCTTCATTAAAACAACAAGTATATTATACTGTTTAGGGCCGTGCCCTCTAAATCCTTAGTCTTGAATCTTTTGTGAAATGTGTATATTGTGAACTATTATTTTTGTGACTATGTTACTATGTTAATATTAGGCTATTCACTGTATAGCCTGTATACTATTATACAGGCTGTATAGTATACAGGTTGTGATAGTTTTGCCGAATAATCTATAATCGATTAAACTATTAAAGACCTCCCAATGATATAAATATCGATATGCCTATCGATACTATCGATAGGCATATCGATATTTAGAAAGTAATCGATTAGTAATCGATATTATCGGGTAACACTTCGTTGTGAGAAGCTGCAGTAGTTTTAAGCGAATGAGACGTTCGATAAAATATGTTTACGTACTTATGTAAATAGTGACGATTCAAAGTGTCAAATCAAATCAAATCAATTTATTTGCGAGAACACATAGAATACAATAAAGGTGGTAAAATAATTTAAATAACAATGTTGTGATGTGTTCGGCCTGCATGCAGGCGTACAAATATACATAAGAAAATAAAAAATAAAGAAATGGTACATTGAAAGAAAATTATTGAAAATATACTTATTATTAAAAAAATACAAAATGTATTTATTTTTATGTAACTATGTTAGCAACCGAATAAAATTATTTTTTGAGTTTGAGTTGGACTAGCTATACATGAGATTTCTAGAACCGCTCCCGCGGCTGCTTGATAGTGTGGTGGAGGCCTACATAACATAATACATGGCTGTTTTTCTTATCGACATATAAACACGGTAACCTAATCAGGAGACAATAGACCCGTTATTTAACCTTTGCTCTGCGATGACATAAAAAGTTTTGCCATAGTTCGATGTAGTCTGCGTGCTTAGATTAATTATCAGGTTTCATGATTTACTTTATCTATTGAAGCAAAAAGGAGGGATAGGTGTTTGACCGGTGTCGGCGCTGTGTATAATGTCGCAGTCGGATTGTATAATCCGCTGTATTACATTACGGCTAGCTGTTTTCAAAAATAGGGCCGTTTTGTAATGCGGCGAATTAGAACCATTTTTTTTATTTAAGGAAAACATACAGCTTAAAATAACACATGTATCAGTATAACACACTTAAGGTAGTACAGAAGCCAATCAAGTTTTCACCAAGAATTAATGCATGCACTTGGGTATACAAAAAGAAGTAAAAATAAAACACATGTAGGATGATTAAAAGAGAATACGAATTTAGACATAATAGTAATAATATTAGTGAGTACAGTATATCTTTGAGTACTTACTCTTCAGTAGTCAGTTTAACTTACTAATAACAAACAAAATAAAGAAAGAAACAAAACATAAACTATTTTTATTATTTTACTTTTATGTTGTTGAGAGAGAAAATAAGTATATTATTTATTGATTATTTATCCTTAGAACTACTCAGCAAATTCAAATTCAAATTCAAAAATATCTTTATTCAGTAGGTAACATAGTTACACTTTGAATCGTCAATTTTTACATAACGAACGTCTCATCCGCCTAAAACTACTGCAGCTTCTCACAACCTGTATAGCCGGGGAAAAGAAGCTGCAAGAAAAACCTCGGCACAGGGCCCTAGACGTTCTTTTTAAAAAAAAAAGCTTTCCAGTAAGGGTTCACTTCACACACATAAACTCTGATAATGAGCAAAGTTTCACGCCATCGGATATCCTCAGCTGTTACCTGGGAGACAAATTTTCTACGCACGCCAACCAGACCTCGTTACTTGTCCATTGTACACTTGTGAAGAAATATTGTGGTTAAACATACATACATACATAAACTCACGCCTATTTCCCACCGGGGTAAGCAGAGACTATAGAATTCCATTTGCTTCGATCCTGACACACTTCTCTTGCTTCCTCCACATTCATCAATCGCTTCATACCCGCACGCCGGTTCAGAGTAGATCGTATTGAACCTTTTCTAAGGACATCTCCAATTTGGTCATCGTAAGTCCTTCTCGGTCTTCCTCTGCCAGCCCTACCATCAACTTTCGCTTTCGCGTGGTAAAACTCAAGCTAAAACCAACCCACGGTCACGGCTGTATACGCATCTTAGTAGGTACGTACGGACGTTTTCTTGATGAATTCATCAAGAAAATAGCCGTACTTTTTGTTTTATTTACATAACATAAACACCCTCTGGTCTTTCCTCTGTCTTTGGTCTTGGTTCCATACAAGACCATTAAACCGGCCCCAGGGGGGACAGAGTCATCTTCTCTGCCCTTCACTAGGGCAATTCCGGTTTGGCGCGTCCTTGCCGTGGGGGTGGGCGCCTCTTACTTCAGTAGGCCGGAGTAAGATGGTGGCTGAGTTCGAATAGGGACCCAGACCTAGGGGGTATAACGTAGAACATTTGCCCAGGGATACGGGTGAAGACCTCAACGGTTGCAAAGGCGAAGATGAGAGCCATCGGTACGGCAATGCAGGACGGAAGGGGCAAGTCACAGGGACTGTAACCTGGAACCTGACAGAGGGCAGGAGTAACTGTCAGTACTATTCAGAGGCGGAGGACAGGAGTCGTAGTATGGCTGTGTAATAGACTACTCTGGGCGCCATCCCACTTGCGTCAGACAGAGTACTGCGGGGCGGAACGCAAGAGGTAAACCACAGCCCTATTTTTCCCTTAAAAAGTAGCATGGATAATGCTGCACCGACAAGAGCGTGGCTCTTAAATTGATGATGATGAAACAGCCTCTACACATCCCATTGTCTTAAATTTTGTACCGGGTGAGAGCCTGAGGGCTTTCAGCCATCGGCGGCAAATCAGCAATAAGTCACGTTAAAAAAAAAACCTCCGTCTACTCTAATAGGGATATACTCGTGAGTGTATGTTATATTTTTCGTCAAACACAATCTAGATTCAGACGTTATCAGTAAGTACGTCACGATCCCTTTGAGAAAGTCAAACCTTAAAACTGGTTGTTTCCCAACGTTTCCTTTCCATCGCTCCACTTTAAAAGATATTATCCGCGTGACTGTACTGGAGAATATTCTAGAAACTAGTCTAGTCCGCATGGTGCATAGACACATTGCTGGTTAAAAAGGCCACATTAAAGCAATTCACCTAAAAAAGCAATATTGCTATTTGACATTTGTTTGCACTGCGCACTTACATTACTCGTCAATTATGGTATCAGAATTATTATTGTGCCACCATAGGCCCATGACATGGCTCATGTTACCACTACATACTTACTCCAGTAAGTAGTAACCAACGGCTTTACGTGCGTCCCGAAGCAAGGCTCATCTTACTTTCGGACAACCGGGTGATCAGCCTGTAACGTTCTAACCAAACTAGGGTTCACAAAGTAAGTTTTGTGATTTGTCCTAGATTCGAACCCCGGTCCGAATCATGAACCCAACGCTTAACCACTGGATTTCAGAGGTCGCTTTATTCTATGACCCAAGCCTGCTAGAAACCAGTCTAACCAGCTCTTTATAAAGATTGCCTCCGTTTATATTAAAGTGACATTGAAACCAGAGGAAATTCCTTCGATTGCCGTAATGGTCGAAAGCAGATCGCTAGGCTTGTAAAGCGTTTAAGCGAATTATGTCAGATTAAAGATAATGCCTTACTCTGCAAACTGCTGTAGATCGATCAAATTCGTTTAGCTTTTGTTTCTTCGAAAAAAATAACGTAATAACTCATTGACTATAATTTGTTTATTATCTAAGGTATTCAATACACATAGTCATTAAAGGTATATGGGTCGTTCTTCTTTTTTATCGACAATGATCTGTCCTTCGTTCTGCTTCTGATAAGTTATGTTTTAGAATTTTATTTCATGTTTTGATTGTCCAAAAATATAGTTATCTTATTATACTCAAAATACAAGCAAAATACTAATCGGTTCCTCAATTAGTTATTAACGTAGCTTGATCGTTTTTCACAAAATTCTGTGACAGAGTGGTAAATTGAAATGCTGTCTCCGATGAAAAGGGCCACTCTGTCACAATATTTTTTGGAATGCGCCTGCAAAGAAAAGTATGTTACCAAGATAAAGAGAACCACTAAATAGTCCTCTACAGACACATCTTTATATGATGTTTTAAAATATTTATTGCCGTTATAATTTTAAAGATGTTAAATCCGATAAATCGAGAAAATGTCTTTTTATTGTCGATAAAAAAGAAGAACGACCCATATGCCTATTGCGACATATAAACAATAAACTTAGAAATCTGTGTACTACATAGGTAAATCATATACATATAGGGTGTAATACGAATTTTTTTACTAGACAAGTGTATGTTGCTACTAGGTATATTCGATATAATTACAAAAATACAAACTAAAAATATTTATAAAAACTAAAAATAAATAAAACATAATATCAATCTCTTTTTTATAAATTTAAACAATGTGTAAACCATTAAATTAAAATAACTAAAAAAATGTGTTGAGTGAGGCCCTTTTGTCTCAGGACGTCCACCACCACCTTATGATCATTACGACGAACATTCGTATTAGCTTTTTTTGTAATTGGTTTGTGAACATTTTAAATCAGAATCAGAATCATTCAGAATCAGAATCATTTATTCAACGTAATTATCATGGATAAACTTGTTGAAGGTCAATGTAACATTTTGAATTTACGTCATTTCGCAAGGTGTTATGGCTGAGGAGAAGAAATGACAAGAAACTGCAACTGCAACACATCTTTTAAATCAATGAGGGTACATTACAAGTTATTTAATAACTAGAGGAACACATTTAATACCAGACATGTTTATCATTTAGGTAATCATTAATCTTATACTAAGCTTTTTTACATAAAGTAAGCTTCACGTGAGCTTTAAATTTATTCTCTGACAAATGGTGATATTGTCTTGTTTTTGTGTGTGGCGTCCTTTTAAAATAAATTGTTTCTATTTTATTCTATTCCATTAATAATTATGGGTGGAGGATGTGTCATGCCTGGGTGTAGTGACAGGGGTAATCATTTGTACCCAGAAGCAGGGAAGCTCTTGTATCTCAGGACGTCCACCACTACCTTATGATCATTTCAACGAGTACCCGTTTTGCTTGTTTTGCTATTGTTTTGTGAATATTTTAAATGGTGATATTGTGTTGTTTTTGTGTGTGGCGTCCTTTTATAATAAACTATTTCTGTTCCATTCTATTCCATTCTATTCCATTCCATTCCATTTTATTCCATTCTATAACATAATAATGGGTGGAGGATGTATCGTGCCTGGGAGTAGTGACAGGGGTCATAATTTATATCCAGAAGCAGGGATAAAACTTGCTTATGTCTGTTATCCATGAAATTGAAAGGTTATACGAAGGGCCACGCCATCTTTTTTTTTTGGAACGTGTCTTGGAAAATCCCTATTTATCTTGATGTAGGTTTTAGTATTTTGTATTATTTTTAGAGCTCTGGCTGAAAATCGGGGTCGTATTTCCTCCTATGTGAGTCGATAGGTACCCTTTTTTAGATAAAAGTCTTTCATTTCAAATATGTTCAAATTTTAATATTAATAATTTGATACAACGTCTTAACCTAAATAAAGATTGTATCTATCTATCTAACATAACATCACTGTATCCCGGAAGGGGTAGGCAGAGTAAAAAAAGTATAGTTAATTTTGACAAAGTAAAACTCATGAGAAAAGCGAAATCTTACTATTAAGTAAGTCTATTGGGAAGGAAATTCTCAGCAGTTCAACTGGTAAGACTACTGGGAATTGAGGACTACACCCTGTTGAAGTATGTTGAAGTCCCATCTAATAGGGGGCAACCCTATTGCCTTCAACTAGACATGAATTTTTGAAACCACGTTATATAATTTATCTGTGATACAAGCCCATAAAGTCGAATGCAGTGGTTTAGATTTCGACCCCAATTCGGGCGTTCTCTGATGGATTAAAAATAAAAGAGAATAAGTTGCTATATATCAACGGACAGTCATGAGCAATATAATGTACCCACTTTAGGACTCTGTCGCACATATATATTTGACATTTAGTGAGACGTACAGTTCGATTTGTCAAAAAAATTAATGTGACATGGTTCCAAAGTGTACACATATTAATGCTCGTGACCGTACAACGAATACTCAGTAAAACTTCGCGACGTCTTCATAAACAGCATTAAAATGCCGCAGGTCTTGTCTAAGCTCTATAAACACACAATCACTTGCTCGACTCACCTTCTAACCCACTTGCAAGTATAATATCTTATTGGCTCCCACATTACACTGGTGGCATAGTGCTGGCAAGTGAAGAAGTTATAGTATCGATATTTCGTACAGATGTCGATAATTTATTCGATATTAGTATAAGGCAAATTGGAAATGTCCTTAGAAAATGTTCAGTACGATTTACTCTGACTGAACCAACGTGCGTGTATGACACAATTGATGAATGTGAAGGAAGCAAGAGAAGTATGTCAGGATCGAAGCTAATGGAATTCCATAGTCTCTCCTTACCCCGGTGGGAAATAGGCGTGAGTTTAAGTATGCAATTTGATATTTGCGGATATAAACTACACAAATCACATAACAATATTGCTTTCTTGGGTGAATTGCTTTGCTTGGATGAGTTGCCTTTTTAACCACTCTAGGTGTCGTGCATATAAAAGTAAGTGCACAACGCTAACAAATGTCAAAATGACAATATTGCTTTTTTAGATGAATAGCTCCAATTTCGCTTTTCAGAATAAGATAAAATATAATTAAACGTCCAGTCTTATAGAAAAGCAGATTTATTTATTAACGTTCACATTTATTTATCGTACCTAATGTGCCTAGGTAACGACCTACACATGTGTGAATATTACACGTATTATGTAACGACATAATACGTGTAATATTGTAACTTTATGTAAGTATATTAATCTCTTATATTGATTTGCCTCTGAGGTATACATTGGAAATGAATTGTATTTAATTCAATTTCTCATTCATTTTTTTTTTTAATGTTTGTTAAGGATCTCTCAATGCGTCTTATCGGGGCTTCGGGGGATGCTAGGGCTGGTAGTTATTTCTGTCAGAGAATTAGCCTGGCGATTCAGAGGGGTAATGCTGCCGGCCTGTTGGGGACCTTGCCTCGATGTGACGCATTGGAGGAGGTGTTTTATTTATAAGATATGTTTGTTTTGTTTTTAATTGTTTGAATAAATTGATTTCTCATCGTTCAAAAATAATCGACAATCGATAAAAAAATATCGACCATAGTACATCACTAGTAGTAACCTGTTTCACAAGCGCAGTGCAAGATGAATGTCAAAGTGCTCATCTATGCACTGAAAAATGCGTTTTTTTTTTCCATATCATCGCACAATGTGATGACAGAAAATGAGTCTGTATGTCATTGGGTTTGTGGACAAATGGGTTTGATGGCGATCAAGGTTCCGTGTTGCTTTCAGTAATGTTGTATGTGTTATTATTGTTAATGGCCCCGATTTCTGCAGACATCAAATTTTGAGTTATACCCGTCATTTTCTTATCTGCCTGCTGTTAATTTTAAAATGAATGAATAACGCTGGTATGCAATCCGTTTGACGTGTGTTGTCAACTTAATTTGTCGGATTATTGGCCAGTATAAAATTTTGGGAAGGTTTTTTGTATTTCTGCCAAAAATTGACTTGTTTTCTATAAATTGTATGCCTGTTGATTACCCGTCCCTTTCCCTTTTGGTGGATAAGAAAATGCAGGTATAACGTAAAATAAATTTAAATGGTATGTACTGGAATCAGCAACCAACATTGTTTCATTATCTTAAATTAATGTTTCAGTAATCTTACAGGATCGTTACTCAACGGTCGATCGAGAATAATTTAAGAGCCACGCTCTTTTCAGTGTAGCCTTCTCGATTTTTGTCCCATCATCAGCTGGAAATCGTCTACTGCTGGACATAGCTCGGAATTTTTCTGAGTGATCAGTTGAGGCAAGAGAAGATCCGCAGACGATTCATTCATTCATTCATTCATTGGGCGGGGACATTCTTGTCTATGAAACACCAATTATTTGACGTCTTCATAAGACACGACGATCGCGTTCTTTTTAATTTGTTCCATGTCATCTTGCAGGACAAAATCAAATCACAATATCTTCCTAGCATTACCCCGTTTTTCACAGGGTCCGCTTACCTAACCTGAAGATTTGACAGATCCGGTTTATTACAGGAGCGACTGCCTGTCTGGCCTTACAGCCCGCGAAGGGAAAACCAGCCCGATACAGATTAGGTCAAATACCTCCGAAAGCGCATTTCTCGGGTATATGGGTTTCCTAATTATGTTTTCATTCACCGCTGAGCACGTGATAATTATTTATTATCCAAACATGAATTCGAAAACAAATTCGACTATCATTGGTTTGGGCCTGTGATGGATTCGAACCTGCAACCTCCAAGTGAGAGGCAAGCGTTCTACCAACTGGGCTACCACGGCTATCAAATATCGACTAATGATGTAATGAGAACCTCTTTATCATGGGAAAGCTAAAAATCTTAGTATGATCGGCTAATTTATCAAAAAGATAATTATGTTTGTGTGCAGTATTTTACGTATATTAATGATAAATGGTAAAATATACAATGCCGGCGACTTCATAGCCACTTGTCTATGGAATTTGAGAAGCAGTAGAGCTATTGTAGTTATCTGTTTGCAAGAGTAGTAAAAGAGAGTGGAGTAGAACTGGCAACGGCAGTTCTTATACAAAACTCGTTTTAGGGCCTTTTCAACCTGTTTCTTCTATTACGTTTGTTAATTCAAATTCATATTCAAAAATATCTTTATTCAATAGGTAACATAGTTACACTTTGAATCGTAATTTTTTACATAATTAACGAACGTCTCATCCGCCTAAAACTACTGCAGCTTCTCACAACCTGTATAGCCGGGGAAAAGAAGCTGCAAGAAAAACCACGGCACAGGGCCCTAGAAATTAAAAAAAAAAATCGCCACGTCCCTTTTTCCTAGCATCATGGAAAATTCTGTAGGTTCACCCGCGTTGGTCTAATAGAAAGCTCGGTGAGTGGGTACTTAGTTCATTATAAGATAACTGTACCTCTGACTACCCCAATAGTGAACATAGTCGTAAGCTTAAATTATGTTATGTCACCCGCGGTACCCAAACATCAAGATGCTAAATGAATGACATATGCTTTCAAGTTGTCTTTGAGGTCATTCCATAAGTTGTACTCCGGTAATACCTAGATAAACGTGTCTAGGAGATGCTTGCAAAAAATGCCTTCCATTTTCTCTTTAATGTTAAATACAGCGCCATCTATGAATTTGTTTGGTACTAATAGGAGTGAACGAGAAGGTTGAAGAGAAAGTTGCTTTGAAATTACTTTCGCGAAGCAAGTAGCATTGTTGAGTAATAGTTCTTTATGTAAATGCTAGATGGCGCGCTTTTCGGTCAGCATTTTTTATTAAAAGAATGTCCCGTTGAGATAGTCTGGGAATTGTACTATAACACTTCTCGCAGACCCGAGTCTGTCATCAAGAAACTAACTAAATCGTGTTTTATTTTTATTATAAGTACATATGTACATACACTACACAACAGCCTCCGTGGTCTAGTGGTTAGAGCGTTAGGCTCACGATCTGGAGGTCCGGGTTCGATTCCCGATGGGGACATTGTCGAAATCACTTTGTGAAACTGTCCTTTGTTTGGTAAAGACTTTTCAGGCTTGAATCACCTGATTGTCCGAAAAAGTAAGATAATTCCGTGCTTCGGAGGGCACGTTAAGCCGTTGGTCCCGGCTTTTAGCCATAAAAACACCTCCACCAACCCGCAGTGGAGCAGCGTGGTGGAGTATGCTCCATACCCCCTCCGGTTGATTGAGGGGAGGCCTGTGCCAGTTTATATTATGTACATACACTACAGCCCATATAATGTCCCACTGGTGGGCACAGGCCCTCCCCATAATCAAGCTTTTTTTTCTGACGTGACTTATTTATTGTAGATTTGCCACAGATGGCATTAAGTACTTGGCCGGAAAAACCTTAATCAACCGGAGGGAGTATAGAGCATACTCCACCACGCTGCTCCACTGCGGGTTGGTGGAGGTGTTTTTACGGCTGATAGCCGGGACCAACGGCTTAACGTGCCGTCCGAAGCACGAAACCATCTTACTTTTCAGACAATCAGGTGATTCAAGCGTGGAAAGTCCTTACCAAACAAAAGACAGTCTAACAAAGTGATTTTGATGAGAAAATACCTAACATATAAATCTAATTCCACCCAGCACGATCACATTCTATACAGGGTGTTAAAGACATCATAACGAAAACTTTGAGGAGGTTATTCAGACCATGGTTCTGATCAACTCAGAATCATGGTCTGAATCATTCCCCTCAGAATTCGTTACGGTGTCACTAATACCCATATTTATGTACTAGTATGGCTTCTTGTACGGGGTGTAAGTGACATCCTAACGAATACTGAGAAGAATGATTCAGCTCTTTATTCTGAGTTATTATTAAATAGAATTTTCCATCGCTTAATTCCATAGGATTCAAAATAATTTAACAATAAAAAAAACATGAATTATGCGACGGCCAATTCTATTTGATATTAACTTAGAATCATGGTCTGAATCATCCCCCTCAGTATTCGTTACGATGACACTAACACCCTATATAAGCAAAGGGTAAGATTACATTACATTATCAAAGTTTGCACAACTTCTTGTGCAAACTTTGCAGTCGTGAAATCTTGTTTAAAATACAACTCTGATGTGAGTACTAAGTAATTTACAAAATTACTACTGGGAATATTTTGCTTTACATGTCTGATCACGTTCAAGCCAAATGTAACGAAGTTGTACTTTCAAATTGAATTGTCGACGTTTCGAGGAACATCCCTTTTGCCTTTTCGTTATTGTTTTGTGAAAATTTGAGGTGATTTTATTGTCTTGTTTTTGAGTGTTGCGTCCTTTTATTATAATAAATAATTAACATTGGCCCCGATTCCTGCAGACACCTCCTAATTTTACTTTAACTTATACTTGTCATTTTCTTATCCGCCGAAAAGGAAAGGGACGGATGATTGACAGCTCTTAATTTTAGGAAGAATGAGTAAATGAATTAATAACCCGGGCAAATCAAAAAGGTATCTCGCTGGTAAGCAAACCGTTTGACGTGTGCTGTCAACATAATTTTGTCGGATTATTGGCTAATGTAAATTTTTTAGACGGTTGTTTTAGATTTGTGCTTAAAATTGACGTGTGTTCCATAAATTTTATGCTTGTCGATTACCCGTCCCTTTCCTTTTCGGCGTATAAGAAAATGACAGATAAAACTTAAAATAAAATTAGATGGTGTTTACAGGAATTAGCACCATTCTGTTCTATTTTTTACTTTGTAAAGGCTTATTGAGTGACTAATGGAACAAAAGGTTGTCTGAATCAAATATTATCTCAAGTATGATTTTATTTGTGTAATTATTAACAGTGTCACTTTGTGAGATTGTCTAAGAACATTTACAGATAGGTCTAAAAAGTAAGTTGATTCCTTCGGAAGGAACTTTTAAGTCGTTCTTCTTCTAACGTGT
Source organism: Pectinophora gossypiella (assembly GCF_024362695.1). Taxonomy (NCBI): domain Eukaryota; kingdom Metazoa; phylum Arthropoda; class Insecta; order Lepidoptera; family Gelechiidae; genus Pectinophora; species Pectinophora gossypiella. Next base: position 2,493,173 of record NC_065425.1, on the reverse strand, counting down.
GGGTTGTGAGGTGGAGTACCAACCTCACCAACCCTGGTGTGAGGGTTATTATCGAGCCGCCAAAGGCCCCTGAGGTGGGTCATCTAACGGCTACTTACTTACATCAGTGAGTAGTAACCGGGACCAACGGCTTAACGTGCCTTCCGAAGCACGGATCGTGTTACTTTCAGACAATCAGGTGATCAGCCTGTAATGTCCTATCCAAATTGGGGACCACACCCACGACCTCAGGATGGTGAGCCCAACGCAAAACCACTGGTCCACGGAAGTCGTTAAAGTCGTAGTATACGTTTGAGTCGTTACTCTCGGGCTTCTAGACCAAGCACCTCTACCAACTCTCAGTGTGGGTGGGATTGTGCTCCATAACCAATCCAGTTGATTGAAGGGAGACCAGGTACAATTTTTAGTCTCAGTTTTATAAAGCGTATCCGTTTTGAAGTTTTGTTGAAGAAAAAAAATCAAAATGTTTTTTTTTAAAAAAGAAGTGTCCGAAGTTTTCACTGTTCACTTCAGGACCCCGATATCGACCTCGCCGGCGTGGTCGACGACTTCCCTCAATCAGCGCTCGATTAATTCTTTCGAATATTTTTCAGACGACGCCCTGAGCCGAGGTTCGCGCCCAACTGGGCACCTCAGGCGTGTTGTCTTAAACGTTGTACCGAGTGAGAGCCTTCAGCGCTCCCCATTTGTCCGGCCAAGTAATTAATGCCGTCTGCAGCAAATCTACAACAAGTCACGTCAAAAAAAAACATTTTCATCTTAATTCAACAAAATATACCTTTGTAGCTAAAGCAAACTGTGCCTGAAGACTTTTTCCAATACCACCCCATAAATTATAAGTTTGCCATCAAATCCCATGCGGGTAGAAGCCGGAGAAACTTGAATTACTTTTTGTTTGACCGGCTAAAGGTGGTTTGGAAACTCAAATTCTGTTTCAACTTAGGTCCTTTTTTTACAATTGCCATAAAAGGTTTCTCAAAGGAATCTGGTTGCGTTAAACTACGGTTATTCTGCTATAAGTAGGTTAAAAGTTTTATTTTGCTTTCATAAGGTATATATGTACGAGTTATTACCTATGTCTTGCGCCTGTCAACTTATAAAAGCAATTTCCTTTAAAGTTGTGAGTCTGTGGTATTGCTATAAACATAATAATATTGTGGGACCAGCATAGTATACACGGAATAGAAAAAAGAGACGAAAAGAGATGGTGTTAAGTTGAGTGATAGAGAGAGAAACAGTGTTATAAGACAGAGCTTCCGTGGTCTAGTGATTAGAGCGTTAGGCTCACGATTTGGAGGTCCGGGTTCGATTCCCGATGGGGACATTGTCGAAATCACTTTGTGAGACTGTCTTTTGTTTGGTAAGGACTTTTCAGGCTTGAATCACCTGATTGTCCGAAAAAGTAAGATGATTCCGTGCTTCGGAGGGCACGTTAAGCCGTTGGTCCCGGCTATTAGCCGTAAAAACACCTCCACCAACCCGCATTGGAGCAGCGTGGTGGAGTATGCTCCATACCCCCTCCGGTTGATTGAGGGGAGGCCTGTGCCCAGCAGTGGGACGTATATAGGATGAAGACAGAGCTTAGATGTGGTGTAAAAGACGATATGGTGACTAAGATTGAGAAGGGAATGTTAGGTCGGTTTGGACAAGTAGAGCGGATGAAGGATAATAGAATTGCGAAAGCGGTATATAACGCGAAAGTTGACGGTATGGCTGGCAGAGGAAGACCTAGAAGGACTTACATTGACCAAATTGGAGATGTCCTTAGAAAAGGTTTAATATGATCTACTCTGAACCGGCGTGCGTGTACGAAGCGATTGATGAATGTGGAGGAAGCAAGACAAGTGTGTCAGGATCGAAGCAAATGGAATTCTATAGTCTCTGCTTACCGCGATGGGAAATAGGCGTGAGTTTATGTATGTAAGTATGTAGGAAAAGAGAATGGAAAACTAACGCGCATTTTGTATGAGAACCTCTATCGCCGCACGGTGGATTATGCTTGGAAAGTATCAATCAGATAAGACAGTTAATCCTACGACCGGACATATATGAAGAAGATACTAAAGTTTTTAGTGTTCCTGTGATAAGGAGGGATCTTCTTACAAACAATCGACAATCGCGGAGTTCCGCGCATCGTAAAGTTTGCGGACGAGTGGAGTGCAAAATTGAAGTATGAACTATTTGCTCATACTTCGCGCTCACTAGGCCCTTCCAACGTCTGTCTTCTATTCCCTGGGAATTTACAGGGTGTTAATGACATCGTAACGAAAACTTTGAGGGATTCAGGCCATGATTATGAGTTGATATCAAGTGGTATTTTCCGTCGCAAAAGTACGGAACGAAAATTATAAAAAAAAAAAACACAAAAAAATATGAATTTTCCGACAGGAAAATCCACTTAGTATCAACACAGAATCATGGTCTGAATCATCCCCCTCAGTATCCGTTACGGTGTCACTAACAGCCTGTATATACTAATTGCATAAAAACATAATATATATAATTATAATTATCAACTGCTACGCCTTACATCGATCTCCCTATCCATCCACAGGGAAGGCCCGTGCCCCAGCAGTGGGGACGTTAATGGGCTGATGATGATGATGACACCTTACATCGTAGTATTACGGGTTCGTATCCTGGCTCGGACTTTAAACCACTGAATTGGACTTGAATGTTTTTAACACGTGGTGAATATCATACGGTTTCCAGGATTTGCGCCCCGTTAATGGCAATAGGCCCGCCCCTATAGCTCGCTATGGTCCCATAGCTGGCTATGAGTGAGTGTATGTGTTATCATCATCAATTTAAGAGCCATGCTCTTGTCGGTGCAGCATTTTCCATGCCACTTTTTTAGGGAAAAATAGGGTAAGTTTCCCTCTTGCCTTCCGCCCCGCAGTACTCTGTCTGACGCAAGTGGGATGGCGCCCAGAGTAGTCTATTACAAAGCCATACTAGGGGTGATATTAATAAACTAATCTCAGCTTCGAGACTGCCCTCAAGATCATGTCAATGTGACAGTTCTCATATAAAAACAGAGACTTGAGCATGATCTTGAGGGCAGTCTCAGCTAAGATTCGTTTATTAATACCACCCTAGGACTCTTGTCCTCCGCCTCTGAATAGTAATGACAGTTACTGCTGCCCTCTGTCAGATTCCAGGTTACAGTCCCCTGTGGGTGTATATGTATACTATACCAATACTTTAGGGATACACGTAATATGCTATGTTACATTATGTTATTCTAGAAAGCTCTCTTGGGACCTCCCCTTTCATTTTTGTCTCCAATAATAAAATAGTTATTGCTTTGTTTTAAAAGACAAAGAAAGGCTGCTACCTTTCCTCTACTCCGTGTAAGTTGAAATGACATATGAAACATTACAGAAAATATGAGATTTCTATTATTTCCTCCCTATCTTTGTTGAAAGCGTCTTCCTTCTCGTTACGCTGTGCAGTTTAACAATTCGAAATGACAATAACAACTCAGAATCGTATTGCCTTTTGTTTCCGTTGTTATGTCATTTTATTTGTTCATAACATTCAGTTGTATGTGGTTTTCGACATGAAAATAATAGGTACGAATTTCAAAGATTTCGCTTACCTAATCTTAAGATTTGGCAGGTCTGGTTTTTACAGAAGCAACGGCCAGGCCTTGCAGCTCCATCCAACCCGAAGGGAACACCAGCCCATTATAAGTTAGGTCACATACTTCCAAAACGCATTTCTCGACTACGTGGCTTTCTTCACGATGTTTTCCTTCACCGCTGAGCAATAAATATGAAAATGAATTAAGAAAGATGATTCGAACCTGAGATCACATTGAGAGTCAAGCGTTTCCCAAACTGGGCTACCATGGCGCCTATTTGATTTGGATTTGTATTAATACAAACCTTTATTATCAATTTAATATTTTATGTATAAAATAAAATAATTTATTTAAAAAAAAATACAAAAAGACCAGGCATCCGCCACAGATTTCGTCTAAAGTATAATATATTAATATTATTAATTTAAATTATTTTCAGGGTGAAGTTTAAGATTGAGAGCATAATAAAACCGTTTAAAAAAGGGTGACATAAAAAACACACACTTATAAAAAATCGTTTAATAATTTAATAAATAACAATAAGTTAATTAAATATAACTTAAATAGTTCGTTCGTAATAAATTAAATTGACGTTTTACCGACTAACCACTATTTACAATTATGTAAATAACCAACGTAATAATAATTAAATTATTATTAATTTCGTAATAATTCGTGAACTTTCAATATTTAAGAACCCCTCAAATACTTATCAGGAGTTAATATGGATATTTTTTTTACCATTTGAAAGCGCGTTATAATTTGGTAAATTCATAAAATGAACCAAGACGCAATATTGTCCCTTTTTACCATTGCTTATGATAGAGACAGAAACTCTACATAGAAAAACTTTCAGAAAAATGCTTACGGTTTTTGGCTAAGAGAATTCTATAGATCAGAAAGTGAAAATACTATATAAGTAAATAGTTCCGCTTAGGCAAGCGATGTTCGCTCTAAAAACGCATAGAACACTCCAAAACTAGATGATAATGGTTTTTCATATAAGCTAATCGCATTTTCATAGCAAGCACAAAATGAAATCAAGATCCTTAAAGTAAGTAGCGTATTCTTGTAAAGGCTAGATGTAGGATTATAGAAGTTGAAAATGTAGGTAGGTAAAAACCAAGATCGACTCTTGTATTTATCCTCAGCATTTTTAAATCGAAATAAACAGTAAGATAAAGAAGAAAAGGAAATTAAAAATGTATCGAGAATGTTGCATATAGGCAAAAAACCAACCATGTCAGGCACTGCCTATTCAAATCAGTATTCAACGCGATTGGTCTACTTAAACTGGCTAATAATTTTACATGTTTTTCTGATATTCCTTCCATCCCTTGTACGGTAGAGGAGTGTCCAAGTCTCTTCTCCTTCTGTGGTGGCCGTGGCGACCAGCGTAGATGACTTGATGATCATCGTGGTCGTCATGTGACGCTAGTTTCTTGACTCCGACGATTGCTGACAGCATTAGAGCTAAGGCTGATAAAGCGAGGGCCTGGAAAAGAAAAAAAAAAGAAGAATTAGTCAGAAACTAGTAGGTATGTGTATAAAGTGCATGCCATCTGAGGCCAAACAAACATTGTTATTAGAATTATTTTACCACCTTTTTTGTATTCTATGTATTGTGTTCTCGCAAATAAATTGATTTGATTTGATTTGATTTGAACGATCTTCTCCTATCGTGGTGTAGAGAGTGCATACGTGTGAAATGATCGAGAAAGCAAAAAACATTATATGCTGATTTTAATATTGAACAAAAACTGACATTTAAAAAAAATAGAACATACTGAAGAAAATGACAAGTATATTACATAAATAGCCTATATACGTCCCACTGCTGGGCACAGGCCTCCCCTCAATCAACCGGAGGGGGTATGGAGCATACTCCACCACGCTGCTCCACTGCGGGTTGGTGGAGGTGTTTTTACGGCTAATAGCCGGGACCAACGGCTTAACGTGCCCTCCGAAGCACGGAATCAACTTACTTTTTCGGACAATCAGGTGACAAGTATATTATATAAAAAAAAACTTAGGACGACCAAGCAGGCCGTGGTGGGTTGTGAGGTGGATTACCAACCCCATCAACCCTGGTGTCATGGTTATTACTGAGCCACCATAGGTCACTGACATGACTCATGTAACGACTACGTACGGTCACGAGCATTAATATGTATACACTTTGGTACCATGTCACATTAACTTTTTTGACAAATTGAACTGTAAGTCTCACTAAATGTCAAAATGTTAGTGCGACAGAGTCCTAAAGTGGGTACATTATATTGCTCATGACTGTACTACGAACCAAACGAAACGAAGGATACTGTATCAGACCTAAATACAGAAATAAAAAAACTAAATTGTTTAAAGAGACTTTCTACAATACACTCTTTAAAATAAAGATAGACGGCACGACAGAGTTGCTTTCGTTTTACCTTCAAATTCTATGGATAAAAGACATAAGTAATGCATATTTTACCTTTTGTTTTGAGTAAAAGTGATGACCCTTTTTATTATGCCCAGGCACAACACATCTTCTAACCGTTATTATTCTGATCAAAATAATATAGAAACAATAAAGGTAGCAATATAATTCTATATGTCGGAGTTAATTACGAATTAAGAAGAGAAATTGATCAAATCGCTAGATCGATCAAATTGATCTAACGCCCACACTGAAGATGGAAAATCATACGATAATGAATAGAGTTAAGTTACTCCCTAACCCATTATCAGCCCATTAACGTCCCCACTGCTGGGGCACGGGCCTTCCCTATGGATCGATAGGGAGATCGGGCCTTAAACCATCACGCGGGCCCAGTGCGGATTGATGGTTATTAACGACTGTCAGTGCAGTCGGGACCAACGGCTTAACGTGCCTTCCGAAGGACGGAGGAGCGCTAGATAAAAACTTTTTTTTTGGTCACCCATCCTATGACCGGCCTTTGCGAAAATTGCTTAACTTCAACAATCGCAGACCAAGCGCGTTTACCGCTCCTCGACATATACATAATCTGATCCAAATATCAAGCAACAATCACGTTATCCGTACAATGGCATCTTTTGTTTTTCGGAAACGTAGCCTGGAAAATCTCTGATCGTAATTTTCTTTGTCATTATGGTGCAAAGCTTTGTTAATCTGCCTGGAATGAAATCGCAAATTGCCATGGTGGGTCGGATGTAACGAATTTCCCTCGTTTTAGTCACAAGATCTAATGTGCTGGAAAGTACCGATTGTTGGGCGAAGGAGACGGATGAAAGAAGAGTATCTGGCAGATATGAGAATGTTATCATGGATGTGTGGATCAGAATGGACAAGATTAGGAATAGGTACAGAGGGTGTTAGTGACATCGTAACGAATACCGAGGGGTTGTTTCAGACCACGATTCGGAGTTAATATCAAGTGGAATTGTCCGTCGCAAATTCACGATTTTGTTTAGTATTTTTTTTTAATTATTTTCAATTCTATGCTTTTGCGATGGCAAATTCCACTTGATATTAAAACAGAATAATCGTCTGAATCATCCCCCTCAGTATTCGTTACGATGTTACTAACACCACATACAAGTATACAGGTAGTCATGCAAGCAGGTATGGGTGTCAGTGACACCGTAACGAATACTGAGCGGAATGATTCAGACCATGATTTTGAGTTGATATCAAGTGGAATTTCCTGTCGGAAAATTCATATAAATTTTTGTGTTTTTCTAAATTATTTTCTATTCCATACTTTTATATACATATAAAACAAAGTCGCTTTTTCTGTCCCTATATCCCTATGTACGCTTAACTCTAAACACAACGGATTTTGATGCTATTTTTTTAATAGATAGAGTGATTCAAGAGCAAGGTTGATATGTATAATAACATCCATTAAATATTGGAGAAATACTGTTATTTTTGAGATTTTTAATGTAATAAATATAAATTATTTCATTTTTACTCTGAATTACACCCGAGCGAAGCCGGGGCGGATCGCTAGTAAATTATATATCAATGGATTCTCCATACATTCGAATAGTGGGAGAGACAGACAGATAAAATAACTGAAATATCTCATAGTTCAGGTTTTTTTTTGCCACAGATCCCTAAGCGCACATAAAATATGCATTATGCAAAACAAAACTGCGTATGTCAGACGGTCCTGGAATAAAAAGGTCAACTTAAAATGGCCCGTACGTGAGGTTTTCTGTGTACATGTTAGCTCATCCACTTTATTTATTCACAGTGCTTCATAGTATATGCTTCTGAACAATCCACGCTAGTGTTGCCAGATAATGAATTGTATATCGATTAATAATTATATTTGTCTACATTTTTTAATAGAATCATTAATAAAAAAATCATTAGTCCATACAGGCACATGTACATAATAACCAACAAACAAAAGTAATTTCAAACAACATTTGCGAAATAATTCATGTGTTTATTTTTTTTTACCCCCTGATAGACTGTATGTGTTATTAGTATTGTTTGTGTACATAATTGGTATTTATTTTAGGATGTAGAGAAAGTCTTATATTGTATAGGCAATACGTTTGCCGTGTTAGCCTATAAGAACGACATCGTATATATATAATATATTATATATTTTAAACTATTTTATGTATTTTTAAATTTATTCAAGGATAAAAATAAATTTAACTATCGATATTTTTCTAAAATCGAGCGATAGTTTTGAAAATTTATACCGTATATCGATTGAAACATATTTAATTTGAAAAAGAATAATTTACACACGATGCGTTTAGCCGTGCTAACCTAAATCATCTGATCGAACGACAGATCTGTTAACGTCATTGATAATAAACACTTGAGAATTCAATTTCAGTTTTATTTCATATTTAAATATAGGTAATTAAAAATATAAAAAAAATATTTCAATCAATAATAAGCGATAAGGCCGCCTTTGCCCACCTTAGAATAAGTTTATCCTGTATATGTCTTGTAAATTTGTGTGCAATAAAGTGTTTTATAATTATTAATAATAATAATTAATAAATAAAAACTGTTTAAACAAATAACACTAAAGATAGGTATGGCTGTTTATAAATAAGTACGTCTAATGTTTTAGAGAACAGCTATGACGAATTATCTCGACTTGGCGTGGACACCACCGTGCGCCCAGATTGCTTTATGCTCGGATGCTACTAATATGGCACCGTAAAAGTATCAACCCACTTGGTTTAGTGAGCTACTAGGGGATATGTTTGTATGGAAATTATTTTACTTTTAAGGCGGTCGACTAAAATAATAATTTTAGTGCGAAACCGGGACGGGGCGCTATTTAATTATTAAATAATTATCCGTAAAGTATTGTCATCTTTACAATACGTCTATTGCGAACTCTTCGCCGATTTTATAGTCTTTTTATAAATAATAATATTATGTTTTTGGTTTTGCTTACGTCTTGTTCTTGTTGGTGAAAATACATTAAAAATCTCTCTCGACCTAAGTATTTGTTATTCCTTCATACAGTAATATAGTCCACTTTATATTTATATCCGCTATCACCGTAGCTCACAACGTCACTGGAGTAACTGCTGTTTACTTTTTCTCCTTTGCTTTTTTTATTCGCATCTGATGATGAGGTCTGCCTTCTTTGTATTTCTCTTCGACTTCGCTCTATCGAACTTGCCGTCGATTGCACAACCACAGTACCTTCTTATTATTCATTGTAAAACCATTCATTGGGTTGTTGTTATTGATTCTATGTGGTTCGAATCCCGGTGGAGATATATCACAAAAATCACTTTGTGATCCCTATTTTAGTTAGGACATTACAGGCTGACCCTAGGCCCTATCCATCCATAGGGAAGGCCCGTGCCCCAGCAGTGGGGATGTTAATGGGCTGATGATTATGATGATGATTACAGGCTGATCACCTGATTGTCCGAAAATAAGATCCCGGTCCTGGTTACTACTTACTGATCTAAGTTAGCAGTCGTTACATGAGCCATATCAGTGGCCTTTGGCGGCTCAATAGTAACCCTGACCAGGGTTGATGGGGTTGGCAATGAACCTTACAACCCACACGATAGAAGATTGTAAAACGAAAAGAACCCTCTCGGATCTTCTTTGAAATAACCATCGAGACATTTTAGGGCCTTTAACAGAATGTCGGACATTTAGTTTACTGCCTCCTCCCTTGAGCCTGATCGTTCAAAAGGGCTGCGTTCAGCTATGTAACGTAAACAGACAGTTACGTTTTTATTACGTTTGAGCTACGTGACGATGTCACTTCGAATCCATTCGTATTTTGTAATCTCGAGTGGATTGGGGCGCTGACAAAATGTTAATCTGTAGTTTTATGAGGTTAGGATATCTTTTCGAACATCTAAAAACAAAAGAAAAAAAGAACTGATTGACTATAAAAAAAGATTGATGTTGAATCATTGAACTGAGTGGTTAAGGCCACCTCGCTTTGCTATTTGACATGCTCACCTACTTTTATATGCGCAAATGACAAATTGTAATATTGTTTTCTTAGATGAATCGCTTCGATGTGGCCATTTTAACCCCTCAGTTCATCTAAAAAAGCAATATTGCAATTTGACATTTGCGCATATAAAAGTAAGTGCGCAATGCAATCAAATGTCAAATAGCAATGCTTCGAAGTGGCCTTAACCCCCCAGTTCTATGATTCAACAATCTTTTTACAATCAATAAGTTATTTTTTCTTTTTTTTTAGATGTTTCCGATAGCAATATTTATTAATTGCTTCGATGTTACCTTTTTAGCCTACCTGTTATAAGTGATTGTGTAAATTGATATTCACTGTAACTTACATTATAATAAATATCAATTGGCGTGCATTAGTCTCTCAACGACCCGATAACAATATTTTTTATCACAAAGACACTTTAACTGCCTACCCCGAAAACGTTTCAGCGTGAAGTTACGTACAAAACCAATATGAGCATATCTGGATCGTGAATCACCGTTGCATTTCTCTGCGTCACGCAGCGAACATCGAGGTCTGCAGTCGTGATTATTCACTTTTACCAATTAAAAATCGGCCAAGTGTGTGTCGGCCTTAGGTAGTGGATTTTCTGTGTTGAGGAGTTACGCGCCTAGTTATGATGAAGATACGAGTACGAAGCTAGTTATGAAGAAGATACGAGTAAGAACGTAGTTATGATGAAGATACGAGTACGAACAGAGTTACGATGAAGATACGATTACGAACCTAGTTACGATGAAGATAAGAGTACGAACTTAGTTACAATGAAGATACGAGTACGAACCTAGTGACGATGAAGATACGAGTACGAACCTAGTTATGATTAAGATACGAGTATGAATCTAGTAATGTTTAAGAGGACATTTTGAAAGTTTAATTCTGATAAATCTATCTTTTAAGCTGGCCGTTTCACACGAAATCACACGAGACATGGGTTCGTATTTTCACTCCACTGTCAATGATGGGTATGTAAATCTGTTTGTTTGTGGCCTGCTGTAGCCTAAACGGCTTGATGGATTTTGATGTGTGAGGTATCGTTAGGTTCGTATTGATTACGGGAGTGTCATATAAAACTAGACCAAATCGTTTTTGTTAGGATCGTCAGTTCGTCCCCAACTGTCTCGTGAATCGTCTCGTTTTATATTGTATGTAAAATAGGTATAGAATTTAGCACGCGAATCGTAAACTAACGATTCAAAATTACAGCTACTGACCCCAACAAAAAGGTAGTTTACTGTAATACGGAACCCTAAAACTATTTGGAACGTCGCATCCGATCGGCGTCCGTAACCGGAGTAAAACGTTTAATATTTGATTGGAGATTAATTGAAGCAAAGAATTTATAATGAATTCTCTAAACGCACACATACACCCTCAAACACCCTCTCTTATAGGTACACACACACACACTCTCAGCCTGTCAGATACATACATATACTCATATATTGACTACAAGTACTTATCTATATGCAGTTATAAATAGCAACAACATAACATAACATCACACCTGACGGTTTTTACGACGTATTACACAAAAGATGCAGCTTAAATTATATGTTTTCTATTCGCTAGTACAGGAGCAAACGGTTGGTTATTTCAAGGGGTATGAGTACTTAGGCATTGAAAACCATTTAAAAAACTAAAAATAAATACAGTGCTTAATAAAAATAACTACAGGGCACGAGCCCAAAAGTAAGACAAATACCTAAAATATAGACCCTTTATATTTTTAAACATGCATACTTACAAAAGATCAACCCTATTTGATACTACCACGGAATTCAGTATGTAAGGAAAATACAAGTTACTCTAACTCTAAAACTTCTCAAGTTTCAGCTCTGAAATCAGTCAAAAATATTCAAATTAGTTTTTTAATAGCTTAATCTTTCAATTCAAACTATCAAAAATAATACTTCCAAAAATACCTTACATACCGAATTCCACTCTACTTTGTATGTTGTATTAATATAACAAATTGCCTCTCCATCCTTCTCCACCAGCTTACCTTCATGGTAAGAAGACCAAGTCCACCGATACCGGCCGCGCCGATGGTCTTCGCAAACATCAGCCCCAGGAGAGCCAAGGAGCCGCCACCACCCTTGCCTCGGCCGGTTTCTGCAATTGAAAAAATTCAAAATTCAAATTCAAAAATATCCTTATTGACTAGATAACATAGTTACACTTTGAATAGTCATTTTTTACATAACGAACATCTCATCCGCCTAAAACTACTGCAGCTTCTCACAACCTATATAGCCGGGGAAAAGAAGCTGCAAGAATACCCCGGGACAGGGCCCTAGACGTTCTTTAAAAAAATAAACATACTTAAAATATTTTTATAAAATTGAGTAATTTATAAACATAAGCACACGACTATAATTTATTTGCAGTGGTCAGAGTTATATCCATCGCAAGATGAACTAAGAACCCACACCTCGAAAAGTTTTCTATTAGACCAACGTGATAGGCTCACCTATCTCTCTCATCATCATCACTTTCAGAGCCACGCTCTTGTCGGTGTAGCATTCTCCATTCTTGTCTATCAAAGGCCAATTATTTGACTTCCTTATCAGACACGACGCCTTCTTTTTAATTTGTTCCACGTAAGCCTCTCTTTCGTTCTATCTTCTCTTCTATGATGTTTTTACAAAATCGTCGTGTCTTATTAAGTGTGCAATCATCTTGCCTGTTCTGTGGGACTTAAAAGGCCACATAGTCGCAATTCATCTAGGAATATTGCTATTTGACGTTTGCTTGCATTACGCACTTAAATTTATATGCGCAAATGTCAAATTGCAATATAGCTTTGTTAGATGAATTGCTTCGATGTGGATTTTTTAACCCCCCAGGACCCAAGAGAGTTTTCTAGCTTAACATAATGTAACGTAAAATAGCATCACGCCCGTATACTCTTAAGGGGTAGGCTGAGATGTATAGTGCACACTCACTCTGTTGAAGTCACACTGTGTTGAAGTCCCGTGTACCTAATAAGGGGCGAGCCTACTGCCATTAACCGGGCACAGTTCTTGGTAACCACACGATATCAATTATCTTTGATCCAAACATGAATTCAAACTCATAAAGTATTCAGTGGTTAGACTACGAGCCGGGATTCAAACCCGATACACTTCGATGCAAGTCACTTGTTTTCTGAACAGGGCTATCACGTTTAATAATTTAGCTACTTACATTTATATTACGTTTTTTTTCCACATTCAATACCGAAACGAAATTCGAAAATCTTTGTTTAAGGCCCGTGCTCGGATTTGAACCTGCAACTTCACAGTGAGAGTCAAGCGTTCTCACAACTGAGCTACCACGGCTCTAAAAGATCGCGAACAAATCCCGTGACTCGCTTTCCCGGCTCAGTGTGAAACAAGCTTAATGTATTCCAACAAAGATAATTAATATGGAAATTCCATTAAATCTGTTAAACTTCAACAGCGAAAGTTAATGAGTTCAATCAGAAGTCTGTATTTCATGTCATATCAGCTTATTTATTCGCTTTGAATTAATATAATTTAAATTGGCAGGAATAATTCAATATCGGAATAATTATAAATCATATTACATAATCGAGTTACATAACATGTAATGGTATTTATTTAATGTTAATTGTTGGCTTATTTTAATTCAAACTATCATGTTTGTCCTCGTGGTCTCGTAGTGTTGGCCGATAATCGACTGTGTATCGAGTAATTAATTTAAATATGAATATGCATATCGATACTATCGATATTGCAAACTACAATTATATCTATTATTATCGAATATAGTGATTTGAATATTATCGATTTAATCGAAAGCATTGCAGTTATTTTACAAATCGATATTATCGATTATATGTAACAATAGGCTAGTTTCCAACCAGTCAAATCAGTTACTTTTTACTAAACGTCAAAACACGAAATTACTATGGAATTTGTATGAAAAAGCACTCTGTGACGTCATAGAAAAACGTGACAAAATGTCGGACTTATTATTACGTTTTTCTTGATTAAAATTCATAAATAAGTTTAATAGAAAAAAGAAAATGTTTTTCGTTAGTTTTAGATGTGTCTTTATTTAGTAATCAGAATTTCATAATTTATCTTGAACCTAGTACACGACCCAATTACTTATAATATAAATATTATAATCTATATAAACAATCGATTATTCGGCAACGTTTCGTCTTAGGCTGTTGATAAAATCTTGTCTATGTAAAAATATAGTGTCGCCAACTGGGAGGCATTTTTTTTCTTATTGCATTAATTACTTGGCCGGACAAATGGAGAGTGCCAAGGGCTCTTATCTGGTACTCAATTTAAGACAACAGGTCTGAGGTTGCCCAGTTTGGCGCGAACCTCGGCTCAGGGTATAGTCTGGGGGGATTTTATTTGAACGGATTAATCGACCATAGTGGGCTGATAGCGATAAGCCCTTTAATCCACGTTCGTAACTGATCTTTGGTAACCAGATACGAACATGGATTTTTTTTCTTGCTTGATAACCAGTTATGATAATGGAATTTACTTGTCGTTTTTGTAACCATGTTTCATAACCAGCTACGAAAATGTATTTTTTGTCTCTGTTCATAACTGGTTATCAAGCAAGAAAAAAAATCCATGTTCGTATCTGGTTACCAAAGATCAGTTACGAACGTGGATTAAAGGCGATAAGCGCTGAATGAGGCAAATCGTCGACCACGCTGGCGGAGTCTAGATGGGGGTCCTAAAGTGTTTTTTGTTACGAGCTGATTAGCCGCCTCTATAATTAGAATAATCGGGTCCGTATAATCACGGCTATGGGCCGATACTTTTCGGTACCGTCCTTCATCATTAATTTAATAACCAAGCTCTTATAGGTGTAGGATTCTCCACTCTTGTGTATCAAAGACCAATTCCTTCACTTCCTTACAAGACACGACATTCACCTTCTCTTTATTCTGTTCCATGTAAGCTCTTCTTGGTTTTCAGCTTCCTCTCTTTCTTTGTCCCGTCCCTAAGGGGCATGTAATCATTACTCTGTATACACAGTTGATCAGTTCCACACATCTAGGAAGGAATCTGATTGCAATGTTTATCAATTGTTAGATTTATCGTGTATCAGAACTGGGTAGTTTCCTAGGTCAAAGATAAATTATGTTACTAAATAAAGACAAATCTAAAGGTGACACAAAACGTTTTCTTTTTTTATCTAACCTATTTATGAATTTTAATGAAGTAAAATGTAATAATAAATCCCTTTTGTCTGTGACGTCACAAGTTGTTTTTCATACAAATTCCATAGTTGGAAACTATCCTATTAAAAATAACGAAAACCATTTTCTTCTGTTTAACTTGTTTCTATTCAAATTCAAATTCAAAAATATCTTTATTCAGTAGGTAACATAGTTACACTTTGAATCGTCAATTTTACATAACGAACGTCTCATCCGCCTAAAACTACTGCATATCTATGTTTTTTTAATCAAGAAAAATTTAAGAATTCGTCCGACATTTAATTTTCATCATGTTTTCCTATGACGTCGCAGTGTGCTTTTTCATAGAATTCTATAGCAATTTCGTGTTTTGACGTTTAGTAAAAAGTAACTGTTTTTTTTTTTGTGTAACTGTGTAACTGTGTTTAGTAAAAAGTAAGTAAGTTGGAAACTGGCCTATTGATGAACATTGAAATAAGCATTCATTTAGCGCCTTAGGCTAGGTTCATATTCACTTACCATCAGGTGCCATTTTGGTTAAGTGCAAATCTAATTTCAGTAAAAAATAAGAACTTATCAGTTTTTTAAGGTCAGTGGTGTGACACGACACTTTCGTGATTCTGTCCTCACTTTTTATCGGAAAAAACACTCATATAGGTTAATAGGACATAACCTTTGGGGGGTAACGAGCCTATATAAAGTGGTTACAGACCATAAAAGGCGTTTGGGTAATAGAGTCAACAATTGAGGATATCAAGGATGGACTAACGGATACATCGACATAGGTCGAAATTAGTTCACCTCCGGGTGAAAGCCCTCAGCGCTCCCCATTTGTCCGGCCGAGTAGTTACTGCCAAAGTCACGTCAAAAAAAACTTAGTTTACCAAATGCAAATAAGTTTGTAAGTAATCTCAAAAAATAAATTTGCATTGTGATGGATTAAGAAATTCACAAGATTCAAGTTTTTTATTCACTTGTTCTGTAAAACCTTTCTTGCCTAATTTCTTGATTCTAGGTCTATGGAAAGTAACCCATCGGATTTGAATGTACGAAATGGTCATTAGAATGCATTGATTTGGAAGCTTGATTTTTTTTCAATCTTCAAGGACCCCTGATATAAGTAATGGGAAAAGCGAAGTCTTACTATTCAGTAAGTCTATTGGGAAGGAAATTCCCAGTATTTCAACTGGTAAGACTACTCAGTAATACTACTGGGAATAGGGGAAATCCGACTACGGAAAAATGACGCTCTGCAAGGTAAGAAACAAATAATAAGTAGGTATATTTCTCTCAAATACTTCCGAATAGGGATGATTAGAAATTAGCCGTGGTCGCATGCTTGGTAAACAAACTCTTAAAACTGATTGGCATACGACCACGTCTAACTTCAAATCATCACTACTGTATTGATAATTGAAAGTAGCCGCCAGTAGAACCTGCCATCCGAAAAGATGCATATAATAAAAAATATAATATGGTAGTAGCTTTGTATTACATATTTATTTAGTCCCATAAGATTACTGCAGTTATAAAATTAGCTGGAAAGTTTCCAAAAATATCATGAAATGAAAATAAACCAAAACTGCAATTATTTGAGTGGAAAAAAATATTGTATGTAGCGTAATTAAAATTGCGTTTTGAACTGTACAGTCAGAAGCAAATAGATTATGACAGTCACTGGCCCCGATTCCTGCAGACACCGCCTAATTTTATTTAAAGTTATATCCGTCATTTTCATATACGTCGAAAAGGAAAGGGACGGATGATTCACAGCTCTTAATTTTAGGAAGAATGAGTAAATGAATGTGTCGGGTTATTGACTGATGTAAAATTTTTAGACGGTTGGTTTAGATTTGTGCTTAAAATTGACGTGTGTTCCATAAATTTTATGCTTGTCGATTACCCGTCCCTTTCCTTTTCGGCGGATAAGAAAATGACAGATATAATTTAAATTAAATTAGATGGTATTTACAGGAATTAGCACCACTGTATACATATAGTTAGCAACATCCAGAATGTCCAATAATTAGGGACGTTCAAGGTGGCCGTGTTACTAACCCTCTCGTGACCAAACATATCGGCACAACCTGTGTGTTCAAAAAGCGTAAATATGACAGCACTCACTGCGCCAGCGATATCCAAGTAGCCAAGATGTTCAAAAATATGTGAACGATTAGGTTGTTCCCAACTTTTTGAACACGCAAGTTGTGCCAATGTTTTTGGTCACTTAGTATTACTACCTAAACGGCCGCCTTAAACGTCCCTAATTATTGGACAATCTAGATGTTCCTAACTATTGTATACCTTGACTGTCACTAAATAATGTCTTCTGACTATGCAAGCAAATGACAGACGCGACGTCAAGCCACTCGCGTAAAGAGACTCGCCGTTCGAGGATTCTGTCAACGCGATATTTCGGTAAAATACATAACCCTTCTTTTTACTTCGCCGCAGCCAGCTGGGGAAAAAGTGTCTAAAGTCTACACCGACATGCAGACAGAGGGGCAAAACAGTGATCCTATAAGGGTTCAGCTGCAGAACCCTATAAATAATAGTATTAACCAGGCAAATAGACATGTTTTTAGTACGGAAACAGCGTGTGTTCCTTTATAGAGTGGTACGTCTAACTTTGTATGTCGTGTGAATATGACGGAAATTGTGTCCACGGAAACTAAAACGGCTACGATATGCGGAAATTAGAGGCATGAAGCGAAAGGCGATCTATGTCAGGCTATGAAAATGTAAAGCATAGGTACATACATTTACTACTACCGTAGATTGAACATCAGCGCTCAAAAAGTCGGACGCATAGTTACTGTTAATATAGCGACGTTGACTGACAGTACTTTACCTTAGTGCGCGATTAGGCGCCGAACTGGCAACAGGGGAAGTGCGTGGTAAAAACTTGCAAAAATAGAATCTTGAAGCAGAAAAAGAAGTATGGAACATCATATTTTTAATAAGTAATGATATTGTGCATGTTACAATAGTATAAACATTTAAATTTTCGCAGTAAAACATATCAAAATTATTATTTTAGTTTAAAATACACTAAAACAAAGTACTCCCGGTCAATCCGAGTTGCAGTGTTGTACCCGGCCGCGTTACGATGCACTACGCCCTAATA
Source organism: Pectinophora gossypiella (assembly GCF_024362695.1). Lineage (NCBI taxonomy): Eukaryota > Metazoa > Arthropoda > Insecta > Lepidoptera > Gelechiidae > Pectinophora > Pectinophora gossypiella. Next base: position 2,474,817 of record NC_065425.1, on the reverse strand, counting down.
TACTTAATAAGACTATGCGTACTTTCTTAATTTGACACGATTTTATTGAATGTACTTATATACCGCTGTGTACGAATGTATAGCTAAACAAGCGCCAAGTTTTCGCCGCATTTTTTTATCAAGCGCTGTATCTACGGTAGTGGCAAATCAATGTATAGGTACCTACAGAATACCAGCGTCGTGGCTCGCGCCGCGGCTTATGCTGAGTGAGGCCCTTTTATAAAGGACACCACCACCATCGTTGACCAGTCCATACACTCAATTATTTGTTGTATGTTGTCTTTTTATTTTTTATTATGTGTTTGATTATAAGTTATGTGTTACTCCGTGTTTTAATTATATATTTGTTATTTATTTTATATTTGTTACTGTGGTGTCCCTTTATAATAAACGTTTCTTTGTTTATTTATTTATTTATTTAAAAAAAAAGTACAACCACATCACACATATTGAGCTTATTCCATAACTTAACTAGGTATTCTGACTGATATGTGTAACAATAACGGTGTACATAGCACTCACAATGCATAAACTAATTTACAAATTTAACAGTAGCAGAAAGGTAATTAAACTTAATGAAACTAAACTAAATTAAAACATACAAATAAACTTTGGTGGTAGACTTAAAATATTAACTCAATAAGTGTCGAATAATTTTAGACCTTCTTTCTTTCAAATACCCGTGATCCCGAAATGGGGTGAGCAGAGTTACGAGTCATTAAACACAACAGCCTCCGTGGTCTAGTGGTTAGAGCGTTAGGCTCACGATCTGGAGGTCCGGGTTCGATTCCCGATGGGGACATTGTCGAAATCACTTTGTGAGACTGTCCTTTGTTTGGTAAGGACTTTTCAGGCTTGAATCACCTGATTGTCCGAAAAAGTAAGATGATTCCGTGCTTCGGAGGGCACGTTAAGCCGTTGGTCCCGGCTGTTAGCCGTAAAAACACCTCCACCAACCCGCAGCGGAGCAGCGTGGTGGAGTATGCTCCATACCCCCTCCGGTTGATTGAGGGGAGGCCTGTGCCCAGCAGTGGGACGTATATAGGCAGTTTATGTATGTATAAACACAATACGCTGACACTCGTGGTATTTGTCCCAAGTCGGAGGAGAGGGACGTAGGTTTCCAACTTTAGAAATTAGTAGCATTATGTAGAGTGTTAGTGACACGGTAACGAGATCTTTGGGGGATGATTCAGACCTATCTTCGAACAAGCGGAACACATCCAAAATTGGGTTTGAGTTAACACGATTATTAATATTAAATAAGCGACTGCCAGTCTGACTTTTCAACCTGAAGGAAAAACCACTTCCTGACCTATAGTATGGTTGCGTATCTCCAAAACGCATTCCGGGAATTTGAGTTTCCTCACGATGTTTTCCTTCGCGGATGAGCACGTGATAATCATTTATGAAAATTAAAAAATATTTTTTAAATTCATTGGTCGGGTGATAAGTGGCCCGGTCGCATAGATGGAAAGCCTCCGCGGTTCAGTGGTTAAGCGACGGGCTCACGATCCGGAGGTCTCGGGTTCGAATCCCGGTAAGGGTATACCACAAAAATCACTTTGTGAGCCCTGGTTTCGTTAGGACATTTCAGACTGCTTCGGAAGGCGCGTTCAGCCGTTGGTCACAGTTACTAGTTACAGTATGTAGTCCATACGTAAGTCATGTCAATAGTAGTATTCATTCGCTCAGCTTATTAGAGATAATTGGTAATAGTTGTTAATTATTGTTAGTGTTTTAATTTGTATTCTTGCTAAATTGCGCATTCAATCTAATTTTTTTCTTATATTTTTTCTATATCTCCGCTCTCTTGTCTTGTTGTATAACTCTTTTTCATTTATATGTGGTAGCTTGTAATTGGTCTTTCATCATCATCATCATCAGCACATTCTGTGATTAAAGCTGTAGGCTCCCCAAACAAAATAAAAGTACCAGTTCACCTAATAACCCACTCTTTAGAAGAGATAAAGATGGAAAGCGCATTGCCAATATGGTGCTTCGTGGAATGAAAATATAATTATTCATGCGAAACGGAACGTCGAGATATATAAATCATACACATATCTACGTGTTCATATGATCAACAGTGCAAACTTTCCGTTACTTCCTCAATAACACTGTATTGAATATTGATTTGTTGTTTGCTTACTTTGTTTTCCGTTACACTTCTTGAGTGGAAAAACGTGTTGTACTTAAAGTCACGCACATTTATAAATGGGGAGCCGTAGTCTAGTTATAAGAATTGACTCTCATATTAAGTTCACAGGTACCGGCCCAAACTAGATTTAACCTCACATCTGCCGAGATACCAGACACAATATATACAGGGTGTTAGTGACATCGTAACGAATACTCGGGAGGATGATTCAGACCATGATTCTGAGTTAATATCAAGGAGATTTTTTCATCGTTACGTCGTTACGATTTCACTAACACTCTGTATATACCAGATATTAGATACCAGACTTTATATTGGGTCTGGTTGAGATTTGCGTTCCGGCGTTCGAAAAGTTAAGAATTTTTTGACTTCACGTTTGGAGAGAACTGTGTAAGGATCGAAGCGAGTCCATCCATTGTCTCTGCTTACCCCGGTGGGAAATAGGCGTGAGTTTATGTATGTATGTCTACGTTTGGATTATTATTATCAAAGTGCTCTGCGGCGAAGAAAAACATCATGAGAATATCCATACTCCATAGAGAAATGGGTTTCGGATGTGACCTAAACTGTCAAGGAGCTGGTTTTCTCTTCGGGTTGGAAGACCAGACATGCAATCGCTTCTTGAAAAAAAACGGACCTGTCAATCCTTCAGGTTAGGTAAGTGGACCCTGTGAAAAACGGGACATATCACAAAAAATACTTTGTGGTCCCTAGTTTGGTTAGGACATTACAGTCTGATCACCTTATTGTCCGAAAGTAAGATGATCCGTGCTTCGGAAGGCACGTTAAGCCGTTGGTCCCGGTTACTACTTACCGATGTAAGTAAGTGGTCGTTACATGAGCCATGTCAGGGTCCTTTGGTGATTCAATAGTAACCCTGGCACTAGGGTTGACGAGGTTGGTGCTCCACCTCACAACCCACACGATAGAAGAAGATGCCAATACCTACTAATTATCAAAATTAGTTATTATTTACCCAATAATTTGCAATAGTAATTGAAGAAAATGATCAAAATGCACATTCATTATAAGTTTTCAGTACGTTATCGCGAGTTATTTGAGTTTTTACTTGTTTTTTCGACTAGTTATCATGACACGAATTATTAATTTTCTACTAATTATTTAGTAGGAAACCAAGTCCGTAAGAAACTAGCAAGAAGCAATAAAATCGTGGGTAGGTACAACAAGTGATGGCTGTTTTCCCTAGTAGGGTGAGCTGAGCAGCGATTTATAAGGAAAAAACCTAAGGCTGCGTTTCCATTGACGCGGAGCTGTGCGGAGACGAGCGGCGATGTGCAGTTATCGACCAATCACCGTGAGGGAGAGAGTGACAGAGGGTCTTCGTTTTTCGCTCTCTCGAACGCTGTGATTGGTCAAATCCGCACAACTCCGCTCTTCTCCGCCCATCTCCGCGTCAGTGGAAACCCGGTCTAAGAATAATAATTGAACTACTTAGTTGAAAACTGAAATTGAAATTTATATTCTTTTTTTTTAGAAGGCCGCTACACTTGGCAATGATTGTACCTTTTTGTTGAAATAAATAACTTTTTTTTCGAAATTAAACTTAATTAATTACAGGTTTTGACTGTACCGGTTTAAGTTCCAGGATGTTTTAAAGAAAGGCCAGGTCAAGAGTACTACTACTCTAATAAAGTCTTCAATATTCTTCAAAAAAAAATAAGTTGTGTGTCAGGATCTTCGTAAGTGGAATTCCGTGGTATCTGCCTACCCCAATGGGAAATAGACGTGATGATAAGTAGCATGAAATCTTTTTCTTTATCTTTTCAGACTTGACCATACAAAAAAGGTATGAAATGAGAAAAAAAAATATGGAGTACAGTTAAAATATAAAAGTAGATAGTAAGACCGGCCAGCATTAACAGTTTGCGGTCAAAACTTTTGTGCAAATTTTTTATCGCATTAAGTATCTTGTTCTCTGCAACACTGACACATTTAAAAGGAACACATTTATTTTGAAAACGTTTGAAAATGTTCTATTTTTAAATTATTGCTTTATTCACGATTGCTTTTTGTTTTTTTACTCCTATGGATAAGGCAATATGGCTGCTCATTTGTACTGTTGTTAAATGTTTTATAAATGTTCGTATGTTTTGTTTGTGTGCAATAAAGTACATTTGATTTGATTCGAAAAGTTTGAGGATTAGTTAGAGCCACAAGCATTCCACAGCCAAGTTTACCCTTCTTCATTTTGTTCAAGAGGAGTATGCCTTTTTAAAACGATTTTTCCCCTTAATTTACGACTCCTTAGTGCATAACGTGTTGAGCTATGATTTCCACGTTCTGCACTGATGCTTCACACAGATTGATAAAAGAAGCAACAGTGATCAAGTGAATATCAGGGTTTTATCTTTTTTTCTTTAAAAAATATAAAATTGACAGAGTTGGCGAAGAAAGGAAGACAGACAGAAAAGAAAAAACATTTATATTTTGAATTCATATAACATTATCAAAAGTGGGTGATATAACTATAAAATCACTTCGGGAATACACCCGTGAACTGTTGTTGTTCAGGTAGCTTTTTATGACAAAAAGAGATGTCTTAAATAAATAATAAAAAAAAAATAAAAATAAAAAGGGTTTTATTTTGTCTTGACATTTAAAAGTGCAAATTATTTTTTTCCGTGTGAGAGTGGAGGTAGCGAACGTGGTGTGTCAGGTTCGTAGTCTGCCTACACTAACGGGAAATAGGCGTGATGATGTACAGTCATGAGCAATACCCACTTTAGTTCCCTGTCACACTATCATATTTGACATTTAATGAGGTTTATGGTTTAATTTGTCAGAACAGTTAATGTAACATGGTTGCAAAGTGGATACATATTAGTACTCGTGACTGTAGGTGTATGCTACATAATTAAGGACTTCATGCACGCTCGCCGGTTTAGAATACTCTAAAAATCTATAAAACTGAATAAATGGTACACCATTTTCCGCATTATCACTTTTATAAGGAATTATAATTAAGTATGTTGTCCTCTCTACCAGATGCAGTGCCCTTATAATATCAGGTCCATGTTTATATTACAATACTAAGTACTTGTCTGTTTTTTTATAACACCACATTATTTTGTACGAACCCATGGTCTCAATAAAACGTTTCTGTTTCTATTTCTAAAATATTGTTTTGTTAATATTATTATGAAAGATTGGGATACTATCCAATGACATTGCCTACATTGCCGCGGTGGATAATATTGTGTTATATTATACAGTAATAACTGTACTTACTCCATGGACTTTGCTGACGAGGCATGTTTTCTTGTTAAGTTATGTAAATAATTTCCTAGTTTTATTTCAGTAAGTACAGTCCATTTTAACAACATCTCGAAGGAGTTTTATTTACCGGAGCTAACATCGCCTCCAACATATTGATTGATGGATTACTCTATATTCATTTTAGGTTACTAAAAACACATTTACTTAAAGCCCTTCTAACATCCATTTTAATAAAGACTCAACATATCGCATGAAAAAAGTACATTTTACTTACCCGCATTATCCTTGTAAGTCTCGTCGACAGCCTTCAAAGACTCAGTGAAAACCTGATTGATCTTATCCTTCTCAATCAAGTTTGGCAGTTTGACGTGAAGTTCGTGACCTTGGAGAAACCTCGCCATACGGAACAGCGCAGAGTCCTTGCCAAACGACCGCCCCTCATCCTCCAAACTATTTGACACTGGTATACTAACTAACTTCACACCGTCCGCAAGTTCGAAGTCACCGTCCAAAAACGATCCCAGCGCCAGAGTCGAGAGACTTAGAAGAAGTGATAGTTCCCGATACATTTTGCTAAGAGATCGCTCGAGCAATAAGCAAGAAAGGGAGATCAAAACGGTTATATAGTGATGGCTTTCAAAAAAAGAAGAACCGCAAAAGTCGAGCAATTGCTCTGCAGGGGAATAGAGCAAAAAATAGTGACGGGTTATTCTGCAACGTGAATCTGTCGTGTAAAAGTAAAAGTGTATATTTACAAGTACTTAGATGACATTTTATTGAAGAATTGAATTACATAAGCGCCATTTTTTCTTTTATTCCTTTTTTTACCACTTACAGTCGGATAAAGGTAGAAGGATGATGATGTCTCTTTCTATAAATTTGTTTTTAAACATAAATAGGTCGTTTGGTTGAACAAAATGTTTTTATTCCATTTAAAATACCTTTGAAACTTAAAGTAAATATTTGCAAAAAAATATATATTTTTCCAATAGCCAAAGTATAATTTTACAATACCTAATTTAGGGAAAAGATTATGTTTTTTTGAAGAAAAAATAAATTAGTGATTATACTAATTTAATTCTTTATTTCCATAAATAAACTTGCCACTAGAAATATTACAGAAACATTGTCATGGTCACAGTCTAGTTATTAAGAAACAATAACGCTGAATTATAGTAATTTCTACAATTAAGTACTAAAATTACATGATGTTATCGTAACAATAAGATTATAGTATTAAAGAACATAATTGTATAAATATACGAGTTAAAAAGAAAATACTTTTGTCATTATTCTAGGAATGAAGAAAAACAGTGAAAAGCAGATTTGTTCCGCAATTGTTATGTAATAGAAATAGAAATATTCTTTATTTGCCTTTGAAAAGGGTACTTTAATAGATCAACAATCAACAATATCAACAATATCAACAATCAACAATATCAACAATCAACTATCAACAATATCATGCAAATATTGTTAATTTAGGTATACTTTTTTCTTAATAGTCACTGTTGTCGACGATTGCTTCTCAATTTAGGAGCGCCGTTTGGAACCTAGTACCAGACTTGCACCAATGAGTTATTATGTTATCTTAAGTGCAGTTTTCGCTAACACAGTTGGCTCGAACACTATATACGGCGATACGGCTCAAGCCAGCTCGGCGAGGTGTGGGTACCTAGTTCATCTTCCGATGGAGGTACCTTTGACTAACCCATTAAGATATAGTCGCGAACTTATGTTATGTTATGTGAAAGTAGATTAAGTGCCATATCTCTCAAGGACACTATGGTGGCGCCAACAACAAGTTATTTGCTGTTGTTGTTGTTGGCTGCACAACCAACAAGACACAAGGTGTCAGTTGCATACATTTCGTTGGTGGCGTCACCATTGGCAGACTTTAGCCAAGTTATATCTTTAATAAATACTGATAATCTTCTTATAATATATTCAAATAAAATATTTTTTCAGCACATATTTATTGGTAGCAATTTTCCACGGAATATATTCTTTCATAATAGTAAAATCCTCATAAATTCGTAATACATTCGTTCGTATTCTTATGAAATGAAATCAAAGAAAATTATGTATTGGTGTATTTACGTTACACAGATGTTTACCTAAAATTTGGTCTAAATTGTTGAAAATCAAGTTGCTCCGTTGCTAAGCAATAGATATAAATAATAAATACGTATAATAGACATAATATCATCATCATCAATTTAAGAGCTACGCTTTTGTCGGTGCAGCATTTTCCATGCTACTTTTTAGGGAACACACAACACACATAATATACACATAACATATAGTATACACAACACAATACACATAAACATAATATATTCTGAATCAAATCGAATTATAATAGACTCGTAAGAACGTAAACTCGAGTTATATTGAAACAATAAATTAAGAGTAAACTCAATCTTTTCCTGTCAATCATAATGTTTTTGTTGGTAAATATAATTTTGGTTGTATTTTATTCTGGCGTTGGTGGACCGGTGGGACTCGCCTTTTTTTAAGGTGTGGATAGGCCGCCATACCGCACAGAACCACTTCGTTTTTATTTATTGATTTTTAATTTTAAATTGTTTATTTTGTAATTTGAATTTGATTTTTACTATTTTAATTGTTTGTGGTATCTTTTTAATGTATGGATTTTTAAATCTGAAATAAACGATATATTATTATTATTATACTCCAATTGGTATTATATACATGTGTTTAAAAAAAAAGTTTTAACTTCTGGGTGACTTTTTTCAAAGGATTGGGACAACCAAAAATGGATAATGTGCGTTCCTATTAAAGAACCAAAAAATATTTTTAGTTTTTGAGTGCGTCAGGCTATAGTAAAAGTTCCTAATCTATATTCTAGTTGGTAAAGGACCTTTTAAAACTGATAGTAACCTTTACTTAACTCAGTACGCCAGTACCAACCTCCGTGGGCCAGTTGTTGAGCGTTGGGCTTATAATTCGGAGGTCCCAGATTCTAATCCCGGTGACGAAATATCTCAAAAATCACCTTATATGATCCCTAGTTTGGTGAAAACTTTGCAGGAATTCTTGTCATTTCTTCACCGCAGCCAAATGACGTAGATTCGAAAATGAAAACTATGTTTTACAGGTTAATTCATAATAATGACGTTGAATAAATGAATTTGTATCTGATTAAGAAACGTTATTTAGTAAGTAACCTGTAGTCAAAGGAAAACAAGAAGGCTATATTCCATGTATTTTTTCCTTTCTTCTAGACCGACAACAAGGCGAGCCCAAGGCAAAGGCAAATAAAATAAAGGAATGATCAAAGCGTTTGAGAATGACGCTCCTCAATAGTACAACACAAAGTAGACATGCAAAATAAAACTAAAACAAAGGTATACACTTGTCAATAGCAACCTATTGTTACTGGAAGAGACATAGTTGTTAACGTACGTGAAGAAATAGGTAAATAATATGGATAATAATTGGATATATTTGGTTTTATAAAATAAATTTAATATAAGGAGCGGGAAAATGAAACGGCGTCGTTCTTGTTACTATTTTTCTTTATATTGTTTTTCTTTTGTTTTTCTTTTGTTTTATGATAAAAAAGGTTACATCCCGTTTTCGCTAGATGGCGCTTGTCTCTGACAGTACGCTTACAAACCAACGACGATCGATCGACGAAATGAGGGCGACGACAAATTAAAAATTCAAAAATATCTTTATTCAGTAGGTAACATAGAAATACACTTTGAATCGTAATTTTTTAACATAACGAACGTTTCATCCACCTATAACTACTACAGCACACAACATGTACAGCCAGGCAAAAGAATCTGCAAGAAAAGCCTCGACACAGGGCCTCGAACACTTGTTATCGTGTGTCGTCTAACGCATAAGTGTGAACGAGACAGCTCGAACTTTACACCTTAACTTTTTTTAGAACTAAAGTGGGAGTGCCGTTGGCGCCCGACACAAATTGGTGCGAGGCATAGAGTTACCGTTCTATACGTATTACGTACGTGTCTTTATTCTATGACATAAACACAAATAACTACAAGTCGCAAGTAGCTGTGGGTCTCTTCCAGCATGTCTTTACCTCGGCGACCGTAGATAGCGAAACACTGGTCGGATTGGACGATTTTCGCCTCGAGCTATACCTTGCTGGTTTTATTGTACAATACTTTGAAGGTAGAATGTTAGGACAGAAAGTAACTAAGGGACAAGGGAAAAAGTCAATTTTGTGAGAAAGTTTGCTGATTGTAAACTAATTTGCGGTTTTTTGGGTACAGACCCGTGGCCGCGGGCGCTGGCTTCGCAGCCACACCCTGGACACTTCATACAAAACACTTCGTATTATACAGACAGTACATATTCACGTTTTCGCCCATATAACTGAAGAATAAAGTACCCCCCGGACACTTCATACAAAACACCTCGTTTTATACACACACTACACATTGACGTTATCGTACACGCGCATCCTGTGTGTGCGACGTCTGACGCCCAAACGGATGAAGACTACCTAATGTAAGGGCGAGGGGGGGGGGGGGATGAGATAAACCTAGCTCAGCCACTGGTTAGGAGTGGAGAGTTGCCGTTCTATACGTAGTATTAATCCTTATTCTATGATTAAAGTAAGACCGAGGGATTTAGGGACTTTGGTCAGACGCTGGTGAGGAGCTGAGATTTGCCGTTCTATGACTTGTCAATTCGTCAATTCATTGATATCCGCAGAACTTGCTTCGTGGCGTGTACGTGAATGACAGAGGGCAGCAGTAGCTATTAGTACTATTCAGAGGCGGAGGACAGGAGTCCTAGTATGGCTTTGAAATATATTACTCTGGGCGCCATCCCACTCGCGTCAGACAGAGTACTGCGGGGCGGAAGTCAAGAGGGAAACTACTGCCCTATTTTTCCCTAAAAAGTAGCATGTAGAATGCTACACCGACAAAAGCGTGTCTCTAAAATTAGTGATGATGACGCGAATGATACCCCGATTGTCTTGAGCTATCAAACTGGTGAACCTTACCAACAGTATTCTTATGAATGCAAATCGCGTCACATTATCTATTTTGGCGATTTGCCAGAGTATTAAATATTGAGATGATGTTTACGAATAGCATTTGTAAACAATACCTAACTCCAGTAAGTACTCTGTTCTTTATTACCAACTGGGCATCCTCAGGCCTGTTGTATTAGATTTTGTACCGGGTTCGATTCCCGATGGGGACATTGTCGAAATCACTTTGTGAGACTGTCCTTTGTTTGGTAAGGACTTTTCAGGCTTGAATCACCTGATTGTCCGAAAAAGTAAGATGATTCTGTGCTTCAGAGGGCACGTTAAGCCGTTGGTCCCGGCTATTAGCCGTAAAAACACCTCCACCAACCCGCAGTGGAGCAGCGTGGTGGAGTATGCTTCATACCGCTTCCGGTTGATTGAGGGGAGGCCTGTGCGCAGCAGTAGGACGTATATAGGCAGTTTATGTATGTATGAGAGCCTTCAGCGCTCCCCATTTATCCGATAAAGTAGTTAATGCCATCTGCGGCAAACCTACAATAAGTCATGTCAAAAAAGATGTTCTTTATTAGGCAATCCAGCCTAATCGGAAGAACGCTTGACTCTAATTTTGAAAGCGCAGGTTCAAATCCAGAACGAACCTAATCCAATGATTTTTGAATTTAGAAAAGTGAAGAAACCCATATTCCCGAGAAATTCGTGTTGGAAGGTATGTGACCTAACCTGTTATATTGTTGGCAGTCGCTTCTGTAAAAAAACTGGTACTTATCAAATCTTCAGAGTAGGTAAGCCAACCCCGTGATAACTGGATAACGTAGCGTGTGGATATGATGACGTATTGTGGAAAATATATATTGCTAAATCCACATCCATACAAATTATTAATATGGTGGTGATCACCATAAAACCCTTCCACACATGATTAATGTGACCATTTACGACCCCTTATATTATACGACCGAGGTTTACCACCCCAAGTCGTCAGGAACAAATTAATTTCACGTAATTATGAGGAAATGTCCCAAATGGCGCGATTTCATAAATTATTTGACTTGGTAAATGGTTGAGGATCCCTGCGCTGTTAAGTATGGGAGCTCTTCACTTAACAGCGCAGGCAGTGGTACTCAACCATTGTAAATAACATAAAGGAGGCCCTGATGTGAGGGTGCCTAGTCACCTTTTCAATGATATTTTATTTTTAATCATTTGTCTAGCGATAGGCACGAAACGGCACTAGTAGGGAAGCAATGATTGAGCACTATTTCGACTTTAAATATTCTGACGCTAATCAGCTATTTGCTTTGAGGGACTTTACAGGCTGATTGTGTAACTGGAGTAACCGTAGTGGTAGGGTGTACGTATAATGAGGTTGGTGTATCTATGGCTTTTTTTTCAGGAAATTTAATTTAATACTTTCTCAATCCAATTGTGTTATGAAGTTGTGACTTATTGTAGGTTTGCCGCAGATGGCATTAACTACTTTATCGGATAAATGGGGAGCGCTGAAGGCTCTCATACACACATAAACTGCCTATATACGTCCTACTGCTGCGCACAGGCCTCCCCTCAGGCTACGTTCCTGAAAAAAAAAAATAGACGGCGCTTCTAATTACATAATGCGTCTTTTATCTTTGGTTTCGGCTATAAATGATGACCCCTTGTTATTACACCCAGGCACAAAACATCTTCCACCAATTATTTATCATCAGCCCATTAACGTCCCCACTGCTGGGGCACGGGCCTTCCCTATGGATGGATAGGGAGATCGGGCCTTAAACCACCACGCGGGCCCAGTGCGGATTGGTGGTTATTAACGACTGCTAATGCAGCCGGGACCAACGGCTTAACGTGCCTTCCGAAGCACGGAGGAGCTCGAGATGAAACTTTTTTTTTTGTGGTCACCCATCCTATGACCGGCCTTTGCGAAAGTTGCTTAACTTCAACAATCGCAGACCGAGCGCGTTAACCGCTGCGTCATCGAGCTCCTCCTTACCACCCATTATTATTCTTATCAAAATAAAGAGAAGCAATATTGGTAGCAACACAATTCTATACAATATATCTGATCCAAATATCAAGCAAGATATATTATATTTTTAAACGTTTTTATGCATATGACATTACATTATATGTTTGGGTAATTATGTACCCGAGTAATGAGAAAATAGGTAATTATCACGCTAAATATGTAGTGCCTTTTTTTTTGGAACTTGGCAGTCAGTCATTAGTTCGAAACTTACTGAATCGATATTAATAATAATAATATTATACTTGAAAAAGTTCAAGTTAACAATAAAGTTCACCAATTGTTCTTAATCACAACAAAAAAGATTTGGATTGAGAAAGTATTAAATTAAACTTCCTGAAAAAAAAAAGCCATAGAAACACCAACCTCATTATACGTACACCCTACCACTACGGTTACTCCAGTTACTCAATCAAATGTATTTAAAATAACTTTATCTTCTTTTTAAATTCGGCACAACAACTGTTGCCGATCGAATTTACATCAGAGATGTAATAACTTTCGTTTTCAAATAAAAATAGAATGGACAGAATCGCCGATAGCCAATGCCATTGTTAACTTAAAAAAAGTAAAAAACAAAGATGGCGGCAATTTTGGCGGGCTTTCTAGTAGCTGTCTATTATAATAGTTACACTTTCACTATTTAGTAATAGAAGCAACGGGAGATATTTGTTTTGTTTTAGAATATATCTAAGACTAAGAATTATGTATTTCACAAAAACTTAATTAGGATCATATCGTGAAGATTTTAAACATTTGCGTTTAAGAGATAGTTTTAATAGTCTGGCGTGCAAAATACAATACTTAAGTAAAAACGTAATTTAAAAGCTCACACTATAAGTAGTAATGAGTGTGTGAGTGTGAGGCGTTAGTGTGTGCGTGTGTGAGTGGGTGTGGGTGAATGGGTGTGTAAAGGTGTGTGTCCCACGCACCAATCAAGCACGGAAACATCTTACTTTTTGACAATCAGGTGATTCAGCCTATAGGACATTGTTTGACTAAGGCCAGACATAGTTTAGTAACATAATGATTTCAATAATGTCTTGATTGAGAACCGAACCCGGATCTCCAGACGCTGAGCCCAACGCTCTAACCACTAAACCATGGAAGCTGTTTTGTAATGTCTGTAACAGGATGATGATATTACACATGCTACAAAGAACGATAAAATAAGATCACGCCTGTTTCCCGTTAGGGTAGGCAGAGACCACGGAATTCAACTTACTACGATCCTGACATACCATTTTCGTTTCCACTGTCATCAAAATTAAGTTTAGAGTACTCTTGACCTGGGGCCTGTTTAATAAAAGTTACAATTGTAAATTACAACGACAATTTGGTGTTCATTACGTAGCTAATATGAAACTGCAAAATATTTGTGATCACATACTACGCAATGTACATCAAATTGTCATTGTAATTTACAATTGTAAGTTTTATTAAACAGGCCCCTGGCCTTTCTTTAAAACATGCTGGATCTGATCGCGGTATGTACAATAAGGTGCAAAAGTCCAATCAGTTTCTTGCAAAGTAATAAATTAACTGGTTGCACTTAAGACCTCCTGCTGGGTCTGCATGACAACCGCGCCGCGCGCGGCGCTAATTATATTGAGCGTTTCGACCAATACACGATACGAATGCTATCTACCTAGAGGGACGTCAAAGGGCTATTGGTCGAAGACCTCGATATAATTCGCGCCTCGCGCGGCGCGGTTACCGTGCAGAGCCTACTGGTCCTGTCGTTTCTGTAATAGACCTTCACCACTGTTTATATAATTTCAATTTTTTATTTATACAAATAATTGGCTGGGCTCAATGACTGCACTTTTGTTCTTTGATTATAAGCATTCTTCTTCCAGACGTACCACTTATCGTACAGCGATCGAATATGCAAATAAAAATGTCATCGGAATTATAAAAACACCCACGTCAGCTGGTTTCCGTGAGGTTACGGAAACGACGCAATGTCAGGGGTACAATTACTAGAGGCGCGCCCGCACGACCGTCGTAACCCATCGACCGTAGTAACAAAGATTATGAATTTACGCAGACAGGACAGAGGTTTGTACCTCAATATGATCCACAAGTAAACAGAAGACAACATTTAGGGTGGTATTAATAAACTAATCTCAACTTCGAGACTGCCCTCAAGATTATGTCAATGTGAGAGTTCTCGTATAAAAACAGGGACTTGAGCATGATCTTGAGGGCAGTCTCAGCTAAGATTAGTTTATGAATACTAATCTTAGACTCTTTATACCCATCAAGTTTTAGGATAGATTATGGTAAAATAATGAATAATAGAATTCCTGGCTGGATAAGAAATCCTAACAAAAAAACAGCGTGGCTTCAAGATAACTCCTAATGATTTCTGACTATGCCTTAAGAAATTCTCTCTCACAGAGTAGTCTGTGAATCTAGATAATGGTGCTGATTTGGACAAGCACCAACTTAACTTGACAAGGCTAAAAAGCCTCTCTAGCAATAATTTAAGAACTCTCATACTAAAATTAAGTTATGTAAGTATGCGCACAAATAGGCCCAATGGCTTAAATTTGATGACTGTATAATCATTCCTGTGACAAAGCTGCTACGCTGCGGGTTGGTGTAGATGTGTTTACGGCTAATATTCGGGACCAACGGCTTATCGCGCCTTCCGAAGCACGGAATCATCTTATTTTTTCAGACAATCAGGTGATTCAAGCCTGTTAAGTCACAAAGTGAATCGACAATGTCCCCTTGGGAAATCGGACAGCCTTCGTGTTCTAGGGGTTAGAGCGTTAGGCTCATGATTTGAAGGTCCGGGTTCAAATTGACATTTACGCATATAAAAAATAAGTAATGGTATTTATTTATTTTATAAAACACTGTGATATTTCTGTGAAGAAATAAGAAAGTAAACTTGACGTATCATTCTGATACACCTTATATTATAGTAATAACTTAAATGAATATATTGATCAATAAATTATATTCTAGTCTAGTGCGAAATGTTGTTGAAATGGCATTAAAGTACACTGAGTATTGTAGTAGCGCCTCTTCATTTTTCTTCAATGTTTATTCTTTGATCTAGGAAATTGATTAATATGCAGGTTGGTTGCGTGCTTTAATTCTGTTCCTATTCTGTGATTGGTCACTTCCTAATTTGCAATTCGTGCATAAATCACGAACAATAATTAGACAAAGGTTTTGTAATTCATAATTGTTATTTTTTTATTGCGAGTGGCCAAATAAGCGTTTCTCTGACGCTAGCGGTGACACCGCTGCAGTAACAAAATAATATTTTATTTTATTTTTTTTTTATTAGGGATAAAAAACAGTTATACAATGGGTAATACTTAAGATAATATTAGCCTAAGTTATAACTAAATGTATAACCAACTGGGATATCCACATATCAATAATATTAAAAAATATTTCGAGTATTACCACACATATTAGAAAATTACCCATAGAGAGTTAGTAACAATATGGTGCTAATTCCTGTAGATCCCATCTAATTTTATTTAAAGGACAGGTAATCGACAGGCATAAAATGTATGAAACACACGTAAATTTTAGGCAGAAATGTAAGAAAAACCCTCCAAAAATTTTATATTGACCAATCACGCGACAGAATTAAGTTGACAGCACACGTCAAATTTCATTTTCATTCATTTTAACCTCCTAAGACCGAATGTTCTTTATAAATCCAAACCCCATTGTTTAACTATTGTGTCTGGAAATCTCGGTCTTAAGAGGTTAAAATGGATAATTGACAATCGTCCGTCCCTTTTCTTTTCGGTGGTTAAGAAAATGACAGGTGTAACTTAAATAAAGAGGGGTTTGAGGAGACACTAACTGCTGCCCTCTGTCAAGTTCCAACTGTGTTACCTATCGAATAAAAATGTTTTTGAATTGCAATGCAATTATTTTAAATATACAAGTTATATTTAGTAAACAAAAAGCAGAAGTTATAAAAGAAATTTCTGGAAAGAGAAATGCTCATCTTACTAGTAAAAGTATGTGGAGCATAATATGGTAAGACAAAAAAAATGATTGCACATGCGCGTAGAATAGCTGAATAGAAGTAACGGAATAGTATTGTCCCACTACTAGAGAGAAATAGGGGAGGGGGAGAAGTGAAGCAGTTATATATAAATATTTAAACAACCTACATATCATACATAAACAGCATATATACGTCCCACTGCTGGGCACAGGCCACCTCTCAATCAACCGGAGGGGGTATGGAGCATACTCCACCTTGCTGCTCCAATTCGGGTTGGTGGAGGTGTTTTTACGGCTAATAGCCGGGACCAACGGGGTGACGTGCCCTGCGAAGCACGGAATCATCTTACTTTTTTGGACAATCAGGTGACTCAAGCCTGAAAAGTCCTTACAAAACAAAAGACAGTCTCACAAAGTGATTTCGACAATGTCCCCATCGGGAATCGAACCCGGACCTCCAGATAGTGAGCCTAACGCTCTAACCACTAGACCTCGGAGGCTGTTAACAACCTATACGTGTATATGTCCTACCACTAGGCACAGGCCTTCTTCTAAAATCCACTGGAGGGGGTATGGAGAATAATAAGAGTATACCCCACCATTCTCTGTCTTGCTATTGACGAATATTTAAAACCTCAACCTAGTTAATTTATGATCTCATTATACATTATACTGCTGCTTGTCTTCCCGGGCATGTCGTAAAAAGCGACAGAGGGATTGTGTCCTCTAACATGATGGACTAATGTTATGGGCGATAGGCTGATCCCTTATCGCCATAAGGTTCACCATATATTATCCAGCTTACGACATCGTATCAACAGTGGCTGCAAGTTGTCTTTGATTACTTGTGTCTCTGCCCACCCCATTAGGGATTACGGGCGTGAGTTTATGTATGTATGTATGTCATTATACATTATACATGATATGAGCCGTGATACCCCAGTTGGTAGAACGCTTGCCTCAATCCAGCACAGGCCTAAACCAATAATTATCGAATTTGTTTCCGAATTCATGTTTGGATCACAAATGATTCTCACGTGCTCAGCTGTGAAGGAAAACATCGTGAGAAAACTCACATTCCATTTTAAGTGACTTAACCTGTATTGGGCTAGTTTTCCCGTTGCGGGTTGGAAGGTCAGACAGGCAGATGCTTCTGTTTAAAACCGGACCTGTTAAATCTTCAGGACAACAAGTTAAGAAGTATAGACGCAGTCTTCATGAGGCTTCAGTGGTCTAGTGGTTTTATTGGTCTCAGAGACAGACTTATTTAGACTGGAATAAGAAGCATTTGAACGTATGCGATCTTTTTTATATATATAATTAATTTTATCCATTCCAAAAGTGGATAAAAGCGTTTTACTTCCGATTAAATATCAAACCAAGTTAGCAGTAAAAAGAAAATCGTAAAAAATCAAATTACATCTGACACCTTATTTCATTCATCACACAAATACAACATTTTTTTTCCTCCTGCCATTATAATTCACATCAATTTATTTGACATAGTAAATTTGATTTGTCAAATAAAATGGATATGGTGTATTACAAAAATATAATGTATTGGCAGAGTCATATATATAATATTTTATATAAATAATAATTGGTTGATATTTGAATCAGATACGCACCTATATATAACATAACATATAACATAATTATGTTGCTACAATATTTCTTCTCTTTATTTTTCTCTTTTTTTATGGGTGAAAGTGTTGAGCCTTGGTAATAACCAGGGTCATCATTTATACCGAAAAACAACGATAAAAGATGCATATGTCTGTTATCCATGAAATTAGAAGATTAAGCGAAGACAAATCTGTCCATCTATTTTTTTTTCATAAATGTAGCCTAGAATGTCCTTCATTAAAAATGTAAAGTTTTTTTTCCGTAGCCTAATTACTGCTGGGCAAAGCCTGCCCCTTCTCTTTCCGACCCTCCCTGTCTTGGGCATCGTTCTGCCAGGTGTGCCGGAAGGCGTCCAGCTCGTCCCTCCATCGTCGTCGTGGTCTCGACGTCGACGACCCTGTCAGCCCAATCAGATGTAATTTTGGCCCACTTTTCCGGATGCATACGGCAGACATGTCCCGCCCATTCCCACTTAAAAGTATCAAAAACAAATAACCAAATGTAAAGTATCAAAAGCAAATAACCAAGCATAACAATTGTAAAGTTAGACTTAAAGAAAACAATTGTAAAAATGTGTTTTTCTTCTATTTTTCATGTAGCGTGTTACAAGAATAATGAACATAGTTTCATTTATTTACAATCTGTACGGATAGAACATAAAATGGAGTTACTGTTACTGTGTGACAACCATAATTAGATACATAAATTTACAAGCAAACAGAAGACAAGTCAAGATTGATATTTTCCGTCGATAGAAGTATTTATAGATAAATTTGAAAAGTCGTTTATGGTCCTTTATCTTAAACATTTGTAGCGATAACTATCTACTAACGGGTAACCACTATCGCTCGGTGACAAGATCAGTTCTCAGGACTGCACATAATGTGCAAATTCTTTGGCAGAAGTAAACATTAAGCCGTTGGTCCCGGTTACTACTTACTGATGTAAGTGAGTGGTCTTTACATGACACTAGGGTTGGTGGGGTTGGTAATTCACCTCACAACCCACACGATAGACGACATAGCGCAGCGATATCTAGTTTCCACAGGGACCGCTTACTTAACCTGAAGATTTGACAGTCAACTAAGACCGTAATATTTTTTCAACGGTACGTATGTTTTATACTCATGTGAAGCTTACTTTATTTAAGCTTATAATGAGATTAATGATTATCTAAATGATAAAAATGCATAGTATTAAAAGTGTTTCTCTAGTTATTAAATAACTTGTAATGTATATCTATATTGATTAAAAAAGATGTGTTGCTGTCGCAGTTTCTTGTAATTTCTTCTCGTCAGCCATAACACATTGCGAAATGACATAGATTCAAAAATGTTAAATTGACCTTCAACAAGTTTATCTACGATAATTAAGTTGAAGCAGTGGGATCATATAGGCTAATAATAATAATAAATGATTCTGATTCTGACCATCCCGTAATGAAGAAGGAAATTTTACTCTTAATTTCACTCGATGTTTATGCTAACACTACACTTGAAAGTAAAATATCATTTCACCAGACCTATTAACGAAACCGTAAAGTGCGTTACGCGAAGCAACATTTTTTTTTATTAAGCATAAATTTCTAGAATCGCCTGACGACATTGCACCTTAAACAATGTGTTGCACGGAAAATAGTCGAACGTATACATGCAAACTGAAAGAAAAGTGGTGCTACATATAATGGAACGTGCACACATGTGTTCGGTGCAAAAAATAATATGCACACACAGTCCATCGGAGCCAGTGCAGCGTGACGCTGGATAAAAATCATCAGCAGACCATTCGGGGACTCATTGACGAAACAGCCACCGCCGCAGGTGGTACGGCAATAGGGGGTGTGACCTACAAATGGATTGGTGACTACTTGTGCTCAAGTGCTTGTGAAAAAAGTGTTAAATATGACTCCTGCGGCCCTTCTAATCGCTGCGGCGTTGCTCGGACAAGCAAGAGCCGTGGTACATCTTAGTTGCAGTGACAACGCCACATGTATAGAAAATTTGACGAACGAATTCGTCAGGAGTGTTCGGCAGCAGAAAACAGTGCGGCTTTTTGACGCTTTGACTGTGGAGCCGTTAGGGACGTGGCAGAAGAGGTCCAGTGAAGGATTGTTGGAGAAGATTCTGAACAACAACGCCTTTAGTTTCGACTGGAACGATTACACCTTCAGAATATGGAAAGCCCAGGACAAGAACGACGCGTTGGACTTAGAAGTTTATGAGAGCAGAACTGCTAAAGGTAAGTGTAGATTAGAGACTTTTTAAAAAAAATTAAATAGGCGCTTGAGGGACCGCGGTAGTGACCCCCGCGCCAGGTCGTTCCTGGTTCAACAGGTTTCCTTAGCAATAGTGCGCGGTAACGCGGCCAGTATAATGGGCACCTTTGGACCAGGTACGAGAGGGGCCGGTAGTTTAGACTGACCTGCAGTGTTTGTACTTTACTATTATTAAGATAAATTGTTACTAACAAGGTATGATTGTGTACTGAAATAAATAAAGCATAAAATTTTAATAAATAGGTATACCAAAAGTACACATCTCTGTTTGGATATGTGTCCCAGTTACAGGTAAACACAACACTTATAATTAAAGTAACAAATCGTATAAAACGTACTAGCTGTTACCGACGACTTCGTTCGCGACGCGAAATACGAAAATTAAAACTATATCAGAAATCAGAATCATTTATTCAACGTAATTATCATGGATAAACTTGTTGAAGGTCAATATATAATTTTCATACAATCTTAGCCACCCCTATTTACCCCTTTTGGAATAGAATTTCGTAAAACCCCATCCTAATGAGCACCTACGATCAAAAATTACCCTTAATGCAATATTTGAGACTCTTAACATTTTGTACTTTCTGAGATTTTGTGATTATTCAGTGAGTGGTATTTCGCTTTATACGTATATATTATGTGTAATATAGGTTATATACAAGTTAATAATTTGAAAAAAACAAAGGTAAAACATTGAAATATATTAATAATTATTTATTTTACGATTATTTTGAATAAAACTTAAATCAGAAATCATAATCATTTTTTCAACGTAATTATCATAGATGAACTTATTGAAGGTGAATTTAACATTTTTGAATCTACGTCATTTCGCAAGGTGTTATGGCTGAGGAGAAGAAATGACAAGACACTTCAACAGTAAGATACTTTTTAAATCAATGTAGGTATACATAAGAAGATATTTAATGTTCTTTGATATAAATACTGACTTACGTAACTCACTATTCGCGGCGCGGCCGTCAACACTACTTCAACAAAAGTTGACCTTTTCAAATCCGTTCAAATAACGCACGTTATCAGGGCTCGCAACTATTTCCATCATACTTAAGTAAATTATTTCGTGAAAGCTATACAATCATGCTATTCTACAATTTTGAATGCCCAAACTTGAACATAGCTTTTCAATTAACATTAAATTAACTCAATAGTAATATTTGACTGACAAAGAACGGAAGTTCTGATAAAGTAAATGTAAAATTCATGAACTGGGCGCCTTTTGAATCCTACTCAACACGAATTTACCTTTACGATTTCCCAATGATGTATTCAGAATATAACTGAACTCCAAATAAGCAAATAGAATCTATTTAATAGACTCACAATTCACATTCGCTAAGAAGTATTTCTAAAAAAGTATCAATGCTGAGGAAAAAAACAATATTTACGACATCACATTAAAAACCTCAAAAATAACAGTATTTCTCCACTATTTAATGGATGTTAGTATACATATATAAACCTTCCAATTGAATCACTCTATCTATTTAAAAAAACCGCATCAAAATCCGTTGCGTAGTTTTAAATATTTTAGCGTACATAGGGATGTAGGGACAGAAAAAGCGACTTTGTTTTATACTATGTACATAGTGCAGTAAGTAAGTATTTATTTTTCTTAGGATACAAAAATATATAGATAGGTACAATTCCTCGGTTTGTCTGTGGGAGTGGAGTTCGCTTAAAATTATTACGTTTTAAAGTGCAGTCTTCTTCTATCTTCTATCGTGTGGGCTGTGCGATAAATTACCAACCTCATCAACCCTGGTGTCAGGGTTATTATTGAGCCGTCATAGGGCCCTGACATGACTCATGTAACGACTACGTACGTATATTATTAAGTAATAACCGGGACCATCGGCTTAACGTGCCTTTGGAAGCACGTATCATCTTACTTTTGGACCATCAGCTGGTAAACCTGTAATGTCCTAACCAAACTATAGGGATCACAAAGGGACTTTTTGTGATCTGTCCCCACCGGGATTCGAATCCGGGACCTCCGTATTGTGAGCACAACACTTAACCACTGGACCACGGAGGCCGATGACTGCAGAAAGTGCAGTTCATTTATAACTAAGAGATATTTTAGCATTAGATGTTTAAATAAAGATTTACAGAATTTATTTCTATTGCACTCCTGACGTACGACAGCCCTGGTGTCAGAATAATTATTGAACCGCCAAAGACCTCTGTATGAATCATACTTACATTAGTAAGTAGGAAAAGGGACGAAAGGCTTATCGTGCCTTTATCATACTTTCGGATAATCACGCGATCAGCCTGCAATGTCGTAACCAAACTAGGAATCATAAAGTGATTTCTGATATGTCCCTAGAGTCCCTCGCGTGATCGAACACAGGACCTCCGAATCGTAAGCCCAACGTTCAATCACTAAATCACAGAGGTCCTTATATATACGTATATCAGAATATTTAGTAAAAAGGGTGATTTACTCTGAACCGCCGTGCGTGTATGAAGCGATTGATGAATGTGGAGGAAGCAAGAAAAGTGTGTCAGGATCGAAGCTAATGGAATTCTATAGTCTTTGATTACCCCGGTGCGAAATAGGCGTGAGTTCATGTAAGGGTGTTAGTGACATCGTAACAAAATTTTAAGGGATGATTCAGACCACGATTCTGAGGGTTTAGTAGACAAAGGACTTATTCGCAAAACGCCTTACCCGTAAAAAAAGGACCTATTCGTACAATTACTTATTCTTAAAACGACCTATTTTCAAAATGGCTTATTCTTGTAAAGACCTATTCGCGAAATGACTTATTCTTAAAAGGACCCATTGATATCAAGTGGAATTTTCCGTCGTAAAAGTATGATACTGAAAATAATTTTGAAAATTACTCAGAATCACGGTCTGAATCATCCTTCATAGTTTTCGTTACGATATGTCACTAACATCTTGCATATACTAACTAGTAACAACTGATACAAATATCGATAGTGTAGTATTTTAAAGAGGTAATAAAATCCGTTAATAAAACCGTCAAGTTTTATGTACTAAAGAAATATAGACACCTGATTCTATACTCCCCGTTTTATTAGTTACGGTAGAACATTTATTATCTGTAACGCGGTAGTAATGGCTATCGTAAAATTATAATAACAACATAAGATAGCATTACGTATGTAGGCAGAAGTGTATCTATTTATTTATTATTTGGGAGATCAACAGCATTCACTTACTGACTAATCACTAAACTAGTCATCATTGGCCTTATACGTCTGTTTCAGACGATTTATGACGTCATTGCTTCGAAGAAATGCACTTTCTTTCAAGGCTGTGCAAGCCAATCCTAGAGCGGCAAACTCTACCGCACACTCTGCAGGAAAAGTCTCCGACTGGTGGATTGTTGTCGGTTTGATGGCGTTTCATTCTCCTGCTCGCCAGTGTGTCATGAGTGTCGCGTCGAGCACATGCTTCTTCGGCAAGATCCTCCCATGCCTCGTGGTAAATTCCAAATGAGCTCATGTCTCTTTTGACGCAATCTTTGACTAATTTGAAAATAAAGTTGCACAACATTGCTCATGAAACAAAAAGTTGCTGCACATGCAAGGCATCCCCTCGCCAGCGATACTTCATACAAAAATCCTCCTTTTACACAGACACTACACATTGAGGTTATCGTACACGCGCACATGTGTGTGCCATCTAGGTCTGCCAGATGTACGATTTAAATCGTACTCGTACGATTTTTTAGCATTTCTACTCTTATACGATCACAAGACTACGATCGTACGGAAAGTGTACGATTTTTCGGTACCTGGCAACATTTCGTAATGAAACAAATGTGTTCCTCCGGCAGCTTTGATTTTTTTCAACGCTGCAGGCATTTTTTAATCACAAGTGCAGAAGAAATTAAAAAAGATATTATTTAGATGACCCCATTCTATCCGAACTGGACTGTCTTGAACCTACCAATGCTGTTTCCAGTAATTACAGTAAAAAGTAATGACGTTACTGCCACTCATGATACTGGTTCCAAGAATAATAAAACCCGAGGACATGCAAGTGATGCAGGCGATAGATGACGAATAGCGCAGTTTTCCGAATAAAAAAAACGAAAATTGACCTCAAAAAATTAGTATAAGTCTAATAAATAGTTTTATTGCATTATTTTTCTGATCCTTAATGAATTATTCTCATATTTAATAAAAACTTTGAACTTTTAAGTTGTACTATCAAAATACTACAAATACTACTATAAATACTTTTCATTTCAAAATTTCCTTGGAATACAATTTTTTTGTAGTTGACGTACGATCATGTCTTTTTTTCATCTGGCAGCCCTGGTGCCGTCTGACGCACATACGATTGAGGAATAAAGTGTGACCGAGGGGGATGAGGTAAACCTAGCCCAGCCGTTGGTGGGGAGTGAGGAGTTGCCGTTCTATACGTAGTATTATTCCCTATTCTATGGCACTGAGGCAAATCTACAATACACATCACATCACCAGCCCGTTAACGTCTCCACTGCTGGGGCACGGGCCTTCCCTATGGATGGATAGGGAGATCGGGCCTTAAACCACCACGCGGGCCCAGTGCGGATTGGTGGTTATTAACGACTGCTAATCTACAATAAGTCGCATCTATTTAATTCTCTTCGGCAGTATATAGATAAATTTAGAAATATTTACGTCGTCCTAATGTCGGCATACTTAATTAGTTTTAGTTTATCTGTATAATTATATTCTAGACATTTACCTAAACGATTATGTTGTGTGCACTTATAATTGGCTTATGTAACTGGACAATTCCTTATGTAACTTCTTAATTTATTTTTTATTATATAAGCTGTTGGTATATATTATTTACGAGTAATCTGTCTCAGAGTCTCGCAACTATATTTTTCTTATCCTATTTTCCTCTGTCTTAGCTTCACTTAATCCAGTTTCGTATGTCTCAAGGCTGTTTCAGCTCGTGTAAACAATGCCTAACGACTGCCAATACTAAGCTGGCGTATCGACTATACGATCTAGTAGACGCCTTATGTTTGATTGTATCACAATTTAATGAGTTTCCCTGAAAGCCGGGATTTTTCGAGAGAGAATTAAGCTCTAGTAGTTTTCGCCGGATGACACGTTCGTTATGTAAAAAAATACAATTCAAATGTGTCCTTACCGTATACCTACTGAATAAAGATAGTCTTAATTTCAATTTGAATAAAAACGGGAAACTGGTATAAAGCAATTATTCTGTCTTAGATAATTGTTATCACGTGATCAAAGAATTATTTTGCCAATTAGCTAAAAAAGCTGGTGAAGGGATGGTAAAACGCGATATTGTGTTTTGATTGACAGAATCAAAATCCAAATCCTAAACATATCGAAATGTCGAGGAAGCCGTCGTGCCTCATACGTTTTCAGGCGTCATTTTGTATTGGTACTATTTTTTTTTGCTTAATGCAACTTCAGATATACTTTACCGTTATGTCGGGTAACAACGCTTAAATAAGACTGGTTCTGTCTCCTGAACTTCTATTTTGTCGTTTCCGAAACGACCAGTGATGTGAAACTCATAAAATATGTACCTCAAGAACTTGAACTCTATCATCATTCCCCTAGCATTATCCCGTTTTTCACAGGGTCCACTTACCTAACCTGAACATTTGACAGGTCCGGACCTGTTTTTAAGAAGACCATTTTTAAAGAAGCTGGCCTGTCTGACCATCCAACCCGCGAAGGGAAAACCACCCCAATACAGGGTAGGTCACATACTTTGTGTGGGTTTGGAATGTGGGTTTTAGGTTTTCCTTTACCGCTGAGCACATGATATTCATTTATGATCCAAACATGAATTCGAAAACTATTTCGACAATCATTTGTTTAGGCCTGTGCTGGATTCACAGCAACTTGTACTCCATCATAGTATGCAAATAATTGGTTTGTCTCAATGTTAGGTTTTGTGACATGTGTCAGATAATTATTAACAGAAATTGGATTATCCGAAATTAGGAGTCTAGAGGTAGTAACGTCGATGCATTGGCGTGTTGTTAATTAGCACAAGCCGACTATGAAATTAGTGTTCCGACTTTCTTAAAGAGTATTTCGTATCGTATGTAGGTATGTATTTTCTTTATGTGCGTTCTGAATAATGTTATGTACGAGAAGAATTCCGCTTTCGTGACTGAAATATGAAATGGTAGACGCGATGATTGTAATTATAATTAGTGATTGTTCGGAATTCAGAGACGAATTGTTAATCTTATTTTATTGTTATATATTTCAGTCCATTCCAACGTTTACGTCACGCTTTTTTTTCATTTAATATAGAAAGAAAGAAAGAAAAAATAATCGGCAAAACATAAATAACATAACTTACTCAGAGGTCCTAGAAGTCCGGTCAAAGGATGGGTGACCACAAAAAAAAGTTTTCATCTCGAGCTCCTCCATGCTTCGGAAGGCCGTTAGTCCCGGCTGCCGCACTGGGCCCGCGTGGTGGTTTAAGGCCCGATCTCCCTATCCATCCATAGGGAAGGCCCGTGCCCCAGCAGTGGGGACGTTAATGGGCTGGTGATGGTGATGAGATAGATAGATATTTCTTAATGGCTTGAGAGATCGGAACTTGATCTTTGTACATTTCAATTTGCCCACTCATTAAAGAAAACAAGCGTCTTAAAGGCTTTTACAAGGGCCCTCAAATTTACGTTAAACGATATCGTCTCCAAATATGTAAGTACCTTTACAAATAAATAAATAATAAATAAATAAATAAATATCATAGTAATTGCTAACTGGAAAACCGATTGCAAAGAGGAAAATACAAAAAATAAAATTGAAATAAGAATTTCCAATCAAACCCAATACCTACCAATTAAACTCTTTCCTGTTTTGTCAACTTTTGCGAATCCAAAAATTGGTGTACGCTAGCGCCGCTTCCAGACACTTCATACAAAAAAACCTAGTTTTACACAGACACTACACATTGACTTTATCGTACTCGCATATGTATGTGTGACATCTGATGTCGAATGACGTAATATACGATCCCGACGACCCGATTACTCTACCCATAGAGGCGGTCAATCAGCTCGCGACACCAAACACTTCAGAACCTCGATACCGACCCCGCCGGCGCGGCGTTGTCGACGATTTCCCTCATTCAGCGCTTATCGCTTTCGACCCACTAGGTTCAATTAATTATTTCAATATTCTTCCTGTCAGACGACGCCTTGAGCCGAGATTCGCGCCGAACTGGGCACCCTCAGGCATGTTGTCTTAAATTTTGTACCGGGTGAGATATACCCTCACCGCTCCCCATTTGTCCGGCCAAGTAGTAAATGCCATCCGCGGTAAATCTACAATAAGTCACGTCAAAAAAAATATTGATGCCCATACGATTGAACGCTGAAGTATGACCGAGGGGGTGATGTAAACCTAGCTCAGCCGCTGGTGGGGAGCGGTGGTTGTTCGTTCTAAGCGTAGCGTGTAGCGTTCTTTGATCCATGGCCGCGTGGCAACAGAGTAGTTTCCAACTGGACAGTTCAGTTACTTTTTACTAAACGTCAAAACACGAAATTACTATGGAATTTGTATGAAAACCCAACCTATGACGTCATAAAAAACGTGACAAAATGTCGAATTTATTATTACATTTTCCTTTATTGAAATTCATAAAGAAGTTAAATGGATAAAAGAAAACGTTTTTTGTCACCTTTAGATCTGTGTTAATTTAGTAAACAGAATTTGAAAACTTATCTTTGACCTAGGAAACTACCCAATTCACGGAAGTCGCAATCAGTATTCTAATCGTGACGTTTCAAAATGACGTCAACGTGGAATTTCACATTAAATGTGACGTGAAGATATAAATTTAACCCTATGGCGAATATCAGTCGGTATTCGCCAAGTCCAACGGAAGCATTTAGGTACTTGCATTGATTGTAACTGCCAAGAATTATTGTATTAATTTATTATGGTACATCAACTTACTTTCATCATCATCGTTACCCCATTTTGAACAATTCAATTCAATTCTTGATGAATGGCTTCTGTGTGGTCACCCATTTTGAACAAGGTCCGCTTATCTAACCTGAAGATTTGACAGGTCCGGTCTGTTACACAAGCCACAACTTGTCTGACAATCAAACCCGAGAGAAAACCCCACAAAAACAGGTTAAGTTACATACCTGTGAAACGCGTTTCTCCCATGTTTTCTTTTACACACATGATAATTATTTATAATTCGAAAACAAATTCGGAAGACATTACTTTTGGCCCATACTGCATTCGAATCTACGACCTCACAATGAGCGCGTTTTTCCAACTGAGCGATTACGGCTCCCACACATACAGGGTGTTTGTGACATCATAACGAATACTCAGGGGGATGATTCAGACCATGATTCTGAGTTAATATCAAGTGGAATTTTCCGTCGCAAAATTCATGTTCTTTTTTAGTTTTTTAAAATTGTTTTCAATTCAATACTTTTGCGATGGAAAATTTCACTTAATATTAACTCAGAATAATCAGCTAAATCATCCCTCTCAGTATTCGTTACGATGTCACTTACACCTCGTACAAGTACATACGGTAGCCATACAAGTAGGTATGGGTGTTAGTGACACTGTAACGAATACTGAAGACGATAATTCAGACCATGATTCTCAGTTGGTATCAAGTGGAATTTCCTGTCGGAAAAGTCATGAAAATTTTAGTCCTTTTTAAATTATTTTTCGTTCCATACTTTTGCGACGGAAAATTCCACTTGATATCAACTCAGAATCATGGTCTGAATCATCCTTCAAAGTTTTCGTTACGATGCTACTCGGTATATGTACGACACATTTTCGAATTTTAAATGATAACATTGCTTGAGTATTCTTCGGTTATCAACCAATAAAGGGTTATTGATTGATAAAGGAGCTTATTTACTTACACGTGTATCAATATATGTCTCAGTATACTTGTGTCAAGCATAACAGGATAGGAACATTATTCACGCAAATACGAAATACGTATTTGATTTGATTTCAATATCATACAAGTATAATGATAACTAATATTATAATGCTTAGGAGGAAGAATTGCAAATATCAAAATTGGCTGAACACACCAGGAGACTTAATTAATTAACGCGGGAAAACTAAAGTCACCGATATAGCTCGGAGAATTGCAAAGCTGAAGTGGCAGTGGGCAGGACACATAGCGAGGAGAACCGATTGCCGCTGGGGCGGAAAGGTTCTAGAATGGCGACCACGTGTCGGACGACGCTCAGTGGGTAGGCCCGCTACAAGGTGGACCGACGATCTGGTGAAGGTCGCGGGAAGCCGCTGGATGCGGGCAGCGCAGGACCGATCGTCGTGGAGATCCTTGGGGGAGGCCTATGCCCAGCAGTGGGCGTCGTACGGCTGATGATGATGACTAAGAAATAAATTATGTTTGTTACTAAGCCCGTTTGAAAACTCACTTATATTAAATGAGTGTATTCAAACACGTTGATCTAACAGAAAGCTCGGTGAGATGTGGGTACTTAGTTCATCTTTGTGTTATGTTATGTCTTCAAGAGTGATAGTCCAGTTGATAAAACGCTTGAGGTCACAGGTTCGAAACCCTGCATAGGCCTAAACCAATGATTTTCGAATATGTTTTCAAAATCATGGTTGGATTGAAATGTCTATCACGTGCTCAGCGGTAAAGGAAGACATAGTACGGAAACCTACATTCTCGAGTAATGATGTAATGCATTTCGGAGGTATGTGACCAATATAGGATACTATATTGGGCTGGTTTTCCCTTAGCGGGTTGCAAGATCAGACAGGCAGTCGCTTCTGTAAAACCGGACCTGTCAAATCTTCAGGTTAGGTAAGCGGACCCTGTGAATAACGGGATAGTGATAGGGAGATGATGTTGATGTCTTCAGACAGTTTGCTTTTATCTTTGAAGCAATCTTCATTCAAATTCAGTACAATGTCAATGCAGTCTTGGTATCTTACTGCCTCAACCATTACAATACAATACAAATACACCTTATTGCACCAAAATAAAAAGAAATAATTACAAAAACTATCTTAATTAAGTACATGGCAAATGGCGGCCTTATCGCTTAAAGCGATTTCTTCCAGACAACCATAAGGTGAGGAAAAACGTAAAAAAAATATTGAAATATTGCGGGTACAAACTATAAGTACAACTTATTACCAATAAAGTACATTTTTACCAATAAAATACATGCAAATAAATATATAACATACTTATAAATATAATATATACATAACCTAACCTAACCTAACATATATACCTACTATATATAAATAGTACACACAATTATGAGTAACCACACTGACGTTCATAATAATAACGAAGAAGATTTTGAAAAATATGCAAGGATTTGGCTTGTCTAATAGAGGGTGGCAGAGAATTCCACAGTCTCACAGCGTACACGGAAAAAGATTTGGTATAAACCACTCCACCAAAACCATTAAGGCTTTTCACCGCCTCAAGTTGCATTTAGTACGTTTTTTTAAAGAACCTCTAGGGCCCTATGCCGTGGTTTTTCTTACAACTTCTTTTCCCTGGCTATACAGGTTGTGAGAAGCTGCAGTAGTTTTAGGCGGATGAGAGGTTCTTTGTGTAAAAATTGACGATGCGAAGTGTAGCTATGTTACATTTCTGTTTGTAATTTTTTTTACATCGCGCACATATTTTTATAGAAATACAATACAATAAAAATATACTTTATTGCACCAAAATAAAAAGAAAAATAGCGGCGTTATCGCTTAAAGCGATTTCTTCCAGACAACCATTACGCGAGATGCGGGTACAAATTATAAGTATAACTTACCAATAAATACATGCAAATAAATACTTAACATACATACAAAAATAAAAAATATACCTATAACGTTATGCGCAAATGTCAAATATCATAATTTCTTTTTAGATTAATTCCTTTAATGGGTGATTCTTATTCTTACGTTTTTTTGTGTGAGTTGTAAGAATTGTATATGTTTTTTAGGAAAATCGGTGACCCCTGAATTATTTTACTTAGGTAATTACTTCTAGTATCGTGTCCGGATATAATTTTTGCCATAAAATTATTAGATATTATATTAAAAAAAATTAGAAGTCATAAATGTCACGGAACGTGTCGTGTGAGATTGCCAGAATTGCAGATAAAATGTTTTTTTCTGAAGATGTGGCATGTTATTTTTCGAAATATTACAACAACTATGCAAGACGAACCTTTGTTCTATAAGACTGTTTAACAAAATATATAAATAATGCACACTATTTATGATTTTGAACAACATACATTTTGTGAGCAGTTTTTGTGTCACGACCGTGTGCGACACTTTAAAATTGCAATACTCGGTAGAAATAAATCTATGACATTGACAACCATTTCTAAGTTTTTTTAGAACGGCAACAATATCATCTTGTCAGTATTGCAAATGGCTAAGAGCGTTGAGACCAGTATAAAATCAATCTGCTTTTACATTTTAAAAAAAGGACAACCTTAACTCGTCAACGCCGTGTAAGAGTTTTAAACTTAAGTATCAGTGTTACACTATTGTTTGAAAAGTAATATGCACGTCATACAGAGTAGTTTAAAATAATTACTTAAGATTTGCAGTATCGTGGATAGCTTTTGGGTTATATCGAACACGTTTCAAATTGTCACGACCATGTAATGATAAAAATGTCACAGCCGTGGACTTTTTAAACACATGGTTGTGACATATAATGCATGATCGTGACATTCTTTTTTATTTCAATAATTTAGTGGGTTTTGTTGCTTTTATTTACAAATTATATTATTGTTTGATATGCTTACATACGAGTACTTACTTTACTAGTCCATATAGATCCCAGTACTGGGCAAGGGCCTCTTCCAAGATATTTGGAAGGAATTTATTCATAGCCACACTAGGCAGGGGTTTTTTAGGCGGTTGTATGTTATTGTTACGGAAGTGGATTTCGGGATTAGAACGAAACTCACTGAGTTCAAGGAGAAATATTTGTTGGTCAAATTGTTAGTATAAATAACGACAACCCTGATACCCCTTGCTACGCAAAATTTACTAAGAAGAAGTATCACAGCGTGATATCAGGAGACACGGTCTTTACCTGGAATAGCAAAGATCTTGGCCCTGAAGTTCCCAGTACAAATAACCTCCTTAGAGGAGGCCTCGACAGCTATTAACTCCCTCACGGATCACGTGAGGTCGGTTTTGAACGAAACTTCAAAACAGGTTCCGGAGATGGAAGACCATATCGCTGGAAACTGCCTACCGATATCCGCGATCTGCCAACGGAGAAAAACGCAGCCACCCGCGCATATGATTCCAATCGCACCGAGGAATGTCGCCGTCATTTGCGTCTCTAGCAGCAAACTGTAAGAAAACGTATTAATGACATGCGACAGAATCGGTGGGATAATCTTTTGAGCGGCATTGAGCTCCACCACCAGGCCATCTGGCAGCTGTCTAGGTATCTTCAAAAGGATACGGTTTTACCTCTCAATAGGCCTAACCAACCCCCCGCTTTTGACGATGACAAAAAAGCCGAATGCCTTGCCGACAGTCTCGAAGCCCAATGTTCGCCCAGCACTCTCCCTATCGACCGTAGGCACCGCTCGACGGTGAACTCTGAGGTTCATCGTAGGGCTTCTGTACCTCCCACCGATCCTTCTCTTCCACAGGTCACTAAGGAAGAGGTACTAGATATCATTAAAAATCTTCATACCCGAAAAGCCTCTGGCTCAGACGGTATCATGAATCGTGTCCTTAAAAACTTCAGTGCTCCCCTCATCTGTTTACTAACGGCAATTATCAACGTCGCCATGATCAACTGCATCTTTCCACAGCAGTGGAAAGAAGCAATTGTAATTGGTATACCAAAGCCTGGGAAACCTAAAAATGAACCTTTGAGTTACCGCCCCATAAGTCTCCTCAATACCATGGGGAAGATTTATGAGCGGCTCATATTTGCTAGATTACGGGACTACGCCGAATCCAATAGTCTTATTCCACTAGAGCAGTTTGGTTTTAGAACCAAACACTCCTGCGTTCAACAAGTGCACCGTATTATTGAACATATCTTTAGTAGGTTAAACTTAAAAAACCTGTCGCTACGGGAGCGCTCTTCTTCGATGTGGCGAAAGCGTATGACAAAGTCTGGAACAACGGCTTGATCTACAAGCTTTATTCACTGGGAGTGCCAGACCGTTTGTGCACATCATACGAGACTTCCTCTCAAATTGAACCTTTCGCTACCGCGTGGAGGGGACGCTCTCGTCACCGCACCCGATACATGGCGGAGTCCCACAAGGCTCCGTCATCTCCCCTTTACTATTTTCATTGTATACTAGTGACATTCCCAAATCCCCTAACACCTAACTAGCTTTATTTGCGGATGATAGCCATATTCTTCGTGCCGTGATCAAGTTATGATGACCGGAATTCTCCAACGCGCGGCCAATGCCTTGGGCAAGTGGTTTCGCAAATGGAGAATCGAGGTAAACCCGGAGAAAAGTGCAGCGGTGTACTTTTCAAAAAGCTATTATAACACGCCACGGTCACGCCGTCAACTTAAAGTCATCAAGATGTTTGGCAAGCCGATCCATTGGGAGGAGCAAGTCAAATATCTCGGCGTAGTCTTAAATAGAAGTCTTACTTTTAAGGCCCATATCAAACGTGTGCGCGATCGCGCCGCGTTTGTAATGGGCAGTCTTCATTGTCTCCTTAACAAGCGTAGTAAATTGTCCCATAGGAATAAGGTGAAAATCTACACGACTTGCATCCGTCCGATCATGACCTCATGAAAAGTATCGGCGTCCGAAGGACGTAATATACGATCCCGACGACCCGATTACTCTAGCCATAGAGGCAGCCAATCAGCTCGCGACACCAAACACTTCAGGACCCCAATACTGACCCCGCCGGCGTGGTCGACGACTTCCCTCAATCAGCGCTTATCGCTATCGACCCTCTAGGATCGATTAACTCTTTCAAATATTTTTCTTCTCACACGACGCTCTGAGCCGAGATGGGCACCGCCAATACTGACCCCGCCCAACTGGGCACCCTCAGGCCTGTTGCCTTAAACGTTGTACCGGGTGAGAGCCTTCAGCGCTCCCCATTTGTCCGGCCAAGTAGATAATACCATCTGCGGCAAATGTACAATAAGTATAAAGGTTTTTGTTTCCAAATCCTAACTTTTTTATGACGCGATCTCAATTATTGTGATTTAGTTAAGTATCACATAATCAGAAAGAAGATTACCAAATAAATACTTTTGATTAAACCAATTCAGTGTTTGTTTACTGCCTAATTGCTCCAACCAATTGAGACAAAAAACTAAGATGACAAAAAAAATAACAGCAACAGTTACAATGAAAAATGCAAAACAGTCACATCCATGTCATATTGTGTCACAGCCATGTTTAGTGATGTCACGACCGAGGCACAAATGTCACAACCGTGTTTTTCTACCCTTGTTTTTTAATATTCCTGAGGGTATTAAGCTTGTCCATATGCATCCAAAATATGCTTTTGATATAAACTTTTGATTTGCATCATAAAAACTCATAAAAACATATTTTAATTTTTTTTGGGTTCTCTGCAAACTATTTAAGAATTACCCTAATATAGTCTTTTTAACCCACCAATCTACTCCCTAATATCATGATTTTCATTTTGCTGAACTGATTTGAATAAAAATTGTTACTTATTGATTGTGTGTATTCACTGGCATTCTATAAGCAAATCAACTCACATTCGCTCCATTCATTCCATTCATTTTAAGGCCTTTGGTGACTCAACAGTAACCTTGACACCAGTTAATGAGATGTGTTATCCACTTCACAACCCACACGATAAGAAGAAGAGTTTTTCTAAAAAAGCGCCCTAACCGTGTTGTAAATACGTATACATTAAGTTATGTAGATAGTATAAGCATAAAATAAAGAATAATACTGTATAAGTTCGTCGCACAAGATACAAATATAGTGCAATATCGATTGTACGGCATCGTTACACGCCGCCGTCAAATTCAAATTCTAATTCTAATTCCAATTCGTTTATTCGTTCGTTTGTTCGTTCGTTTAATTCGCTTTTCGTTCGTTTTATTCGTTTAGTTCGTTTTAGTTCGTTTATTCGTCGCTTGTCACAAGATGCGCCGTGGCCACTTTTTTACAGAGATTGGTTGTCTATTTAGACAACAAACTCATGTTTAGCCAACTTACCAATATAATCTCCACACTCAGCGTTAAATCCGGATATAGCTGTTGCAGCTTCTAATCATTTCCGTTACAATGTCTAATTTTTCTGTACTAGTTACAGTACGTGCGTGAGCGCAGACTACCATGCAATATGTATAATACATACTGGCCTCTTTAGTGGATTTATTGAAGGTAAAAAAATTAACGTAGATAGACATTAGTAGCACAGTGGTACTTGTTGATCCATCTATTTGGGTCAGGTCATGGCTTGTTACAACGGCTTCCGTGGTCCAGTGGTTGAGCGTCGGGTCCCGGGTTCGAATCCCGGTGGGGACATATCACAGAAGTTTGTGCGTCCTGTGCCCTGTTTATAAACACTTACAAGCCCTGTATTACAAGTAATTTTCTTGTAAAAATTTTAATTATTACAAGAATGTATTTATCACAACCATACATGTAAATTAAATGTTACAAGTGTAATTTTTTTATTTTTTTGATAAACGTAATTTATACGTACTTGTAAGTAACTTGTAGCTTGTGAACGTGTGGTCTTGTAAGTTTTAATAAACACGACACTGGTTTGATTAGGACATTACAGGCTGATCACTCGAGTGGCCTAAATTAAGATGACCCGTGCTTCGGAAAGCAAGGTAAGCTGTTGGTCCCGCTTACTACTTATTGATGTTAGTACGTAGTCGTCACGTGAGTCATGCTAAGGCTGGTAATCCACCTAACAACCCACACGATAGAAGAGAAAGATTGCAAGTTTAGTCTTACTTTTTCGGAGTGTATGACTACACCGTAATAATATTCAATTTAATTTAATTTTGTAATATCTGTGACGTGTAATTATTATTATCAATAAATTACTATGACTATGAGGTATCATAAATAATTTAAGAGCCACACTCTTGTCAGTGTAGCTCAATTCTTGTCATTAAATAAGTGAGTATATAATAATATTATCGGAATATTCCAGAAATTGATCATATCAATAATATTACTTCTCCCATAATTCATTTCCCTTGACAGGTTTAATTTATCTACCGTGATATAATTACCCTCGACAAGTAACCTATTTTCCTGTACTTTAGTATGTTATGATCTGCACATGGTATAAGAAGACCAGGTATGCTCAAAACTGACAGCTAACATTTCAAGGTTAGCCCAGCTGACGTCATTCCGTCCTGCGTTGCCATTTCGTAAAAAATAAATTACCCACGACAATTGTTTTTATATTTATTTTGCAAGGAACACATAGAATTTGAACATTTAGAAAAAGAGTTACTTACAGATTAATTATCTTTATATATGTGACAAGTAATAATAATATTAGTGAGTAATTCACATTATTTTCAAATACATCAGTCAGTAATTCAGTTAATTTTCAATAATAAAATTTACGTCCTTGATAAGTAACACGTGTTATGTTCTCAAGGGGACAATTGGGTAGTTTCCTAGGTAAAAGATAAATTATAAAACTCTGATTACTAAATAAAGACAGATCTAAATGTGTCATTTTTTCTAATTAACTTATTTATTAATTTTAATCAGGATAAATGAAATAATAAGTGCGACATTTTGTCACGTGTTTCTATGAAGCCACAGTATGGTTTTTCATACAATTTGTATAGTAATTTCGTGTTTTGACGTTTAGTAAAAGTAACTGATTTGACTAGTTGGAAATTACCATAATCTCGTCTGTTGATTCGTTTATGAGATATGTAGACACAGCCGCAATGAAATGTAATGTATCTCGCAAAATGCGAGAATAGCTGTTCACAATGCAAAACCTTGTCCTTACGCTGAAGTACGGTAGTGAATGTTGGGTATGGCAGAAGAAGCATGAAAGTAGGATAAATGCCGCAGAAGCATCTGCGGTGTAACAAGAGAGAGAGAGAGAGATTGAGAAGGTAATCAAGAAAAGGTAATAAAGAAAAAGTAAAAGTAAGGAAGGTAAGTGAAATCGTCAGGTTAGTTAAGCGGACCCTGTGAAAAACGGGATAATGCTTTAGGGTTGAGGACTCGATTTAAGACAGCGATGTAAGCTACGTCGTATAGGGCTATGACGTATTCTGCCCTCATGATTTCATTTAACAGCCACGGTACCTGAAACAAACCATATTGTCTGCTTCCAATTACTCTCTATACTACATCACGTGTACCTGGAATATTGTATTAATTATGAACCACAATCAATGATATTATAATCCATAATAGAGGAACTAAATTATCAAATTATGGCCATTTAATTATTCTGTAATACATTAATTAATGATGGTTGATAGTATTGCGTGATGTAATGTAATAACATCCTTATAAGTAATAAGTTCTTATAGAAAACTACTAATGATGAAGAGCTAGTAAAATAAGGGAAAGGAAGAGTTATTGAGAACAGATATATACGTAAATATTAATCATCATCATCATCAGCTCATTAACGTCCCCACTGCTGGGGCGCGGGCCTTCCCTATGGATGGATAGGGAGATCGGGCCTTAAACCATCACGCGGGCCCGGTGCGGATTGATGGTTATTAACGACTGCTAATGCAGCCGGGACCAGCAGCTTAACGTGTCTTCCGAAGCACGGAGGTGCTCGAGATGAGAACTTTTTTTGTGGTCGCCCATCGTATGATCGGCCTTTGCAAAAGTTGTTTAACTTCAACAATCGCAGACCGAGCGTGTGAATCGCTGCGCCACCGAGCTCCTCAAATATTAATAAAGATAAATAAAATATAAATAGCTTTTTGATCTTTCCCTTCTACCTTCAGAAATCAGAATCATTCAAATAAAAAAACAAACAAAATCAAATCAAAACCAAAAACAAAAACCAATCAAAAAAAAATCTAAATACAAACCATTAATTAAAATCATAAACATCAAATCAAAAAACAACAAAAAAAATCTGTCAAAAAGAATTATTCATTTTTATTCAACGTAATTATTATCATTTATTTTATTTTATTTTATTTATTTATTAGGCACATCAACAGTACAAACACACAACAATTAATAAAACTTTCTTAGGGCTAGTACTAGTGTTTGCACCAATTACAGACGTGCACAACTTATGTCATATCATGGATAAACTTGTTGAAGGTCAATGTAACATTTTTGAATTTACGTCATTTCGCAAGGTGTTATGGCTAAGGAGATGAAATGACAAGAAACTGCAACAGCAACAGATCTTTTAAATCAATGAGAGGTTTACATTACAAGTTATTTCATAACTAGAGGAACACATTCAATACCAGACATGTATATCATTTAGGTATTCATTAATCTTATTATAAGCTTTTTTACTGAAGGTAAGCTTCACATGAGCTTTTATTTATTTTTCTGACAAACTAAAAATATCTTTCTGTCTATCTCCCCTTCTATGATGTTTTCAAGGAATTCGTCGTGTCTTATTAAGTGTCCAATTATCTTGCCTCTTTTATCCTTAATAACTCTCAATAAGAAAAACAAAATAAGGAATAATATTGCGGTCACAATATTAACTTGGAATGGAATTAATTGAAACAATTCAAAATATAGGTATTCAATATTATAATAGATCTGAAATCCGGCATGAAATTAATGTCATACCTATAAAATGAAAATATC
The DNA here is from genome assembly GCF_024362695.1 of Pectinophora gossypiella. NCBI lineage: Eukaryota > Metazoa > Arthropoda > Insecta > Lepidoptera > Gelechiidae > Pectinophora > Pectinophora gossypiella. The sequence continues at coordinate 2,435,700 of NC_065425.1, read as the reverse complement.
ATTCATTACACTGAGAAATCCCTCATTTGCGGTTTTCACCATTTGGGTGTCATAAACTACAGTATTGTCACAAGTATTTTAGGGTTGTCAAAGCTACAGAATGTTTAAAACAATTTTAGGGTTATCATCTAATTTAATCTAGCCTACAAGATCCCACTGCTGGGCAAAGGCTTCCTCTTTCCATTTTTCGCTGTCCTGTTCGTACTCCGTAAGTCATACCATCATCAGGGTTGTCATCCACTGCTAAAATTTTAAACCCTTTTTATAGTTGTTCCCGATGGGGAGATTGTCGAAATCACTTTATGACACTGTCCTTTTTTTGATAAGGCATTTACAGGCTTGAATTACCTGATTGTCTGAAAAAATAAGATGACTCCGTCCTTCGGAGCGCACATCACGCCTTCGGTCCCGACTATTAGCCGTTAAAACATCTCCACCAACCCGAAGTGGAGCAGCGTGGCGAATATGCTCCATACCCCCTCAGGTTGATTGAAGGAAGGCCTGTGCCCAGCAGTACGACGTTTATAGGCTGTTTATGTTATGTTATATAGTTGTATAAAGGATCACATCTGATTGCGGAACTTTATTGCCGGTTACTGAATCCCGAATAATTTAGCGCAAACACCTGAGGTCTTATTGAAATAGAAATATCAAGATACTTGGACATCCTCGTGTGCAACGACCACATTTAGCACCAACACCAACCATTACCATCACCACCACGTTTGTGATCATAAATTATCCATGATTCGTCGTAATTACTCTAACGAGCTTCATTTTGTGGTAAATACAATATGCATTATGAAGAGAATTCAACGATATGTAAATTGCACACCACAATTCTGAATGATATTTCAAACTAATAATACTTTTCGGTGCAGGAATGCCTATGCATCCATATGGCTTTCCCACAATATATATTTTAATATATTATTATATGCGAGGTTTTTCTTGCAGCTTCTTTTCCCCGGCTATACAGGTTGTGAGAAGCTGCAGTAGTTTTAGGCGGATGAGACGTTCGTTATGTAAAAATTGACGATTCAAAGTGTAACTATGTTCCTACTGAATAAAGATATTTTTGAATTTCAATTTATGTTTTCAATAGACAGACTCCATTTTAATTAAAGGTATTATTGCGAGGCAAATGGCCCACACGCCCAATTATTATACCGCATGTCTCGCAATATGCGTATCGACATGCATGTGGCGAGATATATGCTACGCATGTATGTAGCATGGCCGAATTGTGTATACCTTCATATTCATGGCGACGCACGTGCTACGCACACGTAGCAGGCCGTACCCACTGCAAACAGCGTGCGGGGCACATGCTCGTTGTGTAGATTTTATATGCCGCATAGGTATAATTATACATGAATTATATTATTATACATGAAGTGTTTAATCAATTGGATTGCAGGCGTGAGTTAATAATAATATTGTACATTATTTATGGTGTTGAAAGGGCTTAACAGATTAATTTGCAATTAATTTGAATTTTAAATAGAAATTAATTTGAATAAAATGTATAATTATTTCAGTTAATTTATTTAATGAAAACAATACAAACAAATAACTTATAAAATAAACCACATCCACCAATACGTCACATCGACGCAAGGTGCCCAACAAGCTGTCAGCATTGCCTCTCTGAATAGCCAGACTTACTATTTGACAAAAATAACTACCAGCCTATGATATACTCGTAATATAAAAATATGTATTTATATTTTGAATGTATAATTTTGAAAATTTGTAATATACTATTTTTAATAAACATGAATATAATTTTAAATATATTTTTTCCAGATGTTTCGGAGGAACTTCCGAAGAAATCAAAGAGCAAGGTTGAAGAGGAGGATGAAGAGAGTGACAAGAAAACACCAGTAGTTGTAAAAGGTGACCCCAAGAGAAGAGGAGGACTTATGAGTAAGTACTTAATGGCTTTATTTTTAACCAACTTCGAAATAAAATATAAGATTATTATTAAAATATATTTTTTTTTAAGTTTTTTAAGTTTAAAAACTAAACCGACTACGGAAAAATCGCTCTCTAAAAAGTATGGAACAAGAAAATGGGCATATTTCTCTGAATTCTTCTGAATAGAGATGTTTAGAAGATAGCCGTGTGGATACTTAGTTAATCTTGCGATGGATGTACCTCTAACTACCTCAGTTGGGATAGTCTTGTGCTTGACATGTAATGTTTTAGGAGCCAATAGCTGTATTTTATTGTGTCCATAAAGTGTAAGTACAGGGGGGTTAAAATGGCCACATCGACGCAATTCATCTAAGAAAGCAATATTGCAATTTGACATTTGCGCATGTAAAAGTAAGTGCGCAATGCAAACAAATGTCAAAAAGCAATATTGCTTTCTTAGATGAATTGCTTCGATGTGGCCATTTTAACCCCCCAGTACTATACATGGTGTTAGTGAAACTTTGTAAAACTTTGAGGGATAATTCAGACCATGATTCTGAGTTGATATCAACTGGAGTTTTCCGTCGCAAAAGTATGGGACTGAAAATACTTTCAAAAACACAAAAATTTTCATGAATTTTCCCATTAGAAAATCCACTTGATATCAACTCAGAATCATTTCTGAGTTGATATCAAGTGGTCATGAAGTCTGGATCGTCTCCATCAGTATTTGTTACGTAGTCACTAACACCCATATGTACTTGTATTTACTTATACGAGGCGTAAGTGACATCGTAACGAATACTGAGGGGGATGATTCAGCTTATTTGCTCAGTTAATATCTACTTGAATTTTCCATGGCAAAAGTGTAAAATTGAAAATAATTAAAAAAAAAATAATGAATTTTGCAACGGCAAATTCCGCTTGATATCAACTCAGAATCATGGTCTGAACCCCCCTCAGTATTCGTTACGATGTCACTAACACCTTGTATTATATCAAAATGGTCATCATAGCGCACTACTAATCAAGATTACGCGATAATCGAAGTTTCGAAACATTGGTTACAGTTTCATTAAAAAAAAAACAATGCTGTAAACATGCATGTTTAGATACTTTCTCGAACCTTACAAAGAGCAGAGTCCCAATATTTACGTGACCGGAATTTTAAACAGAAATAAGAACAATTTAATTTGCATAAACCGACTTGACTGAGTAACTTTCCTTGTCGCCTGTCACTTCAGGTGCTACATAAATAGCAATTTACCTGCGATTCCTCACGTCGTAGAGAAAAATGCTGGAATGTTACAGAATTAGGTCAAAATTGCTCTTCGGCTATTGGTTGGCACTAGACTCTCGATCCGCAGGTCCCGAATTCTAATCCGCAGTACAACATTTCATAAAAATCACTTTGAGGGATCACAAAGTGATTTCATTTAAACATTTTATGAACGGCTTCCGTGGTCCAGTGGTTTGAGCGTTCGGCTCATGAACCGGAGGTCCCGGGTTCAAATCCCGGTGGGGACATATCACGAAAATCATGTTGTGATCCCTAGTTCAGTTAGGATATCGCAGGTTACGTAGAACCGCTATCCCCGGTTACTACTTATTGATGTAAGTATGTAATCGTGATAAATGGAATAAGGTAATTTCCTAGGTCAAAGATAAATTATGAAATTCTAATTACTAAATAAAGACAAATCTACAGGTGACAAAAAAAAGTTTGCTTTTTTTCTGTGATTCGAATCTCGGATCGGGTTCATAACCACTGAATTCGACTTTACGAGTTTGAATTGACGTTTGGATAATATAAAATTGATGATTTTTGTTTTTAGAACACTTACCCGTGCTCAGGTAAACTCGCAATAAGAAAATTTAAATTGAAAAAAAAATCTGACTCATACGGAACTTTCCGCAGCTTTTGTCAAGCCAGTCATTTAATATATGTGTCATCTTTACGATAAGTTTAACATGTAACTGTAGACTTGTCGGTCTAAACTTATATTAGTACTAATTATTCTAGATATATGGCGCCGGCGGCGTCGGCGTTTCCTCAATCGGCGCTTATCGCTATCGACCCACTTGGATCGATTAATTCTTTCAAATATTTTTCCTCTCAGACGGCGCCCTGAGCCAAGGTTCGCGCCCAACTGGCCACCCTCAGGCCTCAGGTTGTCTTAACACGATGTACCGAGTGAGAGCCTTCAGCGCTCCCCATTTGTCCGGCCAAGTAGTTAATGCCACTTGCGGCGAATCTACAATAAGTCACGTCAAAAAAAAAAAAGAATAGCCGGCGTTGGCTTAATGACGATACATAGATCGAAAAAATTTCGCATGAAATTAGCGATGTTAGTAGTCGATCGATTTTACTGCATCTAACAATTATATAGCATACTATACGTATGTTTGGTATTTATCTTTAGTGCAATTTTCACTAATACAATTGGCTCGGACATTATAGACGCTCACCGCCTATCACGCTGGTCTAATAGAAAGCTCGGTGAGGTGTGGGTATTATACATTGTTTTAAGTTTACGCGGTTATCCAATCCAATCCACTCCACTCCACTCAAGTCTCATCAGTCATCCCGTGATCATGGCACTTGCAACAGTGTCGAAATATCGGGAGTCTCATATCCCCATTTAAACGCGGTAAGAACCCGTTATTATGTGCTTTAATTGTGTGGGTACTTAGTTTATCTTGCAATGGATTCACCTCTGTCTATTCCAGTTAGGATAAAGGTAGTCTTATGTTATGTTACGAGTATGTTTTGTATGAAGTGATAAATTGCCAATTTCTCTATACTCCCACAACATCTGCTATGCAGCTGTGAGGCTCTCATACATAGTAGAAGCCGTACACTTGGGGGCCACATAAGGGCCAGGAAGTCATGGAGCTTTCTCCCAAAAAGACGTTGGATCTCTTCGAACGGATCGGTCTAGAGGAGGATATTTAAATGTAAGGATTGGTCACAATAGATCTGTCAAGGTCGCAGTGATCTCGCGGGCTGTATTCAGTCCGGCCCTCACAACTCTCAAATAATAAAAACTTCTCTATAACGACCCGATTACTCTAGCCATAGAGGCGGCCAATCAGCTCGCGACACCAAACACTTTAGAACCCCGATACCGACCCCGCAGACGTGGACGACGATTTCCCTCATTCAGCGCTTATCGCTATCGACCCACTAGAGTCGATTAATTCCTTTAAATATTCTTTCTCTCAGACGACGCCCTGACCCAACTGGGCACCCTAAGGCCTGTTGTCTTAAATTTTGTACCGGGTGAGAACCTCAGCGCTCCCCATTTGTCCGGCCAAGTAGTTAATGCCATCTGGGCAAATCAACAATAAGTCACGTCAAAAAAACTTCTCTGTGTTATTTGTTCTTTGTTTATTTAAATATCGTGACGTCAGATTCAAAATAAATTCGTCTTGTACCTGAAATGTTTTTTTTTTATATTTCAGAATGAAATCAATTCTAAGAGATTACATTTACGTTCCACAGCAATGTTTGCTTTCCCTTTCTTTTATTAGAAAACAATTTGAACGTCTGTCAATATTTTTTTCTGTTAATATTTCATTTCCTGTAATACGTAATATCCTACGTACTTTAAGAGCGGAATTTCCGTTTGAATTTTTCTTTCTACGTGTGTTTGTTTCATAAAATATTATAAGGTAGTAGCATAAGTGCTCGTGGAGGAGCTCGGTGGCGCAGCGGTAAACGCGCTCGGTCTGCGATTATTGAAGTTAAGCAACTTTCTCAAAGGCCGGTCATGGGATGGGTGACCACAAAAAAAAAGTTTTCATCTCGAGCTCCTCCGTGCTTCGGAAGGCACGTTAAGCCGTTGGTCCCGGCTGCATTAGCAGTCGTTAATAACCACCAATCCGCACTGGGCCCGCGTGGTGGTTTAAGGCCCGATCTCCCTATCCATCCATAGGGAAGGCCCGTGCCCAAGCAGTGGGGACGTTAACGGGCTGGTGATGACGAAGCATAAGTGCAAGCACGGACACACAAACACACACATACACGCATAATTAACATACAAAATGCATGTCTATTTGTTTTTATTTTACCACAGTTTATTGTCTAATAAATTCAGTTTAATAGTTTAGTTCTGGTTTGCCTCAACTTACGATATAAAAGAGATACACAAGTCTCTTAATTCAGAAATCAGGGTTATACTTCTGTAGCATTTATGTGTCGTAGTTATAGTATTCAATGTTGTGTCAATCTTTTTTCTATGACAATAAATATTTTTTCATTTTCATTACATATAACTTATGCGTTGAGCAAGACAACAATAAATCAGTTTTTCATTATTTTATGTCTGTGGAACGTTCGGAATAGAAGAAACAGGAAGCGCTATGAGCGCCAATCCCGCGCCATACAAGTATGAGCAAATAGTTCGTAAGTACTTCAACTCTGCAGTCCACTCGTCCACTTTCCCTCAATCAGCGCTTATCGCTATCGACCCGCTAGAGTCGATTTATTTTTTATTTATTTATTTATTTATGGTCACCAACAGAGTTAACAACAATAAATACATTACAAGTTACTTATACATAAACAAGAGTAATTGTTACCCTAATTATAGGTGACAACGGCATGCAAAATTAACTGCAGCAAAGATATCTTAAATGAGAAAAAAAAAGAAGGCTAAAAGCGCATCACGCTTGCACAGCTTAGGCCATTTACACTTAAAAACAGACACATTTGTTGTTATTTATAAATAATTGAGTACAAGTTACTTCTGTATGCATTGGGCTTACTCGAAATATTAGTCGATTAATTCTTTCAAATATTTTACCCCTTCTCTTTTTTTCCTTTTTCTCTTTTTTTTTATTTTTTTTTTATTTTTTCTTTTATTTTTTTTTCCTCTCAGACGACGCCCTGAACCGAAGTTCGTGGGCAACTGAGCACCCTCAGGCCTGTTGTCTTAAACGTCGTACGGTCACGAGCATTAATATGTATACACCTTGGTACGGTCATGAGTACTAAATGTATACACTTTGAAACCATGTCACATTAACTTTTTTGACAAATTGAACTGTAAGTGTCAAATATGTTAGTGCGACAGAGTCCTAAAGTGGGTACATTATATTGCTCATGACTGTACGTTGATATATAGCAACTTATTCTCTTTTATTTTTAATCCGTCAGAGAACGCTCGAATTGGGGTCGAAATCTAAACCAATGCATTCGACGTTATGGGCTTGTATTACAGATAAATTATATCACGTGGTTTCAAAAATTCATGTCTTGTTGAAGGCAATAGGGTTGCCCCCTATTAGATGGGACTTCAACATACTTCAACAGGGTGTAGTCCTCAATTCCCAGTAGTCTTACCAGTTGAACTGCTGAGAATTACCGGGTGAGAGCCTTCAGCGGCAAACTTACTTAATGGTGCTAATTCCTGTAAATACTATCTTATTTTATTTTAAGTTATATCTGTCATTTTCTTATCCGCCGAAAAGGAAAGGGACGGGTAATCGACAAGCATAAAATTTATGGAACACACGTCAATTTTAAGCACAAATCTAAACCAACCGTCTAAAAATTTTACATCTGTCAATAACCCGACACAGTTAAGTAGACAGCACGTCAAACGGATTGCATACCAGCGACGTACCTTTTGATTCGCCCGGGTTATTCATTCATTTATCATTCTTCCTAAAATTAAGAGCTGTGAATCATCCGTCCCTTTCCTTTTCGACGGATATGAAAATGACGGATATAACTTAAAATAAAATTAGGCGGTGTCTGCAGGAATCGGGGCCAATGCCATCTGCGGCAAATCTACAATAAGTCACGTCAAAAAAAAATAAAAACTCGTCCACTAACTTCACGACACACGGAGCTCCGCGATAGTATATTCAAAGCTCGTCTTGTGCAATATAACCTGCAAAAAATCAAATATCGTCTATCAGGAAGGAGATCCCTCCTTATCTTTTTTAGTTTTGTGCAATAATTTATATTTGATTTGATTGGATTTGATTTGATTTGACAGCGAAAAACCTCAGTATGATTGGCTATTTAACATAAAAAGAAATACTTTTGTATGCAGTATCTTATGAAAAATATATATTGTGGCTCATTCTTTGACTCCACTATAGTGTATATTGTGTGAGTTTGCGGTTTATGAAGTTATCGACTTTTTTGCAGCCTATAATAATATCTAGTGAAAAGTCACTTCTTTTCGCTTCCATTTGAAACAACACGAAACAAGTAGCAGAAAGTGAAAAAAATAATTGAAAACATTGTATTGCCATTCCAACACTTTCCAAACTTTTTCTCTCAGTTTCTTGAAGTGGTACAAAAACTAGAAGAAAAACCGTCTCGTAGAAAACGAAACGTGTCAACTCGACCAATTAAATTCAAATCGATATACGATTTTCTTTTTTCTCGGAAGAATGCAAAAAAGCAGCAAAGAGATTGCATTCATTCGGATAGTTTTACTGTTTATTTTCTAAAATAGCGTGCTAGTGGAGCATCGTCAACTGTTTTTTCTTTTTTTTCCTGAGACGCTAATGATTTAATGAATATTCTAGCAGGCAATAATAAACGTCAATTTGCATGCAAAAAAATGTCGTCCGTTTTATTTTTCGCGTTCAATGTGTTAGGAACTGGCCTACATAATTCATTGATAAAATACATACAATATTTATTCAAAGCCGTCATGGTCTAGTAGTTGAAACGTGTGTCTTCTACTGCGAAGGTTTCCGTTTGAATTCTTGATTAACAACTTCATATCATACTTATACGTGTATGACAATTCGATATCATTTGTAAATGGTGAATCGTAACATCATTAGGAAAAGATTATAATCGGAAAAAAACGGACTCTGCGGTCTAGTGGTGAGCGCTGGTCTGTCGATCTGGAGGTCCCGAGTTCGATTCCCAGTGGGGATGTTTAACAAAAATCACTTTGTTAATCTAGTTCGCAGCGCAGCCGGTCCCTGCTACTATTTAAAAAGAACTACTTAAGGAAGTATGTAGTCGTTACATAAGCCTTTTCAGGCTTTGGCGGCTCAAAAGCAGTTCTGTAATCAGGGTTCATGAAGTCGGTCATTGACCTTACATCCTCATCATCACTAATTTAAGAGCCACGCTCTTGTCGGTGTAGCATTCTCCGTGCTACGTTTTAGGGAAAAATTGGACAGTGGTTTCCGTCGTGCCTTCCGCCCCGCAGTACTCACTGTCTGACGCGAGTGGGATGGCGCCCAGAGTAGTCTATTTCAAAGCCGTACTAGGAGTCCTATCCTCCGCCTCTGTGTAGTACTGACAGTTACTGCTGGCCTCTGTCAGGTTACAGGCTACAGTCCCTGTGACTTGCCCCTTCCATCCTGCATGTTGAAGGATATTATCGGGGTGCCGAACAAAGCGTTGTACCCCGTTAGCCACAAGTTGGTACCATGACTAGGGACTATAATTCTAAGTTGATATAAAGTGGAATTTGAATGGAAATGCAAATAATTCAAAAAACACTTACCATTAATTTTGCGACAGGAAATTCCTTTTAATATAAACTCAGGTTTATGGTCTGAATCATCCCCCTCAGTATTCGTTACGAGGTCACTAACACCCTGTATACATTGTAATAATATTATGTTTATTCGGATAGATTTACTTACTTGTCGGGAACATTTTCCATTTACAAACTAAATCACAGTTGGTGTAAATCATGAATTTTATTTGTCAAACATAAATCCTTTGTTGTCGTAAATTGTCATAAAAAATGATTTACAAACAGTATTTGCCCTTTATAGATGACTAATAAATTATTCATCTCGCGGACTCTACCTATAGGAATTTTATCGTTTTATGATTGATAAATTGGATCGTATACTAGGTTTAAGATAAATTATGACATTCTGATTACTGAATAAAAACAGAAAAAAGAACGTCTACGGCCCTGTGCCGAGGTTTTTCTTGCAGCTTCTTTTCCCCGGCTATACAGGTTGTAAGAAGCTGCAGTAGTTTTAGGCGGATGAGACGTTCGTTATGTAAAAATTGACGATTCAAAGTGTAACTATGTCACCTACTGAATAAAGATATTATTGAATTTTGAATTTTGATGTAACTAACGAAAAACTTTTCATTTATTTGTATTTAACTTATTTACGAATTGAAAGAGAAACGTAATAATAAGTGCGATATATATTATCAAGTTTTTCTATGATGTCACAGTGTGCTTTTTCATCCATAGAAATACGTTTTTTGACGCTTAATAAAAAGTAACTGATTTGATTAATTGGAAACTATCCTATTTCGTGGGTTCTGGAAATCTCTGGAAACCAATTTATCTATCTACTAGTACCAGGAATTCATAAAAATGTACCGTGATTTTTATTTATACAGGTTAAGCAAAAAGTATTTTTATAAAGAGTAGATCGTGAAGGCTGCTCATTAAGGCAGTGGGAGCAGCATGGTGGATGCTACATTTTTTTTTAATTTTTTGCCTCATCAACGCGATAATGCTATTTGCATTGCGGTAGTTAGTTTATAGCTTTTTCTATTATTTTTTTGGAAGGGGACGCCTTTGCCCAGCCGTGGGATCTTGTAAGGTAGATTAGATAGATTGCTGCGATGTTGCCTTTTTGACACCCCAGCAGTGTGACGTATATTATTATCGAAAAAATAAAGATTTACGATCTTCCACTGGCGAAATTATAATATCAAAATCATTGTTATTGGGAATGTTGCCATTAGTTAATATAAGTTTTGAAAATATAATAAATCTTTTTTAATCTTAGGAAAACATACTAAGGGGTATCATCAGGTACAGAAAATAATTTATGGTCTATAAAAATGTATTCTTAGTAAGAGGTTCGACCAGTATAATATTGGGCTATTATCTGTCACGCAGGTAACTAGATCTGAGGCGTAAAAACGGCCACATTGAAACAATCCATCTAAAAATTAAATTAAAAATTTAAAAAACCAAAAAAAGTACTCAATTATTATGACAAAAGGTTATAAATGCTAAACTCTATAAAAAGCAAAAAATAACTTATCCCACATATGCTTGCAAGCAAACTGAGCGTGTAACATTCCTATCACACCTAACAAATGACCTGATGACCTTGAAGACCTGAACCGATTTCCACCAAACATAGTTAAGAACACTCTTGACTGATATACCATTCAAACGAAAAAAACCGCATTAAAATCGGATCATCCGTTTGCGAGCTACGATGCCACAAACAGACACATACACATTTACACAGACACGTCAAACTTATAACACCCCGTCGTTTTTGCGTCGGGGGTTAAAAAAGTAACGGACATACGCAAATGTCAAATTGCTGTGTTGCTTTTTTAGATAAGTTACTCCAATGTGGCCTTTTTAACCTCTTAGATGTGAAAACGTGGCGGATAGCGTTATATTGGTCCATCCTGTTAGAAAGAAAACAATCCCTCTGTCGGTTTTTACGACATTCCCAGGAAGATAACCAGCTGAACGTATTTAATGTTTATCCTCGCTCCTAGTGCAGGAAAGAATCATTTCGAATAAACTTTTTTTACGTTTGAAGACAGTTTTTGAGCGCACTCTTAATAGCAAGATTATTTCGTAAGGAATAATTTTATAACAACACTAGCTTATGCCCGCGGCTTCTCGCGTAAATTCGGGGTAACACGGTTTCCCTTTCCTAATGTACCAATTTTAAAACTAAGGGGCAGAGTTCCAAAAATCATGCATTTTTTTTTATTTATCACATAAAAGTCCGCATACCATTTTCAATCAATCAATCAATCAATAATACTTTATTGCACAACGACATATACAAAGAACATAAATATACGAATAAAAACATAAGTACAATTGGCGGCCTTATTGCTAAATAGCAATTTCTGCCAGGCAACCTTAGGGTGAAAGAAGTTAATGCATTGGAGCACGGGCATACTTTCTACCTTGAATATTGCTGAATGTTCCATACAAACTTCCGCCCCACGCCCCATTTGTGGAAAATGGGGGGTTAGAAAGAGACAAAAAGTAGGCTATGTGACTCTTCATCTCTTTAACTATCTCTACCCAAAAATCACGTCAATTCTTCGCTCCGTTTTGCTGTGAAAGACGGACAAACAAACAAGCAGACACACACATACTAGTTTATTTACTAGTTTTACCTACATTAATAACTTTCTTTTTTATTCTAACCTTAAGTATTTACGTATACATCTTTGCGGAAATATTTGTTTATGTACTTACACTCTAATTCTAATAATATATGTACATCATTAACACATGTTTATGGAACACGATGTTTCGTGCGTCACCCAACAGGGTCCACATAATATCAGCGTCGTGGTTCACGCCGCGACTTGTGCTGAGTGAGGCCCTTTTATCTCAGGACGTCCACCACCACCTTATGATCATTTCGACGAACATCTGTCTTGCTTTTTTGTAATTGTTTTAGTGGAAATTTGATATGATGTTGTTGTCTTTTTTTGTGTGTGGCGTCCTTCTGTAATAAACCATTTCTATTCTATTCTATTCTACATAATTATTTCCCATTTATAATATTAGTACTTATAGATAACACACAAAACCTAAGTTCACGACTATATCTCAATAGGGGTTCGAGGTGCATCCAGCACAAGATGAACTGAAGTACTCAGGCTTCACCGAGCTTTCTGTTCACCCAATGCGATAGGTGGTGAGCCGTATCGCCGTCTATAATGGACTAACCAACTGTGTTAGTGAAAATGCCCTTAAGAACTCTGTTTTATAACAGAGTATTACAACCAAACTGGATAGAAGAAATGACTTTACAGTCACTTGTTATTTTCGCCATTTATACAGCTAACAATACCAGTAAACAACCGTATGTTTTTTTTTTCCTCTGACATTTTAGGGTTCCGCACCTAAAAACGAAAAATTGATTATTGTCACAATTTTTTATTATTTTTTTTACAGTCACTTGTAACATTACAGTTACCCACATGGTAACAAACCGTTACAAGATGTACATAGCAAAACATAACAATAATGTTAACAGGTATTGAAAACAAAAATAAAACAATAGAATCTTTGCTACAGTCACTCCCAAGCATCCTTTTTTTTGCGTAATTGGCCGGACAAATGGAATGCGTTGAGGTCTCTCACCCGGTACAAAATTTAAGACAACAGGCCTGAGGGTGCCCAATTGGGCGCGAACCTAAGCATCCCTCTATTAATTTCTTACACTCAATCTTCAATAATCCAATCCGACATACAAATAATGTAATGTGTACAATGGCGCGTATTCTGACGACATTCGTAATTGTTTTTTTTTTACTTTGTGTCGATCCTGACACACTTCTCTTGCTTCCTCCACATTCATCAATCGCTTCATACACGCACGCCGGTTCAAAGTAGATCATACTAAACCTTTTCTAAGGACATCTCCAATTTGGTCAATGTAAGTCCTTCTAGGTCTTCCTCTGCCAGCCCTTCCATCAACTTTCGCTTTATATACCGCTTTCGCAATTCTATTATCCTTCATCCGCTCTACGTGTCCAAACCAACCTAACATTACCTTCTCAATCTAATAATCTATTCTAGTGTGTAATTATTATCATAAAAAATGCATAGGTACCATTGAAATAAATATGCATTATATAAAAATAAAAAATATACCGTGAAGAACCTTAATAGAGTGGCCCAAGACGCTCTTGACTTTTTTCTTTTTCCTACTTTTTTTACTCGCATAGTATCGACACCCGACTTTCTTCGTACCGGACGCGATTCGACATTCATGGCCATTCAAGCATTTCAAATAATTTCAACTCGATAACCAGTTCCTGTAGTCTCTATTACCAGTTTTTTAAAGTTCAATTTCTCATGTTTATTTTGATTGGTCTTGCTTTTTTCTGCGTAATAGATGAGTGGATTGTCGAATTGTGGTTTTTGTTGTTACTTTATTAGAAAGTAATAAGGTTTAGAATCTACTGATTTTTCATGTTTTCTAGTGTGTGAAAAAGGAGGCAGGGGCGTACTATCATTAAATATTTTTTATATCAATTGTCATGTATTGTAAGTTCTATGAATGTCCGAATTTGATATGCTACATAATGAATGTAATGGCGATATCGAGCTCACAGAAAATTATGTCATTCTAAACAAAAAACAGTATTTCAAAGAACCTACTTTTCTTGAACTGTAAGTAAAGAAAACCATCGCCCACATCCATCGTATTTCAACGGCCTCTTTGGTCTAGTGGTTGACCTAGCTCACGACTCACGGTCTCGGGTTCGATTCCCAGTGATATTGTCGAAATCACTTTATGCCACTGTCCTTTGTTTGACTAAGGCATAGCAGGCTGAATCCCTTGATTGTTCGATATTGATGATTCCGTGATGAAGGCACATTCAGCCCGGATCAACCCGTACTAAAGCAGCTTGGTAGGGTATGCTCCATGCCCCCTGGTTGAGAGGACGCTTGTGTCCAGCAGTGGGATACTCTCCTATTGTAACCGTCTTCTCTAACCACTAGACCACAGATGCTGTGTGTGATGAGAAATATATAATTTATTCATCAATTGTTTATCTATAACATATTAAATTACGTTTATATATTATTTAATGGCCCCATTTTTCTGGCAGCTTCTTTTCCTCGGCTATACAGGTTGTGAAAACCTGCAGCAGTTTTAAGCGGATGAGAAGTTCGTTATGTAAAAATTCTTCTTCTTCTATCGTGTGGGTTGTGAGGCGAATTACCAACCTCATCAACCCTGGTGTCAGGGTTACTATTGCGCCGCCAAAGGCCCCTGACATGACTCATTTATAACGACTACGTACTTACACAGTAAGTAGTAACCGGGACCAACGGATTAACGTGCCTTCCGAAGCACGGATCGTCTTACTTTCGGACAATCAGGTGATCAGCCTGTAATGTCCTAACCAAACTAGGGACCACAAAGTAATTTTTGTGATATGTCCCCGCTGGGAATCGAACCCAGGACCTCCAGATCGTGAGCACAACGCTCAACCACTGGACCACGGAGGCCGTTATGTAAAAATTGAATTGAATAGAAACATTTTTGAATTTTAATTTGAACACATAGGTACTAAAACAAATTCTTTCTCAAATTCCAGAGCGGAGAGCGAAAAAGAAGATAATGCAGGCAGTAATCCCCATGCTGTTTGGTATGAAGTCCGCGGCAGCTGTCATCTTTGCCATGGCGGTGGTGACCGTTCTCACCCTGAAAGCTTTTATCGCCAGCAAGATGGCACTGATGGTCACCGTTGGAATGGCGGTCAAGAGATTGTATGAGTCATACAGCCTCGGGTGAGATTCTGTTTTTTTTTTTTGTGTGGTGAGTTTGTAGTGAGGCCTCGATGAGTGAATCTTTAGGTGGTTTTGTGTGTTCGAATTTTGTTTTTTGGTTTTCATTTGTTTAACAACTTCCTAATAAGAATTAAGTTTAAAGTAAATTGGCCAGTATCCTCAAAGAGAAATTCTGATTACCAATAAAAACAGACAAAACATCTAAAACTGACGAAAATCATTTACTTTTTTCTATTTAACTTATTTATGAACTTTATTATTACTTTATTTACTTATTTATCAAGAAAAACGTAAGTCTTTAAAAATAATTAAATCAAAAATGAGTTATTATCCGAAGAATTGTAAAAATCAAGGTACGTAAGTGAGGTTAATGTATCCTTATAAAAACAAATGAACAGAGGTTACCAAACCAAGCGGAGCCTCTAGGCAAAAGAAAACAAAATGCTGGGGTAAATTAAAAAAGTCGATAGATTCTCTCAAATGTAATCCTCTGAAACAACCGAGTGCGAGTTTCTGGCATCAGCAAAGTAGTTATTTAAGTCAAGTAAAAAAGGAAAATTAAAATGATTCAATGAAGAAGTTTCGACAGACAACATTCGCCAAAAGATTCACTCAATCCAAACTGTTTCGAAGGAGTCTATTTTACCCTGCTTTATCACTTTATAGAGTCCTCTCAGGAATTGATTATACGAGCTCTCCCCACTCCGTTGGTCTGTCGGGTTTCTTGAGAAATCTACGAGGTACTTTTGGAATGTGAGTATAAGAGTATTTCTAGTGAAAAAAATGTTTCTTTTGATAAGGGGGGTTAAAAAGGCCACATCGAAGCAATTCATCTAAAAAAGCAATATTGCAACTTGACATTTTGCACGTATAAAAGTAAGTGCGCAATGCAGGCAAATGTCAAATAGCAATATTGCTTTTTTAGATGAATTGCTTTTTAACTCCCAAGTAATTTATTTTGAAAGTAGAAAAAGTAATGAAATGCGTAGTGATATTAATATAGGTGACTAGCGGTAGTGTGTATGGTTCGTATAATACATTCCTTAGTTTAAGAGACTGAAGTATCCAGATATGATTTTGTAAAAAAGTAGTTTTTTAGAGTTATTTTGAGATAGACATTTTTAATTTTCGTACAAAAAAGCCAATTCATTTAATAATATATAAAAACACCAGAAATACTAGGCAGGCTTCGTACAAATTAAAATATTATAGAACAAATTGCGTTCTTTTCAGCACATAATTTCTTTAAGTAATTATTGTATTCGTAATAATTTTCCTTTTGAAATTTACGGCTGCCAAAAATTGTTTTTTAGAAATCTTTTAGAAGTAATAATTTGTGCGTTGGTTTATTTAATTATTTATACAATAAATCGTTATTAATCTACATTTTATCCGCTTTCGCATTTTTCCATTTGTCAGAAATATAATGGATTTGAATAAATTATTTTTCAATTTTTTTCCTAATTAAAAGTTAAGGACAAAAGTTGCTTGTCAAAAGAAACACATAACAAAAAGTGAGATTTCTTTTGTTTTATTAATCTCAGTTCTAAATGGAATTACATTTGAATTTATTTTAGCATCTACCTCAAAATAATTAAATTGTGATTATGAAAATGAAATTGTGATTAATTTACTACCACTGTAGAAATCATAATTTTTTGTTTCTAATACTATTTACAAAAACAATATACTTAATTATCTGGATACAACTAAATTCTGATGAAAAGATATGCTACAGATTTTTTT
Organism: Pectinophora gossypiella; assembly: GCF_024362695.1. Classification (NCBI taxonomy): domain Eukaryota; kingdom Metazoa; phylum Arthropoda; class Insecta; order Lepidoptera; family Gelechiidae; genus Pectinophora; species Pectinophora gossypiella. Next base: position 2,418,763 of record NC_065425.1, on the reverse strand, counting down.
CCTTCTTTCTGTGAAGTAAATCTCAATTGAAGCTTGTAATAGTGCTGGGCGGAAAGTGTCCCTTATGTACGTATTTTTTTTTCTTTGACCCGAGTCAATTTAAAAAAGTTCGAGTTCAAAATTGACCCGTACGAATCGAACTCGGCAATCAATTTAATTCGATTTTAGTAGTTTGTCTGCAGCTATCTTTTTATTATTTTCACTTTTACAGTCACAGTGCAGTCTGTCGCGTAATTCTGTTGATTTTTTGGTATGAAAAATCTTACAGTTGATGAAATAATAATGATCTTATTTTATTTTTTCTTTATTTCTACAACATATCAAAAGTCAATCGAACAGGGCAGACTGTACTATTGTTATCTCATATAACTTGTCTTTTATAAATAACATTTTGTTATTTTCATATTCTTTTTCTAGGTTACACGAGGCAGAATTTTTTTCTTGTATTTCACAATCACTTTGAAATGAATGGAAAATGTCTAGGAATGTAACTTATTGTTTAACTTTTCTCGTGAATACTAACATAATAACAGTATTTTTCTTTAAACTTACTGGAACTCAAGTTTTTCTTTCCATGTGCTTTTGTTGAAGAAAAAACATTTTGTTTTGAAATTATTCAATAATGAATAATAATAACTTATGCAAAAGAAAATTCTGTTAACAAGTTTAATTTAAGGCGGTTTTTTTATTATTTTTTTTAATAACTAAATTTTACATTCCCTAGACATTTTGTTTGTGTGTAAAAATGTTTATATTAATGTACAGTCGACATCAAAAGTTGATGAATATATTTCACACAATGTCTGTAAATTAACCTATTCTATTCACCAATCACAAAACTTAGCACTAAGGTTGAAATAACTGGTTTATTTTTAATATTTATAACAATTGATAATGGTGTTTTTGGCATTTGTTTCATCGACTTTTGTTGCTGACGGTACAAATGTAATAACTGAAACGGGACTGACATTTTGACTGACGACTAAATAATGTACAAAGGTGTTCATTCATTGTACAGGTAGTGCAGTACTGGGGGTTAAAATGGTCACAATGAAGCAATTCATCTAATAAAGCAATATTGCAATTTGACATTTGCGCATATAAAAGTAAGTGCGCAATGCAAACAAATGTCAAATAGCAATATTGCTTTCTTAGATTAATTGCTTCGATGTGGCCATTTTAATCACCCCGGACTGGTAAAATGTGAAATAAAACACTTTAGGTACCTACGGATTTACAAGCCTTTTTAATGTAAGTACTTCGTCAAAATCAATAAAATAAGATCTATATATAAATAAATATTGTTCGAGAAAAATAAACAAAGTAAATATTTTAGTTAAATTGAAATCAGTGATCGGGAATTCGGAATAGATTGTACCATTTGAGGTAAAGAAACCTGAATGTTGTGGTTAATATGGATAACCACTAGATTTTTTAAATTGCGAGTTTACGTTACATTATAATATTGTTTTCTTAATAATAATAATAAAACACTTTATTGCACACAAATCCCTCAAGTAAACTGATTGAGATATCATCTTGTAAAAGTTTGTTTATCAGACAAACAGTCAAAAAATACATAAATAAATATAACAATAAACAAAAAATAATTCAAATAAATAACATATAAATCACTAAAATAATTCACAAAATAAAAATAATTGTTTTATAAAAATCATCTCGCAAGTATATTGTGTTTCGAGATTCAAGATTTGGGATGCATATACAACTTAAAAACACAACATGTTAAGACAAATTATGCAAATAGCACTACGTATCCCGATCACTGGTGATAATTAGATGTTTGACATACTCCAAGATACGTAAAAATACGTACTTTTCAATTATAAAAAAAATATCTAAGCAAGTACACACTTATTTCAATATTGAAAACCTAATTAGCATTAAAATTCAAAGACTAACTTAAACAACTATTTACTATTTTTGATAAGCTTCTCAAAGCGAACCAAGACGGCGACGCTGTGCCGTTCAACATGTAAATCAGAGCGATATACCACAATAATGCGTCGTCGCGGCATTCGGCAACAAATATTACAACGACACACAACGACGCAACAAAGCCCGTGTCGCCTCTCTCTAATCTCCAATCTACTGTCGTGACTGCTAAGCACATATACGCGCCAAACGGAAAAAAAAACAAACTACATTAGATAGCAATAATTATATCTCGTGTGATGGTTTAAAATTCCTCTGGTCATCTACCGTAACCATCGAGATCCGAGGAGATAATTGAAATGAAAGTGTTAATATAGGAGGAACATGATGAAAGTAGTGATGCGGAGATTACGCTACTTATTTTGTTGAAGAAGTGAGAAAATGATGTTGATGTATATTTTTTAAAGCTATTAGGTTTTATTATTTTCTCGTTCAAGTTGAATTAGTGTTTCGGGTAATTATTCGCGAGAAGAAAGAGATATTTGAAAATGTATCAGTAGCATTATTAATTCAAACAAATAGAGTTAATTTGAAAATAATTAAATCTTAAAATAGTATCTCCTTTACTTCACACCTTTGCCCAGTTCTCAAAAACTAAGATAAAAAGGATATAGATAAAACGCTTCAAAATGATTATACAAACGAACAATGATAAACAATCATTTTTAAAAATTACTTTACTTAGTAAATTATAGACATTAAAATTACACACTTCATCATTGTTATGGCTTTCTTAAGCGGCTATAAAACTTTATCGTCGCGATTCATATTGTGGATAAAGACATTACTCAGCTCAGCTTTGCAGACTATTTCGCGACCATCACAGACTTTAATCGATAACCACGACTCAAATGGGACTTTCTCGTTGACAGTTTCAACTGACGTTGACAAATAATCGGATGATAACTGACTCACAATTACTAGCCCGACATTAAAAGCGGTTTTATTTGCATTCCAGTGTTGGTTTACAAAATCACCCATACCTTTACTCCCAATATCCGATCGATTTTCCAAGCGCCTCGTCGCACGCATATTCCGTTAGCGGAATGAGCCCGCAATTCCCGGAGATGTACAATCCTACTGCCCTGGGATCGCATCAACAGTCAGAGTTGCTTCACAACGACGCTTCGGCTCAGCAGTCGCAACAGGCGCCCGTACAACAACTACTCAACTCGACTCGGGCTACAGAACGATGGGATGGTAAGTCTAAGCTACAGAAACTTCTAGAACCGATAGTCGACGGGATAAAGAGCTACATCGATCCCATCGCCAGCGTCTTCTACTCCATGCCTGCCACGTTCCGAGGCCTAAGTTCTGACGTCACTACGATGAAGACTGTAGAACCAGAAGAAGAAACCAAGAAGCCGAGAGAAATACTAGTGCCGCAGCCTCGAAATATTGCACAGAGGAAAATGAACTACAGGAAAGCGGCTTTTAGAACTAGGCCAAAAAAGTACACAGAGCTAAAGGTGGACTTAGATAAACTAAAGAAGAATAAAGATCTGTACGATTACATAAAAACGAAAAAGTATAAATATAACTATCAGCACACGTATTATTATCCGAGAGTGAAATATTTTGTCAATCCGAATATGTTTATTGTTAAACCGAAAAATAATCGACTTGTTCCATATAGAAAAGATATTTACAATGCCTCAACGACGAGTACTCTTAACGTAACTACTGTTCCTTTAGGCGTATGGAAACCAATAGTTTTAGTTCCAGTTTCGACTCAAAATGTATCGAATACTTTTAATGTCACGAGAAGTATATCTAGGAAATTTGAACCATTAGAAGTAAAACAACTTTCAAGATCCAAGAGAAGTCTTAACGTAGAATTGAAAAACTCGAGTTCTGATACAGAAACCAAAAATGAAATTTGGCTGACGGCTGTAGAAAGAAGCTTAAACAATTTTTTATTCAACATGACTGGTAGAGGGTTCGTTCATTTTATGCAAACATTATTCGACCATGATCCGATAACAGCTATGGTGAAGCAGGCTGGTAAATATACAAAATCAGCTCTTAAACATTCATTAAAATCGTCCTCTGCACCGTATTACTATTCTGCTACATACGAAATGCTTATGATGACCCTCGACGTAATTGACGGGTTGGTTCAGGTACATCAAGCATTAGTCGACTACTTCATAGATGACTTACCGAAGAAGAAGAAAACTCATACACACATACACAACCATTCACACAACAAGAACAAGAAGAAGAAGAAACCTTCACACCATCAGAATCAGAATTTACAAAACTACAGTCAAAACCAAACTCTTTTCTTAAATAAACGAGTTTAAAGATATCACAGATTTCACAAAAGAAAACGCACTGATGCACGATTTCTTACAACAAATACATAAAGACGTAGAAATTGTATATTCAGTGAAGATTGCTGCTATCATTCATGGAATAAATGATAAACATGTTAATGAATATGTAGTTTTATCATTTATATAAAATGTGCATTTAAATAAGCATTTATTTCATGTAAGTTAATGTGGTGTTGGTTTTCTTTTCAGTTCTCGAGTAAAGAGTAGAGTAGATGTTTTAGTTTTGTAAAATTACGGGTCTTTGAATTTGTAAATATCAATTGTAATATGTTTCTTTTATGGATTTGGCTCGGTAATGTACCAAAGTCTCATGACTTTTAAAGGGCGTTGCATTTCAAAGTGTATTTAAGTTATTTGAATTACTTACTTCTTTTGTAATTTCTTTGCTACAATGTTTAAGACACTGATCACGAATACGTGTTACTTAACTAATTACAACCTAAATTATATGAAATATACATAGTATCATCTTACTTTGTGATTTCTCCCAACGAAAGTTTTGTGAATCTTAATTTAGGACGAACTTTTTCTTTTCTAATCAAGCGACTGATTTTATAAACTCATTTCAAATGAAATTTTCCCTAGGACTTTTCTGAGTGCATAATTGAGTAGTTACCGAGCCAATTCTCACAATGTGTTGGCGAAAAATATTAATTAATATTCATCCTTAATAAATTGGGTGGATGGTATGCTGTATAAACGAGTATACGATCAGAGTGTTGAAACGTAATGAAAATATACACACATAAACTTGACCGTAATCCGTTTAGGGTTGAGCGGAAAAGTACTCCGAATACAACTTGTAGACAATTTTGATTGAAGAGATGTCTGTTCTCAGCATTGGGACGTCTACGATTTTAATATTCTATAGTTTTGCTCATTTAAAACTTTATCAAGACTATAGCATTTCGTGGTTTTGTTCTCGTTTATACACAATTTTAAATAATATCCACCTTATATATCCCACCATTATAAAAATGTACTTACTTAGGTGTTTTATTTTTTAATGCAACGTATTTTTTTCGCCGATACCTACATTGATTTAGTAAGAATAAAATGTGAAAAGGTCGAGCGGTGCCAAAATCGAATGCAATGTTCATAACTTATTATTTAATTCATTATAATTTTATTAATAACAGAGAACGCCATGCTATGAAGATTCAACGAAATAAATTATACTGATTATTAATTTAATTAGGTACATTAAATCTATATTTGTACTATATTTGTCTAATGAAGTACTTTTCTGAAGATTAGTTTTGAATAAGTATAACAAAACAAAACATTGTTATTTTAACTACTTATTTTTGTAGACAAAAGTAAAAATGTTTTTGAATCCTCGATTGTTTTATAAAGTTTTTGTTGAATCTATTTAACAATGGTGCACATATTTTCTGAATATAAAGTTTTTGTTTTGGCTCCGCTTGTCCTTTTAAGCCGCAAATTGGAAGATAGCGGGTAGCAATCTTTTAATTGCCATCACTTTCGCTACCCGCTTTCATCCATTCCACGGCCTTACTAACCATATTCAAATTGATATTTTCATGCGTATATTTTAATATGTTATGCAGGATACCGGAGGCAATATGGAACCTCGCGCGCTACTTCAGAATCCTATTTGGCCTACCGCCCATATCGCCATTGAGTTCCCCGACGATGACAATGCCAATGTACGTCATGCCTCAGATGTACGGCCAAATGGGCCAGATGGGCCCCGTCGGCCAGGCCAGCCAAGTAGCTCAGCCCATGACCCTGCCAGTGCCGCAAATGCAGTAACTGAATCGGACATTCGACCGGTAGATCAAGTGGCGTCATTTAGTGTAAAAAAAGCTAAATGTCAGACCACCACGTTACTTGATCTGTGTTCCATATTTAAATAACGTGGTGGCTGACATTTAGCTTCAAAACAAACGCAGTGTTCTAAATTGCCTGGACTTCCAAATTTAAATTTCAAAATCAAAAGTTTCTGCCAAAATTTTTGAAAGTTTTCGAACTCGTTCGGAAAATTTAGAACACTGCCCAATTCTGCCCGAATTGCAAAGTTATATTATTAAATTAAGACTGATTCTCTCTCTAAGTCTGATTCCTAGCGCGAGTCCCGTCGACTTTATTTATATTAAATTATATTAATTTATTTTAATTAAGTGTAATTGTAATAAGGCTTATTTATTCAGAAGTTTGTAAAATAAAATACGAACAAGCGTACATTTTGTTTTATTTTTGAACTGTGACAAAACTCAAAGGTCAAGAAGGCTTACAACAATCACTTACTAAATAAATATTCACTGTACATTAAGTTCTAAGGTTTATAATATGCTAAGTTCTTCGAAGCATATTTCTCTGACCACAAAGAAGGTACATTTGCGATAAAGGTCAGAACTAAGAAAAAAAATATAAATAATAAATTGACAATTATAACTTATGAAAAAATAAAAAAGTTGAAGCTTTCTTGAAATATATTAAATTGAAGGAAAATGTAGTAGTGTAGAGTGATAAAATAGCTAAAAATAACCTCGAGTGGGTTGTGATCTCAATGAACGACGTCAATAACCCCGGTGTTAGGATTGCTATTAAGACGCCTAATGTCTCTGTGGTCGTGGTTGAGCGTTGGGCTCACAACCCGAAGGTCCCAAGTTCGAATCCCGGTGGGGACAAATCACAAAATTCACTTAGTGATCCTTTGTTTAGTTAGGACATTATAGCCTGATCACTCGATTGTCCGAATAATTATAGAATAGATAGTGCCGGCAGTTGGTAAAGTAATGAATTTTAGGGCGGCTCAATAATAAGTCATATACCAGGGTTCTTTTTCTTTGCGAGTCGATGGCGATCGATACAAAATTTTTGCTGACCAATAATTGGCCACACTTACGGCATTATCAGTGGCTTCGTAAAGGTTTTTAATAGTGCAGGTGTTAGGGCACTTAGGACAGCACAAAAGGTGAGCCATAGTTTGAGGTGATACTCCACACTCGCAGTCATCGCAACCATCAACCAGGTATCCCCACCACCACATATACGAGGGTTGTTAAAGTTAGTTATCCACCTTACAACCCACACAATAGACGACGAATTAACTTTTTTTATTGCCTAATGTAGATAGTCAATTAAATAGTGTCAGGAAATCATTTTCTAAAAATATTTCGACATGATCGGTCTATGAAAATTACCTAATCGCAAGTATTATATTTTTTCTTTTTTTACTCAAGTAAAAAGTTTTTTTTTTATTTTATCTTGACACCATTCGATTTCAAATAAAACTAACATAACATAAACATCAAGATATATCCCAATAGGGTAGTCAGAGGTACATCCATCGCAAGATTACCTAAGTAGCTAACCTCACCGAGCTTTCTGTTAGACCAACGTGATAGGTGGTGAGCCGTATCGCCATCTGTAATGGTCGAGCCAACTGTGTTAGTGAAAATTGAACTTAAGACAAATTAATAACTCATTGGAGCAAGTCCGGTAACTCATTAGGGTTCGAAGCGGCGCCCCTTGACTGAGAATACACACAATAGTCATATCGCCGTCTATAATAGATTTCAAATAAAACTCAGTATGAATTAAATAAAATACGTTTTATTTTTAATTTGTGATGTTGTTGTCTTGGAAGCTTCTCCAGTGGTGCCAGTTGGAGTGCGGGTGCCAGTCCGTGAAGATCTCATACGTCACGTTCTTTTTCTGTAGAGGAATAATTTATTTTATTTCATCATCGTCAGCCCATTAACGTCCCCACTGCTGGGGCACGGGCCTTCCCAATGGATGGATAGGGAGATCGGGCCTTAAACCACCACGCGGGCCCAGTGCGGATTGATGGTTATGTACTTAAATGTAACCTGGAAACTGACAGAGGGCAGCAGTAACTGTCAGTACTATTCAGGGGCGGAGGAAAGGAGTCCTAGTATGGCTTTGAAATAAACTACTCTAGGCGCCATCCCATTCGCGTCAGACAGTGTACTGCGGGGCGGAAGGCAAGAGGGAAACCACTACTCATATTTTTCCCTAAAAAGTAGCATGGAGGATGCTACACCGACAAAAGCGTGGCTCTTAAATTAGTGATCTTCTTTTCTATCTTCTAGTGATGATGATGATGTTCTGAAATATTATTTTTTCGAATTCAGTGGTTTAGTGTTCGAGCCGGGATTCAAACCCGGGATACTACGAGGTTAAGTCATGCATTCTCCGAACACATTTTAATTGATCATAGAGTTTTTATTAATCTTAAAACTAAACTATTGCTACGAGTATATTTTGTTTTCATTTTAAAGGACACTATGCCGAGGTTTTCTTGTAGCTTCTTTTCACCAGCTATAAAGGTTGTGAGAAGCTGCAGTAGTTTTAGGCGGATAAGACGTTCGTTGTATGAAAAATGACGAATAATAATTATGATATTTTAAATTTGAATATACTATTGGTATTACTCCTATTGACATTGTTTTCTTTTTTTTTTGTATATGACTTGTAAAGAAATGTTATAAATACATTTCTGTATCTGTTTTCTACACCGGCCTGTGTAATTAAATTAAAATTAAAAAACCTAAATTAAATTATTAATTAATTTAAATTAAATTGTTAACTATTAAAAATTTAAATTAATTAAAAATTAAGTTAAGTTGTACTTTTAAAATTATATAATTTTTATAGTTTACAAGATATACTTTCGAAATAAAAACAATTCGACGACTCGTAATGTTTTGTTTAATAGTAACAAAGAAAGCTGTTAATATTTTCCATAAAACTTTATTTATTTAAATCGCCACCTATCTTCAATAGTTTAAATAAAAAAATAAAAGCGCAGTACTTAGTTTTGCAAACCAGTCTAGAAGATAGACAGAAAGGTATTTATAACATTCCGTTATAAGTCAAATCACTAAAGAATTATGACACAACGATTACTATAAATACAACGATTACTATACAACGATACAACGATTTCTATAAATATTTATGATACAACGGAGAACAACTTATAACACTGGAATTCATGGGGATTTTTTTATTTTATTGATATCATTCATTGTAACATTTTCTCTACAGTATAACATAACATTAAAAGCTTTTATGACGTATAAGAATAAAAATTCTCTTTGTATCACCGCACATTACACGGGAAATGTGGTCATAAATCTTTTGCATTCTTGCACATAAACACGCCCATAATTTCTGGTGTGGTAGGCAGAGCTATGCATTACCAGGACAGATACTAAAAGGTGGTTAATGGTATCTTTAGCCGAGTAATAATAATAGATAATTAGGCCATCGTTTGTATTACTTTAACATTGATTTTTATAAGTATCATCATCATCATCAGCCCATTAACGTCCCCACTGCTGGGGCACGGGCCTTCCCTATGGATGGATAGGGAGATCGGGCCTTAAACCATCACGCGGGCCCAGTGCGGATTGATGGTTATTGACGACTGCTAGTGCAGCCGGGACCAACGGCATAACGTGCCTTCCGAAGCACGGAGGAGCTCGAGATGAAAACTTTTTTTTTGTGGTCACCCATCCTATGACCGGCCTTTGCGAAAGTTGCTTAACTTCAACAATCGCAGACCGAGCGCGTTTACCGCTGCGCCACCGTGCTCCTCCTTTTATAAGTAGACCAGGTATATTAAACGTATTATAACATATAGCGGTGAAAGAAAACATCGCGAGGAAACCCACGTTCCCGAGAAATGCATTTTCGAAGGTATGTGACCTATCCTGTATTGGGCTGGTTTTCCCTTCGGGAGTTGGATGATCAGACAGGCAGTCGCTTCTGTAAAAAACCAGTCCTGTCAAATCTTCAGTTTAGGTAAGCGGACCCCGTGAAAAACAGGATGACGCTAGGAAGAGGATGATTAGTAAGAACTAAAATTACTTTCAGCAAATTATCATGTGACGGGATAATGCTAGGGATATGATGATTATATATACATAACATAAGCTCATAACTATATCGGGGTAGTCAGAGGTACATCTATCGCAAGATGTCTGGTCTATACTTTCGACAGAAATATAACCCATTTTGTTGTTGTCGAAGACGTTACGTTACGAAATCCATGTTTTTCTTCTCATGTTTATTTACCTTTTATCGGATATAAATAGTATTGAAAATAAAAGATAAATATTGTATAAAAATAATGATAAAAGGTATGTTTTATCCTAAAACGATTATGAACGCCTACCCGTTTTTAGTCAGCAATAAACATTTTTCGCATGAGTAGGTAATTTTGCGAACAGTGTTCGCGTAGGCGTAAATCTCTCAGTATAAGCGTTTAGTTATTAAATTATGCATATTATAGTCTCCTCATAAGGTTAATTTTAGTTGTTTGTGTTAATGCTGCTATATTTTAGCTTTACGTAACACAAATTTCGTTCACACTTTCAATAATTATTATTTTATAAGGAGTCATACTCAACGCCTACTAAAATAACTAACGCAATAGTCGTAAATATATTAAAATGTTTCATACTGCTTGTTGGCACGATCAGGAGGATCGGTTTTTATTTCGTCTTACTTTGTGAGTCTATCCTTGGTTTGGTAAGGAATTTGCAAGCTTGAATAAAAAGATAAAATAAAATAAAAAAAGATAAAAAGATAAAATAAAATGATCATGTGCTTCGGAGGGCACGTTAAATCGTTGATCCTGGCTATCAACAGTTAAAAATACCTCAACCAACTCGCAGCGGAACAGCGTGGTGGAGTATGCTCCATACCCCTTCCGTTTACTTGAAAGGAGGCCTGTGTGTTTTCTTCATACTACTAGTGATAATATCCGATTTAGTATCTACTAATTCATCATCATCATCAGCCCATTAACGTCCCCACTGCTGGGGCACGGGCCTTCCCTATGGATGGATAGGGAGATCAGGCCTTAAACCATCACGCGGGCCCAGTGCGGATTGATGGTTATTAACGGCTGCTAATGCAGCCGGGACCAACGGCTTAACGTGCCTTCCGAAGCACGGAGGAGCTCGAGATGAAAACTTTTTTTTGTGGTCACCCATCCTATGACCGGCCTTTGCGAAAGTTGCTTTACTTCAACTATCGCAGACCGAGCGCGTTTACCGCTGCGCCACTATCTACTTATCTACTAATTATTAATTTATTATCAAAACCGACTTAGGTTTATTATAATAACTTGTTTCTCTGCCCGAAGAGGGATTACGAGTTTTATGAAGATCGTACCTAAGTTACGTTAAAGAAAAAAATCCAGCACAAAAGAACTCAGTGATGGATTAGCCTGATTCAATCTTGAGTATTTTTCAAATGATTGAATCGTAGGAGTTCAATCGGATAAGAATTGTCAGCCTGATTTAATTCGAATCTCTACTGAAAGTGGCTGGTAATATTTCAGAGAGTAGGTAATTTATTTTTTCTAGTCGAAAGGAAATTAATCGGTCTGAGGCGTGACAAAGATTTAGTATTTGGTATTGAATCTTTTCATGATTTCAGACGAAAATAAAAATCAAAAATAGGGTAGAACCCACAAGACACAAGTATAATGGACACTCGTGGACAATCTTAGTCTGAAATAAAATATTTTAATTTTTATTTTATTTAAATTTTTTTTATATAATATTTGGATAACTGTCACTTCATCCTACAAATTCTAAGTGGTGAATATGATCAATGGTTTGGTGAATCACCGTTATCATCTAAATCCGGCCAAGTGCTAGCTGGACTCACGCGTGAACTGTCCGTGTCATTGACAAGGTAATAATTATATACGAGTAGTATATAAAATACAAATAAAAAATGGCGTTTTATGTATAGGAGCCCCTTCAAATATTTATTTTATTTTGTTTTTAGTATTTATAGTTTTACCAGCGAAAAAAATACATAATTTGTGAAAATCCCAACTGTCTAGCTTTTGCGGTTTCGCGGCGATAGCGCAGTCTTAGTATTAGGGTTCCATTTTTGCTCTTTGCCTACGGAACCCTTATAATAATAAACCCTAAAGAAGTCTAAATAATATGCCGCATCACGGCGATTCATCTAAAAAGCGTAGGGGTGTTAGAGTCTAAACTAACATTGCTATTTTAGGTGAATTGCTTCAATGTGACCTTCTTTTTTTTTACTGGTCCTTTATTTAAGAAAGGACACCCTCTGTAGGTTTTTGTTAGGTACGTTTAGTGCGCTTCCAAATTTATTTTAATTTATTTTTAGATCATCTTTATTTTTAATTTGCTTTACAGTCGCAACATTGTATGATGGCAAGTATTATAATGGGGCGTACGGTCACGAGCATTAATATGTATACACTGTGGTATCATGTCACATTAACTTTTTTGACAAATTGAACTGTAAGTCTCACTAAATGTCAAATATGTTAGAGCGACGAAGTCCTAAAGTGTAAAGTGCTCACGACTGTACCTAATTGCATGCATGTGGAAAACTATTTCCATTGTACAAAAAATAATAACATAAAATAAATTTTATAATGGACCAATTATTTTTTGTATATTTTTATTAGTATTATTTTTAGATTAAGAAATGTTATGTACGTCTTGTTAAGTTACATAATAAAGTACACCGCCGCAAAAATCTGGAACAACATCCCTCCTCCTCTACGTAACCTATCTTCTGTTAATACTTTCCGGTCAAAGGTAAAAGAACACTTTCTACAATGCCAGTTAAGCGGTGATACAACCTATTAAAAATATTCATGCTTCATGTAAGCCATATATAACTCACATACATAATACACACACATACAGTATAATACATAATATACAGAATTATTAATTTATTTATTTTTCTTATTATTTTCTTTTTCCTCAAATACTTTATATTACGGTTTAGGTACGTAATTATGTGCTTAGACTTTAGAGCCCAGTTCTTTTTGTTTTACTGTATTTTGATTCCCCAACCGGCTGCAGCTGAAAATCAGCGTCATAGTCTTGCTACAGCTAGGCCGTGACATTTGCTGTGCTGAAGCCGTTTCGGCACTATGTATAATTATTTTTTTTTTTGTTAATTAGTGTTAAGTATGCCGAATAAATATTTTCTTTCTTTCTTTTATTCTGTTGCAGATTCTGGCGGGCGAAACTTAATTTAATTCAATAGAGTAGTTTCCAAATCAGTTACTTTTTACTAAAACACGAAAATACTATGAACTGGAAAATTGTATGAAAAAGCAACCTGTAACTTCATAGAAAAACGTGATAAAATTTCGCACTTCTTATGATAGTTTTCTTTATTAAAATTAATAAATAAGTTTAATAGAAATATGAAAACTTTGTTTACCTTTAGATCTGTCTTTACTTAGTAATCAGAATTTCATTATTTTTTTTTGACTTAGGAAACTACCCAATTTAAATGAATTTACTAATTTGATTTATTTTGTTTGATCATATTGGAGTCAAACTTATATAGAGCTTAGTTTAAAATTGTCAAATTAAATTTAAATTAAGTTTCCGTCTGCCAGGATTGCTAGCAATACATAATAATAAATATTATTAAGGGTTAGTCGGGTTAATAAAATAAGCACATGTTAGCGATCAATCCATTTATTAAACAATAAATAATCGTTAGCATAATTAATAAATTAATAATAAATAAATAATTTATTTTCCTTTAAGGCAAATGCTCAGTTAATTTGTTTAAATGCGGAATAGCATTTTATTGTACAAGTTAGTACATCAGTGTAACAACTAAGGTTAAAAACAATAAATAAATAATGTGTTATTTACATTTATTGCGTTGTGACCTTAAATAAACTCTTTGGGGTACTAATTTTAAGTTGACAGAAAATCGTTTAAAACCCCGTTTTACCATTAAATATTTTTTACTCATTTTCCTGTCAACCCTACAAATCCTTAAGCTGTAGCCACACTCACGACGAAAGTGCATTTAATATTTTTTTATGACATTGATATTTATCAACATTCCATTTTCAGTCGGCTGTGTTTTGTTTTCTTTTACATAATATTGTACAAAACTCCGATTGTGTTCATTTATATTTATAAATATATATTTTTTTTATATTGTTCCCTGTTCGCTGCTGAGTGTAGTCACAAATGGGTCGTCTGTTTGTCCGTATCAAGTCCGTATCGCCTGCAACATCGCGTCTCTTACACGGCTACGATCTACTCCTTTTTGATGATAGCCTGGAAAGTATTCGAACATTTAACCTTTTTTTATACAACACATTTTGTAGACGTCTTATGTACATTTCTACATAAGTAATCAATCAGAATCAAACGATACACGTCGATGATTTTGTGAAACATTTTCGTGAAATGTTTATTTTTTTCTAGTAATTTATTTGACAGTCACTAGTAATATTTTTGAAACATTTTCAGGCAATTTAAAAATAGAATATTTTTGTGAGGTGCGTGAACAAAATGCTGTACAGTTTCGATTTTCATGATGTTACTCGATAGAGATAGCCAAGCAACTTTAAATCAAATTATTCGACAATTGGATTCAGTTTTGCTTAGCCACCATCTTTTTTACGTTAAATATTACAAATTTGCCTCGGATAGCATTAACTACTTTACCATTTTGTGATAAGAGTGATTATTCTAAACGTGATAAAGGTGAAATGTTTTAAGTATGTGTGGGATATTTAGGTATTCTAAACGTGACAATAGTGAAGTGTTATTAATAGTAATAAAAATACATATTTTTAGGGCAAAAATAAAATTAATTTAAGTGTCGGTGAACTGTATACTTTTATAAATGCAATTAGAATAATAGTTTGAATAAAAACAATGTGTTTTGTGAACATACTTGAAGCTACTACATACTAAGTGGTGACTTCATAATCGTGCCAAAATCAAAATACTGATTTATTGACTAATATTAGGTACTGAAAATATACGAATTTTTAAATCTTTATCAAAATTACATTATTATTATTATTATTAGCCTATATGATCCCACTGCTGAGCAAAGGCCATCAAAATTACATATTCAATAAAAAATCTCGATGACTTGCCTAAACGAAACTAGTTCTGTAAGTAAAACTTTTAGAAACTGTGAAAGTGTAGCTACCGTAATTATTTTTGTTTTAGGTATTTTTTTAGTAAGCTGCACTGCATAGGCAGTAAACGGTGCAAATTTAAACAGTGATTGAATTTCGAACCATCGTAAGACTAAAAACTATCTAAAAAGCAAAATAAATTCATATTTGTTTCTTAAGTGTACTATTTTGTATAAGAATAGTGTAGTTTTGTGAATTTATCCTAACAACACTAATGAAATTATAGTGCAAATGATTTGTAGTGATTTCAATATTTTGCAATTTTTTTCGTGTCGAATACTTTTAATACTACAATATTTTGTGTAGTTCTACATAATCGTGCGAATATTGCAATTTTCACAGTGAAAATATATTATTTAATTTCTAATAAATACGTATTATTGTTATGTGTTTGCTACTATAGCAAAATTCATCACTACATATACACTAAAATTGCTTTTTTAAATATTATTTAATTTTTTGTTGCAATTAAGCATTTTTACACTTTGCACTAAACTTTTGATTAACTTACGTGTGAAACCTCCTTAAGTGCGTGTTAGGGCAACGTATTATGACCTTTAGATGATCTACCAGTTTCTTCCGACACCTCCCTCCTAATTACATAATAAATACGATTATTTTTTTTAAGTACCTCTTTTTACTTTTAATTAACAGTAGAGATACAATTTAGTTTATTGCATCCACGTCAGAATTTATTATTTGTCGGGTAAATTTGACATAAATTAAAGTTTAAATATAATTTTTAAGTACTATATAAAATATTTATACTAATATTCTTTTATACTATTTTTTAATCTTATTATTCTTCATTTAATAAATATAAATTAACATTTAAAAAATCTATGAAAGTCACTGACTCGGAGATTAGAACGCCATATTTCTTATTCGAATATGAATATTAAAATTAGAAAGTCATATAGGTAAGTAGGTATGTTGTTTTATGTTTATATAGAATAATTGATGCATAATATATTATGTTACTATAGTAACACTGCGTTCTTTGTAATCCCTAGTTTGATTAAGACATTACAGGCTAATCACCTGAACATCGAAAAGTAAGATGATCCGTGCTTCGGAAGGCATGATAATCCGTTCGTCCGGGTTACTATTTATTGATGTAAGTATGTAGTTACATGAGCCATGTCAGTGGTTCTTGGCGGCTCAATAATAACCCTGATACCAGGATTGATGAAGTTGGTAATACTTCTCACGACCCACACGATAGAAGAAGAATACAGATTCAATTATATTCCCAAAACAGTAAAGATACTATTAGATAAATAGATACCTCATAATCATCATCATCTCCCTAGCATTATACTGTTTTTCACAGGGTCCGCTTACCTAACCTGAAGATTTGACAGGTCCGGTTTTACAGCAGCGACTGCCTGTCTGGCCTTCCAACCCACGAAGAGAAAACCAGCCCAATACAGGTTAGGTCACATACATCCGATCATGCATTTCTGGAGAATGTGGGTGGGTATGGGTGGACGTGATAATCATTTATAATCCAAACATGACTTCGAAAAGAAATTCGACAGTCATTGGTTTCGGCCTGAGCTGGATTCGAACCCGCGACCTCAAAGTGAGAGGCAAGCGAACAAGTATTAAATATGCACATATTCATCTCGAAACCATTGCGAAACCTGTAAAACTCCAATTTAAAGGCTCACAATTACTTACAGCCAGTCTGAGGATTCTACACGGAATTAATATCCGAATTGAAATATCAGAGCCAAATACGTTAAATAAAGGGAAAACTTAACGGATCCTCAGGAATGATCAGGCAATATTATCTGGCTTTTACGACAAGGAGTATACGTATTATACAATACAATACAATACACGGAGTTACAGGAATACGATAATTAAATTCAATACAAGGTTAATAACTATTTAGAAGACAATGCTTGAGAATAATCGTCTTGGAAACAATAACTATTAGGCAACCAAATTAGTGAAATTGTATTACAACATTTTTCAAAGAGCGTCTAACAACTTGTGCCGAGGTTTTTCTTACAGTTAATTTTCCTCGGCTATACAAGTTGAGAAGCGGCCTTGTCAAATCATCAGGATAGGTAAGCTTTTTGTTGATGTGACTTATTGTAGATTTTCCGCAGATAGTATTAACTATTTGGCCAGACAAACGGGGAGCGGTGAGGGCTCTCACCCGGTACAAAATTTAAGACGACAGGCCTGAGGGTACCCTGTTGGGCGCGAACCTCGGCTCAGGGCGTCGTCTGAGAGGGTTAGGTAAGCCAAACCTGTGAAGAACGGGATAATGCTAGGGGAATTATGATACAAGATGAGAAGCTGCAGTAGTTTAGGCAAAAGAGATGAGAAAAATGGTATATTGTTGCTTTAAATCTCACTTAAGAAATAACTTGGTTCTAAGGGTGTTATTAATAAACTAATCTCAGCTCAGACTGCCCTAAAGATCATGCACAAGTCCCTGTTTTTATACAAGAACTATCAAATTGACACCATCTCGAGAGCAGTCTCAAAGCTGAGATTAGTTTATTAATACCACCCAAAATTCAATTTTTAATAATTAAAACACATAATAACGGGTTCTTACCGCGTTTAAAGTAGGGATATGAGACTCCCAAACGCAGTAAGAACCCGTTATTATGTGTTTTAATTATGATAATAACCGCGTAAATTCAAAACAATCAATTTTCAATATACAATTAATCTCATCCAACATTATCTACAATAATAATGTTTTAAAGGATGAACCTGTTCTATAAACACCCTGTTATATTAAGATGTAGGTTGATTAATATGGCATGAAATGGAATAGGGTCTATATTGTTGTTTGCTTAATAATGTAAGAGGGGTCTACGTTGGAAACGTACGATGTACAGTCGTGCGTGAGCAATATAATGTACCCACTTTAGGACTCTGTCGCACTAACATATTTGACATTTAGTGAGACTTACAGTACATTTTGTCAAAAACGTTAATGTGACATGGTACCAAAATGTATACATATCAATGCTCGTGACCGTACGCTACAAATAATGTCTAATATTAAATTGATTTCATTACGCGTTATTTAATCAGACTTCCCCCTACCAACTTCACCTCACATGACTTCGATTTTTTAAATTCCTTCAGAGTGGAATATACTTACTTTATAATATTATAGATAGGTAACAAATATTAGCAACTGATAATTAACGATATCACCTAAGAAACATTGCATATAATAATAATAATAATAATATCTTAATATTATATTTTGCCGACTTCATAACGGCGCTTGTTTTCCAGTGGTTCAGCGTTGGTCTCACGATTCGGAGGCCCCGGGTTCGAATCCCGATGGGGACATATCATAAAAATCACTTTGTGATCCCTAGTTTGGTTAGGACATTACAGGCTGATCACCTGATTGTCCGACAGTAAGATGATCTGTGCTTCGGAAGGAAGTTCAGCTGTTGTTGGTTACTACTTACTGATGTAAGTATGTAGTCGTTACATGAGCCATGTTAGGGGCCTTTGGCGGCTCAATAATAACCCTGATAATTACCAGGGTTGATGAGGTTGGTAACCCACTTCATAACCCACACAATAAGAAGAAGCCAACTTGATAGTATTTTTTATGAAAGCCCCATAAAAACACAAGGTTATTGGCAAATTAATCCTTAGAAGCTATTATGGCATTAACAAGCATAACCCTTTAGGAATAATAAGATAAAATTAGCAATATAAACCCTGATACCAGAGTTAAGCATGCCTGTCATTGACCTCACAACCCACACGAGAGAAGAAAAGACTATTATCCAATCCAGTTAAATCTAATAGAAATGAAATAAAAAATATTAAAGAGAAAAATTCACAAGCAAAGACTGAAAGATGTGATAATTAAATTCATAAAACTATAAAGGTAGTGGTTTCGAGACGAAGTATTTGAGGATGAATATCACAATTCATCAAACCACGATATCAAATTCGCCTGCCAGTGAATTTATTCCTCTAGGGTCATCATTATCATGACAATGGAGCAGATAAATCAATTTTGGAAGTTTCGAATAGTGCAGTAAATAAAACGTATATACTGAGAGTTATTGAAGCCAGAAGAGGCAAGATGATTGGATACTTTAATAAGACACGACTAATTTATCAAAAACATTATAGAAGGGAAGAGAGGATGTGAAATACCAAGAAGAGGATAAGGAAGTTAAAGAATTGGAGGGATTGTGTCCTCTAACATGATGGACTAATGTTATGGGCGATAGGCTGATCCCTTATCACCATAAGATTTATCATTTCCAGCTTACGACATCGTATCAACAGTGGCTGCAAGTTGTCTTTGATTACTTGTGGCTCTGTCCATCCTATTAGGGACTACGGGCGTGAGTTTATGTATGTATGTAAGTTAAGTTAGGCTATACAGATTGTGAGAAGCTGCAGTAGTTTTAGGCGGGTGAGATGTTCGTTATGTAAAATCGACGATTCAAAGTGTAACTATGTTACCAACTGAATAAAGATATATTTGAATTTGAATTTAAAGAATTGGCGTTTGATAGACAAGAATGGAATATGCTACAATGACAAGAGCGAGGCTCTTAAATGAGTGATGATTAGTAATTAAAAATAATATATAGGTATAGATATAATACAAAATCGTATTATAGATTATTAAATTCTTTTTAAACAAAATAAAATAAAATCTAGGTCCAACTTTGTTTGGTAAAAAAAATCGGTATGTTTTTTCCTTTATCAATTGAACAGAACCTCCAATCAAAATAACTTGATTGTTATCCAAATATGAATAATTCAGACTCTGCAATACATCGAAATTTCTGAATACAAAATTTTGTTGCTAGTTTGCGACATGTCTGAATTTCTGAAGCATATTTTATACGTAAATTCAATTGTTTGAAATGCAATGTAACTTTAAGGCCCCTATCTCACTAGGATTTTTTTTTACGTGACTTATTTACGTTGAATTACTTAACCGGACAAATGCACTGAAGGCTCTAACTCGGTACAAAACAACAAATAAAAGTTGAGCGAGAACCTTAACTTAGGGCATCGTCTGAGAGGTATTTGAAATAATTAATCGACTCTAGGTTTATTCGACTTACAAATAACAATTTCCCCAAATCATTTCACGAATGGCTACTGCAAAAACTGTTTGATTCTCTGGACGATTTTTAAGCTTGCTTTACAAGTCAGTCGATTACATAAGATTACTAAATCTTTTAAGGGGCAATGTATACGTTTTTACAATAAGATTCCCATTGACATTCAGAATTTGCCTTTCAACTGTTTCAAGACAGTAGTAAAACAAAAACTTTACAAAAAAGGTTATTATAAAGTTAGTGATTATTTAGAAGATATGAATGCATGAGATTCTGTTTGAGAACTGATATTAGGTAGCTAAATTACTCAATTGTATACCAATATTTTATGTTTATTTTTATTTTTTTTAAAGAACGTCTAGGGCCCTGTGCCGAGGTTTTTCTTGCAGCTTCTTTTCCCCGGCTATACAGGTTGTTGTTGTTGTTGTTGTTGCAGTAGTTTTAGGCGGATGAGACGTTCGTTATGTAAAAATTGACGATTCAAAGTAAAGTGTAAGTAACTATGTTACCAACTGAATAAAGATATTTTTGAATTTGAATTTGAATAAGGAAACAGCAATTCCTAATTCGCTAGGGTTGTTCACTCAATGAATACCTTAACCGAATGACGAACAGAAACAAACTAGAACATTCATGTCATTGTTTTTTCTTTTTTATTTCTCTTTTTTGTGAATTGATTGTGTTTTTTTGTGATGTGTAATTTGAATAATGACATTTAAATTATAAATTTTATTTTATTTTACTATTTGCATGTTATAATTTAAATAAATAAAAATATAAACCAAATGTTAAATGCTGACCAACTGCAGAATGTAATACCATTTTTATAGCGAATAAATGATTATGAATTAGAGAGTCTGTGGAGTAGGGGCGCTGAATGAGCGAAATCAAGACCAAATACGCTACCAAACAATGTACGCCGTTGTATAAAGGAAACCTTACCTAGTTGCGCAACCAATATGTTGTCGGCAACCGAATCCCAATCAATTTTCCGCTTGTGCCACAACGGTATCCTAGTGAAATACGTCTCTTTATTGCTTATTTAATAAGACACGACGAATTTATTAAAAACCTCATAGAAGGAAAGCTACAAGGAAAAAGAGGAAGGGGAAGACCAAGAAGAGCTTACACGAAACAGATTAAAGAAAAGGTTAACGTCGTGTCTAATCGGGAAGTCAAGGAATTGGCCTTTGATAGACTTGAATGGAAAATGCTACACCGACGAGAGCGTGGCTCTTATATTGATGATAATTGCTTATGTCAAGCGTTATTCCCTAGCGATATTCGCATTGATTGTTATAAAAGGATAAAAATCACAATGATAAGCATCTGAAACACCCTCCGTAGTGTAGTGGTTAGAGCATTGGGCTCATGATCTGGAGGTCCTGGTTCGATTCCCGATGAGGACATTGTCGAAATCACTTTGTCCTATGTTCGGTAAGGACATTGCAGGCTTGAATCATCTGATTGTCCGAAAAAGTAAGATGATTCCGTGCTTCGGAAGGCCCGCAGTGAAGCAGCGTGGTGAAGTATGCTCCATACCCCCCTCCGGTTGCTTAAGGGAAGGCCTGTGCCCAGCAGCGGGACGTATATAGGCTGTTTCTGTAAGCATCTTAGAATGATCTAGAGGGGTTGATCTTTGACCTTTCTTGACATTGCGCACTTATCTTATATGCGCAAGCGTTAAATTCTAATACTGCTTTTTAGATTAATTGCTTCCATGTGGCCGTTTTAGACTCGATCATGATTAGGAAGAAGAATGAAGAGAGCTTAAAATTAGGATAGAAAAAATGAAACTTTAATTCATTATCATCAGGTAAGATGAGGAAAGGCTGAATGTAACTAAAAGAGAGTTTCTCCTAGTGAAGAAACTATTAAGTAAATAGATTTTTGAGTATTACTTGGACCAAGTTACAGTATGTTAAACCTTCCCCAAGACAAAAAGATCAAAATACCCTACAAGACCGGGATACCCCCCCAAAAGATCAAAGTACCCTATAAAACCGGAATACCCCAAAATATCTTAAATCCCCAAACACATGCACATGCATCAGCGATCTTTCACCTGGTGGGAGAATAGCTTCTTCAATCCGATGATCGTGGCCAGTAAGAGAGCGATCTTGGAAATCAGCAGGGCCTTCCCCACCATCAAAGTGAGGCCCTTGAATGTTAGGGCCCCCAGAAGCCCAAACTTCATGGCCGCAGCCGCAAGGATTGGGCCCACATTCTTCTGGCGCCCTCGGCCGCTTTCGACCGCTCTGGGCGCTTTAAGAGACACACCTGAAATTTTAAAAAAAGGGGGAAATAAAATACATGGTACTGTCAAACGCGAAAATTTAGTGACGTGAAATATCACATCATACCCACTTAGTGATGTAGAATATCACATCATAACTAATCTTAGCCATGCTTATTAGCATGGCGAAATTTAAAAAACCCTTCCAACGTTTTAAATTGGCCATAACCCGACAGAATTAAGTTGACAGCGCGTGTCAAGCGGGTTGCATATGAGCGACATGCCTATCTTATTTGTCCGGGTTATTCATTCATTTACTCATTCTTCCTAAAATTAACAATTCAATCAGATGGATTACCTACCCCATCAACCCTGGTATTACTATTGAGCCGCCAAAGGCCCCTGACATGACACATATAACGACTACGTACTTACATCAGTAAGTAGTAACCGGGACCAACGCCTTAACGTGCTTTCCGAAGCACGGATCATCTTACATTCGGACAATCAGGTGATCAGCCTGCAATGTCCTAACCAAACTAGGGATCACAAAGTAATTTTTGTAATATTTCCCCACCGGAATTCGATCCCGGGACTTCGGGATCGTGAGCATAACGTTAAATCACTGGACTACGGAGGCCGAAGAATTTACATATACGCATGGATCACATAGGATACACACACACACACACATACCCACACACACACACACACACACACACACACACACCCATAAACAATTATCATCATCCTACGTCCCACAGTAGGAATTTAATAGGCAATTTCCGTGTATTTGATTCTGTATTTGACACATATCTGGACCTAGTTCTAACAGATATTAGACTTTAGTAGCTATGCAATAAGAAGAGAATATTGCCTGCTATATTGTACTGTGGAATATTTAATTTTGTTGATTGAAAAATGGAACTAATTAGGCAGAGGCTGTTTGATGTAATTCCGTTGTCTAGAAGGATTTCGAAACAAAATTTTGTATTTTGAACGTTCATATTAGCTTGCACAGTGAGTAGCGTGGACGTGTATTTGATAAAGCATTCAACACGAAAAGTCTGCATGTTGCCCAAAACTCTTTTTTTACAAAAGGGCTACAAAGATTTCGTTTATATCGTTACGGTAATGTTAGGGAAAATGACAAACTTGTAGATTTCGACAAAATTTATCGACTTGATCGAAAATTTTATCGCGTTGCGCATTTTACCCCTATAGATGTAGTTTCTGCCTTCGCGGCACGGCAACCGCGTGCGGCGCGAATTCTATCCTGGCTTATGACCAATAGCCGTACGAGGTTTATCTACGTAAACACCATTCACTGTATTTATTGGTAAAAGCTCTCGACATAATTCGCGCCGCGCGCGTCAAGCCGTTGGTCCCGGTTATTACGTACTGATGTAAGTTAGTAGTTGTTACATGAGCCATGTCAGGGGCCTTTGGCGGCTCAATAGTAACACCAGTGATAATGGGGTAGGTAATCGGTGGATTTCGTCTTCTTCTTCTGTCTTCTTTCTGTCTTCTTGTTCTGAAGAAAAAGACGACTAACAATAATGTCAAAGGTGGTTTTTACCGCCAATCAACATGGGAGGGCAAATCAATATTTTTTTGGGGAACCTGGCCTGGAACGCCCCTCATTAACTACAAGAGTAACTTACCAACGCCAAGACTGCCGTCTTTTTCCTGCTTGCCAGAGATGACCAGATCAGCGTTTTCCAGGAGCCTGTATCTCAACGATCTGGTGGTGGCGAAATTCCACAGCTTCTCTTGGATCACCTGCTGGGCCTGGTCTTCGAGTGATGTACCAGATCTGGCGAGACTCTCTGGCTTCACGGGTATCTCGGCAGCTGCACCGTTGCTAGAATTCAGAGAAGAGCTTTCTTATTTTTTGGACATTACATAATTGGATAGTTTCCTAGGTCAAAGATAAATTATGAAAATCTGATTACTAAATAAACACAGATCTCTCTCTCTATTTAAGAGCTGCGCTCTTGTTGGTGGAGTAATCGCCATTCCTCTCTTCTTCCCGCCAAAGCCTTCACCTCCCGATACGACACAAACACACACGGTGACGAAATAAGGTTTTCTTTATCTATTTAACTTATTTATGAATTTTAATAAAGAAAAGTGTAATAATAAGTGGTTTTTCCTCTCAGACGACGCCCTGAGCCGAGATTCGCGCCTAACTGGGCACCCTCAGGCCTGTTGTCTTAAACGTTGTACCGGGTGAGAGCCTTCAGCGCTCCCCATTTGTCCGGCCAAGTAGTTAAAGCCATCTGCGGCAAATCTACAATAAGTAAAAAAAAAGAAAATAATAATAAGTGCGACATTTTGTTACGTTTTTCTATGACGTCACAGGTTGCTTTTTTTATACAAATTCCATAGTAATTGCGCGTTTTGACGTCTAGTAAAGAGTAACTGATTTGACTAGTTGGAAACCACCCTATTGTCTGTGGTTTAGAGCATTGGGCTCTTTGGAGGTTCGGGTTCGATTCCCGCTGGGGTTGTTGAATATGGCTTCCGAGTATGCCTTTGGTTGCGGGCTTTGCCGAAACGCCTCCATCAACCC
The DNA here is from genome assembly GCF_024362695.1 of Pectinophora gossypiella. Lineage (NCBI taxonomy): Eukaryota > Metazoa > Arthropoda > Insecta > Lepidoptera > Gelechiidae > Pectinophora > Pectinophora gossypiella. Next base: position 2,393,589 of record NC_065425.1, on the reverse strand, counting down.
GCACTGGAGCAGCGTGGTGTATTATGCACTCCATACCTCGGGACATATATAGGCCTATATGCTTGTACATAGGCCCGAGATATTGAAACGACATAATAATAATAATAATCGAAAAGTAAACTCTGTTTATAAAGGAGAATGAATATAATTGAGCCCTCTTCTGAAAATGATAGATAGTACACATAACATCCAGTTCTTAGCGCGGTATATAAGGACCAACCTAAAATATAATGTGTAAGGTTCTCTATTCCATTTATTTTCCTTCAACTGTCAGTATTATTTTTACCGTACCAACTGAATCAAAAACAACCCTTGCGTATCCGTAAATTATTAAATTCGTAGAAAAATAACATCCATCGAATCCCCGAATCATATTCAACATCAAATACTCGATAAAAATTTCATGTATAAAAATAACTTATTTTTTTACAATCCAAACTTGTGCACGTGTAACATGAGTAGAGAAGATTTACTAAAATTTCAAATGTACAATAATCAATCAATGTCCTATAATTTATGAACTTTTTCAATGTAAATTGAGAATTACAATAAGAATGCTACATACACGCGGTACGGTTTTCGGGTGGTTGGCAGAGAAATCTAGACGAATAAAAAAAAAACAATATATAAGTGGCCGTAAAAGTAAAAATAAAATATTTTATGTTCTTTTTTTTAAAAAAAACTAGGTATTTTTATTATACTTACATACATACAATACATACACAAACTCACGCCCGTATTCCCCTAAGGGGTGGGTAGAACTACAAATAATCAAAAAACTATTTGCAGCCACTTTTGATACATAGTCCTAAGGTGGACAATGATAAACTGTATGATGATAGGTGATCAGTCTATCGCTCATATTTTTTTATTTTTTTTTATTATACATTTCAGTAATTTGGCTGCCAAATATCAGTTCTCTAGACAGTTAATCTCATGCATTGATGAATGCATGCATGCATTGTAAATAATCACTAAGCTTCTAATAACCGTTTTTTCAAAGTTTCTGTTTAATTATTACCCTGTCTTAAAACTGTTCATAGGTAAATAATAATTCTGTATGTCAATGAAGTAGGTGTGTACGATACTTTACGGTACGTATATAAAATACGAATGAATTGACTTTGAAACTTTGTCTTTTAAATTCTTATTTTACAAAACATGGATTCGGTTTTACGGATCATTCCAATTTTTTTGCTTTTTAAGTATTGTTTCTTCTTCATTCGGAAACTTTAGGAGTATTTTTTTTGTTTGTGTGTATTTTGTTTCATCATTATCAACCCATAAACGTCCCCACTGCTGGGGCACGGGCCTTCCCTATGGATGGATAGGGAGATCGGGCCTTAAACCATCACGCGGGCCCAGTGCGGATTGATGGTTATTAACGACTGCTAATGCAGCCGGGACCAACAGCTTAACGTGCCTTCCGAAGCACAGAGGAGCTCGAGATGAAAACTTTTTTTTTGTGGTCACCCAACCTATGACCGGCCTTTGCGAAAGTTGCTTAACTTCAACAATCGCAGACCGAGCGCGTTTACCGCTGCGCCACCGAGCTACCTCAGTAGCTCGAGCTACTATTTTATTTAATTGTAACAAAAGATTCCAATCTCCTGGAAAAGCCTCTAGCGACTGGTAGGCCCATGGTGGTAAAAAAGATGAGAGCACAAAACGTGAAATAAAATGGCGCCAGCGTATGAGCTGGCCCGTCTCCAAATAATCATTCTCCTGCCCTTTTCCCACTCTAAGTGGTGTCAGCACAACATGTATAACTCTTCCATTAATTTCTATCGTCGACTCGGCACTCACACCTTTTACACACATATCCTTTTTATACATATATTATATTAAACTCTCAGCCATATAATGGTGCTAATTCCTGTAAATACCATCTAATTTTATTTTAAGTTATATCTGTCATTTTCTTATTCGCCGAAAAGGAAAGGGACGGGTAATCGACAAGCATAAAATTTATGGAGCACAAGTCAATTTTAAGCACAAATCTAAAACAACCGTCTAAAAATTTTATATTGGCCAATAACCCGACAGAATTAAGTTGACAGCAAACGTCAAACGGTTTGCCTACCAGCGAGATACGAGTACCTTTATGATTCGCCCGGGTTATTCATTCATTTACTCATTCTTCCTAAAATTAATAGCAGTCAATCATCCGTCCCTTTCCTTTTCGGTGGATAAGAAAATGACAGGTACAACTTAAAGTAAAATTAGGAGATGTCTGCAGGAAACGGGGCCAATGTTAAAAACATCAATTTTAAACTAAAACAGTTTCTTTAAACATGGATTTAGATGAATTTATGAATGTATACTCTCAGCTTTTAAAATAATTTGTTTGCTATGCTATTACTAGATTTAGCATTATTTACTAACTACATAATCTTAAATTAAATAAACCTACCTTGTAATGTGATATTTTAATTATTGTTACGTACGGCTAAATTCTTGTTAACGGATAAAACATGATCATATATTCGTCTTAAAATCTCCTAACAACCTAATCGTTAGCAGGTTTTAGGCTTCTTCTTCTATCGTGTGAGTTGCGAGGTGGAGTACTAACTCATCAACCCTGGTGTCAAGGACTATTGAGCCGCCAAAGGTCCCTTACACAGGTTTTATGCTAAGGCGTATACACATACCGCGGGCACGGTGTGTATGGCGGTGAAGCGCACGGCAAGAAAGTTACTTGCATGTAGGGAATTCAATCCCGACTCGAGATCGCAAATTCGAGATCACGCGGGATTGGAAATATCAATCCCTGGGAAATTTTCGGGATCTCGTCTAGTTCATAAAAAATGTAAAGTTAGGATGGCTGAAAACAATGAAAACTGCTTGTTCGTGATATAATTAAAACAAAATATATTTCGAAAGAAAACGAAAACTTTTATTCTTCAATATTACTAACTAAATAATTAAGTTTTCTTTGGAAATCAGCATAATCAAAACAAATAGTATAACTCAAGGATATTATCGAAAGTTTCAAGGCGCATTGGCGCTTCTGCACTGTAAAGTCGTGAAATGTGAATAAATAAGTTATGCTTCGGGTCGGGATGGATCCCGAAAAATTAGAAAGTTTCACGGCACAATTCTTTCAAATATTTTTCCCATCAGACGACGCCCTGAGCTGAGGTTCGCGCCCAACTAGGCACCCTTAGGCCTGTTGTCTTAAACGTTGTACCGGATAAGAGCCTTCAGCGCTCCCCATTTGTCTGGCCAATTAGTTGATGCGGCAAATCTACAATAAGTCACGTCAAAGAAAAAAGTGTCTTTCTACTGTCGGGAACGTCACTTTGAAGGATGTGAGTTTGTATCTGTAGTTCCATGTTTAAAATGACTGATAGAGTGAGAAACAGTGTGATGAGAGAGAGAAGTATCCCCCGATGGGAATATTTTCGAAATCAAGCACAAGACCATATAGGCTGTTATTATGTGGGTTCATCTCACATTTATTCTATTTGTTACCTTAAGATTTCTAAACCATGCAGTCAGCTGCTCAAACTCGCCTTTTATGCCAAGATAAAACGTATAAGATAAAATTTCATGGATTTCCAATACTCAGGGGCGTGTTTTAACTTGTGAAACGTTATTCCTCGTTTTAGATTTTGGTTAAAAATACCTCTCAAAGTAAAAAAAATAAATAAAAAAAAATCTAAAAAATTACGGGCGTGAGTTTATGTATGAATGTACCACAGACCTCATTGCTTACCGATAATAATGAATATAATAATGAATATAATAATGAATGCATTTTACTGGGTCAAAGATAAATTATAAAATGCTAATCTAGAAATAGAAGCCAGTCTAAGATGGCCGAAAATGAATTTAATTTTACTTTTCTCGAATTTTATGTAAGAAATAAAAAAAAAACGGTTCATCATATCCAGCTTACGACATCGTATCAACAGTGGCTGCAAGTTGTCTTTGATTACTTGTGGCTCTGCCCACCCCATTAGGGATTACGGGCTTGAGTTTATCTATGTATGTATGTATGTAAATAAAAAAAAACAATGAGTAAGACGTTAGACCGCTTTTATTCATGGCGTCCTAGGACAATATTTTCATACAAATTCCAAACAAAATTTTCGTTTTGACGTTTCGTAAAATTTATCTCATTTTTCTATTGCCATTGATATAGACGTGGATTTATGTTATGTTGTTACTTATTTGAGGCAAATAACCCAAATTAAGGCATCATTATTTAAATTGCACAAAACAACATGTGTTTATTTGCTCTGTTCCCAATTCTAATGGAATGGTCAAATTACCGTTCTGAGGCCGGAATAATGGCATTCAATTTGTCAAAATTACATTATTTTGCTTTGATTTCCAAGAATTATATTTTCAATATTGTATGGTTGGAGAGATGCTTTCCTGACATATTTGTATAGACGTGTCATTAACTACTTGGTACAAATATATAAAAGCCAAATATTATAATCCTTTTATTTTTATGCGTAAATTCAATGTCTGTTTCCTATAAAAAGCATTTTTAATTTCGAACTGTTCGTTTGACAAAAGAAAGTAATACAATAGAATCATATCTGTGGAATGGAATGTACGCATGAATCATTAATAACATGAAATCTCTCAATCATTGCGCGTGACGAGCGATTTAACAGAATTTTTACTTTTTTATTCACTTATTCTTTATTTATTTTATTCTTTCTTATTTTTTTTTTTTTATTTACGATCTGGAGGTCAGGGTTCTATTCCCGAAGGGGACATTGTCGAAATCACTTTGTGAGACTGTCCTTTGGGTAAGGACTTTTTAGACTTGAATCACATGATTCCGAGCTTCGGAGGGCACGCTAAGCCGTTGGTCCCGGCTATTAGCCGTAAAAAAACACCACTACCAACCCGCATTGGAGCAGCGTGGTGGAGTATGCTCCATACCCCCCGGTTGATTGAGGTGAGGCCTGTGCCCAGCAGTGGGACGTATATAGGCTGTTTATGTATGTATTCACTTATTGTTGGTCTTCTCTTCTTCCACCGTGTGGGTTGTGAGGTGGATTACCAACCCTATCAACCCTGGTGTCAGGGTTAGTATTGTACCGCCAAAGGCCTCTGACATGGTTCATGTCTACATGCTTACAACAGGAAGTAATAACCGGGACCAACAGCTTATCGTGCCTTCCGAAGCACGGATCACCTAATTGCTAAAATGAAAATATATTTAACGTCCCTATCCTCACTAGGACGCCAAGGCGGCACAACCAAATTTTGTAGTTTTATAAACACTATCTTCCCAATAGGGTTTCTATGGCAAATTGTATCGAGGGCTTCCAGCAATAAATGCTGCAAATGCTATCTACGTAGATATTGGTCCTTGATATCATTTGCCCGCCGCGACACGGTTGCTGTACCGCGAGGGCTGGGTTCTAGTTTGCTGCGCATCCAACAATATATGACATTTATCGTTTACAAATAGACAAACATAATTCACGCTCACAATGAATATGAAGGTGGACATAAAGTTAACCTATGGACGTTCCTAGGTTTCATACTATGAAAGATCTTGGTTAATTACAATAGAATAAGGAATCTCTCCGCTCCCCACCAGTGGCTGAGCTAGGTTTACTTTACCCCTTCCGGTCTTATTTTTGTCTTAAATCGTGAAGGCAGCGCGCGGACCATTGCTTTTAATTTTGTAAGTCTGGCAGAGAACCAAAGCTACCGATATAGCTCTGAAAATTAGCAAACTGAAGTGGCAGTTGGGCTGGCCATATTTGTCGCAGATCCGACAACCGCTGGTGCAAGCGTGTTCTGGAGTGGAGACCGCGTTTCGGGAAACGCAGTGTGAGTCGACCCCTGGCAAGATGGTGGGACGACTTGCAGAAGATGGCTGGAAGCGCCTGGGTACGTAAGGCTGAGGATAGGGTTTTGAAGACGCACATATCCAGCAGTGGACTGCAACGGGCTGATTGATTGATTTTGAAAATGTGACAGCAATCACCGTAGTATTGACATAATATCGCATCACATAAAGTATCCGCCAGAAAACGCGGAACTCAATTACAAAGGCATGTAGAGTTCAAAACGAAGAAGAAAATTTGAATAAAATGGAAAACAAAAGAAGACCGACCTCTCGTCGACGATCATGACGTCATCGCTGAGCTGCACGGATGCGGTCCTCAGCATGCGGTCTACGTAGCCGACCAGCTCGATGGCAATACATGAGGACGTCTCCCGGGATGCGCATTTGTTGCTTAAACCCCGCTTCAGCGATTCTTCTGAGTATGTGCTCTGGAAACAAAGGAATGATACAAGATTTGTATATTATAAATATTATATTAATCATATATTAATATTTTCAATAAAAAACAATTTTTAAAATATTAAATAAATATTATAATATATTCAAATATTGAGTTAGGCTGTCCAATATAAATTAAAGACAGTTTTGAAAGAAACACTGGGTTGAATGATTTTTGTTTTTACAGCACTTAGGTACTCGTGCTTAGGGAAACTCACAACGAGAAAATTTAAGTCGAAAATCGCACACGCTCGTTCTGGCTCGAAAAGAGCTATAGGTTCAAGTCTCGTCCGAGTCAGATGTTTTTTCGATTTTTTTTTTTTTTTTTGAAACAATGGGTTTATTTTACTATTATAAATAATTCGTTACAGCCTGATAGCTCTCTGTTGCTATATCTTAATGTCTATGTTCCAGTCTTTTTAGCGTCCGTAGTCATTTCTGTGGTGTATTGGTGGTGGGTTTTTATAATAAATCAGTTTGTGCCGGACACTCCGTGGTTTCACTCGTCTTTGTCCCATACAAACCAACTCACTCACTCACTCACTCACTCGTCTTTGTCTTTGTTGCTTCTATGCTGTTCTGGGAGCAAATAAAAAACATAGAACACGTTCAGCTGCTTGTCTTCCCGGGCATGTCGTAAAAACCGACAGAGGGATTGCGTTCTCTAACATGATGGACTAATGTTATGGGCGATAGGCTGATCCCTTATCACCATAAGGTTCATCATATCCATCTTAGGACTTCGTATCAACAGTGGCTGCAAGTTGTCTTTGATTACTTGTGGCTCTGCCCACCCCATTTGGGATTACGGGCGTGAGTTTATGTATGTATGTTGTCCTATACATTACATTGGCGCGAGTACGGTACCTACATCTTGGTAAAGATGGCGGACAATTTCCACTCGCATTATAAGTTAAGATTTTTTGGAGCGCTAAAGGTTAACCTTTTTAAAAGATTGTTACTCAATGACAACTGTCAAATCCCATAATTTTATTCATTTTATCATTAATTTATATAACTATTTTTTTTTTTTTTAATTTTTATATATACTGTCAAATCGGAAAGGGCTAGATTCCCCGAAAATGATAGATGGCGTTGTACAGTTTTAATAGGAAAATTACCTATTTTCTTACTGCTCGGGTTCATAATTATTCAAAAATACAATGTATGTCGCAGAAGTATATATGAAAATAGTTGTTGCTTGACATTTGGATCAGATTATGTATAGAACTATGTTGCTACCTATAATGCTCAATTATCCGTCCCTTTCCTTTACGGAGAATGAGAAAATGACAGGTATAACTTAAAATAAAATTGGATGGTTTCTACAGAAATTACTATGGTCACTCTACATATAAGTTTTAACATTAGCTTTTATTAATATTACCCCCTAGTGCATTTGAGTTTGACCTAATTACATTTTCTCTTCAACGTTTTGGCATATTGCCATTTCAAAATAATACTTTTTGCCGTTTGCTCTGGATAGAATAGTGATATGATTTTACGTCCCTGGATTACTTGGCTAGCGAAGTCCAGGAATATTTAAATTGTGACTTCTATAGTAATATGCGCAAAAATAACGCGAAAATAGTTTTTAACATTATCTACTCTGAACCGGCGTGCGTGTATGCAAGCGAAGTGTGTCAGGCTGGATCCGATGCAAATGGAATTCTATAGTCTCTGCTTACCCCGGTGGGAAATAGACGTGAGTTAATGTGTGTAATATACAGGGTGAAAAGTTTGAGGGTTGATTCAGACAATGATTCTGAATTGATATCGCGTGGAATTATCCGTCGCAAAAAAACCCCTAAAAGTATCATGAATTTTCCGACAGGAAATTTTACATGATATCAACTCAGAATTATGTTCTGAATCAACTTCATCAGTTTTTTTTTTTGACGTGACTTATTGTAGATTTGCCGCAGATGGCATTAACTACTTGGCCGGACAAATGGGGAGCGCTGAAGGCTCTCACCCGGTACAACGTTTAAGACAACAGGTCTGAGGGTGCCCAGTTGGGCGCGAACCTCGGCTCAGGGCGTCGTCTGAGAGGAAAAATATTTGAAAGAATTAATCGACCCTGGTGGGTCGATAGCGATAAGCGCTGAATGAGGGAAATCGTCGACCACGCCGGCGGGGTCGGTATCGGGGTCTCCATCAGTATTCGTTACGATGTCACTAACACTCTGTATATTTGTCTAAGTTATCGCCTTGAGCATGTGCCTGTATGGAAACTGATATTTTTAATTGGAAGAAAAATAAATACGTGAACGGCGAGTATGTATGAAACGATTGATGAATGTGGAGGAAGCTAGAAAAGTGTGTGAGGATCGAAGCAAAAGGAATTCTATAGTCTCTGCTTACCCCGGTGGGAAATAGGCGTCATGGCTTTGCTATTTGATATTTACTGACATTGCGCACTTCGTATATTATGTGCAAATGTGACCTTTTTATCCCCGAATTTTAAGGCAGAGGTCCAGTGGTTTGAGCGTTGGGCTCACGATCCCGAAGTCCCGGGTTCAAATCCCGGTGGGGACACATCACGAAAATCACTTTGTGATCCCTAATTTGGTCATAGGACATTACAGGCTGATCACCTGATTGCCCGAAAGAAAGATGATCCGTGCTACGGAAGGTATGTTAACCCGTTCGTCCTGGTTACTACTTACTTAAAGCCGTCGTTAAGTAGTCGTTACACGAGCCATGTCAGGGGCCTTTGGTGGCTCAATAGTAACCCTGATACCAGGGTTGATGGGGTAGGTAATCCACCTCACAACCCACACGATAAACGAAGAAGAGGCAGAGGTGTATAATACATCCACACGTCGCCAGCAATGTATAAATCCCATGTATTAGAATGAAACCACGTGATATCAATTTTTCTACGAATTATCTGTAATCCAAATGTGAATTCAACCTCTTTTTTCAGATACTATTTTTTTTTGACGTGACTTATTGTAGATTTCCCGCAGATGGCAATTACTACTTGGCCGGACAAATGGGGAGCGCTGAAGGCTCTCAACCGGTACAAAATTTAAGACAACAGGCCTGAGGGTGCCCCGTTGGGCGAGCCGGGATTCAAACCCATGACATTAGATGTAAGTCACGCTTTCTCCGAACTGGGCTATCACGGATGTAGAAATTGTTATGTCTTCAATAAAACGCCGGAATTAATTAATCCGTTTTGTTTGCAACAACCATTGAGCCAAACCATTCTTAATTAAAAAAGAAAAATATTATTTATATGGTAACATTCGTTCCAACCATTCATTCTCTCTTCATTTTAAAATTATATCGAATCAACACGTTCTCTGTAATATCTCTTTTGAAAAAAATAATAAACCGTGAAATTGCCGTCACAAACTCTTTTATTTATGTCTTTCCTAGACACGTTTATTATCAGGAAAACACAGTCTAGAGCCTTTTTAGCGGCATTACGAGAGAGCGAGACAGACAACCTGAGTACTTTTAAGTTTTAATAGATGTATAAATAAGATTGTAAGGGCAGAAGGAGAAAGCAATTCGGATACACAACAGAAATTAAAAATGTGTTCTTTCTCCACATATCTAACATGTATACAAAAATACTCACTACACAATGAAGTACAAAAAAATAAACACGCAACACTCAATGTCATTAGTTCAACAAACCGCGAGTAAAATCTAGTAAGAATGTTTCAATCAACACCATTCCTGGCATTGCTAAGTTAACACGTCTTCAAAAGGTGCACTCGAATGTCAGCGGGAAACTCAACCTCAAAAATATCTTTAGCGTAATCTAACCCAAAATATCTTTATCGTAAATAATCGTAAGTATTACCTAAAACATATTTTTTATCGAACGTCTCATTCGCCTAAAACCACTGCAGCTTCTCACAACCAGTATATCGCTTAATCCCTAGACGTTCTTAAATAAAAACGAAAAATATATCGAATAGATTTTCAGTAATTTAGCTGCCTAACATTGATTCCCAGGCGGTTTTTTAGGGTTCCGTTTTTGCCATTTGGCTACAAAACCCTTATGGATTCGTCATGTCTGTCTGTCTGTCCGTCCGTATGTCACAGCCACTTTTTTCCGAAACTATAAGAGCTATAAGTACTGTTGAAACTTGGTAAGTAGATGGATGTAAGTAGTTGTTACATGAGTCATTTTAGGGGCTTTTGGCGGCTCGTTAGTAACCCTGACACCAGGGTTGATGACGTTGGTAGATACTCCACTTCACAACCCACACTAGAAGAAGAAGTAGATGTATCTACATATACCTATATAGAATTACACGTATCTGATCCAAATAAACTGGTTTTCGCAGTTATCAAGGTAGGATGCTAAAATTGGTACATAAGTAAAGGGGAACCGTGTTATCCCAAATTTTAAGCGCAGGAAAAAGCTAGTGATGCTATAAAACGCTTATCGCTTATTCATTTATCGCTTTTCTTCTTTGCGAGTCGATGTCGATCGATACTAAATTTTTGCTGACCAATAATTGGCCACGCTTACGGCATTGTCAGAGGTGGATTAGATTCCGAACCTACCCAAGCCCGCTTAAATCTTTAAAGCAGAAATGATCTCCCATCCCTTTTATCGCTCCATCGGAATGCCTCCCGCCGACATGGAAGTCCTTAAATAGACTCCGGACACAACTTGACCGCTGCAAGGATAATCTCTCCAGATGGGGATACCTGGTTGATGATTGCGTTTTGAGTTTTTTTTTGATGTGACTTATTGTAGATTTGCCGCAGATGGCATTAACTACTTGGCAAATGGGGAGCGCTGAAGGCTCTCACCCGGTACGACGTTTAAGACAACAGGCCTGAGGGTGCCCAGTTGGGCGCGAACCTCGGCTCAGGGCGTCGTGTGAGAGGAAAAATATTTGAAAGAATTAATCGACCCTAGTGGGTCGATAGCGATAAGCGCTGAATGAGCGGTACCGGGGTCTAGTTGCGATGAGTGCGAGTGTGGAGTATCACCACAAATTATGGCTCACCTTTTGTGCTGTCTTACCATTTATCGCTATTCAGCTTTGAGTCGTACAAGCGACTTAAGACTGCAGTCAATCAAGTTCTTATAGCACTTCCGGATTCATTGTTTGTTAATACAAGCTTACTATAAAACCCATATTTTTTCCAGAAACATCTGCCCGTGAGAACTGTGTTAATCGAAGATTAATATCGCAAGTACTTATCGACATTGTGTCTATTTGTAGTATTTTCTCCGAAGTGAGATTACGGTTCGATAAAGTAGGTTAGGTTAGTTTATTATAAGTGTTGTCGTTGTTACATTAATGTATGATTACATTAATTTATGCCCCTAATAAATAAAGCCTCACACCATAGACACATAGTATAAACGGCCTCTGTGGTCCAGTGGTTGAGCGTTCGGCTCACGATCCGAAAGTGTGTGCAATTGCGTTCCCGTATCCCCGCCACATGGCGGCAAGGAGGAACACCGTTGGGTTTTAGTGGGTATACCGGGTGGCAACACCCGGGGAGTCCCACAAAACCACGTCGTTCCCCCGGGCGGCGTGGTGTGCGTAACGCATTTCCCAACGTTAAAAAATAATAAAAAAAAGGTCGCGGATGCAATGCATCAGAGCAGAATAAAATTAATTGAAGAACAGAAGAGGATTTCGAAATTTAAAATGATTTCCCTTAAAAAGGAGAGGCCAGTATGTGCAGAGTTTGCACTCTGCTACAATACTATGCACCTCTGCCTATTTCGGAGATACTTATAGTCGTGATAATAATGTCATGTTATGTTGTTAAAATCCATCATCATGACTGTATTGTAATGTACAAAAATGTATAAAATTGTATACATAGTCTAGAAATATGTATTAAAAGTGATAATAAACAAATAACTTCAAAACCTGTCAAATAAAAAGCAAAAAATATTTTTTTTATTTTACTAATGACAACGGAAAGAACATGCAATTCGATCGTTCTTTCTATTTGTGAAAAGAAAACAAAATATTTCCCACAAGAAAAAACACCATTCGTCGTTTTTAGTACAATCAAGTACAAGCGCTACGGTATCACCCCGGACACTTCATACAAACAACCTCGTTTTACACAGACACCACACATTGACGTTACCGTACACGCGCATCTGTGTGTGTGACGTCTGATGCCATACGACTGAAGACTAAACTATGTTCGAGGGGAGGTGAGGGGAGGCTCAGACACGGGTGAGGAGCGAAGAGTTGCTGTTCTATACGTCATATTATTCTTTATACTGATAAGCTTTTGTTTTGAGAGATAATCACGTGTCAGCATTGAATATTACACTCCAACCAACCGCATAATGAAGGAAGGGAGTCGTTAAGCGCAAATAAATGGTCTAATGTCGACAATATCACGAAGACTTGCGTGTAACATTATCCTCGAAAGTAAATGCGGGAATATCTAGGCCACGTTTCCTTAAAAAAATATAGATGGAACTGTTTACCTTTAACGTGATAATAACCGTTTTTCTCGTTGATCAGGTACATAATTATTCAAAAAAATAATGTAATAATTTTTTTTTTTTCAAAAGAAAAGAGACGGTCAATCGACAGGCATTTTTATGGAACACATGACAATTTTAGGTAAAAAAAATACAACTCCCAAAATGTTATATTGGCCAATAATCCGACAGAATTGAGTTGACAGCACGTGTCAAACAAGTTGAAAATCAGCGGGGTGCCTATTTCATTCACACGGATAACCTAAAATTTCATTTTAAAATTAACAGTTATCCATTGTTTTAAGTTTACCCGGTTATTATCATAATTAAAGCACATAATAACGGGTTCTTACCGCGTTTAAATGGGGATATGAGACTCCCGATATTTCGACACTGTTGCAAGTGCCATGATCACGGGATGACTGATCATGGCACTTGCAACAGTGTCGAAATATCGGGATTCTCATATCCCCATTTAAACGCGGTAAGAACCCGTTATTATGTGCTTTAATTAACAGTTATCAATAATCCGTCCCTTTTTTTCGGCGGATAAGAAAATGACGAGTATAACTTAAAATAAATTTAAGAGGTGTCTGCAGGAATCGGGGCCTATGTTAGGTTCATCTTTACTATTAAAACACTACAATGTTCACCACTTTTAGTAATTACACATTCACACATCACCACGGTAAAAGTCAATTATGAAAAGTAAAAGCCAGTGTTATAATAAGACAGTGTATACCTAGCAATTAGGGGGGGGCGTTTAACTTCGATTCACATTACAGAATATCTCTGGGAATAGTAGAGCTGCGCCAGTTTTCCACTTTCCATGTATAATTGACACCTGCTTGAAGTGTTGAATGTCGTCGGTTATGGCACAAGCGGTAGCGATAAGCGGAATTGACAGTTGACAGAAATAAATGTCAACACCTCATAATTTTACGCTTCAATTATAAGCAGATGTTTTAAAAATCAAATGGAATAGAATTCATGTTAGGATCGCAAAGGATAACGTGCTCAGCGGTGAAGGAAAGCATCGTGAGGAAACCCACATTCCCGATAAATGAATTTTTCGGAGGTATATGACCTAACATGTATTGGGCTGGTTTTCCCTTCGCGGGATGGAAGGTCAGACGGGTAGTAGCTTCTGTAAGGAACCGGGTAGGTAGGCGGGCCCTGTGAAAAATGGGATAATGCTAGGGAGATGAGTTGATAAAAAAAAAACTTTTATCGTGTAGGTTATGAGATAGATTACCCACCTCATTAACCCTGATGTCAGGGTTACTATTGAGCCGCCATAGGCCCCTGACAGGGATATGTAATGATTACATACTTAAGTAACTAGCAGCCAGGACCGACTGATTAATCTTACTTTTGGATAATCTGCTGATCAGCTTGAAATATCCTAAGTAAACTAGAGATCACAAGTGTTTTTTGTGATATGTTGTCACCGGGATTCGAACCCGGGACCTCCAGATCGTGAACCCAACGCTTATCCACTGGACCACAGAAGCCGTTAGTTGTGTTGACCAGCAAGTATCTGCACGACAACCACGTCGCGCGCGGCGCGAATTATGTCGAGAGCTTCGACCATTAAATGCAGCGAATGGTGTTTACGTAGATAAATCTCGTAGGGCTATTGGTCGTAACACTAGATAGAATTGTTATTACTTTTGATTGATTGCTTTTGATAATAATTAAGTTTAAATTCTGTGTTTTTTTTTTAATTTAAATCGCTGATATACCTAACTTGCTCCAAAATAAAATACGCGCACCGCTTTACACTCAAACCCCAACTAAATACATTTTAAAAGTAATAGGTTTAATAATAGGTCGACTGAGGTTTCACAAGTTTGAACTGCAAAGTTCAATGAAAATTTATATTTTCAGTACCCTCCAGAGTGTCAAGTATTCATGTTTTGAATTAATTGACATTTTATAGGAGAGGCATTTGTGTTCTAGTGGTTAAAACGTTTGGCTCTTAATCAGCAGGTTCTGGGTCCAAAAAGACAGATTTGCAAAAAACTGATGAATATCATTTTCTTTCTTCTATCAAACTTATTTATGAATAGGAATCCTTATATTATGTTAATACTTTTTATTACTAATTCTGATTATTACTAAAGAAGAACAGATTTATAACTGATGAAAAACATTTTCTTTTTTCTATTTAAATTATTAATGTATTTTAATTAAAAAAAAGTAATAATAAGTCCGACATTTTATCACGTTTTTCTGTGACGTCACAGTGTGCTTTTTCAAATAAAATCCATAGTAATTTCGTGTTTGGACGTTTAGTTAAAAATAACTGATTTGACTAGTTGAAAACTAGCCTATTCTCACTTTTGATCTCAGCCAATCAATCCAAGAGTGAATCATCAGAAAATACCGATATAATTATCCTTATCTTTTGATTCTAAAACGGTTCATGAGTGTAAAAAATAGCCATAGGTTGGCTATTACATTTTAACAATGACGAAACTGAGAATTTATTACACCCTGTTAGATAAAAAGATTTGTTTAAATCTGTACTTCACACATACACACGCACACACACACACACACACACACATACACACATACGTGCACACAAATACTCTCACACGCACATATACACCTTCACACACTCACATACTTACACACAAGTAGCTTGAACAATTTAAATAGAAAATAAAAATTATGGAAATTATTATATTATTATAATAGTTTCCAAATTTTTATTTTCTTTTTTTCACCTCATTGTTCAATTTTATAAAAAAAATATATAGATAATAATTGTATTAGAACTCCGCACAACTCAAGAATATAATTATAATACTGTACAAATGGAAGATAGCTGGTACTTATAGCACAAGTTGTACCTATTGTAAGTGCCAGCAGTGCTTTGAAATTGTTAATCTTCTAGCATTATCATATAATTGTACCTATTAGTTTTTAAGTTGTTTGGAACGATAAATACATTTTACTGAGTGAAAGGGATCTCGATGATATTCTTATTCCCACACGTTAAGGAAATAACATATGTACATACATACTCTCACACACACACACACTCATACACACACACACACACACACACACACACACACATACACACACATAGACACACACTATAAGAATTAAGAATTAACCTATGTATCATTTCTGTCTGCTTGTCTTCATCGACTATGATGAATTTAATAATGAATTTAAGCTTCTCATTTGTTTTTAAATTTAATGTCTACAACTGTATAAATGCAAAGTACAACAACGCTGTGGCGATGACCTATAATACAGGTTTCCTCCTAGTATAGGCATCGGCCCTCCACAAAGAGATGCTGTACTCTTAACTATAAGTCAATTGTTACTGTATTTGTCTTTTTGTGGATTCTAGTAATAAACTTTACTTTATTATTATTGTACGTCGTTTCCATATCATTATTATTATTATTATTCTCCTTTAAAGATGCCAAGTTATCTAGCGGTGCACCCTGGATTCACTTGAGCAACCAAAGATGCACTTTATCAACCATGCATAACTGGTTGCAGCTCATCCCAATCTTTTTTTATTCTTCGTATTAGTATGGAAAGACCGATCGTTACGGAATGATGGTGTTTCAATTCACATTAGGAGAACAGTTACTGCAAATAATTATAGAGGAGTTGAAGTTACTTGTCGGAGAAATGAATGTTCTATCCAATGTTTTTAGGGTTCCGTAGCCTAATGGCAAAAAACGGAACCCTTAAATAGATTCGTCATGTCTGTCTGTCCGTCTGTCTGTCCGTCCGTCCGTATGTCACAGCCACTTTTCTCCGAAACTATAATAGCTATACTGTTGAAACTTGATAAATATGTGTATTATGTGAACCTCATTAAGATTTTTACGCAATGATATAAAAAAACAATAAATTTTGGGGGTCCCCATACATAGAACTGAAACTCAAAAAAAATTTTTTCATCGAACCCATACGTGTGGGGTATCTACGGATAGGTCTTCCAAAATGGTATTGAGGTTTCTAATATAACTTTTTTTCTAAACTGAATAGTTTGCGCGAGAGACACTTCCAAAGTGGTAAAATGTGTTCCCCGCCCCCCTGTAACTTCTATAATAAGAGGAGGATAAAACTAAAAAAATATATGATGTAGATTAGCATGCAATAAAAATTGGTTTGAACCAGATCTAGTAAGAAGTTCTTTTTTTTATACATCATAAATCGTAAACCGTAATTTACTTTTATATTATATTACTTGCTGTTACGGAACCCTTCATGGACCAGTCCGACTCGCACTTGACCGCTTTTTTTCTTCTACATAGTGCGTACAAAAACGCATGTCCACCTTCTCTGACCTCCACTGGGCAATTCCTGTTCGGCGCGTCCTTGCCGCGGGGCGCCTCTTGCTTCAGTATGCCGAAGTGAGATGGTGGCTGAGTTCGGATAGGGACCCAGACATACGGGTATAAAGTAGAAGAATAGGCCCGCCCTCCATTACTGACTGACTCCATTTACTGGCTGAAACATAGCTGACGAGGAGTGGTTACTATTCACCTCTGCCTACCCCTCAGGGAAACAGGCGTGATGCTATGTTAAATCCTTACAGCACATTATCATAACTTGAATGTTGAAAGGTTGATGAGGTTGGTATTCTACCTCACAAAGATTGTCGTAACTTTGGACGCAAATGTTTATGATGTGGTAATGTTTTTTCTTCACTTCCATTAAGTAACACAATATATTTTATCACCAATTTATACACTTCTTATTATCACTTTCATTATTTTGATTAAGTCATAATGTAGCCATATGATGAGTGATTCGGCAATTATGGTTGTAATAAAGTTATACTACTGCTCAGATATTACTTTACCTACTCGACTGATGAGAAACTAATTTAATTAATTTTGTCACATATTCTTCAGTACCTATTCTATCTTGTAACGCTTTTGACGTGACTTATTCTAGATTTGCCCCAATGGTATTAACTACTTGGCTGGACAAGCGTGGAGCGGTGAGGGCTCTCACCCGATACAAAATTTAAGACAACAGATCTTAGGGTGCCCAGTTGGACGCGAATGTCGGCTCGGGGCATCATTTGAGAGGATTATATTTGAAAGATTTAATCGACCCTAGTGAGTCGATAGCGATAAGTGCTGAATGAGGAAAATCGTCGACTATGCCAGCGGGGACGGTATCCGGCTCCTGAAGTGTTTGTTATCGCGAGCTCCATGGCTAGAGTTACGGGTCGTTGGGATTATGTAATACGTAAGTATAGTTTGTTTATTAACAACATCACAGAAGGGAAGATAGATGGAAAGAGAGGAAGCCGAAGACCAAGAAGAGGTAACATGGAACAAATCAAAGAGAAGGCGAATGTCATGTCTTATATAAAAATGTCTGGTATTGAAAGTGTTCATCTAGTTACTAAATGACTTGTAATGTACCCTCATTTAAATTCAAAAATGTTACATTGACCTTTAACAAGTTTATCCATGATAATAACGTTGAATAAATGATTCTGATTCTGTAGAAATAAAATAATTGGCCTTTGATAAACAAGAGAGTGGAATGCTACACCGACAAGAACGTGGCTCTTAAATTAGCGATGATAATAGTTAGTTTTGAAACCATGACGTTATACGGAGAACACGCTACTGACATCTTAGTGTCGTGGGTTCGAAGGCTCAGGCTTTAAATCACTGAATTCGACTTTATGAGTTTGAATTCATGTTAGGTTCATACATATTTGATATCACGTGGTTTCCAGAATTTGTGACCGATTAATAGCAATAGGCTGGCCCCTTCTTACATGGGACTTAAACATAGCGAAGAGTAGGCATCCCCGAAGGGATAGGCAGATATGTATTGGGTATACATGTGTAATGTTATGATCCTCATTAATTTATTTAACACTAGCGATCCGCTCCAGCTTTGCTCGGGAGTAATGCTGAGGAAAAAATGAAATTATTTACGACTTCACATTAAAAACCTCAATAATAACAGTATTTCTCCACTATTTAATGGATGTTGTTATATATATAAACCTTTGTATTGAATCACTCTATCTATTACAAAAAACTGCATTAAAATCCGTTGCGTAGTTTTAAAGATTTAAGCGTACATAGGGATATAGGGACAGAAAAAGCGACTTTGTTTTTTACTTTGTAGTGATTTCTCCATTCTTCTCTATCAAAGTCCAAAGCTTTGACTTCGTTATAGACACGACGTATGGCTTCTCTTTAATTTAAGGTTCACACTCTTCATTTATTTAGCGTTCTCCGTTCTTGTCTATCAAAGTCCATTTTTTTACTTCCTTATAAGCCATGACGCCATGTAAGCTCTTCTTGGTCTTCCCTTTTCTTATCTTTGAGTTTTTAAGGGTTGGTTTCATCACGTTGTGTTTCTTCACCGTTGGGCAGGTGATGTCTATTGTGTACAATACAATAATTTATCTCTGAGCTTCAGAGGCTTCTGTTAATTAACTAACACAATAAGTCTTTGAACTCGATTTCAAATCTAGGTAACAGATTTCCAATATCAATTTGTTTGAGTAACGAAGTCCTTGTCATTGAAAGCCGTAGCCCAAATGGAATATCGCTTGACTCACTCAGGGTTCGAATCTAGCAAGGCTTAAAGCAGTGATATTCGAAACTGTTTGTAACAGAACGCACCACAATAATCGTCGCGGACGGATCTATCTAGTTTATTTCAAATAAACCTTAACGTACATCAATAATCGTGCTACTTCCTGTAAACACCATCTAATTTAATTTATTTTATTTTTTAAGTTATATCTGTCATTTTCTTATCAACCGAAAAGGAAAGGGTCGGGTAATCGACAAGCACACGTCAATTTTAAGCATAAATCTAAAAAACCGTCTAAAAATTTTATATTGGCCAATAACCCGACAGAATTATGTTGACAGCACACGTCAAACCAGACAGAGGGCAGCAATAACTGTCAGTACTATTCAGAGGCGGACAGGAGTCCTAGTATGGCTTTGAAACAGACTACTCTGGGCGCCATCCCTACTCGCTTCAGACAGAGTACTGCGGGGCAAAAGGAAAGAGGGAAACCACTGCCCTATTTATTCCGAAAAAAGTAGCATGGAGATAATGCTGCACCGACAAAAGCGTGGTTCTTAAATTAGTGATGGTACATTAACCTGCTGACCTAATAAGGTAAGTAAGTAATTGATAGCTGCTAATTGAAATTCGATCGCGAAACGCAGCAAACAAGAAAGTGCATCGATATCACTTTCTAGTTGCAGTTGCTCCATATTAAGACTGTCTTGCCCCAAGGGACACTTTCCGTTATGCTACATACAAGGCCGTGAAAACATAGCAAAACAATGGACTCAGAGTTTTTTTGACATGACTGTGAAGCACGGATCATTTTACTTTCAGACAATCAATTGATCGGCCTGCAATGTCCTAGCGAAACTAGGGATCACGAAGTATTTTTTTTTGGTATTTTCCAACCGGGAATCGAACCCGGGACCTCCGGATTGTGAGCCTAACGCTCACCCATTAGACCACGGAGGTCGTTAAGTATAGAATTGAAATACAAATACAAATACACTTTATTGCACCAAAATAAAAAAAAGAAATAATTACAAAAAGTATCTTAACTAAGTACATGGCAAATGGCGGCCTTATCGCTTAAAGCGATTTGATTGAACATAATAAAAAAGACTCAATAATAGACATGAACTTTGCTACGGAAAATTCTACTTGATATTAACTCAGAATTATAAACTGAATCATCCCCCTTAGTATTAGCTATGGTGTCACTTATAAACAGTGTGTATAAAATATCATAAATTTGAGTATAACCAATCAATAATACTTTATTGCACAACGACATAATATATACAAAGCACATAAACATACGAATAAAAACGTAAGCACAATAGGTGGCCTTACTGCTGAACAGAAATTTCTGCCAGGCAACCTTAGGCTGAAAGAAGTGTATTGGAGCACGGGCTGGTGGTGCAATAAACATAAAATGATACCAACATAACTAAAAAAAACTCGAATCATGAGTAGATTTGTTACTAATTGTACACTAAAGACGCTGCACTGTGACTTCGCGAGTAAAACTCATCATTACCGGAATTAATTGTTGGAAAACTAGAAGCAATAATCTACATACTTTCTGCACGAGAAAATCCGAACGTAATTCTGAAACCGTTAATGTTCCGAGTATGAATCTTATACCGTTGTGACACCATTCTTGAAGAGTGTGAAGGTGGAACGAACTATCGGAAGTGACTAATAAATACAAAGAGTGACGTGAAGCATCCAAATAGATAGTATCTTCCATCTCAATTCGTCTTCAATGTTAATTTCTTATCCGCCGAAAAGGAAAGAAATGGATTAACAGATATAAAATTTATGGAGGATATATCAATTTTACGCAGAAATATAAACAACCCTCTCAAAATTTTACATTGGCCAATAACTCGACTGACTTAACCCATCTCGCCTATTTGATTTGCCCGGGTTATCTTGCTCATTCATTCGCTCATTCATTTTAAAATTTACAGCTGTCATCCGTCCCTTTCCTTTTGACAGGTCCGGTTTCTTTTGACAGGTATAACTTAAAATAAAATAAAGTATGACCGCGAGAATCAGGACCATTATCATAATAAAACAAATAAATACGGGTTCTTGCCGCGTTCAAATAGGGATATGATTTAAGTCGGTATAAACCCGGAATTGTGGATCTCAATTACTACTTGGTTAGTTAAACGGGGAGGATTGAGGGCTCATATCATCCATTGCAGTATTAGTATTAAATCAACAAGCGTCTTAGTGACCAAGGTCTAAGGTTGAGGTCAGGGTGTCATCTGGGAGGACTGGGAAAAGATTGGCCGCTTCTATGCTTAGGGTCATTTTCTATCGTGTGGGTTGTGAGGGGGATTACCAACCTCATCAACCCTGGTGTCAGGGTTACTATTGAACGGCCAATGGCCCCTGACATAACTCATTTATGTAACGACTACGTACTTACATCAGTAAGTAGTAATCGGGACCAACGGCTAAACGTGCCTTTCAAAGCACGGATCGTCATACTTTCGGGCTATCAGGTGATCAGCCTGTAATGTCCTAACCAAACCAGGGATCACAAAGTCATTTTTGTGATATGTCCCCACCGGGATTTAAACCCAGGACCTCCGGATCGTGAGCCCAACGCTCAACCACTGGACCACGGAAGCCGGCCGCGAATTCATATGTTCCTACTTTAAGATTTGTATATTTCTAGTAAACTATTGTATTAGTCCTGTAAAGATAGATTTCTAGAAAATTGATAAATAAATAAATAATTTAACTATTCAGTGTTAGTGGCGTCTGCGATCAGATGCGGCACCTCATATCTGTCATGTGTTTTTGATAAATGAGTGTGATTACGGAAATTGGACGCATTATATTGTGTTGCGGTGTTTGCGCTTTTAACTGCTTTATTATTCTTTCGTGTTTGGATCATAAATGTTACTAACACCCTGTATATCACTGAAGACATTATTTATCGGACTTTACATGAAGATATAAAACTAATATCTGAAGCAATATTACCGAAAAATGAAGTGAAGATGTAATTTTGCCGTGGTAGAACGCTTGCCTCTCACTTTGAGGTCGCAGGTCTAATCCAGCACAGGCCGAAACCTATGATTGTCGAATTTGTTTCCGAATTCATGTTTGGATCATAAATGATTATCACGTGCGGTGAAGGAAAACATCGTGAGCAAACCCACATTCCCGAGAAACGCTTTTTCGGAAGTATGTGACCTAACTTGTATTGGGCTGGTTTTGCCTTCGCGGGTTGGAAGGTCAAGTAGGCAGTCACTTCTGTAAAACCGGACCTGTCCAATTTAATTTAAAATAAAATAAAATAAGAAAACAAATATTTCTAAATGCGATTTGGGTATTTAGGTCGTTTATATAAAGTCTTCATTTTGAGTACTTTTCACCAGGCTCTCCTATGAAATATCCTGGATTTGATCACGATATGTACGCCTAAGTCTTCTTCCAACTCTACCACTTCCACCCGCATAACAAATCTGTTTTGTAAATCAACTTTCATTAATTCATTCGATCGTTATAACCTTTGTAATAATTGTAATTATGGGTAGGTAATAAGCAGCGATATAGCTACAGTCCGCTAATATGATATTTCTTTTTCAAGGATCTCTAAAACTGACCCTTTAAAAATGCACAAAAATAAGCTGTATTGTGCCGAAATGAAGTTGCTGTGATGGGCGGTGACGTAACAAGATCAGACATCAAAAATAGGTACCCGCTCATCACAGCAACTTCATGTCAGGCAAGGCGACAAAAAAAAACCATATTGTCGCCTTGCCTGATATGAGCTTCGTAAGTGCTTCGTAAGTGCTTTGCGCTTTTGCGTTTTGAAAAATCACATTTAGATGTGATTTTTGTTAATAGACACGCTAGTTTCGACCTATGTAAAAACTAGACTAAATTTTTCAAAAGGTGCTTTTGAAGTTTTCTCTACAAGACGACGTTATATGCGTCGTATTCCCTCTCAATACAATGACTCATTTTATTTTATAGACATGTTCAATTAATCTAGTTCTAAATTTAAAAAATCTATTACTCAAGCCTTGCTGATATTTTTTTTGTTTAATTTATAACATAACTTTTTTCAACTCACGACATTGTAAATTAATACGTGGATAATGTGGTTGATTCTACATGTACTTATGTGAAAATATCCTTCACGTATTGTTAACATATCATGTATAATTGTTTACTATCCCATAAAAATAAATAAATAGATATACAACGCAGTGTTAAGGTTGTATATATCTCAAGTAAGCTGGTAGAAAACCGAATGAGGTGGCATGGTCTAGCAATTTCCGAACTCCAAAATTCCAATTCCTGCAACAGCGTGTATTTTTTTGTACATCCAAATTCCAAACGCAAACACTAACGTAGTTAACTTTGTGACATTGGAAAAACAGGACGGGGTTGTTTTATTCGATAAATGAGAATTTTTGGGTCCTGAATATTTCGATAGCTTAGCTGCGGTCCCAAAATCGGAAGCCTCGCTTCTTTTATATTACATTTATGCCTGACCTTTGCCTATTGGCTATTTTGTTTTCATATGTGTTTTTCGCGTGGTGGTTTAAGGCCCGTTCTCCCTATCCATCCATAGGGAAGGCCCGTGCCCCAGAAGTGGAGACGTTAATGGGCTGGTGATGATGATGTGTTTTTCAGATAGGTACAATACATAGTCAACCATAGTTTTTAATACGTCACGAAAAATGATTTTTTTTTATTTTTTTCTTAGGTAATAATTATTATGAAACATCAATACGAGAGAAACTAAATTCTTTTTAAGTTTTTTACGAAACGTTTTCTTGGTACACTTTTGATAGTCAATAAAATCAGCACCTAAATCCACTGCACTATACACTAACTACAGCTCTATAAAAAAAAAATCAAAATTGAAAATGGAACTCACGTCGTTGTCAACTTCACCGGTTGCGATTCCAAAAAGGAGAACTACTAACAGGATCGCGTTCTTCATTTTTGAATTTGTTTTTTTTTGTTCTATACGGTCCCACACAACACTGGCACTTTGGCACTTTCGTTTTGGTGCACGAGTTGACAACCACTGCACTTAGGTTGTAAAGAGCAAATGTATGTGCGCTCGTCGTGTTACAGTTTTATAAGGTAACGCATCAATGATTATGCAGTGGGGTGGTATAAAGTCTCTAAGCTGTTTTGTTATACTAGTGGTATGGTAGCTTCGTCTCAACTCTCAGCTAGGTGCTGGATTTCCTTAAATCAACTTCAGCACAATCCTCGTGGCTCAAGATATTTTTTTTTTACTTTTTTTTAATTTAACGAGATCTGGCCATTATCACTGACGTGACATACAAAACTGATTATGAACAGTTTGTTAAGGTACGTAGCAACGCAAACTACACTGTGGCACACACTAAGAACTAACTTCGAAATAAAGTAAACATTGGTGCTATTATTTCCGCACAATATCCCAGGATGAGGAAATGACTGAAGACCAGCGCTGGATGGTGCCACAGCATGGGTACATCACAGCACAAGCTGAGCCATTTCCTTTTGCCCGTATTAGTAATATTCATAACTACCTAGTTCTTATACAAAAATGTAAACTGTTACTAGCAATAAATTTATTATATTCTTATTCTTAATAATTCCTGAAAACACCATCTTAAAACTGACGTGTTTTTTTATCCGACGAAAAGGAAAGGGACGAGTAATCGACAGGCATAAAATTTATGGACCTCGTCAATTTTACGCAGACATCTCACCAACACAGCCCTCTCACCCATCGCATGTAAAAAAGAAGTATGTAAACCATTATCGACCATCGGATGTCCTTTTTCTGACGTGACTTATTGTATATTTGGCGCAGATGGCATTAACTACTTGCCCGGGTTGGATATCCGTAACATTACATGTGGAAAACTGTAAATAATTAGCTTTTTTTTCGACGTAACTAGATTTGCCGCAAACGACGATACCTAACTGACAAATGGAAAGCGCTTAGGAGTCTCATTCGGTACAAAATTTAAGAAAATATGCTTGGCGGTACCCAGTTGAGCGTGAACCTCGGCTCAGGGCGTTCGTCTGATATGATTATATTTGAAAGAATTAGTCGACCCGTGTGAGCCGATAGCGATAAGCGCTGAACGAGGGAAATCATCGACCGTGTAAATGGAAATTTGCAAACGACAATAAACAGGCAAGCGAGGCATGTGCCCGTACGCCCGGCTATGTGTTTGTTATAATACGTGCTAAGCACATGCCTCGCCATGAACGTGAACATAAACATGAACATGGCGTTGCGAGGCGTGAGGCGCGTGACGTGCGGGGCATCCGAATTTTGAGAACCACAGCCTCCGCCTTGGATTTAAGTACAAACATAGAATAAGGAATAATACTTTATTCTTTATATCTAGGTTATTATAAAGTTAGTAAGTATTTAGAAGATATGAATGCATGGGATGAACTGTCTGAGAACTGATATTAGGCAGCTAAATTACTCAATTGTATACCAATATTTTATGTTTATTTTTTTAAAAGAACGTCTAGGGCCCTGTGCCGAGGTTTTTCTTGCAGCTTCTTTTCCCCGGCTATACATGTTGTGAGAAGCTGCATTATTTTTAGGCGGATGAGACGTTCGTTATGTAAAAATTGACGATTCAAAGTGTAACTATGTTACCCATTGAATAAAGATATTTTTGAATTTGAATTTGAACTACGTATAGAATGGCAACTCTCCGCTCCCCACCAACGGATGACCTAGGTTTATCTCACTCCCCCTCAAACATAGTGTAATCGTAAGGCGTCAGACGTCACACACGCAGATGCGCGTGTACGTTAGCGTCAATGTGTCGTGGCTGTGTAAACAAGGTGTTACGTAGAAATGTCCGGGGTGTGGTAAAATGTAGCGTGGAGATATCTGAAAATGTTGTATAATTCGATAAAGTGATCACATTGTATTTATAACAGTTTACGAATAGGTTACACACAAAAGATGTTTGTTTCCTTTTGTTGGTTGCCTGGAAGAAATTGCTCTAGAGCAATAAGGCCGCCCAAATTGTACTGTATTCATGTGTTTTGTCTGATTGTTGAATTTTTAGTTCTGTGCAATAAAGTATATTTGATTTGATTTTGATTTGAAAAGATAAATATTTTGATTTATTAAACGGTTTACATCGTTGTGGAGTTTTTGTGACGATTTATGATCGTGTACTTCAATGGAAATTATAATATTTGAAATGCGGTATAACAATTATAAATTGCGATCGAGATAGGATTATGTTTTAAAATGAAATTACAATACAATACAAACAAAACAAAATATATTTTATTGTACACAACACAAATTGTACCAATTTCAAGTCTGTCATATTTTAATTCTTAAATTCAAGGCAATTTTCTTGCATTTGCTGCGAACCACGTTTGATTAGAATTTTATTCCATGCGTGAGTGTTTGTCCGTTTTTCTGTTTCTTTTTGTGCTCCATATCCCTTCCGGCTGATTGAAGTGAAGGCGTGTGCTTAGCAGTAGGACGTATCTCGGCTGTTTATGTCTCTTTATGTGTGTGAATAAATTCCTTATGTTTGATCGAAGAAGCTTCACTGCACAGTACTATATACTGTGACCTTGTAACTCTGTACGTATGTTTGTCGCGTGAAAAAGAAAGGTGCTGATAGTTGCAAACATGTATAAGTGCATAGTTCTTGGTTTCAACGTAGTTGGTTTTCCGAAGCTTGCAATAAATCAGCACTTTTGAGTTACTACGCGGATTTTTGGCACTAAAACGGTAACAGTACGTATATAAAATCACACTTGTGTTTCTCGAAGTATTTCCATCGTATATCGTAACAAAAACAAGGTAAATGAAAGTGTGGCCGTTAGCAATTTTAATTTTCAATTATATCCGCGTTTTTATTATGACAACAATATCACAATGTCACAAGTGAAAAGTTTTTGTATTTTATTAACGAATTATTCATTATTTTCCGTTGTTAACTTTTTTACATTCCATTCAATATGTAACTTGACTAATTTGACAGCTGTCAGATAAAAACTTTTCCCGATATGTCAACTATTGACAAATAGGGTTACCAGACTTCCATTCCGTTTTTAAGGTTCTCGTACAATAGGGTTGTTTCCAACTAGTCAAATCAGTTAGTCTTTACTAAACGACAAAATGGAGGAGCTCGGTGGCGCAGCGGTAAACGCGCTCGGTCTGCGATTGTTGAAGTTAAGCAACTTTCGCAAAGGCTGGTATATTAGGATGGGAGACCACAAAAAAAAAGTTTTCATCTCGAGCTCCTCCGTGCTTCGGAAGGCACGTTAAGCCGTTGGTCCCGGCTGCATTTGCAGTAGTTAATAACCATCAATCCGCACTGGGCCCGCGTGATGGTCTAAGGCCCGATCTCCCTATCCATCCGTAGGGAAGGCCCGTGCCGTTAATGGGCTGATGATGATGAAACGACAAAACACGAAATTACTATGGAATTTGTTTGAAAAAACTACATGTGACGTCATAAAATTGTGAAAAAATGTCGCACTTATTATTACAATTTTCTTAATTAAAATTAATAAATAAGTTAAATAGAAAAAAGAAAGCGTTTTTTGTCACTTTTAGATTTGTCTTTATTTAGTAATCAGAATTTCATAACCGATCTTTGTTTTATACCTTTATGTTTTCCAACTAAAGATTAATGTGTGTATATTTTAATGTTGTAAATGTATTATGTGTGTCGTAGGTTTTACCTAAATAAACTTTTTTATTATTATTATTTATCTTTGACCAAGGAAACTACCAGATTCGGTGAGTCAATGGATCCTTTTTTTTCCTTTCTGAAAAGGGCTGAGGTAAAGGGAAATTTCACATGAACCACGGGAGGTTTCAGCCGGGCTTCTAAGGGCCATATCTCACTGTGACACTATGGTCACACGACCTGCAATTAATGTAAAATTTCTTCTATCGTGTGGGTTGTGAGATGGATTACCAACCTCATCAACCCTGGTGTCAGGGTTACTATTGAGCTGCCAAAGGCTCCAGACTCATGTAACGACTATGTACTTACATCACCAAGTAGTAACCAGGACCAACAGATTAACGTGCCTTCCGAAGCACGGGTCGTCTTACTTTCGGACAATCAGGTGATCAGCCTGTAATGTCTTAACCAAACTAAGGTTCACAAAGTGATTTTTGTGATATGTCCCCGCCGGGATTCGAACCCTCCGGATCGTGAGCCCTTCGCTCAACCACTGGACTACGGAGGTCATTAATGTTAATGTAACATACACCTACTTAAACTATTTTATTATTATTATACAACAGCATACGTTTTGTTGGTGGCCCCACCGTGGTTGCCTAGTGAGATGGGGCCCTAAATCGGTTTCCTTTTTTTTTGATTTGCCCATTCGGGCAGGCAAAGGAAACTTAGTCGATACAGCCTGGTCTTTGGTCTTGTCTTTTTCTTCCTTGTAGAATCCGGTAAATAACGTCTTCACTTCATCTTCCTAACTTTATCCCTTTTTTCACAAGGTCCGCTTACTAAAGATTTGACAAGTCCGGTTTTTTAAAGAAAAGGGTTTTTACTGCCTGTCTGACCTTCCAACCCGCGAAGGGAAAACCAGCCCAATACAGGTTAGGTCATATACCTCCGAAAATGTCTTTCTCGGGAATGTGGTTTCCTCACGATGTTTTCCTCCACAGTGAGAGGCAAGCCTTCTACTGCAAAATAATGTATTCACTTATTTAATTTTCCATTGCAAAAGTAAAGAATTGAAAATAATTAAAAAAATATATATGAATTTTGTGACGGAAAATTCCACTTGATATTAACTCAGAATCATGGTCTGAATCATCCCCCGTATTATTCGTTACGATGTCACTAATAATAAAAATACTTTTGTAATTTTTCAGTCGATCGATTTCTTGAAAATAAAAATTGTCTTAATTATTCTTTTATTTTAGTCATTTACTTTTTGTATAAGATTTATTTTACCCACATTTTGTGAGGAAAACGATTTATTCGCTTAATTTAACCCTCGATTTTACGTAAGAGGGGAATTGTGTGAAGTGGCGTTATTATTAGTACGAGAAGCAGACTTATTCTTTTTTTAAAATAAAATGTTTTTTTTTTGAAGGAAATTCGTGTAATTATGTGAATTGTCCTTTTTAATGTGTCGAAAATGATTAAATCGATCAAGAACATAATTTCATGTATAATGAAACATATGTTTTTAAGCAACCCGCAATAGAGCAGCAAGGTGGAGTATGCTCCATACCCCTTCCTGTTTATTGAGAGGAGATATGTGCCCAGCAGCGGGACGTAAATGGGTGAATCTCAAATTTAAAGTTTGGCGGCGAAATTTCATATTATTTTTTCGTGAAAAATTGGGTTCCGACATGGAAAGGATCTTCGGTTATGACATTAAAAAGGAATTTTTCAATTCCCAATTTTCCCAATTACCCCAATTTTTCACGAAAAAATTATATTATGACAGTTCGCCACCAAACTTGGCACATTTTGATATTCACCCAAATATGCCATTTAGGTTATGTTATGTATTGTATGTATGAAAAAGCTGACGCATCCTGAAGTTATATTTATTATTATTCTAAGTTTTAGAACATTTCTTTTTTTTAAAGTGGGACGAGTGATTATGACAATCGACATTTTTTTTTTACTTGTTGTAGATTTTCCGCATATGCCATTTACTACGTGGCCGTACAAATGGGGAGCATTGAGGGCTTTCATCCGGTACAAATACGCTCTCAGCGCTTCCCATTTGCCCGGCCAAGTAGTTAACGCCATTGCCAAAAATATGCGGTAAATAAAAAATAAGTCACATTTAAAAACTTGACTGTCATAATCGTTTGCATCTTGGTCTGGAAACGTTACGTTAATCTTTTTTTCGTTATACTTTCCGTTTCACGCAAACAGTAGTATCGTAATAATAACTCAGATAAAATAATAACAAAGAAAATATAAAAATCATTCCCTAACGTTTTTAATGTAATTATGACATGAATGTAATATAATTAATGAGGTAATGAATTATGCAATTAAAAATGGCGTCTGGTCATTTATTATGTCGCGTGCATGTTTTTTTTATTTAGTTCTTAATCCATGTTAATTAACTGTTAAAGGTTGAAGACCACTAGAAACCAATTCTGATAAAAGGTTTTAAAGTGAATTGCTTAGGTATATTTATGTAATGATGCTTTTTGGTTCAAAATTAAATTTATTATTTTTGTATAAAAAGAACCCGACAAGTGACACCGTAAATACTGAGGGAGATAATTCAGTTCATAAATCCGAGTTTGATATCAAGTGGAATTTACTATCGCAAAATTTTGGAATTGATTTGAAAAAGAAATCATCAATTATGAGAATACGATCATGTTCTCCTTTGACATTCCAGCATAGAAAAAGCAACAATACTACGTATAGAACGGTAACTCTCCGCTCCCCACCAGCGGCCGAGCTAGGGTTACCTCACCCCCCCCCCCCCCCCCGTTCATTGTGTAGTTTTCAATCATATGGGCGTCAGACGTCACACACACAGATATGCGTATACGATAATGTCAATGTGTAGTGTCTGTGTGAAACGAGGTGTGCTGCCGCCAAAGGAAGTTTTCGGGGTACCGCACTGAGCATAGTACCCCGCTAGCCACAAGTTGGTAGTGTGACTAGGGATCGACGATCCAACAGCGTTGTGTTGGAAGTTGTATATATTATGCGTCTTGCTGTGTAAACTTCGATACCGCGTTTCACGACCGCTTGAAGACTGCATTATTGAATGTGGCGCCATCTGTTGCATGTGAGCGGAACTAGGTGGCCAATTAGTTGGGTCCGCTACAATACTTACAAGCAACGGAAGAACACGCATCCACGCGCTACGCTGCATCATGCGGGGCAGTGTGAGAATCGCCTAACACCTCGTTTTACACAGACACTACACATTGACGTTATCGTACACGCATATCTGTGTGTGTTAGGTAGGTCTGATGCCCGTACGATTGAAAACTGAAAAGAATCGCCTTATTTATGAAGTCTCCGGGGTGTGATTCCGAGTAGGATGAGTGCCTAGCCTGAAAACGTAAGTTTTTATTTTTCTTCCGGAACACGTGTGGAAAGGAAATGTAATCAAACATATATCGTAATGCATAATATAACAATATTGAATAATTTTACTGCAACGTAATGGAGACATTTGTAATACAGTCTAATAATACCGCGGTAATGGAGCTTCTCAGCCACCTACGTACCTATGTTACTGAATTAATGGAATTTGGGATAAATTAGTATTTCCCGGAATAAATTAGTTCATTCCAATATAAATAATGTTAAAATAATATTTTAATTTATAATTAATAATTATTATTATATAATTATTTTGAAATTGTTTTTTTTTCGATACTTACGAAACTGTGGAAACTGTTTTGTTGTTAAGCTACTTAATGTACTTATTTAAATCAGTTATAAAACTCAATTGTTTGTTTTCCAAATAAACTAAAATAAAATGAATAAATAAAAATGTTTATTTATTTACATACAAAGGAAACTTATAACCGTGTTAATAGTAAAACAGATTTTATTTTATAAAAACTGAGTTATAATATTTCTTTATATGAGGTCACAAATACCCACAGAAATATATACCTTAACCTAAAATACATATTAAACATTATAAAAATTAACCTTCACATAAAGACGGCACTTTTTGTGTTGTTATTAGGTCTGTGTTAGATAAAAACCTAGATGTACTTTGAATATAATGTGGTATCTTAGAGTTGACCATTTCATTATGAATGTGCTCGATCATTTCTTGAAATGGTCATATTTCATGAAATAGAATATCAGTCGTTGGCCACATCATGATGTGGTTGACCAGATCAATGAACACAAAACGTTTAACGGTATGACATATGAGCAACAAGTTTGGCCATATCATGAAGTCACCATATCGTATTTTTTTTAACATTATCCACCGGTTGTGGCGCTATATGTCGATTATATTTAAATTTGATTGATATTAAGTACGTATATAATCGTTGAATCGTACAATTTGCCATATTGATTAGGTAAATAATTTCGAACCTGAGAACACCGCCTACATTAATGATATTGCCAAACATTGATTGATATGTCATTAAACGTTGACGTTTCAACGATATGAACGGAATGGAATATCAAATCACTGGAGACGATAGTGTGATTCCAAGGTTACCAAAAGAAAAGTGTAGATAAAACTCATTTGTCCTGAAACCCGCTTTATCCAGCAACATGTAGGTAAAACAAGTGTATTGAAGCTACTTTCTTACAAACAACAATATTTGTGTTTACAAGACCGTGGCCTTCAAAGTAACTCCATTATTACTATGTTTCATTCATGCCCAAAGGAATACCGAATTTAATGAAAGCATAACTTGGGTGTTTAAATGGAAGCAATTCATCTGAGAAAGCAATATTGCAATTTGACATTTGCGCATATAAAAGTAAGTGCACAATGCAAACAAATGTCAAATAGAAATATTGCTTTCTTAGATGAATTGCTTCGATGTGGCCATTTTAACCCCCTTGTTTAAAGAGTCGTTTTCACAAACTTAAAATGTTCATTTATTAATCAACTAGGCACTACTTTTAGCGTAGCTGTAACTTACCTTGACTGTATTTTGTACCAGTGCACAGTGCAATCAAGTTTTTTAAAGCCTTAGCACTGTCAAATGGAAAATGCTGTTTACTACGGTAAATAGCAGTTTTCACTAACACAGTTGGCTTGAACAACATTAATTGCGATACGATTCACCATCTACCACGTTGATCTAACAGAAACTTCGGTGAAGTGTGGGTACTTAGTTCTGCCATATACGTTAGTGCAAGCGAGACAAACAGTGCGAGCCCCTTACTCCAACGCGGTAGACAGCCACTTAAGACGCAGAGGGGGTGAAGTCAGCACCCGATGCGAATTGGTGCGGAGCGGGGAGTTACCGTTTTATACGCAGTAATATTCCTTATTCTATGTCTATAATCATAATTTAGTATGTCCTACACGTGGGTTGTTTATGGTAGAAAGGAACCCTAGGGGGTATTACACAACTGATTGCCTTGAAACGCATAATTTCCTATCTCCTATAGAAATGCTTCTCTTCTACTTACGTGATTTGTACATAATTGGTTCCTAACTAAGCATTGACGATTTATTTTTGTGCTTTGCTCTACGTGTATATACGTATAATGCTGTGGAAAAAAATTGGAATCATTATATTATTAAATTACCAAATTACGCTTTAGTTTTAAATAACATACATACATAAACAACCTATACACGTCCTACAGCTAGGCACAGGTTTCCCTCAATCAACCGGAGACAGTATGGAGCATACTGCACCACGCTCCACTGCGGGTTGGTGGAGGTGTTTGGGCTAGTAGCCCGGGACCAACGGCTTAGCGTGCCGAAACACGGAATCATCTTCGGACAATCAGGTGTATCAAGCGTGCAATGGATATAAACATGTCATTCATAAAATCATCATGAATCAGTCCATATCATCCCACTGATAAATATAAGTTACTTCACCACCTTTTGCACCATCCATTCCGGTCCTGCGTTAACCTCATCCACAACTTTCCCGCCGTTGCAACAATGTTATCCGACCACAGGCAGCTGGTCTATCCACTGACCTTTTCCCATCACGTGACCATCATTCTGTAACGGTCTTTGACCACCGACTATCGCGTCGAGCCAAGTGTCCTGCCCATTTCCACTTCAGATTTGCTTTTCGCGAACGGACCCACGTCGAAGACTTTCGTCTGTCGACGGATATCAACATAATATGGTACGGAAGCCACGAGGTAGATGGGTGATAATTATGTGATTAATTCTTATAATTATACTACAATGAGTTCCACAGATATGTTATCTAACCTGTATTGGACTGGATTTCCCTTCGCGGGGTAGAAGGTCAGACAGGCAGTCGCTTCTGTAAAAACCGGATTTGTCAAACCTTCGAGATAGATAAAAGGTAAAAAGATTTTTTCTTTTTTTTTAAATAAAAACGTCTATGGCCCTTTGCCGACGTTTTCTTGCAGTTTCTTTTCCCCGACTATACAGCTTGTGAGAAGCTGCAGTAGTTTTAGGCAGATGAGCCGTTCGTTATGTAAAAATTGACGATTCAAAGTGTAACTATGTTACCTATTGAATAAATATATTTTTGAAATTGAATTTGAAAAGAAGATGAGAAAATATTTCACAGACTCTTTACAAATGAGGTCCGTAAATAAAAATAGTAACAGAATTAATGGAATTGATCAGTAGGTAAGCACTCTTTTATATTATTTCTTGGCCGGCACTTCACTTTCACATCAAAAATGTATGAAAGTACAGATTTTTGAACTCGAATAAACCCGAAGATATTGACATTATAGCTTTGTTGCCGTAATAATAAATTATCAAAAGGATAAGATCTAACGGAATTAAGCAATATTTTTGACCGGCACTTTGGTTTCCGTGCCGAAATCTGATGATCTCCTTCAGATGGTGTCTACAGGAATAAGCACCACTATTTATTTACTATAGCTTTGAGGAGCTCGGGGGCGCAGCGGTAAACGCGCTCGGTTTGCGATTGTCGAAGTTAAGCAACTTTCGCAAAGGCCGGTCATACATTTTTGTGGGTGACCACAAAAAAAAAGTTTTCATCTCGAGCTCCTCCGTGCTTCGGAAGGCACGTTAAGCCGTTGGCCCCGGCTGCCCGGCCGTTAATAACCATCAATCCGCACTGGGCCCGCGTGATGGTTTAAGGCCCGATCTCCCTATCCATCCATAGGGAAGGCCCGTGCCCCAGCAGTGGGGACGTTAATGGGCTGATGATGATGATGATGATTTATTTGTTTATTTTATCGTCTTATGGAACAAATCAAAGATTATCTTTTCATCTTGCTGTTCACTTTCATGCATTTCGTGCGATTGGTGCCATGCAAACTGAGTTCAATAAACACGTAGATAAAATGGCGTGCTTAGCGAATGTCTGTTTTTTTATAGTTTATTGCACCTATAAAAACTGATTAAAAAATGCATTTCAATTATCATTAATAATTTTGTGATCGGAACGTAAACTGACATAAATTCACGCCTATAGTCCGCAATGGGATGAGCAGAGCCACAAGGAGATATTATAGCAGACAGTTTTGGTACTAAGCCCTGATAATGATGATAGTAACATACATACATACATACATACATAAACTTACGCCTATTTCCCACCGGGGTAAGCAGAGACTATAGAATTCCATTTTCTTCGATCCTGACACACTTCTCTTGCTTCCTCCACATTCAACAATCGCTTCATACACGCACGCCGGTTCAAAGTAGATCGTATTAAACCTTTTCTAAGGACATCTCCAATTTGGTCAATGTAAGTCCTTCTCGGTCTTCCTCAGCCAGCCCTACCATCAACCTTTCGCTTTTTATACTGCTTTTGCAATTCTATTATCCTTCAACCGCTCCACGTGTCCAAACCAACCTAACATTCCCTTCTCCAACTTAGTCACAATATCGTAACATATCGTATCGTATCGTATGATAGTAACAATGACTAGTAATTAGCAAAATTATAATGATTCTGTGGTTCGGAATGTACGTTCAGCCGTTGGTCCCGTTTATTACATGAGTCATGGACCTTTACGGCTCACTAATATATATTATAACTTTGACAAAGTTGATGAGTTTGGTCATCCACCTCACAACCCACACAACACAATTATGCCGCTGCTTTTTTCTGCCGTGCGGCGAAAAACTCATAGTGCGCGCCTGGCCTAAAGGGTCGATAGCGGTAAGCGCTGAATGAGGGAAATCATTGACCACCCTAGCAGGGTCGGTATCGAGGTTATGAAGTGTTCGTGCTGAGGGTATATCTCATATATTCATTTATTCCTTATAACAACTTTACGGCCTCTGTGGTCCAGTGGTTGAGCGTTGGACTCACGATCCGGAGGCCCCGGGTTCGAATCCCGGTGGGGACATATCACAAACATCAATTTGTGAGCCCTAGTTTGGTTAGGACATTACAGGCTGATCACCTGATTGTCCGAAAGTAAGATGATCCGTGCTTCGGAAGGCACGTTAAGCCGTTGGTCCCGGTTACTACTTACTGATGTAAGTTAGTAGTCGTTACATGAGTCATGTCAGGGGCCTTTGGCGGCTCAATAGTAACCCTGACACCAGGGTTGATGAGGTTGGTAATCCACCTCACAACCCACATGATAGAAGAAGAAGAACAACTTTACATTGTGTTGGAAATTGGAAATAAGAATAAAAACAAGCTCAAACTACATTAAATATAATTCTAACAACAGTGGGACTATTACTTACTTACAATATACCTAACAAACTATTACAACAAACACATACAATATTCATTGCAATATTTCTGTGATTTGTGACTAATTACATTCGTATTAATTTTTAATTTCAAATCATTCGGAGAATTCCTTTTAATTTCGAAACTGAGTTTTAATTAATAATTTTCAGATTTATTAATTATATTTTTATAAAATAAGATTTGGATAAAAGAATAACGTGGTAGCCCAGGTGGTAGAACGCTTGCCTCTCACTTTGAGGTCGGAGGTACGAATCCAGCACAGACCTAAATCAATGTTTTTTTTTTTTTTTTATTAGGTTTTTTTTTATTTTTTATTGTGAAATTTGTTTTCGGATTCGTGTTTGGATCATAAACGCGTCTAATTCGAAGATATAAAAATACTGCAAACCTCAAGATTTATGGCTCTTTCGTCGACTGTTAAAAACAAGGCCAAACTATAACCAAAGTCGAACACAATAAAAACATAACACCCGTATTCCAAAAAAAAGATGATGATTTTAAAGATGTGCCCAAATTGTACTGTATTCATGTGCGATGTTTGATTGTTGTTTAGTTCTGTGGAGTAAAGTATCATCATCATCATCATCAGCCGTACGACGCCCACAAAAAAGAAAAAAATAAATAATTAAGTAGGAATAAAGTAGGCTCTCACCCGGTACAACGTTTTAGACAACAGGCCTGAGCGTGCCCAGTTGGGCGCAAACCTCAGCTCAGGGCGTTGTCTGAGAGGAAAAATATTTGAAAGAATTAATCGACCCTAGTGGATCGATAGCGATAAGCGCTGATTGGAGGATACGAAAGACGCAACACCAGTATTTAACAGCTACAATTCTCGCATTCACCATCCAATTCCGACTCGCCCTATAATAACATAAAATTTTATTTGCCAATTTTTCCCACAAACATAAACATGGCGGTCGATAGCATTAGCTGAATTGTGGGGAGTTGTTTTGTTCTTAATTGATGACTTATTAAATAGATTACACCGAAATTGGAATGGCTTTGGGTGTTTCCGATTGTTGGGAAATGTATCTACGAAACTGAGAAGTGACAACTTATGTAGGTAAGTATAAAAGTCAATGACCACAATATTGGTACCAGAAGCCGTTTAGGCCAGGATTTTAGCTTGCAATACCCTTTAAATAAAAAACAAAAGCTCAGGACTATATCCCAATTGGGAGGTGCATCCATCGCAAGTACCCACGCCTCACCGAGTTTTCTGTGAGACCAATTTGGTAGGTGATGAGTATCGTCCTTTAATTCTTCTCCTATCGTGTGGGTTGTGACGTAGAGTACCAACCATCAGCCCTGGGGTCACGGTTACTATTGTCCTTTAATTAATAGTAAATAAATAAAATCCAACACTTCATTATTCATTTCATATGCATAG
The DNA here is from genome assembly GCF_024362695.1 of Pectinophora gossypiella. NCBI lineage: Eukaryota > Metazoa > Arthropoda > Insecta > Lepidoptera > Gelechiidae > Pectinophora > Pectinophora gossypiella. The sequence goes on along the minus strand of NC_065425.1, from coordinate 2,355,587 downwards.
TATTACACCTTAGAGCGAGTTTATTGCAATCAACCGAGCACAAATTCTGAAAACCGCTGGATATCAATTATTAGTGTAATCAAAACGTGAATTCAAACTCACAAAGTCGAATTCAGTGGTTAATACCACTACCACTAGTGGGTGGTATGGTTAGTTGATACATAAACATAAACAGCTGAATACGTCTCACTGCTGGGCACAAGCTTCGCCTCAATCAACCGGAGGGGGTATGGAGCATACTCCTTTACGCGTAGCAGCGTGGTTGGTGAAGGTTTTTAGGCTATTAGCCGAAGCACGGAACCATCTTTTCGCACAATCGGCTGCAAGACTGCAATGTCCTTACCAAACAAAAGACAGTCTCACAAAGTGATTTCGACAATGTCTCCATCGGGAACCTCCAGAGCCTAACGCTCTAAAAACTAGACTATGGATGATAAAAGTACAATACATGATTGATCAACTATAATCCTGAGTAGGTAATCCAGTGTCAATCTTGGCAAAGTCATGAAACAACTGAGGAGTGAATTCCATTTCGTTAAACACGCTTGCTGTCACCTGCGTAACAAGTTTCATTTTTTTTTTCTCTATAAATTCACAGTAGACTCGTGTATTCTCGCTGTATACATAATACATGGACAGCACATTGCTGTTTTGTGCCAAGTTCTAACGAAAAGTTGATCGTTGTCCACTTCTTTTTCTCTCATAGGGGTTATAAAGTCAGTCCCACCCTAACATAGCTGGACTAACAAAAATCAAATCGGTGTACACTAATTAGTTTGTATTATTGGCATTCTTAGAAGTCAGTTTACGAAAAGAAGACGGTTTTCCTGCCCGAGAATTAATTTTTTTTCACCTGAATTTAGATTTCAGATGAAATCTTCACGAAGTCGATTACCAACATACTAACCGGATTATGATATTTCAAATTTCATGCATTTTTTACAAAAGTGTTTCTTAAAAAAATCACAATAAGTAACTAGAGAGATGAAGAAATGCCACTCAAGCAATGAGGATAAAACCTGTCTATTTCTCCCATCAGGTGTCGCTACTGTTGAATGTTATCAAATTTTGACAGTCCTCATACTATTTGAGTAAAATAACATCTCATTTTGGTTTTATTTTAACACTATAACCCTTTGCGCAGAGTTTAACTGCAAAATTATAGTGTTATATTTATTCCCTAAAGATCGGAAAGAAGAAAACTTAGAAAAACTTATTTTCAATCAAAACTGTCTTTTCCAACTGATGGCTTTTGTTTTTCTTAAGACGGAATACACTCAACGTTGCTCCCCATTTTATAGCAATTTATTAGAAATGTCTAAATTAAGAAACAGTCAACCGTGCTGCTGCCCACATTTGAGCTTCAAGTATTTATCATTATTAAAAATATAAAAGAGTATGGTTCCTAAATAGATGCAGATACAACGGTCTGACATTATTTTCTATCGATCACAACATCGCGGCATTAAGACTTTCTTACGAATTTCCAAAGAACTTGGCGGTGGGAAATTTCACTCTACCCGATTTTTTCGCACACATTTTGGCCGCTGATCTCCCGTATACATAATACAGTGATAATTGCGAAGCCAGGCATTCGTTTGCGTGATATCGTGACTATACTTTCCAACTATTTATACGATCTTCGAGACTCGAAAGTATTTTTTTTTTTCATTAATTTTCCCCGTTGTTATGCTGAGTGAATTATGTATGGGCGGCTAGGGTTGTGGCTATTTTGCGTGACCACTGCTTTTTTCAGTATTGACTTCTTTTTCTTACAGTGCCTGTTCCGGCCAAGTAGTTAATGCCATCCTCGGCAAATCTAGAAGTCACTTAAAAAAAAAAAAACCAGTGCCTGTCCATTACTGGACGTTGGCCGTCAGCTTAGAGAACTATTCTCTGTCAGCAGCAAGACGAAACAGATTCTCCACGGTTGTATCGCCGACACACAAACACATAAACATACAAACATTTATACATACTTTGTCTTCCGTAGTAGTACTTTGTAATCCCTCCTTCTTTCGTGTGGGTCGTGAAATCGATGACTGATTTCGTCAACCTACTAGCGTCAGGGTTACTATCTGAATTATACCTCTATAGCATATTCGGCCTCCGTGGTCCAGTGGTTGAGCGTTAGGCTCACGATCCGGAGGTCCCAGGTTCGAATACCGGCGAGGAAATATCACGAAAATTACTTTGTGATCTTAACCGCCTAAAAGTTAGGTAAGAAAGCCTGTTATATATGACTTATGCGTCTTCTTACAGCTGGGAACTTTCTCAAACTGTGAACAGTCCCGGGTCATAATATTACATACGCTACTCGTAAGTCATAACTCAATAAATGATCAGGTTTTTTGACAAACGAAGAAAAAATGTGCAGGCCTCTTAAAATTCAGCCGTGGAGCATACTTCACCGTGCTGCTTTACTACGGGGTGATAGAGGTATTTAGACTAGCTAACACATTCGCTCGAGTGCAATAAGTAACTGCATAAAGTTAAATTAAATTCAATAATTTATTTCGAAAAAACTACAAATCCATAATTACGAAAACAAAATATACATTATTCACAATTAATAACGTTAAAATTCAACAAAAAAATTAAATATTAATTCACATAATCATTTATTTAATTAAAAATAATAATTAAAATATAGTTTAAAAACAGGCAAATGTTATTATAGCATTCAAGATTTTTTTGCAGATAAACTAAATACTTATATGCTACGATATCTCTTTTTTCATAAGTTGTTTTTTTTGTAATCATGTCATAAATTAAGTTTTACACGTGTGGTGCGGTACACACACTAAACAACTGTATTTTATAATTTTGTACCTACCTAATTACTTAATAATAATATTTAGTTAGATGTTATAATATTATTATAATAAGGCACCTAGTGTCGCCTCTTTTATATTGCCGTGCCCTTGCTGGGCGTCGCATATACCTTTTTACTATGTTCCACATTAATTTATGTTTGTGACATGCAATAAATGAATATGAATGTGAAAACTATAACCCGACTACGGAAAATTTAAGGTCTAATAAGGCTACATTAAAGCAATTCATTTCAATATTCAATATTCAATATTCTTTACTTGCATACTATGATGGTGTACAAGTTTGTAAGTTACATTGTATGAGTTTCACATCATAGACCCTTTCGGGCACAACATAATTTGCACTTTATTTTACTTAAATATTAACTTTAACTATTTTTAAAATTTCAAAGAACACACACTCAATGTTTACGTTGCGCGCGGCGCCCCCCTTTCAAAAGCTATATTGCAATTTGTCATTTTCGCACTTAAAAATAAGGACGAAATGTCAAGAAATATTAAATGGAAATATTACTTTTAGGTAAATTGCTTTAATATGGCCTTTTTAAACCCCTGATAGATACCGTATTTAAGTTGGAGCAACCCTAAACTAACCCTGACGTATCGGATCCCGTTGGTTACCATTAATTTGGTGCTAATTCATTCTTCTTCATTATTCCAATGTTTATTTATTGTTGGCGTAATTGAATTCCTATCAGGTTGTTTTTATTAACAAATACCGGACTTAGTTACAATTCAGCACACAATGAAGACCTCGTCTAAAACATTGTCGTCAAAAAGTTCAGATTTTCTCCAATAGAAGATATTGCTTGTTATAATACTATTTTGTAATACTTTGTATTAAAAAATACATTACAGACTGATCACTTGATTATCCGAAAGTAAGACGATCTGTGCTTCGAAAGGCACGTTAAGCCGTTGGTCCCGGTTACTAGGTACTTACTGTAAGTACGTAGTCGTTACATGAGTCATGTCAGGGGCCTTTGGCGGCTCCATAGTAGCCCTGACACCAGGGCAACCCACACGATAGAAGAAGAGAAGAATACTCTTCTTCTCTTAAAAGAGAAAATCTTCTTAGACGAGAAGAGAATACTTTTTATACCTGTAACGTCCCAACCAGACAAGGGATCACAAAGTATTTTTGTGATATTTTCCCGTCGGATTCGAAAAGTTACAAGAGAACAGGCTTCGTTGGTTTGGGCACGTAAAAAGAAGACCTCCCGATTACGTGGGTAATGTTACAGCCAATCTAAATATCTGAGCCCTGGTGCTCAGACCAAGAGGACGACCAAAGACAAGATGGGCGGATGTGATCAAAAAGGACCTGTGCTTGTGCAATGACTCCGATAATGACACGTCCGATAGACCGAAGTGGAAGAGAAATACAAGAAGGCCGACCCCAATATCAGATGGGAATAATAAATGCCAAGGACAGAGAGAGTTCCCGTCGGGTTCGAAATCGAGACCTCCGGATTGTGACCCCGTCGATCACCCGTTAATGGTCCATCATGTTAAAAGAACACAATCCTTTCGTCTCAAGCAGCTGAAAGTGATTTTTGTTTTATATCACTACCAGCCAGGTTTGCATGACAACCGCGCCGCGCTCGGCGCGAAATGTACTGAGCGCTTCGATCAATAAACGATACGAATGCTGTTTACGTAGATGGACGTCAAACAGCTATTGGTCGAAGGCCTCGATATAATTCGCGGTAACCGTGCTGAGCCTACAGTACTACATAGAAACAAGTTAATAAGTTACATATCAGGTTACCTCTTTTACAAAAGTACACCATCCTTCAAATTAAGCCCATCATTTATTCACATTTACGAAAAACCCATCTGCAAAATGTTTCAAATAACTCAACAAAAAACCCTATATATCATTCGTATTTTCACATAAAGGCCCCAAACCATTTGGGGCAGTGAAGGAAAGCCTTCCTTAATTATAAGAACGAATATTACTCTAAAATAAGGCTATTACAAAGGGACTTTTCTCCGCCCGGCTGGCAGAAAAAAAAAAACTCCCGCATCGTACGCACTGTTAAACTGTTTGTACTTCCTCAGAATTATAATCACTATTACAGAAAGAAAGAAAGAAAGAAAAACATTAATAATTGGCATCCGAATTTCTCAAATTAACAAAACAAAAATCGTCTTTCTCCGTTCTGTAATAGTGATTATAACACAGTAATTAAGTAAGAATATTTTTATTACTATTTTTTATTATTTTTATCAATATCGCTGTCGATTATCATATTTTAGATTTTTTCCAACTTGTCTAACCCACCAGTTTGAATGCAATCCGCCCGTAAGAATCCTTAAACATAAGGACGAATATTATGGTCAAATAAAGACGAGACAATGCAATGGAATACAGACGGGATGGAATAATGAAACTAGTATTGTGCGCTTGAATGCGCTGTAACAATGAACCAGGGAACAATATCCGAGCAAGCAAAGCTTTTATGGCCACCTTAATAAGGGACACACTGGTGGAAAGAATGAACAGCCGGGAACATTCAAGTAAGTTTTTCGAAAATAATTTCGAGCTTCGGAATGGATGTGAGCCGTTGCGCGCGATGGTCCGTTGAATGCCATTTACGTACTTAGGTATGGAGTCGTTACAATACATGAGCCATGTCAATAGCCTACCTACTTAAGTAGGTAAGGACTTGTCAAATGAAGCATGTCAGGGGCCTCTGGTGACACAATAATATCCATAATAATTATCCTATATCGTAACATAACATAACATAACAAATACTTTATTGCACAAACAGGAAAAAACAAAATACAAAACAAAAGAGAAATAGAATTAGTACAATAGGCGACCTTATTGCTAAGTAACAACCTCTTCCAGGCAACCTTTAAGTATAGGAGATATCGTGTACCTATGTATCTTTTAAGTACGCAATAAATATTTTGACATGACTAACATGCATTCGAAAACAAATTCAAAAGTAGTGAAAATCGTTATACACGATTATAACATATGCCTCAATTATGGTTAGCAATATTACCGAGTAACGTAAATTCTTTTTTCGAATTCAGTAAACATCGCCTTGGTATGCAACTTCTAAATACAAGATGTCTCTTTGATACGCGCAATTACGCACGCGCTGTTTTATAGCGCCTCTAGTGGTAACTTAAGAAACTAAAATGCGCAAATGATAATACGTACAGAACGCCCCCTCCGGTTGATTGAGGGGAGGCCTGTGCCCAGCAGTGGGACGTATATAGGCTGTTTATGTATGTGTATGTACGTATAGAACGGTAACTCTCTGCCGCTCAACAAATTGTTTCTTATCTTACATAGCTGTAAGCCGCTAAAGAGTAAGAGGGAGTGCGTAGACTATCTGTCTCGTTCGCACTTACGCGAAAGGCGGCTACCCGCCTTATAGAGCTACGGAAGGGTACGGATGATGAAAATTGGACACCCTCAGGCTTTTAAAATTTTTTGACCGGGTGAGAGCTTGCAGAGCTCTTCACTTGTCCCGCCATGTGGTGTTAGGGTACTTACAATTTATAAGTCACGTCTAAAAAAAAACACTATGTAAGCATAAAAAAAGAAATAACACTAAGTAAATAAGTTGAACAAACTACTTAACCGTATGTATCATAATATCCACTCATTACTCTGTAGAAGCGCGATGAACAGGCTAATATTTTACTAACTTTACAACGATGGATGGAAAGCCATTGATATTATAATATTGCAACGGGCTTTTTTACATCGACATACCTACATACATACATACATAAACTCACGCCCGTAATCCCTAATGGGGTGGACAGAGCCACAAGTAATCAAAGACAACTTGCAGCCACTGTTGATACGAAGTCCAAAGATGGATATGATGAACCTTATGGTGATAAGGGATCAGCCTATCGCCCATAACATTAGTCCATCATGTAGAGGACGCAATCCCTCTGTCGGTTTTTACGACATGCCCGGGAAGAGAAGCAACAACGTGTTCTATGTTTTTTATATGCTCCCAGAACAGCATAGAAGCAACAACATACCTCAAATAAAAAAAAAAACAGGATGTTAGTGACATCTTAACGAAAACTTTGAGAGATGTTTCGGACCATGATTCTGAGTTGAATGAATGACATGTGAATGCCTACAGAAAACGAATAAAAGTGAACGATATAGGTGGCTTAAATACAAATATACTTTATTGCGCCAAAACAAAAGGAAATATTTACAAAAGACTCTTAAGTATGTACATGACCAATCACCATTGGCAGATTTTTTTATTAATTAGTAAAATTAGGCAATCTTTTAATTTTCTCGCTTCAATATTTTAATCCTCGCTTTATGACACGAGAAATATGTAAAAAATAAAAATTGACTAATTTTACTAAAATATATCAATCACATTTCTGATCTACCTTCTAGATCTGAGCTTCTTTTTGGGTTCCGAACCTCAGGAAAAACGGAACCATTATGAATCCTTATAAGAATTTGTTAGTAAACTAATCGCGACCTATTTTGATGTATGAAGAGAATACTTTTTCAACGGCAAAATCAAAGCCTCGGGACCGTCTAAAGCGAGTCAGACTCACACTTGACCGTATTTTTTTTAATTGTAATCAACTTTTCGCCTTTAACGAACCAAGTTTCCTTCGAAACTTTCCGTTTCCTGGGGGTACAAGTTTTTATCGTTATGGACTTTGCAAGTTTTGTTTTTGTTTGTTTCAGATTGGTACCCGGCAATTACATAATATAACAAACACAATATAACATAAGCTCACGACTATATCCCAAATGGGGTAGGCAGAGGTGCATATGATCAACGTACCCACATTTCATTGCAAGAAACTACATCTTCTTCTTATCGTGTGGGTTGTGAGGTAGAATACCAACCTCATCAACCCTGGTGTCAGGGTTATAATTGAGCCGCCAAAGGCCCCTGACATGGCTCATGTAACGATTACTCACTTACATCAGTAAATAGTAACCGGAACCAAAGGCTTAACGTGCCTTCGCAGCACGGATTATCTTACTTTCGGACAATCAGGTGATCAGCCTGTAATGTCCTAACCAAACTAGGGATCACAAAGTGATTTTTGTGATATGACCCCACCGGGATTCGAACCCGGGGCCTCTGGATCGTGAGTCCAACGCTCAACCACTGGACCACAGAAACTGTAGAAACTACATGGGCCAGGAGAAGTGGAAGTTTGGTACTGTTTCTGTTTTGTTTTGTGGTTTTGGGTTTACTACATTACAAAACAAAAACATTCTATTCTGTAAACAAACGCTTGAAAAATCTCGTTCATCAGATAATAACAATTATATTATTTGTATTTATTTAAAGTTTTGCTTGAAGGGCACCCGAGCGGTTCGATGTCAAAATGCTGCAACCCTGTTTTATGTTTTTCACAGCTGTTGTGAATCACGTTTGGGGCTCTAAAACAAGCGAGGAACTATAAGCTAGTGTCATCATCATCAGCCCATTAACGTCCCCACTGCTGGGGCACGGGCCTTCCCTATAGATGGATAGGGAGATCGGGCCTTAAACCATCACGCGGGCCCAGTGCGGATTGATGGTTATTAACGACTGCTAATGCAGCCGGGACCAACGGCTTAACGTGTCTTCCGAAGCACGGAGGAGCTCGAGATGAAAACTTTTTTTTATAAGCTAGTGTAACACACCTAAATATATATATTTCCAGCAGTATTCGACTATGTCGACAAGTCACCAATCAAGGAACGCCTAAGATGCGCTCTTATATGGCTGACGTAACCGACCTTAGCAGTGAATTACGGCCACATTCACTGCACGTCAGCACACCTCCGATATAGTTATATGTTATGGCCGCAAATGGTCGGGCCTTCACCTCAACGAAACAGAAAAACAGAAACATAGAGAAGAGCTTGTAACTTACATACATAAACGAACGCCCGTAGTTCCTTAAGGTGGGCAAGCCAATATTCTTCAAAAGACAGTTTCTTCTATCATGTGGGTTGCGAAAGTGGAAGACCAACATGGGTCATGGGTCACTACGTACTTATATAAGTAGTAACCGGGACCAAAGTCTTGACTTATATACGTGTATTATATTTTTTAATTGTAATTTTAAATTTGACATTGTTTTTTTTAATTTGGATTTTTAATTTGTTTGTCGATATTATGGACCCAGTGCGGATTGGTGGTTATTAACGACTGCTAATGCAGCCGGGACCAACGGCTTAACGTGCCTTCCGAAGCACGGAGGAGCTCGAGATGTTTCCAATCCGCACTCCGCACTGGGCCCGCGTGGTGGTTTAAGGCCCGATCTTCCTATCCATCCATAGGGAAGGCCCGTGCGCCAGCAGTGGGGACGTTAATGGGCTGGTGATGATGATGATGATTATGGACCTTGTGAAATCTGAAATAAAGAACATATTACTATTTGTGTGTCGTTTCCATCTCTCGGGCCTATGGAGTCTCGGACTTTCGGAAGACGTGCGTGGAGCCGAAGCCAACACATCTAACGTGTCTTCCGAAGTATGGATCATCTTACTTTCGGACAATCGGGTGATCCTGTAACTTCCCCATAGCTCCGAAATGTGTGTGATAGTTTAAGACAATTTGTTCATCATTACTTTTGTCGACGTTCGAACCCGAAACCCACTAGGCCACAGAGGCATTACATGACAACTAACTCGCAGCCACTGGCACTTACATCAGGAGCAATTATACCTCTAGAATATTAAAAATATTGAATCCCGCTTCCGCTAAATCCTGTATTTATGGCCGCTCATTTGAAGTGTCTACTACTACACTTCGTGTATATCGTTTCCAATAACTTCGGCGATTTTTCTTTCATAGTTTCGAGAACATTCTTAAAACATCTACACTTTATCAATTGAACCTTTATTTATGTGCCCAGATGGTCCATGATTGGAAGTTTTATTTTTAGACGCCGTCCACGTGTATTTTGAACGATTGGGCGCACTAAGTCCGTCCTTAAAATTACGACGATTCAGTGGAATTTCAAGTGTTATACAGTCCTGAGCCACCACTTTCGCTCCTTCTATTCTCAGCAAAAGCTTCATATATGCTCACAGATTAACAGAGTACTCTTATTTATGTCCTTTAAGTGATTTTTGTAAGTTAACGCCTGTAAAAATATAATAGCAAACTTGCCTTTTGAGCGAATTGCAAACTTTGACTGAAAGGAGTATCGGGATTCTCAAGTGAAGTAAAGTACAAACTCCTCCTACTAATTGCTATTTGGTGTTTTAGTAGCTAGTAGCAAATATACACTTTTTATAATTATATTATATTATAATAATATGGTTATGAGACCTCAAAAACTGTAAAACAAACTTTATTAAAAATATTCTCCCAGGTATAAGTAAAATGAATCCACCTTTTACTCAAACTGCATAAACATAAAACATTTAGTCGTAAAACCGTAAACTTAATGTTATATGACTTATATGAAAACTTGACTTTATGCCTTTTTTTAGTTCTGTTTGAGTATGAAAATTGTATGGTCGGGTTATATGGATAATATAATATTTTAATGCGTTTAGCTTAAGCAGTTAGTCGAATGCAGCAAGAGTCTAAGTTAATGATTTCCTTTTTTTTGGATTATAAATAATTATGCATTGCAACTGGTAGAGAGGAAAACTGGTGGGGAATACTTAATTATTAGTCAGTGATACAATTTAAAATCATACTTACTATATTTTAACAATATTATTGCACTTATATTTTAAGTATTGTTTTAAACGTTTATTATGATTTAATTTATAAAATGTAATTTAAAATTATTCATTTTAATTTATCATTTATAATTTTTATTTAATCATAATCATAATCATAATCATAATCATTTATTTGCTTAAAACATGGTATTTTAACATGGTAAAAAGTGTAAATAAGTACATCATGTTTTGCTTATAAAAATAGGCATGCAATATTGGTAGTGCGACGGGTAATCTTAAACAGTTTTATCTCATAAATTCTTCAATTTTATAATAATTTTTTTCATTGAGCCATTTATACAATTTTGTCTTAAATTGAGTTAAAGGTAATTGTTTTATGTCAGATGGTAATTTATTATATAATCTTATACACATACACAAACAATTACGGTTATATTTTTCTGTCAATGGTACATCAAAAAAAATCAGTCTATGGTGATTTCGTTGGCTTCTTGTGCTTACATCAGCAGCTGAAATAAATAAATGCAAGTTTTTTTTGACAAAAATGCAGGCGTCATATATATATAGACACGGTAAGGGTAGTAGACCAAGATCCTTGAATATAGGTTTACACGAGTCCAGAGTTGACTTTCCAGTCATCGCGCGTATACATTTTTTTTGTGCAAGGAAGACTCTCTGTACGTTAGTACCATTCCCCCAGACAAGTAGTCCATATCGCATGATAGATACAACGTGAGCGTGGTATGCAATTAAGGCCGTAGATTTATTTGTTAGTGTTTTTAAGCATTTTATAGCATATGCAAATCTGTTGATCCTTTCGCTAACTTCTGCAATGTGTGAATCCCAATTTAATTGTTTATTGATTGTTATGCCTAAAAATTTAGTTTCATTTACCTCGTCAATGTCGGAATGTTTGTACTTAATTTGCAAATGATGTATTTTATTATTGAAATTTATATAATTTGTTTTCTTTAGATTTATTTGTAAATTATTCATATTAAGCCAAGTAATTATATTAACTATTGTATTGTTTATATCATTTTCGTGTATTTTTATTGTATTATTATCAATGTCATTTCTGGAAGTAACTATTATAGAAATGTCATCAGCGAACATTACACACTTATGATGCGTAACGTCGACGATATTGTTTACATATATAAGAAACAGAAGGGGCCCTAGCACGCTGCCTTGAGGCACCCCATATCTATTGAACCGGCAGTCTGACAAATAAGTAGTAGCCTCTTTTTTACTATTAATTTTCATCACTGAGACTTGTTGTTTTCTATCACTTAGATAGGACCTAATCCATTCCAGAGGAATACCCCTTACACCTAATGCTTGGATTTTTTGTATAAGTAAGTTATGGTCAACAAAATCAAAGGCTTTACTTAGGTCAAAGAACAGAACAGTGGTTAATTTCTTTTTATTAATATTACTTAAGATTTCTTTTAAAAGGGCAAAGGTTGCAAGTGTAGTCGACTTGTTTTTTTGGAAACCGAATTGTTCAGCACAAATTAATTTAAATTTATCACAGAAATTGACTAGTTGTTTATACATGCACTTTTCGAAGATTTTGGAAAATATAGGGATTAAAGCAATAGGGCGATAATTGTTCACGTCGCTTCTGTCACCTTTCTTAAACAGGGGCTTAATGATGGATAGCTTGAGGCGTTCAGGAAAGATTCCCGTCTCAAATGACAAATTAATCAGGTGCGTAAGAATAGGAAGCAAATTATGTAACGTAATTTTAATTATTTTAGTGCTAATCCCATCAAATCCTTCAGAATTTGTATTATTTAGAGACATAACCTCCTTATAAACTTCCATGTCAGTCACGGGTCTCAAAAACATTGAATGAGGATAGTATTTTATTTTTTGATTCAGATGTTGTTTGCTAGTGTGTGATGTATGATGATGAGTTGATGTAATGAGATTTGCATTTATTGTTTCAGCTATTTGTATTGGATCATTTATTATATCATTTTCTACTTTAATGTATTCTTTATTAGGTAACTGTGTGATAGCTTTTAGTAATAAGTAGTAGCTTTAGTTGTTTTATTGTTATATTAGTTGTTTTATAAAAGAATTTTCGTTAATAACATTTTTATTTTCGTTGGTTTCATTTTCTTTTTCATTTATAACAATCTATTCGAGGTTATTGCCACCATGTATCAAGTAACATCTCCAACGGGAACTAAAGTCATAACAAAACCTACAAATACTCATATGACTTCAGCAGTTAACAAATAAGCAGTTAAAACAAACATAAACTCAACTGTTATAAACATTTTACACTATAGCCATAAACGTTTCGTGTTTCAAACTACAGAACTTTACTTGGTTCAACATGAAATTCAAAACACGGACTGCTTCAGTGGCTACTGAAGCAGAAATTTTCTAAACTGGGCTCTTTTCTGTTAGATTCTTTAGGCAAGTTTCCAACTAGTCAAATCAGTTTCTTTTTACTAAATGTCAAAACACGAAAATTGAGTAGTTTCGTAGGTTACAAATTATGAAACTCTGATTACTAAATAAAGACTGATTACTAAAGATGACAAAAAACGATTTCTTTGTTTTTTTTTTTAACTTATTTATGAATTATAATAAGGAAAAATGTAACAATAAGTCGACATTTTGTCACGTTTTTCTATGACTTCACAGGTTGCTTTTTCATAAAAATTCAATGGTAATTTCGTGTTTTGACGTATATGGCATTAGGCTCGCCCCCTATTACAGGGGGCTCAAACATAGCTTGCGAGGAGTGAGTGTATACATCGTTAGTGACATAGTAACGAAAACTTTGAGGGATGATTCAGCCCATGATTCTGTGTTGATATCAAGCAAAATTTCCCGTCGCAAAAGCGAAATTGTAAATAATTGAAAAAACACCAAAATTTTCATTAATTTCCCGACGGGAAATTCCACTTGATTTTATCAATTCAGAATCATGGTATTTGTTACGGTGTGACTAACATCCTATGTACTTGTATGGCTACTTGTATGTACTTGTATAGGGTGTAAGTGACATCATAACTAATACTGAGGGTGGTGATTTAGCTCATTATTCTGACTTTCTATAAGTGGAATTTTCCATCGCAATATTATAGAATTAAAAATAATTAAAAAACACAAAAAAAACATGAATTTTGCGACTGAAAATTCCACTTCATATCACCACAGGATCATGGTCTGTACCATTCCCTTCAGTATTCTCTAACACCCTGTATGCTATACAACTCTGCTTAGCCTTTTGGGGATACAGGCGTGATGCTCTGTTATGTCCCCTTGAATCGTTTATTTCATGTGAGTATAAACAGAGCTACAAGGTTACAATGGCCTTAGTGGAGTGTCCATTTAATCTCGTTGGTAATAGCCAGCACCGGATTTAGGTACCCATTAGAAAAGTAAACTGAAAAAAGAAATCAATATACGGGTCGATAGCGATAAGCGCTGATTGAGGGAAATCGTCGGCCACGCCGGTGGGGTCGGTATCAGGTTCCTGAAGTGTTTAGTGTCGCGAGGTGATTGGCTGCCTCTATGGCTAGAGTAATCGGGTCGTCATGTGGAAATACCACCAATCCGCACTAAACGTTTTGCCTCTTCCTTCCTGATGCGAACAGCGAAGGATTTTTTTTTACTAGTACCTCTGCCACACAGGATAGGCAGGAACTTTCTAAGGCTCTATAATGATATCAATCTTAGGGTCTTATCTCTATCTTGCCCGCAATAGGGCCCTACGCTCAGAACACATCCATTCCAGTCCTCTATTACCATTCCAGTTCTCGCTTGTATGCCTCTCGCACTTTCATTCATCGTCTTTCATTCTTGTCATTCCTAATTCCCTACTCTACTGTTTATTTCTAGGAGGTGGACACTGGACACAGGGGTTTCCTTTATTGTATTTTTATAATTTTTATTGCAACATACAATGTGTTCTTACATGCTAAAACAGTTGCCAGTCATGTTTGATCTTAGGTCTAGTTTCTTATTCTAATATATCTGTAACAGTTTGACTATTGTGTGTATACGGCAGTATACAATATAATCAACATTTTCTTTACCTATTTTTCTTTTTTACTAGTTTTACAATTTTACTTACAGCGAAGGATTGGAACTGTCTGCCGTCGTCTGTTTTTCCAACTCGGTATAATCTGGGAGTCTTCAAGGCTAGAGTGAGTAAGTATTTGCTAGGTAAGCGTGATTCACCCTAGACCACATCGTTACTTATCATCAAGTGAGATTGTGGTCAAACGTGAGCCTATATTACTAAAAAAAGAGGTTTCTTCTATTCAGCCTACTTATCTGCCATCTTCTGGTTTTAGCTTGTATCTTTCCCGCTCTGCTGAAAGATATTTCTATTAGAACTAAGCTGAACCTTTTGTTTTGTATATAGTCAATTTGTCTTTGTTCCTGTGTACAATAAATTTTTCTTCTTCTCTCGTGTTGATTGAGAGGTGGATTACCAACCTCATCAACCCTGATGTCAGGGTTACTATTGAGCCGCCAATGGTCGGTGTAGCATTCTCCATTGTTGTCTATCAAAGACCAATTCCTTTACCTCCTCATAAGACACGACGTTCACCTTCTCTTTAATCAGTTCCATGTTAGCTCTTCTTGGGCTTCCCCTTCCTCTCTTTCCTTGTAGCTGACATGAACCACTACAATACTACAATAAACTATTGAATAAAAATATAAAGTAATCCGTCTGAGCCTCTCTTCTCTCTCTTCTTCTATCGTGCGGGTTCTGAAGTAGATTATCATTTACCAACCCCATCAACCCTGGTGTCAGGGTTATTATTGAGCCGCCAAAGGCCCTATGGCTCATATAACGACTACTTACGTAGGTAAATAGTAACCGGGACCAACGGCATAACGTACCTTAGAAAGTCTCTAAGTCCTTAGGAAGTCTGAGCCTCTAAGTCCGGCCCAAGTACTAGGTATGGTAAGTGCGTCCTCCTCCGTTCAATCTACTGATCGAATCGTCGACTACGCAGGTACATTACCCCAACGGATCAATCTGTGCAATCCACTCTATTTGTTGTTTTATTGTGTTGCTAGATTGAAAATTAAAGAAGTGTAACAAAGGTCACATAGAAGCAATTCATTTGAAAAAACAACATTGCCTTTTCACATTTATTTTGTTTACCTTTATACGTTTAGCCGTGATAGACCAGTTGGAAGAACGTTTGACTCCCACTATAAGGTCGGACGTTCTAATCCTGCATGTTTTTAGAATTCATGTTTGGATCATAAATTGAGAAGGAAAATGTGAGGAAACCAACATACTGGGGAAATACGTTTCGGAGGTATGCGACCTGAGCTGGGTTTGAAGGTCAGACAGGCAGTCGCTTCTATAAAAAACCGGACCTGTCTAATCTTCGGGTTAGGTAAGCGGACCCTGTGAGAAACGGGATAACGCTAGAGAGATGATGATGTACAAGTTTAATATTAATTTGCATTTCGGTCTACGTAACTACCGACTGAAACTTATCCGATAAATCTAGAAACTGTTTACTTTCAAAGTTCTAAGTACTATCCATCTACACATGCTGCCTTGGTTATATTTATCGCTTGTCAGTGGAGCAATCGCTTCCATTTTCATTACTCCATAGATAGGGCGTGTAGAACGCTGGTTACCCCAATCGCCTTCCGTTCCGCAGTACATCGACCAATCCACCCGCTACGGTTGATTAATTCTTTCAAATACTCTTCCTCTCAGACGACGCCCTGAGCCGAGGTTCGCGCCCGGTTAATGGCTGGTTTGCCCTTCGCAGGTTGGAAGGTGTGACATGCAGTCGCTTCTCTTAGAAACCGGACCTGTCAAATTTTTAGTTTAGGTAAGCGGGCCCTGTGAAAAACAGGATAATGCTAGGGAGATGATGACATCCCTATGTGAATACTGGCGTGATTAGGTCCCTCAACACCTCATAATATACGTTGTTGTTTCATTACATTACAAATTATCAAAGTGTACTTACCATAACAGTTGAAAGAGCGAATAACACCATTTGAACCAGATCAAAGATTTGACTCGCACAGGGATTCAATTTCAAAGGAACTCCAAAATAGATTGAAACGCTTTGAATTCGTGTAATGAAACCATATATTTGTTTATAAAGGTTTGTAAATCATGTAATTACGCGTTTGTGACTGCCAGTTAGTAGCTCCGATAAATGTTAATGCGAGTTGCTTTTGACTAGCTTTAGTATTTTTTGGTTCTGCTACTTTTTGCGGGAGGTGAGGTATACACGTACAGCACAGCTACTCAGAGCCGCACACCTATGAGAAACAATCAACCTCAAAAACAAAAAAGTCTCAAAAATAACTAAACACGAACCAATTGTTCAAAATTCAAAAAATATTTATTTTTCAAAATTGGCTTACAAAGTTAGCGCTTTTTGAACGTCAAAAAATTAAATTACATATGTAACTAGCTGTAATACTACTACCACATCGGAATCTGTAACGCTGAGGGAAAGACGTGGCCAGAAAACCTCCCAGCATAGGGCCGTAGTCCTACTGTTTCATGTTTTCCTTTCTTTTCTTTTTTTAAATCCAGTTTGTATTACATTTATAGACTTAAATACAATGGTATTCCAATTACAGTCGGTGGAAGGAAAGTGAAACATAAAGAGTGTATGTGACTTTATCACAGAAACAGTGTTTTATGAGCTCCCTGACAGAAGCAGGCCTGTCCACATACGCAGCACCCGATCACGAGTTGACGCGAAAGCCAGCCATCGCTCCCTTCGCACATTTTTGAGGGAAAGGTGCGACCCGCCTTCCGGACGCCACCGCGTACACGAACATTTCGAGGCGAACATGCACCACTTATATAAAGAAGCTCAGAATCCTCCGCCTGGATATAAAAAGTTCAAGTTTTCGGCAGAGGAAACGCTTGCGCTTGACAACTCCCGTCAATAATACATCTGATGATCTAAATAGTAATCAGTATGGTGCCATCATCATCTCCTTAGCATTATCCCGATTTTCAAAGATCCGCTTACCTAACCTGAAGATTCGTCAGGTCCGGTTTTTACACAAGCGCCTGTCTGACCTTCCAACTCGGGTAATCAGTGTGGTGTATAATTAAATACTCTATTTTATACGAGTTATTGTCCTTGTATGTTTTTAGATGCCATTTACGCTGACAATTTTAAGAGCCGTGGTAGTTAGATTGGAAAAACGCTTGACTCTTACTGTTAAGTCACAGAATTGAATCCTAGCACGGGCCTAAACAGAATGATTCTCGGTGAACGAAAACATCGTGAGGAAACCCACATTCCTGTAGATTTTTTACGGGTTGTCCCTCCGCGGGTTGGAAGGTCAGACAGTCGCTTCTATAAACAACCAAACTTGATAGGAAGCGGACAGTGAAATACGGGTTGGGTCCCTATGGAGATGATTCACTGTGTTAATTTATATTGTGGTTTATACCAAAAGCAAGGTTTCTTGCTGGCTGTTTTATTTATTTAAATTGCTATGTTTTTGTGACAATGTATAAAAATAAAAAAATAAAAATATTTTATTTGCATTAACATGTATGACCATGGCATGTTCTATTTTCATTTATTATTTAGAAGATATGAATGCATAGGATTAACTGTCTGAGAACTGATATTAGGCAGCTAAATTATTCAATTGTATAACAATATTTTGTTTTTTTTTTTTTTTAAGAACGTCTAGGGCCCTGTGCCGAGGTTTTTCTTGTAGCTTCTTTTCCCCGGCTATACAGGTTGTGAGAAGCTGCAGTAGTTTTAGCCGGATGAGACGTTCGTTATGTAAAAATTGACGATTCAAAGTGTAACTACTCGTATGTTACCTATTGAATAAAGACTTGAATTTTACATACTATTTTTCCATTGACTAACGTGTATACTAATTATCACTTCTATATTATAACTATTGTATTTGTGATATTGTGGTGATTTATTATTTCTCTGCAACCTCAACGCTAAACCCCCTGAGCTGTTTAACCCTAACCCTGACAATTTATAATTCAAGTTATTATATTTTTTTATTAACCCATTTTTGACTTACGGCAGCACGCTCTCTCAACTATAGGATTAAATTACATTGCTGCACAATTCAATAAAATCGCCCTTAAGGCTGTAGCAATAAAGTGTTTTTACGATATCCGTCGTAAAAGCTCGTCTCGTAGACTATAGAGACTCTAGAATACGCAGAGAGTAAGTGGCATTTGGAATTAAATAACAAGATAGCAGAGTTTTGGAAAGATTTAAACTCATAAATGATTATCACGTCATTGTGATCAGCAGTGAAGGAAATTATCGCGAAGGGTGAGTTCTCTGGTGAATTGAATTTTCATAGGTATCTGATGTAATCAGTAATTGGGCTGAATTTCCCTTCGAGTTCGAAGATGGCTTCTGTAAAAAAACGGACCTGTCAAATATTTAGGTTAGTTAATCCGACCCAGTGAAAATGTGATAACGCTAGATACAGAGATGGGAATATACTATCTTACTGTCTTAGGTATGTTATACTTAGGTATGTATTCATAATTGTATCTTGAGTCTTTCAAATTAAAAATTAAAATCATTTATTCGTAATGTTAATTATACATCATACAGATGTTTTAAGTTTACGCGGTTATTATCATAATTAAAACACATAATAACGGGTTCTTACCGCGTTTAAATGGGGGTTTAAATCCCCATTTAAACGCGGTAAGAACCCGTTATTATGTGTTTTAATTATCATACAGATGCGTTAGACAATAGTCTAAAAAAAATTGAAACTAATTATAAATATACTTTATTGCACCAAAAAAAATATAGTTACAAAAGATAATTTACCAGGTAACATGACAGTCGTTGTACCTAATTTTGAAGGAATATAATCACCACCACACTTTCATGGAAATACATTTTGAAGTATAATAATTTAGTATACTAGTGTAGGATAATTGGATCACGAAAGAGCAGAATTATAACGCCAAGGTTGGTGGTAGAACTGGCAGAAGAAGACCTAGAAGGACGTACATTCACCAAATTGGAGATGTCCTTAGAAAAGTTGCAGTACGATCTACTCTGAACCGGCATGCGTGAACGAAACGATTGATGAATGTGGAGGAAGCAAGAGATGTGTGTCACGATCGAAGCAAATGAAATTCCATAGTCTCTGCTTACCCGTGCGTGAATGCATGAGTTTATGTATGTAACTTTTGACGTCTAATTGGAAACAATTTGACGAAATAATTAAATTTCTAAGAATTCAGATTGTAATCAAACCTAATATGTAAACATAATATAATTCATTTCATACTATCGGGTATAGTTTTCACTAACACGGTTGGATCTACCATTGTAGACGGTAATACGGGTCACTAATTATGATACATGGTACTGTTGGCCAGCTAGTTCTGCCCACATGCAACAGATGGCGCCACGTTCAATAATGCAGTCTTCAAGCAGTCGTGAAACGCGATTGATTTCGAAGTTTACAGAGCAGGACGCATATATACAACTTCCAACATAACGTTGTCGGATCATCGTCGAGCTGTACCATTAGCTAACATATCTTCCCTCGCCGTCAAATGGGTATCATACATGGGTGAGTTCATCTTGCGATGGATGTACCTCTTGACTACCCAAGATATAGTCATGAGGTTATGTTATGTGTTACTGTATGGTACCTATATATAGGAGCCCGGTGGCGCAGCGGTTAACGCGCTCGGTCTACGATTGTTGAAGTGAAGCAACTATCGCAAAGGCCGGTCATAGGATGGGTGACCACAAAAAAAAGTTTTCATCTCGAGCTCCTCCGTGCTTCGGAAGACACGTTAAGCCGTTGGTCCCGGCTGCATTAGCAGTCGTTAATAACCACCAATCCGCACTGGGCCCGCGTGATGGTTTAAGGCCCGATCTCCCTATCCATCCATAGGGAAGGCCCGTGCCCCAGCATTGGGGACGTTAATGGGCTGATGATGATGATGATGATGGTATCTAGAAACTCTAGTATTCATGTACTTGTTTGTTATTTATTCCTTTAATCCGGTGAAGCCATAAATTTTACGACATAAGTCTGGAATCCTGGATAAACAAAACATGTATTGATATTTCTGAAAATGTTTCGTCAGACAAACAATATAACATGTCTGAAGCTCCGTCTTTGATGTTCTTAGAAATACGAGCTTATAAGTATATTTGAATAAAGGGATATAAGTTTTCTGTTAACGTGCGCGTTTAACCCTAGTGTAAGAATTATCATTGAAACATCAAGACAAGGTAATGAGGGTTTTTCCATGCTACCTACCCCAAAAACAATATAAATGGCGCTGTTCAGATTTAACGTGATAATTATCTATTTTCTCATTAATCGGAGTACGTAATTATAACAAAATATAATGCAGTGGCAAAGGCATATATAAAAATAAATTGTTTGGATCAGATACGTATATAATTATATTATTATTTTGATCAGAATAATAATGGGTTGAGATTTGCCTAGGTGTAATAACAAGGGTCATTGACTCAAAAACAAAGATAAAATATGCATATGTCTGTTATCTATCAAATAAGAAGGTTAAACAAAGACAAGACTGTGCAGCGCCATCTACAGTTTCTTTGGAGAACATAGCCTGGAAAGTCTCTCATTGTTCGTTTTTAAAGTCAACATTCAGACCACCTGTATAAGTATTGAAATAATGACATGTAATTATTTTAATTAAAACACATAATAACGGGTTCTTACCGTGTTTAAAAATCGGCAGTCTCATATCCCTATTTTAAACGCGGTAAGAACCCGTTATTATGTGTTTTAATTATGATAATAACCGCGTAAACTTAAAACTATGTATGTAAAATAATTATGTTTCTTAAAACCTGTTCCTAACAATATGACAAGTTCCTAACCCATCGCCTACCTACTTATACGTTGTTGGCCGTTGTCAGATACTAATGGAAAAAAATATGAACAAAAACGACAATTTGTTACAAAAACGTTTATTACAAAATCAATAAATTAATATTCTTTAAAAACATAGTAGGTACTTGAATAATTTAGAAACTTAAGATTATGGCTTAACACTAGAAATAAATTAATAAATAAATAACCTTAATGCTAAACTTTTATCAGTCACATTAGGTAAATGCATTTGATAAAAAAGTTATTACCAATAAAAAATATTGCGCGAATATTTGTACTTTTTGGTGTAATATAAATACAATTAAATAGAAAAATCTACATATATAATAAAAAAATAAATAAAAAAATCTAAATATAAAAGAGATGGCGACGTGATACAAATGGAAAAAGGAAGGGGAGGCATTTGCCCAGCAGTGGGATTTTGTAGGTAGATTAGATTAGATACAAAGCTAATAAAATAATAAATAATAATACTAACAATCAATAATAATCAATTATAATTTTATACAAATATGTTTATAATTATTAGAAATATAATATATTTTTACAAGAGTTTAATAATAATATTCAATAATTTTATAATAATTAATATGGACATCAACAATATATTAAATAAATATAATGTATAAAATACGAAATTATACGTTACCTATTTTAGTGATTTGAAATAAATAATCGTGAACTTAATTTTAAATGAACACAGTCGAATATTACGTAGTCGAATATTATAAGTTTTTACAATAAAAACGTTGAAGATTTTAAACAATTTCGTACCTATTGTGGTAGCTAATAAAAGGGAAATGCTAATTCGAATTTATACACACCTAAACAAAAGTTTGTTTTTAGAATTGAAACAAGTTCTCAATTAGTTCAAATGCTTAAGAAAGAAGTAAGAAATTTTATAAAATAATAATAATTAAAAAATATATAATTGTATCACTTAAAAAATATAAATTTTATATAAGTACATTGGAAGATTGGAGATGAAAATTGGAGAAATTGGAGATGTCCTTAGAAAAGGTTCAATACGATCTACTCTGAACCGGCGTGCGTGTATGAAGCGATTGATGAATGTGGAGGAAGCAAGAGAAGTGTGTCAGGATCGAAGCAAATGGAATTCTATAGTCTCTGCTTACCCCGGTGGGAAATAGGCGTGAGTTTATGTATGTAAGTAAGTACATAGAAATGCGAAAAATCGTTACTTTAGTAGATACATATTAGAAAGAAGTAGGTACCACACCACATAAAATAATGTAAATCCCTACTTATTAAAAATCAGATTCAATTCCCTTCTATTAATCACCAAACAATATTCGACCATTACCTAAATTACTTAAACAATTAAGGAACCTCACAAAGAGGAAAGATTCAATCTTGTCTCTTTGTGACTTCTCCTTAAACACAGTTAAGTACTATATTAAAAAAATAAATTAAAAAAAGCGTTCTAGCTTTACCTAGGCAGCACCGCCCGGCGCAGTGATGTACATAGGCGCAGGAGTAGGCCTGTTTTTAGGCATGGTATAGGCCCGATTTAAAGCCCAGTCCTTGGAATAGCCACCACCCGTTGAGTACGAGTAGCTGTTCCCGTAGTCAGAACTGAAGTCTCCCGTATCACTGCTGCCGAAGAATGAATATGAATGAGGTTTCTGAAATACAAAATGTTTGGGTTTAACAGATTTATGATCATTTCAATAGGCATACAGGGTGCTAGTGACATCGTAACGACAACTTTTAAGGATGATTCAGACTATGATTCTGAGTTGATATCAAATGGAATTTTCCGTCGCAAAACTATGAAATAGAAAATTTTCATGAATTTTCCGACAGGAAATTCCATTTATATATTTTAACTCAGAATCATGGTCTGAACCATCCCGCTCAGTATTCGTTACGGTGTCACTAACACCCATACCTACTTGTATGGCTAGCTATATGTACTTGTACAGGGTGGGCACTACACGACCTAATTCACTTAATTTTCAATATTAAAATTTACGTCCTTGGAATGTTGTAGATACCAATTTAATGTTACTTATGTCATCAAACGGCTAGCAATAGCGGTTTTTTAAGGAATTAAGATGCTTTTTTTTTGTTTTTTTAATAAGGATTTTTTAGGATGTTTGCTCTTGACTTTGTTCTTCCATGAGGAGAAGAAGAGATCGACGGTGGAACGAGCTTACCCAGAAAATGCCTATTCACCCTTGACCTGTTCATACTTGGTTTTCATGTACCATGAAGCCACCTCATCATCATCAGCCCATTAACGTCCCCACCGCCGGGGCACGGGCCTTCGTGGTCCCACCACGCGGGCCCAGTTGCGGATTGATGGTTATTAACGACTGCTAATGCGGCCGGGACCAACGGCTTAACGTGCCTTCCGAAGCACGGAGGAGCTCGAGATGAAAACTTTTTTTTTGTGGTCACCCATCCTATGACCGGCCTTTGCGAAAGTTGCTTAACTTCAACAATCGCAGACCGTGCGCGTTTACCGCTGTGACAGCGAGCTCCTCAAGCCACCACCACAGCCACCACACGTTAAAAACTAACAGTCATAGCCTTCTATTATGTTGAACGTCAACTAATGTTGTCACAAACGTGATAAATGGCGTAATTTATATGCCCACATTTAAATATTTTTGGATGAGAAGATAATAATAAAACATGAAAAGCTTATATTCATGATTGATTATGAAAAGAGTCGTTTACAATTGAAAAAAATATCAATACCGTTGAACGTGTAAAACGGTGATATATATTTTTTTTCTTTTCATAACATGTCACTTTGATCTTTCATACATGAATTTGCGGTCGTGATCTTTATAGGGGAGGGAATCGGAAAAATATAACATATAACCGCCTCTTATATATTTGTAGTTTTCAAGCTGCACTGGGACCGAATGAATATATATAAAAACAAAAAAATATATACGGTCGAATTGAGAACCTCCTCTTTTTTTGAAGTCGGTAAAAAGATATATATGAATTTGCGGTCGTGATCTTTATAGGGGAGGGAATCGGAAAAATATAACATATAACCGCCTCTTATATATTTGTAGTTTTCAAGCTGCACTGGGACCGAATGAATATATATAAAAACAAAAAAATATATACGGTCGAATTGAGAACCTCCTCTTTTTTTGAATTCGGTAAAAAGATATATATGAATTTGCGGTCGTGATCTTTATAGGGGCGCGACTCGGAAAAATATACTATACAACCGCCTCTAGTATACTTGTTACACTGGGACCGAATGAATATATAAAAAAATATATAAATAAATAGGACCGATCGTCGTGAAAATCCTTGGGGGAGACCTATGCCCAGCAGTGGGCGTCATACGGCTGATGATGATGTTCCTGCAGAGTTACCATGCGCAACGTCATAAAATTATCGATCGATTCAATACATTTTGTCGAAATCGATTAAGATAGTTTTTTCTCTAACATGCGTGCCACGTGATTTTGTTCGTATTTTGACAGAACGACATAATTTATTTCAGTTCACCATATTAGCACCAATCGACAAAGCGACGGTACAGTGGTTGAGCGTTGGGCTCATCCGGAGGTCCTGGGTTCGATTCCCGGTGGGGATATATCACAAAAATCACTTTGTGGTCCCTAGTTAGGTAAGGACATTACAGGCTGGTCACCAGATTGTCCGAAAGTAAGATGATCCGTGCTTCGGAAGGCACGTTAAGCCGTTGGTCCCGGTTACTACTTACTGATGTAAGTAAGTAGTCGTTTCATGAGCCATGTCAGGGACCTTTGGCGGGTCAATAGTAACCCTGACACCAGGGTTGATGAGGTTGGTGCTCCGCCTCACACTCACAACCCACACGATACAAGAAGACAGAAGGTAGTAGCCGGGAGTAACAGTTTAACGTGTCTTCCAAAGAAATTATCTTATTTTTTCAGAAAAACTGGTGACTTTTTTAGACGTGTCTCCACTTGGAATCTAAACTCCCTAAATTCTTAACATGAGACTTGAAATCGCCTTGGTAACAATGTTAATAGAAAACGCTTCACCTTTATAAATTGCGAAATAAGTCTTAAGACTTCATATTCACGAATACCTACTTAAAATTCCAATTTAGATTTATTCTGATACATTATTCTGGTTCAACATTAATATACTTACCTAAGGCAAGCTTTTATAATGAAACTCTCGTGTCGAAATTTCCATGAAAGCATGCGAGTACTTTCAATTTTGTAAAGACTTAGACACACTAAAAGTAGGCCAGACGTATCACAGTTTGACAGAAAAAAAGAAAGTAAGAAAGAAAAAATATTTATCCGACATACTAATGTCTTCACATATTACAAAACATAATGCAATTATAAATGTATGCCGGAACGGTTCCTCCTCAGCATAATGCCGTAGCCTGCACTATGGCGCTGATTTTTGGTTGGAACCGGTAAGGTAATTAGGGAACACTTTAAACAAAAAATGGACACGAATTATAAGCGCATTTTGAATTTTCTAATTAAGAATACTTATATACTTAATTAGAAAATTCAAAATATATTTTTAATAAAAAAATAAATAAAATGAAAGATATTCGTGTGTGTGTATGTATGTATTCTCATATGTTAGTATTTATTATGTAGTGCAAAATATATAACTAGGTATCTAAGAGCGTGCCCTCGAGAGCAAGTCCGCGCAAGTTATAATACAAGAAACTACACTTATCATCAAAATAAATGGAAACACCTAACAATTTTTTTTGCTGTGACTTATTGTAGATTTGCCGCAGATGGCATTAACTACTTGGCCGGAAAAATGGGGAGCGCTGAAGGCTCTCGCCCGGTACAACGTTTAAGACAACAGGCCTGAGGGTGCCTACTGGCAACAAGCCAAGCGTTCTGCCAACTGGGCTACCACGGCTCATACAGTTTAAAAAAATATTGCAAATTATTATTGTTTAATTAAACAATGAAACTCGTTTTTAGTTGAACACAAATGAGAGTGGTGAACCGACGCTTCAGGGAGGCGAAGACGAATTATAAATATATGAAAATATCCTAAAATTGCAGTCCATGTTATAATAATAATATGTTATTGCTAGACGAAGAAAATGAAAAACTATGTAATCTTACGTTTACGTCATCAAAATTGGATAAATGGGTAAGGAGTTATGATAAAAAACGAAAAAAATACTTTAAGCGGCTTTTTCTTGAAATGGCATTTTGGGGCTTACGTAATTTAACCTATTCAGTGACGATATGTATTTTTTGGTGAAGTTATATATTGTATGTGCCTTAGTTGCCTGATTGAAATAAAAAAATAATAATGAAGAATAAATTATAATAATATGAAGTGTGTCGCGACAACTCAATAGAATTATGGCGTTGACAGCGACTTCCCGAACGACGATTCCCGCTACGGCGAGTCTCTTTACGGCGAATGGCTTAACGTCGCGTACATTTCAAAACAGAGAGAAAGAGAGAGAGAGCAGAGTTCATGTTTATGTATTGCATAAATCACTTTAGATATTTGTCGTTCAAAGCGCTTTACCTGTGCGCGAGAAAAACTCCGAAATGCAGTGGGCTGGTTCCCCTGATAAACAATGAAATGGCGATATCTAATTGTTTATTTGGAAAATGGCAGGAGCAAGCTTGTAGGATGGAGACAAATGGCGAAATTCGAAGAATCGCAATCAAACAAATATGTAGACGAACAGATTTAAGAGTAATCATGAAAACCTTTGATAATCTGCCAGAAGGTTTTCAGTGCTACAATCATAAACGATTGATTGATTGATTGAAAACACAATTTTAATCACGCAAAGAATATTGCCCGAAAATTTAAAATGCTGAACGAGGTCGTAACGAAAGTGCCACGTGAAGTTTCTGCTCTACTTCTGACCTGCGTTCGGTGTGCCGAAGCCTTTGGACCTCTTTCGGTTTAAATTTCGTTTTGCTCTCAAGCGGTTAGGTTATATTGAAATATTTCTATAAGGATTCATAAATATTTCGTACCTACCTTACTAGGTTGCCGCAAAATATATTGCGTGAATTCTCACTCAAGAAAGAATTTAAGACTATTTGATTTAACAATGTTTTTAATGTTTTTTTCTACTCCTCTACTTTAATCTGGCATTTAAACAACCAAAAAGTCTAATATAAGTACATACATAATTAAACTCTTTGAAAAAGTGTACGCTCTATGGCCTATAAAAGCATTGTTTACAAAGTGTAACTGTACTATAATGTCGCCAAAAAAGCATTGTTGTTGTTTTTTTTTTTTTGACCTGGTAACTGGCACCTTTACTTTGTTTGGTGTCATAGATATACTATAAAAAAAAGTATACATTTGCCGCCATTTTCCCGCGCGTTGGAAAATAATTTTTATAAATAAAATTTTTCTTTGTATAATTTTTGTTTCATTTAAAATTACGTCGTCGTAGAAAAAGTATTGTATGCAACGTTGTATAACTAGGTCAAAAAATGCTCGTGGCGTCTCTTATTGCGATGTTCGCCAAGGCTCACATCGCAACTCACGCCACTCGCATTTTTTGACCCTTCTTATACAACTGTTGCATAAAATACTATTTTCTACTCCTCTACTTTAATCTGGCATTTAAATAACCAAAAAGTCTAATATAAGTACATACATAATTAAACTCTTTGAAAAAGTGTACGCTCTATGGCCTATAAAAGCATTGTTTACAAAGTGTAACTGTACTATAATGTCGCCAAAAAAGCATTGTTGTTGTTTTTTTTTTTTTTTGACCTGGAAACTGGCACCTTTACTTTGTTTGGTGCCATAGATATACTATAAAAAAAAAAGTATACATTTGCCGCCATTTTCCCGCGCGTTGGAAAATATTTTTTATAAATAAAATTTTTCTTTGTATAATTTTTGTTTCATTTAAAATTACGTCGTCGTAGAAAAAGTATTGTATGCAACGTTGTATAACTAGGTCAAAAAATGCTCGTGGCATCTCTTATTGCGATGTTCGCCAAGGCTCACATCGCAACTCACGCCACTCGCATTTTTTGACCCTTCTTATACAACTGTTGCATAAAATACTATTATGCTCCATACCCTCTCCGGTTGATTGAGGGGAGGGCTGTGCCGCAGTGGGACGTATATAGGCTGTTTATGTTATGTTAATTTTTTTAAAAGCTGGAACTAATGAGGGACATTCTGGGCAACGTTCCTTAGAATCAATATAGATGGCTCTGTACACATTTTTCATCGTTTAATCTTCTAATTTCATAAACGACAGACATAACATGCATCTTTTATATTTGTTTTTGGGTATAAATGATGAATCTTTTTATTACACCCAAGCACAATTACATCTTCCTACCATTACATACATACACATACATAAACTCACGCCCGTAATCCCAAATGGGGTGGGCAGAGCCACAAGTAATCAAAGACAACTTGCAGCCACTGTTGATACGAAGTCCTAAGATGGATATGATGAACCTTATGGTGATAAGGGATCAGCCTATCGCCCATAACATTAGTCCATCATGTTAGAGGACGCAATCCCTCTGTCGGTTTTTACGACATGCCCGGGAAGACAAGCAGCTGAACGTGTTCTATGTTTTTTATTTGCTCCCAGAACAGCATAGAAGCAACCATTATTATGATCAAAATAAAGAGAAGCAATATAGGTAGCAACATAATGTGATCCAGATACATATCAAGCAATAATTATTTTTATATAATTATGCTTCTGCCATTACATTTTATTTTGGAATAATTATGTACCCGAGTAACGAGAAAATAGGTAATTATCACGTTAAAGCTGCATAACGCCATCTTGTTTTTTGCGAACTGGAAACTCCCTCATTCGATTACAAAATAATACAGAATAAAAAAAGAAAAAGACAGGTATGTACCTAATGTCTCACCTTGCAATGTTTCAACGTGCTTAGAAGACTGGGTAGTAGCAGAGCCCCAATTAGTAGAAGTTTCTTAATTAGTAGCACTGATAGTAGAATCGGGATGAGTAGTAACTTCGCCTTTACGGCTGCCAGTAGAGTTAGCAGAGGCACTATTAAGGCGAGCTTCTTTCTCCTGCCACGGCCTGAAACAGATAAACATTAACACGTTTATTTCCAGATTTTTACAGATTTTTATTGAGGTGCTCGGTGGCGCAGCGGTAAACGCGCTCGGTCTGCGATTGTTGAAGTTAAACAACTTTCGCAAAGGCCGGTCATAGGATGGGTGACCACAAAAAAAAAGTTTTCGTCTCGAGCTCCTCCGTGCTTCGGAAGGCACGTTAAGCCGTTGGTCCCGACTGCATTAGCAGTCGTTAATGACTGTCAATCCGCACTGGGCTCGCGTGGTGGTTTAAGGCCCGTTCTCCCTATCCATCCATAGGGAAGGCCCGTGCCCCAGCAGTGGGGACGTTAATGGGCTGATGATGATGATTTATATTGAGGGCAGTTTCAGCTGAGATTACTTAATAAATACCACCTTAAATTATTTTTTGCGTTGAGACAAACCCATATTGAGTTTAGTAATGATCTGTATCGTTTAAAGTCTCTTATTATGTTCATGTTTTTTTTTATTAATAAAAAAATAAAAAAGACAGAGAGATCAGCAGAGAAACGGGATAATACACGGAATGAAAAACAATTCGCTTTTTAATATATTATTTTTCTGATAACATTTCTACGTTCCAATTCATTTAGTCTTAAACAAACAACTTCCAAATATTCTCCATCGGTTCGCCGAACCACAACCCGTGACGTTTCATTTCACGCACGGAAATTTAGATTGTTTGAATTCAATTACATAGTAATTATTTCCGTGAAACGGACATCTGCGGGGGTCGATTCTCACAACCCGATTATTTCGATACAGCCACATCTAAAAGGTTAGTGGGTTGATTTGTCAAATCGGTTCCTACTTATGAATTTGCTTTTGATGGTTCTATATTTATAGATGTGATAGTAATTAATAATTTGTATTATATTTGCCATTCCACTCGCATCAGACAGAGTACTGCGGAGCGGAAGGCATGAAACCACTGCCCTATTTTTCCCTAAAAAAGTAGCATGGAGAATACACCGATAAGAGCGCGATTGAGAAATTAATGATGACGATTCATAAAATAACTAGTCAAACATAAAAGAAAATAAGTGTTAGTAGGTGCAAGGTACCGCTTTGTACGAATTGTACGAAACATGATTACTACTATCAATGAAATATACAATATTGACACTATACACGAACCATGAGGAATTTCTGCTTTGTGAAATTCGAATATTTGTTAGTTTCATAAAATAGAAAATCCGTTAGACTTTACGCGTTTGAATTCATGTATTGTTAAGCTCTTATGCAGAGTATAACGGAACAGGAGCACCTGAAGTGTGCCAACTCTGATACTATCTACGAATGACACGCGAGAATATTGGCCGTCTAAGTTCATATGTGAATTACATGAACAGCCTAAATACATCGCACTGCTGGGCACAGGCCTCCCCTCAATCAACCGGAGGGGGTATGGAGCATACTCCACCACGCTGCTCCACTGCGGGTTAGTGGAGGTGTTTTTACGGCTAATAGCCGGGACCAACAGCTTAACGTGCCCTCTGAAGCACGGACTCATCTTACTTTTTCGGACATTCAGGTGATTTAAGCCTGAAAAGTCCTTACCAAACAGTCTCACAAAGTGATTTCGGCAATTTCCCCATCGGGAATTGAACCCGGACCTCCAGATCGTGAGCCTAACGCTCTAACCACTAGAACACGGAGGCTGTCTGATGTGATGTGCTTCATTTAATAAATTCGCAAGGAGTTTACTGTAGCGCCAATGATAGTTTGAAGTGAATGTGTGTGAGTAGATTAAGAACAGTGATCTCAATAGTGCTATGCCACATTTGTTTACATGCTATTTTTCTGAAAGTATCAAAAGTATACTTTATCTTAATTGAAATTTTGCTTAGAATTCTACAAAATATAAGGTATAGTTTGATCCTCTTACGGCTTGATACCCCCGTTACACACTGTATAATTGATATCAAGTGATTTACTTACACACGTGTATTTCCTAGTGTTTTTTTTTAATTATTATCAGTAAGTACCATACTTTTGCGACGGAAAATTCCACTTGATATCAACTCAGAATCATGATCTAAATTATCTCTGAAAGTTTTAGTTGCGATGTCATTAACACCCTGTGTTGAGTGACTCAACTTGAGTCACGTCAAAAAAGGTGAATATGTGCCATGTCGTGTTCATACCACAAAGTGATTTCAACATTTTCTGATGTATTTGCTATGTTCGTATGGGCATAAAAACTGGAACCGATTCTATGAGTATGTTCAGAATCGGGATCTTGGATCAATTGAAGAACTCGTTTCGAATTCCAAGCGTGTTGATTCGGCGCGATCGCGATCCTTAAGTAGTACTTTTGAGTTCGCAACTAGCTAGTCAGTGCGTGTTATCTACATTTGCTGTCCTACTCTAACATTAGTGCCGTGTCGCTATAATAGTACTGCCTAGCTCCGTCCCTTTCTAGCGGCGCCGTCTCGCCCTAGCACGGCGTCCGCGATAGATTCAGATGACGCTACTCTTCACACCAATCAACCCAATATGAACCATTATCAACGGTCTAATGGAACCATAGCGGGTCGAGTGCGGTCACATCTGAATTAATTACTCATTTTTACCGGAAAACAGCAAAATGAGTCGGCTACGATGTCAATAGAACGCTTTCAATTTAAAACGAAACGAACCCAAAATTGAGTTCTGATTTCCTTTTAGCCTGATAATGAAAAAACATACTTAGATTGCTTTATTTATTTAAGCAGACGAGTATATTCCAATTAGGGCAGTCCGAGGTACATCCATCGCAAGATGAACCAAGTATCCACACCTCACCGAGCTTTCTCTTAGACCAACGTGATAGTGGTGTGGTGGTGAGCCATATCGCCGTCTGTGTGTGTGTGTGTGTGTGTGTGTATGTGTATGTGCCATACGAAATATAATATATACCTGACACGCTCGTTCCCGTCCAAGTCAGACTTTTCGATTTAATTTACTTACTCTTTTCGAGATTCTCTAAGCGCATGCTGTAAAAACAAAACTCATCAAAGAGATATTTCCACTACACCCTAAGGCCACCTTTTGTATTTTTCATTTCTCCTTTGTTTCTGTATCTTTGTTTTTCTGTGTGTGCAGCAAAGCGGTTCTGCTTTCTGTTATAGAATCTATGTTTACTTATTGAAGTCAATTTATACCAGCACTCGCGGCATGGTAACAACGCCGCGCACGGATAGAATTATATCGAGGGCTTCGAACAATACAGCCGGTCGACGTCTACACTACGTAGAGAGCATTTGCTGTGTTTATCGACCGAAGCCCTTGTTTCGCGTCTCACGCTGCGCGGTTGTCATGCCGAACCTTCTCGTTTGCTGGACAGAACAGTTGTTGTGGGTATTTGTGGAAACCGTAGAAAGTTGTGGTTTTAAATACTTTACGACTGAGGTTTCACTATGAAAGGGTTCGTTGGAGTCTGATAGCTTTAACTCCATTTTATTAAGAGTTTATAATGATGTTCTTAACTTTCTTTGACTTGAATTTTTTAATCGAAACTCTATCGATGTTTGACCACAATCTTAACTGAGGAACGTGACAAGCTGAGATTATAAAAAAGAAAAAAAAAAGTGTTTATCATCACCTCTACGGAGTTGACATTATTTCGTTTTCTACAGACGCCACATACCTAACCTGAAGATTTAACAGGTCCGGTTTTTACAGAAGCGACGGCCTGTGTGACCTTCCACCCCACGAAGGGAAAACCAGCCCGATAAAAAAGGCCAAAAGAAAAGGTGCAGGTCGTCGTGTCGTATCAGGAGGTGAAGGAATTGGCGGGAAGAAAAGAGGAATGGCGATTACTCCACCGACAAGAGCGCAGCTCTTAAATAAAGAGAGAGACAGGTTAGGTCACATACTTACAAAACGGATTTCTCGGGAATATGGGTTTTACAAAGTTTTCCTTCACGGCTGAGCACGTGGTAATCATTTACGATCAAAACGTGAACACGAAAATAAATTTGAAAATTATTGGCTAAGGCCCACGAGTCAAACATCATCTCTCTAGCATTAGCGCCCTAGCTGAAAATTTGACAGGTCCGGTTTAACGGGTGACGTGTGGGTTCATCCCAGTTCATCTTGTACTTCTTACTACCCCAATTAGGATGTAGTCGTAAGCTCATGTATTTATTATGTGAAAGTAGCAGATGAATGATATTCTCATTCCGTAGAAATGTTTGTCGCAACACAGTCATTAAAAACATAATTCATGGACAGCAAAAACGGAAACTGAAAATCTAGATGTAAATTCTCAATACAAAACATTAATTTCAAACAAACGCAAACAAAGTTGGCACTGCGCGTGCATTTGTTACAATGATAAATAGGTTAAAGTGTCATGTTGTGGTTACGCACATCGCTTCAGTTGAGTCAGACGAAGTATGAAAAATAGTACATTGGTGTTAATTCCTGTAAACACCATCTAATTTTATTTTAAGTTATATCTGTCATTTTTTTATCCGCCGGAAAGGAAAGGGACGAGAAATCGACAAGCTTAAAATTTGACTTAAAATTTGATTTTGATTTGATGTGTGTTCCATAGAACACACATCAATTTTTAGCACAAATCTAAAACAACCGTCTAAAAATTTTACATTCGCCAATAACCCTACATAATTATGTTGACAGCACACGTCAAATGGTTTGCATACCAGCGAGATACCTTTTTGATTTGCCCGAGTTATTCATTCATTTACTCATTCTTCCTAAAATTAAGAGCCGTCAATCATCCGTCCCTTTCCTTTTTGGTGGATAAGAAAATGACAGCTTAAAGTAAAATTACGAGGTGTCTGCAGGAATCGGGGCTATTGTCATACTTCACATTCAAGTACAATAACATAAGGAAAGACCAGTATACAAGTAAGATAGAAGACGTACAAAGGCAACCTTAGGGTATAAGGCTGCCCGCCCACGTCAGACAATTGACGACTGACTTTTTGTAGGAGAAAAGTACTGCGTCACGATGGGTGATGAGGACGGTATCCCGACGTGCCGGCAGAGTAGAGGAATGATTGGTGATGATAAATTAGAAGCAAGCGGCAAGCAGGAATATATATACATATACGTATATATAGTTTATTAATAACAATTCACAAACGAATCAAGAATTAGACGACACGGCCAGATCTAAACAGTATTTAATATACTTATGTTGTTCTTATGAAGGTCGGGGATGCAAACCGCCAGTGTAAAATGAAAGAAAATGCGGAATGGAATGAGAATTTCGTAATTTAAAATGATTGACGGGCAGAACGAAAGGCCAGTATGTGCAGAGTTTGTACTCTGCTACAGTACTGCTCGCAATAGTGCAACGCCCACGTTCTACAAACAGTCGGTCAGAAATAAAATCGGTGCATCCCGACCGATCCGATTATCGTTTAAAAATGGAACGTTCGGAAATGAGTCGGCCACAAAATCAGGCATAAGAATCGGAGGAAAAATTGTCCCGATTATCTGTCCTACAAAAAGTATGACGTGGCGGGCGCCCTATTCATTGCGTTATCGCCAATCGCAGGAATTGTGTCGCGTGCCGTTCTCGGGAATGTTTATTTGTATAAACAAATAATTCTACACAATAAAACAGACAAAGAGAACAAACAGAACAGGCAAGCTTATCTCTAACAAAAGGATTTCTTGCAGCTGACATACTTGACGAGAGATATTATAGTCGTGTAAAAAGTTTATTAACTAGCGTTTAGGCAGATAAAAACTTATAAAAAATACTAAAGAGTTTTTACAATAAGAATATTCCCACTTTGGGAATTTTCCCCGAAACGGCATATCACTGTCCGTATACAAAACCAAAAGTTCTGTAGACTTTTGATACATCTGCGTAATCCTTACTGTCACTTTTATCTTTTAATAAGGAAAAATGAGCTAAGATTAGTCTTTTAGCTTAAATTGACGTGATTGGATTTGATAAAGAATTCAACACGAAAAGTATGCATGTTGCCAAATATAAAATTATTTTGTTTTTACAAAATGTCTTTAACCTTAATCGTGAAGGTAATTTAAAATCCTGGTGCGCATATTAGGGAAAATGACTGAAACTTATCGATTGCAACAAAACTTATCGATTCAATCTGTAATGTTATCACATTGCGCATGTTAGAAGGGCTGATCAAAATTTGTGATTGTTTATTATATTTTCTTAAGTTGTATGCTTGAAATATAAGTAGGTATATTATGTTAGGTTATGTATATATATTTGTAAGTATATATATTTTATTTGTCAGGTATATATATTTGTAAGTATCATAATTATATATTTATTTGCATGTATTTATTGGTAAATTGTACTTATAGTCTGTACCCACAATCTTTTAATTTTTTCACATTTTTCCTCACCCTATGGTTGTCTGGAAGAAACCTTTTTAAGCGATAAGGCCGCCATTTGCCATTTACTTAGTTAAGAGTCTTTTTGTAATTATTTATTTTTATCTTGGTGCAATAAAGTGTATTTGTATTGTATAAATATCGATACGATATTTACTATTGATGCAATTCTGAATCGACTAAGCGGACGGTTACTTAGAATTTTATAACGGACACTGCCGAAGTAATGCGCAGCCTGTGGTCACCTACAGTAGTAAAAATCAAACTGACCACAATTCTATAGACTGTAACCTTATTTTATCTAACTATTGGATTTAAATTCGCCTGACCGGAACCGCGATTAAGCCTAATTTTAATTAGTTATTTTAAACTCTAACTTATATTGGAAGTTTAAAATAGTCTGGACCAAATTATGAGAAAGTTGGTAGATAAAAAACGGGTCTCTGATAGTTAGGACTTCAATACAAATTCATGAACATGATTAGATTTATCAATGTCTTTTTCGTTTTTTTTTTTCACGTGACCTATGTTATATTTACCGAAAATGATATAAACTACTTGGCCGGAAAAATGGGTAGCGCTGAGGGCTCTCACTTGGTGAAAAGATTATCATGGGCTTAGCAGTGATATGACATCCATATTTGCGAGAAATGTGTTCTGGAGGTATGTGACTTAACCTGTATTGAGCTGGTTTCTCTTCGGGTTGAAAAATTTGACAGGCAGTCGCTTCTGTAAAAAACCGGACCTGTCTATTCTTCATTAAACGGACTCAGTGAAACCAGGATAATTCTAAGGAAATAATGAATACCAACTGTACATTTAAGTTGCCTTCTGGTAAAATTTGCACTAATAATATAGTTTTTGACGTGATCTATCGTATTATACAGGGTGTTAGTGACATCGTAACGAATACTCAGGGGGATGATTCAGACCATGATTCTGGGTTAATATCAAGTGGAATTTTCCGTCGCAAAATTCATGATTTTTTTTTTAGTTTTTTTAAATTATTTTCAATTGTATACATTTGCGATGGAAAATTCCACTTGATATTAACTCAGAATAATCAGATGAATCATCCCTCTCAATATTCGTTACGATGACACTTACACCCCATACAAGTACATACGGTAGCCATACAAGCAGGTATGGGTGTTAGTGACACCGTAACGAATACTGAAGGGGATGATTCAGACCATGGTTCTGAGTCGATATCAAGTGGAATTTCCTGTTGGAGAAGTCATGAAAATTTTAGAGCTTATTTAAATTATTTTCCGTTCCATACTTTTGCGACGGAAAAATCCACTTGATATCATCTCAGAATCATGGCCTCAATCACCCCTCAAAGTTTTCGTTACGATGTCACTAACACCCTGTATATCGAGGTCCCGCCAATGGCATTAACTACTGGAGGAGCGCTATGGATAAACATAAACTGTATGGGGGTGCGTGTATGTTGTTTTTATTGTTTTGTTTGATTGTAAGTTGTGTGTTACTCCGTGTTTTAAATTATATATTTGTTATTTGTTTTGTATTTGTTACTGTGGTGTCCCTTTATAATAAACGTTTCTTTCTTTCTTTCTTTCATATAAGTACTGTAGTTTATATCCGTTGTTGTAGCACCGTCCCGTACCCAACTCTTTTATGGCTAATACCTGGCAAAGGTTGGTGAGGGAAACCTAGCTCGGCCGCTAGTGGAAATCGGAGTGGAGTATAATTCCTTATTCTATGACTTAGCTTGCTATTTATGCAAATTGGTAAAGTTTGGGATACCATGGCAACACTGGCAACAAATAATATGCATGTTGGCAAATAAAAGATGTTACCCTAGTGGTATGCATGCTGCCTTTGAATACCAACTCCTAGATTATTAACTGCAAATTTTATGAGCGTGGGGTATAGCTAGTCAACTAGTCGATAAACTATGAAATATATCGTAAAACTAACTTCTATTACACTAAACCAACTAACTAACCAACTAAACTAACAACCTAAAACTAATTACTGAAAGATGTGTAGTTTAAAAGCTCAGATATTCGTACAAACACAAAATCACACTGTCACATAACTCCCCTCAATCAAACGGAAGGAGTATGGAGTATACTCCTCCACGCTGCGTCACTGTGGTTGGATGCCAAGACCACCGTCTTAACGTGCCCTCCGAAGTACGGAACCATCATATTTTCGGACAAATTAGGTGATTCATCCTGCAATGTTCTCCGCAAACAAAGGACAGACTCAAAAAGTGATTTCAACATTGTCCCTATCAGGAATTAAACAAGGACCTCCAGATCGTGAGCTCAGCGCTCTAACCACTAGTCCACGCTGGTCAGTTTTCTGTAGAGATAATATCATGAGGCAAGTAACCGCAATCAAGAATTTAGTAAAGTTTTTAATTAATAAGTTGCGTGCGGTAAGCTTAAACATACACTTTTAACAGTATTTAGAAGTAAGTATGAAAACATACATACATACATAAAATCACGCCTATTTCCCACCGGGGTAACCAGAGAATTTAGAATTCCATTTGCTTCGATCCTGACACACTTCACTTGCTTCCTTCACATCCATCAATCGTTTCAATTCGTTTCATACACGCACACCGGTTCGAAGTAGACCGAAAAAAATGTTTAATAAGGTAATGAAGATATTGATATTAGTAAACCAATATTACAGACTTTGTAAATAAGTAATCACTATTAACGAAATAACATTAAGTTTGCATTTGAACCAGCCTATATACGTCCCACTGCTGGGCACAGGCCTCCCTTCAATCAACCGGAGGGAGTATGGAGCATACTCCACTACGCTTCCCCACTGCGGGGTGGTGGAGGTGTTTGGTCTAGTAACCCGGGGCCAACGGCTCAGCGTGCCTTCCGAAGCACGGAGTTATCTTACTTTTTCGGACAATCAGGTGATTCAAGCCTGCTATGTAAACCAAACAAAGAACAGTCTCACAAAGTGTTTTTTACAATGTCCCCATCGGGAATCAAACCCAGACCTCCAGATTGTTAGCCCAAAGCTCTAACCACTACACCACGGACGCTGTTGGCTGGCCAAACAGCAGTCGGCCCCAATTACTATGTAGTTGTTACATGAGGAGAAATCAGAATCATTTATTGAACGTTATCATCATGGATAAACTTGTTGAAGGTCAATGTAACATTTTTAAATCTCTTTCGCAAGGTGTTATGGCTGAGGAGAAGAGGAACCATGCATTTTGCCTCAATAGTTACCCTGACATCAGAGTTGATGAGGCCAACTGATATCAGCCACACGAGAAAAGAAGAGTAAAAAGTTGATTTTAAACTTTTTTGTCGTTTACGTCTGCCTATAGGTTTTACATTATACATTCTTTCTAGTAGAGATAAGTGTGTTTACTTTGTTTACGTATTTTAATAAAAATGGCCGCGTAAATCAAAGTAGACTGGCAATTTGTAACCAATCAATTTCTGACCCATTTCCTGCCCTCGAGCTACGGAGACAATGCAAATGTTTGGCGAAAAACATCTCGCTACAGACGTACAGACAAACATCTCTATGTTTGTTGTTTGTTGTGCTTAAGTATCTACAGAAGTAAAATAGAAGTAGCATCATAAGAATATCATTTATACAAATGTGCTGATTACAGTTAGCATGGTAAGCGTCGACTCTTTCTCGCCTCGACATACGTCACCCGTCACTCTCTCACAGTACGGCACAGAAAGAGACAGCTGATCTCTGTCGCGACGAGAAAGAGTCGCGCGCTTACGGTGCTAAGCCCGCAGTACATACTATTTAATTTTATATTAAGTTATACCTGTCATTTTCTTATCCGCCGAAATAGAAAGGGACGTGTAATCGACAGGCGTCAAATTTATCGAGCACACGTCAATAAACAACTCATAAGTGACATAAGCAAAGAAATCTTGTTTTGATATTTCAAGTACTTACTCATGTAAATACATTTAACTAATTCAAAAGTAAAATGCTGGAAATTATCACACAATACAATTCACTTTTATCTTCGTACCTATTTTCAGGTTTTATTTTGCAATACGTAGTTTTAGGTTTGTTCTTGTTTCATAGATTCATGTTTTTAAATTTTAATTTCAATTGTTCTTCTAAATTTGAAAACTTGATTGTCTTCTTTTTACTTTACGTAATTATGGCCAGTATTGTGTGCGTTTAAAGTTGCAGGTATATCGAAACTTTTCTTAAGTGTGCTTAATTTTATATTGTGGTGTAACATAAATGGGTTGTGTACTAGATTCAACATAAATTATGAAATTCTTATTACTAAATAAAGACAGACCTAAAAATAACGAAAAACATAATCTTTTTTTCTATTTAACTTTTTTTATGAATTTTAATCAAGAAAAACGTAGTAATAAGTCCGACGTTTTGTCACGTCTTTCTATGACGTCACAGTGTACTTTTTCATACAATTCCATAGTAGTTTCGTGTTTTGACGTTTAGTAAAAAGTAACTGATTTGACGGGATAGACACTAGCATATAAAAATTCCCTTAATCAGCGCTTATCGCTATCGATCCACTAGAGTCGATTAATTCTTTCAAATATTTTTTTCCCTCTCAGACGACGACGCCCTGAGCCGAGGTTCGCGCCTAACTGGCCACCCTCAGGCCTGTTGTCTTAAACGTTGTACCGGGTGAGAGCCTTCAGCACTCCCCATTTGTCCGGCCAAGTAGTTAATGCCACCTGCGGCAAATCTACAATAAGTCACGTCAAAATAAAAAATAAAAACCTATAAAAAAGAAATAAGTAGGTACACACTAAATCTACTCGTCTGTAAAAACAAAATCAAATCGCTCAAGAAACCAGCCCGGATATTAAGTTTTCACTCTCTCTCCAAAACTGATTTCGACTTGATCGTATTTTCAAACCAAGCATACTTGTTATGGAGTCGTAAATGTTTGTCGGTAAATAGAAAAATCCGTTGGCAGCTTTTGCTGTTCTTATTTTCTAGGAGAAACCTGTTTATTTATATTGGAATCTGATACTGGATAACGACCTCTGTGGTCCAGTGGTTGAGCGTTGGGCTCACGATCCTGAGGTCCTGGGTTCGAATCCCGGTGACGACAAATCACAAAAATCACTTTATTATCCCTAGTTTGTTAAGGACATTACAGGCTGATCACCTGATTGTCCGAAGGTAAGATCCGTGATTCGGAAGGCACGTTATGCCGTTGGTCCCGGTTACTACTTACTGAAGTAAGTACGTAGTCGTTACGTGAGTCATGTCAGGGGCATTTTGCAGCTCAATAGTAACCCTGACACCAGGGTTGATGAGGTTGGTAATCCACCTCACAACCCACACGATATAAGATGAAGGAATCCGATATCCATTGTGACGGTTAGCAAACGAACATTTTAATTAGTGTATCCAGTCCACAATGCAATGTGTTGTTGGCTGGGTGAAAAAGCTCAGCGCTTTTTTTTGACGTGACTTATGGTAGGTTTGCCGCAGAAGAAGTTCTAGAGCAATAAGGCCGCTCAAATCGTACTGTATTCATGTGTTATGTCTGATTTTTTAAATTTAGTTATGTGCTATAGATAAAGTTATATTTCATTTGACTGATTTGGATTAATTGTGAGAAGAGGATTATATTTTTTTACTCGTTGTTTATTTAAAACGTTTTATTAATTAAATTCATTTTCCATTTTGAAAACAACCGTCTGCTGTTTCCCTGTCATTCCGCAATCCTCTCTTCTCTCCCGCTCACTCTTCGCTCTCTCTTTCCCACACTTTTACGTTACGTTTTATTCGGCCTACCATTCCTACACTCGGCCATCTTGGCCCAGATTGTACAAGAGAATTTCACACCTTAGCCGTTAGTATTAAAAATGAAATCCATCATAAGACTTTTAATTGCGAAAGTGTCTTATAACCTGTGGCCTTAATCGCCCCAAAAAGGGATTAATTATGTACGAAGCTACATGAGAAATTTAAGCAGACAGTGTTTAATGTCCTGTGCAAACATAAAGCTCTATCCCTCTTTACACATTTGCCTATAGCCTCCTATATCACCAAACCCCAGGCATAAGGGTCTTTTACACCCTAAAAATATGTCCGAAGAGATTTGAAATAATCGCGAAATTATGCGTGAAAACGCTTTCTTGCGAAAATGACTCCTGTGGTATTCAGAGAACAAAGTTTGCCACGAATTTTTGTCTCAATTTCACAGCAAATTTGCGATTATCCTCATTTATTTTGAAGGTATGCTTGACTAATCTGAAGGAGTAGACAGACAGGTGGCGATTTTTTACAGGAACTACTGACATCTGACCTTCTAAGCCTTAAGGAAAGTCTTCCAACTCGAAGTAAATTCTGGTCAAGTATACTGCTGGAAATATTATTCTTCTATATGAGTTTCTTCACACTTATCAGTTTTATAAGTTACCTCAAGCAATCTTAAAGCGACCTTGTTGCATAACGATGGTGTCCTTATGACATAATATGACTGTTAATAAAGATAGGTACCTAATCCAAAGCCAAAAAACAGACCAGGTCAATTATAATATTGACAACTGTAATTATTATAATTTATCGGATACAAGCGACCCGTCCCGGCTTCGGTCGGGTGCAATGCTGAGGATAAATAAAATGAAATTATTTACTACATCACATTAAAGATTTCAAAAATAACAGTTTTCCTCCACTATTTAATGGATGTTATTATACATATGAACCTTCCTCTTGAATCACTCTATCGATTAAAATAAACTGCATCAAAATCCGTTGCGTAGTTTTAAAGATTTAAGCGTACATATGGATATAGGGACAGAAAAAGCGACTTTGTTTTATACTATGTAGTGATGATGATCCGTGCTTATGTAAGTACGACAAACACTAACTCCCACACATATTCATAATCACCCTCACTTGCGCACACATCTTACATACCCACACTCCAATACTTAGATGTAACCTCATCATCATCAGCCCATTAACGTCCCCACTGCTGGGGCACGGGCCTTCCCTATGGATGGGTAGGGAGATCGGGCCTTAAACCATCACGCGGGCCCAGTGCGGATTGATGGTTATTAACGACTGCTAGGCAGGAGCACGGAGGAGCTCGAAATGAAAACTTTTTTTTTGTGGTCACCCATCCAATGACCGGCCTTTGCGAAAGTTGCTTTACTTCAACAATCGCAGACCGAGCGCGTTAACCGCTGCGCCACCGAGCTCCTCGAGCTCCTCGAGCTCGAGCAGATGTAACCTATTCTTATTCATTTTTATATTTATATTATAAGTTTCCTGTGGTTATTATTATTGTTGGCAAGTTTTGCGTCAACCTTACAAGACTTGTATCCCATTGTCCACGGTTTCCCAAGATACAGGCTCCGCCTAGTTTGAGAACCCCTGTTCAATTTGTAAAAACTAATAAATTATTGTACCCTACCTCAAACATATTCCTTCTTTCTTTTTATATTATTTTTGATAATAAAAACATTTTTTTTTCGGAAGGCACGTTAAGCCGTCCCGGTTTCTACTTACTAAGTAAGTAGTCGTTACATGAGTCATGTCAGAGGCCTTTGGCGGCTCACTAATAACCCTGACACCATGGTTGATGAGGTTAGTAATCCACCTCATAAGCCACACGATAAAAGAATTATCGGTGTCTAAAACAGTGATTAGTTTAACTTTTAAACTCTCGTATCCAATTCCCAGAGTTAATAAGTTTTAACTTATTCAGATTACT
The DNA here is from genome assembly GCF_024362695.1 of Pectinophora gossypiella. Classification (NCBI taxonomy): domain Eukaryota; kingdom Metazoa; phylum Arthropoda; class Insecta; order Lepidoptera; family Gelechiidae; genus Pectinophora; species Pectinophora gossypiella. The sequence continues at coordinate 2,312,092 of NC_065425.1, read as the reverse complement.
TTTTCTTTAAAGGTTTAAATAAAAAAATACCTTCTGTATTTGTTGGCTTCGATGGAAATGTGATATTTTGACATAAAGATATTCACAAACTTATACGGATTCTAGTAAATTTTCGCGTAAACATTTAAAATAACTTGTTTTATCAGTTTTCAAAGTTTCATTTTTACATTCTCTTCAGAGTTTCGATTTTAACATTGTATTCGACAAAATTATAGTTATTCTTACTTTTTATTAGACAGATTTCGAAAACTGTGTTTATTTTTAATTATTACTTTTATGATCCAAACTTGAATTCAAAATCTTGGATAAAGTCGAATAGAAACAAATGGGAGGATTTCCTTTTTAAAATTAAGAAAAAAGTTAAGTTCTCAAGACCTCGTTAGATGGCGCTTATCAACTAACCAATGATAAAAAAAAACTTTTATTTAATTTAGGACATAAACGAGACAAATAATTTTTCTTATTTTCATTCCCTATGGACATTCTGATAAGATTCTGTTTTATTTCTTCATTATTTGTTTATTTCAAAACATAATCAATGTGACATGAACGTTTAGTTTTATGATTTCAAAAAGAAAAACACAAATATTTATGTTTATGGAACACGATGTTCGTGCGTCACCCAACAGGGTCCACATAATATCAGCGTCGTGGTTCACGCCGCGACTTGTGCTGAGTGAGGCCCTTTTATCTTAGGACGTCCACCACCACCTTATAATCATTTCGACAAACATCTGTCTTGCTTTTTCGTGATTGTTTTAGTGGAGATATGATGTTGTTGTCTTTTTTTTGCGTGTGGCGCCCTTTTTTAATAAACTATTTCTATTCTATTTCTATTCTATTCTAAATAATATAACGTTCAGTTCCATGTAATAACTTACTAAGTTCAGCGCCATCTGTCCAGCAGCTAAGATAAAAATAAAAAAACGAAAATCCCTCATTGATTGATCGATTGTTAGATTTATTTACGTCTTGAAAGATCCGAATCTTGAAATGTCAATAAATACATTAAGTCAAACCCATTCATTTTTATCACAGTCACTGTCGATTGTCATAATCGACTTATTGACTTGACTAAGACCCTAGTAATGGTTATACTGAATTAGGAAGAATAAAAACTCACCATCTTCATTGTCCGTGCTTTCAAGGTCCGTCTCTTCAATGGTCCGCGCGCCTTCTGGAAGGTCGACCCTCAGTCCTTTCATCTTGAAGAATTCTTTAACCAATTTCATGAAGTACTTTGCTAGTTCTGTCCACTCGGAGAGAATGCTTCTTGGTTCTTCTGCCAGGACCTGGAGGACAAAAAGACTTAGAGATTTAGAGAAGAGTAAGACACTTTCCCCTGTTCCACTCTAATCCACTGGTCAAATCCATTAATGGATTAGATTACGCTTTTAAGTACACTCTAATCCATCAATGGATTTGTTTCCGCTTTTAAGTACACTCTAATCCATCAATGGATTTGTTTTCTCTTTTAAGTACACTCTAATCCAGGAATTTGTAGGTAAGTAACTAAAAACACTTCATTGCACACAACATAAAAACAATACAAAACAGTCTTATAAAATAATGTGCGCAAAGGTGGCCTTATCGCTGAGAGCGATCTCTTCCAGACAACCTTTGGACGGACGGAGTAAATTAAAAGTAGGATGCGGAATAAGGCGTGTTGTACTTACACAACTACTTATTAGAATAGGATATGCAGTGGAGGAGTCTATAGGAGTGGATTAGAGTGTACTTAAAAGCGTAATCTAATCCATTAATGGATTTGGCCAGTGGATTAGAGTGGAACAGGGTGTATCTATTAGTTGGCTCGATCATTATAGACGGTGTTACGACTCACCACCTATTCCGTTGGTAAGAGAGTTCGGTGTGTAGTTCATCTGGCGATGGATACACCTCTGACTACACCAATTATTTTATATCATGAAATGCTAAATCTTACAGTTTAGCTTTACAGTTCACTATCTACACCATCTTACAGCCCTCAGCCTCAGCTGAAGAGCCAGTCGTGCGGACGCTATTGCCACTCTCGTATTGGACTTTTCAGCCATACAAGACATTGCCACAGAAACTCTGTATTCTTCTATCGTGTGGATTACCAACCCCATCAACCCTAGTAACAGGGTTATTACTAAGCCACCATAGGCCCCTGACATGACTCATGTAACGTCAACGTCCGTTACTGATGTAAGTAATAACCGGGACCAACGGCTTAAGGTCCCTTCTGATGCACGGATCTTTTTACTTTTTGGACAATCAGGTGATCAGCCTGTAATGTCCTAACCAAACTAGGGATCACAAAGTGACTTTTGTGATTTTTCCCCACCGGGATTCGAACCCGGGACCTCCGGATCGTGAGCACAACGCTCAACCACTGGACCACGGAGGCCGTTCGAAACGCTGTATAAAGCATCTGATCAAGATGTTAAGGCTTATGCTGACGTGACAGTTTAGCTTGTTTTGTTTACACATTGTTCTATCATCATCTGTGTTAATTTGTTTTGTATGTTGTGTGCAATAAAGTATATTTGATTTGATTTGATTTGATAAGCTTACCTCAGCCTCTTCTTTGACAGTCAATTGTTTTATCGTTTCTTCATCCAAAGGCACGAAGCTGATCATTCTGTTCGCTCGAATAGTTTCATTCGTATGCAAGTCATCACCAAATATGGTCTTCTTGGCGATTTTCAATGCCTTATACTTGACACAAGATAATGCTTCTCCTCTTAAGAAGCAGCCATCTTTGACGTAGCGTAGATATCCGTCCTCTATAGATCTAATTTGGTGAATGGTTAGGAGTAGGAAGAAAAAGTGCATGGGTGATATTCTTTTGGTTGTCATTGTTGATTGATCTGTGAAGAAGAAAAAAAGACATTTTAACTCTGTCCCTTTTGCCGTCGAGACTTCTGGTGTGTGGTGCTCGGCGGCCAAGGATTTTATTCGCGTGTTGGAGAGGTGCTTGAGGGACCGCGGTATTGACTCCCGCGCCAGCTCGTTCCTGAATCAACAGGTTTCCTTAACAATAGTGCGCGGTAACGCGGGTATAATGGGCACCTTTGAACCAGGTACGACAGGGGGCGGTATCTTAGACTGACCTGCAGTGTTTGTGAAATAATTTAAAATGTTTTAATTATTCGTAATTCGCTCGTGTAGGTGAGATCAATGACTGACCTCATCAACCTTGGCGTTAGGGTTGCTATTGAGCTGCCAAACGCTCTTGTTATACTGGCGGCCATAGCAAAATATTTAGGTGGTGCGAGATCTCAAAGTGGCGCCCCTCATCCTCTTATAATTTTATATTAAGTTATAAGGACCCGTCATTTTCTTATTCGCCGAAAAGGAAAGGGACGGATGATTTACAACTGTTAATTTTCAGACGAATGAGTTAATGAGATGATTCCGTGCTTCGGAGGGCACCTTAAGCCGTTGGTCACGGCCATTAGCCGTAAAAACACCTCCACAAACCCACATTGGAGCAGCGTGGTGGAGTATGCTCCATACCCCCTCCGGTTGATTGAGGGGAGGCCTGTGCCGCGGAGGCTGTTTATGTGTTATGTGAGTTAATGAATGAATAACCCGACCGAATATAATAGGTATCTACCTAGTATGCAACCCGTTTAACGTGTGCTGTCAACTTAATATTGTCGGGTTATTGGCCGATGTAAATTTTAGAGGGTTGTTTTAGATTTCTTACTAAAATAGTGGTGTGTTTCATAACTTTTATGCTTGTTGATTACCCGTCCCTTTCTTTTTCAGCGGATAAGAAAATGACAGGTATAACTTAAAATAAAATTAGATGGTGTGTACGGTCACGAATACTAATATCTTAGATACACCTTGAAACCATGTCACATTAACTTTTTTGACAAATCAAACCGTAAGTCTCATTAAATGTCAAATATGATAGTAATACAGGGTTCTAAAGTGGGAACATGATATTGCTCATGACTGTACAAGTATTAGCACCATTATTATATTATGCTAACATCTCTTTTGGATTAGATAATACTAAACTATGTTTCAATATTTGGGCTACTTCTCATAGATTTAGAAACTGGATGGTTTTAATGTTTGTTTCTTATAATAGACACAGACCTCCATAAAAACTTATTAAAGTAAATATTACCAGTATTTTATTAATATCAACTTTATACGGCTCATCTATCATAATCAACAGGTTATTTCAGTTTAAAACTATCGTTACGAGACTGGTCTATCAATAATAATAAACTTTTAAACCGTTTGCTGTTTACGCCATAGATTAGTTACTGTCAGAAGAGATAATCTTCTATCTAAATATATAAAAGGAGAAACTGACTGACTGACATATCAACGCACAGCCTAAACGGCTAAACGTAGGCACTTGAAACTTGGAAGGGACGTAGCTTAGGTACTGTAGAGGTGCACTAAGAAAGGAATTCTCGAAATTCTCACGGGAACAAGAATTGGCGGGAAAAAACATTTGTATGAAAAAACATCAATCAACCGGAGGGGGAAAGGAGCATACTCCACCACGCTGCTCCAATGCGGGTTGGTGGAGGTGTTTTTACGGCTAATAGCCGGGACCAACGGCTTAAAGTGCCCTGCGAAGCACGGAATCATCTTACTTTTTCCGACAATATGGTGATTCAAGGCTGAAAAGTCCTTACCAAACAAAGGACAGTCTCACAAAGTGATTTCGACACTGTTCCCATCGGGAATGGAACCCGGATCTTCAGATCAAGAGCCTAACGCTCTAACCTCTAGACCACGGAGGCTGTTAGACCACGGAGGCTGTAGAAAATACATATTGACGGCTATAGCATCGGACACGTTTTACACAGAAATATATCTGTTTAATCACTGTACAATCTCTACTTCCGAGAAACTGTTCATAGTTTCAATGAAAGGCATAGTTACAATACAAGGAATAAAAATAGAATAGCTATTCAAAATTGTAGATTATGTAAATAAAATTCGTCTTTTTGTGCTTATGTAAACGCTTTTACGATAAAATACCGGATTATATTTTGTATATTTATCAGAAAATAAATTTATATCTCATGTAAAGCTTATTTAATGTATAAAAAAATGATAAAAATGCCTGGTATTAAATGTGTTCCCCTAGTTACTCAATAACTTGTAATGTATACCTACATTGATTTAAAAGATGTGTTGCTGTTGCAGTTTCTTGTCATTTCTTCTGCTCAGCCATGACACGTGCGAAATGACGTTAATTCAAAAAATGTTAAATTGACCTTCAACAAGTTTATCCATGATAATTACGTTGAATAATTGATTCTGATTGTGTAATTAGACAGTGATAACCGTTCTCACGTTACTGAAAAATTTAATACGACGTGCATAACAGTTCTGTCAGATTTAGTACGTTAAGTACAACGGTTATGAGCTTACTGTCCATCAACGTGTTAAAACAATAGTTAACTAAAGTCCTGTCTGTTGTTTTTATTTTACTCTTTGACCAAAGCTATTATTTCTGCAACACGATTAGTTTCCAAAGTGGACGTACGTGGGTGAATGCGACGCAATTGGGTGCAATTTCAATTGCATTGAATAGTGCAATTTTCTAATCATTGCCTTCTTGTTATTGCTACCGCGTGTCTGCTCTGATTTCGAATAGGTAATCTTTGACAATGATTTCAGATTATTAAAATTTGTAATGTTTTTCCTTCACATCTATCCTTCTTCTTCTTCTTATCGTGTGGGTCGTGAGGTGGAGTACCAACTTCATCAACCCTGGTGTCAGGGTTATTACTGAGCCGCCAAAGGCCCCTGACATGGCTCATGTAACGACTACATACTTACATCAGTGAGTAGTAACCGGGACCAACGGTTTAATGTGCCTGCCGAAGCACGGACCTATCGTTAATTGAGAATAAAGAAAAAACATGCTATATTAAGAGAAAATTTTAAATCGAAATAATTTCTGACTCGGACCGGACTTGAACCCGCAGCTACTGTCAAGCCAGAACGAGCGTGTTAACCATTACACCACTGCGTCCTCTTCCTATCTTTGCGAAATTATTTAGATCTATGTATTGTCATTAACAGCCTCCGTGGTCTAGTGGTTAGAGCGTTAGGCTCACGATCTGGAGGTCCGGGTTCGATTCCCGATGGGGACATTGTCGAAATCACTTTGTGAGACTGTCCTTTGTTTGGTAAGGACTTTTCAGGCTTGAATCACCTGATTGTCCGAAAAAGTAAGATGATTCCGTGCTTCGGAGGGCACGTTAAGCCGTTGGTCCCGGCTATTAGCCGTAAAAACACCTCCACCAATCCGCATTGGAGCAGCGTGGTGGAGTATGCTCCATACCCCCTCCGGTTGATTGAGGGGAGGCCTGTGCCCAGCAGTGGGACGTATATAGGCTGTTGATGATGATGATGATTGTCATTAAACCGACACTCTATAATGCTCAATATATTTAATAACTGCATACATTAACGACTTCCGTGGTCCAGTGGCTGAGCGTTGAGCTAGCGATCCAGAGGTCCCGGGTTCGATTCCCAGTGGGAACATATCACAAAAATCACTTTGTGATCCCTAGTTTGGTTGGGACATTACTGACTGATCACCAGATTGTCCGAAAGTAAGATGATCAGTGCTTCGGAAGGCACTTTAAGCCCTTGATCCCGGTTAATACTTACTGATGTAAGTAAGTAGTTACATGGGCAATGTCAGGGGCCTTTGGCGGCTCAATAGTAACCCTGACACCAGGGTAACTTTATTTTTTTTATATTTTGTTATTTTTTCTAGACCATGACTTTTTGGGGTTGGAGGCCTGGAGTCCTAAAACACAGGGTATCCTAGTTTAGGCTCCAGCCTCTACAAACATTGTATTTTTGTATGTATTTATGTATCCATGTGTTTTATTATTTGTAGAGGTAATAAAGATTTTACTTACTTACTTACTTAGGGTTGATGAGGTTGGTACTCCACCTCACAACCCACACGATAAAAGAAGACTGCATTCATTTTATTGGCAGCGCCACAGTATCTTTTTGTGGTAGGGCCCTAAGTCATTAGTACGCAATCTACAGCCACAGATGAAAAACTCTAATAAAATTACAAATGCTTGTACTACTTTATTCTATAGCATGTTTTATTCTGCTTTTTTTTGGAAGCTGTGGCATCCCAGTTGGTAGAACGCTTGCCTCTCACGTTGAGGTCGCAGGTGCGAATCCAGCACAGGCCCAACCAATAAACCAATGATTCTCGAATTTGTTTTTGAATTCATGTTTCGATCATAAATCATTAACACGTGCTCAGCGGTGAAGAAAAACATCGTGAGGAAACCCACATTCCCGGGAAATGCATTTTCGGAGGTGTGTGACATAAGCTGTATTGTGCTGGGTTTTCCTTCGCGGGTTGGAAGGTCAGACAGGCAGTCTTGTGTAAAAACCGGAGCTGTCAAATGTTCAGGTGAGGTAAGCGGACCGTGTGAAAAATGGGATGATGTGTGGGGGTGGTTTTATTCAGATTTCCAAGGTTCACAACTCGCTATTTGCTACGTGACAACAATTATGGTTCTGACCCTTTTCTTCAATAACGACAACATATTTGATGTCGGTGTGGGTCTCCATATTGATATGATAATATCTGCTTTCGTATTCACATCCCATAAAGTAAGTGGCTGGATCATTTTGTAAAAATGCTATTTACAGAACATATACAAACGGCCTCCTTAGTCCAGTGGTCGAGCGTTGTGCTCACGATCCGGAGGTCCCGGCTCCGAATCTCGGTGGGGACAAATAACAAAAATCACTTTGTGATCCTAGTTTGGTTAGGACATTACAGGCTGATCAAGTTATTGTCCAAAAAGTAAGATGATCCGTGCTTCGGAAGGCACGTTACTGATGTAAGTACGTAGTGGTTACCTGAGTTACGTCAGGGGCCTATGGCGGCTCAGTAGTAACCCTGAAACCAGGGTTGATAGGGTTGGTAACCCACCTCACAACATATAAGATAGAAGAAGAAGCAATTCAATCGTTTACAATGCTTCAGCAATCGTCGTATTTAATACAAATGATTGATAGAAGATAATGAATACGAGGGCTGATTGATAAGTACCCGAAATGAAAGACTTTTTAAAACTAAAATGGAATAAAATATATACGGCTATTTTGAGGGGTTGCACAGGATCTTCTACCAAAATGGTATAAAAGCTTTAGAGAAGCGCTGGAATAAGTGTGTAGAGGTAGAAGGAAGCTATGTTGAAAAATAAATCATTTTTGTGTATAATATTAGAAGTTCTGGAGGTCCGGGTTCGATTCCCGATGGGGACATTGTCGAAATCACTTTGTGAGACTGTCCTTTGTTTGGTAAGGACTTTTCAGGCTTGAATCACCTGATTGTCCGAAAAAGTAAGATGATTCCGTGCTTCGGAAGGCACGTTAAGCCGTTGGTCCCGGCTATTAGCCGTAAAAACACCTCCACCAACCCGCATTGGAGCAGCGTGGTGGAGTATGCTCCATACCCCCTCCGGTTGATTGAGGGGAGGCCTGTGCCCAGCAGTGGGACGTATATAGGCAGTTTATGTTATGTTATATTAGAAGTTATCATTTTCATTTCGGATACTTATCAATCAGCCCTCGTATATATTTACTTTTCTGTATAATAAAGAAGAATATCTAGTAGAAAGTACATAGACTGTGTTGGAGATGTCCTTATAAAAGGTTTAGTACTATTTACTCTAAACTGGCGTGCGTATTACATGAAACTATTGAGTGTAGGAAGCAAGAAAAGTATGTCAGGATCGAAGCAAATTAAATTCCATAGTCTCTATTTACCCCGGTGGGAAAAATCGGTGAGATTATGTATTTTGTGGTACGTATGTATAATATAACATAAACTGCCTATATACGTCCCACTGCTGGGCACAGGCCTCCCCTCAATCAACCGGAGGGGGTATGGAGCATACTCCACCACGCTGCTCCACTGCGGGTTGGTGGAGGTGTTTTTACGGCTAATAGCCGGGACCAACGGCTTAACGTGCCATCCGAAGCACGGAATCATCTTACTTTTTCGGACAATCAGGTGATTCAAGCCTGAAAAGTCCTTACCAAACAAAGGACAGTCTCACAAAGTGATTTCGACAATGTCCCCATCGGGAATCGAACCTGGACCTCCAGATCGTGAGCCTAACGCTCTAACCACTAGACCACGGAGGCTGTTATATATGTTATAATATAATAAATGTTAAACTGTCTCCTAAAATTTGTTGTCTCCGTCAGACAAAGCGTTCTTATTTTAATTAAAGTTAAGTATGTTGAAATACTTGAAAATTTTCACTCGGTCTGTATGTGGAGTTTTTAATTATGTGGCACAACTTTTACTACGTTTTGTTGTCAACATTTTCTTTATTTTTGTGAGTTGCATTTTGTTTTTGTTAAACTAGCAATTCTAGTAACATTATTTTACAGTAATACGGGCTTGTGTTCTATTGATTCCAATACGGTCACGAGCATTAATATGTATACACTTTGGTACCATGTCACATTAACTTTTTTGACAAATTGAACTGTAAGTCTCACTAAATGTGAAATATGTTAGTGCGACAGAGTCCTATAAGTGGGTACATTATATTGCTCATGACTGTACGTACACACTATCTAATTTTATTTTAAGTTATACTTGTCAATGTCTTATCCGCCGAAAAGGAAAGGAACGGGCAGGTCAAAATTTGAATTATATACATACATACATACATAAACTCACGCCTATTTCCCACCGGGGTAAGCAGAGACTATAGAATTCCATTTGCTTGGAATAAAAAATTGAATTAAATTTGTGTGAAATGAAAACATGCATTTTGCGACGGCAAATTCCTCTTGATATTAGCTCAGAATAATGCACTGAATCATCCTCCTTAGTATTCGTTACGTTGTCTTTGACACCCTATATATAATGCACCACTGCTTTCACCTTCGGGGACACAGTTTAGTCCGATTAAGTTAGTCCGAGGTAATAAAGTATAGTCCTAGTACGGCTTTGAAAAAGACTTCTCTGGGCGCCGGCGCCGCGCCATCCCACTCGCGTCAGAGTACTGCGGGGCGCAAGACAAGAGGGTAACCACTGCCCTATCTATTAAAAAGTAGCATAGAGAATGCTACACTGACAACATAATAGCGTGCCTCTTTTTCTGAGAATAAAGATATGTCTTAAAAGGAATAAGAAATGTTTTTACCAAAGCGATGAATAATTAAAAGGAAAACTGACGCTCCTGTTTCAGTAAAATTCTTATAAAGCTAGTTACGAAGGGTATTGGACTTGCTTATCATTTATTTATAAAGTCTGGCAGACCTTGAAAGCGTAAAATTAATAAGGGTAGTATTACAACGCTCAAGGGACAATTTAATCTTGTCCCTACGATCAGCGGTTTTTATACGTACTAGCTTTTCCCCGCGGCTTTGCTCGCGTTAATCTGTACTTTCTAATGTACCAAATTTTAGCTTCCTACCTTGGAAATTGCGAAAAGTCCGTACTAGCTTTTCCCCGCAGCTTCCCTCGCGTTAATTCGGGGTAGCACGGTTGTCATTTCCTAATTTACCAAATTTTAGCTTCCTACCTTGAAAACTGGGAAAAGTCCCATATAAAATTTCACTCCCCATTTAAAGGGATTGAGGGCAGATTTTCAAAAAAAATGCACATTGTTTTGTTACTCACAAATAGTCCGCCCACCACACTTCCACCCCCCATTTTAGTGGGGGGTTAGAAAGAAAAAAAATAGCCTATGGCACTCTGCATTACTTCAACTATCTCCATTAAAAATATCACGTCAATTTGTCAGTCCGTTTTGCCGTGAAAGACGAACAAACAAACAGACAGACACACACATACATTTTCGCTTATATATTATTAGTATGGATTATGGATTGAAGACATTTGTCTTCTAGTACTTCGTTACTTGCGTATTTCGTCTTCATCATCATCATCACTAATTTAAGAGCCTTGCTCTTATTAGTGTCGCATTCTCCATGCTCCTTTTTAGGAATAAATAAGGCAGTGAGGAGCTCGGTGGCGCTGCGGTAAACGCGCTCGGTCTGCGATCGTTGAAGTAAAGCAACTTTCGCAGAGGCCGGTCATAGGATGGGTGACCACAAAAAAAAAGTTTTCATCTCGAGCTCCTCCGTGCTTCGGAAGGCACGTTAAGCCGTTGGCCCCGGCTGCCCGGCCGTTAATAACCATCAATCCGCACTGGGCCCGCGTGATGGTTTAAGGCCCGATCTCCCTATCCATCCATAGGGAAGGCCCGTGCCCCAGCAGTGGGGACGTTAATGGGCTGGTGATGATGATCCCTCTTGCCTTCCCCACAGTACTCTGTCTAACGCGAGTGGGATGGTTCTATTAGCTATAGCTCTATTTCAAAGCCGTACTAGGACTCCTGTCCTTCGCCTATGAATAGTACTAACTGAGGGGTGAAAATATTCAAATTTTGAGTTCTGCATTCGGACACTGGGGCCTTAAGACTCCTGATATTTCGACATTGTTGTAAGTGTCTCAATCACGTAAGTACGTACGTATTATAAAGTTGTTCATTTGTACCCAATGAGCATTCATCTTTGTTTACGAGATGTAAAGTACCTGTACGGTCACGAGCATTAATATGTATACACTTTGGTACCATGTCACATTAACTTTTTGACAAATTGCACTGTAAGTCTCACTAAATGTCAAATATGTTAGTGCGACAGAGTCCTGAAGTGGGTACATTATTGCTCATGACTGCACTTGCCTAAGGCACCTACTTGGCCGGACAAATTAGAAAAAAATTAAGGCTCTCATCCGTTTATACCTGCCTCTGAAATTCCATTCTAATTGATTTAAAGATATATTATGTAACTGTTACTTATTTTATGCTTAACGTTAAAAAAATATTTTGCCGTAATATATTAACTTAACATCACATACACAGTCTTTATGTCCCACTGCTGGGCACAAAGAGATGCCTATAATACATAATGTATATTATCCTACATATAAATATTCACTAAAAAAAACCAAATCTAAAAACTTACTTTTGAATGGCACAAAACTTGCAAACCACTAAAACCCACAGTCCATTTCACTTCAAAAACGACTTTAGAATAACGCACTTCCTATTATAAATTTCAAATTCAAATAAAACTCGAACGTTGCGCACACGACGATCGATGACAGATCAATGTCAAGCGCGCGCTCCTGATTCGCTATTTAAATGATCTAGAATCATTCCGCCGCTGGATTGGAACAGATAATCTGATCTGAATTATTTCGAAATCGCACTTGAATAAAGCCTTTTACTGTGACTTTGCTTGTGCATTTTTTATAATTTATGTTTTGTATGTTCTATATAGGAACACATATTTAAACTATACTTATTAAAAGAATGAGCAAAAGATTTACTTTCATCATTATACAGAGCTATGTAGAGGAAGTTAATTATTAGTGATTACTTGTACTGATTATGCAGTACGCTATAGCGAATTTCTATTATCTGATAAAAAAGGAAAGCTTTCAGTTAATGTTTCATGATACCTAAGAGTTTAATATTTAGGAAAATACGAAATGCTGGTTTCATATTCAAGTTATTTTGATTTACGACTCTGCCTACCCTCAAAGGGATGACTAATGTATAGTAAGATAAACTACGGGATGTACGGTCACGAGCATTAATTTATGTTTACACTGTGGTACCATGTCACATTCACTGAACTGTAAGTCTCACTAAATGTCAAATATGTTAGTGCGACAGAGTCCTAAAATGAGTACGATGCGGAAGAATTTTGGTCTGCTTTCAGCATTAGTAGGTACATTCATCGACTTGCAATCTACTGTACCTAAGTTTACCATCATCCCCCTAGAATTATTCCGTTTTTCACAGGGTCCGCTTACCTAACCTGAAGATTTGACAGGTCCGGTTTTTTACAGAAGCGACTGCCTGTCTGACCTTTTAATCCGCAAAGGGAAAACCAGCCCAACCAGCAAACTGAATTTCTCGGGAATTTGGGTTTCCTCACGATGTTTTCCTTCAGCGCTGAGAACGTGATAAACATTAATGATCCAAACATGAAGTCGAAATAAAGTCGACAGTGGCCTGTGCTGGATTCGAACCTGCGACCTCAAAGTGAGAGGCAAGCCTTCTACCAACTGGGCTACCACAGCTCACTGTAGCTAAGTTGATCATCATCACTAATTTAAAAGCCACGCTTTTGTCGGTTTAACACTCTCAATGCTACTTTATTACGGAAATAGGGCAGTGGTACTTAAGTTAAAATTTATAAATGGCCTAATTTTGTACAACATTTTATTTTTCAAGGATATATTTTTCGTTTTGAATACGTTAATTTGTATGAAATACTTAAAACACAAAAATGATGGTGACAAATCACAAAAATCACTATGTGATTACTAGTTTGGTTAGAACATTACAGGCTGATCACCTGATTGTCCAAAAGATGATCCGTGTTTCGGAAGGCACGTCAAGCCGTTGGTCCCGGTTACTACTTACTTCCTGATGTAAGTACGTAGTCGTTACATGAGTCATGTCAGGTAACCTATGGTGGCTCAATAATAACCCTGAGATCAGTGTTGATGGGGTTGGATCCACCTCACAACCCACACGATAGTAGTATACAAAAATGATTTCGGGACGATTTTTAAATAACCCATTAAGGTCAAAAAAAAAACACTAAACATATATACAGGGTTACAGGCATTGTATACACTTCTGTATGAAGCATAATACGAGTATATTTTCTGTGTTAAAATTTATTTCTGAGTCTAGTAGCGACTCTGTCCATGAATGTAATACGATAATCTAGCTTTTCTCCAGTGTAGGATTTCACTTGCATTTTCCTGTGGTATCATACCATTTTTCTATTAAAGTTATTGCCCTAGGCTATTGACATTGTAATGTATACTTTGTGCATAATATAAGTAGGGATTCCTATTAATAAGCTTCTGAAATTTCACTTTTCATATCCCCTTCGCATTATCGCTTTGATAGGTCCGGTTTTTTATAGAAGCGACTGCCTGTCTGACCTTCCAACCCGTGAAGGGAAATCCAGCCCAATACAGTTTAGGTCACATACCTTCGAAAATGTATAACATAACATAATAAACTGCCTATATACGTCCCACTGCTGGGCACAGGCCTCCCCTCAATCAACCGGAGGGGGTATGGAGCATACTCCACCACGCTGCTCCAATGCGGGTTGGTGGAGGTGTTTTTACGGCTAATAGCCGGGACCAACGGCTTAACGTGCCCTCCGAAGCACGGAATCATCTTACTTTTTCGGACAATCAGGTGATTCAAGCCTGAAAAGTCCTTACCAAACAAAGGACAGTCTCACAAAGTGATTTCGACAATGTCCCCATCGGCAATCGAACCCGGACCTCCAGATCGTGAGCCTAACGCTCTAACCACTAGACCACGGAGGCTGTCAAAATGTATTTCTCGGGAATGTGTGTTCCCGCTTAGGGACGGTACTGAAAAGTATCAGCGTGCGAAGAACGTAATATACGATCCCGACTCTACTATCTACTACCTCTATATCTATCTCTACTACCCGATTACTCTAGCCATAGAGGCTGCCAATCAGCTCACGACACCAAATACTTCAGGACCCCGATACCGACCCCGCCGGCGTGGTCGACGATTTCCCTCATACTCTTTCAAATATTTTTCCTCTCAGACGACGCCCTGAGCCGAGGTTCGCGCCCTACTGGGCACCCTCAGGCCTGTTTACTTAAAACGTTGTACCGGGTGAGCCTTCAGCGCCCCCCATTTGTCCGGCCAAGAAGTTAATGCCATCTGCGGCAAATCTACATTAGGTCACATCAAAAAAAAGGGAATGTGGGTTTTCTCACGGATTCAAATCCTGGTTCCAGCTCTAAACCACTGATTTCGACTTTATTGAGTTTGAATTGAACACGGTATCATGACTGTGGTTACTAGTATTTGTGTTTAGGATGGCAAAAATACTCATTCGGTATCACATGGGGCTTAATAATATCAAGCGCTTTTAAAAAAAAACTCACATTCGGAAATTAGCAAAAAAATGCAAATATTTTTTTAACCGATAATTATTTTTATTGAAAGAAATTGAAAAATAAAATGTTTTTATGACTGATACCTGGAAATTGTTGCTTGGAAGAAATTGATTAAGATCAATAAGGCCGCCCATTTGCCCCGTTTTTCACAAGGCCGGTTTACCCTGAAGATTTGACAGCGGTTTTTACAGAAGCGACTGCCTGTCTGACCTGTCAACCCGCAATAAAGTTTGCGTGCAATAAAGTATATTTGATACAAATACAAAAAACAAATACACTTTATTGCACCAAAATAAAAATAAATAATTACAAAAAGTCTCTTAACTAAGTACATGGCGAATGGCGGCCATTTGATTTGATTTGATTTCGTGATTTGATTTGATTTGAAAATAAAAGAATAAGATGACATCAGCATGTGCCACAACCTTAGCGTCACGTTTCACTGCGCCTTTGACATCCAATTGTCTCAAAATGAAATATCTCAATACCTATATACTTGTCACAAAGGTGGAATTCTCATAAGAGCAAGCGTTACGAAATAGTTTCAACGTTGAATGTATTAAATGGTTCCAAGGATGCCTATTCATAAATGCGATGAATATAATTCTACTTGTCTGTAGCCTTTCTCGACGTTGTGCTATAATATTTCACTGGAAAAAACTGGCTCAGAGCGAGTCGCACTTTAGGATTGAGGGGTCCGTACAAACTTTTAGGTAGTATCGCCGAATAGAGAGAGAGAGAGAGAGAACGAGAAAAAGAGAGAACCAGAGAGAGATAGACTGATTTTTGGTCAGAAAATACACTAAAACTTACCTCCCCTAATCTCAAATGGACGGGGAGAGCCACAAATAATATAATCAGTAGATAACTTGAAGAAACTTTTGATACGATGTCCTGAGATATATATGTGGGAATGAAAGTTTATTATGAACGTGATGTGTGTGAGGTGAAGTTTATGAACGTGTCCTGAGGGGGAGTGAGAGGGGAGAGAGGAAGGGGGAGGGAAGATGGCGACGGAGAGATTGGAAAGCGCGGTTGTGTTCTTGTTAAAATTCAAAAAAGTGAGTGAAAATATATGAGAAACCTTAAAGTATTGGAATTGTTTCAATTTTACCTCCACCACCCTACATAATATACGTATATCCTTTTCAGATGGCTGACGTAACCGATCTTAGCAGTGAATGTATGGCCACATTCACAGCACGTCAGCACACCTCCGATATAGTTATGGCCGCAGATGGTCGGGCCTTCAGCGTTTTAAATCAAGCTCTTCCCGACGTTTCTGTTCATAGCCACACACCCTGGTGTTCACAGTATGCCTCCATTGCGGCCGATCCTAGGCCAGTATCTCCCACCGCGATGGGGACACGCCGCATCATTTCATGTGACGTTTGAGCACATCTTTTTACCGCAAGAGTTGGCCGCCCTGTTTATTTTTATTCTTTATTTGCATACTATGATGGTGTACAAGTTTGTAAGTTACATGTATGAGTTTCACATCATAGACCCTTTCGGGCACAACAAAATAGAAGTTTAAAAGAGAGGAGGAATCTTTTCAAATGGTAACATCAGTATCATTAAGGTATTCACTGGTGCTGTAGTAACATTTATTAATGAGAAGTTCTTTTATTTTTTTTAATAAAGATTTTGTCACTTTTTTTTTCTTTTAATATGTTAGGCAGTTTATTATAAATTTTAATGGACATCACATATGGGCTAGAAGAATGTAGGACGAGTCTAGATATAGGTAAATTTAATCTTTTTCCATGGCGCAATGTATATTTTATCTTCGCGACGTTTAAAAAAACCTTAGTATTTACGAACAAATTTACAAATTTCTAAAATACATAGAGAAGGAAGCGTAAGTATTTTATGATTTCGGAAGTGTGGTCGACAGCTATCTGTTTGTATTAAATTATTTAAGATCCTGATTATTTTTTCTGTAGAATAAATAAAGTAGGTGCCTCGGTACTATTACCCCACAATATAATGCCATAAGTAAACCATGAAAATGCATACGCATCCGCTTCGATTCGTTTCCGCTTGCCTTCTTGCAATTCCGAGTAGAAGATGCGCATTATGATATACCTATCTCCTAACACGCGTGACGACAGAGAGAGACAGCCCGTAACAATTTTACATTATGTCTAACTTGAACCTAAAAATATTTTTATCCAGTAGTTGCTGATGAATGCCACCGAAAATGCTGTCCGAGTGGCTAAATACTGGGCTGAAAAAATCTGAATGCCATCGAAGCGACAAGAAGAAGAATTATGTTCAACTGGTTCTTCCTGGATATGTCGTAAAAACTGATGAAAGAAGTAACATAAGCTTATATACAAGCAAGCATAAGATCACTGAATATTTTAAGGGACATAAACAGCCTATATACGTCCCACTGCTGGGCACAGGCCTCCCCTCAATCAACCGGAGGGGGTATGGAGCATACTCCACCACGCTGCTCCACTGCAGGTTGGTGGAGGTGTTTTTACGGCTAATAGCCGGGACCAACGGATTAACGTGCCCTCCGAAGCACGGAATCATCTTACTTTTTCGGACAATCAGGTGATTCAAGCCTGAAAAGTCCTTACCAAACAAAGGACAGTCTCACAAAGTGATTTCGACAATGTCCCCACCGGGAATCGAACCCGGACCTCCAGATCGTGAGCCTAACGCTCTAACCACTAGACCACAAAGGCTGTTAATTTTAAGGGACAATGTACCTATGTGTCGTGGCCAGATCGTAGAATTGACCATTTCATGATGTGTTCGACCATTTCATAAAATAGCCAATTTAAGTTGACCATATCGTTGAAACATCAACGTTTAATGATATTTCAATCAACGTTTGGCCATATCGTTATTGCGGGCGGTGTCCATGCTATGTGATGTAATAAAAACACGAATAGTCGATTAATTTCTTAGGTTCAAAATGTTGTACCTACCTATAATTAAATCCAGCATAGAAACAGAGTACCAATTTTGTAGATTGTGTATAGGAAGATCGTTATCGGTAAAGGAATAATTAATTACCATTGAAAGTCAAAGGTCATCTAAAATACAGGCTATTGTGGTGGCGTCAATAAATCTATCACCTGTCTTGACTTCCCACTTTCACTGTAGTACTGTACAAACTTACAACTACTCGATGGACAAGGCTTTGGCAAGTAATTTATTGGAGCTTTAAGTGTTTATTAGACGCGACGGTAGGTCAGACGAGAGTTGTTTTTGCAAACTAATTAATATAATTATATAAGCGAAGAGATGGATACCTGAATTCTAAACAATTTTTATTAACAATTACAATCTGGGGGTCCAGGTTCAATTACTAATGGCGACACTCTGTAGAAAATGACTATGTGACTATCCTTTGTTTCGCTAGGATATTGCAGGCTAAGGCTAAGATGATTCCGTGCTTCGGAAGGCACGTTAAGGTCTCGGGCTATTAGCCCAAATCATCAAACCGCACTGGAGCAGGGTTTGGAGTATGCTCCATATCGCCTCCGGTTAATTTAAGGGAGGCTTGTGCCTAGCTGTGGGTCATGTGCAGGGTGTTAGTGACATGGTAACGAATACTGAGGGGGATGATTCAGACCATGATTCTGAGTTGATATCAAGTGGAATTTCCTGTCGGAAAGTTCATAAAAAATGTGTTATTTATTATTATTTCTAGTTCCATACTTTTGCGACGGGAAATTCCACTTGATATCAGCTCAGAATCTAGGTCGGAATCATTCCTCAAAATTTTGTTTACGATGTCACTAACACCCTGTAGGGGCTACTTACGTTTAATTGAGTATAAAAGCTCGCAGGAAGGTTCCTTGGAAGTTCTCACTGAACCCTTATAAAAAATGAAACATGTGTCCTTCAAATGGAATGGTTGGTAAGCTCCATCAAAGAAGATGACAGACAACGATAAATTGTATGAAAGTGCACGCTTGCATTCTATGAACAATGTTTTGTGTGTAATGTAAAGGAAATTGGATGCATTTATCAAACTAGCTAAATTCTGTGTTGAGAGTACTTGAAGAGAGCGGAGAGTAGCCATTCTATACGTAATATTATTCCTTTCTAGTACGGTTGTTTGGTCGGTCATTGACGTCACATTTCTCTCTCTCTCTCTCTCTCTCTCTATTTATGAACTGCGCTCTTGTCGGTGGAGTAATCGCCAATCCTCTCTTCTTCCCGCCAAAACCTTCACCTCCCGATACGACACGACCTGCACCTTCTCTTTTATTTGTTTCATAAATGTTATCCTAGGTCTACCCCTTCCTCTCTTCCCTTCAATTTTTCCTTCTATAATGTTTGTTATAAATGAGTCGTGTCGAATCAGGTGGCCAATCATATTTCCTCTCCGGCTCTCGATAGTCCTCAATATGGTTTTCCTTTCTTCAACTCTTTCCAGCACTTTTTCATTTGACACCATTTCAGTCCAGCTTATACCCTGCATCCTTCGCCAACACCACATCTCAAACGCTTCCAACCTCTCTCTGTCTCTCTGTGTCATAGTTCACCGTTTTCTTATTTTTAATGATAATATTATGTTTTTGGTTTTCAAAATGTATTTTTTCCTGTTAAATGCTTGTTTTGATATCGCAATTCTGGCTATTATGTCTTGTGTGCATCTCACACGACGTTACATTTACACGAGAGAAAAATGTGAATGGCCAATATTGACGACGAACTGACCATTATCACATTCACCATTCAGTTCTGTAACCAACTCAATACTTGTGGCGCTTCGCTCGCAGTATTAAAAGGAAATTGAATTCATTTATCACAAACGTTATGTTGAGAATGCTTGGATATGGGAGCAGGCGGGGGTGTTCTTCTATCGTGTGGGTTGTGAGGTGGACTACCAACCTCATCAACCCTGGTGTCAGGGGTTACTATTGAGCCGCCAAAGGCCTCTGACACGGCTCATGTAACGACTACTTACTTACATCAGTAAGTAGTAACCGGGACTAACGGCTTAACGTGCCTTCCGAAGCACGGATCATCTTACTTTTGGACAATCTGGTGATCAGCCAGTAATGTCCTAACCAAATTAGGGACCACAAAGTAATTTTTGTGATATGTCCCCACCGGGAATCGAACCCGGGGGCTCCGGATCGTGAGACTAACGCTCAACCACTGGACCACGGAGATCGTTTGGCGTGGGTGGTAGATAGAGAATGCAATCCCGATCTCGCGAGATCCCGTCTAATTTTTCGGGATCAATCCCGAAGCACAATATGACGAGATCCCATTCGAGATTGACGGGATTGGGCGAATCTCCTTGAGCTATACTTTTTGTTTTAATTATGCTGATTTTCAAAGAAAACTCAAATATTTAGTTAGTAATATCGAAGAATAAAGGTTTTTGTTTTCTGTCAAAAATGTATTGTTTTAATTAACCTCAGTATCACAAAAAATCAGTTTTCATCGTTTTCAGCCATCATAACTATAATATTTTTTTATGAACTAGAGAAGATCCCGAAAATTTTTTAATGTAATGGCGGGATCTCGAATTTGTAACTTCGACTCGGGATTGTTTTCCTTTCTTAGTTTTGTATGGAATTGGAACCTGACAGAGGGCAGCAGTAACTGTCAGTACTATTCAGAGGCGCAGGACAAGAGTCCTAGTATGGCTTTGTAATAGACTACTCTGGGCGCCATCCCACTCGCGTCAGACAGAGTACTGTGGGGCGGAAGGCAAGAGGGAAACCACTGCCCTATTTTTCCATAAAAAAGAGCATGGATAATGCTGCACCGACAAGAGCGTGGCTCTTAATTCGATGATGATGATGGAACTATCACAGGACAATTAAGGTCAACTTTTGTTTAATTTTGAAAAATTCTGATGCCACCCAGTGTTGAGACTACGATGATATTTTATGCTTGAAATCAGCTAAGAAAGTGTGAAATTGTGTTGTTGGTAATCTAATCTCGCCCATCTAGAAAAATTAAACCCTTTTACATGAGCCACGCAGGGGCTTTAGGCGGCTCAATAATAGATGACCTACTAATTGGTAAGGTTCGTTCATCCTTTTTTTTAACATGACATGTTGTCGATTTGCCGAAGATGACACTAACTACTTGGCCGGACAAATGGGGAGCGCTGAGGGCTCTCACTCGGTACACAATTTAAGACAACAGGCCTGAGGGTGCCCAGTTGGGCGCGAACCTCGGCTCAGGGCGTCTGAGAGAATATTATTTGAATAAGGTAAGCGCTGAATGGGAAAAAATCGTTGACCACGGCGGCGGGGTCGGTATCGGGTTTCTGTAAGATCGGTTCAATGACCATACAAAACAACCCACACAAAAGAAGAAATAAAAATCTGTTTAAAACTTTTATCTTATTTAAAGTGTATTTAAAATTATATTTAATAGAAAGAAATAAATAAGAAAAACTACAAACACCCACATTCTGTCGTACGGATTGTTAGGTCAGTGACCTCTTATCAATCTTTTTTATAGCCGTCGCCATGTCGAAGACGTCTGGAATTGATCATGGAACAACTTTTTTTTAACAATCGATCAATCAATCGATTTTTTGACATAATCGAAAATTGCAAGGAGTGCGTATATACGTAATATACACCACTCTCTACCTCTTCGGAGACATATACATACATACATATAACATACATAAACTGCCTATATACGTCCCACTGCTGGGCACAGGCCTCCCCTCAATCAACCGGAGGGGGTATGGAGCATACTCCACCACGCTGCTCCACTGCGGGTTGGTGGAGGTGTTTTTACGGCTAATAGCCGGGACCAACGGCTTAACGTGCCTTCCGAAGCACGGAATCATCTTACTTTTTCGGACAATCAGGTGATTCAAGCCTGAAAAGTCCTTACCAAACAAAGGACAGTCTCACAAAGTGATTTGTGTGAGTGGGCAATGTCCCCATCGGGAATCGAACCCGGATCTCCAGATCTTGAGCCTAACGCTCTAACCAACTAGACCACGGAGACATATACGTAATGCTGTATTGATTTGATGTTAGCAATTCCCTAAGAGCAATTACGCCGCTCTATTGTATGTATACGCATTATGTATGTTTGTTAAAGTTCTGTGCTATAAAGTGTATTTGATTTGATTATTATGTTAGACAACAAACGAACAGTTCAGAGTGGATAAAAAGGCCACATTGAAACTTATCTAAGCAATAATATTGCGATTTAACATTTGCGAATACAAAAGTCACCATCACTAATTTAAGAACCACGCTCTTGTCGGTGTAGCATTCTCTATTCTTGTCTATCAAAGACCAATTCCTTCACCTCCTTACAAGATACGACGTCCGCCTTTTCTTTAATCTGTTCCATGTAAGCTCTTCTTGGTCTTCCCCTTCCTCTCTTTCCTTGTAGCTACCCTTCTACGATGTTTTTAATAAATTCGTCGTGTCTTATTAAGACAAAAAAGCAATACAAAAGTAAGTGCGCAATAATGATATTGCGCAGTTTTTTTTTTTAATTGGTGGAAGACGTGTTGTGATACACAGGCACAACAAGGGTCGTCAATTATACCCAAAAACGAAGACAAAAGATGCATAATAATTATGTCTGTTTTCCATGAAATAAGGCAACTCTGTAGAGCGCTACGCATTTTTTTTTTCAGAGAACTTATTAGGATAAAAATTGACCTAAAAGAAGGAGAACCACGTCTCTAACCCAATTTAAACGAATGTAAGTCAGCAATTGGAATAGTTTCCAGCTATTAATGTCGTTAAAAACTGAACTACTTAACCCTTTGACCTTGACCGCAGCGTAATATTGATTAAGTTCTTCTTGGTTTAATTCAAAAATGGAAGCGGATTGGATCGCAAGATGAATCATCAAAAAAGTATGGAGTTTTTACATGAACTATGTCACGAGTCTTTTGCGGCTCATTAATAACCCTGAGTTGCTATGATCGGTCAAAGATCTCACAAGGAGTCACGAAAAGAAGTTCATTACAACATACGATTAGTAATTGCATAGAATAGGGAATCATACTATGTATATGCAATTTCTCTGCTCCCCACCAGCAGCTGAGCTGGGTTTACCTCACCCCCTCGGTCTTACTTTAAAAATAAAGAGAAGCAATATAGGTAGCAACATCATTCTATACAGAATATGATCGAAATATCAAGCAATAATTAGTTTTATATATGCGTCTGCCATTACATTACATTTTTGAATAATTATAACATAACATAACAAATACTTTATTGCACAAACAGGAAAAAACAAAATACAAAACAAAAGATAAATAGAATGAGTACAATAGGCGGCCTTATTGCTAAGTAGCAATCTCTTCCAGGCAACCTTTAAGTATAGGAGATATTGAACATTATATAATATAGCGGGATAGTGCAGCATGGGAATAATTTTGTACCCCAGCAATAAGGAAATAAGTAACTATCACGTTAAAAGTGAACAACGCCATCTATCGCGTGTTTGGGGAACGTCGATTGGAAAGTCTCTCATTTAGATACACTATCTTCACGGTACAAAGTTTCTTTACCAGAAGCAAATCGCTTCCGCCTACAAGTTGGACCACGCCCCTAATTAATTGATTCATCGCTCTTAAAATGCTGATCGTGTTGAAAAATATTGTGCTACTTCCCACCGATAGCTGAAGGAAAGTTCATAAAACGGAACGTGATGGTAAACATCAATAGCCTATTTTCATTCTCATAAAAATAGTCTATGCATTTTCGGAGGAACGTGACCTAACCTGTATTGGGCTGGTTTTCCCTTCGCGGTTAGAAGGTTAGATAGGCAGTAGCATCTGTAAAAAAACCAGACCTGTCAAATGTTCGTCCGGCGGAAAAGCATAATTTACATTATTCTCCCGAGCAGGTCATAGAATTTCCTGGCTAATGCAGGGTATTCCTCTTTTAAATTAATGAGGTACTACTCATCGTTGACGAGTAATTCCTTAAGGATTATATTCCTGAACGATGATTAAGATGATAATGCTGAACGCTTCAAGCCGATGTCTGCATAATTAATCAGATGCGAATCGCGACGTGGACATATAATTAATACATATCCGATTGCGGCGGAGGGAAAGGGAGGATTACGTGTTTAACCGTTATTTCATTATTACGACTACCTATTTCCTACTATTGGAATCATTCACATTGAAAATACTTTTAGGTGATTTTAATGAAGATTTTCTTTATTTGGCCTTTTTGCACGCAGGAGGATCTGATGAGCGCTGCAGATAGCGCCATACTTGTTGCCAAGTATTGGGCCGGTACTATTTAGTTTGCCATCGACAGGATAAAAAGAAGAGCTGGAATCTGCTGGATTACTAGTTATTTCATGGTCGTCTTCTTTTGAATCTTACTTTCGGAAAATCTGGTGATCAGCAATGTTCTAACCAAACTAATGATCACAAAGAGATTTTTGTGATGGGTCCCCACCGGGATTCGAACCCGGGACCTCCGAATCGTGAGCCCAACGCTCAACCACTGGACCACAGAGTCGCTTTCATGTTAAAACTATGCACTTACAGTTAGAATGTGAAATTGTAGCGAAGAAAATCTTAGCTAATCATAACATTATAGGTACCTTTCTCCACTTTTCCTTTCGGAGTCATTCATACGTGCCTCGATTATCTGAACAAGCTTTACGTGATCAAGTATTTACGTGACACACGAACTGCCTTCACGCCATGTCTCCTTCAGACTAGGCACAGTGAATGGACATACTGGAAAATAAGTTGATAGACAGTAATGGAAAAGGTATAGCAACAAGAGCGTGATGATGATGATGATGATACATCGACGAGAGCGTGGCTCTTAAATTGATGATGATGAAATTTATAGGCCGATAGGTTAGGTTAGTTTAGGTGAGCCTCCGCGGAAGAATGCGAAAGCGTCCCCGTAGCTTGGCATAACGGAGGTGATATGGACACCGGAGGGTTTCAGTCGGGATGAGCCCGGCATAACCCTCTCGCTGCCCCCGAGGTAGGAGGGTATGTAGAAGAAATTTACCCTTGAAAAAAAATGTAAACCCTCTCGAACAAGGAGCTTTGTATAATTGAGATAGAACTTCACTTACAGGTAAGTTCGTTTGATCTCATAATAGTCGTTGTTATAAAAGTTGTAAGACAAAACAAGTCAGTCAGAGGTCAGTTGGTGTGATAAGACAGAGATGTGGTGTAAAATACCATATAGTGACTAAGATTGAGAAGGGAATGTTAAGTTGGTTTGCACACGTAGAGTTGATAAAGAATAATAGAATTGCAAAAACGGTATATAAAGCGAAAATTGATGGTAGGGCTGGCAGAGGAAGACCTAGAAAGACTTACATTGACCAAATTGGAGATGTCCTTAGAAAAGGTTTAGTACGATCTACTCCGAACCGGCGTGCGTGTATGAAGCGATTGATGAATGTGGAGGAAGCAAGAGAAGTGTGTCAGGATCGAAGCAAATGGAATTCTATAGTATCTGCTTACCCCGGTGGGAAATAGGCGTGAGTTTATGTATGTATGCTTACAAGCTGTAAAAATCTTCTTCTGTCGTGTGCACCGTTAGGCCAATAAAGTTTTTTTTTTATTATTAGCCAATTATCTTTTTTATGTGACTTTAGGTCTGCCTCAGATGGCATTGTCTACTTGGCCGGACAAATGGGGAACGCTAGGGGTCCTCTGTAAAAAGGCCACTCTGTAGAAAATTGAAGGCTGCACGCCTAAGAGTGCCTAGTTGCGCGCGGCCCTCAGGTCAGGCTCAAGGTTTCGTCTGAGTGGATTCTAGTTGAAAGAATTGATCGATTTTTTTCTTTCACGATAAGCAGCTGAAAGAACTGTAACTTTTGTTAACTTTCGAGAAGTTTTAATGCAGTAAAGTAAAACATTATTGCGGTTCACAGAAAATCCCTCACGTAAGGGATTCCATACGTCAATTCCGTCTAATCTAGGGGTTTACGTCAACTTTCTCAATCTAAAGGTGCGTGTTTTCCTTTAATATTTTTCGCCGTGAAAAGTTTTTCCTTTCCGGGTAAGAGCGCTTAGTAAAAAAAGACCATCTTCTTCTTCTATCGTGTGGGTTGTGAGGTGAATTACCAACCTCATCAACTCTGGTGTCTGGGTTACTATTGAGCTGCCAAAGGCCCCTGACATGCCTCATGTAACGACAATTTAACTTACTTACATCAGTAAGAAGTAACCGGGACTAACAGTTTAACGTGCCTTCCGAAGCACGGATCATCTTACTTTTTGGACAATCAGGTGATCAGCCAGTAATGTCCTAACCAAACTAGGGATCACAAAGTGATTTTTGTGGTATGTCCTCACCGGGATTCGAACCCGGGACCTCTGGATCGCGAGCCCAACGCTCAACCACTGGAGGCCGAATAAAAAGGCCAAGGCTATATTTACCCTATCCTACAGATTATAAGATTTATGTGATTATCAGCAAAGTTTAGTCGAATTGTATGATAATTGGATTCAATTTTGCTTGGCTGTCAAATACTTAAACCCACGTTCATTCCTGCTTTTTTTTTATTTGTAAGGTGGTATATGTTTTCTTTTCTCCTTAAATACTTACTTAATACTTAGTTTTATAATTATTGTTTTTATGATTTTGGTTTGCTTTTTTTTTGTTTTGGATATTTTTTTTGTCTGTGTACGTATTGATTTCCGTGTGGTTTCTGTCCTGTGTTAAATGTAATGTACCTGTCTGTCTGTGTCTGTGATGTCCGGAAGTAATAAATGTTTCTTTCTTTCTTTCTTTCTTTCTTTCTTTCTTTCTTTCTTTCTTTCTTTCTTTCTTTCTTTCTTTCTTTCTTTCTTTCTTTCTTTCTTTCTTTCTTTCTTTCTTTCTTTCTTTCTTTCTTTCTTTCTTTCTTTCTTTCTTTCTTTCTTTCTTTCTTTCTTTCTTTCTTTCTTTCTTTCTTTCTTTCTTTCTTTCTTTCTTTCTTTCTTTCTTTCTTTCTTTCTTTCTTTCTTTCTTTCTTTCTTTCTTTCTTTCTTTCTTTCTTTCTTTCTTTCTTTCTTTCTTTCTTTCTTTCTTTCTTTCTTTCTTTCTTTCTTTCTTTCTTTCTTTCTTTCTTTCTTTCTTTCTTTCTTTCTTTCTTTCTTTCTTTCTTTCTTTCTTTCTTTCTTTCTTTCTTTCTTTCTTTCTTTCTTTCTTTCTTTCTTTCTTTCTTTCTTTCTTTCTTTCTTTCTTTCTTTCTTTCTTTCTTTCTTTCTTTCTTTCTTTCTTTCTTTCTTTCTAAATCCAAACAGATAGATATGGTAATTGTTAAGACATGGTATCTAAAGTAAGTACAGTATTTAAGTTTCACATGGCAAAGCTTTCCACAATTATGGAGAACTCAGTCCAATCCAACGTAGCAGTTGAATTGATGCTATCACATTCACTGTCATTACAATCGAATTATTTCCAAGACGATAGATATACCTACTATATCTACAGGGTGTCAGGGCGGTATTCATAAACTTATCTCAACTGAGACTGCCCTTGAGATCATGCTCAAGTCCCTGCTTTTATATAAGAACTGTCACATTGACATGATCTTTACAAACAAACATACAAATGTACAAACAACCTCGTTTCACACAGACACTACACATAGACATTATTGTATGGTCACGAGTACTAATATGTTATACACTTCGCCACCATGTCACATTAACTTTTCTGACAAATTAAACCGTAAGCCTCATTAAATGTCAAATATGATAGTGCGACAGGGTTCTAAAGGTGGGTACATGATATTGCTCATGACTGTACACGCGCATCCGTGTGTGTGGCGTCTAACGCCATACGATTGCGGTCTAAGTTTAAACTATGTTCGAGGGGCGGGGGCGGGTGTAATAAACCTAGCTCAGACGCTGGTGGGTAGCGGAGAGTTGCCGGTCTATAAGTACGTATCTAGTATTATTCCTTACTCTCGAAGCTGAGATTAGTTTATTAATACCACCCTAAGTGACGGCCTCCGTGGTCCAGTGGTTAAGCGTTGGACTCACGATCCGGAGGTCCTGGGTTCGATTCCCAGTGGGGACATATCACAAAAATTACTTTGTGGTCCCTAGTTTGGTTAGGACATTACAGGCTGATCACCTGATTGTCCGAAAGTAGGACGATCCGTGCTTCGGAAGGCACGTTAAGCCGTTGGTCCCGGTTACTACTTACTGTGTAAGTACGTAGTCGTTATAAATGAGTCATGTCAGGGGCCTTTGGCGGCTCAATAGTAACCCTGACACCAGGGTTGATGAGGTTAGTAATTCGCCTCAAAACCCACACGATAGAAGAAGAAGACCCTAAGTGACACCGTACCGAATACTGAAAGCTTCTCATGATGAATTACCCCCCTCAATATTCCATATTCCCATACACTCGTATGGCTACCTGTACGTACTTGTACGGGGTGTAAGTGACATCGTAACGAATACTAAGGGCCATGATTCAGACCAAGATTCTATTCTATATAACAAAATATGAAAAAAAAATACAAAAATTTTCGTGAATTTTCGCCAGGTTTCACCTGAAATCTTAACTCAGAATAATTAGCTGAATCATCCTTCTTAGTATTCATTACGATGTCACTTACACCCCATAATAATATACATGAGACAGGTCCGAGTCAGCGACTTAGGACTCGCCTACGATTTTTTCAGTGCAGATCTTCATTATTTGATGAATGATTAGGGTGAATATCAAAATGTGCAAAGTTGGTGGCGAACTTTCATATTATGTATAGGTAACTTGTTCCTCGTAGCTAGAACTATCCTTTTTCGTGTCGGAACCCAATTTTTCACGAAAACATAATATGAAAGTTCGCCACCAAACTTGGCACATTTTGATATTCACCTGTTACCAGTTCACGCAAGCGCACGACTCCTACTAGATATACTTTTGTTTCATTCAGCACCGAAGTAATGGAATCAGCAATCAAATTTGATTTGATTTGATTTTTTTTGAGGAGCTCGGTGGCGCAGCGGTAAACGCGCTCGGTCTGCGAAGGCCGGTCATAGGATGGGTGACCACAAAAAAAAAGTTTTCATCTCGAGCTCCTCCGTGCTTCGGAAGGCACGTTAAGCCGTTGGTCCCGGCTGCATTAGTAGTCGTTAATAACCACCAATCCGCACTGGGCCCGCGTGGTGGTTTAAGGCCCGATCTCCCTATCCATCCATAGGGAAGGCCCGTGCCCCTGCAGTGAGGACGTTAATGGGCTGGTGATGATGATTTTGATGATGATGATTTTTTTGAGCACATTGGAAAACACTAGAAATGATTGCAAAATAACATGAACGTAAAGTAACGTAGGTACACATGGAACATGGAAGTGCTATTAAATTGCCAACTTTTATTGGTTCAGAGTCAGGGGTGAACAACATTTGTTTTTGTAAGTATTTATTTTAAAAAAACAATTTGGTAATAAATATGTAATGACTTAGTTTCCATCATCTCTGCCTAGAGATATCTATTTACCTACATATATAAATCACCCGTAATCCGTATTAGGGTGGGATATGCACACATAATCAAACGATGGTTTTCAAACACTTTTGATACTTAATATTCTGCCTATCCAGCTAAGACTTCACCAAGCCGCAGTGGAACAGCGTGGGGGAGTACACGTCATACCCTTTTCGGTTGATTGAGGGGAGGCCTGTGCCCAGCAGTGGGACGTATACAGGGTGTTAGTGACATCGTAACGAAAACCCTTAGGGATGATTCAGGCGATGATTCTGAGTTGATATTAAGTAGAATTTTCCATCTCAAAAGTATGGAACGGAAATTAATTAAAAAAAAAAACACTATTTTCATGAATTTTCAGACAAATAAATTCTCTTAATATCAACTCAAAATCATGGTCTGAATCAGTTATTTGGTACGATGTCACTAAAACCCTATCTACTTGTACTTGTACAGGGTGTAATTGACATCGTAACAAATGCTGAGGGAGATGATTCAGCTCATTATTCTTAGTTAATATCAAGTGGAATTTCCCATCGCAAAAGTACAAAACCTACATTTTACGAGACATCGCAACGAGTAATTTGTACAGAAATAAATAGTTATGACGTCATCAATATGCGTAATCAAACGTTATACCGTGATTAATAATTAATATAATATTCGAAATTATATTCCTTTTTGACGCGAACAGCAACAGGAACAGTCTGCCGTAGTCAGTTTTTCCAACTCTTTATAATCCGGGCGTCTTCAAGGCTAGAGTAAATACTAAATAGGCATTTGCTAGGTAAGCGTCAGCCACCCTAGACCACATCGTTATTTACCATTAGGTAAGATTGTAGTCAAACGCGAGCGTATATTACTAATATTATTATATTATTTAGCGTATATTATTTTTTATTATATTTATTATTTTAAGTTATTTGAATGTTTTATTATGTAAATTATGGATCATTGTTATCTGAAATAAAGAATATTTTTTTTTATTATTTAAATAAATATATTCTGCCCATCCAACTAGGGTATAATTTTGGTGTACCTCTATAAGATGTAACATAAAGTTAAACATTATGGCATGATCTGGCAACATTATTATTCGTAAGTAGGTAAGTACCAAATACCTCATCATTTTCTCAGAACTGGGGTTGAAATGGAAGACAAATTATCGTATTTGGACTTAGTCAAGTATTTATCTGCCAAAATAGAACCGTGTAATAGCAGTATTATTTTTCTCACCTGACTGAACATCTCATAAAAAAAGCTTTTCATCCGTAGGTTTGCAGCGAATGCTAAACTTCCAAAGTCCTATCATATTTTTTATATTTTTATGGCAAATACAAAGTTCTACATATAAAAAATAAAAGTGATTTAAAAAGGTGTATATACGTGCCCGAAAGTTGACAACCTCTGAATAGCGAAATATTTACAACTCAAGTGGAGCGTATCGAATTGAGTTGAATTTGATCTGAAACTTTTGATATGGCTCGGCGTTTGGGGGGTAAGCCAAATATTTTATTAAAATTATTATTGCATTTTTGGTAAGTAGGTATATTTTTCGGGACAGATGACTGGTTCAAAGACAAAATTAGATCATAAGCTCACTACTATATCCCAATAGGCTAGTTTCCAACTAGTCAAATCAGTTACTTTTTACTAAACATCAAAACATGAAATCACTATTGGAATTGGTATGAAAAAGCAACCCGTGACGTAATAGATAAAAGTGATAAAATGTCGCACTTATTATTTCGTTATTAAAATTCGAAAATTTCAAAAAAATAAAAGAATTTGAAAAGTCGAAAAATTCGAAAAAAAAAAAGATTTAGGCGCATTAGGGATAATTCTCATTATGGCAACCGACTCGCAAATGGAATACTTCTCATTATGGCAACTTCTCATTTTGGCTACTTCTCACTTGGGCTTTATAGAAAAAGAAAAACGTTATTTGTCATCTTTAGATGTGTCTTTATATCATCATCATCAGCCGTACGACGCCCACTGCTGGGCATAGGCCTCCCCCAATAGATCTCCACGACGATCGGTCCTGCGCTGCCCGCATCCAGCGGCTTCCCGCGACCTTCACCAGATCGTCGGTCCACCTTCTTTCGTGTCTTTATTTAGTAATCAGAATTTCATAATTTATCTTTGACCTAAGAAACTACCCAAATGTGGTAGCCAGAGGTACATCCATCGCAAGATGAACTAAGTACCCACTACTCACCGAGCTTTCTGTTAGACCAACGTGACAGATGGTGAGGCGTATCGCCGTCTATAATGGTCGAGCCAACTGCGTTAGTGAAAACTGCACTTAAGATAAATTAGTAACTCATTGGTGCATGCCTGGTAGTAAGATTCGAACCGGGGGCTTTTCCCAATTGAAATGCAAGCCGGTGCACCACAGGATCACAGTGACTGTTCATTGATTTACATATTTGAATTTTTTTGCAGCTAGCCACAATATAGAGCTGAAAATAATTTAAGAAAACACTAAACGTGAATTTTCCGACAGGAAATTCCACTTACTATCGACTCAGAATCGTTTTCGTTATGGTGTCTCCGTGTCGCTCACCCCTTATTTCCATTGCAGTGTATCTCCTTTTCTTGAGTCTACTCTGCTGTGCAGATCAGAAGAAAGTTAAGTATCGGAAACCTGTAATCCATTACCCCAAAGGAACCTTGTTTTGGGCAACTGACTTCTTCGTGAGAGGCTGCAAGACGTTCTTGGAGAAATGTCCTGGAGCATACAAGTGAGAATATTTTTCATTATGAGAGTAAAAAAGAACCTGAGTTATGGACCTGTCCATAACTTCAGGTGTACTCTTTACCCCTATTAACCTTTGGGTCTCCTTTGGATTATTTAGGACTCCTCTGTCCAAAGGAGGTCACCAATTCTTATAAAAAAATATTATTTATAAAATATTATTTATTCATTAATTTATCACTTATTCAGTTTTCACAAGGTCCGAAAAAAGGCCTATTCCGGACCCTGTGATAACTGAATAAATAATAAAAAATAACGAAATTATAAAGGAGATGATTATTTTTTTGTTCATAGCATTATTTTATAAATCGCCGAATAGATTTCTATAAGAATTGGTGAATAAATGAAGAGTGGTTTAGCGCATTTTCCAATGGGTGATATAGAGTGCTTTCCACGAAAACTGGATTAACATGACACTCATGTCAATCCTATACTTTTATTCTATTATACTCTCGTTTTTTGTAATTATTTGCATCTCTCGTTTGCATGTGTGTTTGTTTGACCAAATTGGAGATGTCCTTAGAAAAGGTTTGATGAATGTGGAGGAAACAAGAGAAGTGTGTCAGGATCGAAGCAAATGGAATTCTATAGTCTCTGCTTACCCCGGTGGGAAATAGGCGTGAGTTTATGTATGTGTATGTATGTATGATTGCATCTCATACACAGCGATACGTCTCAACACCTATCACGTTGGTCTAACAGAAACCTCGGTGAGGTTATGATGGATTTAACTTTAACTTCCCCATTGGGATAAAGTCGTAAGTTTATGTTATGTTGTTTTCAACTTGGCTAAGGCCTCAGAAGTACAAATGAATTCGCGCTGAAAGCTATTAAGTACATTTTACTTTATTTTTCTTTCAGAGTGCAACACATTTGTGCCAGAAGTTACAATGGTGATTTCAGAGATTTCGCTAACTATTGTGAAATGCAATACGAAAACTGTAATACTTGGAGAAGTAAGTGAAAATATAAGTACTTTTTTATATCTTACTAGCTTTACCCGCGGCATGGCTCGCATTAAATTAGGGCAAGATGGTTCCCCTTTCCTAAAGTAAATATTTAGCTTCATACCTTAAACGAGGAGCTCGGTGGCGCAGCGGTTAACGCGCTCGGTCTGCGATTGTTGAAGTAAAGCAACTTTCGCAAAGGCCGGTCATTGGATGGGTGACCACAAAAAAAAAGTTTTCATCTCGAGCTCCTCCGTGCTTCGGAAGGCACGTTAAGCCGTTGGTCCCGGCTGCATTAGCAGTCGTTAATAACCATCAATCCGCACTGGGCCCGCGTGATGGTTTAAGGCCCGATCTCCCTACCCATCCATAGGGAAGGCCCGTGCCCCAGCAGTGGGGACGTTGGGATGATGATGATGACCTTAAAACTGCGAAAAGTCCCAAATAAAATTTTCACCCGCTCTTTGAAGGGGTTGGGGCAGATTTCTAAAAATAAAATGATGGAAGATTTTTTTTTGTTTGTCACAAAAAGTCCGCATACCAAATTTTTGCTTTCTACCTTGAATTCTCCTTACAAACTTTCACTCTCCATTTTAGGAAAGTGGGGGGGTTAGAAAGAGACAAACAGTAGCCTATGTCACACTCCGTCCCTTTATTTATGTACACTTAAAAACCATAGTCATATTTATTGATAATAATAATAATTACACGTCACAGATATTACAAAAATTAAAATAAATTAAATATTTTTACGGAATTTAATAACATCAAAATATATTATCAATTACAGGTCGTCAAAACTATAGAATGCCTGCTCAATAAGCCATTTTTTAAGCTTAAAATTAAGTTTATGTCTATATGTCGCTCCTTTTTGCCTTGAAACACGGACAAACAAAAAAACAAACAGACACACACGTACATTTTCCCATTTATAATATTAATAGGGATTTATCGTCGTAGATAAATCCATCGAATAGAGGCATTATTAGCAAGCGTTTGCTTACTAATCCCAGCAGCAGTGAGACGTACTCGTATAAAGTGTGTATTTTATAAAAAGGACAGAGGGATGTCTGAAAATAATTTGGACGTAAGTTTTCTTGTACCTACTAAAGATGGACTGTCAATTGAACGAACAATAAAACTAAAATCTCTTTTTGAAAACTGCCTCTGTGGTCCAGTGGTTGAGATTTAAACTCACGATTCCGAGGTCCCGAGTTCAAATTCCGGTGATTACATTATCAGAAAACTTATTTTGTGATTTGGAGAGAACATTACAGGTTACCTGCGGGTTCAAGTCAGTCAGGTTTTTACGATTTTATAATACAAAATTGTAGATAAGAACCACTTTAGAACCATCTTGAAACTGTTCTTATATAACTCAATTAGATTCGGTAACAAAACGAATAAATCTTATTATGCTGTAGCGGACCAAACTAGTTGGCCACCTAGTTCCGCTCACATGCAACAGATGGCGCCACGTTCTTCAAGCGGTCGTGAAACGCGGTATCGAAGTTTTCACGGCAAGACGCATATATACAACTTCCAACACAACACTGTTGGATCGTCGATCCCTAGTCACACTAACAACTTGTGGCTAGCGGGGTACTATGCTCAGTTCGGTACCCCGAAAACATCCTTTGGCGGCAGCACACCCTCGCCGCCAAAATGCTACTCTCAAAACAATAAGGGAGAAGCTACATCCAAATAAGTGCTTACCTAATAATATTATGATCCTACTGAAATATAACAGTACCTACATTTAGTTATGTAATCGTTGAAGCTCAGCTGAGACTACAGATTATAATGGCTGAGACCATTAATCTTTTCTCAGATTAGATATTAAGAGTATTAAGATACTCTTCTTACATGATGTTTACTACTACCGTAGATAAAGCGCTTGACACAAAAATGCGGCGAAAGCTTGGCGCTTGTTTAGCTATACATACTTACACAGCGGTATATACATTCAATAATCCCCGGCTATACAGGTTGTGAAAAGCTGTAGTAGTTTTAGGCGGATGAGACGTTCGTTATGTAAAAAGTGACGATTCAAAGTGTAACTATGTTACCTACTGAATAAAGATATTTTTGAATTTGAATAAAATCGTGTCATATTAAGAAAGTACGCATCGTCTTATTGCGTAACGCGTGCTTCGTAACGCGGTCGGGTTATACTACAACTCAGATTTTCGGACGATCAGGTGATTCAAGCCTGCAATGTCCTTACCAAACAAAGGACATCCTCACAAAGTGATTTTGTCAAAGTCTCCATCCCCCGGACCCGGGACTCCAGATCGTAAGCCTAACGCTATAACTACTTCACCACGGGGCTGTTTTTTCATAACAATGCATATTTTTCATGCTTGACTGAGATTTTCTCATTTACTTCAAGATAATATGGAAAGTGTGCTCCATAGACTGATTACATACATAAATCTTCAGATTTGCAATAAAACAAAAGTGGATTCTGAAGTCCCAGAAACAAATGTCCAGTGAAAACTAAATCTTGTCCCCGACTGACAGAAAAGGTATAACACGCGTTAGGAAGGTTTGCAGAAAAAGCTGGATGGTTGAAAAAAAAATCTAAATATAATATTATTATGTCGTCGTATATAGAGTGTTAGTGACATCGTAACGAATACTGGGGATGATTCAGACCATGATTCTGAGTTAATATCTTGTGGAATTTTCCGTCGCGAAATTCATGTCTGTTTTAGTTTTTTTAAATTATTTTCAATTCTATACTTTAGCGATCGAAAATTCCACTAGATTTTAACTCAGAATAAAGAATAATGAGCTCAGAGTTTTCAGTTGGAAAATTCTTAAATATTTTTTTAATTATTTTCAGTTCCATACTTTTGCGACGAAATATCAACTCAGAATCATGGTCTTAATCACCCCGCAAAGTTTTTGTCACGACGTCACTAACAGCGAGTATATAATGTGGGTGTACTATACATCTCTGCTTCTTCATCACTAATTTAAGAGCCACACTCTTATCGGTGTATCATTCACAATGCTACTTTTTCGGAAGAATATTACCTTTTTATGGCCTTCGCCCAGCAGTGGGATTAAGTGGGCTAGAAACAATTAAAATACGTTCTGGTTTCGGCCCCACCCACGCCTTCCAAAAGTCCGGGACTCTATAGTCCTGAGATATGGAGAGAACATTACAAATAATAATACATACAATTTCCCACTGGGGTAAACAGAGACTATGGTATTCCAGTTGCTTCGATCCTGACACACTTCTCTTGCTTCCTCCACATTCATTAAACGTTTCATACACGCACGCCGGTTCAGAGTAGATCGTACAGGACATTTTCTAAGGACGTCTCGAATTTGGTCAATATTCTTTTAGGTCTTCCTCTACAAATATTAATAATATACACTATAAATAACATCACAAATACATCATTGCACACACAGGAAATACAAAAGAGTTGATTTGGCAGACTTATTGATAAAGTACCAATCGCTGCCGGACAACCTTTAAATAGAAAAAATATTTGATATTATATAATTATGGTATACTCGTATAGCGGCAATATACTTTGTTGAATCAACATAAACTATTAAACTCTTGATTGTACAAATTAATATAGTTATTAATGAAAAAAATAGTTAAAAAAGGTGGACTTATCTCTAAAAGAGATCTCTTCCAGTCAACCCCGCATGGTGTGAGAGGGCAATAAAAGTGGCAAGGCACAAAGTGTACAATTAAAGCAAAACAATTATAATATACATACATAAACTAACATAAACAGCCTATATTATATGTGTCACTGCTAGACACAGGTCTCTCCTCAACCAACCGGAGGTGGTATGGAGCACATTCCACTACGCTGCTCCACTGCGGGTTGGTGTAGACAAAAAGTAAAGAAAATGAAAAGCTTTTTGTTTAAAGAAAGCATAATCGTAAAAATAGATTGTAAAATACAACACTGTATAACTATATACGTATATAAAACAAAAAAACTGACTTAAAAATGTTTAAAATAATACATCTACACGTCGATATTCAACCTCTGATTTGCTGTAGGTAAACATGTCCATCACATATACCACAATTTTTATTATTTCTACTTTTTTTGCAATCGTTACATGAATCCAGACAAAGAGGGATGAGCCACTGATCCCTAGATAAAAACACTATGCATGTCTAGACGGACAGAATGCACCAACTCAGAGATTCCCAAACTTATACATTTACACGGCAGTGCACTTATAGCAAGCACGTTCTGAACACTCCATACAAAAATCGAATTCTTAACGTATGCTGCTCAGGCCTGTTGTCTTAACCGTTGTACCGGGTAAGAGCCTTCAGCGCTCCCCATTTGTTCGGCCAAGTAGTTAATGCCACCTGCGGCAAATCTAAAGAAAGAAAGAAACATTTATTACTTCCGTACACCACAGACACAAACAGACAGGTACATTACATTCAACACAGGACAGAAACCACACGGAAATCAATACACTGAAGAAAAAATCAGAAAAAAAAAGAAAAACATTCCAAAATCATAAAAATAATAATTATAATTAAAGTTATTATCCTAAATGCAACGCACTGACGATAACAAGTCACGTCAAAAAAAAATACCTGGATTGGAACCCGCGACCTCCGGATCGTGAGCACAACGCTCAAAATTCAAAATTCAAAAATATTTATTTTTCAAAATTGGCTTTCAAAGTTAGCGCTTTTTGAAGGTCAAAAAAGAAAAACACTGGACCTCAACCACTGGACCACGGAGGCCCCGTAGTATTATTCTTTGTTCTATTCTTAAAGGATAAAACCAAAATAAAGTCGTTCTAAAAATAAAATTTTATTGAACATCTCGTCAAACCACAAAGCTTTTTGTACGAAACACAACGTTTGGGCAATCAATCAATCATTTCATCTTACGAAGAAATTCGGCTTTTTGACATTTGCTCATAATACAACAAAACCGTGTCAAACAAATGCCAATAAGTGCTTTTGACAGGAAATGCTCAATGTGGCTGTTCAACCCCCAGAAGTACAGTATTACTGTGTGCGTGTTTATTTACAGCCACACCCCAGACACTTCATACAAATATTTTACACAGACACTACACATTGACATTATCGTACACGCGCAACTGTGTTTGTGTCGTCAGAGGGCTGCCAATTACAATACCTAATTTAACCGTGATTACTTAGGTAGGTAGTACTACTTACTTACGAAATAAGATTTTATAATCATCAGTGCTATACTATTTAACAGGTAAATTGTGAGATCAAAAACATTAAACAATACTCCTACCTAGGTATCTATTGAAGAAAATACTTTTGTAGATTTGCCGCAAATGGCATAATTTACTTGGCTAGACAAATGGGGGGCGCTGAGGGCTCGTACCCGGTACAAAGTATAAGACAACAGGCCGACGGTGCCCAGTTAGGCAGATAAGCCGCTGTACTTAAAGCTTTGAAGGTACTCGGAAGCCAACCTTTTTCTGCGGCTACCCACTCTGCGACCTGAAGCGTGAAGTAGGAGGTGTATTTTAAAGTACCCTCTTGCGCGGTGACAAACGATACCACCGTTACTGCTCCTAAACCAGCGAGTCTCACAGGGAAGGGAGTGGTAGCTAGTGCTCTGTGGGACGGCCCGCTAGGCTTCGTACCGGTACAGTCCTGCCACGCCTAAGCCGTTAAGGTCGAAGCATGGCTCTCCCGATGGCAGGCGTGACAAAGGAACGAACGCGCACATTTGTTTGCTCGCGCATCCCTATGGCGCCAGCCGCTGCCTCGAGCCGCAAGTCGCCGCACACCAAATACGACGCCCACGCCATACTTCGCTGGCGGAGATCTTCGGCCATCCCCTTTTCCACTGCCCCTACCCCAACTCCCTAGAGCAGAACATGTCGGGAATAATATAAATTGAATTTTCAGATAAGCACACATAGTTTGAAATTGAAAATGTAGATTTTAAGATTTCCACTGGGACCGAATTAAAAAAAAAACTATTGATGTCGTAGGATTTTTGTTTTTCAATTTCGTAAATGAGTTCAGAAGCTTTATTATTTCGAAATTATATTGAAATTAAAATCTAATTTTTTTGCGTAATTTCAGAATCAACTTAATATTCCAATCTTTAATTCAATATTTTTCTTTTCAATAAACACAGAGAGGAACTTTCCAGGCTACGTTGACCAAAAACAATACAGATGGCGTTGTACAGCTTTAACATGACTTCAGGACCCCGATACCGACCCCGCCGGCGTGGTCGACGATTTCCCTCATTCAGCGCTTATCGCTATCGACCCACTAGGGTTGATTAATTCTTTCAAATATTTTTCCTCTCAGACGACGCCCTGAGCCGAGGTTCGCGCCCAACTGGGCACCCTCAGGCCTGTTGTCTTAAACGTTGTACCGGGTGAGAGCCTTCAGCGCTCCCCATTTGTCCGGCCAAGTAGTTAATGCCATATGTGGCAAATCTACAATAAGTCACGTCAAAAAAAATAAGCATCGTCTACTACGACGTCGTCGTCTTGACGTATTTTTTTTCTTTTTATTACGTACTTCACCCACAATGGAAAACAGTATCTTCGAAAGAGTATTTTTCTCTCTCCCATGCAGAAACCCCCTCGCAATGGGACGTAGGACCGCCTGATAAGTTCGACGTTCAGTGTAAGTGTTCACAAAATTTTTGTGAGATGGTTTAAATTAAAGTAGGTAATTGGAGTCACCTGTGAAATAAAACTCTATTAATACACAATTACACACGTAAGGATAAGTTTAATCGTAATAAAGTAAGTACATTGGAAAAAGACAGGCTAAATATGTATAATTTATAAGCATTAAGAATAAGGTTATAAGTATTTCACGATAAACCACTGTAGTAAAATTATTGGGCTCATAAAGTATTTACATAGCATTTAAATAAGAAATATAATATATTACGTATACGTTACTTAAACAATTCGGCGACAAGGGGTCTTCCAGGCAAGTTATCTGATCGACGTCCCAGCCAAGAATGGCGAAGCTCAGCCGTTATTTTGCCGCGTCGTTGTAGACCTCTAGTGGTGGTTTTGCAAACTATTTGTACGACCAATCAGCAAACAACAGGATAGACTAGTGCCGTACTTCAGTGTTGCTAATTTAAAATGGCGACAACATTTGATTGTCATATTGATTATAAATATTACAGACCAAGTATAAATATCGAGTTTATCAGACAGGGAGTTGAACCTGGAACCTCTGATTAGGTGGGCAAGCCAAACATGTAGTGTTTGTGAACTAAGGGTTAGTATATTTAAGGTGTGTAGAGCTAGAAGCTTGGCTCTACATGAGATCTGATACATTTTTGAAATTGCGATCGATATTACCTCTTCTTGGCAACGTTTTACATGAAAATGTTTTAGTGGGTATGGTATACTAGCTATAGGTGATTGGACACCTAATAAGACACGACGAATTTATTAAAAAACGTCATAGAAGGATAGATAGGAAAGGGAAGAACAAGAAGAGATTACATGGAACAGATTAAAGAAAAGGTTAAAGTCGTGTCTTATAGGGAAGTCAAGAAATAAGCCTTTGATAGACTGGAATGGTAAATGCTACACCGACAAGAGCGTGGCTCTTGAATTGATGATGATGGACGGTTGTATACTAGCTGTTATGGTAGATAAGTACGTACATAACGTACATAAGAACGTACATAAGTTACATAGTGTAGTAAATAAACACCATTATCATTATTAAGTTTAGTATTTTTTGGTCCTTAGTTTGGTTAGGACATTACAGGCTGATCACCTGATTGTCCGAAAGTAAGATGATCTGTGCTTCGGAAGGCAAGTTAAGCCGTTGGTCCCGGTTACTACTTACTGATGTAAGTTAGTAGACGTTACATGAGGCATGTCAGGGGCCTTTGGCGGCTCAAAAGTAACTCTGACTCCAGGGTTGATGAAGTTGGCAATCCAGCTCACAATCCACACGATAGAAGACAAGCATTATCATAATGTTATTACTAGAGTTAGCGATGTTGGTTTTAGACCTCAACTTCCACATTGCTAACAATAATATTGGTTTTAATTTCCTTTCAGACTGGGTTGTTTACAAGCGATCGGGATGTTGAATTTCTGAAAATAAATTGTTTAAAATAAATATTTGTTTAATTTTGAAGCGTTATTTGACGTAACTGTACAACCCCAATTGAAAAATTAGGTACCCAATTTCTTATTGCGTTTTTCACAAGGTCCGCTTACCTAACCTGAAGATTTGGCTGACCTTACAACCCGCGAAGGGAAAACCAGCCCAAGGTGAGACCTCCAAAAAATTAATTTCTCGGGAATGTGTTCTCACGATGTTTTTTTCACCACTGAGCACGTTATAATCATTTAATTTTATGATCCAAACATGAATCCGATGAATTGTGGTTTCTTTCAGGGTGTCCAAGGTTAGCTGGAAGAAATCCCAATTAGGGA
The DNA here is from genome assembly GCF_024362695.1 of Pectinophora gossypiella. NCBI lineage: Eukaryota > Metazoa > Arthropoda > Insecta > Lepidoptera > Gelechiidae > Pectinophora > Pectinophora gossypiella. Next base: position 2,270,500 of record NC_065425.1, on the reverse strand, counting down.
TAAGCTCGCCTATCCTTTTCTAACGATAAATTGATATGTAAATTTTCTTTGTATTTTAAAGCAATAAAGAGTACATAAACTGCCTATATACGTCCCACTGCTGGGCACAGGCCTCCCCTCAATCAACCACCTCAATAACTGTTCAAAAATGATGGCAGAGGCATATTAATAAAAAAATACATATTGCTTGAGTTTTGGATTAGATTTGTATAGAATTATTTTGATACCTATATTGCTTCTCTTAATTTTGATAAAAATAATAATAGTTGTAAGATTTGTTGAGCCTGGGTGTATTAACAATGGTCATTATTTAATAGGTACTCGAAAACAAATATAAAAGATGTACAATCCTGAAATCCATGAAATTAAAAGGAAAAATAGACGCCCACTAAGGTCGATTAATTCTTTCAAATATTTTCCGTTCAGACTAAAATAAATTAATAACTCATTGATGCAAATCTGTTACCGGGGTCCAAACCGACTAACGGTTTGCGTTTGAGACGCAAGTCTGTGAAATATAACACCACAGTGACTGTTTTAGTCCAATACCACGTCTTAAAAAGCTACTCTACCTACTTACTAATAGAGCACAATATCATAAACATAATATATGCTCACGTACACATCCCAATTCGGGTAGTCAGAGGTACATCCATCGTAAGTAAAAGTAAGTACCCAAACTTTGAGCTTTTTGTTAATATTGCGTCAATAATATTTCTATTTTGTCCATTTTGATAACGGTACCCTAAAAAAGATGCAATAAATAACAGATGACGCGAACGAAAGTAATTATTCAAAGTTGGCAGAAGGAAATTTTTAATTAAAGACCTTAAGGTTCTCTAGTTAGTAACTTATTTGTCATTATTGTTTAAAAGGATTTTTTTACCATTTTTTTATAGAAAGTATTTTTTTTCTCACTTCGGTGGCGTATCTTCGTGTTCTTAGCTAATGATAATATTATATTAATAGTACCTACTAAAACTTCTCAACTGGATTAGGGGTGCAGAAAATCATATATAATTATAAGAATGCATTCAACTGCTAATCCCGAGCATGTCATAAAAGTCGACGTAGTACGCCACCAAAATTACGCCACCGAAATCACGCTACCAGAATTACACCACCGAAACAACGCCACCGAAATTACGCCACCAGAATTACACCACCGAAATACATCACAGAAATTGCGCCAGTTAATTACACCACCGAAAATACATCACCAAAAAGGCCACTGAAATTACGCTAATATCGGTGAAGTATTGTAAATTAATTCACGTAGCGCCAAATTTATTTTCGAGAAAATACAGTTCGAATTCATCTCTTGTAAAGTTCGTGATATACTTGAGAAACAAGTTAAATATCAATGTAGTAGGTACCTTATTGAAGTTAGGGTGAAGTGGCATAGCGAATAATAATTCATAGTTCCTTAGGGATAACTTGTACATCGAAACAGCTCGTGTTTCTAAACTATTCGACTGGAAACGACCAAGAAAGTTAAGCAACATTATTAAACGTTATACATCAATGTTATAAATTATAATGTGGAGAAATGGCAGTATTGAAACATTTCACGATGATATTCAGGATGTTTTACAGAAAGGCCAGCGCAAGGACATTCTAAACCGGCGGGCATGCATGAAGTCTCTGATGAGAGTGGAGGAAGCAAAAGTGGTGTGAGGGGGTATGGAGCATAATTCACCACGCTGGTCCAACGCGGGTTGGTGGAGGTGTTTTTACGGCTAATAGCCGGGACTAACGGCTTAACGTGCCCTCGGAAACACGGAATCATCTTACTTTTTCGGACAATCAGGTGAGCAGCCTGTAATGTCTTAACCAAACTAGGGATTTTTGTGATATGTCCCCACCGGGTTTTCAACCCGAGACCTCCGGATTGTGAACCCAACACTCAAACCACTGGACCACGGAGGCCGTTCAACAACTAATCGTTCGTAAATTCACCACTGTTTATAAATAATTCGCTGGGCTCAGTGACAGAATTTTTGCTCTTTGATAAACGTACATAAATTCCAATTGTAAAACAACAACACGTGAGGGGCCTAATTTTCAGATAGGTACGCAATGAACGTGTTAATGTAAACACACAATTTTGATACGTCTTTGAAAATTTCGCCGCACGAGAGAGTCAATATCAGCAAAATATTACAATTATTTTAAAATAAAAAATGCTAAATAGCATTTATTTCGGGAAGGTACCCATATTGTAAGATATAAAAACCAGTACCTATCAGTGGCATATTTACTATCTTTGGGATTGCTCCCGGCAGTAAAGTTGTGTAAAAAGAGCTATAAGCTACAAAAACCAACAAACTAAATACATATATAATTATTATTTTTCGATCTTAACAATACCAAATAATAATAAACTTCACCAGGACAGTAAATTATTCTATTCTAACAGATACACGCATTGGGTGCCTCATGACGGGTACACCTCGGTCGTGGTAGACCTCGAAAGAGATGGCGTGACGACTTGGACGCTTGCCGGAGGGACTAGCCGGAGTACGCACAGGACCGTGAAAAATGGCAAGAGGAAAGGGAGGCCTTTGCTCAGCAGTGGGATCTTGTAGGCTAGATTAGATTAGAACAGATAGGACTTTTCATTATAATAGGGTCAATAACACCTTAAACGATAAAAACAGCAACACAGTATACATAATCAACATCTCTCTCTTTAAAAGAGCTACGCTCGGGTCGGTGGAATTTTCGCCATTCATCTCTTCTTCCCGCCAAATCCTTCACCTTCTGATACGACACGATCTGCACCTTCTTTTATTTGTTTCATAAATGTTCTCCTAGGTCTACCCTTTCCTCTCTTTCCTTAAACGTTTCCTTCTATGATGTTTTTTTAAAAACGAATCCTGTCGTATCAAGTGACCAATCATATACGAAAAATAACTGATCATTTAGATTTTTTTTCATAATATTTTTTATGGAACGAACAATGTTTAAATATAAACAGGCAAAGAAAACAAAACGTAATGTAGCTAATTATACGCTACGAGATTTCAGTATCGGCGTTTTTGCGCGTGGGTGTAACAACATTTTCTGTGAAGAATAGGAAAATTATTGAGAAATTCCTGGAACAATTTCGGACATCAAGGGACTCCAATTATAATTTCATGATATTACTACATTTATAAACGCCACTATATGCCATAGTAGCTCTTACAAAATGAATTATTACGACTTTACAATAATAATTTTATTATGATTTTTCATCAAAATCCGTCGACTTTTTTATTTTTTTATAAACGGTATTCGTATCACCATAACGAATACTTAGGAGAATGAATCAAGTGGAATTTTTCATCACAAAATTCATGTTTTATCATATTTTATTTTTTAAATTATATACAATTCCATACTATTGCGATATCCACTTCCACTTGATATTAACTCAGAATAATGAGTTGAATCATCCCCGCAGTATTGTCACTTACACCCCGTACAAGTACATACAGGTAGCCATACAAGGAGATAGGGTGTGAATCCTGGGGGGATCATTCAAACCATGATTCTGAGTTGATATTAACTCTTTTTCCGTCGCAAAATTCATGCCTTTTTTGTATATTTTTTATTTATTTTCAGTTACATACTTTTGCGACGGAAAATTCTACTCGATATTATTTTTTATATCAACCCAGAACCATGGTCTGACTGAACCATCCCTCAAAGTTTTCGTTACGATGTCACTAACATCCTGTATGTTAGTCCGTGCCACGAGAGAAGTCCCAAGGCCGTGGCGCTACTGTCGCAGATTCTGCATAGAATTATTACGACTTGACATTTAGTTTCATCAAAATCCGTTGACTTCTTCCTTTTTTATATACGTATATTATTTTAAACCTGACAGAGGGCAGCAGAAACTGACAGTAATATTCAGAGGCGAAGGACAGGAGTCCTAGTATGGCTTTGACTACTCTGGGCGCCATCCCACTCGCGTCAAACAGAGTACTGCTGGGAGGAAGACAAGAGGGAAACCACTGCCCTATTTTTCCCTAAAAAAGTAGCATGGAAAATGCTACATCGACAAGAGTGTGGCTCTTAAATTGATTAACATAGCTCAGATGCCAGTGGAGAGTTGCCATTCTATACGTAGTATTATTCCTTATTCTATGCCTTTTAAAGCGCCACCTAAGAATACCAATTTTGAGCTGATTTAGAGGTTATCCTTAAAATCGCCTCAAATCGAGAAAGGTTCGAGTTAAAATCTTACAATACAGGTGTAGATCTTCCACTTCAGCTTGTAATTTCTTTCAACGCCTACAACTTTATTTATAGCAAAATATACGAAGGGCAATAAAATATGAATGCTAACTGATGCTATGAAAGTTTATAGAGTTAAATATTTTGCCGTTTTATGCAGTTTTCTTCTTTTCGTGTGAGTTGTAAGGTCAGTGACTGATATCAGAAACTGTGGTAGGGTTTTTTTTATACAGTTTGTTAGAATTCGACAACAAATTCGTCAAACATTGCTTTAGGCATGTGTTGAACAACAAACTAATTAATAAACTACATTATAAGTATTATTACTTCTTATAAGACAGATTTTTAACTAGTATTTTTTAATAAGTACTTTTGTACCCATTTACTTCTAATTTAACAGAAATATAACCTGAAATTGAAAAGTAAAACGTTTATTTAAACGCGGAAAAATGTCTAGCGTAGTTTAAAGACAGCCTAAAAGGTTTTCCTTTAAAAAAATGGTAGTAAACTGCGCCATAAAAATTGCCCAGATGGTGCTTAATAAAAGCTAGGGTGCGACGGAAGTGTTTTCTAAGCCAATAGGACGGAGCGTCCTTTAATTTACTTAGGACGAACTATTGCTGCAAATCGATAGTAAACCAGCGATATACCCGACTTCATATCGAGTGAAAAATAATCGATAGTAGGTACTTACATTTTATTTTTATCCAAAGGTCTTAAACACGAAATGATATCCCCATAGCGGTTACCATAAACATAGTTGTATTTTATTATCATTTATTTTTACGAATAATAAGAATTCGTTATCGTCACCAACTTTATGTTGGGATACCACAATATGGTATATTGGGTCAAATATAAATTATATTTTTGTTGGCACGTTCAATTCATTTATTACTAATTATAAGCGTAATATGGATACTGGCAGAATATCAGTGTTGGTGGGTACTCGTACCATACTCTTAGCAACAATATGCTGAGTCAGTCCCATTTCCCTGGGCAGTGTTAGCTACTAGTCACAAATTGTTAAACTTAATTTATGTAAATGCTTTTGTAACCTTCACTGTTTTGGGAATAAAGTTATTCTATTCTATTCTATTCTATTCTATTCTATTCTATTCTATTCTATTCTATTCTATTCTATTCTATTCTATTCTATTCTATTCTATTCTATTCTATTCTATTCTATTCTATTCTATTCTATTCTATTCTATTCTATTCTATTCTATTCTATTCTATTCTATTCTATTCTATTCTATTCTATTCTATTCTATTCTATTCTATTCTATTCTATTCTATTCTATTCTATTCTATTCTATTCTATTCTATTCTATTCTATTCTATTCTATTCTATTCTATTCTATTCTATTCTATTCTATTCTATTCTATTCTATTCTATTCTATTCTATTCTATTCTATTCTATTCTATTCTATTCTATTCTATTCTATTCTATTCTATTCTATTCTATTCTATTCTATTCTATTCTATTCTATTCTATTCTATTCTATTCTATACTAACATCGCGTTTGTGCCTCACTCAGGACGTCCACCACCACCTTATGAACATTTCGGCGAACATCCTTTTGATTTGTTGTACTTGATTGTTTTGTGAAAATTTTAAGTGATGTTCTTGTTTTGTTCTTGTTTGTGGCGTCCTTTTACATTAAACATTTTCTACTGTATTCTAAAAAGCAATTAGTCTAAGATGACCAAAATGACCATGACTAAGGTTGGTCGATTCCTGCACATCTCCGCTCTTCTCCGCCTAGCTTCGCGTCAGTGAAAACCTGGCCTTACTCCTTAGTGGCTTACGGCTCAGAAGGGATGAGGTCAGGAAACTGATGCGGGGCCTTAGGCTGCGTTTCCATTGACGCGGAGCTGTGCGGAGATGAGCGGAGATGAGCGGAGATGTGCAGGAATCGACCAATCACCGTGAGGAGAGAGTGACAACTCACTGTCGTGCATCTTCGTTTTTTGCTCTCTCGAACGCTGTGATTCTTCAAATCCTCACATATCCGCTTCAGTGGAAACCCGGCCTAAGGGGGAGCGAGTAGACCGTCTGTCTCGTGACCTCACGCGTTAGACGACACACGGTTGCATTGTCAAATTAATTTAATTTGGAAAGCAAAATTAGGTTACAACTCTTCAGTCAGACAATACGTCGTGAAAATTGTCGGTGTATCTTCGTGTTCACTTCCCAATCACTGGAAACAGCGAAACTTCATACATTATGCAAACTGCTGACTTTGAATGTTCTGCCATCATTAAGTTTGGTGCTTGTGAATCTTGCGATTGTATAAGGATTAGGGATGGTCTTCAGCTATGTCACACTATGTGCACGATAGTAAGTAGTTCATAAACTATATTCTATACCCCAGGCCATGGTATAAACCTTGCAAGGAATGCAAATCGCAAGATCAATGGCCTAACTGGGTACGCTCAGGCCTCTCTTCAGTTTTGTACCGGGTGAGAGCCCTCAGCGCTCCCCATTTGTCCAGCCAAGTAGTTAATGCCATCTGCGGCAAATCTACAATAAATCACGTGAAAAAAAAAGCAAGATCAATGATGAAGTAAGTAAGAAAGCTACCGCATCTCACTGAGCTTTCCGTTAGACCAACGTGATAGGTGGTGAGCCGTATCGCCATCTAAAATGATCGCCTACAAATTCAAATTCAAATTCAAAAATATCTTTATTCAGTAGGTAACATAGTTACACTTTGAATCGTCAATTTTTACATAACGAACGTCTCATCCGCCTAAAACTACTGCAGCTTCTCACAACCTGTATAGCCGGGGAAAAGAAGCTGCAAGAAAAGCCTCGGCACAGGGCCCTAGACGTTCTTTAAAAAAATAAATAAATACATTTCTCTTCAAAAATAATATAATATATAATATTTATGTAGAATCATCTCACAAGTTTATAGTTCGTAATGACTTTCAGAAAAATATTAAATACTTACATAAATAAAAATAAGGCATAAAAAATAAATGTAATTTTACAGTGGGTTAATACCCAATGAAGTTTTTCATTTTTAATATTAGTGTTCTAAGTTCAAATTCAAAATTTGAACCAAAGAAAGAAGTTATTTAAATATGTAGTCGTCACATGAGCCAGGTCGGGGACTTTTGGCAGCTAAAACTATTTACGGTTTACCCTTTACCGCCGGGATTCAAATCCGAAACCTCCGGATTCCAGGAAGGCTGAAGCTTTAAGGCATTGACGTGAGTCACCAACCCTATTTCCATCCCTAAACGTCAAGTGTCGACTGTGGAATACGAGTCGAGTGTCCATTAGGCATTATTTGTACATCGTCTTTTGTTTATACTTCGTATAGCTACTTGTGTACCTTCTTGATAGCAGGATTTGGTTGATAAATACATCATTTTATATAATATATGTCGTGGTCAGATAGTAGAATTGGCCATTTCATGATGTGTTCGACCATTTCATGAAATGGTCATATTATCATGAAATAGCCAACTTAAGTTGACCATATCGGTGAAACGTCAACGTTTAATGATATTTCAATCAACGTTTAATAAAAATGCGAATAGTCGTTTAATTTCTTAGATTAAAAATCATGTACCTATTTGATATGGACAATTGTACAATCATTGATTCATCGATTATAATATTAATCAAGTTTTCAATATAATCGACACCAGCGCCACTACCGGTGGATAATGTTACTAATTTTACGATATGATTGCTCACGTTTGCCATATCATGAAGTAATCATGCATTTAGTTGCTCATATCGTTAAACGTTTCGTGTTCATTGATTTGGCCAAACTAAATCATGATGTGGCCAACATGTGATATTCTATTTCATGAAATATGACCATTTCATGAAATATGATCAATTCTACCATATCTCTCTATCGTCGCCTTAGGGTTGACCAAACATTGCCTGTCACGGATAAGCGCCATCTAGCGCATATTATAGGAACTAATTAACATAACATAACAAATACTTTATTGCACAAACAGGAAAAAACAAAATACAAAACAAAAGATAAATAGAATTAGTACAATAGGCGGCCTTATTGCTAAGTAGCAATCTTTTCCAGGCAACCTTTAAGTAATAATAAAAAAAAATTAGTTTTATTTGAAAATGTAAAGTATTAAGGATGTTGGGACCGTCGCTCATACAATAAATGGCGAAAGTGTAGCTGTGATCGATATTTTTGTCATAAATAACTAAACTAAATGAGCTCTACACCTTTTTGCCACTACTTGACGGTCTTGAGAACCTACATATAATAAAAAATATTATAAATCCTTCCTATTTTCTTTCAAGACAAGGGATGAGTAGTTATGACAGAGGTTGAATGAGGTTTTTTGTGTTTTGTTTCTATTTTCAACAGCATTGCGTTGCGTGGTCTAATGGTTAGATCGTTGGGCACATGATCTGGATGTCCTGCGGTAGGTGCCCGATGGGTCATGCCGAACATAATGACGTCACAATAAAAATACCAGACGATATTTTACATACATACATAAACTCACGCCCGTAATCTCTAATGGGGTGGGCAGAGCCCCAAGTAATCAAAGACAACTTGCAGCCACTGTTGATACGATGTCGTAAGCTGGATATCGACGCTCCCTACGTACACTACGCTAACTGAAAAATCGTCACTTTACAGGAGAGCCAGAAAACCGTAAAACAGTCATTACTTTTTTCGTAATCGAGCTACAACCATAAAACTCATACAGTGTATACTTTTAACAATTTCTTGATGAATAGTTAAGTTATATTTTACTAAAATTTATTATTTTTGGATTTTTTGTAGATAGAATATTTTAAGGGACAATAAATTGCGTGTATACCATTCTAACTACCACATAGCATACTATACGTGGATGGTTTTTGTGGCCCTTTTTTACGTAAACTATTCTATCTACCACAAAGAATAGTATTCTTTGAATAATTTTACTATTTTATTAACCAAACTATTCAATGTGACACGTAGACTGATATACATAGGACTGAACAAGTCATTTATTTTTACATGATGTGATTAATTAATTGTGACGAAATTGTGAGTTTCTGTGTATTTTTTACTTTTTACTACTAAATATAAATTAGAATGAAATAATTACTCAGATATCTAATATTTTCTGTAAATAGAATGGTATACATTGTAAAAATAAAAATAAGGCTTAAGATGCTAACAATTCTATTTGTATAAAAACGCAGTTGGTGAAGGGGAAATTTTATAAATTAAAACAATTTTAATAATCACGAAGCTTTTGTTATATTTTTTATTCTTAGAAACAGAAGTATCATTGAAAAAAGATACCAACAGTCTTTTTACGAAAGTTATTCTTAAGTAAGTATAGAGTATTTTTTTTGACATCACATAATTCTTACCCATCATAACGCTTAAAATAGAGTAAGTAGAAAACGTAAACATTATCAAAAATAACATGAAATTACAGGTGTTTATTTTTTTATTTACTTATTTATAGTATAAAGTACTTGAGACAAGAAAAATGTTTACAAATACTTGTCAATTTTTACTTTAAATTTTAATTTGCAATATTAATGTAACATAATTTGTACTTCTCTCTCTTCTTTTGTTAGGTATTTTATAATCAAATCTAACATATTATAGTTATAGGTTGTTAGGATAGACAAAAAAACGTTTTTTTTTCTATTTAACTTATATATGAATTTTGATAAAGTAAAAATAAGTGGTGTGAGTAGATGAGGGGCTCTTAAATTGATGATGATGAAAAATAAGAATTTATTAAATCTTAATACTAAATATACAATTTATCAATAAAATTATTAAAAAATCTTAGTCCAATAACCCGCCACTGACCGTTCCCGGTGTAAAGGTACCCATAACGCTCGCCGCATTACCGCGCTGAATAGCAATGGCGAACCTTTGCTCCAAGAACGAACCGGAGCGGGAGTCACCCGTTTTTTCCCTGAGCCTGCGCCCTAACTCTGAAATGAGGATTCTGGTGTCTGCTCCCCAGCAGCCAAAGGTCTCCACAGCAATGGGCACAAAATCGTACAGTGGCGCCAGTGCTGCGTATTTTTCTCTTTTCTTCTCAGCGGCGTCCTCAGCTGCTGCTGAAGGAGAGTGGACGGTGCGACTAAGGTGACTGGAAGCGACAGTATTGACGCAGGTAGCATCCCAAACTAGGCACTTGCCATTTTTCCAAGGCACCAAAGTCAGCCCATCCGGCCTTTCCCGTCGGACCTACATAGGTCCGGAGGCTCAAGCACGCAGGGAACACTCGCTGATACTAAGGCTCTCCGCGCAATATCATTGAGTGCATGGTGACGTGAAAACCTCCCCGCGCAACGTCGACAACTCAGTGCGTGATGGCCATCAGCCTCCACCATGGAACCGCAGGTGCATATATATGTGGGGTTCACACACCTTGCAACCCAGGCGGAAAGCGACCGCCACACGCAACGAATCATCGTCTAATAAAGTGCCTAAGTGAGGGGAGGGTAATGCGTGCAACCATGCCCCAGAATCAGGTTGTGAAACCGCCCGGAGTCTAGCCAAATATGCCCCACTAGCATGTGCCAGGAGCTGACGCTCGATCCGCTTTGCCCCAACATCATCCCACGCACGCTGAATAGGGCAGATAACAGAGGCCGATACACCCGGATTCAGGCCACCCCAAACTGTCAAGGCATCGGACACATAAGGCAAAATTTCCCCGCCGCCATTAGAATAAAGGATAGTAGCGACAAGGTCCGCAACCCCATGCGCCGACGCCAAAAAAGCCGGCAAACCCACATCCCGTGCACACCGCACTCCTAAACTGCCATAACGAATCGGAAGAGCCTCCTGCACCCATTGATCTCATCAAAGGATACGTTGAGGACGGACTCAACCGCCGTTTTTAGGACTGCATCAAACGAAGATACCTCTACTGGACACTTTAACGTGGGGGAGGTCCTTATTTAAAAACTACAATTTTACCAAGAAATAAATAACATTTTATTAACGACTACAAATTAAGAAAGTCATGAAACCCTAAAAATGTATCCGTCTCAAATAAATGCATTATCTCTCGAAAACTACCCTACGTATTTTGATAGTGCATGTTATTTATCACTTGTTCCGTTACATACACCGTGTTTTGTATGAAGTGCATTGAAACAGATTTGTTTACGGTACTTACCTATAGTACTTACTGAACTGTTTCTACTATGGGACAAATATATACATTTAATTTACGTAGCAAATATTGTTCAGTACCACGGTCTAAATAGCTAGCTAGCGTTTTTTTGTCCTTCGTTTCAAAGTCACGAATTGTTCAATGCGGTAACCTGAGTATGCAATGAGTCTAATTGAAATACACTTCCTGTATACTAATCCTACTAACCTGGTGTGTACTAATCTATTTGTCACTTAGAATAACTTATGTGGCTATATAAATATGAACCTATAAGGCACAGAATTCAATTTACTTACCAGAAATAATAATGCTCCTCGCTCGTCTGTGAAATCTCAAAAACGTAAACTATTCGCTCTACCAGATAGAATACTATTTTTTATACATTTACTACAAACATATTATAACACATACTATTCTATCTACCGGATCGAATAGTGTAGTTTGGCAATTAAATTAGACCCAAAAACGCATATTATTCTATCTACCAGGTAGAATAATGTACGTTGTTTTAGTAAAAAATATAACATTAAAAGCAGTTACAGATTACCTAAAGCTAAAATGAATTAAATTTATCTTAATTTGGTACTTACCATTACTTTTATCCTTGTGACGGTTTCTTAAAAAGCGATCTTGCTCTGTTTTCGAAACTTGAGACTTCTTTTTCGAGTCGTCCATAAAGCCTTCTTTTTCCCGCCATTTTTATTCCACGTAGACACTAATCATACGTAAATTTAAACTGAATTTTACACTTTAGCCATAAAAACAACCAATACAAAATATTTTTCTCATAAGCTAACCTGTAACGACGTGTTCCCGCCAAAAGTGTTCGAAGTGTCAAATGTCGTAGTGTGCGTGTGAGTGAAAGGGATGGCATACGCGGTACTCCATTCTAAGCGGCAATTTGAATACTCTTTAAATTCCTTGATGCACTTAGAATGCACTTAGAATTATTTACGGGCTATTTAAAATCTAAACTATAACGAATTACGAAAAAATAAAAATGCCAGGAGATGTGATTTAATGTGTACATTGTAATGCAGTTGCCAGTGCAGTTCGAATTTTCTTTCACTTTGACTAGTATACGTAGGGAACGTCGATATGATGAACCTTATGGTGATAAGGGATCAGCCTATCGCCCATAACATCATGTTAGAGGACACAATCCCTCTGTCGGTTTTTACGACATGCCCGGGAAGACAAGCAGCTGAACGTTTTGTATGTTTTTCATTTGCTCCCAGAACAGCATAGAAGCAACGATATTTTGAATTTGGAGAAAAAAAACTATACCTCATGAACCCTCTTAAGGCGTTATTTACAATACTTTTTACGTATATACACATTTATTGCACGTTTCGGAGGTATATGACTTATCCTGTATTGGGGTGGTACCCTTGTGTTGCAAAGTCAGACAGGCAGTGGCTTCTGTAAAAAATACGGACCTGTTAAATCTTCCGGTTAGGTAAGCAGACCCTGTGAAAACGGAATTATGCTAGGAGTGTATAAAAAAATTATTACGACATAGATTCCAAAATGTAAAATTGTCATTCAACAAGTATAGTTTATAGTTCTATAAGTTTAATTATGTTGAATAAATGATTCTGATTTTGAGTATGGGTGTAACTGTTATGAGTATGTGAGAACTTACAATAACAGGAAACCTTTAAAATCACACTTAAACGTATTACTGAGTCCTTATACCTCCTTAAGAGTTACCCCACTAAAATAAAGCCACTGGTAAAATAAAACCGAATACTCGGGGCGTTTCACAGTACTGGAGATTCGGACATTACAGAGTGAACCTAAGGGCGTCTAGCTGATAACCAACAGCCACTCCTGATATTCCTTTCAAGACAGATATTATTATGTAAACGTAAGCTGACAGGTTAATTTACCTAAGTGCTCTTTTTCAATGGTGCCGGCAAGCTTTTAGGATCACAGTGCAAACCACAATGAGGTTTGCCCGTGATCTTTTTTATACTTTACTAGATTTTGCCCGCGCGTTAAATTTGGGGTAACACGATTTTCCTTTCTTAATGTACCAAGTTTTAACTTCCTACCTTGAAAACTGCAAAAAGACACATTAAAAATTTCACCCCCTTATTAAGGGGTTAGGGGTTAGGGACAGATATTCAAAAACGATGATGCATTTTGTTAGTCGCGAACAGTCTGCATACCAATTTTTAGCTTTTTACCTTGAAAATTGCGGGATTCTCCATACAAACTTTCCATTTTATGGAAGTGCAGGGTTAGAAAGAGACAAAAAGTAGCCCTTGTCACTCTCCATCCCATCTACTATTTCCACATAAAATCGCTCCCTTTTACGTGAAAGATGGACAAACCAACAGAGAGACACACACATACACTTTCCCATTTATAATATTAATATGGATATTCATATCGACAACAGTCCGAATTACCTCGTCGCAAACCGTAAGTGCTAAGGCGATCGAAACGCCGCATTGAAATGAGTGTTGAGCAATCTTTTACAATTGTCCGAATGGAACGTGGTATGAAACGCCCAAAAGCTAGAGGCACTTCGCTCAAGTAAAACCGAATCCTCAATATACAGTCAATAATTTACCTCGTATTTTCTGAGAAAATACGTCACAAAGAAAATGGCTTTAGGTACGTCTAGTCGACCCCGGAATTTGATAGAGCATGACGAAATCAAAAGACAGGTAGCGACACCGTTACAATCAAATATTTGAGTGATAGAAGTGATTTTTGTTTTTTCAACACGATTGTTGATAGGAAATAGATAAGTAACTTGCAGACAGATTAAAATAACTTAAAACTAACGCTCCGAAGCAACTTTAACGTTAAGCCGTTGGTCCGGCTATTAGCCGTAAAAACACCTCCACCAACCCGCATTGGAGCAGCGTTGTGGAGTATGCTCCATACCCCCTCCGGTTGATTGAGGAGAGGTCTGTGCCCAGCAGTGGGACGTATATAGGCTGTTTATGTATGTATGTAAAACTAACGCTGTCCCAGCTTGAAGCGTAAACATCCTCCGGGCAGTTTAAGGCGCTGACAAAGCTGTTCATGACTCGTGATCTTCTTCCGTCGGTAGAACACAAATTCGGTTGAGGATGTGACATAATTTGATACATAATCTAATCCAAATATCTCGCAACAATTATTTTTATGTTTTGGAATAATTATGTACCCGAGAAACTAGGTAATTATCACGTTAAAGCTGTACGACGCCATATACATCGCTTCTGGTGAAGGCAGATCTCCCCTCATCTTCTTCTTATCGTGTGGGTTGAGAGGAATATCAACCTCATCAACCCTGGTGTCAGGGTTATTACTGAGCCGCCAAAGGCCCCTGACATGGCTCATGTAACGACTACACACTTACATCAGTAAGTAGTAACCGGGACCAACGGCTTAACGTGCCTTCCGAAGCACGGGACATCTTACTTTCGGACAATCAGGTGATCAGCCTGCAATGTCTTAACCAGACTAAGGATCACAAAGTGATTTTTGTGATATGTCCCCACCGGGATTCGAACCCGGGGCCTCCGGATCGTGAGCCCAACGTTCAACCACTGGGCCACGGAGGTCGTCCCTCATTTTGTCGTGTTGAAGGTCCCTACATACTTACTTATTGGTGTTTTTAGCCAATCGATCTTTAACACTTTCAAGGACAGAACGTCTACAGACGTTCCGATTCCAAGGTGTCATACTACCTAATCTAAACCATCTTCTCTATGACCCATGGTCTCTGTCCGTGAAAGGGTTAAGCTCGTGTGGGTCTCCATTGAAAGGTTTGGCTTTGTATTCTTCGATTTGCTTTCATTTGAATATTTAAATCGGTGTGGGCATAGATTATTTATTCTTTGCCAACAATACCAGTATGTAGTCAACCTTACTTAACCAGACCCACTTGACTATTGAACACCCTTCCTTGTGCCTCGTTTATACTTTTGACATACAATAATGTATAGGATCACGCCTATTTCCCGTTGGGGTGGGTAGAGATCATGGAATTCCATTTACTAGGATTCTGACACGCCATCTTCCCTTCTTCCACTCTCGTCAAAGACTCCATGCATGCTCGCTGGTTTGGAGTACTCTTGCCTTTCCTATTTAAATAAAAAAAGCAAAAATTTAAATTCACGCAATTTATCCCTAATGGGGTGGGTAGAGCCACAATTAATCAGAAGACATCAGCAACCACTTTTGGTACGAAGTCCTAATATGGATATGACGAATCTTATGATGACAGGGAATTAGCCTATCGTAAAACTATGTTTTTTTTTTAATATATCTAATGTTGAAATAGAAAACAATACCATTAATCCCCCTAGCGTTATCCCGTTTCTCACAGGCTCCGCGTACCTAACCTGAAGATTTGACAGGTCCGGTTTTTTACAGAAGCCACTGCCTGTCTGACCTTCCAACCCGCGAAGGGAAAAACCAGCCCAATACAGGTTAGATCACATACCTCTGAAAATGCATTTCTCGAGAATGTGGGTTTCGTCACGATGTTTTCCTTTACCGCTGAGCACGTGATAATCATTTTTATGATCCAAACATGAATTCGAAAATCATTGTTGTCGTCGTCCCAGTGTCAATCACTGAGCGACAGCAAACACTTCGGTTTCTCAATAATTAGGTTACCAATGTACTTAATTGAGCTGTGTAAGTAACTTAATCACATGGCTAAGATTCAATCAAAGGATTATCTCTATGTTAGAACGAAGACACTACAAATGAGTTTTGATATATGGTTCCATTTCTACAACCCTGTGAGGCTGCTCCTAGTTAGATCTTCTTCTAACGTGTGGGTTGGGAGGTGGGTTACCAACCTCATCAACCTTAGTGTCAGGGTTATTATTGAGCCGCCAAAGGCTCCTGACTTGTGTAACGACTATTTACACAAATGTGCCTTCCCAAGCACGGATCACCTTTTTTCGTAAATCAGGTAATAAGCTTTTCATGTTCTAACCAAACTAGGGGTCACAAAATGATTTTTGTGATATGTCCCCACCGGAATTCGAGCCTGGGGCCTCCGGATAGTGAACCATATGTATATATTAGGGTGTCCAGCAATTGATGGTATAATTGGGTAGTTTCCTAGACCACAGATAAACTATAAAAATCTGACTACTAAATAAAGACAGATCTAAAGTTGACAAAAAAATGTTTTCTATTTTCTTTTTAGCTTATTTATGTATTTGAATATAGAAAAATGTAATAATAAGTGCGTTATATTTTCACGTTTTCCTATGACGTTACATGTTTTCATTCAAATTCCATGATACTCAATTTCGTGTTTTGACGTTAAATAAATAGTAATTGATTTGACTAGTTGGAAACTGTCAAATTGACAGTCTCAATATCTACAAAATTCTTAAATTATATCACTACATAAAAGAAAATTGCTTTTTCTTTCCCTATATCCCTATGTTCGCTTGAATATTTAAAATTTCGCAACGGATTTTGATGCGGTTTTTTTTTAATAGATAGAGTGCTTCAAGAGGAAGGTTTATTTGTATAAAAACATTGAATAGTGGAGAAATACGCCAAATACGCCATTTTTGAGATTTTTAATGTGATGTCGTAAATTATTTCATGTTTTCCTCAGCAATGTACCCGAGCGAAGCCGGGGCGGGTCGCTAGTTATACAGGATGTTAGTGACATCGTAACGAAAACTTTGAGGGGTGATTGAGGCCATGATTCTGAGATGATATCAAGTGGAATTTTCCGTCGCAAAAGTATGGAATTGAAAATAATTAAAAAAAACATAAAAAAAATCAGGAATATTCGGACTGAAAATTCCACTTGATATCAACTCAGAATCATGGTCTGAACCATCCCCCTCAGTATTCGTTACGGTGTCACTAACACCCATACCTACTTGTATGGCTACCGTATGTACTTGTCTGGGGTGTAATTGACATCGTAACGAATACTGGGGGGGATGATTCAGCTGATTATTCTGAGTTAATGTCAAGTGGAATTTTTCATCGCAAATGTATAGAATTGAAAAAAAATAAAAAAAAACTAAAAAAAAATCATGAATTTTGCGACGAAAAATTCCGCTTGATATTAACTCAGAATCATGGCCTGAATCATCCCCCTGAGTATTCGTTACGATGTCACTAACACCCTGTATATAATTTAAACGCGTAAATACTTATCACGGATTAGCTAAAGCTTTTACTTCACTAATTTGAAACGGCTTTTTAATAAATGGCTTTTGCGATTAACACCCACGTAGTTGTTTCAAAAATAGAATCACGTCTTCTCAATACGAAACTAATAACGAAGTTTATTGTTTTCGATTTTTGAAACACGTGTAAAGAGAACACAACGAAGCTTTAAGAAATTCAAAAATGGAATACATTTGCATTTTAAATTAAAGAAAAAAAATCGTCAAAAGGATCAATGACGGAGTTTCATTTACGATTATTATTCAGAGACCTTGGGGGTTAAAAAAAATAGCTCCTATAGTTTCGAAAAGAAGTGGCTGTGACATACAAATGGACAGACGGACTGACGGACAGACAGACATGACGAATCCATAAGGGTTCCGTATTTGCCATATGACTACGGAACCTTAAAAACAATATTCCTATTTGATAGTTCTTGACATTGCACAGCACACTTATTTTGATATGCGCACATGTCAAATTCCAACATTGATTTTTAGATGAATTGCTTCTATGTGGCTTTTTTGCCTCTAGAAGCGTTAACAAGGAACAAATTGAAGTGAAACCGAACGTCATGCCGCATAAGGAAGTCAAGAAGCAAAGAGGAGTCAAGGAGGAGAAAACCGTCAAGAGCGTGGCTCTTAGGTCAATGATGATAATGCAGTATCATTCTTTATTCGCTGGTACCTTAAAAAATCAGGCCCTAGATTGTGGGTTAGAAATTAAGAATAAATTACCTGTAAGTATATATAAAGCGAAAGTTGATGGTACGACTGGCAGAGGAAGACCGAGAAGGACTTACATTAAGGAAGGACTTAAATTGGAGATGTCCTTAGAAAAGGTTTAATACGATCTACTCTGAACCGGCGTGCGTGTATGAAGCGACTGATGAATGTGGAGGAAGCAAGAGAAGTGTATTAGGATCGAAGCAAATGGAATTCTATACTCTCTGCTTACCCCGGTGGGAAATAGGCGTGAGTTTATGTATGTATGTACCTGTATATATCTTTTTGCATTTAGATAAATCTACACAAAGGAAATGCAACCCAAACAGCTGAAGGAGCCGTAGAAAAAATATCCTTAGAAAAGGTTTAGTACGATCTACTCTGAATCGGCGTGCTTGTATGAAACGATTGAAAAAATGTAAAAAAAGCAAGAGAAGTGTGTCAGGATGGAAGCAAGTGGAATTTTATTGTATCTGCTTACCCGGTGGGAAATTGTCGTGAGTTTATGTATTTTTTTTTACCTTTGATGGGTTTGCTCTTGGCCCCAGACTTGCCCGAAGGCATTGACGAGGCCCAAGATGGAGCGAGCTCGCCCAGAAGGTGCCGGTTGACTCTGGCCTTGAAAGAACCCATGTTATCTCTCTCTCTATTTAAGAGCTGCGCTCTTGTCGGTGAAAAGAGAACCATATTGAAGACTATAGCGAACCGGAGAGCAAAATATGATTGGCCACCTGATACGACACGATTCATTTATAACAAACATTATAGAAGGAAAAATTGAAGGGAAGAGAGGAAGGGGTAGACCTAGGATAACATTTATGAAACAAATAAAAGAGAAGGTGCAGGTCGCGTCGTATCGGGAGGTGAAGGTTTTGGCGGGAAGAAGAGAGGAATGGCGATTACCCGTGTTATATGCATTCGGAAATACAGGAGACGGCAGAGAATTCCACTCCCTATGTGGGTATGATAAGTATGCTACTTCCAAGCGCGTGCAGGTCACACGTGTGTCGAATTGATATATTGAAATTCAAAACAAAAGTATTATATTTAACGTTGGTATTTCCAATTTTATCCTCAACAAAGAATATTTGAATAAAATTCTCCAAAAAAGTTGTATTGGATGAGGAAAGTCTTGATTACCTATAAATTTTACACGATATTTCTTGCACACACTGAAGGATAGCGGATGTGGTGTATAAGAGATGCAACTGAAGTGGGACTGGGTATGTTTTCGGATGCATCCTGAGCGATGGACACCCTTCTTCTTCTATCGTATTGGTTGTGAGGTGAATTACCAACCCCATCAACCCTGGTGTCATGGTTATTATTGAGCCACTTACTTACATCAGTAAGTAGTAATCGGGACCAACGGCTAAACGTGCCTTCCGAAGCACGGATCGTTTTACTTTTTGAACATTCAGGTGATCAGCCTATAATGTCCTAACCAAACTAGGGATCACAAAGTGACTTTTGTGATATGTCCCCACCGGGATTCGAAACCGGGACCTCCGGATCGTGAGCACAACGCACAACCACTGGACCACGGAGGCCGTTGAGTGACAATGGACACTAGTTGTTACTCACTGGGTCCCTCAAGACGGCCACAGAAGTCGAGGCAGACCTCAAAGAAGATGGCATGATGAACAGAAGAGTCGAAGAATCAAGGGGACGCCACACGGACGGGACTTGAAACCGTAGCTTTTTCAAGTCAGGACGAGCGTGTTAACCATCACACCAACGAGTCTCCACAACTCACCAAGCCTTCTGATAAACCAACGTGACAGGTGGTGAGCCATATCGCCGTCTATAATGGTGGCCTTAAGTAATATCTAATGTTTTACTCAAATACGCATACAAAAGTATGAACAAAACAATGTTATATTGCATATTCTGAACTACCTAGTTCCCATTTAGTATATTGACAGCAAGTTACAGTAGCGCCTCTTTACTACAAGCTTACCTAATGGTAAAACACATGGGAACACTTTTACATCTACGCAAACTTGTGTGGCGCTTATTACGAAAATACAGCGCTGTGTAGCACTTGAGAGCGCTAGTGTACTAGCTGAAAGGAAAACCTTCAGTCTCACTTCAGATGCTGTAGCGAGCGGGCGCTTACACTGCGAGAACATAAAATTACGATAAACTTGTAAAAGTTTACAAATATTCATTTATTAAATAACTTCTTTTTGAATTTTTAAAAATAGAAGAAAAATTCGACTTATTTCGTTTACAAAAGTTTCTTAATTTTAATATTCAAATATTTAAATTTGGAACATTACTTCGGAACGTGTATATTCAAATTTCGAATTGTTTTCATCAGACTGTGTATTCGAACTAAAAAGTGAATTTTGAAGTGAACAGTGATTTCTTCAATGGTTGTTTCTGTGTTGGACAGTCAAAATAGGTGGCTTAGGAACTTCTGGTCCATACAATGTTGGCCGATGGACCAATAACAGTTCCTTGTGCAGTGGAGTCAATGTAAACTGGACGTTATGTTTCTACTATATGAAGCGTATACTAACTATCCTCATGCCTTATTATGATGATATGGTAAGTGTACAGTGGTATATATTTAGTCTAATATTTGTATAGATAAACGTAAAAAAAATATTAAAAATTCCGTAGTACACGTTTAGGGCCCTGTGCCGAAGTTTCTCCTGCAGCTACTTTTTCTGGGATATATAGTGAAAAGCTGCAGTAGTATGAAGTCGATGAGACATTCGACAAAAATTTATATTCATATAAAAATTGACAAGTGACCGAGTTTTATTTTTAAAGATGTTTGCTGTATTTTATCACGAGAAAAAACATATTTTTAATTTTCAAACTATAATTTTCATATCTTCCTCTTCTATCGTGTGGGTTGTCAAGTGGTTTTCCAATCTCATCAACCCTGGTGTCAGGGTTGTTATTGAGCCGCCAAAGGCCCCTGACGTGGCTCATTCATTTGACTTTCGTATTATTATACATCTTAACAAAAATCTTCAGCTCATTTTATAAGCACAAAAAAATATAAGTACCAGTTTTTCAATTTTATGCAATATTAAAAAAATAATAATTTGCTATTAAAATTCCGAAGGTCGTGGACTTAACCAAAATAAATAAAAATATTTTCAGCGGTAAATAAAAAGGTGTTCAAAAATATATAGCTCATCGACAGGAAAATTAATCACAAAGGGTAAGGTTGGAATATAAATATATTCAAATTTTCCTGTTGCTCGTACATAGCAGAAAAAATCAGGAATTTTTACGGAAAAATGGGGTATTTTTTTTTTTCGATCGACACTTTGGACCTTAAGCTGACCGAAATTGAAACAGGTATTTCTTTTTTTTTGCATTGTACGCGAAGAGCAAGGCAATTGACATTTTAATTTTCCAATTTGATTTTATATTAAAACGTTATTAAAAATAGTGAATAGTGTAGTGTAGTGTGTGTGTGTGTGTGTGTGTGTGTAATGTGTGTGTTATGTGTGGTGTGTAGTGTGGTGTACGGATGAAGACCTCAACGGTTGCAGAGGTGGAGATGGCAGCCATCGGAACGGAAAATGCAGGACGGAAGGGGCAAGTCACAGGGACTATAACCTGGAACCTGACAGAGGGCAGAAGAACCTACCCTAAAAGTAGCATGGAGAATGCTACACCGATACGAGCGTGGCCCTCAAATTAGTAATGATTAAAAATAGTAATGATTAAGAGGTAGCTGTGGTCATATTATGCCAATCTGCCCTAAGAGTTTGCTTACCACAGGCATACGACCACGGCTATCTCTCTATTAATATTCGGAAGAATTTCAAAGGAATATTTGCTATTTTCTTATTTTATACTTTTAGAGCGTGACTTAGTTTAGGCACAGATCATATAATACTAACGTACAGATGCCTCACGTCATACAACGAAACTGTGCCGTTCTAACTCGGGCAATTCTTCGGGCTATTTTTAGTTCTAATAAATGACCACTAGATGCCGCTAAAACGCCCTTTTTTTAGCGGCATCTAGTGGTCATTTATTGATGGGATCGAACGAATCGAGCGACATCTAGTGAAATTTCAGCTTACTGAGTGCAAGTCATTGCAAGCACAATATATTACTTAGAGTTAGAGTAAAATTAAGAAAATAGATGGCGCAAACGGATTTTTTTTTCTCAACGTTGACATGTTAGTATTATAATCTGTGACAATGATCTGTGACATTGTCAAGGTGACAGTTGTTAGTTGACATACGATTATTTCTGATGTTTGGTGGTCTTCATTTTGTATTGGCAAAAATATATCTCCAACTCCTGTAAGTATCTAATTAGTTACTAAAACTGGAAGATACTTAATTAAAAACATAGCTAAGGTCCTACCTAGAACGCAATCGTCCCTTATCATCCCGGGCGTTTCGTAAAACCGACTGAGGAGAACCTTTATAAAAGACAAGTCTTTTCTAGCATGATGAATCATTACATTGGACCACCGGTTAAGCACCTGAGGACTTTGTATAAAGTGCTTCCAAATTAATCTCTGCTTAATCGTGGCTCTGCCCAGCCTAATCGGGATTACAGGCGTGAGTATAAGTATGTATGTAGTAGATACTTTTTTTGTGTAGCTGTCACCTATCTATGGTACAAATCATAATATACTGTTTGTTGAAAAAAGTTAAATAAGTCTAGTTAGGCAGTGAGCGTGTTGTGAATTTAAGCCTGTAACTTATTTCAGATCTCTAAAGACGATGATAACCATTGTGAAGAATGACATGCAAAGGCTATTAGAACCACATATCAACAATTTTCTGACCATGACCAAGTGATGAATATGATAAAAGTCTACCTCATGAAAGCCACACTACTTTTCAAAGAAAAATATTTTCTTTGGAGTTGTAGGTATTATAGTGAAAACTTAATCTTGACTTCTGTTCTGCATAAATGAGAATCGCACTATGCCAGGTATGTATGCTTAAATTATTATCCCATTAACCCATTTCTTTGAGCCCGAATATCTAAATGTTCAATAAAGTAGATAAATTTCAAACTCATCGGATTACATGCGTAATAGGTCATCCATGTGTCCAAATGTAAAAAATAGAACCTACTATTACTACTCCATTCCACCAATCTACTCATAAGAGAGTATTAACTCACACTTACTCTCCTTAAGTCTCCTTCTCAGGGCGGACAGAGCAGAGTTTTGGCACACAAGGTGTATATACATTGCAATATACCTACTATTATTATATAGTCACTATTACTCTAATATAAAATAGGTCATAATGGTACACTTGTTTGCATCTCAAACGATGAACACCAGTTCAAACCCTGGTACCGGACTTGCATTAATTTATTTTAAACAGTTCACATCTAGCACAGTTGGCTCGACCATTATAGGTAGCGATACGGCCTATCATTAGCCCAACAGAAAGCTTGTGAGGTGCGTGTGCTCAGTTCATCTTGTGATGAATGTTACTTTGACTACCTCAATGGGATGCAAGATCTTGCTTATGTTATGTTATTATATTATCTGTGATACATAACACAACACAACACACACACACAACACAACAGCACAACGTAACAACAGCCTCCGTGGTCTAGTGGTTAAAGCGTTAGGCTCACGATCTGGAGGTCCGGGTTCGATTCCCGATGGGGACATTGTCGAAATCACTTTGTGAGACTGTCCTTTGTTTGGTAAGGACTTTTCAGGCTTGAATCACCT
This sequence comes from Pectinophora gossypiella, assembly GCF_024362695.1. NCBI lineage: Eukaryota > Metazoa > Arthropoda > Insecta > Lepidoptera > Gelechiidae > Pectinophora > Pectinophora gossypiella. The sequence continues at coordinate 2,246,540 of NC_065425.1, read as the reverse complement.
GATTGTCCGAAAAAGTAAGATGATTCCGTGCTTCGGAGGGCACGTTAAGCCGTTGGTCCCGGCTATTAGCCGTAAAAACACCTCCACCAACCCGCATTGGAGCAGCGTGGTGGAGTATGCTCCATACCCCCTCCGGTTGATTGAGGGGAGGCCTGTGCCCAGCAGTGGGACGTATATAGGCTGTTTATGTTTATGTGATACATAGATAAACTAATGCCTATAATACCTGATGGGTGGTAGAAATGTTTTGTTCTGAATATCATTGCCGATCAAAATTAATGTGCTCTTTTAATAACTATTATATTTTCATTTGTAGGTAACATAATGTAGCGAGTACCCTGGTTGAGTCAAGATAATATAAGTGGAAAGATAATGTGGCCCAAGTAGTAAAGGAAAGGATGTACAAACAGCCGAATGTGAATCTGGCAATAATGTGCCTGTTTAAATGAGTTTTAGTTGAGTACCAAATAGTTACCTAGGTTTTCCTGGGAGAAACACTGATCCAGCCTTTCTGATTCAACTGAGTTTTTGTATGGTTTTGAATAAATAACTAAACAATAAAAATGTGTCTTTTTTATTTTACTATCCCCTTTCCATTACATAGATAGGTATCATTTAAAGTAACTATAAATAATTAATTGTTCATTACAACAAATATATTATATACAAATAGTATTAGTTTATAATAATTAAGATACCTACTTGATTATTAAAATTATCAAATTTAATGAAGTTGGATTTTTTTTAATGACTAGAATGAAAATACAATAAATATTCAATTAAACTACTTCTTTAATTCAAAAGGTATTACATTTTGTTTTTGTTAGATACAATACTAATTTCTTTTTTAATACTTTGCATTTTGACGTGTCTTCAGTAATTGACAACCGTCTTCTCTTCGGCGTGTTAAACTGGTATGCTACTGCTGGCGGCTCCACGAGCTCTTCAAGTTCGCAGTCGCGAAGCCGTTTATTTTTGTACACCTTTTTCGGTGTCAGTACTTAAAAAGTACCTGATGAACCTAAAAAGAAAAATTGTATTAAATAATGTCGTGAATCTTATTTTCTTGTCGTGGGTGGAATACCAGCCTAATCAACCCTAGTGTCAGGGTTATGATTGAGTCGCCAAAGGCCCCAAAAGGTGAATGTAAAGCAAAGTTGTTGGAGGTAACATACCTAACATAAAGGAAGAAAAGGGCAATTATAACATTCATTAAAGTAGGTAGGTAACTAACGTATTAACGTAGCCATTTTATAAATATTAAATAAAATGTGTATGATAAGTGATTCCTAAAAGATAGACATAGTTAGGTACTTATAAAATTCCACAATACATTGTTTTGTTATATCTCAAAACCATTAGGCAGCTTTTTCGATGAAAGCTCCCACTAGTCTTGATTTTATTCGGACATAGATTGAACATCAGCGCTCAAAAAGTGGGACGCAAAGTTACTGTTAATATAGCGACGTGAGTGACAGTATTTCTCCGCGGTGCGCGATTAGGCACTGAACTGGCAACATGCGAAGTGCGTGGTAAAAAGTTCCAAATATAGAAGCTCAAAGAAAAAAATATAACACTTCTTATAAGTCATGACATTGGTGCTAATTCCTGTAAACACATCTAACTTTATTTTAAGTTATATCTGTCAATATTATTTTTTTTCTTTTGAGTTAGCCGCCAACAAACAGACGAGCGAATGGCGTGGGAGCTTTGTTTTATAATATTATTATAATGACAGATAGAATAAAAAATAATAATGACAGATATAACTTAAAATTAAATAAAAATAATGATTAGATTACTGACGTGTTAAAGGCAACCAGACGAGATATAGAATGTAAACAAAGTTTCAGAGGTTCAAAACATTTATATTTGAATAAATTATCATAGAGTTCGAATTTTAATCGCTGTCGTCTGTACGAGACAAAGATGATTCGTCGGAAGAGTCCGAGTCAGCTGTGTTTATGATAAAACTATCTATCGTATTATCAATCATGTTCTCAATACTGTGTTTAAATCAACAACTACTCACAATACTAGCAAAAATCAAAATTAAAAGTAACAGAAACGGAATAATAAGAACAAAAATCTAAGTAGGTAAATACGGGGACGAAAAAATATGTATCACTTCGAACGCAATCCAAACAGAAAATAGAAATGAACTTGTTCATAAAATGGCGGTCCAAATGTTGACAGCTGCGGTACCGATTGCTTTCCTGTACCTACCACGAAACACAACGACAGCTGTCGTTGATTAACTGACGCCATAACTGCGCGTACGAGTGATAAGGACAGAGATTATAATCCCTGGTTATCGCAATGTAACTCATTAATGGTCCGTTTGTTTACGTTTTTTATCTCGTCTGGCTACGCTGCGGTATAGGTTTTGCATTAAAGAGCCACAAACATAGTAGGTACCTACCTACTTAAGTAAGTGGAATGATAAGGCTTTATTACCTACATTAACTCGATTCATCTGCCACACACGATGCGTCAGGTCATCGTGTGTACCAATGTAACCTACCTACCTACCTATAAAATGTATGACGAAATCGTGGGTCGCCCACCAATGAACTATTTATTATAACACTGCCCGATCCCGATGCCCGAGCCCGCGATCTCGAGTAATCTCGACGCATCGCGTTTGGGTAGTTTAATAACCGCTATAATATATACCTATAAGCCCTGTAAGCGCGGTGCACTGTTTTGTACAAGATTGTAAACAACTACGTCTCAATTACGTGTGTCGAGCAACTATAGACTTTATGTCATTATAAAGATAAGATCCATTCTGGCTTGTTGCGTTGCGCGAGGTCACGTGTTATTACGATTGTAGGTAGGCAGGTACCTACCTACTGGCTGAGTCGCGCAAACGCAAATGATAGGTCCGATGCGATGCGATGCGTAGTAGGTATGTAGGTAAATCTGCCTATATGTTTGTTACCTCTTCAGAATTAAACAAATGGTTACGTTATGGTAGGTTACATTACCTACGCATCTACGACAATCGCCGTCTGCGTAAAGTTGAAAGCGAAAAGCTACTTTTTCTACCTATAGCTACCTAACTTACCTATTAGGGTATTAAGTAGGTATTATAGATAGTAGGTAGGTATCTTGGTATAGGTACAATAAAGTCGTAAATTTCTGTTTTCATAATATTTTACGTCTTTAATTATTTTAAACCCTACAATTTATGTTAATACGGCTTTATTATAGTTTAGTTACTGAAAATGGTTCGGAATCGAGATGTCTATAGGCACCTATCGAACCTAACTATCATCACAGCCCGGACACTTCATACAAGCAACCTATCCCCTACTTTAAACATTTAACTAGGTAGGTAGGTACCTACATTAACTTGTCTACATCTAAGTAGTAGGTAAGTTGTAATTAGCTAGGTACCTAACATTTCAAAAAACTCAAGGTCGGTAGGTATCATTCACGTAATAACTCACTATCACTATACTAAAACCCAATATTATGTAGATATTCAAGCAATAGGTACCTAAACTACAATAAAAATTTGATTGTATTTGTATTATTAATTCGGTGGTAGGTAAGTACCTACCTACCCAATTGTAGGTAATAACTTGACAAATTAATTGTGCTTACCTGGTGAGGAAGTGCTTGAGCGATTTTGAAGGTCTTGAGTCTGATATGGTTCTGGAACTGCACTTCTCTGGAGTCTTTTTCTATGACCAGTCTCATTTCGTACATACTTGATATTGAAATGGTCAATGCATAAATACCTTGACCGCAAATTTTCTGCAGGCAAGTGGGCAATGTTCATATTACCTACAAGAAAAGAATATAATGTTCAATAAAACATAAATAGCCTATAGATGTTCCACTGCTGGATCATCTCTACCCTCTACCCTCAAATAACAGGAGGTAATCGTTTTGGTGGTAGCCCGGACCAACTATATAATTTCTGAAGCAAAGCTTACTCTTACTTTTTCGGACAAATAAGTGACTTAGTCCGCATTGTCATAACTAAACAAAGATTAATGGTTGGATCTTGGTAGTGGTTGCCTGGAAGAAATTGCTTAAACAGGCCTCCCATTTGTACTGTAGTAGGTATGTTGCATAAATTTTTGTATGTTCTAACTGTTTGTGATCATTAAAAATATTTGATTTGTGATGAATAATCTCACAAAGTAATTTTGATAATATCAGGAACAGTATCCGGACCTCCAGATCATAAGCCTAATGTTCTAATCAATAATACACAGAGGCAGAATCCACTAAAACAGCAACTTTTGACATGTCTTATTAAGTTCTTGTAGGTACCTACCTATACATAATGTATGTATAGATTGGTACCTGCTGAAAGGTGGTCAGGCGTGAGCGAGACCAAGATACTAGTTATACCTCATTTGGGTTCCTGGCTTCTGTACACAGTCCCGATGTGTGAAATTGGTATAAAACTGTAGGTTTGGTAGATAGTAATTTATCTTAGGTATCTATTAAGACTGTATAAGAAGAAATAAATTAATGTTTTATTTTTATTTATTTTCAACTTAAATTAAAAGTAAATGTGTAAGTAGATATCTGGGGGGTCAAAATGGCTACATCAAAGCAATTCATCTAAGAAAGCAATATTGCTATTTGACATTTGTTTGCATCGCACACTTACTTTTATATGCACAAATGTGAAACTGCAATATTGCTTACTTAGATGAATTGCTTCAATGTGGGTATTTTAACCGCCCTGGTCTATAAACTGTTCAATAAAACAGTCCAAAATTCAGAAATAATTATGTACTTGATTGACTTTTTTTAACTTTTGTCCCTTTTATTCCACAGTTCACTTGGAAATATAAATGCATCACATACAGTATTGGCATATAGTAGGTACTTTACAAGTTTTTGACTATTCGTGCTTTAGTAGTTATAGCAATTGGTTCAGAATCTGGAGGCCCTGAGTTCCCAGTAAGAATATGTTAAAAATCACTAATTAAGATTTTCAAGTTTGATTAGTATATCTATATGCCATGCTAAATTACCCAATTGTACAAAAGTTAATTTAATAATTCCAAATTGACATTGAGCACAATATCTAATTATATTATGTTCTTCAGACAGAAAAAACTGTTCTACTGCTCTAAACTGTTGATCTCAGCTTGATTTTAAGTATTACATTAATTATGGTAAACTAAATGGTGACAAATGATAAACCGATTATCAAAATAATAGTCTAGCAAATAGGGGGAGTGGCAATAACTTTACCACCATGTTAAGTAGGTATTTCTTTTTATTTTATTCCAGTCTTGATTGTCATTGATTCTTTCAAATTGTTTGTTTGATAACTTTTTGCAGTTTAATATTAAAAATAAATAAAAGTAAACGTTTAACTACTTACCGCAATTCTCAAGCCATACTTTTAGGCGGTTTACGTCATTCCACGGAAAACGGAACATTGACTTCTGTTCCGAAGAATTTGTACAATTATAATAAGAACAATTGTCTGCAGGCATTTTTTATAACCACTGTTCCTGTGTCGCTACGTGAAAGCAGGTTTCATGAAGCCAAATCAAAGTCCGATTTCAGTCCAGGGTCAGTTTGTAAATCACAATACACAAAACGTAGAAGGCGCGTTCGACTCGGAATTCAAACGAACGAAAACAAACATTTTCAAAGGTAGGTAGGTACTATACGTTATTTGAAAGTTGCGTTTTTTTTGTTCTAAAATTTAGTTTCTAATGATATCTATAGGTGGTTATATTATTTTTAAAATTTGATATTGTATCTCCCATAATTATTACAACGGAATTACAACTAAACATTTAATAAATTCAATAAAAATGTATTTTGCAAATAAACACAAACTTTTAAAAACGTAATATTTTATTATCTGTGGCAAAGCTAGATCGATGTTGCAATAATTAACGATAGATGGCGCAACTTTAAGCGACCTTCTTACACACAGTTATAGATGGCGTTGATTAAAACTAGATCGTTCAACCCCTCAACAAGCTCCATACTCGACGTAGTTCCGACGTAAATCCGCTAGAGTAACCACTAAATTTAAAAATATAAAAATCTCCATTAAATGCCAATATCTTTGATTAACTTTTGGTTGGAGTATAACTTTTAAATTATAAAACATAATTTTAGTGCCTATTTATCGATTATTGGCTTTTAAAGAAACTTTAATTACAAATCGGTACTATTAGCGTCATCTATTGAATTTTTTTTGAACAATGTTTCCTAATGTTCGCGATGAGAACCCATGGTTTAGGTGTAAGTTTTAATAATTTAAAAGAACACAAAAATACATTAATTTTGCGACGGAAAATTCCACTTGATATCAACTCAGAAGTATGGTTCGAATCATTCCTCGAAGTTTTCGTTACGATGTCACTAACATTTTTTTTTTCTTCAACGTTTGTTCGTTTTTCTTCAACTCTTTCCAGCACTTTTTCACCAAGGAGATTATCGTACGCCCGCCAAAATAAGTAAGGATAAAACATGCAAGCTCTACCAACCTCGATTATGCAAACAATTACTTATCCTGCTTATTATAAGGACGCACTACCCATGATCAGTATAATCTCAAGGATAGAAGTCATTGTGTACGCTAATTTTTTGCCCACATTTTTTTTAACACACGATTCTTGTGATCCTGGCCCCCAATAAGACTTACGGGCATTATCTATATGTATGGAAACTCACATATCTGAGAGATGCGTTTCGGTATTGATATATAATTACAAGTTATAATATATATAAATGCGTTTCGGAGTTAACCTGTATTAGGATGGTTTTCCTTTCGGGTTGAAAAGTAAGACAGGCAGTCGCTTCTGTAAAAAACCGGACGTGAAAATCGATAATGCTAGGGAGATGATGATGTCTGTGTATTTAGTCCTTACGGGACTGAAAAAGGTTCCACACGAGAAGTTGTGGGCAAAATCTAGTAAAAAAAGAAAAATATGATAACAAGGAAAAATCTTTCTCGTGGTCTCTAGAGTCAACGTCAAAAGTAATGTGCGAAATGTAATGACATTTATTATCTAAAAATATGTGTTATATATTATCGAATAAAATTTGGGGAAAATACCAAGATGGATATAAGTAAGTAATTTAAAGACTTTCTTTTACGTTATGAAGGCGACAGATTTTCTGCTTTCAGGTATCAAGGATAGGACCGGGATTTCTTTGCGATTTTATGGTTGTATCCCTGTAGTCAGAGAAACGGTCACGAGTTCTAATATGTATATTGTTTCAAGAAAACACTGTAATTGGGTGACTTTATCGACTATTTATTATTTTCCATCGTAATTCTTTCCACAACCAATGTCTCCTAGAAAAGTCGGGGAACCAATCCAACCCCGTTCTTCATTTGTTTTTCTCGCCGCGTAATTCTCACTTCCGTTCCCGCCTTTTCTGTTTACTTACTTTTTAAATTAATTGATTAGTTGTATTACATTTACAATTATAAATAATTTATATTAATTCTATTTCATAATATTTTAAATCATTAAACTACTTTTAAATTATATGCCCATTTGCTTGAACGATAAAAGTGCAGGTAAATTAATAGTCCATATAAATTCCGTCGTTTCGCAACTTTTAACTTTAATCTAGTTAATATTCATGTTAGATATTGAGATATCTACTTGCAGATAATTCAACTTCTTTTAAAATATGAGTGATCATGACAATTGATACCATGACACATTAACGTTTTTGACAAATCGAACCGTAAGTCTCATTAAATGTCAAATATTATAATATTGCGACAGGGTTCTAAAGGGAGTACATGATATTACTCATGACTGTACATCCATCGCAAGTTGAACTTAGTGCTCACACCTCATTGAGCTATCTTTTAGACCAAGGTGTTACGTTTCAAGGTATATGAAGTAAATAAGTGACAAAATATTTTAAATTTATAAGTTTGATAACGTATTATGTCGATGTAAAATTGTTAACTCTTTGTCTATAACATAATAAATCTATGGAGATTATAAACTGTTAGGAAACTGAGAACTGCCTAAAAATATGCTAATTTTTTTTAAAATTTGATTTGTCTTAAGTGCAATTTTCACTAACACAGTTGGCTCGACCATTATAGACGGCGATACGGTTTACCTATCAAGTTGGCCTTACAGGGTCGTACTTTGTTCATGTTGCGATGGATGTACCTCTGACTACCCCAATCAGAAATCATAAACGTGTTGTGCACAGTGTGATAATCATAATTATATGATCCAATCATTCAAATTCAAAAATATCTTTATTCAGTAGGTAACATAGTTACACTTTGAATCGTCAATTTTTAAATAACGAACGTCTCATCCGCCTAAAACTACCGCAGCTTCTCACAACCTGTATAGCCGGGGAAAAGAAGCTGCAAGAAAAACCTCGGCACAGGGCCCTAGACGTTCTTTAAAAAAAATAAACATAAAATATTGAGTTACAATTGAGTAATTTAGCTGCCTAATATCAGTTCTCAGACAGTTAATCCCATGCATTCATATCTTCTAAATAATCACTAACTTTATAATAACCTTTTTTGTAAAGTTTTTGTTTAACTACTGTCTTAAAGCAGTTGAAAGGCAAATTCTGAATGTCAATGGGAATCTTATTGTAAAAACGTATACATTGCCCCTTAAAAGATTTAGTAATCTTATTTAATCGACTGACTTGTAAAGCAAGTTTATTTTTATTCCGGGTATTAACAATGTGCCGATCGCTATTTTTTGCAAATAATCCTATATGTTTTTTTACATGAATTTGAAAACAAATTCGGCTATTGTTGCTTTAAGCCTCTGCTGGATTCGAACCCGCGACCAGTCTGAAATTCCTACTCAAAATAAAAAACTGAGTAAGATGGTCTACTGAATGTTGGGCGATCTTTTCCTTATTATATATTGTCGGGAGCATCCTATTTCTAACTGGAAATCTGTGATTTCTCTTTGAATTTTATTTGATGTTCGTTGAAGCTTGCCTTCCTTAACGGAATTCGTTATTGCAAAAGCCAGCAATGAACATTTTACAAAAGGTCAACGTGTGTGTGTATGTAATATGTGTATTGTATAGTAAACAAGTAAATTTTAGCATAGAATAAAAAATGACAGCCTCTGTGGTCTAGTGGTTAGAGCATTAGGCTCACGATCTGGAGGTCCGGGTTCGATTCCCGATAGGGAAATTGTCGAAATCACTTTGTGAGACTGTCCTGTGTTTGGTAAGGACTTTTCAGGCTTGAAACACTTGATTGTCCCAAAAAGTAAGATGATTCCGTGCTCCGGAGGGCACGTTAAGCCGTTGGTCCCGGCTATTAGCCGTAAAAAACACCTCCACCAACCCGCATTGGAGCAGCGTGGTGGAGTATGCTCCATACCCCCTCCGGTTGATTGAGGGGAGGCCTGTGCCCAGCAGTGGGACGTATACAGGCTGTTTATGTTAATGTATGTTAATAAAAATGATACTGCGTAATTCTAATGTACTACAAAGTAAAATAATGTTATGTATTTTTCTTTATTTTATGGCTCTAATATCTCTATGGTTGTAATGTAGATGGAATTTAATATTGAAATTAGAATGTTTCTAAATTAAATGTATTCTTGAAATTTCAAATTTAAATTTGCTAGACCGTAAATTACGTGTCCTGTACTTCTTAGGTATTTATTTTTGGGTTTAGTTTTGTGAATAATTTCTGCATGACAAATTGCGGCAAAACATGCGAATCTTGTTCTCTTAATGTTACTATGTTTAAAACACCCTAATTTTTTTGATAATTTGGATTTTAGATTTTGGATAATTTCGATTGAATTTTTTTCGGTCTTGCAGTTGCTCAAAATTATGCCGATTCCCGTAAAAACAGCCCCACAGGATAGTAACAAGCCACGCGCGTTTCGATTTATTACTAGGGCTTCGAACAATAAACAGTGAGTGCTTCCTACGCAGATAAATGTCGTAAAGCTATTGGTCGAACCGTTTAACGTAACACACACCGCGCGCGGTACGGTTGCTACGCTCTGGGGGCTAACAACATCCGTTATCTATGTTATTCTCAAAACGCGGTACTTGTCTTGGACTCGTTGACATCTGCCAACGCGTTCCGTGTGGCGTTAACCGCGGAAAGAAGAAAGAGTTGTTGACCGACGTCAACTCGTTGACAAAGTTTTATCTATGTCAAGTTGATATTTGTCAGCGTTATCCGAATTGCGTATATGCGGGGTCCACATAATGTCAACAGCGTGGTTCACGCCGCGACTTTTTCATAGCATCCACCACCATCTCATGATCATTTCAGCGAACATTATATTTGCCATCTTGTTATTGTTTTGTGAATAATTTAAATAATGTTATTATTGTCTTGTTTTCGTGTGTAACGGCCTTTTTATAAAAAGCAATTTATATTCTGTAATAAAACGCCACTCTTTATAATAATACCTGTGACAACGCTTTCACGTGAACTCTTTCATAAGTATAAAAGAGTTCACGTAGAGGTGCTATAATGCCGTACTTTCTGCAGGTTCAGAATTACCGGAAGACGAACCGTTTTGTGGATTTTTATATCGTATTTGATGATGCCCCAAAAACAGTGCCATCTCGTTCCATCTCGGGTCTTCTCATAACGGCTACTGTGGTCCAGTGGTTGAGCGTTGGACTCACGATCCGGAGGCCCCGGGTTCGAATCCCGGTGGGGGCATATCACAAAAATCACTTTGTCATCTCTAGTTTGGTTAGGACATTACAGGGTAATCACCTGATTGTTGAAAGTAAGATCCGTGCTTCGGAAGGCACGTTAAGCCGTGAGTAATCGTTACGTGAGCCATGCCAGGGGCCTTTGGCGGCTCAATTATAACCCTGACACCAGGTTTGATGAGGTAGGTATTCTACATCACAACCCACACGATAAGAAGAAGAAGGAGAAGAAGATCTCGGGGGAGTTAATATAAAGCTCTAGACATTCGATTTGCAACCGTTTAACTCCTTTATAAGTAAAAATAGTTCACCTGAACGCGCATCTCTTTGTGTTTGAATTTACCGTGCGATCTGCATACATAATTATCATAACATGATAGCATTACAATTTTGACAAAAAATAAAATCTAATCATGTCGAAAAAATCTGATCCGGCCGAAATCGGCAAATTTTATCATACTCGTAGTGACACAAACCATTAAATGAATGTCCTCCAATTCATGGAACAATTACTTAAACGATAGACATTTTTTCCAATGTTTTTCATAATTGACGAAAAAACCTCACCTTGGCATTTACAGTTCAATGGCTGAGTCGCTAACTTGATTAAAAACTAATAATTATTGTACTTTTTACGCACAAAAAGAATGAGTGCGCTCATATCATCATCTTCCTAGCGTCAACCCGTTTTCACGTTTTGTTTGTCTAACCTAAAGATTTGTCAGGTCCGGTTTTACAGAAGCGACTGCCTGTCTGACCTTTCAACCCACGAAGGAAAGACCAGCCCAATTCAGGATATTTAAAAAAAAAACAATGTTTCCCTATTAACCGAAGCTTAGGATGTTCTATTATTTTTTAAAGAGCTGGCCAAATAGCTGGCCAATAAAATTGATCCTCGCTAAGATTGGGGTCGAACGCAATTTTGAAGTAATCCTGTAATCTATGGTTTATGTTGTGATCTTAATCACAGAAAATTTGATATTTTGTTTGGAAAAAAAATTAATAATAATGGAACATACCATAAAAATCACTTTGTGATCTCTAGTTTGGTGTGGGCATTTCAGATTAATCACCTAATGATCTAAACTTCGGAAGACACGTTAAGCAGTCGATCAGGCTTTATTTACCTAGTTAATTATGTATATAGTAGTTACACATGAACTTTGACAGGGGTGTTCCACGGCTAAATAGTAAACATGACACTAGTTCGATGAGGTCAGTTATGGACCTCACGACCGTCGCAAGAAAACAAGTAATTATTCCGGACCCGCCCGGAAACACAAGCTTCTTCTTCTTCTTCTAACCTTTTATCCCCTGTTGGGCTGTAGGGCTTGAATAACAGATTTCCACTCTTTGCGATATTTTGCAGCCTCTGAAGGTTGCTCTCATGACATGCCGAGAGTTTTCAACTCTCGGTCAACCGAGGGTCGCCAGGTCTTTTTAGGCCTTTAGGCCGTTTTCCACGAGCCTACCAGGTCAAAGCTCGTCGGGACAGGAAACAAAAGCAGTTCAACATAATTCTTTACTCTAGAAGATAAATTTAGAGCGCTTCTTTCGAAATACTTATAAGGAGGAGGAACATATTAGGGAAGTATCCCATACTACTGTGTGTGTGTGGCTGTGTGGGTGTACTGTGTGGGGCTACTACATACTATCCACACAGAAGCACGTAGTAGTAGTGTGGGTAGTATCCCACACTACTCTGTGGGTTGTATCGCATACAACTTCAATCACTCATGGTGGTTTAAGGCCCGATCTCCCTATCCATCCATAGGGAAGGACCGTGCCCCAGCAGTGGGGACGTTAATGGGCTGATAGTGATGCACAGAACTAAATTTCACAATCAGACATAACACATGAATACAGTACAATTTGGGCGGCCTTATTGCTCTAGAGCAATTTCTTCCAGGCAACCACCAAAAGGAAACAAACATTCGCAAACAACTTGGATGCGGGATGGTGCAACAAAAAAATAATACCTAAAAGTAAAACCAACAACTACAGGTACCCAAGAAATGTTTTTCGTAAGTATGTGCCTAACCTGCAATTGAGCTGGTTTTTCAAGGTCTTCGGGTTTGAAGGTCATGTAAAAAACTGGACCTGTCAAATCTTCAGGTTAGGTAATAAAAAAGAAAAAGTAAGCGGACCCTGTGAGAAACGAGATATCGCAACGGAGGTGATCTTTCGAAATACCTGTGTAGAAGATACATTTGATTAAATTTCATCTTAACCTCGCTTATCGCTCTATCTCGACATATCAGTTATCTGTGTGCTAGTCATTGAGATATTGTTACATATGTAATGACTCGGTGTTTTTATCTCTGATAAAACTGTTTCATGTTGCAATTGCAAAATGTTAATATTTTAAAGAAAATGCATTTCATCGTGAAGAAGACGAGTTATAAGTCACCAAATTCGTGATAGACCTGGGGGGTCACGTAAATTATAACATTATTTATACAATAGGACATTCATATGGCGTACGGTCACGAGCATTAATATGTATACACTTTGATACCATGTCACATTAACTTTTTTGACAAATTGAACTGTAAGTCTCACTAAATGTCAAATATGCTAGTGCGACAGAGTTCTCAAGTGGTTACTTTATATTGCTCATGACTGTACATAACATGAGTAAAAATACAATTTAGAATAAGTTCGTTCCACCCTGACACAATATTAACCTCTTTAAGAGGCATAACAGTATCAAGAACAACCCATTTAATATAAATAAAATGTTCAATAATTTTGCCGGACACTTCATTCATTCGCCTCCTTCATCTCGCAACACCGTTGTCGATTTTGCCAAACCTTTTCAGCCTTTTAAGCGATATTTTCAATATCACCGACCCTTGTGCAGAATAGAACAATAAAATCCAACAGATTTTCAATCAATTAGTCGCATTCAAGAATAAGTGGGTACCCAAATCTGTTATTCACGCGAAAAAGATCCAAAATCCTTTTGAGTACTTTTGACACCAGACGTGCAAGACAAAAGACCTCATCGGAGAAAGTCTGAAAAAAAAAACGAGATAAAAATTTTAATCACAACAAGCTGGGGACAGGGAGAAGTTGGAGAAGGGAAAAGAGGCCTTTGCCCTGCAGTGGGACATTGAGGGCTATTAATATAAATAATAAAAAAAATAATAACGAAACGTCAGTTTGGCGTCCTAAAAGTTGCCTAGAAGAAATTGCTACTTAGTAATAAAGCCGCCTATTGTATTCATTCTATTTCTCTTTTGTTTTGTTTTTTGTTTTTCCCTGGTCGTGCAATAAAGTAGTTGTTATGTTATGTTAATATTATGTCAGGCCTGTATCGGTAGGTAGAAGTGTGAAGTATACACACCCTTTCTTCGCCAGCTATGTTTAATCTCCTGAAATAGAAATATCATCATCATCATCACCAGCCCATTAACGTCTCCACTGCTGGGGCACGGGCCTTCCCTATGGATGGATAGTGTAATGTTTAATAATTTAAAGATAGAAGAATGATGATGATGAAAAAGACGATGAAGAATGGATGTATGAAGAAATAAAATGTAAGACAATGGGTTTACTCGAATTTATTAATCACTCAGAAAACCAAAGTTACACAAAAATATAAATAGGTATTTGGAACTTTTAAATCCTAAGGGTACATTCCAGGTATTCAAGGCCACTGGTCATTCGTTAAGCATTATTAAAAAATAAGAAAGGTATTATAAAAACCTCCCTAGCTCGTTTGCCCTCGGCGGCGGGAAGGAAGCCGAGCCGACCAGGAGCAGCTACCAATAAGCTGTAGCTGTAGCAGAACAGCTGTACAAAACACCCGTCATAGAACAGAACAGCCTTCGTAAAACAGCCGTCACAAAACAGACGTCTCAAAACAGCCACCCCAAAACACCTCCTGTGGACAAAACGCACAGGGGTAAATCAAACCTCTAGGGGCGGAGGCACAACCTAACCAACTCCCCAAAATCATATGAAAAGACTCACCTGTCGGAGGTCGAGAAGCCACGTATGCGGCCAACGTACGATGACGTCGATGCCACGACGCTGGGACAAAATGGCGGAGCAACGTGTCCACGCCACGGACACCAAAACCACACCTATTCGGAACAAATCGCACATTAGAATTCTGACCGCAAACACTAACACTCACGAGTCACGACAGATGACAGAAATGTATAACTTACTTACCAGAATAAAAATTTACGAAGATTTGGCGGCGCGTGCGACGGAGTTGCGGGCCACCGGTCACACGCTTATAAACCGCCTAAAAGAAAAACAATGACAACATATATCGACACTGATAATTACGATTAAAATGCTATAACGCATTATAAAGACAAATTCTCACCCGAAATTCACACTAAAAATCGAAGGTGTGGACACACCCGCTCGGCGGAGCGCTGTCTGGGGAATGCGGCAGCTCGCAGGCGCAGGACTATATAAATCGCCCAATTCTACGCCTACGTCACGGACAAAGCCAGTACAACCTCAATCGTCCGTTAGATGACACCGCCGTCGCACACTCAAAATGCAAGTTATTAACAAGTCCAAGGACAGGAGACAGACCGAAAATTCCCAAATATAATTTTGTATTAAATATTGACACCAACATTCTTCAGCAGCTACTTGACAAGGGACTCCAAGATATAGCCTTCCGTACAATATCGGCACACGCCATCTTCCGGTTACTGGTGGAAAGTCGTCGACTGCGGAGCCCAACGATAGCAAGTCGATGCTCACGGACCTTCCATCGAACAAGGCGAGATGGCGCTGTGTTCAATACTACACAAAAAAGCTATAAAACGGATCCCCTGTAACTAATCCGGAAGCTGAAAGAAACGGCACTACAATACCTCCCCACCCAAAAGGATTTCCGAGTGAAAAAAAAAATAATTAAAAAATAAAACAAACGAGGAAATCCCAGCTGGCCCTCCAGCTGATCCCTCAAACAAACCAAAACTCAAACCTCCACAAAAATATTCAAGTTTAACTTAAAAGAGAAATAATTTAAAATAAAAAAAGTAAAACCATATCAATGAAAATAAATAAAGGCAAAAAATGCCATTCGGTACAAACAGTAAAAAGATAAACTTAAAAAGAATAGAAAAAAAATAAAGGCAGAAATGCCATTGCCGGCGGACGCCGCGCAACGTAAAAACTTGCCGAGACGGCACATATACCACCTGTGCTCACCATGAGCACAACAACATCTGATAGCATCCAAGAAATTCTTCGCATCCAAAAATACTTCGCATCCAAAAAATACTTCGCATCCAAGAAATACTTCGCATCCAAGAAATACTTCGCATCCAAGAAATCGCATCAATAGCGCGCATACGAGCGCCAAAAACATGTCGGTAAGCAAGTCGCAATGACTCATTACAACAATAATACGTGTCCGTAGCAATAACTACGTCCACCAACGAACACTAACGGCTTCAAAAGCCATCAGTCACAACCACCACTCCCTCAACATCTTAAAATGGTGGGGAAGTGACCTCACCTTACAATTGGCGAGTGCTCGACCCCAACCATCAACAAACACTAATGACTTCAACAGCCATCAGTCACAACTACCACTCTCTCGACATCTCAAAATGGTGGAGAAGTGACCTCACCTTACAATTGGCGAGTGCTCGACCCCAACCATCAATAAACACTAATGACTCAACAGCCATCAGTCACAACTACCACTCCCTCAACATCTCAAAATGGTGGAGAAGTGACCTCACCTTACAATTGGCGAGTGCTCGACCCCAACCATCAATAAACACTAATGACTCAACAGCCATCAGTCACAACTACCACTCCCTCAACATCTCAAAATGGTGGAGAAGTGACCTCACCTTACAATTGGCGAGTGCTCGACCCCAACCATCAATAAACACTAATGACTTCAACAGCCATCACCATCAGTCACAACTACCACTCCCTCAACATCCTAAAACGGCGGGGAAGTGACCTCACCTTACTATTGGTGAGTGCTCGACCCCAACCATCAACAAACCACACGATTAGGTACTAATCCCTACCTAACGCGAAACAAAAAAAATAATAAAAAAAGATATAAAAAAAAAACGACCCAACTTGTTGATGGCGGCGCGGCGTGCCGCCGGTGTGGCCGCGCGTCCACCCGCAAGCTGCTCGGGAATAAAGTTATAAAGAAGAAAAAAAATAAAAAAGAAATAATAAAAATAACTGGATATGTCGACAGTGGCAGTGTGGGGAACCTAGGGAATGCCCACACGTCCACCGTCAACAATATAATAGGCCACAATTTGTCAGTGGCGGCGCGGCGAGCCCCACAGCGGCCGCGCGTCCACCAGTAAATCGGCTCCTACAACAACTAACCTAAAAGACAACTAACCTAAATGATTCCCCAACGCTGCCGGTGTACCCACACCTTCAAAATGTGAAGATGTATAGTACAAGTGGTGGCCCTGCACCACGAAATAATAACTCGTAAATTATTTCATCTTTACGTAATAGATGAAATTTAATTGGACGTTCTTCCAACGCCATGATTAAAAAAAATGAATGACCAATGTACTTTAACAAAGATTTAACTAAGTACTTACTAAGTTTTAAAGAAAAAATAATCAAAGAATATTTTCATTAACTAAATACCTACTTGAAAAGTAAAAATAAATGCAAATAAACAAAATGCAAATGTAAAAAAAAATATATATAGTTATTTATAAAACTAACAATGCATAAATGTTGTTTATTTAACGTATTTAATCCAATTCAAAAGATTTACTTATTAGAATTTATCCGGTAATAGAATACAAAACTATTAAGCAAACAATAGCTCAACAATAAAAGATTGTACACGTAATACTAACGAGCGTGTAAAAAAACAGAACCAGTTTATTTGCTATGAGCTCAAAAGGAATGCAACATAAACAACAAGCATGTAGGTACTTATGTATAGCCGTGGTTATACAACCAAGAACTATAATTTCACTAGACAGCAAGTTAAATGTTTAATTGAAATTTGGCCGAAATGATTTTATAAATTGTTGCATAATTTGAAAGAATTTACAAATTGTAAATAAACCTTGAGGGTATAAATCAAAAATATAATTCTAAACTCACACCAAGTTTCATAAAATTTTGAAGAAAAAAAACTGTATAGCAAAGCTAAGCAGTAAACTAGCAACAATAATAATTTTACTCAAGAATGTTAAAAATTTAAAGTTACATTCAAAAAAAACCTTTGTAGGGTATATAATGTTTTGTTTTATAAAAGCAAATTTGTGATAAAAACAAAAAAGTAAGCTCAAAATTTTAAGAAACAATTTAAGAAGTTTAATTATACAGCAAAAAAGCTGCAACGCAGTATAATTTTTTAATGAAATGTTATAAAATGCTATACGAGTTCAAAGTCCAAACTTTAAAAGTATGCAAAGCAAAAGAAATAATATATAATGCAAATGTAGATTTAAAAACACAGTTATACAAAATAGTTTGTAGGTATATGTAAATTAACTTGTTTCGTTTAAAGCACACATCAATATGAACACGATAAATCTTATTTACTAGGGGGTAAATGAAGAAACACCACCACCACACAATTTGTTCTTTTTACACGTTACAAAAAAAATTACAACGAATGACCAGCCGATCCTCGAGCAAAAGACCGAAGACCGGGAGCGTACCCTGAACCTTTAGACCTCAGTAATCGGGCGCCATGTAATGTTTAATAATTTAAAGATAGAAGAATGATGATGATGAAAAAGACGATGAGAAGAAGAATGGATGTATGAAGAAATAAAATGTGAGAAAATGGGTTTACTTAAATTTATTAATTACTAAGAAAACCAAAGTTACACAAATATATAAATAGGTATTTGGAACTTTTAAATCCTAAGGGTACATTCCAGGTATTCAAGGCCACTGGTCATTCGTTAAGCATTATTAAAAAATAAGAAAGGTATTATAAAAACCTCCCTAGCTCGTTTGCCCTCGGCGGCGGGAAGGAAGCCGAGCCGACCAGGAGCAGCTACCAATAAGCTGTAGCTGTAGCAGAACAGCTGTACAAAACACCCGTCATAGAACAGAACAGCCTTCGTAAAACAGCCGTCACAAAACAGACGTCTCAAAACAGCCACCCCAAAACACCTCCTGTGGACAAAACGCACAGGGGTAAATCAAACCTCTAGGGGCGGAGGCACAACCTAACCAACTCCCCAAAATCATATGAAAAGACTCACCTGTCGGAGGTCGAGAAGCCACGTATGCGGCCAACGTACGATGACGTCGATGCCACGACGCTGGGACAAAATGGCGGAGCAACGTGTCCACGCCACGGACACCAAAACCACACCTATTCGGAACAAATCGCACATTAGAATTCTGACCGCAAACACTAACACTCACGAGTCACGACAGATGACAGAAATGTATAACTTACTTACCAGAATAAAAATTTACGAAGATTTGGCGGCGCGTGCGACGGAGTTGCGGGCCACCGGTCACACGCTTATAAACCGCCTAAAAGAAAAACAATGACAACATATATCGACACTGATAATTACGATTAAAATGCTATAACGCATTATAAAGACAAATTCTCACCCGAAATTCACACTAAAAATCGAAGGTGTGGACACACCCGCTCGGCGGAGCGCTGTCTGGGGAATGCGGCAGCTCGCAGGCGCAGGACTATATAAATCGCCCAATTCTACGCCTACGTCACGGACAAAGCCAGTACAACCTCAATCGTCCGTTAGATGACACCGCCGTCGCACACTCAAAATGCAAGTTATTAACAAGTCCAAGGACAGGAGACAGACCGAAAATTCCCAAATATAATTTTGTATTAAATATTGACACCAACATTCTTCAGCAGCTACTTGACAAGGGACTCCAAGATATAGCCTTCCGTACAATATCGGCACACGCCATCTTCCGGTTACTGGTGGAAAGTCGTCGACTGCGGAGCCCAACGATAGCAAGTCGATGCTCACGGACCTTCCATCGAACAAGGCGAGATGGCGCTGTGTTCAATACTACACAAAAAAGCTATAAAACGGATCCCCTGTAACTAATCCGGAAGCTGAAAGAAACGGCACTACAATAGGGAGATCGGACCTTAAACCACCACGCGGGCCCAATGCGGATTGGTGGTTATTAACGACTGCTAATGCAGCCGGGACCAACGGCTTAACGTGCCTTCCGAAGCACGGAGGAGCTCGAGATGAAAACATTTTTTTTTTGTGGTCACCCATCCTATGACCGGCCTTTGCGAAAGTTGTTTAACTTCAACAACCGCAGACCGAGCGCGTTTACCGCTGCGCCACCGAGCTCCTCAAATAGAAATATAAATTTATACTCTTTCTTTGCTTTGCCTGCCCGATATTTCCAGACACAATACTTAAAGATTGGGGTTCGAATTTTAAAAGAAAATGTACAATAAACTTTGTCAAAAGCCCTTCAATAAAAGAAAAAAAACAACCGGCCGGATCCGTGATAGCCCAGTTGGAGAAGAACATGGTAATTTGGAAGAACGGTTGACTCTCACTGTAAGCTCGCAGGTTCGAATCCAGCACGGGCCTAAACTTCGTAATCGTTTTTCGAATTCATGTTTGCATCACTCGGACCTGTCGAGTCTTTAGGTTAGGTAAACGGACCCTGTGAGAACGAGATAATTCTAGAAAGATTATGTGTGTACGTATGTGTGTGTACGTATGTACTATATATATTTTTATTTACAGTATTTTTAGTTAAGTTATTTGCACCATCCCATGTTCCAATGCATAATCTTCTTTCACCCTAAGGTTGCCTGGCAGAAATTGCTGTTTAGCAATGAGGCCGGCTATTGTGCTTATTTTTATTCGTATGATCATGTCCTTTGTATATGTCGTTGTGCAATAAAGTATTATTAATTGATTGATTATTATGATCGTTCTTTGCACAATCTGTCCACACTTTTTTGGGTCGTGTCTTAGCCTTTATCCATCCACGTTCATACTCATAATTTTCCTCGTTATAATGCCTTTCATCCCTTCTCATTACATGCGCATACAATGACACGGGAGGAGCTCGGTGGTGCAGCGGTAAACGCGCTCGGTCTGCGATTGTTGAAGTTAAGCAACTTTCGCAAAGGCCGGTCATAGGATGGGTGACAAAAAAAAAGTTTTTATCTCGAGCTCCTCCGTGCTTCGGAAGGCACGTTAAGCCGTTGGTCCCGGCTGCATTGGCAGTCGTTAATAACCATCAATCCGCACTGGGCCCGCGTGGTGGTTTAAGGCCCTTTCTCCCTATCCATCCATAGGGAAGGCCCGTGCCCCAGCAGTGGGGACGTTAATGGGCTGATGATGATGATGACAATGCCACGGCGCTATCAAGGATGAAATACTAAAATGTCGATGCGAAAATGGATAAGATGTGGATGTAGGTTACGATTAGTATTAAAAACCTCAAAGAGTCTAGATAACTTCTTTGATTGCCGTCCATTTCTATTCCAATTAAGAACTTAAGTACTAGTTTTAATCGCAAAAGTTCAAATCAAATCAAATATACTTTATTGCACACAACATACAAAACAAATTCACACAGATGATGATAGATACAGTACAATCTGGCGGCCTTATTGCTAAGCAGCAATTTCTTCCAGGCAACCAGTGGATAGGAAACATTATTACAATTTGGTGCGGGACAGTGCAACATCAAGTGTAAAATAAAAAAAAAAACTATAAATAAAAAACAAATAAGAATAAAATAAATAAACAAAAATAAAATAGAAATATATAAATATAAATACATACACTTCTCATCAAAAAAATCGAAACACTTCCGTTTTCATTGTTTCTGTCCGAATTTAACACAAAAAAGAATTCATACGATGAAAAAAAATACATAAATGTATAGCTGGCAGTTTGGCCATTACAGTAATAAGCGAAAATTCTAAATTCAAAATTAGAATTTCATTTGTTTATCTTATAAACGAAATGAATCACTGTTTTGAGACAAATGTGTGTTTAGGGTTGGAGTACATTTAGCGTTTAAAAACTAAAAATTGGCGCCTATCCTTAAACTTTTTGTTTTTTATTTCAATACTGTGACTTTGGGACGTCTGAAAAAAGGTTTTTTTTTCTAAAACGTATAGATACTTCGCCCACAGAAGCCGCCCAAGTTGTGGCATTGCTGGATTCTGGCCTTAGTCAGCGTGTTGTGGCTGCAAGACTGCATCTAAGCCTGTCATCTGTTCATAGAGTCTATAAACGTTATCGGGAGACTGGTTTGTTCACGCGCCGTTCAGGATCTGGCAGGAATCGGGTCACTTCTGAGCGAGATGATCGATTTATTGTAACAACTTCTTTAAGAAATCGACGCCTTAACGCTTTTCAACTGCAGCAGCGGCTTCGTGTTGTACGAAGGGTGGCTGTAAGTGACTCTACAATTAGAAGAAGGTTGAAGGATCGTGGACTGGTACCGCATAAGCCAGCAAATGGGCCGAAATTAACTGCAGACCATCGAAGAGCGCGCCTTAACTTTGCACGTGAGCACCTAAATTGGTCATACCTACAGTGGAGCAAAGTTCTCTTTTCTGATCAGTGTAAAATTATGCTGTATGGTAACGACGGAAGGAACAAGGTCTACAGAAGAGACGGAGAACGCTATGCACAATGCTGCATTGAAGAAAAGGTCAGCTATGGTGGCGGTTCGTGGACGGTTTGGGGAGGAATCAGCGCCGACGGTAAGACAGAGCTTGCTTTCGTGTCTGGGCCACGTCTGTCTGCACTAAACTGTCATCGGTACGTCGAAGAGTGTCTCGAGCCTCATGTGATGCCCTATGCACATTTTATTGGCAACGGCTTCATATTCATGCACGACAATGCTAGGGCTCACACCGCGGGCGTCGTACGAGATTATCTTAACGAAGTCGATATCTCTATTATGGAATGGCCAGCAAGAAGCCCGGACATGAATCCCATTGAACATCTGTGGGATGAATTAAAGAGACGAATTCGAGCAAGAGATCCTGCCCCAGAAACACTTAGCCAGCTGCAAGATGCAATCCAAGAGGAATGGGACAATATACCACAGCATGTGATCGTGACTCTCATCCGATCGATGAAGAACCGTATGGAAGCAGTAATTAGAGCTCGGGGAGGGAATACAAGTTATTAAATAAACGTTTTTTAGCTTTTTTTTTCATTTACGTGTGTTGTTTTATCCATTTCCTTTATACTCCATACGGAATAAAAATGACTCATTTAACAAAATACGAAACCTATGAAAAATTCATTTAAATTTAGAACATTAACATTAAGATTTGATAAGCTCATATTACTCACTATTAAACGACATTTAACATTTATTCCTAAATGTACACATTTTTCTGATAATCCTGACAAAACGTAAACTTGCAAGGTGTTTCGATTTTTTTGATGAGAAGTGTACATACATATACCCATTGATATCAGACGTATATATTATAATTAAATATGACATTACATTTGACACTACAAATGACAAAAGTTTCCTATAACTACTAAAGGATAAAATACGTTATATTAATATCCACACAGCGACTCGTAAAAAGTTGTGACCTCTTTATTCAAATATTCTTTAAATGAGAGACTTTCCAGGCTACATTCGTCAAAAACAAGACAGATGGCTTGAAATCAGAGTGGAAATTATATTTTGTCCTTGCTCGGGTGCATTATTATACAAAAATATAATATATTGGCAAGTTTGGTTAGGTCGGATATCGGTCTTAT
This sequence comes from Pectinophora gossypiella, assembly GCF_024362695.1. Taxonomy (NCBI): domain Eukaryota; kingdom Metazoa; phylum Arthropoda; class Insecta; order Lepidoptera; family Gelechiidae; genus Pectinophora; species Pectinophora gossypiella. The sequence goes on along the minus strand of NC_065425.1, from coordinate 2,223,159 downwards.
AAACCCAAACTATAGAAAATACTGCGTCAACGGTCGGAAGTGCTTGCAAAAATATGTGTCAAGCCTGTTAAACCCTTGTTCAAAATTCCGCACGGGTGCAGTTTGGGTTTTCGCGGTAGAATGCTAATGAAAACAGCGCATGTGTCGCTTGGAGCTTCGCGTTTGCGTGTTATTTTGTTATTTTTCTATTTTCTATACATACATGAGCAATGTCAAGTATACACTTTAGAAGGGTGTCGCATTCGGATATTTGACATTTAATTATTTATTTATCGAATAATTACAACTATAAGTTACCATACAGGGATATGCCCAAGGTGGTAACTTAGACACATAAGTTAATATAAACTTAAATTATTATTTCAATATTTACAGTGTTATACTTATATGATGATGATGATGATGATAATGATCTCTCCGACCGATTTCGGCCATGGTGACTTATATACTTATATACCTAGATACTAAACTTATCAAATATCTTACCTATTATGACATGACATTTTAATTATAGCCTCTCTGCGAACTTCGCCAATGAACAATTGAACAGGTCTATTTCCTTGGCAACTTCATTTAATATATTTAGAGCGGTGGTAACGGGATCTTGCCTCAATATATTAATGCGACTCTTGGGTATAAAAAAAAATAGGTTCCGCGGACCATGCCTCAACCGTAGATAGCGGACCTGCAGCCCGATAGCTTGTAGGATCGCATTGTCTGATACGAAAGAACATTTCTTCAATTTATAGACGTCGATTAATGCAGTGTCCATAACCCAAAAAGAAACTATCCCATATTACCCTACCCTAGAACTAACCGTTAGGCGTCCTGGGAGAGTTTAAAATGTCACATAGAAGCAATCCAGCTAAAAAACAATATTGCAGTTTGATATTTGTGCATATACAAGTACCTAAGTGTGCAACATCAAGAAATTTAACATCATATACATAAACTGCATATATACGTCCCACTGCTGGGCACAGGCCTCCCCTCAATCAACCGGAGGGGGTATGGAGCATACTCCACCACGCTGCTCCACTGCGGGTTGGTGGAGGTGTTTTTACGGCTAATAGCCGGGACCAACGGCTTAACGTGCCTTCCGAAGCACGGAATCATCTTACATTTTCGGACAATCAGGTGATTCAAGCCTGAAAAGCCCTTACCAAACAAAGGACAGTCTCACAAAGTGATTTCGACAATGTCCCCATCGGGAATCGAACCCGGACCTCCAGATCTTGAGCCTAACGCTCTAACCACTAGACCACGGAGGCTGTTAAAACATCATATAAAGCAATATTTCTTTTTTAAATGAATTGGTTGGATATGACCTTTTTAACCTCTCTGCTAATATAGTTTCATAATTTTATTTTTACTTATTAGCATCTACTTGAATCGGACCTGTCAAAAAAAAAAAAAAAATTCAAAAATATTTATTTTTCAAAATTGGCTTACAAAGTTAGCGCTTTTTGAACGTCAGACATAATTAAATTACATATTATGTAACTAGCTGTAAAACTACTACCACATCGGAATCTGTAACGCTGAGGGAAAGACGTGGCCAGAAAACCTCCCAGCACAGGGCCCTAGTCCTACTGTTTCATGTTTTCCTTTCTTTTCTTTTAATCCAGTTTGTATTACATAATTTATAGACTTAAATACAATGGTATTCCAATTACAGTCGGTGGAAGGAAAGTGAAACATAAAGAGTTTATGTGACTTTATCACAGAAACAGTGTTTTATGAGCTCCCTGTCAGAAGCAGGCCTGTCCACATACGCAGCACCCGATCACGAGTCTTCAGGTTAGGTAAGCGGACCCTATGAAAAACGGGATAATGCTAGGGAGATGATGATGTTGACACATGTCAACACGCTTTCTCCAAGTTTGCTCCAATTTGTGTAATGGGTATCATCATCAATTTAAGAGCCACGCACTTGTCGGTGCAGCATTTCCATGCTACTTTTTATTACGGAAAAATAGGGCTGTGGTTTCCCTCTTACCTTCCGCCCAATAATGGGTAATGGGTATAATGGTTTGTAAAAACACGTTGATTTTTGATCGCTTGCACAGGTTAATGAACATGTTGAGAGGTCAAATGAGTGACTTTGTAGTTCTGATAAGGTCAGCTTTTATGATTTATAAACCCACCCTTTTCTACACCATGCTTAATAGCCTATAATGTGTGAATTAATTAATGAAAGGGTAAGTCCGAAAAGAGGGTCATTATATCTACATATAATATTTCATAGGATCTTCTCCACTCTCTAGGATCTACTCTGAACCGGCGTGCGTGTATGAAGCGATTGATGAATGTGGAGGAAGCAAGATAAGTGTGTCAGGATCGAAGCAAATGGGATTCTATAGTCTCTGCTTACCCCGGTGGGAAATAAGCGAGAGTTTATGTATGTATGTATGTAACATTTAATAGGTACAAGACAACATAGGCTAAATACTATACAAGGTGTCACTGACACCGCACTAAATACTGAAAGGAACGATTCAGCTCATTTATTTATATATATATATATATATATATATATATATATATATATATATATATATATATATATATATATATATATATATATATATATATATATATATATATATATTTATATTATATATATATATATATATTATATATATATATATATTTGTATCTACCTTACTTAACCTGCTTTAACCTACCTACTTACTTAATTCTTGATTTTTATAATTGTAAAAGGGTAAATAACTTAGCCACTATTAGGTGGAGACTTGTAATTAGCCTTTAGTTATTGTCTGGTTATTATGTTAGAAAATGTATATGGCCGTAAGTCTTTCTCAAAATAAATAAATAAATATAAAAAATAAATAAATAAAGTATTGCCACATATCTTAAAATTATAAAAGGGTCTGATGTAGACCACAGTAACAGCGTACGGTCACGATCATTAATATGTATATTATACACTTTGGTACCATGTCACATTAACTTTTTTGACAAATTGAACTGTAAGTCTCACTAAATGTCGAATATGTTAGTGCGACAGTCTTAAAGTAGGTACATTATCTCTACCTACATTATCTCTATCTACCCATAAGTTTAAGTGTTAACCTTTGTAACAATCAATAATGAAAAATGAATATTTATAAATCTAACATTATATGTTCAATAGCTTTTCTTAAAATTAACGTAAATGTCGAGATAGATGTTTTCAATCTAGCATATATGCATACCTTAGGAAATATAAAGTTTAGTTATGGCTGTATTTTGAAAAATGGGAGTTGGCGGGAAATAAAAATTGTATGAAAAAATTTAAACTGCATATTATAATTTAGACACACACACAAAGATCTCTCTTTTATAATAAGCCACGCGAACGAAGTCGCGGACAAAAGCTAGTGTAATGTATTATTTGAAAGAGTTGTATTCCGAACAAATCCGAACCAAAGGAGACTGAAGTCCCAAATTGATCTTTTTTACTGAGTTTTGCCGTGAAAGAAAGAAAGAAAGAAAGAAAGAAAGAAAGAAAGAAAGAAAGAAAGAAAGAAAGAAAGAAAGAAAGAAAGAAAGAAAGAAAGAAAGAAAGAAAGAAAGAAAAGAAAGAAAGAAAGAAAGAAAGAAAATATTTATTCGGCATACTTAACACTAATTAACCAAAAAATAATAATAATTATACATAGTGCCGAAACGGCTTCAGCTCAGCAAATGTCACGGCCTAGCTGTAGCAAGACTATGACGCTGATTTTCAGCTGCAGCCGGTTGGGGAATCAAAAAACAGTAAAACAAAAAGAACTGGGCTCTAAAGTCTAAGCACATAATTACGTACCTAAACTAAACGTACCTAAACGTAATATAAAGTATTTGAGGAAAAAGAAAATAATAAGAAAAAAATAAATAAATTAATAATTCTGTATATTATGTATTATACTGTATGTGTGTGTATATACTATTATGTATGTGAGTTATATATGGCTTACAAGAAGCATGAATATTTTAATAGGTTGTATCACCGCTTAACTGGCATTGTAGAAAGTGTTCTTTTACCTTTGACCGGAAAGTATTAACAGAAGACGGACAAACAAACAGAGACACACTTTCCCATATAATAATATTAGCACGGATATTGTCGTGGAACCTTTGTGATTCGAGTCCGAATCGCACTTTACATATTCCATCTTTCACGTGTCTTATAAACTCAGTCAGATAAAAAATATATTCCATCTGATTAGGCCATACTATATATAGAATTTGATCCATGAGTATCTTTAAAAATAGATTTAAGTACCTATAATAAGAATAAAATCTATCCAATAAAATATTTTTTCCAGAGGAGAATTGTGTGGGCTGGAAGATGGAAAATTTATAAAAGGTTAATTCAATTTTATTCCATTATAAAAATTATGTTCCTTTTTTGAAAATACGTGACAGCTTGGAGAAGGCGTGTACGGGTTTCGGTCTCGGGTACGAAACCCCGCTCGGGTTCTAAACCACTGAATTCTAACTTTGAATTTGAATTCATATTTCGAACACAGATAATTTCTATCACGTTTTTTCTTCGTTTTTTCTAATGGCATAGGCTCTGACGTATTTATTACACGATTCATAAACTGGCGAGGAGGGAATGATGTATACACCTCCGCCTACCCCTAAGATACAAGCCAAATGCCGTCTTATGTATGTTGTGTTAAATATATATTTATTTGCAATCCAAAAAAAAAATGTAGATGTAAACAAACTTGTATTGGGCTAGCTTACCCTTCGGGTTGGAAGGTTAGAGCAGTCGCTTATGTAAAAAAAAACTGGACATATCTTCCTTTCAGACAATCGGATGCAAAGCCTGCACTATCCTAATCATACAAATCCACATCACAAAGTGAATATTGTGATTATTTTCTGCCGGTATTCGAACCCAGTACCTCACAGGATCTCAACCATTGGACTATGGAGGTCGTTATACCAGTATAAGTATTTTTATAATTAAAACACATAATAACGGGTTCTTACCGCGTTTAAATCAGGGATATGAGACTCTCGATATTTTTATATTATGTGTTTTAATTATGATAATAATCGCGTAAACCTAAAACAATGTATAAGTGTTTTTAGCTTCAAAGAATTTCAGTTCCCTTTTAGTAATTATCATTCTCGCAGGTTAACATAAGAATACATAACATAAGCTCATAACTACATCAAGATTGGAATAGTCAGAGGTACATCTATCGCAAGATGTACTTAAGTACCTACACTTCACTTTCTGTTAGACCAACGTGATAGGTGGTGAGCTGTATCGCCTATAATGTATCGTCTATAATGGTCGAGCGAACTGTGTTAGTGGAAACTGCGCTTAAGATAATTTAATAACACGATGCAAGGCCATATAGAATAAGCTCCAAACATAGATTTACTACTACCGCAGATTCTACATTAGTACTCAAAAATAGGGACGCAAAGTTACTGTTAATATAGCGACGTTGACAGTACTTTACCTCAGTGCGCGATTAGGCGCTGAACTAGCAACACGGGGGAGTGCGTGGCAGAAACTTGCAAAATTAGAAGCTCACAGCGGAAAAAGAAGGAACATCATATTAATTTCTAATAAATAATGACATTGTGCATGTTACCATAGTATAAACATTTTAATTTTCTAAAAAACCTACCAAAACTACTATTTCAGTTCAAAATTTACTAAAAGAAGTATTCCCGGTCAATCCGAGTCGCAGTGTAACCCGACCGCGTTACGAAACACCACACGATAATATACGTAATAAGAGGCGTACTTTCTTAATTTGACACGACTTCATTAAATGTATATACCGCTGTGTACGAATGTATAGCTAAACAAGCGCCAAGTTTTCGCCGCATTTTTGTATCAAGCTCTGTATCTACCGTAGTGGTAAATGGGTTAAAAACTGAAGTCCGACAAACTGTTATCCGACAAGATTTTACTACGACAATATGAAAATCCGACACTTCTTTATTCCGACGATAGATAATAATTACGACATGTCCTAACTTCAATACTACTCTACTCCGACAAAATGTTTTTTCGGCATAACTTTACTTAGAAACTAACTATGAAAGTAAGAGATTTATATTTAAAAACGTTCTATAGCGGATCTTGAGAGATTTCTTTGAACTATACCTACGTAGTAATACAAAATGAAACTCTTTTTCAAATCCGTTTTACACCTACTTAACGTTATCATAATTTTGAAAGTGTGGTGCTTGGTTCTGCGGACCAGTCTCTGTATGTGTGGAAGTGCGTGAAGGAAATGCATATGTGTAAGTATATTAGGCGAAGTGTGAACTTATATGTATACAAATGTAAGTACTTTGTTTCTTATGTAAATGACATGTAATATGTTGGAAATAAGAAATAAATTCTCTTTAACCATAACTATGCGAATACGATGACATTCGATCTCGACGGTAATGCTACTCTGACATGAAACTATTTCGACATACTCCAAATTTAAAGGAAGTGCAGTGCGCAGTCTGTCTGTGTAATTTCCATATCATTACCGTCAACCCTAACATTTTTTATCCTTCTTATCTAGGGTTTACTACGGCTTTGGTTTACGACTAGGGCTGGAAGATACGAGTATACGAATAGGGTTCCCAAATGATGGTGTATTGTAGAGATAATTTATTTTTTTGGCTATCTCCTAAATTTATTACTTAGGGATTCGCATTTCTCTTAGCTTTCTGTTAAGATTCCGGAAATATGCCTCCTGGACTAACATAATATAGATAGTAGGCCGATAAAACGGACTGACAGACAAATAAAATCGAGTAAACAAACCAATCTTCTTCTATGGTGTGGGTTGTGAGGTGGATTACCAATCTCATCAACCCTGACAGGTTACTATTGAGCCACTGACTATGACTCATATAACAACTACGTACTTACATCAGTAAGTAGGTATTAACTGGGACCAACGGCTTAACGTGCCTTCTGAAGCACGGATCATCTTACTTTTACTTACACGGACGATCAGCTGATCAGCCTGTAATGTCCTAACCAAACTAGGGATCACAAAGTGATTTTTGTGATATGTCCCCACCGGGATTCGAACCCAGGACTTTCGGATCGTGGGCCCAATGCTCAACCACTGAACCACGAAGGCCGTTAACAACAAACCAATAATAAAGTACTTAGCTTTGAATTTAAATTCTGATGAATTTTGTGATGTAAAATTCCACTTGATATCAACACAGAATCATGGTCTGAATCATCCCGAAAAGTTTTCGTTATGACGTCACTAACACACTGCACAGTGCAAAGCTGAATTATGAGCAATATGCTCGTACTCTGCCGTGCCTTAGGCTTCGTTTCCATTAATGCGGAGCTAGGCGGAGAGGAGCGGAGATGTGCATAAATCGACCAATCACCGTGACGGAGAGAGTGACAGAGCGTCTTCGTTTTTCGCTGTCTCGAACGCTGTGATTGGTCAAATCCGCACATCTCCGCTCTTCTCCTCTTATCTCCGCGTCAATGGAAACCCGGCCTTGTGCGTCCCTTTTACCGTTCTAACTTCTTCATCCTATTCCGTGTTACAGACACTGAAAACGTAACAGTATCAGTCTTATATACGTTATAATTAAACACCCTCGGGCGGGTAATTCGCTTTATCTAAGTGGCTCGGACCCAAAACAGGATTTTGTTTAAATACGTTTACATACATACATACATAAACTCACGCCCGTAATCCCAAATGGGGTGGGCAGAGCCACAAGTTATCAAAGACAACCTGCAGCCACAGTTGATACGAAGTCCTAAGATGGATATGATGAACCTTATGGTGATAAGGGATCAGCCTATCGCCCATAACATTAGTCCATCATGTTAGAGGACGCAATCCCTCTGTCGGTTTTTACGACATGCCCGGGAAGACAAGCAGCTGAACGTGTTCTATGTTTTTTATTTGCTCCCAGAACAGCATAGAAGCACGTTTAAATACGTTTAATGTTGACAATGGAATACTCACTGTTATTGTAACGTAAGTTAGGTAAACGCTGGATGATATCCGTGCCTACAGGATTAAGTAGTCAGAAGGGATTGTTTTCAGAGGATAATTGAATCAAAATTATTATTATAATTATTATTATAAACTCACGCCTATTTCCCACTGGGGTAAGCAGAGACTATAGAATTCCATTTGCTTCGATCCTGACACACTTCTCTTGCTTCCTCCACATTCATCAATCGCTTCATACACGCACGCCGGTTCAGAGTAGATCGTATTGAACCTTTTCTAAGGACATCTCCAATTTGATCATCGTAAGTCCTTCTCGGTATTCCTCTGCCAGCCCTACCATCAACTTTCGCATTATATACCGCTTTTGCAATTCTATTATCTTTCATCCGCTCAACGTGTCCAAACCAACCTAACATTCCCTTCTCAATCCTAGTCACTATATCGTCTTATCAAAATGCATTATGTTAATTAAGAAATGTTTTTGTTAGAGGATTTAGCATTAAAAGCCGTATACTTTATATAAATATTGTTCAATTCAATTCCTTTTTTAATTTGTTTTCTTTCAAATTCTAAGTAACAAAAATAGAAATCAAAAAACTAATTTAAAATCCAAATATACTCTATTGCACTAAAATAAAAAGAGTTTCAAGAAAAGATTTTTTTTGACGTGACTTATTTTAGATTTGCCTCAGATGGCATTAACTACTTGTCCGAACAAATGGGGAACGCTGAAGGCTTTCACCCGGTACAACGTTTAAGACAACAGGCCTGAGGGTGCCCAGTAAGGCGCAAACTTCGGCTCAGGGCGGCAATTTTTTGTCGTGACTTATTGTAGATTTGCCTCATATGGCAGTCACTACTTGACCAGACAAATGGAGAGTGCTGAGGGCTCTCACCTGATACAAGAGTAGTCTAAATCGGCGATGCATGAACATTTTGATGAAATAAACGAAAGTAGTGTGTGAAGATGGGAGTTCGGTATAAAGAAATTTTGAATCAAAATTTCCATGTATCTTATCGTGTGGGTTGTGAGGTGGAATACCAGCCTCATCAACCGTGGTGTCAAATATTATAATACATCATTCATGATATTATTAGTCTGCTGTTTTCTGGTACATTTTCAACCGTAAAAAATACGATGTGTCTATACTTATTTCCGAATGAATTGTAATGTGCGCGCCTTTTTTTGATAATAAAAGTTGTAGGAGATGTTAAAGCACATAATAACGGGTTCTTACCGCGTTTAACAGCCTCCGTGGTCTAGTGGTTAGAGCGTTGGGCTCGCGATCTGGAGGTCCGGGTTCGAATCCCGATGGGGACATTGTCGAAATCACTTTGTGAGACTGTCCTTTGTTTGGTAAGGACTTTTCAGGCTTGAATCACCTGATTGTCTGAAAAAGTAAGATGATTCCGTGCTTCGGAGGGCACGTTAAGCAGTTGGTCCCGGCTATTATCCGTAAAAACACCTCCACCAACCCGCATTGGAGCAGCGTGGTGGAGTATGCTCCATACCCCCTCCGGTTGATTGAGGGGAGGCCTGTGCCCAGCAGTGGGACGTATATGGGCCGTTTATGTACCGCGTTTAAATGAAGATATGAGACTCCCCAAGGTTTTTTTTGTGTTTTCTGTACTTCAGGGCAGAGCACCCTGAGGATAAAAGGCCCCCTGAGGACGGGGCCTCACTGAGTATGGGGCTCCCTAAAGATGGGGGCCTCTGGGCACGGGCTTTGGGTTTTGTTCGAGAGTAAAAAGCAACAACACACGTTTGTAAATATAAACAGTGGTTAATAATGGATTGGTACATTTTTCAGTCAAACTAAGATACACAATCTGTTCAGTTCATGATCAAAAACAGTTACCTACGTTAGACAGGTTGTTGTAAATCTTGTACAATTTATGTAACGGCTAAATTGGAGTCAGTCTAGGGTTCAATAAAGGTCTTGTGAGTTCTCTAAGCTTGTTTCGACTAAGATGTTTCTTGTTAGTACTAAACTATTTTACCGACTCGAAAAGGAGGTTAAATCATTTTGATTTGGAATTGGTAGGTATATCTCAAAGATAAATTACGAAACTCTGATTAGTGAATGATATGCTTTTAATTATTTTTTTATTGTTTTTTAAGTAAATTTTTGTTTGTTATTGTAGCGTCTAATATGGAAAAAAATACTTAATATGGACAAGACCGTAAGACCTTCCTTTTTGCCAAATTCTATGAGTCTAAGTCAAGTCTATGTAAGTTTTGATTCCTCTACTAAATGTCTGAAAGTAAGGCTCTGTGTTAATGCAAAATAGTTTTTATTTTTCCCGCAAAGCGCAGCTCAATAAGAAAATGCAATAGGAATACCATCTCCCTCGAGTGTTGTAATCAAATTATACAGATTTTCTCACTAGACGTAAGAACAGAATTGGATTCTTAGTAATACAATTCGTATTTTCTTTTTATTCCACTGCTCTAATACTTTCGATATCCATACGTAGTTAACATAGATGGGGAATCCGTTTGTTCAGACTTTCTACTATCTACTTTCTTACACTTATTGACAGTCTTTGGTTTTTATATATTCTTCTATTCAAACAGTTATGATAAATACTTTATTGCACAATTAAAAACAAAACAAACATATCTTATAAATAAAACGCCTCCAATGCGTCACTTCGAGGCAAGTCCAACAGGCTGGCAGCATTACCCCTCTGAATCGCCAGACTAATTCTCTGACAGAAATAACTACCAGCCCTAGCATCCCCCGAAGCCCCGATAAGACGCATTGAGACACTAACAGTTATTGTAATTTTACTTAGAAAAACGTACATTGGCCAAAGTTAGTTCAATTCAAGTTGAGTTTTATTTTCTCTTTGCATTTATACGGTAATAGATCTATATTAATATTAAATGAAATCTGAAAACAACACGCTTTCTATCACAGTTAAAGATTGGTGATGTCCTGAGTAAAGGTTCAGTACCGATCTACTCTGAACCGGCGTGCGTGTATGAAACTATTCATAATGTGGAGGAAGCAAGAGTGTCTCACGATATAAGCCAGTGGAAGAACATAGTCTCTACTCACCTTGGTGTAAAATAAGCGTAAGTTAAAGTATCTGTAAGTATTTTTATACTTTTTCCTGGCGTTTTCGCCCCCGTAGAATTGTTTTTTTTTTACCTTTGATGGGTTTTTTTTCGGCTCCAGACTTGCCCGAAGGCATTGACGAGGCCTAAGAAGGAGCTAGCGCGCTCAGAAGGTGCCTGTTCTCTCTGACTTTGAAAACACCCGGGTTATATGCATTCGGAAATACAGGAGACGGCAAAGAACTCCCTCTACTCTTCTCTACCCTGGGTAGGTACTCATTTCCCCCGCGAAAAATGTGATGATGGGGCGAAAACCTTTAAATACAACGTAACATAACATAGCATCACGAGTAAAGGGTAAAAAGCGGTGTTTAGAATATACAAATACATAATATACTGCATTGCACCAAAACAAAAAGAAATATTTACAAAAGAGTCTTAACTAGGTACATGGCAAATGTCGGCCTTATCGTTTAATGCGATTTCTTCCAGGCAACCATAAGGCGAGGAAATATGTCTATAAGTACTATAATTAAAACACATAATAACGGGTTCTTACTGCGTTTAAAATAGGAATATAAGACTCCCGATATTTCGACACTGTTGCACTGATGTGTCTGTTGCACTGTTGTTGTTTTCATCCACTCCAATCTCATTAGTCATCCCGTGATCATGGCACTTGCAGCAGTGTCGAAATATCGGGAGTATCATATTCCTATTTTAAACGCGGTAAGAACCCGTTTTTATGTGTTTTAATTATGATAATAACCGCGTAAACTTAAAACAATCTATAAGTACTACTTACCGTTTAAGTCCCATGTAATGTGGGGCACGCCTATTGCCATTAACAGGGCACAAATGGTAAAATTGACGTAATATCAATTATCATGTCAACAGGAATTTAGGGACTTTTTATTTATAGCTTTTTATTCTTATTTTAAAATTTGTTTTTAATAATGTGTGTGTTGTTACAATTGTAACTGGATGGAATGTATTTTTTTATGTATTTTTATTTTATTATATAAGATTAAATAAAAATAAACAGGAAATCAAAACTCATTAAGTCGATTGCTTGAAAATTCGAGCCGGAAATCGAATCTACTACGTAAGTCACGCGTACTCCGCCCAGGGTTCTCGCGGATTCCAGAAATATTTTCAGCCAAAACCCCAGGCGACAGCTCGTGAAGTAACAAGTACTGTCATCCTATTTGAAAGGACTCTTGAAGGCGGGCAAACTAAATTAGATTTTGCGGCATAAGGTTGATAAGGCCTCCCACGCGAGGCTTACGTGTCTGTCTCTTAAGACTAAAGAAAATGTTGTATTTTTTTGTTTTTTTTTTTTGTGGGAGTTTTATTTTTACCTATGGGATTGCTCTTGGTCCCAGACTTGCCCGAAGGACTGACGAGGCCTAAGATGGAGCGAGCACGCCCAGAAGATGCCTGTTCATTCTGGCCTTGAAAGCACCCGGGCTATATGCATTTGGATAATTAGGAAATTAAATTCTTAGATTTTATGCCCATATCCAAAATGCTCATGCGCAAGCGTTATTTCGTTTCTACAGGGTTCGATAACCTAACCTGACGATTTGACAGGCCCGGTGGTTTGCTTTATTTCTAACGATACTTATTGTAGATTTGCCGCAAACTACTTGTCCGGATAAATGGGAAGATCTGAGGGTTGTCCCTCGCTACATAATTTAAGACAACAGGCCTACGGGTGCCCTGTTGTGACCCTAGTGGGCCGATAGCAATAAGCGCTGAAAAGGGCAATAAAAAAGAAGTTTTTTTACACAAGAGACTATCTGTCTGACCTTCCAATCCGCGAAGGGAAAACCAAACCAATACAGGTTAGGTCACATACGTCTGAAACGCATTTCTCGGGAATGTGACTTTCCTCACAATGTTCTTTTTACAGCTGAGCCTGATTTTATGCTGACTTCCAGCGAACGCGTTCAACCAGAGTTGGATTTTTTCACGCTGTTCACTCGCTTATTTATTTCCCTAAATTTATTATTATGCTTCAGGGAGTGATAAAAACCGACCACGGGATTATGTGTTTTCCAATTCCATGGACGATTACGGGCCATTTTAGGACTTTATATTGAAAGTGTCTGCAAGTTGTCTAATTACTTAAAACACATAATAACGGGTTCTTACCGCGTTTAAATGGGGATATGAGACTCCCGATATTCAACAGGGAAGACGGGTTCAAATTATCGACCATGTGGAATCCAGTAGTAGGTGTTGTAAAAAGCTTGAAACGGCCTAATGTGGTGAAAAAACGTGAGGACACAGTGAGTGCGGTTTGTCGTAGTGAGTTTGGTGCGAGTTCAGATGGTTCCGAACATTCCGATAACAAAAACATAAACAAGCGGCAAAGAAAGAGGGTAGACAGATATGTCTGCCCGTAGAAAATTATGGATCTACCTACTCCACTCCAAGCTCATCAGTCACCCCGTGATCATGGCACTTGCAACAGTGTCGAAATATCGGGAGTCTCATATCCCCATTTAAACGCGGTAAGAACTCGTTATTATGTGTTTTAATTATAATTACTTAAAGCTACATTATTTTTATGTGTTTCGTGAGAAACGCGTGGTAGCCTAGCTGGTAAAACGCTTGCCTCTCACTTTGAGCACAGCACAGACCTAAACCAAGGATTGTCGAATTTGTTTTCGAATTCATGGTTGGATCATAAATGATTATCACGTGTTCAGCGGTGAAGGAAAAAATCGTGAGGACTTCCATATTCCCGAGAAATGCATTTTCGGAGGTACGTGACCTAAAATGTAATGGGCTGGTTTTCCCTTCGCGGGTTGGAAGGTCAGACAGACAGTCGCCTCTGTAAAAAACCGGACCTGTCAAATTTTCAGGTTAGTGGATAATGCTTGTATTTGTTTTGTTTTCTGATGAAACGATATGCTTAAATTTAGCTACGTGGGCAAAGCTGGATACTCCATACATCCCGTTTTTACTATTAGCCGTCTACGCATAAGTGTGAACGAGACAAGTAGTCCGCGCGCGATCTCTTACTCATGAGCTGTTTTCGGCCGTTTGTACTGAAGTGAGACTCAGCGGGGGTGTGAGATAAATCTAACTCGGTACTAATACGAATTGGTACTGCAGGTACTTTATACAAACAACCTCATTCTGCATAGACATTACACATTGACAATATCGTACACGTGCATCTGTGTGTGTGCGTCTGACACCATACGATTCAAGTCTAAACTATGTTCGCGGGGGTGAGGTAAACCTAGCTCATCCGCTGGTGGGGAGCGGAAAGTTGTCGTGCTTTACGCAGTTTTATTCTTTATTTTCTGCTGCAGAGCAGAGAGTGTCCGTTCTACAAGTATTATTCTTTATTCTATGACGGGGGTTCACTCTATTTCAGTGCTCAGAGTCACGTCTCGCTGCCAGTAATTTTGTTCTGTATGACGTGACTAGGGTTGCCAACCATTCATTGTCCGGCTAAGTAGTTTATGCCATGTGGTACATCTACAATAAGTCACGTCAAAAAAACACCCGTACTTTGATTATTACAGTACTGTAAGTTTTTCTTTAAAGCTATTTAAGTAAGCGATTCGATTTTCAGTGGATTGACGCGTCTATAGAATACAAAATCGTAAAAAGAAAGATATAATAATTATATTTGAAAAAAAAAACCCTTTTTAATTCCCTGTCCTTTTAAATACAACTGACTGATTGATAACGAAATCTTACAAATGCTGGGATTAAAAAAAAGAGTTGAAAAGTATAAAATTTTGACATTTTTAAAGTTATCCCGTTTTCACAGGATCCGCTTACTTAATCTGAAAATTTGACAGGTCCGGTTTTTACAAAAGCGACTGTCCGTCTAACCTTCCAACGCGGAGGAAAAACCATCCCAATACAGGTGAGGTCATACCTCCGAAAGGACTTTCTTGGGTTTCCTCACGATGTTCAGATCGACCTTCACCGCTGAGCACGTGATAATCAAGATCCAAACACACCACAAGTTTGAAAATCATTGGTTGGATTTGAACCTGCGACCTCAAAGTGTGAGTCAAACGTTCTTCCAACATGGCTGCCGCGGCTCTACAACTAGTACCATTATACCTATTTAGTAGTAAATTTGTCCTAAAAGGTGGCAACCCTAGACGAGACGTGAACTATGTAAAGCTGTGCATATTGACTACGTGACATCTTTAACAATGTATCATGCATTACTGGAATCTACTTAAACGTTGTACCGGGTGAGAGCCTTCAGCGCTCCCCATTTGTCCGGCTAAGTAGTTAATGCCATCTGCGGCAAATCTACAAAAAAAAAGGAATCTACGACTTCTGTGCATCGTGTTAAAAATATAATAATCCATGTCCTTCATTATTACAACATAACATAAATAGTCTATATACGTCCCACTGCTGGGCACAGGCCTCCCCTCAATCAATCGGAGGGGGTATGGAGCATACTCCACCACGCTGCTCCACTTCGGGTTGGTGGAGGTGTTTTTACGGCTAATAGCCGGGACCAACGGCTTAACGTGCCCTCCGAAGCACGGAATCATCTTACTTTTTCGGACAATCAGGTGATTCAAGCCTGAAAAGTCCTTAGCAAACAAAGGACAGTCTCACAAAGTGATTTCGACAATGTCCCCATCGGGAATCGAACCCGGACCTCCAGATCGTGAGCCTAACGCTCTAACCACTAGACCACGGAGGCTGTTTGCAACATAACATAAATAGTCTATATATACGGCCCACTGCTGTGCACAGGCCTCCCCTCAATCAACCGGAGGGAGTATGGAGCATATTCCTCGGCGCTGCTCTGCTGCGGGTTGGCCGAGGTGTCTTTTATGGCTAAAAAAAAAGAAGTTTTTTAAGCCGGGACCAACGTTGTAACGTGCCATTCGGAATTTTCCTACTTTTTCTGACAATCCGGCGATTCAAGCCTGCTTTGTCCTTACCACACATAGGACAGTCTCACAAAGTGGTTTCGACAATGTCCCCATCGGGTATCGAACCTGGATCGTGAGCCTAACGTTCAAACCACAAGACCACGGAGGCTGTTATTATTACAATATTATTATTGTATTACGGGAATACCGAACAACTAGTTTTTAATTATTAATAAAACTTGTATCCACTTGTGTCTTGTGTTGTTTCTTGTTGTGTGTCTTGTTGTCTTGTGTGGAATGGCGATTACTCCACCGACAAGAGCGCAGCTCTTAAATAAAGAGAGAGAATAAAACTTGTATGATGTACGAACTGAGGAGACTGACCGTACCGAGACGAACCGAATTGTGATTTAACTGTGTCAGTGGTTTACTTAACCATGTTATACTTTAAAGATATAAATAAATTAAAAAAAAATAACGCCGGTATAGCGGACGTTGGCAGGAAGACCGCCAGGCTAAAGTGGGACTGGGTTGGACACGTGTGCCGCATGCATCCGGAACGATGGGCAAAGATCATCACGCACTGGCTACCACAGGACGGACACCGTAGACGCGGTAGACCCCGGAAACGATGGCGCGATGATCTCGACGGTTATCGAAAAGACTGGATAGAGCTCGCACAGAACCGGGATACTTGGAAAGACATGGGGGAGGCCTTTGCTCAGCAGTGGGATCATACAGGCTATTAATAATAATAATAATAAAAAAATATATATTTAAGTGCAGCTCGGTGGCGCAGCGGTTAACGCGCTCGGTCTGCGATTGTTGAAGTAAAGCAACTTTCGCGAAGGCCGGTCATTGGATGGGTGACCACAAAAAAAAATGTTTTCATCTCGAGCTCCTCCGTGCTTCGGAATGCACGTTAAGCCGTTGGTCCCGGCTGCATTAGTAGTCGTTAATAACCACCAATCCGCACTGGGCCCGCGTGATGGTTTAAGGCCCGATCTCCCTATCCATCCATAGGGAAGACCCGTGCCCCAGCAGTGGGGACGTTAATGGGCTGGTGATGATGATATTTAAGTGCAGTTTTTACTAAAACAGATAGCTCGACCATCATAGACAGCGGCGATACGGCTCGCCACCTATCACGTTGGTCTAACAGAAATCTCGGGAAGGTGTGGATACATAGATTAGGTATCTTGCGATGGATTATATGATACCTCTTTTTCAATATTAAGTACATGATTATTATTATATACAGAACATAAACTTGCGGATTTTTTAAAGAAAACAGCTAAATAGTAAAATAGATTATAGATATTCTATGAATGTGTCAAAGTGTCAACTAACACTTTCTTACCGTCTCTATTAAGGGGAATCTTGCGAGGTATTTCGATTTTTTTAATTGAAAAAGTTCTCTTAATAACTAGTTTTAAAAATTCTCAATTTCTATAAATATAATACACATTTACCTGTTGGTTATAACTAAAGCATTATTTAAAAAAACACAATTTAAAAATAAAACATTGTTAATCATCTTTTAACGTATGGATTCGCGAAAATTTTGATACAATCAATATCTGCTTATAACAACAAACATTATCTAAACGTTTCTGTAACGTACCCACAGCAGTCTGCTTTGTATCAAAATTGATAGATACCTCTTTTCTACAGATCTAAAAAATGTATTATACAATTTTTCTTTCTCAGGAAATTACACTTGATGTCAACTCAGAATCATGGTCTGAATCATCCCCCTCAGTATTCGTTACAGTGTCACTAACACCCATAATTACTCGTAATTACTGTACGTACTTGTACGGGGTGTAAGTGGCATCGTAATGAATACTGAGATGGATGATTCCGCTTATGATTCTATGGTAATATCAGGTGGAATTGTCCATCGCAAAAAACATAATTATCCCGTTGTTCACAGAGTCCGCTTACCTAAACTGAAGATTAGACAGGTCCGGTTTTTTACAGAAGCAACTGGAAAAACCAGCCCAATACAGGTTAGATCACATAACTCCGAAAATGCATTTCCCGGGAATGTGGGTTTCCTCACTTCACCGCTGAGCAAGTGATAATTTATGATCCAAATATGAATTCGAAAACGAATTCGACAATCATTGGTTCCATCGCAAAGGTACAGCGGAGTTGAGTGAAAAGAGTTTCTAATTAACATCTTAGAATATGTGTGCGTGCCGACGAATGATAACTAGAATGATCATTATCTTTATAGACATAGAACAATACATTATAGTTACTAGATACTTAGTTATTTATCTACAGGTTTACCTTGGCAACAGTAATATTATGACCTAACAAATTCTGTCTACGACCCTATTCATCTTCCAGCACAAACAAATTTCGCAATGTATATTTTTAGGGTTCAGTTACTAAGCCTACATCACCGCACGGTCCGACTGTTAAGGCCCTTTCGCACTAGGAAACATGCGGGAAATTATTCGCGATTCGGTTGCCAGCAACAAGTTGCTGATGCAACTGTTGTGGTGCCATTATGGTGTCCTAGTGAGACAGGGCCCTTAAAGGGTATTTTTGAGCAGTAATAAATAAATGTCTGGGTGTAAAAAGTAAATTTGTATGTGTAGGTACCGTGAAGTCATCATAATCTCTCTAGCATTATCCCGTTTTTTCGCAGGGTCCGCTTACCTAACCTGAAGATTTGATAGGTCCGGTTTTATATAGTAGCGATCGCCTGTCTGACCTTCCAACCCGCGAAGGGAAAACCAGCCCAATACAGGTTAGGTCACTTACCTCCGAAAATACATTTCTCGGGAATGTGGGTTTGTGTAGTACCGTGAGGTGAAAAAACAATAGGGCTTTTATTTCTTTTATCGTAAAAACGTTGAATTATGCAAACTTCAAACTTGGCGTAACTATTAGAACTCCTCGGACAGTACTTCATATGAAAAGCCTCGTTGTACCCAGACATTACACATTGACGTTATCTTACACGCGTATCTGTGTGCACGCTGCTCATCTGCGGGTTGATGAAAGTGTTTTTACTGCCAATACAGGACGATCAGATGATTCAAGCCAAACCAAACAAAGAACAGTCTCACAAAGTGATTTCGACAATGTCTCCATCGGCAATTGAACCCGGACCTCCGGATTGTGAGCTTACGCTCTAATCACTAGACCACAGAGGCTGTCTTTGTCTTAGTAGCTACCAATAAAGTACTTTCACGTTTCAGGTCCTTCATTAATATTGATGGAAGCACCTTCAATTCATCGATCATTTTTCCTAGGACATTAATCCCAGATGACGAATTTTACGAGTATCACGCGGCTTCAAAAACCGAACTTACTGTGAAATATTGATAGATATTAGTCTCAATATTATCGTTTGAACTGCGACAAACACTATTCAAAGGTCGTTATTAAGTAATAGATATATAAATACTCGAAATATAAAGACGTGGTCACCATCAGTCAGTTTGTCAGAAAATAAATTTAAAGCTCATGTGAAGCTTACTTTATGTAAAAAAGCTTATTATAAAATTAATGACTACCTAAATGATAAAAATGTCTGGTATTGAGTGTGTTCCTCTAGTTATTAAATAACTTGTATTGTATACCCTCATTGGTTTTTAAAAGATGTGTTGCTGTTGCAGTTTCTTGTCATTTCTTCTCTTCAGCCATAACACCTTGCGAAATGACGTAAATTCAAAAATGTTAAATTGACCTACAACAAGTTTATCCATGTTAATTACGTTGAATAAATGATTCTGATTTCTGATTTCAGATCAGATATCACAGCACACGCGATGCTAGTTAATGATGGATTAGCCTAAAAAAACTCGTGATTGAACGCGTTCATATACTCTGTTAATCAGCCTGTAATGTTCAAACCATACCAGTAACCACATCGTGATTTTTGTGAAATGTCTTTTCCGGGGATTGAACCCAAGACCCTCAGTCGAACATGCGTCAAACATACATAACCTACCTATATATAAACACAGTTTCCCGCCCCGAAACTCACCCAGCACGGTATCTGCGTGTGAAAGATCTTTATATTTTGTCGCGTCTACATAGATAGCGCCAAGTCGCGTGCTGATGTAACAACAGAAATTATCCTTATCTTTATTGTCAACGTATATCTTTATTGAGCGAAACATTCTGAAATGCGATACATTTTGTGATGTGAATATTTTGATAAAAAAATGTGAAAGTGCTAAAAGCGCTGTTTATGCTTGTGTTTGCGATGAATGTATTAAAACATGGAAGAAGGGAAGATAGAAGGAAAGAGAGGAAGAAGACCAAGAAGAGCTGACGTGGAAGAAAATAAAGAGAAGGCGAACGGCGTGTCTTAAAAGAAGTTAAAGAATTGGTCTTTCTTTTTTCTTCTTTTTCTTTTTTTTCTTTTTTTTTGTGGTCTTTTCTTTTAGACAGGATTGGAGAATGCGCGTGGCTCTTGAGTGAACGATGATGATAATGAATATACAATCGTTTGCAAGGCTTTCGATGCAAGTATGAAACCCACACACTGAAATGACAATGTACATAACATAATATACCACAACTTATGTTAATAAATCTACTTCCAACTGAGGTCCGGCGAACTAAGTCCGACGCGGCACTCCCAGCTTGAAACGCTAGCTGGTAAATTACCAGGACTGCAGCAAATGTCAAATGTCAATTCAACCTCATCTCCCCAGCATTATCCCATTTTTCACTGGGTTCGCTTACCTAACCTGAACTGGCTGGTAGTGCAGAAGGCAATAAATATTCCCCACGGCACAACTGGTAGTGCGGCTTGGTAGTGCGGTGGGGAAGAAGGGGAAGATTTCACAGGTCTGGTTTTTTACATAAGCGACTGCCTGTCTGACCTTCCAACCTGCGAAGGGAAAACCAACCCAATACAGGTTAGGTCACATACCACCGAAAATGATTTTATCGGGAATGTGGGTTTACTCACGATGTTTTCCTTCACCGCTGAGCACGTGATAAACATTTATGATCCAAACATGAATTCGAAAACAAATTCGACAATCATTGGTTTAGGTCTGTGCTGAATTCGAACCTGAGACCTCAAAGTGAGAGGCAAGCGTTCTACCAACTGGGCTACTACGCACACAATGTCGATTTAACCTACACTTCCCAAATTGAGCTACCATAGCTCCTGACCTATAATGACCCCTGATAAGTACGTGCCTGCTTTCACCAGCATGGAGAAACTGGGTCAATCGACTCTTCAGGCTGAAGTGGCATCTATAAGCTAGACTAACCTAGTCACTGATGAGCACAATATCCGATATGTGCATATTTGTGGTCTTGCTTGGACTTTATTATAGAAATATATACCTTCTTACGTACTTTTATGAAACGGAATAGACATTCTAACTCTGGATTTGCACCAACGAGTTATTCATGTACCTTAAGTGCAGTTTTCACTAACGCAGTTGGCTCGACCATTATAGACGGCGATACGGCTCAATACCTACCACGTTGGTCTAACAGAAAGCTCGGTGAGGTGTGGGTACTTAGTTAAGCTTGTGATGGATGTACCTCTGACTACCCCATTAGGATATAGCCATGAGCTAATGATAATTATGTTAATATGTTCGGCTCGTAATTTTAAAGATACTTATTATAGAAAAGCAGATTTCGGCAATTCTTATGAAAGCAACCAAATTGTTGTATTTTAAAATACAACATGGGTGTAGTGTAGTAAGTATAGCTATTAAGTATGACTAATAATCTATGTAATGATCTTTCAATATAATCAGTATTAATCATGCATTCGCTGGTTTTACTTGCCTCCTCGACGTTCGTCCCTATATGGCGACCGCTTGCCAGTTTAGGGCATCGCGCGTGCGGAGTTAGCTCTCAGTCCCGAATTATCGGGACTGAGAGCAATTATAAGAACTTTATGCAGTGAAAGTTTTTAGTTTCTTTAAAATAACCTTTTCGAAAATACTTTACTTATGGGAACAAAATCACATTTTCCTCGCGTTATTTTTATATACGGTGTTAGTGAAACCGTACCGAATACTGATGGGGATGATTCTGAGTTAATATTAAACGGGGAGGCCTTTGCCCAGCAGTGGGTTCTTGTAGGCTAGATTAGATTAGGAATATTTTTTTCTAAAATCTAGTTTTTTTTTTTCAATTCTATTCAATACGATATCACTTACACCCCGATTAGTGTAAGTGATATCGTATTGTGTGACACCGTAACGAAAAATTTGTCGGAAAATTCATATTTTTAATTTTTTTAATTATTTTTAGTTTCATTGTTTTGCGACGGAAAATCCCATTTGATATCAACTCAAAATCAATGTCTGAATCATGTCACTAACACCCTGTATTAAAAAATGCTTTGGCTATATGGAAACTGAAAATGATTTACTACCATAAGCCCCGGATTATATAGCTTAAGGAGACGCACATTTAATACTCTCTTAAATCAAATCTAACACGATTTGATTTAATCCAATAATGGTGCTAATTCCTGTAATAAAATTAGGCGGTGTCTGCAGGAATCGGGGCCATTGTAGGTATAATAGAATCGCCTACCCCAGTTTGTAAGAGCGCTTGACTCAATGTGAGGTCACGGGTTCGAACAACAGGGGGGTTAAAATGGCCACATCAAAGCAATTCATCTAAGAAAGCAATATTGAAATGTCACATTTGCGCATATAAAAGTAAGTGCGCAATGCAAACAACTGTCAAATTTTAATAGCAATATTGCTTTCTTAGATGAATTGCTTCGATGTGGTCATTTTGACCTCCCTGCTCTAAAGATTTCGAAGTCGATTGAATGAAGTCGAATAGAGTTTTAGAGCTGGAGCCAGTATAAGAAAGTAGAAATCACAATCATTTGTTCAACGTAATTATCATGGATAAACTTTTTAAAGGTCAATTTAATAATTTTGAATTTACGTCATTTCGTAAGCTGTTAAAAAGCTGAGGAAAAGAAATGACAAGAATCTGCAACAGAAACACATCTTTTAAACCAATGTAGGTAGGTATACAATACAAGTTATTTAATAACCAGAGGAACACATTTCTTATCTAATCTAATCTAGCCTACAAGATCCCACTGCTGGGCAAAGGCCTTCCCTTCCTCTTTCCATTTTTCGCGGTCCTGTGCGTACTCCGGCCAGTCCCTCCGGCAAGTTTCAAGTTTATTTATTTCTGAACAATTTTTACATTGTGTCGAAAATTATACAAAAAAAAAAAAATAACAATATATCCGTAATAAAATAATATATAGAACGAGAACAGTAAAAAATAATAATAATAAAAACAATCAAATAAAGTTAATAAAGTCACAAAAGCGTACTATGTGAATAAAATTAATGAAAAAAATTATTACTTACTTACCTAATTTCATTATGGCTACATGATATCAACAGCACTGATTAAAAACTACAAGAAAATACGAAAAGTAAGCGACTAAAAGTGCCCAAGCGTCCAAGTCGTCACTCCATATCTTTCGAGGTCTACCGCGACGCCCACATAACACATTTACCAGATTTTTTTTATATTTAGGGAATCAATTCTCGGCATCTCATGGAAGCAAGCTACAGAGCCCTGCAAAAGATCATGCGGAGAGAAAATCTGATATTCGAGCCCTATGAAGAAATTCTTGGGTGGCGGCGTGGTGTAATTATATTTACAAATAAAACAGCAGCGTCTTTTTCTTGTGTTGTATTGAGAGAAGCGGAAGCTATGCGAACAAATGTAATTACAAAGTGTTTCCAAATTTAAAAGCCTTAAATATATTTATGTTTGCAACATAACTTAATAAAAGAACAGGAAGAAGAGAATCAATTATCTTGTAATAAGCTTTTTTACATAAAGTAAACTTCACGTGAGCTTTAAATTTATTTTCTGTTAAAATTTAAAATATTATCTTAAATATTGTAAACACGTATTCGTGAACGCAAAAAAAGTTTGAATTTAATTTACCTAATACGAACCAGTGACTACAGTATAAGCCACGGATTTTTCACAATTTTTTCCACGGAGCATTCACAGATTTTTTCACATATTTACTCTTTGTTTTAAAACAATCTTATTAAACATACATAAACTTACGTCAGTGTATGTTTTATAGCAGAACTGACGTTAAAGAGTCTAATTAATGTGAAGTATCCATGTAAGTGAGGCTTCGTACGTCGTTAAAACTTTATGGTTACAGGACTTATGCGCTACATGGTACTTACATACTAACTAATTGTCTACAATGTACGGGTGATTCAGTTTTCAGAGGAATTTTGTCATTTATCAATCTGGTTCACGTGCTTCGTGGGCTTTTCAAAATTGCCCGAATAATGGCTTTATTGAAATAATCAAATATTGTTTTTTACCCAGAAGGACGTGCATGAGCCGTGGCAGCCCAGTTGGAAGAACGCTTGCGTCCCACTTTGAGGTCGCAGGTTCGAATCTCGAATCCAGCACAGGCCTAAACCAATGATCATGTTTGGATTAAAAAATGATTATCACGTGCTCAGCGGTAAAGGAAAACATCGTGAGGAAACATTCCTGAGAAGTGCATTTTCGGAGCTATGTGACCTAACCTGTATTAGGGTGGTTTCCCCTTCGCGGGTTGGAAGGTCAGACAGACAGTCGCTTCTGTAAAAAACCGGACCTGTCAAATCTTCAGGTTAGGTAAGCGGACCCTGTGAAAAACGGGATAATGCTAGGGAGATGATGATGTTTTTGTAGGATTGTGTGGTCTATAACAGAAACGATACGTAATAATAAGGTCTTAAGTGCAACTTGTCTGTTAATCTATTACTTATTGACCAAATTGGAAATGTCTTTAGAAAAGGATCAGCACGATCTACTCTGAATTTCATGTTCTTTTTTGTGTTTATTTAAATTATTTTCAATTCTATATGTGTTAGAGTACGAATATTATACTCTGATCCCAAGGTAACAGTGACCTTTGTGGAGGACGCATAGCGCCAGTTAAACAATGGCTCATTGTCACAGATTACTTTTATTGGATGTTCTCTGTACGGAGTTCGACACAAAAATGGTACAATCGTGTGGTTTCTTCTCGTCGCGGGCGAAGCCCGCGACGGGGAGACATTCACGGGGCGTGGCCCTTCTAATGTGGCGGCAGTCGCCGCCCGCAGAAACGGGCGTGGCACGGGGTTGGGACACGGCGGGCGAGAACGCCCCTCCGTGAGCCCGATGTTACGTCCGTGGTGCCGCCAGCGAGGTCGAGCCCACCGGGTGGTTCCCCGTTGGGGGAGGCCCAGTGAGCGCCCGTCAGCTGGCGGTGGTGTCGCGTCCGGTGAGCTGCTCCGTCGCCGGGGCAGCTGGTGTCAAAGTCGGCTGGAGGGGGGGGAGAGGACTGCTTCCACTGCCACTGGAAGCGTCAACTCATCCCCCGGGGGGGGGTGGCCACAATCCTGACTACTCGACGGGGAGTAGTGGATGTGGGCAGCCCCGGTCCAGTCCGATGTCCGAGAGGTTAGTGCCCACCAGTGAGTTGGCCCAGCAGTGATGCCAGGCCTCCCACGATGATGGGCACAGGGTCAATCCGTGAGCGGATGGCAGCGAGGACGTTGTGCAGCAGTTGGATCGTCTGCTCCAGCACTTCCAGTTTCTCACTGGATGGGGCCGATGGTTCCTCCACTTGGGGCTTCGCCTTCTTCCCCCCCCTGGGAGGGGCGGCGACCGCTTGGTTCGGCGTCGGTGTCGGCTGCGGCTCGACAGTGATGGAGGCTGCAGGGGCAGGCTTTGCCCTCGCGCGGATGCGCTTCGGCCTACGCGGCTTGGGCCCGTCTGGGCCGTTCGCCGCGGCCATAAGCGAGCTCCGCGCGGTTGGCTCGCTGGTGGGGTCCACTGTTGAAGGTGGAGGTGGCAGTGGGGCTCTTCTTGCGACGGTCATAGGCGCGGTACCCGCCTTCGTGTTCCGCAGCTCGCGCAACTTGACCGGGCACGAAGAGCTGTTGGCCGGGTGAGTCCCCCCGCAGTTGCAACATGTTGCTGGGACTTCTCTGGGCCGCAGGCAATCCTTGGCCGCGTGGCTTTCGCCACAGCGGACACAGGCCATCGGCCGGTGACAATTGTGGCTGCTGTGGCGAAATTGTTGGCAGCGGTGGCACTGGGAGGGCCCCTTGCGTCCTCTCCATGCCTCGATCTTCACGCCGGGCATGCATAACAGCTCGGTGGTTTCGTATATGGCTTGGAATCCTGCTGTTCTTCGTATTTCTACGAAGAAGATGCTGCCTTTTCGGCCCTGGATAGGGCGGATGTACTCTGGGAAGAAACCGCGGTTGCGCAGTTCCTCCTCCAGCTCGGTGGGGTTTGTATCCACGGGCAGGCCGAGGATCGCCAGCTTCAGCGAGCGCTCCGCCGGGGGGGCGTACGCGAACCAGGAAAGTCCCGTAGCTCTCTCCAGGGTGGTGAGGTACCGCTGGTAGAGCCGGAACTCTTCCTCGGTCCTCGCCAGGAAGCGTACGCCCTTCCCGTAGGGGCGCGCGTTCGGAACGTGGCCCAGCATCTCCCGCAGCTGGCGGAAGTGGTGCGGCCAGTTCGGCAGCTGGTCCACCACTATGGGTGGGATTTTCCTGCTCGCGGGGGCGAGCGGCGGCTGCTGGGCGGTCTTCTTCGACGGCGGCGATGGCGTGGGCGTCGTCCGGAGGGACGGGCGCGGTGGCGCGTGCGGCGGCGAAGCCGGGTTGGTGTTTAACACCGCCGCGTATGATCGCGGCGGTGTTGTCTCCGTGTCCGGCCTGGACATGGAGGGCGGCGAGTAAGGGTTGGTGGGCGCGAAGCTGAAAGTGCGCGGCGGCGATGTCTCCATGTCCAGTGAGGGCATGGAGAGTGCGACGGGCGGGCTAGTCTTCGTGCGGAGTTGCGGCGGGGGCCGCTCCGGCGGCGTGGAGGTCCTCTTTGCCGCGGCCTCTGTTCCCGGAAGTTGGGGCAGGGGCAGCGGGAAAGCGGGTGGCCGATGAGTTGCGCCACTGAATGGCGGAGTGGCGGACGGCATCATTGCTGCGATTGCAGCGGTGGCGTGCGTTATGGAAGGGCAGGTGCGCACAAATACGCGCGACCTGCGCTTCGTTATTCCGGGCGTTGGGGGAGCCATGCTCACCCCGTATGGACGCAGCGTGGAGTTGTCCTGTGCGCGATGTCGAGCAGTCCGCTAGGCAGGGCACACGCTATCACACCCTCCCCGGTGAGACCCGCTGGTGGGAGGCCGGGGGTGATAGGCGTGATAACGGTGTTACCTAGCGAACGTGCGAAATCTGGAGGGTACTTTTGAATAAAAATACCCCCCCCAGCTCTTTGATGATGTCAGGCAGCAACGTATGGCGACAGAGGTGCATCCGTGCGCATCGAAGGACAAGCGAAAAATGGTACAACTTGTGCGGCTCGCCGTCTTATAAGGGTTGTCCCCACTACCGTACCTTGCACGTGTGTCGTAACAAGTGCAGGTGTTGTTTGTTTGCTAGCCGCACGTGGTGTTTACAGTTTTTTTTTTTTTTTAGTTAACATAATATTTAGATTTTCAATATTTCGCTGTCGCGCTATCATATATGCTATGCAAAATAATGCTATGAAAAATCCAACTTGACCTTAACTCACAATAATGAATCAACCCCTTCAGTATTCGTTATACGATACAGGTAGCAGTATACAAGAACGTATGGGTGTTAGTGACAACGTAAAGAATACTGAGGGGTATAATTCAGACCATGATTCTGAATTGATATCAAGTGGAATTTCCTTTCGGAAAATTCATGATTTTTTTGTGTTTTTATAAATTATTTTCAATTCAAAATTTTGCGACGGAAGATTTCACTTGATATCAACTCAGAATCATGGTCTGAATTATCTCTCAGTTTTCGTTACGATGTCACTAACATTCTGTATAATAATATTCTTCTTCTTATCGTGTGGGTTGTGTGGAAAACCCCTGACATTTAACGACTACATTTTTACATCAATAAGTAGTAGTAAGTAGTAGTAAAAGTTTGAGATGTGGTGTTGGCGAAGGATGGAGGGTATAAGCTGGACTGAAATGGTGTCAAATGAAAAAGTGCTGGAAAGAGTTGAAGAAAAGAGAACCATATTGAAGACTATAGAGAACCGGAGAGGAAATATGATTGGCCACCTGATACGACACGATTCATTTATAACAAACATTATAGAAGGAAAAATTTAAGGGAAGAGAGGAAGGGGTAGACCTAGGATAACATTTATGAAACAAATAAAAGAGAAGGTGCAGGTCGTGTCGTATCGGGAGGTGAAGGTTTTGGCGGGAAGAAGAGAGGAATGGCGGTTACTCCACCGACAAGAGCGCAGCTCTTAAATAGAGAGAGAGAGAGAGAGAGAAGTAGTAGCCGGGACCAACGGCTGAACGTGCCTTCCGAAGCACGGATCATCTTAAATTCGCACAATCAGGTGATCAGCCTGTAATATTCTAACCAAACTAGGGATCACAAAGTGATTATTGTGATATGTCCCCACCGGGATTCGAACCCGGAGCCTCCGGATCGTGAGCCCAACGCTCAACCACTAGACCATGGAGGCCTTTAATATAGCGTATAATAATAAATATTATCAGCCGGTAAAAGACAGATACTTATGCAGGTATGAATGGATAGGCATCTGAAATCCACAATATCTTATCTCTTGTCTATCTCTGGACTTCGAGATTAGGCTAATAATAGACATTTTCTCATACCTCAGGTTATTTGGTTTTATATTTTTATAATCTGAGTAAAAATAACTTTGATACATAAGCTGACGACTGCATCAATCAGAGGTGCAACCAAAGATGAACTAAGTACCCACACCTCACCGAACTTTCTGTTAGACAAATCAAATCAAATCAAATATACTTTATTGCACAGAACTAAAATTTCAACAATCAGACATAACACATGAATACAGCACAATTTGGGCGGCCTTAGACCAACGTGATAGGCGGTGAACCGTATCGCCGTTTAAATTTTAAATTTGTCAGAGAATAAATTTAAAGCTCACGTGAAGCTTACTTTATGTAAAAAGGCTTATTATAAGATTAATGATTACCTAAATAATAAAAATTTCTGGTATTGAATGTGTTCCTCTAGTTATTAAATAACTTTTAATGTACCCTCATTGATTTAAAAGATGTGTTGCTGTTGCAATTTCTTGTCATTTCTTCTCCTCGGCCATAACACCTTGCGAAATGACGTAAATTCAAAAATGTTACGTTGACCTTCAACAAGTTTATCCATGATAATTACGTTGAATAAATGATTCTGATTCTGATTCTGTCTATAATGGCCGAGCCGACTGTATTAGTGAAAACTGTACGTAAGATAAATGAATAACTCAATCGTGCAAGTCTGCTATCGGGGTTCGAACAGGCATTTCCTGTCTGAGAAGCAAGAGTAACTTTTCGAACTGATATGCTAACAGCAAATTGAGTTACTTTCTGATCTGCTGAAAGCTGTTATCGGAAAACTCTCCATCTCTGACATACCCGTAATTATTCTGTGTCACTCAACTGACGATGGAATTAATAACGGTTACTTTTAAAGTAAATTTTCAAAGAATGGGAAGTTATAGCTTTATTGATGGGTTCTTTGTGATCTTGTGACAGGAATGACGAAAAAATGATTTTAAGTAATCAGGAAGCAGAAAAAATCGCGATGTGATCGCCGCAAAGATTCCGTGTTGCTCTATAGATCGCCTTGGTTTCCTGTCTAGCGAATTAGGGAGTTTCTGATTATTTTTTACCGACTTCAAAAAAGGAGGAGGTTCTCAATTCGACCGTGTATTTTATTTACTTGGCACCGAGTTCAGAATTATAAAATTAATTAACTAATTAGTCAGGTTGGAGCCTTTATTAGGGAACTGGGGCGTAGGTTAAGAGAGAGGGGGTCCGATATGCGTGCGGGCTCTTTCTTGGTGCAAAGGTTGTCCATCGCCATACAACGTGGTAATGAGGCGAGTGTTGGACCTTTGCGCCTGGAATAACTCGGGGGGGATTATTTGACGATTAGACACGTAAGGTCTTGAATTATTAATTTCTAATTGTATTAATGTTTAATTTGTTATTTTGTAGAGGTAGTCTTAGATTTCTTTTGTATAAATTAGCCATCAGTTATAGATTGTAAGTTATTTTTGTCAATTAACTACTTGAAAATACGTACTTATTACTTTGTGCGAAGTAAATTTATTTATTGCTTTTTAGTTTTGCGTTTGAAGTCGGTGTTTTTTTGTTATTTAAATTGTTTCCTAGCTGCTGGATAGATGGCGCTGAACTTGATAGGTTATTTCTAGAAACGGGAAACGGAATATTATTTCTGATTTTCTCCGATGTCATTTTGAAATCATAAATCAAATCAAACCTATCCTTCTATTACTTTTTTATTCTATTTTTTTTTATTTTGTATTGCACCGTCCCGCGCTCCAATACATAAAGTTATTTCACCATATGGTTGCTTGGCGGAAATTGCTGTTTAGCAATAAGCCCGCTTGTTGTGCTTATTTAATTCGTTTGTACATGTTCTATGTCTTATGTATTTGACTCTTTGATCAAATACATTCAAGAGAACAAAAATTAATAACAGAACAGAATTGTGTTCCAAAAACAATGAGGAAAAAAGAAATCAATCTCTTATTAGTTAGTAGCAAAGGCCCAGTAACGTAGTTAAGCGCTATGTAAGGAATCATTGAGAATATTTAACAGCCTCCATGGTCTAGTGGTTAGAGCGTTAGGCTCACGATCTGGAAGTCCGGGTTCGATTCCCGATGGAGACATTGTCGAAATCACTTTGTGAGACTGTCCTTTGTTTGGTAAGGACTTTTCAGGCTTGAACCACCCGAAAAAGTAAGATGATATCTTATGTGTTTGATACACATTAATGCGGAAAAGAAAAAGATGGAAAGGAAAAATCCTAACCACTTGCGCTGTCCTCATACACCTGAAAATAGCCCAGCTCAAAGAAAAAGGGAAACACTCACGTAGTCAGCTTCTCTGTTCTTCTCATGCTTCGGAGGGCACGATAAGCCGTTAGTCCCGGCTATTAGCCGTAAAAACACCTCCACCAAACCGCAGTGGAGCAGCGTGGTGGAATATGCTTCATACCCCCTCCGGTTGATTGAGGCAGTGGTATGTACGGTCACGAGTATTAATATCTATACACTTTGGTACCATGTCACATTAACTTTTTTGACAAATTGAACTGTAAGTCGCGCTAAATGTCAAATAAGTTAGTGCGACAGAGTCCTAAAGTGGGTACATTATATTGCTCATGACTGTATATAGGCAGTGTATAAATTGGCCATCAGTTATAGATTGTAAGTTATTTTTGTCAATTAACTAATTGAAAATACGTACTTATTACTTTGTGCGAAGTAAATTTATTTATTGCTTTTTAGTTTTGCGTTTGAAGTCGGTGTTTTTTTGTTATTTAAATTGTTTCCTAGCGGCTGGATAGATGGCGCTGAACTTGATAGGTTATTTCTAGAAACGAGAAACGGAATATTATTTCTGTATATTATATATGTATGTTTATGTAATTTTAAAAATAAAATCACTTCGGGGCCCCTCTGGCGCCGGCGCTGCCAAAATGTTCCTCATCCATTAATCCTTTGAAATACAATCCTCTCATACGATACCCTGAGTCGAGGTTCGCGCCCAACTGGGCACCCTCAGGTGTATTGTCAGGGTGAGAGCCCTCAGCGCTCCCTATTTGTCCGGCCAAGTAGTTAATGTTATTTCGGCAAATCTACAAACTGTCAGTTTTTTTTTAAAGTTAAGAAGTTAAAAATCATGTATCATGTCAAACTTATACATAATACAATATTTTATAAAAGTTATTAGAAGTTAATTTTTATTTCTTATACGGAAAGTATATTTCTATGTTGTTATCACATCAAAGTCAAAAAAATCTTGTTTAATGAGTACTGAAGTTAAAATAAATTTCATTTTTGTAAGGAAATTCGACTTTTTTGACGTACTTACTCGTGTAATTTTAATGAGAACAGAAATTCTTCTTTTGGCGCAGTCTTTCGTGTAATGTCAAAGATCGATTTCACTAAGGCCGCGTTCAGAGACGCGCGGCGCGTCTAGCAGTGCGGCGCGTGGCGCGGGCTAACAGTAAAACAAATGTATGACAATATACTGTGCGTTCACGGAGAAGCGTTCTTTTTTTTTTGACGCGGCAGATGAGGCGGCTGGTGACGCAGCAAGAACCGCTATGTCACTGAACTGCGTGCACCGCTGGAAGAGCACTTGACGCGCCGCTTGAAGAGCCGCTTGACGCGCTGATTGACGCGCCGCTTGAAGGGCTGCCAACGTGCTGCTTCACGCACCGCTTGAAAAGCTGCTTGACGCTCCGCTTGAAGAGCCACTTGACGCGCTGCTTCACGCACCGCTTGAAGAGCCGTTTGACGCGACCATTGACGCGCCGCTTGAAGAGCTGCCAACGCGCTGCTTCACGCACCGCTTGAAGAGCCGCTTGAAGAGCCACTTGACGCGCTGCTTCACGCACCGCTTGAAGAGCCGCTTGACGCGCCCATTGCCGCGCCGCTTGAAGAGCTGCTAACGCGCTGCTTCACGCACCGCTTGAAGAGCCGCTTGAAGAGCCACTTGACGCGCTGCTTCACGCACCGCTTGAAGAGCCGCTTGACGCGCCCATTGCCGCGCCGCTTGAAGAGCTGCTAACGCGCTGCTTCACGCACCGCTTGACGCTCCGCTTGAAGAGCCACTTGACGCGCTGCTTCACGCACCGCTTGAAGAGCCGCTTGACGCGCCCATTGACGCGCCGCTTGAAGGGCTGCTAACGCGCTGCTTCACGCACCGCTTGACGCTCCGCTTGAAGAGCCACTTGACGCGCTGCTTCACGCACCGCTTGAAGAGCCGCTTGACGCGCCCATTGACGCGCCGCTTGAAGGGCTGCCAACGCGCTGCTTCACGCACCGCTTGAAGAGCCGCTTGACACGCTGCTTCATGCTCTGCTTGACGCGCCGCTTGATGCGCCGCATTTCCATGAATGGAGAAAACGCTTGACGCTGCGTGAAGCCCCGCGTGTCCCTGATTGCAGCCTACCCCTGCAGGGTCTGCATATCAGCCACGCTACGAATAATGAAAATGGCCGTAAACCGCTAAGGAGTAAGGGGGAGCGCTGATTGTCTGTCTCGCTCGCACTTACATTGTCAGATAGCAAACGGTAGTAATGTTTTTTTTGTATAGTGTGTCTGGCATGTGCCCTGGTGTAAAGGTTATTGTTGAGTCACGAAAGCTAATAACAACATCATATCAACATAAGTAACTTATCTTCGTGGGCATGTTGTAAACACTGGTAAACAGAATAATACGATAGACCAAAAACATAGCATAACGCATAGTACAGGGTGTTAGTGACATCGTAACGAATACTAAGGGATGATTCAGACCATGATTCTGAGTTAATATCAAGTGGAATTTTCCGTCGCAAAAGTATAGAATTGAAAATACTTATATTATTTTTTTAATTTTAAATCAAGTACCGGAAGCCACACAAGTACGTTTTGGTGTTAGTGACACCGTAAGGAACACTGAGGGAGATGATCCAGACCATGATTCTGAGTTGACATCAAGTGGAATTTCCTGTCGGAAAATTCATGAAAATGTAAGTATTTTTTTATAATTATTTTCAGTTCTATAATTTTGCGACGGAAAATTCCACTTGATACTCAGAAGTATGGTCTGTATAGGTCTGTATCATCCCTCAAAGTTTTCGTTACGACGTCACTAAACCTGTATATCCCCAAAGGAGTGAGCAAAGGTAAATGGTAAGTAATACACCCACGGCTCGCCAGGTATGTTTAAGTCTCATGTAATAGGGGGCAAGCCTACTGCTGCTAACCAGGCACAAATCCTGATATCAATTATTATTATCCATGACCCAAACATGAATACATTCAAACTCACAATATGGTGTTAATTCCATTAATTTAATTTTAAGCTACACCTGTCATTTTCTTATCCGCCAGAAAGGAAAGGGACGGGTAAACCACAGGCATAAAATTTATGGAACACACGTTAATTTTAAGCAGAAATTTAAACAACTCTCTCAAAATTTTGCTTTGGGATTACTCGACAGAATTAAATTAACAGCGGGTTGCATACCAGCGCGATATTGGATTTGGCAAGGTTATTTTTTTTCCAAATCATTCACTCATTCTTTTTAAAATTAACAGCTGTCAATCATGCGTCGCTTTCCAAAAACAAACTAGATGGTGCTGTACAGAATTGCCTTCACTTAACTTTCAATTCCCCCTCCGGTTGATTGAGGGGAGGCCTGTGCCCAGCAGTGGGACGTATATAGGCAGTTTATGAACTTTCAATTTCATGGATAACAGACAAATGCATCTTATATGTTTGTTTTAGGGTATAAATTACGACCCTTGATTTAAACATGAATTCGAAAACAAATTCGACAATGAATGGTTTAGGCCTGTGCTGGATTCGAACTTAAGACCTCAAAGTCTGAAACAGATGCCTAAGACCAATGATGATGATGATGTTATTTCACCCAGGCACAACACTCTTCTACCCATTATTATTCTGATCCAACTACCAAGCAACAATTTAAGTATGTCTCTGCAATTACATTACATTTTTGAATTATTATTAATTATGTACCCTATTTGCTTATTTATTACTAGGTACTGTTATTAATTATATGGGACGGGAAAACATAAAACACATAGATCGCTTGATAAAAAAGGCTTTTTGCCTGTGAGCAACCAAAGGGCGTAGTGCGCGGCGGAGAGGTTAACCAGAGAGAAATAAAAAATATCAAAATCAAGTGACGCGCAGGCGCGGCGAGCGCCATCTAGCGTCGAGAGTCGGTTGCCCGCACCAAATGCGTTGCCGATTTATTTTAAATCTATCATATTGAACACATTTAATTCGTGTCGATAACAAGTCCTGCCACATGGATTACTTTTATATTATGCTCTATCAAGGAGGAAATAGGTAATTATCACGTGAAATAAATAAATAAATAGAAAATAAAATAATAAATAAATAAAATAAATAAATAATAAATCAATACAGCGCTAACTATATCGAGGGTTGAAAGCCAAATGGGTTTAAGCGACATTTTGGGCGAAACTGACTTATATATATATTCGGAATTAGCGATTTTTTCCGCGTCGACTGATCTTGGTTTCAGATCAATCGAAGCTACTTTTTGGCGCTTCAACCAATTAGCACTTTGGGTACATTTTTAAAAACCCGTGTTTCAACCGACAAAAAAATGCACAAGATTCTGGGCGGGTGGCAAATCAGTCGTATTCCGGGATATGAGTCGGTCACATAAGCTGTTATGTCTTTTCATTTTCATGATTTGAAGTCTGTTAAAGCGTTTTCCCTGACAGTGTTTTGTTATAGATAAGTCGGTTAAATCATTTGTCCTTAGACGAAACGAAAATAGATTTGGCGCTTAAATCTTTTTGCTTTAATCCAGATTTTATAAATATTGTCGCTTCAACCGTTTTGCCTTCGACAGTTTAAAAGTAAAATTGGCACTTGAACTGTTTTGCCTTTACCGAAAATATTCATAGAATTTGACTTCAGCTATTTATGCTACATTTTTTTAAATTTTTTGTCGTATAAAACAACTATCATTTTCTTTTGAAAGGACTTAAAACGTTTTTCCAAAACAAAAAAGAAATAATGTTAACATTTCAGTCATCGCAATTTTGTATGAAACCTTGTGCCCGCATCACTTCAACATATCAAAATAAGTATGGGCAGGTCCTGGTTGGGCGGTTCACACAGCTAAAAATTACGATTGGGAAGACCGGGAGTGTGCGTGTCATCATGTCACCCAAGCCGTATCCGTTGATAGTGACTTCTATTTGTGTCTATCCCAAGTCGTTGTTGTGGTAGACTTTGACGTGGCTAGCGGAACCGAACTTCGAATTGAAGATCTGGTAACATGGCATACAATCAAGCTGGCCAGCCGAGTTTACCGTGTAATTGTAGGAAGGTTTCCGTTGAGTTTTCCGTATTTGGCGTCTTGGACTAAGATTTTCGAGGACTATATCACGCGCTATTCCAGGTTCAGACACACTCATCCCAACTATCAGTTGGCATGTTGAAAGCCACATGTTTGCGCTTGAGTACGTCTTTGTACCGCAGGTATTGTCCACCTTGTTTACAGTTCCTTCTAGACACCTCGAAATAGAAAACCTTTCTGTCATCCATTCGCATGACGTGACCGTACCATCGTAGGTGATGTTTTATGATGAGAGCTTCTATTCCGAATATGCCAGAACGACGTAATACTTCTGTTATTGGAAAACCATCTTGCCGCTTTATGCGAAGGATGGACCTTAGACATTTAAAGTGTTACGTATCAAGTACGCCGCTGAGACTTTGTACACTAATATTTTAAGTTTTCCAAAGGCTGCAACCGCACCTGTTATCCGGGCTGGCAACTTCGATGACTTTGGAGTCATTTCATATTTGAGAACCCAAATATTTTAATTTTGAAACTTCCTCCAGCTCAGCGCCATTTAAAGCAACATTGAAAGAAGCTACATCCCCGAAGCATCCTCTGGATGGTTATTTTAAAAGGGTTTTGCACAAAACTATAAATATTCTGGTGTATGACTTAATTGAATCGGCCATTCCTCGGCCAGTTTGGTTAACTGACGCATAGATGTGAGACGTGAGAGATCAAAAATGATCTTATTCATTTTAGCCTTAATTTCAATTAAGCTATAAATAACAATTCCACAGACTATCCCACTTATGCGTGATACAGAAGCGATATATAAAGAAAATAGACTAAGAACCATGGCTCCATGTGTTATGACATAGCCTTGTTTCGCGCCGTAGGTAACGACGAATAGCTCTGAAAAGTTCTGAAAGTTCTGTTCTGAAATCAAACTGTCGTCATCATGATATTGTCGTATCAGGATAAGTCATAACTTTTCAGGACAATCTGTTTTCTTTAGAGCAATCCACAAGCCGCGTGAAGCCTCACGCAGCACATAACAAAGGCCGATGTTGTTCAAGCCTTTTGGCCTGAATCTGTTTAATAACAAAACCGTACCCCCATATCTCTGTCCGGACAAAATCATCATTGGGTTTCCGGAAGTACCATTTCTGCATCACGGGATAGAATAACGTTAAGGCTAAAATTTAATATCGATCGCCATCGACTCGCAAA
The DNA here is from genome assembly GCF_024362695.1 of Pectinophora gossypiella. Classification (NCBI taxonomy): domain Eukaryota; kingdom Metazoa; phylum Arthropoda; class Insecta; order Lepidoptera; family Gelechiidae; genus Pectinophora; species Pectinophora gossypiella. The sequence continues at coordinate 2,186,087 of NC_065425.1, read as the reverse complement.
GAGGAAGAAGGCTAAAATCATTCCAGCAGCTGACTCCCATATCTTCAGGATGAGTTTGTATAACCAGTTATTAATGTGTAGGCATTTATACAGTTCAGATGGTATTTTTGATGTGTTGGTATTCGTCATCCTTTTTAGCGCGGTAAGAAGTTCTTCAAAGGTCGGGGGTGCCGCTAGATCTTAAGCGAAACCCCCGACCTTGTTGTAAGAAACTCGACCGATATGTTGTAACAAACAAGTCACTATTGGGATTTAAGACATCGTTAAAATGTGTCCAAAGCGCTGCTAATAAGTCTTTCTGATCAGTGAGGCGTTGGGTCTTTTCCTTGTTGTAGATTGAAACTCTCTTCAAAGTTTGTGGCCGAAAACAGTCTTGAAGCTGTCGAAAATCTACCGGAACTGGATTGATAGGAATCAGCATAGAGCTGAATTTCACAAGCTTATTCCACCTGGCATTTGTTTTTGAGACATATGGTGACAGAAAAGCCCGCCTGTAGTTCCCCACGAGCTGATTTTCACGTTAGAACCATCGCACCAATCTTAGTTTTGCGGTCTGGTTTACCAACCAATAACTTCGGTAGAGCAGAGCACAGCTATAAAAATGCTCGGCAAAGGAACACCATCTATTTATTATTATTATCATCTATATTATCTCATCGACAGATGTGTCTGCTGCGATTTCCGACGTATCTCGGCTTTAAAAGCATGATCGAGTTCTGTTATTGTTTGTCAACTTCGACGGTATCTTATGGCCAGCTCGAAGTGGAGGTTTTAGGCGCAAATGTAACAGAAATTTTGATCAAACAAGTCGCTGATCTATCCACCCCTGGCCGCCTCTTAATATGAGAGCAATCACTGCAGTCTGTCCTAGTACCGCGTACCATCTAGTAGGAGCCAGTGCTTGGAACTTGCATCCAGCCACGTGGTCTTAAATTTTTCATATAAAATTTTTCATACAGTAAATCGGAATTTAAATTTTTCATACAGTAAATCGGAAACAGGTTGTGATAGTGAGATTAAACTCAGCACAGAGTATAAGCATATTAAGTCTTTTTCAAAGCTATTTGTTTCTTTTATTGCCCGCATTCAGTTGGTGACAGTCATCTGTCATCCGCCATCATACGCGGTTTACCATATACTTAAAAAGTCGAATTAAGCATGTGTAACAATATTTATGGTTATATTCTAGATCCTGTTTCTTAATTAAATCGATTTACTCATTATATCCGCCGTGATTTTTCCTAATATTGTAAGGTACAAATATCTGTAAATGCCTTGCCCGACTAAAATCTCTCCCAGGAAAAACGGCTAAAGGACCGACTTTATTTCCGATCTTACTAATATTTGGATTTCATACAATTGAAATTAGTAGCGGATGGTCACTTAAGATATTTTCCTTCCCTGTCATATAACCTTTTATGGAGGTTAAGCTGATTTGCCTCTAGTCTTCTTTTTTTAAGAAGTCGTTTAACTCATTTAGCTTTAGTCAAACTAATAAGTGAGAGGTCTCTTAAAGCATTTTGCTTTTAGCCAATATTTGGCTCTAGTGGATATCAACCGTTTTTCCTTCAACTGTAATTTAGTTCAATTGAGCCATTTTGTATTAGGGTGATTCTTATTCTTACGTTTTTTTGTGTGAGTTGTAAGAATTGTATATGTTTTTTAGGAAAATCGGTGACCCCTGAATTATTTTACTTAGGTAATTACTTCTAGTATCGTGTCCGGATATAATTTTTGCCATAAAATTATTAGATATTATATTAAAAAAAATTAGAAGTCATAAATGTCACGGAACGTGTCGTGTGAGATTGCCAGAATTGCAGATAAAATGTTTTTTTCTGAAGATATGGCATGTTATTTTTCGAAATATTACAACAACTATGCAAGACGAACCTTTGTTCTATAAGACTGTTTAACAAAATATATAAATAATGCACACTATTTATGATTTTGAACAACATACATTTTGTGAGCAGTTTTTGTGTCACGACCGTGTGCGACACTTTAAAATTGCAATACTCGGTAGAAATAAATCTATGACATTGACAACCATTTCTAAGTTTTTTTAGAACGGCAACAATATCATCTTGTCAGTATTACAAATGGCTAAGAGCGTTGAGACCAGTATAAAATCAATCTGCTTTTACATTTTAAAAAAAGGACAACCTTAACTCGTCAACGCCGTGTAAGAGTTTTAAACTTAAGTATCAGTGTTACACTATTGTTTGAAAAGTAATATGCACGTCATACAGTGTAGTTTAAAATAATTACTTAAGATTTGCAGTATCGTGGATAGCTTTTGGGTTATATAGAACACGTTTCAAATTGTCACGACCGTGTAATGATAAAAATGTCACAGCCGTGGACTTTTTAAACACATGGTTGTGACATATAATGCACGATCGTGACATTCTTTTTATTTCAATAATTTTGTGGGTTTTGTTGCTTTTATAAATTATATTATTGTTTGATATGCTTACACACGAGTACTTACTTTACTAGTCCATATAGATCCTAGTATAGGGCAAGGGCCTCTTCCAAGATATTTGGAAGGAAATTATTCATAGCCACACTAGGCAGGGGTTTTTAGGCGGTTGTATGGTATTGTTACGGAGGTGGATTTCGGGATTGGAAGGAAACTAACTGAGTTCAAGAAGAAACATTTGTTGGTCAAATTGTTAGTATAAATAACGACAACCCTGATCCCCCTTACTACACTAAATTTACTAAGAAGAAGTATCATAGCGTGATATCAGGAGACACGGTCTTTACCTGGAATAGCAACGATTCTGCAGATCTTGGCCCTGAAGTTCCCAGTAGAAATAACCTCCTTAGAGGAGGCCTCGACAGCTATTAACTCCCTCACGGATCACGTGAGGTCGGTTTTGAACGAAAGTTCCACAGGTTCTGGAGATGGAAGACCATCGCTGGAAACTGCCTACCGACATCCATGAGAAGAACGCAGCCACCCGCGCATATGATTTCAATCGCACCGAGGAATGTCGTCGTCATTTGCGTCTCTTGCAGCATACTGTAAGAAAACGTATTAATGACATGCGACAGAATCGGTGGAATAATCTTTTGAGCGGCATTGAGCCCCACCACCAGGCCATCTGGCAGCTGTCTAGGTCTCTGCAAAAGGATACGGTTGTTCCTACTCCTCCTCTCATTAGGCCTAACCAACCCCCCGCTTTTGACGATGACGAAAAAGCAGAATGCCTTGCCGACAGTCGCGAAGCCCAATGCTCGCCCAGCACTCTCCCTATCGATCGTAGGCACCGCTTGACGGTGAACTCTGAAGTTCAGCGTAGGGCTTCTGCACCGATCCTCCTCTTCCACAGGTCACTGAGGAAAAGGTACTAGGTATCATCAAAAAATTTCAAACCCGAAAAGTCCCTGGTTCAGACGGTATCACGAATCGTGTCCTTAAAAACTTCGGTGCTCCCCTCATCTGTTTACTAACGGCAATATTCAACGTTGCCATGAGCAACTGCGTCAAAGAAGTCAAAGAAGCAATTGTAATTGGTATACCAAAGCCTGGGAAACCTAAAAACGAACCTTCGAGTTACCGCCCCATAAGTCTCCTCAATACCATGGGGCAGATTTATGAGCGGCTCATATTTGCTAGATTACGGGACTACGCCGAATCCAATAGTCTTATTCCAACAGAGCAGTTTGGTTTTAGCTTCATTTGCGGGTGATACAGCCATCTATTCTTCGTGCCGTGGTCGAGTTATGACGACTGGAATTCTCCAACGCGCGGCCAATGCCTTGGGCAAGTGGTTTCGCAAATGGAGAATCGAGGTAAACCCGGAGAAAAGTGTAGCGGTGTACTTTTCAAAGAGCTATTATAACACGCCACGGTCACGCCGTCAACATAAAGTCATCAAGATGTTTGGCAAGCCGATTGGAAGGAGTAAGTCAAATATCTCGGCGTAGTCTTAGATAGACGTCTTACTTTCAAGGCCCATATCAAATGCAATCGCGCGCATTTGTAATGGGCCGTCTTCATTGTCTCCTTAACAAGCGTAGTAAATTGTCCTTTAGGAATAAGGTGAAATTCCGTCCGATCATGACCTATGCAGGGGTAGTTTTCACTCACGCGAGTCCCTCTCAAATCCACTATCTACAGGTAATACAAAATCGTTTCATGTGGAAAGCCACGGGAGCTCCGTGGTTCCTTCGCAATGAAAATCTGCACATTGACCTATGTCTGCCAACCATTGCCCAATGGCAACTTAGCTTCAAAACGTTTTTTCGATTCTGCTTCACACCACCCAAATCCCCTGGTAGTTGCGGCTTCCGAATACATCCCGCTTAGGGACGGTAGTGAAAAGTATCGGCGTCCGAAGGACGTAATATACGATCCCGACGACCCGATTACTCTAGTCATAGAGGCAACCAATCAGCTCGCGACACCAAACACTTCAGGGCCCCGATACTGACCCCGCCGGCGTGGTGGACGACTTCCCTCAATACAGCGCTTATTGTTATCGACCCACTTGGGTCGATTAACTCTTTCAAATATTTTTCCTCTCAGACGACGCCCTGAGCCGAGGTTCGCGACCACCCTCAGGCCTGTTGTCTAAAACATTGTACCGGATGAGAGCCTTCAGCGCTCCCCATTTGTCCGGCCAAGTAGTTAATGCCATCTGCGGCAAATGTACAATAAGTAAAAAAAGGTCCTGAAGACGTTGTTTCTGTTTTGCAAGAACCCCCTACTGGTAGGCGAAAGTATAAAGGTTTTTATTTCCACATCATTTGCAGATAAGAGAGCATTACGGTTTTTAAATATAGGATTTTACTTTTTTATGACGCGATCTCAATTATTGCGATTTAGTTAAGTATCTCATAATCAGAAAGAAAATTACCAAATAAATACTTTTGATTAAACCAATTACATAAATAAATAATAAACGTTTATTGCATCAATTCAGGTTAGGTACATTGCAGATTACAGTGCATAAAAATAGTAAGTATCACCAAATTCTACTTTTTCAAGCATACACAATGAAAGATCGGACGGAACGGAATTCAGTGTTTGCTTACTGCCTAATCGCTCCAATCAATTGAGACAAAAAACTAAGATGACAAAAAAATAACAGCAACAGTTACAATGAAAAATGCAAAACAGTCACATCCATGTCATATTGTGTCACAGCCATGTTTAGTGATGTCACGACCGAGGCACAAATGTCACAACCGTGTTTTTCTACCCTTGTTTTTTAATATTCCTGAGGGTATTAAGCTTGTCCATATGCATCTAAAATATGCTTTTGACATAAACTTTTGATTTGCATCATAAAAACTCATAAAAATATATATTTATTTTTTTTGGGTTCTCTGAAAACTATTTAAGAATCACCCATTAAGCGACTTCTAAAATCTATAACTGATGTGTTTTTCGAACCAAATAAATACAAAATTGTGCAACGTTTAATTCAAAATAATTCTTAGCATTTTGAACACTTTTGATTCAGTAGTTTTTTTTATATGAATTTTTTTCGAAAAAATAAAACTTTAAATGGCTCTCCTGTAAAGTTCACAAAATGTCGCTTAAACCCATTTGCCTTTCAACCCTCGATATTTTTTTAAGAACAAATTCAAATTCAAAAATATCTTTATTCAGTAGGTAACATAGTTACACTTTGAATCGTCAATTTTTACATAACGAACGTCTCATCCGCCTAAAACTACTGCAGCTTCTTACAACCTGTATAGCCGGGGAAAAGAAGCTGCAAGAAAAACCAACCTCAGCACAAGGCCCTAGACGTTCTTTTAAAAAAAAAAAACATAAAATATTGTTATACAATTGAGTAATTTAGCTGCCTAGTATCAGTTTTCAGACAGTGAATCCAATGCATTCATGTCTTCTAAATAATCACTAACTTTATAATAACCTTTTTTGTAAAGTTTTTGTTTAACTATTGTCTTAAAACAGTTGAAAGGCAAATTTTGAATGTCAATGGGAATCTTATTGTAAAAACGTATACATTGCCGGGGAAAAGAAGCTGCAAGAACGTAGCCTGGAAATTTCCTCATTAGCACCAGTGTCGACTAATACAATAGAGTTTACTAAGTAAGGCGGGGAATGTAACTACTATTTCAATTACATGGTTCCGTGCCGGTGGAAACCTCAGGGAATTCCGTTAAATTTGAATATTATGTTCGAGCAAGCTCCGCAGCCAATCCGACTCTCATTTTGCGGTTTACATTCATTTTTTTTATGCGCAGGCCATTCCATTGAATGCTTGCTCGTTAGTGTTGGTGCACACTGAGAGATTATTTTTTTACTTCAAAAATATTTACACATTTATCACTCGGCAATCACTGTGGCCCTGTGGAGCCGTGGTAGGCAAGTTGGTAGAACGCTCTGAGATCATAGATTCGAATCCAGCACAGGCCTAAACCAATGATTGTCGAATTGGTTTTCGAATTCATGTTTAAATCATAAATGATTATCACGTGCTCAGCAGTGTAGGAAAACATGGTGAGGAAATCCACATTCTCGAGAATTGCATTATTGGAGGTATGTGACGTAAGGGGTATATTTGACCACCTTTGCGATGGAAAATTCCACTTGATATTGACTCAGAATTGTGACCTAAATCATCTCTCTTGGTGTTCGTTACGATGTCTTACACCCCGTACAAGTAGGTATGGGTGTTAGTGACACCGTAACGTATACTGAGGGGGTTGATTCAGACCATGATTTTGACTTGATATCAAGTTGAATTTTCCGTCACAAAAATAAGAAACTGAAAATAATTAAGAAAAAGCACTACATTTTTTATGAATTTTCCGACAGGAAATTCTACTTGATATCAACTCAGAATCATGGACCGAATCAACCCCCTCAGTATACGTTACGGTGTCACTAACACCCATACCTACTTACGTATGTCTACCTGTATGTACTTGTACGGGGTGTAAGTGACATCGTTACGAATACCAAGAGAGATGATTTAGGTCACAATTCTGAGTGAATATCAAGTGGAATTTTCCATCGCAAAGGTGTAGAATTGAAAATATTTTAAAAAATACTAAAAACAAATCATTAATTTTCCTGTAATCCTGTCGGAAAATTCAAGATTTTTTTTTGTGTATTTTTAAATTATTTTCAGTTCCTTACTTTTGCGACGGAAATTTCCACTTGATATCATCTCAGAATCATGGTTTAATTCATCCCTCAAAGTTTTCGTTACGATGTCACTAACACCCTGTATATGATATAGTAGTAATTAGGTAATATATAAATATGCTTGTTCGTCTTTGCGCCTCTCAAAAGCGTCATGTACAATGTAGGGTCACAAAGTAATCCTAATAAGATTTCCCTTGGTGCTTTTACCATGGTGTCATGATTCATTATTGTTTAGCAACACGCTAATGGCATTTTGAATTTCCCCTATAGTGTCTCAGACATTAGTATTTAAGTAGTCCGTTGGGTTCCGGCGGGACGTATTTGACCTAGTTATTACGAACTGAGCACGAACCGTAGTTTAGCAAGGTGCATTGAAAGCATGAACGGCCTCAGTGGTCCAGCGGTGTTAGGCTCACAATCCGGAGATCCCAGGTTCGAATCTGCCCGGGTGTTTATCACAAAATATACTTTGTGATTCTTAGTTTGGTTAGGATTAATGATTGTTCTTCTTCTATCGTGTTGTCCTGTCGTGCTGGCGTCAGGGTTACTATTGAGCCGCCGAAGGCCCCTGACATGGTTCATGTAACGACTACGTACTTACATCGGTAAGTAGTAACCGGGACCAACGGCTTAACGTGCCTTACTAAATGATAATCGACTATCGCCACTTTTTTTTTTGAAGTGTCATATTGTTGATTTGCCGTAATGGGGAGCGCTGAGGACTCTCACCCGATTCAAAATGTATTCTGAGGTTGCCTGAGGGCACGAGGCTCGGCTCAGGGCGTCGTCTGAGAGGAAGAATATTTAAAAGAATGAATAGATCCCTAGGGTTGATAGGGATACGCGCTGAATGGGGGAAATCGTTGACCACGCCGGCGGGGTCGGTATCGGGGCTTTGAAGTGTTTGGTGTCGCGAGCTGATTGGCCGCCTCTATGGCTAGAGTAATAGGGTCGTCGGGACCGTATATTACGTCCTTCGGACGCCGATACTTTTCAGTACCGTCCCTGAGCGGGATGTATTCGGAAGTCGCAACTACTAGGGGATACTATCGCTACTACATATTTTCAAAATAAATGCTGTACCAATTTTACCGCCCTACCAGTCTAAACGAATTGCAATTTATTTATTTCTTGAAAGTCAGGCAATAAACTAACTCAAATACGCTACGGTGGCTAGAATTGAACAATCATACGAGATGGATTTACAGTAACAGCCTTAACGGTATGTTAGATGAGATAACATAACATAAATACATAAACTGCCTATATACGTCCCACTGCTGGGCACAGGCCTCCCCTCAATCAACCGGAGGGGGTATGGAGCATACTCCACCACGCTGCTCCACTGCGGGTTGGAGGAGGTGTTTTTACGGCTAATAGCCGGGATCAACGGCTTAACGTGCCTTCCGAAGCACGGAATCATCTTACTTTTTCGGACAATCAGGTGATTCAAGCCTGAAAAGTCCTTACCAAACAAAGGACAGTCTCACAAAGTGATTTCGACAATGTCCCCATCGGGAATCGAACCCGGACCTCCAGATCTTGTGCCTAACGCTCTAACCACTAGACCACGGGGGCTGTTAATGTTAGATGAGATATTTGAACACAAATCAACTATACATAATATAAAATTAATGGTAGTAAGTAGCCGTTACATGAGCCATGTCAGGCGCCTTTGCTGGCTCAATAGTAATCCTGACACTAGGATGATGAGGTTGGTACTTCACCTCACAACCCACATGATAGAAGAAGAATTCCAGTAGAACAACTTTCAAAAGAATCCTTACTTTATTTGAACAGCCTTTACATCTTAATTTGAGGAAACGAACTTAAACTATAATATATATCTACATAACTTATTGTATTCCCGGGAACACGGTACAGGACTGGTTTGGACGCGTTTTCTTAGAAAAACTAAAGCGAATGTGAGTCTATTTGTTTACAGAATGTCAGGGGCTGCGGTACATGGATTCAATACGTCTAAAAATCACGTAGGTGCGGTAGTCGTCTTAGCATCTATAACGCGTTGTGATTCGTAAAGCGGTCGGGTTATACAAATTCACTCGGTCGTCTTTGCCTCTGCGCCGCGCATTGCCGATATGTACGAAATTTTAAAGCATGCATTGCTATTTCCTTTTCGTCCCACTTATTGAGCGCTCATGTTCAATCTACCAAGAAGCCGTGGTAGCCGAGTTGGTGCGCTTGCCTCTCACTTTGAGGTCGCAGGTTCGAATCCAGCACAGACATAAACCAATGACTGTCGAATTTGTTTTCGAATTCATGTTTGGATCGTAAATGATTATTACGTGCTCAGCGGTGAAGGAAAAAACATCGTGAGGAAACCCACATTCCCAAGAAATGTATTTTCGAAGGTATGTGACCTAACTTGTATTGAGCTTGTTTTCCCATCGCGGGTAGGAGGGTGAGACAGGCAGTCGCTTTTGTAAAAAACAGTCCTGTCAAATTTTAAGGTTAGGTAAGCGGACCCAGTAAAAAACGGGATAATGCTAGAGAAACTTGTGTTCAACCTACGATAGTTATTATCAATGATTGACAAGTTCAGCTGATGTACAAATACTTACAAAAAGATTAGATACTTACTTCACTATGAAGTAGAGGCACGTCAAATGGGTATTTACTAGAAGCTTATAGACTACTCGACACGATTATAATTTCAGTAATTAATAGCAATAATACAAGTCGATATGTAGTTACGTTCGATATTCTGTGAAGGAAAATCGTGAGAAGCCAAACATAGATAAATTTAAAAAATTGGAACAAATTCGAATTTGAATTCTTTCTGCAAATTGCTTTTAATAATTATTAATTTGTACATTTATTGTTACAAACATTATTAATATGACATCGTTAAACCACGAGCCTCCAGCCTCCGTGGTCTAAAGGTTAGAGCGTTGGGCTCACGATCTGGAGGTCCGGGTTCTATTCCCGATGGGGACATTGTCGAAACCACTTTGTGAGACTGTCCTTTGTTTGGTAAGGACTTTTCAGGCTTGAATCACCTGATTGTCCGAAAAAGTAAGATGAATCCGTGCTTCGGAGGGCACGTTAAGCCCCGTTGGTCCCGGCTGTTAGCTGTAAAAACACCCCCACCAACCCGCAGTGGAGCAGCGTGGTGGAGTATGCTCCTTACCCCCTCCGGTTGATTGAAGGGAGGCTGTTCTCAGCAGTAGGACGTGTATAGGCGTTTATCTAAACCACGAGAGGGTTAAGTAGGTAATATAGTGGAGAGAAAATTAAGGACTTTGAAGACAAATTGAATCCACTTTTGATACTTTTCAAGATGGCTCTTATTACTTTTCAAAATTTGTTTCGTCTCTAAATTAAATTTATTTTGTGACAGATTTGTCTGGTGCACGAAGCAGAGTTTTAATTTCTTTTTTGTTCAGAAACCAGAGTTATAATTTCTTTTTGTGTACTTATCTTGAATTTTAATAAAGATAATATTATTGTTTACTTAAGTAATTGTGTAGCCTTTGGCGGCTCAATAATAACCCTGGTAGCAGGGTTGTTGTATTGAACCTATTTATATTTTTCTTCATTAATTTCAAATTTCGTTCGAAAATGGTTGGTTACGTGAAATTTTGGCCAGGGACGTCACATTTTAATAGACAAAAAAACTGTCAAACAGTGTAATTTGAATCCCGACAGATAGTTTTTGTTCATTTATTTTGTGATATGTGACGTCACATGAAGCAATACACAGATCAAAAATTGCATTCTAAAGTTGAAATAAAATATTTAAAAATGGTCTTATTAAAAAAAAAACAATTGGATATTTCGTTATACGATAAACCATATACGACTTAAGTAATTAGAAAATTCAAAATGTGCTTAGACTTCGTGTCCATTTTTTTTGTATAATGTGTTCCCTAATTACCTTACCGGGTCCAACTGAAAATCAGCGTCATAGTCTAGGCATTATGCTGAGGTGGAACCGTTTCGGCATACATTCATAATTGTATTATTTTGTTTTAATTTGTGAGAACAATAAGCATGTCGGATATTTTTTTTTCTTTCTTTCTTTCAAATCAAATCAAATCAAATATACTTTCTTTCTTTCTTTCTTTCTTTCTTTCTTTCTTTCTTTCTTTCTTTCTTTCTTTCTTTCTTATTATATATATTTAATTGTTACACTTGTCCAGTAGCTTATTTAATCTAAATGTGATGGTGTTACAACGGCGGCGGTTATCACTGTTTGTACACACCCCGGACACCTCATACAAACAACCTCGTTTTACACAGACACTACACATAGACATTATCGTACACGCGCATCTGTATGTGTGACGTCTGACACCATACGATTTAAGTCTAAACTATGTTCGAGGGGGGTGACGTAAACCTAGCTCAGACGCTGGTGGGGAGCGGAGAGTTTCCGTTTTATACGTAGTTATATTGGAGTGCAGCTATTAGTATGGCTAAGTTCGAGAGAAACCGTATGGTAACACACGATCAGCCTCTTACCCATTATTATGGTCCATTATATTGGGTTGAACAAACCCCTAGCCGAACGCGACATGACTGGAATATAAAGCAGCTGACCGAACTTTCCGTATTCTTTAGTCGTAACGAAAACATAACATAACCATAGAATAATCCGGCTAATGGTTGACCCGTCACATTACAAAACGTTTTGATAACGTCTAGCTGTAATATAATACGGCTGATTATACAATCCGGTTGCTACATGTACATTTCTCTTGAAATCTTAGTCTTCTAAATTGTTCAGACGTTATTCAAAGATAATCAGCGTTTGCACGTTAAAACCATCGTCCCTAAAGACAAAGAGATGATATGGTACAATAACTCGTATCTCACTAATACCTGTAGGCGTGTAGCTGAGTGAGTGATAAGTGAGTTGAAATGATTGTGTGAGAAGTCGAAGAGTAACATGAGTAGTACAGATGGTATAGAATATAGAACGGATGCATAGACAAATGATAGCACGCACACACACACACTCACATACACACACGCACGCGCGCATGCCCAACGTTCTTTATCCTATTCTTATTTCTAATAGGTACATACTAAAAACTATCCCACCCTTATTATTGTATACAGTCTATAATTCAAACTGTAACTTAAACATAATAAATTACCTAGCACCTGATTTGGAGTGTGGAGGTGATCTGTCTGTACAGGGCACCCTAGTACAGACACCAGTCTCTGACACAGATATTATATTTATGCCTTTGTCATAACAAAGGCATAAATATAATATCTGTGTGTATTTTTGTATTTGTAACATAACGACATATCGTTATGTTACAAATACAAAAATATTTATTCAAAAGTCACGGTATAACAATTTATTACACTGCGATATCTACACTAGGCATGCCTGTGTCGTGGGTGTCACTTTAGAAAAACTGTTTACTAGGACTATACCTGTCACAGAACTACATACAAAAAAATAAACGAAAAGAATAAACAATGTTATGTTGTTTGTTAAACTGTCTGTGTGGGAGAAAATAATAATAAATACAATTATTATTATTTATTTAGGAGTGCGAATGAGTGAGAGAGTGATAGAAGAAGTGAGAAGAGAAGGAGAGATGGAAAATAACGGATGGCGGACGAAAAACGGTGGTGCTGTAATACTGGTAGAATAAAATAAAAATAAGTGTTTGAACCGTAATAGACTGTTTAATTGAGCAAATTGATATCTCACAAATACAGACACACACACACACATACCTACTCTTTAAACTTTTATTCTCCTTTTCTTTTTTTTTAATTGTCACTAATTGTTTCGCGACAAAACCTTTTATTGTTCTATCTGATATAACGCTTCACGGTCGGTCACTGCCTCCTACTCGTAAGATACAGATTTTTTGAAAGTGTTAAATAGGTACACTGAGTGACCGGCCATTCTGAAGCGCAGGTACCAAACCAAATCTCAAATACCGGCAGTGAAGAACAACAGAACAAACGGCATAATAAATTTATACACATACACAGATAAAGTTCCCCTCGTAAACCCACTGGGTTATGCAGGGTCATAAATCGTATCAGAACAACTTGCCGTTACGATTGCTTTTACTATACAAGACTTCAATGAGATAAGTATTAAATACCTACTCTGCTTCTCTGCTGCTAATACTACGTATACATACATACATACATCATACATCAACTTGCTTTTTCGGACAATCAGGTGATCCAAGCCTGAAAAGTCCTTACCGAACAAAGGGCAGTCTCACAAAGTGATTTTGACAATGTCCCCATCGGGAATCGAACCCGGACCTCCAGATCGTGAGCCTAACGCTACAAATACCGCGCTAAAAATATCGTGCACAAAATGACAAAACTATATATAATAATTTTATAAATATACACGGAGTTAGTAACCTCGTAACGAAAACTTTGAGGGATGATTCAGGCCATGATTCTGAGTTAATATCAAGACACAAAAGTATGGAACTGAAAATAATTTAAAAAATACAAAAATTTTCATGAATTTTCCGACAGGAAATTCCACTAGATATCAAGTCAGAATCATGGTCTTAATCATCCCCCTTAATATTCGTTACAATGTGACTAACACACTGTATAATGCTCCTTATTTTGTTGTGACACACGAAAGATTGGGTTAAAGAATAATGTGGCAATATTTCTGAAGAATTGGCACGTTTATCGTAGTTGAGTTCACCTTTAGAGCTATTTTGCAGCGATTCTTATGGCATCTAGTGTGATATATGTGAAGCCACGTGAAGTATTGGGTTCAGTTTCGTTTACAACTAAAACGACTCACTCGGCTTCTGTGTACCAATTCTTTTTACACTACGTAACGAGAAATACACGAGTTGCTACTGATGCTATTATACAACCAAGTATAAGTACGTAACACATACTTAACTAACTATATCCCACTTACGGTAGTCAGAAGTACATCCATCATAAGATGTACTAAGTACCCACACCTCACCGAGCTTTCTGTTAGACCAACGCGATAGGTGGTGAGCCGTATAAACCATCTATACGGTCGTATCTACTACTGTGGGGGACGATTTAGACCATGATTCTGAGTTAATATCAAGTGGAATTTTCCGTCGCAAAATTCATGTTTTTTTTGTTTTTTTTAATTATTTTCAATTCTATGCTTTTCCATTGGAAAAATCTACTTGATATTAACTCAGAATAATGAGCTGAATCATTCCCCTCAGTATTAGTTACGATGTCACTAACACCCTGTATAATGGTTGAGCCAACTATGTTAGTTCGGATGAGAGCCTTCAGCGCTCCCCATTTGTCCGGCCAAGTAGTTAATGCCATCTGCGGCGAATCTACAATAAGTCACGTCAAAAAAACTATGTTAGTAAAATAATAACTCATTGGTGCAAGTATGTGTGTATAAGTATTTGACAGTCAGCCAAAGTCAAATTGCTCTAAGAAGAAATTGCTCTAGAGCAAGAAGGCCGCCCAAATCGTACTGTATTCATGTTATGTCTGACTGTTACAGTTAAGTGCAATAAAGTGGTTTTTATTTGATTGATGAATATGTAGGAAGTAAAAGAATTGTATCAGGATCGAAGCAAATGGAATTCCATAGTCTCTGCTTGCCCCGGTGGGAAATAGGCGAGAGTTGATATTATGTACGTGTGTAATAAGGGTTTTAGTAACATAGGGGTACATAGTGTAAGTAAGTTTTTATAAGAAATTGTACAACCTAAAACTGCCACATATTAGCTCGTACCCATTTCATTCAAGTTGGATATTAATGAGACCCCAATCAATGTAAAGCTTCCTTATGAAACAATAGAGCCTTTCCATCGACAAGTTTTTGAAACTTCGGGTTATAACTTCTCGGGCCTTAAGGCGGTTTCTATTGAAAGTATTTATATTTAAGTAGTGGGTGAGGTTAAATCTACTCCACACGCCCTAACTATAGAAACACCCTCATGTAGAGCCAAGCTTCTAACTTCACACGCCCTAACTATACAAACACTAAGTTTACAAACTCTACACTTTAGGCAAATATGTGGCTTGGCCGATTCGCTGCCATTATATGAGCATAAAGTGTAAAATTACTTAGATTCCGTCACCTGAGCGTGAGTCAACAAATTTATTGACTGTTTATTACCGCTCTGTTACGTAAGTAATTATTTTAGAAACGAAACGGGCAAGTCCCATATTTTCCCTAATGTGTAGAGTTTCGAGGAGCTCGGTGGCGCAGCGGTTAACGCGCTCGCTCTGCGATTGTTGAAGTTAAGCGACTTTCGCAAAGGCACCGGCCATAGGATGGGTGACCACAGATAAAAAAAGTTTCATCTCGAGCTCCTCCGTGCTTCGGAAGACACGTTAAGCCGTTGGTCCCGGCTGCATTAGCAGTCGTTAATAACCATCAATCCACACTGGGCCCGCGTGATGGTTTAAGGCCCGATCTCCCTATCCATCCCTAGGGAAGGCCCGTGCCCCAGCAGTGAGGACGTTAATGGGCTGGTGATGATGATGATGATGTGTAGAGTTTGTGAATTTAGTGTAAGTATAGTTAGGGCGTATGGAGTTAGAAGCTTTTTTCTCTACATGAGATCTGAGAACTTTTTCGTATTGCGATCGATATTATGATCTTGCATTGGCATCATTTTATATGAAAATGTTTTTGTTGGGATAAAATATACAGGGAGGCTAAAAAGGGCTCAACGAAGCAATTCATCTAAAAAAGCAATATTGCTTTCGCCTCCGAACTCACCTCTTTGTAGACTTTTTGTAACTTATACTTTTTACCCTTTAAGAGGAGCTCGGTGGCGCAGCGGTTAACGCGCTCGGTCTGCGATTGTTGAAGTTAAGCGACTTTCGCAAAGGCCGGTCATAGGCTGTGTGACCACAGAAAAAAAAGTTTTCATCTCGAGCTCCTCCGTGCTTCGGAAGACACGTTAAGCCGTTGGTCCCGGCTGCATTAGCAGTCGTTAATAACCATCAATCCACACTGGGGCCGCGTGATGGTTTAAGGCCCGATCTCCCTATCCATCCCTAGGGAAGGCCCGTGCCCCAGCAGTGGGGACGTTAATGGGCTGGCGATGATGATGACTTTTTACTCGACTGCCAAATAAGGAGGGTAATGTTTTTACTGTTTTAGTTTCGTGCGTGACTTTGAAATAGAAAAGTCATTTTTCATGCTTCCGTTAACTGATTGTGGGGAAAAAACGTATTTTATTTTGACTGTCATAATAAATGCTTAATGTCATGTAAAATCAAAGAAAATATATTATCGTCCCGAGCGTCAATTCTGATGTACTATATCATAAAAGTTCTAAAGTGTTGTATGATTACATCTAATTTAAACCATAAGTAACAGAGACAACTAAGGAAGTAAATGCGTATTAGGTTCGATACATAATACCTTTTGGTTTGAGGACGTTATGAGCTAATACAATATGACGTTCACAAAAATTATAAATGGAACAACACAAATCCGAAAACAAATGTATTGGAAAAGAAAGCATTCGTTTCAAAAAATAAACGGAGCAAGGCATTTGGCACTTTATGTCTTGGTTCGATGGTGCTATTTTTAGACAGCAATAGTGTACCTATTAGGGAATTCAATCCCGATCTGGCGGGATCCCGAACTCGCGAGATCTCGTCTACCTTTTCGGTATCAATCCCGATATCCCGAAGCATAATATGACCGGATCCCATTCGAGATTGACGGGATGGGGCGAATCTCCTTGAATTATTACTTTTGTTTTGATTATGCTGAGTTCCAAAGAAAACTTAATTACACACAACACACACACAAACTCACGCCCGTAATCTCTAACGGGGTGGGCAGAGCCACATGTAATCAAAGACAACTTGCAGCCACTGTTGATACGATGTCGTAAGCTGGATATGATGAACCTTATGGTGATAAGGGATCAGCCTATCGCCCATAACATTAGTCCATAATGTTAAAGGACACAATCCCTCTGTCGCTTTTTACGACATGCCCGGGAAGACAAGCATCTGAATGTTTTCTATGTTTTTTATTAAAACTTAATTATTTAGCTAGTATTATTGAAGGATAAAGACTTTTTGTTTTCTTTGAAAAAATATTTTGTTTTAATTTACTTCACTATTACAAAAGCAGTATTCATCGTTGTCAGCCATCTTAATTTTACATTTTTTTATGTACTAGACGAGATTTTGAAAATTTCGGGATCTCGCGAAATTGCTATTTCCAATACCGCGGGATCTCGGATTAGGGATCTCGAGTCGGGATTGGATTCCCTAGTACCTACTAATTATATGATCGAAGGACAGTCCTAGAAATCCTATAGTGCTGTAGAAAAAAAAATGTTAAGTTTAGCAGCCATAGAGGTGTTTTTGTGATTATGATGGGCAAAATTGAAGGGAAAAGACGTCGAGGGAGGAGGAAGAAGTCATGGCTGCGGAACATCCGCGAATGGACCGGCGTTACAACCGTAGAACAGCTGTTTCGTCTTGCTTCTGACAGAGAAGAGTTCTCAAAGCTGACGGCCGACGTCTAGTAATGGACAGGCACTAGAAGAAGAAGAAGAAGAAGAGGTGTTTCAAAAAGTGTTCCATTTCCTTTGAAGACGCAACCTGATAACCAGAGCAGCGTCCATTCAACGTTATTGGAAATCGATCAATGGCCATTTTATAAAATATCGGTTAAGTGTGAGTAGGAAATGGTGGTCGAGAGTGGTAGGATACCGCCATGATTAATGACAGAATCTGATACAGTGCTAATGAAATGCTCATCTAGAAATACTTAGAAGCTATGATGACCAGAGATCGACCTCATTTTTCGTTGTGTGTTATTTGCGAATTTTAGTAACGAATTTCTAACGTAATCTATATTGTACCTCTAATTTGTATTGGGCTGGTTTTCCCTTCGCGTGTTGGAAGTTGGAAGATCAGACAAACAGTCGCTTCTGTAAAAAAACCGGACCTGTCAAATCTTCAGGCTAGGTAAGCGGACCCCGTGAAAACGGGATAACGGTGATGAAAAATGACTTTGGTACGATTACGACGAATGAATTACGTACGTAATTGAGTACGACGTTTGACGACCGTTTCTTGTTGACGTCTCCATTTTCTGTTCTCATACAAACGTCATATTAAATAAACCGTTTTGACGTTTCGAAAAAGTATTTCATTACTTTTGAACTGACAGTGACAGATTACTTTTGGCTTTGGTGTGACTATGAGTCGGTAAGGGGTATCCCTAATAAACATTTGGTATGTAGCTGAAATGTTATAAAAATACAGAATGAGCTAGATAAGTAAATATCTTCCATAAACTTTATCAGCGTTGGCACACGTGTGGTTGGGAATCGTAGTGATATCGTATTATACAGTTATGAGCAAAATCATGTACCCACTTTAGAATCCTGTCGCACTATCATATTTGACATTTAATAAGACTTACGGTGTGATTTGTCAAAAAAGTTAATGTGACATGGTTTCATAATATGTATATTAGTACTCGTGACCGTACACATCTACATTCTGAAAGCTGTGTGTAACAGCCTCCATAGTGTGAGCTCGCCTAGAAAATTGTTCTAATAATCGATTATTACTGAATCGATTTTAAACGAAAAAAGGCAATATTTTAAGATTAAGTAAGAATTTTAAAATTTATTGAAATGGAAACACTGTTTTATCCCTATTGGTTCTCATCACCATGTAAGTAACAGCCTCTATGGTCCAGTAGTTGAGCGATGGACTCAAGATCCGGAGACCCCAGGATCGAATCCCGGTGGGGAGGTATTATTATTATTCTTTTGAAAAAGGAACTCCTCATCCTCTACTTACCCCGACGGGAGGTATGCGTGTAAGCATGTATGTTGTGCAAATATTCATATTCCAAATATGCACAAGACTTCTTGTTTACTTGAGCTATTATTAAAGAAAGTGTTTGCATGAAATAAAACCGTTCTATTTTTAGACCTCTTTGTTTGATAGGGCGAGGCATGGTATTAAAACGCGAATATTTTTAGATAAATAGATAGATAGAACGTTTATTTGCATGAACACAGTACAATGGTCTTAATAAGTAATATGTATGTCCTTAGTGTATTCAGCCTGCTTGCAGGCGTGCAAATATTAATTTACAATAAAATGTATAATACAAAAGCTTGAAACAATTGCCATGCACTCAAAACATAAAACTTTCTAAAATCAAAAACATTAAAATTTACATTTCCAAAATATCGTGCCATGTTATAACAGGTCAAAATTAAAATTTAAAAAAGAAAAGTCAACGGTTAATAACTAATAATAAGTTAATAACAATATAGGCAATTATTTATCTTTATAGTCTAAAAACTCTCCTCCACGATAGAACCCTAAATTACTTATGTAGCAAATAAAAAAAACAACAAACAAAAGTAAAATGCGATTAGTACCCCGAGCCCTCAAGAGATGGCGCTAGTGGTATTTTAGAACGCGGTAACGAGATGTTTTTGCCGATCCAATAAGATAAACCTCATATATTCCAATTGTATTCTAATACCTACCTCAGTAGTTTTACTTCTACTATAGTAGCTTGCTCCGGTAACTACTATAACCAGGATAAAACTGCTCGTGGTTCTCAATACTGCTTCCGCCGTGTGCCAGCTTCTGCCTAGGACTAGCATACAAAGGGACAGTTGTACGCGACGAACCGCACAATAAACTGTTTCTTCACATCCCGGCTGTTTACTTTCCACTCGCCGACCGGCTCGACTTGGCTATAAAGGACCCCACTCACTACACTGGCGCCCAACGTGGGGCAAGCCTAGTCAGCCCCAATACATCACGAGATCAGGAAGACAGACTGCAGCTACGCTTTGGGAGCAGTTCTAATCCAGGGGGAGGGAGAAGACGAACACCCCGTTGAATATGCGAGTCGCCTTCTGACTGCCGCTGAAAGAAATTATTCAACGACAGAAAGAGAAGCTCTAGCGGTTGTGTGGGCCGTTACAAAGTTCAGAGGTTACATTGAAGGAGTGCCAGTCGTAGTAATCACAAATCATCAAGCTCTGAGGTGGCTTATGTCCCTAAAATCACCCACCGGTAAACTAGCCAGATGGGCACTACAGCTGCAAGCATATGACATTGGCATACAGTATAAACCTGGAGAGAAAGACACGCTTTCACGCCCACCATGCACAGAAGAAAATAGAGCAGAATGTGGTACCTGTGCAGTCTCTGCTGATATGCCTACCCGAAGCCCTAGTGAGATCCGCACAGAGCAGCTAAAAGACGTGTTCATAGCCCGAATCGTGGAAGCACTGGAAAAAGGGAATAATGAGGACGCTACGTACTGGTGTAATAAAGGTTACTTACTCGACAACGGACTCCTATATCCTCTAGCACCTGACTCCGACTCAGAAGAAGCTCAGCTAGTTGTACCTGAGCATGAATGGGCGAATATACTAGCCGCCTACCATGATGACCCGATGGCTGGACACTATGGTGCCGAGAAAACCCATGCCCGAATTTCGAAGCGATACTTTTGGAAAGGAATGCGCAAATTCATAGAAGCGTATGTGCATAATTGTTTAGCTTGCCAACGCTACAAACCCAGTAACCTCAAGCCGGCGGGTTTGCTACAAACAACGACCATGAATAAGAGATTCGAGACAATATCCACTGATCTCTTCGGTCCACTTCCAAGCTCATCAGATGGGAAGACTTGGATAATGATTGTGCAAGATAATGCAACTCGATGGGTGGAATTATTTGCATTGCCAAACGCTACAGCAGAGACTTGTGCCGAGACTCTGATCAAAGAGATTATACTCCGATTTGGTGTACCAAGACGTATCACAAGCGATAATGGAACGCAGTTCATTAGTGCTGTAATGCAAAAGATGTGCTTTTGTTTAGGTATCAAACACAACTTCACTCCTGTCTACCACCCCCAGGCCAATCCAGTAGAAAGACGGAATAGAGATTTGAAGACGCAGCTCGGTATCCTAGTGGAAAGCCAACACAGTAACTGGCCAGAGAAGCTCCCGAGCATCCGCTTTGCTATGAACACCGCTGTATGTTCCTCCCTTGGACAAACTCCTGCATACCTGACGTTTGGTAGAGAACTCAGGACTATAGATGACATACTGCATGATTTTCGTCAAATCGTTCTCTCTGAAAACTTCATCGCTGAAATCACTCCTAAGCTGTTGAATATGGCTGACACTATGAAGAAAGCAAGAGAGGTACAAGAAATGAAGGAAGAAGCTCGAAAGGAATATTTTGATAAGAGTCGTAGAAGCAGTCCGCAATACCAAACAGGGGATCTGGTCTTAGCAAATGTTCACCCAATAAGCAGAGCTTCTAAAGGCTACAGTGCGAAATTCACACCTCGACGAGATGGACCATACCTTATAGTGGAACAAAGCGGGCCTGCTTCCTATAAACTTGCCAACACAGATGATCCTTCTTCTGTGATCGGCACGTACCATACCTCTGCATTGCAACCATATAAGAGCACTGGAAGCGTACAACCATTGCCAGCTCCTGTACAGCCGCTTAGGAAGAGAGGACGACCACGCAAACAGAAACATTAAATTTTCCAGTTTCATCGTCGTGACTACTTCAGAAACTGAGGGGGAGGTTGTAGCAAATAAAAAAAACAACAAACAAAAGTAAAATGCGATTAGTACCCCGAGCCCTCAAGAGATGGCGCTAGTGGTATTTTAGAACGCGGTAACGAGATGTTTTTGCCGATCCAATAAGATAAACCTCATATATTCCAATTGTATTCTAATACCTACCTCAGTAGTTTTACTTCTACTATAGTAGCTTGCTCCGGTAACTACTATAACCAGGATAAAACTGCTCGTGGTTCTCAATACTGCTTCCGCCGTGTGCCAGCTTCTGCCTAGGACTAGCATACAAAGGGACAGTTGTACGCGACGAACCGCACAATAAACTGTTTCTTCACATCCCGGCTGTTTACTTTCCACTCGCCGACCGGCTCGACTTGGCTATAAAGGACCCCACTCACTACACTTATCCATTTTGTTAGAGCGGTTTTGAATATTTTGCCGTTTAATAACTTTAGAGAGTTAGGGAGCTTATTATACACCTCAATGCTCATGTTAAATTTGTTGCATTTGGTTACAAAAACCTAGAGTCGCACTATGATTTGCTGATTATTATCTCTCTGTCTTTATTTAAGAGCTGCGCTCTTGTCGGCGGAACCGCCTCCATTTTCATTACTCCATAGGTAGGGCGTGTAGAATGGTAGTTGCCCCAATCGCCTTTCTTGCTGATTATTATACGGTACTGACGTAATATACGATCCCAAGGACCCCATTACTCTAGCCATAGAGGTAGCCAATCAGCTCGCGACACCAAACACTTCAGGACCGCGATACCGACCCCGCCGGCGTGGTCAGCGATTTCCCTCAATCATCGCTTATCGCTATCGACTGCCTGGTGTCGATTATATTTTTTCAATATATTTTCAACGAAGAAGAAGAATTGTACTAAACTAGTCCTTCTGTTGTTGTTTTGTAATTGTTTTTAATGTTGTGTTTGTATACGCAAAAAAGCATTTTTGTATTGTATTGTAATATTATAATGATTGACGTTTTCCTTTGCGTTATATTGTATTTTTTTTTTCAGTAAATATAGTTATTTTACATATTCTTTTGGAAGTCATAATAATTCTTAACCTCTCACTCAGGAGAGCATTCGACTGTAATGACTTAACGGTTCCTTTTTTTTATATCCAACTGCGGAGAAACAAAAAGAGGGTTGTGTGTTTGTGATATGTATGCTCGTATGCATACGTACACACGAGATATATATATATATATATTTACCCGTATTGCTACCTGTACGTAATTTTACAGGGTGTAAGTAACTTCATAACGAGATGATTTAGTTCATTGTTCTGAGTTAAGATCAGATTTCTACTAGAAATAATCAGAAACGTTTGTCTGTTTTGTGTTAGTAGTTAATTGTTCTTTATATTCTTTTTTGTGTAACAGCCTCCGTGGTCTAGTGGTTAGAGCGTTAGGCTCACGATCTGGAGGTCCGTGTTCGATTCCCGATGGGGACATTGTCGAAATCACTTTGTGAGACTGTCCTTTGTTTCGTAAGGACTTTTCAGGCTTGAATCACCTGATTGTCCGAAAAAAGGAAGATGATTCCGTGCTTCGGAGGGCACGTTAAGCCGTTGGTCCCGGCTATTAGCTGTAAAAACACCTCCACGAACCCGCAGTGGAGCAGCGTGGTGGAGTATGCTCCATACCCCCTCCGGTTGATTGAGGGGAGGCCTGTGCCCAGCAGTGGGACGTATATAGGCAGTTTATGTTATTCTCTTTTGTGTACAATAAACTGTGAAATAAATAAATAAATATCTTTAATTTGGCGGCGGAAAATTTCACTTGATATTAACTCAGAATTATGAGCTGAATCATCCCCCTCAGTATTTGCTACGGTGCCACTTTCATCCTGTATATACGCTTGAGCCCCTTTGCTTCTCATTCCGTCCCTATAGCTATAAACTTGTAATGGGGTACTTGTAATTACGAGGGCGATATTAATAAAGGGTTTCAACCAATAACTTGGTATGCTCAAAGCGTTTCCCATCGACTTTGGTTGTACTATCAGGATATTTGAAACACAATGGTATATAAAGCGGTAATGCAGCTTAAATTACATCGTTATACGCAACAAACATGACTTTTTGGTTTAGGTGGCAATTCGCCCATTTAACATCTGGCCCGCGGGCGAGTTTACATTTTTTATATTTTTTTCGTCTATGCGACTGAATGGTTAAATGAAGGATTAAGGGGTTATTGGGTACATTTCCACATAGAAATATATCATTGACAACATTTCAGGACCAAATGACTCTTTCATTCTTTGTTCGGAGAAAACCAGAATAGTCTTATCATCGTATGAAACCATGACGGCGATAAAACTACAAAAAAAATTAAAAGGTGTAATCTCGCCCGCAAGCCAGACAATAAGTGGGCGACTTGACACCTAACCCACTTTTTTATGTCACTTATTGCAAATACTCTGATGGTATTAACAAAACTTAGCCGGACCACCAAAATGCACTGAGAGCTATTAAAAATTAATAAAAATAAGACAGCACTTCTGAGAGTGCAAATGTGGACGTGAATATCTGCTCAAGTTGTCGCATGACAGGATTGTGTTTGAGAAAACTGGCCCATAGGTCGATAGTGATAAGCCCTGAAGAGGGACAACATTGACCACGCCCGTCGGTTCTGTCGATATTGGAATCCTCACGTGTTTGCTGTCGTGAGCTAATTGGCTGCGTCTATGGCTAGAGTAATTGGGTCAGAGAAATACATACTACTACAATAGAATACAAAAACTCTTCTCCAAAAATTATAAACAAGACAAAATAATAATGGTAATAATTACCCACCGGGGTAAGCAGAAACTATAGAATTCCATTTGCTTCGATCCTGACATACTTCTCTTGCTTCTTCCACATTCATCAATCGCTTCATACACGCACGTCGGTTCAAAGTAGATCGTACTAAACCTTTTCTAAGGATATCTCCAATTTGGTCAATGTAAGTCCTTCTAGGTCTTCCTCTGCCAGACCTACCATCAACTTTCGCTTTATATACCGCTTTCGCAATTCTATTATCCTTCATCCGCTCTACTTATTAAAACCAACGTAACATTCCCTTCTTAATCCGTAGTACCCGTTATTATGTAGTATTATTCTTCATTATAACGCCTATAGCCAAACAGCAATTTCTAAACAAAACCATGCTGTGTTACTGGGTTGTTTTATTTATAATGCAATTAATCGGCTTTAACCTTTGGTAATTGCCCTTTTGGGGCAGAAAGCTTTTCAGGCCAAGTGTTAATGAGTATTGTTTTTTTTTTTTTAAGAAAATAAAAATAACGTAATGTTTTGCTTTTGGTGGTGAATTTTCTTTAGCTTTTTGTATTTGATACCACTGTACAGTCATGAGCAATATAATGTACCCACTTTAGGACTCTGTCGCACTAACATAGACATTTAGTGAGAATTACAGTTCAATTTGTAAAAAAAGTTAATGTGACATGGTACCAAACTGTATATACATATAAATCCTCGTGACCGTACAGAGAACGCGCGTATTATTTTATTTTTATTTACATTTACATTTCACGACGAGTTCATGAGTTTCAGCTAATCTAAAAGTAAATAAAATAACGACCTCCCTGGTCTAGTGGTTGGGCGTTGAGCTCACGATCCGGAGGTCCTGGGTTCGATTCCAAATGCCACTGTCAAAAATCACTTTTGAGACTGTTCTTTGTTTAGCTTAAAAATTACTTTGTGGTCCCTAGTTTGGTTAGGACATTACTGGCTGATCACCTGATTGGCCGAAAGTTAGATGATCCGTGCTTCGGAAGGCACGTTAAGTCGTTGGTCCCGGTTACTACTTACTAGTCGTTACATGAGCCAGATCAGGGGCCTTTGGCGGCTCAATAGTAACCCTTACACCGGGGCTGATGAGGTTGTTACTCCACCTCACAATCCACACGAGAGAAGATGACTACGCTTTCACCTACTTATGTTAGAAGAACAAAATCTCAAAATACTTTTTTTTTTGTTACAGAGAGTGCAAGCCGGCATGAACCTGACCTTAAATGCGTCGGCGAAATGGCTCATAGAGGCATCACAAGGCATACAGAACCCAAATATACTTCTGGAGAAGTTCTCACAGAACCGAAAGGTGGATGATCCTACAAGAGCGCTACTCCTAACGTTTTATGGTATCCTGGTAGTCATCGGAGCAGTTGGAAATGTACTGGTCGTTATTTCTGTAAGTATTTTCAACTTTATCGACGGTTGAAGTGATATTTTTTTATTAAATTATGTGATCCAGACGATTTCGGCAACGGCGACTGCTTCAGCAGCTCCTTGTGGTTTATACAGCCAATCTTGTTGGAAAAGATCCTCGCATATAGTGGGCATGTGAGCACACCATTTAAATATGAATAATTCATCGCGCTTGGCGGTCAAACACATAACCCTCCTTTTTGCTTAGCAGATATAACCTGAAAAAGAAATTAAAGCTATAATGTTAGAGCTAAACCATGAACATACGGAAAAATTTCTACATCCACTGATAGTCATATCAGACACACACATATACCGACACACACACACACACACACACACACACACACACACACACACACACAAGAACACTTATTGTTTATTTTAATACCGTATTGTCACCACTGTTATTGTAGCTAATAGGTACTTATTTTGGGAAGGCACTGTCTTCCAAAATACAGGTTCGCCTAGTTTGGGAGACAGGGTTTCAACGAGAACTATAACTGAGCTATTCAATAAACATTATTATTATATTATTGACAACTTCACTAGTCAGTGAAGATAGCTGTGTGGTAAAAAAAAATCAGATTAGGGTTAAAAATATCACTTCAAAGCAATTCTACAGAAAAGCAATATTGCTATTCGACATTTGTTACATGACTTGCATCAGACATAACAATGTAACATAAACTCACGACCAATCCCAATTGAGGTACAAGTACATTCATCGTAAGATGAATTAAATACCCACAACTTACCGAGCTTTGTTTTGGAAAAACGTGATAGGTGATGAGCCGTATCGCCGTCTGTGATAGTCAAGCCAACAGTGTTAGTGAAAACTGCACTTCGGTTCTAATTGGTGCAAGTTCGGCCCCGGGGTTTGAACCAGCACGGCGCTGCGCAAGCCCGTGGACCACAGGACCAGGAGACAGGCTGTAACTAAGGCCAGGAGCAGAAAAGAGCAGCGGCATAATGTCGCACTGTAATACTGCGCAGCTGCGATGGCTCTGCCGTTAAGTGCGCGCAATACAATTTAAAACTGTTTGGGACAGAATTATCTACAGTGCAACATTATGCCAAACCCAAATATTGAATAAACCTATTTGTAATACTGTCCCAAACAGTTTTAAATTTTATTGCGCGCACTTGACGGCAGAGCCACCGCAGCGGCGCAGTATTACAGTGCGACATTATGCCGCTGCTTTTTTCTGCCGCGCGGCGAAAAACTCTTAGTGCGCGCCTGGCCTAACGCAGTTGTAAGCTGATCATTACGCACTTCTAAATATTCTAACGCAACATTTTCATATCAGATACGAGCAAAATGATGTACGAGTGCCATAAAGCCGTTTAATTACAAAGTTATCTCCACTCGAGACTGTAATAAATTGGTCAAATTATCGCTCAGTGACAATTAATTTAGATAAAGCTAGTTATAGAACTATTGGGCTTCAAAGTATAGAGGGAGTGACATCGTATCGAAAACTTTGAGGAATCAGACCATGATTCTGGGTTGATATCAAGTGAAATTTTCCGTCGCTATGGAACTTCAAAGCAATTCTACAGAAAAGCAATATTACTAAGGCTATTCTTCTTCTCTCGTGTGTGTGGTGAGGTGGATTACCAACCTCATCAGCCCTGGTCTGTCAGGGTAACTATTGAGCCGCCAAAAGCCCCTGACATGACTCATGTAACGACTACGTACTTACATCAGTAAGTAGTAACCGGGACCAACGGCTTAACGTGCCTTCCGAAGCATGTATCATTGTACTTTCTGACAATCACGTGATCAGACTGTAATGTCCTAACCAAACTAGGGATCACAAAGTGATTTTTGTGATATCTCCCCACCGGGAATCGAACCCGGGACCTCCGGATCGTGAGCCCAACGCTCAAGCACTGGACCATGGAGACTATGAAATTGAAAATAATTAAAGAAAACATTTTTTTAATCATAGTTTGAATCATTCTCTTCAATACCCATACGTACTTGTATGGTACCTGTATGTATTTGTATGGGGTGTTAGTGACATCGTAAAAACTCGGCGCCCGCTACGAACTGGTGCGGGCGGAGTTTTACCGGTCTAAACGCAGTATTATTCTTTCTTCTAGGGATGATAACCAGTTACTTCGCGATGCTTAAGACTTAGCATTAAAATTGGTTATAAGAAATCTTAATTAAAACACATAATAACGGTTTCTTACCGCGTTTAAAGTAGGGATATGAGACTCCCGATATTTCGACACGAAAGAGGATAGACAGATATGTCTGCCCGTAGAAAATTATGGATCTACCTACTCCACTCCAATCTCATCAGTCATCCCGTGATCATGGCACTTTCAATAGTGTCGAAATATCGGGAGTCTCATATCCCTAATTTAAACGCGGTAAGAACCCGTTATAATGTGTTATAATTACGATAATAACCGCGTAAACTTAAAACAATTTATAAGTAGTCTACTGACTGCTAGTCAAGACTGTCCACCCTTTTAGTGATTGAAAGTGTTCACGTTGGTATAGCAGAAAGCTCGCTGCGCCCATTGGCCGAAGCCCTTATAGCGGCAAGGATGTGCTGCCGCCAAAGGATGTTATCGCGTTACCGGACAGAGCATAGTACCCCGCTAGCCACAAGTTGCTAGTGTGACTAGGGATCGACGATCCAACGGTGTTATGTTGGAAGTTGTATATATACGTCTTGCTGTGTAAACTTCGATATCGCGTTTCACGACTGCTTGAAGACTGCATTATTGAATGTGGCGCCATCTGTTGCATATGGGCGGAACTAGCTGGCCAACTAGTTGGGTACGCCATACCCTCGATATATTGGATGGCGCCACTGCGGTTGCCGAGCAGATCCTGCTGGTTGCAATGCTTATAAAACTTTGGTCCGCCGGAGACCCGTAACGTGTTACTATCTGTACGTGTTCTATTTTAATAGAGTATAAGTAAATTATTATATTCCTATTATACAAGGGGATTATTCTAAACTCTACGTTTGTGTATACAAAGCTTTTAAATTAATAACTTTTGAACGCTACGAGCTATGCTTCAAAAGGACAGACTAAAAAGAGATAAAGTTAAAATAGTACATTCTGTTCTCGGTTCGTTGACCTTTGCTGCTATTGTGACTCTCTAATGCTGAAAACGCAAACCAGTTTGGTATGATATTAATAGTCACTATTTCAGAATGGAAAATGAGGCTATTTGAATTAGTAAGTTGAAAACTTCTTATGACGTCATCAGAAGAATTCGGCGCGTAACGACCCTGATTTTTTTCAAATAAATGAAACAAAAGTCGACCTTGTACTGCTGCCTAACGCGTGAGAGCGAGCCAGACATAGTGCGTGTGCTTTAACCTCTACTCCTTAGTGTCTTACGGCCAATTAAACAAAAGCAAGACCCAGAAGATGTAAGTCAGTGCCCGATATGAACCAGAAGCTCAAATAATATAATAAATAATAATAAAATAATAAACTGTTTTTATTAAAGGTAAAAACCCAATGATTACAAAGTTAATAATAATATTATCTATACTTATAATAAATCTGTAGAGAGGTCAATTCTGTACATTAAATATTTTTTCAAAATAACTATCAGGGGGTGATAAGTGATCGATACTGATGCCAAAAATGCAATCAGTAAAATTTTTGTCTGTCTGTCTGTCTGTCTGTCTGTCTGTCTGTCTGTATGTTCCTTATAGAAACAAAAACTACTGGACGGATTTTAATGAAACTTGGTACAATTATTCTTCACACTCCTGGACAGGTCATAGTATACTTTTCATCACGCTACAATCAATAGGAGCAGAGTAGTGAAGGGAAATCCTTTTGTATGAAAAATCTAAACCACTCAAGTTAGACGTTTGAAATTTGGCATGCAGGTACCTTAGATACCGTAGAGGTGCACTAAGAAAGGAATTCCCGAAATTCCTACGGGAACGGGAATTAGCGGGAAAATCCTTTTGTATGAAAAATCTAAACCACTCAAGTTAGACTTTTGAAATTTGGCATGCAGGTACCTTAGATAACGTAGAGGTGCATTAAGAAAGGAATTCCCGAAATTCCCACGGGAACGGGAATTAGCGGGAAAATATTTTTGTATGAAAAATCTAAACCATTCAAGTTAGATGTTTGAAATTTGTCATGCAGGTACCTTAGATACCGTAGAGGTGTACTAAGAAAGGAATTCCCGAAATTCCCACGGGAACGGGAATTAGCGGGAAAATCCTTTTGTATGAAAAATCTAAACCACTCAAGTTAGACGTTTGAAATTTGTCATGCAGGTACCTTAGGTACCGTGGAGGTGCACTAAGAAAGGAATTCCTGAAATTCCGACGGGAACGGGAATTAGCGGGAAAATCCTTTTGTATGAAAAATCTAAACCACTCAAGTTAGACGTTTGAAATTTGGCATGCAGGTACTTTAGTAAACTTAAAGCTTAGTTGCAACAGGATATTACAAAATTCCCACGGGAACGGTAGTTAGCGGGAAAAAACATTTGTATGAAAAAATCAAATCTAAATAAAAGGAGAAACTGACTGACTCAGTGACTGACATATCAACGCATAGCCTGAATGGCTAAATGTAGGCATTTGAAATTTGGAAGGGACATAGCTTAGGTACCGTAGAGGTGCACTAAGAAAGGAATTCCCGGAATTCCCACGGGAACGGAAATTAGCGGGAAAATCCTTTTGTATGAAAAATCTAAACCGCTTAAGTTAGACGCTTGAAATTTGGCATGCAGGTACCTTAGTTAACTTAAACCTTAGTTGCAACAGGATATTGCAAAATTCCCACGGAAACGGGAGTTAGCGGGAAAAAAACATTTGTATGAAAAAATCGAAACCGCGTAAGATAGATGTTTTCAATTCAATTCAATTAAATTATTTATTGCATTCCATGTAGTACAATGGGGTGTTACATAGGCATAGGAACTAAAACATGGACCCTGTAGGGCACAGCAACGTTGAAGGGAAGAGAGGAAGTGTGTATTAAAATTAAAACTCAATGAACAATCAATTAAAAAAAAATCAATTCAATCAATTGATTCAATCTAGCATGCATGCATACCTTAGTAAATATAAAGTTTATTTTTGGCTGTATTTTAAAAAATGGGAGTTATTGGGAAAAAAATTGTATGAAAAAATCAAAACTGCATAAGTTAGATGCTTGAAATTTGATATGCACTCCCACACACACAAAGATCTCTCTCTTATTATAACACGCCACGCGGACGAAGTCGCGGGCAAAAGCTAGTAATAAATATAATTGTATAATACAAATTACAAATTACTTAAAGGTACAATAGTAACTACCGTCTATAACACAAAAAAAAAAAACAACACAAAATAAATATGGTGCGATCATTTTTTATTTGATTCCCGATGTACTTTGATCCAGTAGATCCAAATGTAGGCGGCAGCACTGTTGAGTGTTCCTAAATGATTTCGTCTTACATCGTCAGACTTTATATCATGGCTGACTTTGCATACTGACTGACTTCTGCAATGTTTTGCTGAAATAGCAAAAGCAAAAGGTGCATATCAGATTCGCCAGAAATTTTAGGTACGTCGTGAGCGACGTCGGCGACGATGTGGGATCAAATCAAATCAAATATACTTTATTGCACAGAACTACATTTAAACAATCAGACATAACACACGAATACAGTACAATTTGGGCGGCCTTATTGCTCTAGAGCAATTTCTTCCAGGCAACCACCAAAAGGAAATAAACATTTACAAACTTGGATGCGGGATGGTGCAACAAAAAATAAATACCTAAAAGTAAAACTAAAGTTAACATAATAAATACTCTATACTATACGTATATACCTACTATATTAATAAATACTCAATATAATATAATCCATATATACAAAAAATATACCTAACCATAATCTAAGAAAACTATAATAATAAATAATAGACTATACACACACATACAAAACAAGTATTGAAATAAATAAAATACATCATACATAAAATTAATATCTTAAGAATATACATATATATTATTATTATTCATTTGCATTATGTCATGACCAAAAGTCACCAGGAAACATACACGTAAACATGAGGTTGATAAAGTTGAAGTTTGCAACCATCTCTGCAGGATCTCGCACAATAAGTCGACTTGCAAAACTTCCTCGAATCTTCTAGACTATTTTGCAATTTCAATAACGGTGGCTGCGAAGTTTCGTAATACTTTCAGATGTTTGTATTTGAACGTTATTGGATTAAGTTTTAAAAACATCGTGGCATTGCTTTGGAATTGCCGAGTGTTTGAGATATAACTTTATTTATTAAAACTATCTTTACTTTAATTCACTTATACTTATGTATAACTAACTATACAGGGTGTTAGTGACATCGTAACAAAAACTTTGAGGGGTGATCGAGGCCATGATTCTGAGATGATATCAAGTGGATTTTTCCGTCGCAAAAGTATGGAATTGAAAATAATAAAAAAAACACAAAAAATTTCAGGAATATTCAGACTGAAAATTCCACTTGATATCAACTCAGAATCATGGTCTGAACCATCCCCCTCAGTATTCGTTACGGTGTCACTAACACCCATACCTACTTGTATGGCTACCGTATGTACTTGTGTGGGGTGTAAGTGACATCGTAACGAATACTGAGGGGGATGATTCAGCTGATTATTCTGAGTTAATATCAAGTAGAATTTTCCTTCGCAAAAGTATAGAATTGAAAATAATTTAAAAAAAAAAACATGAATTTTGCGACGAAAAATTCCACTTAATATTAACTCAGAATCATGGTCTGAATCATCCCCCTGAGTATTCGTTACGATGTTACTAACACTCTGTATACAGGATTTTAGTAGCACCATACCGAATACTGAACAGGATGATTCAGCTCGTGATTCTGAGTTAATATCAAGTGGAATTTTCCGTCGCAAAATTCACATATTATATTCAAATCTAAAGCGATTCTGGCAAAACTAGTGGAATTTTAATAATAGTGTGCACTGTCAGATATTAAAATAATATTCGGATACCGGCTCGGGTTTTAAACCGCAGAATGTTTTATGATTTTATGCAGAGTTGAAAACCCTTTTTGCTTGTAATTTATGTTAGATTTTTTAGATGTTTTGTTTTGTTGTGTTTTATATGAGCGTTGGGCTCACAATCCGGAGGTCCCGGGTTCAAATCCCGGTGGGGACATATCAAAAATCACTTTGTGATTACTAGTTTGGTTATAGGACATTAAAAGCTGATCACCTGATTGTCCAAAAGAAAGATGATCTTCGGAAGGGACGTCAAGCCATTGGTCCCGGTTACTATTTAAGCCCGAGCACACCCTGGACACTTCATACAAACAACCTCGTTTTACACAGATACTACACATTGATATTATCGCAAACCTGCATCTGTGTAGGACTAGGGCTAGAGCCCTGTGCTGGGAGATTTTCTGGCTACGTCTTTCCCTCAGCGTTACAGATTCCGATGTGGTAGTAGGTAGTTTTACAGCTAGTAACATAATATGTAATTTAATTTTTGACGTTCAAAAAGCGGTGACTATGTAAGCCAATTTTGAAAAATAAATATTTTTGAAGTTTGAACTTTTGAATAAACTCGTTAAATAAAGAAAAAAAAACTTTTGATTCTAGTGTGTGTGACGCCTGTCACCATACGATTCAAGTCTAAACTATATTCGAGGCGGGTATATTTATGTTGGGGGATCGAGGGGGGGGGGGGTGAGGTAAACCTAGCTCAGCCGCTGGTGGGGAACGGAGAGTTTCCGTTTTATACGTAGTATTATTCCTTATACTATGGCACGGATAAGTGTTATAAAAACAAAAATTCTTGACATAATTAACAAACAGTTCGATGTCAGGAATCTTTCCGCCACCAGACTGCTCGGTAGTTGAATGTCAGCAGTCGTTTTAGCTTAGGGCGGTCTTGGAGCAGAGTCTTGTAAGTGGGTTATGACCTTTAACCCTTTCACGGACAGAGATCATGGGTAATTGAGGGTTGGGACGGTTTATAATAGGTAATATGACACCTTGGGATCGGAACGTCATTAGACGTTCTTTTTTTTTACTTATTGTAGATTTGCCGCAGATGGCATTAACTACTTAGCCGGACAAATGGGGAGCGCTGAAGGCTCTCACCCGGTACAACGTTTAAGACAAAAGGCCTGAGGGTGCCCAGTTGGGCGCGAACCTCGGCTCAGGGCATCGTCTGAGAGGAAGAATATTTGAAAGGATTAATCGACCCTAGTGGGTAGATAGCGATAAGCGCTGAATGAGGGGATTAGACATTATAATAAACTGCCTATATACGTCCCACTGCTGGGCACAGGCCTCCCCTCAATCAACCGGAGGGGGTATGGAGCATACTCCACCACGCTGCTCCACTGCGGGTTGGTGGAGGTGTTTTTACGGCTAATAGCCGGGACCAACGGCTTAACGTGCCCTCCGAAGCACGGAATCATCTTACTTTTTCGGACAATCAGGTGATTCAAGCCTGAAAAGTCCTTAAAACAAAGGACAGTCTCACAAAGTGATTTCGACAATGTCCCCATCGGGAATCGAACCCGGACCTCCAGATCGTGAGCCTAACGCTCTAACCACTAGACCACGGAGGCTGTTTGATTAGACATTCTGTCCT
Source organism: Pectinophora gossypiella (assembly GCF_024362695.1). Taxonomy (NCBI): domain Eukaryota; kingdom Metazoa; phylum Arthropoda; class Insecta; order Lepidoptera; family Gelechiidae; genus Pectinophora; species Pectinophora gossypiella. The sequence continues at coordinate 2,151,524 of NC_065425.1, read as the reverse complement.
TGAAATTATTGAACGGCTCACGGTAAGAATCAGATTGTTTTATGGAGTAACCGGGGTATTACGGAACTCGCCTGGTATCGCATTGTGTAAAGCAGCTTTAATTTAGACCTTATTGCAAAGTTTTTCTCGGTAGTTGAGGAATTTCATTTGTTAAGAATTTTGTCCCTTAATATATTTTTAACACCTGACTTTTGCAGTTTAATAAAGGAGGAAAAACGCTGCTTCTCGTTTGAGAATTTTGTAATAAAACTTCGTATTTGGAAGAATGATATTAAATTGAAAATCGTAGAATAAGGAATAATACTGCGTATAGAACGGCAACTCTCCGCTCCCCACCAGCGGCTGAGCTAGGTTTTCCTCTTTCACGTTATTCTTAATCCTATGGTCGTCAGACATCACACCCACAGATGCACGTGTACGATAACGTCAAAGTGTAGTGTCTGTGTAAAACGAAGTATTTTTATTAAGTGTCCCAGGTGTGTTAAACATGGAAATTTAAAATATGCTTAGCAACGTTCGAAAACTAAATACTTACTTTTCAAAATTCGAATATACATAATAGGTGTTTAAAAACTTTTTTAAAAAGAAACATACCTACAAAAAAATTGATTGCACCGATTCTAGCGTTTTGGGTACCTTTGCACCAGAGACGGACAGAGGTTTTGTTTTTCTTAATTTTTACATTTTATTTTTATTTTATCATGCGTTTTACTTCTTGTAGGTTAGGTTATGTTTTTTTTTCTGTACTTATGTAAAAAAGATTACAAAGCCGTGGTTGCTCACTTGGTAGAACGCTTGCCTCTCACTTTAAGGTCGCAGGTTCGAATCCAGCAAAGGCATAAACCAATCATTGTCAAATTTGTTTTCGAATTCATGTTTGGATCATAAATGAATTACGTTTTCAGCGGTGAAGGAAAACATCGTGAGGAAACCCACATTCTCGAGACATGCAAAGTGGATTTCCACATTCCCGGGAAATGCATTTTCGCTGGTTAGAAGGACAGAAAGCCAGTCGCTTCTGTAAAAAAACCGGAGCTGTCAAATCTTCAAGTTAGGTAAGCGGACCCTGTGAAAAACGAGATAATGCTAAAGAGATGATTATGACGACTGAAAACCGAAAATTCGTATAATCATTTTATTGAAAACCCTGTATTGAAAATAAAATTCAGAATTTTGATTAACGACCAAAGTTGCCAGCAATTTTCATTCAACAGATTGGAACTTTCCTTACAAAGTAATTAATTTTATTATTTTCCTGCCAGGTTTTTTGTTGAAACATTTTTTCGACTTTGACAAAAATAATTAGGACTGAGATTTATTTATGATTGATTTGGTTTCAGCGAGGATATAAACTTGTCCCATCAGTGGCCTGTTAATCAAAACTTACAAGCCCATAACAAGGAATTTTCTTGTAAAAATTTTCATTTTTATTACACGAATGTTTATCAAACCTACACATGTAAATTACATGTTACAAGTGTCAATATTTATTTCTTAAATATATTTTACAATTCCTCTATTATTATTTTTTTGGTAAACGTAATTTACACGTACTACTGAGTAACTTGTAGCTTGTAAACGTGTAGACTTGTAAGTTTTGATAGACACGGCACTGTTGTTGCTACTGGTGAGTGTTCTTAATTTTTGACAGTTCCCCATAATATTTGAGTCTATCTATCTATCTACTCAGCTTGTGTCCACCCACTGTTGTGTACAAGCCTCCTCTTTTTCATGCCATCCTTTCCGTTCCTGTGCAAGTATCATTGCTTTCCAGCATACCTCACAATGTCATCCAACCACCGGGCTGGTGGTCTGCCTCGATAATTATTTGAGTAAAGAAACATTATAGTTTTGGTTATATTTTTACACTATAACCTTTTGCGCAGCGTTTAACTGCAAAATCATAGTGTTATATTATTTATTCTCTGAAGATCGGAAAGAAGAAAACTGAGAAAAACATATTCAATCAGTACAGTCAGTCAGACAGTATGGCGAACTGTTAACAATGCACTGTTGATACCTTGGTCGATACATTGTCTACATTTAAGCAATGCCTGTGTGAAAGAGATAGAAAGAGTCATACTCTTTACGTTTGACACAACCCTACAAATTAATCTTTTATCTTTGAGTAGTTATCATAGATAAACTTGTTGAAAGTCAATTTGATATATTTGAATTTACGCCATTTCGCAAGGTGTTGTGGCCGAGGAGAGAAATGACAAGAAACTGCAACATCGACACACCTTTAAAATGAATTTAGGCATACATTACAAGATATTGAATAACTAGACGATCACTATTTTTTAAATAATAATAATAATAATAATAATAATAATAATAAAAATATTTATTTCCTTCACAACATAACATGATACAAAGTGTACATAAACATCTTAGACAATAGGGTTAAACATAACGGGTGATCATGTGTAAAGGCTGGAACCTAGACTAGGATACCCTGTATTATAGGATTCCAGGCCTCCACCTCCAGATCAGCAGTCTTAATGGGTAGCCATAATTACAACTTAGAAAGAAACAAACGACTACAAAAATAAAAGAAATAAGGATAAAAATTAAAAAACTAATCAATCAATCAATAGGGAATTAAGTAGAACAACTATTTGTGTCAAAATATGTGATGGTGTGATTTGGTGTGCATGGTGTGTAAATGAAAGTATTGTGTGTGTGTGTGTGTGTGTGTAAAAATGGGTGACCACAAAATGGGAGTTAAAAGTCCATTTTAAGATTCCGAGATTTAGGCAAATCAAAATCGAGACAAAATATAAGAAATAAAAATAGAAATGATGCACCTAAGAAATTACGCTGAGAAGGTCTTCAGTCTCATCATATGTTAGTGTAAGTAACCAGTTTGTTACAGATTTCTTACACTTATAAATATTTAGGTTGTAAATATTACACCGTCTGTTAATTTTATTATAAATATATGCACCGAGAAAGAAGAAGAACCTACGAGCAAATGAGGTCTTGCAAGGTTGGGAGGGGCAAACAATATCCGACCGTCTCTTCGAAGCCACAAGATTCGGATCATAGGTCAGACTCACATGCATTTTCATTATAATTGAGAGAATAAAGAGCTTACGGATCGACAGAACCTGCCAGTCTTGGTAAAGTGCAATTGTCGGGAAGAGGTACGGACGGAAGGCCGCAACCTTCAATACTGCTCTCTGGGCAACCTCAAGCTTCATCAAATTAGACTTTGATGCACCGCCCCAGGACGTAATGCAGTATGTAAGAATTGATTTACAAATAGCAAAGTACACTGTTTTAATCAAGTCAAAATTAGCAATATGTCGAAGACACCTGAACACGTAAATAAGTTTTCTAACGCGAGATGCCACCAGGTTAATATGAGTCTTAAAGTTAAGGTGTTGGTCAATATTAATACCAAGATATTTAATGACCGGGACGCGTTGTAGACTAAGACAGGAGCACGAAGAGATCTGGTCTGGTGCCTGGTTGCAACAGTGGGCAATCAACTCGTAGAAATCTGGCGGGATCTGGGGACTACGGATAGCAAAGGTCATGTATTTGGTTTTGTCAGTATTAACTGTAAGATAGTTATTTAGAAGCCATGAAACCACAACATTAAGGCCAGACTGTGCGATACTGAAGACCTCCTGCCATGAACTTGCTTTAAACACTAAAGCTGTGTCATCGGCAAAAGATATAATTTTGCCTCCAGGCAGTGGGGTAGAACACAAGTGGTTAATAAACACCAGAAACAGCGATGGACCCAGAATGCTCCCTTGAGGCACTCCGCAATTTATAGGCAAGTCCGAGCTAACATAATCATCAATTTTTACCCGCTGTGTCCGTCCAGTAAGATAACTCTCAAATAACTTTAATTGATTGCCTCTAATGCCCAAGCATTCAAGCTTTTTTAAGAGAATGGGAATCGAGATTGTGTCGAATGCTTTGGCTAAGTCCAGAAATACTGATACGCATTTCTCGCCAACGTCCAACCCCTCCACCAAAAACTGAATCAAATCACGGACAGCATCAGATGTTGATAGCCCAGATCGAAACCCAAATTGCTGATCAGATAGAAAGTTATTAGCTTCTAAGAATTTGGTGAGTCTATTGTTCATTAGCCGTTCCAGTATCTTAGAGAGTGTGGGGAGAATAGAAATGGGTCTATAGTTTTCAACACAATCACGATCCCCAGCCTTATAAATAGGTAAGACAACAGCAATTTTAAAGACATTTGGAAAGATGCCAGCTTGTAAGCTTAGTTTACATAAGTGCGTTATAGGCTCAATCAAGATACCTTTGTAAGTTTTCAAAAAAGCAGACGAAATACCGTCCCAACCAGAGGTATTGCTAGTTTTTAAGGCTGTAATAAGTCTATTAATTTCCTCCTCATCCGTATCCAGTAGACCAAAAGATTGACAATTGGAGCTATTGGCCCAGTCTGACGGTATAATGCGATTTGGTTGATTGGCTTTAATTTTATCAGCAAGTAATTTACCACAGCTAACAAAGTAATTATTAACAACATTAACGGAGTGGTGGGAGTCATTGGAGCAAGACAACAAACGACTAGAGCCATCCCTAGGTTTTTTTAAGCCTGTATTAGACTGTATAACATTCCATAATTTCTTTTTATTTGAGCCTGCATCTATTATTTCCTTTTTTTGGTATTCTCGTTTAACTTTCTTTAATATTTCGTTACAAAAATTTCTGTACCTACGATAAGTAGTTCGCAAAACATCGTTGTTTGGAGCTTCTCTTAACTTTTTATGCATAAAGTCACGGTTTCGCATGCAACGCAGTAAACCTAAAGTAATCCAGGGTTTAATTATCCTAGCTCTTCGAGGCACCATTAGGATCTTGGTATTAGAAATAAGAGCCTGCGAGAGCAGAGAAACCAAGAGTGAGGCAGCAACATTAGGATCTGTAGAAGAGAGAACCGGGTGAAAGTTAAGAGTCTGCATCGTATGGTCTAGACCTTCATAATCAATGCGAGATACTCTTATACGAGCGTAGTCAGGCTGAGACATAGGAAGACATAAAAGAATGGGCTTGTGATCTGTTACTGCAGAATCGATTATGAATGTTAAACTTGAGTGAGTAAATTTTAAAAAGAAGTGGTCCAGACAGGTTTTGACTCGAGTAGGCTCTGTGTGTGTCGGCAACAGTCCATGCATGGCCAGTAGGTTTAAGTAATCATCCGAATGTGGCTCAATACTATCTGGGGATATGTCTATATTTATATCTCCTGTTAATATGATATTCCTAAAAGACGACAGAGATTTAAGGACATTATTCAGTGACTCAATAAACAAGGGGACATTCTTTTTGTAGCAGTGTGGACGGTAGATGGCTAAAATGACTGTATGGTTTGATATTTTTATTATAATACAGTTGCATTCAGGGAATGATGGCTCTGATATAACACAATTAATCGAGTTTTTTACGAAAACCACTACGCCGTCGTTCTGATTATAATTGTCATGAGTGCGATAAGAAATAAAACCATCAAGTATAGGGAGATTATCGTGACAACAGGAGAGCCAGCACTCAGTAAGTATGATAAAGTCGATTACAACATTTATACGAGCCAGTAGCGTTAATAGCGCATCGAAGTTGGCATTTATACTACATATGTTAAGGCATAAAATCTTAGTTTTCTTACGGGGATTAGTAAGAAGAGTTATGATGGAGTCAGCAGAGCAGTTTTTAACTACCGAGATCCCAGAACCGTCAACTTCGTCCAGTAATTGATTTACATCAGCGAATTTGGCGAGTATATTTGAAGAGGACAAACAATTTAGACAATGATTTTATTACCAACCTTTGAAGGATATAACAAACAAATAATATAGAAGAGGATTTACCCAAAAATAACATAATAAAACAAACCCCATTGTGGATGTAGGAGAGTGTGTTACATGTAAGTGTACCTAGTGTGTAGAGTGTGTGAATGTATTTATCAAAAGGGTACAATTTAAATTCCCTCGTAAAATGAAAACTAAAACATAGAAACAAATCTATATTGTTTTGTTTTGTAAGCTGTTGGTTTTCCAAGTAATAAACATATTCTATGCCTCTCCATTCCATTCGTCGATTATGTTGTTTTTAGATGTATGTAAAAAGAAGTTAGAAGAAATACATGAAAACACTGTTCGTGTTGAAAAAACACCTTGCTTCTTATTAATGTCACTACGAGTTGTAACATTTATCAAAAGCACAAAGATTTTTCACAAGAAATTTCCTTAAGCGACGAAAACAAAACTTGTGGTTCCATAAAACATAATCTTCTAATATAAATCATGTTGTTGTCTCCTTATGCTGAAAACAGGTAAAGATTCTTCCGAATCGTATGCGGTGTCAGCATTTTCAGTTTTGTATGGAATTATACCCTTGCCCAGGGATACGGGAAAAGACCTCAACGGTTGCAGAGGCGGAAATAAGAGCCATCGGTACGGCACTGCAGGACGGAAGGGGCGCGTCACAGGGACTGTAACCTGGAACCTGACAGAGGGCAGCTGTAACTGTCAGTACTATTCAGAGGCGGAGGACAAGAGTCCTAGTACGGTTTTGAAACAGACTACTCTGGGCATCATTCCACTCGCATCAGACAGAGTACTGCGGGGCGGAAGGCAAAAGGGAAACCACTGCCCTATTTTTCTTTAAAAAGTAGCATGAAGAATGCTACACCGACAAGAGCGTGGCTCCTACATTAGTGGTAGTGGATGGAATTATAGGTAATTGTCTCTTTTCCCTTTCTATTATTAAGACCCGTACTGTCTGATTTCTTTGTGTGTTTCTTTCTGTGTTCTATTGTGTACAAATAAATAAATAAATAAATAAATAAATAAGAATTATCGAGGACAGAAGAGGCAAAATGATTTGACACTTAATAAGACTCGACGAATGTATTAAAAAGATCATAGAAGGGAAGAGAGAAAGAGAAAGACCAAGAAGAGCTTAATTGGAACAAATTTAGGAGAAGGCGAATGTCGTGTCTTATAAGGAAGTCGAGGAATTGGCCTTTGATAGACAAGAGTGGAGAATGCTACACCGACAAAAGCGTAGCTCTTAAATGAATGGTCATGGAATTATAATTTCCGTCACTCATGTCACAGTCAAGGCACAGTCATGAGCAATATAATGTACCCACTTGAAATTAATGAAATACGATGTTCGTGCGTCACCCAACAGGGTCCACATAATATCAGCGTCGTGGTTCACGCCGCGACTTGTGCTAAGTGAGGCCCTTTTATCTCAGGACGTCCACCACCACCTCATGGTCATTTCGACAAACATCCGTCTTGCTTTTTTTGTAATTGTTTTAGTGGAAATTTGATATCATGTTGTTGTCTTTTTTTGTGTGTGGCGTCCTTTTATAATAAACTTTTTCTATTCTATTCTATACTTTAGAACCCTGTCGCACTATCATAATTTGACATTTAATGAGACTTACGGTTTAATTTGTCAAAAAAGTTTTGTGACAAGGTTTTAAAATGTATACATATTAATACTCGTTACCGTACATACATAATATAAAAAGCCTATATACGCTCCAATGCTGGACATAATACCCTTCATTTAATCAACCGGAGGGGGTACAGAGCATACTCCACTACGCTGCTCCACTGCGGGTTGATAAAGGCGTTTGGACTAAAGCCCGAGCCCAACGGCTTAACGTGCCTTCCGAACCACGAATCTATCTTACTTTTTCGAACAACGAGAAAAAACTAAAAACGAGACGGTAATCGAATAAAATGCTTCTAACGTTTTTTTTTTTTGCATTGTTCTAGTAATGAGCAGCATGATGGAGTATGCTCCATATCCCTCCGGTCAAATGGGTCGTATACAGGCTGTTTATGTTCCAGACCTCTAATGTGATGTTACTTGTACACGGAAATTCGGACGAGGCGTGGCGGCCCGGTTTTATACGAATTCCCGCTTCGTAGCCGTCGTACCGTCTTTGAAGAAGAAGAAAAAATAAAAAAGTAATAAGGGGCAAAGCTCTTTGAATTAAAAATAAATATTAAAGTTTATTTCTGTTTGAGTTTGTAAAGTATAGTCTTTTTAGGCTCAGTTGTGCGTCGACTTTTACTTTTTATTGCTTTTGTCGCTTCTTCAGGCGCTCTTTGAAACATTGTTCAAGGTCAACTTGAATGGTTTTTACGACTATTACTACGCTAGCTAGCTTTTAATGAAAAAAAAAACTGTATAATATTAAACTTAACGATCAGTTCAGAACAATTATTGATTACATCATCATCAGCCCATTAACGTCCCCACTGCTGGGGCACGGGTCTTCCCTATGGATGGATAGGGAGATCGAGCCTTAAACCATCACGCGGGCCCAGTGCGGATTGATAGTTATTAACGACTGCTAATGCAGCCGGGACCAACGGCTTAACGTGCCTTCCGAAGCACGGAGGAGCTCGAGATGAAAACTTTTTTTTTGGTCACCCATCGGCCTTTACGAAAGTATAACGAAGCATGTAAAAATAACGTCGACATCTTCCACGAAACCCTCACCAACTTTAAATATAAAATTACAAATATTATATAGATTCACTCAATTTCCTATAATTTTACTTTATATACTTTTTATCCAATTTTTTTTCTCTATCTTCTAGCTTTAAGTTAACTCAAACACGTGTGCGTGTTGTTTTATTATTTGTTTAAAACTAACTTCAATGTTGTATATAACATACGGTCATTGGCCCCGATTCCTGCAGACACCGCCTAATTTTATTTTAAATTATATCCGTCATTTTCATATCCGTCGAAAAGGAAAGGGACGGATGATTCGCAGCTCTTAATTTTAGGAAGAATGAGTAAATGAATGAATAACCCGGGCGAATCAAAAGGTACGTCGCTGGTATGCAATCCGTTTGACGTGCTGTCTACTTAACTGTGTCGGGTTATTGACGGATGTAAAATTTTAGACGGTTGGTTTAGATTTGTGCTTAAAATTGACGTGTGTTCCATAAATTTTATGCTTGTCGATTACCCGTCCCTTTCCTTTTCGGCGGATAAGAAAATGACAGATATAACTTAAAATAAAATTAGATGGTATTTACAGGAATTAGCACCATTGTCAGTTGAATTTTATTCATGTAATTTTTATGTATATACCGATGGAGTATCTTAAATGAATAAATAAATAAAATAATAAAGTTGCTTAACTTCATTATTTTACCCACCGAGCTCCTCATTGATGACATATATCAATAAGATTTTACAATCGTCTCAATGCGCGGTAAGAATTAGATCCGTCAAAGTACGTTGTTCTTGTTTAAATTCGCTTTATATAAGGCAGGCAAAGATCTGAGGACTATACAGCCTTGACTTTAGTAATTTAATATTCGAAAATCACGATCAAAATAGGCCTAAGCCTTGTCTTCAGTTTATAAATATCCAATTTAGGCCAGTGCCTTGTCTTCAGTTTCCAATCTCTCTCATTAAATACACTTCTCATCAAAAAAATCGAAACACTTCCGTTTTCATTGTTTCTGTCCGAATTTAACACAAAAAAGAATTCATACGATGAAAAAAAATACATAAATGTATAGCTGGCAGTTTGGCCATTACAGTAATAAGCGAAAATTCTAAATTCAAAATTAGAATTTCATTTATCTTATAAACGAAATGAATCACTGTTTTGAGACAAATGTGTGTTTAGGGTTGGAGTACATTTAGCGTTTAAAAACTAAAAATTGGCGCCTATCCTTAAACTTTTTGTTTTTTATTTCAATACTGTGACTTTGGGACGTCTGAAAAAAGGTTTTTTTTCTAAAACGTATGGATACTTCGCCCACAGAAGCCGCCCAAGTTGTGGCATTGCTGGATTCTGGCCTTAGTCAGCGTGTTGTGGCTGCAAGACTGCATCTAAGCCTGTCATCTGTTCATAGAGTCTATAAACGTTATCGGGAGACTGGTTTGTTCACGCGCCGTTCAGGATCTGGCAGGAATCGGGTCACTTCTGAGCGAGATGATCGATTTATTGTAACAACTTCTTTAAGAAATCGACGCCTTAACGCTTTTCAACTGCAGCAGCGGCTTCGTGTTGTACGAAGGGTGGCTGTAAGTGACTCTACAATTAGAAGAAGGTTGAAGGATCGTGGACTGGTACCGCATAAGCCAGCAAATGGGCCGAAATTAACTGCAGACCATCGAAGAGCGCGCCTTAACTTTGCACGTGAGCACCTAAATTGGTCATACCTACAGTGGAGCAAAGTTCTCTTTTCTGATGAGTGTAAAATTATGCTGTATGGTAACGACGGAAGGAACAAGGTCTACAGAAGAGACGGAGAACGCTATGCACAATGCTGCATTGAAGAAAAGGTCAGCTATGGTGGCGGTTCTGTAGGTATGACCAATTTAGGTGCTCACGTGCAAAGTTAAGGCGCGCTCTTCGATGGTCTGCAGTTAATTTCGGCCCATTTGCTGGCTTATGCGGTACCAGTCCACGATCCTTCAACCTTCTTCTAATTGTAGAGTCACTTACAGCCACCCTTCGTACAACACGAAGCCGCTGCTGCAGTTGAAAAGCGTTAAGGCGTCGATTTCTTAAAGAAGTTGTTACAATAAATCGATCATCTCGCTCAGAAGTGACCCGATTCCTGCCAGATCCTGAACGGCGCGTGAACAAACCAGTCTCCCGATAACGTTTATAGACTCTATGAACAGATGACAGGCTTAGATGCAGTCTTGCAGCCACAACACGCTGACTAAGGCCAGAATCCAGCAATGCCACAACTTGGGCGGCTTCTGTGGGCGAAGTATCCATACGTTTTAGAAAAAAAAACCTTTTTTCAGACGTCCCAAAGTCACAGTATTGAAATAAAAAACAAAAAGTTTAAGGATAGGCGCCAATTTTTAGTTTTTAAACGCTAAATGTACTCCAACCCTAAACACACATTTGTCTCAAAACAGTGATTCATTTCGTTTATAAGATAAACAAATGAAATTCTAATTTTGAATTTAGAATTTTCGCTTATTACTGTAATGGCCAAACTGCCAGCTATACATTTATGTATTTTTTTTTCATCGTATGAATTCTTTTTTGTGTTAAATTCGGACAGAAACAATGAAAACGGAAGTGTTTCGATTTTTTTGATGAGAAGTGTATTATTATTAGGCTAAAGCCTTGTCTTTAGTGTTTAACTTGTGACGTTTATGATCATAGTGATGTATCAGTCGATATTCGGTCGATTCTTTTCTACCTAATAAAATTACGGCGTAGAATAAAGAATAATTTAACGTGTAGTACGGACACTCTTCGCTCCGCGCCAATTCGTAACGGTGTCGAGACAGACTTACCTCACACCCCCGCTGACACCCAGCGGCTTTAGTGAAAACTACCGTCTGGCTATGATGCCTTTGACGTTTGTTCCAATCAAGTTTCTCTTTAAGTAATGTCGTTATAATAGTAAATATCTTTTCGTTATTGCGTTCATCAAGTTCCGTATTAATTTTATAACTAAAGAGATGTTACTGGGTGAAAAGTTGTCGTTTGTTACGCTGTCCTTATGGTCTGCAATATATGTTTAATGTGTCAGGATCGAAGCAGAAATACAATACAATTCTTGTTCTTCTTCTATCGTGTGGGTTGTAAGGTGAATTACCAACCTCATCAACCCTGGTATCAGGGTTATTACTGAGCCGCCAAAGGCCCCTGACATGACTCATGTAACGATTACTTACATCAGTAAGTAGTAACCGGGACCAACGGCTTAACGTGCCTTCCGAAGCACGGATCATCTTACTTTTTGGACAATCGGGTGATCAGCCTGTAATGTCCTAACCAAACTAGGGATCGCAGAGTGATTTTTGTGATATGTCCCCACCGGGATTCGAACCCGGGACCTCCGGATCGTGAGCCCACGCACAACCACAGGACCACGGACGCCGTTATATTAAAAATACATTATTATAATTAGAGAGGTAGGTAGTACACCAGGCGGCTTTATTGCTAAGGTAGCAATTTCTTCCAGGCAAAAAACGTAACGGGATAGACAGTGGAAAATAAAAAGTTGAAAATATAAGTAAACCTAGACAAACTATATTCAAAACAATACAAAGAAGAGAATAAATAATTATTATAATAATAATATAAATACATACATTACTAAGCAAATGGGATTCCGTAGTCTTTGGTAAGCAAAGGGAACTACGTAAACTTATGTATGCATTAAACATAAACTCACGCGTGTATATACGTATACAGGGTGTTAGTGACATCGTAACGAAAACTTTGAGGGGTGGTTCAGGCCATGATTCTGAGTTGATATCAAGTAGAAATTTCCGTCGCAAAAGTATGGATTGGAAAATAATTAAAAAGAAAAGAAAAATTTTCATGATTTTTTTGACACGAAATTCCACTTGATATCAACTCAGAATCATGGTCTGAACCATCCCCCTCAGTATTCGTTACGGTGTCACTAACACCCATACCTACTTATATAGCTACCGTATGTACTTGTGTGGGGTGTAAGTGTCATCGTAACGAATACTGAGTGGGATGATTCATCTGATTATTCTGAGTTAATATCAAGTGGAATTTTCCATCGCAAAAGTATAGAATTGAAAATAATTTAAAAAAACTAAAAAAAAGTCATGAATTTTGCGACGGAAAATTTCACTTGATTTTAACTCAGAATCATGGTCTGAATCAACCCCCTCAGTATTCGTTACGATGTCACTAACACCCAGTATATAAGTTAAAAAAGAAAACAGACAAAGTTGGGTCGAGTCGCGAGTAATATGCAAATATATTCAACTCCGTTCCCAACTTTATCAGCGCACAGTACATTAGCCAAATTGTAAGGTTTTGGCAGTACAACCAGAAACCGTTTTAAGTTGAAACAACAACGTACCTGCCAAATGGCATCGCTCCAGGTCGGTTGTTGATTTATGACTGTCACAGGAAAGAGTGTACAACGTTCAAAAGGGAAAAATTAAATGTAGGGACGAGAATTTGAAAGAGGGATTCTCCGATATTTCGGCCATGTAGATAGAATAAATTATACCATAAATTTATTTTTTCTACTCCTCTACTTTCATCTGGCATTTAAATAACCAAAAAGTCTAATATAAGTACATACATAATTAAACTCTTTGAAAAAGTGTACGCTCTATGGCCTATAAAAGCATTGTTTACAAAGTGTAACTGTACTATAATGTCGCCAAAAAAGCATTGTTGTTGTTTTTTTTTTTTGACCTGGAAACTGGCACCTTTACTTTGTTTGGTGCCATAGATATACTATAAAAAAAAAGTATACATTTGCCGCCATTTTCCCGCGCGTTGGAAAATAAATTGGAAAATTTTTGTGTTTCGTTTAAAATTACGTCGTCGTAGAAAAAGTATTGTATGCAACGTTGTATAACTAGGTCAAAAAATGCTCGTGGCGTCTCTTATTGCGATGTTCGCCAAGGCTCACATCGCAACTCACGCCACTCGCATTTTTTGACCCTTCTTATACAACTGTTGCATAAAATACTATTTTTGGCTATCTCCTAGATTTATTACTTAGGGATTCGCATTTCTCTTAGCTCTCTGTTAGGATTCCGGAAATATGCCTCCTGGACTAACATATAGATAGTAGGCCGATAAAACGGACTGACAGACAAATAAAATCGAGTAAACAAACCAATCTTCTTCTATCGTGTGGGTTGTGAGGTAGATTACCGACCCCCATCAACCGTGGTGTCAGAGTTATTATTGAGCCGCCAAAGGCAGGGGCCATGCCTCGTGTAACGACTACTTACTTACATCGGTAAGTAGTAGCCGGGACCAACGGCTTAACGTGCTTTCCGAAGCACATTATCATCTTACTTTCGGACAATCAGGTGATGTGTAATGTCCTAACCAATCTAGGGATCACAAAGTGGACCCGGAACCTCTGGATCGTGAGCCCAACGCTCAAACCACTGGACCATGGAGGCCGTTATAAGTCTTTAATAAGACTAGAAGAAGCAAAAGCGGTGCATCAGGATCGAAGTATATAGAATTCCTTAGTTTCTGCCTACCCCAACGGGAAATAGGCGTGATCTTGTATATGTATGTATATAAATTGTTAAGAGGTGTCGAAATTAGAGTGCTTTCCAAGTGAAGACTTTTTGGGTGATTTGACGCGACGCGTTCTCGAGTTCTTGTAACTCAATATTTATCTTGACAGAGAATCCTATATTCAATGATTGGATGTGAGAATATACAGGAGTATTCAGTTTCAACCAATCATTGGATAGGATTTTTATATAATAGATAAATATTGAAACAGTTACGCCGTCGGAGCGTCTTAACTATGTTCTTTTATGATTAGAAAGAAAGAAAGAATCGTTTATAATTGACAAACCTCAGACCCTTTCTACAAACGACCTCGTTTTACACAGACACTACACATTGACATTATCAACACGCGCAACTGTATGTGTGACGTCTGAGGTCTACTAACGAAAGATGCTTTTATAATAATCAGTTAATTTAATATTTGTTTTTATACCGCACCATTTTTATTAAAGGTTCACAATATTAATAAAAAGGCTTTACACTAGATTAAAAACAAAAACACTGAACTAATTATTCAAATTATTTTTACTTTGAACACTAAGCGTAAATTCAATTTTATTGCAAATTATTCGCATGTTTTGATAAACAGTTACCATACTGCGAGATCAAATATTCGAATGAGATGAAAGAACGTTGGCGTGGACGCCACGATTTAAAATTTCTAAAAGAAGTTGTAAAAAAATCAAACTGATAAAAAATAAAAACGACGGTCCGCGCGCCGCCTTTACGAATCAAGTCTAAACTATGTTCGAGGTAAACCTACTTCAGACGCAGGTGGAGAGCGGAGAGTTGCTGTTCCACACGTATTCCTTACTCTATGTTATTAATCAGCTTCCGAGTATAATCAAAGCGGTTCAGTTTTGCATTTCCGCGAATCATCAGTTCACATATGGCTTTAGAACCGCCTTTATTACATGAGGTTTAAACATAATTGGCGAGGAGTGAATGTATACAATACTATATATATTATGTTACTGTAAAAGCTCGAACTGCAGTAAATCCTAAGATATTCCAGTAAAACCTAAGATCTAACAATTCCTAATGGTAAATGTCCCAAAAGTTTTGCGAATCGAACTTTTACCACCATTCCGTTAATAAATCTTAGAATTTACACTAATGGCCCTGTAAATTTTGTAAAAAAGAAACATAATCATAACCTGCTCAGCGCATCGACTTGTATTTGTGTTAAATTCCAAAAAGAGCCTAATTTAGTTAGATATATATTATAGAGTTTACGACATATATACGTTATGTGTTTTTTCAAAATAAGTAATTGAAATATGTTGGTATTAGTTTGTACTTATTACTATCATAATGATACCTTGATAATACTTTGTATCTGTTTTGTCTAATAGTTCATTAAAGTAAATAATTAAGAATTACTCATTGTTTATTCCTAAAACCAACATAAACCGCAGCTGACAGTGGCAAAACCTAGTCGAATGGTAAAAGCTCGAAAAAATCGACTCATGTCGGTAAATCCTTACTTACACTTAAATCTTAAGATTTGCCGTAGTTCGAGCATTTACAGTAACATATACACCACTTCCTACTTCTTCGGGGATACGGCGTAATACTATGTTATGTCATCAGCTTACGAACCGTGCTTACCATTAGCGTGAAGCGTACTGCGTAAGCTTTTTGTTTCTTCTTTGAGGTGACTATTGTAGGTTTGCCGCAAATGGCAATTAACTATTTGTCCGGACAAATGGCGCTGGGGGCTCTCACCCAGTCTATGTAAGCAGCTTCACTAACCTCAAATCCTTCTTTCCAGGTAGTCCGCAAACCGGTGATGAGGACGGCCAGAAACATGTTCATAGTCAACTTAGCAGTGTCTGATGCCCTGGTATGCTGCGTGGGCACCCCATTGACGCTGATGGAGCTGCTTACCAAGCACTGGCCGCTACCCGACTGGCCAAGTCTCTGCAAGGCTTGCGGAGCCATCCAGGCTATTTCCATCTTTGTCTCCACTATATCCATCACTGCTATTGCGCTGGATCGGTATCAGGTAAATATCATTTCCTAGATTGTCTAGATTGTTGTAGAAGAATAAAAGATTATTCTTCTAAGAAGTCTGCAGCTTAGCTCGTCTCTTCTTCTTCTATCGTGTGTGTTGTGAGGTGGATGATCAACCTAATCAAGCCTGGTGTCAAGGTTATTATTGAGCCGCCAAAGGCCCCTGACCTGAGCTCGTCTCTGAAAATTGGGTACTCTACGTGTTAATAACTTGCTTGATTTATTTAGATTACTTTCAAGAAAAGACAGACATTTTGAAATAACATCGCTTTGTAATTTTAGCGTCATATTTCTAAAGTTATCCCGTTTTCCACGGGGTCGGCTTACATAACCTGAAGATTTGACAGGTCCGGCTTTTTATAGAAGCTATCTGATCTTCTAACCCACGAAGGGAAAACCAGCCCAATACAGTTAGGTCACATACCTCCGAAAGTGCATATCTTGGGAATGTGTGTTTCCTTACGGTGTTTACCGGCACCGCTGAGCATGTGATAATCATTTATGATCCAAACATGAATTCGAAAACAAATTCGGCTATCATTGATTTAGGCCTGGGCTGTATTCGAACCTGCGACCTCAAAGTGAGAGGCAAGCGTTCTACCAACTAGGTTACCACGGCTTGTAACTTTAGCGTGATTCCGTGATTTCTTTTCTTGCAAAATTTACGTTTCTCTGACCAATCCAGATGGGATCACAAACGTGGGTGAATGATAAATAAATAACGCTAAATGTACTAAATCAAAAATGCTTCCTTACAGTTTTCGTCTTCAAACGCCGATTCTGGATATCAAGGCCTTTAACCAGATGTTGTTGTGATAACCTCATCTTTATGACTGATGATTCTGCTACCGGAAACGCAGCTATACATACTATATGTATGTTGTGTGAATTTGACTCTTATATTTGAGTTGAAATGCATTTTAGGATCATAGACAATCACGTGCTCAGCGGTAAAGGAAAACATCGTGAGGAAACCCACATTTCCGAGAAATGCACTTTCAGAGGTATGTGACATAACCGTTATTGGGCAGTCGCTTCTGTAAAAAAATCGGACCTGTTATTATATCTTTAGTTTAGGTTAGACCGTGTGAAAAACGGGACAATGCTAGGGAGATGATGAAGAGTTTCATCATCATCAATTTAAGAGCCACGTTCTTGACGGTGCAGCATTTTCCGTGCTACTTTCCCCTACCTTGAAAATTGCGGGATCTCGTCTTAAAGGATTCTATTTTGATTTATTTTTGACGTGTCTTATTTTAGATTTGACGCAGATGGCATTAACTACTTGGCCGGACAAATGGGGAGCGCTGAAGGCTCTCACCCGGTACAACGTTTAAGACAACAGGCCTCAGAGTGCCCAGTTGGGCGCGAACCTCGGCTCAGGGCGTCGTCTGAGAGGAAAAATATTTGAAATAATTAATCGGCAAGAGAATTTCCCTCAAGCGCTGATCGAGGGAAATTCTCGTCGACCACTCCGGCGGGGTCGGTATCGGGGTCCTAAAGTGTTTGGTATCGAGAGCTGATTGGCCGCTTCTATGGCTAGAGTAATCGGGTCGTCGGGATCGTATATTAAGTCCTTCGGACGCCGATACTTTTCAGTACCGTCCCTAAGCAGGATGTAGTCGGAAGCCGCAACTACCAGGGAATTTGGGATTTTGAAAGAATAAATCATTATAATAATATGAGAATCAGAAAGCTCGGTGAGGTGTGGGTGCCGGATGGATCACGAGCTTATGTTATCGTATGAGAATCACCTATCAATAGAACGCGTATCTAATTTTGCATTTTCCACTTATTCTAAGAAAACTTCGATAACTGACTAGGTAAAATAATCAAATCCGACTGTTTAGACTATTGCAGTCGTTTGTATTAAAATAGATATCCGATACTATGTTTAAAGTAAGGGAAACGTAGGTGGGGAAACGTGTTTTTTCTGAAATCTATATATACTGGGTGTTAGTGATATCGTAACGAAAACTTTTAGTGATGATTCAGACTTTTATTATGAGTAAATTTTTGTTATTTTTTTGTTGTGGAACTGGAAAAAATTGAAAAATACTTTGAAAGTTTTATGAATTTTCCGACAGGAAATTCCACTTGATATCAACTTTACTCAGAATCATAGTTTGAATCATCGCCTTCAATATTTGTTACGATGTCACTAACACCCATACGCACTTGAATGGGTACCTGTACATGCTTGTAGGGGGTGGAATCACTTCCACCCTTACGATGTCACCATTGTAACAAATTCTGAGGGGGGTGATTCAGCTCATAATTCTGAGTTAATATCAAGTGGATTCTATCGCCAAAGTATAGAATTGAAGATAAGTAATTAAATAAAATAAATAATCATGAATTTTGCGACGATAAATTCTTGCCTTGATATAAACTCAGCATCGTTGAGTGAATCACGTCCCTCATTTTGTTACGATGTCACTAACACCCTGTATAAAAGTGAAAGGTCACTCACGGACTCACTCACTGACTCAATCACTGACTGACTCACTCACAGACTCACTCACTGACTCAATCACTGACTCACTCACTGACTCAATCACTGACTCACTCACTGACTCACTCATCACAAAATCTCAGACACTACAAGTGATAGAAGTCTAAAAATGTTGTATGAGGGTTCCTTTTAGGACGTAAGTGAAAGGAATCTTAGCAAAAAAGCACTAGAAAGCAAACTTAGTAACTTAGCGAGAGAAGTGTGTCAGGATCGAAGTAAATGGAATTCCATAGTCTCTGCTCACCCTGGTGGAAAATAGGCGGGAGTTTATGTATTTATGTATAACAAAAAAGGGCCTAGAGGGCTAAAATAACTCATTTGTTATGGCATACATATTTTTTTTCCACTTATACACACTCACGCACTCTTTTTTTTTTACTCCACCCTAGTCTGTGAAGATACTTCAAAGGTCTCGTGAAAACTATGTATAATCTGTGAAAATAAACTAAAACTCCAAAAATACTTTTTATTTTATAGTTACTTAGGTAGCTCGATCTCTTTGACGCAAAGTAATAAATGTCCATATGAAAGAAGTAATCTTTTGCTAGACTGGCATTTTATAGGGTTGTCACTCAATATTATTAAAAAAATAAATATTTTTATTTTACTTTGATATACTTAGGTACTTCGATTGCAACAGGCTTAAGAGTGCCCATCCGACGTTCGCGACCAATTAAACACCCTTCGTAATCGACAGGGTAAAATTAAATAATTAAATAATAAAAATAAAATAATTATCTTTTATTTCGGAATCAAGCTCATATGACGAAGTGACAACAATCACAAAATCAAATATAATAATACAAAAGTATGTTTAATGATTTTCCTGTATTTGTTTTGTTAGTAAAGCAATATTTTTTTTTATTGAAGTTTGAAAAAAAATTATTTCGGATGTTATCATCTAAAAAAGTCACACATAAAACATAAAAACCAGGCGTTAAATATCGCGCCCCTCACTGATACAAAAGTTAAAATAAAATCATTAAAAGTCTTAATGTAAGTTATACCTGTCATTTTCTTATCCGTTGAAAAAGAAAGGAATGTAATATTATTTTCCCTAAATTTAGCCTGGAGAATGCTGCACCGACAAGAGCGTGGCTCTTAAATTGATGATGATGAATGTAATATATGAAATACACGCCAATTTTAGGCAGAATAGATAAACAACCCTTTCTAAAGCTTGGCGTATAACCCGATAGTAGATGGACGTTAAACTGGAAGTACACCAGCAGAATATAGTTTGATTCGCCCGATTTATTGTTTCATTCGCTCATTCATACGAAAATTTACAGCTGTATCTGTTAAAAATCATCCGTCCCTTTCCTCTTTGGTGATAAGTACAGAAGCAATAAAGGTTGCAACATAATTCTCTACATATACATTATCATCATCAATTTAAGAGCCACGCTCTTGTCGGTGTAGCCTTTTCCATTCCAGTCTATCAAAGGCCAATTCCTTGACTTCCCTATAAGACACGACGTTAACCTTTTCTTTAATCTGTTCCATGTAAGCTCTTCTTGGTCTTCCCCTTCCTCTCTTTCCTTCTAGCTTTCCTTCTATGATGTTTTTAATGAATTCGTCGTGTCTTATTAGGTGGATGTGAAACTTGGACACTGACACAGAAGGACAGAGAGAGACTCGAGGCCTTTGAAATGTGGTGTTGGAGGAGGATGGAAAGAATAAGTTGGACAGAAAGGGTTACAAATGAGGAAGTGCTAGTAAGAGTAAGGGAAAAGAGACAAATACTGATAATTGTTGAGGACAGAAGAGGCAAGATGATTGGACACCTAATAAGATACAATACATAATGTGATCCAAATATTAAGCAACTTATGTACCCGAAAAATTATGTACCCGAGTAATGAGATATTTGTTAATTGTCGCGTTAAAGCTGTACAATTACCTTTGTTTTTGGTGAATAAAGCCTGGAAAGTCCATCGTTGATAGATACCGATAAAAATATATATATTCGACATTCAAACGATTTGACAACCCTAGCTTAAAAGTAGCTAATGTGAGGTACTTTAAGTACTTCAATAAAAGCTATTTACGTTGACATAAAAACGCAAAAACTACTCGCAGGTTTAAGGTTCGTATGTCTCCTTACCTTTTATAGTTTGTAGTAGACCTTTGTCTTACCTGATTGTCCGAAAAAGTAAGATGATTTCGTGCTCCGGAGGGCACATAAGTCCAGGTTATTAGCTGTGAAAACACCTCCATTAACCCGCAACGGAGCAGCGTGGTGAAGTATGCTTCATACCCGCTCCAAGTGATTGAGGGGAGGCCTGTGCTTAGCAGTGGGACGTATATAGGCTATTTATGTTGTACTTAATCTAGAATTAGTTCGATATTTTCCTTCTTACTTTGCTAATGTGTGTGTCTGACTGTTCTCCACCATGTTGGGCGGGGTAATTTGTACTACATTGAACTTATTGTTTTTTTTTTTTTGTAAATTCTTAGAAGTAATTTATATAATCGGGAGAATCATATACATTTTTTAAATTAATTATAAATATATTATTTGAATGAACTTGTTATTTTGTTGTTTTTTAATTATTAGAATAACTACTTCATTTGAACAGAAAAGGCAAGAATGTACAATAAATAACTCAGGTCAAAAAAACATCCGCACACATTTCTACGGACCTTTTTTTTTCTTTTTTGACGTGACTTATTGTAGATTTGCCGCAGATGGCATTAACTAGTTGGCCGGACAAATGGGGAGCGCTGAAGGCTCTCTCTCACCCGGTACAACGTTTAAGACAACAGGCCTGAGGGTGCCCAGTTGGGCGCGAACCTCGGCTCAGGGCGTCGTCTGAGAGAAAAAATATTAGAAAGAATTAATCGACCCTAGTGGGTGCTAATAAGCACTGAATGAGGGAAATCGTCGACCACGCCGGCGGGGTCGGTATCGGGGTCCTGAAGTGTTTGGTGTCGCGAGCTGATTGGTGGCCTCTATGGCTAGAGTAATCGGGTCGGCGGGAGGGTGTTCTCAGGACCAGATTTCTCACATTCTTTAGAAAAATATTTTCTTTGACAGAAATATATTATTCCAAGGGCCTTACCCAACTTTCAAATGATAACGGAAAACGGCAGACATCTTATGTCAACATTTTATTCCATTATCGGCGCCGCGCATACCTGTATAGAATTCGGGCCATAATTTATTTGAATTTTGATATATGTCGAGGCGAATATCCACTCGCGAATCGATGTCGCCTACAATATTTACCTTATTTTGCCTCGTGGAATAATCATCTTTCTAGTTCCGGCCACTTTTGATACAAACTTCTAACATGGATGAACCAATGTTGACAGATTCATGGATCGGGAATTCTTGTTTAGATCATATATGGGATCATGATATCGCGCGGTTTCGAGTATTTATGCTCGGGTTCTTCTTCTATTATGTGGGTTGTGAGGTGGATTACCAACCTCATCAACCCTGGTGTCGGGGTAATTATTGAGCCGTCAAAAGCCCGTGATATGGCTTATGTAGCGACTACTCACTTACATCAGTAATTAGTAACTAAGACAACTTAACGGGCCTTCTGAATCACGGATAATCTTACTTTCGGACAATCAGGTGATCAGCTTGTAACGTCCTAACCAAACTAGGGATCACAAAGTAACTTTTGTGATAATACCCTACCGGGATTATAACCCGCTCAACCACTGTGTCGTTAAGCCCAGAAATTGTGGGATACAGAAATAACACGGGATATTTTAAATATCTTTACGCCTTATATTTTAACAAAATCCTCTAACCCGACGCACATCGCACCAAAGACTTCCCTTTCTTACTTTTTAAAACTGCCTTACGTCCCATTCATTAACCATCCTCCTTTCATACCATAAACAATCAAATTCCCATTCACTATCCTTCCATAGTACTCACTTTTCTACAAGGTAATCGTTACTGTTAGAAAAGAATCAATCGACCTAATATCGACTGATACATCAATATACTTATGAACGTCACAGCACTAGCTTACGTACATACATACATACACTCACGCCTGTAATCCCTAATGGGGTGGGCAGAGCCACAAGTAATCAAAGACAACTTGCAGCCACTGTTGATACGAAGTCCAAAGATGGATATGATGCACCTTATGGTGATAAGGGATCAGCCTATCGCCCATAACATTAGTCCATCATGTTATAGGACACAATCCCTCTGTCGGTTTTTACGACATGCCCGGGAAGAGAAGCAGCTGAACGTGTTCTATGTTTTTTATATGCTCCCAGAACAGCATAGAAGTACGAAGTAGCTTACGTACTTTGACAGATCTAATTCTTACCGCGCATTGAGACCATTGTAAAATGTTATCTTATTGAAATTAAGCAATAATTGTGTAAAAAACTGAACTGGTCGATATGTTTAATAATACTTACACTTTTTTTACAGTTGTTTGTAAATGTTTGTTTCCTGGTAGTGGTTGCTGGGAAAAAATTGCTGTAAAGCAATCATCATCATCAATTTAAGAGCCACTCTCTTGTCGGTGTAGCATTTTCCATTCCAGTTTATCAAAGGCCAATTCCTTGACTTCCCTATAAGACACGACGTTAACCTTTTCTTTAATCTGTTCCATGTAAGCTCTTTTTGGTCTTCCCCTTCGTCTCTTTTCTTCTAGCTTTCCTCATATGATGTTTTTAATAAATTCGTCGTGTCTTATTAGGTGTCCAATCATCTTGCCTCTTCTGTCCTCAATAATTCTCAGTATTTGTCAGTATTTGTATTATTTATTTAGTATTTGTGAGCAATAAGGCCGCCCAAATTGTACTCTATTAATGTGTTATATTTGATTGTTGAAATTTAGTTCTGTGTAATAAAGTACATATATGATTTGATTTGATTTTACCTCTCTCTTCGGGGATATAGGCGTGAATCAATGTTATTTTTATGTTGGATTGTCAAGTAGTCAAACCTAATACCTTTAACCTTTATAGTTAATAATTTATATAATTTAGTATTAATATAGTTTGTTTGTTTTCACTTACGGTGAATGCGTACACAGACGCATGTAATTGGCAAGCATATATATACCCAGTCTTTCTATTTATAATGCTGTCTGAAAAAGGTTCATTATGTATTGTTGTATGTGTACCTAAATAAATAAAAAATAAACAGGATATCCAACTGTTCAATAATTTGAAAAATAAGCTCGTACTTAAATAGATGCTAATTTCCATAAAATGCAGTATTTCAGCTGGCTTCAGTGTCCATTGGGAGAATGCCAGTCAACTGAATTAAATAGAATTGCTCGTTTCATTCCCCTCGAGGAATAAAATGGTCATTACATTTTTGAAATAAATCTGACAAACAGGGATTAGAATGTGATATTTGAAAGCAAGAGAGGGTATTCTTTTGATTATCATCTGTATGTAGGGGAGTAATCTCAGCATCGGGGGGTTTTTACTTCTTTACAAAATATAATAAGTTATATTTTCAAAATTTCAAATGAAATTCCATAGTCTCTGTATAAGTCTCCATAAGTAAGTAGTCTCCATTTGCTTCGATTCTAACACACTTTGCTTGCTTCCTCCACATTCATTAATCGTTTCGTACTCGATCGCGATGCCGGTTCAGAGTAGCTTGTACTGAATCTTTTCTAAGGACTTCACCAATTTGGTCAAAGTACGTCCTTCTAGGTTTTTCTCTGCCAGCCCTACCACCAATCGCCAACCAACCTTCGCTTTATGTTCCGCTTCCCTAATCGCATGATTGCTTTTCCGCTCTGCCTGTCCAAACAAACTTAACATTCCCTTCTCAATCTTAGTCAGTGTATCGTCTTTTACACCACATCTCTCTCTTGTCACTCCGTAGATGATACGCAAAAACCTCATTTCTACGGAAACCCACATTCCAGAGAAATGTATTTTGGAGGTTTGTGACCTAGCCTGTATTGGGTTGGTTTTCCCTTCGAGTTGGAAGGTCAGACTGGCAGTCGTTAGGTAAGTGGACCCTGTGAAAATAATGCTAGGTAGATGGGGGCTGTGATTATGGTCTTGTTAGTTTCATTTTATTCTATAGACGTGTTTATTAGTGTACTTTATCAGTTAAAATTAAATGTAAAGGCAAAAATATAACTTACTTTATCCGTAAAACAAGAATGATAGTAGGATTACCGTATTCAAGTGCAAGTGGTATACATATTGATTTTGTATGAACTCTATTATTTATCAGTGAATCATTCAAGTGCCTGTAATGAACAATGTTTGAACGCAATGATAACACCACTTAATAAAGTCGATAAGGCCTTGGGTGTTATTGTAAAACTGTTTTATTAAAAAAAGAAATTTACTTACTTAAATATCTATATAATACTTCGTTAGCGTTTTTTTGAAGCAAAATGCAGTAAAAAGATTACATGTGCCTATAAAATTTGAGAGTTGCCCTCGATTTCTCTGGGATCCCATCATCAGATCATGACATACATAAAAACCGATTCTGCTGCTTGTTTTGAAGTCAGTTAAAAGTCGGTTGTCATTTATTTTCCAACAAAACCTCTTCTTCTTCGAACTCTCTTGTTCTTTTATTTCTTTCAATCTGATTTAAAAAATTAAAAATTCAAACCACAAATTGAAATCACCTGGATTTCAATCCAAATTCTGAATTCAATCAGCTTTGGGAAGGCAGGCCCTTACCACTTATGTACCTCTGTTTGCAGATAAATACCTGTTTCTTCCAAAGACAATTTTGATCTAATGCCCTAGTTTAGACAATTTAATATTTTATAACAACGCATTTTTCCTTTTGTCCACAGCTGATCGTGTACCCTACGCGGCCTGGAGTCCAAACTATGGGCGCCCTCATCACCATGTTCTTCATTTGGCTGACTGCCTTCACCCTCGCCTCTCCTCTCTACCTCTGCAGAAGCCTCAAGACCCACCAGCTAGGCCTAGAAGGAATGGAGTCCTTAAGCTTCTGCATCGAAGACTGGCCTATAGAAAACGGCCGTGCTATATATTCTATTCTTAGCTTAATCTTCCAATACTTGTTACCAGTTTTAGTAGTAGTGGTCGCGCACATACAGATCCATAGAAGACTAAGAGGCAGGAGAAGGACAACTAGAAAGACTCCAGCTATTCTCATAGCAATAGCTGTGACCTACGTAATAAGCTGGTTGCCATTGAATGTGTTCAATCTAGCCGCAGATACGAGTGCTGAGCCGTTGTTTGATGAAGATTCGATGACAATAACGTATGCTATATGCCACATGTTCGGAATGTCCAGTGCTGTGTCAAACCCTCTTCTGTATGGGTGGTTGAATGATAATTTCCGGAAGGAGTTCGAAGAAATCCTCTGCTGCTGCAAGAAAGGGCAGTTGAAGAAGAATACGAGGACTAAGAGTAGGAAGATGGAGACAGAATTGACTGCTTTGGCGCAATTGGAGCACACAGTGTCAGCGAACACTAAAACCTCCCATTGCTCCCAAATTTTCTGACTAAAGACTTGCTTCAAATAGCATGAAACACACAGTGTAGAAATGCAAAATATATGAACTTCGTCAATTTGAAGTGAGTTTTAAATGTAAGGTGTTAAAGTTCCTTTCTTGAGGTTTTGTTTCGTTTCATTTACGCGTTCTTGAAGAATTTTGCGGTGCGTCGTCAAATTTTAAAAATGTTTTAAGATTCTTTTCGATTGTTATGCAAGTGAGTTTACGGTGTCATTGTGTAGATGACAAACGCCTTGTAAGCACTTTAAACAAAAGAGCCTTCACTTTTTGTTTGACCATGACTGCTTCAATCAAAATAACGAACTGAAAAGTAAATACGTTTTACCTTCATGGCACGAAAAATGTTCTTGTAAAGTTAATAAAATGTACTTATATAATTTGTAAATATTACTTATAAAATATAGTTAAAATGTTGTAGATAGTTAATTCAAAATATTGTTCTTTACGTTTTTTTGAGCCCAAAACGTAAAGTTCTAATATTTTCTCAAGTTCGACGTAGATAAGATAATGGACATTTTGTAATTAAAATAATTGTCTCAAAATAAAGATTTATTGAGTTCTTTCTTGTAGTTTCATTATATTATCATTATAATTATACTACTTATTAAACATTCTCTTTTTAAATTTCTTATCAAAAAAATCTCTATTCTTCTTCCTCCACATTCATCAATCGTTTCATACACTCACGCCGGTGTAATACAAATAACATACATAAACAATACACCAACTTAAAACAGATATCGGCGATCCCTAGTCACAGTACCAAGTTGTGGCTAGCGGGGTACAAACCTCTGTTCGATACCCAGATGCCTGCTGTTGCCTTTGGCGGCAACACACCCTCTCCGCCAAACCGGTAAATGACAAAAGGCGCGCACAGATTTATAGCTTTATACCACACATATTAATGCAGCCTCTGCGGTCCAGTGGGTTAAGCGTTGTGCTCACGATCCGGAGGTCCCGAGTTCGAATCTCGGTGGGGCAAATCACTATAATCTCTCTGTGATCCCTAGTTTTGTTAGGACATTGCTGGCTGATCACCTGATTGTCCAGAAGTGACATGATCCATGAAATATGATCCGTGCTTCGGAAGGCAGGTTAAGCCGTTGGTCCCGGTTACTACTTACTGATGTAAGTACGTAGTGGTTACTTGAGTCACGTCAGGGGCCTTTGGCGGCTCAATAATAATTCTGACACCAGGGTTGATGAGGTTGGTCGTCAACCTCTCAACCAACATGATAAGAAGAAGAAAAACAGACATATATACGTACATAAACTCACGCCTATTGCCCGTTGGAATAGGCAAAGACCACGGAATTCTACTTACTACGATACTGACACGGCACATTCGTTTCGTCCACTCTCGTCAAAGACCATGCATGCTCGTCGGTTTAGAGTACTGTTGACCTGGCGTTTGTTTAAAACAATCCCGCTTAGGGACGGTACTGAAAAGTATCGGCGTCCGAAGGACGTAATATACGATCCCGACGACCCGATTACTCTAGCCATAGAGACAGCCAATCAGCTCGCGACACCAAACACTTCAGGACCCCGATACCGACCCCGCCGGCGTGGTCGACGATTTCCCTCATTCAGCGCTTATCGCTATCGACCCACTAGGGTCGATTAATTCTTTCAAATATTTTTCCTCTCAGACGACGCCCTGAGCCGAGGTTCGCGCCCAACTGGGCACCCTCAGGCCTGTTGTCTTAAACGTTGTACCGGGTGAGAGCCTTCAGCGCCCCCCATTTGTCCGGCCAAGTAGTTAATGCCATCTGCGGCAAATCTACAATAACTCACGTCAAAAAAAAATGTTTAAAACAACCTGGAAGAACTATGTACTTCCATACTTTTTGGTCTCCTAGTGAGGTAAGACACCCTTTCTCATGATGAAGGAAATTTCAGCCAATTTGGTAGATATCCCAACTATTCACACAAAGCGCTTCGCATTGTCATTATGCGCACTGCTAGGGAGTGGAATTCTTTGCCGTCTTCTGTATTTCCGAATGCATATAACCCGGGTTCTTTCAAACCCAGAGTAAAAAGGCACCTTCTGGCCAAGCTCGCTCCATCCTAGGCCTGGTCAATGCCTTCGGGCAAGTCTGGGGGCAAGAGCAAACCCATCAAAAGTAAAAAAAGCCATAACTCGTGCGTAAAATATTAGTAATCGCAAATGATTATTTTTATGAGGTGTAAAGTACTAATTTCCGTTTAGCAATTAAAAATAATCAAAATTTCATTGATTCGATAGTCTATGTAGTGTTAAAGCAGTATTCCTTTCTTTATCCAATTACACTTTGCTTTAAAATGATAACAATGTTTAACTCGAAGGAAATAAATTTCGAAATCATTTAATAGGAGTGTTATGTAACGAAAATTGAATCATGTATTTTGTGAAAATCTTTAAAGTTTTAACTATTATAGAAGGTAAGCAAGGAAATTGTAGGTTGAGAGCCATGGTAGTCCAGTTGGTAGAACGCTTCACTTTGAGGTCGCAGGTTCGAATCCAGCACAGGCCTTAACCATCTAATTCATGTTTGGATCATAAATTATTATCACGTGGCTAGCGGTGAATGAAAACATCGTGAGGAAACCCACATTCCCGAGAAATGTATTTCCTGTGTTGGGCTGGTTTTCCCTTCGCGGGTTGGAAGGTCAGACAGGAAGGTTGGGTAAGAGGTAAGCAGTGAAAAACGGGATAACGCTAGGGAGATGATGAAGCAAAGTAATTGTAGGGGTACATACTTCACGCTCGCCTTCCTTTAGGAGGTGAACTGAGTTAAACTTGATTTGTAGCTTTTTTGTGGTGTCCCAACTTAAAAATATCAAATTAACGGTAGGTGCTTCTATTTCACCTCATTCTTACAAACATTATACGTCACACTGCTAGGAGGTACGTAGCATACTCCACCACGCTGCTCCACTCCAGCATTCCAGCATTATGCAACTCCGAGGAAGTAGGTAATATGGATAGTAATAAAAAAAAATTGAAGTAAAAAATCGAATGTGATTTCCAGCACTATTTCTCCCGATATTATGTGAAAACGTAACATCTGGCACCACAGAGGTATCGCTAGAACCAACAGAGGTACCAACCGTGGCACCAACAGTGGCACCAACAGTGGCACCAACTATGGCACCAACTGTGGCACCAACAGTACCACCAGCGCCACCTGTAGCAACAGCAACGCTGCCAACTGTGTCACCACCAGCGGTGCCAACAGAGCCATCAAACCTGGAAACAAAAGCCGACACAACATTGCAACCACCAGATATCCATCACACATTGCAAACACCAGACATACCACCTCCGATTAAAACACCCAATGCGCCTATATACGACGTGGAGCCTAAACCTGTACCGCCAACAGCTGATTATGAAAACGTGCTCAACCAGTACAAAGGAAGACCAATACCTCCGGAGTTAGATGATCTTTTCAAGCAGCTTAACAATAAAGAGGATGAGTTACATTATTGTATGGGAGAGCTGACTGCCTGCATCCATGTACATAAGTAAGAACGTATTTATTATATTACTCTATCGTGTGGTCTTTGTAGATTACCAACCACATCAACCCTGGTGTCAGATTATAAAGCCACAAGAACTCCCTGACGTGATTCATGTAACCGAAACCAACGGCTTGCTACAGCCTTATACATACATACATAAACTCACGCCCGTAATCCCAAATGGGGTGGGCAGAGCCACAAGTAATCAAAAACAACTTGCAGCCACTGTTGATACGAAGTCCTAAGATGGATTATGATGAACCTTATGGTGATAAGGGATCAGCCTATCGCCCATAACATTAGTCCATCATGTTAGAGGACGCAATCCCTCTGTCGGTTTTTACGACATGCCCGGGAAGACAAGCAGCTGAACGTGTTCTATGTTTTTTATTTGCTCCCAGAACAGCATAGAAGCCTTATACATTGTTTTAAGTTTACGTAGTTTTTATCATAATAAAAACACATCCCGATCCCGATTCCGGTCAACCCGTGGTCATGGCACTTGCATCAGAATCTCATATCCCTGCTTTAAACGCAGTAGGAACCCGTTATTATGTGAGTTAAACCTTAACGTGCCTTCCGAAGCACGGAGCGTCTTACTTTCTGAAAAACGGGTAATCAGCCTGTAATGTCCTAAACAAACCAGGAACAAAATTATTTTTGTGATAGGTCCCCACCGGGATTCAAATCCGGGAGGTCCGGATCGTGAGCCCGACGCTCAACCACTAGACCGCGGAGGTCGTTACAATGTTATTGTCAGATTTTGCTTCACACTGGACTTAAACCGCCTTAATACAAAACGAAGACAAAAGATATTCATCATCAATTTACGAGTCACGCACTTGTCGGTGCAGCATTCTCCATTCTTGTCTAATAAAGGCAAATTCTTTGACTACTTTATGAGACACGACCTTCGCATTCTCTTTAATTTGTTCCATGTAAGTGTGTGTTACTTTGTTCTATTTTCATTTATTCTATTTACCACCGAGGTAAGCTGTGGAACTCCATTTGCTTCGATCCTGACACACTTCTCTTGCTTCCTCTACATGGATCAATCGTTTCATATACGCACACCGGTGATGTTTGTGGTTGGTGCGGTTCTAAGGCTGGGTTTTCATTGACGCCGAGCTGTGCGGAGATGAGCGGAGACGTGCAGGAATCGACCAATCACCGTGAGGGAGAGAGAGACAGAGCGTCGTCGTTTTTCGCTCTCTCGAACGCTGTGATTGGTCAAATCCGCACAATTCCGCTCTTCTCCGCCCATCTCCGCGTCAGTGGAAAGCCGGCCTAAGAAGAGACGTGAGTTTATGTATCTACGTTAGAGCAAGCAAAAACTGTGTTACTCCTTAGACAATACGTCAGGAAACTTTTGGGGTCTTAATTAGAGGTTTATTTAAAGAGGTACTTTAAGTACTCCTGAAGGGATCGTGTAAATGGCACGGAAGTCCTTTTCTCTATTTAACTAAGAACGCGATAAGGACGGTGTGGTGGCAACCACGATGAAACAAACTGAGGTTTAGTCACACCCCTGACACTTCATAGAAAACACCTCGTTTTACATAGACACCACACATTGACGTTATCGTACGGTCACGAGTACTAATAGTACTAATAATAAACGATCGAATCTGTTCTGAAATAGTGATTATAATTCCAAACAAAGTTAGACTTTTTGGCGGGAAAGAAAAGGGGACGGTTGCTTACCCATTGAATAATTTAAATAATTAATACGAAGTGGTGTTTTGTGGTTAATCATCGTATTAAGTTAGTTAGAAAACATTCGCGACAGTGTTATTATATCGGGATATTCAATAAACAAAGTGTACCTATCTATTTTCGCTTCGTGCCAACAAGCCGCGAAACCTCGAACTCGAAAGTTTATGCGGACTTTTGTGTTAATTCGTTTGGGGTTCGGAGTAGGAGTCTGCTCCGAAGGAGGGGGCTTTTCGTTTAATTATTCATCGTTAACATCTTTCATCATTTCATTAATGATGATCAAGAAAAACAAAATACATAAGACATGCTCTATGGGCATAGTTCCCTTCGCCTTGCCCTTCGGGGAAAACCAACAAAAAAAAGTTTATAAATTCGACTTGATATTAACTCAGAATCATGGTCTGAATCATCTCCCTCAGTATTAGTTACGATGTCATTAACTTTGCGTTTTCCTCTTGTATTGTCAAATCTCCAATAAATTCAGCTATAATTTTTTTTACGGATTTTTTTATTTATACGGATTGGTAATTGCTTGCAATATTCGATGAATGCACTCCCAACATCTGCGAAATATGTTACAGTTTTTTTGTGAGGATAAACTATTTCTTTAAATTATTTGATTAAACTTGGAACTAAAGAATAAGTTCGATGTTGCTGCGTACATATAATATAATAATATTACCTCCTTTTTTGTTTATGAATATTTAAAAAAAATATGTATATTTATTTCAGAAGCTATCCCTTTTGCGGTAAGGCAGAATTTGCAAAAAAAATAAGAAGTTTTCACTCTATTTGTGAGATGCTATATCTCAACTGCAAAGAAGGTAAAGGTAAGAATGCACAGTTCATTATATATAACATAACATAACATAAACTGCCTATATACGTCCCACTGCTGGGCACAGGCCTCCTCTCAATCAACCGGAGAGGGTATGGAGCATACTCCACCACGCTGCTCCACTGCGGGTTGGTGGAGGTGTCATTATATATATATATATGTACAAATTATTATATAATGTTATCATCAAGAACTCAATAATTTTCATCATTAATTTATATTAAACCCATTCAAAAGCCTATTCTATTGCCTATTCAAAAGTTGTAACATAATAGGTTAGATGTTTTGCGACTTGCGTACTGGCAAACTCTTTTGTGTTTATAAATTTGCCAAGTGAACTAATTGGGAAATAAAATTATGCCAATCGTTGATTAAGTAGTCTATTGCTATCGTACAGATTGTGAGGTGGAGGACCAACCTCATCACTATTGAGCCGCCAAAGGCCCCTGACATGGCTCATGTAACGACTACTTACTTACATCAGTAAGTAGTAACCAGGACCAACGGCTTAACGTGCCTTCCGGAGCACGGATCATCTTACTTTCGGACAATCAGGTGATCAGCCTGTAGTGTCCTAATCAAACTAGGGACCACAAAGATTGAAGACTAAAGTAAGACCGAGGGGAGTTGAGGTAAACCTAGGTCAGCCGGTGGTGGGGAGCGGAGAGTTGCCGTTCTATACGTAGTATTGGGTCATGTTCTATGTTTAAGATAGAATAGGAAATTCCGATTACTTACTAAATAAAGACAGATTTAGAACTAACGAAAACATTTTGTTTTTCCTATTTAACTTATTTATGATTCCGGTTGATTGAGGGGAGGCCTGTGCCCAGCAGTGGGACGTATATAGGCAGTTTATGAGTTACGAACTTATTTATGAATTTTAATCAAGAAAAACGTATTAAAAAGTCCGTTTTTCTATGATGCAACACTGTGCTTTTTCATACAAATTTCGTAGTAAATTTGTATTTTTTGACGTTTAAAACTAGCCTATAATATCTTGTTCTATGGTGTGAGGTAAAATTGGTCGAATGCTGATAATAAAACTATGTTACTTTTTCAGAAAAGTGGCACTACTATTATGAAGGACTTTGCAATGCCAGACCAACAGATATATATGACATGTTATATAAAGGGGTAACTGGTTAGACGTTGCAGTTTGAATGTTTTGGCAGGGTTTTGTTAGTTGGTTAACTAGCGAAACCAAAATGGCGCCTTTGCGTATTCGGATGGTAGTATTGGGTCATGTACCAGGTTTAAGATAAGATATGAAATTCTGATTACCAAATAAAGACAGATCTAGAACTAACGAAATACATTTTTTTCTATATAACTTACTAGCTTTTGCCCGCGACTTCGTCCGCGTGGCGTGTTATAAAAGAGAGATCTTTGTGTGTGTGGGAGTGCATATCAAATTTCAAGCATCTAACTTATGCAGTTTAGATTTTTTCATACAATTTTTTTTCACGCTAACTCCCATTTTTCAAAATACAGCCATAACTAAACTTTATATTTACTAAGGTATGCATGCATGCTGATTGAAAACATCTATCTTACGCGGTTTCGATTTTTTCACACAAATGTTTCTTCCCGCTTACTCCCGTTTCCGTGGGAATTTTGTAATATCCTGTTACAACTAAGCTTTAAGTTTACTAAGGTACCTGCATGCCAAATTTCAAGCGTCTAACTGAAGCGGTTTAGATTTTTCATACAAAAGGATTTTCCCGCTAATTCCCGTTCCCGTGGGAAATCCTTTCTTGATGCACCTCTACGGTACCTAAGCTACGCCCTTCCAAATTTCAAGTGCCTACGTTTAGCTGTTTAGGCTGTGCGTTGATATGTCAGTAAGTCAGTTTCTCCTTTTATATATTTAGATTAGATTTATGAATTTTAATCAAGAAAAACGTAATAATAAGTCCGACTTTTTATCACGTTTTTCTATGACGCCACAGTGTGTTTTTTGTTAGATGTTGCAGTTCGAATGTTTTGGCGGGGTTCTGTTAGTTGGTTTAACTAGCTGAACCATAATGGCGCCTTTACGTATCGTATGATGGTGGTATTTCAGAATAAAGTTGCGAAATGCGCAAAATAACCCAGCGGCCTATATAAAACAAATCTAATAAATCTAGTATTAATAAAAATCACGCCTTTATCTCCGAAGGGATGGGTTGTAATTATAGTACACCCACTCCTTGCCAGCTATGTTTGATTGAGTGCGTTTATTGTTAAGAAATCTATTATCATTGTGTGTATGTCGTTTCCATATCTCGCCCCTATAAAGTCCCAGACTTTTGGAAGGCGTGCGTGGGGCCGAAACCAACACTAGCCCCCCTTTAAGAGCCCTTAAGACAATTTAATGCCTCTTTCTTCTTCTATGCTATCCTGGGAGCAAATAAAAAACATAGAACACGTTCAACTGCTTGTCTTCCCGGGCATGTCGTAAAAACCGACAGAGGGATTGTGTCCTCTAACATGATGGACTAATGTTATGGGCGATGGGCTGATCCCTTATCACCATAAAGTTTATCATATCCAGCTTACGACATCGTATCAACAGTGGCTGCAAGTTGTCTTTGATTACTTGAGGCTCTGCCCACCCCATTAGGGATTATGGGCGTGAGTTTATGTATGTATGTATGTAAGACAATTTACTCTAAATGTTGAGTGATACCAACCGGCGATTATCCTTGTATGCACTATGGGAGTGCAGCCGAAGACAATCCCTATTATTTGTATGTCGTTTTCATGTCTCGCGCATTGACCAAATTGGAGATAGATAGATAGATAGATAGATAAATGATTTATTTGGTCTACAGACACACATGCATACAATACAAATCAACAACAATACACACCACATACAAAATGTTTAACACACGCCAGGTATGTATGAGATGTCTTTAGAAAAGGTTCAGTACGATCTACTCCGAACCGGCTTGTGTGTAAACGATAGATGAATTTGCAGGATGCAAGAGAAGTGTGTCAGGATCGAAGCAAATGGAATTTCATAGTCTCTTCACCGATCGGCGTGGGTTCAAAATCAGTGTTGCCCTCTGGGTAAATTTTCACTGAACCCTGGCCTTTTTTGGTGAGCTTCGGCACTCATATATG
Source organism: Pectinophora gossypiella (assembly GCF_024362695.1). Classification (NCBI taxonomy): domain Eukaryota; kingdom Metazoa; phylum Arthropoda; class Insecta; order Lepidoptera; family Gelechiidae; genus Pectinophora; species Pectinophora gossypiella. The sequence continues at coordinate 2,116,302 of NC_065425.1, read as the reverse complement.
TTCATGTTTTCCAACTAAATATTAATGTGTGTATATTTTAATGTTGTAAATGTGTCTTAGGTTTTACCTAAATAAACTTTTTTATTATTATTATTATTTATTATCTTCTTACCCAAGTGGGAAATAGGCGTCAGTTTATGTATATGTTTCCATATCTCGAGACTAAGGAGTCCCGGACTTTTTGGAAGGCGTGTGTGGAGCCAAAGCCATAGACGACATAGACATGGAAGCCCCTTAAGAAAAATTCCCCGGAATATTGAGGACAAATTTGCAACATTTTCGGTGACAATTATTTTTGTTTGTTATACCAATATTACGATATCACTTTGTTTGTCTTATTTTCGGACAATCAGGTAGGATGAATAAGCTAAAAAAAAAGCTAAAAAACGTTGCCTGGAAGAAATTGCTGCATGAGCAATAAGGCTGCCTGTTGTGCTTATTATGTCGTCCTTATCTCTGTATTTTGCGGGTGAGAGCCTTCAGCGCTCCCCATTTGTCCGGCCAAGTAGTTAATGCCATTTGCGGCAAATCTACAATAAGTCACGTCAAAAAAAAAAAAAAAATCTGTATTTTGTGTTCATTGTGCTCAATAAAGTATTTTATCTATCTATCTAAGCAGTTAAGTTTTGTGCAATAAAGTATTAATAATAATAATAATAAAAAATCAATAAAATATTGCACTGGCTGCTTTTTGTTAAATTATGTCTATTTTTTATTTTTTAATATAGTTTATATATCTTGTTTTTCTTATTCACTTGATTATGCATGCTGTGACTACTTGTAATTGAGCTAGCTCTTAATCTTTTTTTTATTGTCTGTAACTTTGCATGTGCAGAGTGTAGCTTGTAAGTTGTCCTTAATAAATAAATTAATTAATAGAACTACTTATTAATGTTGTCTATGTTATTTTTCATGCTGTGTTTACTTAGTCTCTACACTTAGCTTTATATACAGTTAATGTTACCCTAAAAAAATACTGTGTAAGATGACTGTTAGCAAACCAATAAATAAAATAAAATAAAATAAAATAGAATTCGTAGTAAATCTCTTATATTATTTATTTGTAAAGATTAAAAAGCAATTTGTACATTACAAACCTTAACTACAAATGTGTTTATGAGAGTATGACTAATGTAGTTTATTTCTGGTTAAAGAGAATTTATTTCTTATTTTCCAACATTACATGTCATTTACATAAGAAACAAAGTACTTACATTTGTATACATATAAGTTCACACTTCGCCTAATATACTTACAAATATGCATTTCCTTCACGCACTTCCACATATACAGAGACTGGTCTGCAGAACCAAGCACCACACTTTCAAAATTATGATAACTTTAAGTAGGTACACAAGATATATAATTTTATAAATAAAACGGATTTGAAAAAGAGTTTCATTTTGAATTACTACGTAGGTATAGTTAGAAATAAGTGCAATTCTAAAAGTGCGGTACCTACACAGCCCCCTGGCCGGTTATTAAATATAAATATGTATAATATTTATTTGTATCTAGCACAGTCTTAAGTGATTAAAATAAATAGTTACTTTTCTAACAAATAACCGGATAATTTATGCTTAAATGCCTCAAAATTCTTAATATTTTTTATTTCTGAGGGTATTTTGTTATATAGTTGTGCTCCCTCGTACGTCACCATTGACTTGCCGTATTTAGCTTCAATAAATAATGATAATAATGAATGAAACATTGTTTTAAGTTTACGCGGTTATTATCATAATTAAAGCACATAATTACGGGTTCTTACCGCGTTTAAATGGGGATATGAGACTCCCGATATTTCGACACTGTTGCAAGTGCCATGATCACGGGATGACTGATGAGATTGGAGTGGAGTAGATAGAGTCTCATATCCCCATTTAAACGCGGTAAGAACCCGTTATTATGTGCTTTAATAATGACTGAAACGCCTGACTACTTTGTTATAGCAATCAGCATCTTCCTTGTTTGATCAGGCTCCATTCTGGAACAGAAATTAATGAATAAATGCATCTTTATTTGATTTTTTTCTTGTCTTCTGTGTGGGATTTGAGACCAATGACCGAGCTTATCAAACTTCAATAGGGTTACTATTGAGCCGCCAAAGGCTCCTGACATAGCTTATGTAACGACTACAAACTTAGTAAATCGCAGCCTAGACTGACTGGTTAACGTGCCGTCCGTACGGAGAATCTTTCTTTCGGACAATCGGGTGATCAGTCTGCAATGTGCTGACCAAACTAGAGACAGTTTCACAAAATGTTTTTTTGCTAGATGTACCGAGCCCAGGTCCTCCGGATTTCCAGCCAAGCAGTTAATGCCATCTGCCGCCAATCTGCAATAAGTCACGCCAAAAAAAGAAGAAAATGTAAGCATGGTACTCTGGATGGTAAGTCCAATGCTCAACTACAACGACCAGCGTCGGGCTCACGATCCGGAGGTCCTGGGTTCGATTCCCGGTGGGGACATGTCACAAAAATTACGTTGTGCTCCCTAGTTTGATTAGGACATTACAGGCTGATCACCTGATTGTCCGAAAGTAGGATGATCCGTGCTTGGGTAGGCACGTTAAGCTGTTGGTCCCGGTTACTAGTTACTGATGTAAGTTAGTAGTCGTTACATGAGCCATGTCAGGGGCCTTTGGCGGGTCAATAGTAACCCTGACACCAGGGTAGATGGGGTCGGTACTCCACCTCATAATCCACACTATAGAAGAAGAACTACAGGATCATGAAGGCAGTTAAGAAATTTCGTACGAAGAACGTGGAGGGACTGGCGGGCGACAGTGGGTGGCATAGGGTGGTATTAATAAACTTATCTCAGCTTCGAGACTGCCCTCAAGATCATGTCAATACGACAGTTCTCATAGAAAAACAGAGACTTGAGCATGATCTTGAGGGCAGTCTCAGCTGAGATTCGATTATTAATACCACTCTAAATATTTTATCAAACATACTATAGATAACATCTAGTACCCACTTAAATAATTTAGAAACCGTTCTGTGAATTTCGCCACCGAACAAGTAAATAAGTGTGTGTGTGTGTGTGTGCGTGCGTGCGTGCGTGTGTGTGTTGGTGGGTGGGGGGGGATTTATTCGTTTAAATATTTAATCTTACGTCTCCAGCTGTTGCAGTTCTCATACTCCATATCGCAGTAAGTGGGAAATGTCCTGTACATGCCGTCATAATGGCGAGCACATGCCAATGCATGCCTGAAATTATTATTATTATTAGCCCAATTGATCCCACTGTTGGGCCTCCCCCATGTCTTTCCAGAAGCACACCCTAGACACTTCATGCTTCATGAGAGCCGTAGTAGCTCAGTTGGTAGAACGCTTGCCTCTCACTTTGAGGTCGCAGGTTCGAATCTCGAATCCAGCACAGGCCTAAACCAATGATCATGTTTGGATCATAAATGATTATCACGTGCTCAGCGATGAAGGAATAACATCGGGAGGAAACCCACATTCCCGAGAAATGCATTTTCGGAGATATGTGACGGAACCTGTATTGGGCTGGTTTTCCCTTCGCGGGTTGGAAGAACAGACAGGCAGTCGTTTATTTAAAAAGCCGGACCTATCAAATCTTCAGGTTAGGTTACTCGACCCTGTGAAATCGGGATAATGCTAGGGATTTCCCTGGATGATGATCCCAGGCATATTATACAAAAATCCTCGTTTTACACAGACACTACACATTGACGTCATCGTAAACGCGCATCTGTGTGTGTGACGTCTAACGCCCATGCGATTGATGACTAATGAAAGATCGAGCGGGGTGAGGTAAACTTAGCTCAGCCGCTGGGGGGAGCGGAGAGTTGCCGTTCTATTCGTAGTATTATTCCTCATTCTACGCCAGAAGACGCGGTTCCGCCGAGCTCCATCCAGTCCTTCCAATAACAGTCAAGATACGCTATCTTCCCAGGGGCATAATGGGCGTAAAACGAGTTTTAAATTAAAAAATTAAAAAATATGCCCTATTTATTGATGTCCAAAACCGGTGGATCGATTTGGATGAAAATTGGGTACTTCCAAGAGATGGACTTAGTGTACTTACCGCAATAAACGAAGTAGGTATTATGCATATAAAAAAATGAAAGGAAACGAAACATTTCTTATAAATTTCTTACTACATACATACATAAACAGGCCACCCCAATAAAGGCTTCATGTTATATCTATCTATCTACTCAGCCTATGTCCACCCACACCTAGGTATAGGCCTCCTCTCTTTCACTCGATCCATTCCAACTTTTTCATGGTATGCTTACTTATAAACTGCCGGGCAGTCCCTTATGAAGACAGCACAACCTTTGTCTATTAAATCAGCTTTTCTAAACAGAGATTTCTTTGGATAAAATCGGTACTTCCATGGCTTCTTAATCGTACCATTTATATAAGGTTCTGCGAGTACTGTCGATAAACATACTGTAACAATAATATTAAAATAAATATTGTATAAAACATTAATCAGAAATCAGAAATCATAAATCAGAATCATTCATTCGCTGTAGTTATCATGGATAAACTTGTTGATGGTCTATTTACCATTTTTGAATCTATGTCATTTCGTAAGTGTTATGGCTCAGGAGAAGAAATGACAAAAAACTGCAACAGTAACACATCTTTTAAATCAAGGTTGGTTTACATTACAAGTTATTTAATAAGTAACTAGAAGAACACATTTATTTTTATTATCAGGTATATTTATAATTTAGGTAAGTAATCATTAATTTTATAATAAGCTTTTTACTTAATTACTTTAAATTTATTTTAAGACAAATTCAAAATATTGTCTGGTATCCTAAATAGCTTATATGCGTCCCACTGCTGAGCACAGACGTCCCTTCAATCAATCGGAAGGGGTATGGAGTATACTCCAACATGAGCTCCAGTGCCAGACCAGAGATTGTTATATAGAAGCTATTCTGAGTGAGGATTCAGTTAAAAATAATAACAAAAATTAATACTTACTCAACAAAATAAGGAAAAACTTAAGCTCTTGAAAACTCATCGTGGCTTTTTTTAGAAATATTAATTAACTAATTAATTAAGGAAGTCCTTTTTTTAATTTGAATAAATACTATTTGATAACTTGATAGAAACACAACGACTAAGTAATAAGACGCAAAACATTACAGTTTGCCTTACTGAATTGAATCTGACTTTATAACAATAAAAGTTACAATTTAATTACCCAAAGTTATAATTGATTACATAAGTGACTGCCTACCTACTGTGTTTTTTGAACATTTCACGTGCGCAACAGGTGGACAAGAGCGAACTTCATAATTACTTACAAGAAATTAATTATTAATAAAAAAAAAACGAAAACGGGAGCGTCAGTTCGTTCCCGGCACCGGACTTGATCCAATGAGTGTATTTATGTACTATTACAACTCTGCCTACCCTTTCAGGGATACAGGCCCCGATACCGACCCCGCCGGCGTGGTCGACGATCTCCCTCAATCAGCGCTTATCGCTATCGACCCACTAGCCTCGATTAATTCTTTCAAATATTTTTCCTCTCAGACGACGCCCTGAGCCGAGGTTCGCGCGCAACTGGGCACCCTCAGGCCTGTTGTCTTAAACGTTGTACCGGGTGAGAGCCTTCAGCGCTCCCCATTTGTCCGGCCAAGTAGTTAATCTGCGGTAAATCTACAATACTTTATTGCACAACAACATATATAAAGGACATAAACATACGAATAAAACATAAGCACAATAGGCGGCCTCATTGCTAAACAGCAATTTCTGCCAGGCAACCTTAGGGTGAAAGAAGATTATTCATTGGAGCACGGGCTGGTGCAATAAACATATAATGATACCAACATAACAAAAAAAAAGATTAATTATTAATATATACTTATCTAAAGAAATAATATACATATATATATATATATATAGTCAGAAATAGTAGTAGTAGTAGTAGTAGTAGTAGTCAGTATGTAGTTGTATATATGTGTAGTCAGTAGTGGTGTCAGTGTTTTCATTAGTCTGTCTGTAAAAAGATTACCAATTAGTGTTAACTACAAAATCCATGGGGTTTAGAATTAAAAAAGAAGGTTTGACGAAAAGGTACCTACATACTTACTAAAAAACTCGAATTCCGGATAAACCCCGCGTATTTCGAGAAAGTCGCCATAGAACAAAAATATCAACTAACAAGTTGCGTCTTAACAAAGACGCTTCGAATGAGATATATCTGAAATCTGTTCGTGGGGGGGGACGGTTTGACTCATCATCCTTTCCCTAATAAATACGATCCAAACAACAAATGTATCACTGCCTCCATGATTCAGTGGTTTGAGCGTTAGGCTCACGATCCGGAGGTCCCGGTGGGACACATCACAAAAATCACTTTGCGATCCCTAGTTGGGTTATAGGACATCACAGACTGGTCAACTGATTGTCCGAAAGAAAAATGATCCATGCTTCTGAAGACACGTTAAGCTGTTGGTCCCGGTTACAACTTACTGATGTAAGTTAGTAGTCGTTACACGAGTCATGTCAGGGGCCTGTGGCGGCTCAATAGTAACCCTGACACCAGGGTTGATGGGGTTGGTAATCTACCTCGCAACCCACACGATAGAAGAATGTACATGGGAAATTATAGCTGATCTAGTCAAGAATATCTGTGCAGTTCGTCGATAGAATTTATTGTGATAGAAGACAAAGTCATTTGTACCAAAGACGCAGTTATTATTTACGATTGGCAATATGTAGGTACACTTTACCACCACAGGCAATTTCTATCCAAAATACACTGAGTTTAAGGCTTTATGCGGATGGTGAAATAGTCAATTCTGGTTTCGAAGCCATAGTGACTTCCCAGGTCTGCGTGTGACCGCTCATTCTATTCAATATTACCTGATGAAATTACAGTGCAATGGTTTGGTTACCTGTCAGGCGAACATACATACATAAACTCACGCCTATTTCCCACCGGGATAAGCAGAGACTATAGAATTAAATTTGCTTCGATCCTGACACACTTTTCTTGCTTCCTCCACATTCATCAGTCGCTTCATACACGCACGTCGGTTCAGAGTAGATCGTATTAAATCTTTTCTAAGGACTTCTCAAATTTGGTCAATGTAAGTCCTTCTCAGTCTTCCTCTGCCAGCCCTACCATCAACTTTCGCTTCAGCGAAATAAGTTTATATTTAAAAGAATTGATTGACTCGCGATAAGCGCTGAATATGAGAACTTGTTGACCACGCCGAAGGGATCGGGATCGGGAGAAATGCAATGAAAAGACACAAATGTAATAGAACTTTTAATTTATTCATCATGGTCACACATAAGACTTTCAGGATCCTTTTCACATATAAACGCTGATCGTTTTTCACAAGACGAATTGTCTAGATTACCATTACGGAACATTCCGCCACAGAACTGACTGTCGGGGTTATTTGGCTCTCCTGGATTCCATCTCTCATACCCAGCTTCATTCAATGTTTGACCTGGAAATACAGAATCAAAGTCAGAAATTGGTTTTCTTTCCTTAAAGAATAATAAAACAATACAGGAGGTCTAACATGCCACATTTTTGCAATTCATCTAACAAATTTATATTGTTGTTTGACATTTGCGCATATAAAAGTAAATGCGCAATGCTGATTGGTCGTCTGGCTTAACCGTGTCGTCAGAATATACACGTGATAAACCTAAACAAAGGCGAACTGAAGCTCAAAACGAATAATGCTCCGATGGTTCGGAGAGAGTAAGTAGCCTTACGAATTCATAATTCAAGTGTTAGTGGTAGAGTTGGTAGAGGAAGGCGTACAGTCATGAGCAATATAATGTACCCACTTTAGGACTCTGTCGCACTAACATATTTGACATTTAGTGAGACATACAGTTCAATTTGTCAACAAAGTTAATGTGACATGGTACCAAAGTGTATACATATATTAATGCTCGTGACCGTACATACCTCGATCAGATCCAACATGTTTTATAAAAATCTCATCAATTCCATCTCTGTCAATCGCAGCAGAGAAAACAAAAATAAATTTGTTTCATTTTAGTTTTTTAACTGTACGTATTATGTTGATAATAGTTCTACCTAATGGGTTTAATAAAAGCGCGTTGCTTATAGAAATCAATGTTAATACTTTCTAACTTGGCCCTTCCAACTTCTTTCTTCTATTCCGTGAATTGATTTTGTTAAAATTGTTCATAAAAAAATGTATTTACAGTATATAAATAACAGCAGCATAGCATGTAGCTTGTATTTTTACAGCATTATAAAAAGAAAGACTATTTATATAAATTATAATAGTGGCTCCCTATACGACTTCGGCGAAATTCCCATATCCTCTCACTCCTTTTCAATATCCTTCATAATCCCAATACTCCCCCTTACCTCAAAGAGCGTTTTAGTTTGAGGACGGAAGTTCACGAACGGCTGCCTCGATCGTGCACTAGGATGCTATTGGTAGCTCCCACCCATCGAACTGACTACTACGGCCAGTCTTTTACTGTGCAAGCTGTGCGTTTATAGAACTCCTTACCTGCTTCCATCAGAGTCGCTAACTCTCTTCAGAGCTTCAAAAACCAGTTGCGAGTTCATTTTGAATTCTTATGCGGATATTCTTAGGATATTACTAATAAATATGATGTATTTTATTTATTTCAATACTTGTTTTGTATGTGTGTGTGTGTATAGTCTATTATTTATTATTATAGTTTTCTCTGATTATGGTTAGGTATATTTTTAGTATATATGGTTAATATTATACTGAGTATTTATTAATATATTATGTACGTATAGTATAGAGTATTTATTATATTAACTTTAGTTTTACTTTTAGGTATATTTTTTTTTATTGCACCATCCCGCATCCAAGTTGTTTGCAAATGTTTGTTTCCTTTTGGTGGTTGCCTGGAAGAAATTGCTCTAGAGCAATAAGGCCGCCCAAATTGTACTGTTTTCATGTGTTATGTCTGATTGTTGAAATTTTAGTTCTGTGCAATAAAGTATATTTGATTGATTGATGGATAATAAAAATATCTATTGCTAAAATGTCTGTTGTGTATCTAAATAAATACATAAATGATGATGTAAAACTCAGAAAACCTACCATGAATGGTCAAATATTCTCCACGCTCATTCCAATCGTGGAAACCAACGAAGACCACATCAGTATTAATCTCTGGGCCAGCATATGTACCAGGTGGATATTTGGCGAAGATTTCTTTAAGGATGTTGCTCTCGACTTCGCTGTTGATAATGGCTAGATGACCACCCTCAGACATACAGGTCATAAAGGCTCTTGACCAGATGCGAGTCATCTTATGGAACTTGTAACATTTGCCTGTGCGCTGGTCGAGATTATAACCTGAAAAGTAAACGTACAAATTGGAATAAGTAAAGAAATACAGTCAATTCAAATTCAAATTCAAATTCAAAAATATCTTTATTCAGTAGGTACCATAGTTACACTTTGAATCGTCAATTTTTACATAACGAACGTCTCATCCGCCTAAAACTACTGCATCTTCTCACAACCTGTATAGCCGGGGAAAAGAAGCTGCAAGAAAAACCTCGGCACAGGGCCCTAAACGTTCTTTAAAAAAATAAAAATAAACATAAAATATTGATATACAATTGAGTAATTTAGCTGCCTAATATCAGTTCATGGATTAAAACAGGTAGTCCGACAAACATTTTGCAGGGCAGTGTCGAACTATCGAATTTGTCGGATTATAGAGTAGTGCCTAAGACCCCCTATAGTCCATTGTTAGGTAAGTTTACGTAATACACAATGAATAAACAGTAAACAATGAACATATGCTAGGCCGCCACGCTATCCTCTCGCAAGTATGTATCGAGTCAAACTAAGCAGTCAGAATAAAAGCGTACAAGTTGTAACGGGTTCAATCGTGAATTAGCGAGTACTTGTATGTAATGGCAGCCTCCATGGTCTAGTGGTTAGAGCGTTAGGCTCACGATCTGGAGGTCCGGGTTCAATTCCCGATGGGGACATTGTCGAAATCACTTTGTGAGACTGTCCTTTGTTTGGTAAGGACTTTTCAGGCTTGAATCACCTGATTGTCCGAAACACATTCCGTGCTTCGGAGGGCACGTTAAGCCGTTGGTCCCGGCTATTAGCCGTAAAAACACCTCCACCAACACGCAGTGGAGCAGCGTGGTGGAGTATGCTCCATACCCCCTCCGGTTGATTGAGGGGAGGCCTGTGCCCAGCAGTGGGACGTATATAGGCAGTTTATGTTATGTTTATGTGTATGTAATGGACGATATCGGATTATACGGGGTGCCGCATTAACCAGGGGCCGGATTACCGGGGCTCCACTGTATTTCAATGTCGGTTATCAGTTTGCTTCTATCGTGTGGGTTGTGAGGTGGAGTACCAACCCCATCAACCCTGGTGTCAGGGTTGCTATTGAGCCGCCAAAGGCCCCCTGACATGGCTCATGTGACGACTACATACTTACATTAGTAAGTAGTCGGGACCAACGGCTTAACGTGCGCTCCGAAGCACGAATCATCTTACTTTCGGACAATCTGGTGATCAGCCAGTAATGTCCTAAGCATACTAGTGACCACAAAGTAATTTTTATGGTATGTCCCCACCGGGAATCGAACCTGGGACCTCCGGATCGTGAGCCCAACGCTGAACTACTGGACCACGGAGGTCATTGACGTTGACGGACATCAGTGATGATCAGTTAACACTTGCAAAGTCAAGACTAATAAAAAAAAATCAAAAGAGATTTATTCCAATTATACTGTACAAAAAAGATGTCATAGTTACATTATAAAAAGAAAAAATACAGTTCTACTAGTACTAGTTAGTTGTGACTATGTTTCAGTTAAGTTATACCTCATCATCTCCTGTTCTTTTCCCACTCTAATTTTCGCCATAACGTGTTTTCATCATACATCCGTCTCTGTCTATCGCAGCAGAGAAAATAAAAATCAATTTGTTTCCTCTTAGTTTTTTTAACGGTATTTACGTTGATAAGAACTCAGAGTTGGTTTTTATTAGCTACAACTAACACTTGCCTGAAGTAATAAAAACCCGTACACATACATACATAATATACATAAACTCACGCCTATTTTCCACCGGGGTAAGCAGAGACTATAGAATTCCATTTGCTTCGATCCTGACACACTTCTCTTGCTTCCTCCATATTCGTCAATCGCTTCATACGCGCACGCCGGTTCAGAGTAGATCGTAACCTTTTCTAAGGACATCTCCCATGTAAGTCCTTCTAGGTCTTCCTCTGCCAGCCCTACCATCAACTTCCGCTTTACATACCGCTTTCGCAATTCTATTATCCATTGTTCAATACATGAACATAAATATCGAATGTGTACAACAACTTTTTATTTTTTTACTTTTAAAATGGTAACTTTAGTATTTTTGTATTGTGGCAACATTTACATTTGTCTTCTCTCGCTTCTCGACAATGTCTTGCGAGCGGTCGGATGATGTCCGACCTTAAATTAATATTTTTTCTATAGTGAAATCCATATTTCCAAGTTACTTTGTTTTATTTATAAAAATCCTTCATCCGCTCTACGTGTCCAAACCAACTTAACATTCCCTTCTCAATCTTAGTCACTATATTCTCTTTCACACCACATCAAAAAAAGCGCGTAGCTTATAGAAATCAATGTTGATACTTTATATTTAACTTGTTGTTGTCTTCATCTGTGTGAATTTGTTTTGTATGTTGTGTGCAATAAAGTATATTTGATTTGATTTGTATTGGCCGGAGAAATTGGGAGCACTGAGGGTACTCACCCGGTACACAATTTGAAGCAACAGGCCTGAGGGTGACCAGATAGGCGCGAACTTCGACTCAGGGCGTCGTCCGTTTGAGGTGATTATAATTGAAAGAATTCATTGGCCCTAATGGTCTGATAGCGATAAGCGCTGATTGAGGGAGATAAGTATGTTTATTGTTTGGAGTATCGGGGAGGGGCACACGGTACATATAGGTAAGAGCGATGTACTGCCGTGTCTACCGGGTGAGCTGCAATGTCCTACTACCCACAACATTATTTTTATTTTATTATGTTCCGTACTTTAATTGTTCTTGATGTATATAATGTTTTTGAACGTTGTATAAATTGATTGATGACAGGAAACCTAGCATCGAGACAAACCATTCCTGGTTTAGCGATGCTATGCGTCAAAACTGTATACTCAAAGTTTATCAAATAAATAAATTAAAAAAAAAAAAAGTACCTCATCTTAGGAATACAATACACCAAAATACGTCATTAGAGTACTCATTCCAACAAATGTAAAGCGTATTAGTTCAGATGGTACATCTGTGTTAATACGTATATTCACTTAGCAGGTTCAAAGAAACTAATTTAGGCTTTACTCGCACGCAAAGCGGTGTCATTAAAGCCAAATCCAAAATTTCAAAGACCCAAATCTAATCAAATCTAATTATAAGGGAACGAACATTCTATCAACACCTTTTTTCTTAAATAAACAATAGGGAATTAAGACAACCGGTGTAGGTTACTTCATTACCGACCTAGAAGACCTGGGGGGTTAAAAAGGCCATATCAAAGCAATTCATCTATAAAAGCAATATAGAATTTTAACATTTGCGCATATGCAGGCAAGTGCGCAATGCAAGCAAATGTCAATTATCAATATTGCTATTCTTGATGAATTGCTTTGACGTGGCCTTTTTAACCCCCCCTGTTAGATCATCATCACTAACAAATTCACTAATTTAAGAGCCACGCTCTTCTTGGTGTAGGATTCTCCATGCTACTTTTATAGGGAAAAAGGTGGTTTCCCTCTTGCCTTCCGCTCCGCAGTGCTCTGTCTGACGCGAGTGGGACGGCGTCCAGAGCAGTCTATTTCAAAGCCATACTAAGATTCCTGTCCTCTACCTCTGAATAGTATTGACAATAACCTACTACAGCATCATTTTCACGCTGATCAATTCGTCGCTGTCGCGAACTGACGTATCTGCAATTTTTGGAGAAAATGATTTGCACCTTTTGCAGCTATCAATAATACACAAATAACTTTCACTTCACGAAAAAAAAAAAATATTCGGTCGAATTGAGAACCTCCTCCTTTTTTGAAGTCGGTAAAAAATACAGTTAGCCACGAATTGTGAGCTCTAACAATACTCATGTCAATACGGGAATGTACTTTCTAATCTAGTTATCGAAGGCAAACATAAAGTTCAACCGCTGGTACGAACTTAGGGGTCAAAGTAATCAAACTCACCACTGTCAGGAGATCCACAAGAATTCATACTCATTCTTGGAGTGATCTTCTTGAAACAGAAGTAGGGAAGGGTTTCGTTGCAATTCCCATCAGCTAATTTCCCATCAGGTATCTGCACCAAGCAACTTTCGAGATTGTTATCGTTATCAGGTTCATTTTTCATCCAGACGTGAGGAATATCTGATAAACGAATTCCTGGAAACAAATAAGGTACTTAAGCTACACCCCGGACACTTCATACAAACAAGGTCGTTTTACACAGAGACTACACATTGATATTGGTCCTAATTCCTATAAACACCATCTAATTTTACTTTAAGTTATATGTGTCATTTTCTTGTCCGCCGAAAAGGAAAAGGACGTGTAATCGATAGACATAAAATTTATGGAACACACGTCAATTTTAAGCACAAATCTAAAACAACCATCTGAAAATTTCACATTGACAGCACACGTCAAAGGGTTTGCATACCAGCGAGACACCTTTTTGATTCGCCCGGGTTATTCATTCATTTACACAATCTTTCCAAAATTAAGAGCTGTCAATCATCCGTCTCTTTCCTTTTCGGTGGATAAGAAAATGACAGGTATAACTTAAAGTAAAATAAGGAGGTGTCTGCAGGTATCGGGGCCATTATCGTACACGCGCCTGCGCATTTGTGACGTCTCACGCCATACGATTCAAGTCTAAACTTTGTTCGAGGGGGAGTGGTATACCTAGCTCAGACCGTTGAGTATGCTATAATCATTTATGATCCAAACATGAATTCGCAAACAAATTCGACAATCATTGGTTTAAGCCTGTGCTGGATTCAAACCTGCGAACTCAAAGTGAGAAGCAATCGTTCTGCCAACTGGGCTAGTACTCAAATCATAATAGACGGCTAGTGAGCCTTATTAAAATTCCTTATTCTATGCTATCAAGTTGGTCTCACAGAAAGCTCGGTGAGGTGTGGGTAGGTACTTAGTCCATCGTATGATGGATGTACCCCTGACTACCCCGATTGGGATAAAGTCATACGTAAATAGGGTCCACATAATATCAGCGTCGTGGTTCACGCCGCGACTTGTGCTGAGTGAGGCCCTTTTATCTCAGGACGTCCACCACCACCTTATGATCATTTCGACAAACATCCGTCTTGCTTTTTTGTAATTGTTTTAGTGGAAATTTGATATGATGTTGTTGTCTTTTTTTTTTGTGTGTGGTGTCCTTTTATAATCATCATCATCATCATCAGCCGTACGACGCCCACTGCTGGGCATAGGCCTCCCCCAAGGATCTCCACGACGATCGGTCCTGCGCTGCCCGCATCCAGCGGCTTCCCGCGACCTTCACCAGATCGTCGGTCCACCTTGTAGCGGGCCTACCCACTGAGCGTCGTCCGACACGCGGCCGCCACTCCAGAACCCTTCCGCCCCAGCGGCCATCGGTTCACCTCGCCATGTGTCCTGCCTTTTTTAATAAACTATTTCTATTCTATTCTATTATATATTAAAACTCACCTTCCACAGAAGTGTAGTCCTCTTTTGAAAATATGGAGTGTATTCCAGTCCACATGCCTGATTTTGAGGAGTCGTTATACATGCGAACCATTAAGTTCCGGATTTCTGTTGTGATAGGGGACGCTAGTACTGTGCCTGTAGAAAACAAATTTAAAGCTCACGTGAAGCTTACTTTATGTAAAAAAGCCTATTATAAGATTAATGATTACCTAAATGATAAAAATGTCTGGTATTGAATGTGTTCCTCTAGTTATTAAATAACTTGTAATGTAAGTACCCTCATTGATTTAAAAGATGTGTTGCTGTTGCAGTTTCTTGTCATTTCTTCTCCTCAGCCATAACACCTTGCGAAATGACGTAAATTCAAAAATGTTACATTGACCTTCAACAAGTTTATCCATGAGACATTTCTTTTTACTAAACGTCAAAACACGATATTAATATGGAATTTGTACGAAAAAGCACACTGTGTAACGGCTCACGATCCGGAGGTCCCGGGTTTGGATCCTGGTGGGGACATACCTATCACAAAAAAACATTTTGTGATCCCTAGTTTGGTTAGGACATGACAGGCTGATCACCTGATTGTCCAAAAAGTAAGATGATCCGTCATCGTCCCTCTCGATCGTCACCCTCCCCCATCCTGCCCTGGATCCAAACTCAAAGTCGATTTTATTTTGTTGATCCATGTAATAAAGATGCAATATAAATTACTAGCGACCCGCCCCGGCTTCGCTGAGGAAAAAATGAAATTATTAACGACATCACATTAAAAACCTCAAAAATTACAGTATTTCTCCACTATTTCATAGATGTTATTATTATTTATTTATTTATTTGTGTGTACACATTAAAACAGACACAAGAAACATACAAAGAAAACAGATAGTACAGGCAAGCTTATCTCTAAACAAAGAGATTTCTTCCAGCTAACCTACGTGACAAGAGAGACTTTCAAAGTATAATAATATTATATAGATAGACATACATACGCGTACAAAATACATTATTATATACTATACACCTTCCTATATCTATTAAAAAAACCTCATCAAAATCCGTTGCGTAGTTTTAAAGATTTACCTAAGCGTACATAGGAATATAGCGACAGAAAAAGCGACTTTGTTTTATACTATCTAGTGACTAGTGATGATTACCTTCAAGATGGCACCTCAGCCGGGCGTCATGCCAGGTGGCAGGTATCTCCTGGTACTTGATGTAGCCATTGGCTTCCTTGCTGTAGGTATAGTCGCATCGGAACCGCCTGGCATCTGTAGGTAATTATAAACATAAGATAAATATATTCTATTCTTCTTATTATTTTCTTATTATGATTTTGTTTTGTTTTTCTGTTTCTAATAATGAAAAAAAAAATTTTCTTTTTTATTATTATTTTACATGTGGTTTATGTTATATGTTGTGTTGTTCATAAAACGAAAGCTAGAAGGAAAGAGAGGAAGGGGAAGACCAAGAAGAGCTTACATAGAACAGATTAAAGAAAAGGTTAACGTCGTGTCTTAGGGAAGTCAAGGAATTGGCCTTTGATAGACTGGAATGGAAAATGCTGCACCGACAAGAGTGTGGCTCTTAAATTGATGATGTTATGGTGTGTGTTATGTATGTACCTACGTGTCTGTCTGTGTCCGAAAATAATAATAAATAATAAAATAATAATGTCTCTTTCTAAGTTTCAATCAATCAATACTACTTTATTGCGCAACGGCATATACACAGGACATAAAAATACGAATAAAAAATAATATAATAAAAATAATTAAATTACAATATTTTTTTGCCGGAGGGACTGGCCGGAATACGCACAGGACCACGAAAACTTGAAAGAGGAAGGAGAGGCCTTTGCCCAGCAGTGGGATCTTGTAGGCTAGATTAGATTAAATAAGATTAAACAATATAATTATGTATGAATGTAGTCGTTACATGAGCCATGTCAGGACCTTTGGCGGGTCAATAGTAACCCTGGCAACAGAGTCGATTGGATAAATAATTGATCTCATATCCCACACTAAGAAGAACTTATACAAGAAAGTAAAAAAAATGTTTCACTTACCTAAAACTTCAATTAAAAACATTAACAACAAAAAACATAACAACTGCTTCATTTTGTGTTTTTATCCGACCGCAGCGAAGCAAAAAGGAGGGTTATGTGTTCGACCGAAATGTATTGACACCACACACAAAAATGATCAAATCTCAACGAACCTTCACATTTTTACTTTTATAACGTAATTAACAGTTTTCTTAATTACTTCTACAGTTACAAGACACAATAATAATATGTAACGAATTAAGTAATGAGCTAAGAAATAAAAAAGGAATTAACTAATTTTCTTCGTATTGTTATAAAAGATTTTAGATAACGATTCAAAAGTCAAATAAAAACAATGAAATATAACACTTAAATGACTACCTACATTAAGATGACACCTATTTCCCGTTGGGCCAATTTCACCTCTTCGACTCCTCAATAGTCCAGTAGTTGCGCGTTAAGCTCACGATCCGAAGGTCCTGGGTTCGAATCCCGGTGGGGACATATCACAAAAATCACTTTGTGATCCCTAATCTCGTTAGAACATTGCAGGCTGATCACGTAATTGTCCAAAAAGTAAGATGATCCGTGTTTCAGAAGGCACGTTAAGCAGTTGGTCCCGGTTACTATTTACTGATGTAAGTACGTAGTCGTTACATGAGTCATGTCAGGGGCCTTTGGCGGCTCAATAGTAACCCTGACACCAGGGTTGATGAGGTTGGCAAATCACCTCACAACCCACACGATAGTAGAAGAATGTAAAATGTGTGTGTGGTTTGTCGATTGTTCTTGTAATGACTATTGATAACTATTGTTCTGTTCTCAACTTCCCTAGTTTATCAATAGAACATCGATAATACTATCGCATGGCGACATAACAGCCTATCAAGTTTCATATCCATTTATAATAAGTAATAATATTATTATTTCGTTATGACCATAGTTTGTAACAAATAGCCTCCGTAGTTTAGTGGTTAGAGCATTAGGCTGACAATCTGGAGGTTTGGGTTCGATTCCCGACTTTGTCGAAATCACTTTGTGAGACTGTCCTTTGTTTGTTAAAGACATTGCAGGCTTCAATCAGCTGATTGTCTGAAAAAAGTAAAATGATTTCCTGCTTCGGTGGGCACGTTAAGCCGTTGTTCCCGGCTATTTATTATTTATTTATTTATTTATTTATTTGTACACAATAGAACACAGAAAGAAACACACAAAGAAATCAGACAGCCGGCAGGCTATTAGCCGTAAAAACCGCTCCATCAACCGGCAGTGAAGCAGCGTGATGGAGTATGGAGCAATACCGCCTCCGGTTGATTGAGGAAAGGCCTGTGCCCAGTAGTGGAACGTATGAGGCTATTAATCTATAGTTATTTATACTTTTTTTATCCTTTGATGGATTTGCCAAGAGGCCCCAGACTTGCCCGAAGGCATTGACGAGGCCTAAGATGGAGCTCAGAAGGTGCTTGTTCACTCTGGCCTTGAAAGCACACGTGTTATATGCATTCGGAAATACAGAAGACGGCAGAGAATTCCACTCCCTAGCAGTGCGCATAATGAAGGTCGATGCGAAGCGCTTTGTGCTAATAGTTGGGATGTCCACCAAATAGGGATGGAACCCGGCCATACGTCTGGAAGTCCGAAGATATAAGGGGATGTGTACTTCCTAAAATGCAATTCATAAGAGAGCCTGATGAAACATCAAACTTGCAGATTGCTATTAAGAATGAGACAGGCGCTAAACACTACTTTTTTTCGTGGGAGTTCAAACCCATGATACTTCAATACAATTCACATTTTCTCCGAACAAGGTCATCACGGATAGGTATATTAACTACATTCAACTCTCAACTCAATAAAAAAATATCCTTCCACTTTTTTATATCTTTATTTAAAGAGTTTAGTCACTACTGACTACACCTATCAACAACACACAACAACATCTATCTAATCAGCCTGTATCCACCCACTGCTGGGTATACGCCTCCTCTCTTTCACGCCATCTTTCCGGTCCTGTGCAAGTCTCATCCATTGCTTTCCGGCATACCTCACAATGTCATCCGTCCACCGGGCTGGTGGTCTGCCTCGATATCGCATACCATCCCTTGGCGGTGGCCAAGGGACCATTCAGTAACAGCCTTAGTCCATCTGTTGTCTTCCTGTCTTATCAAGTGTCCTGGCCATTTCCACTTAAGCCTAGCGTTTCGTATACCTACATCTACGACTTTAATGCGTTGCCGATTTGCGACGTTTAGTACCTATACGATCTACAAGGTGGATGTCTAACATGGCGCAACACCATGTCATGCCATGTCATGGTATAACAACAACATATAGAAAAAAAAATCACTTTAGTTGTGCGGTATTTTAGGAACGCAAAAAAAGAAAGAGGGTAGACAGATATGTGCCATTCCGTGATCATGGCACTTGCAACAGTGTCGAAATATCGTGAGTGTCATATCCCTGCTTTAAATGCGGTAAGAACCCGTTATTATGTGTTTTAATTACAAAATAGAAACTTTTATTCTTCAATATTACTAACAAAATAATTATGTTTTCTTTGGATATGAGCATAATCAAAACGAAAAGTATAACTCAAGGAGATTCGCCCAATCCTGTCGATTATAAATAAAAAAATGTATGAATTATTTTTCAGGTCGATATCATGTTAATAAACTTTCGAACAGGAAAAGGTTTAGAACGTCTTACGAAAACGCTTCACGTTCAATTATGTTCCGTCTACCGGGGGAGTTACTCAGTTTAACCTCTTAGGGACTTCCCAGCGCTACACTGAAGACTTTTACGATAACCCGTTATGTTGACTCATACAGCTCACAGAGTATCACTTCACTTATTATGACTCTTATACCCTTGCAACTAAGACTTTATTTAAAAAGATAATATTTGTTGAACTGCAAAAATAAATAGGTGAATTTGAAGTATATAACCACGTGAAGTTAGGAACAAAATCATTCTGCAATAAGCTCTACAGAGTTAAGATTCTAAATATAAATTTCAGAATTCAAATTTGAATTTTCAAAATGAATTTCAACAAGTTGTTCTTCTTTGCTTGTGTCTGCGTCATGGCTTTGACTACAGTATTTGCTGCGCCGAATCCGAGGTGGAACCCTTTTAAGAAACTGGTAAGTTGATTTATATTATTCTTATGGGGTAGGCAGCGAGATTTTATGAAACTAATATCATGTCCAAAGTTGACTAAATTATTGCTCAGACATAGTTTAATAAAAGAGAAGGTGCAGGTCGTGTCGTATCGGGAGGTGAAGGTTTTGGCGGGAAGAAGAGAGGAATGGCGGTTACTCCACCGACAAGAGCGCAGCTCTTAAATAGAGAGAGAGAGATAGTTTAGTCTTCAATAGTACGGCGTCAGACGTCACACACACAGATGCGCGTGTACAGTCATGAGCAATATAATTTACCCACTTTAGGACTCTGTCGCACTAACATATTTGACATTTAGTGAGACTTACAGTTCAATTTGTCAAAAAAGTTAATGTGACATGGTACCAAAGTGTATACATATTAATGGTCTAATGTGTACTGTCTGTGTTAACCGAGGTGTTTTGTATGAAGTGTTCAGGATGTAGTTTAAGCCTATTTCATTTTGCGACATTATTTGGCGCTGCACCAACTAAGTAGCTGTTCTTTCTAAATGTATTTTTTTGTAATTTCCAGGAGAGAGTGGGACAGAACATCCGTGACGGTATAATCAAGGCAGGACCAGCCGTGCAGGTGGTGGGACAAGCTGCCACCATCTACAAGGGGGGGAAATAACCACCACATCCTCATAGCAAAGTATTACTTCTAAACTTGACTGATTCATTGAGAAATTCTGCCTAATGTATAATTAAATATAATAATTTATTTTAATTGTAAGTGATATTGAATAAACATAAAATTTTGAGATTTATTTTTGATTTTAT
Source organism: Pectinophora gossypiella (assembly GCF_024362695.1). Taxonomy (NCBI): domain Eukaryota; kingdom Metazoa; phylum Arthropoda; class Insecta; order Lepidoptera; family Gelechiidae; genus Pectinophora; species Pectinophora gossypiella. The sequence goes on along the minus strand of NC_065425.1, from coordinate 2,095,571 downwards.
TTATTGAAAGCGTATTGTATGTACATACATACAAACATAGACTCACGCCTATTTCCCACTCGGGTAAACAGAGAATATAAAATTCCATTTGCTTCGATCCTGACACATTTCTCTTGCTTCCTCCACACGCCGCGCCGGTTCAGACAAGATCGTACTAAATCTTTTCTAAGGATATCTCCAATTTAGTCAATGTACGTCCTTCTAGGTCTTCCTCTGCCACGCCTACCACCAAACTGCGTTTTATATATCGTTTTCGTAATCATATTATCCTTCATCCGCTCTACGTAATTCTGTTCTCAATCTTAGTCACTATATCGTCTTTTACACAACATATCTCTCTTATCACACTGTTTCTCACTTTATCATGCAACACAACACACTCGACCCACACTCAATATTGTTGACATTGTTGTGTTTAACATTTTAAAAGTACCTAATTTAATATTTATATTATATAGTATATTTTATTATTTATTTTTATTTATTCAAATATCAAAGAAAGAAAGTAACGTTTATTTTCAAATTAACACAACAAAAATCGAATTTAACTGTTCTGTAATAGTGACTATAATTCCCTGTAAATTGAAAGTTCTGACAGCTTCTTTGATGAGAAAGAATTTAGTTTAGCTTTCAGCTTTATAAGGAATACCTATTGAAAATGAGTCTAAAAATAAACTTAACTAAGTAAAAATACGCCTTTCTCCTCTCGGCTGGAAAGCGCGTTCTTTTATAAGTACTTAAGGTTATTTTCTAAATAATATTAAACGAATCGTATCAAATTCAAATTCAAATTATTTATTTCAGATTAATATCCATAATTATAAGTATAACTACATTAGATTAGATTAGATAAATTAAAATTAAATTATATATAAAATCAAATAAAATTAATATTAATATCAAAAAATAGAATCGTGTCTGTGCCCAGCAGTGGGTCGTGTACCTACTAGGTTCAAGACAAATTATGAAATGTTGATTACTAAATAAAGATAGACCTAAAACTAAAGAAAAACATATCCTTTTTTCTATTTAACTTATTTATAAATTTTAAACAAGAAAAACGTAATAATAAGTCCAACATTTTATCATGTTTTCTATGACGTCATAGTGTGCTTTTTCATACAAATTCCATCGTAAATTTCATGTTTTGACGTTTAGTAAGTGATTTGACTAGTTGGAAACTAGACCATTGAGACCATGATTCTCAGTTAATGTCAGGTAGAATTTTCTATCGCATTCATGATGTTTTTTCTGGCTTTTTTTTTTAATTATTTTAAATGCTACACTTTTGTGATGAAAAATTCCACCTGACATTAACTCAGTATTCGTTATGGTGTCACTAACACCCTGTATCTTGAATCTAAAATTGTATTACATTCGGAACTACAAAAGCTTTGCTTTTCATCGTTTCCTCGCTTGTTACTTCATAAAATCAAGCTTGTTATTTCACCAGGATAAACAGAACTGAGTCACTAATAAACCAATCAGCAACCACTCCGGACGATCGTTCTATAATAGATATTTTTTATGCATACGGTGATAGCGTTAAAAACAAATCTTCTTACTTGAGGGGATAAACAATCCGTAAATAGGCTACTTGGCAACCTAGGCAAATGAGATACTTTTTACGAAACGTCAAAACGAAAATCTTTGGAGTTTGTATGGAAATACTGTCCTGTGACGTCATCAATAAAAGCGGTCAAACGTCGTACTCGTTGTTACTTAATTCATATTTAAATTCGAAAATGAGTCGAAAAGTAAAATCAAATTGATTTTTGTTTATCTTAAATTGGCTTCTATTTTTATATTAGCATTTTTTAATTTATCTTTGGCCCAATCAAATACCCAATTCATATCTTCTTCTCTTCTATCGTGTGGGTTGTAAGGTGGATTACCAACTCCATCAACCATGGTGTCAGGGTTACTATTGAGCTGCCAAAGGCCCCTGACATGACTCATGTAACGATTACGCACTTACAATAGTAGATAGTAGCAGTAAGTATTAATAGTAAGTTCATAATTATGTAGGGCAACGGGATAAAATGTTGTCCCGGTAATTTTATCGATTCTGACGAAATAGTTATGTCGTTTTGTCGATTACAAAACACACGATAGAAGAAGAAGCATAGTGATGTATCAATCGATATTAGGTCGATGGATTCTTTTCTATAACTTACAGTGACCTGTACTATATCTGTGTCCATTGTCTAAACCATATACAGTATAATAAATAGTATTCTAGCTCCTGCGACACAAATTGAGTAGTCCAGGGACCCCCGCATGTCTAGTGCAATTAGTCATAATTAGTTACTGGCTATCTATGCCAGGCCCGGACTGAGACCTGAAACCGGCCCGGGCATATGAATGATGATCGTTTTTCTTTATGTGATGATACGTGAGATGATGATGATGATAACGCATGTTCTAAAAACATTAAGAAGTGATCACACGTCAAATGTTGTAAGTACACACTAAATTTTGTTTTATATTATGGCAACACCGCGTATAACTTTCCTTCTACCCTTCTAACATCATGGTGATGGGATGTTGCTTTTTCAGTTTTGTTAATTTAAATTATACATTCCATTTGTTGTGAATTAGTTATAGTGGCAACACTAGTCTTTATAAAAAAAAATATAGATTGTCAGACTGACATAATTGACTTTGGCTTCTTTTTGGAGACCGGGCTGCTCCGAACCCCGCAAACACGATTAATATAATATAATACGATTTCTGTAACATTAAATAGTAAATACCAAATAAATGATAATACAAGTGAACGTGAATGAGTTTAATTGCCGAAACATATGATTGACAACACCATTCGTAAAAGTAAAGCATGTGTTTTTAATTTATTTAACACAAGAAACGCAGGCAAATTTTCACGTTTAAAAATTATTCGTTACTTTCTTCTTTAATAACCATTTAAAATTATAAAAATGTTTGCCATTAATACGACAAAAAAAATACTTTAAATAAATAAAATAACAAAAAATCTCTATATTTTACGTTTATTAAATAACACTTATAACTACAATAAATTATCACATTTAATTACTTATACATTATGCTGAATGTCTCAGTGAATCAGTCAAGTTTAGAAGTAATACTTTGCTATGAGGATGTGGTGGTTATTTCCCCCCCTTGTAGATGGTGGCAGCTTGCCCCACCACCTGCACGGCTGGTCCCGCCTTGATTATACCGTCACGGATGTTCTGACCCACTCTCTCCTGGAAATTAAAAAAAAAAATATATATTTTCTTCTTCTCATCTCCCTAGCATTATCCCGTTTTCACAGGGCCCGCTTACCTAACCTGAAGATTTGACAGGTCCGGTATTTTTACAGACGCGACTGCCTGTCTGACCTTCCAACCCGAAGGGAAAACCTGCCCGATACAGTTTAGGTCACATACTTCCGAATAGCATTTCTCGGGAATGTGAGTTTGTTTCCTCACGATGTTTTCCTTCACCGCCGAGCACGGGATAATAATTTATGATCCAACACAGAATTCGAAAACAAATTCGACAGTCATTGGTTTAGGCCTGCGCTGGATTCGAACCTGCGACCTCAAAGTGAGAGGAAAGCATTCTACCTACTAGGTAACCATGGATGGTCAACTTAGCCAACTTTAGACATAATCTCACAAAATCTGCCTGTCTATCACTAATCCTATAAGGCAATGTAAATCAACTTACCAGTTTCTTAAAAGGATTCCACCTCGGATTCGGCGCAGCAAAGACTGTAGTCAAAGCCATGACGCACACACAAGCGAAGAAGAACAACTTGTTGAAATTCATTTTGAAAATTCAAATTCAAATTTTGGGATTTATATTTAGAATACGACGCTTAACTCTGTAGAGTTTATTGCAGAATGATTCTGTTCCTAACTTCACGTCGTTATATACTCAAAATTAACCATTTTTTATGCAGTTGAATATGTAATCCTCTTTTTGAATTGACTTCAATTTGTAATGGCATAAGAGTCATAATAAACGAAGTGATAACCTGAGAGTTGTATTAGTAAACATAACGGGGTTATCGTATGTCTTCAGTATGCCGCTGGGAAGTCCCTCGGAGGTTTATGTTTGTAAGTCCCCTAATAAAAGAGGTTTAAAATTTTAAATGATTTGGACTCTTAAAGTTGTTAATTTCTATTTTCCTTTATGGTCTTTCTTTTTACTATTTTGAGATTTTATACAGATTATTAAGATATACTAGAGCCGTGGTAGCCCAGTTGGTAGAACGCTTGACTCTCACTTTGAGGTCGCAGGGTCCAATCCCAGCATAGACCTAAACCAACGATTTTCGAATTCATGTTTGTATCATAAATGATTATCACCTGCTCAACGGTGAAGGAAAACATAGTGAAGAAACCCACATTCCCGAGAAATGCATTTCGGAGGTACGTGACCTAACCAATATTGGGCTGGTTTCCCCGTCGCGGGTTGGTAGGCCAGACAGGCAGTCGCTTCTGTAAAAAAACTGGACCTGTCAAATCTTCAATTTAGGTAAGCAGACCGTGTGAAAAACAGGATATCGCTAGGGAGATAATGAACACAGGTGTTGATTCCGGCAGACACCTCCTAATTTTGTATCATCCCTTAAAGTTTTCGTTACGATGTCACTAACACCCTGTATATTGGTGCTGATTCTTGATATACACCATCTTATTTTATTTTAAGTTACACCTATCATTTTCTTATCCACCGAAAATGAAAATTTGGACGATATCTTGTATTTGACAAAATTTAAAGCTTATGTTAAGCTTTATATGAAGGAACTTATTATAAGATTAATGATTAAGTAAATTATAAAAATATCTGGTTTCACATGTGTTCCTTAAGTAATTAAATAGATTAAACTATACTCACATTGATTTAGAAGATGTGTTGCTGTTGCAGTTTCTTGTCATTTCTTCTTCTCAGCCATAACACCTTACCAAATGACGTAGATTTTTCTCCAAGTATGTGTTGTGTTGCATCCATGATAATTATCAGAATAGATAATCACGATTAAAAAATTGGCAGTTCATAATAACCGTGGCGGGTTGACTAGGTCGCGTCGGTCATTGACCTCACAAAACACTCGAGAAAAGATGAAACTGCTTTCTGTAATGGCTGAATATAAAACTGTAAAAATGAAATAAATAAATATAAATAGATATATTTTATTACGACCATGTGTTCCCAGGCAGACAAAAAGGAGGAAGGAAGGTTGCAGACATTGCTGTTTAATAATGCCGCCCATTGTGCTTATTTTATGTATGTACGTATGTTTATGTCCTTTGTATTTATGTCGTTGTGCAATAAAGTATTATTGATTGATTGTTTGTACAAATTGTGTTGTTATAAAAATACAGAAGTAAGTATTATAGTATCAACATGGACCCGGTAAGGGCACTGCAACTGGTACAGAGGACAACATACTTAATCAGTGATACAATTTATATATATTATAATTATCATACTTACTATATTTTAACATTATTGTTTTATATTTTAGTTTATCATTAAATTATAATTTATAAAATGTTATTAAAAATTTTTCATTTTAATTTGTCATTTATATATTAAAAAAATAACGATACTAAAATAAAATATTCATCTTCCCAGATTTGTCTTAGAACTTGACTTTCTAAAGCGACTTACAAGTTTTTTTTTTTAACATAACATTGCATCACGCCTGTAACCCCAAAGGGGTACGTAGAGGTGTTTAGTAATTACACCTATTCCTCGCCAACAAGGTTTAAGTCCAATGGAATATTAGGCGAGCCTATTCCAATAACAGGGCACACATCTCATTTGCTATCCTGTTCCTTATCTAAATTTAAAAAAAATATTAAATAATTTTGTGAATGTTCGTTTGGCCGAGTGATCTTTAACCATTTAAGTTTATTAAGTGTTGTTTTATTCTTTTTAAGATTTATTTCTCTGTTGTTTCTTTATTTTATGTAGATTGTCGTCCTTTGTAGCGTTAATAAAGTAGCATGTTGTGTTTGCCTATAATTGGACGAGCACTAGTCCAGTATTTGTAAATAGGTTAAGTTACGTGTAAAGGTGTTTTTGTCTGTTGGCAAACCCAATAAAATAAATAAATAAAAAAATCTCGAAACTACGTGATTTCAATTATCTATGATCAAACATGGATTCAAAGTCATAAAATCAAATTCCGTATTTAAGAACCTGAGCCAGGATTCGAATATGTGGCATTACGGTGTAAGGGTAGCTACACACATAATCGGGCCGGCATAGTCGGTTCGGCAGTGTTAGCCGAACAACAAATCCGACCGGATGTAATTAAATGATTTTTTCTCGAACATGCATCTACATACAGGTGTTAGCGACATCGTAACGAAAACTTCGAAGGATGATTCAGACCATGTTTCTGAGATGACATCAAGTGGAATTTTCTGTCTCTAAATTCATATTATTTTTTTAGTTTTTTTAAAATTATTTTCAATTCTATACTTTTGCGACGGAAAATTCCACTTGATATTAACTCAGAATAATCAGCTGAATCATCCCCCTCATTATTCGTTACGATGTCACTTACACCCCATACAAGTACATACAGAAGCCATACAAGTAGGTATGGGTGTTAGTGACACTGTAACGAATACTGAAGGGGATGATTCAGACCATGATTCTGAGTCGATATCAAGTGGAATTTCCTGTCGGAGAAGTCATGAAAATTTTAGAGCTTATTTAAATTATTTTCCGTTCCATACTTTCGCGACGGAAAATTCCACTTGATATCAACTCATAATCATGGCCTGAATCATCCCTTGAAGTTTTTGTTACGATGTCACTAACACCCTGTATACTTATTCGTTTTTTACCGCCCGGTTGTGCCGATTCATGCCGACCCGACTATGTGTGTAGCTACCCTAAATCACGCATTCTCTAAACAGGGCTATGATTTATTTACACTTATATACTATCGCAGAAACTCCTCAGATTCACTAATTAATGAAATCATGCTTACTATAAATAACAGATAACTTACATCCTACTCCATCGTAGGAAGACTTAGAAAAACGTACATTGACCAAATAGGAGATGTCCTTAGAAAAGGTTAAGTGAGATCTACTCTGAACCAGCGTGCGTGTTCAAAACGATCGATGAATGTGAAGGAAGCAGAAGAGAGAAGTATGTCAGGATCAAAGAAAATGGAATTCCATCGGCTCTGCTTACCCCGTTGGCGTCGTGTCGTAGGTCGCTGCAGGTCGTGTCGTACCAGGAGGTGAAGGATTTGGCGGAGAGAAGAAAGGAATAGCGATTACTGTGCTAACAAGAGCGCAGCTCTTAAATAATGAGAAAGCGCTGTGAGTAGAAAAACTGCAGTAGGTAAATAAAATCATCGTAACTTTCTTATCTTACGTTTATTTAATGGCACTTAGAAATACAATAAATTACATAAATCATATTTACAATAAGTTAGATAATCTCTTTAACATTCAGTCGATCTTATTTAAATTAAGCTATAGGCAACAGAGAACTATGTCGGTTTATTAACTATGAAACCAGAAGGTTTGACGAAGTAGCATAATGGCACGGATTCCTGCAGACACCTCCTAATTTCATTTTAAGTGAAAAAGGAAAGGGACGAATGATTAACAACTGTAAATTTTAAAATGAATGAACAGCCCGAGCGAATAAAATGGGCAACTCGCTGGTATGCAGCCCGTTTGGCGTGTGTTGTCAACTTAATTCTGTCGAGTTATTGGCCAATATAAAACTTGAAAGGGTTTTTTAAATTTATGCATAAAATTGATTTTCACAAATTTTATGACTGTTGATTACACATCTCTTTCCTTTTCGGAGGTATAACTTAAAATAAACTTAAATGGTGTATACTGGAATCAGTGATGATTGTGATTTTATATGAAGACAACGGTGGTTATTTTCAACCTCTGTAGATGGTTGCGGCATCACCCACCACCTGAACAGCTGGTCCCGCCTTGATTATTCCATCACGGATATTCCTGCCGACCTTTTCCTGAAAAGAAGGAAAAATAAAATTAGAGTGGCACAATAAAGTCGGCGATGTGGCTCATTATGTCACATTGGTCTTACAGAAAGCTCAGTGAGGTTTTTGTACTTTGTTAGCATTTGGTTGTGATATTGGCAGCACTAGTTGCCAATAAAAAAATACTCAAAAAGAAAAAAATAGAGATCGGCGGGATTTTCAACTGTCACGGTGGCTGTTGTATTATTTTCCATCTTGGTTAACATTGTGTAATGCTTTTAGAGCTCTAAATACATGTTTAAAATTAGTAAACAGATACTTCTATTATTTAAAACGCCCCTTATAGACTTTTAGTTCAGAAGTTCATCTTGCGATGGCTGTAATATAGTCATGAGCTTGGGTTATACTGGTGCTAATTCCTGTAAACACCATCTAATTTTATTTTAAGTTATACCCGTCATTTCCTTATCCGCGGAAAAGGAAAGGGACGGGTAATCGACAGGCATAAAATTTATGCAACACACATCACTTTTAATCAGTAATCAGAAACAACCGTCTAAAAATTTTACATTGGCCAATAACCCAACAGGGTTAAGCAGACAGCACGTCAAACAGATTGCATACCAGCGAGATACCTTTTTGATTCGCCCGGGTTATTCATTCATTTACTTATTCTTCCTAAAATTAAGAGCTGTCAATCATCTGTCCCTTTCCTTTTCGGCGGATAAGAAAATGACAGGTGTAACTTAAAATAAAATTAAGAGGTGTCTGCAGGAATCGGGGCCATTATGTGGTTGACTGATAATGAATACCTAATTTGTTTTGTATTTTAAGGCGGAAGGCAATAAGGAAACCACTGCCCTATTTTCCCTAAAAAGTAGCATGGAGAACACCGACAAGAGCGTGGATAAATAAGTGGAGATCACAGAATTGTGCCAAGTTGATCGCAAGACGCAAACTTTGTTAGCTGTATTCACAGTTCGATACTAAAGAGATACATGATTCAGCAAAAACTAAAATTATACCACTATCGCGGCATTGTGGTGACTGACCTTCACCCGTATTTATCTGCCCATTTTGTTTGTTATGAAACAAATATAAATGTCAAGTTTTAAGTTCATCTTGTCATGAATGACCTCTTCTTCAATCGTGTGGGTTGTGAGGTGGATTACCAACCTCATACTATTGAGCCGCCAAAGGCTCCTGACATGACTCATGTAACGACTACGTACTTACATCAGTAAGTACTAACCAGGACTAACGCCTTAACTTGCCTTCCGAAGCGCGCATCGTCTTACTTTTGGACAATCAGGTGATCAGCCTGTAATGTCCTAACCAAACTAGGGATCACAAAGTGATTTTTGTGATATGTCCGCACCGGGATTCGATCCCGGGACCTCCGGATCGTGAGCCCAACGCTCAACCACTGGGCCACGGAGGCCATTAAAGGCCGACAATGGATGACCTCTGACTACCCCATTTGAGCTTATGTTATTTTTTGTTCTGCTAAAACACTATAAAAAAATTGATTAAAAGTTTCATCTGTCTACCCCGTAAGAATAGACAATGCTACTTACCAGTTTCTTAAAAGGATTCCACCGCGGATTCGGCGCAGCAAATACTGTAGTCAAAGCCATGACGCAGACACAAGCAAAGAAGAACAACTTGTTGAAATTCATTTTGAAAATTCGAATTTGAGTTTTAGAATTTATATTTAGAATGCGATGCTTAACTCTGTAGAGCTTGTTGCAGAATGATTCCATTCCAAACTTCACGCTATTATATAGTTAAAATTCACCAACGTTTTTATGCAGTTAGATTACTATAGGTCTTCATTAATGTAGCTTTAAAAATAAGTGATATAAGAGTCATATTTAGATTGTGAACCGTTACACTATAATTATTTATAATGTGGTTATTGTATAAACGTTTCTAAAAGCGTTGGGAAGTCCCTTAGTTGTTTTATTTGTAACTCCCCCGATAAGCGGGACTTAACATAAACTTTATTCTGCACTGCAAAATGATAGAACTTGCAATTCTTTATGTTTGTTTCAATTTCATACACACTTATTTTTAAACTATTGTTGACTGAAAATTTAATAAGGGCCTACAGTTCCTATGTTCTTCTTCTGTCGTGTGGGTAGTCAGGTGGATTACCAATCTCATCAACTTTGGTGTCAGGGTTATTACTGAGCAGTCACAGGTCCCTGACATGACTGAAGTAAGTACGGCTTAAATTGCCTTCCGAAGCGCGGATCATCTTAGTTCCGAAGAAGCGGGTTCTTCAGTTCCTATCTGGGCTGGTATATCCATACGTTGTTTCAAGACAAACGATTGACAGGTTGTTGGTTTTTTTTTGACGTGACTTATTGTAGATTTGCCGCAGATGACATTAACTACTTGGCCGGACAAATGGGGAGCGCTGAAGGCTCTCACGCGGTACAACGTTTAAGACAAGAGGCCTGAGGGTGGCCAGTTGAGTGCGAACCTCGGCTCAGGGCGTCGTCTGAGAGGAAAAATATCGGAAAGAATTAATCGATACTAGTGGGTCGATAGCGATAAACGCTGATTGAGGGAAATCGTCGACCACGCTGGCGAGGTCGGTATCGGGGTCCTGAAGTGTTTGGTGTCGCGAGCTGATTGGCTGCCTCTATGGCCAGGTTGTCGGGAACAACGTTTGAAAATAAGTTAAAAAAATATTTATTAGATTTAATTTAGCACGTACTTACCTATTTTTTAATTCTAATTTAATGTAATTTAACCAAGTGAGCGAGACTGTGATCCTGCAGACAAATTGCTTATGCAATTTTGCAGGACATTGCATTTAAACTAATGTTATACTTAAGGCTTAATTAATAAATAATAAAATAACATTGAAAAAGTTATCAAAATTCTTAAAATTGTAAAGACATGCTTGTGCGTATCTTGCGGTGAACTTTTTTCTTTATTTTTCACAGACTTCCAAACGAGAAGGAGGTTATCAATTTGACCCGTACGTATGTACTTAATAATAATTAAAACATATAATACAGAGTTCTTATCGCGTTAAAATCAGGGATAAGAAACTTCCGATATTTCAACACTGCAAGTGCCATGATCAAGGGAGGACTGATGAAATTGGAGTGGAGTAGGTAGATCCATTATTTTCTAAGTGCAAACATACCTGCCTACTCTCTTTCTTTGCCCTTGTTTCTACATTTGATGTCGGAATTTTAATACGAGTATATGTACGAATTTGTATGTAACATTGTTGGAAATGCACAATATTCGTACTTATATTATGTTAATCTATGAGGGCTTCTAAAAACGTGCGCCAACTTTCACAGTGTGCGTCTGCATGTATGTACGTATTTGAAAAGTTGAATAGAGGTAGTATAAGGCGGGAATAAAAGTAGTTATTAGTTTCTTCTTCTTATCGTGTGGGCTGTAAGGTGGAATACCAGCCTCATCAACCCTGGTGTCAGGGTTATGATTGAGCCGCTGAATGCCCCTGACATGGCTCATGTAACGATTACTCACTTAAGCTTCCGAAGCACGGATCATCTTACTTTCGGACAATCAGGTGATCAGCCTGTAATGTCCTAACCAAAAAAGGGATCACAAAGTGATTTTTGTGATATGTCCCTACCGGGGTCCGAACCCTGGACCTCCGGATGTGAGCCCAACGCTAAACTACTGAACCACGGAGGCCGTGGCCGTAGTTATTAGCTGGGAATGTTTGTTAGTTTTCTAATACATTATTTGACTTCTATCTACGATATGCCCGGCAAAGTATCATCATCATCACCATTTATTTAAGAGGCACACTCTTGTCGGTGTCTCCATCCTATTTTTTAGTAAGACGTAGGACGGTGGTTTCCCTTGCCTTCTGCTCCGCAGTACTCTGTCTGACGCGAATGTGAAGGCGCCCAGATTAGTCTATTTCAAAGCTCCTGTCCTCCGCCTCTGAATAGTACTGACAGTTTCTGCTACCTTCTGTCAGGTTCCAGGTTACAGTCCCTGAGAATTGCCCCTTCCATCCTGCAGTGCCTCGGTGTAAATTATGACAATCATTTACACCCAAAAACATAGATAAAAGATGCATATCCATGAAATTAGAAGGTTAAACGAAGGAAAAAGGTAGGTATATTTGATTTGATTTGATTTTGAAAAAGTAGACAGCGCCATCTATATTGTTTTCGAGGAACGTAGTCTGGATAGTCCAGAGTACCTAAATAAATACCTAAGCTTTTAGCATACTGAAGAGCATGGGATTTATAAAACGATGCAATTCATCAATCAAAAAAAAATTAATAAAAAAAAACTAGTTTTAAGTTTACGCGGTTATTATCATAATTAAAGCACATATAATAACGGGTTCTTACCGCGTTTAAATGGGGATATGAGACTCCCGATATTTCGACACTGTTGTAAGTGCCAGGATGGGGTCATCCCGTGATCATGGCACTTGCAACAGTGTCGAAATATCGGGAGTCTCATATCCCCATTTAAACGCGGTAAGAACCCGTTATTATGTGCTTTAATTAAAAAAAAACTTTTTCCAAACTTAGTCAATCAATCCTGACGTCATGTGAAATACCTGCGAGTACATTGATAATATCGATTGATTGATTGATCAATTCATCGTCTACATATTGATAGAGCGTCAAAAAGCTTTTAACCTCAGAAACAGGTTTCTAACTTTAGGCACGATTACATTGATCAACGATTTAACAGCTCTGTAGTTATATTGTAATTCGCCGCTTTTTATTCGTTGTCTTTTCTATCAATTCAACGTTATTATCGTGGAAATATCTGAAAAACTGTTCGTAAATTATTATAGGTATTTGAAATGCACAAATTAAGCTCTTTCATTTGATGCCCAACACAATACCATACGTAAAAAAAAACCTCTATATGGCGCCATATTAAATTTTGTTAAATTCCGATAGGTAGTTTAGAAGTTAGGTTGGAACAGACGTGTATACATATACATATACATATACATATACATATACATATACATATACATATACATATACATATACATATACATATACATATACATATACATATACATATACATATACATATACATATACATATACATATACATATACATATACATATACATATACATATACATATACATACTTATACATATACATATACATACATAGCAACTGCTACTTAGCAATAAGGCCGCCTATTGTACTAATTCTATTTCTCTTTTGTTTTGTATTTTGTTTTTTCCTGTTTGTGCAATAAAGTATTTGTTATCTTATGTTATGTTATAGCGGTCAAACACATAACCCTACTTTTTACTACGCCAAAGTCGGGTAAAAAAACTCCCTGACAGGTTCTTTAACACTTATTGAGGCTTAAATTCTTCGAAGTATTCAGTGATTAATTTGAAAAGGTATTTGTTTCCTCAAACAAAAGCTCGGGGAGTTACTAATATCTATAGTACAGGGGATTCCTTTACATCACTTTGTTAAACAGATCTCCAAACTAAGAGAAAAACCAAATTTATTTTACCGCCACTTCGCACAAAAACAATCTTATCACGACCTTATTACTCATGCTATACAGACGACGAAGTAACCATCGCGTTAGTCACCCAACTGAAAAAATAACTTTGCTAGTTATTCAAACAAAACATGTCTGTTTTCCTGTTATCATGACTATAATTTATATGGTTATAGTTCTTATGTTCTTTAACATAAAGACGAATGTGTTTCTTTGTTTGACTTTACAAACAGTAAAATGTAAGTTGGTGAGTATAATTGTATATAAACCATGGCTTTTTAGATCATTTATCATTCACAGTTCTTCAGCTCAATTGCGAAGTACAAGTTCTTCACAACTGAAATATAACTTTATTCATCTCCAAAATGAATTTCACCAAGATTTTCTTCTTTGTCTTCTCCTGCATCATGGCTCTGAGCTTCGTCTCTGCTGCACCAGAGCCCCGTTGGAAACCTTTCAAGAAACTTGTAAGTAATTTGACAACTTATTTATTTCTGAATTATAATGATTTTCTTTTACGAGTATATTCATAATATTTATTTTATTTGTTATTAGTTTAAAATAAAATATTAAAAATATTTGTGACGAAATTATACGATATACGACGATTATTTTTTGTATTTTGAACATAATTAAAAAAAAATTAAAATAAAGATTTTTTTTATGAATAAAAAAATACGTTGTAATATTTAATAATTATTTAAAACAAACACTTGTGAATAAATAAAAAAGTACTTAACAAATAAATAATCACAAGACTAATCAAAAATAACTATATTTTTTTGATTGTTAATATTAAAATAGAAAAATACAATTGTACTTATTGAATATATTTTTTTTAATAATAAGAATTTATTCAGGCCAGCAGATAAAACATTCGTGTTTTTATTTTTTTTAGGAAAAGGTCGGCAGGAACATCCGTGATGGGGTCATTAAGGCCGGACCAGCGGTGCAGGTGGTCGGGCAAGCTGCGACCATCTACAAAACGGGTTAAACCTACCCTTCCATTAGAAGAATTTTTATTTGTGTGTCCAAATTGTGATATTGCCTAACTGTATTTTTAATTTAAGTATTTTATTTTTTCCTAAAATACCAATGAATAAATGTAAGATAATTTAAATTTTTCGATTTTAATTTCTGTTATACAATATGTGGAAAACTAAAGCGCCATTTTGAAAAATCACAACAGAATTAAACTCTTTAAAAAACACAGGTACAAAAGGTGGAGTTATCTTTAAAAGAGATCTTTTTCAGCCAACCCCACATGGAGTGAAAGGTCAATAAAAGTGTGAATTCACAAAATGTACTTATAAAAGAACCATATTATATACAAATCATCATCATCAATTTAAGAGCCACGCTCTTTTCGGTGTAGCATTTTCCATTCCAGTCTATCAAAGGCCAATTCCTTGACTTCCCTATAAGACACGACGTTCGTTAACCTTTTCTTTAATCTGTTCCATGTAAGCTCTTCTTGGTCTTCCCCTTCCTCTCTTTCCTTCTAGCTTTCCTTCTATGATGTTTTTTAATAAATTTGTCGTGTCTTATTAGGTGTCCAATCATCTTGCCTCTTCTGTCCTCAATAATTCTCAGTATTTGTCTCTTTTCCCTTACTCTTACTAGCACTTCCTCATTTGTAACCCTTTCTGTCCAAGTATATAAAAATATATACATACACATACATACATAAACTCACGCCCGTAATCCCTAATGGGGTGGGCAGAGCCACAAGTAATCAAAGACAACTTGCAGCCACTGTTGATACGATGTCGTAAGCTGGATATGATGAACCTTATGGTGATAAGGGATCAGCCTATCGCCCATAACATTAGTCCATCATGTTAGAGGACACAATCCCTCTGTCGATTTTTACGACATGCCCGGGAAGACAAGCAGCTGAACGTTTTCTATGTTTTTTATTTGCTCCCAGAACAGCATAGAAGCTAAAAAATATAAAAATATATATACATATAAAAATTATATAAAAATATATATACATATATAAATAAACACAAATGAAAATATACATACGGAAATTCTTTCGACTTATGTATTGTATCGTTTTATACATTGTTTTAAGTCCCGTTATTATGTGTTTTAATTATGTATTGTATCGTCATTAAGCCGACGCCGGCGCTATCTTTCTAAAATAATATTAATATTTTCGATTTTTTTTTCGGGATAATATTACTAATATTATTCTAAGACCCGGTGGTGTATTGGCTTGACAAGAGCTGCGGGTTCAAGTCCCGCCCGAGTCAAAATTTGTTTCGATTTAAATTTTCTCTTTATGATAGATAAACAGCTTAATACGTCCTACTGCTGGGAACAGGGTTACCCTCAATTAACCGGAGGGAGAATGGCATACTCTACCAGACGTTTAGACTAATAGCCCGGCACCAAAATGCTTAATGTTCCTTCCGAAGCACGAGATCATCTTACTTTTTCGACAATAGGGCCATTTTTTTAATTAATTTGCTATTGACACCAATCTACCCCTTAAAGGGGTTAAGAAAGTATCGAGCTTAGAAAATCCTTGTACCAAATGGACAGGTAAATAATATCAAAGGAATATCATATACGAAATAAATTAAGTAGATAAAATTAATAAACTTAATACAACTTTATACTTTTACGTAGGTAGGTAATTATCTACCTATATATCATAGGTAACACCAGGTATCATAAAACAAGGTATGCTCAAAAGTGACAGCTAACATTTCAAGGTTAGCCCAGCTGACGTCATCCCACCCTGCGTTGCCATTTTGTAAAAAATAAATTACCCACGACTAATGTTTTTAATTAACTTTGCAATTTTGAGCTTTTAGTAATAGATTTACCTACAGTTTTAATTAATTTTATATAGGTATGTCTCAAGTGATAGTAATTAAGTACGTTAATCAGTAATTCCCTTAATTTTCAATAATAAAATTTAAGTCCTTGGAATGTTGGAGATACCAATTTAATGGTAACACTTACGTCATCAATGGGCTAGCAATGGCGTCTTGTCATAGGATTGAGGATATAGGGCTAACATGCGCAAAGTGATAAAATTTTGTCACGGTCATTTAATCGACTCTGACGATATAAGTCATGTCGTTCTGTCAAAATACGAACAAAATCATGTGACACGCATGTTAGGGATAAAAATAAACTTATCGATGTCGACCAAATTTATTGAATCGATCGATTATATAAGTATCATGGGTAACACAACTCAGTCCCGTTCATAGTTGACTTTAACGACATTCCAAACCGGACCTGTCAAATTTTCAGATTAGGAGGATGCTGCTAAAACAGCATCACGCCTGTATCCCCCAACGGGTAGGCAGAGGTGTATACTATCGTATATACACCTAATCCTTACCACCTATGTCTAACCACAAATCCTGGAAACCACATGATAGAGTAGTTTCCGTATACGAAGTATAGATATACAGTCATGAGCAATATAATGTACCCACTTTAGGACTCTGCCGCACTAACATATTTGACATTTAGTGAGGCTTACAGTTCAATTTGTCAAAAAAGTTAATGTGACATGGTACCAAAGTGTATACATATTAATGCTCGTGACCGTACACTGTCACTGAGGCGTGGAAGAGAAAAAATAACAAAACAAAAAATATGTACTTAAAAAAATATATTTATTTTGGTAAGTAAAACTTATGGTCTTAAAATGATGGAGAATAAAATAGGTATGAATTCAGCTTTAATTTATTTATTGTATTTTTTTTTAAAGGTCACCAACAGAGTTAACAACAAGTCTCTTACAGTAAAGATCTTCATAAAATGACATAGTAATTGTTACCCTAATTATAGGTGACAACGGTATGCAATGGACTTATAGCAAAAATAAATTAGCCTAAATCGAATTGTACAAAAGAAAAGCAAAAGAGTAAAAATTAGAATGTAAATTTAACAAAATAAATAAATTTAAAGATAACAAAATGACTTTTGGATTCTTAAGTATATTGTAACGAGCTGATGATGGTAATGATTATTGACAGCAAATTGGTTCCTGCTGATCAATTAGGACTTTATAATCTTCGTCGCGTCACTGACCACTGCCACCGCTGGCCCGGCGCTGATGATAGCATCTCTCACTCTCTGGCCAGCTCTTTCCTGAAAAATAAAATAAAATTGGTTATCTTCTTCCCACACCAGAAAACCACTGCCCTATTTTTCCCTAAACAAGTAGCATGGAAAATGCTGCACCGACAAGAGTGTGGCTCTTAACTGATGATGATGGTCTTCTTCTTCTATCGTGTGGGTTGTGAGGTGTCGTACCTCATTAACCGTGGTGTCAGGGTTACTATTGAACCGCCGAACCCCTGACGTGGCTCATGTAACGGCTACTTACTTACATCAGTAAGTCGTAACCGGGACCCACGCTTCACGTGCCTTCCGAAGCACGGATCGTCTTACTTTCGGACAATCAGGTGATCAGCCTGTAATGTTCTAACCAAACTAGGGACCTCAAAGTATTTTTTGTAATATCCCATCGGGATTCGAACTCGGGACCTCCGGATCGTGAGTCCAACGCTCATCCACTGGACCACAGTGGCTGGATTTTTACACTGAATGCACTACACGTATGCCATCTAGGTAACGGATAGGAACTAAACTCGAGTACCTACAGTCATGAACAATATCACTTTAGAACCTTGTCGCACTATCATATTTGACATTTAATGAGACTTACGGTTTCATTTGCAAAAAAGATAATGTGACATGGTTTCAAAGTGTATACATATTAGTACTCGTGACCGTACACCCTTAAGAATACATTATTCTACCTCTATTTTATAATAAATTAGTTATCATAATTAAAACACATAATAACGGTTTCTTACCGCGTTTAAAGTAGGGATATGAGACTCCCGATATTTCGACAATGTTGCAAGTGCCATGATCAGGCGATGACTGACCCTACCCTATACTAGGGGTTCGATGTAAATAGTATTTTATGGATTTAGAATCATTTTCGTACTTTTAGTTTTTTAAGTTTGCGACTAGTATAAAGGCGGCCATGTTGGATTATTCACTGTTCGTTTAGTTATCGAAGAAGACATATTAAAATAAAAATAGCGACTGCACATCCACGTATTTTATTTCTCGCCACATCCTTACTGCTTTTAGCAGTTATTTTGTGTTTCCTAAAAAGTAAAATGATTCCGGAGCTTCGGAGGGCACGTTAAGCTGTTGGTCCCGGCTATTAGCCGTAAAAAACACCTCCATCAACCGGTGGAGCAGCCAGTATGCTTCAAACCCCCTCCGGTTGTTTGAAGGAAGGCCTGTGCCAAGTATTGGGACGTATATGGCTGTTTATGTTATGTTTGTGCCTTAAATGAGTAAGAAATTGGTGATGACTTACAAGTTCCTTGAAAGGATTCCACGGGGCTGCCACAGCCACGTTGATAGCAAGCACGCAAGAGACAAAGAAGAATAAAAGTTTGGCAAAATTCATTTTTAATTTTAAATAGCACTCCTTTTTAAAACTAAAGTATTAGCAAAAGACTTCCTTCAGAGGAAGATCTGAACGTAGAATGCTTGAGTTCTAAATGAAGTTACCTTTTATACTTGAGGTATCCTGACAGGGTAAGAACCTTTGTGAAGTTGTAAGGTAAATGTCAGGTTAAGGTGCAGTAAGAATATATGAGTTTCACTTTATCTAACTGAAGCTTCTTTTTATGAAAACACACTTAAAAAGTTACCAAAATACTTTAAAAAAATATGTCTGTCTCTATGACCACAAGTTGCCTAACCAGTGTTAAAGACGCACGGACATTTTTATATAGATTTAATATTTTTAAAATGTAGGATTTTGGTTAATTGTATCAGAAAATTCCTTCATAATCGCGGTTTTCAAATCCTCAAACGTCTTGAAAACACGCTCCGACTTCAGCCATAGCTCCGCCGTCGAACACAATGATCGCTTCGCTATAATAAGCTTTTGTATAGGCGTCCAGTTGAAGATCTCGCCATTATCTTCAATTTCTTCCACCCATCGTGACACAGTATACATCTTGTCATTTCCCGAGAATTTAGGTATGATGCCGTCGTACATCATCGAGTAATTTGGTACAACCGGTACCGATTCTGGATCTGGTTGTCCACGTCGTCCGCCCTTCATATTTTCCGTCGTCATGATAATCGAAATTAATCGAGCCGTCTGATCGATAATTTCGCGTCTTCGTCGTCGTCTAGCTAGCCACTCGGTGCCGTCTGCGCCTCGTGTCCGTCGTGAAAATTTTCGCCGTCTGCGAACGTCGTTGTCCCACCGTATCCTGTCCAATTAATGAGCACCCATCCCGGACGAGCCCCCAAAATGTGGGATTTTGGGTTTGCTCAATTAAACAGTCAAGTACGGTTCAAACACTTATTTTTATTTTTAACCTCCGCGTAATTACACCACCATCGTTTTCGTCCGCCATCCGCTATCTATACTCTATACCTTCTGTACTACTCATGTTACTCGTCTACTTCTCACACAATCATCTCAACTCACCTGTCACTCACTCAGCCACACGCCTACAATTATATACAATCTAAGGAGATTGTTGATGAACTAAGGAGTTCATAAGAACTACTGCTTTATTCTTCTATATGGTATGATATTGTCTTTTGTTTCTCTCTTCCATTTTCGCTGTCACCAAGATCGGTCGTTGTGTTTTTAAGTTATTTTATTTTCGCTTTTCTTTCATGTATTTTCTTTTTCCTTGTTATATTTTCAGTAAAAGTGATATTCCTTCAGTTTTTCTTTTTATTTCCGCGCACCCGCTGCCGGACATTTACAAGTTAAAAAGAGAATCAGTTCTGTCATTCTTATAGTGGAGGCAGTGAAAATTTTTCACAGAGCCCCTTAAATTTGAAACTTTTCGAGATTTTTATTACTTATCTTCTCTAACTCTAATTTCGTTCCAAATAATTTTACAATAAAGAATAATGTAAATGTAATGGAAAGTATGTTGTTTGTCGTTTTTTTACAGGTCGAGGCCAAAAAGACGTTGTAAGTAAATAAAGTTACATGTCCTATGGGTTCCCCTAATTTTTTCATTTTCTGATTTTTATATTACTTGTTATAATATCCGCTATCATAAAGCATATTCAAATTTCTCTCTACAGTATCAGAAAACTACTTTCAATCATTTTTTCATTGGAATAAAAAATAATCAAACTTTTTTGTTTAAATGATTGAAATATTTGCTCAACTCAAGATTTTTATGATTTTAAATGATACAAAAACTACCCTCACAAAAGAAAAAATCGTCAAAATCGGATCTGTCAATGGCAAATGAGAAGTTAGGAAGCTCTGGTTTAAAAAGAAAAAAAAATGTTAGTTACATATTTTGTAGTATTAGCTAGTTTTAAACAATATTAGTAAATAAACAATTCATAATATTAAAACATAAGCATAATAATATGACCAATGCCTTTGTTGTATTGAATTTATTATCTTTATTATGTTTGAGGTCAGGGAGTCATCAGTATATAACCGTGTTGGAAATAGGGAACTCCCGAGTATGCCGTATTTAATTGATAAGCCGGGACGAGCGTGTTAACCATTACACTACCGGGTCCTCCTCTTTTTTTTCTTCTTATCGTGTGGGTTGTGAGGTGGAATACCAACCTCATCAACCCTGGTGTCAGGGTTATTACTGAGCCACCAAAGGCACCTGACATGGCTCATGTAACGACTACATACTTACATCAGTAAGTAGTAACCGGGACCAACGTCTTAACGTGGCTTCCGAAGCACGGATCTTCTTACTTTCGGACAATCAGATGATCAGCCTGTAATGTCCTAACCAAACTAGGGATCACAAAGTGATTTTTGTGAATTGTCCCCACCGGGATTCGAACCCAGTACCACCGGATCGTGAGGACAACGCTCAACCACTGGACCGCGGATGCCGCACATCGGAGGACTCGCGTACATAATTATTTTAAAATACAATGAAGCATAAAAATATTTTTGCTTGATATTTAGATCAACTCCGAGTTGCTTGTAGTGGGTAGGCCCGCTACAAGGTGGACCGATGATCTGGTGAAGGTCGCGGGAAGCCGCTGGATGCGGGCAGCGCAGGACCGATCGACGTGGAGATCCTTGGGGGAGGCCTATGCCCAGTAGTGGGCGTCGTACGGCTGATGATGATGATTTAGATCGCATTGTGTACTTATAGAATTACGTCGCTGCCTATATTGCGTCTCTTTATAATGGGTGGAAGATGTAATTGTGACTGGGTGTAATAAAAAAGGTAATATACATAATTTTTACCCAAAATCAAAGATAGAAGATGCATGCTTTTGTTATCCATGAAATTATAAGGTTCAATAGAGAATAATCTGTACATCATCACCAGCCCATTAACGTCTTCACTGCTGGGGCACGGGCCTTCCCTATGGATGGATAGGGAGATCGGGCCTTAAACCACCACGCGGACCCAGTGCGGATTGGTGGTTATTAACGATTGCTAATGCAGCCGGGACCAACGGCTTAACGTGCCTTCCGAAGCACGGAGGAGTTCGAGATGAAAACTTTTTTTTGTGGTCACCCATCCTGTGACCAGCCTTTGCGAAAGTTGCATAACTTCAACAATACCAGACCGAGCGTTAACCGCTACGCCACCGAGAAAGACAGAAGATGCATGTGTTGGTTATCCATGAAATTAGAAGGTTCAATAGAGAAAAATCTGTACAGCGCCATCTACATTGCTTTTGAGGAACGTAGTCTAGAAAGTTCCTCGTTATAAGTCAAAAGACAAGATTTCATTAAAATTATCTCTCTATTATCTTATTTTGCAAGTTATTCGTAACAGCCTCCGTGGTCTAGTGGTTAGAGCGTTTGGCTCACGATCTGGAGGTCCGGGTTCGATTCCCGATGGGGACATTGTCGAAATCACTTTGTGAGACTGTCCTTTGTTTGGTAAGGACTTTTCAGGCTTGAATCACCTGATTGTCCGAAAAAGTAAGATGATTTCGTGCTTCGGAGGGCACGTTAAGCCGTTGGTCCCGGCTATTAGCCGTAAAAACACCTCCACCAACCCGCAGTGGAGCAGCGTGGTGGAGCTCCATACCCCCTCCGGTTGATTGAGGGGAGGCCTGTGCCCAGCAGTGGGACGTATATAGGCAGTTTATGTTACAAGTTATTCGTATTGACTTCGCATAGACGGCGTAGCCATTACCCCGGACACTTCATACAAAACACCTCTATCTCATAATAAATTATTAGCGTTCTGTTTGACTTGCCGTAGTAAAAAAAGGTATCTCCATCTTATCGGGAAGAACAAAATACGAACTCTGTTAGGTAGGTACTTTACCTAATTCTGCTTAAGTATTATTTATGAATCATTACACAATAATCGATACAACAGGAAAAAACACTCGAATATAAACAATAATTGACATTGTTTTAGCCACTCAATTGTTTTTATGACATTAAAATCATTTGCATTTAGCCGGGACTTTTTTGTTTTATAATAATCATCATCATCAATTTAAGAGCCACGCTCTTGTCGGTGTAACATTATCTATTCCAGTCTATCAAAGGCCTTCCAATTGGCCAATTCCTTGACTTCCCTATATTAATCTGTTCCATGTAAGCTCTTCTTGGTCTTCCCCTTCCTCTCTTAATATAATAATGCATAACTATGAAAATAAAAAAATTAACGTAGTACCAAATCAATGTAATGTTTGGATCATAAATGATTATCACGTGCTCAGCGGTAAAGGAAGACATCGTGAGCAAACCCACATTCCCGAGAAAAGCATTTCGGAGGTATGTGACCTAACCTATATTTGGCCGGTTTTCCCTTCGCGTGTTGGAAGGTTATACAGGCAGTCGCTTCCGTTAAAAACCAGCCCTGTCAAATCTTCAGGTTAGGTATGCGGACCCTGTGAAAAACGGGATGACGCTAGGGAGATGATGATGAAACGTACTTCAAAATCTGTTTAAATGTTCTTGTGAGGTCAGTGACTGGTCCCATCAACCCTACTCAAGGTTACTATTTGACCGCCAAAAAACCACTATCATTGTTCGACTACATACTTCGTTATTTTCTATTTAAATTTTCTCTGTGTGGCATTTTATAATTTATCTTTGACCCAGACAAATACCTTTAACACCTTTACGTATAACCTTGACACCATGATGAGGCTGATCGTCTACTTCAGAACCCACACGACAGAAGAAGATTACAAAAATACGTATAATACAATAGACAGGGTGTTAGGGACATCGTAACGAATACTCAGGAAGACAATTTAGATCATGATCCTGAGTTAATATCAAGTAAAATTTTCCGTGGCAAAATTCATGATTTTTTTTTTAATATTTTTTAATTATTTTCAATTTTATACTTCTGCGATGAAAAATTCCACTTGATATTAACTCAGAGTAATCAGCTGAATCATCTCTCTCAGTATTCGTTACGATGTCACTTACACCCCTTACAAGTACATACGGTAGCCATACAAGTAGGTAAAGGTGTTAGTGACACCGTAACGATTACTGAGGGGGATGATTCAGACTATGATTCTAAGTTGATATCAAGTGGAATTTCCTGTCAGAAAAATCAGGAAAATGACAGTTTTTTTTTAGTATTTTTCTGTTTCATACTTTTGCGATGGCAAATTCCACTTGATATCAACTAAGAATCATGGTCTGAATCATCCCTCAAAGTTTTCGTTACGATGTCACTAACACCCTGTATATTAGTTAAACAAAGTTATCTTATTTAACACAACTATTTTTAACATAAATTATGTTGATAACATGACTATATTTGTCTTTTCTCTTAGAAGTAATGAGACTTACGTATCATAATTAATCTAATGTAAACAATCTTCCGCACTTAACCTATTAAACCAGATATTAAATACACATTTACGTAATTTATCATGTTGGCATAAAGTTTGAATTGGCAAACTTAACTTCTGGAGTGGTTTCTAATCTTAACATGAAGAACATTGTGAAATGAAGAAAGTTATTTCATCATGACTAGAGGAAACACTTCAAAAAAGAAATTAAAAGTAAATATCGAAGGATATAAAAAAGATTGGATTGGATTTTTATAATCAGTGTGTTCAATACTTGAATTACAGCATAAAAGTTTATAAGAAAATCTTTTGAACATTTGAATTTAGAATTTGTTTAGAATGAATTTCGCAAAGATATTCCTTTTCGTGTTCGCTTTGGTATTCGCTGTGTGTTCGGTTACTGCAGCGCCTGCACCAAAATGGAAAGTGTTTAAGAAAATTGTAAGTACTTACATTATTTTTCTGCTGATAATTTTATGTAATTCCCTAAAGGCGGATTTAGACCATGTGAGCGAATGCACATTATATCGGCTCTACGAAATTCTATGTAAGTAAACAGAGCCCAAAAACTCTTTCGTAGTTCTGTTAGCGAGTGTTCTATGAAATGTTCCAACTGGGGATTAGACCAAACGAATTGTTCTTTTTTCGCTCGTTACCAAAGGATTCCAGAGAATACTCGCTCATTCTATAGAAAAGAAACAGAAATAGAACAATATTTTGTAAAGATATAAGAAAAGTACACTCTAGACTAGATTGCAAACAATATGAGAGTGACAGTGATAAAAATGTATGGGATTGACATAAGGTAACTAAACTTATCAATCATAATTGTTTGCAACTTGGCTTAACCACTAGGGGGGCAAAAAAGGCCACATCGAAGCATTTCATCTAAAAAAGCAATATTGCAACATGACATTTGCGCATAAAAGTAAGTGCGCAATGCAAACAAATGTCAAATGGCAATATTGCTTTTCTAACGTGGCCTTTTTAACCCCCTTGATCTATGTTCTGGTTCTACGTTTGTTTGGTCTAAACCCACCTTAATAATGATCGCGTTTAGTGTTCTAGCAACTTTATAGTAATTTCTTCACAAAAAAGTTGCTCAACTTTAGTACCTATAATTGTAATTTTAATGTTCACGTTCTTTATTAGTGCAAAAATGGTGATAAAATAATTTGTATTCACACTAAAATGTCAAAAAAACAGGATAACACTATTTTGGTTCTATGTTCTTATGGTCTAAATCTACCTTAATAGAAACTTTAGCGCTATTCTCGTGGCTTATGCCTTGCATTGAGGTGCATTTTTTGATGTAACATTGTTTACATGGATACACTTCCCCTGACTCTTTAGCGGGTTGCGGCTGAGGGGATGAGGTTAAGAAATCAGGATTAACGGTCAGAAGCCGAGTTTTTCCTGTCACTAATACCTTCTGAACTCTTTAAAAGCTTAAAGATATAAGTACCTTTGGAAATTTTTAACGAAAATGTAAGTAAGTTTTTAATTTCATTGCCTATATTATATTTATTTTAATTTATCAAAATTAAAATTATGTTCAAAATATTTTTGAACTAATTTTCTAGACTCAATTGAATATTAATATTGTTTCGAAAGCTTTTACAAATTAAGCTTTTCGTAGGTAATTTAAATGTGATCACTTTTTCCCTTGAGAAGAATTTTAATAAAAAAAAGGCCGACAGGTGCGAGTCTGACCCACGTACCCGAAAGTACCAAGGTTTTGATTTTGCAAAGGGCCTCCGCAGTCCAGTGGTTTGAGCGTTGGGCTCACGATCCGGAGGTCCCTGGTTCAAATCCCGGTGGGGACATATCACAAAAATCACTTTGTGATCCCTAGTTTGGTTAGGAAATTACAGGCTGATCACCTGATTGTCCGAAAGTAACATGATCCGTGCTTCGTAAGACACGTTAAGCTGTTGGTATCCCGTTACTACTTACTGATGTAAGTAAGTAGTCGTTACATGAGCCATGTCAGGGGCCTTTGGCGGCTCAATAGTAACCTTGACACCAGGGTTGATGGGGTTGGTAATCCACATCACAACCCACACGATAGAAGAAGACTTTGCAGTTGAAAAACTATGGTTTGTAATCGCATACACAAATCATATTTTTATTATGAATTGCGTATGATACTGATAATTCCACTTGATATTAACTCAGAATTATGAGCTGAATCATCCCCTCTGTAGTCGTTACGATGTCACTAGCACGGTGTTATTATGTCTCTTGTTTCTGTGATTTTCTATCTCCTGTGAGTACAATAAAGTATTTGTAATGTTAATCATCAATTTAAGAGCCACGCTCTTGTCGGTGCAACAATTTCCATGCTACTTTTTAGGGAAAAATAGGGCAGTGGTTTCCCTCTTGCCTTCCGCCCCGCAGTACTCTGTCTGTCTGTATTTGTAATCTTATGTTACTCTATTTTATTCAGGAAAGAATTGGACAACACATTCGCGATGGTATCATCAAGGCGGGTCCAGCAGTGGGAGTCGTTGGGCAAGCCTCATCCATCATCAAGGGTTAACTGCACCAATTCTGACTACAACCATGACAAAGACAATTTGAAGAATTTTTGCGTATATTTTTCTTATAGATAGATAGATTAAATCTTTATTTAGGTTTAAGACGTTACATTTTCTTAATATTAAAATTTGAACATATCGCACCCTTCGTGGAAAAACGCAGTAAGTTGATTTTATCAACTTTTCAGGAGCTACAAAAAACTGTCCTACTAATTAGTTATAAGTCCTGGAAATAACCTTCAAAGAGAAAATAATAGCAAAAAGTAGCCCGGATTGACCCACATTTATTAATTTTTAATTAATTGTGTATATTTGAAAAAAAACTAAAAAAACACGGTTGCGTAGATATTCCACGAAACTATAATCAAACGTTCCGTTGTAAGTACAGATACTGCTTTATTATTACGTAGTGCAAACAACATTGACAGTTGTAACTTTACCTACAACGTTGTTCACCTTCCGATTTCATCTTACTCGGATGTTGTAAGTATTAGTTACTTCGTTCTTACACGAAAAATTTTAACAACATGTTTTGCGTAAGTTGAGAAACCTATTTGTTCCACGTGAAAGTAAATGATCTTTGATAGTGTAACTATAGAAATTGCTTTTTTAATAAGGAAATATCTCAAAATAATTGTATGTATCTTTAAATACTTGTTTGTTGCAGGGGTTAGTCTAGAATGTAGAAGTATGTATGCTCATACATTATACAGGGTAGCCCAGAACTTCAAGTTCAAAATGAAAAATTAGATAGAGTGGCTCATTAGCTACTAGAAACACCCCCATGTATGTTCAGCCATTATTTATAGTTTAGGAGATATGACCTATTTTGTACCTTTTTCTAGATTTTCTACCTTACTTCAGAAATAATCATTTTGTCGCTATCCCGTTCTTAATAATTATTTTATTTTACTTCACAACTATGTCTAAAGATATATACCGCTAGGTAAAAAAATAAAAACAGTCAAATCAAAGACAAAAAAAAAGTTATTGGAAGTCAAAGTGAGAATTGGACCAAAATTGTCACAGTTGTTAAAACTTCGCCGAAGAATAATTAACACATGAGATTGGCATGGACGCTGAAAGTAGGTATCTCTAAAAAACTGCTCCATTTAATAGCCTTTTAGACACATCAAAAAAAGTACCTTTAATAGAAGCAATAAACTAAATAATTAGACCTCAAAGATTGCAAGATAGACAGATTTGAAGGAAAAATTTACATTCTCATACACTGTAGGTAGCTGCTTCTTTCTAACGTTGTTCTTTAACAACCTTTAACTACCTTTGTGGTCAAAGACACATTTTTAATAAAAAAAATCACGCTCATAATCGCTAACAGGGTAGACATAGCAACAGTCTGAAGACAAAACTTGCAGTCACTTTTGGTATTCATATTGTAATGAAGGAAAAAGTTATCCCCAAACACTGTTGGTGATTCATACTATAAGATGCTAAAATAAAATCTGTCTGTCTTGCAATCTTTGAGGGCTAATTACTTAGTTTTATGCCCCTATTAAGGGTACTTTTTTGGATGTGTCTAAAAGCCTATTAAACGGAGCAGTTTTTAAAAACACTTTCAGGGTTCATGAAAATCTCATGTGTTTATTATTCTTCGGCGAAGACTTACAACTGTAACAATTTTAGACGACTTTGACTTCCAATGACTTTTTTATCTTTCATTCGATTGTTTTTATTTTTTCACCTAGCGATACACATACTTAGGCATAGTTATGAAGCAAAATAATTAGAAATTAGAAAGAAAAAATTAGAATTATTAAGAAAGGGATAGCGACAAAATGATGATTTCTGAAGTAAGATAGAAAATCAAGAAAAAGGTGTAAAATGGGTCATATCTCCTAAACCGTAAATAATCGCTGAACATACACGGGGGTGTTTCTGGTAGCTAATGAGCCCCTCCATCAAATTTTTCATTTTGAACGTGAACTTTTGGGCCACCCTGTATATTGAAACAAATAAAATCAGTGTTAAATTAAGTGTTTATTCTAATTTGTATTAAAAAATATATATTTATTTACTAGCTGTGCCGAAAGCCGTTTGACCCGCATGGGTTTTTAGTTTTCAGGGAGTTATTTCTATTTGTAATTAAAATCCAACTTTTAATTTTAAAACGTTTATTAATTAATACATGCATAATCACAAAAAATATTAATACGGTATGGCACTTGCCTTTATTAGAAAAACCTTCATTTTCAGTTATTACAGTTAGTCATTAAGTGTTTTCTTGAACATTTTGCTCCTTTCCGATCCCTCTTTGCTTTTCGGTAGAACCTGCAAATGACAAAATATAAAAAACTATTAAGTATGATAATAAATTACTAAAAAGAAAAACAACCATTAATACCTATTATAGTAAGCTTAGAGATGAGCCAATTTTCCAACGTATCCGAAAAGCGACAGTGTCAGTGATAAAAATGTATGTGATTGACATAAGGTCTGTCACTGTCGTTTTACGTACTTAATCGTTTGCAACTTGGCTAAAACCCCATAAAAGCCAGTTGGTTTGCATAGGAGATAACTCTAGAAAAAACTACATTAAGCAAATCAAAAATATATCTGTGGTTGTTATGATAAGAGGAAAATGACAGAATAATTATACCATAAATACACAGGCAGTCAGGCACTGACTATTTCAGAGAAACTTTACCACGCGCCGCTTCCAGGTTAATAGGTAAATACCTATATCAATCTAGAATACAAATACTGAAAGGATATTTCGGCATACAAAACATGGAACGTTTTCAGCTGCTTAGCTTCCCGGCCAAGTCGTAAATCAGAAATGGTACTAATATTATTTTTTTTGCCCAAAAGTAAGATGACCTGTGCGTCGGAGGGCACGTTAGGCAGTCGGTTGCGGCTTAATTAAGTATGCAGGTATGTCGTCGTTACATGAGGCATGTCATGGACCTATAGCGGCTCAGTAGTAACCCTGATACCAGGGTTGATGAGTTCAGTCAATTATTGTCTCAACCCACACGAGAGAAGAACTTTAGTAGGATACGGATAGGTACATACGAACCTTCAAGAGAATGTGTCTCATGTTGACTACGACGAGAAGATATCCCATAGTTTCTTGAAATATTTTTGCATTTCTGGTCATTCTTCCACTGGGTTGTACTGGATTGGGTTGCAGTATTAGTGGAATCTGTTAATTGTAACATAATGGTTTAAATACATTGTTTGTAGGTAGGTACATAATAGACGTTAAGCAATAAAAAGGACCCATTACCAAATCACCCTAAAAATTAGACACAAACCTAGATATTTTATCGTTATTTAGGTATTAAATAGAAGGTTAGTACCAATGCGTTAATAATAAAATGTATATCAAACTCAAGCGCACAAATAACAACAAAATCAAGGGTGTTTTTGCAAAAGTTAACTTATATACCTAGGTAGATAATTCACAACCAAGCCGAAATACTACAGTTGATCACGTAACAGTTTTTTGTTCAAATATCTTTATTTTATTCATATACCAGGTGCTATGCCAGGTGATAGCGAATGTATAAAAACGGCACACCCCAATTTAAATAGGTAGTTAGTTTATAGATTAAAAGCACCGAATAGGCACATAGGCATGCTTAGTTTACTTTAATAATTAGTACAGAGCAGTGCAATCATCATCACGCATTAACCAAACCAACTTACGTCCAGTAGGTCGTCAGGTAGGTAGGTAGGTAGGGTAGGTAGGTATGTAGGATCTGCTTCTGTGTAAACCTTACAAAACAAAATATTTATAATATTAATAGTCTAATAAATAGTAATATACTAAGTAGGTAAGGTAATAGGTACCTAAAATCTAGCTAGTCTATTTATAAGTAAATAACTCACCATCTTCGATTTTGTCCAAGTTGAGCATACGTATAATCCTTGGGTTTTTTACTTCCACACAAAGATATGCACGCTTCGAGTAGCCACCATGAACAAATTAAATAGAGAGATAATTATTACATCTATCCAACATTCGTCAATCATGACTTTTTATTCTAACAAAAATCGACCTTATTATTACTACAATGCGATCGTTATTTGTAGGGCCGTGTGCTGACTGACGGAATACCGTGGTAAAACTACGATCACAAATAGACAATCAGCTTTCACTCTACAAATAACGATCACAGTGCAATAATAATAAGGTCGTTTTTTATAAACTTCGTCGGCAATAATTTTGTCTATAGGTGATCTTGGTTTTACCGTGGTAAAACCACAATCAGCATACGACCCTACAAATAACGATCACAGTACAGTAATAATAGGGTCGATTTTTGGTTGAATAAAAAGTCGAGATTGACGAAAAATTGGTGGATAGATGTAATACCTCTCTAATATCTTTCTAATACCTCTCTTTGAGTGTGCAGCCCGCCGCCGCTGGCACGGCGTAAGTACAGTAACCAAATAAAACATAGGGATTTACGCTAGTGATAAGTAAGTATATTTACTTAGGACATTAATAAGTAGTCTATATTTGCAGGTAATTAGAATAACACGACAAATGATTCAAATTATTGTCTTTAAAAGAGTTGTATTCATATTTACGAAGAGTATAGTGTAAAATATATCATCGAAAAATGAAGATAAATGAAATAACGTAATAGTAATATCAAACCTTGCTTGGAAAAAACTACGTGATTATATTTACACCAAACCGTTACACTAAAAGATTCGCAGAATAGGCAAGTAGCTGGAGTTACAACAAATAGTAACGCTAAAACATTCGTGGAATAACGAAGTAACTAGACGTACAACCACTGTCGTGTCGTATAATGTCGTGAAACATGTCAGTACGTTTACTTACGACTCGACCATCCTAAAAAACTTTCGTGTAAAATCGAAGTAAGTGTTATTATGACTTTACTATATGGGAAAATACCAAAAAAAAATCACGTATTTATACTTACTTTCTTATTATGGGGGAAAAATATTTTTATCAATGTTGCACAATTTCATTGTTTTTGTAATAATTTCTTCATTTTTACTGATATGTTAATGAAAATTTGTGAGAAGGTGTATTCGTGTACGCTGAATTGAATGGTGCAATAAAAAAAAAATGTCGCTAGTCCACTTACTGCGTTTTTCCACGGGGGGTGCGATATATGAAATGTAAGACTTAAAAGTAATAAAAGTAAAAAGGGTACTAGCTTAACGAGCTGAAATATTAATGGTGCATCCACACACAAGTTAGTTTTTGTAAATCAACATTATCTGACGTTCCCGGCAATATAGGAATATTTCCAAAGTGGGAAATTAGGAAATATTGCTCAATAAAAAGTAATTTTGGAGTGTAAGTAAATACAGCTGAATGGAAAATATCGTAACGCATTACTAACATTCATTTATGTGTAATAATATAGCAAATTGTAAAATAAAGTTTTTTGTTTTAAATCTTTAAGAGTTTTTTTTAATAATCCACATTGTCATAGATAATCCATCTACGTAAAAAGTAATTTGGAAATTTGCCATTTACTGGCATTGCGCACTTACTTTTATGATTTACACACATTTTCATGTCAAATGCGTCATTGCTTTCTAGGTTCATTGTATTAAAATGACCTTTTTAACCCCCCTAGTGAGTGCTTTAACACCAAATCCTTACATCTTTAATATCGTAAAAAATATTTAAAAATACGCGGTTGGTTAATCTTATCTGTTTCTGCCTTTGACCACGATCTCGCGTGACAAAGATAACATTAATTCTCTTGACATACACTGAATAATTTTTGTTCTAATTACCCGAAATACGATTTATGAAACAGCGCTTATATTCGCCATTGTTACACGGTAATATTTTTGTTCAAAGGTGACTAAATTATGGGGAATTTTTGAAGTATCGTCACACACCGGACACTTCATACAAAACATCTCGTTTTACACAGACACTACACATTGACGTTATCGTACACGCGCATATGTGTGTGTGACGTCTGACGTTTACGATTGAAGACTAAAGTAAGACCGAGGGGGTGAAGTAAACCTAACTCAGCCGCTGGTGGGGAGCGGAGAGTAGCCCTTCCATATTCTATGGTATCGCCTTATTCCCAAGGGCCAACCACAATCGTACCACTAACAAAATGTATGTATCTATCTACTCAGCCTGTATCCACCCACTGCTGGGTGACAAGTAATAGTAATTAAATAAGTTAGTCAGTTATTCCCTTAATTTTCAATAATCAAATTTACGTCCGACAGAGAAGGACTTACATTGACCAAATCGGAGATGTCCTTAGAAAAGGTTTGATACGATCTACTCTGAACCGACGTGCGTGTATGAAGCGACTGATTAATGTGGAGGAAGCAAGAGAAGTGTGTCAGGATCGAAGCAAATGGAATTCTATAGTCTATGCTTGCCCCGGTGGGAAATAGGCGTGAGTTTATGTATGTATGTGTAAATTTACGTCCTTGGAATGTTGGAGATACCAAATTAATGGTAACACATACGTCATCAAAGAGCAAGCAATGGCCGCTTCTCATAGGATGGAGCACACCAGGTTTTCTTATTGTATAAGAAAGAGTGTATATCTATATGGTAGCATAACAAAGGGAAAAGAAAATTACGGAATAATGCAATTTCTGCGAACATCCTCCAAAGCGTATTCCCGTATAGGATAAATACTTATTATGGTGGTATTACAGCCTTATTACAGGCAACATCAAGGTAACTGTGTAAAAAAGAGGCCATGAGGAAGTAATGAAAATATTTCTTATCATCCAAATTTCCATGAATATATTGAGTATATTTCTTATCGTGCCCAAAGCGCGGCAGTTTCTGATTTTATCCTTATGATTAACATTGATTTTAGTTAGTTTGGGACTATTAATGAAATTTATTATAGACTTCCGACTTCCGAGACAAGTGAAAACCGAGTTGGTAGAACGCTCGCCTCTCACAATTTGAGGTCGCAGGTTTGAATCCGGCACAGGCCTAAACCAATGATTGTCGAATGTCTTTTCGAATTCATATTTGGATCATAAATGATTATCACGTGCTCAGCAGTGACGGAAAACATCGTGAGGAAACCCATGTTCCCGAGAAATCCATTTTCGGAGTTATGTCACTTAACCTGTATTGGACTGGTTTTCCCTTCGCGGGTTGGAAGGTCAGACAGGCAGTCGCTTTTGTGAAAAACAGGACCTGTCAAATCTTCAGGTTAGGTAAGCGGACCCTGTGAAAAACGGGATGATGCTGGATTCGAAGCGGCGATCACAAAGTGAGAGGCAAGCGCTCTACCAACTGGGCTACCACGATCCTGATAGTAACTATATTTATATGGATGCCTATACTCTACATCAGACATCCGTCATCCGATATCCCTAAGTAATTTTCTACTGTCCGTTATTCACGGATTCACACACTACACATTTTTGAAACAATGCAACCCGTGACCAGTATTTTATTGGGCTAAAGCCCAAATAAATAAAAGGAATACTTCTTTCTCGATATGAGATCTGATGTGAGGAAACCCACATTCCTGAGAAACGCGTTTCAGAGGGGCGTAAATTGTATTGAGCCGATTGCTTCGTGGGTTGGAATGCCAGACAGACAGTCGCTTCCGTAAAATACCGAACGGTACAAAAGATGATCCCGTGAAAAATGGGATAATGCTAGGAAGGAGTGGTGTTAACACTTTCAAGGACAGAACGTCTAATGACGTTCCGATTCCAAGTTGTCATACTCTCATACTACCTATTATGAACCATCGATGACCCATGGTCTCTGTCCGTGAAAGGGTTAACCCCGAAGTCTGGATCGACTGCAAAGCGAATATACCCTATACCTTTCAATTTACATTTGTACATTTTTCCCTCACCTTATGGTTGTCTGGAAGAAATCGCTTTAAGCGATAAGGCCGCCATTTGCCATGTACCTTATTTATATGTGACAAATAATAGTAGGTAATTTGGTGAAATAGTCAGTAATTCACTTAATTTTCAGTAATAAAATTGATGTTCTTGGAACGTTAGAGATACCAATTTAATGGTAACACAGTGGTAACACATACGTCATCAACGGGCTAACATTCGGTCGTTTTGTAATTATTTCTTTTTACTTTGGTGCAATTTGGTGCATTAAGCCGTTGCTCCCGGCTATTAACCGTAAAAGCACCTCCACCAATCCGCAGTGGAGCAGCGTGGTGGAGTATGCTCCATATCCCCTCCGGTTGATTGAGGGGAGGCCTGTGCCCAGCAGTGGGACGTATATTGGCTATTTATGTTATGTTTAAGTATATTCGTATTTGTACCTTTACCATAGAATAAAAAACTACATAATAGAACGATAACTCTCCCCCCGGCACCAAATTGTATCAGGCGCCTCATCCGTCATAGAATAATAAATAATAATAAAAATGTTTATTTAGGTAAAACCTACGACAATTATACATTTACAACATTGAAATATACACGCATAAATATTTAGTTGGAAAACATAAAGGTATATATGTATATGGGTGCCGCAGCTCACCAAAAAATGCAGGGTAAAAAACAAATAACGAATAATAAATACTACATATAGAACGGCAACTCTCTGCTGCCCACCAGCGTCTAAGCTAGATTTACCTCAACTATTCGATAAATTCACACTTGCGTACAATTTTATTGATATTGGAAATATTGCAGTAATATTAAAAAAAGAAATCTTCACAAAGTGTTATTATAATGTTTTTATTAGTGCCAATATGAAACATATTTTCTACAGCTTAGTTGTGGCTATTTGGTTACCTCATTTGGGTAAGTTTAGACGTTTTATTCAAAATTGACATTTTAATGAAAAAAATATATACATTTATAAAAAATACTAATAAATAGTTTTTCAACCAGTATAATTTACATATTAAGTAATTTTCGTAAAAATAATCTCTACAAATTACCGTACCGCCCGCGGCAGTGATCTCAACATTTTTACAATATTACAAAGTTTTATTATAAAAACTATATTTCAAAAAAATCTTTTGTACTTTTAATTTCCAGTTGGTTTTTAGTATGTCCTTTAGGTTTTTCTGTTTTTCTTTTTTATTTTCATAAAAATATTCAGTAACTTAGTAAATAACGCAGTCAAATTATTTTTACATACCTTAAGGTATATTTAGTATTAATAATTTAACACTTAAACATAGCTGGCGAGGAGTCGGTGTAGGTAAATAAAATACTACACATATTTTATTCAGTAGGTAACATTGTTACAATTTGAATCGTCATCTTTTACATAACGAACGTTTCATCCACCTAAGACTACTGCAGCTTCTCACAACCTGTATAGCCGAGAAAAATAAACCTCGGCACAGGACCCTAGAAATTAAAAAAAAAACACTAAAAATGTTGTTATAAGTATATGGTGTTATATTGATTTCTGATTCTGGCATTTCTTATAGATGGCCGACGGTTTCGCTGCGATTACAACTACCTTAAAAATATACGAGGGTTCATTAAATATCAAGAAATACCTTCAACATGGGACGAAGCACAACTGCGATGTAATTTAGAAGGTAAGAAGGTGAAATTGATCAGTCGTGACATCAAATATCAAATAACATTAGCATGACAGGGTTCTAAAGTAGGGAACGCAATCCCGACTCGAGATCGCAAATTCAAGATACCGATTCCCGAGATCCCGAAATTTTCGGGATCTCGTCTAGTTCTTAAACAAAATTAAAGTTAGAATGGCTAAAAACGATGAAAACTGCTTGTTTGTGATGGTGACGTTAATTAAAATAAAATATTTTTTGAAAGAAAACAAAACATTTGTTCTTCATAATTACTTACTAATTTGAAAATCAACATAATCAAAACAAACAGTATAACTCAAGGACATTCGCCCAATCCCGTCAATCTCGAATTGGATGTCGTCAATTATAATTCGGGATTGATTCCGAAAAATTAGACAAGATCTAGCGAGAACGGGACCCCGCGAGATCGGGATTGTGCCTACATAATAATTTGCTCATGACCATAACTTACCTGTATGTAATAAATTCAACCATAATAATAAAAAAGTCTTCCAAGCGATTCTCAAGAGGTAGGAAACTTTTTAGGTTTTATATCAAGAAACACTATAAGTACTTAAATAAAAAATATAGCAAGATTAATCGACCTAGATAAGCAAAGACGTCAATCGAATAAATTGCTTTTATTTTCTTGCAGGCAATGTGTCCGTTTTAATAAATTGCTTATACTTTTATGCAGGCGCTTTGCTTATGTCTCCAATCATGCCTGGATTTAAAAAAGCAATGACGTCACTAGCCAACCAGAGCAGCGTTTGTGGAATACACACTGGTCTACATTCAAGATTTTCCAAAGGCGACTTTATTTCTATTGAAGGTAATACTCGTAAATTATATTTATTAAGCCCGTTTACCTATTAAATGTGGAAGATGTGATGCGGCTGGATGCAATAAAAAGGGTCATCATTTATACCCAAAAACAAAAAGATGCATATGTCTGTTTCGTGAAATTAGAAGGTAAAACGAAGGAATATCTTTACAGCGCCGTCACCTTGATTTTGAGAAGGATTATTTCTTATTTTATGACGAAGCAAAATTTTTAAAGCGCCATTTTTTTGGGGTACTTATCAGAAATCAGAATCATTTATCCAACGTAATTATCATGGACAAACTTGTTGAAGGTCAATGTAACTTTTTTGAATCTACGTCATTTCGCAAGGTGTTATGGCTGAGGAGAAGAAATGACAAGAAACTGCAACAGCAACACATCTTTTAAATCAATGTAGGTATATTGAAAGTTTTTTTTTTTAATTTTTAATGATAATTGCAAAATTGCAAGTTATTTAATACCTAGACGAAAATATTTCATATCAGGCATTTTTATCATTTAGGTGATCATTAATCTCATAGTAAGGTTTCATATGAGCTTTAAATTTATTTTCTGACAAATTCTGAATAATATTATTAGGTATCTCATTGTAAATACGTATGAATAACCCCAAAAAGATGAATTTAATTTTATTTTATTCCTTGTATTGTAAGCATCATCACCAATTTAAGAGTCACGCTCTTGTCGGTGTAACATTCTCCATGCTACTTTTTAGGGACAAAATACGGCAGTGGTTTCCCTCTTGTCTTCCGCCCCGCAGTACTCTGCCTGACGCGAGTGGAATGGCGCCCAGAATAGTCTTATTTCAAAGCCGTATTAGGACTCCTTTCCTCCGCCTCTGAATAGTATTGAAAATGAAAAAGGCATTTATTTTGCTTAATTACATAAATACAGAAAATGAGCCTTCCCAGTAAGTAAAATAAATTCACTTGTGTTAGGAAATGACTCGCAACATCCTCCTAGCCTTACAAGTGTAATCTACTAATAGGCAATAAAATAACTTACTTACTACTTATATATAATACGTTTTGTAAGTATTCCTTTCTCGTTTCTTGGAAAGTCCCCATTGGGTTAATTAGAGATACATCTATGGCAAGATGAATGAAAGTATGATGTTCAAAACTACTTTCATATGACGAAGGGCCCTATCTTTCTGAGGCAATTTTGTTTCTTATGGGTGATTTTTATAACATTTTTTTAATCACTGTTTTAAGACAGTAGTTAAACAAAAACTTTACAAAAAAGGTTATTATAAAGTTAGTGATTATTTAGAAGATATGAATGCATGGGATTAACTGTCTGAGAACTGATATTAGGCAGCTAAATTACTCAATTGTATACCAATATTTTATGTTTATTTTTTATTTTTTTAAAGAAGGTCTACGGCCCTGTGCCGAGGTTTTTCTTGCAGCTTCTTTTCCCCGGCTATACAGGTTGTGAGAAGCTGCAGTAGTTTTAAGCGGATGAAACGTTCGTTATGTAAAAATTGACGATTCAAAGTGTAACTATGTTACCAACTGAATAAAGATATTTTTGAATTTGAATTTGAATACCAATAAGCAATAGGATAGGGTCAGTAAAGGAACACCCTTGACCCCCGTCAAGTCAGCCCTTATTTAAATCGAGATCATCTCGAGCCGATGATTGCTTCGCAAATTACGTCGCCAACTTATTTAATCTTATTAAATGTTTAAAGTAAAAAATGTAAAGCCAAAATTTTTCAATAATGATGTACCCGGGTAATGAGAAAATTAATTATGACGGTAAATCTGGACAGCTTCATCTATATTAATTTTGGGGAAAGTAGCCCTGTTTGGAGAACGCAGGTCTTAGGTCGTAGTTTCCCTGGTTTGAATCCCGGCTTGGTCTTGAAACCACTGAATTCGACTACCTATGACAGTTTGATGAATTCAATTTGGATCTTAGATAATTCATCACGTGGTTTCTAGGATTTGTGTCTTAGATAATTCATCACGTGGTTTCTAGGATTTGTGTCTGGCTAAATGATAATTATATTTTTTTTCTTTTTTTTAATAAAAAAAAATAAAAATGCCAAGGCAATTTTTTATAAAATTGGCTCGTCTTAAACATGCAAGTCACTAAAGTCACCGTCATAGCTCGGAGAATTGCCAAGCTGAAGTGGCAGTGGGCAGGACACATAGCGAGGAGAACCGATGACCGCTGGGGCGGATAGGGTCTCGAATGGCGACCACGTGTCGGACGACGCTCAGTGGGTAGGCCCGCTACAAGATATACCGACGATCTGGTGAAGGTCGCGGGAAGCCGCTGCATGCGGGCAGCGCAGGACCGATCGTCGTGGAGATTCTTGGGGGAGGCCCTATGCCCAGCAGTGGGCGTCGTACGGCTGATAATGATGATGATGAAACATGCAAGGTATGGGTGTATTATTTTCGGTTGCATACTTTTTTATTTATTTATAAAATACAGCCACATCACATACATTAAAACATTTTTACATTTAGAAGGTTACGGTATTGTGACTAATATATATGACAAACACACATTTTTGCGCAGCAAAATTCCATTTGATATTAACTCAGAATCATGGTCTGAATCATCCATCAGTTTTCGTTACGATGTCACTTACACCCTGTATACTGTACAGTCATGAGCAATATAATGTACCAACTTTAGGAATCTGTCGCACTAACATATGTATTTGACATTTAGTGAGACTTACAGTTCAATTTGTCAAAAAAGTTAATGTGACATGGTACCAAAATGTATACATAATATTAATGCTCGTGACCGTACACCTATGCTTACCATTTTGGGGATACAGGCGTAAAGCTATGTTATGTTGTTGTTATAATTTATTTGTTTTCCCACAGATCTGGCCTCTTACATCATTTCCGGATGATTTCTACAGTTCATTTTTTAATGGTGAGCTTATAATTATGTTGCTTTTAGGTGTAAAATTGTCAGCAATTAGTCACACCTGGGCCAAAGAGGAACCAAATAATAACAACGATGAAGAATCCTGTATAGCGATGCTTCTTGATGGCACTATAGCAGATATTAGCTGTAATGAAACCTTACCATACATTTGTTATCGGAAATACGATAAGAACATGAAAATGTACAGATGCGGTCACGATAAAGGTAAGACATTGGACCACTAGACCATTGCTAAACTCAATTAATTATTGTTAAATAATAGTTCACACAAAATTAAATGCTAAAATAATATTCTTTCGAGGCAAAAAAAGAAAATGTGAAACTTATTTGGCTATGTGAAACTTTTGAAATTGGAATCTACGTAGATAAAACGTAAGCAGAGACATCAATGACATAATTTTAACAAAATAAGCAATTTAACAAGCTAGATTTAGAAGCCCATTCGTCTGTCCAAGTAGTTAATGTCATTTGCATCAAATCTACAATCATCATCATTACTAATTTAAGATCCAATTAATAAATTATTATATATCAAACGCCAATTCTTTCACCTTCTTACAAGACACGACGTTCACCTTTTCTTGAATCTGTTCCATGTAAGCTCTGCTTTGTTTTCCCCTTCCTCTCTTTCCTTCTATCTTCCCTTCTATGATGTTTTTAATAAATTCGTCGTGTCTTATTAAGTGTGAAATCATCTTGCCTCGTCTGTTCGCAATAACTCTCAATATTTGCGTCTTTTCCCCTACTCTTACTAGCAGTTCCTCATTAGTAACTCTTTTAGTCCAACTTGTTTTTCCATCTTCCTCCAACACCACATTTTAAAGGGCTTGAATCTCTCTCTGTCGTTCTAACAATCCAAGTTTCATCCATTATAAGTCACGTCAAAAAAAGATCTTAAAATCATGTGTTATATTAGGAACGTTCCTCTTTTAATATTCCTCTAAGAACTGAAAAAAAACAGTATACAAATTTTCAGACTACGGATATTGCAGGAAAGCAAACAAATGTTATAAATTCCACAATACGCCTCAAGTCTGGTCTCGGGCATACAAGACTTGTGACGCCGAAAGTGGCCATTTAGCCATCATCAACAACATATCGGAGATAGACATCTTCAAGCAAATGTTTGTCAAGATGCATGCCAGAAGGGCCATACAGGACGTTGCTGCTTCGGCGTTTCTTGGCTTTCGGGACTGGAATGGCGAATGGAGAACCATCCATGGTATGAAATTATTGTAGGTACTTACCTACATAATATATTATATCACTTGTGGTAGCTTTTAATTAGGAGACTTTCCAGGCTAGGGTCCCCAAAAATGAAATACAGATGGCGCTGTAGAAATTTGCCTTCGTTTACATTAATAACAGGCTATATAAATGATGACCCTTG
The DNA here is from genome assembly GCF_024362695.1 of Pectinophora gossypiella. Lineage (NCBI taxonomy): Eukaryota > Metazoa > Arthropoda > Insecta > Lepidoptera > Gelechiidae > Pectinophora > Pectinophora gossypiella. The sequence continues at coordinate 2,054,080 of NC_065425.1, read as the reverse complement.
TTATAACACCCAGGCACAACATATCTTCCACCCATTATTATTCTGATCAAAATAAAGAGAAGCAATATTGGTAGCAACATAATTCTATACATACCTGAACCAAATATCAAGTACAAAATTTCATATTTTTGAGTAATTCTGAGCCTGACCAATGAAAAAATAGGTAATTATCACGTTATTTTTGGGAACGTAGCCTGGAAAATCCTTCATTGGCCTATGTTTCTATTTGTAATCATCACTGACCAAATTGGAGATGTTCTTAGAAAAGGTTCAGTACGATCTACTCTGAACCGGCGTGCGTGTATGAAACGATTGATGAATATGGAGTAAGCAAGAGAATTGAGTCAGAATTGAAGCCAATGGAATTCCTTAGTTTTAGATTCCCTGGTGGGAATTAGGCGTCAGTTTATGTAAGGCTGTAAGCTACTGATATTCTAAGTACATTTTTACTTTCAGGTCAAACTTTAGAAGAATCTGGCTACCACAAATTCAAGGCTGGTTCCATAAATAAAACCTTAAATTTCAATGTCTGTGGCGGTATTGACAACAATGCCAATTTGGTCCCTTTGCAGTGCGATATTGAGTCTGTTTTCATTTGCGAAAAGGATATGGAACCCCGAGTGTGTCCAAAGAGAGTATGAAAAAGGACATTGCGATAAGGAATCGATTGTGTTTTAATTAAAACACATAATAACGGGTTCTTACCGCGTTTAAATGGGGATATGAGACTCCCGATATTTCGACACTGTTGCAAGTGCCATGATCACGGGATGACGCGGTTAGAACCCGTTATTATGTGTTTTAATTATGATAATAACCGCGTAAACTTAAAACGATTGTGTTTTGTTTTTCTTTCAATCCCAAAGAAGCTTATAGAAGAAATGACGTAATTTACTGTAAATAATTTTAGTTCCTACTAATCATCCTCTTCCTACGGTGTATGTGGCTACGGCACGTTAAGCCGTAGGTCCCGGTTACTACTTACTGATGTAAGTATGTAGTCGTTACATGAGTCATGTCAGGGGCCTATGGCGGCTCTATAATAACCCTGACACCAGGGTTGATGACGTTGATAATAAAAGAAGATAATCTTCCTAGCGTCAGTTATTCACGGGGTCCGCTTACCTAACCTGAAGATTTGACAGGTCTGTGTTTTTACAGAAGCGACTGCCTGTGTGACCTTCCAACCCAAGGGAAAACCAGCCCAATACGGGCACATACCTCAAAAACTGTATTTCTCGGGAACGTGGGTTTCCTCACAATGTTTTCCTGCACCACTGAGCACGTCATAATAATTTACTATCCAAACATGAATTCGAAAACAAATTCGACAATCATTGGTTTAGGCCTGTGCTGTATTCGAATCTGTTACCTCAAAGTGACAGGCAAGCATTCTACAACGGCTCTAACCAAACCAAACCAAACTCGTTAAATTACAAAGGTTTTTTTTTTGACGTGACTTATTGTAGATTTGCTACAGGTGGCATAAATAACACTAATGAAGAGACATTTGATTTTCACTCAAGACGCTACTCAATTTATTTAACAAGTAAAAAAAGCTCGATTTGAACAAAAAAGAAAAATATCTGTTTTCGAATACCATTCGAATAGACGTACAGTCGATTATAGTCATCACAAAATTACGTTAAGGTCTAATAACTTGACATTAATCGCAACGAAATATGGCTCAATGTAGCAATTGATATATCAAGTGAAATTTGACATGTTTCTGTTTGTATGAAACCATTATTATTGCTTTCTAAAGAAATATACGAATACAGGTACTTAATTTAACTTGTATCGACGGTGACACACTAGTGATGTGCTTGTTGAAGATACATCGATATCGATAAACAACGTTTTTATTTAGTCATGTAATTGCACATGTAAAGATCACAATTTCTCAGGAAATTAATAAATATTTCGAACATAATTTCGGTGTAGAATTCTCCATAAATTCTTGTCTATCAAAGGCAATTTGAGTTATTATTAAGACACGACGTTCTTCTTTTTAATTTGTTTCATGTCTCTTTTCTTAGTCTTCCCCTTCCTCTCTTAATTTAACTTAATTTAAACTTTATTAAAATAAGTGTATTTATTTCTATGTCAGTAAGACTTGACTTTGATCCGTATTTACTGGTCGCATGAAAAGTTTATTAACAAAAATAATTTGGTTTTCTGAATAAAGACATACGAATAAATACACGGGAATTAAAATGCTATGAATGGCTTCAAGGAAGGGATGGTACGGCGGGCTGTTATTTTTGCTCGACTTGGCGGGGGCATTGCTGTGCCCCCAGATGTATGGATATTTAGTTTAATATAATATGATGAATAATCATCATCATCCAAGCCGTCAACAGTCACAACAATGCGTCATTTTCCAGCTGCCAGAATAATACATTTTTCTTTTAAGTCTGTTCAGAATAAGGCTGTACTGCTTTCTAGCAAAATAATTACAAAACGTGCAACAAGTAGACAAAGGTGGGTAAAAAAATCAATAACAACATAGCATCACGCCTGTATTCCTAGAAGGGTAGGCAGAGGTGTATGTCACACTAAGTCCTCGCCAACTACGTTTAAGTACCACGTAAAAGGAAGCGAGCCTATTGCCATTAACTGGGCACAAATCCTGGAAATCACGTGAAATTACGATTCAAACATTAATTCAAATTCATAAAGTTCGAATTCAGTGACTTCGAGCCAGCTTTAGAGTACGCAGTTAGTCTCGCGTTCTCCAAATAGGGCTATCACGAATTCAATCAAAAATGCACGGTAACGAATATCTCATTTGAAATTAGACGTTCCAACTCCGTGCTTACTTGCAACGTACTTGCGACAGATACTTGTCGATAATTTATTGAGAATTAATAGAAGTACAACACTAGCAGACATATCGCACGCGATGATTAGGGAGTGCCGAGTTTCAACGAGGTCCATCGAACCGTATCGATACATTCACTTGACACTTAGTTATTCGATATTATTTCGTCGGTAACGCGTGCTCGATATGTGATGATATTTTTTTGCTAATTTTATTATTTATTTTGCCGGGAAAATAAATATTACTGACAATTTAAATTTCGTAATAACAGTGTTGTGTTGACTGTAAATAAAATGTTGTTTATTTTGTAGTGTGTTGAATTGCGAATGTGTGAAAAGCATTTTGACAATATAGGGTTGTGGATTATCGATAACTTTGCTACTCGAATTCTGTTAAAGTGTAACATATTTAATGGTGAATAAAAAGAGGTAAGTGGATAAAAGATTGATTTTCAAGCATTATTAACAGTAATAACACTTGATAGAAGTAGTAATTATAATTATTAGTTCATGTTATTACAAATAATTGATAAATATTTATTTGTACAAATATATAATATTATTTTTATAGGCTAATAAATATTATTTAAAGTTCCGTGCTGTCAGCTTTCGTCAATAAATAAATAAACAATTTAAAAGTCAATTGGATCCATATTATATTTTATTTTGAAATATTTCGAATGTAAAGTTCCATTATGATTGTTATATTTTTAATTATTCAGATTTCTCATTCCGCCAGTAACTACCTAGTTGCAATCTAAAAGGAAAAATTATTTACTAGTAAAGACTTGTGGAGAACTTAAAAATGGACAGTCAAAGGAACATCCATCGCAAGATGAACTAAGTAACCACACCCCACTGAGCTCAACTGTTAGACCAACGTGATAGGTGGTGAGCCGTATCGGCGTCTATAATAGTCGGGCCATCTGTGTTAGTGAAAAAAAAACCATCCTATGTAAAATAGCCTATTTTACAGTGCCTAGTCTAACAGGCGCCAGCTACTATTCCATTATGGCTAATAACATATTTGTTCTAACTAGTGCAATGCTTCACTGGAGCGTATAATGGTACAAAACCATAATTTTGAGCTCCTATCGTCAACTAACTTTGAGCCGTGATAGCCCAGTTGGTAGAACGCTTGCCTCTCACTTTGAGGTCGCAGGTTCACATCCAGCACAGGCCTATGCCTAAACCAAGAATTGTCGAATTTGTTTTCGAATTCATGTTTGGATCATAAATGATTATCACGTGCTCACAGTGGTGAAAGAAAACATTGTGAGGAAACCCACATTCCCGAGAAATGCAATTCGGAGGTACCTATGTGACGTAACCTATATTGGGCTGGTTTTCCCTTAGCGGGTTGGAAGGTCAGACAGGCAGTCGTTTCTGTAAAAACCAGACCTGTCAAATCTTCAGGTTAGGTAAGCGGATCCTGTGAAAACGGGAGATTATCACGGGAGATTATCATCGTCATCTAACTTTTTATACTGGTTACCATAAGTAGGCGTCCACCCATCACAATGGGTGGACGTGGTTGTGGCATTGTGGTGGTGGTGGTGAAAGCTCGGTGAGGCGTGGGTAACTACTTAAGTAGTTCATCTTGCGATGCATGTACCTCTAACTACCCCGATTGGGATACAGTCGTGAACTTACGTTATGTTATAAACAGGAAGATAATGGTGTTAATTCCTGCATACAATCTAAGTAGTTTTATTATAAGTTATACTCGTATCTATCTGTCACTTTCTTATCCACCGCAAACGAACCCTTTCCTTCTTAACGAGTAATTTCGAAATAATAGTATTGTGTTTATTATTAAATATTGTTAATCCTTAGTGTGTAACATTATTAATAATAATGGAACTCATTATTCAGAGCTGTGAATTTTAAACGGAATGAACGAGTCAAAGGCGAATCAAATGTGTATCTCGCTAATGTGCAAACCGTTTGACAAGTGCTGTCAAAATAATTACCTATGTCGGGTTATTGAGCAATGTAAAACTTTAAGAGGGTTGTCTGCCTAAAATTGGCTTGTGTTCCATAAGTTTTATGCCTGTCGATTAACCGTCCCTTTTTTTTTCGGCGTGTATAAAATGTTTTGTAACAATACATTTATAAATATAACAAATAAATATGAAAGACCACTCACAACTTACGTCAAATTTCGATGGTGTCTACAGAAGTTGGCACCATTAGTCCCAACTGGGCACCATCGGGCCTGTTGTCTTTAACGTTGTACCGGGTGACAGCCTGCAGCGCTCCCCATTTGTGGCCAAGTAGTTAATGCCAAAAAAAAAAAAGCCATTAGTTTAACAATTGGTTACTTGTCAGTTTTCGGATAAGTAACTATTAAAAAAAAATACAAATGCTTACTTTATACCTCTTAAAATGTTTTTATTTTGGCGAAAAATCTTTATACCTATAACAGAAAAAAAATTGTTACATCTGTGAAGTTACAAATTGTATTGTATTATATTTTTATTCATTTATTCAGTACCTACAAAAAATACTACTAGCTATAGTAATTAAAACACATTATAACAGATTCTTACCGCGTTTGAAATAGGGATATGAGACTCCCGATATTCCACTCCATTCCAATCCAATCTCATCAGTCATCCCGTGATCATGGCACTTGCAACAGTGTCGAAATGTTTATTGTGTATTTTAATTATGATAATAACCGCGTAAACTTAAAACAATGTATAGCTATAGTAAGTACGTAGTTGTTACACATTCATGGCCGGTTGAGGTCGGCCATCAACCTTCAATCCACACGAAAAAAAGATCAAAAACAAAGGCATCAGAAATTAGTCTAGATTTCTGGTCCTGTCCAAATTCAACGTCGCTTTTCGAACTAAATCCGGTAGAGCAAAACAAAAATTTGGTCGATTCCGTATTCGAAACTATACGAAATAAAAATCCAATAAAATCACATGTTGGGTTTACATGGCTGCAAAGCCTGAGGGTTCTAGAATTAGCGGAAAATCAAGTTCAAATTCGTTTATTGCAAAAAAATGTGGTATATGTATGGTAATCAAAATTATGTAAAATAATAAAAATTATAATTTCACACATTTCACTTCGAGTCGCATGCAAAAAATGACTTACACCTGATAATAATAATTGACAGTCTACTTCTATCGTGTGAGTTGTGAGGTGGATTACCAACCTCATCAACCCTGGTGTCAGGGTTATTATTGAGCTGCTCCTCCCTGACATGGCTTATGTAACGACTACATACTTACATCAGTTACTAGTAACCGGGACCAACGGCTTAGTCTGTTTTCCGTAGCACCGGCCACCTTATTTGCGGACAATCGGGTGACCATGTAATGTCCTAACCATACTAGGGAGCACAAAGTGATTTCTGTAAGTCCCTACCGGGATTGGAACCCGGGCCCTCCAGGTCGTGACCTCAGTACTAGTGAAAATAAAGAACTTTTTTGAAAAATCACATTCGGGGATGATTTTTGTTAACAAAACTTCACAATAGACAAGCTAGTTTTCATCATCATCAATTTAAGAGCCACGCTCTTGTCGGTGAAGCATTTTCCATTCCAGTCTATCAAAGGCCAATTCCTTGACTTCCCTATAAGACACGACGTTAACCTTTTCTTTAATCTGTTCCATGTAAGCTCTTCTTGGTCTTCCCCTTCCTCTCTTTCCTTCTAGCATTCCTTCTATGATGTTTTTAATAAATTCGTCATGTCTTATTAGGTGTCCAATCATCTTGCCTCGTCTGTCCTCAATTATTCTCAGTATTTGTCTTTTTTCCCTTACTCTTACTAGCACTTCCTCATTTGTAACCCTTTCTGTCCAACTTATTCTATCCATGCTCCTCCAACACCACATTTTAAAGGCTTCGAGTCTCTATCTGTCCTTCTGTGTGAAGCTAGTGTTACAACACGTAAAAAGTGTGGTCTCAATTTTTACCCGAATTGAAATTAATCTAGCGAAATGGAGGTTTTGTTGAAACAGATCACCATTCTGATATGATTTTTCAAAAAGACGCTTACTTTCTATTCGCTATAACACGACGAAGTGTACAATATTGCACGAATACAGAACACAATAACGTACACATAACATGGACTTTATTTCCATTGGAGTCAGAGGTACATCTGACGCAAGATGAACTTAGTAGTCACACTTCAACGAGTTTCCTGAAGACCAACGGAAACATGATAACAATAAAAGAGACATAACATAAAAGGATTCTTTCTAAGAGATAAGCTTTAGCAACTGTTTGCTTTTATCATGTTTCTTTTGTCAATGTTATCGAGTACAAACAAAATAATAAATGCTTTAGCTCAACAGCTTTTATGCACTGATGTGGCGTTCCCGATATTTTCTTTGGGAACAGATATTTTTCAATTTATCTTCATTACTTAAACGAATAATGACCTCCGGGGTCCAGTGGTTGAGCGTTGGGCTCACGATCCGGCTGTCTCGGGTTCAAATCCCGGTGGAGACATACCACAAAAATTACTTTCTGTTCCCTAGTTTGGTTAGGACATTACATGCTGATCACCTGATTGTCTGAAAGAACGATGATCCGTGCTTCGGAAGGCATGCCGTTGGTCCCGGTTACTAATTACTGATGTAAGTATGTAGTCGTTACATGAGCCATGTCAGGGGCCTTTGGCGGCTCAATAATAAACCTGACACCAGGGCTGATGAGGTTGATAATCCACCTCACAACCCACACGATAGAAGAATTACTTAACTCCTAAATCTAAGTAAGCACACGGTTTGAAAGATGGTGTTAAACCACAGAGGGTTGTCTCGACACCCATTCGTCGCATTAAAACAGAACAAGAAAGAAACGTTTTGAGGAATCACATTCATTGCATCAAAGGTAAATTATGAAATTATTTATAAAATTAATTACTAAATAAGGACAGAGCGAAAAAAACGTTTTCATTTTTCTATTTAACTTATGAATTTTAATAGGTAATGAAAATGTTATAATAAGTACGGAATTTTGTCACGTTTTCCCAAAGCAATCTGTGACGTCATAACATCACAGATTGCTTTTTTCATACAAATTCCATAGTGATTTCGAGTTTTGACATTTAGTGAAAAGTAAGTACTTTGATTAGTCATACATAACGGTCAAAAACATGACCCTCCTTTTTGCTTCGCCATGGATAAAACTTATATAAGAAGAAAAATCCTTCCATTTTACTCACTTTTCGTGAACACACAATATTAGCTTGGCTCGTTTATTTTTCGCCCACAGTATCCGACGTTTAGATACAGGGGTTTTTAGGGTTCTGTGCCCAAAGGGTAAAAAATGGTACCCTTATACTAATGGTGGTATTATAATTATTAAATATATACATTAATAATCGAGTAATAATAATTTTTTTATATATTATTATACAAATAAAATGAAATAAAGAATTGATAATTAACATTATATTCAATAATAAATATTAGTAAACTAACCCCAGCTTTGAGACTACCCTCAAGATCATGTCAATGTGAGAGTTCTCATATAAACACAGGGAATTGAGCATGATCTTGAGGACATTCTCAGCTATGATAAGTTTATTAATACCACTCTAACACTCCGATGGACGGACATCGATACAACGGAAGCTAGCTTATCGGTGAATTATGGTAACCGGATGATGTCAATGTAATGACATTGATTGGTACCGATATTGATATTTTGTCACACACTATCTAGTCCATCGTGTTGGATAAAACATAATGAAGAATGCACACACCTCCGGCACAGGCCTCCCCTCAATCAACCGGAGCGGGTATGGAGCATACTCCACCACGCTGCTCCACTGCGGGTTGATGGAGGCATTTTCACAACGGCTTAACGTGCCCTCCGATGCAACAACAACAACTTATTTCTTTTAACAATCAGGAATTTTTCACAGATAACGTAGTAGTTGTTGCCGCTATAACACCAAATACAAAAGAAATACGGAATAAAATAAGGGGGATACTATACAAAAAACGTGTTTTTTTTTTTGTTCGTTTTGACTCGATTTTAATATTGGCAATAGGTATACGCTTGAAATATTTGCAGAATATTTAGTTATACATTTATTTTAAATATAAACAATAAAAATTATTAAATTTATATTAAATGGGGGCTCAAATATATTTAAAATGGTACGGAACCCTTCGTGAGCCAGTCCGGCTCGCTCTTGTCCGGATTATATTAACCAAACGCAAACGTATTGCAGTTAAGTATTTGAACGTACATCACTCTATTTTTGTTTTTATTTGCAACTGACTTTTTATTTGTAACCAGAGCATCGAAACACATCTACAGGGCAGATGTAAATTGTAGAATCAGTTGGTTTAGCTACTCGTCATCACCAGCCCATTAACGTCCCCACTGCTGGGGCACGGGCCTTCCCTATGGATGGATAGGGAGATCGGGCCTTAAACCACCACGCGGGCCCAATGCGGATTGGTGGTTATTAACGACTGCTAATGCAGCCGGGACCAACGGCTTAACGTGCCTTCCGAGCACGGAGGAGCTCGAGATGAAAACTTTTTTTTTGTGGTCACCCATCCTATGACTGGCTTTTGCGAAAGTTGCTTAACTTCAACAATCGCAGACCGAGCGCGTTTACCGCTGCGCCACCGAGCTCCTCGGCTACTCGTACTTGACCGGAAATAGAATCCGAAGAGGAAGTATGCAAACACCGCGATCAAATTCCGAACGTTTTATAGAAAAAGGAGGGAGCGTGTCAAAATCGTAATAAGTGGAATTCCGTGGTCTCTGCCTACCCCAACTCTCTCTCTCTCTCTCTCTCTCTCTCTCTCTCTCATTTTTTCGGGACAAACCCTTTTAGGGTTTTCCGATGTTAACTATTTAAAATGTAGCATTAAATTGTATCTATGATAAATAAATAAATAAATAAAAATAAATTTAACAGCCGCGCTCTTGTCGGTGTCATAAATTGTAACGGAATTGTCATCATAGAATGAAAAAATGAAGGAAAGAGAGGAAGGGGTAGACCTTTATGATTTTTGGACGTTTATTCATTTACTCCTGTTATATACAAGTGTAATCATCATTTATACCCAAAAACATAGACAAAAGATGCATTATGTTTGTATCCACGAAATTAAAAGGTTAAACTAAGGAAAGTCTTTAGTGTTGGTACCTTTTTCTTTAGTAGATAATTTTTAGGAGTTACAAATTGAGAACTCAATTTAACCATCTCGTCACAAAGGACATAATCCCTAGTCACGTCACAAAGATGAAGTACCAAATTTCATTTTATTCGTTCGACTAAAATTTACAAACGAACTCATTTCGTTTGTACTTTATTTTTTTCCCGAGAAATGCATTTTCGGAGGTATGTGACCCAACCTGTATTAGGCTGGTTTTCCCTTCGCGGGTTATAAAGTCAGACAGGCAGTCGCTTTTGTAAAATAAAAACCCGGACCTGTCAAAATTTCTAGGTTAGGTAAGCGGACCCTGTGAAAAACGGGATAATGCTAGGGAGATGAAACTAAGAAAAATCTTTAGTGTATCTTTTTTTTTTGGCAGGTAATTTTTAGGAATTGCACATTGAGAACCTAATTTATCCATCTCGTCACAAAGGACATAATCCCTAGTCACGTCACAAAAATAAAGTACCTAATTTCATTTTATTCGTTCGTCTAAAATTTGCACGAAAAATTTGAGAAACGAACTCATTTCGTTTGTACTTTATTTTGTTTACTGGTAATATCTTTTTTTTTATCGCACCTCTGGCTACCTTTAGAGACGTGCTCAGAATACTTAAATGGATCTACCCTTATTTACTTAATATTTTTTATTAGGTACACAAAACATAAAATAACATAATATGTGTGTGATAGGTTTACCCACTGAATGAATGGTGTGAGCTTTTTCATCTTTTTTTTCTTTCATTTTTCAGCAAAACCTAAAGGTACTTGTGGAACAGTCCTAACACAATTAACTTGATTACTTACTGAGAAGTCCTTTCCACGAATATTTGATTACTAAATAAAGACAGATCTAAAGGTGACCTGTCTTTATTTAGTAATCAGATTTTGTAATAAGCGCGACATTTTGTCAAGTTTTTCTGTGACGTCTCAAGTTGCTTTTTCAAACAAAAACTATAGCAATTTCGTGTTTTGACGTTTAGTAAAAAGTAACTGATTTGATTAGTTGGAAACTAGCCTATTGTTCCGGGCAATAGTCGGGTCTCTACCAGCAATTGATGGATACGATGAACCATATATGTTGAACCCTTCATCCATCCATCCATCCATCTTAGGATTTCGTGTCAACAATGGCTACAAGTTGATTACGTGTAATACGAGTGTGATTTTATGTATCTCTGTATACTTTAGGGATACCCTTAAAATGCATAAATGGTTTTGTCATAATTTTAATTATCATAATCCTTTTCGCATAACGTTTTTAAGCATAATAGTACTTTCCCATAATAACATCTAAGAATACTGGTTTTTTAGGTATAACTTATTTTTGGACTAATATTTTTTGGTATAAATTTGATTCGCATATAAATAGGTATCCATAATTCTTTTTTAGAATTATAGTGTTTTGTCATAATTTTTACAAGGCATAACAGTAGGTTATGGTGCGGCGGGGGTGGCCCTTGGACCACCCCTACGCCGCCAGCATGTTTATCTTACACACGAAAAGTATGCTGAATGATGACCAACAGCATGAAATAGAGTCAAAAAATATAAAAGTCACAATCATGAACCAAATGCAGCCAAGGAAAAAGTAAGTTTCGGAAATGTTCAAATTTGTGCCAAAACTTTTCTTATTCGGAGTAAAGTTTTATGCTTGTAATAATTATGCTTATATATCATTATTGTCATTAAATATTATGCTTATGGTAGTTATGAGTTTCAAAATTATGCTTAAAAAGTTATGACAAATTAATACTATGCGTAACTAATAATAGGACAAGTAATATTATGCCATGGTAAATTATTACATAAAAAATTATGCGTAAAAATAGAGAACCTATACTTTATCTATGTAAACAACAGTAAGAAATCAGAAATCAGAATTATTTATTCAACGTAATTACCATAGATAAACTTATTATGGCCGAGGAGAAGAAATGACAAGGAACGGCAACAGCAACACATCTGAAATCAGAAATCAGAATCATTTGTTCAACTTTTTTATCATGGATAAACTTGTTGATGGTCAATGTAACATTTTTGAATTTACGTCATTTCGCGACATGTTATGGCTGAGAAGAAGAAATGACAAGAAACTACAACAGCAACACATCTTTTAAATCAATGAGGATATACATTACAAGTTATTTAACAATTAGAGGAACACATTTAATACCAGGCATTTTTGACATTTAGGTAATCTTTAATCTTGTAATAAGCTTTTTAAATGAAGTAAGCTTCACATGACCTTTAAATGTATTTTCATCTTTTAAATAAGGTATTTAATAACTAGAGGAACACATATTTTAATACCCGGCATTTTTAACATTAATGAAATTTTTATTTTGTTATAAGATTTTTTACATAAAGTTTAGTACGCTTCACATGAGCTTTAATTTATTTTCGGATAAATTCAAAATATTAGTTAAACAACCCAATAAATAAATAAAAATAAATAATAAATAAATAAATAATTTATTTTGATAAACTAAAGTTACTTTCCTTTTGTTACATTTTGTGTATCGAATTTATTACGAACTCTACTCGTCTTTTTAAGACATCTAAATTGGTTTTCACTTTCCTCGGACTGATAAAGTCTACCGATACTAATATAGTATATCACCAACTTAAACTAACGTTCCTTAAAAAAGTATCGCTTAGCGAATTCTTTACAATCTGAGTATAGAAACGTTTTATCATCTGCAAATATAACTTTGTCAAAGTCGGCTTCGGCCAAGTTACAAATGTAGTTGGAAAGTTGTTTACATCTTTCGATAGGTTGTATTTCTAAGCTGTTAAGATAGAAAGTAATAAAACAGGGGTTTTCGGAGGTGACTTTTAAGTTTGTGTTCGCGTGCGTGATCGTGATTTGAATGCGTTGCGTCCAAAAATAAAAGAATAACAATGCCTTTCACAAGTGAAATTTATGTCATACCGTAACATTACTTGTCCTTGCCATAATTATGATAAGAAAGTTACTTGTTGTTTCAACGCACATAATATTTTAAGTGAGTCTTGTCACGTCACTAAAAGGAAAAGTGTAATAAAATCTGTGAATAATTTCATTAGTCGAAGCCTGAAAATGAAGTAGGTAGGTAGTAGGTACGCGAATACACGTAAGTACATTATAAACTCTCAGCAAACTTCTTGAGCATCGAGTGTCGTAAAGTTGTCGGAAAGTTCACGCACCTGCACTTCAATGCAAAAAATGAACTTTTGATTATTTTCTTCTTCATTAAAAAAAAACAATTATTAGGTATGTAAATAAAACTAAACTCATGTTATTATAGTTTATTAAAACTTATATTATAAGTACTTATATATTTAATAAAAAACTAATCGTCAGGTAAGTATGATATTCCTTCCATGAGGTTGAAACCAGCAATACCAGAGCTAGTGCTAGGTTTTGGATCTGTAGACCTAGACCTCGTACTAATAACTAATTTTTTATTTTTACTAATTTAAACTTAAACAAATGAGCAATAACAAAAACGTGACAGTTTCACTGCACGCAAGTGTATTCGGGAGTCAAAGGGACGAAGACAGAGTGCGCGGGGGAAGTATCGACTGATCTACCAATAGCCGGTCGATGCGGGACTCACCCGTCCCCGCGCCCCGTACCGCACCACCAAAGAGATCTAAAATTCGGTTGTGCGCAGTCAAGGTCGATGCTCAAGAAGTTTGCCGGGACCCCTATCCTGTCTTAAGGAGCTTGTCTAGGAACAAACGTAGTAAAGTATCCCTTACGAATGAGATGGTGAAAATCTACACGACCTGCATTCGGAATCAAGAACTGTGCGGGGATAGTCTGCGCTCAGGCGAGTTCCTCTCTAATCCATCATCTTCAGGTGATACAATCACTTTGTTTGGTTAGGACATTACAGGCTGATCACCTGATTGTCCAAAAATTAAGATGATCCGTGCTTCGGAAGGCATGTTAAGCCGTTGGTCCCGGTTTCTACTTACTGATGTAAGTACGTGGTCGTTACATGGGCCATGTGAGGGGCCTTTGGCGGCTCAATAATAAGCCTGACACCAGGATTGATGGGGTAGGTAATCCACCTCACAACCCACACGATAGAAGAAGACCTGCCCTGTCTCCTAAACAAACGTAGTATCCCTTAGGAATGAGATGGTGAAGAGCTACACGACCTGCATCCGGTATCATCCGGAATCGCTAAGGCGAGTTTCTCTCTAATCCATCATCTACAATTGGTACATAAGTCTGCCCTTGGCTCGAAACCATTGCCCAATGGCTCGAATCTTCTAAACGATTTTTCGAATCTGCTCCGCACCACCAAAATCCCCTGGTAGTTGCTACCGAATACATCCCTCTAAGAGATATTACTAAAAGGTATCGGCGTCCGAAGGACGTACGATTCCGACGACCCGAATGCTCTAGCCATAGAGGCGGCCGATCAGCTCGCGACACCAAACACTTCAGGACCTCGATACCGACCTCGGCGGCGTGATCGGCGACATCCTTCCTTCGAGGGTCGATTCATTCCCTCAAATAGAATCCTCTCAGATTCGTTCACGCCCAACCGGGCACCCTCAGGTTTCTTGTCTTAAATTTTGTACTGGGTGAGAGCTCTCCAGCGCTTTCCATTTGTCCAGCCAAATAGTTAATGTTTGCGGTACGGTCACGAGTACTTATTATTAAATATGTTTTGAGAATTGTAACTATTTAATATGTTATTTATTTACCTTCATATTTATTTATTAATTTATTATGTATAGAATTAATAATAAACAAAATGAACAATACAATATACTTGTACACAATTTGCACAATAAAACACGACAATGTGCTATTTACTGCACTCATATGTGTACTTTCTGAAACCATGTCACAGTAACTTTTTTAACAAATTAAACCGTAAGTCTAATTAAATGTCAAATATGATAGTGCGACAGGGTTCCAAAGTACATGATATTGTTCATGACTGTTTATTAAGTCAAGCAAGATTGGGAGCGAATAAAAAACGTCGAAGGAAAGCTGCATGTCTTCCTAGGCATGTCGTAAAAACCGAAAGAGGTATTGTGTCCGTTGTAACATTCTTGTATCAGTCTTCTTCTATCGTGTGGGTTCTTAGGTCAATGATCGACCTCATCAGCCTTGGTGTCAGGGTTACTATCGAGTCACTAAAAGCTATTACTAACTCTTGAAATTACTGCATACCTATCCAATCCATTCTAGCCTACAAGATCCCACTGCTGGGCAAAGGCCTCCCCTTCCTCTTTCCATTTTTCGCGGTCCTGTGCGTATTCCGGCCAGTCACTCCGGCAAGCGTCCAAGTCGTCACGCCATCTCGAGGTCTACCACGATGCCTGCACCCGTCAAGAGGCACCCAATGCGTGACGATTCCCGCTCAGGGTGCATGCGACAAACATGTTCGGCCCAATCCCATTTGAGTCTGGTGGCTTTTCGTCCCACATCAGCGATTCCCGTTTTTTATCGCACACCTATACGTACTTAAATAACTAGAAGTCATAACCGTCTGCTTCACGTGCCCTCCGTAGCGCGGATTATCTTACTTTTTCCTTATAGAAAGGTATTATAAAAAGAAGAAACACACAAACACATTCAAAAGTACTTAATGAAATTCAGAAATTCACAGGAAAAATTTCCACAAAAGACTTTCAAAGAATTTTAACAAAAGAGGTCATTATCTTTCCTCGTTCTTTGCGAAGGGTTTTTTGACCTTAAACAGACTTTAAAGCTTTAAAATCTCCAAGGAGAAAGTACAATAAGACCGGTTTTCATACAAATTGGGCTAAAATTATACGCTTAAAAGAGAAAGTTGTAGCGTAGTTTGTGAGGATCGATATACGATATAATATATCTTACTTATTTCCGACTGGTCGTCATTAGAATCGGTTTTTAGACTGCAGTAACGGCATTTTGTTAAGTAGAGCAACAAAAATTGTAGGCACGGACACCATAGGTACGAAATCGTTCATACCATGTCCCGAGAATGTTCCCGCTTTGGGAAAGTCACACACACAGCACGACACGACACACAGCACGGCAGGGCAGAAAAAAGGCGCCAAAAATTATGAAAAAAGAGCTTTATTACGTAACCTTTATTGACGTTATTAAATTAGTTCAAATTCAAATATACTTTAATGGACCAAAAAAAAATAACTACAAAAAATACTTAACTAGGTACAAGGCATGGTCGTTGAATCTAATTTTGAACGAATGTAATCACCTTCTTAACATAACATAACAAATACTTTATTGCACAAACAGGAAAAAAACAAAATACAAAACAAAAGAGAAATAGAATTAGTACAATAGGCGGCCTTATTGCTAAGTAGCAATCTCTTCCAGGCAACCTTTAGGATATTGAATATTATGTTATATAGCGGGATAGTGCAGCATGGGAATACTTGTACATATAAAAAATAAATAAATACACTTTCGACTACATAAACTACATAATAATAATACACATAATTATAATTGTTATAATAATAAAATATCACTACTTAAACTACTCGAGGAGCTCGGTGGCGCAGCGGTAAACGCGCTCGGTCTGCGATTGTTGAAGTTAAGCAACTTTCGCAAAGGCCGGTCATAGGATGGGTGACCACAAAAAAAAAGTTTTCATCTCGAGCTCCTCCGTGCTTCGGAAGGCACGTTAAACCGTTGGTCCAGGTTGCATTAGCAGTCGTTAATAACCACCAATCCGCACTGGGCCCGCGTGATGGTTTAAGGCCCGATCTCCCTATCCATCCATAGGGAAGGCCCGTGCCCCAGCAGTGGGGACGTTAATGGGCTGATGATGATGATGATGATGACTTAAACTACTACATATACTATGGAAGAAAAGGAGTAGCTTCTTCTTCTTCTTAAAAGAAGATCACCACCACCCTTTCACGGAAAGAAGTTTTGAAGTATAATAATGTAGTATTTATTGTAGTGTAGGATAACAGGATTCCATAAGTATACCTCAATAAAGCGAAGGTTGGTGGTAGGGCTGGCAGAGGAAGACCTAGAAAGTCGTACATTGTGTTTTTTTTACTTATTGTAGATTTGCCGCAGATGGCATTAACTACTTGGCCGGACAAATGGGGAGCGCTGAAGGCTCTCACCCGAACATACATTGAGCAAATTGGAGATGTCCTTAGAAAAGGTTCAATACCATTTAATCCGACGTGCGTGTATGATACGATTGATGAATGTGGAAGAAGCAAGAGAAGTGTGAGGATCGAAACACATGGAATTCCATAGTCTTTACTTATCCCGGTGGAAAGTAGGTGTGACTTTATGTATGTATGTATTAGATAACCTTAAGGCAGATAAGATACATACATACATACATAAACTCACGCCCGTAATCCCTAATGGGGTGGGCAGAGCCACAAGTAATCAAAGACAACTTGCAGCCACTGTTGATACGATGTCATAAGCTGGATATGATGAACCTTATGGTGATAAGGGATCAGCCTATCGCCCATAATATTAGTCCATCATGTTAGAGGACACAATCCCTCTGTCGGTTTTTACGACATGCCCGGGAAGACAAGCAGCTGAACGTTTTCTATGTTTTTTATTTGCTCCCAGAACAGCATAGAAACACCCAGAAGACCCAGAACAAGATCAGAGTACAAAAAATAACAATTTGAAAAAAAAAAAACAGCCATGGTCGTAACTATTAAAGAGTATTACGACAAGGATCAACGGCTATTATAACGTGCCTTCCGAAGCACAAAATCGTCTTATTGTTCCAAACAATCAATCGGATGATTGAAGTCTCCAAGTTCGCTTACCAAACAAATGACAGTCTCACAAAGCGACAATCAATGTCCGCATGGGGAATCGAACCCGAGCCTTCTAGGTCGTGAGCCCGACGCTCTAACCACTACTAAGGTTGTTTATAATAATAGAAATAAAATTACTATACCTTTCAAACTGGGTCTTCTTTTTACGCAACGTTAATTTTCTTATAATAAACTAAGGTTTCACAAGTGAATCCATTTAAATACAAAAAATATATACGTGTGGGATTTTGGGTTTGCTCAATTAAACAGTCAAGTACGGTTCAAACACTTATTTTTATTTTTAACCTCCGCGTAATTACACCACCATCGTTTTCGTCCGCCATCCGCTATCTCCCCTCTCCTTCCCTTCTCACTCCTTCTATCACTCTCACTCATTCACACTCCTTCACTCAATCTATCATTTCTCTATGCATCCCTTCTATACTCTATACCTCCTGTACTACTCATGTTACTCGTCTACTTCTCACACAATCATCTCAACTCACCTGTCACTCACTCAGCCACACGCCTACACTCGGCTGTCCTGACATAAAGCTTGCCCTCAAGCTTTACAAATGGCTCTACACCAAAACATCAATGACTCTATTACAATGACTCTATTACAATGACTCTATTACAATGACTCTATTACAATGACTCTATTACAATGACTCTATTACAATGACTCTACTACATTGACTCTATGACAATGACTCTATGACAATGACTCTATTACATAAACAAAACATTCTCGTATAACAACTCATTCATACACTATCACACCTCCTAAAATTCTCGTTACAATTATAAATCTTAAAAAAAATACAAAAACTCTATAGGCAAGTCAATAGGTATTAAACACTGTTACACAATACTAAGTCTTATCCACCCTAGATATTCTCAAAATATTTTAATGCAAAAAAGTTACATTCCACACTAAAACTCGTCTAAGAAACAAGACATACTACTACAACTTATGTTTAAACTGAAACACCTTCAAATATATTTTTTATAAAAGAACGTCTAAAACAAAACTATTTCCTTCAATTTTATTTAAACAATACAGCTTGTGTACTTCGACAACAATCTAAACATCTAAATATCAAACAAAACTAGATAAAGTTCTCATATGTTGTAATAACAAACTAACTATAAAATTCAGTACAAGTAAGTCTTATCATGGAAACTGTAAACACAATAAATGAATTTCTTAACCAACAGTCTTAATTATTTCAATAAACAGTCTTAATATTCATTATCTTACTAATGACATGTAAAAATTTACACCCTAACTTTTACATAACAACTCAAGCAAAAACAAAGCATGGTTACTGGGTCTGAACCTCAGTATAATTTTTAAGAAAATACTAATTAAAAGTGATGTGAAATAATGAAATAGTAAAAATAAACCTCTTCAAGCCTCTCTAGCCAATGCCATAAGGGTACACCTGCATGAAGTCTGCACTAGCATCGGACTTCTTCATCTTCTCAACGTCACAACAATCTCTCCATCTGACTTTAATAGACTTACAGGGTTCTAATAATTTTGGCATTAATTTCATACTGCTCCTAAACTGAGTCCTTTTAGCTGCTCTCTCTCTTTCCTGTGTACTTTCCTTTCTAATCCTATCATAATTCTTCTTATTTTCTTCTTTTCTTTTCAACTTCTTGACTTTTCGTTTCAATTTTTCTCTATTGTACATGTAATTTTGGTTTTCTTCTCTTAATAACCATAAATTGGTGCTGCTTTTCCTCCTGAGTAGCACTAACGGGTTAGCATCATTGGAGGTACTGACTTTAACACCTTCTTCTCCAAGCCACTCCAGTCTTTCTAACTCAACCTCTTCTTGCTCCATGACTGTCAAACGTCTAAGTCGCCGGGGAACAGGCATTTCTGTAGGAGATACTCTCGTCTTCGTCGGGGTATAGGAAGTGTCCAAGGACTCAACTTTGTATTGTATGGAATTGCTCTTCACTTCACAACCTAAAAAGTCAACCTCAGCAGGAAAATGTTTGATTTTTGTTGACCACGAATCGTCAAAAGAAGGCAAAAAGGTGACTTTGTTGTGATCCAGTAACATGACAGTTTTCTGCAATAATTGTTGACCAATAATCATATCGTACGGCATTACATGAATTGGCACAATATTAAACTTTACGTCCGTAAAATATTTACCGTCTATTGTCACAACAGTAACAAAACAATCACACGATCGCACGTCGCTTGCGCCGAATCCCGATAATATCACGTCACACTTCTCTGGTTTATCGATGTTTAACTTCTCATAACACGTCGCAGACATTAAGTTCGCTTCACTTCCCGTATCAATAAGCGCGCAGACCGTTTTTCCATTAACCTGTACAGATTTTAACGGCCGATTTCTTCCATTAACTTCTTCGTTTATCATCATAACTTGCGAATATGCACCGGTATGTGATCTGTCAAACTCAACTCCATTTTTTTTTTTTTGGTTTGGTTTTCCCCGAAGGGTAAGGCAAAGGGAACTATGCCCATACAGCCATGTCTGACGTATTTTTTTTCTTGATGATTAATGAAATGATGAAAGGTGATGATGATGAAACCTAAGCCCCCACCCTCGGAGTAGACTCCTACTCCGAACCCCAAACGAATTAACTCAAAAGTCCGCATAAACTTTTGAGTTATGAAGCGGCTTCCTGACACGAAGCGAAAATAGGCAGATACACTTTGTTTATTGAATACTCCAATATAATAACACTCGCGAATGTCTTCCGACTAACTTAATGCGATCATTAACCACAAAACACCACTTCGTATTAATTATTTAGATCATTCAATGAAGAAAGCAACTGTCCCGTTCCCGCCTCCCGCCAAAAAGCCAAACTCAACTCCATTCTTCACGTCATTCTCGTTCATCTCAGTGTTGCCAGTATTCGTATCTAAATTCCTACCATTTTCTGACACTTTAATGCACCATTGTTTCGCCGACTGGACCGGTCTTCGTTCACTCACTTGCTTTGCCGACATGTCGCATTGCGACAGGGGTTTCGCCGAACCGCCAGATGTCGCTGTCGCTGCTATCACCATTGGATTTTTTGGGCAATGCAATGCAATATGGCCGAACAATCCGCACTGGAAACATCTTAATCCTTTTCCACGATGTGGGCACTGTGATGAAACGTGATTTTCTTCGCCGCAATTATAACACTTCACACGTCTATCTTCCTGTCTTCGTCTTGCTGTATTATTATCCTGTTCTCTCGTCGCATTATGTCGTTGCTTCACACTTTTACACACATGTTCATAGATTTTAAGCTTCTCTTTCAGGTCTCCAAACGTCGATACGCCATACAACATAATCTTGTTGTTTTCATAGTCTTGTATACCGTCTACAATATACTGTATAGTAATGTAATCAGGTAATTTTCCTCTTCTGCCGAGCTCCTTCATAGCTAACATATACTCGTAGCATGTTTCGTTATTCGTCTTCTTCTTCGTACTTAGGATTTCGTGTAATTCTTTTTGGTTAATTGTATCAGAAAATTCCTTCATAATCGCGGTTTTCAAATCCTCAAACGTCTTGAAAACACGCTCCGACTTCAGCCATAGCTCCGCCGTCGAACACAATGATCGCCTCGCTATAATAAGCTTTTGTATAGGCGTCCAGTTGAAGATCTCGCCATTATCTTCAATTTCTTCCACCCATCGTGACACAGTATACATCTTGTCATTTCCCGAGAATTTAGGTATGATGCCGTCGTACATCATCGAGTAATTTGGTACAACCGGTACCGATTCTGGATCTGGTTGTCCACGTCGTCCGCCCTTCATATTTTCCGTCGTCATGATAATCGAAATTAATCGAGCCGTCTAATCGATAATTTCGCGTCTTCGTCGTCGTCTAGCCACTCGGTGCCGTCTGCGCCTCGTGTCCGTCGTGAAAATTTTCGCCGTCTGCGAACGTCGTTGTCCCACCGTATCCTGTCCAATTAATGAGCACCCATCCCGGACGAGCCCCCAAAATGTGGGATTTTGGGTTTGCTCAATTAAACAGTCAAGTACGGTTCAAACACTTATTTTTATTTTTAACCTCCGCGTAATTACACCACCATCGTTTTCGTCCGCCATCCGCTATCTCCCCTCTCCTTCCCTTCTCACTCCTTCTATCACTCTCACTCATTCACACTCCTTCACTCAATCTATCATTTCTCTATGCATCCCTTCTATACTCTATACCTCCTGTACTACTCATGTTACTCGTCTACTTCTCACACAATCATCTCAACTCACCTGTCACTCACTCAGCCACACGCCTACATACGTATATATATATTATTTCATTTCTAGAGCGACGCACGTCGCTCAGCATTTCATTTGAATTTCGGCTATATAATCTGAATACCTGTCATCAAATCAGCATACCATGGTACCATAGAGCACGATAGAAAATTACACTCGGTAGCTACTAGAAGCGGAAGTTCTAATATTTTATCAACATATTTTCTCGTAAACTCGTTGTTATAATTTATATATTTAAAAAATCGAAGCAAATCGTTTTTTGTCAGGATTTTAGTAAGGGGAATTCCGTGGTGGAAAAAGTTTTATGTATGTATATATTTATACACAATGGAACAGTCAAAAGAAACAGACAGTACATATTTTTATGTATTACTTATGTACATATGTTTAGCTACATAAAGGTAACTATAATTAATACCTTTCATATACCTAATGGCAACATTTATCGCACTAATGATTTTTATTAGAGTCTAAATCCCACCATAGAGTTTCTACATCTAGAAATTAAAGAAAGAAAATAGTCAAGATTTTTGCGAATAAATAAAATGTTATAATATTAATATAATAAATAAATATTTTCATTTATTTTTCTTTCATTTCTTTTTTCTGATTTTTTAATTTTTTTGTTATTATTATTTCTGAATAAAACATCATCTCCCTATCCATCCATAGGGAAGGCCCGTGCCCCAGCAGTGGGGACGTTAATGGGCTGGTGATGATATAACATAACATACATAAATAGCCTATATACGTGTATACGCCTATACAGTGGGCGTCATACGGCTGATGATGATGAAAACATTAAAAAGGCAAACTTTATAAATAAACATTTCATTTCTTGAAATTAGCTGAATTGGCCATAATTTTATGTGTGTCTCTAGAGGCAACAGATTGTAATTTCATTCCGTGCTCTATGCATGAAACATATAAATGGATTGGTCCCTTAGATGTGTATATTTCACTTTGTTTGTAATAAGGTTTGCTGGATGATATTTCTAGAGGAGATAAGCAGAAGCCATTTGTTTTTCTTGTGTATAAACCTTTCTATTTTTAATAAGTATATTGGGTTTTTTTATTATACTATAATTGTGTTATACCACAATATAGTTACTATTAGGTATAATATTACCAATTAAAATATTAGCAGATTATTTAAGTAGGTTAGAAGTACTTATTATTAAAAATCATAAAAATATACGGAAAAAACACGAAAATATAATATAAAACAAGAAAATAGGTAAAATTTTCTGAAATTCTTCCGAATAGTGATGTTTAGTTGATAGTCGTGGCCGTCGTCACAAGCAAACTATTAGGACAGATTGGCATACGACCACAACAATTTTTTATCACTACGTATATATACGTAAATATTACTCATAACTTAAAACTAAAAATAAAAAAAAAACCCAACCAGATAAAAAGTACGCTAACAGCAGACCAGCTCAGTAGTTCCAGAAGACATAGTGTTTCAAATGTCAGATCCCACATATGCTTGCAAGCAAACTAAGCGTGTAACATTCCTATCACACCTTACAAACGACCTGATGACCTTGAAGACCTGAACCGATTTCCACCAAACATAGCTAAGAACCCGACGTTTTTGCGTTAGGGGTTAAAAAATATATTTACTTCACACTACAAAGGCTCATAAAGTAAAAATACTTTAACCTCCGTTTTATTATTTAAAGCAACAACCGTGAGGGGGCCAAGTTGAACGCGCGTAATAATTTAATTAATTTAATTTACGCGTTGATAATTTTCTTTCAATGTACCATTTCTTTATTTTTTATTTTCTTATGTATATTTGTACGCCTGCATGCAGGCCGAACACATCACAACATTGTTATTTAAATTATTTTACCACCTTTATTGTATTCTATGTGTTCTCGCAAATAAATTGATTTGATTTGATTTTTGAAACTCGGCACAGGACATCGTCTGAAAGGATTATCATACGCTCGACACACTATCTACTATGTTTCTTTTACCAACCAGTCATTACTAATTTAAGAGCCACGCTCTTGTCGGTGTAGCATTCCCAATGCTATTTTTTTGTGGAAAAATAGGGCAGTGGTTTCCTTCTCAAATGCAGACAGTGAGTGTGACAGTGGGTCAGTGTGTGAGTGGGCAGTGGTTAAATGGAATTCTATAGTCTCTGCTTGCCCCGGTGGGAAATAGGCGTGAGTTTATGTATGTATGTATGTGGTTTCCTTCTTGCCACCCTTCTCACCAACCAGTCATCATCACCAGCCCATTAACGTCCCCACTGCTGGGGCAGGGGCCTTCCCTATGGATGGATAGGGAGATCGGGCCTTAAACCACCACGCGGGCCCAGTGCGGATTGGTGGTTATTACCGACTGCTAATGCAGCCGGGACCAACGGCTTAACGTGCCTTCCGAAGCACGGAACCAACCAGTACAGGAGTTAAAATGTTTAACAGCCAACAGCTGCGTGTTACTAAAACTCGTGCCTTCTACAGCAATATCGCAAATAAGGTAAAATTAATCAATAATTATTACAATAAAATGAAGAGATGTGTTAATTACGATATATTATCTCTTATGTTGCTTACACGAGCCGAAGAACAAAAAGATTATGATTTTATTAAAGCCGCGTTTCCACTGAACAACATGTTGCACGACACGTTAAAAGTTAGTGCGGTTTTGTTTAACAACGTTCTCTGTCTACTGTATCTACTGCTCGTCCGATTTAATTGCCTCCTTAACAAGCGAAGTAAATTGTCCCTTAGGAATAAGGTGAAAATCTACACGACTTGCATCCGTCCGATCATGACCTATGCACGCACTAGGGTCGATTAATTCTTTCAAATATTTTTCCTTTCAGACGACGCCCTGAGCACCCTCAGGCCTGTTGTCTTAAACGTTGTACCGGGTGAGAGCCTTCAGCGCTCCCCATTTGTCCGGCCAAGTAGTTAATGCCATCTGCGGAAATGCGGCAAATCTACAATAAGTCACGTCAAAAAAAAAGCACGTCTGTCGACAACATGTCGCCAGAGGAACCATGTCTTGTCGCGCGTCACGTCTCAACAAACATACACATAAACAGCCTATATACGTCCCACTGCTGGGCACAGGCCTCCCCTCAATCAACCGGAGGGGCTATGGAGTATACTCCACCACGCTGCTCCAATTCGGGTTGGTGGAGGTGTTTTTACAGCTAATAGCCGGGACCAACGGCTTCACGTGCCCTCCGAAGCACGGAATCATCTTACTTTTCGGGATAATCAAGTGATTCAAGCCTGAAATGTCCTAAAAAGGCACGTTAAGCCGTTGGTCCCGGTTAGTACTTACTGATGTAAGTGCCCTAACACCTGCACTATTAAAGACCTGTACGAAGCCACTGACAATGCCGTAAGCGTGGCCAATTATTGGTCAGCAAAAATTTAGTTTCGATCGCCATCGACTCGCACAGAAGAAGATGTAAGTGAGTAATCGTTACATGAGTCATGTCACGGGCCTATGGTGGCTTAATAATAACCCCGACACCAGGGTTGATGAGGTTGATAATCCACCTCACAACCTACACGATAGAAGAAGAAGAAGAAACTAAGCATTGCCATTGATCTTTCGTTCATCTTGAACTCACCATCTCACTTGTAATACCTACCATATTCTGACAACTTAATGATACAACACAAAATATACCTTACATTACTAAAATAAAAGGAAATATTTACAAAAGACTTAACTAAGCACATGGCAAGTGGCAGCCTTATGGCTTAAAGTGAGTATTATTATGTAGTTTATGTAGTCGAAAGTGTATTTATTTTTATACGTACAAGTATTCCCATGCTGCACTATCCCGCTATATCACATAATATTCAATATCTCCTATACTTAAAGGTTGCCTGGAAGAGATTGCTACTTAGCAATAAGGCCGCCTATTGTACTCATTCTATTTCTCTTTTGTTTTGTATTTTGTTTTTTCCTGTTTGTGCAATAAAGTATTTGTTATGTTATGTGATTTCTTCCGGACAACCATAAGGCGAAGAAATATGTAAAAAGTAAATGATTTATAATATTGTATTTTGTTAAGCATATCGACGCGTGTCGCCAGTCAAAGCGCCCTATACTTGCTTAATATGCAATTGTTGATTTTCCAAATGGAGAGAGTAAGGGCAATGACCTGTTAAAAGTGAGTTGAATAATAAATTCAAACAACTTAATTATAACAAATTGACTAGAAAACTGTTTGACAGGCTTCTTGTTCCGGAATAACTTAGGGCGGTTTTAGAATACGGAACAGAAATTCAAATTCAAAAAGATCTTTATTCCGTAGGTAACATAGTTACGCTTTGAATCATCCTCGCCGGCGTGGTCGACGATTTCCCTCAATCAACGCTTATCGCTATCGACCCACTGGGTTGATTAATTCTTTCTATTATTATCCCTCCCAGACGACACGACGCCCTGAGCCGAGGTTCGCGCCCAACTGAGCACCCTCAGGCCTGTTGTCTTAAACGTTGTACCGGGTGAGAGCCTTCAGCGCTCCCCATTTGTCCGGCCAAATAGTTAATGCCATCTGCGGCAAATCTACAGTAAGTCACGTAAAAAAAAAAATATTTTGAATCATCATTTTTACATAATAATATCAAACGTCTCAATACAATATATCTACTGGGCACAGGCCTCCCCTCAATCCGGAGGGGGTGTGGAGCATACTCCACCACGCTGCTCCACTGCGGTTTGATATTACCGCTAATAGCCGGGACCAACGGCTTAATGTGCTTGGGAGGGCCGGAGGGGGTATTGATCTGGCCAAACTACACCATGATGTGGTCAACACATGATAATCTATTTCATGAAATGGTCGAACACATCATGAAATGATCAATCTAAGATCTGGCCACGACATTATATACCGCTGTGTACAGTCATGAGCAATATAATGTACCCACTTTAGGACTCTGTCGCATTAACAATTTGACATTTATTGAGACTTACAGTTCAATTTGTCAAAAAAGTTAATGTGACATGGTACCAAAGTGTATACATATTAATGCTCGTGACCGTACGAATGTATAGCTAAACAAGCGCCAAATTATCGCCGCATTTTTGTATCAAGCGCTGTATTTACAGTAGTGGTAAATCAATGTTTTTATTGTATTGTTACGTACCTAGTATTTGTGTATACGTTTAATATAGGCCTTTGTCTAAAATAAAGATTATTATTATAAAAATTGCGGGTTCAAACAGACACGGGGTACTGTCAATCACAAAATATGGCAGCTTTTAGCTAGAAAAAAATGTTTACGAGCCGAATTCTTTCCACGAAAATATTCAGAGAAAAAGGTTCCGCTGAAAATAGCATAAGTGACAGATGTTGCCAACCTAAAGATGTACAAGATGATACAAAAAGCACTCTATAGAATTTATGTACAGGAAATAGTGAAAAAACTTTTCCTTGTTTTGTTCCTAAAGTCAATTAGAGACTTGTTACCCTGGAGGCTACGTTTACCAAACAATACAAATGGCGGTGTACAGGCTTTAACATCATAATTACCTATTTTACCGAGTACATAATTATTCCAAATTACAATGTAATGGCAAAAGCATAATAAATTTGGATCACATCATCATCATCATTATCAGCCCATTAACGTCCCCACTGCAGGGGCACGGGCCTTCCCTATGGATGGATAGGGAGATCGGGCCTTAAACCATCACGCGGGCCCAGTTCGGATTGATGGTTATTAACGACTGCTAATGCAGCCGGGACCAACGGCTTAACGCGCCTTCCGAAGCACGGAGGAGCTCGAGATGAAAACTTTTTTTTTGTGGTCACCCATCCTATGACCGACTTTTGCGAAAGTTGCTTAACTTCAACAACCGCAGTCCGAGCGCGTTAACCGCTGCGGCAACAAGCTCCTCCTTGGATTACATTATGTATAGAATTATGTTATTACACGAGTTCACAGGTTGCTTCTCTTTATTTTAATCAGAATAATAATGGGTGGAAAATGTGATTGAGGAACAAAGATAAAAGATGCATAATATTATGTCTGTTATCCATGAAATTAGAAGGTTAAACAAAGGAAAAACTGTACAGCGACATCTATATTCTTTTTGAGGAAAAAGTGGAAAGTCCCTTAATAGACTAAAAATTATAACTCCCGGCAAACTTCTTGAGCATCGAGTGTCGTAGTGGGGGAAAGTTCGCGCACGTACA
This sequence comes from Pectinophora gossypiella, assembly GCF_024362695.1. Taxonomy (NCBI): domain Eukaryota; kingdom Metazoa; phylum Arthropoda; class Insecta; order Lepidoptera; family Gelechiidae; genus Pectinophora; species Pectinophora gossypiella. The sequence continues at coordinate 2,025,863 of NC_065425.1, read as the reverse complement.
CTTCCGTGCAAAAAATGAACTTTTGATTATTTTCTTAACTTCATTAAAAAAAAACAATTATTATATTATGTAATTATGTAAATAAAACTAAACTTATATTATTATAGTTTAGTAAAACTTATATTATTATATTTAATAAAAAACTAATCGTCAGGTGAGTATGATATTCCTACCATGAGGTTGAAACCAGCAATACCAGAGCTAGTGTTAGGTTTTGGATTTGTAGACATAGACCTCGTGCTAGTAACTAATTCTTAAACTTAAACAAATGAGCAATAACAAAAAACTAACAAAAGAGCAATAACAACAATGACAGTTTTTTTGACAGTTGACAGTTTCACTGCATGCAAGTGTATTCGGGAGTCAAAGGGACGAAGACAGAGTGCGCGGGGGAAGTATCGACTGATCTACCAATAGCCGGTCGATGCGGGACTCACCCGCCCCCGCGCCCCATACCGCGACACCAAAGAGATCTAAAATTCGGTTGTGCGCAGTCAAGGTCGATGCTCAAGAAGTTTGCCGGGACCTATACCTTCGACATTTTGTTGTTTATTGTTGCAAAAGTTTTGTGCTTATAAAATTAATTATTAGCGTCAATATGGCGAGAGTAACGTCTTAATGTTGAAATGCCATATTGTTAGATATAGTACTAATTTAGTACTATTTGTATTAGTAGTTGTTTCCGTCCTCTAACAGCCTCCGTGGTATAGTTGTTAGAGCGTTATGCTCACGATCTGGAGGTCCGGGTTCGATTCCCGATGGGGACATTGTCGAAATCACTTTGTTAGACTGTCCTTTCATGGTAAAGACTTTTCAGGCTTGAATCACCTGATTGTCCGAAAAAGTAAGATGATTCTGTGCTTAAGTCGTTGGTCCCGGCTATTAGCCGTAAAAACACCTTCACCAACCCACATTGGAGCAGCGTGGTGGAGTATGCTCCATACCCCATCCCGTTGATTGAGGGGAGGTCTGTACCCAGCAGTGGGACGTACATAGGCTGTTTATGTTATGAGATCATTTAACATTTATTCAAAATGTAGATTTTCGTGTAATGCTCTGTCGGGCCACATTAATTCAAATCAAATCAAATCAAAATCTTTATTTGTGAATACTGGTATACAAAAGGTGTTAAGTACATAAAGTTATTACAATCTCTGTATTCAGCCTGTTAGTAGGCATACAAATAGTGGCTTATTATTTAAGTACTTACTATTAAATTCAACAATTTATACAATAGGATTTTAAGCACAGATGTCAATTTAAAGCTACATAATTTTAAGCTATTTAAAACATGTCATACGTTCAGGCAATTTATTGAAGATCTTAGGAGCTAGACCTAAGATACTTTTGTGCAGTAGTGCTGTGTTATGTGGTACTGTACACAGTCTATTTTTATAGCGCAGGTTTCTATTATGTACCTCTGTAGTCTTTTTGAAAAGGCTAGGATTTCTCTTTATAAAAACGCAGACTTTATAAATAAAGAGGCAAGGTACGGTTAATATTTTCAGTGTTGTAAAGTATTGTTTACAACTATCCGTTGACTTTAGACCGTAGACGGCCCTAACGCATCTTTTTTGTGCTTTAAATACTTTTTCCTTGTCTGTAGAGTTTCCCCAGAAAATTATTCCATATCTCAAAGCCGAATTCATTATTTTCTTTTTTATTGTAGAACGTACGCATGAATTTTTTTCACGTACACTATGTGTATGGTACGTACATACGGTCACGAGTACTAATAAGTTCACACCCACACACCGAAACCATGTCACATTAACTTTTTTGACGAATTAAACCGTAAGTCGCATTAAATGTCAAATATGAGAGTGCGACAGAGTTCTAAAATGGGTACATGATATTGCTCATGACTTTACGTACGTACTTGTAGTACGTATCTCCCTGTACGTAAAAAGTAGAGAAAGAAAACATCTAGAAGATTATACTAAGTGGCTCCGCTGGGGAGTATGCCCTACAGCAGGGCCACATAAATTCGTTGTTTTCTTTATTACTATAGCACGTACACATAAAATCTTTTCACGTTCTCTGTGTACGTAGTCATCATCATCATCAACAGCCTATATACGTCCCACTGCTGGGTAGAGGCCTCCCCTCAATCAACCGGAGGGGGTATGGATCATACTCCACCACGCTGCTCCACTGCGGGTTGGTGGAGGTGTTTTTACGGCTAATAGCCGGGACCAACGGCTTAACGTTCCCTCCGAAGCACGGAATCATCTTACTTTTTCGGACAATCAGGTGATTCAAGCCTGAAAAGTCCTTACCAAACAAAGGATAGTCTCACAAAGTGATTTCGACAATGTCCCCATCGGGAATCGAACCCGGACCTCCAGATCGTGAGCCTAACGCTCTAACCACTAGACCACGGAGGCTGTTAAATGTGTACGTAGTACGTACATTAAACTATATCGTTTTCAACTGTATTGTAAGTGGTGGCCCCCCGACTGATATTAGGCAGCTAAATTATTCAATTGTATAACAATATTTTGTTTATTTTTTTTAAAGAACGGTTATGGCCCTGTTCCGAGGTTTTTCCTGCAGCTTCTTTTCCTCGGCTATACAGGTTGTGAGAAGCTGCAGTAGTTTTAGGCGGATGAGACGTTCGTTATTTAAAAATTGACGATTCAAAGTGTAACTATGTTACCTACTGAATAATGATATTTTTGAATTTGAATTTGTATTTAGGCATTACACAGATTTTATCAAAATAAACTAATACAAAACTTGATGAAAGAAAGAAAGAGAAACCTCAAAAATGCTATCACAGCTTGTTACGCGAGTTAGATTCCAGACCGGAAAACTTCCGATGGTGTCTTTTGAGCATAAAGGCTTTGTCGTACATTTTCAAACACACTGTATTGTAACTTTAAGAAGGCAGAAAATGGCAAAATACACAACACCTTTGCCAACAAAGTTACCTTTACAAAGTTAGCTATACTTTCTGTGACAGTATATTTTGTTACAGAGGATTTGGGTGCGAATTTCCTGATTTAAAGTTTTTTTTTTTGTTTTATCCCAGTCGAGTTTTCGTTTCAGGGTTTGGGAAACGAACTTTTTTAATTTGTCTTGTGGGTGTGTTTTCAGTCCATCGACCTGCTGTGGAACAACAGTGAGGAGGAAAATGCCCAGAGACGGGTTTTTATTATAGAGTATTTCCGCGGGAACAAAATAGCCGGTTTCCTTCTCTCGTGAGGTTTAGGTGAGGTCGATAACCCACCTCAACAACCAAGCAGGGTTACAATTGAGCCGCCAATGAGCCCTAACAGGGCTAATATGCTCACTTTAGTAAATAGTAGCCGGGACTGCGTAATGTGCCCTCTAAATCACGAATCATCTTACTTTCGGACAATCAGGTGATCAGCCTGCGATGTCCTAAGCAAACTAGGGAGCCGAACCCGGGACCTCTGGATCGTGAGCCCGACGCTCAACTACTGGAACACAGAGGCCGTTGAGACCAACGCGGGAATAGCCGGTGGGATCGAAATATCGGAAACTGAAAACAAACAGCAAGAAGCCAAATTACTGCTAATGGTGCTGATTCTAGTCATGAGCAATATAATGCACCCACTTTAGGACTCTGTCGCACTCATAATTTGATGTTTAGTAAGACTTACAGTTCAATTTGTCAAAAAAGTTAATGTGACATGGTACCAAAGTGTATACATATTATTACTTGTGATCGTACACACCATCTACCTAATCTAATTTTAAGTTATAGCTGACCTGTGAAACAAACTACTGAGAGATGAAATAATTTGTATTTTTTCTGATGATTGTACAAAGTATCACGTGGAATGATTTCCCTCGGGTTTGCAGTGAAATCATATTATTCATTACAACATTAAAAAACTTAGCAGGTGCAGTGTACTTTCTTGCGACTTTATTTATTTATTTATTTATTCACAATGAAACAGACACAAGAAACATACAAAGAAAACAGATAGTACAGGCAAGCTTATCTCTAAACAAAGAGATTTCTTCCAGCTGACCTACGTGACAAGAGAGACTTTCAACGTATAATATTATATAGATAGACATACATACGCGTACAAACTTACGGACTTTAATCGAATTTGTGTTTAAAATGTGTGGCGTATTTTTGTAGTGGCGTGTTAGTGTCAAAATCGAGCTAATAATTAACGGCATCGAATGTAAAAAATGCATATTCACATTCGCATTCGCGAATATCAGCGGCTATTCGCGAATATCAAAATATCACTTTTACTTATACAAAATTCTCATTATTATTAATGCATTGTATATAAAACTGGCGCCCCATCCCGGCTTCGCTCGGGTGCAATGCTGAGGAAAAAATGAAATTATTTACGACATCACATTAAAAACCTCAAAAATAACAGTATTTCTCCACTATTTAATGTGTTATTATACATATAAACCTTCCTCTTGAATCACTCTATCTATTAAGAAAGCCGCATCAAAATCCGTTGCGTAGTTTTAAAGATTTAAGCGTACGTAGGGATAAAGGGACAGAAAAAGCGACTTTGTTTTATACTATGTAGTGGTAATATTCACATCACCAATCTACGAGCCACGCTCTTATCTGTGTAGCATTCTCCATTCTTGTCTATCAAAGGTCAATTCTTTCACTTCCGTATTAGACACGACGTTCGCCTTCTCTTTAATCTGTTCAATGAATAATCTGTTGAATGTGTTTAATAGTTATTGAGGACAGAACAGGCAAGATGATTGGACACTTAATAAGACACGAGGAATTTATCAAAAACATCATAGAGGGAAGCTACAAGGAAAGAGAGGAAGGGGAAGACCTTTGAAGAGCTTACATGGAACAGTTCAAAGAAAAAATAATATTTCTTATTTAGCTTTATTTTTGTAAGTCATATATATATATGAATGTTTATTCGCAATAATTTATTCATAAATAATAAAAAAACAGAATGTAAATCCACCACAGGCTTCGTCAGTACCAACATTCATATTAAAAAAATTAAAATAAGGGAAAGCATATTCAATTCATAATAAAATCCGCACAAGCTTCGTCAAAGCTTAGCTTTACAAAAATTTAGCTTTATTATTTAAGTATTGCTGGAAATGACAATGGGCACTTTTGTATGAAACTTGGTCCAATAATCTCCACTGATGAGACTTATATGTAATGAAAGCTTATGCTTTCCCTATGAATCTGGCAAAGTTCTATCACATTCTGTCCCGGGGTTATTTTTTTACGGCCATGTTCGTCCTGGCTAAAAATGTGATAAAATACAGTGGGAGCTAAAATCTACTCAAGATTTATTGCTGAATAACTAAGTCTACATAGATCAGAAACATAAAAAAATCCGTCCTGCCGCATTCTGATCATGTTACGTCTGTCGGATTATAATGAACCAATTTAGATGACATTGATTTTTTTATTTTCTATGTCTAGTCTTAACACGGACTGTTATTTTAGAAGATATTTGGCGCTAACGTAATTACAACAGGATTATGAGTTTGACCGCTATGTCTGTTCCAACCTAACTTCTAAACCACCTGTCAGAATTTAACAAATTAGGTGTCACTAGAGGCGTCTTGATTATCCGGTAGTTAAAGGCTATGTGCTAAGCAAACACTTAAGATAGATTGACAAATAAGCATACGACCACGGCTATCTTCTAAACATCACTACACGGAAGAATTTATTAGAAATATACGTATTTTCTTGTTTCATACTTTTCAGACCGTCTCTTCTTCATATCGTGTGGGTTGTGAGGTGGTTAGGATTGAGCCGCCAACTGATATGGCTCATGTAACGAATGATTACATGTTTTTTTTTAACGTGATTTTTACGTAGTCTGTTTTTATTTTTTAGACTTATATTTTTATTTTGCATTTCCAGTGACAATATTTACTATTCATTCGTATCGACGTAGAGTCATTCTTGTTTCTGTGTGACTAAGCTATTCTCAAATACCTATTAGGTATAGTGTGTACGATAAATTTACACAGGTCTGTGACAGTAGTGTTAAAGTGAGAATCGTGTACAGATGTCTCTTAGAAAGCTTTTAACATGTAAAAAGGTCACTTGTACATTACAAAGAACCATATTTTGTACTCACATACATATTGACTTACCTACTTTCGTTGGATCACTTGACGTAAACTTAACTTTTACTTCCAAATGAAATTAAAATGAAATAACATTTTATTCGCTCTAGAGTGGTACAAAAGATCTTAAATATATATTGTAACAAAAAAGTCCATCACTCAAACATATAGCGTGCGAATATTAATATTAAATAATTTATAATTAAATGAACATGTTTTAAAAATAATAATAATAATATATATTTAAAATACACAAGAAACAATTAAACTTAATTTAAATAAACGCCAATAATTATCATCTCCCGTTTTTCACAAGGTCCGCTCACCTAACCTGAAGATTTGACAGCACCGATTTTTTACAGAAGCGACTGCCTGTCTGACTTTCCAACCCGGGAAGGGAAAACCAGCCCAATACAGATTAGGTCACATACCTCCGAAAATGCATTTCTTGAGAATGTGAGTTTCCTCACGATGTTTTCCTTAACCGCTGAGCACGTGATAAAATTTATGATCCGAACATTATTCGAAAACAAATTCGACAATCATTGGTTTAGGCCTGTGCTGAATAGTTCGGTTGTTGTGAATTGTTTGTTTGTCCTTCGTTGGCTTGAATCAACTGATTGTCCGAAATAGTAACTTGATGATTTCGTCGGCTATTAGCTGAAAAATACCTTCGCCACCCTGCCCGGTTAGATGAGAAGAGGACTGTTCGTACGGTCACGAGCATTAATATGTATACACTTTGGTACCATGTCACATTAACTTTTTTGACAAACTAAACCGTAAGTCTCATTAAATGTCAAATATGATAGTGCGACAGGGTTCTAAAGTGGGTACATGATATTGCTCATGACTGTACAAATTGGTGCGGGGCGAAGAATTACCGTTCTATCAGCAGCAGTATTTATTCTATGGATTACACTGCAAGTTTTTTGTGTTTTTTTTTGGTCAGGAATGGACCGCATTATACAGCTATCAAAATTTATAATAAACTTCCAAATATCATTAAAGCGGCCATCAAGGAATCTTCTTTCCGCCATCAATTGAAATCCTTATTGCGAGATAAATGTTATTATAACATAAACGATTTTTTATGTGATCGTGACTTGCATACTTGACCTTCTTATTTATTATTTTAATTAAAATTATTGTTTTTACTTAACATCTTTTATATTAACAATGCTATAAATTATTAATTGTGCATGCTAGTTTAATGACATTTCTCTCGTTATTTATTATTATTATATTTTTGTAAAGAATACTTATAAAATTACGATGTCAATTTGCGATGCCCTATAAGGGTTATGTACTAATACTATTATTAACTTTAAGACCTTTTTATAATGTACATGATGCAAATAAATAAATGAATGAATGAATGAATGTTTTCCCATTACGTCTATTTCGCTACTTAATCCTGCGTTTATTCTAAACCAATTACGGCGGACGCTTTTGGGATCCGAAGATTTGTTACGGACAACAACGGCCAAGTCTAATTATATTCAAAAGGTGTTGAATAAAACATTTTGGTTACACGAGGGCCGTGTGTTATTGGGTTTTTGGCTTAGGGTTAGCGCTGACTAAGGGTCATATCTCACTACAATACAATTTAATGCAATGCAATGTAATACAATGCAATGCCATGTACACATAACATAAACAGCCTATATACGTCCCACTGCTGGGCACAGGCCTCCCCTCAATCAACCAGAGGGGGTATGGAGCATACTCCACCACGCTGCTCCAATGCGGGTTGGTGGAGGTGTTTTTACGGCTAATAGCCGGGACCAACGGCTTACCGTGACCTCCGAAGCACGGAATCATCTTACTTTTTCGGACAATCAGGTGATTCAAGCCTGAAAAGTCCTTACCAAACAAAGGACAGTCTTACAAAGTGATTTCGACAATGTCCCCATCGGGAATCGAACCCGGACCTCCAGATCGTGAGCCTAACGCTCTCACGACTAGACCACGGAGGCTGTTTAATATAATACAATAATACAAAATTCTTTATTACACACTGACATAAAAAAAGAACAGTATACAAGTCGGACAGACCCCGGACTTCTTTCACTCTAAGGTTGCCTGGTATTAATTGCTGTTTAGCAATAAGGCCGCCTATTGTGCTTATTTTTATTCGTATGTACATGTCCCGTGTATACGTTTATTGCAACAAAGAATTATTGATTGATTGATCGACAGACGATAGCAATAGCCACCACGCCACCACAGTCGCGCCTCGAATAAAATTTATGCAGTTGTGATTTCCACATTCATCTTACCTGCATGCGCAACCAACTTGTGGGCATCTGAATCTCGAATAATTACCAGCGCGTGGCGCAATATGGCGTCATAGCGAAAGGGTTCTAAGAGTCGCTAAGTTCTAAGGAGTTTTTTCTGATACTGGTCACATACCTCCGAAAACAAATTTCACGGGTAGGTTACACCTACCTATTATAATTTGCTTCAAAATGGCACGAGGATTTTAAATACAAATAACTTTATAGTACTAGTATATTCATACATACATAACCAAGCCTATTTCCCACTTCGGTAAGCAGATATTATGGAAATCCATTTGCTACGATTCTGCCTGACCTTCTCTTGCTTCCTTCACATTCGTCAAGCGTTTCATACACGCACACTTCAGAGTGGATCATACTAAACCTTGCTTAAGAACATCCCAAATGTACAACTTTATATTGTCTTACAAAACAAAGTCAGACACTATTCGCGCTTGCAACAATTCGCACCACGGCTGAATCACTATCTTAGAAAAACTTTTCAGCCTATAGGCGACGGGGGAGGAGCTCGGTGGCGCAGCGGTTAACGCGCTCGGTCTGCGATTGTTGAAGCTAAGCAACTTTCGCAAAGGACGGTCATAGGATGGGTGACCACAAAAAAATAAGTATTCATCTCGAGCTTCCGTGCTTCGGAAGGCACGTTAAGCCATTGGTCCCGGCTGCATTAGCAGTCGTTAATAACCATCAATCCGCACTGGGCCCGCGTGATGGTTTAAGGCCGGATCTCCCTATCCATCCATAGGAAAGGCCCGTGCCCCAGCAATGGGGACGTTAATGGGCTGATGATGATGATGAGGCGACGGGGGATATGTCAACCACACCCCTCTCGCACCCAACTTCAACCCCGGACCGCCATTTCATGACAGCGACAGCTCAGTGACATTGACACTTCTTTGTTACAATATTAATGGCCGTCGTTCGGTGCACACACGTTTCTATATCCCTAAAAATATATCTATTGTTGTGACTTTTTGGCGGGAACGGGACGGTTGCTTTCTTCATTGAATAATCTAAATAATTAATACGAAGTGGTGTTTTGTGGTTAATGATCGCATTGAGTTAATCTGAAAACATTCGCGATAGTGTTATTGTATCGGAATATTCAATAAACAAATTGTACCTATCTATTTTCGCTTTGTGCCAACAGGTCGCTTCATAACTGTTTATGCGGACTTTTGAGTTAATTCGTTTCGGGTTCGGAGTAGGAGTGTGCTCCGATGGTGGGGGCTTAGGTTTCCACATTTATCGTCATCACCTTTCATTATTTCATTTATCATCATCAAAACAAAATAAAGACATGGCTGTATGGGCATAGTTCCCTGTGTCTTGCCCTTCGGGGAAAACCAAAGCAAAAACAAAATATCTATGGTTGTCGGTCGTCTGATATGCAGTACCTTCTTATTAGTCTCTGGTTCGCTTACTCAAAATAATGCACGAACCTTAGCGAAAATGTTATCGCACGATCTACTCTAACCTTTGCTATTTTGAAGGAGGTTTGAAGGTTTGGGCTCGGGTTGCTAAAGTAATTAATTATTAGTTTACAGTTAGGCACTTCCGTGGTGCGATTTTCACTTCAAAGGTACAAAGGAAATAAAAAATCTATCTTTAGTATTATACACTGCATGTCTCCTTGTCTCGTTGGTCAGCTGGAAGAAATCTCTTTCAGAGATAAGCTTACCTGTACTATCTGATTTTCCTTGTATGATTATTTTAACTGTTATATTGTGTGCAACTTTCGGTGATTATTCTATTGCTAGTCAGCAAAACGCTTGACTTTCGTTGTAAGGTTGCAGGTTCAAATCCAGGCCAGCGGTCAAGGAAAATATCCCCAGGAAACTCACACACCGGAGAAATGTGTTGTCGAAAGTATATGACCTAACCTGCGGCTCGTTTTCCCTTCGGATTAGAACGTCAGATGCAGTCGATTCTGTAATCCAGACCTGTCAAATCTTCAGGTTAGACAAGCCTGTGAAAAACGGGATAACGCTAGGGAAATTTTGACAAGACATTTACTTCTAACATATTTTACGAAATAAAGATGATCCGTGCTTAATTCAAATTCAAAAATATCTTTATTCAGTAGGTAACATAGTTACACTTTGAATCGTCAATTTTTACATAACGAACGTCTCATCCGCCTAAAACTACTGCAGCTTCTCACAACCTGTATAGCCGGGGAAAAGAAGCTGCAAGAAAAACCTCGGCACAGGGCCCTAGACGTTCTTTAAAAAAATAAAAATAAACATAAAATATTGATATACAATTGAGTAATTTAGCTGCCTAATATCAGTTCTCAGACAGTTAATCCCATGCATTCATATCTTCTAAATAATCACTAACTTTATAATAACCTTTTTTGTAAAGTTTTTGTTTAACTACTGTCTTAAAGCAGTTGAAAGGCAAATTCTGAATGTCAATGGGAATCTTATTGTAAAAACGTATACATTGCCCCTTAAAAGATTTAGTAATCTTATGTAATCGACTGACTTGTAAAGCAAGTTTATTTTTATTCCGGGTATTAACAATGTGCCGATCGCAATTTTTTGCAAAGTCAATCACGTAATCTTAATGATGTAAGTGAGTAATCGTCACATGAGTCATGTCAGGGCCCTTTGGCGGCTCAATAATAACACTGACACCAGGGTTGATGAGGTTGGTAATTCACCTCACAACCCACACGATAAAAGAATGAGAAGAACATATCGTGGTTGACTTTGCAAACTGGTGTATCTGCAATCTTGTTGCTTAAATCATTTGTGTCTTATTGACAATAACAATAGTTACACATCAGATTCGCTAAAAATTTCAGATACCTACGTCAGTTAGCCGCGTTAGCGACGATATTTTACAACTCATTTTAACCTCTTTTAATACTTTTATGATCATCATTGACTCATCAATCATACTTGTATCTACATTAATAGACTTTGAAGAGAAATCGTTTTGGTTGTTGTCTGATGATTCTATAGTTACTGGTGAAAAAGTATGATTGTTTTTTTTTTTTTTGACGTGTCTTTATTGTAGATTTGCATGAACTACTTGGCCGGAAGTGATGTGGTCTGATAGACCTTTAATCATTAGAAGATTTTTTTGTCTTTCTGGTTTACAAAGTATTTACAATACATATATTACGAGTCATTTTAATTCTACCCAAATAAAGTAAACTGCAATTTTCCTATAAATTCTTGTTAGGTCATCATCATCTCCCTAGCGTCTTTCCGTTTCACAGAAGCGACTGTCGGTCTGACCTTCCACTTCGCGAAAGTATAACCAGCCCAATGAATGTTAGGTCACATACCTCCAAAATTCAAATTAATTTTAGCTAGGTAAGGTAGCTAGGTAATAAAAATATTTTTATCAACCTTAACCTTTATGACTTTCGCCAAGCCATAACACCCAAGCTTATTCCAGCGTATTTCAAACACCCAAAAGTCAAAGTCACGATATCTTTGTAGTGTAACAACTTTAGCTTCATTCTTGTCATCGAGTCAATAACTCAGAATCATTGTCCGTGCAATTTTATACAAGTCATGTCAATAATCGGTCAAGTGCGTTCACCTGGCTACCTGAAAGGCTACTACTGGTTCCATATACTGCGCTATTTGCGAGAATATTTAGAGTTTTGACGGGTCGGTCCGTTTTAGAGGTGTTAGCCGAAAAAACATCTCCACCTAGCACAATAGAGCAGTGTGGCGGACGGTCTTTCTTCGGCGGAGTATGCTCCATACCCTCTTCGGTTGATTGAGTGGAGGACTGTGCCCAGCACATACACATGCCGTTTATGAGTTACATTATCATAATCATCATGTGAAATAATAATTTGAATGTATAAACCTCGGAATTGAATCCCTATAATTAAAGCACATAATAACGGGTTCTTACCGCGTTTAAATGGGGATATGAGAGTTTCGTGCGAGTTCAGATGGTTCCGAACATTCCGGTATCAAAAACATAAACAAGCGGCAGAGAAAGAGGGTAGACAGATATGTCTGCCCGTAGAAAATTATGGATCTACCTACTCCACTCCAATCTCATCAGTCATCCCGTGATCATGGCACTTGCAACAGTGTCGAAATATCGGGAGTCTCATATCCCCATTTAAACGCGGTAAGAACCCGTTATTATGTGTTTTAATTATGATAATAACCGCGTAAACTTAAAACAATGTATTGAATCCCTATTATACGCTAAGCGACGCCAAAATCTGAAGATTCAAAAATTTCGGTCTAAACTAAATCACTATACACATATAACAAACCTACGTTTACAAAAAAAAGATAGAACAACCATATTCGAGGTTCATATTTGAACATGAACCATTATATAAATTATGAAGAAAAATGAAAAATAAAACAGTAATATAATGATGCTGAGAAAAATAGATGATAGTATATGATTACACATCCCACACAATGTTTAACACACGAGCGCCGTAATTGCATTATTTAAACACAATCTAACTGTTTAAGACAATTACGCAAATACAGAAAAAAGTGGTGAAATTGAGCGTGAAAGTAATGAGAACGCAATCGACTTGCAAGCCAACGGTACCGCAACTGCCCAGGCGCACGATAGAAAGAGACGAAGCACTCGCCAACAAGTCTTTAACAACATTCACCATTGCAATCTCACGTTGAAATCGCGCGTCCACACGAAATTTTTAACAAAATACCAGACGCATAGTATAGACAGTTTTCGTGCAACTCCAAACCTGCTCTTATGACGTTTGGAGTCGGTAAAAGTCTTTGGGTGGGAGTAAAACGTGTCTTGATATGTGACCGTGACAGTGGCAAAGAAACTTCGTGCAGAACGGATTCTGCAAATGTGTTACTTGACAAACTAAATCCTATTCCATTTTGTACTTGAATTGCAGTGTGTTTGTGATCAAAAGTGGATTTCCTTGCAAATTTTACAAGTGTAACAGAAGTGTCACGACATGTATAGAGTTTGAGTGCATTGGCCGATGAAAAGGAGCTAAAAAACTGGGTTTGCTGATTTCTCTTTCTTCGACGGTCAATCGGATATTTTGGTGAGAGTACCAACATGGATTTTCGCCATTTGTTTTTTATGTGAGTATTGCCATTTCTTATTAATCACTTGATGAAATGTATGTGTTCTTATTGTGAGTTTTATCAGTATAATCAAGGTTGACATAAACCGGCCCGTATAGTTTATTAACCTCAATAAAAGTGAAGATTTCTAGGCTCAGGCGTGTTTTATTAGATGTTAATTGCTTTTGCTTAGATCCGTTAAGCAAATATGCGATACCTACGTTATTTATTTTTACAATGCATATTTTATAACGCTCTACTGTTAGTTTTACTTGTATTTTTTTCAACTAGGATAAAATAATTGAGTCTTAGTAATTATTAGTAGTTATTCTGTTACCGTTACCGTCGATTACCTACTATTAACTTTAGAGTAAGTATCCTAAAAGCTATAAATAAGTCATCGTGAAATCAATGCATTATGCAGCTTAATCATTAGATTATCTCGACCGACATCTCTTTTGTTACTGTATGTATATTGTATAAGTTTTATATTTTATAAACACGGTGTTAGGTTGTCAGGGTGATTGTGATTAATGTTTTCTTGCCACTGGTTACCTATAAGAATTTGCTGCTTACCAATAAGGCTGCCAGATTGCCCTGTAGTTTTCGACCATGTGTGCAAAACTTATTTTGTATGTTGTGTGAGATAAAGTATATAAATTTGTATTTGTTAGTTAGTGACATCGTAATGCAAACTTTGTGAGACGATTCAGACCATAATACTGAGTCGTAGTAAATGTATGGAACTGAATAAGAATAAAATAATCAATAAAATGTTCATTAATTTTCCGATATGAAAATCCACTTGTTATCAACTCAAAATCATGGTCTGAATCATCCCACTCAGTATTATTGAATTGTAGCTGTGGCATCCTTTAATTATAAATCATTTCTTTCTCTATTTAATTTAATGATTTTTCTACTATCTATTTTATCTTGCATGAAGTGTAAGACCATAAATAAACAAAAGTAAAAATAATAATGTCATTCTAAAGAAGAACAATTTACGAAAGCTTTCTGCAATATGCAATATTTATCATTATCTATACCCATAGCGTAAATTACTTCTAGTTAGTTGCAACGTTTTATCCAGTTTTTATTGTCGCTATAATCTCATGTGTTATCGATTTATTGCCATTGTCTCCGTCACAAGCAGTGTCTCAGGAAACGATTACTTTCATTTCATCTTTCTCCTCGAGTAAATACTCTTCAGTGTTCAATTGTGTATTAATTAGCTTTCCCATCTGTTTTATAACTTGAGCACGAAATGAAAAACTGTCGGCTTGCGGCGTTTCATTACGTCGAGCGAGAGGTGTTGGAAATTCTTCTTTTGATGCATCAGTGTGTTTGATTGTCTTTTGATGTATTATGTTGAGCATACATACATAAACTCACGTCTATTTCCAATCTGGGTAAGCACAGACTAAAGAATTTGTTTTTATATAAATGTACTGGCAAATACAAACTTTCATTCATTGATCAATCAAATGAAGACATCATCATGTCACTAGCAGCGTTATCCCGTTTTCACAGGGTTCGCTTAGGTGCCTAACCTGAATATTTGACAGGTCCGGTTTTTTCACAGAAGGGACTGTCTACCCGCGAAGGGAAAACCAACCCTTTACATGTTACATCACATACCTCCGAAACGTATTTCACGCGTATATGGGTTTCCTTACGATGTTTTCCTTCACCGCTGAGCACGTAATAATAATTTATGATCCAAACATGAATTCGAAAAAACGATTTCGAAAATCATTGGTTTAGGCCCGATCAAATAAAAATAAATAATAATCAATATCATTCAAATGAAGACACGAGCTTAAAATATTTCTGAGTTCAGTGCGCTTAAAATAGTCATGTTTCAAAACGCCAAAGCTATTGAATAGGTTGGAAAGCGATTCATGTCAATGTCAAAATATCTCGGCTTTTCCGGATTTCGCTTACCATCTTAGTGAAAGGATTCACTGATTTGCGTGGGAGTTGTCTAAAATTACACGGGCTGTGCCGGGTGTAACGGATTTCTGAACATCTATAGAAACTCTGTATAATTCGAAGCCGTTTGAGGCAATTTTCAATATAACAAAAACTACTAACACACACAACGAATAAAACTGTCATGGACCTTATAGATCACAGTACAATGGTTTAAGGAAGTGAAAAAAAAATTGACGAAACGCTCTGACCATTACGGAGGCTGTTAATGTTGCGGAGACTTTTAGGAATATAAATGCAATAAAAATATAATAGGTAGAAGCTTTGTAACACATATGTACTCCCATGAGTTACTGCATTTATAAAAAAGACTGGATTTTTAAAAAATTATATTATTATGATAATAATATAATGATAATGAAGAAAACTCTCTTCAGAGCTTCAAAAACCAGTTGCGAGCTCATTTTGAATCCTTATGTGGATATTCTTAGGATATTACTATTATGTATGATGTATTTTATTTATTTCAATACCTGTATGTGTGTGTATAGTCTATTATTTATTATTATAGTTTTCTTTAGATTATGGTTAGGTATATTTTTAGTATATATGGATTATATTAAATTGAGTATTTATTAATATATGTACGTATAGTATAGAGTATTTATTATATTAACTTTAGTTTTACTTTTAGGTATTTATTTATTTATTTTTTGTTGCACCATCCCGCATCCAAGTTGTAAATGTTTGTTTCCTTTTGTTGGTTGCCTGGAAGAAATTGCTCTAGAGCAATAAGGCCGCCCAAATTGTACTGTATTCATGTGTTATGTCTGATTGTTGAAATTCTAGTTCTGTGCAATAAAGTATATTTGATTTGATTTTGATTTGAAAATTATTTCATTCCAAATACATATTATAAGCATTAAAATATAACGCTTTTAGTACTGCTAACATTCAAATATGACCAAATTTAAAACGCTATTGAGAATTCTGACACCAACATATCTCTATTTGGAACAGGAAGGAATATTGAACAAGGAGAAATTGCTCTTTTGTTGGCAAATCGCCAAAGGTATTAAGTTTCAGATATTACATTTCCACATCGAATAAGGAGTTTTTGAAGATTATCTGGTGATTATTTAATGGAAATTTTCAATAAGCGCGGAATGAGGAAAATCGTTGATCACGCCGGCGGCGGGGTCAGTATCGGGGTCATGAAGTGTTTTAGTCGCGAGCTGATTGTCTGCCTCTATGGCTCTACTGCTGGCCACTGTTAATGTAGGTGTAAAGAAAAAGCATAGAACGCAATCAGCTGCTTATCATCCTGGACTGGCTGGAAAAGTCTACTGGAATCGTGTCCACTCCACCATGTGGGCTACTTGGACTATTATTAATGCACTGAATCCTTGATAGCCTTGTTCAGAGAACGTGTGACCTGCATTTTGGTGTCTCGGGATCGAATCCTGGCTGGGGCTCTAAGTCACTGAATTTGACTTTGTGAGTTTAAACTCATATTTAGATCAGTAAAGACCACGGGCTGATCACAAGCCACAATTTAGTCCGTTCGTAAAGCAGGGTCCATAGAATACTAGCGTCGTGATTCACGCCGCGACTTGTTCTGAGTGAGGTCCATTTATTTCAGGACTTCCACTACTACCTTAATATTAATTCGATGAACATCTTCTTTGTTTAATTGTTTCTTCTTTATTTTCTCTCTATCAACAGAAGAGAAAACACTGAGAGTTCTCTGTTTTCTCTCAGGTTCTTTATTGTTTCTGAAAATTTTACACGATTTTATTGTCTTGTTATAGTCACTGTGATCCTGTGGGTCATCGAGTTGCTTCTTTAACTTAATTTTCACTAACACAGTTGGCTCAACCGTTATGGACGGCGATGCGGCTCGCCACCTATCCTGTTGGTCTAACACAAAGCTCGGTGAGGTGTGGGTATTCCCACACCCCATTCAAAGTTCGTCTTTAAAGAAATTGCTATAAAAACCCAAATTTGCTTGAATCATCTGTTTAGTTTATTGCCTTTCTAAAATCGTCATATCATAAACGTCATCTTAGGAGGTCACTCTAGCCATCTGCCCATGTTGCTTAAACCTCGATTTCTTTGAGAAATGCTAATAAACCACGACACACTTACCGAATGACTCTTAAAATCGTTGGTATGTAAAGAAAGCGTCTCTATTCATTTGCATGATTGTCTTATTGACATTTTATTAACACCATGAATGGTCTCTGAAACCAACACCGATGGCTTGGTCGACGATTTCCCTCATTCAGCGCTTATCGCTATCGACCCACTAGTGTCGATTAATTCTTTCAAATATTCTTCCTCTCAGACGACGACCTGAGCCGAAGTTCGCACCCATCTGGGCACCCTCAGGACTATTGCCTTAAATTTTGTACCGGATGAGAGCTCTCAGCGCTCCCCATTCGTCCGGCCAAGTAGTTAATGCCATCTGCGGCAAATCTACTATAAGTGACGTCATAAAAAAAACATGAATGCTGATAAAGACCGATGTTTGTGTTTTTTGTTGCACCATCCCGCATCCAAGTTTGTTGTGTAAATGTTTGTTTCCTTTTGTTGGTTGCCTGGAAGAAATTGCTCTAGAGCAATAAGGCCGTCCAAATTGTACTGTATTCATGTGTTATGTCTGACTGTTGAAATTTTAGTTCTGTGCAATAAAGTATATTTGATTTGATGTTTTAAAGAACTGACTTAGTCCAGTCTGCTTGAAGGTTTGAAAAGTCAACTAAAACTATTCACGCCATTCCACCTAAAATCTTCAATTTAAGGTCCCAACTGACATAACAAACTTTGAAACTGTGCATTTTAAATATTAATGAATTCTTTAACTTAACATACTTACATATTTAAATGTTGTGTTCTTTTTAATTACCTAAATACCACTACACAACTGAAATGGATATGATTTGTCATGTAAAATGAACATTATATTCTGAACATACGATATGGAATAAATAATGATTACCTAAATGATGAAATGTCTGGTATTAAATGTGTTCCTCTAGTTATTAAATAACTTGTCATGTACGCCTACAATGATTTAAAAGATGTGTTGCTGTTATAGTTTCTTGTCAATAGGCTATTTTTCGACTAGTCAAATCAGTTATTTTTTACCAAACGTCAAAACACGAAATGACTATGGAATTGGGTCATGTACAGTACAAGGTTCAAGATAAATTATGAAACTCTGATTACTAAATATAGACAGATCTAAAACTAACGAAAAACATTTTTTTTTCTATTTAACTTATTTACTAATTTTAATAAAAAAAAACTAATAATAGGTACGACATTTTATCACGTCTTTCTATGACGTCACTGTGTGCTTTCTCATAGAAATTCCATAGTAATTTCGTGTTTTGACGTTTATTAAAAAGTAACTGTTTTGATTAGTTGGAAACTAGCCTATTTGCATAAAAAAGCAACCTGTGACGTCACAGAAGAACGTGACAAAATGACGCACTTACTATTTACATTTTTTATGAAATTAAAAAAAGAATAAGTACTTAGATAAAAGAAAACGCTTTTGTCAGCTTTAGATATGTCTTTACTTAGTAATCAGGATTTCATAATTTACCTTTGGAAACCTAACCATTTCTTCCCCTCAGCCATATTACCTTGCGAAATGACGTAGATTCAAACATGTAAAGTTGACCTTGAACAAGTTTACCCGTTATAATAACTTTCAATAAATGATTCTGATTTCTAGCGAGAAGAGGAATTTTGTACAAATTTTAATATTAAAAAGCAAAATAATAATAAAAAGGCATACAATAATATTTTATAACTCATAAATGGCAACACCAACGCCATAAAATTTAAGTAACGGCTATAAAATTATAAAATTAACAATTAAAAAATTCTTATGTTGCGTTTAACATTTTATTGTTTCAACGACCATTTAACCGAGCACTCGCATAACCTACTAGCACAGAATGTCACTCGTAACCAGTTTTATCGTTGGCATGGAAAAAGTTCTTTTATTAATCGACTGCACAGATGTAAATGAATTAAAGTATTTGTATTAAAACTAGTAATAGACAATATATACGTACTTAGTACAGAAAATAACACATACCTCCCGTATTTGGATGGCTCGCAAGTCATCAGCAACAACTATCAAAAATCACTTTGGATCCCTAGTTAGGTTAGGACATTAAAGGCTGATCACCTGATTGTCCGAAAGTTAGATGATCCGTGCTTCGGAAGGCGTGAAGCCGTTGGTCGCGGCTACTATTTACCGATGTAGGTAAGTAGTCGTTACATGAGACATGTCAGGTGCCTTTGGCGGCTCAATAATAACCCTGACACCAGATTTTATGTGGTCGGTAATTCACCTCACAACTCACACGATGGAAGAAGAAAGATACCATTTGAATAGAAGAAAATTTTCAATAAATTGTACACAATTCAAAAGAACTATTTGAATCAAATAACAACCTGAATCACCTCCCTAGCGTTATCCTGTTTTGCACAAGGTCCACTTACCAAACCTGAGGATTTGACGGGTTCTTGTTTTTTACCGAAGCGACTGTCTGTTTGACCTTCCGACCCGCGAAGGGAAAACCAGCCCAGTACAGGTTAGGCTACACCTCCGATTGCATTTCTCGGGAATGTGGGTTTCCTGACGATGATTTCTTTCACTGCTGAGCACGTGATAACCATAATTCGAAAACAAATTCTGGTTTAGGCCTGCGCTGGATTCGAAACTGCGACCTCAAAGTGAGAGGCAAGCGTTCTACCAAAGCTACCACGGCTCTTTTTACAGATACTTTTTTTTTACTTAATAGCTTAAATCTTTATTAATAAAAATAATCTGCGCTTCTTTGAAGATTTTAACCAAAATGTTGTCCGGTATCTGCTTTATCGTCAAAATTGTTCTTTATTGCGTTTTAATGTTCAGTTCTCGTGACTAAACAGTTTCAGAGACAAAGTTTTAATCATCAATTTAAGCTTATTATTCAAAAAAGTTCTTAGTAGAGAGCCGTGGTGGTCCAGTTGGTGGAACGCTTGCATCTTACTTTAAGGTAGCAGTTTCATATCCAGCACAGGCCTAAACTAATGATTGTTGAATTCGTCTTCGAATTCATGTTTGGATCATAAATGATTACCACGTCCTCAGCGGTAGAGGAAAACATCGTGAATTGAGATTCGCTGCTTTTTTTCGACGTTAGTTATTGTAGATTTGCCGCAAATGGCATTTACTAACCAATAGGGCTGTAAGCCGATACAACATTTAAGACATCAGGCCTGAGGGTGCCCAGTTGGGCGCGGACCTCGGCTCAGGGCGTCGTCTGAGAGGATAATATTTGAAAGATTTAATCGACCTTAGTGGATCGATAGCGATAAGCGCTGAATGAGGGAAATCGTCGAATATTCCGGTGGGGTCGGTATCAGGGTTCTGAAGCATTTGTTGTCGCGAGCTGATTGACCGTCTCTCTAGCTAGTATAACCCGCTTACCGACTCTGTATGTATCGATCATTAGAGCTCGTGGCAGGCCATTTTAACTCAGTCGCTAAGTACATTTCCCAAACCCCGAAACCGATGAACTTTTAAGCAAACACTTTGGAACTCCGAAGCTTGTTTGATCTCATCTCACTCAGTCATTGGTTTAATTGAGGAAAAATAACCCAAAAACAACATCAGGTTTTCAACAACACGCCGACCCAGTTCGTACCGGTTTTGGTATTTTCATTTAGGATGCACTCATTAGTGAAGGCAACCTTAAGCAGCTTTTCGGACTATATTGTAAAATAATGACGATTTAGAAAATAGGAATGCGTGGGAAAAACCGCCTGGAACCAACATTCAGAGCCACGCTCTTGTCGGTGTAGCATTCTCCATGCTACTTTCATTTAGAACCAATACTAGACAGCTTTACTGAGGAACTGTGGTAGCCAGTTGGTAAAACGCTTGCCTCTCACTTTGAGGTCGCAGGTTCGAATCCAGTACATTCCTAAACCATTGATTGTCGAATTTGTTTTCGAATTCATGTTTGGATCATAAATGACTATCTCGTGCTCAGCGGTGTTCCACTTGATATCAACTCAGAATCATGGCCTGAATCATCTCCCTTAGTATTCGTTACGATGTCACTAACACCCTATATACATAAATTAATATTATTATATGCAGTAGGTATGTAATTAAAACCATTTCGCTTCATCTTAACTTGAACTACGTATGGTCACTTTAAAGGCACTTTCTTCTTGGGAATGGCGGTGATGGCATTCTACGAATTGACATTCTTTTAGCTTGTATGCTTGTGGATGACCTTTAAAATCCAGGTTATAATTGGGTCGTGTGAGTACTAGGTTCAAGATAAATTATGAAATTCTGATTAACACTTTCAAGGACAGAACGTCTAATGACGTTTCGATCCCAAGGTGTCATATTACCTATTATGAACCATCAATGACCCATGATCTCTGTCCGTGAAAGGGTTAAGTACTAAATAAAGACAGATCTAAAACTAATGAACAAAAAAAAATCTTTTTTTTTTCTATTTCACCTATTTGTGCATTTTAATCAAGAAAAAAGTAATAACAATTCCGACATTTTATTACGTATTCCTATGACGTCATAGTGTGCAAATTCCATAGTAATTTGACTAGTTGGAACTATTAGACATCGTATGTATGGGCTTGTGATGAGGATGAAAAGCGTATCACGAGAAAAGTAATGAGTATGATTGCATGAAAAAGGATATGTGTAGGAAAGGTATGAGTACAGAGAACACGACTGACACAGATGAAGAAGAATACATTTATAGATTTGATATTTTCTTTTTAAGAAATGTTTTATGATTTAGTCTTTGTTTAATTCAAGTTAACTATTTTCAAAAAAAATATAATATAAATCTTTTTAATATTTTGTTATTTTTTCTTGAAAATGACTTTCTGGGGGTGGAGGCCTGGAGTCCTAAAACACAGGGTATTCTAGTTTAGGCTCTAGCCTCTACAAATATTGTATTTTTGTATGTATTTATGTATCCATGTGTTTTTTTTTTTTGTAGAGGAAATAAAGATTTTACTTACTTACTTACTTACCGGGTCCTCCTCCTGTCCATGCGAAATTCTTTCGATCTATGTATGTCTCTTTGCCCTTAAATAAGAATTTTGATTGTATTAGAGTTTCTATATTTATTAGGAATTTACAGTGGCTCGAAATTCTCGAAAATGGTAACTGTAAAAGGCATTATACACGAACACGGTTTTCAGACCGCAAATATCAAAAGGGACTTTCCATTGTCAGTGAGATTATAAAGCTTTGGACGCACAACCTAAATTGAACATATTTTAATTTGATAAAACTTTGTAAATCGAGATCCCACTACATTCAGCGTTTTACGATCTCGAATATAAATTTATTTATTTACTTATTTATAGAAGGTACACCGTTGTTCTAGGTTTACGCGGTTATATCCCTGATTTAAACGCGGTAAGAACCCGTTATTATGTGTTTAAAAGGTACACCAACAACTTATATAAATCATTAAAAGAGAGGTTACATCGGGAATTTATTAGAATGTTATTATAATATAAGCCAATTATAGGTTAGTACAAACAACATTTGCAGTGTAAAACAACGTAATCGTTTAGGTAGATAACTAAATTATATACACAGATATATATTATACACAGATAATTTTAAAATATAAAATTATTCCCTTTTTTAATGGTCCAGTGTTTGTTGGTGCGAGCTGATTGGCCGCCTCTATGGCCTCGATTGCTTCTGTATGCGCTAGTAGTAATGCTTTTTAAAATGATAAGACATTATACCAGAAACCAGGTCGGCATTCCAGTTCACAACATCCGTGACATCAAAGTATTATAATCCGCTGTTCAATCCGCTCACTATTCCGCTCAACACGATGTCTTACGCGTTGTAGGACGTTGACCTCTGTGCTAACAGCTGTTCTGAGCCGTCCCTTGTAACTTGAATACGAATATGTAGTTAATTGTCGCCCCTTACCCTTATCCGGTACGATACCGGTATGATACGGCCTCCGTGGTCCAGTGGTTTGAGCGTTGGGCTCACGATCCGGAGGACCCGGGTTCAAATCCCGATGGCGTCACATCACGAAAATCACTTTATGATCCCTAGTTTGGTTATAGGACATTACAGACTGATCATCTGATTGTCCGAAAGAAAGATGATGCGTTGGTCCCGGTTGCTACTTACTGATTAAGTTAGTAGTGGTTACATGAGCCACGTCAGGGGCCTTTGATGGCTCAATAGTAATTCTGACACCAGGGTTGATGGGGTTGGTAATCCACCTCACATCCCACACGATAGAAGAAGAAGATCCTTATCTGGTAAAGAAAAATAGACCGGATGCGTTTTCTCCTTAATTATGCGCACTCCTGAAGAATTATACCACTCCGCTGCTTAACATCAGAAGGGATCGTGGTCAAACGCACTCAAAACATAATATAGCATCAAGCCTTTATTAACCTGTATTAGGCTGGTTTTTCCTTCGCGGGGTGGAAGGTCAGACAGGCAGTCGCTTCTGTAATAAACCGGACCTGTCTAATCTTTGGGTTAGGTAAGCGGACCCTGTGAAAACGGGATAATTCCAGGGCGGTGATGAGCTTTTTTACTTTTACTTTTCAAAGTGGTTAAAAAAGCAATATTGCTATTTGAAGTTTCTTGATACGTATTGCTTACTTAATTTAATATGCGCGTATGTGAAGTAGCAATATTGTTTTGTAGATGAATTGCTTTTCTGTTGCCTTCTTAACCCTTCAGATCATTTAAGTGCTTAGTTTTTAACTCTCTCGTTTTCTTCTCATTATTTACAGTAAACAATAAAAGAGGTTAATTACTTTAAACTGTCTCACTTGACTTACAATCTTACAACATATTATTCTGTTTGTCATCATTCATTGTCACTAACAGCTCTAAACACAGTTTTGTCTTTGTGCGAATGACAGATGTAATTAAGTAAATTAATGGTCTTTTTAGTACTTATGGAAAATGCATTAATCTTCTATATTGCTCTGCTTATTATCATCTGTACTTAATAAAGAGCATTATCTCGCTTTTTTTTTACATACATAGGTTATGTATACTTATTTACAATAATGAGGAGCTCGGTGGCGCAGCGGTTAACGCGCTCGGTCTGCGATTGTTGAAGTAAAGCAACTTTCGCAAAGTCGGTCATAGGATGGGTGACCACAAAAAAAAAGTTTTCATCTCGAGCTCCTCCGTGCTTCGGAAGGCACGTTAAGCCGTTGGTCCCGGCTGCATTAGCAGTCGTTAATAACCTTCAATCCGCACTGGGCCCGCGTGATGATTTAATGCCCGATCTCCCTATCCATCCATAGGGAAGGCCCGTGCCCCAGCAGTGGGGTCGTTAATGGGCTGATGATGATGATGATGATTTACAATAAAATACCAGATAATATTTTAAATTCGTCAGAGAATAAATTTAAAGCTCACGTGAAGCTTACTTTATGTTAAAAAGCTTATTATAAGATTAATGACTACCTAAATGATAAAAATGTCTGGTATTGAATGTGTTCCTCTAGTTATTAAATAACTTGTAATGTACCCTCATTGATTTATAAGATGTGTTGCTGTTGCAGTTTCTTGTCATTTCTTCTCCTCAGCCATAACAACTTGCGAAATGACGTAAATTCAGAAATGTTACATTGACCTTTAACAAGTTTATCCATGACAATTACGTTGAAAAAATGATTCTAATTCTTAAAGTGTCTTGTCGTAGATTTGCCGCACATGGCATTAACTACTTAACCGGACAAGTGATTTTTTGATGCTTCAAAATTGTAAGAAATTTTGAACTTCGTTTCATTACCGTCTCCGTCGTTAACAACGTCTGTGGTCTAGTGGTTAGAGCTTTGGGCTCACGATCTGGAGACCCGGGTTCGATTCTCGATGATGGCATTGTCGAAATCACTTTGTGAGACTGTCCTTTGTTTGGTAATTACCCATTCATCTCATTCTTCATTCAAAAATATTAAGATGATTCCGTGCTTCGGAGGGCACGTTAAACCGTTAGTCCTGACTATTAGCCGAAACACCTCCACTAACCAGTGGAGCACCAAGCAGTGGAGCAGCGTGGTGGTGTATGCTCCATACCCACTCCGGTTGATTGAGGGGAGGCCTGTGCCCAGCAGTAGGACGTATATAGGTTATGTATGTTTGTTTATGTTATGTTTATTATCGTCTACAATGGTGGCATAGCCGAGCTGCATTGTGTGACTGATGCGGCAGAGTCTTGGAATCTTAAGCTGGATATATGATCCACGCAGGATATTTTATTTTTGTCTGCCATACGCAATAATATTAATCATCTACAATTTGTTACCTATCTGTTTCCCTTGGAGTTTGTTTATTTTGATTTTTTTGTCTCGTATAAGATTCTTTTTTTTCTCGTATAAGACACCAAAGTTCATGAATTGGAACATCGACGGCGCTTAGAGCTTAACGCCAAGCGCGATGAATTGAAAGCCCGACCACCTACGGCGATCAATTATGCATATTTAAATGGTGTACTCACATGCCCACTATGTGCGAGGATCTTTACCAATAAGATTGGCTATATAAGCCACATGCGAGCACATGAACGTCGGAGTAGAAGCAGTCGCCGTAGCCGAAATCGGCTGGATCGCATTATAGATAACGCTGTATAAACTTCACATGGCTATTTCAGCAATAATTTTGAATTTGTGTTACTCCATCATTATCTTAATAACATACCCGTTGGTTTAATATTTGTGGTTCCGATGGCATCATGTCCAAAATGGAATGTAAGTAAACACAGGAATGTAACCTAAAAGGGATGTTATCATAGAAATGTGACCTAAATATTCGAATATTTTGGACCGTCTGAAGGGTTCAGTGCGGTCAGAAACTAAAATAGAATATGGTATGTAGGGTTGCGCGGGACGAGGTTACCTGCTTATGGTTTATTTGTGCACATATCAACGCACGTCGTTGTAACAGGACAATTATTTGACCAATTCCGTCGTTGAAAGCGGTCGGTCGCAATAAACGGATGTACTTCCATGGTTGATCGTAACAAAACCAAACGTATGCCTATACTGACGTCACTATAGACGGTCGGTTGTTAAATGCGAAGTTCCAGAATACTTTGTAGTCCCAGTTAGGTTAGGACATTACAGGCTGATCACCTGATTGTCCGAAATTAAGATTACGTTAAGCTGTTGGTCCCGGTTACTACTTAC
Organism: Pectinophora gossypiella; assembly: GCF_024362695.1. Taxonomy (NCBI): domain Eukaryota; kingdom Metazoa; phylum Arthropoda; class Insecta; order Lepidoptera; family Gelechiidae; genus Pectinophora; species Pectinophora gossypiella. The sequence goes on along the minus strand of NC_065425.1, from coordinate 1,999,246 downwards.
TGATGTAAGTAAGTAGTCGTTACATGAGCCATGTCAGGGGCCTTTGGCTGCTCGATGGTAACCCTGACACCAGGGTGATGGGGTTGGTACTCCACCTCATAACCCACACGATAGAAGAAGAATGCGAAGTCGTACTATACGGACTACACTGTGTATTTGAATTACCAATGCCGTATACCTTACAAGTCTACACGTTCACAAGCTATAAGTTACAAGTACGGTCACGAGCATTAATATGTATACACTTTGGTACCATGTCACATTAACTTTTTTGACAAATTGAACTGTAAGTCTCACTAAATTAATGTCAAATATGTTAGTGCGACAGAGTCTGTACGTGTAAATTACGTTTATCAAAAAAAAAAGTAGAGGTATATAATTATGTCGTAGGGATATGATAAAAACGGGGATTTGATCAAATCACGGAAGATGTTAAAATAACAACACGATTTTATCTTTTCCCTAAACAAATCTAGTGAATTGAACAAACCCCTAAATTAGTTCAGGAAATGACAAAAATAATTTTGCTTAGGTATTTTAAAGGGTTATTTGGTAAGATATACCTACATAATCAGGTGTGTGTAATACAAGGAAATATTGATATAAAAAATCACCATTACTTAGAACAATATATCTTTTTTTAAATAATGAAAAAAAATTTCTTTAAAAAATAAAAAATATTTTAGTTGCGTATGATATGCCTATTTGTAATAATCACTTATTAAAACATGGTAGCTGATTTGTGGCATTCTTAGAAGAAGTGTCTTTCATTTTATCAGCAAATCTTTTTAAATTTTGTGAAGAATTACCAAATAAACCTTTAAAATACCAAAGCAAAATTATTTTTGTCATTTCACTAAACCAATTTAGGGATTTGTTCAATTCACTAGATTTGTTTAGGGAAAGGATAAAATTGTGTTGTTATTTTAACATCCTCCGTGATTTATTTGATCAAATCCCTTAGGGAATTGATCAAATCCCCGTTTTTATCATATCCCTGCGACATATACAACATGTTATTTACATGTGTAGTTTTGATAAATACATTCTTGTTATAATTAATTATCTTACAAGAAAATTTCTTGTAATACTGGCATTGTAACTTGGAGTGTGGGATAGAGCCATGGTAGCCCAGTTGGTAGGTCGCAGGTTCAAATCCAGCACAGCCCTAAACCAATGATTGTCGAATTTGTTTTCGTATTCATGTTTGGATCATAAATGATTATCATGTGCTCAGCGGTGAATGAAAACATCCTGAGGAAACCCACATTCCCGAGAAATGCATTTTCGGAGGTATGTGACCTACCCTGTATTGGGCTGATTTTCCCTTCGCGGGATGGAAGGTCAGACAGGCAGTCGCTTCTGTAAAAAACCGGACCTGACAAATCTTCAGGTTAGGTAAGCGGACCCTGTGAAAACGGGATAATGCTGGTGATGATGACAGGGATAGTAAGTAAGTTTGTATACACGACACAATATTGATATTATATTCAGAATAATGTATGTAATTATTGAGACATGTTTCCAAAGTGACACAGTAGGAGTAGGGCCCTGTGCTGGGAGGTTTCCTGACCACGTTTTTCCGTCATCAATTAAGCTTCCGATGTGGTAGTAGTTTTACAGCTAGTAACATAATATGAAATTTTATTTTTGACGTTCAAAAAGCGCTAACTGTGTAAGCCAATTTTGAATATTTTGATAACATGACTTTGATGTTGGATGAAAGGCCTCGGGCGCGTAAAGGTTCAAAGAACATAACCATTCCAATTTCAAGGGATGAAACATGCGATTGACCCAATCATATGACCGAAAAAATATATTTTCTGATAAATCTCGAAGGACCGAAGATCAGATTTGATGTTACTGTCGTAATAGACGTGAGTTTACATATTACGTCTATTTCGCACCGGGGCAAGCAGAGACTGGAAAACCATTTGCTTGGATCCTGCCTGACACACTTTTCTTGCTTCTTTCTTGCACGCTAGTTCAGAGTAAATCCTATTATATATATATATATACCAATTCGTGTATTCGTGTAATAATATAAATATAATATACAGGGTGGCCCAGAAGTTCAGGTTCAAAATGAAAAATTAGAAAGAGGGGCTCATTAGCTACCAGAAACACCCCCATGTATGTTCAGCAATTATTTACGGTTTAGGAGATATGACCCATTTTGTACCTTTTTCTAGATTTTCTACCTTACTTCAGAAATAATCATTTTGTCGCTATCCCTTTCTTAATAATTATTTTATTTTAATTCACAACTATGCCTAAGTCTGTGTACCGCTCAATCAAAGATAAATCAAATTGAAATCAAAGATAAAAAAAAAGTTATCGGAAGTCAAAGTGAGAATTCGACGAAAATTGTTACTGTTGTTAAAACTTCGCCGAAGAATAATAAACACATGAGATTGTCATGGACCCTGAAAGTATTTCTAAAATCTGCTCCATTTAATAGGCTTTTAGAAAAATTTATAAAAAGTACCCTTAATACGGGCAAAAAACTAAGTAATTAGCCCTCAAAGATTGCAAGACAGACAGATTTGAAGGAAAATTTGACATTCTCATACAATGTAGCTGCTAATTTCTAACGTTGTTAAAGGTGCTCAAAGACACATTTTCAGTTAAAAGTAAATAAAAATCGCTAACAGGGTAGACATAGCAACAATCCGAAGACAAAACTTGCAGTCACTTTTGGTATTCGTATTTTAATGAAGGTACATAGATTTCAAGGAAAAAGTTATCCCCAAACACTGTTGGTGATTCATACTATTGGATACTATGATATTTATACTCTTGGATAATTATTTAGTTTTTTGCCCTAATTAAGGGAACTTTTTTGGATGTTTCTGAATCACCAACAGTGTTTGGGGATAACTTTTTCCTTGAAATCTATGTACCTTCATTAAAATACGAATACCAAAAGTGACAGCAAGTTTTGTCTTCGGATTGTTGCTATGTCTACCCTGTTAGCGATTTTTATTTACTTTTAACTGAAAATGTGTCTTTGAGCACCTTTAACAACGTTAGAAATTAGCAGCTACATTGTATGAGAATGTCAAATTTTCCTTCAAATCTGTCTGTCTTGCAATCTTTGAGGGCTAATTACTTAGTTTTTTGCCCGTATTAAGGGTACTTTTTATTAATTTTTCTAAAAGCCTATTAAATCGAGCAGATTTTAGAAATACTTTCAGGGTCCATGACAATCTCATGTGTTTATTATTCTTCGGCGAAGTTTTAACAACAGTAACAATTTTCGTCGAATTCTTACTTTGACTTCCGATAACTTTTTTTTCTTTGATTTCACTTTGATTTATCTTTGATTGAGCGGTACACAGACTTAGGCATAGTTGTGAAGTAAAATAAAATAATTCTTAAAAAAGGGATAGCGACAAAATGATTATTTCTGAAGTAAGGTAGAAAATCTAGAAAAAGGTACAAAATGGGTCATATCTCCTAAACCGTAAATAATTGCTGAACATACATGGGGGTGTTTCTGGTAGCTAATGAGCCCCTCTTTCTAATTTTTCATTTTGAACCTGAACTTCTGGGCCACCCTGTATAATATTATTGTATATATTATTATGTTTATGTCCTTTGTATATGTCGTTGTGCAATAAAGTATTATTGATTGATTGATTGAAATACCTTTCGTAGTGCATTTTATATTGTTTTACCGCTATTCCATAACTTGATTTTAATAAATAATATTCTTGTGGGGTTTGTGTTCTTGTTTTTAGTGTGCATTCGGGTTTTTTTTATTATTATAATTATTATTATCACTAATTTAAGAGCCACGCTCTTGTCGGTGCAGCATATTCCATGCTACTTTTTTGGGGAAAAATAGAGCAGTGGTTTCCCTCTTGCCTTCCGCCCCGCAGTACTCTGCCTGACGCAAGTGGGATGGCGCCCAGAGTAGTCTATTACAAAGACATACTAGGACTCCTGTCCTCCGCCTCTGAGTAGTACTGACAGTTACTGCTGCCCTCTGTCAGGTTCCAGGCATTGCCGTACCGGTGGCTCCCATCTTCGCTTCAAACAAAACAAATACAAATATATATACCTAACCTATATACCTACTTATATAAATAGTACACACAAAATATCTAATAATAAGCAACTCAATAACCACAGAATATTATTACATTATTTTTCCGTAAACACTATTCGATTGGCCATGTCTAATGATCTGTGAATCGCCCTAGAACTCGACCGCGCGGTAAAATGGTCGTTAGCGCACAACCAAGCGTAAACTTATCCAAAACGAACTGAGTTCCAAATGATTGTTACAGTCAGTTACAGTGATGTTATTGTTAATGTTCCAATAGTTATGTAAAGGTGGTCACTCACCTGCCGCACGCTTGTAAAATATAACAATGCAAGAGTCTTTTTTGAGAATAACAAAACCTATAACAGAATAATCAAAGCACATAATAACGGGTTCTTACCGCGTTTAAATGGGGATATGAGACTCCTGATATTTCGACACTGTTGCAAGTGCCATGATCACGGGATGACTGCTGTGTTGTAAAGCTTGAAACGGCCTAATGTGGTGAAAAAACGTGAGGACACAGTGAGTGCGGTTTGTCGTAGTGAGTTTCGTGCGAGTTCAGATGGTTCCGAACATTCCGATATCAAAGACATAAACAAACAGCAAAGAAAGAGGGTAGACAGATATGTCTGCCCGTAGAAAATTATGGATCTACCTACTCCACTCCAATCTCATCAGTCATCACGTGATCATGGCACTTGCAACAGTGTCGAAATATCGGGAGTCTCATATCCCCATTTAAACGCGGTAAGAACCCGTTATTATGTGCTTTAATTATGATAATAACCGCGTAAACTTAAAACAATGTATGTAACAGAATATTCCGACACACCAACGACCGTTTTCCTAATGTTACATAACTTGACATAAGCTTACGACTTTATCCCAATGAGAGACTTTCCCAGCTACGTTCCTCAAAAACAAGATAGATGTATGTCGCTGTACAGGTTTTCCTTCGTTTAACCTTCTAATTTCATGGATAACAGACATAATCTTTTATCTTTGTTTTTGGGTATAAATGATAATTGTTTTTCTTACACCCAGGCTCAATTACATCTTCCACCCATTATTATTCTGATCAACAATGGTGCTAATTCCTGTAAATACCATCTAATTTTATTTTAAGTTATATCTGTCATTTTCTTATCCGCCGAAAAGGAAAGGGACGGGTAATCGACAAGCATAAAATTTATGGAACACACGTCAATTTTAAGCACAAATCTAAACCAACCGTCTAAAAATTTTACATCTGTCAATAACCCGACACAGTTAAGTAGACAGCACGTCAAACGGATTGCATACCAGCGACGTACCTTTTGATTCGCCCGGGTTATTCATTCATTTACTCATTCTTCCTAAAATTAAGAGCTGTGAATCATCCGTCCCTTTCCTTTTCGACGGATATGAAAATGACGGATATAACTTAAAATAAAATTAGGCGGTGTCTGCAGGAATCGGGGCCAATAACCGCGTAAACTTAAAACAATGTATATAACAGAATATTCCGACACACCAACGACCGTTTTCCTAATGTTACATAACTTGACATAAGCTTACGACTTTATCCCAATGAGAGACTTTCCCAGCTACGTTCCTCAAAAACAATATAGATGGCGCTGTACAGTTTTTCCTTCGCTTAACCTTCTAATTTCATGGATAACAGACATAATCTTTTATCTTTGGTTTTGGGTGTAAATGATGATTGTTTTTCTTACACCCAGGCTCAATTACATCTTCCACCCATTATTATTCTGATCAACATTATATACAAAACTAAAACAAACATACAATTAAAAAATCTTCTGTCACCAAATACGTGTCTAAAATCAAACCTTTCAGTTTGAATTTCATTAAAAAATTATGATGTCAAAATTGAAAACAAAATAACATTTAAATTCAAATAGTATAGAATAAAGAATAGAAAGACAGGTTAAAAGAAAAAACGTATCGAAAAGGTTTCCTTTCGGCAACAATGAACTAAGTATCGAGTGAATATCATCAAGTTTGGTGGCGAATGTTCACGAAAAAATAATAATGAAAGTTCGCCACCAAACGTGACACATTTTGATATTCGCCCTACCACACCTCACTAAGCTTTCTATTAGACCAATTTATAGAGATGTTACTGTTATTGTTCAAATAGTTATCTGGAGGGTCCAATTGTGTTTCAATAAGCGGTTAGGTTTCCTTATCTTTGTCGATATGGTGGTCCTTCGTTAAAGTTTGTGGTAACCGCTCGTTAGTACTAATATTCAATGTTAATGTTCATGTTGTGGTTGAGCGTTGGGCTCACGATCCGGAGGTCCTGGGTTCGGTTCCCGGTGGGGACATATCACAAAAAATTAAAGGTATTTTTTTGTGGTCGTCCCTAGTTTGGTTAGGACATTACAGCTGATCACCTGATTGTCCGAAAGTAGGATGATCCGTGCTTCGGAAGGCAGGTGAAGCCGTTGGTCCCGGTTACTACTTACTGATGTAAGTAAGTAGTCGTTACATGAGCCATGTCAGGAGCCTTTGGCGGCTCAATAATAACCGTAAAAGTGTTGATGAGGTTGGTAACCCACCTCACAACCCACACGATAAGAAGAAGAAGTTCTTGAGAACCTACAAACTACGCCTACAAACATTAAAAAACAAATACCTATAAATACTTCCTATTTTCTCCAGGGTTTCATTTCCGAAAAGCGTGGCTATTGTCGCCAAGCTAGGGTCCGAACAGCTTAATAGTTGGTAGCCATTTGTGGAGTAAATGCTGGCACAACAAAATATGACTCCCTCCTGTTCCATTATTTCTGGTTATGCTTGGAAGAAAAGATTTCACCCTTGATGATTTATGGCAGAATGCCACAGATGGTCTTTGTCAGCTGGTCAAAATGGAAGTCGTTAAAGGCTCTCACCCGGTAATCAATTTAGGCGGACTTACCCGCACCCATGCTTTTATCTTAGGGTGTACTTTGACGATTTACGACTCTGTCAACTGTTGCTAGTGGGTGTAATCTTACTAGTTACCGGGACCAACAGCTTAACTTGCCTCCCGAAGCACAAAATCCAAGTTTCTAAAAAAAAGTTGGTTGAAGTTTTCCTTCAAGTAGCGGCAAAAAACTGTAGAGCTGATTAAGTTTACTTTATCTATAAGAAAAATAATAATTTCTGTTTATTTTGTGCCGTCACACGAGGCTCAAACATGGCCGCCCGTGTTTCGAGTCTTGTAATACACAGATAAAAAATTCCATTCTTTTTGTGTTAAAATAAAATATTCAAAAATAAAATAATGGACTAAATAAATACGTAAAACTATTGGATAATTATTATAATTAAATAATAAACTACAATCTACTCTAAACCGGCGTGCGTGTATGAAGCGATTGATGAATGTGGAGGAAGCAAGAAAAGTGTGTCAGGATTGAAGCAAATGGAATTCTATAGTCTCTGATTACCCCGGTGGAAAATTTTATTTTAAGTTATACCTGTCATTTTCTTATCCGTTGAAAAAGAAAGAGACGGGTGATCGACAGACATAAAATTTATGGAATACACGTCAATTTTAAGCAGAAATCTAAAACAACCGTCTAAAAATTTTACATCAGCCAATAACCCGACAGAGTTAAGTAGACAGCACGTCAAACGGGTTGCATACCAGCGAGATTAATTTGCCCGGGTTTTTCATTTACTCATTATTTCTAAAATTAAGAGCGGTCAATCATCCGTCCCTTTCCTTTTCAGCGGATAAGAAAATGATAGATATAACTTAAAGTAAAATTAGGAGGTGTCTGCAGGAATCGGGGCCAATGTATATACTACCATATCCGACATTTTGTTACAACTATCAAGTAGCCAATAATACTTTTTTTATAAGTACTTACTCAAGAAGCTCGGTGGCGCAGCGGTAAATGCGCTCGGTCTGCCATTGTTGAAGTTAAGCAACTTTCGCAAAGGCCGGTTATAGGATGGGTGACCAAAAAAAAAGTTTTCATCTCGAGCTCCTCTCTCGGAAGGCACGTTAAGCCGTTGGTCCCGGCTGCATTGGCAGTCGTTAATAACCACCAATCCGCACTGGGCCGATTTCCCTATCCATCCATAGGGGAGGCCCGTGCCCCAGCAGTGGGGACGTTAATGGGCTGATGATGATGATGACTCAAGAAGCTTTAAATTTAATTTATTAACTAATTTGATAGTTTACGACGCAAAACGCGTTAATAAATGTTTACTATTAACATGTAGAGACGGATAGTGAAAGTTGTTTCGTTAAGAAAGTTGAAGAAAGAAGACGTTTTTGTTTTTCAGTCAGATTGTAAGCGAAATTGAGATAACCTTGTTATGTGGTAGATTTGGACGCAACTATAATTTGAGAACGTGCACGACGCTTCTGCAAAGTCACGTCGAATAGATTATAGGTAACCGTCAAGAAAAAAGAAGGAAAGAGTTACGGTTCGAAGATATTTATCTTTTAAATTTTATTATGTTTTAAAGAGCCTCCATGGTCTAGTGGTTAGACCATTGAGCTCACGATCTGGCGGTGCAGGTTCGATTCCCAATGGGGAGACTATTGAAAATCTGTTTCTGAGACTGTTCTTTGTCTGGCTAGCACTTTGCAGGCGGAATCATCTGGTTGTCCGAAAAAGTAATATGATTCCGTGCTGCGGAGGGCATGTTAAAACGTTGGTCCCGGGCTACTAGCCCAAATGTCTCAACCAACCCGCACCAGAGCAGCGTGGAAGAGAAGCCTGTGCCCAGGATTGGGATGTACAATTATAAACTGTTTATGTATGCTTTAAAATTTAACCTTTGAGTAGTTTCCTACGTGAAAGATAAATTATAAAATTAAGATTACTAAATAAAGACAGATCCAAAGGTGACCAAAAAATATTTTAAAATAAATTAAAATTACAATTCATAAATAAATTAAAATTTATAAATTTATTTTAAATTAAAATAAAGAAATATTTAATAATAAGTGCGACATTTTTACTTATATTTATTTTTTTATTCATTTTTTATTTTTTTATGTCGTGCTGTCGTTGTGTATATTATTGATTGATTGATTGAGTGATTGACATTTTCTCTCGTTTTCTATGACGTTGAATGTTGCTTTTCCATAGTAATTTCGTGTTTTGTCGTTTAGTAAAAAGTAACTGATTTGAGTAGTTGAAAACTACCCTATTCCAAATTCTAAATAATGCATGTTCATATCAAAAGTTGTGCGCTTCACTAATTGGTTCAAGCATTAGTACTAGTTTATAAAAATTACATATTTAAGTATTGTAATTTGTTCCGTGTTGCTCTATAGCTTTCTACACGCACGACGCATTCTACGACCTTGATCTGTTACTGCCTTAACTCGACTAGATAATTATCGGACTGGCCTTTTTTCCCAAGCAACTAGAAAAAGAGATGATTAACCTAAAAAATTAATTAATTAATTTACAGAAACCGAATCTTAATCATCGATTTCCGATGAAACTAGTCAAGAAAGCGAAAGTATGGCGCGATTGATTACAAGATGGAGAGAGTTTGTGTATAATCTCCTATGCGTTATAATAAATAATATACAAGTCATTCATTGGCCTTCTACGTCTGTTTCAGACGATTTATGACGTCATTGCCTCGAAGAAACTTTCTTTCCTGGCTGTGCAAGCCAATCCTAGAGCGGCAAACTCTACCACATACTCTGCAGGAGAAGTCTCCGACTGGTGGATTCAGACCATGATTCTGAGTTAATATCAAGTGGAATTTTCCGTCGCAAAAGTATCAAAATGAAAGTAACAATAATAATGTGCGGGCAAGTCTGGGGCCAAGTGCAAACCCATTAAAGGTAAAAAAACAATATCGAATAATACTACGAATTATTTATTTATACATAAAATAGGATAGGATCCGAGGGAAGAGGAACTCAGTGGCGCAGCGGTAAACGCGCTCGGCCTGCGATTGTTGAAGTAAAGCAACTTTCGCAAAAGCCGGTTATAGGATGGGTGAACACAAAAAAAAAGTTTTCATCTCGAGCTCCTCTCTCGGAAGGCACGTTAAGCCGTTGGTCCCGGCTGCATTGGCAGTCGTTAATAACCACCAATCCGCACTGGGCCCGCGTGGTGGTTTAAGGCCCGATCTCCCTATCCATCCATAGGGAAGGCCCGTGCCCCAGCAGTGGGGACGTTATTGGGCTGGTAATGACATAAAAAAGTATTACAACTTTACAATATTATAAAGTCTCGCCAAAAATAGAACGCTAGGTACGGTCACGAGCATTAATATGCATACACTTTGGTACCATGTCACATCAATCAAATCAATCAATTAAACTGTAAGTCTCACTATATGTCAAATATGTTAGTGCGACAGAGTCCTAAAGTGGGTACATTATATTGCTCATGACTGTAACTCTTTATCCCGCATCAATTCGTATCCGGAGCAAACCTCACCCCGTCTAGATTTAATTGCTTCTTCGTGCAGTGTCTCAATTAGCTATGGAACTTACTTTAACAAGTTAACAGAGAAAATCGATATTCCATTTCAGTATTATCCTCTTCTACGAGTATTCAGTACAGTCTAATCTGTCAAGTCCCCGGTTGCAAGAAGCAAAAGCAATATACATTTACAAGAAGCACATGTTGAATTTAAAAGCAATGCTGACTGCACTGTAGTTCAGGGCAAATAAAATCCATATAGTTACAAGAACTGGCTTGTACAGCTTTTGTAGAGCAGAGATTTACTTTTGTAGTAATAGATAAATTCAAATTCAATTCAAATTCAAAAATATCTTTATTCAGTAGGTAACATAAATACACTTTGAATCGTCAATTATTACATAACGAACGTCTCATCCGCCTAAAACTACTGCAGCTTCTCACAACCTGTATAGCCGGGGAAAAGAAGCTGCAAGAAAAACCTCGGCACAGGGCCCTAGACGTTCTTTAAAAAAATAAAATAAACATAAAATATTTTTATACAATTGAGTAATTTAGCTGCCTAATATCAGTTCTCAGACAGTTAATCCCATGCGCTCATATCTTCTAAATAATCACTAACTTTATAATAACCTTTTTTGTAAAGTTTTTGTAAAGCATGACAACCGCGCCGCGCGCGGTGCGAATTTTATTAAGCGCTTCGACCAATAAACAATACGAATGCTATCTACATAGATGGACGTCAAACGGCTATTGGTCGAAGGCCTCGATATATATCGCACCGCTCGCGGCGCGGTTGCCGTGCAGAGCCTACTGATGTAAGTACGTTTATTCTTCTCCTCAGCCATAACGCCTTGCGAAATGACGTAGGATTCAAAAATGTTAAATTGACCTCCAAAAAGATTATCTATGATAACGTTGAATAAATGATTCTGATTCTGATAAAATTAATACTGTAAGTAGCTTTCAATCCTTCCCCTCTTAATTTTAATGTATAAATTAAATCTTCTAAACAGAGCACGTAAGATGTTATATCCCTTTAAAAGGGTTAAGTATACCAATGTGAACGATACCAATATGCAAATTTTATTGTACATTTCACGTACGTTGCTCCAAGGTTAAATTTAAGAAAAACCACTGTTATACTTTCCCTTAAATTGTATTTTCTTGATAATACTGCATGCTTTGTTCATTTTTAGGTTGTAGAAAATGTTATTAATATTATATTTTACGAAGTCTTTTTCATAAAAGTTTGCAATGTAAGGGCAGTATCAGACTTATCTAAGGTATTTTTTGTCGAAGAAGATGACGAAGAAATCCGTCTATTTTAGACTTAAATAAAGTACCTAGATTTTGAAATAATTAGGTGGGGAAATAATTTGATTTAATATTATGCCTAAGGCCAGGCGCGCACTACGAGTTTATCGCCGCGCGGCAGAAAAACGCAGCGGCATAATGTCGCACTGTAATACTGTTCCAAACAGTTTTAAAATGTATTGCGCGCACTTGACGGCAGAGCCATCGCAGCGGCGGCGCAGTATTACAGTGTGAAAAACTCGTAATGCGCGTCTGACCTAATAAAGGACATCAATTCAGCTAAATTTGTTGTGATATCCTGGTAATGGCACGTTAAAAGATAGACGTATGTCATGGAACGTCTACGTACTTAAGTAACGTAAGTAGTAACCGAGACCAACGGCTTAACGTGCGTTCCGAAGCAAGGATCGTCTTACCTTCGAACAATCGTGTTTCTACAAATCTACCATAGTGTATTTTTGGGACACTTTATTCAAATTCAAAAATATCTTTATTCAGTAGGTAACATAGTTACAATTTGAATCGTCGATTTTTACACGAACGTCTCATCCGCCTAAAACTACTGTAGCTTCTCACAACCTGTATAGCCGGGGAAAAGAAGCTACAAGAAAAACCTCGGCACAGGGCCCTAGACGTTCGTAAAAAACATAAAATAATATTGGTATACAACTGAGTAATTTAGCTGTCTAATATCAGTTCTCAGACAGTAATGTTAGATTTAGGACACTAATGTTAGATTTAGGACACCAATGTTAGATTTAGGACACTAATGTTAGATTCACAATGTCAGATTTAGGACGCTAATATTAGATTTAGGACACTAATGTCAGATTTAGGACGCTAATATTAGATTTAGGACACTAATGTTAGATTTAGGACACCAATGTTAGATTTAGGACACTAATGTTAGATGTAGGACACAATGTTAGATTTCTTAACGTGAAAACCCGGTCACGTAGCCAAGTCGTAATTATGTTGACCCAAATAACGGGGATAAGAATTGGTCCCAAAAGATAGCTACTGACACAAGTGTAAAGCGATATGGTTATAATTTAATATTGGAAGACCGTGTGACGTCACTATAAGGAGCCGTATAGCCCAAATGGAAGGAAATGGACACTGATTGTGAGGTGGCAGGTTCGAAACTTCGAATCCAGCACCGGAAACTATTAGCTTTTTTAAATAATACTTTAAAAATACTTTCAATATAAACTTAAAATACTTAATTAATGATTTTCGAAATAGTTTTCGAATTCACGTCTGGATTATAAGTAAATGATCAAATGCAAAGCAAATGATAAACTGTGCCCCACATATGGGTCATGCACGTACGAGTTTCAAATTTATTGCCTCATATAGATAGATGGATAATACGTTTATTTGGGACAACAGTACAAGTAGGTTACAAACAATCAGTAAAACATACAGTTTGAAACATAACAATAACAAACCACTTAGAAGTCAGAAAGAGTAATCTAGTTATAGTATGTAGTCATATGTAGTTCATATACAGTGAACGTGTTAATTAAGTAAATAGTAGCCTCTACACAGAGGGGGTGAGGTAGGTGCCCGTTACGTATTGGTGCGGGGGGAGAGCTACCGTTCTATATGTAGTATTATGTGAAGGAAAATATCGTGAGGAAACCCACATTTCCAAGAAATACGTTTTGTTGCGAGTTGAAAAGTCATACAGGCAGTCGTTTGTGTAAAAAAAATCGGACCTGTCAAATATTCAGGTTAGACAAGCGCACGGGGGATATGCCTAGACCATTTAAAGATGGCCACGTTGGTTTTACAGAAAGCTCAGTGGGGTGTGGGTACTTAGTTCATCTTGCGTGAATGTACCTCTGACTACCCCTTTGGGATAAAGTCGTGAGCTTATGTTGTTAGGATTTGGTGTGATATTCCTAATGGCTGTAGAGGGCTGGTTGTATGGGGGGTTGTCAACATAATAATTATGTTGGCAATCCCAACATGGCTTTACTTCGCCGTGTGTGCGACTACCCCAAACATTATTAGTGTTCTTTGCATAAAGTTTTCATGAGATCATAAGTTGTACGGAGACTAAAATGAAACCATATTTCTTGATAGTATGAGATAGGAAACATTTCAAATAAATATATTTTTATACTTTGTGTCGTCAAATTCTGAGTTGTATGTGTATGTTTTATATTTTAATTTATTTTATTTGTTTTATCTAATTTTGAGTAAATATCAAGTGGAATTTCCTCTCGGAAAATTCATGAAATTTTAACTTTAGTTCCATACTTTTGCGATGCAAAATTCCATTTGTTATGAACTTAGAATCATGGTCAGAATCATCCTTTAATGTTTTCTTTACGATGTCACTAACACCCTGAATAATAGTGCAGAATGAGAATACTTGTACATATAAAAACAAAATAAAAATATAGATGCACACGCACCACGCAAAAACATTAGTTGAAAAAAAAACATAACATACATATTTATCTATATATCATTATATACACCTAGACACACACACATTATATACACACACCCGTTGTGTGGTTGTCATTATGAATGCTGTGTATACCTGTTATTGGAGCACATATACAAAAACTAATTTAAGACTTACATTTTATAAATTTACAATAATTGTTATACCTATCTGAATAAATAAATAAACATAAAAACTAATAAATAAATAAAATAACAGAAAAACACGTTTTTGCATTCACTTTTACGTCCTAAGATCGAATTGATAACGCTTTTATTATTTGTCATTTCCATCTGTGAAAGTTTATGAGAAGCATAATGGATATTTAATGCAACAGAAAATGTCTTTGTAGATAAGAACATATTAATTATTTCTCATACTTTACAGTCGTGAGACTATTTTCTACTTGTAATATACTGTTATTCTAAAGGTACATTCAAAAAGTATTTAAAGAATCATCTACTAGAAGTACAGAGGTTAGATATCATCATCATCAGCCCCTTAACGTCCCCACTGCTGGGGCACGGGCCTTCCCTATGGATGGATAGGGAGATCGGGCCTTAAACCATCACGCGGGCCCAGTGCGGATTGGTGGTTATTAACGACTGCCAATGCAGCCGGGACCAACGGCTTAACGTGCCTTCCGAAGCACGGAGGAGCTCGAGATGAAAACTTTTTTTTGTGGTCACCCATTTTATGACCGGCCTTTGCGAAAGTTGCTTAACTTCAACAATCGCAGACCGAGCGCGTTTACCGCTGCGCCACCGAGCTCCTATAGAGTGGTTAGATATACCAGCGATGTATTTGGGATATCGGTTGCTACCTCTTTCGATCACATTTGGGTGCACCTGGATGTCTATGTTCGTTTCACTCAACAAAATCACTTTCTGATCCCCAGTTTGGTTAGGACATTACAGGATGATCACCTGATTGTCCGAAAGTAAGACGATACGTGCTTCGGAAGGCAAGTTAAGCAGTTGGTCCCGGTTATTATTTACTGATGTAAGTACATAGTCGTTACATGAGTCATGTCACGACGTGACTTGAGGTTGGCAATCCACCGCACAACCCACACGATAGTAGTAGTAGTTGGTAGAGCTGGCAGAGGAAAATAAAGAATAATTAATTAAGGGAATATTATGAGTTTCGCTCAGTTTCCGGGAAATAGGAAGGATTAAGCGAAGTGAAAGTAAGAATTGAGCTGATATTCGCACAGATTCTGCAAATTATTAATCTTGTATAATAATACTCCAGAAATACAAAATGCATTCCACGAATTAAATTATCATTGCAAAGACGTAAATTAATATAAGTAATAATATAATTATTTGAATTCATATGCTTACCTAAAAGAAGAACATGAAAATATATTTTTTCTCAATTATTTTTTTCGTAGAATATAAGGAGCAATTAAAAAATAAATATTTATATTCATGATTTAAATATTAATATAAGTTACTTTCTCCTACTTTCTAGGGCTTTTCATTTACGTAACTTATAATTATTTTAATAAATTTATTTATTTATTCAAGAATTCAAATTACATAATGGTGCTAATTCCTGTAAATACCATCTAATTTTATTTTAAGTTATATCTGTCATTTTCTTATCCGCCGAAAAGGAAAGGGACGGGTAATCGACAAGCATAAAATTTATGGAACACACGTCAATTTTAAGCACAAATTTAAACCAACCGTCTAAAAATTTTACATCCGTCAATAACCCGACACAGTTAAGTAGACAGCACGTCAAACGGATTGCATACCAGCGACGTACCTTTTGATTCGGCCGGGTTATTCATTCATTTACTCATTCTTCCTAAAATTAAGAGCTGTGAACCATCCGTCCCTTTCCTTTTCGACGGATATGAAAATGACGGATATAACTTAAAATAAAATTAGGCGGTGTCTGCAGGAATCGGGGCCAATATGTAATTAATTAATAAATAAATATATTATGTAAAATTATTTATTTCTAATTATAACATTGTTATTTAAAATTAAAATTATTTTAAGTGTTTTTAAGATTAAGCTCATTCCAAATTTTATTTTTAATTTTAATACCTACTTACCTTTAATTGTGAATGTTATGTACGCCGAAAATGTCATAATATAATAATTATTAACTAACATAATATCGTTACGTATTGTAAAAATATGTATATGTATAAAATGTTATAATCAAATTTAATCGTCGTCTCGAACCCCGTTCTTGCGCTAATAAACACAGTTGCTCTCGTTCCGCATTTGCCCCGCTTTTTCGACCCACATTCTAAAAACTTCCACATTTGCCCCTTTTTAAATTTGTTTCCTGTTTCGTCCCACATTCCTACATCACTTAATGTACAGTTAGCAAAACTAAATTGGATGTGATTCTTTTTATGTATTGCGTTGAGTATTATTTACAAGTATACAATTGTTTTCTTGAATTAGAGAAAATTATTTTTAGTAATTATAGACAAATAAAACTATTTCAATATTTAGAAAAGTGTTTATTATTAAATAACAATCAGAATCACAGATCGATTACTACAATAGTAGGTAGGTACACATAACTAAAAATATACTATTATAAAATTAGAAAAACAAAATCAAATATAATATAAGGTAACAAATCAACATCAAAGTAAAAAAAATCAGTTTAAAAATTTAAAAACCTGAATCATATTTTACGTGCAATTAAAATACAAAAGGACATATTTTCTCTAAGCAATGTCCAATAGTAATTGTGCCGTTTAACATAGATTTTATGGAATCATTTATAATTTTATCCCTATCGATATCATCAGGGCGACGAGCATTCCCTTGGCTTTTTAATCGTAAGAAACTTAAATCAGCATCTTTTTTAATAATTCTTAAGAAACTGATTATATTAAGTTTTCCGGTGATACATCTGTTTATCTTAGCATTACAGCCTTCTGCTGGGTTGTTGGTTCTGTAAATATCTCCATAAAAATCCCATTTTCCGTGCATGTATTGATTATCCAACCAGGATGATACAAAATAGTCATTAAACTTGTCAACGTTTTCTTTTTGTGGGCAATCTTCCATTATGTATAACCAACCATCAGCTTTATATTCTGATGGCAGTAACGCTAATGAAGAACATAGTGCGACATGCTTCTTGTAAATTTTTTTCGTTGTTAAATTTAACTCTTTGGCCTTCTTCCACAGTGCTTTAGAAAAATGGTAGTAGCAGCCCTTTGACACAATAGTAGGAAAAACGTTACGTATGCCATTAATAGCTGCTTTTTCGTAATCGGTCCTGAATGATGTCGGTTCCCAATCAGGAATTTGTGATTTTATTAGTGAAAACATAGTTTCATATGTTGATTCCTTTTTATCCATTAGTAACACATAAATTAGCGGTATTACGTTAATTTTCTCATCAGTACTTCCAAGGTCTCCATAAATGACATATAATTGTTTAAAAGGCTTTATTACACATTTAAAAGTTCCATCTCCTAAGTAATATTTTATGTTTTTAATGTTTTCTTTGATTTCTTTATTAACAAAACCTAGTATTCTTGTGTTCTTGTATCCATAATCAAAAAGAACTAAGTCCTTGTAGTCCTTGGGTATTTCTACTTCGAATGCCTTATTAAATGTTGACTTTTTAATATTTTGTGACTTGTTGCGTGCATTGTATAAACTTGTCTTGATTTTTGAAAAAGTTGGAAAGTCTTCAATCAAATCTGTGCCTCGGTCTTTTACCTTTAATAAACTTTCATTATAAAGGGTAGGAATAGGCTTGCCTTCAGTGGATGCTGCTTGCTGCTTACAATGAAATAACTCCAATTTAATTTCATTCATTGCCACATTGGATCTGCAAATACTGTGTTTGGTTTTTTTCTTAAACTGATTGTTAATATCGGTAATTATTGCACCTTTGCAGCTTCTGTTAACACATCTCCATGATATGGAACCATTTTTGTTATGCCTTCGTGTGGTATGTTCATATCCATCATACAAAAGGAGTGGCTTGCCTCTTTTCGATTTTATAAATGCAATATCTGGTTGTGAAGTAGATGGTAATGAAAAATTATCTAGTTCCATCGTATTTATAATGATTAAAGATCTGAAATAGATGAATAGAAGAATATATATCAACAAAATCTACGTAACCATAATCATATAAAAATCTTTTAAAATATTGGAAAATTGTGACTAAATTAAACAATTTCATTAGTGTTTATGAATTTTATCAGTTAGAGAAATGTATGTGTCTGATACATAATATGAGAAATTATATTAAAACTTACCTTGGATTAAAGCACAACAATTCACGAGTTTAACCACAAACTATTCCTTGCACTTATAACGTCATGACACAAACTAATAGTTCAATAAGATAAGCAACACATCTTACAATTTCTAGTTACCCTGCCGTGTAGTGTTATGATTGGTTCAAATTGGTTGGCCTTGAAACAAAAGGGTTCAAGCGAGCGGACCCCATTCTTTTGTCTTTCAACTACCTGCTTTTACCTGAAGTCTGACTGATTTAAAAATTGTTGACTTGTAAGTGAAATTAATAATATAGTTCACTTATAAGTTTAATATGTAATTTATGTAGCAAGTATAAAAGAGAAGAGTTAAAGAAACATTTATTGTCTCTTCTTAACCGGCGTAAGTACATTAATATAATTCAAACATAATGCATAATTTGACATTATGCGCTTATACAATACTTTATAAATACTACTTTAGGTTGATTTTGCAAATAAACAATATGTATACGTGAAGTATTTAAAGTTGGAGACACTTTTAAGTATTGCTTTTGTTTGAAAATGTGCATCTAGGATTTTTTCATACATCACAGATACTAAGTTTCTTTTTTTCAAATATTCGTGATACATTTTTTTTTGGTTGTCTGTACTAATGTCGAAGTAAAATGCTTAAACAAAAAAGCGAGACGAAACAGGTACATAAAATGAGGCAAAACAGGAAAAAAATAATAATTTACTTACAAAAATGACTTTCGAGGCGAAAGAGGAATAAAATGTGGGGCATAAGCGGAATTTTCAATCGAGGCGAAACTAGGCGAGGCAAATGCGGAACAATTGCACAGTTGGCTGGACCATTATAGACGGCGATACGACTCACCACCTAATTACGGTGGTCTAACAAAAAGCTCCGTAAGGTGTGGGTACTTAGTTCGTATTGAGTTAGATGTATCTCTGGCTACCCTATTGAGATATAGTAGAGCTTAAATATTTTGTGTTATCAATGCAATGCGCGGGAAGATAACCAGCTGAACAAAATCAAATCAAATATAATAATAATAAAAAGTCCGGGACTCCATAGTCCCGAGATATGTAAATGACAAACATAATAATAATAAAATGTATTTATTGTTCCAAACAACTTAATAAATAATCGGTACAATTATATGATAATGCTACAGATTAATAATTTTAAAGCACTGCTGGCACTTACAATAGGTACAACTTATGCTATAAGCACCAGCTATCTTCCATTTGCACAGTATTGTATATTTTTCAGTTGAGTGGAGTTCTAATACAATTATTATATATATTATATTATAATTTAACAATGAGGTGAAAAAGAGAAAATAAAAAAATATGAAAATTATTATAATAAATTTAAATTGTTCAAGCTACTTCGTGTGTAAGTATGTGAGTGTGTGAAGATGTGTATGTGCGTGTGAGTATATTTGTGTGCACGTATATGTGTTTGTGTGTAAAGTACAGATTTAAACAAATCATATACTTCATTGCATTAATTTTACTAACCTACTTTAAGTGCTACTAACACTAATGGAACTCTTTGTTTTCCGGACTAAATAAATAAATATATATATTGCACAGAACTAAATTTCAACAATCAGACACAACACATGAATACAGTACAATTTGGGCGGCCTTATTGCTCTAGAGCACAAATACATATTGGAACACAATGCTTTTCTATACTTCCAGCAGATCACACTCACCGCCGCCATAGATAAAATTACCATTAGTATTCCGTTACATGCAAACCGCAGTGAAAGTGAGATCGCGTTTCGTTTCATGTAAGGATACATCTATATGCACGACGTTCCGTTAATGACTATTGTACAGGGATGGAAAACCTTTTTTAGAATGTGTACTTACTTACTTACTTCTTCTTCTATCGTGTGGGTTGTGAAGTGGATTATCAACTTATACAAATCTGATTCAAATGTCAACTAGTACCCGAGCAACTAGTACTAGCACACACACACACACACACACACGCGCGCGCGCGCGCACGCACACACACGCACTGCACTCACGCGAGCACACACGCGCTCACACACACTACACAGATACCCACTCACACACACACGCACGCGCACACACTATACAGATACACACACACGCGCACATGCCTAAACACACGCGCGCGCACACTCACACACCCACACACACACACACACAATCATGCACACACACACACACACACGCACGCACACATACACAACACTCACGCACGCACACACACTACACAGATACACACACATACGCCATCAATATTTAGCCTGGAAACATTGGACACGAGGCTTATATTTTACGTTTCACTAATTTCGAAATCAAGTAAACTCTTGCACGTGGATTGCTCCTTAAAGCCAAGTGCCTACAAACTTCAATGAAAGCTTATCTTCTGTTAAAAGATTTCTGAGAAAATCTCTGATTAAGATTCCGTTAACGAAGTTCCCCTCAGAGACGGTATCGAAGTGTTTTCTGTTAAAATGCGAAATCTAGATTGTAAAGTCAGTAAGGGATTTTAATTTTTTGTCACGTTTTTCCTGTTGGGGTAGGCAGAAGCACGGATCATCTTACTTTCGGACAATCAGGTGATCAACCTATAATGTCCTAACTAGGGATCACAAAGTCATTATTGTGATATGTCCCCACCGGGAACTTTACAGGCTGATCACCTGATTGTCCGAAAGTAAGACGATCCGTGCTTCGGAAGGCACGTTAAGCCGTTGGTCCCGGTTACTACTTACTGATATAAGTACGTAGTCGTTACATGAGTCATGTCAGGGGCCTTTGACGGCTCAATAGTAACCCTGACACCAGTGTTGATGGTGTCGGTAATCCACCTTACAACCCACACGATAGAAGAAGATCAAAACTAACTATTGTACATGCGCATTGTCATCTTGATATCTCCAACGCTTTGTCTTATGGATCCATTGTTTAAAACCCAAAGGGCAACAACCTCACGGCTCTTGTCTGAAAATTATAAAGAGAAATGTATTAATAAAATAATTATAACGTTACACACACAGATGCGCGTAGGAAAGTTAGAATGCTATGTAAGGATATTGAATGGGAATTTGATTGTTTATGGTTTGAAAGGAGGATGGTTAATGAATGGGACGTAAGGCAGTTTTAAAAAGTAAGAAAGTGGAGTCGTCTTTGGTGCGATGTCGGTCGGGTGAGAGGATTTTGTTTTAAATATAAAGTGTGTGTAAAATAAAAGGAGTAAAATATATCCCGTGTTATTTCTATATCCCACAATTATGTACGATAACGTCAATGTGTAGTGTCTGTGTAAAACGAGGTGTTTTGTATGAAGTGTCCGGGGTGAGCTACCGGGATCAAAAGCTTAACGTGCCTTCGAAGCACAATCAATCGGGTGATCAGCCTGCAATATCCTAATAAAGCCGGGGCTCACAAAGCGATTTTTGTGATATATCCGCACCGGGATTCGAACCCGGACTTCCGGATCGTGAGTCCAACACTCAAACACTGGATCACGAAAGCCAATACCAATAACCTCTAAAGAATCGTTTCGAGAATCGTCTAGAGACTTATCCTTAACAATTTCCCTATTTCTGTAAACAATTAAAAGCAGATAGACATTAAGGGCTGTATATAAAACCTAACGATGTTGTTAAGAACCGTACTCATTAAGGGCAGGAGCACAGAATAGGTGCCAAATGACGTCACACGGTATAAAGTTCTTTTACATGTAACTACATAATTCACACAAATAATTTGTGGGTAGAGAAAATAATTCGTTTTAAGACAACTGTAGGCTCCGCATGGTAACCGCACCGCTCGCGGCGCGAATTATATCGAGGCTGTAATGTATGAGCGTAATTGCTCGATTACTTTTGCTAGGCGTTTAATATTATTTTTAATTAAGATGAAATGTGAGTAGTTTGATATTTGTCTCTTGTAATAAATCTCGTTTTGTGAACAGACGTGTTTCCTTGTCCCAGAAGCTTTCTGCTGATTCCAGGGTGTTCAGTGCCAATAGCCGTTTGATGTCCATCTACGTAGATAGCATTCGTATCGGTTTTTGGTTGAAGCGCTCAATATAATTCGCGCCGCGCGCGGCGCGGTTGTCATGCGACATTTTTTTTTTTCTTTTTTCCCCGGACAAGGATGGGAATGCTTGGTATTCATGGGAGGGAACGCCATGTTGGAAAGGGATAGGTATAGTACAATAATGATAGTTAAAGCTTGCTACAAGGTCCCTTTTTGTGTCACATCATTACTAATTTAAGAGCCATGCTCTTGTCGGTGTAGGTACTTTTTAGGGAAAATAGGGCAGTGGTTTCTCTCTTAGCTTCCGGCCCGCAGTATTCTGTCTGATGCGAGTGGAATCATGGTATAAGCAGACCAGGTATGCTCAATCCTATGACAAGCCGCCATTGCGAGCCCTTGATGACGTTAAGTGTACCATTAAATTGGTATCTCCAACATCCCAAAGACGTAAATTTTATTATTGAACATTAAGTGATTTACTGACTAATGTGTATTTTTTTTCCTGGTTTAACTACGATCAGTTTTTTTTTTTTTTTTTTTTTTTTTTTTTTTTTTTTTTTTTTTTTTTTTTTTTTTGTGACTTATTGTAGATTTGCCGCAGATGGCATTAACTACTTGGCCGGACAAATGGGGAGCGCTGAAGGCTCTCACCCGGTACAACGTTTAAGACAACAGGCCTGAGGGTGCCCAGTTGGGCGCGAACCTCGGCTCAGGGCGTCGTCTGAGAGGAAAAATATTTGAAAGAATTAATCGACCCTAGTGGGTCGATAGCGATAAGCGCTGAATGAGGGAAATCGTCGACCACGCCGGCGGGGTCGGTATCGGGGACTACGATCAGTCGACAGACTATGAGCAGTTGTGTTGACGTATGAAAGGTGGCGTGACTGTAGCAACGACCAGCGTCGTAGCTTACCTCCATTACACAATGTGGCTTCTTTTTAAGCGCTTTATAACATTAGTTGGATCTAAGAGCTCAGAAGCAAGATGATTAGGATGACTGGCCAAGCGGTCTAGGTGTTTCTTTTGGTAGTGCTTGATAACTTCAGCAACCGTTGGAATCTTTAGATACTCGTGTATTTCGTTATTTCTAGTAAACTAATGTGTTTAATTACTATTATTTGTCACACATACATAAATCATTAAAACTGTACGTAAATCTTTTAATAAAAATACAAAATTTCCTTGCAAAGTAAATTAAAAACATTGGACGTGGGTAATTATTTTTTTACGAAATGGCAATGCAGGGTCGAATGACGTAAGCTGGGCTAACCTTGAAATGATAGCTGTCAGTTTTGAGCGTACCTGGTCTTCTTATACCATGAGTGGCCTTTGTGTGTACCTTACCTATACATACATAAACTCACGCCCGAAATCCCAAATGGGGTGGGCAGAGCCACAAGTAATCAAAGACAACTTGCAGCCACTGTTGATACGAAGTCCTAAGATGGATATGATGAACCCTACCCCCCTTACCTTACCTACCCTACCTTACCTATAAAATAATAATTAATAATTTGTGAGCAATAAAGTGTTTTATTATTAAAAGCTTATTATAAGGATTCACAACTTGCCAATTAAAATCCCTTTTTGTATATAGAAATCGTGAGTACGATATTTCTAAAGGTATATTAATAGACCCGTAGCTCAAAGGTCAACAAATTAAATCATAAAATCAAGAAAACGTGAGGAAACGCTGAAACTAACAACCAATAACTAATAAAGATGATGTTCTTCTGTCGTGTGGGTTGTGAGGTGGAATACCAACCCCATCAACCCTGCTGTCAGTACACTATTTGAGCTTGCGTGCTTAACATCGGGCGGGATCGTAGTCAAATCAAACCTTGTCAGAGACAAGCGCCATCTAGCGAAAACGGGATGTAACTTTTTTTATCATAAAACAAAAAAAAAACAATAAAAACAAAATACAGCAACAAGAACGACGCCGTTTCATTTTCCTTATATTTAATTTATTTTATACAACCAAATATATCCATATTATTTACCTATTTCTTCAAACCTATTAATTAGGTATAAAAAAACCGGTTAAGTGCGAATCCGACAAGCGCACCTAGGGTACCGAGAGAGAGGAAGGGGGGTTGACTTTTCCGTTGAGAAACCAACCACAAAAAGCGTAATATTCGCAAAGGATTTTTTTGCCGTAGAAAAACTATTCGCTCCATACATCAATTGGTATAACCCGTCATTGTTTTACCAACTGCGTAAAAGTTAGTAACTAAGGAAAACATCTTCCAAACATGTCTAAACAGATTGAAACAAACTCGTTTTACTAAAGGCACGCTCACAAGATTACGTGCAGAGGTCAAGGTGAGACCCTTAAAATAACGATCCAAGTCACGCAGAAAAATATTATTACGAGTAAACGAACTTTATGGCACGGTTAGGCTGGAACTACACGAACTACACACTAATTTAGGCCTTATTTTAAGTACAAATATAATGTACTGTTGATTGATGTGAGGCCTGTGCTCAGCAGTGGGAATTATACAGGCTTGACATAGTAACGAATACTAAGAGGGATGACTAGACCATTATTCTGAGTAATAATCTAAAAAAATAAAGTAATAAGCTAATCCAAGGCTAGTCTAAGGGTAAGGCTAATCTGGTGATTAGCCTTTTTTGTCATTTGTGCCCACCGGGATTCGAATCTGAGGCCTCCTGATCGTGAACACAACGCTCAACCACTAGACCACCGAAGCCGTTAAGAATATACTTACCTACCTAATAAGATTTTAAAATTAGTATATACTGAGATGACAAAAAAAAAGAAAAATATATTATTTTTTATCGCTTTTAGTCGTGTACACGTATCTCTAATTCTTATCAGCCTAGTCACGTAGATGTTTATCATTTTAGTTTGTGGTATAAAAAAACGTTTACAACGGTAGGTATATTTAGTAGGCGCCTAAATCACCACTAATTTACATGACTAATTATGCAATAAATATTATCTAGGCGCCGTTTAACTGTTTCTAAACACGGTTATTAACGTAAGTAGGAACTTCATTATTACAAACATTTTTGTTTAAGAATAAAAAAACAACTGTGCCACTAAAAATTCCGGCCATTCCATAAAAGAATAACTTTTTGAATAACGTAAACGTTCGTGTTACGGACGGCACGTTAATCCTTTGTTGATCGTGGCTATAAGCCAGACAAATAAAAAAAAAATAATAATAATAAAAAAAAAATGGAGGACTTTCCAGGCTACGTCTCTCAAAAACAATATAAATGGCGCTTTACATATTTTCCTTTAATTACATATCAATTTAAGAGCCACGCTCTTGTCGGTGTAACATTTCAAATACTCTCCATGCTACTTTTTAAATAAATGATGTAAAATTCTCTCTCTCTCTCTCTCTATTTAAGAGCTGCGCTCTTGTCGGTGTAACATTTCAAATACTCTCCATGCTACTTTTTAAATAAATGATGTAAAATTCTCTCTCTCTCTCTCTCTCTATTTAAGAGCTGCGCTCTTGTCGGTGTAACATTTCAAATACTCTCCATGCTACTTTTTAAATAAATGATGTAAAATTCTCTCTCTCTCTCTCTCTCTCTCTCTCTATTTAAGAGCTGCGCTCTTGTCGGTGTAACATTTCAAATACTCTCCATGCTACTTTTTAAATAAATGATGTAAAATTCTCTCTCTCTCTCTCTCTCTCTATTTAAGAGCTGCGCTCTTGTCGGTGTAACATTTCAAATACTCTCCATGCTACTTTTTAAATAAATGATGTAAAATTCTCTCTCTCTCTATTTAAGAGCTGCGCTCTTGTCGGTGGAGTAACCGCCATTCCTCTCTTCTTCCCGCCAAAACCTTCAACTCCCGATACGACACGACCTGCACCTTCTCTTTTATTTGTTGTTTTGTTGTGATGTAAAATTACAGTTTACAAAACAACGTAATTTACAAAAACACAGGAAATAGAACGTCGTGGGGAAACTAAACTTTGTTATTAGACGTAATTAGGTTTGTAATGGAAAATAAAATCTCACGGTTACTTTAAGTTATTTAGAAAGAAAAGAGATAAAAAAAAATAATCTCAGCAGTAGCATTCTGCTTTTCTTTTTTTTTTAGCTTTAGCAGAGTCCTTTTGGAACTTTATTCTGTCATTTTGTTTTTGTGGTTTCCTTAATGCTGATTACTTGCTTTTTTTTTAAAAAAAAAAGCATTTCTTTTACTTATTTTTATACTTCCATAATAAATATGATATTTTCTAAAGAGTAAGCTTCTTTCTACCTGGATCCTTCTCACGTGAAAACCACAAAACTCTTTGTAATGAAATAATGGATGTAAAAAAGCTTATTATAAGATTAATGACTACCTAAATGATAAAAATGTCTGGTATTGAATGTGTTCCTCTAGTTATTAAATAACTTGTAATGTATAATTTTTAAAAGATGTATTGCTGTTGCAGTTTCTTGACATTTCTTCTCCTCAACTATAACACCTTTCTAAATGATGTAAATTTTAATATGTTCAAAAAACAATCTAATTTTACTTTTTGACTTATTTTCGAATTTTGATTACAAACTCCTACTCATAGGTACTTAATTATCCCGTTTTTCACAGGGTCCGCTTACCTAACCTGAAGATTTTGACAGGTCCGGTTTTTTACAGAAGCGACTGCCTGTCTGACCTTCCAATCCGCGAAGGGTAAACCAGCCCAATACAGGTTAGGTCACATACCTCCGAAAATCGGGAATGTGGGTTCAAAGTGAGAAGCAAGCGTTCTACCAACTGAGCTACCACGGCTCCTAACTGGGAGTACCACGGCACGGAGTTTTCCATAACAAAAATATAAAATACTTAATTAAAAAAAAAACATGAACTTTTCGACGGAAATTCCACTTGATATCAACTTAGAATCATGGTCTGAAACATTCTCCTCAGTATTCGTTATGCATATAACCCTGTATGCATAAAATCCACAACAAAGCAGCTCAAAAAAGGTTTCGCTGTTTTAGAAATGGAACTCTTTGGTAATATCAGGCATGCATTATTAATCCTGCTTTTTTATTCATTACACTTTTTCGTACAATGAATGCACACCGTTCGCTGTATTCTCAACGTCAGCCTCTGGTTTAAATACAGATTTCTGATTTCTGAAGAGTTGAGGAATAGAGTATGATAACACAGAGATGTGGTGTGAAAGACAATATAGTGACGAAGATTGAGAAGGGAATGTTAGGTTGGTTTGGACACGTAGAGCGGATGAAGGATAATAGAATTGCGAAACCGTATATATGTATTTCTAAAGAAATTTTCATTATGAAGCCGGTATAAATACGGCGTAATCATAATCACAATCTTTTTTATTCATAACTTTGTTACACGTCAAATTAAAAAACATCTTATAAAAAATATAATAAAGAAAAAAAGAAAATACATTCGTCGTATAAGTATCTGCGATAAACAGATAACTTATACTAAAAATACAAATTACATTAAAATATAAATCAAATCAAATACCTATACTTTAACATTGCAAATAAGTAATACATTTGGAATAAATAAATTGATAGCTATGTCAATTTATTTATTCCAAATAATTTGACATAGCTATCATTTATATCATTAAAGGATATAAATCCTTTCAAATTCGTTCAAGTTATAGAAAGACTGCTTGACAAGCCAGTTTCGGAGTGTTTTTTTTGAAGACATTTAAGCTCGGGGTGTTTGTGATTTCATCCGGTAGCCGTAATATGCCTACTTGGCTGCGACGGTGATACAGCTCACTACCTATCACGTTGAACCAATAGAAAGGTTGGTGAGGTTTGGGTACTTAGTTCATCATCCTCATCCACACGATAGAAGAAGAAGAAGAACCATGTCAGGGGCCTTTGGCGACTCAATAGTAACCCTGGTGGGTTGATAAGGTTTCTCATCTCTCAACCCACACGAAAGAATAAACAGTGAAAAAGACGTGCATAGGCTCTTTATGTTAAAATACCTAAAGCCTGAAGAAAAGCGATTCGACCTTTTTAAGAAATCTGGGTAGTTGCCAAAATGCCTCATAATTTGGCTCAATTTGGCACCATTATGATACCGTTAAGACTTACTTAAAGAAGATTGATGAACCCTATTTACATTAAGAATAGCGATTAGTTATAATATTTTATGAGCTAGCAGCCTAGCCTTTGGGGTGGAAGGTCAGACAGGCAAACGCTTCTATAAAAATACTCATGACTCATGACTACACCTGGTATTGTGAGAAGTTTAATTTGTGAGAAGCTGCAGTAGTTTTAGGTGGATGAGACGTTCGTTATGTAAAAATTGACGATTCAAAGTGTAACTATGTTACCTACTGAATAAAGATATTTTTGAATTTGACACACTGGCGAGCAGGAGAATGAAACGCCATCAAACCGACAACAATCCATCAGTCAGAAACTTCTTCTGGAGAGTGTGTGGTAGCTCTAGGATTGGCTTGCACGCACAGCCATGAAAGAAAGTGCATTTCTTCGAGGCAATGACGTCATAAATCTTCTGAAACAGACGTATAAGGCCGTTTATAAGGCCAATGATAAACAGCCTCCGTGGTTCAGTGCGTTGCGCTCACGAACTGGAGGCCCCGGGTTAGAATCCCGGTGGGGACATATCACTAAAATCACTTTGTGATCAAGTTTGGTAAGGCGACATTACAATCTGATCACCTGATTACCCGAAAGTAACACGATCCGTGCTTCGGAAGCCACGTCAAAGCGTTGGTGCCGGTAACTACTTACTGATGTAAGTACGTAATCGTTATGATGAGGTTGATAATCCACCTC
This sequence comes from Pectinophora gossypiella, assembly GCF_024362695.1. Classification (NCBI taxonomy): domain Eukaryota; kingdom Metazoa; phylum Arthropoda; class Insecta; order Lepidoptera; family Gelechiidae; genus Pectinophora; species Pectinophora gossypiella. The sequence goes on along the minus strand of NC_065425.1, from coordinate 1,969,961 downwards.
ACAAGTCACAACCCACACGATAGAAGAAGAAGAGGCCAATGATGATGATGTTAAATATTTAGATTAGGTAAGCGGACCCTGTAAAAAACCGAAATAACGTGTAGTGTGTACCTCATCTATAACATCATCATCATCATCATCATTGGCCATAAACGTCTGTTTCAGACGATTTATGACGTCCCTGCCTCGAAGAAATGCACATAAACATAAATAGCCTATGTACGTCCCACTGCTGGGCACAGGCCTCCCCTCAATCAACCGGAGGTGACGTGGAGGGCTCCGCCACGCTGCTCCAATGCGGGTTGGTGGAGGTGTTTTTACTACTAATAGCCGGGACCAACGGCTTAACGTGCCCTCCGAAGCACGGAATCATCTTACTTTTTCGGACAATCAGGTGATTCAAGCGTGAAAAGTAAGGACTTTCTGGAGGTCCGGGTTCGATTCCTGATGGGAACAATGTCGAAATCACTTTGTTGGTAAGGACCAAACAAAGGACAGTCTCACAAAGTGATTTCGACAATGTTCCCATCAGGAATCGAACCCGGACCTCCAGATCGTGAACCTAACGCTCTACCCACTAGACCACGGAGGCGGTTCCACACAGTGTGAGGTATTATGCAAGTGCTCTATATCTCTCTATGTTATATACTGCACAACAGACAGACAATAACGACCTACCGACCCCGCCCGCGTGGTCGACGATTTCCCTCAATCAGCGCTTATCGCTATCGACCCACTAGAGTCGATTAATTCTTTCAAATATTTTTCCTCCCAGACGACGCCTAAACCGAGGTTCGCGCCCAACTGGGCATCCTCAGGCCTGTTGTCTTAAAGGTACCGGGTGAGAGCCTTCAGCTCTCCGCATTTGTCCGGCCAAGTAGTTAATGCCATCTGCGGCAAAGCTACAATAAGCCACGTCAAAAAAAAGGCATGAGTTTATGTATGTTACAATTCTGGTAATATTCGTAAACTTAAGTTCCCGAGTATAGCCCTAGGGTAATCAAGGTACATCCACCGCAAGATGAACTAAGTTACCACACCTCACTGAGCTTTCACTTGTTATAGCAGAGAAAATATCGGTCGTAATGGTAAATACGCATATTTTGCCAAGACAAAATTACATACATAAGTCAATATAAAAACTAGATAAAATCGTTCAATGTTGTATAAGTTATTAGGTCGCAGTTTCGAATCCCAACACGGACCTAAACCAATGATTTTTCAATTCATGTTTGGATCTTAAATGTTTATCATGTGCTCAGCATTGAAGGAAAACTACGTGAAGAAACCAACATTTCAGAGAAATGCGTTTCAGAGTTATGTGACCTAACGTGTAAGTATTGGGATAATTTTCCCTTCGCCGGTTGGAATTTCAAACAACCAGTCGCTTCTGTAAAACCAGACCTGTAAAATCTTCAGGTTAGATAAGCGGACCCTGTGAAAAACGGAATCACGCCATGGAGACGATGATAGATCAACTCAAGATTGTTTGGTAACAGATGTTTCCAAGGGATCGCCGTCAGATGTTCGCATTAATTTAAGCAGAAAGCGTGACTAATAAATATTTGCACCGTAAACAAAACAGTAGCAGTACAGAAATAGACTAAACAAACAAAATAAAATTAAATTTAAATAAAACTAAAAATGCAATAAATGAATATGAATTAAACAAAACTAAAAATAAATTAAATAAAACTAAAATAATTCGCCTCAAAACCCACACGATAGAAGAAGATTAAATAAAACAAATTATACACAATCTTCTATTATGACTCAGCGATTATCGACGACCGAGATTGTGTAAGTACATGAATCAAGTCACAAATCACAAATTTTAGAGAAAATCTTAAACCAGCCTTAAAAAGCAGCTTTGAAAAGCTCTGAAATTTAATAAGTCTCAATCTAAATAGACATTTGAATTCACAGTTAAAAACGATAGGGAGCCGACTCAATATCGGTTTTCGATACGTTCAAAATTGAGGATGAGACTCCAAAAGCTGTTTGACATTGCGTTTATTTGAGAGAAGATTCGCTTAATAGGCTCATGAGCAGGGGTATTTTTCGCTCAGGCGAAATCCATAGTAAATAATTTCAGCTGAAAAGCCACGAAAGACCAGTAGTTTCACATTAACCTAGATGCTCCAACCATTGTCCAATCAATGGCTCAAATTAGCTTCTAAAGGCTTTTTCGATTCTGCACCGCACCAGCCAAATCCCTCGGTAATTGCGACTTCCGAATACATCCCTCTTAAGGACGGTACTTACGGAAAAATATCAGCGCCTGAAGGACGTAATATACGGTACTGACGACCCGATTACTCTATCTCCATAGAGGTGGTTAATCAGCTCGCGACAACAAACCTTTCAAGACCCCGATACCGACCCAGCCGGCGAATTTCCCTCATTCAGCCCTTCCCTTCTGACCACTAGGGTCGATTAACTCTTTTCATACTCTTTCACATAATATCAGACGACGCCCTGAGCCGAGGTTCGCGAACTGGATACCCTGAAGCATGTTGTCTTAAATTTACCGTACCGGGTGAGAGCCTTCAGTGCTCCCCTTTTGTCCGGCCAAGTAGTGAATGCATTATGCAAATCTACAATAAGTCACGTCAAAGGCACTGACTGATACGGCGGCTTCGGTCCGCACGGAAATATAAATTTAAGACACACACTATCTTTTTGTAGTAGTATTTTTAAATTATTTTTCTCATATTTCTTGCGTATTGATGATCATCACCAGCCCATTAACGTCCCCACTGCTGGGGCACGGGCCTTCCCTATGGATGGATAGGGAGATCGGGCCTTAAACCACCACGCGGGCCCAGTGCGGATTGGTGGTTATTAACGACTGCTAATGCAGCCGGGACCAACGGCTTAACGTGCCTTCCGAAGCACGGAGGAGCTCGAGATGAAAACTTTTTTTTGTGGTCACCCATCCTATGACCGGCCTTTGCGAAAGTTGCTTAACTTCAACAATCGCAGACCGAGCGCGTTTACCGCTGCGCCACCGAGCTCCTCCGCGTATAAAGATATGGTGTAAAATTTTTAAACGGTTGTTTTAGATTTCTGCTTAAATTGACGCCTGTCCATTACCCGTCCCTTTCTTTTTCAGCGGATAAGAAAATGACAGGTATGACTTAAAATAAAATTAAATGGCGTCTGCAGGAATTAGCACTAATATATATGTGTAGATTAAAATAAATTCTAATTGTTAATTTTTATTTTTCAGGTAAGTTCGAGTATTACACTTCAGATGAGACACTGCAGGTAAAAAGTTTATAAATCAAAATTCTCAATTGGCTTCACTTCTCTTACAAAATTCTTAAGCCGCCTAAAACAATAATAGTTTGTGTAACTATCACAGAGTACTTATTATAGAGATATATTATCATGCGAGCATAGCCGGTGGGACTTCAATATGTCAAAAACGATAATATTATATGAGGCATCGAATGTATTGTTTCCACATTAATCATTGCTTCTTTGGTATCGCGCAACTTCAATCAGCGATTGTGTTACTACGCAATGAACAGCAAGTAAATCTATGTAGCGGTCCACAAAAAAATGTCTTGGTGGTTTATTTTGGGAGAGGGGGGGACAAATGGGGAGCGCTGAAGGCTCACCCGGTACAACGTTTAAGACAACAGTCCTGTGGGTGCCCAGTAGGGCGCGAACCTCGGCTCAGGGCGTCGTCTGAGAGGAAAAATATTTGAAAGAATTAATCGACCCTGGTGGGTCGATAGCTATAAGCGCTGATTGAGGGTAATCGTCGACCACGCCGGCGGGGTCAAATTGTTAATAACTAACTACCAATATGTAATTATGTATTTTTTGCCGAATAAATATTTTCTTTCTTTCTTTATATTCAGTGAGTTTTTATATGTATGGTCCTGCCACTTCAGACGAAGTCACATAGTTTAAAGCTGAAGTCATATCTCCCCTGTTTCTATAATCCGTGATCTACGCCATTGTAAGACCTCACACTTCATATTTGACTAGCTATTAGTAACCGAACCGGATATTTAAGGTCACTATGCTAAACCAACTCACCACAACTCTTAGAGACGCGATTTCTAAAACATTCTCCACACTTAACACCTTTACAACTGAGTAAACTAAGGACGCTCGTTAATGAGGGAAAGGATGGTTGTTGGACGCATCACGCCTGTATTCCCAAAGGGGTAAGCAGAGGTCTATAGTATATATCCTCTCCTCGCCAGCTTTGTACGTCCCATGTAATAAGTATATATCGTTACCTTATAGTGACGCTCGGTTTCCCTTCGCGGGTTGGAAGGTCAGACTGGCAGACGCTTTTGTAAAAAACCGGACCTGTCAAGTATTTAGGTTAGATAAGAGGACCCTGTGAAAAACGGGAGAATTTAAGCACACGATACACGTTGTCCTTATGCAGATTGATAATACGTCTGAAACAGACGTATAAGGTCAATGATGATGATGATGATGATAATGCAGATTACTTAGTCTTGCTGGAGAAGAGAAGGGAAAGTATTGTATTAAATAGATAGATAGATAGATAAAACACTTTATTGAGATAAGGATAACAAATACAGAAAGGCACAACAAGTGGCCTTATTGCTGATAAAGTGAAAACGTCGTAATTCGTAAGCATAATATTACATTCTCATCTGATTTTCTTCAACAAAACCTCGAAACGCACACGCTATTATTGTTCTGTGAAATCAATTCTCGTTTCATCCCTATAGGGAGTAATTTCCGGGATAAAAAGTATCCTATATTCTTACCTAGTATCATAGAAAAGGATATAATACTTCGTATAGAACGGAAACTCTCCGCTCCCCACCAGCGGCTGAGCTAGGTTTACCTCACCCTCCCGGTCTTACTTTAGTTTTAAATCGTATGGGCGTCAGACGTCACTCACACAGATGCGCGTATACGTTAATGTCAATGTGTAGTGTCTGTGTAAAACGAGGTGTTTTGTATGAAGTGTCCGGGGTGTGCTATTAGTGTGAGAATGTAAGTTATTACTTACTTCATAAAGGATTATATTGACATAATCAACAACTACACAACACCATTAAGTACTTATTTTAAAGCAAGCAAACATCACTTCTCTACATAATATTATACAGGGTGATAATGGCATCGTAACGAATACTGAGGGGCATGATTCAGACCATGATTCTGTTTTATCAAGTGTATTTTTTGTGATGGAAAATTCCACTTGATATTAACTCAGAATAGTGATCTGAATCATCCCTCTTAGTATTCGTTACATCACTTACACCCCGTATAAGCTTACGTATAGAAGCCATACAAGTACGTATGGGTGTTAGTGACACCGTAACGAATACTGAGGGAGATGATTCGGACAACGATTCTGAGTTGAAATCAAGTGGAATTTCCTGTCGGCTAATGATGAAAATATTATTTTCAGTTCCGTACTTTTGTGACGGAAAGTCCACATGATGTCAACTCAGAATCATGGTCTGAATCATCCCTCGAAGTTTTCTCTACGATGTCACTAACACCCTGTATATACATTTAAATGTCTTCCACTGCATTTAACAATAATTTACATACCACCAAACGACCAAAATGGACACTTAAGTTACTTAATGAAAGATATACAAACGGTCTGAGAGCTTATATATTATATTTATAACTTACTGCAGCTATAACCACATAAAGTACAAAAACATCATTTTTTTCTTATTATTAGCAAAAAGGTGGGTGTAGTCAAAATTTTATGTATGACTTTAATCTTGAACAGGTTTACAAGTCACCAAATAGCAACATTGTATTCAAAATCAGTATCAGACTTTTTTATTTACACTTTTAGTTTTATTTATTCTTTACACAGACACAGTTGCATATTAACCCTTTCACGGACAGAGACCATGGGACATTGATGGTTCATAATAGGTAGTACGACACCTTGGAATCGAAACGTCATTCGACGTTCTATCCTTGAAAGTGTTAAGGAGATACTTAAATAAGGTAGGTCCGTGTGTATTCTACCAACAAGGCATGCAATTGTAGTATTGACATGTTTACCTTATCTTACAATACAAATACACGTTATTGTACCAAAGAAATAATTACAAAACAGACTCTTAACAAATACATGGCAAATGGCACCTATCATGGTATCTTCTTACCTTATGTAGTATCATGTCCCAATATAAGTTCACTACATAATTTTGATGTTGAGTTGGAGAAACGATAATGCTCGGAAAAATAACCATTGGAACGAATTATTTTTCCATACTCGCAGTCCCGAAAGTAAGTTGCCATACTGTTTGTATATCATTTGGTTCTTTAAGTCAAGCTCAACTTTGTCAGTTATGTTCCGACTTAAGTGCTAAGTTTGTCTAACCTCAAGCGAACGATGTTCCAACTTATTTCTTACTTAACCGCAACATAAAATCGACTTTAGGTATCTGTTCTATGACCACAACGTATTTATCTCTTATTGTTTATCGAATGAAACTGTACTTTTCTGTTAAAGATACATTCATAATCATAAACCTTTGTAATTCTTATTGCGGTAGATAGACTTATTTGCTAACACAGTTGGCTCAACCATTATAGATATAGTTGGTCGATCAAATTGCGGTAAGTATACATATATTAGGTTATATTTTTGTGTTGTTGTTTTCATAAAATGAGCATTTTATGTAGCGACTCTGTGAGTACAGGGGGTGACTGAAAAGCAGCAGCAATGCTGAGGCTCCTCCATTTCTCCCATAACTGATAATGTGTTGAATTAGATTAATCAATTTTGTAAAAATATTTGAGGTTGAATAAACTTATTTTTATTTATTTATTATATATGGCGGACTTTTTTTGACAGCCTCCGTGGTCTAGTGGTTAGAGCGTTAGGCTCACTATATAGAGGTCCGGGTTCGAATCCCGGTGGGGACTTGTCACAAGAATCACTTAGTGATCCCTAGTTTGGTTAGGATATTACAGGCTGATCACCTGATTGTCCGAAAGTAAGATGATCCGTGCTTCGGAGGGCACGTTAAGCCGTTGGTCGCGGTTACTACTTACTGATGTAAGTATGTTGTCGTTACGAGTACATGTGTCAAGTCGGCCTTTGGTGGCTCTATAAACCCTGACACCAAGATTGAGTGGTTGACCGTTAGGCTCCTGATCGCGAGCCCAACGCTCAACCACTAGACCACGGAGGCCGTTTCCAACATGTTAAACGTCATGATTGTTTTTATCGTCTTACTTGCTTTTGTGTCTTACTTGGCGCCATAGCACACGGAAAGAGAGACGTTGAGAGACCGGTGCTACAATTCAAAAACTGCGCTAAGAGAGGCATGGGCTCTTTTGGTATAGACCACATGGTATGGCAGAAGCTCGCCGATGATCGAGATGTGTGGAGAAAGCGCGTGCTTGATGGGCGTCAAGCTGACGACAACACCTGGTCCCAGACTCTGATACGTAGGAGAATGAAACGACACCAAGCCGAAAGCACTCCAACGGTAGAATTTGCCGCTCCAAAATTGGCTTGCATAGCCATGAAAATAAATGCATGACCCTGTGACATTGATAGTCATGAATCGTCTTAAACACGTATGAGGCCTCATCATCACCAGCCCATTAACGTCCCCACTGCTGGGGCACGGGCCTTCCCTATGGATGGATAGGGAGATCGGGCCTTAAACCACCACGCGGGCCCAGTGCGGATTGGTGGTTATTAACGACTGCTAATGCAGCCGGGACCAACGGCTTAACGCGCCTTCCGAAGCACGGAGGAGCTCGAGATGAAAACTTTTTTTTTTGTGGTCACCCATCCTATGACCGGCCTTTGCGAAAGTTGCTTAACTTCAACAATCGCAGACCGAGCGCGTTTACCGCTGCGCCACCGAGCTCCTCAATATTTTTATCGTAATACTAAATTGTAGATTTGCCTCGATTTGCACTCACTATTTGGCCGGAGAAAAGGGTACCGCTGAAGTGACATATTGCGCAGCGCATCGTTATATTTCCAACAAACGCGCACCTAAAACATTTTTGCGTAAACACTCGTATACTTCGCCGTATGATTAAATTTATCGCGCGATTCCCCCCTCTCCATAAACGAGGTTGTTATCCAATTTTAAAACGTCTCCGTGAAACATTCAGTTTTATTATACATAGTCTGATCATGCGTAGAACGTAAATTTCCCACTTGAATAAATTACTATTTACTATGTAACTACCTAAGTGTTGCCGCGATTTTGCTCGCATGCTATAAATTACTGAATTAGTGACTGTATAATGATGCAGAAATTGTAATTTAATACATCGGTACTTTGTTGATAATTGTTGTAAGTTGTCGTTGCAAGTATGAAGTGTTTGGGAACTTGTTTGTAATGTCCAATGACAAAAACGTGAAAGCTTCTTCAATTGTTGAACAAATTGCGCAATCGTTTGACCTTCTAACTGTCGGTATAATCGAAATTTATATCTTTCTGCCAACATCGACGGTTTCGGCTGCAAATAAGTCTTCATCACGTCTACGATTTCTTCGTATTTCATGGTAGACGGTTTCTTAGGACTACATAAATTACACATTAATTCATACGCCGCCTCACCCACAACCGTTATCAATGTGGGCACTTTCTTTTCCCCGGCGATATCATTTGTGATGAAAAACATGTCCAACCGATCACAATACGACTGCCAACAACCATTTTGCACATCGAATTCCCCTAATCGTCCCACCGACATAATGTAACGCGTAATAACACTTTTTTATCCTCGATCGCCACTGTTAAATAAAAAACGGCGTGTGGTCGATACCATATACAGGGTGTTAGTGACATCGTAACGAAAACTTTAAGGGATGATTCAGGCCATGATTCTGAGTTGATATCAAGTGGAATTTTCCGTCGCAAAAGTATGGAACGGAAAATAATTTAAAAAAGCTCTAATATTTTCATGACTTCTCCGACAGGAAATTCCACTTGATATCGACTCAGAATCATGGTCTGAATCATCCCCTTCAGTATTCGTTACAGTGTCACTAACACCCATACCTACTTGTATGGCTACTGTATGTACTTGTATGGGGTGTAAGTGACATCGTAACGAATACTGAGAGGGATGATTCAGCTGATTATTCTGAGTTAATATCAAGTGGAATTTTCCATCGCAAAAGTATAGAATTGAAAATAATTTAAAAAGACTAAAAAAATAACATGAATTTTGCGACGGAAAATTCCACTTGATATTAACTCAGAATCATGGTCTGAATCATCCCTCTGAGTATTCGTTACGATGTCACTAACACCCTGTATATTTCCGAACTGCCTCATGACATCTACCTACATACATACAAATATAATTATGAAATGTGATACAAATACCCACCAAAAATTACTGCTCACTCTCGGTATCCCGAACAAAATAAAATATTTTAAGTATGAATTTCCTGTACCCAAAGCACACACCACACACTTCATTCAACAACCCCGTTTTATACAGACAGCACACATTGACGTTATCGTACACGCGCATCTGTGTGTATGACGTCTGGCGCCATACGATTTAAGTCTAAACTATGTTCGAGGGTGGGTGAGATAAACCTATCTCAGATGCTGGTGGGGAGCGGAGAGTTGCCGTTGTGTAGTACGTAGTATTCCTTATGCTATGCCCAAGGGTTGGCTGGAAGAAATTGCTGCATGCGCAAAGGCCTGTTGTCCTTATTTCTGTATCTTGTGTCCATTGTGCTCAATAAACTAGGTATATTACTCTGGGCGCCATCAAACTCGCGTCACAGATTACTGCGGGGCGGAAGGCGAGAGGGAAACCATTGCCCAATTTTTTCCTTAATAAGTAGCATGGAGAATACTACACCTACAAGAGCGTGGCTCTTTTTTGAGTGATTAGTGATTATATTATTTTTGTTGATTAGTGATTATCTATGATAATACTTTTCCTTCTTCTCCAGCAAACTAAGTGATATGCTTTAGGACGGGTATCGTGTGTTAAAATGTATATATAAGTAATATAGGTAATAAAAATGCCGTCAACAATATTCTCCAGGTGTATTATTCTTTACTAAAACAACGTGAGAATCATCGCCAACACCGAGACCCACACTCACCGCTAATAATTATGTTAGAGATGAAATCGAATCAGACAAAAGAACATCGGCGTCCAATTTCAAAATTCGAACATGTAAACTAAACTGATAAACAAATAAAAACAACGGTCCGCGCGCAGCCTTCACGATTCAAGTCTAAACTATGTTCGAGGGGGGTGAGGTAAACCTAGCTCAGACGCTGGTGGGGAGCGGAGAGTTGCCGTTCTATACGTAGTATTATTCCTTATTCTATGTCTCTATGTATGACCTATATCTCTATAGCTGGTATAGGAAGTCAAAAATCAATTGACCTAACTTTAAAAGAACTAAAAATTGAATTTTATCTCATTAATTACTTTTTAAAATACCTCAACCGTGAACTGTCTACAACAGGTTAAAGACAAAATTTACATTCAAAGAAGTGTAGAAAGCAGTGACCGAGGTGAATCATTTACATTTATCGTCGTTTCGCGCATGCGCTGTTTAACTCGTGTGACGTAAGGTGCAGGAGGTAGCGGGGCTTAAAAGGACTTCACAATCGTCTCCATGTAGCGCTATTTTTTTTTAATGAAGATATGACAGGTACGGAATTTTCCAGAAGCTTGTCTGACCTTCCAACCGACAAAGGGAAAACCAGCCTAATACAGGTTTTTTCCCGAGGGTTAAAACCGCCCCCGAAAGTTTCAAATCGCATGTCTTATGTCTACAAAACTTAAGAGGCAATAGACTGCAAGTCTCTGGAGACCTCGCTATTGGATACGCATCCCCATTACTATGCAGCCATAGGTACAAAAGTTACATGAAAAACATTTAACATGCTTATTGTTAATAGAAAGTGGGATGGCGCCCAGAGTAGTTTATTACAAAGCCATACTAGGACTCAATGTGTCCTCCGCCATTGAATAGTACTGACAGTTACTGCTGCCCTCTGTCAGGTTCCAGGTTACAGTCCCTGCGACTTGCCCCTTCCGTCCTGCGTTGCCGTACCGATGGCTCCCATCTTCGCCTCTTCAACCGTTGAGGTCTTCACCCGTATCCCTGGGCAAGGGTTCTACGTTAAGACAGAGTACTGCGGGGCGGAAGGCAAGAGGGAAACCACTGCCCTATTTTTCCCTAAAAAAGTAGCATGGAGAATGTTGCACCGACAAGAGCGTGGCTCTTAAATTGATGACGATGATTATTAATAGGCACATACGCCGTCATACTATTACAAAGTCAAACAGTTAAACAATTATACAAGTCCAAATTAATTAGGTAACACATCTCCGAAACGCACGCTTCTAAAGATTTATTTTATTAGAGTATTTATTATATTTGACCGCAGTAGAGCAGATCCATACCCCCTCTGGTTGATTGAGGGGGCATGTATTATTTTTTATTTTTTTTGAGGAAAGTGAGATGCCTGGAAAGTAACTTATTGACAACCGCTATCGCTCATGACCTTGCACCCACGCTGCTGGAGTAGCGAGCGAAAGTAGCGGGCAGTGCCAGTGGGTCATACGAGGAAACCTGACTTCATTCATAATTTATGTATTACTCACACTTAGCTGATAATTCTGTACCGTCGGTGAAAAGTAATACAAGTCCAAAATTCAAGTTTTGAGAAAATCGAGTTTAAAGTTAAAAACATTCTAGCTCGCGACTTATAAGGAATAATGGAACAGAAGTTAGATGTGTCGATAGGTGATGATGGAAGGTTTCTTTTCTAATATTTAGTTATATTTAGAACCTAAACAGAAATGGTAGAGGATCAAAATAAATTAATTACATGTATCAGTTGACACCAACTTTTATACTGTGTAAATTGATACAAGTCTAGTTATACCTTTTTACACACATAACTATACAAAAGTCATCGTTGATATATCATATTTCAATTAATAATTTTACAGTCTTATTCTACAAAAAACAAAATGTCTTGGAAGAAAGTTTATTTCATAAAGTTGTAGAAAGGCAAAATTCTATTTATTTTCTTTAAAAAGTAAAGAAACGTAACTTATATCAATTGACACAAACGATAAACTATAACGAATTTGTGTCAAGTGGTTTAACATGACTTATTTTTTCGGTTTTATTGTGTAAAATGATACATGTTTTTACGAATTTCTAGAAATAAATACATATAAAGATGGTACACGTATATATAGTGTAAGGTGGCGACTTAAGTCAAGGCTGTATGGTCCTCAGATCGATGCCTGCCTTATATATATATATATATATATATATATACAACTAACTATATATAACTATTTTTCCTCTCAGACGACGCCTGAGCCGAGGTTCACGCCCAACTGGGCACCCTCAGGCTGTTGTCTTAAACGTTGTATCGGGTGAGAGCCTTCAGCGCTCCCCATTTGTCCGGCCAAGTAGTTAATGCCATCTGCGGCAAATCTACAATACGTCACGTCAAAATATATATATAAGGCAGGCATCGATCTGAGGACCATACAGCCTTGACTTAAGTAATTTAATATTCGAAAATTACAATCAAAATATGCCTAAGCCTTGTCTTCACTTTTCAATATCCAATTTAGGCCAGTGCCTTGTCTTCAGTTTTGAATCTCTCCCATTTAAAATCCATATTAGGCCTAAGCCTTGTCTTCTGTATCCAAAATCTTGAAAGTAAAATCTTTGACTAGTTGGAAACTACCCTATTAAGACGCTTCTAGTGACAACTCATTTGTTCAATTCTGACAAGTGGTTTAAAATTTAGGTTGTACTAAACGTGCATACACACATATATACAAACATACACAATGAAATATTAGATGTGATGTAATATAATAATAAAGTTGTTAGGTAAAGTTGGTTTGGACACGTAGAATAGATGAATGATAATAGGATTAGGAAAGCGACATGTTAGGCGAAAGTTACAAGGACGCACATTGTCCAAATTGGGGATGTGCTTAGAAAAGGTTTAGTGCGATCTACTTTGAACCGGAGGCCGCATGAAACGGTTGATGAATGTAGAGGAATGAAGGAAAGTGTTTTATTATTCTGAGTTAATATCAAGTAGAATTTTCAATATAAAATAATTTTAAAAACCTAAAAAAAAATATGAATTTTTCGACGGAAAATTACACTTGATATTAACTCAGAATCATGGTCTGAATCATCATCCTCCTCAGTGTTCGTTACGATGTCACTACCACCCTGTATTTTCTGTGAAACCCAAGCCATAGTAACAGAAAATCCTTCAGGAACACGTTCAAATATTTACGTCTAGGGTACTCTTTAAGCTTATAAAATCGCGCGCGCTTTAATAGAATCTGACACCTGAACGGTATTAAAGATTCTTTGAATACGTCACACGATATCCTTTGAAGTATAAGTCATCCATGTGAGAAAGCATTCCGAATAGAAACCTACTTTCAAGAATACAACATTTCCACGTCTGACTTCAGGGCATAGAATAAGGAATAATACTACGTTCAGGGTGTTAAGGTGGTTCTCATAGTATCACAATGTGATATTTTAATATGGAATAAAGGCAGGAGGATTATGATGATTTGTCGCAGTTGGCATTAACTACTTGGTCGTACCAATAGGGGGCGCCGGGGGGGCCCTTTACCTTCAAGCTTCTACCTTCTTCACCCCAAGGGTCTTACGTGGTCGTAAGCCGCTAAAGAGTGAGGGTATCTCTCATGCAGTTACGGTCACGGTCCTTTAGAGTCTTTTAAAGATAGACTATGTTAAACTATAAATATATGACTATGATTTTCAAACGCGGACTAGCGTGTAGACCGCACAATATTCATACAAAAGCCTTACAAAAAAAATCAGCAGGTGATTTGTATTTCCGAGCCTTTTGATCACATTCTGTTGTATAAACAAGTCAGACAGACCTCTCTTTGATCTCTTAATTTAGACAGGTGTCAGACAAAGTCCGAAATTGAATTTAAAGTTAAATGCACAAAAGCTTTTATTCACACCCTAATGAGTGTAACTCCAGAAAATTACGTAACTTTTACAGACGTCCATTGGCCATATACGTCTGTTCTAGATGATTTAAGAAACAGAAATCATAGAATAGAAGAAACAGGTTGGAAAAGCCTTTTTTGACGTGACTTATTGTCGCAGATAGCATTAACTACTTGGCCGGACAAATGGGGAGCACTGAAGGCTCTCACCCGGTACAACGTTTAAGACAACAGGCCTGAGGGTGCCCAGTTGGGCGCGAACCTCGGCTCAGGGCGTCGTCTGAGAGGAAAAATATTTGAAAGAATTAATCGACCCTAGTGATCGATATATGGTCGATAGCGATAAGCGCTGATTGAGGGAGTTGGAAAGGCCCTAACGCGCATTTTGTATGAGAACCGCTGTCGCCGGTTCAACCCCGCTCTCTTTTACTACTAAGTACTACTACTGCAAACAGATAAGGATGAATATCAAAATGTGCCAAGTTCGGTGGCGAACTTTCATATTATTTTTTCGTGCAAAATTGGGTTCCGACGTGAAAAAAATAGTTCTAGCTACGAGGTAAATTGTTCCTCTTTGATATTCACCCATAACTACGATAACTCTACTGCTTCTCAAATTCTATAGCCACTTCACCGACAATGCATATTTAATGTGATAGGTTGCAATTTTATCATTACTCTACGTAAGATACCGCATACAAAAGTATTTTTTGTATTTTAGACTTACGAAAAAGATTTCTGAAAAAGTATGGAATTCTAATTGCTTCGATCTCGTGATCCCACATCCATCAATCGTTTCGTGCACGCACGCCCGTTCAGAGTAGATCGTACTAAACCCTTAAGTTGACCTAATAAAGTGTGGAAATTTTTCCAAGTATTATGAAGCAACCCCCAGAGTAATGTAAAGAAATCTCGACCAAGAGGTCAAGGGTTCATTGCCGGATCACGCTAATAAATTCTATATTTACAATGTCACATAATTAGGTTGTGGTTGGAGGAAGATTTTGTTTTTTTTTTTGTGGCAAAATGCTGGGAGCGATAAAAAAAGTTCAGATCAATTAATTGTGTGTATTCTCGGGAATGTTATAAACACCATCTTACTTTCGGACAATCTGGTTATTTTTTTTAATAAAACCTTCAAGGAAGTAAAAAAAACGCACATAGACAAAGTCGCGGGCAGTGGATAGTCGATAATAAATATTGTAACGCGGGGTACGTCTCAATAGTCAAATCAGTTACATTTTACTAAACGGCAAAACACTAAATTACTATAGAATTTGTATGAAAAGGCAACCTGAGACGTCAAAGAAAAACGTGACAAAATGTTGTACTTATTATTAAATTTTTCTTTATTTAAATTCATAAATAAGTTAAATAGAAAAAAAGAAAACGTTATTTTGTCACCTTTAGATCTATCTTTATGTAATTAAAATATTTGGTGTCGCGAGCTGATTGGCCATGTTATAATCCGTTCATCAAGCTTTGATTTAAGTATACTTACTTCTTACCTTGTTGGAGTTTCGAAGTTATAAAAAATGTATTTTTCTGCACTTTACTAGATTTCATGACGGCATAAAAGGGGTTTTACGATACCGCGTAAAAGCTGTTTTCAAAGATGATATCGATTTAATAGCCCAGTAAAAAAGGCTCAATATCCGTTGTTTTTTTTTTTTAATTTTCATCATGATGGAAAAGTCACAATCCATTTGTCGATTATTAGATGAGTAAGTCATTACAAATTGCTCCTTCTGTGCTGGACTTAACTTTAACGTATCCATAACCACGAAAAAGATTGAAATGCGATAAAAAATGTAACACTGATCAATAAACAAATGACTACCTTTGGAAAAGAATTCCATGTTTTTTAAATAAAATTTGAAATTGGAGTTCTTAGCCAAACTAAAAATAGGCTTTTTGGCGGGAAACGGGAACAGGCCAGTTGCTTTCTTCATTGAATAACCTAAATAATTAATACGAAGTGGTGTTTTGTGGTTAATGATCGCATTAAGTTAGTCGGAAGACATTCGCGAATGTTATTATATCGGGGTATTCAATAAACAAAGTGTATCTGCCTATTTCCGCTTCGTGGCAGGAAGCCGCTTCATAACTCGAAAGTTTATGCGGACTTTTGAGTTAATTCGTTTGGGGTTCGGAGTAGGAGTCTACTCCGAGGGTGGGGGCATAGGTTTCATCATCATTTCATTAATCATCAAGTAAAAAATACGTAAGACATGGCTGTATGGGTATAGTTCCCTTTGCTATTATAGCCTTCGGGGAAAACCAAAACAAAAAAAAACAAACTAAAAATATTTTGATTTGAAATGGTCAGTACTGCAGTACGGCAATTTCATAGATAGAGTAGGTAAATGAAAAAAGAATGCATTTGGCTTTTTAGCTTCCTTCCCGGCTCGTGTCGCCTTGACAAGAGCTGCGGGTTCAAGTCCCGTCCGAGTCAATTTTTTTTTTTTCGATTTAAATTTTCTCTTTGCAAACTAAGAATGATGAAGACATTTTTGTGATTATAACATGTCCTCATGGTGTATAGTGTAAACCCAACAAGTCCACTGGACCACATAATGCCATTATTTATATACGATCCTCAAAACCGACCCCGCCGGCGTGGTTAGCAATTCTCCTCATTCAGCTCTTATCGCTACCGACTTTTTCATAAATTTTAGACCGGGCGAGAGCCCTCAGCGCTCCCCATTTGTCCAGCCAAGTAGTTAATGCCATTTGCGGGACATCTACAAAAAAGTCATATAAAAAAGTATGTACGAAAATCACAATGAAACAGATGCCAAGCAAAACTTTCAACAAACTCCAATCCCTAACTCCGCCTTTGTTACCAGTTGAAGTTCATTTGTTTCTACATTTCCTCTGCAAAGTTATAAAACGAAATTCCAAATCCAAACATCGAAAACACGTCATGTTTGCGGTTTCACACTTGCATAACATAAACATACGCACATACACAGCCTATATACGTCCCACTGCTGGGCACAGGCCTTCTCTCTATCACCCGGAGGTGGTATGGAGCATACCACCACGCTGCTATACTACGGATTGGTGGAGGTGTTTTTACGGCCCTCCGAAGCACGGAATCATTTTACTTTTTCAGACAATCAGATTCACGCAAGCTTTCAAAGTCCTTACCAAACAAAGGACTGGCTCACAAAGTGATTTCGAAAATGTGCCATCGGGAATCGAACACGGACCTCCAGATCGTGAGCCTAAAGCTCTAACCACTAGACTACGGAGGCTATTACTCAAACAAACTTGGATAACTTTTACAAATTATTTATTAAATATCGTTTTCAACACACTTGCAAATGTAGCTCCTATTACACCGCTTTTAGGAATATAAACCACCTTTTTGTTGATTTTTTTCTGCACAAGGTTGTTGATCAATCAATCAATAATACTTTATTACACAACAACATATACAAAGGACATAAACATACGAATAAAACATAAGCACAATAGGCGGCCTTATTGCTAAACAGCAACAAAAATTACAAATGTTATTGATAAATATTGTAAGTATTTCATTTTGTCGTCACTGTGGTCCTGTGTCTCACCAGCTTGCTTCCCAAACGGAGAGCGGCGGTTCGAACCCCGTTATCGGATTTGCACCAATGAGTTATTAATTTAGCTCAAGTGCAGTTTTATAGTGATTTGCCACAAATGGTATTGACTGCTTGACCGTACAAATGGGGAGCGCTGAAGGCTCTCACCCGGTACAGTCACGAGCATTAATATATATACACTTTGGTACCATGTCGCATTAACTTATTTGACAAATTGAACTGTAAGTCTCACTAAACGTCAAATATGTTAGTGCGACAGAGTCCTAAAGTGGGTACATTATATTGCTCATGACTGTACAACGTTTAAGACAACAGGCCTGAGGGTGCCCAGTTGGGCGTCCTCATCTATTATCGTTTATCACCCAACATCATTTCTCTAGCATTATCCCCTTTTCACGGGGCCTACTTACCTAACCTGAAGATTTAAATTTTAAATTTAAATTGTAAAATTATTTGTTTAGGCCCGTGCTAGGATTCAAACCTGCGACCCCATAATGAGAACCAAGCGTTCTTCAACCACGGCTTAGGCGGCATCTATTCCCAGAAATTGGCAATTCGTAGTAATGGAGATAGTAAATCATTCGCACGCACCAACCACTTCTTCTGACCGCATTCCAGGACATTGCGCAAACGATCGTGTCTCGCATTATGTGGGACCACTCAAGTCGTTTATTCCTGTGTACATTTCCTTTATCTCGAGCTATTACGTCAAAAAGCACCTTTGTGTTTTCGGCTCTGTTCCTTCCCGAGACCTTTGGCGGTTCATTGTGGAGGCTTGAGTTCGAATTTAGATAAGAAATATTTATTGTAAGTATTTAAAATGTAGGTTTTAAAGATATGTTAAAATTTTTGAATAAATCTTTTCATATCAGGATGATAATATTTAAGTTTAAGGTTAGTTAGCATTATCCCATTTTTCACAAGGTTCGCTTACCTAACCTGAAGATTTGCCAGGTCCGATTTTTTAACAGAAGCGACTGCCTGTCTGACCTGCCAACCCGCGAAGGGAAATCCAGCCCAATACAGGTTAGGTCACTTACCTCCGAATAATGCATTTCTCGGCAATGTGGGTTTCCTCACGATATTTTCCTTCACCACTGAGCACGTGATAATTATTTATGATCCAAACATGAATTTGAAAATAAATTCGACAATCGTTTAGGCCTGTGCTGGATTCGAACCTGCAACCTCAAAGTGAGAGGCAACCGTTTTACCATCTGGGCTACCACGGGTCTCAAACCAAAACATACAAACGTAAGAAAATAAGATTTTAAATCAAATTTTTAGACACAATAGGCAAAATAAGAAGGAATTTTTTGTATTATGCGAAATCACAAACCGAAGCATAATTTTGGCCCAGAACGGTATTTCGTCACACTTGCAAAGTCTGTCACAATACAAAAGCACATTATGACAGAGTAAATAAAATTTGTCTCTACCGCGGTCTAGCCGAACCGTGAAATTATTGTTTTTAACACGTTGACAGTCCAGTGACCCATATATGGGTCATGACGGACTAGCTCCATACGTCCGTGTCCCATAGAGATAAGCTTACGTGATGAGCTTACTTGTATGTTCCTTGTGTGTGTTTTATTGTGTGCAAATAAATAAATACATGGGTCATTAAAAAACGACCAGGTACGCACTAAGGGCGGGTGCGCCACTTGGATCCCGGGTAACTTGGCAAAGGTTGAAGTAATATACGGGACTTACAAGGAAGACAAAACATTTTGTACGGGGACTGTCAACGTGTTAACCAAATGAGGTGTAACATTTCCTTGTACCATGAATTATGCACAGATGCAGTGCAGGAAAAGCAGCAGACTAAACATAAAATTATTAATTAATTATACTTATTTTTATATTGTCTTACGTTATTTTCATTTTTGTTTTTAATTTTATTTCTCTGATCTTTATAATTGTAAGATCTAACGATTCCTACCACCTTACAAATAAAAAATAAACCAGGGATGAACGTGAGTTTAAGTATTTGACATGCAAGCAAAATTGAATCCAATTAAAACACATAATAACGGGTTCTTACCGCGTTTAAAGCAGGAATATGAGACTCCCGATATTTCGACACTGTTGCAAGTGCCATGATCACGGGATAACTGATGAGATTGGAGTGGAGTTGCTTGGCTGTCAAATACTTCACCCCTGGTTTATTTTTTATTTGTAAGGTGGCTAGAGTTTAAGATATTTACATGTAATTCCTGATATATTTAAATTTAGGAGATAATATCCCAGAACTTTGAACTGTATTCCTAGTAAGCTCTGTACACATAGAATAATCTCACGACTATATCCCAATTAGGGTAGTCAGAGGTACATCCATCGCAAGATGAACTAAGTATCCACACCTCACCAAGCTTTCTGTTAGACCAACGTGATAGGTGGTGAGCCGTATCGCCGTCTGTAATGGTCGAGCCAACTGTGTTAGTGAAAACTGCACTTATGATAAATTAATAACTCATTGGTGCAAGTCCGGTACCGGGTTTCGAACAGGCATACCCCGATCGAGAAGCAAGTCGGTGTACCATAGTGATTTTTTACCCTCTACTTATCGCCATCTCCTGGCTAAGCAACTGAAGTATGCTAGACCGCCTTTTTATTAGGACTGGCTCGAATGAGGCGAAAATATTGCTGGAAGTAAATCTTACGTTATTATAAACGATATTACCTCTTTTGACAAACTGCGTGTGTGATTAAAGCTTGCGGTGGCGTAAGTATATACTCGTAAGGACAGTAATGCAGTTTCTGCCATGAGATTTCAAACCTTCTTTAATAATAATAATAATAATAAGGGGCCTCTACGTGTTGGCTTTGGCCCCACGCACGTCTTCCAAAAGTCCGGGACTCCATAGTACCGAGATATGGAAATGACAAACATAATAATACATAAACTGCCTATATACGTCCCACTGCTGGGCACAGGCCTCCCCTCAATCAACCGGAGGGGGTATGGAGCATACTCCACCACGCTGCTCCACTGCGGGTTGGTGGAGGTGTTTTTACGGCTAATAGCCGGGACCGACGGCTTAACGTGCCCTCCGAAGCACGGAATCATCTTACTTTTTCGGACAATCAGGTGATTCAAGCCTGAAAAGTCCTTACCAAACAAAGGACAGTCTCACAAAGTGATTTCGACAATGTCCCCATCGGGAATCGAACCCGGACCTCCAGAGCCTAATGCTCTAACCACTAGACCACGGAGGTCGTTGAACATAACTTGTATTGTCAGGGCAGAAATTCTGGAAACCTTCTACCTTCTTTTGCCTTCTCATTTCTTGTCAATTCAAAGCTGCAATACCGCTGTTATATCCATAATAAATATGCCAGCATGGCGCCTTGGATTCAGCAGGCAGCTAATTTATTAATGCCTTGCGTTTAGATCCCGGTACAAAGGCAAACGCCAGGAATTACAATACACTATAATACAATTGTAATATACAATATATCATTATAACTTTGTTATATAATAATTATACTGACGAATATCGACAAAGGACTCAACTCAAACCTTTTAGAACAATTCAATTATTGGTTTCCGGAACACCTATTCGAATCGTTTTACTTGGCATCAAACATTAAAGCAGATTGTAAGTACTTCAGTCGGTCCCGGCTGTTATTAGTACCAAGTGAGTGCCTTCAGCGCTCCCCATTTTTCCGGCCAAGTAATTAATGCCTTCTGCTGCAAATCTATATACATAAACAGCCTATATACGTCCCACTGCCGGGCACAGGCCTCCCCTCAATCAACCGGAGGGGGTATGGAGCATACTCCACCACGCTGCTCCACTGCGGGTTGGTGGTCGGGACCAACGGCTTAACGTGCCCTCCGAAGCACGGAATCATCTTACTTTTTCGGACAATCAGGTGATTCAAGCCTGAAAAGTCCTTACCAAACAAAGGACAGTCTCACAAAGTGATTTCGACAATGTCCCCATCGGGAATCGAAGCCGGACCTCCAGATCGTGAGCCTAACGCTAGACCACGGAGGCTGCTGTAAATCTACAATAAGTCACATCAAAAAAAAACTATTCTTTGCCTCAAATGAGTGTAATCGATACATGAGCCATAAGGCTTAAGACGGCTCTATAATAACCCTGACGCCAGGGTTGATGAGATCGGAAATTCACCTTACAACCCACACGATAGAAGAAGACTTAAGTTTTTATGTATGTCTTTTTTTTTCCTTTTTTGATGTGACTTATTAAACTAGTATTGTAGATTTGCCGCAGATGGCTTTAGCTACTTGGCCGGACAAATGGGGAGCGCTGAAGGCTCTCACTCGGTACAACGTCACGAGCGGTGTCACGAGCTGATTGGCTGCCTCTATTGCTAGAGTAATCGGGTCGTCGGTTTATGTATGTCGTTGTTATAAGACTTATACTTTGGTTAACCCTTTGTTAACCATAAACGTTAATTGCTTATTGTTAGCTTAGTTATTCCGTGCCATTCAAAATTTAATTACTCTAGAACTATCGGCTGGTAACGAGTCAAGCGTTGATTATAATTCCAAGATTGAGTTCCAGATAACTTCAATTATGGATAAGTTTTGATTCGATGCTTGATTTGTGCCTGCGGGCACTTCATCCCTTTGTTGTGAATATATTTACCATCGTACGCTGTAACGACCTCAGTGGTTATGTCTAGTGGTTGACTTGCGATCCTGAAGTCCCGATTTCGAATCCCGGTGGGGACATATCACAAAAATCACTCAGTGATCCCTAGTTTTGTTAGCACATGCTGATCACCTGATTGTCCGAAAGTAAGATGATCCTTGGTTCAAAGGGCACGTTAAGCCGTTGGTTCCGGTTACTACTGACTAGTGTAGATGAGTAGCTACACTAGTCAGTAGTAACCGGGACCAACGGCTTAGCTACACTAGTCAGTAGTAACCGGGACAAACGGCTTAGCTACACTAGTCAGTAGTAACCGGGACCAACGGCTTAGCTACACTAGTCAGTAGTAACCGGGACAAACGGCTTAGCTACACTAGTCAGTAGTAACCGGGACAAACGGCTTAGCTACACTAGTCAGTAGTAACCGGGACCAACGGCTTAGCTACACTAGTCAGTAGTAACCGGGACAAACGGCTTAGCTACACTAGTCAGTAGTAACCGGGACCAACGGCTTAACGTGCCTTTTGAACCACGGATCATCTTACTTTCGGACAATCAGATGACCTATAATGACTGAACAATAGTTACATGAGCCATGTCAGGAGCCTTTGGCGGCTCAGTAGTAATGTCAGGGTTACTGTTATTGTTACTGGGTTGAAGAGTTTGAATTCGTGTTCGGAGCATAGATTTATTGATACCACGTCGTTTCCAGAGTTTCATGAATTCTCGCCCATAATTACGTGGGACTTAAATATAGCTGGTTTTTTACATTAGGATTAGGTACACACCGCTGTCTACCCCTTCGGGGATACGGGCGTGGTGTTAAGTTATGTTAAATAAATAAAAAAAATATTTCTTTAACAGAGATGGTACATAATAATATTGGTTCTCTATTTTTACTCATAAAATTTTATGTAATAATTTACCATGGCATACTGTTACTTATCCTATTATTAGTTTCGCATAGTATTAATTTGTCATAACTTTTTAAGCATATTTTTGAAACTTATAACTACGATAAGCATAATAATGACAATAATGATATATAAGCATAATTATTATAAGCATAAAAACTATACTCCGAATAAGAAAAGTTTTGGCACAACTTTGAACATTTCCGAAACTTACTTTTTCCTTGGCTGCATTTGGTTCATGATTGTCACTTTTTATATTTTTTGACTCTATTTCATGCTGTTGGTCATCATTCAGTATACTTTTCGTGTGTAAGATAATCATGCTGGCGGCGTAGGGGTGGCCCAAGGGCCACCCCCGCCGCACCCTAACCTACTGTTATGCCTTGTAAAAATTATGACAAAACACTATAAAAAAAGAATTATGGATACCTATTTATATGCGAATCAAATTTATGCCAACAAATATTAGTCCACAAATAAGTTATACCTAACAAACCAGTATTCTTAGATGTGATTATGGGAAAGTGCTATTATGCTAAAAAACGTTATGCAAAAAGCATTTATGCATTTTAAGAGAATCCCAATAATATTTGCAGTTGTGACCTCCTAGTAAGTGTGAAACACCTGTGTCAGAAGGTCAAGCTCCTCCATATCCATAAGTACTTGTTGGTACCAAAAGTCTGAGGTATACCTACATCGTATTATAAGTAAACAATGAAGAAAATATAAAAACAAACGTATGCTTGTGTGTGTGTGTGTGTGTGTGTGTGTGTGTGTGTGTGTGTGTGTGTGTGTGTGTATGTTGTCTTTTTTTGACGTGACTTATTGTAGATTTGCCGCAGATGGCATTAACTATTTCGCCGGAAAAATGGGAAACACTGAATGCTCTCACCTGGAGTTATGTTGTTATGTATAACATAACAACATGACATGACATGACACAACATGACACATGACAACATGACACAACATGACATGTTATACATAACAACATGACTCTATATGTTGTCTCTTATATGTTAAGGAGCTTGGTGGAGCAGCGGTAAACGCGCTCGGTCTGCGATTGTTGAAGTTAAGCAACTTTCGCAATGGCCGGTCATAGGATGGGTGACCACTAAAAAAAGTTTTCATCTCGAGCTCCTCCGTGCTTCGGAAGGCACGTTAAGCCGTTGGTCCCGGCTGCATTAGCAGTCGTTAATAACCACCAATCCGCACTGGACCCGCGTGGTGGTTTAAGGCCCGATCTCCCTATCCATCCATAGGGAAGGCCCGTGCCCCAGCAGTGGGGACGTTAATGGGCTGGTGATGATGATGATGATGTTATATGACTTTATACTTAAATGTTATATCAATGGCCGGAACGAGAGAAAGGTCCTTAATAAAGGCCGATTCTGTCTTCAAAATATTTCAAAGAAAACTTTGTGAGACAGCGATCCGGAATTAATGAACCTCGCGCAGACATCCTTGATGCTTGAAAACACGAACGACCAAACTCGTTTGGGTTCTAAAACCTTTTCTTTTGTCATCATTTTTTTCATCTTTGCAGACATTCTATTCAAGGAGGCGTATTTTGTGCGACACTGCCTTTTCAAATTTAGAACGCAAATAGATTTATTTACTTAAGTGTTTAATTTAAAAAAAGGAAGATGACTCCGGTTGATCGAGGGGAGGTATGTGCGCAGGTGCGGGACGTGTACAAGCTGTTTATTTTCTTCTTCTTCTATCGTGTGGGCTGTAAGGTTGATTACCAACCTCATCAACCCTGGTGTCAAGGTTACTATTGAACCGCCAAAGGCCCCTGACATGACTCATGTACGCTGTTTATTTTGACAGGACTACTCACTACAACAAATCCCACTCTAATAGACAAGGACAAACACAATAATTATGATAGATATCGCGTCACTGAACACATAATTTAAGTTCTTCAAAATCACATTAATGAGTCAAACAAAGACGTAACGTTTTCTTTATGTTTTTTTTTTAAATGCAATCCGTCCGGGACATGACGAATATTACTATGTATGTTTGTAGAGGATATTAAGATTTTACTTCTACTACACGAACTACTACTACTAGGTACTACGTATAAAACAGCAACTCTCCGCTCCCCACCAGCGGCTGAGATAGGTTTACCTCACCCCCGTCTTACTTTAGTCTTCAACCGTATGGGAGTATCTGTGTAAAACGAGGTGTTTTGTATGAAGTGTCCGGGGTGTGGGGGAAATCTGTGCGCTGCAGTGGGACTTATATTATATATGCTGATTATGATTATATTTTATTTGTTTACTAGTACACTGTTCCGGCCAAGTAGAACGCCATCTGCGGCAAAACCTAGTACATACAGTGATAAAATACCCTGGCGGGTTGATGAGGTTGGTAATCCACCTCACAACCCACACGATAGAAGAAGATTGTCCCGTAAAATTAAATCGTTCACCCACCCTACTTTATGTAAGCTGATTAGAGTGTCTTATTATTTCCAGTTAAGGCGATGTACGAAGCGTAATGACCTTTGACATTTGACTCAACTTTTGCGCGCCAACTATACACGCGCAAAAATAGCGTAAAGCGTGTCAAATCCCCTCTAGTTATAAGGTACTAACATAAGTTAAGTGAATTGTACTAACAAATAAATAGATCTGTGTTGTCTTTAATAAATAAATTATTATTATTATTATTATAGCGAATAAATGATTTGTGATTTTTGATAGAACGACACATGTGGAATCTCTTACTAGCCTCGCGAACGCACCTTTGACAGCCGCGACATCAAGCCAAGCCGAGTAGGCTAATTGCCAACTAGTCAAATCAGTTACTTTTTACTAAACGTCAAAATACAAAATAACTATGGAATTTTGTATGAAAGCACACTGTGACATCATAGAAAAACATGATAAAATCTCGCGCGTTTTTCTTGATTAAAATTCATAAATTCATAAATGAGTTAAATAGAAAATGTTTTTCGATAGTTTTAGATCTGTCTGTATTTTTATAATTTGTCTTTAACCTAATACGTACACGACCCAATTTTCAAAGAAATAAACTTTTGACAATCTTTTGAGATATCATTATCTCCCTAGCATTATTCCGTTTTTCACAGGGTCCGCTTACCTAACCTGAAGATTAAAATTTGACAGGTTCGGTTTTTTCAGAACTGCTTAACCTAACTAATGACTAAACTAACCTAACTTAACCTAACCCGCGAAGAGAAAGCCAGCCCAATACAGATTAGGTCACAGGTTAGGACACCTCCGAAAACGCATTTCTCGGAAATGTTGGTTTCCTCACGATGTTATCCTTCACCGCCGTTGTTTTCAACTTGAGATACCATTTTTACAAATGTTCTTTATTTCTTATATGTTTATTAAATTGCGCCAAAATGAGTCCTCTACATAAAGAAATGAAAAATTTTGTACAAGTTAATTCAAGGTGTCAAATGCGTTTCTGGCGGAGTACTACTGATACTAAATATCTTCTCTCTTCGTATATCGCCTTAAGAGTTTCCTCAATAAGTGTATTCTCCTTACGTCGACAGCCACTCTACTGCCATTTTGGGAGTTAAGGATCTAATGAAATTACAATGACTCTAGGTATATTCTGAGTCTATTCTAGAAATCACTGTGATCACAGCCCCTGAGAGAGAGAGAGAGAGAGAGAGAAAATGTTTATTCAACAAATAAACCCCCCCCCCTGCCTCCTCCTGCTTGTTTCTCAAACGGCGAGCACCGGTCCGAACCCCATTACCGAAATTACGGAATTCACCTTAAGTGTAGTTTTCACCAACGCATTATTCGCATGATTATTCAAATTCAAAAATATCTGTATTCAGTAGATAACATAGTTACACTTTGAATCGTCAATTTTTACATAACAAACGTCTCATCCGCCTAAAACTACTGCAGCTTCTCACAACCTGTTTAGCCGGGGAAAAGAAGCTGCAAGAAATTAGTATTATAGACGGCAATACCACCTATCACATCGATGTATCAGAAAGTTCGGTCAGGTGTGGGTACATAGTTCATCTTGCGATGGATGTACCCCTGGCTACCCCACTGGAATATAGAAATGACCTTATGTATTTTTTTTTGTTTCAGATTACCAAGTCAATAGTCTACCAGTGACACGCTGACCCACCTCCTCACACGGTGATGAAGTTAGAAGCACCAAGATGGACAGAGGAAAAAAACAAAGGCTCAGAGAGAGGGTCCCTGGAGGACACATCCTCTCAATCACGCTGTACATACTTCTCCTCACAACACAAAGCAGATGCCAGAATATAATTAAGGAAAGTCAAGGAGACACCAAAACTGTAGGAAATTTAGCTTTAGTAGAAAATAAACCCTGCCATAGTTGTGAAACTAGGAATAAAATTAATAATGAAGTTGATGAAAGAGTGACTGAAGAAGAAAACTTCGTAGATGACGTCATAGCGACGATAGGGACGTTCACTAAAAACTATTTACTTTTAAACAAAACAGAAAGTCAGTTAGAAGATGAAGTAGATAACTTATTAGACGATGCTCTAAGCAAAGATCGATACGAGCTTTTCGATGGTGTTGAGATAAAGAAATCGAAGGACAAAGAAGCGAACGAAAAAGAAGATGAGACAGAAATAGAAAGAAAGGATAAAGAGGAAGGGAGAGCGTTATTTCCGAAATATTCTTACGAATACAGACTGTATCAGAAAGTGAAAACTTTTATAGATACACATATTTTGTCTATCAACCTACCTAAAGCCGCCAGATTCGTTGGGTTTAGATGTGAGTATGCATATTATATTTTTGTAATTACCTGTAAAGGTAGTGTAAGTATTGATGATATTTTTGGAAATGTAATTTATGTAATGTTACTTATAACAAAAAAAAATAAAACCCGAAATTACTATTGAATTTGTACGAAGAAGCAACCTATGACGCAATAGCAAAATGTGACAAAATGAAATTCATAAATAAGTTAAATAGAAATAAGAAAAAATATGAGCTTTAAATTTATTTTCTGACAAATTCAAAACATTATCTGGTATTTTATTGTCATATACATAACCCCAAAAAAGATGAATTTAATTTACTTAATCTAGAATTTTGAATAGCAATTTTATTTTTATTCCTTGTATTGTAAGTATGTCTTTCACAGTTTCTCGGAAGGAAAGATACATTTTTACGTGCATACTTACATAATGTTTTCATAAATAATTGACTTGCGACCGTCAGTATATTTTTGTAGACAGATAATCAGACACCTCAACACAAGTTCTAACAAGTAATAAAAATGTTATAGAACTCTAAATTCAGTACGCTAAAAGCCACAGTATCCTGTAGCATAAGCGTACTAAATATTTAAAGGGCTTCCTTAACCCGACATGGAGCCCAATTAATATTTTACCCGGTACAAAATTGCTTCTGTCTGCAAAATCATAAAGTTATACCGGATATATTCAAAGTTGTCTCCATGCGTATGATAAAGATGCCTGTTTCATCAAACGCAAGCAGACACTTTATATACAGGATGTTACTGACGACATCGTAACGAAAAACATAACATCTACTTGATTGGTCTAAAAACGATAGTGTTTGGTGTTTTTCTTTTTGGAAATGTTTAATTAATATTTAGCTGCGCCTCAATGTAAATTGAACAACGCGAAAAGTCGTTCGACTTTACGGGGTTTAAAAAGGCCACATTGAAGCAACTTATCTAAAAAAATGAGTATCTAAATTTACCAAATGTTGACATTGCGCACTTGGTGTACTTTTGTATGCGTAAATGTGAAAATGCAATATTGCTTTTTTGATGAATTCCTCGAGTAGATAACCTTTTCAAGTGGCTGTAGTTTCCAATACACGTTCTTATAACTTTCTTGTATGTTTAAACTTACAGCTTTCGGTTTGAAGAAGTTTTTCTTACCCCTGCTAATTGGCGCGCAAGTATTCAAGAGTATTCTTCTCGCAATGTTCCTGCCAAGCATATTGGGAAGTTTCGGCAAAATCCTCGGTAAAGGTGAGTTCACTTGTTGAATTATAATTAAATATTATTTAGAAGAGTGTAAAATTATGCGCGTGTGTGTGTGTGTGTATGCGTGTGAGTAAGTGTGTAAAAGGCGAAAGATTTATGCGTTTTGAAGGGAAACCAGAGCTAATTTGTCCGGCCAAGTAGTTATGCCATCTGTGGCAAATCTACAATAAGTTACACCAAAAAAGAAAGAGTAAGTGTGTGTGTAAAGGTCACACACTACCTTGGAATAAGGTTTTTTTGTAATGTTCTAAAAGTTTTAACAGCAAGGTAATAAATGCTGAACTAAACCGATCAAGTAAGTAATACCATGGTATAAGACACCAGGTATGCTCAAAACAGCCAGCTAGCATTTTCAAGGTTACCCCAGCTGATGTCATCCGACACAGCGTTGCCATTTCGCATGGCACTTGCAACAGTGTTACAACATATCCCTGATTAACGCGGTAAAACCCCGGTATTATGTCGTCCCTGAAAAGGTAAAATTACGTAAGCGCCAAAATACCATTTCAAGAAAAAGCCGTTTAGAGAATTTTAATCGTTTTTTATCATTACTTTTTACCCATTTATCCAATTTAGATGACGTCAACGTAAGTTTACATTGTTTTTTCAATTACTATGTATAGTAATAGATAATATCATAAGATGGACTACTATTTTAGGATATTTTGGCGCTTATGTAATTTTGCCTTTCCAGTGACAATGTGTTTTCATTATGATAATAACCTCTTAAACATCAAACAATATACGTCGTAGGCTACTGGTCAAAGCTCTCGATGTAATTCGGCTGCCGTGCCTCCAGGGCTCTTAACAGACCGCTTTGGAACAGCACCAAAATTTCATACTTGATTCGTGCGCAGTAGTTTTTAATTAAAAGTTTTTTGGTCTCTGTAAGCTGTCGTTTCAATCAAATAACTCTTTCGTGGTTTCACAATTTAGATCATTCACCACAACATAATTAATTAATTAAGGCGAAGTGTTTAAAACTTTCCCAAAATGAGGGTAAATTGGGATACATCAAAGAAAATGTAGACACTTTCGGATATCTAAACGGATTATAAAATAAGATAAAACAAATAGTTACTTGAGCTTTTGAATTTAGAACGATAGATGTTTCGACCCTCATTATGTACGTTTCGGGGTCACTAGATGGCGCAAGTGTACCATTCGGTGATCGAAATTATTATTATGTCATAGATAAACTAAGCCAAATGAGCTCTACACATTTTTGCCACTACTTGAAGGTCTAAAGAACCTGCAGACAATAAAAATATTATAAACCCTTCCTATTTTCTTCAGGTTTAGTTTGTGACTAAAGCTATTGATTAAGGTGATTAAAATCACAAAAATCACTTTGTGATCCCTAGTTTGGTTTAGGACATAACAGGCTGCTAACCTGGTTATCGAAAAGTAAGATGATCTATGCTTCGTGCAGTGTAGCACCAAACGCCACTATAATGATTATGTGATTATGAATAAAGGCAGTATGTATTCAGCACTTGGTAGTTTCAGTTGTCTCCCTACGAACGTCTCTATATGGCGACCCTGCCATCCCATATTTGGGAGCCGTTAGCATAAGCATGAGTGCGAAATAGATCAGAATGCACTTTGAACTCGGGATACCGGTGCTCGTGTCAATCATTTTTATTCGGGTTCGTGAAATTAAAATCCACAATGGGCAACTCTGCAACTAAAACTGAGTCCGGGACACAAAATCAAAATCAAGTGATAACGCAAATTGGGCAGCACAACGAGATAGAACAGCGGCACGCTATACTGGCGGAACATTTGGGACGTACTAGCTGGTATGTGTTGGCGTTAGCGATCATCGTGTCCATAGTGGTGGCTTTCTTTGCCGTACGCTACGCCGTCGTGAGCTGCAATAAAAGGATGGATCGCCGAGCTCAAGGCCAAATCATGAGGAACAGACAGGTATAGCTTCAAGATTTCTAATTCTCACACCCATGGCGCCACGAGCAATCATTACTCCAGAAAACATACAGTATCAAGTACGCAACTTTATGACAGTATTCTGCTACAGACACCAACTTCTATACTGCGACACCAGTATTGAGCACGTCAGTGAGAATTTGATTAAGGTGAAATCTGTATTTATTTCAAGTCATACAGAGGGACTATTTACAAATGGATCATTAAACAACGTACGACGCGAAGCAATTTGTGATGAAATCGGAAATATACCAGTTGGAATTGGAAGCGAAGAGATAATGGTCGTCCGTCTTTCCCTCTGCGAAGGCAACACCTGGCAGTTCATCTGGGCCTGCGCTTTCCCCTAATCAGCGATAAAGTACGTGTAAGTGCAGTAATAGTGCGGTGACTGTCCCTCCCCCAGTGTTATCGTTCTCAAATTTCCCTACGTTAATTAAGCGCGAAAACTGTGAACTGCGGCAACTCGAGAGGTTATATGAGGTATGAAATTATAATATTAAAGTCTAATGTAATCACTAATATCACTATCTATATTAATTTTGCAAGTGTATATGGATGGCAGAACTTATAGAAGAATTACTTGAGCAATTAACCATTGTAAGAGAGTATTTGATTAAAATAGGTCCTAAGAGACGGAAAAATAAAGGTGAAGCATTAAGAAATAAGATAATAGAGTTTAATCAACTAAGTGACAGATATAACAATTACATAAGTACTTGGAGTAAGATATTATCATCTGTAGACCATGCTGAAAAGGAGTTAATAAGCAATTTATGTGTACGTTTTAATGCAGTCCATTTAGAGGTTCAAAGGTTATTGGGGCAAACTACTTCTAGTAATTCCAGTAGTAGTGCAAGTTCATCAGACAGCGAATTATCCACAATGGCTAAATTTGATTTAAAGGTGGCACTGAGCCTTATGCCGGTGATGAACGATACCGAGGCCAATACTAAAGAGTTGATAGATGCTATCGGATATTATAGTTCGACTTTGGACTCAGAATCAAAAGCTAGTCTGATAAATTTCGTACTAAAAACCCGTTTGTCCCAATCTGGTAAATTAAATCTGTCTAATTCGTATGGGTCTGTCAGTGATTTGTTGAAGGATATGCGTCAGACTCTACTGCCGAAAAAAGCTGCGACAGCGCTTCAAGCGAGACTGCAACAGGCAAGGCAGGACGTCAAGTCAGTGGCAGATTTTGGTAAGCAACTTTCAGATTTATTTGTCGATCTTACAATTTCACAGTCGGAAGGAAATACAGACAGCTACAAAATACTAAGGCCAATTAATGAAAAGATGGCTATAAAGAGGTTCGCCGATGGGTTACGTAACCGTAGGCTGGGAACTATAGTGGCTGCTCGCGACTTCCAGCATTTGAAGGATGCTATACAAGTCGCGCAGGAAGAAGAAGCTTCGTCATCGACTCCTTCAGGAGAATTTATAGGTATGTACCAAAATCGCCGTAGAAATCATAATGATTCCAACAGGATGTATGGCAGTCGAGGCGGACGCGGTGGACGTCCACTGTATACAGGCCGTCCTACAAGAGGTAATGCCAGGGCACGCCCTTACAACAGACAATATAATCAATATTCACCAAATCCGAGATTCGGGTATCGACAAGGGTCATTTCATAGGAATAACTACAAAGGTAGATCTAATTCCAATCGCAGATTTACGGCACATAGTAACATGCACATAATGAGTCATGATAACTCTTCATCAAATCATGATACAGTAGAGCAACCAAATACAGCGTCACTGAATCATTTTTTTCGAGCATGATTACATTTGCATGACCAATAATCTAAACAAAGTATCATTTGGTTTAGAATATCAAACTTACCAATGGCTAATTGACACCGGTGCATCATTGTCAGTAATGAAACGTGACTGCGTGATAGGTTTACAAATTCCAATCCATAAAACGAAGCTACGAGTAAACGGTATCGGCGGGACCGTAATATCAGATGGATATGTTTATTTAAAATTACAATCATGCGGCCAAATATTTCATCATAAGTTCTACGTATTTTCAAACTTGCCGTGTGATACAGATGGTATTTTAGGCCAAGATTTCTTAGTAAAATATAGAGCGACATTGAATTACGAACTAGGTACTTTAAACTTATTAACGGAAGATGAAAAATGCGTACAGTTGATATTTAATTATTACGATAGGCAGTTAAACTCTAGTATGACTATACCGGCACGTAGTGAGTCAATTCACTACGTAAGTATGGGTAACATGCAAACGGATGATTGTGTAGTCGGTAATCAGGAGGTATGTGAAGGGGTCTTTATAGCGAATACAATATCTAGACCGATTGATGGTAAGATACCAATCAAAATTTTGAACACTAGGGATAGTGATATTACCTTGAAAAATTTTTATCCAATCACGTCAAACTTAAAAGAATACTATGTTTGCCAATTTAATAAAACAAATATCAATGCAGATAGGGTTAAATCGTTATTTAATCAATTAAGCTTGGAAGGTCTGAATGAAGAGGAACAAAAATCGATTGAGAACATCTGCGCTAAGTTTCCCGATATTTTTCATTTGCACGGAGATAAGTTAACCACCACCCCCCTGTACCAGCAAACAATCGAATTAAAAACACATAGTTCTCCAGTCTATGTAAAACCATATCGCTTACCACAAGCTCAAAAATCGGAAATAGATAGACAGATCGAAAGCATGTTAAAAGACGGAATAATTGAGGAATGTAGAAGCGCATGGTCGAGTCCATTATTGTTAGTACCAAAAAGAAGCGACAATACTGGCACTAAAAAATGGAGAATCGTCATCGACTACCGTAAGTTAAATGAGTGTATTAAAGATGACAAGTTTCCATTGCCAAATATATCCGATATTTTGGATTCGCTATCGGGAGCAGTATACTTTTCACATCTAGACTTATATCAAGGTTTCTATCAACTAAACTTGCATAAAGATAGTAGACCATATACCGCGTTTACTACTAGTAAAAATCAGTATCAAATGACTAGGCTTCCCATGGGCCTTAAAACCAGCCCAAGTGCCTTTTCGAGAATGATCACTGTAGCTATGTCCGGTTTGAACTATGAACAATGTATGGTATATCAAGACGATTTAGTATGTTTCGGTAGAAGTTTAGATATTCACAACAAAAATCTATTAGACATTTTCACACGGCTAAGGGAAGTAAACTTGAAACTAAACCCTAACAAATGTACATTTTTGAAAAAAGAACTTCTATATCTAGGACATGTAGTATCAGAGAATGGAGTATTACCTGACCCAGAAAAATCAAGAGTGTTAGAAAATTATCCGCAACCACAAAACACCGATGACGTAAAGCGGTTTGTCGCCTTCGCCAACTATTACCGAAAATTCATTCCGAATTTTGCGCAAAAGGCAGTTTCTTTAAACAAATTATGTTGCAAAAATGTTCCGTTTAGATGGACAGATGACTGTGAGCAATCATTTCAAGAACTTAAACATTCACTAACCCATCCTCCGGTATTACAGTATCCTAACTTCTCAGAGAGCAATGAATTTATTTTACAAACGGATGCTTCAGGTATAGCTGTAGGAGCGGTACTTACCAACAGCGATGGGCGACCCGTAGCTTACGCAAGTCGTAGTTTAAATAGAGCCGAAAGAAACTACCCTACTATCGAAAAGGAGTTATTATCGATAGTATGGAGCGTGAAGTACTTCCGCCCTTATTTATACGGAAGACGTTTCAAAATTCAAACTGATCATAGGCCGTTAGTGTATTTGTTTGGAATGCGTGATCCATCAAGCAGATTACTAAAATTCAGATTGCAGTTAGAAGAATACAATTTTTACATAGAGTATATAAAAGGCAAACAAAATTCCGCAGCAGATACCTTATCACGCATAAACTTGACGTCAGATGAGTTGAAAACCATGAATGAGCATGTTATGAATGTAGTAACCCGAGCGCAAGCGAGGCGTATTCGTGAACTACAGGGTAAGCAGACAACGTCAGATAATAGGGTTGTTAATAATTTCCCAGACTTGAGGCCTGATCAACCAAAGGTTGTGGACATTATTAAAAAACCAAAAGAAATGACGGAATTATCATTAACAACAAATAGGAAAATATTAACGCTGGAAAAAGATGGACTAATAAAAGAGAGGTCAAAATATTTTTTGTATGTTCCAAGTATGTCGTGTATATTTTTCAATAGCCTATCTCGATCATCAATCACGCGAGACGTATTGGTGAGAGATTTGTCTATTTTATGTAAAAGACTACTAATACGGGATATTTGCGTATTAAAAAATGAAAATAATAGAGATTTTGTAGCGGGAATTTCAGAGGAAATAAAGAATAGGAAAGATTGGACCGGTCCACGACTATGCGTTTTAAGAAATGTACAGAGGTTACACAATAAAGATGATATACGCGTAGTTATTAATGACTTTCATCTACTGCCCACTAGTGGCCACGCGGGCATTAGACGAATGACAAACAACATTAAAAAGTTCTACTATTGGCCAGGTATGGATAGCAATATTCGCGAATTCGTGTCCAAGTGTGCCAAATGTAAAACACAAAAACATTCAATTAAAACAAAACAACCGATGGAAATAACAAGTACAGCAAACTATGCTTTTGAAAAGGTTTTTCTTGATGTTGTAGGACCATTACCTAAAGATGATGATAACAACACTTATATCTTAACATTGCAATGCGAACTCTCAAAATTTGTAGAAGCTTATCCCTTACAGTCTAAGGATGCAGTCACAGTGGCACAATCATTTGTCAATAATTTCGTGCTACGATATGGAATTCCACAGCAAATAGGTACGGACCGAGGTACAGAGTTTATCTCATCAACGATGAAACAGGTATGTGAGTTACTCAAGATCAACCACCTGACATCAACAGCTTACCACCACGAGTCAATCGGAGCGTTGGAAAATACGCATAAATCGATGGGTGCGTATTTGAGAATACAGTGCGAAAATAAAGCGAACACATGGAGTAGCTGGGTCCCGTACTGGTGCTTCTCGTATAACAACACCGTGCACAGCGAGACCAAGTACACTCCGCACGAGCTAGTATTCGGTAAGTCGTGTACAATACCATGTAATTTGATTACTGGTGACGTAGATCCCTTGTACAGTCACGACAGTTACCCACTCGAGTTAAAGTACAGGCTCCAGACTGCTCAGAAAGATGCTAGAAATAATTTAATAGCAAGTAAGTTACAACGAAAATGTATTTACGATGTTACAGCTAGGCCGGTAACTTACAGAAATGATGACTATGTATTATTAAAAAATGAGACAGGAACCAAATTAGACTGTGTTTATACCGGTCCCTATCTAGTTTTGGAGGATATGGGTCCCAATGTCAAAATATTAAAAAAGGGAAACCCTGAAATTGTACACAAAAATCGCACAAAGCGATATGCAATCTAATGTAAGCTAGTTAAGAAAAGAAAACAGGACTATGTTATAAATAAGTCTCTACTACTAATAGGTAAGTATATATAGGCATAGTAATAATGTTATGTGGTACCATGGTTGTGAAATAGAAAACCTATACCAATATATAAAAACTATATAATCGATATAGATAATCAACGTGTATAACCGATATACTTATTAAAAAACAGCATTATAACATGCAATGTATATCTTATAATAATTATGTTTTCTCTCTAACTGTACTTAAAGAGAATCAAGTATGTACTCGTGCTTACTCGTATTGTAATAATAATGTCACTTAAGATATATTATGTTACTGTATAACCCTACATACCAATTGTATTGTAATCTGTGAAACAGAAAACAAATAATAGTATTATTGTTTTCTTTTCCCCCTCAGGGAAGGTGCAGTGTAGCACCAAACGCCACTATAATGATTATGTGATTATGAATAAAGGCAGTATGTATTCAGCACTTGGTAGTTTCAGTTGTCTCCCTACGAACGTCTCTATATTCGGAAGACACGTTAACACGTTCACTGTGTATGAACCACATATGAGGCAATAAATGTGAATCTCATACGTGCATGTCCCACATGTGGGGCATATTTTATCTTGCCATAGTGTGTATGTACGGTCACGAGCATTAATATGTATACACTTTGGTACCATGTCACATTAACTTTTTTGACAAATTGAACTGTAAGTCTCACTAAATGTCAAATATGTTAGTGCGACAGAGTCCTAAAGTGGGTACATTATATTGCTCATGACTGTACATAAATTCCAATGTGTTTATCGAAAAATAATATTGCACGTGAGGGGTTGATATCTAATTTTCAAATATGCAGAGAACGTGTTAAGCCTTTGACCCTAGTTATTACATACTTACTGATGTAAGTACGTAGTCGGTACATAAGTCACGTCATAGGTCTTTGACGGCTTAATGTTAACTTAGACACCACCTGGGTTGATTGGGTTGGTAATCTACACGACAGAAGAAGATCATTATAAGGGTACATAGGTTAAAGCCTGCAGGGTTTTGCTTCAATCATCTTTAAATTCAAATTATCTTTCGCCTTTACTATGCCGTCCTTCTGAAACATACCCTTCTAAGGAATTTGGTAATTAATTTGTCCCCTAACCCGGTTTGAAACAGATTTTAATAGAGTCAGCAACTTATTTAAAAACTAGCGACCCCCATCGGCTTCGCTCGGGTGCAATGCTGAGGAAAAATGGAATTATTTACGACATCACATTAAAACGTCCAAAATAACAGTATTTCTCCACTATTTAATGGATGTTATTATACATATAAACCTTCCATTTGAATCACACTATCTATTAAAAATACCGCATCAAAATCCGTTGCGTAGTTTTAAGGATTTAAGCGTACATAGGTACATAGGGACAGAAAAAGCGACTTTTCAATCAATCAATAATACTTTATTGCACAAGAACATATATAAAGGACATAAACATACGAATAAAACATAAGCACAATAGGCGGCCTTATTGCTAAACAGCAATTACTTGACTTTTTATTCTATGTAGTGATAATTCACACAGAGTTAACCCAAAACTGCCAAGTGTCAGTGATGCCAGAGTTATTTTACTGATTTACGTCACAATACAATACGTTCTAATAAAATTCGTTTTTTTTTTCTAAAATGTGTTGCTAGGCGAGGGTGTTAGGTACGTTCTAATTACGAGTACAATACTGTTACAATACACACTACTCTACTATATAATATTCACTCTCATACTATAAACTCACGCCTATTTCCCACCGGGGTCTTCTTCTTCTTCTTCGAACGGCCTCCGTGGTCCAGTGGTTGAGCGTTGTGCTCACGATCCGGAGGTCCCGGGTTCGAATCCCGGTGGGGTCAAATCACAAAAATCACTTTGTGATCCCTAGTTTGATTAGGACATTACAGGCTGATCACCTGATTGTCCAAAAAGTAAAAAGATCCGTGCTTCGGAAGGCACGTTAAGCCGTTGGTCCCGGTTATTACTTACTGATGTAAGTACGTTGTCGTTATATGAGTCATGTCAGGAGCCTTTGGCGGCTCAATAGTAACCCTGACACCAGGGTTGATGAGGTTGGTAATTCACCTCACAACCCACACGATAGAAGAAGTTTACAATACTGTTACAATACACACTCTACTATATAATATACACTCTCATACTCACGCCTATTTCCCACCGGGGTAAACAGAGACTATGGATGTGGACACTGCTTTCGAGCTTTCTGGTAGACCAAAGTGATAGGTGGTGAGCATATAATAATAAAAAAAAATTGAAGTGAACAATAGCCCATCATCATCTCGTAGCGTTTTGCCGTTTTTAACAGGGTCCGCTTACCTAACCTGAGGATTTGAAAGGTCCGGTTTTTTATAAAAGCGATGCATTTCTTAGGGATGTGGGATTCCTCACGATGTCACAACTCATAAAAAGGGTTACTTAATAAAAAAAGCCGACATGACACTGTTAGTCGAGCAAAAACGGTGTTCGTAAAAGGAGAGAACATAAAAAAGTTAACTTCACAATGTTTCATAACTTATAACTTTCGTAACTTTGTCTCCAATCCGTCCTTCAGTTCCAGTTCCATTTATTTTTACTTTTTAATAAAACTCGTCTTTTAAACATTAAGAATTGTCTAGAAATTAAATTTTGTCAAGAAAATCTCAGAAGATGGACGAGGATATAAAGCGAGGAAATAATTTATAACGCAGAACGCGCCGCGGCAGTGACTTTAATATATCTATATTTATTTCGCCAGCTTAACAAAGTAATAACCAAGTAATAACTTGGTATTGAGGAGCTCGGTGGCGCAGCGGTAAACGCGCTCGGTTGCGATTGTTGAAGTTAAGCGACTTTCGCAAAGGCCGGTCATAGGATGGGTGACAACAAAAAAAAAGTTTTCATCTCGAGCTCCTCCGTGCTTCGTTCCCGGCTACATTAGCAGTCGTTAATAACCATCAATCCGCACTGGGCCCGTGTGATGGTTTAAGGCCCGATCTCCCTATCCATCCATAGGGAAGGCCCGTGCCCCAGCAGTGGGGACGTTAATGGGCTGATGATGATGAACTTGGTATTACTAACTTGTTCGTCAGGAGCCTTCGACGGTTCAACAACCCTTCATTTCTCGTATGACTTTATGAAGTCTGTTTCCGACCTCATTATTCATAATTCATTTATAAATAAAAATTAATAATGTAGTAATAATAAGTAAATAAAAACAATAATAATATAATAATTGGCTTCGGCCCCACGCACGCCTTCCGAAAGTCCAGGACTCCATAGGCCCGAGATATAATAATGACATACATAATAATAAAATATTTTTTTTTATAATTTTTTTATCAACCCTGGTGGAGGATACCTAAAGGCAATAAACAAAACTGCGATGATCTTCAGTGCTAATGTTCATCACTGCTATATAAAACTGGCAATGCCCCCTGACATGGCTCATGTAAAGACAACATACTTATTTAGAATACTCAAATTCAAATTCAAAAATATCTTTATTCAATACGTAACATAGTTACACTTTGAATCGTCAATTTTACATAACGAACGTCTCATCCGCCTAAAACTACTGCAGCTTCTCACAACCTGTATAGCCGGGGAAAAGAAGCTGCAAGAAAATCCTCGGCACCGGGCCCTAGACGTTCTTTAAAAAAAATAAACATAAAATATTGGTATACAATTGAGTAATTTAGCTGCCTAATATCAGTTCTCAGACAGTTAATCGCATGCATTCATATCTTCTAAATAATCACTAACTTTATAATAACCTTTTTTTGTAAAGTTTTTGTTTAACTACTGTCTTAAAGCAGTTGAAAGGCAAATTCTGAATGTCAATGGGAATCTTATTGTAAACTAGCCGGGACTTCAATTGTAACCCTGACACCAAGGTTGACTGGGTCGGTTTTAGATCTCACAACCCGCTTGAGAGATGAAGTCATTGTTTGATTTTTGTCTACCGGCGGGATTATCATCCCTGAGCGAGACCTGGGGGGTTAAAAAGGCCACATTGAAGCAATTCATATAAAAAAGCAATATTGAAATTTGATATTTGCTCATATAAAAGTAAGCCTTGCAAATAAATGTCAAATAGGAATATTGCTTTTTTAAATGGATTGCTTCGATGTGGCCGTTATAACCTCCCTGACTATTGCGCTCATAATTTAAAATCCAAATATTCATTACCAAACAAATTCGAAAATGTCTTAGACTGATGCCGAATGTGAACCTTCGACCTAACAGTGCCCCCAGCTAAAATAACAAAACAATTACTTCAATATCATCTTCAAATTCAAATTCCAATTTAATTCGAATAAAGAACTTTGCTTTTTTTAATTTTCCAGGCATATCTCAGCTGTCAGCATCATCGAGTCAAGCCAGCTACCCACCAGCGACGGTAGACGACCAAGGAGGCTACAGCAATGACAATAAAGACTTCATGGGCTACGAAACCAACCCCAATGGGGCCTACGCCTATCCCCAAGATGGCTACTACGCCGACCCGAACGAAGTCAACGACCTTTCTAACGTGGACATGTCGAGGTAATTTTGTTTTTCACTCTTCTTCTTCTATCGTGTGGGTTGGGAGGTGGATAACCAACCCCCTCAACCCTGGTGTCAGAGTTATTTTTGAGCCGCCATAGGCCCCTGACATGACTCATGTAACGACTACTTATATACATCAGTAAGTAGTAACTTAGACCAACGGCTTAACGTGCCTTCCGAAGCATGGATCATCTTACTTTCGGACAACAGGTGATCAGCCTGTAATGTCCTAACCAAACAAGGGATCACAAAGTGATTTTTGTGATTTGTTCCATCCGGAATCGAACTCGGACCTCCAGATCGTGAGCCTAACGCTCTAATCACTAGACCACGGAGGCTGTTAGTCGTAATACGATAAAAAATAATTACGACTAAACCGTGACTGCTATCAAATCTATCCAATGGGAACAGCTATATACGATAGCAGCTAAGCGATAAAAAAATTAATAATAAAAATAATAATAATAAAAAAGTTTATTCAGGTAAAATCTACGACACACATATACAATTGACACATATATTTACACATATATAATTGTCATTTATACATCTATATATATATATATATATATATATATATATATATATATATATATATATCAACGCTATATTATATAATATCGTCAAGTTTAGGTAAATATCACACTGAATTATCAACATTTAGTTATTGAAATCCTTAATGATGCCCTTGGCATGAAAAACAGAGTAAAATTCCACTCGTTTTAATTAATTCCGATATTTTAAATGATTTGGAATTTTATCCAAACGCTCGTGTA
The DNA here is from genome assembly GCF_024362695.1 of Pectinophora gossypiella. Taxonomy (NCBI): domain Eukaryota; kingdom Metazoa; phylum Arthropoda; class Insecta; order Lepidoptera; family Gelechiidae; genus Pectinophora; species Pectinophora gossypiella. The sequence goes on along the minus strand of NC_065425.1, from coordinate 1,928,082 downwards.
ATTAAATTAATTAATAACGAAAACAGCTAATAAAATATTAACTCCTAAAATTCAGGAATGTAGGAAAAGGCAACCAAAAATCTATATATAGAATATAGAAAGAACCCTCTGGAAAAGTTTTTATGTATTTATATCCAAATGATATTGGACGCTTATAATTTTTATAAATACTCGTACAGGGTGTTTGTTTGATGAAAAATTCCACTTGATATTAACTCAGAATAATGAGCTGAATCATCCCCCTCAGTATTTGTTACGATGTCACTTACACCCCGTACAAGCACGTATAAGTAGCCATAACTAAGGGGGGGAGTGATGTGGCGGACCCAACTAGTTGGCCACCTAGTTGGGTCCGCCACAGGAGCATTACCGTTCTATACGTAGTATTATTCTTTATTCTTTGGTTACAGCTCTCCTTATTTATTTTCAGATTCGGCCCCGGTGGACAGAAAGTGGCCTTCCTGCCCGGAAAGAATGATTACTACAAGAACCAGATGACTGCAGCGAGCAACAACTATAAGGTAATAATTATAATTTATTAACAATAACGTGACTGCAAACAAACTGCAATCGAACGCGGTTACATCGCAGTTGGGTTGTAGCTGATTCGCAGTTCCGATACAGTCATATTAACAGAACAAAAGCTAGATTCATCCAGGCAGTTTAAATGCAGTCCGACTGTAATTAGCCCTTATGTATACGTAGACAGAAATGAATGGGATATTTTTTTACTGTGAGTTATGTCTATTTACTAATGTGTGAGTTGTGGTGTTATTATAATAAGACAGTGATTTAAAGGATACAGTCCCTCTGTCGGAACTTACGAGATGTCCGGAAGGTCAAGCTAGCTGAACGTGTTCTGTGTTTTATTCGCTCCCAACATGAAAGCCAGTGATTAAGTCATTTATGCCTTTCTTACAGGTGTTCCAGAAGATTCCAGCTTCGTCAATGATCCTGAACAACTATGATCCGTTCTACTCCCCGCTGTTGTCCAGGCTAGATGGGATCTTCGCGAGACTTGGTGAGCTTCCATCAGTTTTGGATCCGGCTACTACTTACTGCTGTTGATGACTGATGCTGTGTCATCGAGGGCCTTTGGCAGCTCAAAAATAGCCTTGAGACCAGGGTTCCTGACCTCACAATCCACACGGTAGAAGTTCTACCGTTGTGACGTCAGTCGTTTTCATAAATATATTGCATTGTACCAGTCCGTATATTAATTTCTCCTTCCGAGGGTCCCGACAACGCAAATTATAAATAGCGTGAACTGATCTTTTAGGATAATGACAATAATTCCTGCATCAGCAGCTCGGCCGCATAAAATGCCGTAAGATATTATGCTGTGAAAGTAGCTGAAGTAAACAAGTCTAGCAGTGGGTACATCTGTGAGTTGTTGGATCCTACTGACGCCATATACTGGTGATGTTAGCTTGCCCGATACCATTGTATCGGGCAGACGTCGGCAACCCTGGTACCAGGGTTATTACTAAGCCGCCAAAGACCTCTGACATGGCATATATGACTATATAGCATATACGACATCGTACTTCATGCTAATTTGCACCATCTAGTCTAGCATCTAAAGAAATTTACTTAAATATTGGGCTTCATTTTTCAATAGGCCTATTCATACAGACCTGAGTCTGAAGTTCCTGGCATCTCACACCCATATTCTAAGATCCTAACTCGAAACTTCTTCCACTCGATTCGATCTCTGAGCGTTTTGGTATTTTAAGTTGACATTTACATCATCGACTTGAGGACTTTACTCACAGGAGTCGAGCATGTCATACTGCCAACAAAATTATGCGAAAATAATGACGTCACGCATTACTGGAGTAAAGTCGAGATACGGTTGAGGCGAGGTTTAAGAATACCGATTTTGAGATGAGTTCGAGGTCTTCTTACTGGTCGCCTGAAAGAACTGAAGACGGGAGTCGCGGAAGGTTTGAGTTAACATCTCAGAATAAGAGTGTTAAATTCTAAACAAGATCTCACTTTCCTTTATCTTTAGCCATTTCATCTAACTTCATGATCCTATAAAAGACGAAGTTCAAATAATGAACTTCCTTAATCCCAAAAGTTTTCAAGCCTTAACGGTTTTTACCAATTAGTTTTAAAGGAAATAGCGGCAATTGGACAAAGTTGCAAATGCTTCAGGACCTTAGGAATTTTCCTGTAAGAGTTTATTTTAGGAGCGGAGTAAAGAAACTTTTCAGGCGTGTATGTGTGCTTTAAAACTTAGCTTTAGATGTGAATATGACCCAGTTTTCGGTGCATTAGTGTAGATTCTCATACTTTACATAAGTATTTATCTAATCTACATACAGGGTGTTAGTGACATCGTAACGAAAACTTTGAGGGGTGGTTCAGGCCATGATTCTGAGTTGATATCAAGTAGAAATTTCCGTCGCAAAAGTATGGATTGGAAAATAATTAAAAAGAAAAGAAAAATTTTCATGAATTTTTTGACACGAAATTCCACTTGATATCAACTCAGAATCATGGTCTGAACCATCCCCCTCAGTATTCGTTACGGTGTCACTAACACCCATACCTACTTATATGGCTACCGCATGTACTTGTACGGGGTGTAAGTGTCATCGTAACGAATACTGAGAGGGATGATTCATCTGATTATTCTGAGTTAATATCAAGTGAAATTTTCCAACGCAAAAGTATAGAATTGAAATAATTTAAAAAAACTAAAAAAAAATCATGAATTTTGCGACGGAAAATTCCACTTTATTTTAACTCAGAATCATGGTCTGAATCAACCCCCTCAGTATTCGTTACGATGTCACTAACACCCATTATAATCACGCCATGACTTACTGTCAACGCCATAAATCAATAATCCTAATATTATTCAGCCGCCAAGCCCTTGACATTGGCATAGAATAAAGAATAATACTACGTATAGAACGGCAACTCTCCGCTCCCCACCAGCGTCTGAGCTAGGTATACCTCACCCCCCTTAAACATAGTTTAGATTAGAATAGTATGGCGTCAGACAGCACAAACACAGATGCGCGTGTACTATACGCCTGTGTAAAATGAGGTTGTTTGTATGAAGTGTCCGGGTTGTGACATGCGTCAGGTAACAACTACGTACTGAGAGCTCTCAGTTTGTTAAATTCATATCTAGGTGGAGGATACTATACAAAAGGTACAAATCAATAATACAACTTTTTCCGTCCGTTGAATAAATGGTTCTGATTTCTGATACACATACACATACATACATAAACTCACGCCCGTAATCCCTAATGGGGTGGGCAGAGCCACAAGTAATCAAAGACAACTTGCAGCCACTGTTGATACGATGTCGTAAGCTGGATATGATGAACCTTATGGTGATAAGGGATCAGCCTATCGCCCATAACATTAGTCCATCATGTTAGAGGACACAATCCCTCTGTCGGTTTTTACGACATGCCCGGGAAGACAAGCAGCTGAACGTTTTCTATGTTTTTTATTTGCTCCCAAAACAGCATAGAAGCTGATTTCTGATACATATCAGAAATATAACACACAAATAAAACATTATTTTGTGTTTTATTCGCTGCCATACTAAAAATAGAAGCTAAAAGAATTCAAAACGCCTATTTCCAATCGTCTTGCTCGTTACCGGAGCCTAATCCAATAAATGGAATCTGAAAATTAACGATTTTGCAGAATTGAAGGCATTAAGAAGTTTTATTGCCAATCCCGTATTAGGAATAATTTGCCCTTACAATCCAATTTTCCTTTGCTCTTCTGTTTATTTTTCCTTCATCCGTCAATATTATTGGTACCTACCTACCTGTAATATTGTTTTTTTTTATTGACTTATTGTAGATTTGGCGAATATGGCATTAACTACTTGGCCGCTCAGGGGGGTTAAAAAGGCCACATCAAAGCAATTCATATTAAAAAGCAATATTGGAATTTGACATTGGCGCATCTTAAAGTGTCCAATGCAAATAAGTGTCAACAATCCCTCTGTCGGTTTTACGATATGTCCGGGAAGACAAGCAGCTGAACGTGTTCTATGTTTTTTATTTAATACATAAATATCAAGAAACAATAATTTTTATATATGTCATTACATTGTATTTTTGAACCAATTGAACAAATTCTTGTTTTAATTCCTTTTTGACGAAGCCTGTGGTAAATACAAAAATATCTTTTTTTAAGTGGGTAACATCTTCTCGGTCGGTCAATTTCTACATAACGAACTTCTCATCCGCCTAAAACTACTGCAGCTTCTCACAACCTGTATAGCCGAGGAAAAGAAGCTGCAAGAAAAACTTCGGCACAGGGCCCTAGACGTTCTTTTTTAAAAAAACATAAAATATTTTTATACAATTGAGTAATTTAGCTGCCTAATATTAGTTCTCAGACAGTTAATCCCATGCATTCATATCTTCTAAATAATCACTAACATTTATTTTGAAGAGATAATAAAAAGACAAGCTTTACTTATTACAAAACGAAATATAAAAATAATTCAAAATTAATTACTTAAACCTTATCAATCAAATCATTTATTGCACAAATATGGTATTTAAGGTGGTAACAATAAATAATATTTAAGAACAACATATTTGGCCATAACATAGGCATGCAAATTTGTTAGTGTACTAACAAGTCAAAGAATAAAATTAAAATAGTCAAAATACAATGAAAACAAACAATAAAAAAATTAATAAAAAAATACTCTAATAGTTAGGTACATGTCAAAAATGATGGTTATATTAAGTACATGCATGTCAAAAGTTATCAAAATTCAATAAAATCTTTAATTTTGTAAATATTTTTTGCCAAAATCCATTTATACAATTCTTTCTGAAAATCATTCGTCGACAGTTTCTGAATGTCAAAATAATTATGTAACCGAGTAATGAGAAAATTATATTTTATTTTTGGGGTACTTAAAGTTCCTCACTGTCCCAAATCGAGGTTGTCTTGCAGATAAACACATCATTTGATGATTTATTTATTTATTTATTTATGGCATACATTACTAGTTACAGTCGTGAAATAAGATAATTAAGTGTAACGTAAAACTAGACTATAACATTAAAACATGCGTGCACATTCAGCCACTTATATTATAATTATGATAAACATAGGGGGTAGGTTTTATTTACTTGGGTTTCTTATAAAATGACGATATAATGTACCTATATAATATGACCTATCGCAGAGAGGTATACTGAAACTCGACCGCGATAAACTTTGTTGGAAAGATCTTACTTTCTGTTAATAAGTTATTAAAGTAGAAAGTTCATCGCGTTATGTTTATGAGCTTAAAGTTTACGTGGTTGAGCACCGGAAACTTGCCACGTATAATAGATACGTATACAAAATTTAAGCTGTTAAGTAAACGCATATATTATCATGGCTCTGACTACTGTTATATCATCATCATCATGGGGACGGGCCTTCCCTATGGATGAATAGGGAGATCGGGCCTTACACAACCACGCGGGCCCAGTGCGGATTGGTAGTTATTAACGACTGCTAATGCAACCGGGACCAACGGCTTAACGTGCCTTCCGAAGAACGGAGGAGCTCGAGATGAATTTTTTTTTTTTTTGTGGTCACCCATCCTATGACCGGCCTTTGCGAAAGTTGCTTAACTTAACAATAGCAGACCGAGCGCGTTTACCGCTGCGCCACCGAGCTCCTCGCGCCACTTTTGTATACACCGTATTATTAATGACACCATAACCACACCCTGGACACTTCATACAAACGACCCCGTTTTACACAGACACTACACATTGACATATTATTATTAAAATAATAAATAAATTGACATATCATATTGATGATCAAATTGGAGATGTCCTTAGAAAAGGTTCAATACGATCTACTCTGAACCGGCGTGCGTGTATGAAGCGATTGATGAATGTGGAGGAAGCAAGAGAAGTGTGTCAGGATCGAAGCAAATGGAATTCTATAGTCTCTGCTTGCGTGAGTTTATGTATGTATGTATGTACACATTGACATATCAAATCGCGCAACTCGCGCAACTGTATGTGTGACGTCTGAGGGCTGCCAATTACAATTCATAATTTAACCGTCATTAAACTTAGGTAGGAGGAGCTCGGTGGCGCAGCGGTAAACGCGCTCGGTCTGCGATTGTTGAAGTAAAGCAACTTTCGCAAAGGCCGGTCATAGGATGGGTGACCACAAAAAAAAAAAGTTTTCATCTCGAGCTCCTCCGTGCTTCGGAAGGCACGTTAAGCCGTTGGTCCCGGCTGCATTAGCAGTCGTTAATAACCATCAATCCGCACTGGGCCCGCGTGATGGTTTAAGGCCCGATCTCCCTATCCATCCATAGGGAAGGCCCGTGCCCCAGCAGTGGGGACGTTAATGGGCCGATGATGATGACTAACTTAGGTTGGTACTACTTCTTACGAAAGATGCTTTTTTTACAACACTTCGCGCGCAGCCTTCACGATTCAAGTCTAAACTATGTTCGAGGGGGGGGGGGGGGTGAGGTAAACCTAGCTCAGACGCTGGTGGGGAGCGGAGAGTTGCCGTTCTATACGTAGTACCTTATTCTATGCCGTAACGAAAACTTTGAGGAATGATACACGATTACGAGTTGATATCAAGTGGATTTTTTCCGATAATTATGTTAATTTGATAACTAGCTTAACAGTCTCCGTGCTCTAGTGGTTGGAGCGTTAAGCTCACGATCTGGAGGTCCGGGTTCGATTACCGATGGAGACATTGTCGAAATCACTTTGTGAGACTGTACTCTTTGGTAAGGACTTTTCAGGCTTGAATCACCTGATTGTCCGAATAAGTAAGATGATTCCCTGCTTTGGAGGGCACGTTAAGCTGTTGGTCCCGGCCATTAGCCGGAAAAAAACACCTCCACCAACCCGCACTGGAGCAGCGTGGTGGAGTATGCTCCATACCCCCTCTGGTTGATTGAGGGGAGGCCTGTGCCCAGCAGTGGGACGTATATAGGCTGTTTATGTATGTATGTATGATAACTAGCTTCTGCCCGTGGCATCGCTCGCTTTAAAGTGGGGGTAACACGGTTCCCCTTTCCTAATGTACCAATTTTTGTTAGCTTATTCCTACCCTAAAAACCGCGAAAAGTCCCGTATAAAATGTCACTCCCTCTTTAAAGGGGTTGGGGCAGATTTCCAAAAAATATTTTTGTTAGTCACATGTAGTCCGCATAACAATTTGTTACTTTTATTTTGAGTTCTGTTTATTTGTTTTAGTTTTATTTTAATTTTATTTGTTTTGTTTATGGTGTAAATAAATTCCTTTCATTTGTTACTGTCTACCTTGAAAATAGGAATGCTCCATAAAAACTTTCACCCCTCATTTTAGGGAACCCACCACCTTCCCATGGTCCTACCAACCTTTCGGTCATTCGGACCTAAGGACCGAATCATGGGCGATGCGAGTGGTACTTGTTCGGGGCTCTTTCCCACCCGCACTTCTTGACACCCTACAAATTTTATATCCTGTCCCCTGGACTTCCCTTCTCCCCTGTCTGGGGCGGGACACCACGCCACGGCTCATTTTAGGGAAGTGGAGGGTTAGAAAGTTGCCTATTTATTTTATTTTATTATTTTATTATTACATTTATTTCAGATTGTACTCCATATTATTGTTAGTAAGAAAAAAAAAATAAAAAATAAAATAAAATAAAAAAAAAAAAAAAAATAAAATACATTTATTTCAAGCAACATAAGGCTCATATACAATACTTTTGACACAATACAGTAAAAATAAAAAATTAAATAAAACAAAATGAAATGACAATAAAATGATATAAAATACAATGAAAATAAACTAAAATAAAATTAAAATGAAATACACTAACATAATATCTAACCAATACCAGTTTTTACATGCCTGTCGCAGCAGTGCATGATGTAAGGACAGTCCAATCTGTCCGCGATCACCGCCAGGACGGCGTTGGGGCTGGCACGCACTCGCCGTACCAGTGCCGCCGCACGCACTCGCATAGTGCTGTGAAAACAAGCTATCCGTGCTTCCGCGAACATGCCCGAGGCACTGCAGTACCGACTCAGCCCCATCACCACCCTGAACGCATTATTATATTGGACTCGAAGCGCATTGTACGTTTTTTGCGTATAGTTTGCCCACAAAACGCACGTGTACAGCGACGTGCAATATGCTTTGAAAAGAGTCATCTTCACACCGCTTGAACACCGCGCAAACCTGCGGGCCAACATATTTGCTCTTACGCACAGCGCCCTTCGCTCCCTCTCTATATCAGCATCGTCCTTGAGGTCGGCAGTAACGACGTGACCTAGGTATTTAAACGTGTATACTCTTTCCAATGGAGTACCATATAACCATACAGGCGGTATGTTGTCTGGCTTATTTCTGCCAGCCTCAAAGACCATATACTGACTTTTTAATACATTATATTTTAGACCGTGACTCAAAGCGTACTCCTGACATAAACTTAGCAGCCTCCTAAGACCACAGACCGATGCGCTCAGCAGCACCATGTCGTCTGCATAGCTAAGATTATTGACGCTTACACCGTCAATATTACAGCCGACATGCTGATTGCTCAGCGCGACAATCAACTCGTTCATATATAGGTTGAAGAGTGAAGGGGAGGTTAAGCCTCCCTGTCTCACCCCACACTCCAAACCATACTCTTCCGACATCGCTCCCGCCCATCTGACCTTGTTGACCTGGTGTCCATACCAGTACCTGAGGATGTCTAACAGTTCTCTAGGTAAGTTAGTAGACTCGAGTTTCTTCCATAGCACGTCATAGGACACCAGATCAAAAGCCTTGGACAGGTCTAGGAAGCACGCGTAAACCGGGGTGTCACGATCAGTATAATACCTGACGGTATGCTTAAGGCACAGTATGGCACTTTCAGTCGACAAATGAGGTCTAAAGCCAAATTGATTGTCATGTATATTCAAGTGTTTGTGCAACTGTGTATTAAGCATAGCGTCAAGTACTTTCGCGATGACAGTGGCTAACGAGATCGGCCTATAATTGCATGTATCAGTCAAATCCCCTGTTTTATTTTTCACTACCGGAACTACAATGGTCTTCAACATGTCTTTAGGTAAGTACGTGTGACTAATACTTAAGTTATAAAACATAGCAAGAACTCGTGACATGTGTGGACCAGCATGCTGGAGGTGCTCTATGCTCAAACCATCGTGGCCCGGAGATTTCCCTCGTGAAATTGACTTTATGGCGTGTGCAACGTTCTTGGCCGTAAATCTCGTCCCCACTATCTCGTTTTTATTCTGATCGTCGAACATCAACCTACTAGGGCCCAGCGGCGACTGTATCCTAAAATGGTCCTTGAAAATGCCAGCTATGGCTTTGGGGTCACTAATACCATTGACACTCACCGGCATGCCAGGCCGAGTATTTTCCTTCTTCGTACTACGCCAGAAACCTCGGAAGTCACCCTTGGAGTGTTGCTCAGCGAGAGCGTCCATCCTTAACTGTTCTTCGTGGTTTTGACACCACCTCAGTCTAGATTTAAATACTCTGCGACTGTCACACATTTCATCATAAATTACCCCCGACCCAGGCCACCCACACAGCACCCACTCTCTAAACTTCACCCTGGCCACACGGTGAGCTTCCAGCACATGTTGATTCCACCCCAAGATACGCGGACCTCTCCCTCCTTTACGTACAACCTTACCGCACTCCGATGCTTCGCATAACGCGGTCACAATACTATTGTACATAATGTCCAGAGCACGCCTATGAGCCGGGCTATTACAGTAAAAATCTGCACAATTAACATATTTTTGGTCAAAGTCTATATTTCTCAATCTAATATGAGCCTCTCTACCATAAAGTGCAATCTGTTGCTCCGTTCTCTCTCCCCATACGCCTTTTTTATCTGCTACTACTGTGCTCCGCAGTATGGGTATTAAAAGCTCAAAATCGCACTCGATGATAAGGGGAAAATGATCGGACCAAAACACATCATATTTCACAAAAACATTACGCACAGAATCCACAGCGGCCCGGGTCAGGATAGCGTGGTCCAACCAGCTGGGGGTTCCATATGCTTCACTAATGTAGGTATAGGTGTGAGACGATTGGCCTAATTTTACTATATCTATACACGCCCACTTCTGTTCACTACAAAAAGACATTAGTTCAGCATAAAATAAACCCCCAGGGCTTGCATTAAAATCCCCCAGTATATAAACAGATTCTATGCCATATTCGTCTATAATAGCACTTACCTTACCCAGGCAGTCTGTGAATTCTGGCAAATTAACAGGCGCATTAGTAGGCATATACACACTCATTAAAATTATAGGCTGGTTATTAATAAACACTTTAATTGCACACATCCGCGCGTTATCACATTTAATCACTGACACTTTTGGAAACGCACTGTATCTATACAACAACGAAACGCCGCCGAATGGACGACCTTGAAGGATTCCCATCGTCATATCCATAGCCGACGTTCCAGTATATCCAAAAGAACGGTCTATGGTACTTAAGTAATTTATCTCGTCAGGCCGCAACCAGGTCTCCTGCGAAGCAATCACGTCGCAAGTACGGCATAGCTCTCTTACACCATCAATGGAGCGCTTAATCGATTTGCAGTTAAATGTAGCAATCCTACTGACGCGATTAGCCATTTCTCTTAGTATCGGAAACGGTTACAGAGCTACCTCTGTACGAATACTTGTCAACAAACGGCCTAAAGATTACATCTTCCGGCCATAATTTTTCATTTAAGTACATAGGCAACTTGTTTTTTGACACGTACACTTTATATGCCTTATAGTCTCGTGGTTTTTTAATATGTATTTCGTGTAACGATACATTATCCTTCGTCTGTTCAGCTATGTATTTAATAACGTCTTCCTCTGTAGTATCTTTATGTACATTCGTAATGAGTAAAGGGATTTTTCTTTCCGCCGCTTTAAAATTGCAACGCAAGTCTCGTGCAGCGCCAAACTGGCCCAGAAGACGATGCCTCGACGGTTTATTACGCTTGCCCACTATATTCCACCCTTTATTCTCATTTTCACTCTGTTTTTGCACCTGATCCATATTTCGCCAGTCGGTGTTGTTTCCATTCATAATCAGCTGACGCTCTGCTGGTTGCATTGTTAGCGAGGCGTGCGTGAGCCCGGCCGTCTCTGCTGTGTGCGTGCACTCGGCAATACTCGGCTGCCGTCGACTCACAGTCGGCTCCTGATTCACCGGCCCCGCGCCGCTACGATCGCGTTCAAGCGATGACCGTTGTTGCGAAGCTGAGTCATAAACATCTCTCTGTTCACCTACCCTTACAATATTGCGATAAGTGTTCTCCATAACCGATGTATGATCCTGTTTAACATAACTTTCATTTAATGTCGAATTACACTGCACAATACCCATAGGGCCACTATCAAAAGTATCCAGGTTCCAGGCCCCTCGTTTCAAATTTACATTACGAACAGACGAAGGCGGCAATGAGTCATGTTTTGTTGCTAATACTTCTGTTTTAAGCTCATTCAGTTGTTCTATGGTGGCATAGTTGATTTTAATGTCTTCCAGCTGATTTTGCATTCGAAGCATATCTTTTAACAGCTTGGTGCAATCCAAACTATTAAAGAGAATAGGTGGTAAACGTTCTAGCTGCCTAGCCACGAATGTTGGGATAACGTCGGGTTCTGTCGATTTAAACACATTGAGTATGTCAAGTAGGTTCGCAAAAAGGCGCTTATAAAACTATGTTAGTAAAGTAACACTAGGTAATGTCTATTTCTCGTAGGCACCAGAATTAGGCATAATAAGTACCTTCATCCAGTGTACTACGATAGGGCAGTCAACCCTCTCGGTTAACGCGCTCAGGTACATGTTGTCGCTGCCCCGCACCCTGCTCCATCCCTTGAACTATCTCGACATAAAAATCACGTCAATTCGTCGCTGCGTTTTGCCGGGAAATACGGACACACAAACAGACATTTATAATATTAGTATGGATATAACTGCTCAGACATACTCCGTATACGTTTTATCTCCAAATCTTGGAGATAAGATAAAAATAAGAGAAATGGAAGCGCGTTATCTTAATAAAAATAAGACCCCGAAACTATATCTACTCAGCCAGTATCCACCCACTGCTGGGTATAGGCCTCCTCTCTTTCACGCCATCCTTTCCGGTCCTGTGCAAGTCGCATCCATTCAAAACTATATAAATTAAAATAAAAGTTTAAAAATTAAAAATCACTATTCGAAAGAATTTCAGAAAAATAGTTTTTATTTCATACTTTTTAGAGCGCGATTATTCCGTAGACAGGTTTTAATTTTTCAACTTTTATTTTATTTTTTTAAATTATTACTTTGAATAAATGATTCTGATTTCTGATTCAGCGTTGTGTTTCTAGGCCTGGCCCCATCAGAGAACGCAGTAGACAGCGGCATGCAAATCGGAGGGCAGAGTCTCAGCGACGTCAAATTGGAGGCCTGTCGCGAGCAACTCATCTGCTTCATGTATGCCAGCCCTGCCAAGTATGCGCCGTATAGCAACTTGGTTTCTGCGCAGCTAAGCAGGTAACTGTTACCCTACAGAATAAACAATCAGACTAAGTCATCATCTCCCTAGCATTATCCCGTTTTTCACAGGGTCCACTTACTGTAACCTGAAGATTTGACAGGTCCAGTTTTTACAGAAGCGACTGCCTGTCTGACTTTCCAACCCGCGAAGAGAAAACCAGCCCAATACAGGTTAGGTCACATACCTCCGAAAATGCATTTCTCGGGAATGTGGGTTTCCTCACGATGTTTTTCTTCACCGCATAATCATTTATAAAGAATCATACTACGTAAAGAACGATAATTCTCCGCTCTGCACCAATTCATATGGTGTGCCCACCTCATACCCTGGGTCTTTTAGTATTAAAAAAAATTAAAATAAATGGCCGTCAGCCGCTAAGGACGCGTGGAGAAATGTAAACATAATCTACATTTTCAATTACATCAGCTTCATGCTAACATTGAAATGAAATACGTACCTACTTTTATTCAATAACATCAACTAGGTACACACAACGAGCTCTTTGAAATTTTATTCCCTCGAAAAATTTGTTTGACGTTGCACTTAGCTCGGCAGAGCGAGGAACATGAAAACATGTAGTAACAGCTTGACTACGGAAACTTCATGAAAGGACTAAGTGAATAATAAATTTTGGTAGTCAAAATACAGTGATGTAAAATTGAATTTACATACATACATAACAGAGGTTAAAAAGGGCACATCGAAGCAATTCATCTAAAAAGCAATATTGCAATAAGTGCACAATTCCATCGAATGACAAAAAGCAATATTGCTTCTTTATATTAATTTCTTCGATTTGACCTTTTTAACCCCCAAGATCACGCCTATTTCCTATTGGAGTAGGCAGAGACCACAGAATTTCACTTACTAAGATCCTGACACACCAATTACGCTTCCTCTAACCCAATCAAGGTCTTCATCTATTTGACATTTGTTTCCTTTGCGCACTTACTTTTATATGCGCAAATGTCAAATTGCAAAATTGCTTAACTAACCCCCTCCCCCTGGTCTTGACGCGTTTTGTATGTGCTTATTGAATTTACCTAGATAATTATAATAAAAAACATTATTTTTAGGGTTGCCTAGCTCGAAGGGAAAAACGGAACTCTTATAGGATCAATTTATCGTCCGTCCGTCCGTCTGTCTGTCAAGATCCTTTTCTCAGAAACGCGAGGAAGTGTCAAGATGCCATTCGCACTGGACTATAGTTGCAGCTGGGACATTTAGTTTCGGTACGACTTGCGTAAACTGCGTCAAAATTAAAGACGGACAGCAGTGTAATTGCAATATAATGAGTCCAACGGCATCTAAGGTCTAGAGCGTTGGGTTCACTATTTGGAGGTCCGGTTTCATTCCCGATGGGGACATTCTCGAAATCACTTTGTGATACTGTCTTTTGTTTGGCTAGGACATTGCAGGTTAATCCACCTGATTGTACGAAAGATGTTTTGGTGCTTCTGCTAACTTATCAAACACGTTAAGCCGTTGGTCCCGGCTGCGGTTGAATCAGGGGAGGCCTGTGCCCAGCAGTGGGACGTATATATAGGCTATTTATTTTATGAAACTTTTTCCTCCCTCAGGGAACTGAATGAGCTCCGTCGCCCTGTGTCCGACAACCCTGAGATACTCCGGTTCTTCCGCTACATGCGCGCGGCGCGTCGCGGCCAGGAGGGCTCAGACTGCATGCGCGCGTTCCCCGCCTGCGTCGCCAACGCTGCTCCCGCGCACACTATGATCGCTGCCTACCACGATATCAATAAACTTGTCACCGCGAGGAAACTGCATAATTGACGCTGAGGTATTTATTATTTATTTTTTTATTCATTCATTCGATCGTTCGTTCTTCATTTAAAGCATTCATTCATTCGTTCATTTTATTTTATACTTATGAGACTAACAGCTCTTGAAAACTATAGTAGAACATATTTCTTTGAAAACTAAGCCAATGACAAGTTTCCACCTAATCAGGATAAAATGAAACACTACGGCAGTTTGTACGGTACCCTCAGTGAGAGAGTTCGACTCGCACTTGACCGGATTTTTTGTATAAACAAAAGGTTCTTTAGTTTTCTTTACTATTACAGTTTCCAAGATGTCCAACCACAGATTTGTTTCATATTTCTATTTTATTTTCTAAATAAATACTTGTTTTGCCGTATTTCATCGTATACGAATGATGTCAAATGTACCTACGTTGTATCGAGAAAGGACATTTTATTTTTCCTTTGACAAATATCTGGAACTGGAAACAAACGCAATGTCTTCCCCGGGGTATAGTTTTATTATAACGTATTGGTTGGAAAATATATGCCCCGATTCCTGCAGACACCTAATTTTATTTTAAGATGTACTTGTATTTTTCTTATCCACCGAAAAGAAAAGGGACGGAGAACTGTTAATTTTAAAATGGAACATTAACCCCGGCGAATTAAATAGTCATCTTGTTCATACGCAATCCGTTTGACGTGTGCTGTCAACTTAATTCAATTTTGGAAGGGTTTTTTTAAATTTCTGCCTAAAATTTACTGCGCTCCAGGAATTTTATGCCTGTCAATTACCCGTCCCTTTTCTTTTCGGCGGATAAGAAAATGACAGGTATAAACTTAAAATAAATTTAGATGCTGTGTACAGGAATCAGCACCATTGTGTTTTTAACAAGCTGTTGTCCGCGACTTGATCTTCGCGTGGAACTGTTTCTTACTTCGTCAGGATTATTATTATTATTATTGTTTTAATTAAGACGGGTTTATTCTTGACTTCGTTCTTCTACGAGGAGAGGAAGAGATCGATGGTGGAACGAGCATCCCAGAAAATGCCTATTCACCCGTGATTTAAAAAACCCCAGGTTATAAGATACAGGAAACACCGACGCCGGCAGCCCATTCCATTCCTTGGCTGTGCGCATAGTGCGCATTATGAAAGATGAAGCGAAGCGCTTGGTGCGGATTAGTGATACGTCAACCAAGTAAGGATGGTAACACGCCGTACGTCTGGATGTCCTCAGATGGAATGGACTTGGTGGAATGAGCTGATGGAGCTCATACGTCATTATAGTCGCAAGTAGACTGTTCGCCGATAAACACGACAGGAAATTGATTTCCTGAATTTGTTCCGAAATTTATAACAGCTTTTTGTTTCAGATTCCAGAACAATGTTCTACATGGCGAAACGAGAGCAGCTTTTATTCGTCAAATCAGAAAATTTTAAAGTCTTGCAAATGTTTTTGACATGTTTCAAACTAAAGTTCTATAATCATTATTCAAAACCGTCAAGTGCGAGCCGGTCGCGCGCATAATGGGTTCCGTATCGTTGACTAGATAAACAACAATATGTACACTCATATTGCCTACCTGTTGCCGTTATTGATATCGAGCAAAAAATGTAAAAGAAATCGCGTTTGTTGTATGGTAGCCACCCTAAAATATTTATTTTATTTTTAGTATTTCATTTGTTGTTATAGTGGCAACAAAAGTACATAATTTGTGAAAAATTCAATTAACTTCTTTGGCGGTTCTTGAGATAGTCTGGTGACAGACAGACAGAAAGCGAAGTATTAGTATTAAGCTCGTTTTTTATATTTTAGGTACGGAACCCTAAAAAGCAGTGGTGTGATTTTATCAGACGAGAAACTGGAAGAACGAAAAGCAATTTTCATTATAAGAGAACGCCACAGTAATGACGTGTGTGTGTGTGTGTAGCTCTTTAAACACCGGATATTCTTCATTACCGTGAACGCAAAAATGTCCTAAAATCTTTTGTCTTTTTGCATAATATATATTCAGTTGAAAATTGCGTGAGTTGGCGACATACATTTAAAAAAAGAAACTTTATATTTAATTTTATGGCATTAATTATTTACCTTTTAGAATTGAATTTACCACTGTGGTAAAATAATTCGTCATTCTATTTAAAACTTTAAAAAATGAGTGAATGTAATTTATTGTATGAATGTTTACGTGAATGATAACATTTTATTTATTAACTAATTTATTTAAAAAATATTCTTATTCTACTTAATTTATTATTAATATTATTTGTTATATATTTTATGGAATAACCTTTTAATTGTACTGATTAAGTAGATATTACTTTTATAGACTTTATATAAAATCAACTGAAATAATTTACAAACTTAAAATGGCTGAATTTAAAACTGTTTTCAATTAACAACACTGCTCAAATCTATTTATAGTTTTCTGAAAACAATTTACTCAATTTAATTATTATTCTTAATAAAATTGAACAATTAACCTGATATAAATTTTATTAAAATCTGTTGTAGATAGATTTTCAAGCTGATTAGTGTAAATCAGTGCTTTTGTAAGAATGATTAATTTTACACAATTAATTATTTAATATCGTTTATTAATTTATTTTATGTAATAAGGATTGTTAGTCATAGTTAGTTGATGAAGTCACGTTTATTGATCAAATTTTATTTATATTTTATCTAAGAGTACTACTAAATAAGTTGTATTGGCATTTATATAAAAACTTATCAAAGAAATGTATTTAAAAATAAATTATTAAATTTTATTTGGTATTTTATTAAATAACTTAATTTAGTCAATAAACAAATAGACCCGGATATGATGTTTATGGGAATGCTTGCATGCATCGCCTTATGTTTGAATCCACCGCGGGTCAGATCCTCGTGGATAACTTGGCTTCACACCTGTGTCCCCGAAGGCACTGGTGTAAAGTAAGTACATAATAATTATATAAGGTGATTGTGACAACGTAACGAAAACTTTGGAGGATGATTCAGACCATGACTCTGGGTTAATATCAAGTGGAATTTTCCGTCGCAAAATTCATGTATTTCAGTGTTTTTTTTTTTTAAATTACTCATTTAAAATTCTATACTTTTGCGACGGAAAATTCCACTTGATGTGAACTTAGAATAATGAGCTGATTCATTTCCCTCTACTATTATTGATATTATATTATTCTGCATGACATTTAGGAATTATTATTATTGAGTTTAAATTTGAATTATTTTATTTAATTATTGTCAAGTTCATATTATTAATGTTGATTTCTCAGGTTGATTTAGTTTGTTTTATGCATGACAATTTTAAATTCGTATGCCAATTCTTGGCTGAGTGTGCTGAGACCGATGACAACACTGTAACCCTGTAATATGTTGTAACACGCAACATTCACGAATAAATATTTTTGTATTTGTATTTGTATCTACTTGTATGTACTTGTATAGGATGTAAATTACATTGAAACCTTCAGTAGGGACAGTGCGAAGATTCAAAGATCAGTTTACAACTCGACCGTTTATTTGTAAATACACTTGGTAACTTTCACAATATAGTATTACAACTAGTGGTACACTCGACCAGCACAGATTCGACTTAGGTCTATACTCCAGCTAGCGATAACGATAGAATGCCCGTTCTGGGATGGATGAGCGTCTTTTATGCCCTTCGCGCCATGATTAACCGTCATACTACCGACATACTAATGCTCAAAGTGTTGCCAGTGTTCAAAATATAATATGGAACTAGTATTAAGATAGCAGATATCATAATTACTAGCTATTACTGTTACAACATAGTCGAGGGCGAACCTATTGCCATTATCTGGACACAAAACTTGAAACCCTCGTAACTGTACTCTAAAAATAATTTTGATTTCATAGCACTCACCAGTGCTAAGGAACATTCACAAAGAGAAAACGATAGAGTTCATTCTGGCTTAATAAGAACTGCGGGTTCCAATCAGTCAGTCTTTTTCGATTTAATTTTCTGCCTATGGGACCTAATTTAAATGGTTTTTTAAAATATATTATAACCATTTATGGCTTATTTACTCTTCGTATTAGAAGTATCTGAAAAATGTCTACTAACCCCATGAAGGGATACATGAGAAGACTTAAGTATGTGAGGCAAGTTTAAAACACCTAATAAATTTCGAAATTATTATTGTTATGAATATCATAAGTCATAACATAACAACCACCATAACATATCACTTATCACCATAAGGTTCATCATATCCAGCTTACGACATCGTATCAACAGTGGCTGCAAGTTGTCTTTGATTACTTGTGGCTCTGCCCACCCCAGTAGGGATTACGGGCGTGAGTTTATGTATGTGTATGTATAACATAACAAAATATTTTATTGCACAAACAGGAAATAAAAAATAAAAGAGAAATAGAAAGACTACAATAGGCGGACTTATTGCTAAGTAGCGGTCTCTACCAGGCATCCGTTGTAAGTAAATGATTATGAAGTACTCAGCGATGAGTGAAAACATCGTAAGGAAACCCACATTTCCGAGAAATGCGTTTCATAGAAATGTGTCCTAACCTGTATTGGGCTGGTTTTACCTTCAAGGGTTGGAAGGTCAGACAGACAATCGCTTCTGTTACAAACCGGACCTGCCATATCTTCAGATTAGGTAAGTTCTCTGTGAAAACGGACTCACGCTAAGGAGATGATGACGTAAGTATTGTCTGTGTATTTATATTTAAGTATGTGTATTATCCTTTGGTGGGGTTTCACTAATAAAAAAGCTATAAATAAAATGACATTACATCGAGCCACGACAAAATTAAAATAATTTATTTTTCGTGTTTTTGTGATTACCCTGTTTGATTGGCTGCATCGACAAGGATTTTATGAAAATCGTGCAAGAAATAAATTAGTTTAACGCGTTTTTAAAATACCGTCTTTTTTCAAATGAAATTTACGGGAAGTACAAATAGATTTTAACGCCACGAGCCATTTTTAGGGATCCGTAACTGGCTTAATAATAGCCTTTGCTACCAGTCTGACTTACCTATAAAAAAATAAGAATAATCACTTTAGAAGTTTGCATTCCTTATATGTGTTTTAAAAGCTCT
This sequence comes from Pectinophora gossypiella, assembly GCF_024362695.1. Classification (NCBI taxonomy): domain Eukaryota; kingdom Metazoa; phylum Arthropoda; class Insecta; order Lepidoptera; family Gelechiidae; genus Pectinophora; species Pectinophora gossypiella. The sequence continues at coordinate 1,908,664 of NC_065425.1, read as the reverse complement.
TAAAGCGGTTATCATCGCCTTAAAGTGATAATAAATATTACTATTATTCTTCTCTTCTATCTACCTTTTCAATAGGGTTTTTTTTTTAAATAATACAGCTAACACAGGATTTTATGTTGTTGCTCCATCGTAATTAAACGTAAATATAAATATTTATTATCGTTATTACTAAGATCGAAATAGTGCGTACCCTAAACTGTCTTTCAAATTATCACATGAAACAATTTTTATTAAGTAGTACAGAACCCTCAGTTCTTAAATGAAGCTCGCACTTGACCATTTTTTAAATTAATGTTTACCGACTAGCTATTGGTCGTGGATTTGTTTGTTTTTTTCCTGTTAATAAAGTCCCTTGAGGATTACCATTTGAAATTAATTCGAGTTGAAATGACTCTAGGGAAATGCTGTGGTAAAATGTAATTTAAAAGATTTTTGAAACTTTTTGTGACGACCGAGTTCGATTTCTTGTTAGTTCAATTTGTTTAAGGTGCAATTTGTAACTATTTATTGGGGTAAACCCTGACACCAGGGTTGCTGAGGTTGGTAATGCACCTCACAACTCACACAACAGTAGAAATACCTAATTTTTATCTGTTAGTTTTTCTTTTTTTATTTAAGTATAGTAAAACAACCGACACTGGCTCCAACTCCTGCAGACATGTCCTAATTTTATTTTAACTTATACCCGTCATTTTCTTACCCGGTGAAAGGGAAAGGGACGAATAAAATTGTCAACTTTTAATTTTAAAACGAATGAATAACCCGAGCGAATAAACGACGTATAAATTAAAATTAGATGTCGTGTGTGTCTGGAATTAGCGCTATTGTTACTTTTGTTTTCGGTTAATACATAGTGTATTTTCAACATACAATATTTTATCATCATTAAAGAACTGTACCGCTACATATTCGAAACCTCCTTATTGGTGGCAACACTGTCTTCTTACTGATTGGCCGGCGGCGTATGTACTTGTCCTTTTCTATCATGTCCATTTCTATCTCTTTCACTTACCCCACCCGGTAGGCACTTCTAGGGTTGAAGTGTGCTTTGTGGCTCATTGGCGATTTGTTTTTCGAACCGACCGGTCGTGGTAAGTAAACATTTATACCACTTCTAATTTGTATAAATAACGGTTATCATCGTCCGATACCTGTTCCTTAATTTATTTATTTTGAAGGGACACTTGTTCATCACTACATTGGGTCGGAATATCAAGTTTGTTTACTAAAAAAATATTGTATCTTAAGTACAATTTAAACTATAGAAATATTATAATCTACATGAAAGCGAAAAGGACTGACTCACTCATCACGAAATCTCAGAATCTACAAGTGCTAAGAGTCTCAAGTTTTGCATGAGGATTCCTTTTAAGACATAGGTGCTCACTGAGGCAGGATTGCACGAAATTCAACCCCTTAGGGGCTAAAAGGCGATGGAAGTCGGTGATTATTTCGAAATTACTAGCAAATACTCATTAGTAAAGAAATGAAAACGTATTTTAATTGTTTTTCTAATCCAACTCAACAGGGGTGAGAAGGGGTAAGTTTGTATGGAAAGTATTTTAATTTTAAAGCTATCGACTCCAAGCTCATATAAATTACTGCCCGTGCAAAGCCGGGGCGGATTACTAGTAGTGTAATAACGTTTGTTAGTACCAAGAGGTATCAATTAAAATTATTTATGATTAAACCATGAAGTCAATATATCGTGAGTGACAGATAAGTTATGATAATAAAACTAAACTTATAAGTACTCTACTACTTTTTAATAGCGTTATTTAAATAGTAAATATCTTCATATTCCACACTTAATCCTCACTTATGTGTGTTCTTTTCACTCACTCACTTTTCACACAACCATTCCCGGTAGACAATAATGAGTTTAATTATTTGTACAATTTTAATCCTGAATTTGAACAAATATGTTGACTCGGCTGCGTTCGTTTTGCCTCCTCAGGAAAAACCTCCAGGCTATGGTAAGATAGTTTCAATCCAGGTTATTTTTTGCGTCGGTGGTCTAGTGGTTAGAGCGTTAGGGTACCTATCCACCAGAGATGTGTTATGCTACGATGCTGCGGAAGCGTTTGATATCCACCAATTATATTCATTGGGGAGCTCGGTGGCGCAGCGGTTAACGCGCTCGGTCTGCGATTGTTGAAGTAAAGCAACTTTCGCAAAGGCCGGTCATAGGATGGGTGACCACAAAAAAAAAGTTTTCATCTCTAGCTCCTCCGTGCTTCGGAAGGCACGTTAAGCCGTTGGTCCCGGGTGCATTAGCAGTCGTTAATTACCATCAATCCGCACTGGGCCCGCGTGATGGTTTAAGGCCCGATCTCCCTATCCATCCATAGGGAAGGCCCGTGCCCCAGCAGTGGGGACGTTAATGGGCTGATGATGACTGATACTCATTGGTGCACATAGCATAGCATCGGTGGAAACGGATTCAACTAAGATATGTTTTTTATATGGAAGGAGGCGTGCTGTAGATGTGAGCTATGGATGCGTGCTATGGATGCGTGCTATGGATGCGTACTTTAGCTATGTTCCGAGCAGAGTACCTACAGTATACTTTGCGGAGGCGCATCTTAGCAGCGCATCTTCCTCGCACAGCTACATAGCTTACTATTGGTGGAAAGGGTCACATAGTTTCGTAGCGCAGCTTATACGTCTTCGCAGCATAGCTGCATAGCACATATCTGGTGGAAAGGCGCCCTTAGGCTCACGATCTGGAGGTCCGGGTTCGATTCCCGATGGGGACATTGTCGAAATCACTTTGTGAGACTGTCTTTTGTTTGGTAAGGGCTTTTCAGGCTTGAATCACCTGATAGTCCGAATAAGTAAGATGATTCCGTGTTTCGGAGGGCACGTTAAGCCGTTGATCCCGACTATTAGCCATAAAAACACCTCCACCAACCCGCATTGGAGCAGCGTGGTGGAGTATGCTCCATACCCACTCCATACCTACATGTATGTATTTTTTGGTCTCAATCTTTCTCTCTCTCTCTCTCTTGGGTCGGTCCCTCATATCTGCGGATCGTAGTCAGCATCAGGGTAGCTTCTTGGATCCTTCATGCTGACTCTCTTGGGAAAATAGAAGCAGTGGTTTCCCGTTGCCTTCTGCCCCAGACATTTTTGAAGTTATTTAAACTCTATGGCCGCTGTTGCCTCTACACGGAACACAAACACACGTAATGAAATTTAGTGAGGACTTCAGGTTTCATCCCTTTTCTTTACGGTCTGTGCAGGCGCACTTCAATGAATATTTTTATTTTCGTTGGTAATTTTTTTTTTTATAACTTGTAACAAAGGTACATAAAAACTATTCAGAAAAACAAATATGATTTGCGTATTAGACGACGTCGCGATGAAGTGTGTAAGCGAATTTCTCGGTAATAAAATAAATAAATCTTTATTCTAAGTAGCCATTGACTCATATGTGTTAGTAAATGACTTATTTCTAGTGTTAGTATAAAATAAAAATAACATACTTAATTAAAACACATAATAACGGGTTCTTACCGCGTTTAAAATACGAATATGAGACTCCCGATATTTCGACACTGTTGCAAATGCCATATCACGGGATGACTGATGAGATTGCAGTGGAGTAAGTAGATCCATAATTTTCTACGGGCAGACATATCTGTCTACCGTCTTTCTTTGCCGCTTGTTTATGTATTTGATATCGGAATGTTTGGAACCATCTGAACTCGCACCTAACTCACTACGACAAACCGCACTCTCTGTGTCCTCACGTTTTGTCACCATTTACCTCACGTTTTAAGCTTTTTACAACACAACATACAATATCAAAAACTTATAATATATTGGGTGCGTGCAGCCCACTGTAGCGACGCAAATAGGGGTTCTCATCCCCAATCGAACAGAGAGCAAGGTGATAATGTGGGTTTCCTCGCGATGATTTCCTTCGCCGCTGAGCACGTGATCCAAACATGAACTCGAAAAACGATTTCAAAATTGGTCCGTGCTGGATTCGAACCTGCAACCAGTCAGTGACATTTACGCGTTCTTTCAACTGGGCTACGACGGCTCACCACAGTGCATCCATCATTATTGATGGATTATTTATTGATTAATGGTGGATAAACTGTATGGTATCAGCATAAATGACAACATGGAGAATCACTACATAGTATAAAACAAAGTCGCTTTTTCTGTCCCTATATCCCTATGTACGCTTAAATCTGTAAAACTACGCAACGGATTTTGATGCGGTTTTATTAATAGATAGAGTGATTCAAGAGGAAGGTTTATATGTATAATAACATCCATGAAATAGTGGAGAAATACTGTTATTTTTGAGGTTTTATAATGTGATGTCGTAAATAATTTCAGTTTTTCCCCAGCATTGCACCCGAGCGAAGCCGGGGCGGGTCGCTAGTATATTATAAATCCATCTTAGGATGCCGTCTTAAAAGTTGCACAAACTTGTTTTTCACCTCAAGGGTGTTAACACGTTCACTGTGTAACTAAAAACATGTGCTTCACATATGGTTTATACACAAAGAACATGTTAACTAATGTACAAATGTATATATATGTCACCTTAAAATTGTAAATAACGTTAGATTATAATCTATCGATTTGAATCTCGCGAGATTGTGAACTGTCGAATAATTATGAATCGTATCATATTGCTTACAATTTAACGTATTATTTTTCGGTAGATTATAATTTATCGAAGTGAAACCGTCAAATTGTGATACGAAACGCACCTCGCGTGCTAAACCATAGAGTTACAAAACTATTAGAGTGAGCATAATGTTAATTTGGGATTCTCTTAAAATGCATAAATGTTTTTGTCATAATTTTAATTATCATAATCCTTTTTGCATAACGTTTTTTAGCATAGTAGTTTTACTTTCCCATAATAACATCTAGGAATACTGGTTTGTTAGGTATAACTTATTTTTGGGATTAATAAATAGATATCCATAATTCTTTTTTAGAATAATAGTGTTTTGTCATAATTTTTACAAGGCATAACAGTAGGTTAGGGTGCGGCGGGGGTGGCCCTTGGGCCACCCCTATGCCGCCAGCATGTTTATCTTACACACGAAAAGTATACTGAATGATACGTTTCAGATTTTTTAATTTTGATACATTTTTTCTTACCATGTGATGTCAGAATTATTGATTACTTACTAAATAATTAATAAATACGTACTTGATTTCACAATCTTGAAGAGCATTTATTTTATTTGACTGACACCTGTGTTTTATTCCTAACTCTATGGACACAGAACGGTCTACTGTAAGGCCGACCAATCAGGGACAGCCGTCGGACAGTTGACAATTTGACAATTTTAAGATTGTGATTTAACAGTTTTACTTCGATAGATTATAATCTGACGAATAACAATACGTTAAATTGTAAGCAGTATATTACGTTTCACAATTTTTCGACAGTTCACAATCTCGCGAGATAGATTATAATCTAACGTTATTTACAATTTTACGGTGACATATATATAGGGATATTATTACAGACTGCGCTGAAGGATGTTACGTGCCAGACATTGACGGTGTGATACCTTACTATGGAACGTATTCTCCAGCAAATGGGTCCTCTTGTATTGAATACAATTGCAACCCAGATGGGTATACTTCAATATACACGTAAGTCTGTAGATTTTCTTAAATTCACCTATTTTTTGACGTGACTTATTGTAGATTTGCCGCAGATGGCATTAACTACTTGGTCAGACAAACGGGGTGCGCTAAGGGTTCTCACCCGGTATAAAATTTTAGACAACAAGCCTTAGAGTGCCCAGTTGGGCGCAAACCAAGGTTCAGAGCGTTTTAATTCTATACTTTTGCTATGAAAAATTCCACTTGATATCAACTCAGACTCACGATCGGAATTAACCCTCAAAGTTCTCGTTACGATGTCACTAACATCCATATTTTTTTTGTATTTTATTTTTAAGTATGAGGTGAAACTTGTTAACTCAGAATAATGAGCTGATTCATCCCCCTCAGTATCGTTACGATGTCACTTACACCCCGCACAAGTACGTACAGGTAACCATACAGGTATGTATGGGTGATAGTGACACCGTAACGAATACCGAGGGAGATGATTCAATAAAATGTTAATGTTTTTGTTTGTTATTATTTTCAGTTCAATACTTTTGAGCTGAAAAATTCCACTTGATATCAACTCGGAATCACAGTAGGAATTGTGTCTCAAAGTTTTCGTTACGATGTCACCATTACACTGCATTTTTTGTACTTTATTTTTATGAGGTGTAACTTGTTTCAGTCGTAATAGCCCTTTGTATTGGATTCCCCAGCTTTCCAGCCTATTCCGTGGATGTTTGAATTTGGATTGTATTTAAACTGAGCAAGCCTTTTAATTAGTGTCGAGTTCGAGTTACGCTAATGAGAGCGACAACAACGTCGTATTGTGTTTGCGTTGTGAGAGAATGCTAAATTAGTTGATTTTGTACAATGAAAATAAACGAGACATCATCAATTATGTTACACGTGTCATAATAATAAGGACAGACTGTACTTATATCACTAAACATGGAGTGGAATTCTCTGCCGTCTTCTGTGTTTCCGAACGCATATAACCCGGATGCTTCCAAAGCCAGAGTGAACAGGCACCTACTGGGCGAGCTCCATCTTAGGCCTCGTCAATGCCTTCGGGCAAGTCTGTGGACAAGAGCAAACCCATCAAAAGTAAAAAACACAACATTTGTCTCCGTATTTATAATAGCTACAGTTACGAGAATCAGACAGAAATAAACACGGTTTTTTGTACACGAAGTGTGTGCTAAGAACTCAAAAATCATACAATCCAAGTAATATTACTTTTCACGTAAGGTACAGAATTATGCTCATACTTGTATGGCGGGCGTCCTAGAAGGACTTACAAAAATAAAATCTTAATAAGGTAACCATACAAGTATATGACGTTAAAATACTTGGCCCGCTAGGGTCGATTGATTCTTTCAAATAATATAATTATAATCCTTTCAGACTACGCTCTGAACCAAGGTTTGCGCCCACTGGGCACTCTTAGGCCTGTTGTCAAAATTTTGTACCGGGTATATTTCCGTCTGAGGCAACACCTACAAAAAAGTATTTTAAACACTTCCAAATTGGGAACAAGCAAATATTGAAAGGTATTATAATATTATTTATTAGGTATTCTATTTCTCTTTTGTTTTGTATTTTGTTTTTTTCCTGTTTGTGCAATAAAGTATTTGTTATGTTATGTTATGTTATGTTATTTTTCTTCTAGGTGCGGAAAAATAGCTGATGCAGGTGAATGCACAATCATACCCGGAAATTTATACCTAGAATACCCGGACTGCTGTGATAACGTAGAATGTGGTGAATACGTCACTATCATTGAATACGAAGAACCATGTAGCGACGAATATTTGTCGTGTGAAGAAGATTGTGTTTGTGATGAGAGCGCGTCTTGTGAAGAGCCGAATTGCGATGAATGTGAAGCAACGTGTGATGATGGATCTAGGGAAGAGTCGAATTGCGATGAAGGTGATGCAACGTGTGATACAAGATCTGGCGAAGAGCCGATTTGCGAAGAGCCGAGTTGCGAACAGCCAAATTGCGAAGAGCCGAATTGTGAAGAGCCGAGTTGCGAAGAGCCGAGTTGCGAAGAGCCGAGTTGCGAAGAGCCGAATTGCGAAGAGTCGAATTCTGAAGAGCCGAATTGCGAAGAGCCGATTTGCGAAGAGCCGAATTGTGAAGAGCCGAGTTGCGAAGAGCCGAGTTGCCAAGAGCCGAGTTGCCAAGAGCCGAGTTGCCAAGAGCCGAGTTGCGAAGAGGCGATTTGCGAAGAGCCGAGTTGCGAAGAGCCGAGTTGCGAAGAGCCGAGTTGCGAAGAGCCGAGTTGCGAAGAGCCGAGTTGCGAAGAGCCGAGTTGCGAAGAGCCGAGTTGCGAAGAGCCGAGTTGCGAAGAGCCGAGTTGCGAAGAGCCGAGTTGCGAAGAGCCGAGTTGCGAAGAGCCGAGTTGCGAAGAGCCGAGTTGCGAAGAGCCGAATTGTGAAGAGCCAAGCGGCGAACAGCCGAGTTGCGAAGAGCCGAATTGCGAAGAGCCGAATTGCGAAGAGCCGAGTGGCGAACAGCCGAGTTGCGAAGAGCTGATTGGCGAAGAGCCGATTTGCGAAGAGCCAAGCGGCGAACAGCCGAATTGCGAAGAGCCGAGTTGCGAAGAGCCGAGTTGCGAAGAGCCGAGTTGCGAAGAGCCGAGTTGCGAAGAGCCGAGTTGCGAAGAGCCGAGTTGCGAAGAGCCGAGTTGCGAAGAGCCGAGTTGCGAAGAGCCGAGTTGCGAAGAGCCTAGTGATGAACAGACGAGTTGCGAAGAGCCGAATTGTGAAGAGCCAAGCGGCGAACAGCCGAGTTGCGAAGAGCCGAATTGCGAAGAGCCGAGTGGCGAACAGCCGAGTTGCGAAGAGCTGATTGGCGAAGAGCCGATTTGCGAAGAGCCAAGCGGCGAACAGCCGAATTGCGAAGAGCCGAATTGCGAAGAGCTGAATTGTGAAGAGCCTAGTGGCGAACAGCCGAGTTGCGAAGAGCCGATTTGCGAAGAGCCTATTGGCGAAATGCCGATTTGCGAAGAGCCAAGTGGCGAACAGCCGAGTTGCGAAGAGCCGAGTTGCGAAGAGCCGAGTTGCGAAGAGCCGAGTTGCGAAGAGCCGAGTTGCGAAGAGCCGATTTGCGAAGAGCCGATTTGCGAAGAGCCGAGTTGCGAAGAGCCGAATTGTGAAGAGCCTAGTGGTGAACAGCCGAGTTGCGAAGAGCCGAGTTGCGAAGAGCCGAGTTGCGAAGAGCCAAATTGTGAAGAGCCAAGCGGCGAACAGCCGAGTTGCGAAGAGCCGAATTGCGAAGAGCCGAATTGCGAAAAGCCGAGTTGCGAAGAGCCGAGTTGCGAAGAACCGAGTTGCGAAGAGCCGAGTTGTGAAGAGCCGAATTGTGAAGAGCCAAGCGGCGAACAGCCGAGTTGCGAAGAGCCGAATTGCGAAGAGCCGAGTGGCGAACAGCCGAGTTGCGAAGAGCTGATTGGCGAAGAGCCGATTTGCGAAGAGCCAAGCGGCGAACAGCCGAATTGCGAAGAGCCGAATTGCGAAGAGCTGAATTGTGAAGAGCCTAGTGGCGAACAGCCGAGTTGCGAAGAGCCGATTTGCGAAGAGCCTATTGGCGAAATGCCGATTTGCGAAGAGTTAAGTGGCGAACAGCCGAGTTGCGAAGAGCCGAGTTGCGAAGAGCCGAGTTGCGAAGAGCCGAGTTGCGAAGAGCCGAGTTGCGAAGAGCCGAGTTGCGAAGAGCCGAGTTGCGAAGAGCCGAGTTGCGAAGAGCCGATTTGCGAAGAGCCGATTTGCGAACAGCCGAGTTGCGAAGAGCCGAATTGTGAAGAGCCTAGTGGTGAACAGCCGAGTTGCGAAGAGCCGAGTTGCGAAGAGCCGAGTTGCGAAGAGCCGAATTGTGAAGAGCCAAGCGGCGAACAGCCGAGTTGCGAAGAGCCGAATTGCGAAGAGCCGAATTGTGAAGAGCCAAGCGGCGAACAGCCGAGTTGCGAAGAGCCGAATTGCGAAGAGCCGAGTGGCGAACAGCCGAGTTGCGAAGAGCCGAATTGTGAAGAGCCTAGTGGTGAACAGCCGAGTGGCGAAGAACCGATTTGCGAAGAGTCGAGTTACGCAGAGCCGAACTGCTATGAAGGTGATGCCACGTGTGATACTGGATCTAGCGAAGAGCCAGTTAACAATTAAAGCGATACTTGTTTAGTGATAAATTGATCGTGTAATAATAGATGTATCTGAGAGTCGAATAGCGATGTAGTTTATGTATCTAATGTAACTAGCGGGTTAAAAGGCAACATTGAAGCAATTCGCCTAAAAACATGATGTTTTACATTCGCTGACATTGCGCACTACATTTTATTGTGCAAATATAACAAAATTTAGATGAGCTGCTCTAATGTGGTCCTTTACACCCCCTGATTTGTAATGACACCTATCACGTTGATCGTTAGATCAACGCAAGCTCGGTGAGGTGTGGGTACTTACTTCATCTTCCGATGGATGTACCTCTAACTATCCCATTGGGAAAAAGTCGTGAGCTTATAATATAATGTTTGTATTAAGTATGTTATGTTTTGTTTTGTAATTCTTTTAAGTATCCTATCAATAGCCATTCTGGTATGGAAACAGGGGTTTAAAAAGGCCATATCGAAGTAATTCATCTAATAAACGGCACGGTTTTTTGTTGGCACGTTCAATTCATTTATTACTAATTATAAGCGTAATATGGGTACTGGTTTCTGCCAGCATTCATTAGGCATTCGTACCATACTCTTAGCAACAATATGCTGAGTCAGTCGCATTTCCCTGGGCAGTGTTAGCTACTAGTCACAAATTGTTAAACTTAATTTATGTAAATGCTTTTGTAACCTTCACTGTTTTGGGAATAAAGTTATTCTATTCTATTCTAAATAATCAATATAGCTATTTGACATTACTTTTATATGCGCTTGCTTTAATGTGGGCCTTTCAACCCCACCCAGAATGTCACTTTTATAAAATTTATTGTCGTTTTCAAATAAAGTTACTAAAATTCTAAGTGATCTTAAGTAAATATACTTTCTTATTAATTATACAAGAATATAACATATTTATTTCTTTTTTTTTTTGACAAAAATATGAATATTGTCATCTACTAATGCAGAAAGCAAATCATTTCAGAACCAGCAGTATTATTTGAAATAATATTTACTCTAAAGCAAAATCGTAAAGTCTATTTCTGTTCTGTTAGTTTGAAAAAATATGGTCGTTGTTAGTAGAATTCGACTCGTACTTTCACTGTATGGTCTGCATAAGCTTAAATCGATAGAAGTGATAATTTTTTGAAGTCGGTTAAAAAAATGAGCAAGCACTTTTTTTTTAAGTATAATTTATTAACCCAGCTGGGGAGCTTAAAGGCCACATTGAAGTAATTGACCTAAAAAAGCAATGTTGCTATTTGACATTTGTTGACATCGCGCACTTATTTTTATATGCACAAATTTTAATGTCATATAGCAATATTGCTTTTTAGACGAATTACTTCGATGTGGCATTTTTAACTCCCCAGATCCATGTTGAATAACTAATCGCCAAGGTCCGTTTACCGAAGTCTGGGGGCTGGCAAACTGACCTTAGGACCTGAAGATAAAACGAGGGTAAATAGACAATGAGAAATCTTAAGAAGCCGTATGGGATATTACTGAATATTAATGTCAATGTGTGTATTTTTTTATGTTGTAAATGTATATATTTTTTTTAATGTTGTAATGTGTCGTAGATTTTACCTGAATAAACTTTTTTATTATTATTATTATTATTCAAGCTACAAGTTGTAACTTCTGGCTATGTCTTACCCATTAGGGATGACGGGCGTTATTTTATCGAAACACAGGTACATAACGGTCATACTCCAACATACATAAACTGCCTATATACGTCCCACTGCTGGGCACAGGCCGCCCCTCAATCAACCGGAGGGGGTATGGAGCATACTCCACCACGCTGCTCCACTGCGGGTTGGTGGAGGTGTTTTTACGGCTAATAGCCGGGACCAACGGCTTAACGTGCCCTCCGAAGCACGGAATCATCTTACTTTTTCGGACAATCAGGTGATTCAAGCCTGAAAAGTCCTTACCAAACAAAGGACAGTCTCACAAAGTGATTTCGACAATGTCCCCATCGGGAATCGAACCCGGACCTCCAGATCGTGAGCCTAACGCTCTAACCACTAGACCACGGAGGCTGTTACTCCAACATACACGCATGGAATAATGAAAAAAATCACGTTTGTCTAGAATACTAAGTACGGTCACGAGCATTAATATGTATACACTTTGGTACCATGTCACATTAACTTTTTTGCCAAATTGAACAGTAAGTCTCACTAAATGTCAAATATGTTAGTGCGACAGAGTCCTAAAGTGGGTACATTATATTGCTCATGACTATACCTATTATTATGCCTTGTTTTCATTTAAACCACTGTTATGTTACACTCGAAGAATTTTAATCAAATCTAAAAAAGCAATGCCTCTTTGAAATGAAAATATTTCCACATTTGACACACGTGTGTGATAAATAAGTACTTTTTTAATGGTAGAAAAATAACAAAATGGGTGCCGGACAAATTGGTGGAATAGCTACTTTAGGTAAGTACTTACTAATTAATATTATTTATCACTGTCACTCACTCACACTGACACACACTGACACTGTTATTTCTGTCTGTTATATCTGCCAACACCATCCTGCGCGCGCTGGCGGACCGGTGGGACTCACGGTTGCTGGCCTGATGGATACGACTGCACGCAGTCAAACAAATATAGTCTGCCGCCATCGGGGGTCCAACCGGCCTCGATTACTTACTTGTTACTAATACTAGATTTAAGTTTGTAATGTTACTAACAAATATGGATGTTTTTTTATAAGTCCGAAATAAACTTTTATTATTATTATTATAATCATTTGCAACTTGGCTAAGACCCCATAAGACCTTCACGATGACGTCCCAAGTTGGTTTTTCATGCAACTCCATAATAATTTCGTGTTTTGACGCTTAGTAAAAAGCAACTGATTTGACTCGTTGGAAACTAGCCTATTGGGGCATTCTAGACAATAAGACTATTAGCCGTAAGATACGTATGTCGGTCGATGTACAATGTCCCTGCCTTTCCTGTACGGTAGGGGGACGAGCAAAAAAAAAAAAAACTAGTCTATTGATAGAATTGTACATTTCAGTGGATATCGACTTCCAGAATGCTGCCGGTTTTATTGGTCAAAAATCTGAGATAACAGAAGCACAGTACATTGTAAGTGAATTTATTATTTTAGCTTAATGTACATATTATATAATGTTAGATAGAAAAGAACCGACTGATACATCACTATGCTCATCTAATTCTTACCGCGCATTGAGACGATTGTAAAATATTATCTTTATTTTGAAATATAGTCACAGCTGCACGGCTTTGCCTTTGCCTGCCTTTCCCCAAGGGGATAGACAAGTTCTTTTTTTTTTAAATATAATCACTAATTGCACTGTCTTACCGGGCGTGTCGTAAAGGGGGCGTAATACTGAGGGGGATGATTCAACCATGATTCTGAGTTGATATCAAGTAGAATTTCCTGACGGAAAATTTATGAAAATTATAGTGCTTTTCTAAATTATTTTCCATTTCATACTATTGCGATGGAAAATTCCACTTGATATCAACCCAGAATCATGGTCTGAGTCATCTCTCAAAGTTTTCGTAACGAAGTCACTGACACCCTGTCTATGTAATTTCTGCAATGTTTTTTAAAGTGACTACCATAGTTTTTAAGCGATTGTAACTATTAAGTAAGCATAAGTTTTCTAAATTATAACTTTTTATGTTTAAATTAATGCAGATTTTTTTTAGGTCTACTTCCTGTCTCATGCAATGATGTTCTGCGTCGGATCGCTGATTGAAGCCCACGTGGTTCTCGCTCCAGCGAGCTGTGTTTATGGAGAGACACATAAGTTCGAAGTATTTGGTGGAACGCACCAGTTTCTAGAACATTCTGGTATAGGACGCCTCGTTGAGCACTTAGGCATACATCGTGGTAAGTAAAAGGTCCCTTAAGCGCTTATCGCTGTCGACCCACTAGGGTCTACTAATTCTTTCAAACAGTTTTCCTCGCAGACGACGCCCTGAGCCGAGGTTCGCGCCGAACTGGGCACTCTCAGGCCTGTTGTCTTAAACGTTGTACTTACCGGGTGAGAGCCTTCAGCGCTCCCCATTTATCTGGCCAAGTAGTTAATGCCAGCTGCGGCAAATCTACAATAAGTCACGTCAAAAAAGAAAGGTATAGTTTTGTAGATGATGATGATAATCAATTAAATTCAAGGTTACAACGACACATTACGTTGGGAGTCGTGTACTGCGGACAATATGGCGCTACTGCTGCTGAGTCAACAATTCTACTTCCACAAGAGAGAAGCGGGAACTGAGTACATCATGAACAGGATCCGCTACGGGGCTATAACGAAGGAACAAGCCAAAAGTGCCAGCATGAACTGCAAGTTCTATGGGTGGGGCAGCAGGAGAAATGTAAGTTGCATCTTCGTTTGTTTGGATTTGTTGAATCATTGACTTACTGGGTGAGAGCCTTCAGCGCTCCCCATTTGTCCGGTCAAGTATTTAATGCCATCAGCGGCAAATCTACAATAAGTCAAAAAAAGGAGTCATTGACTGAACCCTGATGGTGTCAGCACTTTTGAGCTCAAAGACCATTGCCATGGCTCATGTAACTTCTGCGTACTTAAGCTACCACCAGCTGGGAATTACTCCTTAACATACTTTATGAACCATCGATACCTTTTTCCTTTCGGAAAATCACGTGACTCAGCCCAAATGTCATAATTAAACAAAGGACAGTCCCACACATAATTTACATCTAAACTGGAATTGAACCTGGATCTATATAAATAGGTAGGTAAGTTGCTTTTGTTAATAATTTAGCAATGTCATTGTCGTCATCCAAAGTGTTTGTCCTGTTTCTCATCTGAGGTCCTACTGACAGGTCAGATGTTTTACACAAGCAACTGCCTTCTGACCTTCCAATCCGACTTGATTCACACACACACAACACAATCTATAACCTTAGAATATGCTGAATTTGATCGCGGTACCTACACAACCCTGAATTTCTGTCTCAAGTTGACATTCGGGATATTCTAAGTTTAAGTCAGAATCTACATACATAAACTCACGCCTATTTCCCACCGGGGTAAACAGACTCTATACAATTCCACTTGCTTCGATCCTGACACACTTCTCTTGCTTCCTCCACAGGTTCAGAGTAGATCGTATTAAACCTTTTCTAAGGACATCTCCAATTTGGTCAATGTAAGTCCTTCTAGGTCTTCCTCTGCCAGCTCTACCATCAACCTAAGAATAACCTGAATTTCATCGCGGTATGTCCGCATATACATAAATGAACACTTCCAGGGTTATATGGTGCCGCTGCTGATTTACCTTCGAAGAGTGGACGTCACCATACTGAACCAAGAGAACTGTTTGCAGATGTGGAATTATGGAGAGAAGTATCTGTGCATACAACAGTTTCCATGCAGGGTAAATCATTCTCTTATCCCAAATACCCCGGTACCGACCCCGCCGGTGTGGTCGAACTTCCTTCATTCAGCGTTTACCACTATCGACCCACCAGGGCCGATTGAATCTTTCAAATATATTATAGTCCACTCAGCCAACGCCCTGAGCCAAGGTTCTCAAATGGACACCCTCAAGCTTGTTGTCTTAAATTTTGTACCAGGTGAGAGCCTTCAGCGCTTCCCATCGGCCAAGAAATTAATGCCATTTACGGCAAATCTACAATAAGTCACGTCAAAAAAACATCCCATTTACTTCATCGTCTTGTTTTTGAATTATTATTATTTAAATTTGAATTATTTTTACAGTCGTCGAAACATGGCGCGTTATGTCCAGTAAGTATAATTATTTACATTTGTTTGTTGCTATCGTTCTTTCTTTAAAAAGAACTTCAGTGCTATCTTTAGGATTTATCTGTTTGATCGAATTTTGGGCTTCCGCTAAGTTACAATCGCTTATGACAATGTCAGTACCTCTGGACGAAGCGTGATATTTTATGTTTAGAAATTATCAAAGTTCAATACCTTTTTGACACTATTGAATGTTTGGATAATAGGGTACTTTCCAACTAGTCAAATCAGTTACGTTTTACTAAACGTCAAAACACGAAATTACTATGAAATTTGTATGAAAAGCAACCTGTGACGTCATAGAAAAGCATGACAAAATGTCGCAGTTATCACTGTCAGTGTTGATTGTCATAAATTGTTTGCAACTTGGTTAAAGGCTCCTTTTCTGGCGTAATATGAAAAAAAATCGTGTGTTTTGTGCTACCTACCGCATGGTATAAGAAAACCAGGTACGCTCAAAAGTGACAGCTAACATTTCAAGGTTAGCCCAGCTGACGTCATCCCACCCTGCGTTGCCATTTTGTAAAAAATAAATTACCCACGACGACCAATGTTTTTAATTTACTTTGGCAGGAAATTTTGATCTTTTAATAAAAGATTTACTTAAAGATTTACTTCATCGATTTTTATAATGTGACAATATTAGTTACCTAGTGATTCACTTAATTTTCAATAATAAAATTTACGTCCTTGGAATGGAGATACCAATTTAATGGTAACACAGTGGTAACACTTATGTCATCAAAGGGCTAGCGATAGCGGCTGGTCATAGGATTGAGCATACCTATAGTCTTCTTATTGTATCTATCTACCTTTTCAGGACGACTTAGGCACGGTAATCGAATGTTCGGGTTTTCTACGCGGAATGATGACGTCACGCCTCATCGACCGCCCTTGTGGGGTCGGTTACCTGGACATGAATAAGTACCTGAAATTCCTGACCTGCGGCGTTGACGACTCCAGAGACATCCTTGGGCATGACGACTTCATCGAGTTTGAGTTCGAATCGACTACCATTACCCACCCGACTCTGCCCTCTATAGTCACTCCGCCCCATCAGAACGTGACCTTTGAAGTTGACGATGACCCAGGCCCTCCAAAGGCAGACCCTTCAACATATGATGACGAGGAAGTGACAGAAGTGACTGCAGCCAGTTCGTAAATTATAGTTGACAACAATGCTGCCGTTTTATTTCTTAATCTTTTTCTATTTTAAGAATAAAAGTTTTATTGCGATCATGACGTACGTAGTCGCTACATGACATGTTCGGGCTTTGGCGGCTCAATAATAGCCCTTAACATCACGTTCGCTAAGGTCGATAATCGATGATGCGGGATGAATGTTTTCTTTTGTTTTTTTTTTGGCGTGACTTATGGTCTTAAGGCCCAAAGTCCTTTTAAAATCCAAATCCCATTGTTTAACTATTGTGTCTGGAAATACGGGCCTTACGAGGTTATTGTAGATTTGCCGCAGATGGCATTAACTACTTGGCCGGACAAATGGGGAGCGCTGAAGGCTCCCACCCGGTAGCATGAATTTATCATTAAAACTACAACCACTTTAACAAAAACATGGTTCACAATAATTTTATTTTTCATGTCTATGTGTGTATTAAAAGATTTGAATGGGCATCTTATTAAGTTAATGATAATAAACTAAACCTATAAGAGCGTAGATCTTAAAATAAGAAAGATACATCGTACCATCACGCCTGTATCCAACAAAGGGTAGGCAGAGGGGTGGTGTGTAGGAGGTGTATATACACCCACTTCTCGCCGGCTATGATCAAGTCCCATGTAATAGAGGGCAAGCCTATTACAGGGCACTTGATCATATTAATCGGACACTAATCCTAGTAATCACGTGATATCAATTTACAATGAAAATGTGTCTGACAAACAGCTCGCTGATAGAATTTCAACTGTAGATCCTGTGAAATATGAGCGAATGAATGCTTTGATATTAAACGTCGGAGTTTGGACGCTATCAATTGTTCGCCACGGTTTAGTTTTGTACTTTTTTGTGGAAAGTTGGAAATTGACGCAGCGATAAGTATAGGGCTGCTACTCAAATCGTTTTCATCAGTCTTGGAAACAAGTAGATTGTAGTCATCTAATAATATAGAAAATCGCGAATATGGGCGGGAAAACAAGATGGACGCCATACAAAGTGGTAGGTTCGAACAAACATACGACACCACGAACCACGCGAAATCTAGTAATATACATAAAATTTAAACAGGCTATATACGTAACAATCAACTGGAAGAGATTTGGAGCATACTCCACCACGCTGCTCCACTGCGATACAATGTTGTAGTAAGTTGTAGTAAGTAAATTATACTTACTTACATTGCATTGTCAGACTTTAAGCAATACAAAACAGGCCTAACAGGCCAGGTCTGGTTGGACCAAATAAGGATTCAACTAGAATAAACCATAAATATGTATACTTTTAAAAATTTAATTCAAATAGAATTGTTTAATTTTATACTAACTTACTTTTAAGGTTTTCTACTAACACATGTATGGATGAAAGTCTGAAATAAAAATGTTTTTTTTTTAAACTATATAGTGGTTAGGCTAGCTTCAACTTTGACCTTATCAAAGGGTTTTCACTCGGACGGAAAACTTTTCGGAGTGAATTTTTGCAATGTAGAACCAACTTTCTTTGGTTGGCAGCGATTTATCCTTTTTTTTTTTTTTTTTTTTTTTTTAACGTTGGGAAATGCGTTACGCATACCACGCCGCCCGGGGGGACGACGTGGTTATGTGGGACTCCCCGGGAAACCCGGTATACCCACTAAAACCCAACGGTGTTCCTCCTCGCCGCCATGTGGCGGGGATGCGGGAACGCAATTGCACACAACCGCGTCCCCGCCGGCGGATGCCCTCTTGGGCCCAGCGCCTATGGGGGCGCAACAAGCGCCTCCCCCTCCGCCGAGGGCTGCCCGGAACACTTGGGCAGCCCTACAGCACGGGACCTATGTTGTGGACGGCGGTCCCCCGACCACCGTCCACAGGTCCCCGTTAGGGTGGAGCAGGATCCATTCATTGAATGGTATCCATCCGCTCCACCCCGGCCTTCTTGGCCTTGGCCTTCTTGGCCTTGCGCTTCCCCTTGGTCTTCGGGGCGCTCTTCCTCTCGGGGGCCTGGTTCTTTGGCTGGTTTGCCGCAGAAATACAGCCGCTCCCACCGATCGAATGTGACGCCGGCTTGCCCGCAGTCTCACACACTGGGCAGTGAGGCTCGGCGTCACAGTCTCGTGCCCTGTGGTCCGGTTGTCCGCAGCGGAAGCACAGTCGGCTGCGGTCGAACTCACAGGAGCACTTAACTCCCATGTGGCCCGGCTCCAGACAGCGGAAGCACCTCATGGGTCTTGGGCTGAGGAGCCTCGCTCTTGCCGAGGTCCATCCGACCTGGACCCGGCCGGAGCCGGCCACCTTTTTGGCAGCGGTGACGGGGCAGCTCACCCAGAGGGAGCCGTCTCCCCGCGGACCGACCACGATCCTGCCGCACTTCACTGCCTCGAAGGAGCAGCCTCCCTCCTTGGCAATCGCCTCCGCCACCTCCACAGCGTCGGCCGAATCGTCCAACCCCGTGACGCGGATTTCCGCCCGCTTCACGGGCCTGGCGATCCGGACTGCCTCTGGACTCAGGACCTCCTTAAGCTTTTGGGCCAAGGAGTCCGCCTTCTCAGCCGAGGCCTCACCCCCAACCTCTAGCATGCGAGCCCCGGTCGCTGTCTTGCGGAACCTCAAGCTATTGATCTTGAGGTCCGCAAGACGGACACGCTGCTTGGCGTCGGAGAGGATGGACGCGTACGTCACACCTCT
Source organism: Pectinophora gossypiella (assembly GCF_024362695.1). Lineage (NCBI taxonomy): Eukaryota > Metazoa > Arthropoda > Insecta > Lepidoptera > Gelechiidae > Pectinophora > Pectinophora gossypiella. The sequence goes on along the minus strand of NC_065425.1, from coordinate 1,889,287 downwards.
CTCCTCCGCCCCTGGCGCCAGGGTGAGCGTCACCGCTGCCGATTTGGGCGCGCGAAGCCTCACTTTCGCGCGCGCCGTGGGCTGAGCCTTTTGCGGCTCCTTCGCCACTTTGGCCGCCTTGGCCTTGGCCTTTCGACCAACGACTGCGGTCCAAGGCAGCTCCACCGGTGCGGAGGCGGGCTGACGCCGTGCCTCTGCTGCCTCCTGCGCAGCCAGGCTTTTCTTCTTGCCCTTCCCCTTCTTACTAGAAGAAGCGGGTGCAGAAGAAGCCTGGCTGTTCGTGGGAGCCTCTTTGACGAGGCGGCCACTGCCGCTTGCCGAGGCGACCGGGGCCCCTGCTGGCGCAGAGTGAGCAGGGTCTGCCCTGGCACTTCTTGTGTCCGCCGCAAGCGGAGGTCTCTTACGCGGCTCTGGGAGGAGACGGTCTTCAATACCGGCCAGCCGAGCGTTCAACATGTTCCCGAACATCTCGGCGTTGGCGCGGGCTGTCTCCTCCAGTAGCTGCCGGAGGCTTGGCTCCGAGCTCTGAGGCTGGGAGGGTCGCTGCCGCAACTCTTGCAAGTCGCGGCGCAGATCGGCGACCTCCCTCGTGAGCTTGGAGTTAGCAGCCTCCAGCCGCATAACCTCCTCGGACATCGTCCGCTCCCTTATCTGGGATACAGCCTCCTGTATGCCCTTCACTGCATCTTTTAGGGCCCGAACGTACGTCCCCTTTAGATGTGAGGACTTGGTGGCAACCATCGTAATGGTTTCCAACGAAGTCCTCACAACGTTGGCCAGGGCAGCGCTCGTCTGCTCTTCCTCCTCTTGGATGGGCAGGTGGGGGCTGGGCTGTAAAGAGGCCCTAGCCTCCCTCAGGTTCCGGGTCATCCCTGCCACCTCCGCTTCTGCCTCCAGCCGGAGGCTCTCCGCCAGCTCCTGATTGTATGCCGCCCTGGCTGCGGCCAGACCGACATACTTCCCGGTGGAGGGCGGGCGTCCTCTCCCTCTCTTAGACCTGTGGGCCGCCCCTTCAAGGGGCAACACAACAGAGTCCCCGGAGTCATCCTCCACCTCGAGGTCTGACCGGTTCCTTTTCAGGAACCGTCTTCCTCCCGACAGCTCCGACCCCACCGTCACCATGCTAGCGCAGGAGGAATCATCGTCCGAGTCCATGGACTCCTCCTCCCGGCTAGCGGTGTTCGCGATGACGGGCGTGTCACAGCGTGACAGGACCACGCTGAGCCGTCTCTCCTTCTCAACTTCCGACAGCAGATCCTTGCCGCTTAGGATCGGCTGAACGGAGTTGACATTCTCCGCAGTCCCCTTGCGGAGACGAGTGGCGCGAGCGCCTAGGCCAGGGCACTGTGCCGCTTCCGGGGTGGTGGATCCCGGTTGCGACACAAGTTGCCCCGCGGACTTGGTGTCCGCATAGAGGCCAGTAACTGACTGTGCCTGAGCACGCTTCTTTTCTCCTTTCTCTCCCTTCCTCTCTCCTTCACGCCCAACGTTCAGCTCCGAAATCTCGGCTTTGCTATTTGAAATTTCCATATTGAGTCCCACGAGTATGGGGGAAAGGGTGGTCCATCCGGGCAGTGCCCCCTGTACCCGGATAACCCTAATACCACTGGGGTGCGGGAGGTGCCCCAGGGTTGGTCGCTAGCTGGCGGAGAATACCCCCTCCGCCACCTTCCGGCGCCCCGACGCCGCGCGAAGGCCCGAAGGCACCTCAACGCCGGGACTTTGGGGGTTTTTTATTGAGGTTGGCTCCTCTTGGGCCGGCCGACCAAGGCAAGCCCCTTGGTCCTGGTAGGCCGCGAGACATGTCCACGACACCTGACCAGGATAACAAGTTTGGCGACGGTGGCCGAAGCCTGTCCGACGGGCATGTATTCATGGCCGCCGAACCCGTCACCGACGGCGCCACGCGCCCTCCTCCTCCGGGTGGATTTTTTAAAGAGGTTGTCTCCTCGCGGCCCCCCCCACTTGTGTGGGAGCGGCCCCCACGCCTCGGAATACCGAGGGTTGCGGGTGGCCCGACGGCCGCCGTGCAATACGAACGACCGCCGCGCGCAAGGCGAAAACGCCTCCTCCCGGCGGTTTTTTACAGAGGTTGTCTCCTCGCGGCCCCCTCCACTAATGTGGAAGCGGCCCCCGACCCTTTGGCGCCCCACCACAAAGCGCTAAGGGTTACGGGTTGCGCAGCGATGGACTTTGCCACCGCCGCGCTGGATTCCTCTTAGCTTCACTGCATCATTGGGCTAAAGCGGCACCCGCCGATGCAGCTACTGAGCCCCCCCGCCACGACAAGGCGAGAATCCATTGGGGGGGGCAGCGATTTATCCTGGCACAAACAAAATTACCCCGGACACAAAACGATCTGAATTATATTCTGAATTGTGGGTGATTATTTATTTACTCTTTTTTGTTTTTTTTTATTGATCATCACGTGCTCAGCGGTGAAGGCATCTTGAGGAAACTCACATTTCCGTAAAATGCATTTTCGGAGGTATGACCTGGCCTGTATCGGGCTGGTTTTCCCTTCGCGGGTTAGAATGATGTCAGACAGGCAGTCGCTTGTGTAAAAAACCGGACCTGTCAAATCTTCAGGTTAGGTAAACGGACCCAGTAAAAAACTCGATAATGGGAGACGACGATTTATTTATTTTTTTATTGAAATAAACATTGAAAACCTACGAGAAACTGCAAGTATTTTATTCAGTTACTAAGTACCTGTTGTCTGAAATGTTTTTTTTGACATGACTTATAATTATTGTAGACTGTCCGATATGAAGTTCTCATAGTTAACTACTTACTGTATTAAAGTGCTTTTCTTTTCAGGAATTCTATCTTCAGGACCCCGATACCGACCCCGCCGGCGTGGTCGACGATTTCCCTCAATCAGCGCTTATCGCCCACTAGGGTCGATTAATTCTTTTAAATATTTTTCCTCACAAACGACGCTCTGAGCCGAGGTTCGCGCCCAACTGGGCACCCTCAGGCCTGTTGTCTTAAACGTTGTACAGGGTGAGAGCCTTCAGCGCTCCCCATTTGTCCGGTCAAGTAGTTAATGCCATCTGCGGCAAATCTACAATAAGTCACGTCAAAAAAATGAGTGCTTCTAATCTTTTTCTAATCTAATCTATTTTATTAATGCCCCTCGACAGTCATCGCAATTCTAAATACAAACGAATGCTGATATAACCATTCTGCGAATTCCATTCATTGAATTTGAATTCAGAACTAAGTACTTAGGTACTTTATTGTGAAGAAAACAACAATAAAGCACTTATTTTCGAGATCAAATTCCAAAACTTTTAATTAAATTCAAAGTAAATAATTTTAAATTATTTTTATATTTCGTTTTGTAATAAGTAAAGCTTGCCTTTTTATTATCTCTTCAAAATAAATGTTAGTGATTATTTAGAAGATATGAATGCATGGGATTAACTGTCTGAGAATTGATATTAGGCAGCTAAATTACTCAATTGTATACCAATATTTTATGTTTTTTTTTTTTTAAAAGAAATTCTAGGGCCCTGTGCCGAGTTTTTCTTGCAGCTTCTTTTCCCCGTCTATACGGGTTGTGAGAAGCTGCAGTAGTTTTAGGCGGATGAGCCGTTCGTTATGTAAAAAATGACGATTCAAACTGTATCTATGTTACCTACAGAATAAAGATATTTTTGAATTTGAATGAATCTTATTCTTCTTCATAGACCAGCAAAGAGAAATCATAGAGATTTTTTATTCTCCACCCCTGTCATTGAAAAGCGAATTGTTTAAAAAAAGTCTAAAAGTAACATCGATAAGCCACTTCCCTTTCACAAGAGTCGCACAATTGCACCGCCATGGCAAAATGAATTTTAATACCTTCTTAAGTCCTTTACTTTTAGTTTTTATACTCAATTTCTTTAATGTTTATAGTGGCAAATATCAGGTGAGTCGTGAAATAGTGAATAGTCTCTTCTTCTATCGTGTGGGTTGTGAAGTGAATTACCAACCTCATCAACCCTGGTGTCATGGTTAGTATTGAGCCGCCAAAGGCCCTTGACATGGCTCATGTAACGACTACTTACTTACATTAGTAAGTAGTAACTAGGACTAACGGCTTAACGTGACCCTAACCAAACTAGGGATCACAAAGTGATTTTTGTGATATGTCCCTACCGGTATTAGAACCCGGGACCTCCAGATCGTGAGCCCAACGCTCAATCACTGGACCGCCGAGGCCGTTACTATAATAATAAGTATTCTTCAAAAACTTAACAAATAATAAAAGCACATAGACCTACTGAAAAGTTCACTAGACTTAAACAAATTTAATGTAACAAACAATTCAATACAAAATTTCAGGTCCAAGCTAGAACCACTGCAGCAGTTCGATCACTTCATGGATTCTTCAGTAGCATGGAGGACGACAACAACCCTTTGGTAAGATCTAGATTACTATCTAATCCTCAATCACATACAGGGTGTCAGTGGCATCGTAACGAAAACTTTGAAGGATGATTCAGACCATGATTCTGAATTGATATCAAGCGAAATTTTCCATCGCAAAAGTGTGGAATTGAATAAATTTAGAAAAACTAAACAAAAGTCACGAATTAGGACGACGGAAAATTCCACCTGATATTAACTCAGAATCATGGTCTAAATTATCCCCCTGAGTATTCGTTACGATGTCACTTACATCGTGTATAAACCATAAATGCGTTAGTCGCAAAATGGCTGATTCGCTGAAAATAACGCTTGAGCCTATCAGAGGAGGTAACTAAAGCATAATGTAAAATTCAAAAATTTAAAATTCGATTCTCAAAATATCCTAGGTGTTTATTAAAAACACATTAAAGCAATCCATCTTAAAAACCAACGCGAACGCTGCGATTTGACATTTGCACAAAAAAAAAAACAAAAGTGGCTCGCAATGTCAACAAATAATGTCAAATAGCAATATTATTATTTAATATAAATTTCCTCAATATGGCCTTTTTAAACCCCCTGAATACATCATCACAATCGCTTTATATCTGCTTAGTTAAAAAAGTACTTACACCAGTGAAATCATGTAACGAAGTACTTTTAAAAACTCACCCAATTATCAATAACTTCCAGGTATCTCGCCACAGAAGAACAAGTATCGTCTACTTGGATGCAACAGAAAGACCAATGAAAAGACAAAGAACTAGAAAGAAGAAGTTATACAAAGTCATAAAAAGAGTGATAGAAATTAAGCCGCCGGCCAAATTCTCCACCCAACCAAACCACCGGAAAGAACAGAAACACAGGAAAGACCACAATGAGAAACATAAGAAGCAGAAAGGACTAGGGCATGACGAAGGATGGAAAACATGGAAAAGGGAGAAGCATGCGGAAAGTTCTAGAATGTCCAACTCGAAATCGCAAGAAGGAGACAAGAGAAATCCAGTTGATATTATAGTACACATTAAAATGAAAGAGTAAGAACCGGGGGTCTAAACAGGCCGCAATGAGTATTTCAACTTGAAAAGCAATTCAGCCATTTGCCATTTACGCACATAAGGCTGCCTGTCCACTGGAGCAGAGCGAGGCAGCGGAGCGGTGAAACGGGGAAATATTAATTAATAGGATTGCATAAACTAGCTGCTTCGCTCCACTCCGCTGGACAGGCATCCAGAGAGTAAATGCGTTAATATCACATAAATGCCAAATGGCTATATTGCTATTTGCTATTTTAGATATAATTCTCTATGATGTCTTTTTAAACCCTCAATTTCACTATTTGCTGATATCCTCATTTTGATGTCATCAAATATCATCTGCGCCTGCTTTCGAAAATTATATCGAGAGTTTTACGGCCATACTTTAACCATCTTGACTGCATTCGCTGCGTCGATTCCTCGGTCGAAGTTCTCGATATAATTTACACCCGTGCTGCTCGTTAGTAGTACTGCTATCACACACTTATCCGTCTGATAAGTTATCAGACAATTTATCAGCAAGTGGTGAAGAAGGCCCTTATAGTAATAATATTATCACTAATTTAAGAGCCTTGTCGCTGTAGTATGCTCTATTCTTATCTATTAAAGGCCAATTCTTTACCTTCCTTATAAGACACGATATTCGCCTTCTCTTTGATCAATTTAAGCTCTTCTTGGTCTTCCCCTTCCTCTCTTTCCTTGTAGCTTCCCTTCTATGATGTTTTTAATAAATTAGTCGTGTCTTATTAATTGTCCAATCATCTTGTCCTCAATAATTCTCAATATTTGCCTCTTTTCCCTTAGTCTTACTAGTACTTCCTCATTAGTACCCTTTTTGTCTAACTTATTATTTCCCTCCTCTTCCAACAACACATTTCAGAGGCCTTAAGTAAGAATATACTTGAATAAAATAATGTATCAGATGAGTTGGCAAATAAAAATGGCGGCGACTTTTGTTTTCTTTTTATTTTTTATTTGGGGTTACCATTATAGTACACTCTTTATTTATGGTAGGATCTCTAAGGATAAAAAATATATTAGCTATTTAAACCATTAGGTACTCAATAAAATATACGAGAATATCTGAAGCTCGGTGAGGTGTAGGTACTTTGTATGTACCTCTTTGTAATGGATGGACTTCTGACTACCCTAATTAGGTTATAGTCGTGAGCTTATGTTATGTTTTCTTCAGATGTAACATTATAAGCTTATATACGTCCTACTGCTGGTAATAGGTCTCAGCTCAATCAACTGAAGGAGCTATTATAACAAATGAATATATATAAACGAATTATTGAATATATTTTTTTACCTTATGCCGATTTCTCTATCTTAAGTATGAGCATAGAAAAAGGAATAATACTACGTATAGAACGGCAACTCTTCACTCCTCATCAGCGGCTGAGCTATTTATTTATAGCCAGCTATGTTTACCTTACCCCCTCTCGGACATACTTTAGTCTTCAATCGTATGGCGTCAGACGTCACACACACAGATGCGTGTGTACGATGACGTCAATGTGTAGTCTTTGTGTAAAACGTGACTTTTTGTATGAAGTGTCCGGGGTGTGGATCAACTTTGAAGGCAAATTATTTCTAATTTAACACGTTTACTGTGTAACTAAAAATTCGACAACCCCTCACGTGCAATGTTATTTTTTAAACACATTGGAATGTATGTATAAGGACACACTATGGCAATAAAAAAACAATCTGAAAGGCCTCCCGTGGTATTTTCCCAATTACCCCAGTTCCCTAGTTCCCCCACATATGGGACATGCACGTATGAGTTTCCAATTTATTGCCTCGTAAGTATTTCCTACACAGTGAACGTGTTAAATATAAACTAAGTTATTTTTAAAATTCTTGCCAATAATCGTTGATTCCAGTGTCAGGAGATTTGCAGCCGCTTTTAATAGGACTAAGACTTCTAGAACTATTCGAGAACACACTTAGAGAATTAGCTGTTTTGTCAATAAAAGTAAATATAAAAAATTACTTAAACAACACCTTCTAGACTCGTGTCCTAGCAAACTTATTATTCCTAGTTAACTTATGTTATTATTAGATTATTAGATATAAGTTCATAATAATATTATTAGTAGAGACTCTTTCCTGCAGACAAACTGTTTAAACAGTTTTGCAGGGCATTGACAAATATTGTATTTTTAGTATTAAGATTTAATAAATAAATAAATAATAATAAAACTTTAATCTTACTTTCTAAGGCATTTAACGGCCTCCGTGGTCTAGTGGTTTAGAGTTAGGCTCACGATCCGGAGGTCCCGGGTTCGAATCACGGTGGGGAAATATCACAAAAATTACTTTGTGATCCCTAGTTTAGTTAGGACATTACAGGCTGATCAGCTGATCGTCCGAAAGTAAGATGCTCCGTGCTTCGGAAAGCACGTTAAGCCGTTGGTCCCGGTTACTACTTACGCTACTTACTGATGTAAGTAAGTAGTCGTTACATGAGTCATGTCAGGGGTCTTCGGTGGTTCAATAGTAACCCTGACACCAGGGTTGATGAGGTTGGTTGGACCCGAGAGAAGGCATTTCTATAAGGCGATTTTCCCTCGACGCGGATTTTGTAGCGATGCACCTCAAAGCGAGTTGGTGTGACCGCTTCACCGTCAACCGTTTGGGTGCGGGGTCGTCTGAAAATCGCCTTACATATTTGACAATGAAAAAACATTTCACAAATGTATTTTATTGCTATCTGAGTTTAATTATTGGTTATCTGCACGACGTCTGTTCATATTGTATCTTTGTATATTTCTTAAAATATAATTTATTTTATTACGTTTCCTGATGTCCCCCGTTGTATTCTGTAATATTAATAATAAATAATATTAATATTATTATGTTATTTTCAGCTAAAAATCACAATATTTTTCGTATTCATTCTTTATTATTTCTTACGTTATAATTACAACTTAATTCGTAATTTGAATATAAAACTTAATTTAATTAACTTTTTAACTTATAAATGTATTAATACCTTAGAAATTTATATTTTTATAATCTGTAAGTATATTTTATAATGAAACATTGTAAGTAGGTACTAATAAACAGAACGTGTTGTTCAGTATAATTATTGATTATGCTTCAATGTAGAAAATGTTTTACAATGGTTTCGATGCGTGGTATGATATGAGTTAGATCTGTCAAAGTACAGAAGCCAGTGTTGTGACGTTCATTAGCATAGTGACGTATCAGTGGAGATTAGGTCGATCGATTCTGTTCTATCTAAAAATCCTTATATAATAAAAAAATATATACTTGTCTACTTGCAAAGGCTCGACAAATCTTGAAAAGAACTTCACTAACAAGAACCAAATATTAATAAATACAAAAAAAAATAAGACAGTTTCAAATGTAAAATATTCAAAAATTTAATTTAATTTAATTGTTGTAATCTAACACTAAGTACTTAATATTCATTCAAAGCGTTTCCCTTTAATAACACTGACCTTCATATTTATAATTAGAATAAGACAAGTAGGTATAAAAAAATATAATATCATAGATTGATAAAATAATAAACAAAGGAGTTCGAAGATATAAGAATATAGAAGACAGGCAACGGCCATTTTCTTTTTCAAAATGGCGTCGCCGAGTTTGTCTATTATTACCATTTAGTTGGAGACTTAAACCTAATAAAATATAAATATACAAATTAGAAGGTACGGTATTTTTATCAGAGTCCTCGATTTATTAGTTTGATTCCACTATTAAAACATTGATAATTTATGCAAACAATAGAATCTGAAACCGGACACCTGACGAAAAAGAACTTAACTTCAAGCCAAAAAGAAGAAAAAACAGAAAGTGTTAATGAAAGGTATGTCCTTGACGTTATAAGGTTTTTTTGTAGAACGGCCAGATATATCGAGGTACCAAACAAATTTTTTCGAACCTATTTCTTCATCACCCTACTCAGAAGAATCGTCTTCCTCGCTAGATTCTTCACCACTAGTCGTTGTAATGATTGGAGGTGTAGTAGGGGCTACCTGAGCAGTCATTTTCTTTTTCAACGTTTTCATCACTTTGTTCAAAAATACTCCACGATGCTGTTTCTCCATAGCAGGGTAGACATTTCCGATCTTCTTTAGAAATATAGCTAAAACATTCTCTGTCTCTGTCTCTATGTGACGAGCGAACTGGAAAAAGAAGGATAAAATAAAAATTGACAGCCCCCGTGGTCTAGTGGTTAGAGCGTTAGGCTCATGATGGGAATATTGTCAAAATCACTTCGTGAATCTGTCCTTTGTCTGGTAAGGACTTTGCAGGCTTGAATCACCTGATTGTCTAAAAAAGTAAGATGATTCCATGCTTCGGAGGCCACGTTAAGCCGTTGGTCCTGGCTGTTAGCCGTAAAAAAACGCAAACCTACTGACTATAACCAGGAACCTGACAGAAGGGCAGCAGTAATTGTCAGTACTATTCAGAGGCGGAGGACAGGAGTCCTACTACGGCTTTGAAATATACTACTCTTGGCGTCATCCTACTCGCGTCGGACAGAATACTGCGAGGCGGAAGGCAAGAGAGAAACCACTGCCCTATTTATCCCTAAAAAAGTAGCATGGAGAATGCTACACCGACAAGAGCGTGGCTCTTAAATTAATAATGACGGTACATGCAGTGAAGCAGCGTGGTGGAGTAAGCTCCATACCCGCTCCGGTTGATTGAAGGGAGGCCTGTGCCCAGCAGTGGGACGCATAGAGGCTGTATGTATGTTAAAGTTAAAATACAAAATATTTTAAAGATATTTTTAAAGGTTTAGGAGGTCAATCAGCTCGCAGAAAACAGTTCAGGTAGGCGATTCTAACAAGACACGGATTTTGTAGCGGTGCACCGCGCGGCGAGGTAGTGTTCGTGACTATCAGCAGATTACGTACAGTCAATGCGACTTTGCTGACCGCATCACCTCCGTCGGCGCGCGGTGTCATGCGAGAATCGCCTTAAGCGAGGGTATTTTTTATCTTTTTCCGACTTAATCCTCTCTAAGAATGCTTTAACCCGGGATATAAATTCACCTGTGCCCCTCAGGAATGTTATCATAAAAAGCATGTTTAATTTTGTAACATTACCCTTTCGTGTTTTGTTTCCTTGAAGCTCTGAAGGCTCATCAGTGTTTTTCCGCCTTTATCCTTTGCCAAGATATTCTGAAAAACGAACTTGTATCACACAAAAACACCAAGAATAATAATTATAACAAACAATTCAACAAGCGTTTCATAAAAACTGACAGATAGATATTTATAATATTTATGATGCATCAAGAAAGGCGATCACTCTATTTTAGAACTGGGTATTAAATATGTGGCAAATTATCTTCCCATTGATACTTAGTGGCTTTGCAGGTCCCATTTCTGTACGCTTGAGTTTATGATAACCATAAGTATACTTAATTTCCAACGTATTACATAATTCACCGAATAGCCCTCAATCGTGCCCCATTTGTCTAAAATCTATGTAAGTAACGTAAAAAATATAACAAACCTCTTTTAAATGTAAATTCTTTGTGACGGACACATTTATTATTAAAGAAAACATAATAGTATTTTATGCAACAGTTGTATAAGAAGGGTCAAAAAATGCGAGTGGCGTGAGTTGCGATGTGAGCCTTGGCGAACATCGCAATAAGAGACGCCACGAGCATTTTTTGACCTAGTTATACAACGTTGCATACAATACTTTTTCTACGACGACGTAATTTTAAACAAAACACAAAAAATTTCCAATTTATTTTCCAACGCGCGGGAAAATGGCGGCAAATGTATACTTTTTTTTTTATAGTATATCTATGGCACCAAACAAAGTAAAGGTGCCAGTTTCCAGGTCAAAAAAAAAAAAAAAACAACAACAATGCTTTTTTGGCGACATTATAGTACAGTTACACTTTGTAAACAATGCTTTTATAGGCCATAGAGCGTACACTTTTTCAAAGAGTTTAATTATGTATGTACTTATATTAGACTTTTTGGTTATTTAAATGCCAGATTAAAGTAGAGGAGTAGAAAAAATACCATATTGAACTATTCATATTTTTTAGAATACAGTTTTTGTTTTTAAATTTAAATTTTAAATAAACAGCTTAATGATTTTTTATTTCAAATATGAAATTTTCAAGAAAAATAAAATTGTAATTTCAAAAATCGAACGGCGCGTGTCTCCTACAGTGCGAATTTAGAAACAAAGTCCCTTTAAACTTTTGTTTGTTGAAGTTTTGTAACATTTCTACATTTTGTTTTCTTTTGAACGTAAGTAGGTTTGTAGGTTTTGAAATTGATAAAAGTGCACTAAAACCGAAGAGATTTTTTCAAGTTTTCTTTCCATGTATACAATACGAATGTATCGATAAGATAGTGTACAGAGAAATGGAGATAAGATTAGTAATTGTTCCATATTCAAAAAATAGTTCGGTTCGATGACTCACTTTCGGATCATTTTTTGTTTCTTTTATCGACGTTTACGTGCTGATTTTGCGCGTGTATTGTCGACGTGTTTACAGGCTCAACTTCTCAAGTAATCAGAATAGAATTTTCAGTACGTCGTACCTGGGAAGATAAGCAGCTGAATTTGTTCAACTTAGGGTCATGCCTTAGGACACTACTCATTCGTAACCGCCGTCACGCCACTAAAAAAATGTATACTGTTGACCTGAGGGTCTAAAAGGGCAAAGGAAGAAAATTACTATTTGACAGGGAAATTGCTATTTGACATTTGTTGGTATTGTGTACTTACTTTTATGTGCGCAAATGTCAAACTGACCGTGATTGCGCCACTACGCGGTGTCGTAGTGAGTCCCTTTAATAGGTACATTTATAAGTAATTCGTTCTATTCACTAAGGCGTTTTATTCACTAGTAGTGCAGTCATGAGCAATATAATGTACCCACTTTAGGACTCTGTCGCACTAACATATTTGACATTTACTGAGACATACAGTTCAATTTGTCAAAAAAGTTAATGTGACATGGTACCAAAGTGTATACATATTAATGCTCGTGACCATACCTAAGTAAGTATAGCGTCAAATCATAGGAACGGGAAAATTATAGGTGTAAAATTTAGCTTTACATAGTGCGTTAAAGTTTTTTAAATTTTTGAATTTTTAAAATACTATCAGGCACAGACCAAATGAGCAAGGGTTTAAATTACACGAGTCCGCATGTCTCTTGTTAACGGCCGCATGCGAAACAGCGCACCAAGACATGTCCGGCTGGACCGCTACATCGATTTACCCGCTGTTCATTGCGTAGTAACACAGCGTTAGTTGCGGTTGCGCGATACCAAAGAAGCAATGAATGAAGTGGAAAATTTTATAATACGATCGTTGCCTCAGCAAAGTGTCGTTTTGTGCCTATTTAGCTACACCGGGCTATACTCCCTCAGTCTATAATAAGAACTTTGTGCTGTCAACCTTAGTTCTCAATAGCTATAACACGGCAGGTATTTAATATCACTTTGCCATCGACATTATAAGCAAATAGACGCTTATGTTTTTCGCATAGAATTCATTCTATCAACTAGCTGAAATAAGCGGGAGGGATGCGGGACGCTGTAACTGACACTGTTGTAACCGACACTCCATACAGAAATCTCTTTCCAGTGTGCTACTTTACCCCGTAAGTGCAAGCGAGACAAACTGTCCGCGCGCTCGTTCCATTACTCCTTAGCAGCTTACAGCCATTTAAGACTAAAGTCGGCACGAACTGATGCGGAGCGGAGAGTGACCATTCTACTTAGTATTATTCTTCATTCTTTTCATTTCATTCTTCAGATGGAAATGGTCTTGCTACTTGACATTTGTTAACTATGTATATTTTTATTTTCTTTATTTATTGACTAAAGCTAACAGTACGAAACCTTAAATAAATAAGTACAAACATGAATTAAATTGAGGCCAATTACAAGCTTCCACATACAGAACAAAAGCACATCAAAAGAGACTTAGTTTTAATTGCGCTAATTTCAAATTGGAATAGTTATTGCTTTTTAAGTCAAATTGTGTCAAATTTGAAGGTCGCGGGAAGCCGCTGGATGCGGGCAGCGCAGGACCGATCGTCGTGTGGAGATCCTTGGGGGAGGCCTATGCCCAACCGTGGGCGTCGTACGGCTGATGATGATGATGTGTCAAATTTATTACTTTTCATAAGTATTGTTTCAATGTGGCCTTTAGACCCTCGATCTAATCAGATGTATTGACAGAACTCATTCTTTTGTTATTAGGAGTCTAGAGGTCGTACAGTCGATGCTGTCTACGATATGAGGGTAGTTTCTTAAGCTGTCTCCAAGTATTTCAATTACTTAAGTTTGAATGTTTTATCGGTAAAGAGCTTTATCGTTGTGTCTTCAAGTACGTAGCTACCTATACTTTGCTAAATACACTTGACGAGACTGTAGGTAATTCTGTCGCGCTGTCAAATAAATTAAATAAGCATAAAGAGTTTTTTTTTTCAGATTTGCCGCAAATGGCAATAAATACTTTGACGGATAAATGAGGAGCATTAAGAGCTATCTCTCTTGGGTCGGTCCCTCATATCTGAGGATCGTGGTCAGCATCAGGGTTGCGAGGACCCTTCATGCTGACTCTCTTGGGAAAATAGAAGCAGTGGTTTCCCATTGCCTTCTGTCCTAGACATTTTTGAAGTTATTTAAACTCCAAGGCCGCTGTTGCCTCTACGGTCGGTTGCCCGACCGGTGGTATGGTTATACCGCCATTGCTCGGTCGCCAGAGCCTCGTCCGTTATCTAGCAGGGAGCACCGCGGCGTCCAGTGGACACCGCCGCCAGCGCCTCATAATGAAGCACCGACGCCCGCAGGTGAGGTGGCAGTTGGGCCGGATATAGGTGTTCTTTCCGTTCTCCCCTTACTCCCGATTATAAAGATTATTAAGAGCTATCACCCGATTCAAAATTTAAGACAGCAAGCCTCCGAGGGTGACCGGTTGGGCCAAACACCTATTTAATGAAGAACTTTTCAGGGTACGTTGATCAAAACCAATATTGGTTGGGTGCGAACCCCTATTTAATTACCTATTTAGATGGGAAATATTTTAAATAAAAAAAATATGTATTTATTGGACCATTTAATTTAAAACTTAAAAATTATGTGTAAGTACGGTCACGAGCATTAATATGTATACACTTTGGTACCATGTCATCATCATCATCATCACCAGCCCATTAACGTCCCCACTGCTGGGGCACGAGCCTTCCCTATGGATGGATAGGGAGATCGTTCCTTAAACCACCACGCGGGCCCAGTGCGGATTGGTGGTTATTAACGACTGCTGATGCAGCCGAGACCAACGGCCACGGCAACGGTACCATGTCACATTAACTTTTTTGACAAATTGAATTGTAAGTCTCACTACATGTCAAATATGTTGGCGCGACAGAGTCCTAAAGTGGGTACATTATATTGCTCATGACTGTACAGGGGGATTAAAAAGGCCACATTGAAGCAATTCATCTAAAAAGCAATATAGCAATTTGACATTGCGCTTTTAAAAGTAAGTGCGCAATGTCATAGGCCTTAAACGTCTGTTCCAGACGATTCATGACCATTATTGCCGCAGAGTCGTGCACTTTTTTTCATCACTGTGCAAGCCAATTCTGGAGCGACAAATTCAACCACACATGCTGCAGGAGAAGCCTTCGACAGTTGCAATGACAATGTCAATAAATAACAAAAAGCAATATTGCTTTTTAGATGAATTGCTTCAATTTGGCCTTTTTATACTCCCAGTTATGATAGTAACAAAAGGTAACGGATACAAGACACTGGTGGTAATTCCTAAAATAGGTACAACCAAACTAATACCATATATATGTAACACCTATCTCGGAGCTCGGTGGCGCAGCGGTAAACGCGCTCGGTCTGCGATTGTTGAAGTAAAGCAACTGTTAGGACACCGACCATGAATCCCTTCCAAAAACTCCTTTGGTTCGCGCCAAAAACTCCCGCCACCCCAAGCCAGGAAAAAAGAAAAATAAAGTGGACTCGACTACCGCCGTCGCGCGTTTCTATACAAGAAATTTCTAAAATAACATAAAAGTGTATTAATTCAAGTTGTGCTGTTTAAAATTAATCTGAAAGTGCACTAGCAGTCTCCAGAGCACCCCGGGGTCAGAAGAAACCAAATTCAACAATCCTGTAAGTACCTTTCCTTTGGTCGGTGTTTTTGTATGGGCAAGTCTACTTTTCAGATTCAAAAATATCACTAATCTCAGTTATCCAACATTTATGGTCCTTCGATACGGATTCAGTATATCAAAATAGGTATTAACAGACTATTTCATATATAATTTATGTTATTTTATTCAAAATATTAAAGTTACAACATCACATTTCATTGTGCAAGTATTTGTTCAATAGTTCTATTTGTCACAGTGTAATATCATATTTAATATATTTTTTATACGTAGTCAAATACTTAGAATCTATTTCTACAGTGTAAATTACTTTTTGTTCGGTTTTACATAAACAGGCAGTTGTAGGGACGCGTTGTTCTCGAAGTTTCTAGTACATTTTTCTTCAGTTCAAAATGGCGAAAGAAACACCTACAACTCCATTTTTGACCGATCTTGATATCAAAATAAATACGTTAATAAATAGAAAAGAACGTTATTTTAGGCGTGTTCAACAGATGTACGATTTATCTAAAATTGTCGAAAGTGATTCCACGTTAGTTAACAAATTGTTGGTGCGGGTCAGTGAACTCGAATCTTCTCGCGAATCATTCGAACGAATTGTTGATGATATTTCTGCGCTGGAACTAAAGCGTAACCCGGCGTATATAATTAACGACCAGGAAATAAAGGCTTTCGATGACTTGTATTACGAAGTTAAACGTATTTTTCATCAATACGAAACTGTTTCGAATACGTCAAAAAGTGGCGGTGAATTCAAATATGAGCGAAGCGGCGGCTCTCAGCCTCGCTTACCTAAAATTGAACTTGTTCATTTTGACGGAAGTTTAGAGAATTGGATTACATTTCGCGATACATTTATGAGTTTGATTCATACAAATAATTCGATAGGTAATGTCGAGAAGTTCCATTATTTACTTTCCGTAGTAACCGGGCCAGCACTTCAAATAGTGAAAAGTTTGCCTGTATCGAGTGACAATTATAATATTGTCTGGTCATCTCTGTCGGACAGGTATGAAAATAAGCGTGCTATAGCTACCCGCTATTTGGATAAATTGTTCGCGTTCAAACCTTTGCCGAACGAATCTGTTAGCGGATTGAATTCCTTTTTAGAGACATTTCAAGAATGCGTTCAAGCGTTAGAATTATTAAAAATCGATGATTTAGCGGGATTTATTCTTTGTTATATCGGTTTACGTAACCTGGACCCGGTTTCTAGACGAGAATTTGAACAAAAAATCGGTATAAAGGAAATACCTATTTTTAAAACATTAAGCGAATTTGTATCGAATCAGGCGCGTATGTTGGAAATGTCTAATCCTCCTGTTTCAAAGCCCGTTTCAAATAAACCCATTCTAAATGCGGTTCAAAACAAAACTAATAATAATAGTAAACCTATTACAAAAAATGTCAATTCAAAAACCTGTTTGGCGAGCAATGCGGGCCCTGATAATTCTAAGAAGGCATGTTTGTATTGCAATAAGCCATTTCATTCGATTTATAAATGTTACGAATACATTGCGCTGTCTCCTAAGCAGCGAATTGAAAAAATAAAAGATTTGCGTTTATGCGAAAATTGTTTGCGTCAAGGTCACACATCTAATGAGTGCCCATCGAAGATAACATGTACGGTGTGCAAAAACAAACATCATCACACGTTGCATTTAGATTCCAATGTAACTTTGATAAGCACGGGCTCTGATGACAGTTGTGATAACGACTTTAATAACGATCAACAGAATCGGGTCTCCTTGGCATCGTCATGCTCGTCTGGGTCGACAGTTATGCTGGGTACTGCGGTTGTACACGTTACGGATGTTTCAGGCAAATATCAACCCGTGCGCGTAGTGATCGACAGTGGTTCTCAAACCAGTTTTATCACAAATGATTGTGCACAGCGATTAGGGCTTCCACGTCAAAAGTGTAACACTCAATTGTCGGGCCTAGGCGGAACAGTAGTTCGCGATCACGGTATGGTGTCCTGCACTTTAAAGCCGACCATGTCTAATGACCCTGTTTTTAATATAAAAGCTGTGATCATTCCGAAAATATCTGGCGATATGCCATCTGTCACTTTGTCACAGGATTTAGTCAACGAATATAAACATTTGGTGTTGGCTGACCCTACTTTCTATCGCTCGAGTCGCATTGACATGTTGCTTGCCAGTGACGTGTTTCCATTCATTTATGATGGTGGCAAGTATCATCCGTCACGTCAAGGGATACCGCTCGCGTTAAGTAGCATTTTCGGGTATGTCATTACAGGCCAGCTGTCAGTGAATACCGGTGCTGGCGGTGTGTCGACTTGTATGTTCACTAGTAGCACAGTTAAGGTGGACGATTTAATTAAATCTTTCTGGGAAACCGAAAGTTTATCCTGTGACGTACCTAAAAATCCAGATGACGTCATCGCTGAACAGATGTTTGTCAGTGACCATAAGCGTGATAATACCGGTCGATACATTGTGAGCTACCCATTCAAACCTGACGCGAAACTGGGCGATTCTAAACAAATTGCATTAAAACGATATCAAAATTTGGAACGCAAATTATCTCGTTTACCCGATCTAAGGGGCGAATATAAAACGTTCATGGACGACTACGCGTCGCTCGGTCATATGATCTGTGTCGGTGACGTATCGGAAGTGGAATCGGCGTACGTCATTCCCCACCACTGCGTTCATAAGCCTGATAGTAGTACGACAAAACTTCGCGTAGTTTTCGATGCTTCGTGTCAAACTACAAATAATCAATCTTTAAATTCCGTTTTATATACGGGGCCCAAACTGCAAGCTGATCTTGTGGAATTATTAATACGTTTCCGTTTACGTAACGTTTGTTTATGCGGTGACATATCAAAAATGTATCGTAATATATTAATTGACAAATCACAACGTCAATTTCAACACATATTGTGGCGAGATTCGCCCAACGAGCCTATAAAGATGTACGAGTTGTGCACAGTCACTTACGGGGTAGTCAGCAGCCCGTTTTTAGCCATTCGCACGTTACAGCAGTTAGCCGCGGATGAAGGCGATCGTTTCCCTGATGCCGCCCGTGCTCTGCGTGAAGGTTTTTACGTTGATGACTTGCTTTGGTCAGTGGATAGTGTAGACGACGCGCTGACACTTCAACATCAGTTGGTAGAATTGCTAAAGCTTGGCGGTTTCGAATTGCGCAAGTGGTCGAGTAATAGTGCTCAAGTTTTAAATAAATTGCCTAGTGATCAACTCGAACCACCTGTTCAGTTCGATGACGGCAAAACTATGGCTATCAAGATTCTCGGCCTGCACTGGCTACCTGAAGAAGACGCTTTCTCCTTCCGTACCACACAGATGGAAAGTAACGTGACGAAGCGCTCCGTGTTGTCGGAAATAGCTAAGTTATTTGACCCTTTGGGGTTCGTTGCGCCTTGTACTTTTCTCGCTAAAACTTTTATGCAAAAGTTATGGTGCGCCAATTTAGGTTGGGATGACGCGCTGCCTAATGCGCTTCTCAATGAATGGCGTTTGTTTTCATCTCAAATACCTTTATTATCGAAACTAAAACATGACCGACATGTTTTTGTGAAAAATCACATTACAGCTCAAATTGTGGGTTTTTGTGACGCGTCGACGAATGGTTTCGCTGCCGTCGTGTATATTCGCAGTCAGGACGGGCATGGCAATGTCAAGGTTAGCCTACTGTTATCAAAATCTAAGGTTGCGCCCTTAAAAACAGTATCGATTCCGCGTCTTGAATTAATGGCCGCTCATTTGTTATCGAAAACCCTACAATATGTCGTATCGATATTAGCCAAGGAAGTACTGATCAGCGAAGTACTGGCTTTCACCGACAGCTCAGTGGCGTTGACGTGGATCAATACACCTGCATTCAAATTAAAAACTTTTGTTGCGAATCGTGTGGCTAAGATTACTGAATGTTCAGCCGGTGTTCAATGGTATCACGTCAACGGCACTGACAATCCTGCCGATGTATGTTCGCGCGGCGCCACGCCGGCCCAGTTGCTGCACATCGCTGATCAGTGGTTCCGCGGCCCACAGTGGTTGTACGATCCACAACATATGTGGCCAGTGAGGTCTCTAACTGAGTTCAAAGGAGAACCCCTGGAACTAAAACCTGTAAAGGAAAGTACGTCATTACTCACTGAAGGTGTCTTTCTAAAAAATAACTTTGATAATATAATAAATAAATATTCGAATTTTAACAAACTGCAGCGCATAGTCGCCTGGTGTTTCAGATTCTTACACAATTCCAGGGTTTCTCGGCCTGATAGAATCAGGGGCGCATTGCTCACCGCAGAGTTAAATAAAGCTCACGATAAACTTATTCAAATAGTTCAATCCGAACATTTTGGTGATGACATTGAGTCATTAAAACGAGGTAATCGATGCTCTCAAAGCCTACGTAAACTCGACCCGTTCATTGATAGCCGTGGTCTTCTCATGGTGGGGGGTAGGCTTTCACACGCAAACTTACCATTTACTCAACGTCACCCTTTAATTTTACCGAAAAAATGTCATTTTACGAACATTTTAATTGATTATTATCATAAAGTTTATTTACATGTCGGACCTAGGACTTTACAAAACATATTAGTTCAAAAATATTGGATTATAGCCGCTCGCTGTGTTATACGGTCTCGCCTTTCCAAATGCGTTACATGTTTCAGAAATAGGCCCACTGTAAATCAACCTAAAATGGGCTCTTTGCCTAAGTGCCGCTTACAGGACGTTTACCCGTTTCACACGGTCGGTGTCGATATTGGAGGTCCATTTTATACAAAAGAAACAAATAGACGCAATGCCAGAATCTCAAAGTCTTACTTATGTCTATTTGTTTGTTATTCGACTCGTGCGGTTCACCTTGAGGTCCTTTCGGCGTTGACTACTGAATGCTTCCTAGCTTCATTCGATCGGTTTACGGCTAGGCGTGGTCTTCCACACACCATGTATTCGGATAACGGTAAAAACTTTGTCGCGGCCGGTAAACACTTAAACGAAGTCGTTCAATTTTATAATGCAAGTCAACGGCAGCTTATTGACGGTTTTACAGTCAGAAAAGTGACATGGAAATATAACCCCCCGACAGGTAGTCATTTTGGGGGCATTTTTGAAGCCGGAATAAAATCGGCAAAGTACCACTTGAAGCGCGTAGTAGGTACTCGTGCTTTATCTTTCGAAGAGTTGGGTACTCTTTTTGCTAACATAGAAGCGATTTTAAATTCGCGCCCTTTGTGTAGTTTGTCTAATGACCCGAGTGAATTCGACGTCCTTACGCCAGGACACTTTTTAGTCGGTCGTCAATTGGTATCGGCTCCCAATTACGATCTTTCAGATATACCGTTGAATCGTTTAACACGATGGCAATGCATTACGCAGGCCGCTCTGCACTTCTGGCGCCGGTGGAAGTCGGAATACTTGCACACACTGCAACAAAGGCAGAAGTGGTTTGTTGATACACCTAACTTAAACGTAAACGATTTGGTTTTAATTCATAACGATAACGTACCGTGTCAACAATGGAGTTTGGGTCGTGTAGAACAGATTCACCCTGGACGTGATGGTAGAGTTCGCGTTGTTACATTACGTACACAAAATTCACGGTTACAACGGCCTGTTTCCAAATTGAGTCCTCTCCCAAAAGAGCAGGACCAATAACTTTGTTATTTATTTCTATCATAATAATATCATTCATACACTTAATTATTTATTATACAGTCCATTAGCTTATCTTATTATAAAAATATATAACTTAGTTTTCTTTGTCAACAATAAAGTACATTATAAGTAGTATATTTAATAATTCTACTCTTGTGATGTTATTACCTATTTTGAAATCACTGTTGATTTCGGTGGGGGGTAAATGTTAGGACACCGACCATGAATCCCTTCCAAAAACTCCTTTGGTTCGCGCCAAAAACTCCCGCCACCCCAAGCCAGGAAAAAAGAAAAATAAAGTGGACTCGACTACCGCCGTCGCGCGTTTCTATACAAGAAATTTCTAAAATAACATAAAAGTGTATTAATTCAAGTTGTGCTGTTTAAAATTAATCTGAAAGTGCACTAGCAGTCTCCAGAGCACCCCGGGGTCAGAAGAAACCAAATTCAACAATCCTGTAAGTACCTTTCCTTTGGTCGGTGTTTTTGTATGGGCAAGTCTACTTTTCAGATTCAAAAATATCACTAATCTCAGTTATCCAACAGCAACCTTCGCAAAGGCCGGTCATAGGATGGGTGACCACAAAAAAAAAGTTTTCATCTCGAGCTCCTCCGTGCTTCGGAAGGCACGTTAAGCCGTTGGTCCCGGCTGCATTAGCAGTCGTTAATAACCACCAATCCGCACTGGGCCCGCGTGGTGGTTTAAGGCCCGATCTCCCTATCCATCCATAGGGAAGGCCCGTGCCCCAGCAGTGGGGACGATATTGGGCTGATGATGATGATGAACACCTATCTGCTTGTGACTTTGCAATGAATAAATGAATATGAATATGAAACTTTCTCCTATTGATACTAAACCGTCACGTAAACGGTTGTACAGTGTTTTTAGTAAATGCTTCATCATCATCATCACTAATTTAAGAGCCACGCTCTTGTCGGTGTAGCATTTTTCTAACTCTCCATGCTACTTTTTTAGGGAAAAATAGGGCAAATTAACGAAACAAAAAAATACTTGCTAAATAATATTTACAAATTTAAACACTATTTTTGTCAAGTCATCATCATCCGCTCCCCTAACCGCTCCGCTAACCAAACCTAACCTAACCTAAAGATTTGACAGGTCCAGTTTTTTTACAGAAGCGACTGCCTGTCTGACCTTTCAAGATTCCAACCCGCGCCAAAACCAGCCCAATACGGGTTACATACCTCTGAAACGCATTTCTCGGGAATGTTGGTTTCCTCACATACATACATAAACTCACGCCTATTTCCCACCGGGGTAAGCAGAGACTATAGAATTCCATTTGCTTCGATCCTGACACACTTCTCCACGATGGTTGGTTCGTTGGTTGAATGGTTTGGTTTCCTCACGATGTTTTATTATACCGCGATATAGTTTTTAATGCAGTTAACCATATAAGTACAACCATAAGTTACCTAGACAACCTGAGATTAACTTCTTGTGTCAAGTAAAGATTTCTTTTAACTTTGTACAAATTTTAATATTAAGTACATAACACTATCAAAATCCATGTATGAATCTGGCACGATCTGGGATGTAAATATGTGATGACTTAGAGCGACTGGGGCGTAGTGGCAATCGGTCCCTAGCGCGCATCGTTCGTCTTGTGTGCTCCAATTCATGCTGAAAAAAAAACATCAAATCAATAAAGTAATGACTCGTCCTTCAGGACTGCGACTCTTGAAGGCATTAAGGTATGGCAACCCTGCGGCTGACATGGACTCACGCTATTGGGTGGATCTTCGAATACCAAAATCTTTGTTTGGACTTGCACCAATGAGTTATTAATTATCTTAAATGCAGTTACACTAACACAGTTGGTTCAACCATTACAGACGGCGATACGGCTCACCTATCACGTTCGCCTAACAGAAAGCTCGGTGAGACATGGATACTTAGTTCATCGTGCGATGGATTTACCTCTAACCACCCTAATTGGGATGCAGTTGTGAGCTTTTGTTATGTTTAAAATCTTTTGTCTTTGTACCAAATATCAAGTTAGAATTTACTAAGGCCGCCAAGTTACGTAAATAACAACTGAATATTTGCAAAAACATAAAAGATTCAAGAATATTAGCGATCACGATAATGATATTGACTTCCGTTCGAAGATCTACTCTCCAGGTATGTATTGCGTCTTCTTCTTATCGTGTGGGTTGTGAGGTGGAATACCAGCCTCATCAATCCTGGTGTCAGAGTTATGATTGAGCCGCCAAAGGCCCCTGACATGGCTCATGTAACGATTACTCACTTACATCAGTAAATAGGAACCGGGAGGAACGGCTTAACGTGCCTTCCGAAGCACGGATCATCTTCCTTGCGGACAATCAGGTGATCAGCCTGTAATATCCTAGCCAAACTAGGGATCACAAAGTGATTTTTGTGATATGTCCCCACCGGGATTCGAACCCGGGGCCTCCGGATCGTGAGTCCAACGCTCAACCACTGCGCCTTCTGTAAGTAGCTAAGAGACTTCTCAGCCGAGGCTACAAGGACTGCACCGAAGTTGCTTTAAGATAATCACATACCTTTTATTTGGAATTTAAAATTTAAATTATATCACATTATACTCACGTCACCGCGACGTCTGGTCAAACGTCCGCTATGAAGTTTCCTTTCCAAGTTGTCTAACTGTTCTTGATAATACTTCCTTCGTTCAGTTCCTAAAACATCTTCACCCTCGTCTTTAGTTTCATAATCGTAATCACCATATTTCTTCACCTTTGCAACATCCTCATAATATCCTTTTCTATCGTCATCAAACTCGTAATCTGTATAATGACCTCGAACTCTTTCATCGTATCTACCTTTCATTCTATCTAAACGGTTGACATACCGACGTTGGTCGTCAATGGCCCTAAATCTTGGTTTCTTGACAATTTTAAATGGTCTATTATACTTTGAAATATCGGTAGTTTTCTGTTGAAATCTTGGTTTCAACGCGTCATGTCCTTTAAAAGCTTCGGCTCGTTGTTGAAATCTTGGTTTAATTTCATTATGGTTAATCGCTTTATCATTTGTGTATAAACTGTGTTTTTGGTCGTCATGATTTATATAATGCTCTTTATCTCTAAGGTTAATATTATCATCGCTTAAATACTTGTTCGCAGCTAACCTACTTTTGTAATCATCTCCGTCAAAAGTATTTCGAAAATCGAAATGGTTTTTATCCTCAAAAGGACTTAAGGAGTTTTGATCCCTAGGTCTAGCGTAAAAACTTGTCATATGAGAATTGGCACCTTCATGTAATGCACTAACTCTATCTTCTGCGTCGTACATCTGCTTGTCTATGGATTTTTTATCTAGATCTTCACCGTTATCTGACAGCAAATTGTCGTCAAAATCTGTCTCGTATCTAAAAACATCATGTTTCTTAAAATCTGCTAAATCTGAATATTTAGATTTAAGTAAATCTGGATGTTTTCCTACGACCGTTCCATAGATTTTACGAATTTTTGCATCAAAAATTTCTTTTTCATTGCCATCCAACTCTATGTGTTTAACTTCTTGTTCTAAAGTGTCTAATAATGACATTAATTTTCCGTCTGCTTCTTCATTTAAGCTTTTTAAGTCTACATGATCGGGTTGGCTACCTGCGCTTTTCGGATTTCGAGTTTTATTCTTCTGATTATGTGCTTTAATTATTGGGTATTTTGATTTAGATGCTAGAGTAACTTTTGATTTGCTTATGTCAACAGGGTTCTTTTTTGGTTGAATTATAGTAGCGGGGTACTTTTTTGGTTGAGTTTTAGCAACAGGGTATTTTTTCGATTGAATTATTGCAGCGGAGTACTTTTTTTGTCCTTTTTTAGCGTTAGTGTTCTTTTGAGGTTGCGTTTTAGAGTCAGATTTCTTTATTGGTTGGGTTTTAGTAATAGCATTGGATTTCTTGGGCGTAGATGGTTTGGGTTTAGGGACAGGATATTGTTTTGGCCTTATTATAACAGCAGAGTATTTTTTTGGTGGGTTTTTCTCAGTACTTTTTTGTTTTATAGTGTGTTTTGTAGGTTTAGGTGTAGGTTTAGGGTTAAGTGTAGGTTTAGTTGTGACATGTTTTTTTGCACTGGATCGGCGAAAACTGTCTCTTCTAGGATCCTGAGTATGATGTTTTTTGTTAATATAAGACTTCAATAGTCGCTCTGAGTCTGAAAAGTCTTTTCTCGTAACAACTTCTTTCCTTTTAAATTTGCCCTTAGCTTTTGAGAGCTCAAATTTTGGTGCTCTTGCGAACAGACTTTTCTTACTCGACTTCTGAAAAACAATTTTAGTTTTTAAATAGTGTTTAATTGTAATAAGTATGTAACATAGTTGATTGGTAGAAAAAAATATTACTCGGTGTTGGGGTGCTTTGTGCTGCAGCAATGTTTTGTGAGCACCAAAGTATTTGCCTCTCGGGTTAGGAACTCTGGCATTCGGATATGGGGCTCTGAAATGCAAAATAATAAACATAAATTGAGTGTTAATGTTAAGTATGTTACGTTAATTATATTACGTTAAATATGTTATTTTAAGAAGGTATATGTGATTAGAAGGTTATCGGCAATTGGCTGATTCTTTGTCACTATAAGGTTCATGATATTCATCTTAAGACTTTGTAACAACAGTGGCTGCAAGATAGTTTTTATAACTTGTAGCTCTGCCTATCACATCAGGCGTTACAGGCATGAGTTTATGTATTCTTCTATCGCCTTTGCGGCCTTCGGCGGCTCAATAATAACCCTGACTCCAGGGTTGATGAGGTTGGTAATCCGTCGCACAACCCACACGATAGAAGAAGAGTTGTGCAGTCATGAGCAATATACGTAATGTACCGACTTTAGGACTCTGTCGCATTAACATATTTGACATTTAGTGAGACATACAGTTCAATTTGTCAAAAAAGTTAATGTGACATGGTACCAAAGTGTATACATATTAATGCTTGTGACCGTATATATGTGTGTAAAAAGTATACAACTTACTCTCCATCAGTCTCCATATCGTGAACTTCGTCCTGAAAAAAAAACCCTTAAGTACATCATTTTCAAATTCCCATCTTCCCTTTTATTTAGACTAGTTTTACTTAGACCTGACTTGACTACTTGGCCGGACAAAGGGAGAACGCCGAGGGTTCTTATCTCGGGTTATTCATTAATTCAATCATTCATTTCAAAATGAACAGCTGTCAATCATTCGTCCCTTTCCTTTTCGGCGGATAAGAAAGTGACAGATATAAGTAACTAAAATAAAATTAGATGGTGTTCGCTGGAATCAGCACCGATAAGTTGTAATAAATACACTGTCTTGCAAAACTAAATACTTACTTAACTTTTTAAGATCACAAGATAAACTTTAGAAATAAAAAGCACTGGAAAAAGAGTTTAATTTTGTATATAAATTACAAAGAAAGCTGTTGAAAATTATCTATTATCATTCTATTTTACGTATATCATTCTATTTTCGTTCGATACTTTAGAAAAAATGTTTCAACTTAGTTTCGAAGGCAAGTGTACAATACACAAAACATACCTCATGAGACAAACTTTGCAAAATTTTGCTTTTCCGACTGGAGAAATATTTGTCCAGGATTTCATTCGGTCCAAAACCTTTAGTACGTAGACCCCTGAAAAAAGAAATTTGGACGTGACTTGTTGTAGATTTGCCGCAAATGGCATTAACTACTTTGCCGGACAAATGGGAAGCGCTGAGGGCTCTCACAGGACAATATGCCTGAGGGTGCCCAGTTGGGCGCGAACCTCGGCTCAGGGCGTCGTTTGAGAGGATTATATTTGAAAGAGTTAGGCCTCAAACTGGATGACAGCGGCGGCGGCAGCGGCGCGGGGAGCGGCGCGGCAGCCGCTGTTCCGTTCTCGATGCCAGCGGGCAGATCGCGCGGTGTTGCGGCGGTATAGGGTTGTGTCATCTACGTCAACTCAAACGCAGAGCTCGACTAGAGCGCACCGCTCGTACCCCGCCCCCCGCGCCGCTGCCATCGGGAACACTTCAATATCAATCTTAGCATTTGAACGCGCCGCTCCCCGCACCGCTGCCGCCGCCGCGCCGCTGCCGCCGCCGCGCCGCTGCCGCTGTCGTCCAGTTTGAGCCCTTAATCGACTCTAGTAAGTCGACAGTGGTAAGCGCTCTTGAGGAAAAAAGAACTGCTATAACCTGATAAATAGATAAAATATTTACGTCCGTTTACCGCCCGGTCCATTTTCCACGGTGAAGATAGGCAGCAGTACCACAGCTGGGGGGCAGCTCTGGTCTTTTCCACATTTAGGTGCTGGAACATACAAAATCGACAATAATAAATTACTACGTAAGGAAAAGACGAGTATATAAAAGACAGATTTCTTGCTTCGAGCGCTGATTCCGCATGATATAAGAAAACCAGGTATGTTCAAAAGTGACAAACTAACATTTCAAGGTTAGTTCAGCTGACGTCATCCCACCCTGCGTTGCCATTTCGTAAAAAATAAATTACCCACGACCAATGTTTTTAATTTACTTAGCAAGGAAATATATATATATAAGGTATATGACAAGTAATAGTTATTAAATAAATTAGTTAGTGATTCACTTAATTTTCAATAGGTAACAAAATTTATATCCTTGAAATGTTGGAGATACCAATTTAATGGTAACACTTACGTCATCAAAGGGCAAATATTAGCAATGGCGGATTGTCATAAAATTGAGCGTGGCTGGTTTTCTAATACCATGATTCCGGGCTACTAGCCCAAATCTCTCTGCCAACCCGCACTGGAGCAGCGTGGTGGTATGCCCTATACCCCTTCCGGATGATTGAGGGGAGGCCTGTGCCCAACAGTGGGACGTATAACGCTATTTATGTTTATGTTATGTATAAAAACAGATTATAAATTCCATATTACCGTCTGGGAACTAATATTAGGCAGCTAATTTATTAAATTGTATACATAAAAATATTTTATTTATATATATTGTTTTAAGAACGTATAGGGCGCTATGCTGAGGTTTTTCTCATAGCTTCTTTTCCCCGGCTGTACAGGTTGTGAGAAGCTGTAGTTTTAGGCGGATGGGACGATCCTTATGTACAAATTCAAATTTTAACTATGTTATCTACTGAATAAAAATATATTCGAATTTGGATTGAACTTACTGAAAGCTGGCGCAATTTCATCGGTACAAAGACATCTGTCGTCTTCATCTATGCCTTCGGGGCAGCCACATTTGGACACTGGGGGCTCCCCGGGCATCTGTACCGGAGGCTTCATGTTGTACACAGGAGTACCCTTCTTTGGACTCGATGACAAGTTGCATACTAAACGAATCACCTGGGAGTTTAAACGAATCTTTAGACACGTTACGGCCGCCTGTTGTACTACCAATTTAATTATAATATTTAATGTGATTCAAGTGCAATAAAGAGTTTTTGTATTGTATTGTATTGTATTGTTACGGTGAGAGCCCTCAGCGCTCTCCATTCGTCAAGACAAATACTTAACGCTATAAACGGCACCTCTGGCGGCGAAGGAAAACATAGTGAAGAAACCCACATTCCCGAGAAATAAATTTACAGAGATATGTAACCTAACCTAACCTAACCTGTATTGGGCTGGGTTTCCCTTCGCAGTTTGGAAGGTCAGACATACAGTCGCTTCTGTAAAACTAGAGTCGATTAATTCTTTCAAATATTTTTCCTCTCAGACGACGCCCTGAGCCGAGGTTCGCGCCCAACTGGGCACCCTCAGGCCAGTTGTCTTAAACTTTGTACCGGGTGAGAGCCTTCAGCGCTCCCATTTGTCCGGCCAAGTAGTTAATGCCATCTACGGCAAATCTACAATAAGTCACGTCAAAAAAAAAGTTTCTGTAAAAACAAAACGCTAAGGGATATAGTGTAAAGGTATAACCAAAACTAAATAATATGAGGAACTGTCAAAGCTTAAGGACACTCAACAGTAGCGACACCTGATGGGAGAAATAGGTACTTTTTATCCTCATTACCATTGGGTGTTCATCAATCATTGTATTTACGTACCTATCAGATTTTGAATTCAGAACTAACTTAAATACTTACTTAATTTATTGTTTTGTTTTGATTCCCTCGTGAACAACACAACAATAAAGTACTTAATTCTGTATTCAAATTCGGATACACGATAAATCTAATAATTGATGAACATGGTAATTTTAATTACCATTCGCTTCTATTCAGAAATACGTTAATTACCTAGGGATATTAAGGAAATAGAAGCACTGATTTGTACGTATTTGAATATAGAAATATGATGTATCCCTAGCGTTATACCGTTTCTCACAGGGTCCGCTTAAGTAACCTGAAGATTTGACAGGTCCGGTTTTTTACAGAACAGGAAAGGAAAACCAGGCCAATATTTTAAAGGTTAAGTCACATACCTCTGAAACACATTTCTCTAGGTTTCTTCACGACGTTTCCCTTCACGGTTGAGCAAGTGATAATCATCTATGATCCAAAGATTCGAAAAAATTCGAAAATCCTTAGTTTAGGCCCATGGTAGATTCGAACCTGCGACCTCACAATGAGAGTCAAGCGTTCTTCTAACTGAGCTAACACGACCACGGCACATTTGTGTATAGAAATACGTACATTGTATAGAGTGTCGTTGGTCTTCGGCGGGTACTGGTACTCGGCGTACGCGGATAGACCGCAACCCATGTGCGTCGATGAACCATCTAAAAGTTCAATGAACTGCTTGCCAGTAGGGTCTCTAGAAAAAAAAACATAACATAAGCGAAAGACCAACCAATATGAAGAAGAAGACCTTCCTCATCATCTCACTTTTTCGGACAATCAGGTGATACAAGCAATGTCCTAATCAAACAAAGGACAGTCTCACAAAGTGATTTCGACAATGCCCCCATCGGGAATCGAACCCAGATCTGCAGATCGTGAGCCCAACGCTCTAACCACTAGACTTAGGAAGCTTTACGCCGATAAACCCCAGAAACACTCAAACCAAGGTAAGCAGAGACTATGGAATCCCATTTGCTCCGATCCTGACACTTCTATTGCTTTCTCCACATTTGTCAATCGTTTCTTACACGCGCGCCGGTTCAGAGTAAATGGTAATTCCTTCACTTACGGTACATTATACCAATCAGGAGTCTTCCTCAACATTTCAGGGGTGACCACGTCTTTCTTTATGTACCAGGCTCGGAATGCCCTGGACAAGGCGTAAAGGATCTTCTCCAAGGTCAAGCTTCTTCCTGGGAGGGGCGCCCTACCACCTAGGGGCTGCCAATCCTTCAGGCTGAAGCGAACAAGGGAGTTCACTTGGGTTGGATTCGAAAACTTCACTAGAAAGAGAATAAAAAAATATTAGTAGTTAATTTAGTACGTATAAAATTCTTTTGTTTTCTAAAAGCAATAACGAACTCATACAAAGATCCATTAATTTAAACGCGATAATAATGGGCGGCCTTATTGCTCTAGAGCAATTTCCTCCAGGCAACCACTACCAAACAAATACTAAACTTGTATGCGGGATCCACTTTTCTCACTCGCACACTTATCGCTCTCTCTTTCACACACCTTTATGTTCCGTTTCATTCAGCCTACTATTTCTACATTGAGATTGATATACATGGTTTCCTAGTGAGATATGGCCCTAAGGCATTACGTAATAAAGTTTAATGTTTATTATAAGTCATACTAACTTGAAGCTCTACACAGATCGGTTTTGAAGACGCATTGATTGGCCCAAACTTGGGCGAATGTTGCTAACTCGCTATCCCATTTCTGTGAAAAGAAGATCTATATTAATACCATACAAAAGGTATACAGGGTTTTAGTGACATAGTAACGAAAACTTTGATTCACACCACAATAATTCTGAGTTGATATCAAGCGGAATTTCCCGAGAGGAAATTCCACTTGTTATGAACTTAGAATCATGGTCTGAATCATCCCCCTGAGTATTCGTTACGGTGTCATTAACGCCCATATGTACTTTTATGGCTACTTGAAAATACTTTTACGGGATCTAAGTTAATATCAAGTGGATATTTTTATCACAAAAGTATATAATTTAAAATAATTTAAAAAACACAAACAATCTTAAATTTTGCGACGGAAATTTCCGCTTGATATTAACTCAGAATCATCGTCTAAAACATCCCCCTCAGTATTCGATACGATGCCACTAACATCCTGTATAGGTATACATAGCATTAACCATGTAAATATGTCCCACTGCTGGTCTTGTGCCCAACTTCAGGGTTTGATTCTGAAGGTTTGACAGGTTTCCATTTGTTTTTTTACAAAAGCGACAGCTTGTCTGACCTTTCTGCCCGCGAAGGGATAACTAGCCCAATACAGGTTAGGTCACATATCTCCAAAACGCATTTTTCGGGAATATAGGTGATACGTAGCCGTTGGTCACAGTTACTAAATACTGATTTAAGTACATACTCGTTACTTGAGCCATAAGGGCTTTTGGCCGCTCTATAATACCAGACCCCTGGCCCTGATACCAGAGGTAATAAGGTTGGTAATCCACCTCACAACCCACATGGAAGAATGAACATACCAATTTAAACATGCCATAAGCTCTAGGTAGACGAACGCCATCTTTTCCAGTTTCGTTTCCTGAAGCTACTAGACCCCGGGCCCTGCATATAGCAAATAATTTGATAGTATGAAAAAACAACACACACATAATATAATCTCAGGACTAGGACCCAATTGGGGTAGTCAAAGATACATCCATCTCAAGACAAGTAGGCCTAACAAGCGCAACGTGATAAAATTATCGATCGATTAAAAATTTTGTCGAAATCGATAAGTTTGTTTTTTCCCTAACATGCGTGCCACGTGATTTTTTTGTATTTTGACAGAACGAAATGACTTATTTGGGTTCACATATTAGCACCAATCGACAAAATGACAATTGCGAAAAGCGCTGATTGAGGGAACTCGTCGACCACGCCGGCGTTTAGTGTCGCGAGCTGATTGGCCGCCTCTATGGCCAAAGTAATCGGGTCGTCGGGAATAGGACCAGAAAGGGTAGTGCCAAATAGAGGCCCAGCAGTGGATCGAAGCGGGCTGATTGATGATGATGAAGATAATGACAGCTGCAATACTTACTCATTAATGATTAGTAGAAGGCGTTCAGCTATAATAGGAGTCATGGTTATATTTTGGAAGTCGACACAACTCGCCCCCACAACGCGTTTCTGAAATATAATTAGTTGCTCATTAACTATACCCACTATACATTGTTTTAAGTTTACGCGGTTATTATCATAATTAAAACACATAATAACGGGTTCTTACCGCGTTTAAATGGGGATATGAGACTCCCGATATTTCGACACTGTTGCAAGTGCCACGATCACGGGATGACTGATGAGATTGGAGTGGAGTAGGTAGATCCATAATTTTCTACGATTTTGGTGCGAGTTCAGATGGTTCCGAACATTCCGATATCAAAAACATAAACAAGCGGCAAAGAAAGAGGGTAGACAGATATGTCTGCCCGTAGAAAATTATGGATCTACCTACTCCACTCCAATCTCATCAGTCATCCCGTGATCATGGCACTTGCAACAGTGTCGAAATATCGGGAGTCACATATCCCCATTTAAACGCGGTAAGAACCCGTTATTATGTGTTTTAATTATACCCACTGTAAACTATACAGGGTATTAGTCACATCGTAACGAATACTGAAGGGGTAGATTCAGAACATGATTCTGGGTGGATTTTCCTGTCAGAAAATTCATTAAAATGTTAGTGTTTTTCCGTTCCATACTTTAGCGACGTAAAAATTTCACTTGATGTCAACTCAGAATCATGGCCTGAATCATCCCTCAAAGTTTTCGTTGCGATGTCACTTACACCCTGTATAAAAACAATAATTTAACATAACAAGATACATTTCGGGGAGCCCGCGCTTGAATTCAAATCAGGGATAATAGTATAATATAAAGTCATGCGTTCTCCGCAAAGAGATATCACGGAATTCCCGAACAGATATCACGGAATTCCCAACCAGATATTTCATAATTCCCAAACAGATATCACAGAATTCCCAAACGGATATCACAGAATTCCCAAACAGATATCACGGAATTCCCAAACAGATATCACGGAATCCCCAAACGAGGGTTATCACTGATTTTACACTGTTACTTTTTTACCCGACAGCATACTTACAGGATCATAGTGCAGGCACATGACGTGTGAACCTTCAGCACAGTATGGCATCTTTGGACAAAAGTCCGATAGGTTCAAACCCTGCTGTTCATGCCTGTCTATAACTATAGTCGCTCTCAAAACCCTTAGATGAAAGCCCCATAGTATTGCTAAAATCTGAAATTTATATGTCTGGTTAATTATGGCTCTGTCACACACCGGACACTGCATACAAAAAACTTCGTTTTACATAGACACTACACATTGACCACGTACATCTGTGTGTGACTTTGACGCCCATGCGATTGAAGACTAAGACCGAGGGGGTGAGGTAAACCTAGCTCAGCCACTGGTGCGGAGCGGAGAGTTGCCGATATTCTATGGTTCTGCCCACCTCATTAGAAATTGGGTCAAAGATTATTTATGAAATTCTGATTACTAAATAAAGACAGATCTAAAACTGACGAAAAACATTATCTTTTGGCTATTTAACTTATTTATGTATTCTAACCTAATAAATTCACGTTTATCACGTTTAGGTATCTGTGACGTCCCGGTTGCTTTTTTCAAACAAATTCCATAGTAATTTCGTGTTTTGACTTTTAGTAAAAAGTAACTGATTTGACTAGTTGGAAACTAGCCAATTATGTAAATACCCGAGCAATGAAAAAATAGGTAATTATCACTCTAAATCTGGACAGCGCCATCTATACTTTGCTTTAGGGAACGTAAACTGGAAGTACCCTCTTCCCTCGGATCCCTGTACGGTGCAGACGTGTCCCAGTACTGTGCTAATTTTCTATTTAATTTTAAAATCAAATTCAGTGTCAATAAATCTACCGCAAAAATAGGAGCGCATACATCTCAAGGAGGTATAATTGCCAGTAAGCAGTGCGGCGGTACTGGTTTGGATTGTGCCCGGGCGGTGGCGGCGCAGCGACTTAGCGCCTTGCAACTTCTAGTAGCCTGGTACAAGTGGATGGGCAAAAGAGGCAGCACTAAATTGGAGTGAGTTGACTTTCATCAATATCCATATTATATTAGAGTCTTCTTGTACTTATGTCAACCTGGTACTTCAAGATTGTTGCACAACTTCTAACCACAGCGGCAGAGTCACCTAGAATTGGGCAGCGAGTGACTATTCCTTTGATTCCTGACAGCCTGGTACAATTACTTGCTTATTGTTTGCACACATTGGAGGCGGCACTAGACTGGAGTGAGTGAGTGTATTGACACGATACTTTACTGGAGCGCTTTTTTCTGGTGTTTATGATAGCCTGGTGCATTTAGAACCTAAGCACGCTTGACAGGCCTAGTTTTGAGTCGTTCGAGAGAACGTTAACAACATAGTGTTGATGGTCACCTGCTTTTTATGAGCCCCTGGCACTACTGACAGAAATTTGGAGCTTATTCCGTTAACCGTACGCCCTTTGTTCACTGCAACCATCCGGCTCTTATTGTTTCTGCTAGCCGGATACTCTTGCGATCGAATACTCCAAGTTTTCCACTTAGCACGCCAAGACCGACGACATCGCATCGCTTTCTATTGATCGCTTCTGATTTCCTAGTATATCATGACCGATAGACATAACGAAAATATGTCAGACCCTGAAATGTCAATATGTCTGTCGGAGGTAGACAGGGAAAACTCTCCGAGCAATGATTTTGTAACGCTACGACCCCAAAATAATACACGAAGGGAAGTAGACACACCAAATGAGCCACAGCAGGATCAACTTAGCGAATTCAAGGAGGAGATTAGAAGAATGCTAACATTTTTCTCAGCTTCTCAAAAAAATGAACTGGCTAGTCTAAACGCTATTCTTTCGGAGATGCAACAAACGAGTCTCAACATTGAAAATTCGGTCAAATTTCTAACAGAGCAAAACAATGACCTCAGAACTAGGATGTCCGAACTGGAGGACCAGACCAGAGATGACAGGCAGTACATTTTGTTCCTGGAAAACAAGGTTGAAAATCTGGAACTAGGCATTCGTAAAACAAACTTCGAGTTAAAAAATGTACCAAAAATGGATAATGAAAAGAAAGAAGACTTAATTGGTATGGTTACTCATTTATCCAAGACTATTAATTGTGAATTATTGAAATCCGATATTAAGGATATATACCGCGTGCGCGGGAAAATGTCGCAGAACAAAAACACACCAATTGTTGTTGAAACCAACTCGACTTTAAAAAAAGCGGAATTCCTAAATAAGGCCAAGACGTTCAACATTAATAACAAAACTACTTTGTCCGCGAAACACTTGGGTTTCAAAGTGAAGGAGGACACTCCGGTTTACCTATCAGAGCACTTGACTACCAAAGCTTCCCGCTTACACTTCCTCGCTCGTGACCTAAAAAAATCCAAAGGGTACAAATTTTGTTGGACCAATTATGGCAAGGTTTATGTACGTAAGTCAGAGCAGTCCCCTATAATCCTGATAACTAATGAAGCCCAGGTACACCACCTCTTATTGGAAGATTGACTATCACGAGTTATTATGTATAGTTTGATTTATAAAACTTGTTATAAACATGGAATGCCATTTAAGTGGCAATTAAATAAGTTATTTTTTAGCTGTATCAAACACTCTTTGTTGCATATTTTTCTATTGTCTGCTAGTATGTGCCATTCACACTATTACACTTACTACATCTCAACAATATCATCTTCATTCACACACACACCTACACTAATCAACATCAACCGTAAAACACAAAACATTTACACACTTACGATTATACATTCAAACTTATTTCGGGGAACTAATAACATCTATACTTCATTCAATTATACATCTCCTGATACCATGTGCTTAGCAAACTGTCCTCATAATAACTGACACAATAAACACTATAAATGAAATAGACCAACTTGAAATTGCACGTTCTTTTGAATGTGATATTCTTGAACTTCAAAAATACTTACATCTTAATAAAAATGATTTCACATTGATATCGCAAAACATAAGAAGCATTTACTGCAATTTTGATGATTTTTTGGTATCAATGTCTAATCTTAACTTTGAAACAGATGTTATAGTTCTTACCGAGTGCAGACTGGATGCCAATAAACACCTACCGGCTCTTCCAAATTACAGCTTGTATTTTACGACAGTGCAGCGCAATCAGAATGATGGCGTTGTTGTATATATAAAAAAATCTCTTAAACATAAAATAAAGGAAATAACACTGTCTCAAGCCTCCTGTTTTGAACTTGAAGTATTGGATTCTATAGTCCTATGCATATATAGATCACCTGCAAAACATAGCGCTGACAGTTTTATTGATTCATTGTGTTCTCACCTTGATACACTAAATTCACCTTCTAAAAACATAATTTTAGTAGGTGATATTAACATAAATATTACCCTAAAGACTGATGAACCGTATTATGAGCAGAAGAACAGAATTAACTATCTAAATTTGCTGTCGACGTATGGTATACTAGCTGGCCATACAATACCAACACGAAATAAGAATTGCCTGGATCACATAATGCTCAAAATTAACAAAAGTAAAACACTTGCAACTATTGCTGTGTTACAAACAACAATAACTGACCACTATACCACACTTTTAAAATTGTCGAAAATTAAAAAAGACACATCTGCTAATAAAACTAATAATAAAACTAAAACCACAGTAAATTTCGAAGAGGCACTAGTACAATTGAAAAATCAAAACCTTGCTGAACTATTACACTGTAACGATCCCACTGAAGTTATTAATCGTCTCATATATACATTAACTGAATCAATAAAAGTTAACACTGTTGTTAGAAACATTCCGCATAAATTTCGTATTCTAAAACCCTGGATAACGCCTGGTGTCTTGCGCTGTATAAGGCATCGAAACAATTTGCAGAGAAAGCTACGTGGTGTTCCTTTTAATGAAATAGACAAAATATCATATGTCAGATACAGAAATTTTTGTAATAAATTAATTAAAAAACTGAAAAGAAAATATGATAGGGAAACAATAGCAATATCTATTAAAAACAATCGACTTTTATGGAAAAACATAAAAAACATTACATATACTACCAAAAATAACAGTATAAATGCAGAACTGTCTAATTTAAAAACAACACTGACAGACTCTGCAAACCATGTAAATAAATATTTTTCTAATATTGGCATACAACTCGCCCAGCAGACACAACCGACAACACTGGAACTTAATACTTACCTAAAAACCTTACCCACTCAGCCAAACTCCTTTGCCCTTCTGCCAACTGATGTGGACGAGGTACACACTCTTATTATGAATCTCAAATCAGAAAGTGCTCCTGGTTGGGACAATGTGTCAACCTCCTTTCTTAAACTCGCAAATTCTGAAGTTGTCCCCATAGTGACACATGCCGCAAACCTTTGTTTTGCCTATGGTGTCTTCCCTGCACCTCTTAAATATTCCATTATTACACCAGTGTATAAGAGTGGGGATAGAGATAACGTTAGCAATTATAGGCCAATTTCAGTACTCACTGCAATATCTAAAATTCTAGAAAAACTAATTAATAAAAGACTTCTAAATTATTTGACTAAATACGGAATTCTTTCTCCCAATCAGTTCGGCTTCAGACAAGGCAGATCAACTGAGGACGCAGTAGCTGCACTTACTGCACTAGTCACAGAAAATGTTGATAACAATAAAAAATGTATATCAGTCTTCTTAGATTTAAAAAAGGCATTTGATACGGTCTCTATCCCCATCCTCATACACAAACTGGCAGCTATTGGTCTGAGAGGGACTGAACTTGATTTGTTCATTAGCTATTTATCAGGAAGAAAACAGTGTGTTCGGTTGGAAAACTGTACTAGTGAATATCTGGAGGTAACATACGGCGTGCCACAAGGTAGCGTTCTTGGACCTACGCTATTTCTTATATATATTAATGACTTGTGCAACATGCAACTCAAAAATGCTACTATGTTCTCGTACGCCGATGATACAGCCATCGTGTTCGTAGGTAAAACCTGGGATGCTGTTAAGGGTGATGCTGAAATGGGACTTAAACAAGTAAGAAAATGGTTATACAACAATATATTAACACTCAACACATCCAAAACAAATTATATATGTTTTAGTATTTACAATGATTCACAACCTAACATTAATATTCAGATACACAGTTGCAATAAACTTCATAAAACAGATCACTGTACTTGCCCTACCATTGAAAAGTTATCTCAGACAAAATACCTCGGTGTCTTTCTGGATCAGAGACTATCCTGGTACCCACACCTGGAGCACGTCACAGCAAGAATGAGAAAACTCACTTGGATCTTTAAAACTCTTAGACATGTGGTCCCTGGTGTGTCTGATGGGTCAAATCGCGATATTCTGAGGGAAATATATTTAGCTCTTGTACAGTCAATAATTGTTTATTGCATTGCTGTCTGGGGCGGTGCTGCTAAAACAAAGTTTTTAGATATTGAACGTGCCCAACGTGGTCTGATTAAAGTTATGTACTTTAAGAAAAGGTTATTTCCCACGGAAAGTTTATACCCACTGTCTAAACTAATGTCCGTTAGAAAACTATACGTAGTGCAGGTAGTTACCAAAATGCATAAAAACCTACCATACGACCCCCATATTATCCAAAAAAGGAGGAAAGACATCATCGCCAAGGCTGCAAGAACTAACAGTGTTTTTGCCAAAAGACAATACGGGAGTCGTTCAGTTCATTTATACAACACCATCAACAAGATATTAGAAATTTACCCAATGACACTATTTGATTGTAAGAAGGCTGTGTTAAAATGGATCGAGACAAAATCTTATAATGATATTGAAGATATTTTGATAGGTTAGTGGTGGCTGCACTAGTTATCTCTTGTGCTTCCTCCGATCCCAAGACAACGTCGTAGGGCTAATCCAATTCGATTATTCTATAACTCAAATATTCAAATACCCAAACTCCAATACACATTCATACACATGCACACATGCACACACGCACACATACTCACACACACACATACACACACACACACACACACACACACACACACACACACACACACTAACTGGTACATCCCTCCTTTGCATGTATGTAAATTATAGTAATAATGTATAAGCATGGTAGAACAATAAAATAAAAGCATAAAATGTTATTGTTACCTACTTTGGAAGAGCGGTGCCTTCTAACACAGGCCCTATTAGCTTAAAAGAAGGCATCAGCCTCTAGCTGATTGTATCTTGTTTGTTGCCAATAAACATTATTTTATTTTATTTATTTTATTACCCTCATTGAATGAAATTGAGGTCTTGTTGAAGAACATCACAACAGAATGTGATTTTATATAAAGGCGCTTTCGTCGTTTTCGACGTATAAAACAATAGATTATACAGGATGTAAGTGACACCATAACGAATACTGAAGGGGGATGATTCAGACCATGATTCTGAGTTGTTATCAAGTGGAATTCCTGTCGGAAAATTCATGATATATTTTGTGTTTTTTTTTAAATTATTTTCCGTTCCATACTTTTGCGACGGAAAATTTCTAAATATCAACTCAGAATCATGGTCTGAATCATCCCTCAAAGTTTTATTCCCTCATTACGATGTCACTAACATAATATATCTACTTATAAACAAAACTCACCTCAAGCCGCATTGTCATCAAAATATACCGTAATTATTATAATGACGTCATGATTTGATTTGCTTCTAACCTCATTATAACTTCCTCCTTGATTTCTCTGTAGTATCTATTGAGAAATCTTCACGTAGGTATATACCTTCTTATATAAATGGGATGCCTTTTCCTTTCCTCGATCTTTTTTAAAATAATAACGTGCGTTGAAAAGGAGGAGGTATAAAAAGGAGTCTGAAAATAAAAATACACAGACACTACACATTGACGTCATCGTATACGCGCATCTGTGTATGTGACGTCGGCCGCCATATTGATTAAAGACTAGAGTGTGACCGAGGGGGTGAGGTAAACCTAGCTCAGCCGCACTGGTGGGGAGCGGAGAGTTGCGGGTCTATACGTAGTATTCCTGTATTCCTTATTCCATGCTAATATCTCCTTATTAATTATATTTATTATAATTATGTTTCCTTTCAACAAAAAAGACACTCAAAACCTGTGCTTACATATCAATTGTAATTTACAAAACAATTGTATTGTATTTTGTAACAATATCTATTTACATTATCACTTAGATATTTTTTTAAACCACAATATAATTTATTTAAATTAATTATTATTTTTAACTAGTTATTCGCTTTACCGCTACACAAATGGTCGTATAGAATGAATAATGCTTGCAATCGCATTAAAACAAAAAGTGCATTACAAAAGAATCGTGTGAGTCACTTTCTAAAAATGTATGCGGACTCCGTACATATAATTTAGTTTGAAGCACAACAAACCGGGAAAATGGGACATACTCCACGCTTTTCCGACTCTTCATTTAGGTAACTATTCTTTTCAAAATGAAGATGGAAGTTAAAACTCTGTTACATTAAATAAATAAACGGGGATTTCTAATTCATGTGAATGTATAGTGTTTTTTATGCCTATAGGGATACAGGCTTGTTATGTTATGTTACATACCTATAACTTTCGCCACGGAACCCCAAACCGCAAGAAAACAAAACCCCGCACTAGACGCAGTTAAAGAAATATAAACACAAAACTTACACTAACAACCAACCGCCGTAATGTTTACACTAAGTTATTGTCACGCAAACCAAACACCATTGACTCCGCAGTCAAAGGCTCCATATTTACAAACTGTATCTTTAGAGGGAGAAAAAGTAACGCAGCATCCGTCTGGGGCCTTTTTTCCAAACACTACTAGGTTGTTAACAATAGTGTTTTGATTAGTGAAAGCAATAAGAACATCCAGTAGTTTATAAAGGTCAGATTTTGGCCAAGTTGTTCTCATTTGTGCATCTGATGTGACGCTAAGTGTAATAATGTTACTACTTTCGACTTTTGCAACGGCTATAGTGCTCCATTTGTCGTTTATATCTGCTGCAGATTCTATGCAGGTATAGTGTTTTTTAATAATATTATCATCGTTAAGTACAGCTTACATGAAACAAATAAAGGGAAGGCGAATGTCGTGTCTTATAAGGAAGTCAAAGAATTGGCCTTTGATAGACATGAATGAAGAACGCTACACCGACAAGGGCGTGGCTCTTAAATTAATGATGATAATCATTATTAAGTAATAGGTGGTAGCCCAGTTGGAATAACGCTTAACTCTCACTTTAAAGTCTCAGGTTCGTTTCCGATTTTGTTTTCGAATTCATGTTTAGATCTTATATGATAATCACGTGTTCAGCGGCGAAGGAAACCATAGTGTGGAAACCTACATTCCCGATAAATTGTTTCGTAGGTATGTGACTGAACCTGTATTGGCCTAGTTTTCAATTTGCGGGTTGGAAAATAACACAGGCAGTTTTGCTTTTATAAAAACCGAACCTGTAGAATCGAAAAATAGGATAACGCTAGATAGATGATGATGATCAGTATTTGGCGCTCGTTTATTGTATATTAGGACTTTCAGACACAATTAGTGATACAATAGCGATGGAATTTGAAAAGGCCCTTAGGACTTGCGACTGCAAAAGTCCTTAACTTGATAAAGACCTTAGCCCATCTAAGAGTCGGCTTGAAACAGAATTATGTAAGCACTAACATTTCTTCTAAATAAAACACATAATAACGGGTTCTTACCGCGTTTAAATGGGGATATGAGACTCCCGATATTTCGACACTGTTGCAAGTGCTATGATCACGGGATGACCCGAACCCGTTATTATGTGTTTTAATTATGATAATAACCGCGTAAACTTAAAACATTTCTTCTAACTTTGCAATCTTTCTGAGGACCTTAAATATCAGTAGTAACTGCGTTAAATTATACTTACCCCTGTCTAATTACACTTAAATCTGCATTTATAATCCGTTTTCCACTGTGTGGTTCGTCGTTAAAGAATTGTAAGTAAGATGTTGTTTTTATTAATAAACAAATTGTATGATCCGGTAAAATCCACTTGTGACTTTGTCCATTTTTCGCAACTCATTCACAATCACCAAAAAGTCCATTTCGGAGCAGCTTACTAACACGCTAGCGACTTTTTTCTGATTGTGAACGCTGAGGTAACAGTTATCGATCACTTACGTAAAAGTCCAGAGCGTATTATTGACAAACTTTGTATAAGTACTGTGGTGCTTTTGTTTACCCGTAATTTTGGTCCTAATACATGTGTACCATACCGTGCTGGTCCATGCTTGGCATTACATCAAGTTTTGATTATAGTCCATTAATTATTTAGTTCGTTATTATCATATAATAGGCTACTTGACAACCTAGTCAAATGAGATATTAACCTCCTAAGGCCGAGATTTCCAGACACAACAGTTAAACAATGGGGTTTGGATTTTAAAAGAACATTCGGTCTTACGACTTTAAGAAAGTTATCTTCGGAATTTGAAATACTGTCCTGTGACGTCATCATTAAAGCGGTCAAGCGTCGCACTCATTGTTACTCAATTCATAAATAAAGTTAGAAAATAATTCCAATAGTAAAATTAGATTGATTTTTTCTGACAGCATTTTTTAATTTATCTTTGACCCAGCCAAATATACCATAGTTCCAGGATTTGTAACCAGGTAATGCCAAAATCCCCACCCTAAGGGGCGGGGGGGTTGTATAATAAGTTATATGAAACTTGAATATAGCTACTGAGGAGTAGGTACAGGCGTAAAGCGATGTTATATTATATTCTGAGACATCAAGAACGCATTTGAACATAACAGAGATCTAAATAACAAATTATAAGTTCCTCGATAAAGCCCTTTTCATTGCAGTCCGGAAAATTTGACCCGATGTACCTAAAAGGTTTATTTAACGAATTAAGTGCCTTTTAACTGAAAATACTTAATTAAATTAACCTTAAGAACACTTCAACTTTTAAGTACTTAACTTATCTTTCAGTATTTTCTTTGCACAGTTGTAAGACGAAGTTGGTGTAATTTTGGAAGAGTATCTAAATTAATTTTGATTACACTTCCATTTAGAATAACGGTCTTCCATTTTGTTCATTCTAGACAATTACGTAAAGATATTTTTCTTATGAATGCGTACCTTGTGTTCGAAGGTTTTAACTTTAAGATATATCTTTTTCTACAGATTTATTTATATTTTAGATTAAAAGACATATTTTTAAAAATATTCTATCAATTTTCAGGAAGGTTCGAAGTATATAAAGAAAAATAGAGATGCACACAAAGTTTTTAATTCTTTGACACCTTTAAGTAAATCGGTAAGTTTATTTTTACACCTACAAACATAAACCTTCCCCCGTAATCACTAATCCAGTGCCATTTTCAAGTCACTTACATTATTTAAAATGATACTAATAAAATCTTAATTCAAAAATTCTGTTGAAGATATTGTTAACTTTTTTAGCTCAGAAATATTTCAAATCCGATAACACCTGCTTAATATTTTTGCAGAACAACACTATAACATACATAGAAAAGGCTGACAATGCGCTCTTAATGCCAGCTCCGAGACACATCAACTTGCCCAAAAAGCATAACATCAAGAAGAACGCAAAAAGAACTATACAGAAAATTATAAAGAAAGCAAGAAAATCTAGGAAAACTTTTTTAAATCAAGCTACCAGTACACCAACGGAGCCATCTTTAGCATTTGAGGAGAAGGAGGTAAAACCAACAATGCCAACGACCCAAGCAACGCAAAAGAAAAAAGTCAGAAAATGGGGATCGAAATATGCAAGGTACCCAATGCCTTTCCAAAAGCTACAAGCGAGAAAGGACATCAGTGTTCACCATAGAATAAGAAGAGAAGCGGACAGGGACATTTTCATTCTTCAAGATCTTGATGAAATGGAATTTCTAAGCGGGGAAGACGGTACTGAAACTGTAAGAGCACATGTCAAGAAGTATTGGTAGAGTTCAGCAACAATTAATTTAGGTTATTTATTAAGCCCAATAAGCAAACAGAAGGTCGATACAGCGAGTTCTGCGTGAGAGGAGCAGAATTTCAGAGCAGACAATTGTTTGAAAGCTTGCAAACAAACTCGAAGATTACAAATAAACCTACCCGTGACGCTCCCAGTGTCGCTTTTGTATGTCAAGAGCTTTAGAAATGGACTTTGACTTCACGATAGACAAATCGAATGGTATTCACGAAAGGCTATCAGGCATTACAAAAAATTGCTAAAGCTGTATCATTTGAGCCCTTTGAGAAATGAACATAGAAGATGTAGATGAAAGGTCTTTGCAATTTTCATACCTGGTTTTTACAACTGCCTTACGATTAAAAGGATCTGTTTCACCTTGTCTGAAATAAAAAAACAAACTTGCTTTCGTATTTGTAATATTAGTAGGCATTGTAATATCTATTCATAATAATTTATTTTTTCTTGTTGGTTCAGACAAGTAGCCGTTTCTGT
The DNA here is from genome assembly GCF_024362695.1 of Pectinophora gossypiella. Classification (NCBI taxonomy): domain Eukaryota; kingdom Metazoa; phylum Arthropoda; class Insecta; order Lepidoptera; family Gelechiidae; genus Pectinophora; species Pectinophora gossypiella. Next base: position 1,844,414 of record NC_065425.1, on the reverse strand, counting down.
AAAAAACCGGACCTCTCAAATCTTCAGGTTAGGTAACCGGACCCCTTGAGAACGGGATGACAATGATGATGATTAATTTATTTCTTGTTACACAAAGTAGCTTTTATCAGCAAGGCTAACATTCGCAATGTAATAAAATTGTGTGACAGTCATTTTATTGATTCTGACGATGTAGGCATGTCGTTTTGCCGATTGGTGCTAACGGCGGTAGATCGATAAATGGTCAGTGTTGGGTATGTTTTGGTAAATGTTATTTGAATTATTATCATGAAATTATTCCATTCGCCGCCTCTCTAAACACCCTGTCCTTTCGCTGTGACTGATTCAACCGGGTACTATACGGTCGATCTGAGTAATTACTCAGTCCCTTAGCTAACAAGCTAGGGGTTTCCCTAACAAGACAAAGGCGGGTCGTGGTGCTGTTTGAACATCTTAATGATATCCGGGCTATTTGAGTCTGAAGTTTGTCCCGTGAAAAGCGACTAGCATAAGTACTATTAAAATTACAAAGAGATCTTTAGCTCAAAAATAATTTATTATTTATTATTTTTGTCTTTATTTAGACCAGGTTAAAAAAAAAATGCCGAACGGCCGCCTTATTTATTTAAATATTTAATTAATTTTTTTATATAATTTGCTCGGTAGTTATAGAATTTTTTACACATTCTGTAATTTTAGATTAATTATTATGATCGCGGTATGGAACCCCAAACTATGATGTTTCTTTTTTTTTTCACATTGTACAGTTAAGTTAAGAAATAAGTCTATTTAATTAATTAATGTAATTTTTATAAAATAAAACATTTTTTTTATTAAAAACAGACTTTTATTTGAGTATAAAAATATAATTAAATTAAAAATAACACTTATCTTACGAGCGAACACTTAAATACTTAATTGACACACTTATTAAAAAAAAATAAGTTAAAAGACTGTGACTGGGAATGGCTTATAAATGAAATAAAGTAAAAAATATTTACAATTATTAAAAGTAGAAAAAAACTACTTCTTTGACAGTATAACACTTTTTTCGAGTCGATGGCAGACTTATATACTCCTCCCCTTCCCCTCAGAATATTTGGCTAGAAAAATAGCAATGTAAGTAGCCAGCATCAAGTCTTCCTACGTGCAGATGGCAGGGCAAGAAAGACAAGATAGGAGGTCTTCCATGTTTTGAGGAACCGTTCCACAGTGACTCTCCAAGTTGGAATTTCCTATAAATCCCTACCTGGACAAGTTTTCCTTAGTCCGACCCACCTGGGTCCTGGGTCTGGGTGGGTAAGGTGTTAAGTACTACAAAGTAAATATCAGTCTTAAGGCTCCTCCGCCTTGATTTCTTCACCGTTCTTCTTATTCCTGTACTCCCAGCCCTGGTACGCTATGTCCTGGGCATTATGTTCGTGGTCTCTGAACGCTACGCCGCTTGCTCCATACTTGTGCTGTTGATGAAAAAAAAAAGCTTCAGTGTTTTTTTTTTTAATGCAAAGAGTCCGTGATTGCCCTGGGCGCTTAAAAAGGCTATATTGAAGCAACTCTTCTAAAAAAGCAATATTGCTATTTAACAATAATATATAATATTTAATATATAATAATAAAAAAAAACATTTGTTGACATTGCGCTCTTACCTTCAAATGCGCAAATGTCAAAATTCAATATTACTTTTTAGATGTATTGGCTACTTGTCACCGGGTGAGAGCCTTCAGCGCTCCCCATTTGTCCGGCCAAGTAGTTAATGCCATCTGCGGCAAACCTACAATAAGTCACGCCAAAAAAAAAAATTGGCTACTTGACCGTTGTAACAATAAAAAATAATACTTACAGGATAGCTATCATAATGTCCACCATACGCTGGTGAGTGGACAGGGGAATGGTCCCGGTAAGGTCCCTGACCAGATCCCAATATGCCGATGCCAGCTGGAGAGTACTGAGGTCCGGAGTAGTGGTTGGTGGAGAATGGAGAGGAGTTCGGCTTGCAGAACTTGAAGTAGCCGATCACACCTGTAGAATAATGAAATTATAGACGGGATATTGTAACAGTCTCCATGGTCTAAGGGTTAGAGTATTGGGCTCACGATCTGAAGGTCCGGCTCCGATTCTTTGTTTGGTAAAGACATTGCAGGCTTAGATCACCTGATTGCCCGAAAAAGTAAGAGGATTCCTTGCTTTGGAGGGCACTTTACACGCATGTAAGTTTCGATTGTTAGCCGTAAAACACCCCCGCCAACTCGCAAAGCATCTGCGTGGTGGAGTATGCTCCTTTCCTTCCAGTTGATTGAGGGGATGACTGTGCCCAGCAGTGGTAACTTGCAGGTTAGTTTTTATGTCAATTATTTGGTTGCTACCGTCTTAAAGCAAGAAGAATCACCACACTTACCAGGTACAATAAGAGCCATGAATCCAAGGAACTTCTTGAAGCTAGCCAGACCCAACACGAGAGGCAGGAATAGAAGTAGCTTCAGCTTGAATAGCTTTAGGATAAGCAGCATGGGGATGATCAGCTTCTTCAGCTTGTGACGACCTGGAAGGTGAAATTATAGCATAACATAGTATAACCATAGAACAACTATGAATATAACGGCAATTCTCCGCTCCCCACCAGCGGCTGAACTAAGTTTACCTCACCCCCGTCGGACATAGTTTAGTCTTCAATCGTATGACGGCAGATGTCACACACACAGATGCGCATGTACGATAACGTCAATGTGTAGTGTCTGTGTAAAACGTGGTGTTTTTTTATGTAGTGTCCTGGGTGTGGTATTAGATAGATAGATAGATAGATAAAATACTTTATTGGGCACAATGGACACAAAATACAGAGATAAGGACAGCACATACAGAAAAGCACAACAGGCGGCCTTATTGCTCATGCAGCAATTTCTTCCAGGCAACCTTTGGGTACAGGAAAATTTTGTACAAGTATAATAATAGCGGGTGTTACTGTGTTTTCTCTACCTAAAGTAGGGATAAACTCTATCTACTGTTTTCATTCCATTAAGAGCTCTGCCCTCAAAGAATTCGTAGTACCTAAGTACAAATACAACAAAAATATTCAAGACTTGTAAAGTGGAGTCTGCTCATACTGCTCACTAAGACGGGATAACATAAGACGAAAATTAAAAAAAAATAACTCACGGAAAGGAGGTGCCTTCTTGTCCTCGATGATGTCGACCTCGTCAGCTATCTCATCTAAGAACCGAGGTGCGATCACCCCCCGGGCAGTCACCTCATCATCCAGTTGGAACTCCAAAGCCGTTGACCTTAGAAACCTGGAAGAATGGAATGGATAATTAATTACTTAATAAAAAATATAATAAGTTCACGATTCCAGTTGTGATGTCAGAGGTATATCTATCTAGATATAAGAGATATAATTATCTTCGCTGTTGTCGCGAACTAACGTAGGTATCTGCAATTTTTGCCGAAACTGAATTGCACCTTTTGCAATTGTCAATAATACACAAATCACTTTAGCAAAAAATTGACGATCTATCATCAACCCGCATCAAAGTTCGAAATTCAAAAATATTATTTATTCACCAGGTATTTTCGAATCGTCATAATATTTTACACAAAAACGTCTCATTCGCCTGAAACTACTGCAACTTCTCACACCTGTATCAGCCGAGGAAAAGAATCTACAAGAAAAACCTCGGCACAGAGTCCTAGACGTTCTTTTAAAAATAAACATAAAATTATTATTATACAATTCAGTAATTTGGCTGCCTAATATTGCCCAGACAGGTTACCTAATCCCATGCATTCATAATATCTTCTAAGTAATCAATAACCTTTTTACAAAGTTTCTGTTTAATTACTGTCTTAAAACTGTTCAAAGGTAAATTCTGAATGTCAATGGGAATCTCTCACCACTATTGGGTATAAGATTCCTCCATTTTGCACCATTATTTCCGACAAGAGCGTGGCTCTTAAATTAGTGATGATGAATATTACAAGAATTTTAGTTCAGATAAGTTTCCGATAGCGTTTCTAAGCTTCCGATATGTAGGAAGGTGTGTAATTATGTATGTTGAAATCTATATTTGAATCCGTAGAACAAAACTAACAATATAATGACAAACCACAATACAAAGAGTTACCGGTAGTTTGTGGGAAATTTAATTTACTAGGAAGATAATCTATTTGTTTGTGAAAGCTTAGAGGAAACTGCTTATTAGATTCAGCTCAGGAATAGACTCTACGGAGGTTTACATGTTATTATAAAAAAATGAACGCTGATAGTCAAAAACTCTGAATGAGGAAAATCGTCGACCACGCCGGTAGAGTCGGTATCAGGGTCCTGAAGTGATTGCTGTCGCGAGCTGATAGGCTGCTACTATGGCTAAAGTCATCGGGTCGTCAGAATCGTAACGTTTATAAGCTCACCTCTCAATCTTCCTCATTCCGTACTTGACGAGCGCGTCCCAGTCTGAGTCTTCGCTGCGAGGCTGCGAGCTCAACTCCGGGGGCTCCCTGGCCAGCGCACGAGCTTGAGACTCCACACGCTTCAGCACCGCGTTCTCTGATAACCTGCAATCACATTAAAATCAAATAAGTTACAAAACCAAAACAATCTGTTGATCGTGATTTCTCCTATATGATATGTAGTCTCATTACTACCAGGGTCAAGTATTTTCACACGGTGTTGAATTTTCTGACAGGAAAATCCACTTGATATCAACTCATAATGGATCATACATAAACCCAGAGCATACCACATTCCCGAGAAATGTGTTTCGGAGGTATATGACCTAAACTGTATTGGACTACCTATTTTCCTCTTCGCGAGATAAAAGGTCAGACAGACAGTCACTTCTGTAAAAAAACGGACCTGTCAAATCTTCAGGTTAAATAAACAGAACCTGTGGAAACTGGGTGATTTCAACTATCTATCTATATCAGCCTTAATTCATATCCAATTTTGGACGAAGGCCTCTTCCATGTTTTTCCACATCCGATGATCTTGGGCTCTCGAGATTTCAACTAAAGTGACTTAAATATCTAAGTTTAGACTTTTACACCTTATTGCTAAACAGCAATATCTTCCAACCAACATTCAAGGCTATATCTACTCCACAATACAATGATTCTGATACAATTCTCACTGAATACGCACTGGTAAGACTGTTTGTCGAAGAAGTCGTCGAAGGACCTCAGCGCTTGAGCCTTGAAGCAGTCAGCGAGATCTCCATTGATGCACTGCTGTGTGGCTTGCTGGATGTAAGGGTCTTGGTCCTCACCCAGCCCCAGCCAGTCCAAAAGGCCACGACCTTGGGCTTCCGGCTGGAATTACACGAAGATGCCTGATATTAAATAACATTAAATATCTCTCGAGGAGTGGGTGTACTATTCACATCTGCCTGCACAATGGCGAAGACTGCAGGCAGTATATTTTGTGCGTAGATCTATTAAATAAATAAACAATAAAGGACGCCATTTTCTTTTTTTTACCGTCAGGCCTGTTGTCTTAAACGTTGTACCGGGTGAGAGCCTTCAGCGCTATCCATTTGTCTGACCATGTTAATGCCATCTGCGGCAAATCTACATTAAGTCACGTAAAAAAAAGGTTGGGTGTGTACTTAGTTCATGTTGCGATGTATTTACCTCTGACTACCCCAATTGCGATATCGTCGTGAGCTTGTGAGTAACACGCGTTTATCAACTGCTTCAATTTATCAAGGGCTGTCTAAAGCTGTCTCCATATAGGGGTATTTTCCCTAACCGTTTTTGTATCTATGTTTACCTTGTCGCAGTATCCTTTACCCTCATTAAATACCTATTGATAATGGCTCACATTAGTGGGTCCAATATTGACTCGGACCTCTATTAACCCGTTCTTGGGTCCAGATAGTTGTGTTACAAAATGTGTAGATTTAAGTGCGTAAAAGGGTACGCAAAGGGTGTGGGTAAAGGGAAATCCTAAAGGATTGTTATCAGCTCTAATGGTATGAAAATACATCTAAGTAATTGAAATCAAATCTAAACTGAATGGTGGCCAAGGGATGGTATGCGATACCGAGGCAGACCACCAGCCCGGTGGTCGGATGACATTGTGAGGTATGCCGGAAAGCAATGGATGAGACTTGCACAGGACCGGAAAGGATGGCGTGAAAGAGAGGAGGCCTATACCTAGCAGTGGGTGGATACAGACTGAGTAGATAGAATTGAAATCTACATACACAGTATACATAAACTCACGCCTATTTCCAGCCGGGAAAGCAGAGACTATAGAATCACATTTGCTTCAATCCTGACACACTTCTCTTGCTTCCTCCACATTCATCAATCGCTTCATACACGCACGCCGGTTCAGAGTAGATCGTACTAAACCTTTTGTAAGGACATCTCCAATTTGATCAAATGTAAATCCTAGGTTTTCCTCTGCCAGCCCTACCATCAACTTTTGCTTTATATACCGCTTTCGCAATTTTATTATCCTTCATTCGCTCTACGTGTCCAAACCAACCTAACATTGGGATTCTCAATCTTAGTCACTATATCGTCTTTTACACCACATCTCTATTTTATCACACTGTTTCTCACTCTAATACTCTAATTGAAATCTCTGTTATTTTTTATCGTTCACGTTTTGATTGATGGTCATAAGTCAGCACGCTCTTGTCGGTGTAGCAATCTCCATGCTATTTTTTAGGGTAAAATAGGGCAGTGGTTTCTCTCTTGCCTTCCGCCCCGCAGTAGTCTATCTAACGCGAGTGGAATGGCGCTCAGAGTAGTCTATTTTAAAGAGCTATTTTTATTTATTATTGACGTGACTTATTGTAGATTTGCCGCAGATGGCATTAACTACTTGGCCGCACAAATGGAGAGCGCTGAAGGCTCTCACCCGGTACAAAATTTAAGACAACAGGCCTGAGGGTGCCCAGTTGGGTGCGAACCTCGGCTCAGGGCGTAGTCTGAGAGAAAAATATTTGAAAGAATTAATCGACTCTAGTGGGGCGATAGCGATAATCGCTGATTGAGGAAAATCGTCGACCACGCCGGCGGGGTCGGTATCGGGTTCCTGAAGTGTTTGGTATCGCGAGCTGATTAGCTGCCTTTATGGCTAGAGTAATCGGGTCGTCGGGATCGTATATTACGTCTTTCGGACGCCGATGCTTTTTTAGAGCTTACGTTAAGTTGTAATAATTAATGTAGGTAAATCTCACCGATCGTCCTCGGTCATCGCTTTCGAAGTTAAGGGACCTTCCCTCAGTCTCCTCTCTGGGGGGCTGGTCAGGGAGTCTGATGCCCCCCTCACCCCGCGTCTGCAGCGCCAGAACTGCCAACATTGCCGCCAACAGCCAATGGTGGTACATCTTGCAGTGTTATGTATTCCTGGTAGGTATAAGAAGGAAATATTACATTGATGAAAACAATATTTTTTAATCAGGTTATTCTAATCAAGTACCTACTTGGAATATAATATACAGGGTATTAGTGACATAGTGACGAAATCTTTGAGGCATGATTTAAGGCCATGATTCTGAGTTGATATCAATATCAAAAAAATATATAATTATGTAACGGAAAATAATTTAATAAATCACAAAAAATTCATGAATTTTCCGACAAGAAATTCCACTTGATATCAACTCAGAATCATGATCTGAACCAACCCCTCAGTATTCGTTACGGTGTCACTAACACCCATACCCAATTATATGGCTACTTGTACATACTATATACATTAATTTACGACGGAAAATTTTACTTGATATTAATTCAGAATCATGGTCTGACTCATACCCCTTAGTATTCGTTAAGGTGTCCCTGTATGTTTTAAATTTTTCATTCTTATTAATTATGTTTTATGTTAAGTAATTATTATTATAATTTCTTTTTTATTATTATTTCTGGCTTAATTTAGTTTCTTGTTATTGGTTCTTGTTTTTTCCTGTACCCTCCCACGGTCCTTATGTGGCACTATAATACTATTAATAACAACTGTTTACCAATAAATACTTTGACAAATACTTTGAGCCACGTGATATCAATTTACCTATCTATAAACTCATAACTTCAGAATCATAAAGGCGAATTCAGTGGTTTAAAGCCCAAGCCAGGATTCGCACCCAAAGAACAAGTTTCTACGAGTAATGGAAATCTACAACGAAAAAAACTACTCACAAAAACACGCAAATGTATTTTCGTATCACATTGTCAAACACTCCGTCTATTCACTTCCCACTTTTACAACGCACACTTTCTATCGACCATTACAATACACTTTACATAGCAATCTACCGCTCGATTTGGCCGGCCATGTAGTGAATGTCGTTCGAGATCATTTTAGATAGGGGATACTAGTAATGTAACGATCTCGAGAAAATTTCCAAAGCAATATTCCCGTTGTAAAAACTCTTTAATAGTAAGGACAATGGTGCTGATGCATATTCATATTATAAATGATTATCACGTGCTCAGCGATGAAGGAAAACATCGCAAGGAAACACAGATTGCCGAGAAATGTACTTCGGAGGTATGTGACCTAACCTATATTGGTATTCCCTTCGCGGATTGGAAGGACAGACAGGCAGTCGCTTCTGTAAAAAACCGGACCTGTCAAATCTTCAGGTTAGGTAAGCGGACCCTGTGAAAAACGGGATAATGCTAGGGAGATGATGACTAATGAAGGGCCGTTGTACATGATCGTGTGGGTTACCAACCTCATCAACCCTGGTGTCAGGGTTATTACTTAGCCGTCAAAGGCCCCTGACATGGCTCATGTAACGACTACATACTTACATCAGTGAGTAGTAACCGAGACCAACGGCTTAACGTGCCTTCCGAAGCACGGATCATCTTACTTTCGGACAATCAGGTGATCAGCCTGTAATGTCCTAACTAAACCAGGGATCACAAAGTACTTTGTGATAAGTCCCCATCGGGATTCGAACCCGGGTCGTGAGCCCAACGCTCAACCACTGGACCACGGAGGCCGTTCATATTGAAGCTGTTATAGGAAGTTTCGAGTTAAAGGTCTTAGAATAAGGATGTTAGTCGTCTTAAAAAGTGAATAGTCAATCTACTTCAATATTGACGATCAAATGCCTACTTTTCCTTCTAACTAATAAAACGCTTCATTGATCACGTCGCGTGGGTTAAAAACACAGAAATTGTCTGATCACCCATTTAGTTACAGACTCATTTTTCCTCAGACATCAGACAAATTGTTCCTTTTTTCTTTTAGGGTTCCGCGCTTAAGATAAGATTTAAAAAGGAAACCATGACTGATTATGTCAGATATTATTTCGTCATCTTATAGCGCCTTTAAAAAAACACTTTTGGATGTGACTTTTTGTTAACATAATCTCGCAAAAGACAAGCTAGTTTTTATCTAGGTAAAAAGTGGCTAAAATTGTTACGCGATATAAAATTAACTGTTCCATACCTACTCCGGTTAATTGAGTCTTGCCCAGAAGTGGGACGTATAGAGAACAGCCTATATACGTCCCACTGCTGGGCACAGGCCTCCCCTCAATCAACCGGAGGGGGTATGGAGCATATTCCACCACGCTGCTCCAATGCGGGTTGGTTTTAACAGCTAATAGCCAGGACCAACGGCTTAACATGCCCTCCAAAGCATGGAATTGTCTTATTTTTTCGGACAATCAGGTGATTCAAACCTGAAAAGTGCTTACCAAACAAAGTAAAGTCTCACAAAGTGATTTCGATAATGTCCCGATCGGGAACAACCTAATCCGGACCGCCAGATCGTGAGCCTAACGCTCTAACCATTAGACCTGTCTGTTATTTATGTATAAAATTAACTGAAATAAATAATGATTTTTATTGAAGATTCAAAACGTGGTGTACTGGGTACTTGTCATTTACCCACTTTAGAACCCTATCGCCTTTAGGTTCATAACGACAACTTCCCAAATCGTTCACACTCCCAAACGTCCACTTCCCAAAATGCTAATTCCCTGAATGTCTAAATAGAATAGAATGGGAAATCCCATTTCGTCTACGTTTCCAAAAACTGCCTTTAGGTTCACCTTTAGGTTTATAATCTAGTAATTCAGAAAGAAATCTAGTAATTTAACATTACTTTTACACTAATCAAAGGAACCTAAAGGCGAATTATCATTTTGACATTTTAATGAGAATTACGGTTTAATTTGTCACAAAAGTAAATGTGACATGGTTTCAAAGTGTATACATGTTAGTACTCGAGATCGTACACTATAAAGCAACGATTTACAGTCAACTATTTATCTAATAAAAATAACAGCAACGAATATAGTAGAAAACAATAACCGTGACACCAAGGTTGATGAGGTTGGTAATCCACCTCACAACCCACACGATAGAAGAAGTAGAAAACAGTTCCAGAACGTGCTTGAAAATTTAAAAATTTATCGTAACTAACTTCATTCTTAAACGAACACAGCGCAAAAACGGTAAAACCATCGATGAAAGTAAATGATTTATTTACAAAAACGACTTAACTAAATACTATAAAAAATAACATCAAAACATACATTACTAAATAGCCAACCAAATTTACGACTTAATAACCACACAAACAAGCAAGTTACATAACGTATTCGTATACGAAAACAGCGCGAAAACCGTGCGCAAACGCGCAAAGTAGAGCGGTGCGCGTGCGGCGAGACACGCGGCGGAGTGAACTGCGCAAGCGCGTAACGGGACGACCGGCATACCGCGCGCATGAGTGGCTGACAGGTGATCTAGGGCGCTCTAGTGGAGTATGGAAGAACCATCAATCAGGTTGCAAATTCAAATTCAAAAATATATTTATTCAGTACATAATGTACAGTACACAATGGCCCCGATTCCTGCAGACACTTCCTAACATAACATAACATAAATAGCCTATATACGTCCCACTGCTGGGCACAGGCCTCTTCTCAATCAACCGGAGAGGGTATGGAGCATACTCCACCACGCTGCTCCACTGCGGGTTGGTGGAGGTGTTTTTACGGCTAATAGCCGGGACCAACGGCTTAACGTGCCCTCCGAAGCACGGAATCAACTTACTTTTTCGGACACTTCCTAATTTTACTTTAAGTTATACCTGTCAATTTATTATCCGCCGAAAAGGAAAGTCACGCCAAAAAAAAGATGGTTCAACCTAGGATCGCTGTGTTGTCACAACCCGGACACTTCATACAAAAAACCTCGTTTTACACAGACACTACACATTGACGTTATCGTACACGCGCATCTGTGTGTGTGACGTCTGATGCCCATACGATTGAAGACTAAAGTAAGACCGAGGGTGGAGTGCTTCCATTCTATACGTAGTGTTAATTTCTTATTCTATGGTATTGTGTATGTATGTATATACTTATAAGTCTTCTCTTCTTATCGTGGTTGAGAGGTGGATGACCAACCCCATCAACCCTGGTGTCAGAATTATTATTGAGCCACCAAAGGCCCCTGACGTGACTCAAGTAACGACTACGTACTTACATCAGTAGGCTCTGCACGGCAACCGCGCCGCGAGCGGCGCGATATATATCGAGGTCTTCGACCAATAGCCGTTTGACGTCCATCTATGTAGATAGCATTCGTATTGTTTATTGGTCGAAGCGCTTAATAAAATTCGCACCGCGCGCGGCGCGGTTTGACAACCGCGCCGCGCGCGGTGCTTTACAAAAACTTTACAAAAAAGGTTATTATAAAGTTAGTGATTATTTAGAAGATATGAATGCATGGGATTAACTGTCTGAGAACTGATATTAGGCAGCTAAATTACTCAATTGTATAAAAATATTTTATGTTTATTTTTTTAAAGAACGTCTGGGGCCCTGTGGCGAGGTTTTTCTTGCAGCTTCTTTTCCTCGGCTATACAGGTTGTGAGAAGCTGCAGTAGTTTTAGGCGGATGAGACGTTCGTTATGTAAAAATTGACGATTCAAAGTGTAACTGTGTTACCTACTGAATAAAGATATTTTTAAATTTGAATTTGAATGCAGACCCGTCTGATATGTGTATAGGTAAGTATGTTTTGTTATGTTTCCTTTTCAAGCCCCACGTAGACATAATAAGCATTACGATGCGATATTACCGAAACATGATAAAATGTAATACAATATTCAAATATACCTACCTACTGAAAGATTTCAAAGACGTAAACAGCCCGTTATGGGGAAGCCAAACACCTATCGGGTTGGTAAATAAAGAAACATGAAATCTTATTTGGAACACGTTCCACGTCATTCTTCAAAGTCAAAGTATTTATCAGTATAGTATTTATTTATTTTTGTTTTTTCAATATAGTATAATAGTCATCATCACCAGCCCATTAACGTCCCCACAGCTGGGGCTCGGGCCTTCCCTATGGATGGATAGGGAGGTCGGGCCTTAAACCACCACGCGGGCCCAGTGCGGATTGGTGGTTATTAACGACCGCTAATGCAGCCGAGACCAACGGCTTAACGTGCCTTCCGAAGCACGGAGGAGCTCGAGATGAAAACTTGTTTTTTGTGGTCACCCATCCTATGACCGGGCTTTGCGATAGTTGCTTAACTTCAACAATCGCAGAGCGAGCGCGGCGCGTTTACCGCTGCGCCACCGAGCTCCTTGATTCACGAATAATAATAGCTATCTAATTAGCTATTCAAGTAAGCAGTAGCATCAACAAGCCTAAACAGATTATCATTTCTGTCACGCTGCCTCAAAGAGGAGATAAACAAAGTTTTATTAAAAGCAACACGATTACTCGTTTGAGCTAGTATCAACGAGTTAGGACAGAGGCTGTCCACTGAGTTACTTCACACGCGTTTTGAATAACAATGTCATTTGCAATCAGTTTCTCTTTTTTGGATACGGTAATACTCCACTGTTTTGTATCTCAGTCAGATAATATAGGTATTATATTTTTGGTAACATTAAGGGCAGGGCCAGAGTTGATAATTTATAAGTTTCAAGAATCCGTGATAGATTCAACCGCGATTTGTTTCGTTTTTTTTTTTTTTTTTGACGTGACTTATTGTAGATTTGCCGCAGATGGTATTAACTACTTAGCCGGACGAAGTTCAACCGCGTGAAACTAGTATACTTACAACCAAGTATAGTTCAAGTACATTGACCAAATTGGAGATGTCCTTAGAAAAGGTTCAGTACGATCTACTCTGAACCGGCGTGCGTGTGTGAAACGATTGATGTATGTGGAGGAAGCAAGAGAAGTGTGTCAGGATCAGATATAGGAGTGAGTATATGTGTATATGTGTGTTGTTCATACGAAGTTTGCCACCCCTTTTCTCTCTCTCTCTCTCTATTTAAGAGCTGCGCTCTCGTCGGTGGAGTAATTGCCATTCCTCTCTTCCTCCCGCCAAAACCTTCGCCTCCCGAAACGACACGACCTGCACCTTCTCTTTTATTTGTTTCATAAATGTTATCCTAGGTCTACCCCTTCCTCTCTTCCCTTCAATTTTTCCTTCTATAATGTTTGTTATAAATGAATACCCCACCCCTTTTACATTTTGTGAATTTAAATTTTGCAAAATCCCGTCTTAGTGAGAACCTGCGCCCTAAACGAAACCGCCATGCAAAATTTGAGACTCCTAGCTCTTGCAGTTTGAGATTTCGTAATGAGTGAGTGAGTCAGTGACTTTTCGCTTATAATATGGTCGTAGGGCCCAAAGTCCTTTTAAAAAAAATATAAAAAAATAAAAATAGTTTATTTTCCAAATCAACATAACAAATTGTGAATAAGTCTTCCCATTAAGTACTAAAAAGACTTGTGTCGGGAATGAATTGTGCCCTTTAAAAACCAAATCCCATTGTTTAACTATTGTGTCTGGAAATCCGGGCCTTACGAGGATATAATAATATATGTGGGATATAGAAATAACACGGGATATTTTAAATATCTTTACTCCTTATATTTCAACAAAATCCTCTAACCCGACCGACATCGCACCATCGACCCGCTTTCTTACTTTTTAAAACTGCCTTACGTCCCATTCATTAACCATCCTCCTTTCATACTATAAGCAATCAAATTCCCATTCATTATCCTTCCATAGTATTCTCACTTTCCTACATATACTTGCAGTCAAAAGTTACAGATTTTTATTTACTTTTAATTGAAAATGTGTCTTTGAGACCTTTAACAACGTTAAATAGTAGCGGCTACATTGTATGAGAATGTCAAATTTTCCTTCAAATCTGTCTGTCTTGCAATCTTTGAGGGCTAATTACTTAGTTTTTTGCCCATATTAAGAGTACTTTTTTTGGATGTTTCTAAAAGCCTATTAAATGGAGCAGTTTTTACAAATACTTTCAGGGTCCATGACAATCTCATGTGTTTATTATTCTTCGGCGAAGTTTTAACAACTGTAACAATTTTGGTCGAATTCTCATTTTGATTTCCAATAACTTTTTTTTATGTTTGATTTGACTGCTTTTTTACCTAGCGGTACATATCCTTAGGCATAATTATGAAGTTAAATAAAATAATTATTAAGAAAGGGATAGCGACAAAATGATTATTTCTGAAGTAAGGTAGAAAATCTAGAAAAAGGTACAAAATGGGTCATATCTCCTAAACCGTAAATAATTGCTGAACATACATGGGGGTGTTTCTGGTAGCTAATGGGCCCCTCTTTCTAATTTTTCATTTTGAACCTGAACTTCTGGGCCACCCTGTATATTTATGGAAAAAAAGATGTGATGAAATTATTGTGACTTGGTTACATACATGCCGACTCTATTATGAAGACAACCAAAACAACATAATAGCGTCACGGTTGAAATCTTTATTCCTTAAGTTTATATTTTATATTCATTAATTTTTTCGAAACTCACATAATAATAGATAGGTACATACTGTAAATATAAATCCCAACAGAAACATTTTCGTGTAAAATGTGTCATGTTAAAGCACATAATAATGGGTTCTTACCGCGTTTAAATGGGGATATGAGACTCCCGATATTTCGACACTGTTGCAAGTGCTTTAATTATGATAATAACCGCGTAAACTTAAAACAATGTATAACTGTGTCATGTGTCAATGTCAAAAAGTTATCAGATCTCATGTAGAGCCAAACTCTATTCGGGCTAACTATACAAACCATAAGTTTACAAATTCTACATGTAGGTAAAATATGGTGCTTGTCCGTTTCGCTACTATGACGTTTCGAAAAAAGATAGATAGTGCCCTGCACTTGAGCTTTGCTCGTCTTGGCGGGGCTCTCCTGTGCCCTCCCCCCCCCCCCCATTTAATACACGTATACTCAACCGTCTAGGTCTCTTTCTGGCAACCCAATTCAGTTGATAAGAGAAAAGGAGAAAGGTATATCTAATCAAATCAAATTCGATCAACCCCAAGCTAACCCAGCCGTACCAAATCAAGAAGCGTGAAGAAATAACGAAAGTTCTCAAAACCTAGATGAGTCAGCGTTGTAGAACGGAGTGCGTTGAACGTGTTATGTCACCTCCGATGATTCATGCATCCGTGGTATTGACCCAAAAACATGCCTCTTAAGGACTACCCCACTTTCTCTTTGGCAATACAATACAATGCACACTTCTTTATCGCACAAAACGAATATATAACATAGGAATACAAATTGAACAAACGTACAAAAGGCCCGTTATGGCTAAGGTAACAATATCTTTCAGGCAATGTTTGAGTATGATATAAGTAGGTCATCTATCTCCCTAGCATTATGCCATTTCTCACAGGGTCCGCTTACCTAACCTGAAGATTTGACAGGTCCTGTTTTTACAGAAGCGACCATGCCTGTCGGACTTTCCAAACCGCGAAGGGAAAACCAGCCCAATACAGGTTAGGTCAAATACCTCCACAACGTGAAAAACTTACAGAATGGGAATATTTCTTTGGAATAGTCAGGCAGTATACTTTAAAAATGGACCTGTCAAATCTTCAGGTTAGGTTAGCGGACTCCGTGAGAAAAGGAATAACGCTAGGGACACAATAAGCATAAGAAACAGTGTGATAAGAGAGAAACGTGGTGTAAAAGATGATGTAGTGACTAAGATTGGAGTTGATTTGAACATGTGGAACGGATGAAGGATAATAGAATTACGAAACACGGTATATAAGGCGAAGTTATTGGTGGGTGGAAGACCTAGAAAGACGTTCATTGACCTAATTAGAGATATCCTTAAAACAGATTTAGTATGATCTACTCAGAACTGGCGTGCGTGTTATGAAAAGATTGATGAATGCGGAGGAAGCAACAGAAGTATGTCAGAATCTAATTTAGGGGTGAGTACGTAAGTTTCATACAAGCTTAGCCACCACTTTTACCTCCTTAGGGGTTACATTTTGCAAAATCCCGTCTTACTGAATAGAATTCCATAGTCTCTGCTAATCCCGGTGGTAAATAGCAAATCAGCAATGACAATCATTCAACATAATTATCATAGATAAACTTGATGAAGGTCTATTTATAATTTATGAATCTACGTCGTTTCGCAAGGTGTTATGGCTGAAGAGAAATGTCAAGAAACTTCGAGTAAAATATAATTATGTACTTATATCTAAGCGTCTTCTTCTATTGTAAAACGCGTTAGTCACGGCTCTAGATGCCTCGTGTTTTCGCTTTTATACAGGTTATCTTACAATACGTACTTAGAATAAGGAAATAGGTTATATAATCCAGTCTGAGACTAGACTTTCTAGAAAACAAGTATATATACAGGGTGTTAGTGACATCGTAACGAATACTGAGGGGAATGATTCAGACCATGATTCTAAGTTAATACTCGTAACGAGCGGAATTTTCCGTCGCAAAATTCATGATATTTTTTATTTTTTTAATGATTTTCAATACTACTCTTAACTCAGAATCATGGTCTGAATCATTCCCCTCAGTGTTCGTTTTCTTCAAAGTTTTCGTTACGATCTCACTAATACCCTTTATGTTATACAATCGGGTTCCATGAATTAGTGCCAGCAATCTTACATCGTCCCTAGTTCGAATCTCGGCTCGGGCATTGAACCACAAAATTAGACTTTATAAGTTCATGTTTGGACCATAGATAATTGATATAAGATTACGTGATTTTTAGAATTTGTGCCCGGTTAATGGCAATAAGTTTGCCCCCTATTACATGGGACTTAAACATGGCTGACGAGGAGTAAGTGTACTATACTCCTTCGCCTACCCCTTTGGAGATACAGGCTTGATGCTATAGCTTAGAAGATCGTTAGATTCTCCTAAGTTATAGTTAGTCCTAGGGGGTAAAAATGGCCACATCGAAGCAATTCATCTAAAAGTAACTGCGCAATGCAAACAAATGTCAAATAGCAATATTGCTTTCTTAGATGAATTGCTTCAAAGTGGCCATTTTAACCCCCCTGGTTACTACCTACTTACTGATGTAAATACGTCGTCGTTACATGAGCCAGGGGCCTTTGGCGGCTCAGTAATAAATAACCCTGGGTTGCTAAGGTTGGCCTTCAACCCACACTTTAGAGGAAGAAATTTATTTAATTAAAAAAAACACCTACAGCGGAGTTTTATTGCGGAGTTGAAGAGAACTTGTAAATTTAATTAAACTTAGAACTAATTCGTTCTACAAGACTTAGACCTTGTTCAACTTTATTCTGTTTATGTGTTAAATGAGATTTAAAAGCAATACCGTCTCTTTGCTAGCAGCCTTTTCAAAGAAGTTCTTGTCTTTTAGAAGTTAAAAGATTTTTCAAATAAAGAACACTGGATGTTCTAAGCTATATGGATGGATTTAAATGGGATATACAGCGTAGGTATGTACTCCAAACAGGGGGGTTAAATAGGCAACGTCGTAGCAATTCATGTAAAAAAGGAATATTTGATGCTATTTGACATTAGTTTGCATTGCGCGGAAATGTCAAATTGCAATATTGCTTTCGATAAATTATTATATAGTTATGAAGTTAAATAAAAGAATTATTACGAAAGAGATAGCGACAAAATGATGATTTCTGAAGTAAGATAGAAAATCTAGAAAAAGGTACAAAATAGGTCATATCTCCTAAACCGTAAATAATCGTTAAACATACGTGGGGGTGTTTCTGGTAGCTAATAAGTCCCTCTATCTATTTTTTTCATTTTGAACGTGAACTTCTGGGCCACCCTGTATAAGTAGATGAAGTGGATTCAATAGTTGTTATTTTTTTTCTGCGAGTCTGTGAGTAGATATGTCATGTCAGTAGATAATAATAAAAACTTTCTTTCTTTCTTCTCTCTTTCTTTCTTTCTATATTTTATTAATTTTATTTCATTATATTTCCCGGATGACCTAAGTACTTGGATGAAATTATTTTAAGTCGAATTATAAAGCGATTTATAATCCGAAGGACGGAATCATCTTACCAAACAAAGGACAGTTTCATATAAATTATAAAGTGATTTCGACAATGTCCCCATCGGGAATCGAACCTGGATCTCCAGGTCGTGAGACGCTCTAACCAGACCACGAAGAGTGTTATGTTATGTAATATAAAGTCTGTATAACATATAAACTAATAATATTTTTTTCATGGTATTTTCAAATATTAGGGCTAATCTCCGTAAATTATACAAAAAAAACTTACCAAAACAAAACTTAATATAAACAAACAAACAAGCAAACTGCACTACAGTGCAACCACGAATGAACAGACAAACACCAAACCTTATATAATAACAACTTAAGAATTGCATAAACTTTTAGAAGATCCGTAATGTACCAACGTTAAATTAAAACAACGATTTTAAACCATAAAACTTATTAACATAAAGTCTATATTCCATTACCCTCTTTATAGCTACTGATGTTGCATAATAAATACATTTTAAACTCTATTATCAAACGCGTTAAAACTCAAAGTTAAAAATCTCTTATGTAAGTTATTGGTTTGCGCTAAGAAGGAATGTATTCTCTCATTACATAATCGAATTTCTACTTTACCAGACAAGTTATAAAGATCAATTTCAATCATTCGATAGTCAAGTCAGATTTAACTTAGATTCGCGTTTGGTGATTTTGTTTGTTATAGGAAAATGACACTTAATTCTATAGAGAGAAAGTTTAATTTGATTTGTAGTGAAAGGTTTGATACTTCTTTGAATGAAGTTAGCGCAACTGGGGATCTCCCAGAGAATTTGTGGCTCAATCGTGTGGAGACGGCTTCTTTGTACGTATACAAATTCACGCCCGCAATCCCTAATAGTGTAGGCATAGCATTCCATCGACCCCAACACACTATATTAATGAGGATAAAAACTGCCTATTTCTCCCATTAGCTGTCGCTTCTGTTGAGTGTCCATAACCGGGTGAGAGCCTTCAGCGCTCCCCATTCGTCCGGCCAAGTAGTTAATGCCTTGCGGCAAATCTACAAAAAGTCACGTCAAAAAAAAAGTTGAGTGTCCTTAAAGTTAACAAACATAGCACCTTCTAATCTAATCTAATCTAGCCTACAAGATCCCACTGCTGGGCAAAGGCCTCCCCTTCCTCTTTCCATTTTTCGCGGTCCTGTGCGTACTCCGGCCAGTCCCTCCGGCAAGCGTCCAAGTCGTCACGCCATCTCTTTCGAGGTCTGCCACGACAACAAAGCACCTTACAAATAAAATATAAACCAGGGATAAACGTGAGTTTAAGTATGTGACAGCCAAGCAAACTTGCTTACTCCGCCCTTCGAACCAGGGCCTTCAGATCGTGAGCAGCAGTAAAAGGCGCAAAAGCTATAAATGTAAAAAAAAAAAAAAAAAAAAAAAAAAAAAAAAAAAAAAAAAAAAAAAAAAAAAAAAAAAAACTATTACCTATACTAACGACAGCCTCCGTGGTCTAGTGGTTAGAGCGTTAGGCTCACGATCTGGAGGTCCGCGTTCGATTCCCGATGGGGACATTGTCGAAATCACTTTGTGAGACTGTCCTTTGTTTGGTAAGGACTTTTCAGGCTTGAATCACCTGATGGTCCGAAAAAGTAAGATGATTCCATGCTTCGGAGGGCACGTTAAGCCGTTGGTCCCGACTATTAGCCGTAAAAACACCTCCACCAACCCGCATTGGAGTAGCGTGGTGGATTATGCTCCATACCCCCTCCGGTTGATTGAGGGGAGGCCTGTACCCAGCAGTGGGAAGTATAGGCATTTTATATACGTAACCTTTAGGCAGATAAGAAGAGTACAAGAAAGAACAATTTGAAAAAGAAAAGCAGTCATTGTCCTTACTGTTAAAGAGCTTTTACAACGGGAGTATTTCCACTTTGGGAACATTCCCGGGACCATGACTGGTTATGTAAAAACTAGTGATGTGCCGGATCGTTAAAAATGTATATCCGCGGATACGGATCTGGATACGGATATGTAGTGTAAAGATCCGCAGATACGGATACGGATACGGATCTTTATTTTCTTATTCGATATTATTCGACTGGTGTCGGCGCCCGCGACCTTGAAACGATAGTTGACGTCTTCGCTCGCCGCAACGTCAGGCGGGACACGTTTTAACTTGCATTGCGCGGGTAGTACTTTTGTTTTGGTTATGGTTTAGTATGACACTGTGGAATTTTATAGTTTTTTATTTAATAATTCTACTTTATCACCTGAAAAAGATCCGTAAAAGATCCGCGTGAAAAGTAACGGACACGGATATAAACTTTTTCTATTCTATTCTATTCTATTCTATACGGATACGGATTTTTCTTTTATCTCGGATATCCGCGGATACGGATACGGATATTCGGAACATCACTAGTAAAAACCTAACAACAATCCACGACTGAGCCACAACAGTCATATCATACTTGCATTTTTTTCTCGATACAAAAGCCGTCTCCATACCAAATAACCCGTTGGCTTAGTCAGTAGTCAGCAGGCGCATTTCACAATTCAGTTCATGGATACTATCAGGAATTCCCTTCTCACTTATTATGAAACCTTAATTCCGAGATATTGTTGAAGTAATTTCAGTAAGGTCATGTTTTGGTATTGGTCAAGTACAATTGTAAGTTTTGAGGAGCTCGGTGGCGCACGGTAAACGCGCTCGGTCTGCGATTGTTGAAGTTAAGCAACTTTCGCAAAGGCCGGTCATAGGATGGGTGACCATAAAAAAAGTTTTCATCTCCGTGCTTCGGAAGGCACGTTAAGCCGTTGGTCCCGGCTGCATTAGCAGTCGTTAATAACCATCAATCCGCACTGGGCCCGCGTGATGGTTTAAGGCCCGATCTCCCTATCCATCCATAGGGAAGGCCCGTGCCCCAGCAGTGGGGCGTTAATAGGCTATGACGATGATGATGTTTTGGTATAAGTATTTTATTTAATTGGACACATTAAAAACATCATAGAAGAGTTTTTACAGAAGCGACTGCCTGTCTGACCTTCCAACCCGCGAAGGGAAAACCAGCCATAGCATAGGTTAGGTCACATACCTCCGAAAATGCATGCCTTGGGAATGTGGGTTTCCTCACGATGTTTTCCTTCACCGCTGGCACATTAATCATTTATGATCCAAACATGAATTCGAAAACAAATTCGACAATCATTGGTTCAGCTCTGTGCTGGATTCGAAGCTGCGACCTCAAAGTGAGAGGCAAGCGTTCTACCAACTAGGCTACCACGGTTCCTTCATTACATGTCAGGCAGTCTGGCAATCGCCATATACCATATACCTTTATGTTTTCCAACTAAATATTAATGTGTGTATATTTTAATGTTGTAAATCTATATGTGTGTCGTAGGTTTTACCTATAGCTCTCTATGGATGTGAAACTTGGACACTGACACAGAAGGACAGAGAGAGACTCGAGGCCTTTGAAATGTAGTGTTGGAGGAGGATGGAAAGAATAAGTTGGACAGAAAGGGTTACAAATGAGGAAGTGCTAGTAAGAGTAAGGGAAAAGAGACAAATACTGAGAATTATTGAGGACAGAAGAGGCAAGATGATTGGACACCTAATAAGACACGACGAATTCATTAAAAACATCATAGAAGGAAAGCTAGAAGGAAAGAGAGGAAGGGGAAGACCAAGAAGAGCTTACATGGAACAGATTAAAGAAAAGGTTAACGTCGTGTCTTATAGGGAAGTCAAGGAATTGGCCTTTGATAGACTGGAATGGAATATGCTACACCGACAAGAGCGTGGCTCTTAAATTGATGATGATGAGGTTTTACCTAAATAAACTTTTTTTTTAAAGATTTCCCCAGGGTTAAGTGTTGGCTGGTGGGGACGAAACTTTAGTCGTTTCTTTGCTATGTATTTACTCCCTGCTGTGCTGGTTGGTACCTCTGACGAACACAGTTGGGATTTAGTCCTGAGTCATGAGCTTATGATATAAATGTCCAACGCCATCTAGCGTTCATCTTAGCGTTGTAACTTAGAGATCGAAACGCTTCGTTTACTTTCTTTATTACATTCATAAATTGATAGATGGCGGTAGCGAGAAGAAAATGATTTCAGATCATAGTATGTTTTCTTTATTGTATATAAGTAGGTACGTAATTGAGTTTGGTGTGTCCGTGGCTCACGTTCGATAGGTCTCCCATAATACCAGCGCCGCGGCCCGTGCTAAGCACGTGTCACGGCATTATGCTGAGGGAGATCCTTTTTTTATTTTGGGCGCCTCCATTGTGTATTTAATGTCTATATTATTTGTCTTTTTGTCTTTGTTTTTTTTTCTATTTTTTTTTCTGTAATGTAAGTTTGTAAATGTGGCGTCCAATATGGAAATAAATATTTTCTTTCTTTCTATTTATAGAAGATCTAGTTTGGTTAGGACACCGATCACCTGATTGTCCAAAAGTAAGATGATCCGTTAAGCCGTTGGTCCCGATTACTTACTAATGTAAGTACGTAGCCGTTACAATAGTCATGTCAGGGGCCTATGGCGGCTCAATAGTAACCCTGACACCAGGGTTGATGGGGTTGGTAATCCACCTCACAACCCACAATAAAATAAAGAGGGAAAAAACCTCTTTCTTCTATTCCGTGGGGTTCGCCCTCCACCAACCCGCAGTGGATCATCGTGTTGGAGTATGCTCCATATCCCCGACTGCTGAAGGGAGGCCTGTACCCAGCAGTCGGTATTTCCGCGTATTAATTACAATGAGTTAGTTAATTTCCGTTGAAATTTCATTTTGACGTTTCCTAAAAAGTTTATCACTCGACTTGGTTGCCCTACTGTTATAAATGGAATGGCGACTTGAAAAGGACAACCCAACTTATTTCCTGTTCCATTCATATTTTATGACGAACTTCCCAGACCATATTCCACATAAAAAAGTGTATAAAAGATGCTTTTAAACTCCTAAATTTTTATAATTACCTATAAATAATTACCTATTTTCTCATTAATAATTTATGCTACGCTCGGGGAGCATATTCAAAAATATAATGTTGCTTGTTATTTGGGTCAGATTTAGTATAGAAATATGTATCTATGTTGTTATTTATTAAATTGCTTCTTTTAATTTTTAACGTAATGGAAATAAGGGTCAGCATTTTATACCTTTAAACAAAGGTAGAATGAATCCATGAAATTAGAAGGTTAAACGAAGTCCGGAAAATCTTTCATTTCTTCTCCTAATTTTGAGCAGAATAATAATGCTCGGGACATGTGTTGTGCTTTATATGTCGTGGCCAGATTTTAGAATTGATCATTTCATGATGTGTTCGGCCATGAAATGGTCATATTTCATGAAATAGCCAACTTAAGTTGATCATATCGTTGAAACGTCAACGTTTAATGATATTTTAATCAACTTTTGAGACGTGTTCATGTTATGTGATGTAAAAACGCGAATAGTCGATTAATTTCTTAGGTTCAAAATTATTTACGTAACTGATATGGAAAATTGTACAATTACATTGATTCATCGATCATAATATCATCATTATTGACGACAGCATCTATCTAGATGATTGTTGCAGCATTGGTGAGTCTACAGGTTACCGCAGCGCCGCCGCCGATGACTATAGTTCCGAATACATCCCGCTGCGGGACGGTATTTATTTTATTTATGTAATCGTTAACAATTTTTACATTGTGTTCGACATTATACATCATCCATACTTAACATATTTAAACATTTCATAACAAGAACATAACAATTTTACATATACAAAAATAATTAATATATAACAATTAGTAATAATTTAAATAACAAAAACAAAGAAAAAAAACTACTGAAAAGTATTAGCGTCCGAAGGACGCAATATACGATCCCGACGACCCGATTACTCTAGCCATAGAGGCAGCCAATCAGCTCGCGACACCAAATACTTCAGAACCCCGATACCGGCCCCGCCGGCGTGGTCGACGTTATTCAGCGCTTATCGCTATCGACCCTCTAGGGTCGATTAATTATTTCAAATATTCTTCCTCTCAGACGACGCC
Organism: Pectinophora gossypiella; assembly: GCF_024362695.1. Lineage (NCBI taxonomy): Eukaryota > Metazoa > Arthropoda > Insecta > Lepidoptera > Gelechiidae > Pectinophora > Pectinophora gossypiella. Next base: position 1,820,113 of record NC_065425.1, on the reverse strand, counting down.
CTGAGCCGAGGTTTGCGCCCAACTGGGCACCCTCAGGCTTGTTGTCTGAAATTTTGTACCGGGTGAGAGCCCTCAGCGCTCCCCATTTGTCCAGCCAAGTAGTTAATGCCATCTGCAGCAAATAAATCTACAATAAGTCACGTCAAAAAAAAATAAGGCGACTATAGAGCGCGCGGCATTTCTTGCCATATCGATCGTAGCACTAATAAGTACAAATCTGACCAAAGAGATTAAATAACTTTTTCTAAAGGATGTTTATAATTAAAAAGAGTCCTGGCCGAAATTCAACAATAAAAAAGTTACAAGAAAAGCTATTTGGGATAATGAAAAAAATAATTAACTTTTTTTGTTAACGGCTTGCAATTTTTCCTGAAATAATAGCCAGTTCTATTATATTATAGTATAAAATGGCCGAATGAATTGCCTTACATAATAAAAACATCCATTTTAAATTCTGTTATTTTAATTTAATGGCCTCCTTGGTCCAGTGGTTGAGCGTTGGGCTCACAATCTGGAGGTCCCGGGTTCGAATCCCGGTGGGGACATATCACAAAAATCACTTTGTGATCCCTAGTTTGGTTAGGACATTACAGGCTGATCACCTGATTGTCCGAAAAAGTGAGATGATCCGTGCTTCGGTAGGCACGTTAAGCCGTTGGTCCCGGTTACTATTTACTGATGTAAGTGAGTAATCGTTACATGAGCCATGTCAGGGGCCTTTGGCGGCTCAATTATAACCCTGACACCAGGGTTGATGAGGTTGGTATTCTACCTCACGACCCTCACGATAAGAAGAAGAAGATGATTATAATCACGCCTAATGACATAAGGTAAGCTCACGACCATATCCTAATGGGGTAGTCAGAGGTACATCCATCGCAAGATGAACTAAGTCCACACCTCACCGAGCTTTCTGTTAGAGCAACGTGATAGGTGTTGCGCCGTGTCGCCGTCTATAATGGTCGAGCCAACTGTGTTTGTGAAAACAGCACTTGAGACAAATTAATAACTCATGTATATACTAAAAAAAAAAAAAGTAGGAAGGTTCCATCGACAAAACAGGCCATAGGCAATCGACCGCGTGTTTTCGCAGCGTTTTTCTATGAAACGAGAAACGGTACTTTTGCAAATACTTTGCATACGGAAAAGAATTCCGTATACCGGAACCAACTATGCCAAGTGTGACGCAAAAAGGAGGACCCTCCTTTGTGTACCTACCTTAGTAATTAGGTCACTATACGAAATAAACTGACCTTAGCACTTAATAAGGTAAAAACTGACAGAGGGATTACTTTCTTTCGAATATAATGGTCCATTATATGGGTAACAATCTCCTTCCGTCGTGTAGGTTGTGAGGTGAATTACCAATCTCATCAACCCTGGCGTCAGGGTTATTGTTGAGCCGTCAAAGGCCCCTGACATGACTCATGTAACTTTTACTTACATCAGTAAGTAGTAACCGGAACCATAGGTCAACGTGCTTTCCGAAGCACGGAACAGTAATTCGGTTAGGACATTGCAGGATGACTCTGACACCAGGGTTGATGAGATTGGTAATTCACCTCACAACCTACACGACAGAAGAAGATTGTTACCCATATAATGGACCATTATATTCGAAAGAAAGTAATCCCTCTGTCAGTTTTTACCTTATTAAGTGCTAAGGTCAGTTTATTTCGTATAGTGACCTAATTACTAAGGTAGGTACACAGTACAGCTTATTTCATGACGTCACGGTAAAAAGAAACCGTTTTTTTTTTTATTCAAATACACTATTCACCAAAGGAGGTCAAAGGACCTTATAAATAACTGTAAAACTCTTTTTTTTTTCTTCGCCCAAGTCCTTCGAGCCTTCGGTCATTGACAGTCCGTCTTCACACGAAAGTGCTAATTACATATCTATCTCTCTCACACAAAGGCATTGAACTCGAATAGTGAAAGAGACGCTCCGAAACGGTACTTCACTAGTAGCTGAGTTCATAGTCAAGGACGAATGCACTCGATTTTCCACATTCGTTGAAACGAAACAACGCTATACGAGAGACAGAGACGACACGATTGTCTCGGTTTAGACTTTAGACGAAAAAAGAAGATCGTCGCGAGTAAACGTTGCTCGTACGCCGTCGAATTCGATTTTCAAACGTTATTTATTTTAAAAAATAAAATGTATTTATAATTTTAAATCCGGCCGGTGTTATTACATTTTTATTGCTTGAGTATATTTTTTTTGTGATAGCAACACTGAAATTCAAATGAGGCTGAGTGGTTACGTGGTTGTTTAAATTTTATCGTAAATTGTGTGATAAATATTCTTTAAGATAACAGTAATTAATTATCGGCTTAGCTTACCGTACGTGTGTTCCTAATTATTATTGTGATTAATAAAAAGGACTTGGAAGGAGAAAACTTAAAATAATTACGACATTTTGAGGGTAAGTTTTTCTTTTTTAATTATTTATAATTATTAGTTATAATTCTTTTGATCTCATTATATAAGTAAAAAAATAACTCTTTAAAAACTTGTAAAAGTTTTTCAACTTTTTTTTATAGTAAGTTAAACAACCGGATAAAATAAGCAAAATAGGCGGCCTTATGAATAAACAGCAATTTCTGTCAGACAACCTTAGGGTGAAAGAAGTCAATGTACTTATTGGAGAGGTGTGTAAAATTATCTAAGGTAGAACCTAGAACTTATACATACTAAGTATTATTAGTTACTGTTATATTATACTTATGTCTTCTGTCTGTTGAAGCTGTATAAAAATCATGCTTGGAAATCAATGAAATACGACAATTATTAAATACGACAGTGGTCCCAACCAGGCTGGTGATCCGGAGGTCCCAGGTTCGAATCCCGGTAGGGACATATCACAAAAATCACTTTCTGATCCCTTGTTTGTTTAATACATTACAGACTGATCACCTGACGGTCTGAAAGTAAGTTGATCCGTGCTTTCAAAAGGAACGTTAAGTCGTTCGTCCCAGTTACTAGGTGCTTATTGATGTAAGGAAATAATCGTTACATGAGCCATTTTATAGAAGACGTCTTATTTTCATACATTTCGTCGGAGAACTAACCTATGGAGTTCTTCCCATAGACCTAGAATCATGTGGGATGAAGGAAGGTATTACAGCGAAAATCGTGTAGTTCTATCACAAAAAAACTTATGTTTTTTCAGTTACAAACTTTTTGCAGTTGGTAAAACTATCGCGACGTATTTCTATGTATGGAGACAATAGGTTTTCAACGGCAAAGTCAAAGCCTCGAGGTCCTTGATGCGCGAGTCGCACTCACAGTTAACCAGGTTTTTTGTTATGTTGTGTGACGCATGGTATAAGAAGACCAGGTATGTTCAATCCTATGCCAAGCCGCCATTGCTAGCCCTTTGATGACGTAAGTGTTACCACTGTGTTACCATTAAATTGGTATCTCCAACATTCCAAGCACGCAAATTTTATTATTGAAAGAACAATGACGAGCGCCCATACAAGTTTTTATTTAAGTCCACATTAAGACAATTACTGACTTATGTATTTAATTACTATTATTTGTCAAATTATATAAAAATCATTAAAACTGTACGTAAATCTTTTACTAATAGTTCATTTCCTTGCAAAGTAAATATAAAAACACTAGCTTTTGTCCGCGACTTCGTCCGCGTGGCGTGTTATAAAAGAGAGATCTTTGTGTGTGTGGGAGTGCATATCAAATTTCAAGCATCTAACTTATGCAGTTTAGATTTCTTCATACAAAAGGATTTTCCCGCTAATTTCCGTTCCCGTGGGAATTCCGGGAATTCCTTTCTTAGTGCACCTCTACGGTACCTAAGCTATGTCCCTTCCAAATTTCAAGTGCCTACGTTTAGCCTTTTAGGCTGTGCGTTGATATGTCAGTCAGTCAATTTCTCCTTTTATATTTAGAATAGATTGGTCGTAGATAATTTATTTTTTACGAAATTTTGTACCAAGTGAGAGCCCTCAGCGCTCCCCATTTGTCCGGCCAAGTAGTTAATGCCGAACCTACAATAGGTATAGGTATGTATAGGTATGTCACGTCAAAAAAATTGTTGCATGAGATAAAGATTTATACCAACTTAGTAATAACAAGGTATAAAATATATGTTTATCTAGATCTATTAAAAATAAATATAGTTATTAAATAAGTACAGTAATAACAGATGTTTTATTCTGCAGTTATTCAAGGTCAGGGGAAAATGTGTATAATAATACCTCTTATTACCTATGTATATTCATTGGACCTGTCAAATCTTCAGGTTAGGTAAGCGGACTCTGTGAAAAACGGAATACATGATCTTCTCTTTTCTCCTATGGGTTGTGAGGTGGATTACCAACCTCATCAACCCTGGTATCATGGTTACTATTGAGCCGCCAAAGGCTCCTGACACACAAAAATTACTTTATTATCCCTAGTTTGTTTAGGACATTACAGGCTGATCACCTGATTGTCCGAAAGTAAGATGATACGTGATTCAGAAGGCACGTTAACCCGTTGGTCCCGGTTACTACTTACTGATGTAAATAAGTAGTAGTTACATGAGCCATGTCAGGGGATAATGATGGGAGATGATGATGATGACCTATGTATATTCATCATCAATTGTTTTTCTTTTTTTTTTCATTATAATTTTGTTATTCATTTCATTTCGTTAGGCCCCTTTTCTCACAGGGTCCTGCCACTCAACTAATAAACATCTAACCTATCTAAGATTAATAAACAAGGCATTTTTTCTTTTTTTTTAAATTATAGATGGTTCTGTTTTTGAAATGAAGGTGTGTTGTGGTGTTGTTTATATTCTGTAGCTTTTATGTTGCTTTTTATTAGGTATTTCGTGTGTACTATTTATATAAGTATACCTTTTATTTTTATTTTCATATGCATGTATTTATAAATGTATATTATATGTTTATTATTATATATTAAACAAACACAGAAAAGTCATATACAATCGGCGGCCATTTTGCTAAAGACGGTACAATACAGTAATATAATAAAATATTAATCCTACTTTAAATTTACCGACATATTAAATAATATATTCACCTCCTATTCGTACTTCACCATGCGTCAAATGTGGAAATTAATATTCAATGTCATAATAATATTACATTGCCGTAACAAGAATTATCCATTGTTTAATTATTTGATATTGACACAGATGTTATTAAAAGTGAAAATGGCTTATTTGACAATATTATAATTGAACGTGCTGACAATACATTTGCCAGAACTGGTATTGTAAAGGTTTGTGTATTATAGAAACACGTAATAATTTAAAAAATATTGTATCGGTAATGATATTAGGAAGGCAAGAGAGAAACCACTGCCCTATTTTTCCCTAATAATATAGCACGGAAAATGCTGCACCAACAAGAGCGTAGCTCTTAAATTGATGATGATGATGATGAATGATATTAAAATACGTAGGTAATAAGTCCAATCAGTTTCTTGCAAAATAATAGATTAAGTGATTCCACTAAAGACCTCCTGATTGTTGGAAACATTAAAATATTAATCGACAATACTATATGTAAGTCGTAACATAAGTTTTTTTTGTATGGCAATACTGCCCTGCCGGAGCGTCACGAGACACGCATATTTTTGTAACAATTATATAAAACTAAGAAAACCCCAATAAATAGTGAAATAAATCAAGGAGTTTAAGTTTTCATCACCGCCAGCACCACGCCACGACAGGAGACACCTCCACTTATAGTGCGGCATGGGCCGTACACTGATAACGTGTCGTTTCTGTAATAGACCACAAAAACATCAATTTTATAATTGGCTGCTTGACTTCCTAGTGAAATGAGATACTTTTTACGAAATGTCAAAACGAAAATTTTCTTTGGAGTTTGTATCGAAATACTGTACTGTGACGTCATCAATAAAAGCGGTCAAACGTCGTACTCATTGTTACTTAATTCGTGAATGAAATTCGAAAATGAGTGCAAAAATAAAATGAGATTGATTTATTATCATTTTAGACTGGCTTCATTTCTTTATCTTAGTTATTTTTAAATTATCATGTGCACTATATCATCTTACTTTTGGACAATCAGGTGATCAGCCTGCAAACTAGGGATCACGAAGTGATTTTTGTGATATGTCGCCACCGGGATTCGAATCCGGGGCCTCCGGATCGTGAGTCCAACGCTCAACCACTGGACCACAAAGGCCGTTAGCATATTAATCTTAGTAAGAGAAGTAGGCTCTTACTATTAGGCGGGTAGGTATTATATTGGTGCTAATTCCTGTAAATACCATCTAATTTTATTTTAAGTTATATCTATCATTTTCTTATCCGCCGAAAAGGAAAGGGACGGGTAATCGACAAGCATAAAATTTATGGAACACACGTCAATTTTAAGCACAAATCTAAACCAACCGTCTAAAAATTTTACATCCGTCAATAACCCGACACAGTTAAGTAGACAGCACGTCAAACGGATTGCATACCAGCGACGTACCTTTTGATTCGCCCGGGTTATTCATTCATTTACTCATTCTTCCTAAAATTAAGAGCTGTGAATCATCCGTCCTTTTCGACGGATATGAAAATGACGGATATAACTTAAAATAAAATTAGGCGGTGTCTGCAGGAATCGGGGCCATTGTGTAGATAATGAATATCACGTGGTTTCCAGGACTTGTGGCCGGTTAATGGCAATATGCCCCCAATCACATGGGACTTAAACATAGCCGGGAAGAAGTGTGCGTATATGCTATACACCTCTGCCTACCCCTTCGGGGATATAGGCGTGAACGTAAAAAAGACAGATAAAAAAAATAGAAAAAAAAGTATGAAAAACAAAACAAAAATAAATAAAAATAGAAAAAAAGTATGTAAAATAGTACAGGGCGGTTAAAATGGCAATTTGACATTTGCGCATTTAAAAGTAAGTGCGCAATGCAATCAAATGTCAAATAGCAATATTTCTTAGATTAATTGCTTCGATGTGGTCATTAAAACCACCCAGAACCACGCATCGAATCTAAAATATTCTATTTTTAAATCGGCCAAGTAAAACAATGCCGATTCCGATCTAAATATTGAGCATATTAAACATAATATAACCTGTCTTGGTCAGAACAGGTGACTTGGGTGAATGACCTGTGTACGAGGTTCGTGACGTCATAAGTACCGCTAGTCGCGACTTGCAAGGGACCACGGTAGGGCTGCGACGGTCAAGAAATACGGCGCCTATATTTTTGAATAGGCTTGTTTCCAACTAGTCAAATCAGTTACTTTTTACTAAACGGCAAACACAAAATTACTATGGAATTTATGTAAAAACGCACACTGTGTCGTCATAGAAAAACGTGATAAAATTTCGCACTTACTATTACATTTTTCTTTATTCAAATTCATAATTAAGTAAATTGAAAAAAGGAAACTTTTTCAAGTTTTTTTTTTTCACCTTTAAATCTGTCTTTATTTACTAATCATAATTTCATCATTTTTCTTTGACCTAAGAAACTTCCTAATTGTGCATATATAATATTTATTCGTATATATATATATGGTATTTATTCTAATATATTCGTGACCTAAGGTTATGTTATTCTTCAGAAAAGCGGATGAAAGATCAACGTTCATCATCATCCGTTAACTTCATCCTGGGGAAAGTGAAAAAACTTTTATTTATATTTAACTAGCGATCCGCCCCGGCTTCGCTCGAATGCAATGCTGAGGAAAAAATGAAATTATTTACGATATCACATTAAATCCTCAAAAATAACAGTATTTCTCCACTATTTAATATACATATAAACCTTCCTCTTGAATCACTCTATCTATTTAAAAAACCGCTACAAAGTTAGTTGCGTAGATTTAAAGATTTAAGCGTACATAGGGATATAAGGACAGAAAAAAAGACTTTGTTTTATACTGTCTAGTGATATCGTAGTGATATGAGAGTATGTAGTCGTTACATGAGCCATTTTTGCCTTTGGCAGCTCAATAATTGACTTTGGGCACCAATGTTGACCAAGTCAATCATCAGTCTAACAAGCCACATAAAAAAAGATAATCGGGACGTTTGGCAGCCCTAGACTACACGAAGTTATGATTAAATTACTTGTTGGAAGTTTTTATATTAACATTCTTACTGTTTGGTGGTTTTAATGCGTAGTAATTTGCCGTTAAGACAATAGCTTCCAAGAAGAAATGTGATGAGGGAGGCAGAACTATAAGGGCCCTATCCCACCGCGACACCATGGTTGCGCCACCAGCAACAAATTGGTGACGCAACCAGGTTACATACCCTTTATACCCAATAAAAAATACCTCCTCTACTTAAAGGTTGCCTGGAAGAGATTGCTACTTAGCAATAAGGCCGCCTATTGTACTCTTTCTATGTCTCTTTTGATTGTATTTGCTGTGTATTTTATATTTTATTTTATTTACATCGACAATACAATCAAATTACACATAAATCTAAATATCTAATGACTTAATCTAGTGCATTAGCACTTAATTGAATACAGTTCAGATAAAATTTTTTTGAACAATTACCTAATAATTATTAAAATTACAAACAATAAAAAAAACAAGTAACGTACCTTATACATAATACATGCAAACAATAAAATAAATGTTAGAACTACCTACATAACAATGTTATATATAAGTACATAATCTGTACATTTTTTATACATAATATTTCATTAAGATATGCGATACGACATAGGCAGGCCTGAAGTTCGCAAATTATCGCTATTTTAAAACGTCTGGCGTAAACCTTATCTACCTACACTTGATTTCATTACCTAGTGAACGGTAGTATAAACTATATTATGTACTACAATGAAGTTTAGGTTAATATGTCGAATTTCTGACCTACCTATAATTATTACACACTGAAAATTCACCTAAAACTTGCTTCTCATTTAGCTACCTAATCTTATCACCCTAACAATCGATAAAACCATTATTCTTAAAACTAGATTTGTATTGTAAAAGTTTACAAAAAAGTGTATCTATTCAAATTCCGCAGACTATGCTGCTGTCGCGTGCGTGACTCATTGAAAACGGAATTCGATATTTCGGTTAAAAAAGAACACGTCACTACTTTTGTTTTTTTTTTTTCTAGTTTTGACACAGATAAAAAATGTTTACGGTAATGACTAAGACTAGGCTCTAAGTTGTATAGTATAAGAAGTATTCATGAGAAATTTCCGCGATCTGTGGCGTTAAAATGGCCACATCGAAGCAATTCATCTAAGAAAACAGTATAGCTATTTGACATTTGTTTGCATTGCGCGCTTACTTTTATATGCGCAAACTTTTGACGATCCCCAAGTGTGATTACAACTAAAATCGTTAAAAACCGCGGGCGTGAATTATGTCTGTCTGCATGAAGGAATTACAAATACGCAAGATTCTGACGAAAAACCCACTTATTTTTTGCTTACCGTAATAATCAAAGATACGACATAACGCCGCTGAGATCGCGAATATTAACGTATCTGCCATTTTTGGCGAAACTGATTTGCACATTTTGCAATTGTCAATAAGACACAAATCACTTTAGCAAAAAAATACAGATACGTTAGCAAAGTCAGACACTATAATTGTGCAATTTTATTTAATGCTAATTCTGCACTATTTGATGTCATGAATAACCTCCTTTTGGAAGGTTACCTTCTTAATCGTTACTTTTGATTTGAAATTATTCAAGCTATAGCCCCGATTTCTGAAGACACCTCCTAATTTTACTTTAAGCTTAGTTATACCTGTCATTTTTTTATCCGCCGAAAAGGAAAGGGACGGATGATTGACAGCTCTTAATTTTAGGAAGAATGAGTAAATGAATTGGGGCGGAAGGCAAGAGGGAAACCACTGCCCTATTTTTCCCTAAAAAAGTAGCATGGAAAATGCTGCACCGACAAGAGCGTGGCTCTTAAATTGATGATGATGATGAGTAAATTAATGAATCTCGCTGGTATGCGAACTGTTTGACGTGTGCTGTCAACTTAATTCTTTATTATTCAATGCAAAAAAATTATAGGGTTGCTTTTGATTTGTGCTTAAAATTGACGTGTGTTCCATAAATGTTATGTCGATTATCCGTCCCTTTCCTTTTCGACGGATAAGAAAATGGCAGATATAACTTAAAATAAAATTAGATGGTGTTTACAGGAATTAGCACCTATAGGTACCTATTTAATTTTAGCTACAGCATCGAAAATAATACGATTTCCCTTTCAGGAATACAATTAGTATGTCCACTGGGCCATAAGAATGTTATTTAAGTACTGTAAATATCTTTTATTCATGTAAAAGAAGCATTTTTTATCAATATGCAAGATTGCAAGCAAAGACACTTCGCTATTGTTTTTTTTACTGGCAACGGCACGCACATTATGCCTAGATTAATACCAAATAGATTTCTAAGATACGCAAAAAATATAAAATGCTCGGACACGAATGAAGATGACAACTTTGTTGACTTTATAATTAAAACTTAGTTTACTTTATTCTTTATTAGCTACCCGCCCCGGCTTTCGCTCGGGTGCAATGCTCAAAAACTGTCAAAACTGTCAAAAAGTGTTTTATTGCAATTGTACAGTCCAAAAAAAAAAGATGTCATAGTTACATTATAAAAAGAAAAAATACAGTTCTTAGGTACAATTTAACCCAATCGGGCGTGCAACATGCTGAGGAAAAAATGAAATTATTTACGACATCACATTAAAAACCTCAAAAATAACAGTATTTCTCCACTATTTAATGAATGTTATTTATACATATATATAAACCTTCCTCTTGCATCACTCTATATATTTAAAAAACCGCATCAAAATCCGTTGCGTAGTTTTGAAGATTTAAGCGTACATAGGGATAAAGGGACTATTGAGCCGCCAAAGGCCCCTGCCATAAACGTAACTATTACTCACTTACATCAGTAAGTCACTTACTTCAACGGCTTAACGTGCCTTCCGAAGCACGAATCTCCTTGCTTTCAATACATACCGCTCAGATAACCTTTTTTTTTAAAGTCGGTTAAAAGAACAGTGCGATAGCTGTATGTTCTGCTCAATTGGTGCCTAATTACTAACTGTCTACTCGCTAATTATAAGAAGTAGCTGGACTCGTAACTCTGTCGTCATAGGTACATAAACTCACGCCCGAGATCCCAAACAGTGTGGGCAGAACCAAAAGTAGTTAGAAGACGACTTGAAGCCATGGGCAGATCATGGGGTCATGAGGTAACGTTACACAGCGCTATCTATATTTTTATTAGGGTAATCTGGGCGCCATCCCACTCGCGTCAGACAGAGTCATCATCATCATCATCAACAGCCTATATACGTCCCACTGCTGGGCACAGGCCTCCCCTCAATCAACCGGAGGGGGTATGGAGCATACTCCACCACGCTGCTCCAATGCGGATTGGTGGAGGTGTTTTTACGGCTAATAGCCGGGACCAACGGCTTAACGTGCCCTCCGAAGCACGGAATCATCTTACTTTTTCGGACAATCAGGTGATTCAAGCCTGAAAAGTCCTTACCAAACAAAGGACAGTCTCACAAAGTGATTTCGACAATGTCCCCATCGGGAATCGAACCCGGACCTCCAGATCGTAAGCCTAACGCCAGACAGAGTAAAAAATAATAATAATAATAAAAAAGTTTATTTAGGTAAAATCTACGACACACATAAAGAGTACACACACACACACACATAGACACACACACAAACACACACACACACAGAGTACACATAGAGTACTGCGGGGCGGAAGGCAAGAGGGAAACCACTGCCCTATTTTTCCCTAAAAAAGTACCTAGCATGGAAAATGCTGCACCGACAAGAGCGTGGCTCTTAAATTGATGATGATGACGTGACCTGGAATGTCCACGGAATAGAACAAAGTGATGAGGTTGGTACTCCACCTCACAACCCACACGATAGAAAAAGAACAAAGAAGTTGGAAAGGCCCTAACGCGCATTTTGTACGAGAACCGCTGTCGCCGGTTCAACTCCGCTCTCTTTTAGTACTACTCCTGCTAACTGATAACTACGATAGCTCTACTGCTTCTCAAATTGCATAGCCACTTTACCGGCAATGTATATTTTATGTCATACGCTGCAGTTTTATCAATACTTCTTCTTCTTGTCGTTTCGATGGCATTAGATTTCTTCAGCCCAGTATTCCGCCACTCGAACAGCATCCTCGGTGGCACTCATCAGCCCCTCTCGCGTGCAGGTATCAGGGCACGCGGGGCAAGTTATCAGATGAGCCATAGTCTGTGGCGTAACACCACACACGCAGCTCAGGTCCGATCCGATGAGAAAACCCCACCTGGACAGGTTATCTTTACTTCGGCCAACCTGTATGCGGAGTCTATTTAAAGATTTCCAGGTCGGCCTGGTCAGCTCATAACCCGGTGGAATGTTCTCCGAGAGGGGGACAATTGGAGTAAGATAAGAATAAGTGCAAAGTTGAAGTATGAATTAATAGCTCATATTGGTATGGCGCGCGTTTCGCGCCCACTTGGCCCCTCACATCTTTCTCCTATTTCGTGAGAAAGACCCTTATTGAGGAGACAAAAATCACATTGCTTATATTGGTATTAGACATAAATAGCCTATTTTTATGTTTTCCACTGTACCCAGTTAATGCTGCCAATAGAAACAGAGTACCTATAGAGACAAAAAACTAACCTAACCTATAAATAAACCACAATTTACAACTAGAACTTGGCTCGCAATCTGCCGTGCGCCCGACACTTTACTGCATGGCGGAGTTTTATGGCTATTGCAACAAAGGTTGTTTATGACCAGTTACATCGTATCGATTGTTGCTGATTTGTGACGTGAATATCGTAGCCCTATAGTAAAAACTTCGTAACCGCCATTTTGAAAAATCACATTCTGATGTTATTTTATGTTAAATGGCGGGTTTCTTCAACAAAAACCTCGATTTTAATAAATTTATTTCATTTCGGGTATAAGTTTGAGACCACATTTTTTTACGTAGATTGAAACTAGCGCCTAGTCTATTGCGATAAAATAATTATTATATTTTTTAAACTACGACGCTGTCACCAATGCACACAAGTTTATTACTACTTAATATTAAAAAAGATAAAAGTATTTTGAAAATTAAGTTTGCACTTGAAAGTGTCTAGACTAGATATTATTTATTTTAACCATTTGGTATAATTTATGTAAGAAATAAAAAAGCACAGCTTATTATTAACATGTGTTTTCGAATTCATGTTTGGATCATAAATGAGCACATGGTCAGCGGTGAAGGAAAACATCGCAAGGAAACCCACATTCAGAGAAATGCATTTTCGGAGGTATGTGACTTAACCTGTATTGGGTATTCCCTTCGCGAGTTGGGAGGTCAGACAGGCAGTAGCTTCTGTAAAAAACTGGACCTGTCAAATCTTTAGGTTAGGTAAGCGGATCCTGTGAAAGACGGGATGATGCTAAGAGGATGATGATTGGTATTGGTAGTTATGTGAATATAAATCACATTTGAGTGTGATTTTTGCAAAAAAAACGCTTACGTGGTTTTCACTCTATGGCCACGATATGAAAGAGCCTTAAAATGTAATTTACGGTTTTTATGACGCGCTACCTAGCTGCTAATTTTACGATAAGCAAACAGTACATTATACCTAAGTGCACATTTAATTTAGTTACTTAAAAGGTGCAAGAATAAAGAAAGAATTATGTAAGTGTAAAAAATAAACAAAAGTAAAAAGCACCCGGGTTATATGCATTCGGAAATACAGAAGACGGCACTTTCCACTGCTCTTAATTTCTATCATAGGTAGCTCTCTTTATATTCAAAGCTACTCTTTTCTTTTGTTTCAGATACAAAAATGGCCAAGTTAACGATACTCCTAGCATTATGCCAAATTATAACCCTGCCGATTTTAGGAGGTAACACCCAGAGTAGTCCTCTTGAAGACATGGTATCCTCCTTCATGCAGCAAGTCGGTGACTCTTCCCAGGGTAATAATATGCCCGGGTTGATAGGCCAGTTGGTGGGTACGTTCATGCAAGGAGACAACATGAAGAATTTGGGCTCTCTACTTGCCCAGGCAAGTGGTGGAAGGGATAATAACGCGGGGGATATTTTATCGGGTAAGTTGTAAGAAAAAATAAATAGAAATGGAATTTGTAATTTTGGTAATATTATACTTATTTGTTATTTTAGCCGTGGTAACCCAGTTGGTAGAACGCTTGCCTTTCACTTTGAGGTCGCAGGTTCGAATCCAGCACAAGCCTAAACCAATGATTGTCGATTTGTTTTCGAATTAATGTTTGGATCATAAATGATTATTATCACGTGCTCAGCGGTGAAGGAAAACGTCGTGAGGAAACCCAAATTCCCAAGAAATCCATTTTCGGAGGTATGTGACTTAACCTGTATTGGGCTGGTTTTCCCTTCGCGGGTTGGAAGGTCAGACAGGCAGTCGCTTCTATAAAAAACCGGACCTGTCAAATCTTCAGGTTAGGTAAGCGGACCCTGTGAAAAAATGTGTACAACGTGACATAATCATATTCTAATAAGTGACCTCCCAGACGTATCTATCCGTCGAGGCGGAGACACCCTACTAAATTCGGTCGGTCGATCGGTGTCAGTTCAAATTCCGGCACGGGACTTGCACCGATGAGTTATTAATTCTCTTTAACAAAGTTAACTTGACACTAAAGCTCACCAACCTATCACATTGGTCTAACAGAAAACTTTGTGAGGTGTGGGCACTTAGTTCATCTACTTCTGACTATCCCAATTGGGATAGACGTAATCTTATGTTATGAAATGTGTCTACCACGCAATAACATAAAAATCCACCACAAAATAATTTACAAGCAATAAAAGTACGCCCAGGAGACCTGCATTATTAAGCTTAGAGACTTTCCCTAAACGCACCTTATTTTCCTTTCTGCCACCAATAAATTCTTATAACTTTATTGTACAACTGGTGGTAAAACCATAACGTTCATTTACAGGACTCGGCAGTCTCCTTGGAGGGCAAAACGGCCAAATTGATCCCTCTCTTGTGGGCAATGTGGTTTCCATGTTCGCCCAACAGATGGCCCAACAACAGCCAACACAGAGGCAGAAACGACAATCAGACAACGACATAAACCTTGAAGGTCTATTAAGCTTGGCTTCAGGGTTCATGGGAGGTCAGAACCAGAACGGTGCGTCAGTTCTGCCAATGATTATGAACGCTCTCGGGTCCTTGTCAAACCCTGAGGCTAACAAGCGCGCAGAAGACCACAAAGACCACGCAGACTTCCTGCCCCCATTCTTAGAAAAGGCCCACCTGTATTGGGACCTGTTCATCAATTCGGAGCTAGGGAAAGCTGTGTGGGAAAAATCTGGTATGAAACGGGTTCTGAAGGCCTTTACTGGACCTGACGGGAAGATCAGCTTCGACCTTATGTTCAAGAACTTTGAGAACCAGTCCTTCAGAAGGCACTGGATCAAGGCAGCAGCAGCATATTTGACTGATATGGTGGTGCATATCGCCAAGCCTGAAGTTTATCAAAGGTGAGTTTGCTGGGTTCCTTTTTTCGTGATAAGGGAAAGCAAAACAATGTGTTGTACGTTTGAATTTCAATCAGACTCTTTCTCCGACGCCTCATCACAGCCCGAACACTTCATACAAAAATTACATTCTTGCCATGTGCCGCATATTGCGTAAGTGCGAGCGAGACGCAGTCTGCGCGCTTTCCCTTTTACTCCTTAGCGGTTTACGGCCATTTAAGACTAAAGTAAGACCCAGAGGGGGTGAGGGGGGGGGGAGAGGTGTGAGGTCAGCGCCCGATACGAATTGGTACGAAGCGAAGAGCTACAGCTCTATACGTAATACTTATTATTCTTTACGCTATGCCCTCAGATACCTAACATCAAGCCAGTACATCATCAACAGTTTCCTAGACGCCCAGGGCCTCCCGAAGACCACCCACTTCAACGCCAAGAAGCCTGAGAAGTCCATCTCGGCGCTCATCAACCATGCCCTCAAGAAATACCTGGATATGGACACCGATGTCACAGGTTATGTCAAGCCCGCTGTTGAGTATGTGAAGGTTGGTGTCATCTTTGTTTTTAAATGTTGCTAAGGGTTTAAATGGCCACATCGAAGCAACCGCACCGCGCGCGGTTCGAATTATATTGACCGCTTCGACCAATAAACGATACGAATGCTATCTATGTAGATGGACGTCAAACGGCTATTGGTCGAAGGCCTCGATATAATTCGCGCCGCGCCTGGTGCGGTTGCTTCGGTGTGGTGTGTGCTTCCGATACGTGTTCTATGCAAGATTCGGAGATAAAACCTATTCGGAACATGTCTCAACAGTCATGTTCTGAATTCAACATAATTATCGAGTAAATACAAGAAACTCGCGAGTAAAAACTAGTGTAATGTATAAACCCAAATGTCAAATTGAAATAAGGCTTTTTTTGATGAATTGCTTCGATATGGCCTTTTTCACCCCCTGGTCAATCTGGTTTGGTTGTTGGAAGGTAGTTCAGACTTTTACAGAAACATTATGTTCGTCTTATTTTTCATTCATCTTGTTAGGTCTATGACCAATAACGTGTCGTTCCCGGGAATTTTCCCAAAATGGAAACACACTTGCCCTTTTGCACTTTGGGAACATTCTCTGGCACAGCACAAGACTATCTACGACCATTCTCAAAGACTCTCTACACACTTTACTGATCATCATTCCAATTTTAAACTTCCAGCAAACATTCAAAATGGCCGAAGCTGCGTCACAGAAGCTGGCCAGCAGAAGCGACTACAACGCGATAGCGGACCGAGTGACAGACACCCTCAACCTGGAGGTCATTGAACCCGTGCTGAGGGTCTACCGTGCGTACCAGCACTCGCTGCGCGCGCCGCACTGCCAGGAACATCTCATGTGTCTTGTTAATAAGCATCATGATCAGGATAAGCAAGGTATGACTTTTCAACAGTCTCCATGTTCTAGTAGTTAGAGCGTTGGGCTCTCGATCTGGAGGTCCTGGTTCGATTCCCGATGGAAACATTCTCAAAATCACTTTGTGAGACTGTCCACTGGTTGGTGAGGATTATTGTATTGGCTTGAATCACCTGATTATCCGAAAAAGTAAGATGATTCCGTGCTTTCTCCGCACTCGCTATTATCCGTAAAAAAGCGATATGTTAACCATTACACCACCTCTGGCTTGACAGGAGCGGAGCTGTGGGTTCAAGTCCCGTCCGAGTTAGAAAAAAAATCGGTTCAATATTCTCTTTGTGAATATTTTCATTCACTTTATTATCTATTCCAGGTCTTCCGGGCTTCAAGGCAGGCTTGACCAAGTTCAGCAGTATGATCGCATCTGCGGCTCTCAGCTTCCAAAACGGGAAGGGATTCTGGGACCTGTACAACGCCATACAGAGCGATGTTAATTGTGAGGTGAGTCCTTCAACATTTATTACAATGCAATAGTCGTTACTTGTGAAAATATGTCTCTAAATGAACTAGAATTCAATCAAACTTTTACCTAGTTAGGAACAAGCGCTGCTGCATTTCACCGCAATACCTCATATATCCTCGTTCGCGACAGGTCCAACTACAATTAGTTGTAAACTTTCAACGCAGTGCCAGAAACATAGCCCGGACACTCTGTACAAAAATCTCATTCCTACCCGTATCCACTTTAGGATTAACTGTCTGAGAACTGATGTTAGGCAGCTAAATTACTCAATTGTATACCAATATTTTATGTTTATTTTTATTTTTTTAAAGAACGTCTAGGGCCCTGTGCCGAGGTTTTTCTTGCAGCTTCTTTTCCCCGGCTATACAGGTTGTGAGAAGCTGCAGTAGTTTTAGGCGGATAAGACGTTCGTTATGTAAAATTGACGATTCAAAGTGTAACTATGTTACCTACTAAATAAAGATATTTTTGAATTTGAATTTGAATTTGAGTACCCTGTCGCATTAATATATTTGACATTTAGTTAGAGTTACAGTTCAATTTGTCAAAAACGTTAATATGACACGGTACTAAAGTGTATACATATTGATACTCGTGACCATACCGCATCGCACTTTCGCATGCTTCTATCCTTTTCTGCCACTCAGAACCGACATTTGCTAGAGCGAAATAGACCTAAGAGCATAGAATAAATAATACCTAACGTCTAGGGCCCCGTGCCGATGTTTTTCTTGCAGCTTCTTTTCCCCGGCTATACAAAACTACTGCAGCTTATGAGAAGCTGCGCTACTTACGTAAAAAATGTCTATTCAAAGTGTTACCATGTTACCTACTGAATAAAGATATATTTGAATTTTGAATACTACGTATAGGACAGCAACTCTCCGCTCCCCATTAGTTGCTGAGCTATATTTACCTCAGCCCCTCGAACTTTAGTCTTCAATGGTACGGGCGTCAGACGTCACACATACAGATGCGTACGATAATGTAAATGTGTAGTGTCTGTGTAAAACGAGGTACCTATGTTGTATGAAGTCTCGTGGTCCTGAGTACTTCTGAGTGACAGAAAAGGATAGTTGAACCTTTACCCTGTGCGTGCGAGCGAAACAGTTAGTCCAAGCTCTTCCTTACTCTTTTAACGGCTTACGGATTAAACAGACTAAAAGTGACTATCGCTAGAGTGATGCAAATCAAGCTCGCTCCAAGCGCGTATTGCGGAGCGGAGAGTGTCTCTTCTATAAGTATTTTATATTCTATGGCAGTGGCATACAACTACTAAAACTCGTATGACATTATGAACTATCATGCGCATATTAGGGACTCACATATGAATCAAACTTATGTTTTGATGCGGTCTTATTATTAAGCTCATATTTGTTTGGTGGCGAGGGTGTGCTGTCACCAAAGGATGTTTTTCGGGGTACCGAACAGAGCATAGTACCCCGCTAGTCACGAGTTGGTAGTGTAACTAGGGATCGATGATCCAACGGTGTTATGTTGGAAGTTGTACCTATAGTATGTATATGCGTCTTGCTGTGTAAACTTCGATATCGCGTTTCACGACTGCTTGAAGACTGCATTATTGAATGTGGCGCCATCTGTTGCATGTGGGCGGAACTAGCTGGCCAACTAGTTGGGTCCGCCACAGTTGTATTTTGCTTGAAATGGGACTGGGCTAGACATGTCGCCCGAATGCCCGATGACCTTTGGACCAAAAAAGCTACAGAGTGGGTTCCTGCAAATGCTGCCAGACGTCGGGGAAGGCCACGAAAAAGGCGGCGCGACGAGTTAGACCGCTTTTCGAAACGGTGGCACGAATAAGCTGGGGACAGGGAGGAGTGGAAGAAGGGAAGAGGCCTTTGCCCTGCAGTGGGACATTAAGGGCTATTAATAATAATAGTTGTATTTTATAATGCCTGTTTTAAATTTGATCGACCCGCGAAACCGCGCGCGATTTATCCCACGCGAATACTTAAATAGTTACTACGGGTGATGATAAATAAGTTTAACACCCGTATTCTAAGATGAACATCTTTGTTATTCGTCTCTTCCTCCACTCGGCTCAGCCTCAGCGTTATTTTAAATTGACATTTACGTTCTCGACTTGAGGACTTTACTCACTGGAGTCGAACATATCATACTGCCAACAAAATACGAAAATAAAGACGTCAAGCTGTAATAGTTACTCTATTCTTCCTCGACTTATTTTGAGCTGATATGCAAAGTCATCCTCGTCGCAAAGTGGTGTCGCAAGAGGGTCGCAAAGTCGAGGAAGGTTGGAGTGAACATGTTAGAATAGGTACGGGTTACGTAAGTTTGTAAAATTATTCACCATAAGTTGGTGTGAAAGTCCTATTATATTACACGAATGATCGGGCACGAGACGTCGGGATCGGCTGGTTCAATAGTTCAAGCATTGATATATATACAGGTAGTTATATATCAATGAATTCAGGCCACGATTTCGCCATACATTTTATACCCACCTTACCGACGCGTCAGTTTTCATTAACTTGACTGGACCATTATAATAATAGACGGCCGGGGTCTAAAAGAAAGCTCGGGAAGGTGTGGATACTTAGTTCAACTAAGTAACTAACTTGGTGAACTAAGTACCCACACCTTTCCGAGACTACCCCAAATGGGATATACTTAGTGGTGAGCTTTTTATTAAAATGTTTTCTTTTTCCAGGCTGCATACCCGGCAGACTGCGCCGCGTTCCACGAACATGAATTGAAAGTGACGACTGAAGTGTACCACAGCGAGTTATAGACATAAATAGTATATTAGTAGGTACGTAACACTTCTAGAAAGTACATAAGAATATCGTGGAATATATCTACGTATTTGGGTAGATCTTCGAACACCGCTGCTCATGCTAATTACCGTTGACGCACAATTAATATCCTATTGTCTTTTTGCAAATATTCAATTAGAACTTACTATAAATTGGTGACACATAAGATCCAACTGGATATTTGCAAAAATAGAAAAGATTCTTGGATATTTCATTTAGGATATTTAGGATAGTAACGGTTTTGATTTGTGACGTTCGAAGAACTACCCATTTAGAAGACATTTTAAGAAGTTACGACTAGTGGTCGAATCATTTTGAAAAAAAAATCTAGGTTTCCCGCTAAAATATAATTGTTTCAATTATTATAATCGAGTTTATTGTAGTTTTAATAATAAATAATATATTTTCTATTTATTTATTTTTAATATTGAAAAATATTATAGACCCCGAAAGAAACTGAGTTACACTTACTTAACTAAATAAATACAATATCGTCCCTTAGCTTACAACACCGCTTAAGTCATTTTTACCAACTTTACAGGAGACGAAAAAAAATGTCTTATTTAAAATATCAAATAATAAAATAAATAATAAATATTTCTGTAATAATAATATTTAGGTCTGTGTAAATAAATAAATAAATAAATAAATAAATAAATAAATAAATAAATAAATAAATAAATAATCTGTAGATTTTTTTATTGCTACTTAATACATACTCTAGTTAGCGGTTAATAAATAATTATTTATAAGTACTTATTTTGACGATTTACTTTATTTTAACCTTTATTTTCTTCTTCATCCAATGAAATGTAAAAACCGCCAATTTTCGACTTGAGCGGTGTTGTAAGCTAAGGGACGATATTTAATTTTATTAGTTAGTATTAAAATATCGTGATGTTTCGATTTTAACTTTTGTATTTTTAAGTAGATGAAAAGTATTTTATTTTTTATCTAGAACTATAAGCTTAGTAAAATAATCATTTTTAATTTTATTTAGACCCATCGCATTTCACATAATCTTTTAGGGATTTATTTTAAAAATAGAATTTTGTCATATTATAAATTACATTTTTGATAAAAAACTTATAGTTTTTCAAATTAATGTAGACCGTACCAAGAATGTAATTTTCATAATCATTTTTAAAATGTAACTTATTCATAATAATGAATAACGCATTGTATAGAAAATAATATTAGTTTAATTATTTAAGTATTGCTGGACATTTTGGTGCTAAGGATTATTCATTTTGCATTTTATTGTGCATAATAATTTTCGATTTTGGAATCTCTATACCTACTTACATTGTCTTCTTTCAAAATATCCTCCCTTTAACATATTTGATAAATATTGTATATACTTTTAAATTTGTTTTTTTTTTTCACTTACATACGGATTCTGAGATGTTCACTCGACTCTGCCTCAGCTTACCATTCTGGTACTTGAAGTTGTCATTTAAATACGTCCTCGACTTGAGGACTTTACTGACTGGAGTCGAGAATATTATACTGCCAACATAATAATACGAAAATAATGACGTCATGCCTTACTGGATTACACTTGAGGTAAGGTTGAGGAGTCATCTAAGAATACCGATTTTGAGGCGAGGAAGACCTTGGGTCGCCTCAACTGAGGACTTAGTCGAAGAAGGTTGGTGTTAACATCTTAGAATACGGATATTGGTTTTAATCTGGTTGTGAATGTGAAAGACATTGTGTAAATATTTGAAAAATGAACTCAACAGACCTTGCTGTGCTTTCTTTGGCTTCGGTCTGTGAATCTTTCGGTCTGTGAAACTTTCGGTCTGTGAAACTTTCGGTCTGTGAAACTTTCGGTCTGTGAATCTTTCGGTCTGTGAAACTTTCGGTCTGTGAATCTTTCGGTCTGTGAATTAATCAATGATATTACATTTGAAAATAAAAGACTCCTTTGCAAATTCGTCTTTTATTCAGTAAATTGGAAGAAACAACCTAGCTACAAAGTAAACTACATCTAAGTATTCGTAGTTGATTTATTGTTATAAAACAGTGAAGAAACGACAATTGTTACAGTATAATACGCACCTACCACATTGAATTAATTACATAAGCGACACGCCCTGGATTCCGGCAGATACCTTCTAACAGTAGTTTCCAACTAGTCAAATCAGTTACTTTTTACTAAACGTCAAAACACGAAATTACTATGGAATTTGTATGAAAAAGCAATCTGTGACGTCATAGAAAAAGGTGACAAAAAGTCGCACTTATTATAATTACATTTTTCATTTTGGGTTGATTAAATTTCTGCCTAAAATTGACGTGTGTTTCACAAACTCTATGTCTGTCGATTACCCGTCCCTTTCTGATTCGGCGGAAAAGAAAATATATAACTTAGAAATTGTTGTCCACTTGGGGGGGGGGGGGAGTTTAAAAGCAATATTTGACATTTGTTTGCATTGCGCACTTTTATATGCTCACATGTCAAATTGCAGTATTGCTTTTGTAGATAAATTGCTTCGATGTAGCCTTCTTAACCCCCCTCATCTCGATTATTACAATAAAACGTATTTGTTACCATCCTCTTTGGTTATATCTACCTACTTGACATTTTCTTATCCGCCGAAAACAAGGACCAAGTATGCCGAAAATGTATGGACGGATGATTGACAGCTAGTAATTTTAAAACATGCAATAGATAGATAAAATCTTTATTCAAACCTATTTTCAGTGGAAGTTCGTACAGTAATGTATATCGTGTATTTTTTGGATGGAAATTTAGGAAATCTTTATTTAGGTAGAATGGTCGGTAATAGGCAGAATGTGACTTGTCATGTAACGTTCTTCCTGTCTGCACGTGGCATAAGCATTGCACGCAAATTCACTTTATACTAAATCTACAGAAGTGAGGAAATGACTAGAGTTTAAAAGTATTCATAATAAGAAAGTAGTTATTCTAAAACATATCTAAACCAATCACAAGTAGAATAATCATTTGACCTACTAGTAATCAACCCAACATCATCATCTCCCTAGCATTAACCCGTTTTCACAGGGTCCGCTTACCTAACCTGAAAATTTGACAGGTCCGGTTTTTACAGTCGCGACTGCCTGTCTGATCTTCCAACCCGCGAAAGGAAAACCAGCTCAATACAGGTTAGGTTAGGTTAGTATGTGGGTTTCCTCACGGTGTTCTCCTTCACCGCTGAGCACGTGATAATCATTTATGATCCAAACATGAATTCGAGAAACGATTTCGAAAATCGTTGGTTTAGGCCCGTGCTGGATTCGAACCTGCGACCTTACAGTGAGGGTCAAGCTTTCTTCCAACTGGACTGCCACGACTAGTATTTTACTAATAAACATAAATCTTCGTTTAAACTATACTCGAAGCACCTCCAAGCTGAGACTTTCAGAGCAGCAATCAGTAGGTATGCCTTTACAATATTATTATTTAAATTATTATATTAAAAATCTAATTAATAAATTACAAGTGGTGTTCATTCCTGTAGACACCATCTAATTTTAAGTTCTACCTGTCATTTTCTTATCCGCCGAAAAGGAGGGACGGATAATTGACAGCTGTCAATTTTAAAATGAATGAGTGAATAAATGAACAATATGTACTCAACCCGTTTGACGTGTGCTGTCAACTTATTTCTGTTAGGTTACTAGCCAATGTAAAACAGAGCCAATGTAAATTGTATAAGTTTTCTGCCTAAAATTGACGTTTTTCGATTACCCGTCCCTCCCCTTTTCGGCGGATAAGAAAATGACAGGTATTACTTAAAATAAAATTTGATTGGGTCTGCAGGAACTAGCAGCATTAAGTACCTAATTATTAACATTTAAGGCACCGTAACACACAATACATGATTGAAATTAAATTATTCTACAATATTGAAAAAATAATTTATCTTATGGACGGCTTATTAATTTGTACATTTACATAAATATTAAGTGTATTTAATTGGAACCTAATCATTGGTCACTAGACAGCTAGTGACGTCATTGAGGGGCATATCTAGTGATGTAATTGAGACAGCTAGTGACGTCATTTAGAGACATAACTAGGACTAGTGAAGGACATCATTGAGAGCATGGTAAAACCAGGTATGCTCAATCCTATGACAAGCCGCCATTGCTAGTCAAGCCCTTAAATATTACCACTGTGTTACCATTAAATTGGTATCTACAACATTCTAAGGACGTAAATTTTATTATTGAAAATTAAGTGAATTACTGACTAATATATTTAATTTTATTACTTGTCACATATATAAAAATAATTAAAACTGTAAGTAAATCTTTTACTAAAAGTTCAAAATTTCCTTGCAAAGTAAAGTAAAAACATTGGTTGTGGGTAATTTATTTTGAAATGGCAATGCAGGGTGGGATGATGTCAGCTGGGCTAACCTTGACATGTTAGCTGTCACTTTTGGGCATACCTGGTTTTCTTCCAACATGACTGAGTGAATTAGTTAATGACGTCACTGAGACAAATAGGTCTAGTGACGGACATTATTGAGGGACAGCCCGTGACGTCATAGAGGCTTGTAACTAGTGACGTCACTAAGCTACCCATAAAAAATAACTATTAAAACCCATTACCCTAAAAACTGGGTAAAGCCAATCTATTTCTTGCAGGGTATGTTTTTGCAGACCCACTCCATACCCTCTTTGACGCCGGTGCCGTCGGTGGCAACACACGCCTGTATCTGCCAAGTGCGGTCCCTGATCAGGTGCAGCCCTAGGTGCTGCGCCACTTCGCTAGCGGGGAGAGCTGGAATTGATGAAAGACACTTGACAAATAACTGTCACCTCATCCGGAACATCCGTAAATTTGGATCTCGACAGAACTGCACTTCTACAAAACCCTACTAGTAATGGTATTCGCGGGCCGTTTTCCGCAGCTCGACGTCTGAGCGCCTATTTTGCGTGATGCCTGAAACGGCTGGATTACTCCAGCCAGCCTGATTCCCCAAGGAAGCCTAACAGTCCTGTGACATTGCTGACCACCTCAGGGAGGCACCCTGTCAGGCAGAGGTGCCTGGTACAAAAGCCTATTAAGGATTATAATAAGACTATTATTATTGTGCTCAAAATACTAGTGTCAACTGGCACAATAAAAAAGTATTCATAGTCAAAACACGAACTAACTATGGAACTTGTACGAAAAAGTAACGTGCGACGTCATAGAAAAACGTGACAAAATTTTGCAGTTATTATTAAATTTTTCTTTATTAAAATTCATAAATAATTTAAATAGAAAACGTTTTTTCGTCTTTATTTAGTAATCAGAATTTCATAATTTATCTTTGACCTAGGAAACTACCCAATTGTAGGTGACTTACCAGTAGCCAAGTCCTGCTTGTTAGCGTACACAAGCACGGGTACTCCACGCAGCTTCTCATCCTGTAGTAGCTCCGCTAACTCCTGACTCGTCTCCTCCAGCCGCTGGTGGTCTGAGCAGTCTACTACATAAATCTAGAAGATAAGTCACATTATGTAAATGTATATAATTTATTGTTTCTAATCACTAAAAAATTAAAAAATTAAAATTAAAATTAAATTAATTAAATTAAATTGAAATTATTATTTTTATTCTGCCATCACTTGTCATTGAACCACCAGAGATGCTGTACATGTAACAACTGCTTGTTTGCCTAAATAAATAGTACCTGAGACTGAGAGTACGACATAATGCCACTTGCAAAGCACAAGATCATTTTATTTTTTAGGTAATTAGCAGATTTGTGTGATAGAATTATTGGTGTGTAGCTGTTAAGTGTCTGCAACAATTTTTTGTGTACCTAAGAATTTCCTATCAAAACCAGCTATTTTGCAAGGTCAACTCAAAACAAGTAAAATATTTTAGAAAAGTTGTCAACACTGGTTGGATTTAAAAAAAATAAATAACAGAAAGTTCGGTGGGAGATTCATTCAAAAATATTAAGAAAAAAACCTAAGTGGTCAAGGCTGTTTACTTAAATTATAATCTTGTTTGCAGTAAACATTAAGTTCTAGAACATAATTATAAAGCATTTGATTGTTACTGTTTTTTGAGGAGAAAATATAAATTTAACTGACAGGAGTTCTATGAAAACAATTTGATACATAAAGCACTGATCTATCAAAATTAAAATACCTATAAACTTACCAAAATATCAGTATTCTCAAAATAATTCCGCCAGTAAGGCCTGATCTTCCTTTGTCCGCCTATATCCCACACATTTAGCTTGAATCCATTGGAAAGGACAGATTTTATATTAAACCCTGCAGTTGGAGTTACATGATTTACATCTTCAGACGCCAATTGCTTTAACAACGTCGTTTTTCCCGCGTTATCCAAACCAAGAAGCAAGAGACGAAGTTCTTTATCGGGACTTGACCGCAGCTTTTTCAAAATGCTAAGCAGCCCCTAGAAACACAAAAATGCACAATCGTGATTCATTTAAAAACCCTGTTTAAAAGTTTATTACGAATGAAATAACAACAATAGACTTACCATTTTTTCAGCGAATGAGTAAGCAATTTTGTAATATTTCCAGGTACTGTATATAGGAATTATTTATCAACCTTCCACATTGTAATTCAATTAATTTGTTGCACGATATTCTAAATCGAATTGAAAGATTATTGTTGACATTGCTAGTTTCCATGGTAACAACGTCAAAGTATCGCGTTATTTTAGTGCCAACTGAGCGCTTTGTATTCAGAGCAAAAGAATAAACATAATACAAATTTCCTTACAATTGTGTTTGTTTCTTTATCTACATCAACAAGTGGTCCTAAAAAAGAGAAAATAAAATAGAGCCAATACGTTCCATTATTTATTTTTGGACACTACGTTCCATTCTACATTAAATATAGAAAATAGCGATATTTTTTCAGAAAAAGGCGGAAATAGCCTTTTTCGTTATATTTAAAATTATATTTATTATTATATTTATATTTATTAATTTTTTTTTTTGAGTAAAATTATATTAAAATAATAATATTTATTCGTAGAAGTATATGGCGTTGCACAGCTTTAACTTGGTAAGTAGGTACCTATTTTAACTTGGGCCTTGCTATTTTCTCATTACTCGGATGCATAATTGGGTCGTGTACGAGGTTCAAGATAAATTATGAAATTCTGATTACTAAATAAAGATAGGTCTAAAACTAACGAAACACATTTTTTTTTACGTCATGAGAGCCTTCAGCGCTCCGTATCTGTCCGGCCAAATAGTCAATGCCATTTGCGGCAAATAAGTAAAAGAAGAGCTTTTCAAAATGTACACTACAGAATAGCACTCTAGCAAAAAACTCCAATAGGGGGGTTTAAAAGGTCGCAAAGAATGAATTCACCTAAAAACAATCATCATCACCAATTTAAGAGCCACGCTCTTGTCGGTGCAGCATTTTCCATGCTACTTTTTTAGGGAAAAATAGGGCAGTGGTTTCTCTCTTGCCTTCCGCCCCGCAGTACTCTATCTGACGCAAGTGGGATGACGCCCAGAGTAGTCTATTACAAAGACATACTAGGACTCCTGTCCTCCGGCTCTGAATAGTACTGACAAAGTTACTGCTGCCCTCTGTCAGGTTCCAGGTTACAATCCCTGTGACATGCTTGTCAGAAAACAATAATTGCACAAAATTATCTTGATTTTTTTATTTCTTTGGCCTCTTTAGGCCTCCCTCACCCTCCCCCTCCCCCTCGCACCCCCCACCAGTAGGAATAAAATAAAACAATCGACTTGGCATTCAATTCTAACTGTATCAGTCTGTACATTCAATGTGGAAGTCAATATTGATAAATTGACTGAAGTGCTGAACTTAAAACACATCGTTGTCATCATCGTCTTTGGTTCCATGTTCTACGGTTTCCACCACGTAGTTGGGCTCATAATTGGGGTCCATCTTCCGGGATCTGATCACCTGTTAAAAAAAACTGTCGGTTTAGATTGATTAGGTATAAACACCTACTTTATCTCTTCTTATCGTGTGGGTTGTGACGTAGAATACCAACCTCATCAAACCTGGTGTCAGGGTTATTATTGAGCCGCCAAAGGCATGACATGGCTCATGTAACGACAGGGTCCACATAATATCAGCGTCGTGGTTCACGCCGCGACTTGTGCTGAGTGAGGCCCTTTTATCTCAGGACGTCCACCACTACCTTATGATCATTTCGACGAACATCCGTCTTGCTTTTTTGTAATTGTTTTAGTGGAAATTTGATATGATGTTTTTGTCTTTTTTTTTGTGTGTGGCGTCCTTTTATAATAAACTTTTTCTATTCTATTCTACATACTTACATCAGTAAGTAGTAACCGGGATCAACGGCTTAGCGTGCCTTTCGAAGCACAGATCATCTTAATTTCGGACAATCAGGTGATCAGCCTGTAATGTCCTAACCAAACTAGGGATCACAATGTGATTTTTGTGATATGTCCCCACCGGAATCCGAACCCGGGGCCTCCGGATTGTGAGCCCAACGCTCAACCACTGGACCACGGAGGCCGTACTTACTTTATTTTGAACTAGAATAACGCATATAGCTTAAAACAGTCAGGATTAATGTAGCTTCTTACTAGTAAAATAATTATCAAAATCGGTTCAGTATTTCCAGATATAACTTCCTACAAATAATTTATATTTTTATAGTATACCATATTACGCTAAATCTCAGGAAACCCAAGTCCTGTGGGGTTAAAATGGCCACATCGAAGCAATTCATCTTTATATAATAATACACTTACTTTTTCTTAAACAGTAAGTAAGAAGTTTAAGTTAATCAAATATTGGTGCTAATTCCTGTAAATACCATCTAATTTTATTTTAAGTTATATCTGTCATTTTCTTATCCGCCGAAAAGGAAAGGGACGGGTAATCGACAAGCATAAAATTTATGGAACACACGTCAATTTTAAGCACAAATCTAAACCAACCGTCTAAAAATTTTACATCCGTCAATAACCCGACACAGTTAAGTAGACAGCACGTCAAACGGATTGCATACCAGCGACGTACCTTTTGATTCGCCTGGGTTATTCATTCATTCACTCATTCTTCCTAAAATTAAGAGCTGTGAATCATCCGTCCCTTTCCTTTCCGACGGATATGAAAATGACGGATATAACTTAAAATTAGGCGGTGTCTGCAGGAATCGGGGCCAATGTAAGAGGTATGACTAACCTCTTTATAAACAAAGGCGGATTTTCTTGGCGTTCGCGTACGATCTGGCGATGAGAAATCTACCTCGTACAAGCCAAATTTCTCCCTGTGAACATAGTAAAACATATAAATTAGTACAGTCAAGAGCAATATAATGTACCCACTTTAGGACTCTGTCGCACTAACATAATATGACATTCAGTGAGACTTACAATTCAATTTGTCAAAAAAGCTAATGTGACATGGTACCAAAGTGTATACATATTAATGCTCGTGACGTATTCTTATTTTTTTTACGTGGCTTATTGTGGTTTTGCCGCAGATGGTATTAACTACTTGGCCGGACGAATGGGGAGCGCTGAGGGCTCTCACCCGGTACAACGTTTAAGACTACAAGCGTGCGCCCAGTAGGGCGCGAACCTCGGCTCAGGGCGTAGTCTGAGAGGAAAAATATTTGAAAGAATTAATCGAGCCTAGTTGGTCGATAGCGATAAGCGCTGAATGAGGGAAATCGTCAACCACGCCGGCGGGATCGGTTTTGGGGTTCTGAAGTGTTTAGTGTCGCTAGCTGATTAGCCGCCTCTATGGCTAGAGTAATCGGGTCGTCGGGAAAGTACCTATCCTGTAGGTAACGCAGTTACACTTTGAATCGTCATTTTTTACGAACGTGTCATCCGCCTGAAAACTACTGCAGCTCCTCCAGTGGCGGCTCTAGGGCGATGCGAGGTATGCGACCGCACTGGACCCCAAAATGGGCGGGGCGGCAAAATCATCCAAGACTGGTCCACCCTGGCCTTGTCCCTAGTCCAAGCTAACTTCATCGGTATAGATTTCGGCCACATAAAACTCATACCGAGTGGCCGTAGTAAACAACATTTTTAAAAGATTTAAATAGGTATGTTTTGGCGGCAGTAAACTAATGGTTTTTTTTTTTTGTATTTTAAAGAACTGAGGGGTGCCCAGTAATTTGGCTGCCTAATATCGGGTTCCCAGAGCTAATCCCTAATAATACTCACGTGTACCCACTCTTCCACTCGAAATTGTCCATAAGACTCCATGCCGTGTACCCTCGTATGTCGCAGCCTTCAGAGTAAGCATCTAGTAATGCTCCCAGATAATGTCTGCAAACAATTAGGCAATTATACAGTCGAGTCAAAGGTTTTCACTTCTTATTTGCCAGAGATCTCTTCATTTACTTGATATAGTAAAGTCAGGATAGTAGGAGCCATGTCAGGGGCCTTTCGCGGCTCAATAGTAACCCTAGCACCAGGGTTGATGGGGTTGGTAATCCGCCTCACAACCCACACGGTAGAAGAAACCGCCTATTGTACTCATTCTATTTCTCTTTTGTTTTTTTTTCTATTTTCCTGTTTGTGCAATAAAGTATTTGTTATGTTAAGAAGAGTAAGAGTCCGCGTTCCTTCAACTGAACTACCTAGGCTCGAAAAGCTCAACATCTATATATATCAAAGCCAAAAGTCACTAACTCACTGACCGATTGACTCACTCATCGTGGTGGGTTGTGAGGTGGATTTCCAACCTCATCAACCCTGGTGTCAGGGTTATTATTGACCCGCTAAAAGCCCCTGACATGACTCATGTAACGACTACGTACTTACATCAGTAAGTAGTAACCGGGACCAACGGCTTAACGTGCCTTCCGAAACCGCAGACTTAAATTTTGTATGAATTATAAAACACATAACGGGTTCTTACCGCGTTTATATCAGGGATATGAGACTTCCGATATTTCGACACTGTTGCAAGTGCCATGATCACCTCATGATGATCATGGATATCCTTTTAGGACGTAGGTGTGTGAGATTTTTGAAATGCAACCCTTAACCGCTTACCATCAGGACTTAGGAGGCTCGCTTGCCTGCTTGCCGTAGTAACAAAATAAAAGCTGTTATACCATAAATACAGCATGCAATACCTCAAATAGCTGATGCGATCATCATCTAGGAGCCCCCCGTCTGATGACCATCCGTTCTCCGTCACGTACACGGGCGGATTGTTATACAACTTCTTTATTTCCTTCAACACCTTTGTGAAGCCCCAAGGTACTTCCTAGGAAAATAAATAAAATATACTAAAAATTTAAATTAATTAATTTAATTAAGAATTTTATTATTAATTTTATTTTATAATTTTATTATTAATTTTATTTTATAATTTTATTATTAATTTTATTTTATAATTTTATTTTATTTTTATTTTTTTATTACTAATTTTAAGTTTTTCTACTAACACATGTTAGTAGAAAAACGCAAGTCTGAAATGAAAATGTTTTTTTTTTATTAGAAAGGGGAGGCCTTTGTCAAGCAGTGGGATCTTGTAGGCTAGATTAGATTAAAACTAAAAATTACCAGCTACAAAATTGTATAAAGCTTTTGCGGACTTCTCATCGGGAGAATTTTGCATTCGAAAACTAAAGTTATGGTAACTTATCCATACCTACATAGTCATGCAACACCCTCTTAATCCTCGTTTTTGCTGTAAATCGTGTTATCGTGGGTCCTGAATGTCAGTGATAACCATGACACCAGGAGCCCGTTTTATGAAACTTACAATTGTAAATTACCATGACAATTTGGTGTTCATTACGTCGCTTATATGAAACTGCAAAATATTCGTGATCACGCACTCCGCAATGTACCTCAAATTGTCATTGTAATTTACAATTGTAAGTTTTATTAAACAGGCCCCTGGTTTGGTGATGTCAATTGGTGACACTAGATGGTTTAACATTTCCTTTTTCATTCATTGATTATTTTTGTTGTATTGTTTTCCCGTCATACAGCGCATTAGGTTACACTGTAATGTTGTATGTACGAGTACGTGGTGAGTCGTATCGCCGTCTATAATAACTGAGTCTGTTGTTCGAAATCAAGCTTGAAAAACAAACCTGGAACCTCTTTTCTTTGTTTTTTTTTTGACGTGACTTATTGTAGATTTGCCGCAGATGGCATTAACTACTTGGCCGGATGAACGAACCTGTAACCAAGACGACTGCGATTGAGGCCACGTCGGGTCCTTCACCAGCACAGCGCTCATATCATCCATGTACGAAGGGACAGCATACATTCCGTCGAGCGATGCATCTCTATACGCCAACTTTGTCGTGTAAGTGTTCACGCCGAAGAAATCCGAAGTACCTTTCGAAATCAAGAACAATTTATCATCATCATAATCGGGATCATTAATTACAGAACTCTCAGATGGAATTTATATGGACTATTAATTTACCTGCACTTTTATCGTCAAAGCAAACGGGCCTATAATTTAAAAGTATTTTAATGATTTAAAATATTATTAAATATATTTAATATGAATTATTTATAATTATAGAATTAATATATTAACAGCCTCCGTGGTCCAGTGGTTGAGCGTAGGGCTCACGATCTGGAGGTCCCGGAGGGGACATATCACAAAAATCACTTTGTGATCCCTAATTTAGTAAGGACATTACAGGCTGATCACCTGATTATCCGAAAGTAAGACGATCCGTGCTTCGGAAGGCACGTTAAGCCGTTGGTCCCGGATACTACTTACCTGATGTAAGTACGTAGTCGTTACATGAGTCATGTCAGGGGCCTTTGGCGGCTCAATAGTAACCCTGACACAACCCACACGATAGAAGATTTATAAATGAAAATTACGTATATATACTACTAATTAATTCGTTCAAAAAGTAAGTAAACAGAAAAGGCGGGAACGGAAGCGACGATTAGAAGTGTGAACGAAACAAATAAAAAACGGGGTAGGACTTGTTTCCAGACTTTCAAGGAGTCATTGGTTGTGGAAAGAATTACGATGGAAATTAATAAACAGTCTATAAAGTCACCCAATTACAGTGTTTTCTTTAAATCACGGTTACGGAACCGTATTCAAAATCGGTACAGAAGCCATCAATCCTTAATAGGCATTAATCGCTTATAAGCCCTAAAAGTTTTCTTTCGTTTTATGCTTATCACTTAGCTACTGCTTCAATAAATCTTGTGCTCGTCAGCAACGCAGTTCTTAGGTATTTACTTTTGAATCAACACACGAATAATTTATTGACACAATAATTAAAAACAATACAAACACATGACTTATAAATACATCGTCAATTAGTTCGGTTACCGCATCCGCGGTTTCCTCTATCCGGGTTGTAGCTGAAAATCAGCGATTTGCTCGAAAGGGCAAATGATTGCGCTGAGCTATGACCGTTTTGCGCTGCTGCAGCACACATACATACCTGGCGTGTGTTAAACATTTTGTATCTGGTGTGTATTGTTATTGATTTGTATTGTATGCATGTGACTGTAGACCAAATAAATGATTTATCTATCTATCTATCTAACAGCTCCTCCAATGCGTCAGATCGAGGCAAGGTGCCCAGCAAGCTGGCAGCAATACCTCTCTGATTTGCCAAACTTACCCTTTGACAAAAATAACTACAAAAAAAAAGAAAAGATAAGACGCATTCAATGATCCTTTATAAATACCTCCACACCTATACACACATTTTTTATTTACACACTATATTACAATCCTAATTACAATAAATGAAGTACCTACCTTTTATAGTAGCCACATCTTTGGTAGACAGTTTTGGCAAACGAGACCTAGGGAATCCCTGCTCTGCGCTCTTAGAGGCTACATTCCGACGGACTTGCTCGGGAAAATCACCTGCTTTTGAGAATATTGGATGAGCAAATTGACCCCACTGAAACAACACAAAAATGAAATACTGTGATTTTTTTGGGGCACGGTAGTGTCCCCGTCAAGACAAGCAAAGCGAAGCGCAAGGGCGTTGTATTTTTTTAATATAACGCGATATTTGGATACTTTGGCAACGTTTGAACCTTTTTTGGAACATAATGATGATTACAAAGAAAAGTTATTTAGGTTTCTACAGACCAGAACAGAAAGTTTAAAGGTCTGCCAAAACATGTTACGGCATCAGAGAACGATTCGAATGAATATCATTCATTAACTT
This sequence comes from Pectinophora gossypiella, assembly GCF_024362695.1. NCBI lineage: Eukaryota > Metazoa > Arthropoda > Insecta > Lepidoptera > Gelechiidae > Pectinophora > Pectinophora gossypiella. The sequence continues at coordinate 1,785,718 of NC_065425.1, read as the reverse complement.
GGCTGGAAAAACCGGGAAAAGAGTGTTCACAACGAATTCTGTATTTTTTTTTTTCACAGACTCCACCGTTACCATCTATCCAATCACTGATCATCAATTTAAGAGCCACGCTCTTGTCGGTGTAGCATTTTCCATTCCAGTCTATCAAATGCCAATTCCTTGACTTCCCTATAAGACACGACGTTAACCTTTTCTTTAATCTGTTCCATGTAAGCTCTTTTTGGTCTTCTCCTTCCTCTCTTTCTTTCTATGATGTTTTTAATAAAAGCAGAATAAAAGTATAAAAAAGTAAAAATGTAAAAATATAAGAATAAACTTACATCAAACATCCTAGCATCCTCAGCGGCATGGAAGTCATCATTACTATCCGATGCCGCTTCGTACCAAGTACAGCTGATTGAAATACCAACGGATCCATTTTGTATCTTTTTATAATGTTCATTGTACAATCTGTATGCTTTAGCATGAGCTAGAAGAACGTTCTTAGCACAAAGATATTCTGCAATTCCGGTTGCATTGAGGAATGGAGCCTTCGCATCAGAACCATAACCCTCGTAACAGATCTGTTTCGGCTCGTTTATCGTAATCCATAGCTTGACCTTTGGACCAATTCTGTCGAATAAAATCTTCGCGTAATCCGCGAACCAGTCGATAATGTGAGGATTCGTCCAACCTCCTAGTTTTTGCAAGTTCTGCGGTAAATCCCAGTGGTACATCGTGGCGAATGGTGTGATATTTCGCTTTTCCATCTCCTCGATTAGATTTAGGTAGTAATCGACACCTGGAAATATTTGATTGTGGTATAAATTGTATACATAATTATACTAATATTAAATATAATAATTGTGAAAATCACTCAGCGCATTTTTCTGCCTGACTACTCTTAAATCATGAAGTAACTAATATAGTAAAGGCAACACGATGGGTGGATGCGGTGAAAGGAGGATGGTCAAGGATAGACCAAAATCGAATGGACGGGATGACAACCCGGTGTGATAACACACTTATCGCGACTTGAAAAGAACTGTGGGTTCAAATCCAGTCCAAATCATAAGTTTCTTGGTATAAAGAAGAGATTTTGGGCGGAAGGCAAGACGGATACCACTACCATATTTATTTTTCCCTATAAAATTAGCATTGAGAATGAGAACGAGCGTGGAATGAGAAAAAGAGAGGTCAATACTACCTGCTTGATTGACTTTATCAGCGAACCCATTAGGCAGGATCCTGGGCCAGGAAATGGAGAACCTGTAGAAGTCCAGCCCCAATTCTGCCATCATAGCCACGTCGCGTTTGTACATGTGGTAGGAGTCAGCTGCTATATCGCCAGTTGATCCATCTTTGATTGGTGTCGGGCGCTGGTGAGTCGCCACGTCCCATATTGACTGGCCTTTACCTAGATTCATAATAATCGTCACCATCTTCCTAGTGTTATCTCACAGGGTCCGCATACCTAACCAGAATTATTCGCTCAAAAGTCACTTTTTGATCCCCAATTGGGTGAGGACATTACAGGCTAATATCCTGCTTCTCCGAAAGTAAGATGACCCGTACGTCGGAAGGCACGTTAAGCCGTTGGTCCCGGTTACTAGTTACTGATGTAAATAAGTAGTGGTTACATGAGCCATGTCAGGGGCCTTTGGTGGTTCAATAGAAATCCTGACATCAGGGTTGATGAGGTTGGTAATCCAATAACTTTGTTCCAAAAACATTAAAATAACTTACCATCTTCATTCCAGCCCCCTTCTATTTGATAGGCTGCCGTCGATGCTCCAAATAAAAAGTTTGGAGGGAATTTTCTAACTCTTCCTTTCGATAAAACTCCATTGAGACATATCAGTGGTAATAAACTGCAAAAAAGAATCTTTTTTCAGAAAAAGAACATAATATCGTCACCGTATTATATAACTTTTTATATATATATACACTTATAACGTTAGTTTATAACTTTAATGAGATTGAAATCTAATGGAAAATTCTGGTAATTAATAATATAATATTCACAACACATAATATAGCATTACGCTTGTATCCCCGAAGGGTTCATCATCATCATCATCAGCCCATTAACGGCTTATCGTGCCTTCCGAAGCACGGAGGAGCTCGAGATGAAAACTTTTTTTTTGTGGTCACCCATCCTATGACCGGCCTCTGCGAAAGTTGCTTTACTTCAACAATCGCAAACCGAGCGCGTTAACCGCTGCGCCACCGAGCTCCTCAGGGTTAGGCAGTAATAATTTTACTGATTAGATAATTAAAATTTCCATACGGTCAATGTAGGAAATAAGTATCTTCTAGCGCAGTATATTTCCCTCGCCATCCAACGGGGTAACGCTGCGAGCGTGATGGGTACATTCGGTCGAGAAGTGGTAAAAGGGAGCGTTTTTAATTGAGCCTATGGGTTCGAGTACTTTTGTTTCTTTTTGTTTTCAGATTTAGTAGTCTAGTTTTAATTATTTGTAATGTTAAGATTAAGAATAGTTAATTGTTAAGTTTATATATGTAAAAAATATATTGCTTTATTTAAAATAAGTACCAAATAGTAAAATAATTAACATATTTATGTAAGCACTAACATCCGCACTTTGAACACTCTAAATATAAATTAAAAATGAATTAATAAATAATGCAAAAAATTGTTATTTTGATTTTATATAATTTATTAATTTCTACAATTTAAATGAGAACTTAGTTATTTTTCAAGTGAATATTTTTGGTGGGAGTTTTCTAGCCATCAAAAACGTTTTAACAGATTTGCAATTAAGTACAGTATATTTTAAAAATACATTAAAAAATAAATTTAGGACATTATTAAAATGAAGCGATATAGTTGATGATTCGGCTAAATAAAGTCACGTCATATTAAAAGAAATAAAAAATAAGGCAGTGATTATACTTACCAGAGGAGTGTACGAGTGTACATGGCGTAACCATGAACAATACTGACTTTATCTCTAGGTACATTCTGAAGGCCCATTCTATTCCTCATCTAATTATTTCCAATACAATAATATTTTCCCTCCTCCGTGCTAGCTAACTACACCAAGCAATAAACTATATTTGATATGATTTGATTTATTTAAGTTTACTTTCGATTTAAGGACGTTTAAATGACGGACTTTCCTAATACTATTATCACCTATTATATTTCCTAATAATTATCTCCTAATAATATACACTTCTCATCAAAAAAATCGAAACACTTCCGTTTTCATTGTTTCTGTCCGAATTTAACACAAAAAAGAATTCATACGATGAAAAAAAATACATAAATGTATAGCTGGCAGTTTGGCCATTACAGTATAAGCGAAAATTCTAAATTCAAAATTAGAATTTCATTTGTTTATCTTATAAACGAAATGAATCACTGTTTTGAGACAAATGTGTGTTTAGGGTTGGAGTACATTTAGCGTTTAAAAACTAAAAGGAGATCATCGGATTTCGGCCCAGAAGTCAAAGTGCCGGCCAAAAAATAATTTTGCTATATTCCATTAGATCTTATCCGTCTGAGTATTTATTACTATGGCACCAAAGCTGTAGGGTCAATATCTTCGGTTTTATTCGAATTAAAAGAACTGTATTTTTCATACATTTTTGGTGAAAATTAAAGTGCCGGCCAAGTAACAATAATGGTATTAATCCTTAGAACTTATCCATCTGAGCATTTATTACTATGGCACCAAAGCCGTAGCGTCAATAATTCTGTTTTTATTCGAATTAAAAAATAAACTTGTATTTTTCATACATTTTGGTGAAAATGTGAAGTGCCGGCCAAGAAACAATATTGGTATATCCCGTTAAAACTTATCCCTTTGACCATTTATTATTATGGCACCAAACGTCTATGACCATTATTTTGGCTTTTATTGGACTTTACGTTTTAGTTTCTAAGTGAAAAGTGCCGGTCAGGAAAAACACATGTCAAAACTATCGAGAAGATACCTGTAAACATTATTCACTATGACAATAAACGTGTATGACCATTAGTTTGGCTGTTGTTGGATTTTTAAAATCTCGATTCTTGATTTATTTTGTTATAAAATAAAATATGACAGGCGCGTTATTTAAAGGATCGTCAGAATGTTTATTACTATGACATTAAACGTCTATGACCACTATTTTGAACTCAATTAGATTTCTCAAAAATCTGGAGTTTTCATAGATACCTACACTTTGGCGAAAAAAGTTTTATCTGGCGATAATGCAGGTAAAGGCGTAATATCGTGGTCGTCTTTGGACACATTTTTATTAATCAAAAATAGGTTTTCGTTTGACCACTATCTCACCTGATGGTGATACACGCTTTAGAAGCTTATTTTTTTTTAAGAAAAGTGAGGTACGATGCTATGTCGGCCGAGTAGCACCAGGACATTGTGATCGGCATACATGCAAAGTACAACTACCCGACTCCTGTCTTCCCTAACAGCTACTTCAGACGTCATGCCTAAATACGAGTTTCGTCACTAGATGGCAAGCTTATCTTTGGAGGGCGGTAACCATCTACGGTCAAGATGAATCAATACCATAATTCGACCTAAACTTAGGCCGTAACGTTGAGTCGAATGCAAAAACTATAGCCAACGTCATATCTAAAATCAGATAGTATTAATATAGAAGTTCACCTAACAACACACAAAACAAAAACACAAAGTATTTATCTGACTAATAACTAGTCATAGGGAAAGCTCTGCTTATTGTCATTGTTAAAATTTTTTATTTTTTAAAAAAGTCTAATAAAAGCCAAAGTCGATATTTGGTAATATAGTAAAAAAATACGTTTCAAGTCGTTTACCAAAATATTTGACTTATTTTGTTTCGCTGGCTGACATTTTCCCATTTGAACCAAAACGGAAAGAGAGACGAATAAAAGTCAAAATAATGGTCAAAAATGTTTTGCGCTAGATTATTAAATGTTCTAAAGGTCCTTTGTAATCCGCCGTACCGCAAGTTTTGCCTAAAGCACTTTATTTTTAAACAAAACAAAAAAGAAATCAAGATTGTTAAAATACAATAAAAGCCAAACTAATGGTCATACACGTTTGGCGCTATAGAAAAAAATGTTAACAGGCATCTACTCGATACTCTCAACATGGTATTTTTGGTGGTCGGCACTTTTCACATTTGAACTAAAACGTAAATTCCAATAAAAGTCAAAATAATGGTCATAGATATTTGGTGTCATATTAAAAAATATTGAAAAGCAACTATTAGACAGATTTGACGTATTTAATTCGATGGCCGGCATTTTAACATATTAACCAAAACGGAAAGTCCAATAAACGTCAAAATAATGGTCATAGAAGTTTGGCGCCATACTAATAAATGTTCTAACGGTCCTTTGTAATACGCCTGTATCCCTTTTATTCCCAACGGACATAATATTTTTTTTTACAAAATGTATGAAAAATCGAGATTTTTAAAATCCAATTAAAGCCAAACTAATGGTCATACACGTTTGGTGTCATAGTAAAAAATGTTCACAGCAATGTACTCGAAAGGTTCGACACATTTTTTTTCTCTGGCCGGCACTTTCGAATTTGGGCCGGCCAAAGTATGGAGAGCCGATGATCTCCTTTGGCGCCTATCCTTAAACTTTTTGTTTTTTATTTCAATACTGTGACTTTGGGACGTCTGAAAAAAGGTTTTTTTTCTAAAACGTATGGATACTTCGCCCACAGAAGCCGCCCAAGTTGTGGCATTGCTGGATTCTGGCCTTAGTCAGCGTGTTGTGGCTGCAAGACTGCATCTAAGCCTGTCATCTGTTCATAGAGTCTATAAACGTTATCGGGAGACTGGTTTGTTCACGCGCCGTTCAGGATCTGGCAGGAATCGGGTCACTTCTGAGCGAGATGATCGATTTATTGTAACAACTTCTTTAAGAAATCGACGCCTTAACGCTTTTCAACTGCAGCAGCGGCTTCGTGTTGTACGAAGGGTGGCTGTAAGTGACTCTACAATTAGAAGAAGGTTGAAGGATCGTGGACTGGTACCGCATAAGCCAGCAAATGGGCCGAAATTAACTGCAGACCATCGAAGAGCGCGCCTTAACTTTGCACGTGAGCACCTAAATTGGTCATACCTACAGTGGAGCAAAGTTCTCTTTTCTGATGAGTGTAAAATTATGCTGTATGGTAACGACGGAAGGAACAAGGTCTACAGAAGAGACGGAGAACGCTATGCACAATGCTGCATTGAAGAAAAGGTCAGCTATGGTGGCGGTTCGTGGACGGTTTGGGGAGGAATCAGCGCCGACGGTAAGACAGAGCTTGCTTTCGTGTCTGGGCCACGTCTGCCTGCACTAAACTGTCATCGGTACGTCGAAGAGTGTCTCGAGCCTCATGTGATGCCCTATGCACATTTTATTGGCAACGGCTTCATATTCATGCACGACAATGCTAGGGCTCACACCGCGGGCGTCGTACGAGATTATCTTAACGAAGTCGATATCTCTATTATGGAATGGCCAGCAAGAAGCCCGGACATGAATCCCATTGAACATCTGTGGGATGAATTAAAGAGACGAATTCGAGCAAGAGATCCTGCCCCAGAAACACTTAGCCAGCTGCAAGATGCAATCCAAGAGGAATGGGACAATATACCACAGCATGTGATCGTGACTCTCATCCGATCGATGAAGAACCGTATGGAAGCAGTAATTAGAGCTCGGGGAGGGAATACAAGTTATTAAATAAACGTTTTTTAGCTTATTTTTTCATTTACGTGTGTTGTTTTATCCATTTCCTTTATACTCCATACGGAATAAAAATGACTCATTTAACAAAATACGAAACCTATGAAAAATTCATTTAAATTTATAACATTAACATTAAGATTTGATAAGCTCATAAACTATTAAACGACATTTAACATTTATTCCTAAATGTACACATTTTTCTGATAATCCTGACAAAACGTAAACTTGCAAGGTGTTTCGATTTTTTTGATGAGAAGTGTATTTCAATGCTACGTTCACCAAAATATAGATGGCGTTGTACAGTTTTAACGTCATAATAATTAAGTACCTATTTTCTAATTACTCGGGTACATAAATTATTCCAAAATGCAATTAATGACAGAAGCAATAAAAATGATTGTGGCTTGATATTTGAATCACGTTAGGTATAAAATTATGTTGCTACCTATATTGCTTCTCTTTATTTTGATCAGAATAATTTAAAATAAAATTAGATGGTGTGTACAGGAATCAGCACCATAGTCTCCAATATCGAAATGGGTCGCGATTAGTTTAAGTTTGTTATAGCAAACACATTTTCTTTGTGATAGAGCAACAAATTAACTATTTTTCCACATTTCATGATTCTTAGTCTATGGGATATTTGCCATAGAGGTTTTTCTTGCTACTTCTTTTCCCCGGCTATACAGATTGTGAGAAGCTGCAGTAGTTTTAGGCGGATGAGACGTTCGTTATGTAAAAAAATACGATTCAAAGTGTAACTATGTTAATACTGACATAGAATAATACTACGTGTAGAACGGCAACTCTCCGCTCCCCACCGGCGGCTGAGCTATGTTTACCTCATCCCCCCTCGAACACAGTTTAGATTTGAATCGTATGATGTCAGACGTCACACACACAGATGCGCGTGTACGATAATGTCAATGTGTAGCGTCTGTGTAAAACGAGGTTGTTTGTATGAACTGTCCGGGGTGTGCTGAATAAAGATATTTTTGAATTTGAAATGTATAAATAAAGGCGAAATAAGATTGGCTGTTTCTTTAGATTGCGTAGATTTGGAAGCATCTTTTTTACAGCTTCAATGGACCGTATGCATAAGTATTCCATGTTATTTCAACTTGATATCTCCAAAGTGTCTTGACAGACGGACGGATGGACAACACAGTTATCCTATAAGGGTTACATATTTCCTTAACTGACGTAATATACGATCCCGACGACCCGATTACTCTAGCCATAGAGGCAGCCAATCAGCTCGCGACACCAAACACTTCAGGACCCCGATACCGACCCCGTCGGCGTGGTCGAAGATTTCCCTCAATAATCGCTTATCGCTATCGACCCACTAGGGTCGATTAATTCTTTCAAATATTTTTCCTCTCAGGCGACGCCCTGAACCGAGGTTCGCGCCCAACTGGGCACCCTCAGGCCTGTTGTCTTAAACGTTGTACCAGGTGAGAGCCTTCAGCGCTCCTCATTTGTCCGGCCAAGTAGTTAATGCCATCTGCGGCAAATCTACAATAAGTCACATCAAAAAAAGGAACCCTTAAAATTACTAAATCACGTTACAGAATAACCCTCGTTTATCTACCACACGTAATAGATTATGTTACTTGCTACAACTACCATAACATATCTGTCAATATAACAATGTTATGATAACAATTTTTGTTACATTTCATGACATCGTACACATTCGTACTATCATTGTATTTTGGTAATGCAATCATGGTAAGTACAGTCATCACGAGCAATATGATGTATCCACTTTAGAACCCTGTCGCACTATCATGTTTGACATTTAATGAGACTTACAGTTTAATTTGTCAAACAGTTAATGTGACATGGTTTCAAAGTGTAGGCATATTAGTACTCATGACCGTACCTGAAACTATAGTAACTTGAAGTACTTATTTTCATCATCACCAGCCCATTAACGTCCCCACTGCTGGGGCACGGGCCTTCCCTATGGATGGATAAGGGGATAGGGGGAAGTACTTATTTTATTATATTACTTTTTTTTATCTGTATACTATATTATCATTGCGATCAGAACAATCTTTGTATGTGTATCTCAAGTGTATAGTCGATATTTTCCTTAGATAAAAAGTAAAATAATATAACATGGTATAACGCCTGTCGAGGAGCTCGGTGGCGCAGCGGTTAACGCGCTGGGTCTGCGATTGTTGAAGTAAAGCAACTTTCGCAAAGGCCGGTCATAGGATGGGTGACCACAAAAAAAGTTTTCATCTCGAGCTCCTCCGTGCTTCGGAAGGCACGTTAAGCCGTTGGTCCCGGCTGCATCAGCAGTCGTTAATAACCATCAATCCGCACTGGGCCCGCGTGATGGTTTAAGGCCCGATCTCCCTATCCATCTATAGGGAAGGCCCGTGCCCCAGCAGTGGGGACGTTAATGGGCTGATGATAACGCCTGTCTCCCCGAGGGGGTAAGCAAGGGTGTGTAGTATATTGTCGAATAAAATCAATATGACTTTTAATCTAACATCCCACCATAGAACGACCTTCACCGAGCTAGTTAATGGATGAAAAGTACTGGACCACAGAGGGTTGGCGTCAGAAACCCTGGACCAAGTGCGATATTGTATGTTTGGAGACTATCAATGATCAATAACTTTTTTATTCAAGAGCCACGCTCTTGTCGGTGCAGCATTTTCCATGCTACTAATTGGTACCTACATTAAATTATCTAGTACCTCAACGAACAGTGAATAAACATAAAACGAATCTTGGTCTTCAAGCCTCGTTAACCAGAACTTTTAAAGAATACAACTCTTTTTGTAACAAAATCTTAGATCTTGATGTGTTCCATGATCCGCTGAATATATATGTATATATGAGAAAAATTTTAGATTATTTAAAGCTCAACAGATATTAATTACTTACTTATATTTTACTTTTTTTACATGTAAAGAGATTAAATCTCTTTAAATAATCTCCTTGAAATTGCCGCTGGCTGTAACGCAATAATTGTTTTGTTTTTTTTTTTTCAAGTGTCAAAGTTGACATCTGACACTTGATTATTTTAAGTTACGTAGACTAATTTGTATTTTATATAATATTTCTAACTGGCTTAAAAATAAGCATAAATGTCGTTTCTTTGATTACAGGTATGTTCTTAGTTAGCATGTTTAATTATTAAGTGTATTTTATTATGATAACATTATAGTAAAGAAATAAAATTCTTTGATTACAGAGCAACACATAATCTTATTATATTAGCCAAAATCCATATAAATCTTATAAAACGACATATTTATATACAAAAGTCGCTTAGAAATGGAGAAATTACGATTTGAATTTACATTACTGCCATCAGAAGATCGAAAATCAAATATTTTGTGCATAACCTCAATCACTACAAGTGAGAACAAAATATATGCTATACCGCTGGAACTTCAAGCTGCTGCTTATCATAAAGAAATAACAAAAACAACTGCTTATGCTAAAATTAAAAACAGTTTGGCAAAAAGACATCAGATAAGAAGAGTTTGGATAACAATGACGGAAGAACTAAGTAAGATTTATATGGATGAAGACGGTAATTTACAGTTTGGAAATCAGTATTTAGAAGAACTGGACCATCAAGAAAAAATTGCTGTCTCACATCAAGAAGGAACGAGTACATTAGAAAAGTTATTAGAGAAATTTATGGAAAAAACACAGGAAAGTAAACATCAAAGCTTAAAACATATTGCAGAAAAGTTTGTAATTGAAAAATTTACAAGCAAAAATTCAAATGCAAACCTGTGGATCGATACTTTTGAAAAAGAATGTGAACGTTTCGAAGTAACAACAGATGAGAAGAAGATTGAGATATTGAGATTATTTATGGACAAGAGTTGTGCAGACTGGTACAGTTCCATGCTAATAAGATTTACAATGAATGCAGAATGGTCAATGTGGAAAGCAAAATTTTGTGAAACATTTACAAACAAAGGATGGAACCCAGTAACATATGCACTATTATTTAAATATAAAGATGGATCATTGTTGGATTATGCTATAAGGAAAGAAAAACTTTTACTGGATATGAGAAGAACAATAGATACTGGTACCTTGGTGGATCTTATTGCAACTGGTTTACCAGAATTTATACTAAATAAGATTAATAGAGAAGCAATTAAAGACACCATTGATTTATTCAATGAGGTAAGCAAGTATGAAAACATGATAAATAAACAGAGTTATGTTGTAAAAAGAAGGTATGGATATGCCAGCCAAAGCCAAAATCTAGCAGAGAAAATTGAGGAGAAAAAAGCATGTAAAATATGTGAGAAACTTAACAAAGGCACACGTTATCATCCTGAAGCTATATGTTGGTTTAAAACAAGAGAAAATGAAAAGATGAAAAAGAACTTCATTAAACACGTAAACAATTCGGTGATAGAAGCGGAATTAAATGAAACTGAACAAAAAAACGAATAATAACACCATTAATTAAAATCAAACTGCTATTAGAAGATAAATTAGAAATATATGGAATTTACGATTCAGGCTCAAACGTTTCTCTCATAAATTCCAAGTTATTGAAATTAAAACGAACAGAAAATAATTTAAACATAGCGGATTTAGTAACGATTAATGGTGTTAAAAAGACAAGTGGTTTGACGAAATTAAAAATAAAAATATTTGAGGTAGAAGAAACAGTTGATGTATATATTATCGAAGAACAAAATTTCAAATATGATTTTTTGATAGGATTGGACATGATAAAAATGTTTAAACTGACCCAAAATGAAGACTTAAAAATTACCCAGAAACAGTACCAAAAGGACCAAAACGAAAACGAAGCGGAAGAAAAACATACGAAAATAGAAACAGTACATACAGAAATTAAAAATCTGGAAAATAAAAACAAGTCAATAAAGGAGTACAGAATAAATTTTAATGAACATTTTAAAGAAGAAGATTTTGAAATAAAAATAAGACATTTAAATGGACATCAAAAAGCAGAAATAGATACGCTGGTTAACAAATATAAAACAGTGTTTGCAAAACATAAATATGACGTGGGCACAGTGAATGGATATGAAGCGAGGATAGATTTAATGGTTGACAAATATTGCAGTAAGAGACCGTACAGGTGTACTATGGAAGATAAAAAAGAGATAGAAGAACAAGTAGCAAAATTACTAGACCATCAGTTGATAGAAGAATCCTGTAGTCCATTTGCAGCACCAGTCACTTTGGCTTTTAAAAAAGAAGATAACAGAAAATCTCGATTATGTATAGACTTCAGAAACTTGAATAAAATAGTAGTTCCTCAAGCGCAACCATTCCCTTTAATTGAAGACCTAATGACGAAAACCAGAAAATGCAAATACTTTTCAACTTTGGATATAAATTCAGCATTTTGGTCTATTCCCTTAAGAATAGAAGATAGACAAAAGACAGGATTCGTAACACAAGAAGGGCACTTTCAATGGACTTGTCTGCCTTTTGGACTTAAAACTTCACCGGCAATTTTTCAAAGGATATTAAGCAATATATTGAGAAAGTATAAACTTACTAATTTTGCCGTGAATTATATTGATGACATTCTTATATTTTCAAGAACGTTTGAAGAACACATTGAGCATTTAACAAGGTTGCTAGAAGCCATCAAAGTAGAAGGTTTTAGATTGAAATTCACGAAATGCACATTTGCAACAAATTTAGTAAAATATCTAGGGCATATAATTCAAAATAATACAGTTCAACCATTAAAAGATAATTTGATTTCAATAAAAAAATTCCCAGTTCCGAAAACACAGAAGAATGTTAGACAATTTCTAGGAAAAATCAACTTCTATCATGAGTACATACCAAAGAGTGCAATAATTTTAGATCCATTGCATAATTTACTCAGGAAAAATCAAAAATTCATTTGGTCTGATGAATGTCAAAAAGCATTTGAAATGATAAAAAGCTTGTTGTGCTCCCAACCAATCCTAGAAATTTATGATCCTGATTTACCAATTAATATTTATACAGATGCCTCTATAGAAGGAATTGGAGCCATCTTGAAACAAACACAGACAGACGGAAAAGAAAAACCTGTGGCATATTTTTCAAAAAAATTAAATGAGACCCAAAAAAAGAAAAAAGCAATATACTTGGAATGTATAGCTATTAAAGAAGCGGTAAAATACTGGCAATACTGGTTAATTGGTAAATCATTTACAGTATATTCTGACCACAAACCATTGGAAAATATGAACCTAAAATCAAGAAGCGATGAAGAACTGGGTGATCTAACTTACTATTTATCACAATACGATTTTAAGATAAAATATGCACCAGGACAACAAAATTTAGAAGCAGATTGCCTAAGCAGGAACCCAGTATTGGAATCAAATGAAAATACTGATGAACAATTAAAAGTTGTTAATATAATAAAACTGGAAGACATTATAAAAGATCAAAATGAAAACGAAGAAATACAGAGAAATAAAAACAAATTAATAAGAAGACACAATTTATACTTTAAAAATTACAAAAATAAAGAAAAAATAATCTTATCAGAAACATTTAGCAAAAAAATAATAAAAACTATACATGAAGATTTATGTCATATTGGCATTAGACAAATGCAGAAGACGATTAGTCCGTTCTATACATCAGAATGTTTGATAAAAAATATAAAAAAAGTTTGTAGAAACTGTGAAACTTGTATAAAAAACAAATCTAGAGGACATCACAAATATGGTCTAATGTCCTATCTCGGTCCAGCTACAAAACCTTGGGATATTATCTCTATAGATACAATTGGAGGTTTCGGAGGTTCAAGATCAACAAAGAAATATTTACATTTATTGGTAGACCACTTTACTAGATACGCATTTATATTAACATCTAAGACACAAAATGCAGATGATTTTATAAAGTTGGTTAAAAACATAATAGACACGGAAGGCGCAGACATTGGAATGGTTCTGACAGATCAATACCCAGGGATTAATTCGAAGGAATTCAAAAAATTCTTGAGTCAAAAGCATATACCAATTATATTTACAGCAGTAAATGCACCATTCTCAAATGGATTGAATGAGAGGCTAAATCAAACTATAGTGAACAAAATAAGATGCAAAGTAAATGAGACAGGAAAAAAGAAGGCCTGGACAAAAATAGCTCAAGAGTGTGTAAAGGTTTATAACCAAACAATTCACACATCTACTGGTTTTTCACCAGGATATCTTTTATATGGTACAGATGACACGGTTTTACCAAAAGAACTAAAACAGGAAAAAATACTCAATAATTGGATCACAGACAGAAAAACAGCACTTATAAGATCAATTAGAACACACAATTACAACAAAACACTATTTGACAAAAACAGAAAATGCTACGAATTTAATATAGGAGATATGGTATATGTGGAAAATGGAAACAAGCTAAATAGAAGGAAATTAGATGAACTCAAAATTGGTCCCTATGAGATAATGGAAAAAATTTCAAACACAATATACAGAATAAACACAGGTCACAAGAAGACGGAATCAAATCTTTTCCATGTTACAAAACTTATTCCAGTCCCAGCATCAGAAGGACTTCAAGATGAAATAAATATATTGGAAGAAAATTAAAATGTAAATTTTCTTCTCCTTAAGGGGGGAGATGTAAAGAGATTAAATCTCTTTAAATAATCTCCTTGAAATTGCCGCTGGCTGTAACGCAATAATTGTTTTGTTTTTTTTTTTCAAGTGTCAAAGTTGACATCTGACACTTGATTATTTTAAGTTACGTAGACTAATTTGTATTTTATATAATATTTCTAACTGGCTTAAAAATAAGCATAAATGTCGTTTCTTTGATTACAGGTATGTTCTTAGTTAGCATGTTTAATTATTAAGTGTATTTTGTTATGATAACATTATAGTAAAGAAATAAAATTCTTTGATTACAGAGCAACACATAATCTTATTATATTAGCCAAAATCCATATAAATCTTATATACATATACTTATATCTTTCTAATTTCTAATTTTTAAGTTTGATGTGTAATTTTAATTTTACTTTATTTTTAAATACTTAAGTACCCTTAATTGTATAAGTTATATACGCCGTAATTGTCATATATATTAGTCACAATACCGTAACCTTATAAATGTAAAATATTTTAATATATGTGATGTGGTTGTACTTTATAAATAAATAAATAAACATAAAGAAAGTGGCCAGACATTCTGACGTTTTGTCCCGCCAAGTAGTTAATGCCATCTTGCGGCAAATCTAAAATAAGTCAAAAACGTCAAAAAAAAAATTCTGACGTCAGGTGGTCTGGACCACATCTTTTTCACATAGTTTGAGACAATTATTTATCTTAAATATATTTCAAATTTTATCGCGTCTCAGGAAATAGTTACAGATGAATGAAGTTCTTGTAGTTCGTTGTAACTTTGTTCGATGTTTTAATGTAAATTGCGGTTTACGATTTATGACGTATTAAAACGAAACTACTTAATAAATCTCGTTCAAACCAATTTTCGGTGGAAGTTTGCACAGTAATGTATAATATATCATAATATCTTTTGTAGTTTTATAATAATTATATAATTGGGGAGTTTCCTAGATCAAAGATAAATTATGAAAATCTGATTACTAAATAAAGACAGATCTAAAGGCGACAAAAACGTTTTGTTTTATCTATTTAAATTATTTACAAATTTTAATGAAAAATCGAATAAGAGCGACACTTTGTCACGTTTTTCTATGACGTCACAGGTTGCTACTTCATACAAAATCCATAGCAATTTCGTGATTTGACGTTTAGTAAAAAGTAACTGATTTGACTAGTTGGAAACTCACCAGGGCTCATGAAGTCTGTCATGAGTCTGCTATTGATCTCACCGAAAGATAATGTTAAATAAAAGATAAAAATAGACTGATCAAACTTTTTATTGCCTTAAAACGTTACAAATCCAAAGAAAACAAGACAAATACTTTAAAAACTATCCGTGGTATTGTAAGAGTTGCCGTGTAGGTCAGTTGCAGCTAAAATAAAATAAAAGAATTATTTTTTTACAGCGTTATAATTAAAAGTGATATGTTTTTGGTTTTCAAAATGTATTTTTTCCTGTTAAATGCTTGTTTGGCTATTGCAATTCTGGCTATTATGTCTTGTGTGCATCTAGACATACATATCACATATCATTACATATCATTAAAAATAAGGAAACGGTTTATTAAATCATATATTTGGAGCATTGCACTCTATGGAAGTGAAACGTGGACTATGACACAGAGAGACAGAGAGAGATTGGAAGCGTTTGAGATGTGGTGTTGGCGAAGGATGGAGGGTATAAGCTGGACTGAAATGGTGTCAAATGAAAAAGTGCTGGGAAGAGTTGAAGAAAAGAGAACCATATTGAAGACTATAGAGAACCGGAGAGGAAATATGATTGGCCACCTGATACGACACGATTCATTTATAACAAACATTATAGAAGGAAAAATTGAAGGGAAGAGAGGAAGGGGTAGACCTAGGATAACATTTATGAAACAAATAAAAGAGAAGGTGCAGGTCGTGTCGTATCGGGAGGTGAAGGTTTTGGCGGGAAGAAGAGAGGAATGGCGGTTACTCCACCGACAAGAGCGCAGCTCTTAAATAGAGAGAGAGAGAGAGAATTAAAAGTGTTCAGTCTTTAAATAAATAAAATAAAATAAATAAATAAATAAATAATTTATTCATGTACAACAGTTACAAATTTTTGATATGGCATTTTATTACAGGTTGTACTTAATTCTAACATAAAGTTGGACCATCGGTCAATTCCTAAACTAGGTGTAAACCTGTACAATAGGATTCGATGATGTTCCTTTCTTTATGTAGTATGTAGACAGTATTCGCTGCGTTTATTGGTTAAAGCCCACGAAAGCCCTGTTGTCTTAAATTTCGTACCGGGTGAGAACCCTCACCGCTGCCAAGTAGTTTATACCATCTGCGGCAAATCTACAATAAGTTGTCAATGTTTCTGCCGTACAGTCATGAGCAATATCATGTACCCACTTTAGAACCCTGTCGCACTATCATATTTGACATTTAATGGATCACTTACAGCTATGCACATTATAACATTTAGTTAAGACATAATTAAACAAAGTAAAACATTACTTATGTGTATGCTACAAGTGATCACAACATTCAACACAAAAAGACAACATCTAGTCAGTTGAAACTAACTTCATAGCAGCTAAAATCTCACTATTAATAACAGTAATATATCATATTATTGCACTAGTTGGTACAAAAAACAAATAAACTATACTAATTTAACTAATTTTTAATGGAGATAATGTCTCGTTAGCTTGCTCTTGAGAGCTCGCTGCGAATCGAAAAATATATCCAGTTGAAGAGATTTCGCGTTCAAATCGTTATAGGATGCACAAACTCTCGATAAGGGATGATGTAATTTGTCAAAATGTTAATGTATGGTTTCAAAGTGTATACATATTAGCACTCGTGAACACGAAAGTAATATTATTACGCTTACCATCGTATTGGCGTGTCAGCATGTTCACTTCTCCCACCTACAAACATAAAAAAATAGGTCTCTTCTTCTATCGTGTGGATTGTGAGATGAATTACCAACCCCATCAACCCTGGTGTCAGGATTATTACTGAGCCGCCATAGGCCCCTGACATGAGTCATATAACGACTACGTACTTACATCAGTAAGTAATAACCGGGACCAACGGCTTAACGTGCCTTCCGAAGCACGGATCTTTTTACTTTTTGGACAATCAGCCTGTAATGTCCTAACCAAACTAGGGATCACAAAGTAATTTTTGTGATTTGTCCCCACCGGGATTCGAACCCGGGACCTCCGGATCATGAGCACAACGCTCAACTACTGGACCACGGAGACCGTAAAAAAAAGGTAAAGGACTTCTTTAATACTGAAAAGAAAATTCCACATGTTGTCATTTGACTACTAGTGACTCTAGACCATTCCAACGAACCATGAACTTCATCAAGTTTATGTTTGTACAATGATTAATACCTAGCAGATTATTGATAAATCCACTGAATGCGATTTTATGACTTTGAATTCATATTTGAATCATAGATAATTAAATGATACTGGTTTCCAGGATTTGTGCCCGGTTAATGACCATAAACTCTCCCCATATTACATGGGACATTTCCATTTTTTTCCAGGGTTGATGAGGTTGTTAATCCACCTCACAACCCACACGATAGAAAAAGATGGGACATCTTAGCTGGCTAGAAGTGGGTGTACATAATATACTATACGCCGCTGCGTACCTGCCCCTTGGGAATACAGGCGTAAACACAGGGCGTGATGCTAGATTATGTGTTGTAATGTTATGATAAAAATTACAAATAATTATATACAGGGTACCTTCACATCCAGAGTCGGAGCATCGTGTGATTTCTCAGATAATTGGGACCTTTTCTGCCTTACACCGACCCTGAAACAACAAACAAGAAATTTCAGCCACAATGCGGGTATAACTGTTTCACCCGACGTGGGGGTGTCAGCTGAGCACCCTCAACTTGATTATAACAATCAATTCTGCGTGCAAGTCAATATCAATCAATAATTATGTAAGGAAATAAATTTATTACCACGACTGCCCTCGCGGCACAGGGACCGCGTCGCGCGCGGCTCGAATTATATCGAGAGCTTTGACCAATAGCCGTACGACGTCTATGTAGATAGCATTCGCTGCGTCTATGGTCGTAACACTCGATATGATTCGCGGCGCGCGCGCGGCGCGGCGAACTTGTTAACCATTACTCCACCGAGTCCTCCTGTCCATGCGAAATTCTTTTCGATCTATGTATCTTCATTAACACGGTTAACACGCTCGTCCCGGCTTGACAGCAGCTGCGGGTTCAAGTCTCGTCTGAATCTGATTTCGGTTTATTTCTTTTTCTTTTTTCCATAATGTTACGTACCTATGCTTTTTATGGTGTCCTGATGAGGTCTTCAGATTTTTTGTTTCTGCCGTCCACACGTGCTCCCTAGCCATCTGAAAATAACAACAACGTAAATGTTGTTACTACTATTAAGCATTAGTACATTATAGCATAATAATCTTATGATGTTACTACTTACTGATGTAAATAAGTAGTCGTTACTTGAGCCATGTGAGGGGCCTTGGCGGGTCAATAGTAACCCTGACACCAGGGTTGATGAGGTTGGTACTACACCTCACAACCCACACGATAGAAGAAGAGAACTCAGAATCATGGACGATGTCCCCCTCAGTAAGTATTCGTTACGATGTCACTAATTAAAAATTCATCAAACGTCTCATCCGCCTAAAATTACTGCAGCTTCTCTCAACCTGTATAGCCGAGGAAAACTAGCTGAAAAACTAATCTTAAAAAAAACTAAACTTAATCTACTTATAAATTATATAGCTGCAAGTAATAAGTTGCTTTACCATTTTCCTAGGCGAATAACATTCCACCAATCTCTTCGCTTTGTGATCTGAAATAAAACCAGAAAAATATTATAACCCAAACTAACGTCATAAGAAAACCTAATAACAAATAGGGCCATGGTATAAGAAAACCAGGTATGCTCAAAAGTGACAGCTAACATTTCAAGGTTAGCCCAGCAGATGTCATCCCACCGTGCGTTGTCATTTTGTAAAAAATCAATTACCCACGGCCAATGTTTTTATATTTTCTTTGCAAGAAAATTTTGAACTTTTAGTAAAAGATTTACTTACAGTTTTAATGATTTATTATATTTTCAATAATAAAATTTACCTCCTTGGAATGTTGGAGATACCAATTTAATGGTAACACAGTGGTAATACTTACGTCATCAAAGAACTAGCAATGGCGGGTTGTCAATCATAGGATTGAGCATACCTACCGGGTCTGCATGAAAACCTATAAATATATTTAGCGCTTCGACCAAAGCCGTTTGACGTGCATCTACGTAGATAGCATTCGTATCGTTTATTGGTCCAAGCGCTCGATATAATTCGCGCCGCGCGCGCCGCGGTTGTCATGCAGACCCGGCTGGTCTTCTTATACAATGAATAGGGCAATTTTATAAACACGCTTTTTTTATTTGTTAATTATTGTAAACTTACTTCTCCTTCCACTACGGCGATTGACAGAACGCTTCTTGTCTTCTTGACGCTGAAAGAGTAAAAAAAATATCTACATAATATCCTCAGCGCTCCCCATTTATCCTGCCAAGTAGTTAATACCATCTGCGGCAAATCTACAATAAGTCACATTAAAAAAATGTATACTAGAAAACCACTATGGCTGTCTTCCTTACCTGCATGGTATTAATAGACAGCACATGCGGCGCATAAACTTTCGATGAGAAAAGTTCGTTGTAATACTTTTGAGACTGAAAAAAAGAAAAGAAAGTTCAACCCTAATTTTAAGTTCCCATGCTGTTTTGGGAGCGAATAAAAAACTAGTGTAAGGTCAATTTTAATCGAATAAAATGTTTACGAGTCATTGCAACACTGGCCTAAATTAAAAATACGAAAAAAGAAAAAATGATTGAAGGCGGGAGATTGTTTTTTGTTTTGGCGGACGGGGATTTTGGTTGGAGTTTAGAGGGACGTAGATGCAATTTTGATTGGTTATAAAATTATATTTATTATATTATTTATATTATTATTTTATATTTATTATATTATTTTATTAATTATATTATTAGGAGCACGGTGGCGCAGCGGTAAACGCGCTCGGTCTGCGATTGTTGAAGTTAAGCAACTTTCGCAAAGGCCGGTCATAGGATGGGTGACCACAAAATAAAAAAAGTTTTCATCTCGAGCTCCTCCGTGCTTCGGAAGGCACGTTAAGCCGTTGGTCCCGGCTGCATTAGCAGTCGTCAATAACCATCAATCCGCACTGGGCCCGCGTGATGGTTTAAGGCCCGATCTCCTTATCCATCCATAGGGAAGGCGCGTGCCCCAGCAGTGGGGACGTTAATGGGCTGAGGATGATGATGATAAAATTATAAATTGTACTATTTGATTTATAAAAGTAAAGGAAAATTAAAGAAGGTGAGTTTTATTATCAACACATTCAGCTGCTTGGTTGGTTTTCCCTTCGCGGGTTGGTAGGTGAGACAAGTCGCTTCTGTAAAAAACTGGACCTGTCAAGTCATCAGGCAAGGTAATCAGAACCTGTGATAAAACGGGATAATGCTAGGGAGATGATGATGATGACATATACACATTTATATTTTTCACGTATTTTTATTTGTATTAATCGAAGTAATCACCAATGCAATCAATGCTTCTTTGCCAACGCAATGGCAGTTTATTGAAATCAGATTTAAATTCTTAAGACCGAATGTTCTTTTAATATCCAATCCCCATTGTTCAACTATTGTGTCTGGAAATCTCGGAATTACGAGGTTAATCAACAATTATTACATACCTCGAGAAGATACCGAGATGGAGACAGTATGTCCTTCTTTACTGTAAATAAACAGAAGAATGATTAATGTAATGTTTAATTATATATTTGTTATTTGTTTTATATTTGTTACTGTGGTGTCCCTTTATAATAAACGTTTCTTTCTTTCTTTCTTTCTAATGACGGGTTTAAAAAAAGAGGCAGACCCCTAAAGATATGCCTTGACGATCTCTTTGCCTATGATTGACAATTGGCTGGAGACCGCTAAAGGTGAAGTGGTGAAGCCTTTGCCAAGCAACTGGACAATATTGGCTAATAAGATAAAGAAGAAGAAGATAAGTCCATCAAACCAGCTTTATTTTTACATTGTTCTTACAGAGTCTCATATCCCCATTTAAACGCGGTAAGAACCCGTTATAATGTGCTTTAATTAGTTAGCTTTTTTTTGACGTGACTTATTGTAGAATTGCCGCAGACGGCATTAACTACTTGGCCGGACAAATGGGGAGCGCTGAAGGCTCTCACCCGGTACAACGTTTAAGACAACAGGCCTGAGGGTGCCCAGTTGGGCGCGAACCTCGGCTCAGGGCGTCGTCTGAGAGGAAAAATTTTTGAAATAATTAATCGACCCACATAAGCGCTGAATGAGGGAAATCGTCGACCACGCCGGCGGGGTCGGTATCGGGGTCCTGAAGTGTTTGGAGTCGCGAGCTGATTGGCTGCCTCTATGGCTAGAGTAATCGGGTCGTCGGGATAAATCAAACCAGCAATACTATTGGCGTGATATTATTTTCGATGTTTGTATTTGGAATTTCGTTTTCGAACTTTGCACAGAGGAAATGTAGGTACTTAGAAACAAATGAAATTAACGAAGGTGGAGTAAGGGGATTGGAATGTGGTTTCCGAACATACATTTTGTGATGTGTATGTCGCAGTCGGATTGTATAATCCGAGTACGACATTACGGCTAGCTGTTTTCAAAAACAGGGCCTTTTTGTAATGCGGCGGTTCAACGGTTAGCTGTATTGAATGCGGCTAAGTAAAAAACCGCCGAAACGTATTCGTCGCCATACGTCATTCAACTCGGCTAGCCGTAATGTAATAAAGCGAGGAATTAGCCGCCTCTTTGTCAGTTTTTAGTTCCGATTCTTAACACTCATGGCGCCGCCTGTCATAACTACTACAATGGAGTTGGATGCAGAAAGTGTTACACGTGAGTTAAATAAAGGAAACGTGTTAAATATGTCGGTAAAAAGTGAATTTAAGAACAATTTTCAAGTGAATTTTCACTTTCAAGTGAAAATTTAAGTAGTAGTACAATGCGGCTAAACGTGTACCGCTTTATTGGAGAACGTAACGCAATGACAATACGACTAATCGTTGAACCGCCGCATTACAAAACGACCCTGTTTTTGAAAACAGCTAGCCGTAATGTAATACAGCGGATTATACAATCCGACTGCGACATGTATATAGGCTATTTGTGTTATTCTCTTTGAAAGAAGCAATAGTTACGCGTAGGTATGATTTGCGCCCGGCTCTTAAACTTGACCGTTCTGCCTTCAGTGGAGACACCCACGTGGCGCGTCCTAGGCGACCGTTGTGGCACCAACTCGGGACACCCTCCTCGCCTAGCCAGCATTATCGCTGAAATAAGAATCAGAATCATTTATTCAACAGATACAAATATACTTTATTATAATTAACATACATACATACATAAACCCACGCCTATTTCCCACCGGGGTAAGCAGAGACTATAGAATTCCATTTGCTTCTAACTAGTCAAATCAGTTACTTGTTACTTAACGTCAAAACACGAAATTAGAAAAAAAAGTCATAGAAAAACGTGATAAAATGTCGGACTTATTATTACATTTTTCTTGATTAAAATTCATAAATAAGTTAAATAGAAAAAAGAAAATGTTTGTCGTTACTTTTACATCTGCCTTTATTTAGTAATCAGAATTTCATAATTTATCTTAAACCTAGTACACGACCCAATTACCATGAGTATGAATTTGTACAAGACGCCCCTAACATCTATATTAACAAAGAATGGTACATGAGTCATCAAACAATATAACTAGAGGAACACATTTAAAGATTCATACTCACATTTATCTTTCCTCTCCAGTATGGGACTCCACCAATCACTAGTCACGGTGCTGACGTCACACACCTTCTGCGTGTCAGTCGCTGTGGACCTGTCACGATACAATATTAAATCAATTAACAATTTATTCCAGCCCTCGCGGCACGGCAACCTTGCCGCGCGCAACGCGATATATACCGAGGGTTTCGAGTTTCTACCGATAGCCACACGACGTCTATCCACGTAGATACTCGTAGCATTCGCTACGTCTATTAGTGGAAGTTCTCGATATAATTAAAGCCGCGGCGCGGCGGTGCGGTTGCTATGCAGATCCTGCTGGTTATTAAGAAAGTCAAAAAAAGGAAAGACTGCATTCGACTTTGAGTTTGAATGATTATAGATAATCTAAGGGTAGTTTCCCACTAGTCAAATCAGTTACTTTAAAACACGAAATGACTATGAAATTTTTATGAAAAAACAACATGTGACGTCATAGAAAAACGTGACAAAATGTCGCACTTATTATTACAATTCATAAATAAGTTAATTAGAAAAAAGAAAAACGATTTTTTATGACCTTTAGATCTGTCTTATTTAGTAATCGGAATTTCATAAAATTCAAAAAAAAAGTGTTTTTTTTTTAATTATTTTTAGTTTCATACTTTTGTGACGGAAAATTCCACTTGATATTAACTCAGAATCATGGTCTGAATCTACCACCTAAGTATTCGTTACCATACCACTAACACCCTATGCATTTGCTATAAAAACTAAGTTACCTGTTAGACTTAGTAACCACGGTAACTCGCAGTTTATTCTTCTTCTTCGGCATTTCATCGTATCTGATCGTTGCCATGCTACAAACTGTGGTGTCAGTTTTGGTACCATCATCACTTCTTATGGACGATATGCTGTGGATGGAGTCCATACTGGTCCCAGTGTCGCTCTTAGAGCATAAACTTAAACCTGCAATTCAAACTTCTACTCAAAACTTCTTTACAGTACTTAAGAAATGTATATTTTGAAAGTCAAATTTTTAGATGAATATCGTCTCATCCATCTAAAACTACTACAGATTCTAAATCTGTATAGCTTGTAAGTAGCTGCAAGAAAAACCTAGGCACAGGCCCTAAGCGTTCTTAAAAATTGTGGTACTTATATACAATTTCAGTAACTTGGTCCCGGGTTCGAATACTGGTGGGGATATAATCACAAAAAATACTTTGTGAGCTCTAGTTTGGTTAGGACATTACAGGCTGATCACCTAATTGTCCGAAAGTAAAATGATCCGCGTTTCAGAAGGCACGTTAAGCCGTTGGTCCCGGTTACTAATTACTGATGTAAGCGAGTTATCTTTACCTGAGTTGTGTTAAGGGCCTTTGGGGGCTCAATAATAACCCTGACACCAGGGTTAATGAAGTTGGCAATTCCCTAAGCATTTCGGTTTTCGATTGTAAGTTGAATTCCAACTGAAGGTATGATTTCTACAAACTTACGTGGTATTCCTGATTTCAACTTTTTCGAACATGTCGGTATATAAAGATCTGGAAAAAATATGTCTTAAAATTATATTTCTGTATGAACAGACGACTTTGTTCGTACACATACATAAACTCACGCCTATTTCCCACCGGGGTAAGCAGAGACTATAGAATTCCATTTGTTTCGATCCTGACACACTTCTCTTGCTTCCTCCACATTCATCAATCGCTTCAAACACTCACGCCGGTTCAGAGTAGATCGTAGTAATCTTTTTCTAACGACATCTCCAATTTGGTCAATGTAAGTCCTTCTCGGTCTTTCTTTGTTCGTCATTATTAATTTCAAATCTTTCAGTTCCTTTCTTTGTAAAAAAAACGTTTTCTCTCTCAAACACGATCTAGAAACTTCCTCGGTACCTACCAGCTTTATGTCGATACCTTTACCACACCTCGGACTTCATACAAACCTCCCTCTTACCTCGTTTTACACAGACACTACACATTGACGTTATCGTACACGCGCATCTGTGTGTAACGTCTGACGCCATATGATTGAAGAGTAAAGTAAGACCGACGGGGGGTGTGGTAAATCTAACTCAGACGCTGGTGGGGAGCGGAGAGTTGCCGTTCTATACGTAATATTATTCCTTATTCTATGTCTTTATAGTGCAAAATACTTTTTATTCTATCTAATAGTGTGACTAGATTAATTTATCTGTCTTCAAAGCAGCGGGGACAACACGGGTTGCGCTATCGCACGTAGCGCGATAAATACCGCGAATTACGACCCATAGACGTAGTCAATGTAATCTAGGTAGATCCTAGTTGAAACTTTTAATGGTTAAAATAAAATGTAATTACCTGGTGGTGGAGCATGGTGTTTTCTTGGTGTAAGCTGACATTGCGTTGCTGAAGTTTGTAATGCTGAAATCATAAACAAATTTATTTTATAGTACTTATGCAATATTTTTACGCAAGAATTGTGGCTAAAATAAAGTGTCTTTAAGAACCATGAATACATAATGTTAGTGGCATCGTAACGAAAACTTTGAGGGATGATTCAGACCATGATTCTGAGTTGATATCAAGTGGAATTTTCCGTCGCAAAAAACGTCGCAAACGGAAAATAATTTAAAAAGACACAAACATTTTCATGGATTTTCCGACGGAAAATTCCACTTGATATTAACTCACAATCATGGTCTGAATCATCCTCAATATTCATTACGATGCCACTAACATCACAAGAAAATAAAATATCTAGAAGAACCATTAATATATTTATCTGTTGTTAGTATTATCCATAATAATTAAAGTAAACTTATTAGAAAACAAACAACACGACAAAAATCAAAATAAATACTTACCATCCATCTGCAAAAAGCTGTGATGTCCGGCGCATTTTGAAGAATCTGTGAAAACATGAAATTAAGTAAACTCAATTATTCAAAGAATATGGTTTGTTCACCTATGTGATTGGCGTCGATAGAGAAGAATAGAAGAAGCCATTCCATAATTTATTGATAAGATTTAACATTCGTATTCATTCATTTATTCTTATAACAATAGTGTGGGGAACTGTTACAATTTAAGAATACTCAACAGTAGCGACACCTCATGGGAAAAATAAGCAGCTTTTATCCTCATCACTACATAGTATAAAATAAAGTCGTTTTTTCTGTCCCTTTATCTCTATGTACGCTTAAATCTTTAAAACTACGCAACGGATTTTGATGCGGTTTCAGATAGAGTGATTCAAGGGGAAGGTTCATTATGTATAATAACATCCATTTATTATATATTTAAATTGGTCATACCTACAGTGGAGCAAAGTTCTCTTTTCTGATGAGTGTAAAATTATGCTGTATGGTAACGACGGAAGGAACAAGGTCTACAGAAGAAACGGAGAACGCTATGCACAATGCTGCATTGAAGAAAAGGTCAGCTATGGTGGCGGTTCGTGGACGGTTTGGGGAGGAATCAGCGCCGACGGTAAGATAGAGCTTGCTTTCGTATCTGGGCCACGTCTGCCTGCACTAAACTGTCATCGGTACGTCGAAGAGTGTCTCGAGCCTCATGTGATGCCCTATGCACATTTTATTGGCAACGGCTTCATATTCATGCACGACAATGCTAGGGCTCACACCGCGGGCGTCGTACGAGATTATCTTTACGAAGTCGATATCTCTATTATGGAATGGCCAGCAAGAAGCCCGGACATGAATCCCATTGAACATCTGTGGGATGAATTAAAGAGACGAATTCGAGCAAGAGATCCTGCCCCAGAAACACTTAGCCAGCTGCAAGATGCAATCCAAGAGGAATGGGACAATATACCACAGCATGTGATCGTGACTCTCATCCGATCGATGAAGAACCGTATGGAAGCAGTAATTAGAGCTCGGGGAGGGAATACAAGTTATTAAATAAACGTTTTTTAGCTTTTTTTTTTTCATTTACGTGTGTTGTTTTATCCATTTCCTTTATACTCCATACGGAATAAAAATGACTCATTTAACAAAATACGAAACCTATGAAAAATTCATTTAAAGGAGATCATCGGATTTCGGCCCAGAAGTCAAAGTGCCGGCCAAAAAATAATTTTGCTATATTCCGTTAGACCTTATCCGTCTGAGTATTTATTACTATGGCACCAAAGCTGTAGGGTCCATATCTTCGGTTTTATTCGAATTAAAAGAACTGTATTTTTCATACATTTTTGGTGAAAATGTAAAGTGCCGGCCAAGTAACAATAATGGTATATATCCTTAGAACTTATCCATCTGAGCATTTATTACTATGGCACCAAAGCCGTAGCGTCAATATTTCTGTTTTTATTCGAATTAAAAAATAAACTTGTATTTTTCATACATTTTGGTGAAAATGTGAAGTGCCGGCCAAGAAACAATATTGGTATATCCCGTTAAAACTTATCCCTTTGACCATTTATTATTATGGCACCAAACGTCTATGACCATTATTTTGGCTTTTATTGGACTTTACGTTTTAGTTTCTAAGTGAAAAGTTCCGGTCAGCAAAAACACATGTCAAAACTATCGAGAAGATACCTGTAAACATTATTTACTATGACAATAAACGTGTATGACCATTAGTTTGGCTGTTGTTGGATTTTTAAAATATCGATTCTTGATTTATTTTGTTATAAAATAAAATATGACAGGCACGTTATTTAAAGGATCGTCAGAATGTTTATTGCTATGACATTAAACGTCTATGACCACTATTTTGAACTCAATTAGATTTCTAGAAAATCTGGAGTTTTCATAGATACCTACACTTTGGCGAAAAAAGTTTTATCTGGCGATAATGCAGGTAAAGGCGTAATATCGTGGTCGTCTTTGGACACATTTTTATTAATCAAAAATAGGTTTTCGTTTGACTACTATCTCACTCACCTGATGGTGATACACGCTTTAGAAGCTTATTTTTTTAAGAAAAGTGAGGTACGATGCTATGTCGGCCGAGTAGCACCAGGACATTCTGATCGGCATACATGCAAAGTACAACTGCCCGACTCCTGTCTTCTCTAACAGCTACTTCAGACGTCATGCCAAAATACGAGTTTCGTCACTAGATGGCAAGCTTATCTTTGGAGGGTGGTAACTATCTACGGTCAAGATGAATCAATACCATAATTCGACCTAAACTTAGGCCGTAACGTTGAGTCGAATGCAAAAACTACAGCCAACCTCATATCTAAAATCAGATAGTAATAATTTAGAAGTTCACCTAACAACACACAAAACAAAAACACAAAGTATTTATCTGACTAATAACTAGTCATAGGGAAAGCTCTGCTTATTGTCATTGTTAAAATGTATATAAAAAAAGATTTTTTTAAAAAGTCTAATAAAAGCCAAAGTCGATATTTGGTAATATAGTAAAAAAAAATACGTTTCAAGTCGTTTACCAAAAGATTTGACTTATTTTGTTTCGCTGGCTGACATTTTCCCATTTAAACCAAAACGGAAAGAGAGACGAATAAAAGTCAAAATAATGGTCAAAAATGTTTTGCGCCAGATTATTAAATGTTCTAAAGGTCCTTTGTAATCCGCCGTACCGCAAGTTTTGCCTAAAGCACTTTATTTTTAAACAAAACAAAAAAGAAATCAAGATTTTTAAAATACAATAAAAGGCAAACTAATGGTCATAGACGTTTGGCGATATAGAAAAAAATGTTAACAGGCATCTACTCGATACTCTCAACATGGTATTTTTGGTGGTCGGCACTTTTCACATTTGAACTAAAACGTAAATTCCAATAAAAGTATTTGGTGTCACATTAAAAAATATTGAGAAGCAACTATTAGACAGATTTGACGTATTTAATCCGATGGCCGGCATTTTAAAATATTAACCAAAACGGAAAGTCCAATAAACGTCAAAATAATGGTCATAGAAGTTTGGCGCCATACTAATAAATGTTCTAACGGTCCTTTGTAATACGCCTGTATCCATTTTATTCCCAACGGACATAATATTTTTTTTTACAAAATGTATGAAAAATCGAGATTTTTAAAATCCAATTAAAGCCAAACTAATGGTCATACACGTTTGGTGTCATAGTAAAAAATGTTCAAAGCAATGTACTCGAAAGGTTTGACACATTTTTTTTCTCTGGCCGGCACTTTCGAATTTGGGCCGGCCAAAGTATGGAGAGCCGATGATCTCCTTTAGAACATTAACATTAAGATTTGATAAGCTCATATTACTCACTATTAAACGACATTTAACATTTATTCCTAAATGTACACATTTTTCTGATAATCCTGACAAAACGTAAACTTGCAAGGTGTTTCGATTTTTTTGATGAGAAGTGTATATATTTATGTCCTGTATACATGTGGTTGTGCAATAAAGTATTATTGATTGATTGATTTATGTACCATAGAGGTGTTTTATGTACCATATATCATACAGTGATTTCTTGGCAAAGAAGCTTCCAAACTATCGGGATAGACTGAAACATTATGTCGTGCGGCCTCTAGCTGATAGAAGGAAGCAACTGGACCTCGTGTTCTTGCACAAACTATTTAACGGTTCTATTGATTCCCCACATCTTTTATCAAAATTTAAAATAAGTACTCCGCTGAGACTTCGTAGGAAAAAAGCCTACTTCTTCTTTGTAACTCCACCATCTAGAACAGGGTCAATATGCTACTATTTCCAGGTTGTGTAGATTGTATAATATGTTGGCCAGATATCATGATCTTGACATTACTATGCCCTTAAATGCATATAAAAATATTGCACTGGCTGCTTTTTGTTAAATTATGTCTATTTTTTATTTTTTAATATAGTTTATATCTTGTTTTTCTTGTTCACTTGATTGTGCATGCTGTGACTACTTGTAATTGAGCTAGCTCTTAATCTTTTTTTATTGTCTGTAACTTTGCATGTGCAGAGTGTAGCTTGTTAGTTGTCCATAATAAATAAATAAATAAATTGAAGAAATATATCTCAAAATCTTACGTTTATTACAATCCCTGCACGATGTGGCGTTGTCTTTCCGGAGTTCCCGCCGGCCAGCTTTGTAGTGCATGGTGCTGGCGTCTTTGCAGGACTTGGTTTTGGTCAGGCTCTTGGTCTTGTGGAAGGTACTGACGTTTCTGATGCAACTCATGAACTGAGTGGCACAAGTGCAGGTCTTGTTCACTGCGTCTACTTCCACGTCTGAAAATAATTCTACAATGTGTACTCAGTGCTAAGTGTCCACAATAACTTATTAAATCTACCAACGTAATTTATTATACGTAACAAGTATTTTTATGATATAAAAATACATAACATA
Source organism: Pectinophora gossypiella (assembly GCF_024362695.1). Lineage (NCBI taxonomy): Eukaryota > Metazoa > Arthropoda > Insecta > Lepidoptera > Gelechiidae > Pectinophora > Pectinophora gossypiella. Next base: position 1,755,254 of record NC_065425.1, on the reverse strand, counting down.
AACATAAACAGCCTATATACGTCCCACTGCTGGGCACAGGCCTCCCCTCAATCAACCGGAGGGGGTATGGAGCATACTCCACCACGCTGCTCCAATGCGGGTTGGTGGGTGTTATAAAAATAGTGTATGTTTAGTGTTGAAATGTGTTATAAAGGTGTTTACAGCCTGCAAAACATATGTACTTAAGTGTCATTTATCTGTTTATTCTAGGCTAGTACTAGATCTAAACTATTTATTTACCTTAATTTCTATAATAAAGATATTTTTAAACAAAACAAACAAACGTCTGAATGGGAAATCAAGAATAAAAGACCGGACAAGTACGAATCGGAATCGCGCACGGTTCCGTACCATTGACTAGGTAACCAGTAGGTGCATTTTCATATCGCCTACCTGTTGCCAATATTGATATCGAGCAAAACAAGGGCAATAAATTCAAAAAGAAAACATTTTTGTCACCTTTAGATCTGTCTTTATATATATTCATATTCATTTTATTCCTTGTAACAACTTTACATTGTGTTGGAAATTGGAAATAAAAAATAAATAAAAACAAGCTTAAACTACATTACAATCTAAAACAACAGTGGGACTATAACTTACTTACAATATAAGTACCTAACAAACTATTACAACAAACACATACAATATCAAAATAAAAATATCTTACACTTTAAATCTAATTTTTATTTAGTAATCAGAATTTCATAATTTATCTTTGACCTAACTAGTCAAATCAGTGTGTATATCAGGATCGCCGGTGTATTTCTCAGATTAGCCTAAATATATTGCAGTTATTTGGTACCTTCCGTGTACTTTACCGTACCTCTCCTAAAAATCTGTGTACCTACGTCCATACAATGATATTTTGAATATTACTGTTGACGACAGGTCGACATGGCAATCGGGGCATGAGGTGAGCCGCGGAGGCGGGGTCGCCCCGCACACCCGCACAGTCCCCGCGGCGTCTTAGTCTTAGTGTCGCACGAGTCCGTATCGACCGCGTTTATCGATTATAATCTCGCTCACATAATTTATTGAATTAGAAATTAACATTAACACAAAAGAAAAACAATAGATTTAAAAGAAATCTAATCTAAATATTTATGGTCAATCAAAATTATAAATATAGCAAGTATATTTTACATATAACACTAATATTACATATAACAACTATAATTTTACATATAACAAGTATATTTTACATATACTTGCTAAGAAATTATTGAAAACTAAGAATAATATTTTAGAAATAAAATTAACGTTAGATGATTCAGATGAATAAATATTAACTTAAATGAAAACGTGGTATTATTTTATTCACATTTTGTTACATACATAATAAAAATATATCGATATTGAAAACGTCACGTCACTAGAGAATTGCCATGTCGACCTGTCGTCTACATTAGGTACACCCGCCATCGTGATGTCACAACTGCGGGTGTACTGTTAACCAATATTAGTACCTTAGTACATTGTTTAACTACATTTGGTACCCCTTGTGTACCTCAAGAAACAAGTATTAAACCAATAAATTACGGTATACTTTCTGAGAAATTTCAACCAAAACTTGACATTTTGATATTCACCCAGTCACGTTCATAAAAAACGTACCTCGACATAACTCACGAGATATGGACTGAGATGCCTCCTTCAACTGGTAAACTTGAGTTGTCTGCTCTTGATAACTCGTTTCCTCGGTTACTTGGCAGGCACTGAAACATTAAAGGACATCCACGTAAACAGAAAGACACCTAGAGCCGTGATAGCCCAGTTGGTAAAACGCTTGACTCTCATTTTGAGGTCGTAGATCCGAATCCCAGCACAGGCCTAAACCAATAATTCGTCGAATTTGTTTTCAAATTCATGTTTGGATCGTAAATGATTATCACGTGCTCAGCGGTGAAGGAAATGCATTTAGGAGGTATGTGACCAAATCTAAATTGGGCTGGTTTTCCTTTCGCGGGTTTCCGGCCAAGTAGCTAATGCCATCTTCGGCAAACCTACAATAAGTCACGCCAAAAAAGCCTTCGCCGGTTGGAAGGTCAGACATGCAGTCGCTTCTGTGAAAAACCGGACCTGTCAAATCTTCAAGTTGGGTAAGCGGACCCTGTGAAAAACGGGATAACGCTAGCGGCTAGCGCTAATTCTCCCTAGGGAGATGATGACATGTAAATATAACATAAGCTCACGCCTATATCCCAAATATATATATATATATGGTGTAGTCAGGTACATCCATCGCAAGATGAACTAAGTACCCACACCTCACCGAGCTCTCTGTTAGACCAACGTGATAGGTAGCAGTATCGCCGTGAATAACAGTCGAGCCATCTGTGTTAGTGAAATCTACACCTTATAATATAATAAAAAAAAGAAAAGAAATAGAAGAGATTTTTATTTTTATTTATTTATTTAATAATTTATTATATTATAAGGTGTAGATTTCACTAACACAGATGGCTCGACTGTTATACACGGCGATACGATTATAATTATAAATTCTCTCTTCTTTTTCACAATTTATTTATCACTTACCAATTGGTTGTGGCTGGACAAACGCACACTTGGGCATCAACTATAAAAAAAAATAATTAACAGCCTTCATGGTTAGTTATACCTTTGGGATCACAATCTAGCGGTCCGGGTTCGATTCCCTTTATTTGGCTAGGAGATTGCAGGCTGATTCACCTGCTTGCGCTTCGGAAGACACGTTAAGCTGTTGTTCCCGGGCTAGTAGCCCAAACACCTACACCAATCTGCAGTGGAGCAGAGTGGAGTATGCTCCATACCCCCTACGGCTGATTGTGCCCAGCAGAGGGCCGCCGTACTCGTATATAGCTATTTATGTTAGGTAGGTATGTCACTTAATCAACATTTAAACTGGCAGATACAAATTAAATTATAATAAATAAATTAAATAAAATCGGAACACTTAAACGCGTAGTTGGACGTGACGAAGTTTCGTATGTTTCTGATTATGTGACAAATTGTATTATTATGATAAAATTGCGAATTGTTAATTAAATAAATTCTGCTTTAGTTTTATAGTTCAAACAACAACAACATAAGGTCACAAATATATCCCAATTGGGGTAGTCAGAGCTACATCCATCGCAAGACACAGACAGACAGTTCATTAATTATAAAAAAAACAACTTGCCTTTGTCTTTCTTATCTTTCTTATTTTTCTTTCTTTTCTTGCTCTCTTTCTGTTTGTGTTCCTGGATTCTCATTTTCTTCTTCTCTTTGTCCCTCCTCGTCTCTTTGCCACGACAACAGCAGAATATAGCAGCAAATGGATTTCTTAAAGTAAAGCGATACAAAACAAACTATTAAATACAAATTAGCAAGAACTAAAATTATTTCAAATTATATTATGATACCAACCTATGATGGTCTTTTTTCTTTTTCTTAGTGCTGAAAAAAAGAAAAAAAAAGTTTTTAAACTTAAAAATCTTATACATTATAAACTTACAATCATAATCCCTAATAGGGATGTTGGGGGATAGGGTAATCAGAAGATGTTTTGCATGTTAGAAAGGTTCAGATTCCCTGTGTCGGTTTTTACAAGCCCACCTTAATAGATGAATCTTCTTCCTCCATCGTGTGGGTTGTGAGGTGGATAACTCGTCAACCCTGGTGTCGAGGTTATTGTGGAGCCGTTAAAAGCCCCTGACTTGGCTCATATAACGAGTACAGCTAACTACTTGCTGTTGTTGGGTCATCGATTGAGGCAATCCCAATTGATTTCTTTCCTTATTATTATTGTTTTCTTTTTTTTTCACTCCTTTTTTGCTGCGGTTGGAACCGAAAATACCAGTTAAAATGTAATACATATATGTAAGAGGTGGATACTCCTGACACAGGTAAATTAATTTGCTACTAGGAGATCCCAATTTATTGTAATTAAGTATGTTTATTTGGTTTAAGCAATAAATATTTTTTCATTCTTCATTTTCATTTTTCATCAATCCCATAAGAATGGCCGACAAAGTGATTCCTGTAGTCAAGGCGGAGAAGGCTGAGGAGGAGGAGATGGTCGATCCTCAGACGGAACTCAGGGAAAGTTGTGCACAGAAGCCTGAGTTGCAGAGATTCTGGGACAAGTACCAAGAATGCAATGCTCGTGTCAGCTCCCGATCACAAACCGCGGAGACCTGTGAGGAGGAGCTCTTGACCATGTTGAAGTCCTTGACAAGTGTGTGAACAAGGACCTCTTCAAGAGGTTAAAGTAATCCTATAGATCATAATAGATTTTAATTGTCTGCCATCAAACGTTCCGGTTTTCAGTCAAACCTAGCAAAAGATGGAATTTAGTGTGCCTAGTAAATTATTTTACCATTTGTTTACCATTGCATAAATGATACATAAAGTTGTTTATTTGTAAATAAATAATTTTGAGGTTGAGGTACATACTTACATCAGAAAGTCGTAACCGGGAGTGAAATGTTACCTACTAAATAAAGATATTATTAAATTTGAATTGATATCTTACATCATTTCAGGGTCCGTCGAGACAGCTTGACATATAGGTTCGTTATCTGGAAACATGATGGCCTTCTCTTCGTATTCTTTTTTTTCTGTGGCATAAACGACAGCGCCTACATTGTGCTCTCGACCCCTAGTCGTTCTACTATGCGAGGCAGCTGTATAGAAGTACAATAATAATAGAAAGTAGTATTAAGGGTGTTAATCTTACTTTTTCAGACAATCAGGATGATTCAAGCCTGAAAAGTCCTTACCAAACAAAGGACAGTCTCACAAAGTGATTTCGACAATGTCCCCATCGGGAAAGTAAGAAAATTCCGTGCTTCGTAGGGCACGTTAAGCCGTTGGTCCCGGCTATTAGCCGTAAAAACACCTCCACCAACCCGCATTGGAGCAGCGTGGTGGAGTATGCTCCATACCCCCTCCGGTTGATTGAGGGGAGGCCTGTGCCCAGCAGTGGGGCGTATATAGGCTGTTTATGTTTATGTTATTAGGGGTGTTGGGACCCTCGCCATATCATTTTCGGCGACAATAGATGGCGTAAGTGTAACCACCATTCGGTGATCAAAATATATTTTTGTCATAGATAATCTAAGCTAAATGAGCTGTACACCTTTTTGCCACTACTTGAGGTCTAGACAACCTACAAACAATAAAAAAATATTATAAACTCTTTACACAAATAAAATTAAGCCTCAGAAAAATATTCTCTCTTGGTCTAGCTAGAGCCCTACCAGAATCCATTTCCTCGGCCTCCAACCAGTACTTAACCGCTGCTGCCCGGCATCAGGGGAAGAAAAAGATTAAGCAAGTAATTTATTTACGTTTTACACTCTTCTTCTATCGTGTGGGTTGTGGGGTGGAGTACCAACCCCATCAACCCTGGTGTCAAGGTTACAATTGAGCCGCCAAAGGCCCCTGACATGGCTCACACATGGCTCTAAGTACGCCATCTAGGTAACGCATAGGAAATAGACAAGGGTCCCTACACCATCAGTCCCTTCACAATCAGGTGATCGATCAGTTAACAGCCTAACAAATAAACTAGGGAACATAAAGTGACTTTTGTGAGATGTCCCCACTGGGATTCGAATCCGGGACCTCCGGATCGTTAGCCCAACCTTCGGCCACTGGACCGCGGAAGCTGTTGGTGTAGTGAACTTACTTGGGATCCTCGTATCAACTGCAGCTCCCTGGTCACCGCCAGCACGCACTTTTTTTTCTACCTGTAAAAAGATAGTAAACATTACTACTACTTGGCCAGAAAGGAGTTAGTGAGTATAACTACTATACTGTATACTATACTGTACTACTCTATACTGTTTTATTCGTATGTTTATGTCCTTTATACATATATGTTGTTGTGCAATAAAGTATTATTGATTGATTGATTGAACTATACTATGCAGGGTGTTAGTGACATCGTAACGAAAACTTTGAGGGATGATTCAGATCATGATTCTGAGTTGATATCAAGTGGAAATTTCCGTCGCAAAAGTATGGAACGGAAATAAAATAACACATTTTTTTTTATGGTTTTTGCGACAGGAAATTCCACTTGATATCAACTCAGAATCATGGTCTGAATCATCCCCCTCTGTATTCGTTACGTTGTCACTAACACCCATACCTACTTGTATGGCTATCTGTATGTACTTTTATGAGGTGTAAGTGACATCGTAACGAATACTGAGAGGGATGATTCAGCTGATTATTCTGAGTTAATATCAAGTGGAATTTTCCATCGCAAAAGTAGAGAATCGAAAAAATTTAAAAAAACTAAAAAATAATAATGAATTTTGCGACGGAAAATTCTGAGAGACTGGAGACCTTTAGGAGACCTCAACTCTTGTAACTTTGGTAAAAAAAAATTGTGTTATTTTAAATTATTTTCCGTTCCATACTTTTGCGACGGAAAATTCCACTTGATATCAACTCAGAATCATGGTCTGAATCATCCCCCTCGATATTCGTTACGATGTCACTAACACCCTGTATACCCTGCCTACCCGGGGATACTTTCTGTTACATTAGTGTAAAACTTTTTTGAAACAAAAAGTACAAGCTCCCGACGAAAAAAATTACAAATATTCTCACCCTGTATGTCCCTCGTTCTTCCGAATACATTTCATTTGCAAGCCTGGAAAAATCGAAATATACTTAATTACAGAAAAGGAATACATAAACAGCCTATATACGTCCCACTGCTGGGCACAGGCCTCCCCTCAATCAACCGGAGGGGGTATGGAGCATACTCCACCACGCTGCTCCAATGCGGGTTGGTGGAGGTGTTTTTACGGCTAATAGCCGGGACCAACGGCTTAACGTGCCCTCCGAAGCACGGAATCATCTTACTTTTTCGGAAAATCAGGTGATTCAAGCCTGAAAAGTCCTTACCAAACAAAGGACAGTCTCACAAAGTGATTTCGACAATGTCCCCATCGGGAATCGAACCCGGACCTCCAGATCGTGAGCCTAACGCTCTAACCACTAGACCACGGAGGCTGTTAAAGGAATAAGTGTCTCATAATAAATTAAGCGCATGGTATAGCGCAGGACAAGTTCTCATAAAAAAAAAACACGAAACATAAAAGTGGCGTTCTATGTTTAAGTGGAATTTAGAACTTATCATATTTATGTTATTGATGGGATTAGGCACAACGATATTGTCACGAGTACTAATATGTATACACTTCGAAACCATGTCACATTAACTTTTTTGACAAATTAAACCATAAGTCTCATTACATGTCAAATATAATAGTGCGACAGGGTTCTAAAGTGGATACATGATATTGGTTTTCGCAATACGGCGACGTTATTCATTGCATGTTGAATTAAATGTACAATTTTGAATACATACTCTAACTCCGCATCCTGATCAAAGTCCCGATGTCCCAGCGACCGAAAGTATTTCAGACTTCTCGGCATGCCGTAGTCAAATGATTGTGAACTGTCTACAAACGAGAGAAGGTATCATTGTCATCATAAATTTCCTTAGTCCTTAGTCCTCGTTGGCACTACCAATCAGCAATATAATTCTGTATATCTGACCCAAATACACTTCTCATCAAAAAAATCGAAACACCTTGCAAGTTTACGTTTTGTCAGGATTCTCATTCTTCATCAGAAAAATGTGTACATTTAGGAATAAATGTTAAATGTCGTTTAATAGTGAGTAATATGAGCTTATCAAACCTTAATGTTAATGATCTAAATTTAAATGAATTTTTCATAGGTTTCGTATTTTGTTAAATGAGTCATTTTTATTCCGTATGGAGTATAAAGGAAATGGATAAAACAACACACTTAAATGAAAAAAAAAAGCTAAAAAACGTTTATTTAATAACTTGTATTCCCTCCCCGAGCTCTAATTACTGCTTCCATACGGTTCTTCATCGATCGGATGAGAGTCACGATCACATGCTGTGGTATATTGTCCCATTCCTCTTGGATTGCATCTTGCAGCTGGCTAAGTGTTTCTGGGGCAGGATCTCTTGCTCGAATTCGTCTCTTTAATTCATCCCACAGATGTTCAATGGGATTCATGTCCGGGCTTCTTGCTGGCCATTCCATAATAGAGATATCGACTTCGTTAAGATAATCTCGTACGACGCCCGCGGTGTGAGCCCTAGCATTGTCGTGCATGAATATAAAGCCGTTGCCAATAAAATGTGCATAGGGCATCACATGAGGCTCGAGACACTCTTCGACGTACCGATGACAGTTTAGTGCAGGCAGACGTGGCCCAGACACGAAAGCAAGCTCTGTCTTACCGTCGGCGCTGATTCCTCCCCAAACCGTCCACGAACCGCCACCATAGCTGACCTTTTCTTCAATGCAGCATTGTGCATAGCGTTCTCCGTCTCTTCTGTAGACCTTGTTCCTTCCGTCGTTACCATACAGCATAATTTTACACTCATCAGAAAAGAGAACTTTGCTCCACTGTAGGTATGACCAATTTAGGTGCTCACGTGCAAAGTTAAGGCGCGCTCTTCGATGGTCTGCAGTTAATTTCGGCCCATTTGCTGGCTTATGCGGTACCAGTCCACGATCCTTCAACCTTCTTCTAATTGTAGAGTCACTTACAGCCACCCTTCGTACAACACGAAGCCGCTGCTGCAGTTGAAAAGCGTTAAGGCGTCGATTTCTTAAAGAAGTTGTTACAATAAATCGATCATCTCGCTCAGAAGTGACCCGATTCCTGCCAGATCCTGAACGGCGCGTGAAAAAACCAGTCTCCCGATAACGTTTATAGACTCTATGAACAGATGACAGGCTTAGATGCTGTCTTGCAGCCACAACACGCTGACTAAGGCCAGAATCCAGCAATGCCACAACTTGGGCGGCTTCTGTGGGCGAAGTATCCATACGTTTTAGAAAAAAAACCTTTTTTCAGACGTCCCAAAGTCACAGTATTGAAATAAAAAACAAAAAGTTTAAGGATAGGCGCCAATTTTTAGTTTTTAAACGCTAAATGTACTCCAACCCTAAACACACATTTGTCTCAAAACAGTGATTCATTTCGTTTATAAGATAAACAAATGAAATTCTAATTTTGAATTTAGAATTTTCGCTTATTACTGTAATGGCCAAACTGCCAGCTATACATTTATGTATTTTTTTTCATCGTATGAATTCTTTTTTGTGTTAAATTCGGACAGAAACAATGAAAACGGAAGTGTTTCGATTTTTTTGATGAGAAGTGTATAAAGCTACAATTATTTTTAAAGAGAAAATAGATAATTATCACGTTAAAATGTCTTTAGTGTCCAGTTTTTTTTTTTTGGCGGGGAACGTTGTCTGGTAAGTCCCTTATTGCTTTATTGCCTTATTAACCTTTTTAGTTTATTTATTCATTTAAACGTAGAACCCTTGCCTAGGGATACGGGTGAAGACCTCAACGGTTGCAGAGGCGAAGATGGGAGCCATCGGTACGGCAATGCAGGACGGAAGGGGCAAGTCACAGGGACTGTAACCTGGAACCTGACAGAGGGCAGCAGTAACTGCCATGCCAGTACTATTCAGAGGCGGAGGACAGGAGTCCTAGTATGGCTTTGTAATAGACTACTCTGGGCACCATACCACTTGCGTCAGACAGAGTACTGCGGGGCGGAAGGCAAGAGGGAAACCACTGCCTTATTTTTCCCTAAAAAGTAGCATGGAGAATGCTGCACCGACAAGAGCGTGGCTCTTAAATTGATGATGATTCTTTAAAAATAATAATGTGATATGGTGATGCATACGAAGTTCCATGTGTCGGTTCTTGGTTGACTCGTTGACTGAGCTCAAGACAGTCACCACATGCTCCCTGTCTCGATGAGACTCCACCGGGGATGACGTAACCATCTGCCTTTTCTTCTTTAGACTTTTGCGGACTTGAGAGAATTGAAAAAAAAAACGATGAAAGTAATCAATCATATGGAAATAATTACCATAGACAAAGCTAGTATCAATCGCCAACACGCAAACGAAGTTATTACTAATACAGCACTATTAATGTTCATTAATTTTGCTGCGTGCTGTTTTGATAGTCACGCGAAAGTAGTTGAGATTTTTTTCTATTAAAGATAGATAAATGATGGAATAAGTGTATTGTAAATGATAAAAAACTAAAATATTGACTGGAGACCTTTTGGAGACCTCAACTCTTGTAACTTTGGTACAACCATCTCTATGTCTTCATCGGAAATTATTTTTGTTATGCCTTCTTCTTTTTGCTGAAATTGCGAGAATCAATTATTTACCGTGGCTTAAAGAAGAAATTCGTCCTATAATTTATAGTTGTGGATCATTATTTGTTATTTTTTTCTTCTCTTTACCATACATATAAACAGCCTATATACGTCCCACTGTTGGGCACAGGCCTCCCCTCAATCAACCGAAGCATATTCCACCACGCTGCTCGACTGCGAGTTTGTGGAGGTATTTTTACGGCTAATGGCCGGGACCAACGGCTTCACGCGCCCTCCGAAGCACGGAATAATTTTACTTTTTCAGACAATCAGGTGATTCAGAAAAGTCCTTACCAAACAAAGCCACCTCTCTCTCTCTCTTTACCAATTCTTAAAATATAGACATTGGGCGTACAGTCATGAGCAATATCATGTGCCCACTTCAGAACCCTATCGCACTATCATATTTGACATTTACTGAGACTTACAGTTTAATTTGTCAAAAAAGTTAATGTGACATGGTTTCGAAGTGTAAACATATTAGTACTCGTGACCGTACTACAAACAAAAACACTGCTGTTATAATTTACATATATCACTTTTTTATAAAATATATATTTTTCAATAAATTTTGTGTTAATTTTGTAATCACCTAAATAGTTATTGTTCTTATTTTTTTCTGTTATACCTATATGTATTATACCTGTTGTTAGTTTTAGGTCTATCCTGTGTGTGCTGTTTATCTTGTGTGGGATATGATTTTATTGTAATGTATCATCTGTCTGTTCTATCTGTTATGTCCGTGTTATCTGTGGTGTCCTAAAATAATAAATGTACTTTTTATTTCTATAGCTTCTTACTTTCTTAGCAGGTTCGGTAGTTGTAACGGGCAGGTCATTCTGAATTTCTTTGCTAGGTTCTATACAAATATTAGCATTCAGTTTCGATTTTTTCAACTTTTTTTTCATCCAGTCTTGGTCATATAGATACGAAGAAATCCGATACATTCTAGTCGCTTCATGCTCTATTTTATCTTTATGTTTCTTCTTTTTATCTGCATCTTGGTCTTTTTTTCTCTTCTTATGGTTGGTCTTCTCGAATTCAATTGGTGCATCTTCTCTTTTGAAATAGTTTACAACGGTTGCTGCAGGCTCAAGTTTAACGTTTTTCCAATAATCAGAACACACTTTATAAAGCTTTATAACTGTGCGATTGGTTTTGTTCTCTGCGACACAATCTTCTTTACAATCGCCAAAGCCACTGTGTACTTTATCTTTATTCTTTTTTTGTTTAGGTTCCTTTTTTGGTTTGTTTTCGTCTTTCTTTTTTGTTTTACCTTTCTTTGCTTCTGTTTCTTTGTTATTTTTGCAGTTTTTATTCAAATTATTGTTTAATGTGATACTATCTCCGCTCGCATTTATTATTTGTCTAGTTAGGATTTGAATTTGTTTCGGTTTATTTATCTCAAAACGATTCTGCTGTATTTTTCTATGGCGAAGACAACGCCATAGCCTTATTATATTGCTTAATTTATTTGGACCTAAACGGCGTCTGCTTGTTTTATAGGAATGATTATTATTACGAGGTGAATTTATAGCTAAAACCCTTTTAGTTATATTCACGACCTTATTCGTCAATTTGGAGCAATTCGATTTTAACGAAGAACTGTGAGCAGGGTTTGTAAGATCTCTTTCATCGATATCTTCTTTTTTTCTTCTTTTTCTTAAACTTCCTTGTCTTTTCTTCAAAGAAAGTGACACGTTTACTAATAAAGGTTTACTGTTTTTGTTTCTACTGTACCGGTTTGGATGCCTTCTAGTTAAAGAATATCTTCGCATATTTTTGAATCGCTGTATTAGTTTCACTATTGGTTTCTCAATTTTCGAGTACTCTTTTACCGTTTTAGTATGATCTCCCCACTGTTTAGTGCTACTAGTTTTGTTCATTTGTATTCTTGTGGAAAAATCGCTATCCTTGCTATAATTTGCAGCACTTTTATGCATTAAAACTTTCAAATCTGTGTTCGTATTATAAATGTTAACATTTTCGTAAAGATTGCAGCGTTTGCAAGATTCAAAACAAATAAGACATTGTGTATCTTGTCCTAAAGACATTATTACTTTGCGGCGTTCGTCTTCAAAGTCTAGTTTTGAGTATTTTCTATGACGTGCTATAAGCGCTTTGCTTATGTTCTTTAAACTTGGCAACTCCTGAGCTGTTTCTTTATCATGATCATCATGAATGTCTTGTTTAGAAGTTCCTTTTTCTAAATCGCTATCTCTGTTCTCTTTTGGGAAAAAGAACCATTTTCTTTTTCTGGTAACATCATTCCTGGGTATAAATCCATCATCAAAATCTGTTGCGAAACTATGGTCAAGATTGTCCTGTGTAAAAAATAGTAAAAAATAACATGTTTATTGCCTCATATTGCTAATATTATTTGTAAAGGTATTAAACTTACGTCAGCCAAGGATGAGTCTCCTGGGAACGGATCATCATCATCGTCGTCACCATCATCATCTTCACCTTCATCGATGTCATCCTCATCAGAAGAATCTCTGTTCAAAATAAAGTTAGAAAGCTAGCAGCTATTGTGATTTTTTTTAATCTGTCTCTGTGTCATCTCATTCAATGTAGTAAATAACGGAAATTACTTCAGTAACTGACACAAAGCGGACGATGGTTCATTTCATCGCGTACAGCGTGATATACGGGCTTCATGCTATGGTCGACTTTACTTTGATTGAGTATAACGGCCAGTTCAACAAATATTTCAGATACGTCGTTTTGTGATATTACCAAAAAATATGTTCAAAATAAACGCTTTATGTCAGATACGTCGTTTAGTGAAATCACCGACAAAATATTGCTCACTTCTCCAAACTGACGTCGCTCATGTCGCCGTAGTCAGCTGGAGACATGCATATGGTGCACATCTCTCCAATGTCTGAGAAACACTTCCTACAGAACGTCCCTGGACAACTTGGGGTGCCACAACTAGAAAAGGAAAAAAGAAATGAAAATAACAAAACGAAATCAATAAAAAGCATCATCTTTTTCCATATTTTCTCACCGTTCAAACCTTCCCTGGACTACGACAAACATTTCAAAATCAAAATCAACCAAATCGGCCCAGCCGTTCTCAAGTTTTAGCAAGACAAACTAACAGGAATCGATTTTTATTTTTATATAGGTACTTATAAAAAAATAAGACAAAAAAAATTGGATGCGTGGTCGTGGGCTTCAAAGAGTCTAGTCAATTTGCAATTGCTTAAGCAACAATTAGCCAAATAAAAATGGGTTAGGTAAGCTGACCTCATGAAAGCGGAATAATGCTAGGGAGATGATGAAATAGAGAACTTTTTAATGCAATGGTACACATTTCACTATCGCATCTACATATTTCTCATACGACAACTTTTTAAAGTGCAGCAAGAATTTTACATTCAAAGATACGATTTTTTGAAAACAAATCAAAACTTTAAAAGCAAATAATTTACTTTGATTACGTACACAATAATTCAAAAAATGTCTTGTAGCTACAGCTATAAAAAAACTGAATGGATTAGAAAAAATCGTTAAAATTCATCATCGCCCTAACATTATCCCTTTTGCACGGAGTCTGTTTACATAACCTAATGAGCTGACAGGTCCGGTTTTTCAGAAGCGACTGGCTAGCTGTCTGACCTTAAAAAAATGTTAAAATAAAAAAAATAAAAAAAAACTTAGCAACTCTAAGGATTTTTTAAAACTAAATAATCAAATTGGTTGTTTAGGCCAGTTATCAAAATCAAAAGAGATTTTATTGCAATTGTATCTTCCAAATACGATTCATTGGTTATGGAACACTATATATTCACTACCAACCTGACAAGGGCATAGTCACATTCATTGCAGGGTTCCCCAATGCCACACAGGAAGCAATGAGGGTCGTCTGGGGTCACACCCAGGAGGCGTCTCAGCCAAAAAAACCTGAAAGATATGGAATATTACCACATTTTTTGACGTGACTTGTAGATTTGTCACAAATGGCATTATTTTTTATGCATTTATAAGTAAAATTATGCGAGCCACTGGATGCGGGCAGCGCAGGATCGGTCGTCGTGGAGATCCTTGGGGGAGGCCTATGCCCAGCAGTGGGCGTCGTACGGCTGATGATGATGATGATGATGCGTAAAAACGTTGCGTCATTATTATATCGAGTGCGGTGGAGCGGGAATAGTGTCCTAAGGATGCTTGGGGATAGATGGGACTCTGCTCTGCTCGGTAGGTTAATCGAACTACATGTCACTAAAAGTCGGTGAGGCTACGGAGTGGTGCCGGTCCCACTAACCTAAATATTTATTTTGTAATTTTTTTTACCTACCTAGTTAATTATAATTACTAACATAGTTTTAAGGGCATTGTTGATTGATTTTATTTTTTTATTTATTTTATTTTATTAACTACTTTGCTGGACAAATGGAGAGCGGTGACGACTTTTACCTGGTATAAAAGACAACAGGTCTAAGGGTGCGCAATTGGGTGCGAACCTTGGTTCAGAGCGTCGTCTGAGAGGATTACATTTTAAAAAAATAATCGACTCTCGGGCGTCAATAGCGAAATAAATCATCATCATGTCGTCCAAACCGTATCCGGCGACGGCGACTCCTAAATATCTATCCCGGGTCGTTGTTGTGGTGGTTGTTGTGGTTGTTGCTTTGCGTCGAGATCTTGTAAACGCTTTTCTTCAAATAAATTTACGCTATTGTGAACGATGCGACGCCATTCCGGTCTAAGACGAGCACGATCCTCCCAACTAACAGTTGGTATCTCACATGCAACGAGATTGCGTTTAAGCACGTCTTTGTAACGCAGATATTGCCCACCATGTTTTCGCGTTAGCGAAATAAATGTTGAAGGAGGGAAATCGTTGACCACGATCCCGAAGTGTTTGTTGTCGCGAGCTAATTGGCCGCCTCTATGGCTAGAGTAATCGGCTCGTCAGGTATATTAATTACGCCCTGTACACTTTTCAGTACCGTCCCCGGGTGGAATGTATTCGGAAGCTGTACTGTGTGCTGTGCTTTGCTTGCAATAAAACTGTATTCGCTATTGTATTCTGTGTTAATGTTGACTCTTCTACTCACGGTATATGAGAGTTGAGCCAACGACGAATCGTATACTGTTCCTCCGTCAGATATTTGTACTGTCGATGCAGCTTCCTTCTAGCAAACTTCATGAAACATCCTGAAACATCCGCATAACGACTTATATTCTGATTTGATATCTGAATTTAATAAGATTTTTGTTGATTTCTTTTATCTGAGCAATCAATCAAGCATGTTGATGCGGTGACCTAAAATTTTATTTTTAAATCTCAAGCTGACGTTTAGAAAAGGGAGCGGCCCAAAGAGTCGGCGGCCGGTTGACCGGGAATTAAAAACTCTCGGCATGTCATGGGAGCAAGCTATAGAGGCCGCAAAAGAAGCAAGGAGTAGAAATCTGTTATTTGAGCCCTACATCCCAACAGGGGATAAAAGGATTAGAAGAAGAGAGAAGTTAGAAAAAGCTGACATACAGTGTTAATAAAAACCATAAAAGTCCTTTAAATATACATCAAGTTAAAGTCGTAGGAAAAAAGTCCTTTTAAGCCAAATCTCATTTTTTAAGTATTGTGTCCGGAAATTCTCAATTAAAAAGTATACTTCGCTTCAAAATACTTTTTTTTTTATTTTTACATTCAATTTAAAGCAAGCTTTTAAAATAATACAAACACACCTCTAGTCCTTTGTATATGGTTGTACAGCCAAACAGCTCTGGCCTTTGCTCTCTCGGGGCTGTAGAGGCCCATGATGACGTGACGAAGTCGAAGACCATAGGGCTCGAACAGGGCGAAGAACCATAACAGGAAGATGAGGATCCCTAGAACATATCTCAAGCTGTACGTCCAGTTGGGCTAAATCAGAACAGACGAACTTTATCTAGCGTCGGTATTGAAGTAGCAATGTTTGGTACGGATTTGACGATCTAGTGAACTCAGTTCTACCAGGACTTAAAATAGAACATTACGTAGTACTACCAAGCATCGTAGTAGTACGAAGAAGAAAATTTATTTTTTTATTTAATTTATTTAATTCAATTTTTATATATATAAATTTACCCCCCATAGGACCCCTGGCAGTACCACTGGTAGTACCAATGGTATTACCACTGGTAGTACCACTAGTAGTCTCTCTCTATTTAAAAGCTGCGCTCTTGTCGGTGGAGTAAACGCCATTCGACTCTTCTTCCCGCCAAAACCTTCACCTCCCGATACGACACGTCCTGCACCTTCTCTTTTAATTGTTTCATAAATGTTCACTACCACTAGTAGTACTACGAGCAAAAAAATCCTGATGCTCCATTATCTTTGTACCCAAAGGTTGTCTGGATATAAGCAATAAAGCCGCCTGTTGTGCCTTTCTCTATCTATTCTTCTTATTTCTGTATCTTGTGTCCGTTCTGCTCAATTAAGTATATTATTTATCTTATCTGTAACCTATCACTCATATTGTATCTAATTATGCTCAAGTGGTCACGCAGCTTTTAAATGACCCATACTACAAAAACTAGTAATAATGTGTACGACGTTTGACCGCTTTTATTGATGACGTCACATGACAGTATTTACAAACTCCAAAGAAAACTCACCAAAAAATGATAATGAAATCTAAGGTTAAACTAGAACTAATAGGCAGTCAATCATAGAGCAATCTTCAAAGTCAAAGTCAAAGTATTTATTGCACACCAAACACATCAAACTGACATTAAAACTTTAGGTCTTAAAATATGCTTCCATTGCTTACCGATCTGAATGTACCGCTGGAAGTCGGGTGGAGATGGGTTAGGGAGACAGGTTACTGGAGACGGCAGGTGGGAGTCTAGAGGAAGACTAATTGACCCCACTAGAGACCTCAATATTTTGGAGATCAATCCTGAACCAGACACATAGACGCCTGCATTAGGAACCCCAGCTGAAACAAATGTATGTACTTACATTCTGAAAATAGGCCTTGCCAATATGGTATTTGACTGGGTCAAAGATAAATTATAAAATATTAATCTAAAACTAGAAGCCAGTCTAATATGATCACCACCTGATCTTAATATTATTATAATTGTTAATCTGTTACCTATGATAATCGACGAATCTGCAGTACGGTCACGAGCATTAATATGTATACACTTTGGTACCATGTCACATTCAATTTTTTGACAAATTGAACTGTAAGTCTCACTACATGTCAAATATGTTAGTGCGACAGAGTCCTAAAGTGGATACATTATATTGCTCATGACTGTACATGGTAAAACTTTTTAAGTTTGTGATGTACTTACTGGAATAAATATTGATAATGTAACATTTTACTTTTCGATTTATTTTCAAATTTAATGAATTAAGTAATAATGAGTAGGACGTTTGACCATTTTTATTGATGACGTCACAAGACTATTTCCATACCTACAAACTTTCGTTTTGACGTTTCGTAAAAAGCACCTCTTTTTTCAAGAAATCTCGAAAAAAAATCACGAGCCTTTTTAGGATATAAGACTGAGCTCACGTGGTGTCGGTGTCTGAAACCGGCCATGGTAGCGTATGGTCATCAGCACCCAGTACAGGCTGTAGTCGGCTACCATGTGGATCATCAGCTTGAACGTCGTGATGATCATCGTCACCACAGACCGGCTGAGGTGCACCTTCTCCGATGACACTAGGCGGAATGAAGTTGTCTGGAAACGGTGACATATTAGACTAGGTTCATCCAATGATGGCTTATAGTATAAGTAAATATATATCAGCGTCAGGAAAACAAAAATTCGACGAATTGAGGAACACCTTTTATGAAGTCGGGTGAAAATAAATGTTTCACACTTGTTTCATTAATGACGAACAATTAAACAGCAAGAAATTAAAGAAGATTGCACTTCTCCTATCGACGTTCAAAAAATGTCACAGCCAGCAATGGCCCGTTCAAAGGAATATTCCCAGTTCGTCTTTTAAAAAAAATTAGTTTGTTGTGTAAACTTCGTTAGCGCGTTTCAGGGCTGCATTATTGACTGGTGGCGCCATCTGTTGAATGTGGGCGGTACTAGCTGGTCAACTAGTTAGGTGCGCAATGTAATGTCGTTGTACTCACTTTGATGTATTTCCCGTCTTCCCTCCTGTTTAGGGGCAGCACCGTCGCCTTTCCTTGTCGAAGCCTCTTCAAATCCAAATCTCGCAGCTCCTTCGTCACATAGCGGTTGTCAAAACGAGATCTCGTTTCGAACATGTGCTGGTAGTGTTTCGCTCTGGAATTATAAAACACGTTACTAACTGTCCGCCCGCGACGCTGTCCGAGAATTTCATGCTTCGGACGGAAATACTCGTAAATAAAATAAATTATTTCAGGCAATGCCCATATAAAGTTAAATCACACAGACAAACACAATTATGTAATAGTGCAATTTTGCACACAGTAAAAATTGCAAAGTTTCATACAAAACTTCAGGCCCTTTTTTAACTCTTAAGGGAATGAATTGACAAAAATACCTTACTCAGGAATCTAAGTCCTGAAACTCATGAAATGTACGGTTAATTAAGGAATATTTATGCGAAACTCCATGATTGTAACTTTAAAAATAACCTTTCCCATTCTGTTTTACCCCCTTATAATACCTAGCGTCCTAAAAGGAAATCCCATGCAAAATTTGTGACTCCACTTGTAGTTTCTGAAATTTAGTTATGAGTGAGTCAGTCAGTCAGTGACCTTTAACTAGGGTATAATAGCCTGTATAAAAAGTAGAAAAAGGTGGAAGGGAGTAGAGAAAAAAAGAGAGAGAGAAAATAGCAAATTAGTTATTAGTTAACGAGAGTAGAAATCAGTTACAGGAAGAGTTATAACTACCTGAATATGATAAGCAGCAGGGACAAGCTGGTGACACACGAGCTCCAAGAGAGCCAAGTCAGCAACGGATCAGCTCTGTTACGGATCTCGGTCACGATGCCTGCAGCCACCTAAAAAATTGAGTTGCTTATTATTTAGAGGATACTCATAAATACATAAATGCAGCTTAAAGGCGATGCCATACTGTGAATGCTGTCAACCGGGTCAAACCCTATTTCTCATAGTGCACGAGATCCCCCTACACCGGTTCCAATGTGGTAGGTATAGCCGAGCTGCAGCACCCGTCTAAGTCCCGTTGTCACAAAGTCCGCTTCACTGACTAATTTAAGCGCCACGCTCTTGTCGGTGTAGCATTCTTCTCGATGCTACTTTTTAGACAAACCCAGGGCAGTGGTTTCCCTCTTGCCTTCTGACCCGCAGTACTCTGTCTGACGCGAGTGGGATGCAGAGTAGTCTATTTCAAAACTGTACTAGGACTCCTGTCCTCCGCCTTTGAATAGTACTGACAGCCCTCTGTCAGGTCCAGGTTACAGTCCCTGTGACTTGCCCCTTCCTTCCTGCATTGCCATACCGATGGCTCCCGTCTCTGCCTCTGCAACTGTTGAGGTCTTCACCCGTATCCCTGGGCAAGGGTTCTACGTTATACCCCGTAAGTCTGCGTTTCTATCCGAACTCAGCCACCATCTCACTCCGGCCTACTGAAGTAAGAGGCGCCCACCCCAAATTCTGATTACTTAGACAGATCTATAACTAACGAAAAACATTTTCTTTTTTCTAAACTTATTTATAAATTTTAATCAGGTAAAACGTTATAATAAGTCCGACATATTATCACGTTTTTCTATGACGTCGTGTGCTTTTTCATACAAATTCCTTAGTAGTTTCGTGTTTTGACGAACTCGTATAGTAAAAAGTAACTGATTTGGCTAGTTGGAAACTAGCCTATTTTGGCCAACCCTACTATCAAACTTCGGTTTACATACCGCTTTCGTAATTTTATTTATGAGTATGTTACTAATAAAAACATTAACCTGGCTGGCGGAGCGGCTAGCGTTGCTGCTTAGCGAGTACGAATGATGGAACTGTACATCTACTTGTAGGATTGAGTTGATCCGATCAGAGAATTTCTTAAGATCTGTGAAAGAAAAATATTTATATCACGTGATCACCAGGTATGTGCCCAGGTAGGAGCCGTGGTAGCCCATTTGGTAGGGGGTGGTGGTGGTGATAAGGTAGTGGTCCTAAGGTGGATAAACCGTATGATTATAGGGGATTTTGAATTTGAATTTGATCAGCCTATCGCTCTTACAGATGATCCATCATGTTCGACAGGACGCTGTCCCTTCGTCGCCTTTTACGACATGCACGGGAAGATAGGCAGCTGAACGCATTCTATCCTGATATGGTGTCCAGGGTTTCTGCCAGGTTATTCGCAACGGACTCGCCCCCTATTACTTGGGACTTGGGACTTAAATGCAGTCCAAACTTTTTACTTACTCTTACTGACAACCCCGAGGACGTTGTTGTTGGCGTATTCGATGACGTAACAGAACCCTTTCATAGGTTGCACTGGCCAGCAGACCGCGTTGGCCACTTTAGCCACACTGCAGAGCCACGAGTAATCAGGACCGAGGTATGCCTGGCATCCCCAAAGAGATTCCCCTATGGCTTTTTGGCAGCGGTCGTATGGCGTGCCAAGCCTCCTGTTGCAGCATTCCGCCGCTGAATTCAACCAGGCGAAGCTTGATTGGAGCGAGGCAGCTGGAAAGACCAATAGCCACCTTAAAATAGGGTTGCCATCCGTCCGGGTTTCCCCGGATTTGTCCTAGTTTGTTCATCCGGGGAGCGTCCGGGAAAGGTTTCATTTGAATACCGGGTTTTAAAAATTCAAATTCAAAAATATCTTTATTCAGTAGGTAACATAGTTACACTTTGAATCGTCATTTTTTACATAATGGACGTCTCATCCGCCTAAAACTACTGCAGCTTCTCACAACCTGTTTAGCCGGGGGAAAGAAGCTGCAAGAAAAACCGAGTAGAAATATCTTGATACCTATATTGCTTCTCTTTACTTTGATCAGAACAATAATGGGTGGAAGATGTGTTGTGCTTGGGTGTAATAAATAACAAGGGTCATCGTTTATACCCAAAAACAAAGTTTATGTATGAGTTTATGTATGTATGTATTTAGATAAATTTCATCAAACGATCTCACCCAAACTCATCACCATACGATTTAATACGACTACCATGTGTTTCAGCTTCTTAGCCAAAAGTTTCACGCTATCGACTATCAACCTTATGTTGTCTTTCATAGAGTTGAAAGGTTTCTTCACGCAGTCGTTGATTTGACGCATGCTGGTTTTAACTTGTTCCTGAAAAGTTAAATGAATCTTAACAAAACCTTCTGTTTTATGTCTTTATATATTATTTGCATGGATCTCGTATAACAAACCCCCCGATACCGACCCCGCCGGCGTGGTCGACGATTTCCCTCAGTCAACGCTTATCGCTCCCATAATTAAATAATTAATCGACTCTAGTGGGTCGAAATGTTTTTTTCTCTCAGACGACGCCCTGAGCTGAGGTTCAGGCCAAACTAGGCACCCTCAGGGCTGTTGTCCTAAACGTCGTACCGGGTGAGAGCCTTCAGCGCTCCCCATTTGTCCGGCCAAATAGTTAATGCCATCTGCGACAAATCTACAATAAGTCTCTAAAAAAAAACGTATAACAAAATAGAACAATACAGTACAAAAACGCTTTATTGCACATATAAACACAACACTAAAAACAATTACAAATGTGACAGGAGAAGTACAATCGGCGGCCTTAAAAAAAACAAAAAAATTATATTTAAAAAAATATTTAAAATAGACAACCAATCTTTGCGGATGCGGCGAACAGTAATTGCCCCCTTCTTCTCTTCTTCTATCGTGTGGGTTGTGAGGTGGAGTTCCAACCCCATCAACCCTGGTGTCAGGGTTACTATTGAGCCGCCAAAGGCCCCTGAAATGGCTCCTGTAACGACTACTTACTTACATCAGTAAGTAGTAACCGGGACCAACGGCTGAATGTGCCTTTCGAAGCACGGATCATCTTACTTTCGGATAATCTGGCGATCAGCCAGTAATGTCCTTACCAAACTAGGGACCACAAAGTAATTTTTGGGATATGTCCCCACCGGGAATCGAACCCGGGATTTCCGGATCGTGAGCCCAACGCTCAACCACTGGACCATGGAGCTCGTTGCCCCTGAGGCCGGGTTAATGGTCTTGTATGAAACCAAAACCAGTCAGGTAAGTACCGATGTTAAATCCTTCACCTTACCTGCCCACACGCCAGCGATTCAGACAAGACTTCTGAGTTCTTCAGCGTATTGGTAGCGGGTCCCGTGAGGATCAGCACTAACACGTAGCATGTCAGGGTATACCTGCCTACCCGGGAGAAGAACTGAGGGATGAGGAGGAAGACCAGGCATCTGGGGAGGGGAAGTTACTTAGAAGAGAGCGCCGGTTCCAACCCCGGTACCGGACTTGTACCAATGAGTTATTAATTTATCTTAAGTGCAGCTTTCACTAACACAGTTGGCTCGACCATAAAAACGGCGATACGGCTCACCACCTACCATGTACAGTCATGATCAATATAATGTACCCACTATAGGACTCTGTCGCACTAACATATTTGACATTTAGTGCGACTTTCAGTTCAATTTATCAAAAAAGTTAATGTGACATGGTACCAAAGCGTATACATATTAATGCTCGTGACCGTAGATAGGTCTTAAACTCGGTGAGGTGTGGGTACTTAGTTCATCTAGCGATCACCTTTTGAAAAGCACCTCTTCTGTAGCATATAATATCGGAATAGGTGTCTAATTAAGTCCCATGAAATAGCGGGCGAGCCTATTGCCAATACATAACATAAAACATAAACAGCCTATATACGTTCCACTGCTAGGCAAAGGCCGCCCCTCAAATCAACCGGAGGGGGTAAGGAGCATACTCCACCACGCTACTTCACTGCGGGTTGGTGGAGGTGTTTTTACGGCTAATAGCCGGGACCGACGGTTTAACCGAATTATCTTACTTTTTCAGACAAGAAGGCAGGGGTTTTTTTATTGTCATATCAGGTGTCTCCAACATAACTTACAAGGATTATGAAATACCTGACTCTATAACTGAAAGCCAATCCAAGAGTGAGCAGGACGCCGATAATAGAGCTCATAATCGTCGCGTAAATGAGAGAGATAGACAATTGGAAAACGAAGAACATGAAGCAAAGGTAAGTCATAATTATGCCACCCACAAATCCAATCACACTTTTCAGTACAAAGTTGGGAAATGTCTGATCCGTTCGGAGGTAGTAGAAAAAGTTATACACTTTTGAGCCTTTAGGGTAATAGCGTAAAAATGCTTTAGATAACCGCTTTTTTGTATTTAGGTTTATATGACACCATTTTTGGTACAATGTTTTCTTTGGATTTTGCGCGTTATTTATCCTAATAGAATTCAATTTCTCCTTTTCGTAGTTCAAACGATATTTTTCTATTGTTCTGGCCTTCCATAATAGAGCGAGATAGGCCATTTTATTATTATAAATTAATGTATCTCCGTCCACAAGCGTTGTTTGCTGTTTTCTCCATTATTTCGCTTTGAAATGCGATAAATATTTATAATAAAACATTTCGATCTGCCTGCTAGAAGAATGATTGACATACAAAAGACATATTTTTATTTTTCTAAAATCTTATTCTTAAATACCAAAAAGAATACATAGGTGCGCAAAATCAGAACAAAATTTTATTTTAATTAATTCAATAAAAAAGTTTGACTGTTCAGTAGGCCGTATTTGATATAAAAAAGTGCTAAGCCTTTTATTAAAGAAAAGTAAATAGATTTCTTTTTTGGAATTTAAAAGGCTATTGTATTATTTTTATTGGAAGAAGCTGACAATCCTACTCCATTTAAAATAAAACAGATAATCTCCTTTGGATGGCTGTTGTTTAAGTAAGTTATCTAACTTCAGCTGTAAGTTAGTAAACAAAGTTCAGTTTTTTAAAGATTTCTTTATTTTTTTGCAAGTTTTCGATCACATTGGCTTATTTTAATTCAACATGAAATACCAAAGAAACAACATCGACTAAACAAGCTCCTACAATAAAAATACGACCGCCCGGTGAAACTCCTTGCAACATCATTGCTTTAATAAACTCAACAGGCGTCTGGATAAACTGCTGCATGGAGACGTTATAAAATCATAAAAGCTGAACGTTCATTGTCCTTTTATGTGCTCGAGTTTATTTATAGCGTTTATGTAGGTACACCAATTGTACATTCAACGACCTTTGGCAGAAGTCTTCGACATGTACTACAATGTTCACAATAAAACGAACACACCCTTTTAAACATGTAACGGATGGAGGTCATTTACTAATTCAAACGCAATTATAGTGTATTGGTCAATCCTTGTTGTTCCTCGTGAAATACTAACGGCTAAAAGTTCGTTGACAGGAAAAATTGTCAATAACAAAATTAAAATGAGTGCGTCGCGCGGGGTCCCGTTTCGTATCTGCGCAAGTCAGTTTTTAAGACATGCGCAGAACGCATTGCTACAAACCGAAGTTAAACCATTAGCTTGTAATATCGTGAAATAAATTCCCAATATTTCTCCGTGTAATGCAAATCCTGTGTTAATTGTAAATGTTTGATTTCGCAGTGTAAAATGCATAGATGATCAATGTGCATCGTTTAGTGGCTGAGTGGTTATAGTTGTGAGTGTTCTTTGTACGACAACGTAAGTGAATTTACATTTTTATTTCCTTTTTGTGCATTGGAAACAATTTTGTTCATATTAAAGGATTTCTAAGGCGTTTCTTGTTACTAACTAAGCTTAAATATAACCAAAAGTTGGGAAATGTAACTGTTTTATCGACTTTATGTATCGAAGTTAAATATATTTTGTGATTTGTCATGTATAGGATGACTTGCAAAACACAAAGACGTTGTTTTTCGTAACCGAAATTACCTACATGACTAAACAAGATTCAGTATTCAAATCGATCGATTCAATAATGTTATTAAAACTGGATGTTTTAACATTCAATCAAACTTGATATTCAATCTGTCAAATGAATTAGGAAAGGGACGTTCGATTGTTCATTGGTAATAAAATTATAAATGTTAGATAATTATCTATGATTTATAAAAAATAATTATACAAAAACATTTTTACAATATACTTATAGGTACTTATTTACAATCCGTGTAGTATTAAATGTAAACATTTTCCGTACCTACGCGATTTTGTTCGCGTGGACTTCGGTTGTCGCGTAGGTACGGCACGTTTTCCATCCCCTTAAGGGGTAATTTCCGGGATAAAAACTATCTTTAGTCCTTCCCTAGGTCTCTACTTATCTCCATTCCAAATTTAATTTAAATCGGTTCAGCGGTTTAGTCGTGAAGACATAATATCCTTTCGCATTTATAATCAATATGGATTGAAAGTTTAATGGTAGTGTATTTCTACTCCTGTACAAGTACAATTAAATAGAAGATTTAGAATCTAGATAGGTAGGTATTTACGTATACATAACTTCACGCCCGTATTCCCTAATAGGGTGGCCATGAACGGCGATATAAATGAAATCAATGAGGGTCTTTCCAGGCTACGAACTCCTTTTTCTTCTTCTATCGTGTGGGTTGTGAGGTGGATTACCAACCTCATCAATCCTGGTGTCAGGGTTACTATTGAGCCGCCAAAGGCCCCTGACATGACTCATGACTTTAACGCTTTTTACCCTGTTTGAAATTAAGTAAGTAATTCAAAGAAATCGAGATTTTTTTATTGAAGAAAATCACTCAGTTTTCAGAATAAGGCGCCAATATAACGTACTATTTATAGTCGCATTTACTTGTCACCATGATTGACGCACTTGTCAAAAAGTTGAACAGCCTTAGAAGCTTTTGTAATGGCTTTCGATTTAAACTTTCTCTAAGCAACAAACACACAAAGGTAGCAAGTAGATAGGTAAAGTAGTGCTAACCTTGATTATACCTATACGTCTGAGAATTCCATTTGTACCTATGCGGGACTTTCGAGGCTACGTGACGTGACGTGACGACCTCCGTGGTCCAGTGGTTGAGCGTTGGGCTCACGATCCGGAGATCCCGGGTTCGAATCCCGGTGGGGACATATCACAAAAATCACTTTGTGATCCCTAGTTTGGTTAGGACATTACAGGCTGATCACCTGATTGTCCAAAAAGTAAGATGATCCGTGCTTCGGAAGGCACGTTAAGCCGTTGGTCCCGGTTACTACTTAATGATGTAAGTAAGTAGTCGTTACATGAGCCATGTCAGGGGCCTTTGGCGGCTCAATAATAACCCTGACACCAGGGTTGATGAGGTTGGTAATGTACCTCTCAATCCACACGATAGAAGAAGAAGAAGAGGCTACGTTCCTCAAAAATAAAATAGATGGCGCTGTACAGTCATGAGCAATATAATGTACCCACTTTAGGACTCTGTCGCACTAACATATTTGACATTTAGTGAGACGTACAG
This sequence comes from Pectinophora gossypiella, assembly GCF_024362695.1. Taxonomy (NCBI): domain Eukaryota; kingdom Metazoa; phylum Arthropoda; class Insecta; order Lepidoptera; family Gelechiidae; genus Pectinophora; species Pectinophora gossypiella. The sequence continues at coordinate 1,728,611 of NC_065425.1, read as the reverse complement.
TTCAATTTGTCAAAAAAGTTAATGTGACATGGTACCAAAGTGTATATGTCGTGGCCAGATCATAAAATTGACCATTTCATGAAATGATCGACCATTTCATGAAATGGTCGTATTTCATGAAATGGCCAACTTTAACTGACCATATCGTTTAAACGTCAGCGTTTAATGATATTTCCATCCACGTTTGGCCATATCATTAATGTAGGGTGTCCATGATAAGTGGTGTAATAAAAACGCTAAATAAGGTAGGAAATAATGTATTACTCTAGTACAAAGTACAAAAATGTTTAAAAGTCAAATAAAAATTAAAAAGTCATTTTCGATTAACGGAGTGTTGATGTAGTTGACATATACGCCGTAACTGCATCTCGCTTTGAAGTCGTCGTCATATTTTTTGACACTATTTCATGCCATTGGTCATCATTCAGTATACTTTTCGTGTGTAAGATAAACATACTGGCGGCTTAGGGGTGGCCCAAGGGCCACCCCCGCCGCACCCTAACCTACCGTTATGCCTTGTAAAAATTATAAAAAAAAGGATTATGATAATTTAAATTATGACAAAAACATTTATGCGTTTTAATAAAATCCCGTTTCAAGTAGTTAATGCCATCTGTGGCAAATCTACAATAAGTCACGTCAAAAAAAGAAACTTTACGGACAGTAGGATCGTCTATATTTTTCTTTTTTAAAATTAATATCTCTTCATTCGCAGTTTTAATTATATCATATTTTGAAATCCAATAATAGTCCATTGATTTACGTAGCGTGGTCACTCGACCTTCATTATTTGCCATATAACCTAAAAATAAAAATAAACTTGCTGTCTACTGTTAAAACGAGTTTTTCTTTTCACCTTAGTGTCAAAACATTGCTTCACTGCACTTTTATCTTGTATTTGCTCATTATTATTCGTATTATTCGCGTTCACACAAGAATAATTATTGTCCGCCGCCATTATGCAAAACAAAAACAAAGCGACACCAGCGCCACTACCGGTGGATAATGTTACTATTTTACGATATGATCGCTAACGTTTGGCCATTTCATGAAGTAATCATGCATTTAGTTGGTCATATCGTTAAACGTTTTGTGTTCATTGATCTGGCCAAACCACATCATGATGTGGCCAACGAATGTTGTTCTATTTCATGAAATACGACCATTTCATGAAATGGTCGATCATTTCATGAAATGATCAATTCTATGATATGGCCACGACATATACATATTAATGCTTGTGACCGTACATGATTTTTATTTCGTTTAACCTTCTAATTTCATGGATAACACATGGATTTTGGAAGAAATTGTGACAAGAATAATGTATCCAAATTGAGATGTGTAACTAATAAGCAGGTTTCTTTTAATTTGTAATTAGTATAAGTAGTTTGCATTTCTTCGAGGCAATGACGTCATAAATCGTCTGAAACAGACGTATAAGGCCAATGATGATGAGTATAGTAACTCTCGGAATGTTATTTAACACGTTGACAGTCCCCATAAAAACCGTTTTGACTTCCTTGTAAGTCCCGCATATTACTTCAACCTTTGCTAAGTTACCCGGGATCCAAGTGTATGGGTCATGTATGGGTCACGGACGTATGGAGCTAGTCTGTCATGACCCGTATATGGGTCAGTGGACTGTCAACGTGTTAAGTACCTACCTACCTACTTCTTTTTCTAGTTCAATTAGTCCAACTCCAATGTTATTTAAAAGTACTCATATGAAAGTGATTACTTCTCAGTAAGCGAATCAAATGTTTTCTTTTGAGAAATAAAGTATCTTAAACCTTGAACCTTTAGATTTTTTTTTTCAAAGCATGGACCAGGAGCAACCACACCAGGAGTTGGTCAAGTGCGTGGTGGTGGGGGACACGGCGGTGGGCAAGACGCGGCTGATATGCGCACGCGCCTGCAACAAGCACGTGTCGCTCGCGCAACTGATGACCACCCACGTGCCTACCGTCTGGGCGATTGATCAGTACAGGATTTATAAAGACGTATGTGTATCGATCATTACTTTGGTTAGGAGGAGGCTGATCACCAGATTGTCCGAAAGTAAGACGAACCGTGCTTCGGAAGGCACGCTAAGCCGTTGGTCCTGGTTACTACTTACTGATGTAAGTACGTAGTCGCTACATGAGTTAGGTCCTTTGGCGGTTCAATAGTAACCTTGACACTAGGGTTGATGAGGTTGGTAATCCACCTCACAACCTAGGTCCCAATTAATTACTTATTGTCGAACGACTTCTCGCGTTGTTTGATTTACATTAATGATTTTCAATAAAATGCAATTTTTATTTATTCTATGCTAAAGCAGAATATGGAACTGAAAATATTAAAAAAAAACACTAAAATCTCCTTAGCAATACCTGAAAATTTGACAGGTCCGGTTTTTACAGAAGCGACTGCCTGTCTGACCTAACAAAAAAACACTAATATTTTCATAAATTTTCCGAGATCCCATTCGAATTTGACGGGATTGGATTTTTTTTTGGTGATTTTCAAATCAATCAAGTTTTCTTGAAAATTTCAATGAAAATAATGAAGAATAAAGGTTTTTCTTTTCTTTTTAAAAATAAGTATTTTGACATTTACAATCCCGCGGGATCTCGAGTCGGGATTGCATTCCCTGGTTGATGCAGCTGAACACCTATCACGTTGGTCTAACAGAAACTTCGGTGAGGTGTGGATATTTAGTTTATCTTGCGATGGATATACCTCTGACGACCCCAATTGCCTTCGTTCTCATAATATTATATTCTCAAAATATTACCTGTACAATGAAACAGAAAATATGTAAAAAATAATCATTCTCTAGTAACGAAAAAAAAATCAATTAACTTTCTATAGCGATCTGCGGCTTGAGAAGACTGATGCGGGTTTGTGAGAAGTAGCTATGCAGGTGGCCACGGTTTAACATGGAAAAGCCAGTTTAAGTATCTGGGGCACATAGTTACTGCCGACCTCAGTGTCAACGCGGATATTGAGCAGGAGCGGAGGGCGCTGTCTGTAAGGGCTAATATGATAGCCCGCAGGTTTGCGCGATGTACATAATAATGTTGTACTTAATAGATGGATCACAGGGGGGGATTTAATTGTCGTGCAATATGTAAAGTAATAATGTTTATCTACTTTTTTATGAATAATACTTTTGTACTTCATTATACAAAAGATAATATATTGAGAATATAATATTTTGCGAATGTAATGTTTTGCGAATGTAATATTTTGAGAATATAATATTAAGAGAACGAAGGCCCAATTGGGATATAGTCGTGGGCTTATATCACTAACACCCTGTATTTCCTGCAGGTATTAGAGAGGTCCTGGGAGGTCGTCGACGGGGTCAACGTATCGCTGCGCCTCTGGGACACATTCGGTGATCATGAGAAGGACAGAAGATTTGCTTACGGAAGGTAAATGAGAAATTCAATAAATATTTTGTTACAATTTATTGACGTCTATCTATCTCTTTCGGGCCGGGTTTCCACTGACGCGGAGATGGGCGGAGAAGAGCGGAGATGTGCGGATTTGACCAATCACAGCGTTCGAGAGAGCGAAAAACGAAGACGCTCTGTCACTCTGCTGCGCGGTGATTGGTCGATTCCTGCACATCTCCGCTCATCTCCGCACAGCTCCGCGTCAATGGAAACGCAGCCTAACACAAAGATCGCAAGTCGAATCAGTGGTTTATAGCCCAAGCTAGGTTTCGAATCCGTGACGATGTTCATTCACGCGTTCTAGATTGTACTCTTCGTTTTGTCCGATACGCGAAGGTTAGGTAGGTCTGTTTTCTGTGTTCTTATCGCGTGATGTTTTCATTTACTTTTTATTTTTGCAGATCGGATGTGGTGCTCTTATGTTTTTCGATAACAAACCCCATCTCTTTAAGGAATTGTGGAGCGATGTGGTATCCGGAGATCAGGTGAGTTACTTGGTTTTTTGGAGGGTTTAATACATAAATATAAGAACATAAAATAGCGTATATGCGTCCCACTGCTGGGAACAGGCCTCCCCTCAATCAATTGGAGGGGGCGGCTTAGCACGCCATTCTAAGAGATTACTATGAGATAATTAGGTATATTCGAAATAATTAATTGACCCCGTTGGGATTATTATAAACGCTTAGTGAGGAGCCTTTGCGGGCTCAATAGTAGCCCTAACACCAGGGTTGTTGAGGTTTGGTAATCCACCTCACAACCCACACGATAGAAGAATAGAAACTTAAAGGTTAGTGATTAGTTAGAAGATATGAATGCATGTCGCGGAGGTTCGTGTTGCTCTATGGAATGCATGGGATTAACTGTCTGGGAACTGATATTCGGCAGCCAAATTACTAAATTATATGTTTTTTTAAAGATTGTTTAGGGCCCTGTGCCGAGGCTTTTCTTGCGGCTTAATTTCCCCGGCTATACAAGACGTGAGAAGCTGCAGTAGTTTTAGACGGATAAGAGGCTCGTTATGTAAAAAATGACGATTCAATGTTGCCTACTGAATAAAGATATTTTATTTTTATTTATTTAGATTAAAAAACAAAACATTTAACAAAGTGTTTAACAAACCAACTTAAGCTACCCTACCAATGTCATTGTGAGCAGATTTTTAAGCTACACGGCACGAAAATTATATGTATTTGAATAAGCGATTATATTATACAGAAAAAGTAAACATATCTAATATTATTTTCAGACGGTTCTGCCCAAACACCCCTATATTGCTGGTTGGTTGTAAAAACGACCTGCGTTACATGTACCGGGACGAAACCTACCTCAACTACTGCAAGGACCGGAGCCCTTTTATCAGGTGAGTAACTCCAGCAAAATTATAATTTACAACAAAATGTGCCCCGATTCCCCGACGAGCACACACCTCCTAATTTTATTTTAAGTTACCTATACCCGACTTTTTCTTATCCACCGAAAAGTAGTCTTTTTATCAGGTGAGATACTTCAGCAAAACTATAATTTACAACAAAATGGCCCCAATTCCTGCAGACGCCTCCTAATTTTATTTTAAGTTATACCCGTATTTTTATTATCCGCCGAAAAGGAAAGGGACGGATGATTGACAACTGTCTATAATGTATAAAAGTATATTTTGTCATATTTCGCCACCGGGATTCGAAGCACCATCGTTTCCAAATACGTTGTATAAGTTGCGCTTCGTCCCAATTCAAGTTTCAAGGTTCAAATAATCTAAAAAGTATTAAAAAAATATTGTAAGTACCTTACGTTAGTTCGTATTTTTTATGAGATTGATTTTGAAGTCTGTTTAATTGTTTTAATTACTTACTTATTTAGCTGTTTGTACAGTTTTGCCAAAGCATAGGAGCCGTATAGCAAAATAGTATGAATGAAAGTATGGGTGGGAGAAACATTTCTGGGGACGGGGCATCATTGACTTACTTACGTTTCTTTCCAGGGCACCTCGTAAAAGCGACCTGGTGATGCCCGATCAAGGGCGCGCATTGGCCCACGAATTCGGTATCTACTACTATGAAACATCAGTGTTCACATACTACGGTGTCAATGAAGTATTTGAGAATGCCATCAGAGCCGCCTTGATAGCCAGGAGGCAGCAGCGGTTCTGGATGACCAACCTGAAGCGAGTGCAGAGGCCGCTCTTGCAGGTAAAGTATTTGTTATGTTATGCAAGGCAGAGTCACGCACAAAAAACCTCGTTTTTCACAGACACTACATATTGACGTTATCGTACACGCGCACCTGTGTGTGTGTGACGTTAGACGACCATACGATTGAAGACTAAGGCTGCATTTCCATTAACGCGGAGCTGGGCGGAGAGGAGCGGAGATGTGCAGAAATCGACCAATCACCGTGAGGGAGAGAGTGACAGAGCGTCTTCGTTTTCGCTCTCTCGATCGCTGTGATTGGTCTAATCCGCACATCTCCGCGTCAGTGGAAACCCAGCCTAAAGTAAGACCGAGGGAAGGGGGTTGAGGTAAACCTAGCACAGCCGCTGGCGGGGAGCAGAGAATTGCCGTTCTATACGTAGTATATTATTAAATGTTATAGAGTACGGCTTGATTGTAAAATTGAACAACATAACTATAAAATTAAAAAAGAACAACACACGCGATTGATAAGTAAGTATAAATAGTAGGATTAATTAAATATTTACGATACATAACTTTCGGAATGAAATAGAAACAGATACACATTAAAATTATTTTTAGGTACAAGCGGAGGTCCGTTTTGCTCTATGTTTGAAAAGAATAGATAGGTAATAATTTTCAAAGAGGGTTTACCAATGTAAAATTATTACTTACAAAAAAACGCATGATTCAACTAACTAGCCACTTTGTGGTAATATTTATGTACTTACCAAACATCTCTACTTTTTATGGCATTGTACCTTTTATGACTTTTATGAAGTTGTACCCTTACAAGTTAAATTAAATTTTATTAACGTTTTAATTTAATAGATTACCTTAAAAAGTAGATAGGGTTATACCTTGAAAAGTAGCTAGGGTACCTATTTTTATTTCTGTTTCTTTTTATTCCAGGCTCCATTCAGACCTCCGAGACCTATGGAACCGGAAGTAACCGTGGTGAACAGTGTTTACTTAGAAAATATGTCAACTCTGTTACGTCAACAGGTGAGTAAGATTGGCTATTTTTTATTTAACTTTTGTTATAAAAAAAGAATAAGTAGTTAGGTATTTATTTCTTTAAAACGTCACTGAGCATATATGGCGCTTAATACTAAGATATACGCGCATATGCTGTATGTTAAGGTAATTACTTATTATGTGTCAATTTCCTGTGTATTTTAAAGTAATAAAGGCCCCGATTCCTGCAGACACCTAATTTTATTTTAAGTTATACTTACCCGTCATTTTCTTCTCCGCCGAAAAGGAAAGGAACGTTCCATGTACTTTATGCCTGTCCCATTCTTTTTTAGGGGGTAAGAAAATTACAGTATAACTAAAATAAGATAGTGTGTACAGGAATCAACACTGTAAAACTAATAAAGATAACAGTAGCAAAAACTAAAATTTTTGACGAAACAGTGATGGATTGAAATTCTGTAACTTTTAATGTTCCTTTTCCGAACTCCAAATTAAAAAAATACTCTTTAAAATCTTTCCAATCTTCTCAAATGATTCAATCAAAAAGTAACAAGCCGCATGCGTCCCACTTAGGCACAGACCCCACCTCAACAACCGGAGCGAGTGTGGAGCAAACTCCACCAAGCTGCTCCACTGCGGGTTGGTGATGATGAAACAGTAGTTAGTATGAAAATTAGTAATTTACCGAAGGAAAACAATATTAATACAACATCTTTAAATGTATTACTGCCAAAAATCTAAGGGGGTTAAAAAAGGCCACATCAAAGCAATTCATTGCACATTACTTTTATATGCGCAAAAGTCAAATTGCAATATTGCGTTTTTAAATGAATTGTTTCGATGTGGCTTTTTTAACCCCCCTGGTGTGAAATTGATTCGTCTTATCCTATCCTTTTTATTGCACATACAACTCATTTAATTATACACTTGCATAAGGACTCATTTCGACACAGTAATTTCTTCGAGTCATATTCTGTTTTGCCTGTTAAGCGGTGCGATTAATGCGATTCTCACACTGCCCCGCATGATACACAGAAAATGCATCCGCATCGCGTGGATGCATTTTCTGTGTGTTAGACCGTGCGTGTTTTCTATACAAACGGAGATACTTACAAGCAACGGAAGAACACGCATCCACGCGCTACGCTGCATCACGCGGGGCAGTGTGCGAATCGCCTAAGCCTTCGATAGCTAATAATAAAATAGGGAACGAAACGAGCGCCTGACATAGGTAAAAGTATAATGACATCTAAAAATAAAACAAAATGCAAAGACAAATACATAATATAAAAAGAGACCGCAATGGGCAAGTGCAACCTGCACATTGCCATTTTTAAAAATTAGGTAGTCTCATTCGACTGAACATCTAGAAGCGATGTCCCGATTTCAAGTGGTGATCCCGACGTGATCCACTGTTGTTATCTTGCGTGTGTTCAGATAAATAAAATCCAATAGTCGATACATGCGTTTATTGAGAGAGGTTACACGATACTGAATCATTATTACAAATAGGAACGATTATAGGTAGATCTATCATAACACAATACATTATGTAGTGCCATATTCGGCACAACTTACGCACTGATAAAAATAATAATCCATCAGTCTGGCATCAGTCCAAAAAAAATCAAAAATAAAAAATATTTATTTTTCAAAATTGGCTTACAAAGTTAGCGCTTTTTGAACGTCAAGAAATTAAATTACATATTATGTAACTAGCTGTAAAACTACTACCACATCGGAATCTGTAACGCTGAGGGAAAGACGTGGCCAGAAAACCTCCCAGCACAGGGCCCTAGTCCTACTGTAGACGTCCAGACGACTGGTGAAATACTGTCAGGTATACCCAGTTTCCTAAAGCTGTCTCGTATTGTTGGCAGTATTTCTCAGACATGGTGATCATTTGCGGAGCGAAGGGCTTCCCTGTGCACCGGTTCATGATGGCGGCGGCTTGCGAGGCGTTCCACCGCCTCTTTACCACAGACTCCTCCAGCCTTGCTACTGAGCTTGCTCGTAGTTCCAGTGAAAGCAGCATGGTATGTATACATAACAAATAGAGGAGCTTGGTTGTGCAGCGGTTAATGCGCTCGGTCTGCGATTGTGGAAGTTAAGCAACTTTCGCAAAGGCTGGTCATAGGATGGGTGACCACAAAAAAAAACTTTTCATCTCGAGCTCCTCCGTGCTTCGGAAGGCACGTTAAGCCGTTGGTCCCGGCTGCATTAGCAGTCGTTAATAACCATCAATCCGCACTGGGCCCGCGTGATGGTTTAAGACCCGATCTCCCTATCCATCCATAGGGAAGGCCCGTGCCCCAGCAGTGGGGACGTTAATGGGCTGATGATGATGATGTATACATAACATAACATCACGCCTATATCCCAGTCTAGGCAGAGGTGTATAGTTTAAACATTCAACAGGGTCTAACATGCGCAATATGATAAAACAATCGATCGATTCAATACATTTTGATCACTTGATTGTCCGAAAGTAAGATGATCCGCGCTTCGTTAAGACGTTGCTCCCGGTTACTACTTACAAATGTACTTAAGTAAGTAGTTAGATGAGCCTGTCAGGGGCCTTTGACAGCTCAATAATAACCCTGACACCAGGGTTGATGAGGTTGGTAATTCACCTCACAACCCACACAACAGAAGAAGATTACGTACTTCCGAGTACGCTACTCTAGTAAACGTACATTACACTACTACTACTAGAGTTACCGGTCTTCTCAGACACCTAACCAGATAAACTGGAAAGGATGGCGTGAAAGAGAGGAGGCCTATACCCAGCAGTGGGTGGATACAGACTAAGTAGATAGATAGAGAAACTAACACTATTTAAACTGTTATCTTTAATTGTAGGTAAGCAGCATGGGCGAAGCGACAACTGGTGATTTCAACGAGGACACGGAATACCTGATCAGGCAAGATCAAGCTAAACAGATGAGGTAGTGACTACTACAAAACTCTGTTATTATAACCATCTCTTTTATAATTCGGAAAATATATTTTTTTATTTTCAAATTCACAAAATTTATTAACAATTCACAATTATTATTATTATAATATATATAGCTGCAAACCCACTGACTGACTGACTGACTCACTCACTGACATAATTGTTCTCCCAGAAGGAGGGTCGGGGGGTGAAAATGATGTATGGGGGGTGTGATCGGGACGTCCCGGTGAGTATGGGAAAACTTCCAGATCTTGAAAAACTGCTCCGCATCAGGGAGACGCCCTACAGTCTGGCGAAACTATCACACCTGGATCGATTCTTTTTTCTTAATTCCTACTAAAATCTTGGTCAAATTCTATCGTGGGTGAAAAAAAAACAAAATGGCGGAAAAACAAGATGGCCGCCATACAAAATTTCTTTTTTCTAGAAAATGTCTCGGAGGTAAAAATGATGTATGGGAGGTGTGATCGAAACGTCAAGCTGAGTATGGAAAAACTGTTCGATCTTGAAAAACTGCTCCGCATCAGGGAGACACCCTACGGCCTGGCAAAACTATCGCACCTGGAACGATTCTTTTTTCACGAAATCTATTTAATTCCTGGTCAAATTCTATTGTCGGTGAAAAAAAATCAAAATGGCGGAAAAACAAGATGGCCGCCATACAAATTTTTTAATTTTCCTGAAAATGCCTCGGGGGTAAAAATGATGTTTGGGAGGTGTGATCAAAATGTTATGTTGAGTATGGAAATACCTCCCGACCTTCAAAAACTGCTCCGCATCAGGGCGGCACCCTACGGCCTGGGAAAACTATCGCATCTGGAACTTTTTTGTTTTCACGAAACCTATTTAAATCTTGGTCAAATTTTATCGCCGGTAAAAAAAACAAAATGGCCGAAAAACAAGATGGCCGCCATATAAATTTTTGTTTTTCTAGAAAATGTCTCGGGTGTAAAAATTATGTATAGGGGTGTGATCGGAACGTCATCTTGGAACACTGCTCCGCATCAGGGGTCACCCTACGGCCTGGCAAAACCATAGCACCTAGAACTTTTTTGATTTCACGAGACCAATTCAAGTCTTGGTCAAATTTTATCCCCGGTGAAAAAAAAACAAAATGGCCGAAAAACAAGATGGCCGCCATATAAATTTTTGTTTTTCCAGAAATGTCTCAGAGGTAAAATGATGTATACGGGTGTGATCGGAACGTCATCTTGGAAAACTGCTCCGCATCAGGGAGACATCCTACGGCCTGGCAAAACTATAGCACCTAGAACTTTTTTGATTTCACGAAACCTATTTAGTCTTGGTCAAATTCTATCGCGGTAAAAAAATGGCGGGAAAACAAGATACGCGAGCAGCTTGCTGCGAGCGAACCACGCGACATCTAGTTATAATATATATAGCTACAAACCCATGTACTGACTGACTGACTGACTGACTCACTGACAGGGTTGTTCTCCCAGAAGGAGTGTCGGGGGGTAAAAATGGTGTATGGGGGATGTGATCAAAATTTTCCGGTGAGTATGGGAAAACTTCCAGATCATGGAAAACTGCTCCGCATCAGGGAGACACCCTACGGCCTGGCAAAACTATCGCACCTGGATCGATTCTTTTTTCACAAAACCTATTTAATTCTTAGTCAAATCCTATGGCCGGTGAAAAAAAATCAAAATGGCGGAAAAACAAGATGGCCGCCATACAAAGTTTTGTTTTTCCAGAAAATGTCTCGGGGGTAAAAACTGTGAATGGGGGCGTAATCGGAACGTATCGTTGAGTATGGAAATACTTCTCGATCTTGAAAACCTGCTCCGCATCAGGGAGACACCCTACGGCCTGGCAAAACTATCACATCTGGATAAATTTTTTTTTCGCACTATGTATTTAAATCTTGGTCAAATCTTATCGCCGTTGAAAAAAAATCAAAATGGCGGAAAAACAAGATGGCCGCCATACAAATTTTTTGTTTTTCCTGAAAATGCCTCGGGGATAAAAATGATGTATAGGAATGTGATCGGAACGTCATGTCGAGTATGAAAATACGTCTGGGTTTCCGATAGCTGCTCCGCATCAGGGAGACACCCTACGGCCTGGCGAAACTATCGCATCCTGACCTATTTTGTTTTCACGAAACCTATTTAATTCTTGGTCAAATTTTATCCCCGGTGAAAAAAAAACAAAATGGCCGAAAAACAAGATGGCCGCCATACAAATTTTTGTTTTTCCAGAAAATGCCTCGGGGGTAAAAATTATGTATGAGAGTTTGGATAGAATCGTCTTTAAGAGTATGGAAATACTTCTCGATCTTTGAAAACTGCTCCGCATCAGGGCGACACCCTACGGCCTGGCGAAACTATCGCATCTGGACCTTTTTTGTTTTCACGAAACCTATTAAATTCTTGGTCAAATTTTATTCTCGGTGTAAAAAAAAAATACAAAATGGCCGAAAAACAAGATGGCCGCCATACAAATTTTTGTTTTTCCAGAAAATGTCTCAGAGGTAAAAATGATGTATTGGGGTGTGATCGGAACGTCATCTTGGAAAACTGCTCCGCATCAGGGAGACACCCTACGGCCTGGCAAAACTATAGCACCTAGAACTTTTTTGATTTCACGAGACCTATTGAAGTCTTGGTCAAATTTTATCGCCAGTGAAAAAAAAACAAAATGGCCGAAAAACAAGATGGCCGCCATACAAATTTTTGTTTTTCCAGAAAATGTCTCAGAGGTAAAAATGATGTATTGGGGTGTGATCGGAACGTCATCTTGGAAAACTGCTCCGCATCAGGGAGACACCCTACGGCCTGGCAAAACTATAGCACCTAGAACTTTTTTGATTTCACGAGACCTATTGAAGTCTTGGTCAAATTCTATCGCGGTAAAAAAGTGGCGGGAAAACAAGACACGCGAGCAGCTTGCTGCGAGCGAACCACGCGACATCTAGTTATCTAGTTATATTATATATAGCTGCAAACCCACTGACTGACTGACTCACTGACTCACTGACAGGGTTGTTCTCCCAGAAGGAGCGTCGGGGGGTAAAAATGGTGTATGGGAGATGTGATCAAGGTCTTCCGATGAGTATGGGAAAACTTCCAGATCTTGGAAAACTGCTCCGCATCAGGGAGACACCCTACAGTCTGACGAAACTATCACACCTGGGACGATTCTTTTTCCGCAAAACCTATTTAAATCTTGGTCAAATCCAATCCCCGGTGAAAAAAAAACAAAATGGCGGAAAAACAAGATGGCCGCCATACAAAATCTAATTTTTCCAAAAAATGTCTCGGAGGTAAAAACGATGTACGGGAGGTGTGATCGAAACGTCAAGCTGAGTATGGAAAAACTGTTCGATCTTGAAAAACTGCTCCGCATCAGGGAGACACCCTACGGCCTGGCAAAACTATAAAACCTGGAGCAATAATTTTTTCACGATACCTATTTAAATCTTGGTCAAATTTAATTGCCGGTGAAAAAAAAACAAAATTGCCGAAAAACAAGATGGCCGCCATACAAAATTTTGTTTTTCCAGAAAATGTCTCGGAGGTAAAAACTGCGTATGGGGTTGTAATCGGAACATCCCGTTGACTATGGAAATTTTTCTTGATCTTAAAAAACTGCTCCGCATCAGGGAGACACCCTACGGCCTGGCAAAACTATAAAACCTGGACCAATTTTTCTTTCGCGAAACATATTTAAATCTTGGTCAAATCCAATCCCTGGTGAAAAAAAACCAAAATGGCGGAAAAACAAGATGGCCGCCATACAAAATTTTCGTTTTTCCTGAAAATGCCTCGAGGGTAAAAATGATGTATAGGGATGTGATCGGATCCTCATGTTGAGTATTTCAATACTGTTTGATCTTGAAAAACTGCTCCGCATCAGGGAGACACCCTACGGCCTGGCAAAACTATAAAACCTAGAGCAATTTTTCTTTCGCGAAACATATTTAAATCTTGGTCAAATCCAATCCCCGGTGAAAAAAAAACAAAATGGCGGAAAAACAAGATGGCCGCCATACAAAATTTTCGTTTTTCCCGAAAATGCCTCGGGGGTAAAAATGATGTATGAGGAATGTGATCGAAACATCATGTTGAGTATGGAAATACTTTTCGATCTTCGAAAGCTGCTCCGCATCAGGGAGACACCCTACAGTCTGGCGCAACTATTATACCTGGATCAATTTTTTTTTCGCAAAACCTACTTAAATCTTGGTCAAATTCAATCGCCGGCAAAAAAAAACAAATCGGCGGAAAAACAAGATGGCCGCCATACAAAATTTTGTTTTTCCAGAAAATGCATCGGGAGTAAAAACTGTGTATGGAGATGTAATCGGAACGTCTTGTTGAAAATGGAAATACTTCTCAATCTTTGAAAACTGCTCCGCATCAGGGCGGCACCCTACAGCCTGGCAAAACTATTAAACCTGGAGCAATTTTTTTTCGCATTACATATTTAAATCTTGGTCGAATCCAATCGCTTGTGAAAAAAAATCAAAATGGCGGAAAAACAAGATTGCCGCCATACAAAATTTTCGTTTTTCCCGAAAATGCCTCGCAGGTAAAAAATATATATAAGGATGTCATCGGATCGTCATGTTGAGTATTTCGATACTGCTCGATCTTGAAAAACTGCTCCGCATCAGGGAGACACCCTACGGCCTGGCAAAACTATAAAACCTGGAACAATTCTTTTTTCACGAAACCTATTTAAATCTTGGTCAAATACAATCGCCGGTGAAAAAAAAACAAAATGGCGGAAAAACAACATGGCCGCCATACAAAATTTTCGTTTTTCCCGGAAATGCCTCGAAGGTAAAAATTATGTACAGAGATGTGATCGGAATGTCATGTAGAGTACGGGTATATTTCCAGGTTTTCGAGAACTGCTCCGCATCAGGGAGACACCCTAAGGCGTGGCAAAACTATCGCACTTGGAACATTTTTTTTCCACCAAACCTATTAAAATCTTAGTCAAATTTTATCGCCGGTGAAAAAAAAAACAAAATGGTCGAAAAACAAGATGGCCGCCATATAATTTTTTGTTTTTCCAGAAAATGTCTCGGGTGTAAAAATGATGTATAGGGGTGTGATCGAAACGTCATCTTGGAAAACTGCTCCGCATCAGGGAGACACCCTTCGGCCTGGCAAAACTATAGCACCTAGAACTTTTTTGATTTCACGAAAACAAGATGGCCGCCATACAAAGCTTCGAACTAATACAGGACACGCGAGCAGCTTGCTGCGAGCGAACCACGCGACATCTAGTTATATTATATATAGCTACAAACCCATGTATTGACTGACTGACTGACTGACTGACTGACATAGTTGTTCTCCCAGAAGGAGTGTCGGGGGGTGAAAATGGTGTATGGGGGGTGTGATCGGGACCACCCGGTGAGTATGGGAAAACTTCCAGATCCTGGAAAACTGCTCCGCATCAGGGAGACAACCGACAGTCTGGCGCAACTATTATACCTGGATCAATTTTTTTTTCGCAAAACCTATTTAAATCTTGGTCAAATTCTATTGTGGGTGAAAAAAAATCAAAATGGCGGAAAAACAAGATGGCCGCCATACAAAATTTCGTTTTTCCAGAAAATGTCTCGGAGGTAAAAATGATGTATGGGAGGTGTGATCGGAACGTATTGTTGAGTATGGAAATACTTCTCGATCTTGAAAACCTGCTCCGCATCAGGGAGACACCCTACGGCCTGGCAAAACTATCGCATCTGGCACGATTCTTTTTTCACAAAACCTATTTAAATCTTGGTCAAATTTTATCGCCGATAAAAAAAAATCAAAATGGCGAAAAATCAAGATGGCCGCCATACAAAATTTTCGTTTTTCCTGAAAATGCCTCGGGGGTGAATATGATGTAAGAGGGATGTGATCAAAATGTCATGTTGAGTATGGAAATACTTCCCGACCTTCAAAAACTGCTCCGCATCAGGCAGACACCCTACGGCCTGGCAAAACTATCGCACCTGGAACTTTTTTATTTTCACGAAACCTATTTAAATCTTGGTCAAATTTTATCGCCTGTGAAAAAAAAACAAAATGGCCGAAAAACAAGATGGCCGCCATATAAATTTTTGTTTTTCCAGAAAATGTCTCGGGTGTAAAAATGATGTATAGGGGTGTGATCGGAACGTCATCTTGAAAAACTGCTCCGCATCAGGGAGACACCCTACGGCCTGGCAAAACTATAGCACCTAGAACTTTTTTGATTTCACGAGACCTATTCAAGTCTTGGTCAAATTCTATCGCGGTAAAAAAATGGCGGGAAAACAAAACACGCGAGCAGCTTGCTGCGAGCGAACCACGCGACATCTAGTTTTATTATAATAATACAATTAAATGGGACAACAATACAATACATACAATTTTTAAATGGAATTTAAAAATTAAAAAGTAGATACAATTTTTCTATGTGACATCCATTGATAATCAAGCAATAAATCTAGGAATTATAAATCAAATCGAATAGGTACTTACTTAAGTTTTATAAAAAATAAAATCTCAATAAGTATGTTTATTTCAAACAATTTACACATCCATAGTGGAACATAAACCTTAATAGCTAGTGTTAGCCTAGTAACATAATTTATTTATTTATTTATTTAGGTACACATACAGCAATACATATTAAACTTTTACAGACAACATTATAAATAGAAAGAAATACTTGGTATATATGTTTGCTAATTACATGCGTACACAGCATTCACCGTAAATGGAAACAAACAAACTATATTAATACTAAACTATATAAATTATAAACTATATATATATATATATATATATATATATATATATATATATATTAACACATTTTTTCCTCACAATACGGTAGTTTCCAACTAGTCAAATCAGTTACTTTTTCCTAAACGTCAAAACACGAAATTACTATGGATAATTTGTATGAAAAAGCACAGTGTGACGTCATAGAAAAACGTAATAAATAGTCGCACTTATTATTACGTTTTTCTTGATTAAAATTCATAAATAAATTAAATAGAAAAAAAGAAAATGTTTTTCGTTAGTTTTACATCTGTTTTTATTTTAATCAGAATTTCATAATTTATGTTTGACCTAGGAAACTATCCAATTATGGTTCAAAAATTATTAAATATTTTTATGACATTGTCCCCACCATTATTACGGGTACAAACTCGTTAAATAATTGTTCTGATGGTTTTTATGACCTTGTCCCCAGGGTGTGGGACCAAATAAAGCGGCGGTCGTCATGTCAGATTCTGCCTCTAAGTGACAGCTGTAAAAAGCCTCCAGACCTCTACCGAGAGGTCACTCACCCTGCTATCAACTCTATACGCGTCGTGAAAGTAAGTTGATTATTCTAACAAATTATTGTTCAGCGGATGAAATCTATAAATTACATCAAATATTGGTATTAGTAATAAAAAATAAAGGAAAGTGAGTAATAGTGGATGAAAAACTGAAGAATAGGCTAGTTTACAACTAGTCAAATCGTTAATAACCATCAATCCGCACTGGGCCCGCGTGATGGTTTAAGGCCCGATCTCCCTATCCATCCATAGGGAAGGCCCGTGCCCCAGCAGTGGGAACGTTCATGGGCTGATGATGCTGATGATGATTCACTTTACAGTGCGAACGTGTGCAACATGGCCGTTCGTCTACACAAACTATCGTCACCATGAGCAAACTGATCTCCCAACAAGTGATGCATGAAGTCATCAGCTTTGTCTACACCGGGTCTCTGGACCCTAACAATTTCAAACAACAGGTAAGAGGAATTTTATAGAGCCTATATATACTTACAGCCATATCCTAAAATGTTAACTCAAAACTTCCTCCACTCAATTCGGCCTTATCAGAGCATTTTGCTATTTTAAGTTGACATTTACGTCTTCGACTTGAGATCTTTACTCACTGGAGTCGAGCATATCATACTGCCAACATAATAATAATACGAAAATAATGACGGCAGGCCTAAATTTGAAAGAAGATTGAGGCGACGGTTAAGAATACCGATTTTGAGCTGAATTCAAGGTCTTCCTTAAGGTCGCCTCAACTGGAGACTGAGTCGAGGAAGATTTGAGTTACCATCTTATAAAATAGCCGTTACAGCAAAATATGATGATGTTAGACAAGGTATCAGGATAATGTCGTGTATGTTGGTGAAAATGAGGCATAACAATGGGAAACTTACCTACGTACATAATATGGGCACATGCGCCCACTCAATCTATCCTGGCTACGGAGGTACTTACCAAAAAGGAGGCTTTGTTGCAAAGGCCACATTGAAGCAATTCATCTAAAAAAGCAATACTTATTTCTATTTCACATTTGCTGACATTTAATATGTGCAAATGTCAAATTGCGGTATTGCTTGAAAGGCCACAAGGACTTTTTAGACACTCTGACTTGAGCGTTCAGTTCTTAACTATTTGGTAAATAAAAGTCACTCCACCTGAAGATATTATGTCCCATTAAAATGTACTTGTTTGCACATTTAGTCTTTGTATTTACTTGATATCTTGTCAATGCGTAGGCCGCTTTAATACAAATGGCTTCTGCTTTCCTTTAAACTAATATTATCTGAAACTTTCTATTTATCCTGCTGAGTACTTTTTTATTTATTTATTCTACAGTTTTCCCTGGAGTAACGATTAACTTGTTAGTAAAAAAAAAAGTTGTCGTTAATCCAGAAAAACGATTTTTGTTTAAACTTATTTCTTTATTAACGAAATACACGTTTTTTATTTGCCTTATAATTTCGATATTTTATTTTACCTTTCCTATCTTTATCTATGGAATTTATTTTTGTTAAAATAAAATAATTATAAACGAATGGCGAAATAATTGATTATTATATTATAATAATAAAAATATCTTCTGCAGTCGGCTGCTATTGGACTACTACTGGTAAATTCTAAATAATAATAATATATCATAAAATCATTTATTAATTTAACCATTTTATTGTTTTATGGCGTACACTCCTTCTGCTATTTGTAGTGTGTCTATTTTATTTATGATAATTAATTAATAGTTGCATTTTTATTCATTATTGCTATTTATTTCACTCATTATTTATTTATATTCGTATACATGTCAAATTCACACGTTTAGTCGTTTTTAAATTTAATATTCAACTGTAGCTGGTGTGATTCAAAATTAAACTTAGTGTTCAAGCAATATAACATATTAAAAGTAAATAGGTTTAAATTACAATTCTGTTATTAGCCATAATATTATAACAATTAACCATAATCGCCCCTTTGCCATCTCCCCAACCTTTTTGATTTATAAACTAGTGATTCCAGAATTTATTAAGCCTGTCTTATGTGAAAAGAGACTGTGCTCAAACTCGAACCTGTTTGCAATATAAAAAAACACTAAAGCGGTTCGGCATCTCCGAGCTCCGTAACATATAAGTATCTGTCGGATGCACAGACGGAAGCCTTAGCCTTCTTAGTTCCAAATACTTGGGTTCGTATATATCTAACATCTCCTCTCCAACCACACAACATCATTTAAGAACTCCCTCGCATGAATTGAGATCGTTCTGCGGAATTAAAAAGACCACGTCAAAGCAATTCATTTAAAAAATCAATAATAGTGCTATTTGACATTTGTTTGCATTGCGCACTTACTTTTGTATGCGCAAATGTCAAATAGCAATTATTGTTTTTGGATGAATTGCTTCGATGTGGCTATTTTAACTTCCTTGACTTCACGTAACGTCTAATCATAAGTGCAAATCTACACGAGAAACAATATTGTCAGATATACTAAGGGTTGTTGAATCGAAACAACATAATTATTCAAAATATTCTCCAATTAAAACCAACCAAGTGACTGTGAATATTTTTATAGGAGATCCGCCAAGCAGCCGAGCTGCTAGGCTTCCCCGAGCTGATGAAGCTGAGTCAGTTCATCCTCGACCAGCACCTACTCTTCGACAAAGGATATATGCAGCAGTTTCATACGGTGAGTACCTACACAAAAACATCGAACTTACGCCACACGAGAAGAAGAAAGTCTTTATAAAATAAAATTATTCTATTCTATTCTATTCTATTCTATATTACCCAGTGCTTGCAGCACGGTTTCCCAACCGCGCGCGGTGACGATACGGCGGAGTACGGCGTTTATCCACGTAGATAACATTCCCTGCTGTTGTCTA
This sequence comes from Pectinophora gossypiella, assembly GCF_024362695.1. Classification (NCBI taxonomy): domain Eukaryota; kingdom Metazoa; phylum Arthropoda; class Insecta; order Lepidoptera; family Gelechiidae; genus Pectinophora; species Pectinophora gossypiella. The sequence goes on along the minus strand of NC_065425.1, from coordinate 1,708,887 downwards.
TTGGTCAAAGACTTTGACATAATTCTCACGCAAACCAGCCAATATATATAAATAATTAGCCAGAAATGCCAAATAAATATGAATAAGTGTTCGGTTTGGAATACCTCTCATCATCTCCCAAGCATTATCCCGTTTTTCACAGGGTCCGCTTACGTAACCTGATGATTCGACAGGTTCAATTTTAACAGAAGCGACTGCTTTTGTCTGACAACTTACACAACAAAAACATTTCTGTGCTTCGGAGGGCATTATAACCCGTTGGTCTCAGTTACTACTTACTTACTGATGTAGTCGTTGCATGAGTCATGTCAGGGGCCGTTGCTTGCTCAACAATAACCCTGACACCAGGGTTGATGAGGCTGTTAAACCAACTCGATACCCATACGATAGAAGAAGAAGACCTCTAAATTGACAAATTTAGATTTATCAAATCCCCATTTCCCTTTACAGCCACTACCCCAAAGACTTCGGGAGATGTTCGTGGATCAGAACTTGTTCGCCGACGTGACCTTCGACCTGGACGACGGGATCCACTTGGCTCACCGAGCGATACTCATGGCCCGGTGTGACCCTATGAAGGCGATGTTTCAAGGACACTTCCGGGAAAGCATTTCTAGAGTTGTAAGTTGGCTTGGAACATTCGTGGATTAAGTTGATGTTGGCTAAATATGAAGAGGAATTGCAAAAATATACAGTATGTTAGTGTCATCGTAACGGAAACTTGTTAGACCATGACTCCTAGTTGATATAGAGTGAAGTTGAAGAGTTACGATGTCAATTACACCTGTATATATCGGCCAAAAGCGCTCACAGAATAAATGCCTTTAGATCAAAATCAAAATCAAAATAGTTTATTTGCTTTAAATAGTACATCATATATAACCCCGTTATTGGGACTTCCTAGTAAGCCTCGTGTAAAGATCTGTGTCAGGAAGCCCCGCTCTTCCTAATCGGTATTACAACTTTGATCTAGTAGAGATAGCAAAAGCAGGTCCAAAAGAGTCAATGCCACTGGATAAAAAACGTTAGAAAAAGAGAAGTAAGGCTTTTTGTTCAGCCGTGACACACGTAGCAGTAGGCTAGAGAAGACACATACAAATATAACGCTCTTAGATTTTGAAGAAGATTGCATGGAAACTGTCATCAACTTTTCTTACATACTTCTAGATTATAAACAAAACGATAAGATCAGGGGGGTTAAAAAACCTATGAAGCAATTCATAATATAAAAAGCAAAATTGCTATTGACATTTGTTGACATTGCGCACTTAGTTTTATATGCGCAAATGCCAAATTATAATATTTTGTTTTTTAGACGAATTTCTTTGATGTGAGCTTTTTAGACCCTCGGCTCTACACTTAAGACCTACTTTCATCCACAGATCTCGTTCCCCGGAGTGAAGATGTATGCATTCCACATTCTGCTATGCTACATGTACTCGGACAAGATCCCGGGCGTGGAGCCGCGCCGGTGTCTGGAGCTCCTGGAGTTGGCCAACAGACTGTGCATGACCAGGCTCGTGAGCCTCGTCGAGGCAAGGGTCATTGATCATCTGCAGCACCAAGACCGGTACGTTGCCAACAGTTGTTTTGTCAGCGTCAATCAGCAGTTTACTTCTTTAATACCTTTAAACGCATAATGTATCTTTTTCAAGTTCCGCCTTCTAAAACTGTTCCTTCCAAAAATGTGTTTTTTTTAAATGACCTCTCAAGGTGGTTTACAAAGGCCACATTGATACAATTCATCTAAAAAGCAATATTGCTATTTTAGGTGAATTGCTTCAATTTATTTCGTTGATTCCGCAATGTATGTATAGATATTTGAAATGAATATTTTCCAAGATTCGCCTTCCCAAAATGTTCCTTCTTTAAAACGTCTCCTTCCGAAAATAATTCTTTTTTAAAATGATCTCACCAGGTAATAGGTACGGTAGATTAAAACCATCGAAGGAAATCCAGGTTTAAAATCAATTTACTTCTTTTGCAGAGTCTGTGGTGAAGAGGACCAAGTCGTTGAAATAGCGCTGTCGTTGCTTGAACCTGTTAAGGTTAGTACCTATTTAAATATTATACTTACTCTTCACGTCAAGTGCCGAGGTTTTTCTTGCAGCTTCTTTTCCCCGACTATACAGGTTGTAAGAAGCTGCAGCAGACACACGACGAGTAGACATAGACGGATGAGACGTTCGTTATTTAAAAATTACGATTCAGAGTGCAACTATGTTACCTACCGAAAAAAGATTTTTTTTTCATCTTAGAAAACAATTCTTTTAATATAAGTAAGTAACAATAATTCTGATAATATATGTTTTGTGGTATAATTCTTGTGTTGCGTTGTGTCTTTCTGTATCTGTTGCTCTTATTTCTGTATCTTGTGTCCATTGTGCTCAATGAACTATTTTATCTATCCATCCATCCACGTCCGTCCATCCATCCATCTATCTATTTATCTGTTATTTGCCCGCATAAGAATAAGTGCGTCACGATACAATGCCTAATATGACCTTCTAAAAACCTAGCTCACAAACGTCCTAATGTTAGCACCTATCATATTTTTTATTGTTATGATCCAGTTGCACAACGCGCACGCGCTAGCGGACTGGTGCATGTGGCGGCTGTGCGGCGCGTACGACCGCGTGTGTCGCGCCAAGCACCTCAGCCCCGCCTCGCGCGACTACTTGTCGGACAACCGCTGGCCGCCCGTCTGGTAACCACGTGATTTTTTTTTAATATATAAAGCGCATTCGATATCCCTGACGATGACGGGGCGGATGAAATCAGGATGGTTAAAACAACAAATCGAAGCAATTCATCTAAAAAATCAAAATTGGTATTTGATAATGCGCACACAAAAATAAATGCGTAATGTCAACAAAACAGCAGTAAGTATTACTTTTTTAGTTGAATTGCTTCAATGTGGCCTATTCAGCTCCTGAACCATATCTTTTCATTGACAGCGAATTTGACTTTCAAAAACTGAGGGGTTAAAAGGCCTCATCGAAGTCTTAAACAATATTGATTTTAAGATTGCTTCAAGGCTTGCATTGCTTGGCATGGTCTGATTCGTAAGTAACCCCCAATACGGCAACACAATATAATATAAGCTATTGGGGTAGTCAGAGATATATCCATCCCAAGATGAAAGAAAGTATCAACGCCTCACCGAGCTTTCTATTAGACCAACGTTATAGGAGGTGAGCTGTATCGCCTTACAAAGGTGACATGTTGCAAGCATTACCATTTATCCACAGGTACTTGAAAGAGTACGACTACTACCAGAAGTGCCTGTCAGAGCAGAGCAAGGAGCTGAAGGAACTGCGGCCGGGAGCGTCCTTGCAGGCTGGCCAGCAGACTGGCTGCCTCTGCTTCACTAGTGAGTGACACATACATACATACATAAACTCACGCCTATTTCCCACCGGGGTAAGCAGAGACTATAGAATTCCATTTGCTTCGATCCTGACACACTTCTCTTGCTTCCTCCACATTCATCAATCGCTTCATACACGCACGCCGGTTCAGAGTAGATCGTATTGAACCTTTTCTAAGGACATCTCCAATTTGATCAATGTAAGTCCATCTCGGTCTTCTTCTGCCAGCCCTACCATCAACTTTCGCTTTATATACCTCTTTTGCAATTCTATTATCCTTCATCCGCTCTGCGTGTCCAAACCAACCTAACACAACACAACACAACATCAACATAACATCTCATTTTACACAGACACTACACATTGATGTTATCGTACACGCGCATCTGTGTGTGTGACGTCTGACGCTCGTACAATTGCAAACTAAAGTAAGACCGAAGGGGGGGGAGCCGCTGGTGGGGAGCGGAGAATTGCCGTTCTTTACCTAGTATTATCCCTTATTCTATGATATTGTTCCGACTCTGATTCCAAGTATTATGCTATATTACGAACTGGTTCTAACACCTAACAGTGTAACGCTTCATTTTTGTCCTGGAACGTGGTAACTTTATCAACTAGCCTATAATTTTGCAATAATTTTCGACTTTGATCTCTGATTCGGATTCTAGTTCTGAATCCAATCTTCTGTGTCAGTGTCTCTGAAAGTGTCAAACAGACCCCCTGTATAGTGCAGTATGCGTGCCCGTGCGCAGGTAAAGTCCGTCGCGGCAGCGGCGGTGGCGGCGAGCACCGCGCCGGCGAGGCCGCGGCGCTGTGCCGGCCTCCCGATCAGCCGCACCACCCGCCGCTCTGACACCTGCCTTACTGGAGGTACGTAACACTAACCGTTTATAATTAAAATAAAAAAATAGCATACGAACCTAGTACCTACTATAGTGCATGCGTAAATATGTTAACCAATACAATGGTGCTAATTCCTGTAAATACCATCTAATTTTATTTTAAGTTGTATCTGTCATTTTCTTATCCGCCGAAAAGGAAAGGGACGGGTAATCGACAAGCATAAAATTTATGGAACACACGTCAATTTTAAGCACAAATCTAAACCAACCGTCTAAAAAATTTACATCCGTCAATAACCCGACACAGTTAAGTAGACAGCACGTCAAACGGATTGCATACCAGCGACGTACCTTTTGATTCGCCCGGGTTATTCATTCATTTACTCATTCTTCCTAAAATTAAGAGCTGTGAATCATCCGTCCCTTTCCTTTTCGACGGATATGAAAATGACGGATATAACTTAAAATAAAATTAGGCGGTGTCTGCAGGAATCGGGGCCAATGTACGCTGAGTAAGTGGTGGGGGTAGCGCTCTCAGCTCAGTAACACTCAGTCAGTCAGTATTAGCTTACCGACCATGTAAGACGGACGTGCTATCAACTTGTATGCTGTGCATTACCAGACCAACAATGTGGACTCGTTATTTATTACCCGTGCCCATGGGTACCCATTACTATGGTATAGAGCAGGGGTGGTCAACCGATTGATTGACTGTCGGTCCAGTCGATCGTGGCAAAAATTCCTACGTAGAATAGACTGTGCATACTGTGCAACGTATTTACCAACTGCTGCACGCATCATCTTGTAACGTAAGACACCACACCTGTTATACTTTTTCACGAATTAAACATGTGTTTTCCCACAGGTCTCTCCGTTTCGCGGTGCTCCTACCAGTGTCGATGTGTTTCATGAGCACCATTCTGACTATACTGATACTTTTCCACGTTTACACCTAATCTGTAAAGTCGGATAATAATATAACTATTGATATATTTACTAATTAACTATCATAGTCGCTCGCACTCTCGAATTACTCGTAAATACACTTGACTGCTACGTTTAGATTCGTCAGTATTAATTAACTTTTTTTATATAAGTTCGTGGTAAAATCTGATAAAATTACAAAATAAATTTTTCATCAAAAAGCTGTATTGAATCGGGTCACATGTCATAAAAGACGAATATTACAAGTTGTGTTTTATGACTGTTTTATGACTTGAGCCCTTATCATAATAATGTTTGGTCACACTGGGTACAAGAGTAGATTTGATATAAATAAATTATAAAACTCTTTTTCTTACTATGTCTACTGTAATATTTAATAAAAATAATAAATAACAAATGCTCAAAAACCATTTATAACATTTTCGAAGTGGACAGAGAAAGTCGTCAAAAGTGCCTTTTTTAAAGTCATTTTTATTGCTTTAAATTAAATCTGGAAGCTTAAAATCTTATTAATTATCCATAACCATAATCTGCACTAAAGAATGAAAAATTATTAAAAAAAAAATCTCTGTCCTCGTTCAAATCAGTGTGACTAAAACTTAAAATACTTCTTCATAAACCGGGTAAGTAACGAAAAGGTAAAAAAAATACAATACAAATGTACCGTACAATCGTTAATAATTATTAATGCTTGGTAATTTTTACATCTTCTAAGGAGAATGGTTGATGCATGGTTGATATTGTATACAATATGAATGATATCGAACAATGGGATAACAGAGTTTGTTCATAAAATACATTGTACTTTATTAACCGCATGAAAACCACACCACACCTTAACTGCATATGTCCTTGCAATAAATGAGTGAATTTGAATGAAAAATGTACCATTTATAATATTGCAGACGAATATAAAGGGTGTTAGTGACATCGTAACGAAAACTTTGAGGGATGATTCAGACCATGATTCTGAGTTGATATCAAGTGGAATTTTACGTCGCAAAAGTATGTAACTAAAAGTAAAAAAAAAGTTAAATTTTAATGATTTTTTAGCAGGAAATTCCACTTGATATTAACTCAGAATCATGGGCTAAATCATCCCCCTCATTATTCGTTACGATGTCGCTAACAGCCTGTGTAAGGACGGTTGTAAAAGAAGCCCTTTATCTACGAATTTCTCTGTTATCTCATAAAAAAATTGTTACCATACAGATCTAAGTAATTAAGGAAAACGTGCCTCTATCATGATTGGGCCTTGTTACGAATCCATTCTCTGTGTAAGTAACTGATGGTAGGTTTTAGATTGGTGCTTGTAAGTTACGAGTATTATAATTGTAAAGCCCTGATTCCAGTATTTGTTGATTTTGCATTGAACTCTTTAGAAGTGGCATTTTGGATAGAGCTTATTTATTTATCCACTTTTTTTTATAAAAAAAAACCTTTTTGCTTTATGGATATTTTTCACAACGCATAAACTTATTTTGTAGGTACATCATTCTTAAATGGCGCCATTAAATGAGCAAATTAGTATCGCAAGGAATCATTTTTTCAAGCATATCAAGTTACTAAAGCCATTCAAAAACAGTTTTTGTCTTCTCATAATTTAAGTGATATTTTAAGACGAATTGTGATTCGCGTATTATTGTAAAGTTATAGAAGTTAGCATAGATGTGCTCAGTAAAAGTTAAGAGATTGTTTTCCAAAATCGGTAAAGTAAAAAATTAAGGTCCGTAGGATAAGGTAACGAGTGTTTTGGAAGGCTTAAAATTGGAAAGTACGGTCACGAGCATCAATATGCATATATACATTTTGGTACCATGTCACGCAAATTTTTTGACAAATTGCATTATAAGTCTCACTAAATGTCAAATATGTTAGTGCGACAGAGTTCTAAAGTGGGTACATTATTATTTTTTTTATTTTTTATTTATTTATCATAGATACAATTTAATACTACATTTTAAATATTGCTCATGACTGTACATGATATAGTATCGTCAGGGTTCCTTTTTCGTGATCCGTGTCAGATTTTTTTTAGACTTTTATACCTATTTGGGTCTCACTTTATTAGTCGCCGATTACAAACTATAATTTAATACATATTGTTAAACGAAATAATTATAATTTTAGTACTGCACCATGTAGATAGTTGATTGTAGACTGATTTAGCAATGGAGAGCTTGTCATTTGGCGTATTTTGAAGAAAATATCAAAAATCCGTTGCATAACATAAGTTGCTTAACAAGCACTATCCGAAAAATAACATAATTAACTAATTTTGAGAAAAATAATACGTCGTTATAGGGTGAAACAGTCGTAAAAAATAATGAATTTCTTATGTCCGGTGAAACCACATGCATTGTAGGAAAATGCGATGTGTAAGAAAAAAGCTATGTGTAATGTTCTCCATTGGCTACAAATAAAGGTAAGATTGGTCGGCGAATTAGAAGTTTATATATATAATAGACGAGGAAGACATTTCAATATGGCAGCGATTGTAGATACTTAGAGTAAGAAGAGCTGATTGAATTCGAACGTAAGATTTTAAGGATAAGTAAAATTAGCCATGTTATACTAATATATTGATGCTGATTCCTGCACACACCATCTAATTTTATTTTAAGTTATACCTGTCATTTTCTTACCCGCCGAAAAGGAAAGGGATGGGTAACAAGCATAAAATTTATTAAACACACATCAATTTTAGGCACAAATCTAAACCAACCTTCTAAAAATTTTACATTGGGCAATAACCCGACAAGTTACATATCAGCGAGATGCCTATTTTATTTGGCCGGTTTATTCATTCTAAAATTAACAGTTGTCAATCATCCGTCCCTTTCCTTTTCAGCGGATAAGAAAATGACGGGTATAACTTAAAATAAAATTAGGTGTCTGCAGGAATCGGCACCATTTTACATCATAAAACTTTTATGATTCTTTCCCCAAATACATAATCCTTATTTATCTTTTAAGCTTTTCTTATGTGCTTATTGTTGTCGTTTTTAATAATGCTATCATTGCTTTAAAGTCAATCAATATATTATATTAAAACATATTTAATTACCTACTTCAATGAATATTTTTGTACACTATTTCATGAGTATTAACACATTTTCCTATGTTGATTATATAGAAAAACGATGTGAAATTGACAATTATAAACAAGGAGACTTGTTGAGAATAAAAATTGTCTTAGAACTGTCTTAAAACTATCTGCGCATATAAAAGTAAGTGCGCAATGAAAACAAATGTCAAATTACAGTATTGCCGTTTTAGATGAATTATACTTTGATCCCCCCCCCCCCCTCCCCCCTCCTTCGTGAAATATTAAATAACACGTAAAAATAGTTTAGATTTTTTCACTACTGGTAAAATGTTCAAGCAATGGCGGCTCTAGCAAAATATTTAGGTGTCGCTAGACCTCACAGTGGCGCCCCTCAAAACTGTTTTTTCGATTAGTTTACGGCCACCGAAATGTACCTAATTAAATGTATGAGTTTTATGTGGCCGCTAAGAGGTCCAATTCACAGGGCAGATGTGCCCAATCCAGTTACTTCCCTGTAGATCCGCGGCAGCCAGCCAGGGTGGTCCCGTCTTGGCTGATTTTGGCACCCCCTTTAAAACGGCATCTGGTGCAATCGCACTGCCCACACTGCCCTAGGGCCCTAGGGCCGCCACTGCTTCTAAGGCAATTCTTACTCTCAACAAGTCCCCTTGTTTATATTATGTCTTATCTAGAACTTTGCAAATGACCCTTTATAGTGAAGTATGTTTCTATACCAAAGATCAGTATTGCTTATTAGGTACCTATGCGAATGTAGTCTGTGATAGGATAATCGGAACTGTGATTTGTATGGTCAAACCACGCGTTATTTTGTGTAAAGGAAGTGTGTGGCCAGCAAGCGGACTAAGCATGTTTTCCTAATAAGTAGCTTCCGTAATAAATACGTTTAAAACTTAATACCTGTATACATACGGTCACGAGCATTAATATGTATACACTTTGGTACCATGTCACATTAACTTTTTTGACAAATTGAACTGAAAGTCTCACTAAATGTCAAATATGTTAGTGCGACGTGCGAGTCCTAAAGTCGATACATTATATTGCTCATGACTGAGTGTACATAATCTCACGCTTTCCCACCGGGATAAGCAGGCTACGGAACTCCATTTGCTTCGATCTTGGCTGACACACTTGATACCTATAGGTACCTAGGATCTTTTGTTCACAATTAGGAACATAGTTCAGCACTCAAAAAGTGGGACGCAAAGTTACTGTTAATATAGCGACGTTGACAGTACTTTACCTCAGTGCGCGATTAGGCGCCGAACTGGCAACACGGAGAAGTGCGTGGTAAAAACTTGCAAAAATAGAAGCTCAAAGCGAAAATAGAAAGATGGAAAGATGGATTCTAATAAGTAATGAGTTTAATTATGTTGTTGTGTTAATCCAAATATCAAAAGATTACCAGATGTTTATTACCTGCTTAGAATCCGCTAAAAAATGAATAAGTACATTGGTTTCTTGTTTGTAATTCACATCAAAATAAAAGTGTGAATTAGATATTATGCGGACGGAATTGAAAATACTTACTTAAAATTTATAAATATGCACAGGTAATATTCAGGGGACAATGTCATAAAGACATAAACTATTTTAAATTATTTTATGTCTTTATGGCTTTGTCCCCGAGGTCATAAAGCCTATCACGATTACTACCTAAACAGATACTATCAATGACATGCTTTTTTAACTTGCTGACCACACATAAAATACTGAAATGTTTGCGAATTGTTACTTGTTGCGCGTTTATATGTAGTTATACGGTTAGATAAAGGTATGCAACGTGAAAGATTGGTAAATGTACGACAAAACTTTGTAAGACAAACTTTAAAATTCCCTACAATAACATCCTAAACTTATTCCAGCACCAAAATTAATAAATGCAATAATAAAATTATTACCTCTTAAATTATTTGTAGCGTACAACGATTGATAAACGAAATTGTGGACGATTAACATTGTAGATAGCATTCAGTATTAATATTAATTTTAAACTTTCTGTCTACTTTGAAATTTGTACCATTTTTTCTTCATAAAAGTGAACGCGCATCTAGCCACGCCGTAGAAGCTGCACACGCAAAAGTCGTATCACATGCGGATCGTGAGGTGCGGATAAGTTTCATACGATTTCACGGAGTTTTATAAAATGCGATGACTTCGGCCCATACGGCTCCCGCGTTGCGTCTAGGCGCACGTTCACCTTTAAGCACCTGAGCACGTGGTGATGTAGGTATATCGTCCCTGGTGAATATTTTATGTAAAGTATGAATTAGGGAATGCAATCCCGACTCGAGAACCTGCGGGATTGGAAATATCAATCCCGCGAGATCCCGAAAATTTCAGGATCTCGTCTAGTTCATAAAAAAATGTAAAGTTAAGATGGCTGAAAATGATAAAAACCTGCTTGTTTATGATAGTGAGGTTATTTAAAACAAGATATTTTTAGTCAATCTCGAATGGGATCTCGTCATATTATGCTTCGGGATTGATCCCGAAAAATTTGACGAGATCTCGCGAGGTCGGATAGTGCACATAATCTGCCTACCTAAATATGATTCCATTAATTTATGTGTGGGCTAAAGTTACAAAAACGCTAACGACAAGGGTAGTTTCATTTAAGATTACGGTGATTATAAATCTTAACACATCACCATTTCATTAAAGGGGGTTAAAAATGCATCAAAGCAATTCATCTAAAAAGCAATATTGCTATTTGACTTTTCTTGACTTATCTACTTGCAAATGTTAAATTGCAGTATTGTTTTTTTAGACGAACTGCTTCAATGTCAAATGCAATAGTTTTTTTAAACGAATTGCTCCTATGTGGCTTTTTTAAACTTCCAGCTCTCAATCTCAAAAATTATCACGAAATCTCGAACTTAGTTTTTGGACCTTTAGGTATGTATTTTTATTTTACCTAAGATATTCACTTACACGACCAAAGCGAGAAAAAATACCACCTTTCACCATTAAGATCTCAAGTGCTTACCTACTATCTAAGTCATTCTAAATTAAATTCTAAAATATTTTTATTTGAATGTTCCAAAACCATCATTTTACCATCTGTAGACTTAAGGTAGCTTAACTCTCCTAAAATTTGAAGTACAAAAATAACGTACTGTCTTCACTGAAATATTCTATTTACATACTTACTACAGAATTTAATCTATGTGTAATATGTAAGTGGCGTGTATGAATGTTGTTGGTACTTCGACTATTTATTGTTTCTTGAAAGTTCTAATGCTGAATTGAGGGGGTTAAAAAGGCCACATTGAATCAATTCATCTAAAAAAGCGATATTCCTAATTGATATTTGTTGACATTGCGCACTTACCTTTTTACGCGCAAATGTCAAATAGCAATATTGCTTTTTAGATGAATTGCAACTATGTGACATTTTTAGACCCCCTGATTTCTTTAATATGCATAAATGTGTTTTTATACTACTCTTTATATTTTATACACTTTGCCCCTCTTGTAAGTAGTGACTTTCTTGTCATACTTCCTTCTTGTCTTGATTTTTTATTTCAACACTTTTATTTTTTTATTTACACTCTTACTATTGTTTTAGGGCCTAGAATCTTTACCTAGATATCAATTTTGACAAAAACACATGAATCATTTAATCACTATTATACCATACTTAAACTCACGCCCGTAATTCCTAATGGAGTGCGCAAGGCACAAATAATCAAAGTCAACTTGTAATTACTGACACGATTATACCAGAAACATTGATGTGCGCCATAATATTAAGCATATTGAAAAGCTATGTACTAAGAATCTGTATTTTGTTATATTTTTAAGGAATTTTAAACCTTGATCTCATCGAGCGCACTCTATAAAGCAGGGTTACCATTATAAACGTAAATTGCTTCAATTACTAGTATGTAATGTGGCAAATAGATTTCAGTAATTTTTTTTTTTACATTTTTTCCTTGTAATTCCCCTCCCTCAACCAACCCCGCAGTTGAACAGCGTGGTGGAGCATGCCTTTAATGACTGTTTGGTTTGTCTCTGTATTCTGTTCAAAGATAAAACATTTTTTTTCGTAATAAAATCATTATTATACCTTAAAATAATGAACCACCTCAAATTAAAATTACTTAAGTACGTAACATATTAACTGGATCTTAAATTACCGATCCCTTAATCATAAAAAATTTAGGACCTGTTTAGGGTTAATATCATAAATATTTAGTTTTATGATATTGACCCTCGTATAGAGGAAAACGACTATTCGTTGAAAAAAGAGGAAACATTTTGGGATGTCTACATAAAATTAAGGTAACCTACCTATCTATCTATATTCACGTACGTTCGGTCGCCAAACCAGAACTTATATTTACTTTTATGAACAGTTCCGTGTTTATCAAAACTTACAAGTCTACAAGTTACTCACAAGTAAGTACGGTCACGAGCATTAATATGTATACACTATGGTACCATGTCACATTAACTTTTTTGACAAATTGAACAGTAAGTCTCACTAAATGTCAAATCTGTTAGTTGGACAGAGTCCTAAAGTGGGTATATTATATTGCTCATGACTGTACGTGTAAATTACGTTTATCAAAAAAAGTAGAGGGAGTGTAAAATATACTTGTGAAATAAATATTGATACTTGTAACATGTAATTTATAGGTTTGTGTAGTTTTTATAAACACATTCTTGTAATAATGAAAGTTACAAGAAAATTTCTTGTGTTTCTTGTAGGGCTTGTAAGTTTTAATAAACAGGGTACAAGTCTGTATCCCCAAAGAGGTAGACAGAGAGGTGTATTAATTAACACACTCAAACCTCGACCTACTTATACCTAAGCTCACGACCATAATCCTAATAGGGTAGTCAGAGGTACATCCATCGCAAGATGACCTAAGTATCTACACCTCACCGAGCTGTCTGTTAGACAACGTGATAGGTGGTGCGCCGTATCGTCGTCTATAATGGTTGAGGCGCCTGTGTTAATGAAAACGGCACTTAAGATAAATTAGTAACTCATTGATCATTACATTTTATATTCCAACGCTGTAAACTTTGAGACTGGCTTAACTATCTGCCCCCGCAGCACGGCAACCACGCCGCGCGCGGCGATAGTCATACGTCTTATCCACGTAGACAGCATTCGCTTCGTCTATTGATCGAAGCCCTCGATATCATTCGCGCCGCGCGCGCGTATGCCTTGCGGATCTTATAAGAGTGACTCAAGCCTCGATAAAAATTAGATTATATTAGAGGTTTTTTTTTTAAACAACGTCTAGGGCCCTGTGCCGACGTTTTTCTTGCAGCTTCTTTTCCCCGGCTACACAGGTTGTGAGAAGCTGCAGTAGTTTTAGGCGGATGAGACGTTCGTTATGTAAAATTGACGATTCAAAGTGTAACTATGTTACCTATTCAATAAAGATATTTTTGAATTAAATAAATAAATTTCATACCTTTTTAATTATTTATGTATAACTAAATTATAATTTACTGAAATCTATTTGCGAAGGCAAATCTAGACTTGTAGCCTAGTCGTCCTAGATATCTAGTGCATATAAGTAAATGTATTTTGCCAATCTTCACTGTCTATAAATGACAATCTGCCATTTTTTACGTACCCATAGATTTTAATAAGTGTAATAAATGTATGTGTAACATTTGCAGTGTTTTATTTTGTATTTAACCCTACAGCCAAATAAAAAAACATCACATAAATAGTCTATATACGTCCCACTGCTATGCACACACTACCCTCCATCAATTGGAGGAGTTATGGAGCAAACTCCAACAGGCTGCTGCACTGCGGGTTGGTGGTGTTTTTACGCCTAATAGCCGGGACCAACGGCTCAATGTATGGCTCGGCTCCTATATATGGAATCAAGCCTACAATGCCCTGAACAAAGGACAGTCTTGCAAAGTGATTTCAATAATGTCCCCATCGGGAACTGAACCCTTCCAGTTGATTGAAGGGACACCTGTGCCCAGCAGTGGAACATACTAGGCTGTTTATAAAAAAATAATAAAACTGGTCTTAGCAAAAAATGTATGGCCACATTCCAACACCAATCTTTTGTCTAAGGGATAGGTACACAAATGGACCTATGAGGCTGGCATGATCACTCGGGGTGAAAAAAAAATTTAGGGGATGAAAACTTAAAAAAAGGTTGAATTAAAATCTGAAATAGGTTTTACACTTATATTTACTTAGCCTAATGAGAAAAATTGGAATTTATAACGGATGCCCAAGCATTTTGATCTCGCTTTTAACTTCATCATACAGTTCTTTGTAGTCATCATGTTCCTTCACGAGGACCATGATACATCCTCTCAAGGTGCCCATAGCAGCTCCGATGTCCTTCCTACTCGGAGTGTAGCAGTACGGGACGTCTTTTTCTTCACAAACCGCAGGCAAGTGGCACATGATTTCAATCGGAGATATGTCACCAGCGAACACAACAATTCTGAAAATGAAGAAGTAAAACATTTAGTATATATTTTTTTATTTATTTCATATTAACTTAACATAAGCTCACAACTATATCCCAATTTGGATAGGAGGAACATCCAACACAAGATGAACTAAGTACCCACACCTCACCGAGCTTTCTGTTAGACAATGTGATAAGCGGTGAGCACTATAGTTATCTACATTAGTCTTTTTTTTTTTATATTTCATAGGTCCTTTTTATAGTTAAATAAAATAAAAAGGGATTTCTGAGAACTACTGAAATCAGAAATCAGAATCATTTATTCAACGTAATTATCATGGATAAACTTGTTGTAGGTCAATGTAACATTTTGAATTTACGTCATTTCGCAAGGTGTTATGGCTGAGGAGAAGAAATGACAAGAAACTGCAACAGCAACACATCTTTTAAAAACCAATGAGGATATACATTACAAGTTATTTAATAACTAGAGGAACACATTCAATACCAGACATTTTTATCATTTAGGTAGTCATTAATCTTATAATGTACTATGTACTAACTAACTAATGTACTAATAAACTAATGTACTATGTACTAAAAACTAAAATACTATGTACTAACTACTTATAAAAATGCAACTTATCCTGCATGGAGAGATATGTAACTGGCCATACATTTAGACACAAGATGAAATGCGTTTCTATCAATGTCATGTTTTTCATTGAGTATGTTCTTATTTGATATAACCAAAAATGCAACTTGTTTTTCTAACCTCAAAACAACAAAGTTAGTAGTAACTTATAATGGCAAACTTACCCTTTCTCGCCAAGCCGGAGCTGTTTTTGGACAATCTTCAGTCCGTTTCTAATGTAATTCTTGTGGCTGCTGGATTTCTTAATCAGTTTATAAATCTTTTTGCTTAATTTCTTAGGCGCCATGGGTTTGGCGATCACGCTGCAGTTAACAATTTTGTCTTCATAACCGAGTTGCTCGCTTTTAACTTTCACGTCACCTTCACCCTCATTTTCTACGGGTTCTTGCTTTATTTTACCCATTTTAAAAGTTTTGTAAATTTGTAGTGAAATACAATAAAAACTTGAAAAATAGGGATAATAAACACACGTGCACACACGCGCCGCTATCTTTATTAACGTTCAGAAACTTTTTGACAACTGATTGACATCAAATGAAATGAGTGACAGAGTGAGTGAGTCAAGTGAGTGCAGACGGAAACGTAAAATACTATAAAACTAAGGAATAATATGTAAGCATGTGTAAACAATAAAAAGAAAGAAGTAACAGTAATTTAATTTACCATCGAAACCTTCACACATTTTTTTTTATTCTTGATAATAAAATAAAATAGGTAACTATTTTTGTATTTGCACTTAAAACAATGCTGAATATTATGAAACACTATAATCACACGTGCAAATAAAAAAAAAATACAGATCTAATTTTTGGGTCTGTGGAACAAAATTGTTTTGTTTATGTGTCATATCTGCCGTTATTTTTCGTGATTTCCATCGGTTTTCATGAGAAAATGTGTGATATAAACGATAATCCGTTGAAATTGAGTGTTAAATGGAATGGGAAGGAGTACGAGATCCCGGAATTTTCGCCTTCTGACTCTGTAGCGATGTTGAAGATCGCTATTGAAAATGCTACGGGTGTACGGCCGGAGAGACAGAAACTGCTCAATGTGAAATTCCAGGGTAAACCTCGTTATATCATCGTAGATTTTCTCTTTGTAACCGCTTAGAAAATTAGTTAAATATGTTCTAAAATATGCCTTTAAAATAACCCCAAAAAGTATGATGAAATGTTATGTTTTAAGTGGTTTATGTAACGCAGATCGGCCGCTTTACACTTTCACGCGTTTGCAAAATTCGCAGAGGCTGTAATGACGTCGTGTGTCTTGCTCCACACCTAACATACACACATTAATACTCTTTCAAATCTGGCATGATGGTGAACTTTTATTTAATACTCTTTTTTAATAGATAGAGTGATTCAAGAGGAAGGTTTATAATATGTATAATAACATCCATTAAATAGTGGAGAAATACTGCTATTTTTAAGGTTTTTAATGTGATGTCGTAAATAATTTCATTTTTTCCTCAGCATTGCACCCGAGCAAAGCCGGGACAAGTCGCTAGTTTGTAATAAATAATAATTTATAATTCATTATAATTTATTGGCCAATAACCCAACAGAATTAAGTTGACAACACACGTCAAATGGGTTGCATACCAGCAAGATGCCTATTAAAAATATAAAAAATTTGGTAAATTAGGACAATCCTTTCTAATATCTGTGGGACAATCAATACTTAGGATTAAAAATGTTATGATAATGAAAATTAGGATGATGAATTTTAGGATTTGTAAAACAGAACCCTAATTTATACTTTTATCAGATTAAAAAATATGTATTTTTACGTTTCATCATATCCATCTTAGGACCTGTCTTTGATTACTTGTGGCTCTGCTCACCCCATTAGGGATTGCAGCTAGTTGACCACCTAGTTCCCCGCATAACCAACCGTAACCGCATAACAGTCATTCTAGAACGCGCTAACGAAGTTTGCACAGTGTGAAGACACACATACCATATCCAACATGACACCCTAATCACACTACTAACTTGTGGCTAGCGGGGTGCTGTGCTCAGTTCAGTACCCCAAAACATCCTATGGTGGCAGTAACTGTGATGTGCCCTTCCCAAGAAGAATAAAAAAGAATAAGAGGAAAAAAAAAATAAATAGAAAAAAAATAAACAAAAAAAAATAATAATAATATAATTATAATACTTTTATTTATAATAATAAAAATATTCCCACTTTGGGCAAATTCCCGGCAGTAAAAGTCGCAATATTTATGTAACTACCTTTGTTATTAGCCTTTAGGCAGATGGGATTGGAGTACAAGAAAGAACAATTTGAAAAAAAAAGCAGTATGTCCGTACTATTAAAGAGTTTTTACAACAGGAACACATGACACTTTGCTCAAAACAAATCTACTCATTCGGCACATTCTCGTCGCTAAATAACTATGTTATAATTAACTTCACAGGTAAAGTAGCAACTGACAACTTTACGTTATCGGAGTTGAACTTAAAGCCGAACTTAAAGATAATGATGATGGGTTCCCTGGAGGAAGCGATAGAGGAAGCACGCACCAAACCGGAGGTTGACGAGGTTGTCAATGACCTCGATATTGAGGAGGAGGAGGTTGATGTGGAAAACCAGGAGGTTTGTACGGGTCCATTGATTTAAGTACTTTAGAATAAACTAGCTTTTGCCCGCGACTTCGTCCGCGTGGCGTGTTATAAAAGAGAGATCTTTGTGTGTATCAAATTTCAAGCATCTAACTTATGCAGTTTAGGTTTTTTCATACATTTTTTTCCCGCTAACTCCCATTTTTCAAAATACAGCCATAACTAAACTTTATATTTACTAAGGTATGCATGCATGCTAGATTGAAAACATCTACTCGTATCTTACGCGGTGTAGATTTTTCATACAAAAGGATTTTCCCGCTAATTCCCGTTCCCGTGGGAATTTCGGAAATTCCTTTCTTAGCGCACCTCTACGGTACCTAAGCTACGTCCCTTCCAAATTTCAAGTGCCTACGTTTAGCCGTTTAAGCTGTGCGTTGATATGTCAGTCAGTGAGTCAGTCAGTTTCTCCTTTTATATATTTAGATAATAATAATACGTAAAGAACTGTTATTCTCCGCCCAATTCGTGTCGGGCGCGGAGCTAGAATTTACCTCACACCCTCTTGGGGCCTATTTTAGTATAAATAGCCGTAAGCCGCTAAAGTGTAAGGAAGAGCGCGCGAACTATCTGTCTCGTTTGCGTGTTGTAAGAATAAGATATTTGTATGTAGTGTCTATAGTATGTTGATTATCATAAAAAAGGCGCCACGGCGCATCATCGTGAGGAAATGAAATCGATTTTCCCGAGAAATACATTTTCGGAGGTATGTGACCTAACCTATATTGGGCTGGTTTTCCCTTCGCGGGTTGGAACGTCAGACAGGCAGTTGCTTCTGTAAAATGTTGGTCCTATCAAATCTTCAGATTAGGTAAGCGGACCCTGTGAAAAACGGGATAATGCTAGGTAGATGATGACTCGTCTAATATTTCCCTGTCTATTCCAGATATACCTAGCAAAGATAAACAAGCGCGTGCGCGACTATAAGATCACAATGCTGAATGAACCGCGGCCCGGCAAGAAACTTCTAGTATTGGACATTGACTACACGCTGTTCGACCACAGATCTGTCGCTGAGACCGGTAAGAAAAGCCTAGCTCACCCGTGTATTAAAAATATTCTAACAACAAATGTTCAGCCGGGTCTGCATGACAACCGCGTCGCGTGGCGCGAATTATATTGAGCGCTTCGACCAATAAACGATACGAATGCTATCTACGTAGATGGACGTCAAACGGCTATTGGTCGAACTCCTCGATATAATTCTCGCCGCGCGCGCTGCGCCGTTACCGTGCAGGGCCTACAGGACTATAGATGTTGTATATAGATGTGGCCGGTGTAAAACCATTTGAACCATCATCAGCCCATAAACATCCCCACTGCTGGGGCATGGGCCTTCCCTATGGATGGATAGGGAGATCGGGCCTTAAACCATCACGCGGGCCCAGTGCACATTGATGGTTATTAACGACTGCTAATGCACCCGGGACCGACGGCTTAACGTGCCTTCCGAAGCACGGAGGAGCTCGAGGTGAAAACTTTTTTTTTGTCGTTACCCATCCTATGACCGGCCTTTGCGGAAGAGCTCGGTGGCGCAGCGGTAAATGCGCTCGGTCTACGATTGTTGAAGTTAAGCAACTTTTGCAAAGGCCGGTCATAGGATGGGTGACCACAAAAAAAAGTTTTCACCCCTGCTGCTCCGTGCTTCGGAAGGCACGTTAATCCGTTGGTCCCGGCTGCATTAGCAATCGTTAATAACCATCAATCGGCACTCGGCCCCGGTGGTGGTTTAAGGCCCGATCTCCCTATCCATCCATAGGGAAGGCCCGTGCCCCAGCAGTGGGGACGTTAATGGGCTGATGATGATGAAGTTAAGTAAAAAGTAACTGATTTGACTAGTTGGAAACTAGCCTATTGGGACATAATGGGCTTATGTTTATTTCAACTTGCAGGCTACGAACTAATGCGACCGTTCCTACACGAGTTCTTAACATCCGCTTACGAGGACTACGACATCGTGATCTGGTCGGCTACTGGGATGAAGTGGATCGAGGAGAAGATGCGGCTGCTAGGCGTCTCCACGCATCAAGACTACAAGATCATGTTCTACCTTGACTACCTGGCCATGATCACTGTGCATACAGCCAAGTATGGCACTATAGATGTGAGTACACAGGGTGTTAGTGACAGCCATTTCATTTATGATCCAAACATGACTTCGAAAACAAATTCTTTTTGTTAATTAACATAAAATTATACCGAATGTTGCAAATAAAAAGCAATTCATCTAAGAAAGCAATATTACTATTTGACATTTGTTTGCATTGCGCAATATTGCTTTTTCAGGTGAATTGCTTCGATGTAAGCACCCTGTTCCATGTTGTATTCATTTATTTGTTTGTAAAAGCTTCCAAAAGTGATTTGAGCGCCATCTCTTATTAGAACTAAATTACTATACCTACTGGAAAACTCATTCCATACCAATTTTGTATTTCGACGTTTAGTAAAAAAGTAACAAGTAAAATATTTGTTGGAAAGTAGCCTATTAGCTGATAGTTTCCAATAATTTCCAGGTAAAACCACTAGGAGTAATCTGGGGCAAGTTCCCCCAATATAGTTCGAAAAATACGATAATGTTCGACGATATAAGGAGAAACTTCATAATGAATCCGCGCAGTGGGCTGAAGATCCGGCCGTTCAGGCAGGCGCACCTCAACAGGGACAGGGACCAGGAGTTGCTGCACCTGTCCACTTATCTGCGGGACATCGCGCACCATTGCCAGGACTTCGACACTTTAAATCATAAGGTGAGCCTTAGGCCTTAAACTGTATGACAGCGGCGCGGCGGCGGCGGCGGTGCGAGGAGCGGCGCGTTCAAATGCTAAGACTTATATTGAAGTGTTCTCGATGGCAGCGGCGCGGGGAGCGGGGTACGAGCGGTGCGCTCTAGTCGAGCGGTGTCTCTGCGTTTGAGTTGACGTAGTGACGTTCTATCGTTGTTATTTCGATAAAATTACAACATGTCAGTGGAGGAAATAATCCGCAATTTTTGACAGATCACCAATATGGAATAACAAAGACTTTAATCATAAAAATAGGAGAGAGGGTATGGAGCATACTCCACCACGCTGCTCCACTGCGGGTTGGTGGAGAAGGTCCGCTTACATAACCTAAATTAAAGATTTGACAGGTCCGGTTTTTTACAGATTTAAGAACCAGCCCAATACAGGTTAGGTCACATACCTCCGAAAATGCATTTCTCGGGTATGTGGGTTTCTCATGTGTGTCCTTCACCGCTGAGCACGTGATAATCATTTATGATCCAAACATGAATTCGACAATCATTGATTTAGGCCTGTGCTGGATTCGAATCGACCTCGAAGTGAGAGGCAAGCGTTCTACCAACTGGGCTACGGCTGGGACGTGCAAACAGAATGAATTCCATTTATTTTTCCTTTCAGAAATGGGAGAAATACAAGCCGGAGAAGAAGTCTCAGCAAGCGGGCAGCAAGCGGAAAGCTGAGGACAGCACGCCGTCCACGCCGAAGGAATGACGGTAAACCACCAGGTCGACCTTATAGTGAAGCGTGCTTCGTGAGTTTGAGTAGTTATGCGGACGAGGGGTGCTTGTAATCCGTACGGTCATGACATGAACACTTTAGAACCATGTCACATTAATTTGTTTGACAAATTGAACTACAAGTCCCACTAAATGACAAATATGTTAATGTGACAGGGTTCTAACGGTACATGTTCTCATGACTGTATATAAAAACTATTTCTTTAGTTTGTTCGCGCATCACCCAAAAACGACTGATCGGATTTAAATGAAATTTTACAGTGTAGTGTATAAGAAGCTTGAGCAATAGAAATCATCACGCTATAACACTTTTGGATTAGCTCAGTGGCGGGAACATTGAACATGGTAACATTCCCGACTAGGTTGAATTATTTTTGACTTGCTGTGCTTACATAGCCAGTCATGAGCAATATAATGTACCCACTTTAGGACTCTGTCGCACTACATATTTGACATTTAGTGATACTTACAGTTCAATTTGTCAAAAAAGTTAATGTGACATGGTACCAAAGTGTATACATATTAATGCTCGTGACTCGTGACCATACATGACTAGATTTGAATCTAGTCAAATGAGATACTTTTTAAAAAAAGGTCAAAATGATATTCTTAGCAATTTTTATGGGAATATTCATACTGAGGTATGACGTTATCAAAGAATGTGGTTAGGTTAGGTAAGCTAACCTAACCTCCATTATTGTCTATTATAGGTCAATTCTTTGACTTAAAAATACACCACATTCGAGATCGCATTTCGCATCGCATTTGTGATCGCATTTCGCATTTTTTATGAGAAGTAAATGATGTTATACATACATAAACTCACGCCTATTTCCCACCGGGCTAAGCAGAGACTGAAATTCCATTTTCTTCGATCTTGACGCATCTTGCTTCCTCCACAGTCATCAATGGTTTCAACTCACGCCAGAGTAGATCGTACTGAACCTTTTCTAAGGACATCTCCAATTTAGTCAATGTAAGTCCTTCTAGGTCTTCCTCTGCCAGCCCTACCACCAACCTTCGATTTATATGCTGCTTTTGTGATCCTATTATCCGTAATAGTTCAATTTAACGAAAAAAATGATATACTATTTTATTATACTATATTATTATTAGCCTGTGTGATCCCACTGCTGGGCAAAGGCCTCCCCCATGTCTTTCCAAGTATCCCGGTTCCGTGCGAGCTCTATCCAGTCTTTTCGATAACCGTCGAGATCATCGCGCCATCGTTTCCCGGGGTCTACCACGTCTACGGTGTCCGTCCTGTGGTACCCAGTGCGTGATGATTTTTGCCCATCGTTCCGGATGCATGCTATACTGTATTATTATCCTCGTCAATAACTACTCAAACTTCGCGAGGTAAAGACTATATTTATATAATGAAATATAAATATAAAACTAGAAAAGGTGCTGATGGTCGGTGCGCGAGCGAATATCGCTGAAAAAGACTGTACCGTTCAATAACGATTCATAATATGTTCTCTCTATGATATAAAGATAATAATATATATTTGACGATAATAAAATACAGGTGTTAATGACCTCGTAACGAGAACTTTGAGATCCAGGCCATAACTCTTGAGTTTCAAGTGGAATTTTCCACCGCAAAAAGGTGGAACGGAAAATAATTTAAAAAAAACACTAAAATTATCATGAATTTTCCGACAGGAAATTCCACTTGATATCAACTCAGAATCATGGTCTGAATCATCCCCCTCAGTGTTTGTTACGATGCCACTAATGCCATATTTACTTGTACAGGGTGTAACGGTGTAAGAGACATCGTAACAAATGCTGAGGGGGATGATTCAGACCATTATTCTGAGGTGGAATTTTTTGTCTCAAAAGTATATATACTTTGAAAATAATTTAAAAAAACATGAATTTTGTAACGGAAAATTCCACCTCAGAATCATAGTCTGAATCATCCCCCTCAGTATTTGTTACGATGTCGCTAACACCCTGTATATAGTAAAACAATTGTCGCTTTCCAGATACTACGTAAGCGCCATTTTGAAAAAAACACGTTTGGATGTGATTTTTTTTAACAAAACTTCGCAATAGACAAATTTTAATCTCAGTAAATGCGGTCTCTATTTTTTCCGGAATCGAAATTTATTCTTCTTCTATCGTGTGGGTTGTGAGGTATATTACCAACCCCATCAACCCTGGTAGGTTACTATCGAGACGCCAAAGGTCCCTGACATGGCTCATGTAACGACTACTAACTTACAGTAAGTAGTAACCGGGACCAACGGCTTAACGTGCCTTGGAAAACACGGATCATCTTACTTTCGGACAACCAGGTGATCAGCATGTAATGTCCGAACTAGGGACCACAAAGTGATTTTCGTGATATGTCCCCATATTTGAACCTAGGACCTCCGGATCGTGAGCCCAACGCTCAAACCACTACCACGAAATTTATTGAAAGTAATCGAGATTTTGTTGAAAAAAATCGCATTCTGTGGTTTTTAGAAAACCTCTGGTTGTCATGGTGTCAAACATGACATCATAGGGGTCTATACAATAGTACTTAATTAATACTTTGCTAACCATTCTCCATAATACCCATGATAGGATACATGTTTTGCAATAACCTCGAGAGAAACAATAGACGGGAGTTGCCGAGCTTTTTTTTTTGTTTTGGTTTTCCCCGAAGGGTAAGGCAAAGGGAACTATGCCCATACAGCCATGTCTTACGTATTCTTTTTCTTGATGATTAATGAAATGATGAAAGGTGATGATGATGAAACCTAAGCCCCCACCCTCGGAGTAGACTCCTACTCCGAACCCCGAACGAATTAACTCAAAAGTCCGCATAAACTTTCGAGTTATGAAGCGGCTTCCTGCCACGAAGCGAAAATAGCCAGATACACTTTGTTTATTGAATACTCCGATATAATAACACTCGCGAATGTCTTCCGACTAACTTAATGCGATCATTAACCACAAAACACCACTTCGTATTAATTATTTAGATTATTCAATGAAGAAAGCAACTGTCCCGTTCCCGTTTCCCGCCAAAAAGCCGGAGTTGCCGAGCGCACACGTTCTCGTTTTTTTTTTTTTGCTCGTTTATGGGTCAGGCTAAGATCATAAGACCATGCTGCCTAGTCTTCAGACACGCGTTCTCCTTTGCCACCTTTTTTTTTGACGTGACTTTTTGTAGATTTGCCGCAGATGGCATTAACTACTTGGCCGGACAAAACCTTTGCCGACCGTCCATGACCCCGTACATGAACGACTGTTAGTGTTTTATATGTGTAACGGATTTGTTTCCTTATGCGCTTATAAAGGCCATGGTATAAGACCAGCGGGCTTAGCTTGGAGGAGTGCTGACGTGCATTGAATGCGGTCGTACGTTTAATGCTAAGATCGGATATGTCAGTCACATGAGAGCACACGAACGACGCTCTCATTAGTTGTCGAGTCGCTGTGGCCGAATACGGTCAGGAAGGATTATTATTAGCACAGAGATCATCTGTCTCTTTCTGTGCAGTATTGTGAGAGTGACGGGTGACGTATGTCGAAGCGAGAAAGAGTCGCGCGCTCACGGTGCTAAGCCCGCAGGTATGCTCAATCCTATGACAAGCCGCCATTGCTAGCCCATAGATGACGTAAGTGTTACCATTCAATTGGTATCTCAAACATTCCAAGGACGTAAATATTATTGAAAATTAAGTGAATTACTGACTTGTAATTAATTACTATTATTTGTCGCATATACAAAAAATATTAAAACTGTACGTAAATCTTTTATAAAAAGTACAAAATTTCCTTGCAAAGTAAATTAAAAATATTGGACGTGGGTAGTTTATTTTTTATGAAATGGCAATGCAGGGTTGTGTGACGTCAGCTGGGCTAACCTTGAAATGCTAGCTGTCAGTTTTGAGCATACCTGGTCTTCTTATATCATGATAGAGACGTTTATTTCTTCTTACGAGTGTGCGGCGATAGATGTGTGCTATATACCACACCTCCCAAAGGCAACTCCCGTTTATAATTTCTCCGAGGCTTATGATTCCTTAATTCTGCAGATACCTCCTAATTTTATTTCAAGTTTTAAGAACCTGTAATTGGATAGTTTCCTAGGTCAAACATAAATTATGAAATTCTGATTACTAAATAAAGACAGATGTAAAGGTGACAAAATTTTTTAGACGGTCGTTTTAGATTTGTGCTTAAAATTGACGTGTGTTTCATAAATTTTATGCTTGTCGATTACCCGTCCTTTTCCATTTCGACGGATAAGAAAATGACAGATATAACTTAAAATAAAATTAGATGGCATTTACAGGAATTAGCAGCAATGACAGGTATAACTTAAAATTAGGAGGTGTCTGCAGGAATACAGGGCCAATAGACAAAATATAAGCATTTTACGGATATTTGTTTTGTAAGCGATGTAAGTGCACTAACTATGCTACCCGTGCGAAATAACTAGACAGTGTACGCATGTAATTGGCAAGCATATACCAAGTTATTCTTTTTATAATGCTTTTTACATGTATTGATGTATATGTACCTAAATATACATATAAATAAACTGCTCGTAATGACATAAGCGATAACACTGAATGATGGAAATCGTCAACTTCGCCGGCGGGGCCGGTATTGCGGTTTCGGAGTGTTTATTGTCGCGAGCCGATTGGCTGCCTCTATGGCTAGAGTAATCGGGTCGTCGGGATCGTATAATACGTCCTTCGGGCGCCGATACTTTTCAGTACGGTCTACAAGCGGGCACATTATTAACACCATTGGGATGAGACTACCGAATCTAGAGGACAATGGGAAATAGGGTTGCATTCCAACGAAGTGTCTATATAATTCGTACGGGTTGTACTAGTCGTATTATGCATTTGATGCTGTATTTATTATTATATAAAATACTAGAATATTTATCTATATAGTGTTCATTGTAAATACATTCGCAAATTCAGTAACGATATAGGTAAATGAGGGTGTTTTTATATTGAAGCACTTAGATCTTAGACATGGAGTAAATAAGAAAAAATACAAGTATGTAATTGGGTAGTTTCCTAGGTCGAAGATAAATTATGAAATTCTGTTTACTAAATAAAGACAAAACTAAAGGTGACAAAAAACGTTTTCTTTTTTCTATTTAACTTATTTATTAATTTCAAAGAAAATGTAATAATAAGTGCGACATTTGTCACGTTTTTCTATGACGTCACAGTGTACTTTTTCATAAAAATCCTTAATAATTTCGTGTTTTGACGTTTAGTAAAAAGTAACTGATTTGACTAGTTTGAAACTAGCCAGTCATATTAAAATTCCAACCTATCTAATTTTCCTAGTGAGGCTGAAGGCAGCTCAAGTTTCACTAGACCACAGAGCGGAGGCTGGGAGGATAGTAGTAACTTGGTCTAAAAATATGAGGTGTTATTAATTAAGAAATATTGTTTGAAAGCCACTCTACATTTTTGACATTTCCGTTACTTGTTACACAGATAATTCTATTCTAAAACAATTATAATAATTTTAATTTATTATATGCATCTAGAAATATGTAAGTATGCAGTTAAATGGAGAACTATTAACTGCTATGCTATGGACCCAGAAATGTGGAATTGATGATCAAACAAGTCATTATTGAATGTAAAGTGCACCCTAAATAGTTATTTTAATAAATAATTTTAAATAAAATATGCATTTTATTTTGACACACGAATATTGTGATTGAAAATCACAACTCTCAAAATTTACTTCATAGCTCTAGAATTAAATAAATGACTCCTAAAAAAAAAGATTTGTATAACAATTATCACATTTATTTCAGATATAAAATCCTACTCTCATAAATACAGCTTCATAAATTTGACAGCTGTCAGAACTATACAAAAAATACAAACTTCAGAAAATACAGGGCAATATTCCGTACTAGGCACTTGGAGGATGAATTAGATTCCTTTCTCTTAGACTAGGCTGTATATTATATTTCCGTCGTGCTGTCAAATTAAAGAAGCTATATTTGTCAGAGCATAGTGAGTATAAAATACTACATAGATGTAGAGAAAAAAGAGATACATGATCATTGATGTATATTACTAGTTAGAGAGCACAACTTTGAGCTTACGCATATATATTGTCACAGGTATGTACTTATAATATAATGGATCAAAATGCAACAGCACTAAAATAATATCAAATTTAGCTGCACATGTTGATTTAAAAAATAAACAATAGTTTTGAAAAATACAATGAGATACAAAACTTCACTTATAAACTACATAAAATAAAAATAATTACAGGTACCATTTATAAAGTTTCAAATACAACAGATCTCTTATTAAATGAGGAATTTTCCAAGCTAAATTCCCCAATAAAACTGTAGATGGCGCTGTATAGTTTTGTCTTTGTTTAACCTTCAAATTTCATGGATGATGACCCTTGTTATTAGATTCAGGCACCTATTATTATTCTGTTAAGTAAAGACGAGAAATATAGGTAGCAACATAATTCTTTATGTATCTGATCCAAATATCAAGCAACAATTTTTATATATATATAAAATCTGTATGCATCTGTAATTACATTATATTTTTATAATTATGTATAATTATGTACACTGAGCAATGGAAAAATAGGTAATTATCACGTTAATCTGAACAGCGCCGTCTATATTGTTTCTGGGGAACGTAGCCTGGAAAGTCCATCATTGAAAAGCACATACATATTCATGCCTTTTTCGTTTAGTGGTAAACACATCTCCAAATTAATGGATAGTTAATTCAAAATATAGCTGATACATCTGCCTGCCCTAGAAAGTAAAAGGGGCAAAGATACACTTAATGTTAGTTTATGTCAGTAAAAACTCCTTATAAATTATATAATTCAAAGTGCCAATTCCATACAATTGTTTTATGTAGGCAGTTCTAAAACTAGCTCTATCTCTTTCTTGCACTTATTGTTAGAGAAGGATAGCACCATAGAATGATCGAACTAAAAAGTGTGATTTGCCTGTCTGCACCATTATCTATAACAGGGTGTAAATTCACCTTCAACTGATAGGTGATCTCTTAAAAATCTAAAACTCATTTTAACAATTTTAAAATATTGTGAAATGTATGGAAATATAAAAATACACTTCTCATCAAAAAAATCGGAAGTGTTTCGATTTAGGTACATCCTATATAGGTACGTCCCACTGGGCACAGGCCTCCCCTCAATCAACCGAAGGGGATATCATTAGTAGTCATTCTTACACATAACTTATTTTATTTACTTAATAATATTATGTGTAATATATCGCCTTTCAATATTTTTGCTCTTCTTTATACCTATATGGATGTCAGATCTTATTTATTCATCTAAATCATCACAGGTTTCACACGATTCATGACTATCAATCTCGCAGTCATGCACTATTTTCCATGGCTGTGCGAGCCAATTCTGGAAGGCTAATTCTACCATACACTCTGCAGGAGAAGTCTTCGATAGTTGGAATGTTGCCGGCTTGGTGTCTTTTCATTCTCCTACTCGTCAGAGACGGAAGAAGCGCCGAAATTATTAAACTTGAGTCCATTCCACGCACGCTTCTAAATATGTATGTCACTTTTAAGTCTTAAATGCAGTTAGCCAAGTGCACAGGGGGGTTAAAAAGGCAACTTGAAACAATTTAAAACTAGAATATTGCAATTTGACATTTGCAAACAAACAAATGTCAAATAGCAAACAACAACAAGCAATATTGCTTTTTTAGGTGAATTGCTTTGATTAGTCCTTTTTAACCCCCCTGGTCTAGAAGGAAATTGCTCCTCATTATAGGTAATTGTGTCAAACACTAGGTAAGTGAGCAATATCATGTACCCACTGCAACATAGTTCTAAATGTTGCATTATTCTAAGACTATTTTACCCTATTATGGTTGGATCTAGCCACATTCCAGCACAAATATATCTGATAGAGGAGACATTTTTTTCAGCTCATCATCACACTGAGGGAAGACATTATTTCACAAGGCACTTTTTAACTTAAAATATTTGACCTCCGCAAACTTACAGTGTTGATTCCGATTACAGATTCCGATGTGGTAGTAGTATTACAGCTAGTTATATAATATGTAATTTAATTTTTTGACGGTCAAAAAGCGCTAACTTTGTAAGCCAATTTTGAAAAATAAATATTTTTGAATTTTGATCGATTTTACAATATATTTTTCATGTAGGTATAACATTAACTTAACAATATAAAAGAGTATTTAACATTGTGTACAGCATTCACCAATTCCTTCCATGAGAGAAAGACAACAATCGCAAGAACCGTTGACACATTGACCGAGTAATTCACCATGGCAACAGGTGAAGCACGGGAACAAACTTATCCAACATTGCTCGAAGAAGCCGCAACAAAGAGCTATACATGCCAAGCTATCGGATATATCCTCGTTTTGCTTCAAAGGAGGCTGAATAACTTTATTACCCTCTTCATTCATATCAACTTTTTCTTTTTCTGGCTGGCTAGTTATAATTTCACTTTTTAAACTGTCAGTTTCACTGAATTTAACTTTTTCTTCATTCTTAATCAAGTTTTCTTCTGTATTGCCCTCATCAGGAGGCATTTTGGAAGTTTGCTTTTTTGCCAATTAGATAATCACTACGAAAAATTGAGCATTGAGGTAGGTTGCACTTTTAGTTATAGCTGCATATCAACAATTTGTATTCATTATCCTACTCAAAGGACAATTAATTAGGCTTTTGTAAATAAAAAGTAATTTGCGGTTTGTTTTTGTAGTCTTTAGTCTAATTATTTGCTAATTATCCATTGTTTTGTTATTAACTTTTGTTTATTTTTGGAAATGACATAACTTTTAGTGTTACTACAAATAAATAAAAATCAACTTTTAGTTCTCGATTTTTAAAAACCGATATTATTTACTGTGCTATGTGAGAGACGTTATGATTTTGTATATTGATTTATTTGACTGACTTGCAGAAAATTAGTAGTTCTTAATTCAAAACAAAACTTAACTTTGAAGGCAACTTTGACCGAAATCATTTCTCTCAAATTTCTCTCGCAAAGACCAAGCCAAGCAAGTATTCATTCTCTCGTTGTTGATTGGTGGAAACAAATACCCCTCGATTCTTCCATTCGTTCATCCATCCATTGAATCCATTCATTCTCCATCCATGCACAGATTCAAATCGTTCAATTAATTTGTTTTGATTATCCCGCAGACACGGTGGTCGTATTATGTTTTTAGTTTTTGCACCATAAATCCAAAAAGAAAACTTATTGTTACGTAAATATTTTTGCAAACACGAGTGTGAAAATAATCTTTTATTTCGTTACTCTTGACTTTATAGTGAGTGGGATACTGCTGACATGCCGTTTACAATGTAATCTCTTGGCTAATACAAATAAATATCGTATACACTTTATGCTGATAACAGTGATATACATTATGAGTTATGACTCATATACCACATTGGGTTAATGGCATGCACACTCTGAACAACTGAATATGCAGAAGTTCGTCGTTGCGCAAAACAAGAAAGAAACGAAACTGTATTTCCAAACCTGTTTTGAGCAAAAATTTATGATAGTACCTACCATTTATCGGCGTGGAATGTGAAAAATAATATAATGTAAAGTGCCAGTGTCCTTAAAAAGTAAGTGTAACAATTCTTACATAAAAATAGTTCGTAAGAAAAACTTTTAAATAATTTAGCTAAACCCACTTCCTTAAAAACTTTTCAACTGTACTCAATCAAGAACTCGCTCAAGTTTTTATCGCGTATAAAAATGCCACCGATAACGTCTCAACCCGTGCAGACGCCACCACCTTCGTATGAAGACGCTGTACTTTATCCAGCCCAACCACCAGTCAATCCTGAGGTAATCACCATGCAACCTATTCCAAGTGCACCGGCAGATATCACACATAATGAAGAAATCATGTCAAACGTGCCTCTCGATCCAAGTATAGTTGCAAACCAGCTAGCTGAAGAAGAAGAAAGAAGGAAGAAGAGAGAAGAGTGTTGTTGTGATCCGGCACCAGAACCGGACATCACAGCTGAAGATTGCTACTACTGTTACATAGTTATACGTTTCTTGTGTAGTCCCTGTAGAATGTTCTGCATGGCTCTCGGTGAATGCACGAATGATTGCTGCGAAGGGTGTGCAAGTTGTTTACATAATTGTTGCGAGCCCAACACTGACAACACTGAAAATGTTGGCTGTTGTGGGGATCAAGATGGGTGTTGTGGGGACCAAGATGGATGTTGTGATGGGGATGATTGTTGTGGGGGTGGAGATTGTTGTTGTGGTGGGGACGGGGATGGAGATTGTTTTGGGGGCGGGGATGGTGGATGTGATGGATGTGACTGTGACTGCAGTGACTAACACCATTTTAAACAGATTTTGATATATACAACAAATGTTTGTGTCAATTAATGTTGTTGTGAGCTTTAGGCTTTTTTATTGTTATTTTTAATTGTTATAGACATATTTTTAGAAATTGTTATTCAATGTAAGTATTTTATATGCTCTTTTGCTGGTTAAATAATTGTTGTTACAAAGTGGTTTAATGTTTGAAAGAAGTCAAACCCACCTGCCATTGTTATTTTGCATAATGTTATCCTTCCGCATAATTAATAATTTAAATAATATTAAAATCTTGTTAAAGCTAGGATTAGTCGGATTATTTTTAAGTAGGTATCCCATTACATTATGTGGATTTCATATATTCATATATTCCTACGTAAGCGTAAAGTTTTACTGGCAATCACTTTTAGATACCTAGGTATTTTGATGTAAGCACTTCAATCTGTAACCTACTTATCGTCACTTTATAGTACAAACTACGAAAGCGCCTTTTTGAAAAATCACATTCTATGTTGTCATATTATAGTTTAGTTATCATTGTCATTTGTCAGAAGCGTAGTATTATTCTTTATTCTACGTGACAACAAAACCTCTATTTCCTTCAATTAATTTCTATCCAGGTAAAAATTGACACCTTCAATTCACAGCCAATATGATTTCGCTTAAATGCGCTTAAATACGAAATGCGTTCAAAAATGCGCTTAGGTAGATACGTCATTTCCATTTTCCACTATAAGGTGACGTTATAATACATCAATAAAGATAACACAGACGAAGCATTTATTAAAGTAGTTATGTTTCAATGCATGAAATATAGTTAAGTATAGATTAATCTATAAAAGAAGTTACAGTTAGTTAGAATCAGTTACGAAGACAATAATATATGGTTTTCTCTTTACAGATGTCACTGGCATACAATTAAGCCAGAAAGGCAACTATAAGGTATTTATGATAGACAATAGTTATTATAAATTATATAAAAGACATAGATATCTTGCTACAACTACTAAATACATCAACAGCTAAAAAAACTTCATAGAAAATCGCTCAGTAAAAGTATAAAGACAATAAAACAGAACCATGACAGAAGGAGGGACGATTCCACTTCAAACACCACCGCCGAATTATAACGAGGCTATCTTCGATAAAGAACCAAACCCGCCTTCATATAGTGCCGTAGTCACTAGCCAACCCTCTATCGATGCCGGCACAAATATACCAGAAAGAACCGTGCCACAAACACAAACATACGAAGAACAGGAAAACTGTTGTCTCTCGTGCCTAGTCTGTTTATTTGCACGCCCGATAAATGCCATATGTGACTGCATATCTCAATGTTGGAATTGCTGTTGTGATGATGGAGATTGTGGCAATTCCAACTACAGAAGAAGGCAGTATAGCACTCGCAACAACAGTGACGTGAATGACGATCAGTACTACAATGATACAGGCTCAGGGGGAGATTTTTGCTGGTTGTGTGTCGATACTGGGGATAACGGGGGGCAAGATGGCGATTTTTGGGGAGGAGGAGGCGGGGATGACGGAAGGCAAGATGGGGATTGTTGGGGAGGGGGCGGTGGGGATGACGGGTCACGTGGGGGCGATTGGGATGACGGGTCACGTGGGGGCGGTGGGGGTGGCGATAATTCGGGTGGAGATACCTGTGGAGGCGATGGAGGGGGTGACAGTGGTGGTGGAGGCTATGATGGAGGTGACTGCGGTGGAGACACAGGCGGTGGTGATTGCGGGGGAGGTTCTGACGATTAATACAGATTTGAAAGTAGAATAAAAGGAGGTAAACAAACTATTTCTTATACTCATCTAAAGGTAATGTATAGGTGCATTAAAAATGTGCTGTGAATATAAAAAATATATATTTTTATACAAAACATACTTTTGTAACATGCATGACAAAATATTTTCGAATTACTTACTGTTTGTCCTAGATTATAAGCGATTTAATTTTATACTATTACAATGTAAGCATTGCACTACAATAGAATACAAACTGACGGAAGTACAACAGAGAGCCTTATTGTTACATAGCAATTTCTTCCAGGCAACGTTAGGGTGAACGAAATTTGTTTGATATATTTTATATTTGATATACCTACTCGTTTACAACGCTATTGTTAAGACATTTTTTAAACAATACTATTTATAATGCACTAAAATAATACTTTTACTCTGAATCTACTAATAAAGGTACTATATATACTTATATATAAGATAATTTACAAATCGCATGCTTAAGAATATTTTGCATTTATACATTGAAATAATATAAGTAGGTACTGTAATGTAAGTAGAGAATCAATGTTTTATAAAGTGCCATAAAAATATAAGTTTAATGCGGACAGATTGCCATACGACGACATCTTCTCCTAATCATCATCACTTCGGAAGAATTTCAGAGATGATTGATTGATTGAGAGAAATATTTTCTTGTTTCATACTTTTCGAGCGATTTTTCTGTACTCGGGTTTTAGTTTTTAAACTTATATTTTTATTTATATTATTTTGAGGTCTTCTTTATTAAGATAACGTGCTTCCATTATGTGTTTTATGCGAGATTTGGAGATAAAACCTACCCAGAATATATCTGAGCAGTTATGTAATCATTTATACGTAATTATCGAGTAAATACAAGCCAATCCGCTGGAAAAACCTAGTAATATGTACATATTTGAAATGTGCAAATTAATCACTTTCATTTGATACCCTTGGAAGAGGACATAAACTGAGCGTAAACATATTGAGAAAAAAAAATGTTTTCTAGGTAGGTAGGTACCTGATTATTAAAACTTGACAATATTATTTTTCCTGTACCAAGCATCAAAAACTTAGAGGAAGTAGGTAGGTAGGTAGGTACCTATAGTCAGAGGCTAAGATCAAAACGAATTCACCTCCCTCGAATCTTCCATTCGTTCATTAATTCCATCCTCAATCCATTCAAATCACTCGATCATTCGATCTCTTCACTTGTTTTGATTACCCCGTCAAGGATAGTCGTATTATCCTTGTGAAACTAGTAAAAACTTTTTGGTACGTAAATAATTCTGCAAACACTAGTGTGAAAAGAAAACGTTCTGTAGATCTTTTATTCGGTTGTTCTTGACTTTGTTCGCTTCGCTCATATACCAAACCTGTTTTGACCAAACATCAATGAAAGTACTGTTTACCGACCTGGAATGCGAAAAGTAATGAAAAG
This sequence comes from Pectinophora gossypiella, assembly GCF_024362695.1. Taxonomy (NCBI): domain Eukaryota; kingdom Metazoa; phylum Arthropoda; class Insecta; order Lepidoptera; family Gelechiidae; genus Pectinophora; species Pectinophora gossypiella. Next base: position 1,673,886 of record NC_065425.1, on the reverse strand, counting down.
CAAAGTGCAAGTGTCCTTAAAAAGTAAGTGTAGCAATTCTCACACAAAATAGTTTGTTAGAAAACTTTTCTAAACAATTTAGCTGAACAAAACTTCATGTTTTAAAATTTGATCAAGTTTTTGTTTTACGAAAAATGCCACCAATAACGTCCCAACCCGAGCGTACGTCACCACTGTCGCATAATAACGCTGTTCCATACCCACCTCCACCAACAGCCAATCCTGAGGTAATCACCATGCAACCTATGGCAAGTGCTCCGACAGACATCACACATAATGAAGATGTTATGTCAAACATCCCTCTCGATCAATGTATACAAGACCAGGAAGCTGAGGAAAGAAGGAACAAGAGGAAAAAATGTTGTTGTGATCCGAACCAAGATCCAGACATCACGCCTGAAGATTGCCACAATTGTTATTTAATTATACGTTTCTTGTGTAGTCCCTGTAGAATGTCCTGCAGGGCTTGTTCAAGTTGTTGCGAGCCCAAAACTGACAGTGCACATGAGGGTGGTTGTTGTGGAGGTGGGGGCGGTAGCGGAGGTTGTTGTGGGGACGGTACTGGAGATTGCTGTGAGGACGGTACTGGAGACTGCTGTTGTGGGGACGGTACTGGAGACTGTTGTGGGGGCGGTACTGGAGACTGTTGTGGGGGCGGAACTGGAGACTGTTGTGGGGGCGGAACTGGAGACTGTTGTGGGGGCGGTACTGGAGACTGTTGTGGGGGCGGAACTGGAGACTGTTGTGGGGGCGGAACTGGAGACTGTTGTGGGGGCGGAACTGGAGACTGTTGTGGGGATGGTACTGGAGACTGCTGTTGTGGGGACGGTACTGGCGGCTGTTGTGGGGACGGTACTGGAGACTGTTGTGGGGACGGTACTGGAGACTGTTGTGGGGACGGTACTGGAGACTGTTGTGGGGACGGTACTGGAGAATGTTGTGGGGACTGTACTGGAGATTATTATGGGGGCGGGGACGGCGGGGGTGGCGATTGTTGGGGAGGCGATGGAGGGGGCGACAGTGGCGGTTGGGGCTATGATGGAGGTGACTGGGGTGGAGACACAGGCGGTGGTGATGGCGGTGGAGGTTCTAACGATTAATACGGTAGAATCGAGGGAAATAAACGATTTATTATACCATTTTCAAAAAAAAAATGCTGTGAATCTCTAAAAAAATATGTTTTTTGTTTATAGTGGTAAAATATGTTTTTAAACTTTTATAACAAGTATGACAAAATATTTTCGAATTATTATTTCTCCTAGATTAGTAATTATACCTACTTGTTGTTATAACATTTCTCTAAAGTGGTAACCACATAGGACTTTTAATCGGGTAAAATAGTAATTTAAATTTTTACCCGGATTTAAATTTATTGTATGAAATTGAGATTTTTTTGAAGAATATCACATCAGAATGACATTTTTCAAAAATGAGCTTAAGTGGTTTTCGCTATATGGCGACGGTAAGCGATTTACTTATACTATAAAACTTTATTGTATTCGAATTTCATTATGGCAATGCAATAGAATACATAATGAAACGACTGAAATAAACCTTAGGGCGAAATAAATTGATTTCATACCTACCTATCTACTCTTAAAGTCTAAACACAATCCTGAGATAGGTAGGTACTATCATTTTTAAACAATATTAGAATGTAGATTTAAATATTATTTTTAATCTGAATTTAATAATATTTTTTATTTATGATAATTTGAAAATCGAATGCTTTATGAATAAATTATTCAATATTATTACACATTGAAAATTGGATTTTGTATTAACCGAAGTTAGTCCTAAAGAGTTGCAATGACGCATCAGAAACATTATTAAGAATTACCGATAAGTATTGTGATTAATTAATTCTAGCTATGTACCTATTGAGTCATTAAAACTTGACTGACGGGATTTCCCAAACGATTATGTAGTGTTGTTGCATAATGCATAGTGGTCAATGGGAAGGTCCCGGGTTCGAATCCCGCTAAAAACAACACTGTGAAGTGTATGTGTGTTTGGTTAGGACATTGCGGGCTAATCCAGTGATCCACCAATTGTCCGAAAATAAGATGATCCGTGCTTCGGAGAGCACGTTAAGCAGTCGGTCCCGGTTTCTTTGTATGTAGGTGTATAGTATTATTTTCTTCATCAACCCTTCTAAAAGTATATAGAACGGCAACTCTCCGCTCCCCACCAGCGGCTGAGTTTGGTTTACCTCGAACATAGTTTAGTGTATGAACCACATATGAGGCAATAAATTTGAAACGCGTACGTGCATGTCCCATATGTGGGGAACATTTTTTCTTGCCATATTGTGTATATCCATAAATGTCAGAATTTTTATCGAAAAATGACATTGCACGTGAGGGGTTGATAAATAATGTTCAGTTACATAGTAAACTTATTAAGATAAATTAATAATTTATGGAGCATTTCTGGTAGGCACCGAGGTTCGAACCGGCGCTACATGATTGAGAAGCAAGGCGGTGTACCACAGGACCACAAAGACTATTGTGATCTTGGAGAAATGCCAAGGAAAAATCGCAAGCACAGACACTGACAAACGTATTTTTGTTGAATCACACACATATATTATAATGTCGTCTAGACAAATTATTGGTTGATCTCGTGTGAGTTCGCAGATGGACATGCCCACGTTAGATAAACTTATTTTATATTATATTTTCCTTAAACGTCTTAGCAGTACTTAGTCGGGGAAAACACGCGATAGAAATGATGTTTACTTAAGGACATCCGCACGGGGCTTAAATCCATAAACTTTGTTTTTTCGCGATTACGCACCCGTACCTATTATCCCTTCGGCCGCCATTATTATTGCGCATGGCAAATTGCGTAATATGGTAAAAATATCCTGCGTGAATCATATAATTATACATAAATAGAAAAAGTACTAATTTATTATCCCATTATTTTCCCATTTAACATAAGCTCACGACTATAACCCTAATAGGGTCAGAGGTACATCCATCGCAAGATGAACTAAGTGCTTAGGTACACCAAAATGACAGGTGGTGAGCTGTATCGCTGACTATAATATATAATGGTCGAACCAACTGTGTTAGTGAAAACTGCGCATAAGATAAATTAATAACTCATTGGTGCAAGTTCGGGGTTCGGACCGGCGCTCCCCGTTTGAGAAGCAACGGTGTACCACAGCGACTTCTAAAAAACGTAGATTTAATAAAGATTCCTAACCCGCAGCAAATCCAGACGAGACAGTCAATAAGTTGTCTAGACAAGACAATTAGATGGGATGTGTCTGACTCACCAAAAATGTGTGTAAGCGTTTGTGAAACTTTCTACTCATTGTTTTAAAAAAGTACCTATGTTTATAAATAGCCTATATACGTCCCATTGCTGGGCACAGGCCTCCTCTCTCTCAATCAACCGGAGGGGGTATATATATTATATATATCTTATACCTATGTTTCATCATCATCAATTTAAGAGCCACGCTCTTGTCGGTGCAGCATTTTCCATTCCAGTCTATCAAAGGCCAATTCCTTGACTTCCCTATAAGACACGACGTTAACCTTTTCTTTAATCTGTTCCATGTATACCTATGTTTATGGGAGATAATTTAAGAGTTAGTAAATGTTAACTACTTTGATCTTATATTTATAAACATTAATACTCTCATCACTAATTTAAGAGCCACGCTCTTGTCGGTGTAGCATTCTCCATGCTACTTTTTAGGGAAAAATAGCGCAGTGGTTTCCCTCTTGCCTTCCGCCCCGCAGTACAGTCTGACGCGAGTGGGATGGCGCCCAGAGTAGTGTTGATTATTTAATACTCTACGTGCCAATAAAAGATTGCAATATAGGTAGCCCATACCTGCGTGTAAAGTGTATCTTTTTGATTGTATAATAAGTCTGTTACTCATTGCCTACTTAGTAGGTCTTAAGTGCTTTGCTAAGGCGTTTAAGGCTTGTGCCTTCCTACTTAATTATAATGTTTATAAGTATGCCTACTTAGGTTTTTTGAATGTTTTGTGATGTTGTAAATCGCATTTCGGCTGAATATTTACTTCTGATAAGGGCCGATTTCTCAATAGTCAGATAGCGTCTATGCGTGTTCCAAATTTGAATGTTTTCGTGCAAAATGGTGCTCTTTTATATTGATAAATAATTTATCCGTGTATTGAAAAATGTGCCCTAAGTCTGATTGTTTTCGAATAAATTGTACAATTATATAATTTACTTATATACTTTTTTTATAAATAAGTACAATTATTATAATTTTTGTAAAAATACTGTAAAAATGGTGCTATAAGTCGGACTGACCCCGTAACGTATGGTTTTCTTTCTCAGTACTTACTTAATGGTTTCGTCTTTTTTTCGCAGTTCTCGAAATATTGTTTATTGCTTAGCTAAAAGTATTTAATTTGAAAACGTATTCAATGTCATTACGTGTCAATAAAACGCTTATAGAAAATTATTATTGAGTTTTTTTTTTTTCATACTGAACGGAACGAATTCTTTAGGACATTTTGGGCTTGGCGCCAACCTTTTTAATTTGGCGCCAAAATGTCCTAAGATGGCCAATGACCTCACCATTACAGCTACGATTCTATAAAGTGGTAATGATTATGTTGTGATTTGACACCTAATTAGTTACATAGGTCAATGCGATGCTAATGGAATTTATATGTGCTTAATAAAACTCTAAAGCTTGTTTCTTAGAACATTTTATTTTTGAACAACACCAATTACAATACACATAAAATGACTAGATATGCAGATATAGAAACACTAAATAACTATAAAGAGTATTTTGATACTGTAACAGTAGAGTATAATGTCGATAAATTATTATATTAATTAATCGCCTTTTTACAGAACGAACACCAAAGATACCGGAAATGAACTAAATTAATGTTTAGTTCGACGAGTTGTACAGTCGGAACTATTTTTAGAGTTGTCAAAGTATTGTAAAATTTGTTTCGTCCACTTTCGGTGTGGACTATGGACATGGACACTTACAGCCTTATTATAAAACGAAGACTAAAAAAAATACCCGGTTTAAAATGTAGTCCGCGACACCGACACCGCGGAACCTGTTTCAAGGCGCGGTCTATATTTTCAACTTGGTACTTATTATCTTTAGTTTTTGTTTTCTAATAAGGCGACAAGTATCCATTCCCGCAAATAAAACTAATTCTAAATTAAATTGACAACTCTAAAAATAGGTCCGACCATGGAACTATCAGACTAAACATTAGGTAAATTAGTTCCGCCAGACACTATTAAAAATGTTCATAACCAATTTTGGCGGCAGAACACTGAATACAAGCGATGAAAATATATTTACGTAGATAAAAATAGAAAAAGCACATTCACGGCAAATGTGCATTAAATAGTATTTAATATAGCATTGAAAATTACTCCCTTTACAATAATAAATTGTAGACTTTCACCAAATCCAAATATATGAAAAAATATGTGTACTTAAATATAAAAATGTTTACAAAATTACGACTTTCCCTTATAATTTTACTATATCTTTTAATACAATACCATTAGGATCATTTTACGTACTACATCAGAACGTTTTAGACTAAATAAGTAGGTACTTTCAAGATATGAGCTGTCCCTCTAACTACATTATAGGTATTACAAACTAAACACAAATATTACGATAACGGGTTTAGTACCTCCTTATCTGCTATGTCCCTATATGATTTTGTTTTAAATAATAATAATCGTTTATTTACTAAGAGAACACAGCTACTACTACGAAAACAGTATAGGAAAACATTATCTAAACACAATACTACGAAGTACTAATATATTTTATATATGAACCGAGCGTAAGTTTGTGTTAAAAAAGTCACATCGAATCAATTCATCTAAAACATATAACAGTAAGGCTGCCTGTCCATTGAAGCGGAGCGAGCTTGCGGAGCGGTGAAACGGATAAATATTAACCAATAGGATTGCATAAAAACTCCGCTCAGCTGCAGTGGATAGAGATTGATTAATCCTATTGGTTAATATTTATCCGTTTCACCGCTCCGCAAGCTCGCTCCGCTTCAATGGACAGGCAGCCTAAGTGCGCAATGCAAACAAATGTCAAATAGCAATATTGCTGTTTTAGATGAATTGCTTCGATGTGGCCTTTTTAACCCTCCAGATATATCAAACATCCATTATGATTTTAATTGGTATACCTAGTTCAATGACGTAAATGAGAAACTTGCAGTCTAAAGAATACACGGAAACACACATCATATATTATATCATTTCTACGTAATACTTGACTAAGCATTAGTACTTAGATACGGAAGGTCAATTATACGTACTTCGCGCTATAATATTACTCATGGTACTTTTAACGAAAGATGTACCTACTAGGAATTATAGTTCGGCGGCATGGCTGTGCTGTTGCCAAATCTGGTTAAGTAAAAAAAATATTAAAAAAAAAGCAAAATCGCGGCAAATGTAAAATGTCACCGTAAGTATGTGCCGTTACAGGATGTTTGCGAGGTACCGAAATGAGCATAGTTCCCCGCTAGCCACAAGTTGGTAGTGTGACTAGGGATCGACGATCCAACGGTGTCATGTTGGTGAGTAGGTAAAATAGGTTTAGCTTTCCCGGTTAATATATTAAGCTATTTAGAAGCGTGCGTGGGATGGATTCAAGTTTAATAATTTCGGCATTTCTTCCGTCTCTGACGAGTAGGAGAATGAAACGACACCAAGCCGGCAACATTCCATCTATCGAAGACTTCTCCTGCAGAGTGTATGGTAGAATTAGCCTTCCAGAATTGGCTCGCACAGCCATGGAAAATAGTGCATGACTGCGAGAATGATAGTCATGAGTCGTGTGAAACCTGTGATGATTTAGATGAATAAATAAGATCTGACATCCATATAGGTATAGAGAAGGGCAAAAATATTGAAAGGCGATATATTACACATAATATTATTAAGTAAATAAAATAAGTTATGGGTAAGAATTACTACTAATGATATCCCCTCCGGTTGATTGAGGGGAGGCCTGTGCCCAGTGGGACGTACCTATATAGGCTTTTTATATTTGTTATGTAAGAATGACTGCTTCTTCACATCGAACTATAACATCTTGTATTATTTGCTAATGTTGCCTATTGGTAAGCCACTATCGATGAATATCATTAAGTTACAACAAGAGAGAGACAGCGCTAATTATATTCGCCTAACTAAACTAGAAACTAAATTAAGTCCACCAAATTGGACAACAATATTGCAATAAAATTATTCTAAATTCACTTATTCTTTGGTATGTATTATGCTGTAGGGTAACACACAATTACGTAACGTGATTATTTCCGTAAGTATTATTATAATTAGTTATTTTTTTTAATTATGCTTCATTACTCTATGCCTAGAGTAAATACTTAATGGCTCCGATTCCTGTAGACACCTCCTAATTTTACTTTAAGTTATTATACCTGTCATTTTCTTATCCGCCGAAAAGGAAAGGGACGGATGATTGACAGCTCTTAATTTTATGAAGAATGAGTAAATGAATGAATAACCCGGGCGAACCAAAAAGGTATTTCGCTGTTATGCAAACCGTTTGACGTGTGCTGTCAACATAATTCTGTCGGGTTATTGGCCAATGTAGAATTTTTAGACGGTTGTTTTAGATTTGTGCTTAAAATTGACGTGTGTTCCATAAATTTTATACTTGTCGATTACCCGTCCCTTTCCTTTTCGGCGGATAAGAAAATGACAGATATAACTTAAAATACACTTAGATGGCGTGTACGGTCACGAGTATTAATATGTATACACTTTGAAACCGTGTCACATTAACTTTTTTGACAAATTAAATCGTAAGTCTCATTTAATGTCAAATATGATAGTGCGACAGGGTTCTAAAGTGGGTATATGATATTGCTCATGACTATTGAAATCAGCATTTTATATATAAAAACTCACAGTAATTACAGGAACTTATTATGACATATATCCAAAAATATTTATAGTTAAAAATACAGATCCAAACTAAATCATTACCTAGGTGTATTTACATACACCGTTATGCCTATAGACCTATGAGAGACTTACTAAGCTACGTTCCTTAAAATAAATATAGATAGCGCTGTACAGAGTTTAACCTTTTAATTTCATCATTTTCATCATCAAGATCACAGTTATATGCGTCTTTTGCTTTTAGGTATAAATGGTGACAATTTGTAATAACAATTTTTTTTTTAATTTATTTATTTGATAAACTTTGAGTATACAGTTTTGACGCATAGCATCGCTAAACCAGGAAGAAAAATTAATACACCCAAGCACAACTTCCACCCATTATTATTCTGAACAAAATAAAGAGAAGCAATATAGGTAGCTACATAATTCGGTAAACATAATCTGATACAAATATGAAGCAACAATTATTTTTATATAGGCTTCTGCCATTACATTATATTTTTGATTAATTATGTACCCTAGTATTGCGAAAATAGGCAATTATCACGTTAAATCAGTACAACGCCATCTTGGGGAACGGAGCGTGGAAAGTCCCAATTAAAAAAAATGCAAAAATAATTACCAATTAGTATAACAGGTACTGGCTGATATTTAAAAAAAATACAAGTTTAATTTAAATGACAACTAAAAACTATTAATAATAAAAACTATTATATTTTCTACGCACGTCTATTGCAATAAACCACTGGAATATTTTATACGAAATATATATTTTTCCATGGAAGTCCTTGTGATATAAGTAATTGTTAAAATACACACAACTATCATATTGAAATTTTCTAATGAACAGCGAAAACCACATCAAAAACCGTCCAGCGGTTTTAAGAATACAAGCAGATAGACTAGAGAATTATATTACTAAAATAAATTTCTTATCAATATTATTATTATTATGGCAACACCTAAAATGCAATACATTTTTATTTTTAAATAAGCAAGGGAAGCGAGAAGTAAGTACGCAGTTTGAACAGTATTTACCTATGTATACATAAATAATCATTTTTTTTATTAAATATTAATTACAATTATAATATTCATAACACGGTAAATTGACACACATTTATCTGAAATATTACTATACCCTGATAAACGTAACATGACGGTAATGTCAGTTACACTGAAGGCATACAGCACCGTAAGCACGCGACTCTTTCTCGCCGCGACAGAGATCGTCTGTCTCTTTCTGTGCAGTACTGTGAGAGAGTGACGGGTGTGACGGGCGGGTGAGTTACGGTGCTAAGCCCGCAGCTTTGAACGAAAAAAGCGAGAGATATGTCATTATATAAACGTTAAAGTTACGTTTAACCTCTATCTGCCGAGATACCAGACACAATAAATTTTACATAGTGCCTGGTCCAGTTTAACATACATAAACTCACGCCTATTTCCCACCAGAGTAATTACATTTGCTTCTATCCTGACACACTTCTCTTCTCGTTTTATGCACGTACGCTGGTCCAGACTAGATCGTACTAAACATTTTACGTTTAACAGGGTATAAATATAAATATTTATGGCATATATTTGAATTTACCAATATGATAATAAAAACTGTATATAAGCATAGACACCAAATATATTCCAAAATATTACTACTAATAAGTTCGCTCATGTGACTAAATATACAACTATGTATATTATATTTACCCTGTGACTATATTCGGCTATATACCGCTTGACTTCAGCCAATATACATCCGTAAAATAATATCCTACAATGGAAATTGTATAGAGATATTACAAAACCCATACGATACAAGTGATATTAGTATAATGTTAAAGCGGTTTCCATACAAAGACTACAATAACTGCATAGCCTTTTCCATACACTTTTCTATTGAGCAGTTTCTTGCCGTCTAAACCCCATATTCTAAGATGTTCACTCGAACTTTACGAACGCGAATTACGCGAACTTTACGAAATTTAATGACGCGACCTCAAGGTCTAACTAGAACTCAGCTCAAAACTTGTCATAGCTTAGTTTATCTATGACAAAAATAATAATTTCAATCACCGAATGGCATGGCTACACTGACGCCATCTATTGTCGCCGAGGACCCTTAAAATACCAAAATGCTCAACTGTGACCGAGTCGAGTGGAGGATGAGTTGAGTGAACATCTTAGACAGGTGTTGGCAATCTTCATGCAGTGTGGGCAGTAATAAAAAAAAACTATTATTTATGCTTGCATTAATATTCCAGGATAACTGATGCTGGTACCTACCTAAAAGATGATTTAAAATTTTACCACGTTTATTTAATAATTAAATAAAACTAACTTTAATAGCGACATAATAAAATAATTATTTTAACAATTTAGATAATTATCTACCTATACATTTTTGCTCATACTATTAAAAATAATAATAATTCTTTACTTATTAATATCTTAATTCTAAAACGAGTACGAGATTTCAAGTTTATTTGTAGTATATGACGACTAGATAATAATTATTATGAATAAATAATATTAATAAAACTGAAGTACTGACTTTACTAAACACGCAGATTAAATTACCTACAACCTAAATATACGCGACTATGAGATATTCATAAGATATTTAAGTCTAGAAAGTAGATTTTAAGTTTTAAGAGTGGAATGTGATAATTAAGAGCCACTGCACACGATAGCTGAAAACTATCAATTACGGGGTCCATCTGTTTCTCTGGGAATAGATACGATGCCGAATTCGTGACCTTTTCACTGTTAAAGCACATAATAACGGGTTCTTACGCGTTTAAATGGGGATATGAGACTCCCGATATTTCGACACTGTTGCAAGTGCCATGATCACGGGATGACTGATGAGATTGGAGTGGAGTAGGCAGATCCATAATTTTCTACGGGCAGACATATCTATCTACCCTCTTTCTTTGCCGCTTGCTTATGTTTTTGATATCGGAATGTTCGGAACCATCTGAACTCGCACCAAACTCACTACGACAAACCGCTTTTCACTGTTGTGCCGAGTAAATCTAATTATTTTTAATTCTACATACATAAACTCAAGCCTATTTCCGGGGTAAGCAGAGACTATGGAATTCCATTTGCTTCGATCCTGACACTCTTCTCTTGCTTCCTCCACATTCATCAATCCTTTCACACGCGCACGCCGGTTCAGAGTAGATCGTACTGAACCTTTTCTAAGGACATTTTCAAGTAAAAGTTGTTTGATTTTGATCATCTTAGACTGGCATCTATTTCTATATTAGCATTTTATAATTTATCTTTATTGGGTAGTTGGGGTGCCATCGCAAGATAAACTTAGTACCCACTCCAGTTGGTGAGCCGTATCGCCGTATATAATGGTCGAAACAACTCTGTTAATGAAAATTGCACTTAAGATAAATTAATTACTCATTTGATGCATGTAACGAACGACCGACCCAGCGCGTGTGAAACACAAGACAACAAAAAACGTGCCCAGTTAAAAAAAAAAACATTTTAGTAACGTGCAATATCCCCTATATGAGGTACTTTCTAGGCTCCGTTCCCCAAAGACAGTATCTCTCACTACCTACTCGATTATTTTTTTTAAATAGATCAACGTTTATGTATGTGGCCATAATCAGTAATCGGTAACACGATCAATCTTATTATTGATTGATTGAAGTATAGTGTGCGGTGGCTCTCATAATATTTTAGTGTATCAATATTTTAAATAATAAACTTTTTTATTATTATTTTATTATTATTATTATTTAATGAGCGTGTTAAGATAGGTAAGGATTAAGATAATAATATTATGCGTTTAAGATACTGATTTCTTAATTATGTGCAAATTAAAAAAAACTTTCAATCTCATCATATTACTTTAAAAAAACAGTTATGCACTTAATTTAGATACGAAGTCTGTTTTAAAAGTGTGTTTATACCACTATAGTTTATTGTTTCAAAATTTATGAAAAAATGTTTCAGGAACAATAATAATAATAATACATGCAATTTATAATTTGGATGATACCCGCAAAAAAAATTAAGGTCTAGAGTACCTCTATCTCGAAAATATAAATAAAAGATCGCTTTGGTGTAGACAGATTGCCCTTAGTTTTACAGCTAGTTACATAATATGTAATTTAATTTTGTTTGACGTTCAAAAAGCGCTAACTTTGTAAGTCAATTTTGAAAAATATTTTTGAATTTTTTGAACTTAGCACTTTCGAGGCAGAACGTGCGCAGACGATGTTCCGATCCGAAGTGTAAATATACTATTTTGAAAAGGCTACATTGAAGCAATTCATCTAATAAAGCAATATTGCTATTTGACATTTGTTTGCATTTAATATCATACGCGCAAATGTCAAATTTCAATAATGCTTTTTAGATGAATGATGGACTTTCGCCGTTCAACATGGAAATGCGGCCAGTTTAATGGGTAGCTTTGAGCCGGAAGCGGTCCGGGGTGGGCTTCTGGAATAGGTAGTTTTGGACGAAGCCAATTTTGGTTTTGTTTTTGTATTTTGACGAAGCTTGTGCGGATTTTATTATGTATGAATTGAATATGCTTTCCCTCATTTATTATTATTATTTTTTTATATGAATGTTGGTACTGACGAAGCCTGTGGTGGATTTACATTCTGTTTTTTTTTTATTATTATTGTTTCTAACAAATGAATTAAGTGCTTTCGCCATTTATATTGTTTTTGGGAAACATAGCCTGGAGAGTCCATCATTGAATCAATGTGGCCTTTTTGACCCATTAATCTCAATGTCCGTGAAAGTGTTAAAGCCACCTAACCACGTGCGTTTCCTTTATTCAACTATTTTGCTTATTCGAATTTTAAAAGAAAACTTCTCTGTCGGTCTATCTTTCCCTTTCTTTTGTTTAATCTTACCATTTTTCTCTAAATTTAAATGTCAGTTTCTTTAAAGATGGCCGTGGGGCTGTCGTTGTTGAAATGTATGTAGCGCGAAGTGGGTGATTCTGCGACGCTCTCTGCCTGTTCTGACTCTTCCATCTTGACGTGTTTCGGAGACGACTCCGAATGGTACTCTTGGCGGAAATTACCTGGTAAAAGAAATATAAGTTTGATTTAGTTTCCGACTACCGAAGCATAAGTAAGTAAGCGCTAAAAAGTATGAAACAAGGAAATATTTCTCTGAAATTCTTGCGAATAGTGATGATAGCCGTGAATGATGTTAAAAACTGGCTATTTCTCCCATCAGGTGTCGCTACTGTTGAGTGACAGTTCCCCATACTATTTGAGTGAACAAACACATTGTTTTGATTATATTTTACGCTATAACCTATTCCGCAGCGTTTAACTGCAAAATCATAGTGTTACATTTATTCCCTAAAGATCGGAAAGAAGAAAATTTAGAAAAGCTTATTTTCAATCAAAACTGCTTTTTTCCAACTGATAGCTTTTTCATAACTCGTTCTTCAAACGGGATACACTCAATGTTGCTCCACATTTTATAACAATTTATCACGAATTTTAGCTGGACAGAATTTAGGAACACTCATAACGTAAAATCATAACGCGTTTCTACTGCGCTGATACAAAGACCACATTGAAGCAATTTACCTAAAATGAAAATATTGCTATTTGACCTTTGTTGACATTCCGCGCTTACTGTTATATCCGCATACGTCAAATTGAAATATTGCTTTTTAGATTACTTGCTTTGATGCGAGTTAGACCCCCAGAAAATAACTTAGGGGTAGACAGGGATGTATAATATATACAACCACTCCTCGCTGTGTTGTTATATATTGGTTTAATATGTTTTTAATAATTAAAAAAAATATATAAAAAAGTGCAATTAGGTAAACAAGCATAATAAAACAGAACGTCATACTTACAAGCAAAGCAGCACATCTACATAGCCAGAACACAACTAAACATAACAAATACTATATTACATACAACACGCTCAAAACATTCTCGACTAATAAAAAAAATGTACAGGTCTAATCGCAAACAAATATTTACCTTTATTAATACCATGTTTTATGAGCAAATAAATAATTTTGAATTTTTTTTCAAGAAAAAAATACCCGAGTATATTCAATGTCTTTTAAAAATTCACGCATATAATAGCAAAAAAATTTTTTTTTGTTTTTTTTTTTGTAGTCTGTTTTTAACATTTTAACCCCGTCATCCCGTGACCACAGTACAACCGGGAAACAAATTAAGAAAGTAATTGTTTTTACCTTATTTAACACGCAATCACGTAGTGACCCGTAAATAATAATTTACTAAATATTTTTTGCCCATACTAGGAATTGATCGTAAAACGCAAAATAATTAGCCGTTCATTAATAAAAAAAAACACAAAAAAACGGAAACAAATTAAAAAAGAAAGAAATCAGTGCGGAACATTTATTAAAAATAATAACAAGCACCTCGTCACACTATGTGGATTAAACCTACTTTATGGTAGCACCAAAAATATATGACAAGTTTTATTTAAAAAAAAAAAACATATTTATCGACGGAAAGAACCGGTTTATGTAAAACATTTCTTTTAATTTAAATTTGGAAAAAAGTATTTATTTAAAAAAATAAAAGTATATATAATTATGTTATTCAGCTATATTTATTGATAATTACGTAATATTTCTTTAAATATTTTTAAAATTTTGACGGGTTGAAGGCGTCAAAATATATGTACTTTCGAAAGCTATCATATATTTCTGATGTACATTTTAAATACTTGTGCATTACGTTCTAAATGAGTTAAGAGCAATGTGCACTACAATAATTACGACCAGTCTTATTAATAAACATGATGACTACATCAAAACTTCCTATTTTTAATGATTTTTTTTTAAATATACTCCTTGCAAAATGTCGTAAATTCAAAAATGTTACATTGACTTTCAACAAGTCTATTCATGATAATTACGTTGAATAAATAATTCTGATTAATGTATAATGCATAATTATAAAGAAAAGGTGGAATAGGACAGCTTCTTTCGCCTAAGGTTGCCTGGAAGAAATTGCTGTTTAGCAATAAGGCCGCCTATCTGTAATTGGTATTTTTCTTGCGTGTTTTTGCAATAAAGCGTTTTTGTATTGAATAGATTTTATTGAAATTAGTAGATTGTTTCTGTGTCATTCTATAGTATATTATATATTTTGATATATAATTAAAATAAATTGAATTAAACATACGTTTGACATAGATTTGACTCATTATAATAAACATTTTGATAAATTACCTATATACATTTTATTTTTATGATCTAATAATTTTACGCAGTTTTACGTGGGTCCAATATTTGTATCAATTTTGGTTGAAAAAAATTTTTTTTTGATATTACGTTTTGATTTATTGATTATTAATTTCACGCAGAGAAAGAACGTTATTCGGTTACTTTTCAAATCTAAATAAGCCAACGTAAACACACGAATTATATTTAAGTAATTCACAAGTAATTCTATTTTTAAAATATTATTTATTATATTTTTTAAATTAAGATGCTGTCACCAAAGCACTAAGTCTTTATTACTATTAAAAAAGATAAAAGTATTTTGAAAATTTCTTTAAGATTGCACTTGAGGGTGTCTAGACTAGATATTATTTATTTTAACCATTTGGTATAATTTATATAAGAAATAAAAAAGCACAGCTTATTTTTTAACATGTCACCATTATTTTTTTATTTGATTTATTTGTATAGATTTCGAAATTATCGTTAACTTTTTGAAATGTAATGAAGAACAAAAATGTTAGTTACAAAATGTATCTAGGAATTTTCTAAATTAATCATTTATTTATTATTCTTTGCTAATAAAAGTTGCCACATTTTATTTTTGACGTATATAGGATAGGAACTAATACAAAATTATTTTTAAATGGTAACACTTTTTGTTAAATAATATTAGATCTACGTATTATGTATCTTTGCATTGAGCTTTAATATCTGCAAAATATCCGTGACAGCTGTGCTGACGACTAGTTAGAACCACATGAAAATCGGTCTAGTAATTTTATATTATTTTAATTTATTTTTAAGATCTTAATAATGTCGATTCCGACGTCAAAGTCAATGTATGTTTAGTTTGCCTTTGGCAGTACCCGTACACTTGCATTTTAATTTAATTTAAGTTTTAAAAATAGTACGGTCCTAAAAAAATAGTACCTGTAAATAGTGCATGTTTTTCACTTAAAATTGAAATTAGATTAGAATTTAGTTTTGACAACTCTAAAATAATATTGTCTTGAATTTTTGATACTTCAAAATAGTGCTGTCCTGTACTCATTCCTAGTGCAAGAATGAAACAGCGCTAGTTAAAACGGCCAAACTAAATTAAACCCAGTTCGCCTGAATCGACACTAAAATACGTAAGTTTAAGAATGTACAGGGACTTAGAATTCTAATAAAGTTTATTTAAAACTTATACCATTTTTAAGAACATTCGAAGACAACTTTTTAATAACTTCTACGTACTTAGTTTAATTAAAAAAAAATTGTTTCTTTTTTCAAATTATTTAGAGATTTTTTGTCCCCATTATGATTTATAATGCCCATGTTTGGATTGAAATCCAAGTCCGCAATGCAAAAAGGTTTTTTTTTATTTGCGCGCGTTAATTTAGTAGTATTTGCCCTCAAGCGGAACATTTGTCAACTTCATCACTTAAAATAAGTACCTACCTTATAAATATTATTCATTTAAGATTATAACACCATGCTTTGAAAACCTAAGTCCATGCAAAAATAAAAAATATATTTTGCAAATCGAAGTCAATATAATTGATGGTAAAAATACCATCACTTTGTTCTATTCACAATAATGGTTAAGACGCGTTATTACTAAAATAATACAATTATTATTATATTATTGAAATGCAATAAAATGGAAATAAAAAATATCAGATCATGTAGATAGCAACATCGAAGTCAAAAACATAATTTAAGCAGTCGTGTTTTAAAACGCGGGAAAAGTAAAAATATTTTATAAAGTTACATTCACACTTATTAGTAACGATCTATTTGTAATTGTATAAAAACAAATTAATATTGCATTTAATTACTTACGTATTTAATGAGAAAACAGACGAAATTCCAAAGCACATAACCTCATTGTAAACTGTTCGAAATCTTCGAAATACTCAAACTGGCAATCTTCTTACAGTTCGAAATTTAAACACGATAGGAATATTTAAATTATATTTAAATTTCGAAATGGATTCCTGCAGTAGTGGCCATCCTGCCTGGCTCTTAAGTACTACTTACTTTTATTTTTTTGTTACGTTGCGTGGTAATCGCCATTTTAAAAGCTTTTCAGTGTTGCCGCAGCTGTGAAAATTCGTTATAATAAATTCCATTTGAACTTAGTCGTTCACTCACTCAAAAAAACCGCAGCATATTTAAGATGGTAAATTGTGATGCCAGAAATAAATAATAACGTGAGATTCTTGAAGTGATTTTAAGCAAAGAGAACGACATACTTTTTACTCAATCATCGATTTGTACAATGCTTTTGAATTTCAGTTCTATATTTACAAAATTACTGATAAAAATTCCGGTGTTTTTACTTTCCCCGCATTCTTTCATCGCAAATTCATTAAAACTACATTGCGTCTTCGAAAAAAGAGTAGAAATGTGGTCCCTGTTTTTTTTATACTGGCAACACTAATGAATACCTAAACCAACTACGTAAACTAGATGACTAACGATAAAAATTATAAGGAATGTTGTCAGAGTTAAAAAAGTAAACCTAATTTCTACTCTTTTCAGCTAAATTACACTCTATCTTATTTGAAAAAAAAAAAAAGGTTGGAGATTTTTAGTCTATCTCAACAGAATTTCTAAAAAAAACTATTAAACACCCTTGTCGCTTTCAAAAACCAAAAATATTGACTTATTTCTTATTATAACTTTTTAAAAACTGTTTGAAATAAACGCAAACAAACAAGTAAAACTGTTATTTATGGTTTCTTTCCAACCATAGACTAAAATCCCGAACTTTTTTTGCATCAAAAGAGACAGAGTTTTTAAAACAAAACTACACTACATCTAAAGCTCAGGATGTGCATTTCAACCCAGCGCAATCACATTTCATTTTCCTCCGACAAAATCCGTAGCATTTTAGCGCAAGACAGCACAGACCACCTTTCTTACTAGACTCCGACTTACACGACTCCCTACTATTTAATCTTTCCAACGGATTTTTAACCGTACTTTGGTCATTTAGCAGCATGTCTAGTCTACTTTTCAGTTGCGTCGGGGAGACGCTTCGGTCGCGAGTGAGTTTAACGGTTTTTATGTCGATTTTCGGGCCTAACACGTCTATTATTTCGTTGGATAAGTCTTCAGAGCCGGTGGAAGCGGCTTCTACGTTAGGCGTGTGCGATTCTACGCTCTCAGGCGTATAAGGATCTAGACAGGGCCTCGCACACAACAGGGAAGTGTCTATATCATTGACAAAAATGCCGTCGTAGCTAGTATAGTCCGCGCTAGTGATCTCGACGTCGGGAATTCGTAGAATTTTCTCGTTTAAAGAGCCAGTTCGCGTTCTTTTGAGTCGGTAGTCGTCGGAGAGTCTGTCGGGGTGGCTGGAGGAGATCTGCCTGCGTATGTGTTTGTTGGCGTATAGGTCCGGGTCGGTGGGCAGCCGCGCCAGGCGGGGCAGGAGGGGGAGGGTGGAGGGCTGGCACAGCGTGCAGGGCAGCGCCGGGCACCACGCTACTGTACCTCGCTCGCTCTGCAGCTGCACGCGCAGGTAGATCGGCTGGGGGAGAAAGTTGACAGTTAGTTTTTTACATTGTTTTAAGTTTACGCGGTTATTATCATAATGAAAACACATAATAACGGATTCTTACCGCGTTTAAAGTAGGGATATACCCGTATATCAGTCATCCCGTGATCATGGCACTTGAAACAGCGTCGAAATATCGGGAGTCTCACATCCCTACTTTAAACGCGGTAAGAACCCGTTATTATGTGTTTTTAGTTAGTTTTTGTGTGTACAGGATGTTAGTCACACCGTATCGAATACTGGAGGAAATTATTCAGTTAATGATTCCGAGATGATATCAAATGGATTTTTTTTCTGTCGCAGAATACATGATCCTTTCAGTAATCGGTACGTTGTCACTTACATTTTTCTAATTAATTATATCATCATCATCATCCCATTAACGTCCACACTGCTGGGGCACGGGCCTTCCCTATGGATGGATAGGGAGATCGGGCCTTAAACCACCACGCGGGCCCAGTGCGGAATGGTAATTAATTATGTAAATTAATATAAATGCTAATATTTTTAACAACATAGATATTTTTTTGTTTTATCAACCTATAGTTCAAACAATTCTATAGTAATTTTGTCTTTTGTCTTCTTGTAAAATATATTGCCGCTTTCACGAGAATTGGTAGGTCGCCAATAGTCACGTCAAAAAAGCAAGTTTGTACTGTATTCATGTGTTATGTCTGATTGTCCTTTCCTCTTATCGTGTGGGTTGTGAGGTGGAATACCAGCCTCATCCCCCCGCCTAGCCTGTCTGCGAGCTTAGCACCGTAAGCACGCTACTCTTTCTCGCCTCGACATACGTCACCCGTCACTCTCACACAGTACTGCACAGAAAGAGACAGACGATCTCTGTCGCGGCGAGAAAGAGTCGCGTGCTTACGGTGCTAGGCCCGCTGGTTGTTGAAATGTAGTTCTGCGCAATCGCGGTATATATGTATGTACATATTATTATATATACCGGTACGGTGACACCACAAAAAAAATGTTTTCATATCGAGCTCCTCCGTGCTTCGGAAGGCACGTTAAGCCGTTGGTCCCGGCTGTAATAACCGTCAATCCGCACTGGGCCCGCGTTTTGGTTTAAGGCCCGATCTCTCTATCCATCCATAGGGAAGGCCCGTGCCCCAGCAGTGGGGACGTTAATGGGCTGATGATGATGAGTTGTCGTGGTGGCAGTGTACCTTGTGGTCCCCCATGCAGCTGGCGGCGCCCATGACGCCGTAGTCGGCCCGGCGCCGCGCAGGCGCGTCCACGAGGCGGCGCAGCTCGGCCGACACGCCGTCGCCGCCCGAGCCCTCCGACTGGTTGCGCACCAGCTTGCGCCGCGCCGGGGACCCGCCCTCCGACTCCGCCACCCTGGCGACCACGCAAATACGCTCACCAACTCTCACCAGACCATGGGACGATCACGAGCATTAATATGTATATGTCGTGGCCAGATCATAGAATTGACCATTTCATGAAATGATCGACCATTTCATGAAATGGTCGTATTTCATGAAATGGCCAACTTCAACTGACCATATCGTTTAAACGTCAGCGTTTAATGATATTTCCATCCACGTTTGGCCATATCATTAATGTAGGGTGTCCATGATAAGTGATGTAATAAAAACGCGAAATAAGGTAGGAAATAATGTATTACTCTAGTACAAAGTACAAAAATGTTTAAAATTCAAATAAAACTTAAAAAGTCATTTTCGATTAACGGAGTGTTGATGTAGTTGACATATATGCCGTAACTGCATCTCGCTTTGAAGTCGTCGTCATATTTTTTGACACTATTTCAGGTCATCATTCAGTATACTTTTCGTGTGTAAGATAAACATACTGGCGGCATAGGGGTGGCCCAAGGGCCACCCCCGCCGCACCCTAACCTACTGTTATGCCTTGTAAAAATTATAAAAAAAGGATTATGATAATTTAAATTATGACAAAAACATTTATGCGTTTTAATAGAATCCTGTTTCAAGTAGTTAATGCCATCTGCGGCAAATCTACAATAAATCACGTCAAAAAAAGAAACTTTACGGACAGTAGGATTCGCAGTTTTAATTTTCAATCATATTTTGAAATCCAATAATAGTCCATTGATTTACGTAGCGTGGTCACTCGACCTTCATTATTTGCCATATAACCTAAAAATAAAAATAAAGTTGCTGTCTATTGTTAATACGAGTTTTTCTTTTCACCTTAGTGTCAAAACATTGCTTCACTGCACTTTTATTTTGTATTTGCTCATTATTATTCGTATTATTCGCGTTCACAAAAGAATAATTATTGTCCGCCGCCATTATGCAAAACAAAAACAAAGCGACACCAGCGCCACTACCGGTGGATAATGTTACTATTTTACGATATGATCGCTAACGTTTGGCCATATCATGAAGTAATCATGCATTTAGTTGATCATATCGTTAAACGTTTTGTGTTCATTGATCTGGCCAAACCACATCATGATGTGGCCAACGAATGTTGTTCTATTTCATGAAATACGACCATTTCATGAAATGGTCGATCATTTCATGAAATGATCAATTCTATGATATGGCCACGATATATACACTTTGGTACCATGCAGCAGCGTAGCGTAGTGGGGACGGCAGGGGCGGCACTTTTTAGGGGGCGGCAAAATTTCACAATCTATAATCTATATAAAAATGAAACCCGTTTTCCGTTGTCACGACATAACATAAAAATGGCTTGACCAATTTGGCTGTTTTTTTTTTTTGTAGTTTACTAATAATCTGTACAAGGTTCTTATGGAAAAAAATATACATTAAATTGAAATATCTAAATAAACGGACGGCCAAATTGTCTACCGCCCCGGGCGGCCGACACCCACGCTACGCCGCTGGTACCACGTCACATTAACTTTTTTGACAAATTGAACTGTAAGTCTCACTAAATGTCAAATATGTTGGTGCGACAGAGTCCTAAAAGGGTACATTATATTGCTCATGACTGTATCGTTAAAACGACGCTAAAAGAGCTTTATTACCTAACCTTTAGGCAGATACGACCAGAGATAAAGAAAGGAAAAATTGAAAACGGAAGGGAAGACCTGTGACTCGTCGACTGTAGCCTGGAACCTGCCAGAGGGTAGCAGTAACCGTCAGTACTATTCAGTGGCGGAGAACAGGAGTCCTAGTACGACTTTGTAATAGACTACTCTGGGCTCCATCCCACTCGCGTCAGATAGAGTACTGCGGGGCGGAAGGCAAGCCCTAACAAACCACTGCCCTATTTTTCCCTAAAAAGCAGCATGGATCTGCATCGACAAGAGCGTGGCTCTTAATACTTTCAAGGACAGAACGTCTACGCACGTTCCGATTCCAAGGTGTCTTACTATCTATTATGAACCATCAATGACCCATGGTTTCTGTCAGTGAAAGGGTTAAATTAATGATGAGTTACCTGGCCTGTATCGCCTGCTGCACGGCGGTGGGGTCGGCGATGCTCTTGCGGCTGACTCCGATGCCCGGCACGGCCAGGGCGTCCAGCTCCGCCGCGCTGCTTTTCTTCTCCAATGTCTTGTTTGGACTCGACTGCAGAAGAGAAATAACATAACCTGCAATAATCTTTAAGTAACAAACAAAATAAAAAAACGCACCCCTGATGCCGGGCAGCAGCGGTATCAGTACTGGTTGGAGGCCGAGGAAATGGATTCTGGTAGGGCTCTAGCTAGAACATCACCGATTGAGAAATTGGTCGGTGTACTGCGGAACGGAAGGCGATTGGGGCAACCACCGTTCTACACGCCCTATCTATGGAGTAATGAAGGCGATTACTCCACCGACAAGAGCGCAGCTCTTAAATAAAGAGAGAGAGAACAAACAAAAACTCACGACTAGATCCCAATTGGGTTAGTCAGAGGCACTTCCATCGTAAGATGAATACCCACACCTCACCGAGCTTTCTGTTAGGCCAACGTGATTGGTGGTGATCCGTATCGCCGTCTATAATCTTCTTCTTATCGAGTGGGTTGTGCGATCGAATATCAACCTCATCAACCCTGGTGTCAGGGTTATTATTGAGCCGCCAAAGGCCCCTCATGAGTCATGTCAGGGGCCGTCTATAATGGTCGAGCCAGCTGTGTTAGTGAAAGTGCACTTAAGAAGAGAAATGTTACAATTGGGTGGTTTCTTTGTTTAAAGATTATGATATTCTGATTACTAAATAAAGACACATCTTAAAGGTGACAAAAACGTTTTATTTTTTCGATTTAACTTATTTATTTTATTAATAAAAAAAGTGCACATTTTGTCACGTTTTTCTATGATGTCACAGTTTGCTTTTTCATACAAATTCGAATCATCAAATGATTATCACGTGCTCAGCGGTGAAGGAAACCATCGTGAGGAAACCCAAATTCCCGAGAAATGCATTTTCGGAGGTATGTAACCTAACTTGTATTGGGCTGGTTTTCCCTTTGCGGGTTGGAAGGTCAGACAGGCAGTCGCTTCTGTCAAACACCGGACCTGTCAAATCCTCAGGTTAGGTAAACGGACCCTGTGAAATGCTAGGGGGATGAAGTATAGTTGACGACAGGTCGACATGGCAATCGGGGCATGAGGTGAGCCGCGGAGGCGGGGTCGCCCCGCACAGTCCCCGCGGCGTCTTAGTCTTAGTGTCGCACGAGTCCGACCGCGTTTATCGATTATAATCTCGCTCACATAATTTATTACTATTGTGTTTTAAAAATGGCTACGGTTGCATCTTCGTCGCGTGTTCAAGCAAAAAAAACAATAATTCACTCTCAAGCTCGAGAACTAGCTAGAAAAGTGTTAGAAAATTGTGACATTGATACAAGTGATGAAGATTCTTTAAGTTTTTGTACGGATACGTTAGATGATTCAGATGAATAAATATTAACTTAAATGAAAACGTGGTATTATTTTATTCACATTTTGTTACATACATAATAAAAATATATCGATATTGAAAACGTCACGTCACTAGAGAATTGCCATGTCGACCTGTCGTCTACAGTATGTAGTCGTTTGAGCCACGACGGGGGTCTTCTCGACTCAATAGTGACTCTGACACCAGGGTTGATGAGGTTGGTCATTGATCTCACAACCCACACAAGTGATTATAATGGCAACATGAGTACCTGATGGTTCTGCCTCGCCGGCGAGCCGGATCTGGCTGGGCTACTGTCTGATGATGACACTCGTCCACTGCTGTCCGTAGAGTCCGTTACCGATTTCCTGAAACATAATGGTGCTGATGTACGATAAGGTGCAAAAGTCCAATCAGTTTCTTGCAAAGTATAGGGTTGCCATCTCTAAAATTTGGTCCCCGAAAATTTCGGGATCTCACGGGATTGATTGAGTTAAACATAAAGTCGTAAATTGGATTCTTAATTTGAACTACTCTAAAACTGAGGAACTATTGAAATTCATTGCATAATCTACTTACTTGACCAATGCGTTATTTGCTTTTACATACAAATGTTAACCTAGCTTTGTTGCTAACGCAGTTGCCCTGTTATTTTTCACAAATCCTTATAATACATAATTGCACACGTACATGCGTTAGTGGAAGCTGCTTATAGCATAATAGCAGTTTCTGAACCCAAGACAACATTTAAGTCGTAGGGCTAACGCAAGCACTCACACAGTTAAACACAAACACACACACACACTAATATATACACATATACACAATTAACATACAAAATGCATGTTTATTTGTTCTTATTTAACCACAGTTTATTGTCAAATAAATTCAGTTTAACAATGGTCTGCCTAAACCGACGTTATAAAAGATGTAATTGCTGAACACTGCTTCCTGAGATACAGGTCTCCTAGTTCAGGTAGCAGGGTTATACTTCTGTAGCATTTGTGTGTCCTAGCTGTAGTACCCAATGTTGTGTCGATCTTTTTCTATGACAATAAACAATTAATTTTTTTTATTGATATTTCCAAAATTTCGGGATCGCGAATTAGCAATCTCGAGTCAGGATTGCATTCCCTAGTGTATCAATCAAATGTACTTTATTGCACTATACTTTATTGTATATTACCTGGAGTTGTGCAAGTGTCTGTTCTCCCCAGTGCGCGAGTCCTGGCTCTGGACCAACAGCCGCGCCGACTGGGACAGCAGGATCCTATCACACCACGACGGACATCTGTCGAAGGAGGTTATGAGAAGCTGCAGTAGTTTTAGGCGGATAATACGTTGGTTATGTCTTCTACCGTGAGGGTTGTGAGGCGGAATACCAATCTCATCAACCCTGGTGTCAGGGTTACTATTGAGCCGCCAAAAGCCCCTGACATGGCTCATGTAACGACTACTTACTTACATCAGTAAATAGTAACCGGGACCAACGGCGTAACGTGCCTTCCGAAGCACGGATCATCTTACTTTCGGACAATGTGGTGATCAGCCAGTAATGTCCTAACCAAACTAGGGACCACAAAGTATTTTTTGTGATGTGTCTCCACCAAAGAAACATTGCAAGACAAGTTGGTCAAACAGGTACCTGGTCTTCATGTAATGTGTGGGTTGCTCGACGTCCTCCTCGAAGGGGTAGGAGGGAGGGAACTTCACAGGGAACTCGTATAGGTGCGGCCTCAGTGCCTCCAGCTCGCGGTCGAAGCGTTGTAGCTGAAAAAAACCGGTCAATTGCAAGTCCGACAGGCTCACTGAGGGCTTCGAGGCTTTAACTTATAAGTTTCATAATTTATAATCATTTATTCGCAATAAAAATGGTATCAAAAAAAATTGCAAAATGGTATGGTATTCAAATTCAAATTCAAAAATATCTTTATTCAGTAGGTAACATAGTTACACTTTGAATCGTCAATTTTTACATAACGAACGTCTCATCCGCCTAAAACTACTGCAGCTTCTCACAACCTGTATAGCCCGTATAGTGGTGTTGGTTTCTTTATTATGATGCAACAACAAATTAAGATTTTCCGATATTTGCCTTTACTTGTGCTGGAAGTTGTTTTGCCAAATTTCATGATTCTAGGTTTATGGGAAGTACCCCATAGGTTTTCGTTCTCGGGGGAAATGTGTAAAAATAAGGCTAAAAATGGCCCCGATTCCTGCCCACACCTCCTAAATTTAACTTATAACACCCATCACTTTCCGAAATATATTGCGTATTCGCCAAAAAGGAAAGGGACGGATGATTGACAACTGTCAATTTTAAAATGAATGAATAACCCGTTTGACGTTTGCTGTCAACTTAATTCTGTCAGGTTATTGGCCAATACAAAAATTTGGAGGGTTTTTAATCTGCCTAAAATTGACGTATCGTGTAATTGGCTAGAACATCACCGATTGAGAAATTGGTCGGTGTACTGCGGAACGGAAGGCGATTGGGGTAACCACCGTACTACTCGCCCTATCTATGGAGTAATGGCGACCGACAAGAGCGCAGCTCATAAATAAAGACAGAGAGAAAATTGACGTGTGTTTTGTAAATTTTATGCCTGTCGATTATCCGTCACTTTCCTTTTCGGCGGATGAGAAAAGGACAGGTATATCTTGAAATGAACTTAGATGGTGTGTACGGTCACGAGCATTAATATGTATACACTTTGGTACCATGTCACATTAACTTTTTTGACAAACTGGGACTGTAAGTCTCACTAAATGTCAAATACGTTATTGCGACAGAGGCCTAAAGTGGGTACATTATATTGCTCATGACTGTATTGTACAGCCTCCGTAGTCTAGTGGTAAGAGCGTTAGGCTCACGATCTGGAGGTCCGGGTTCGATTCCCGATGGGGACATTGTCGAAATCACTTTGTGAGACTGTCCTTTGTTTGGTAAGGACTTTTCAGGCTTGAATCACCTGATTGTCCGAAAAAGTAAGTTGATTCCGTGCTTCGGAGGGCACGTTAAGCCGTCGGTCCCGGTTATTAGCCGTAAAAACACCTCCACCAACCCGCAGTGGAGCAGCGTGGTGGAGTATGCTCCATACCCTCTCCGGTTGATTGAGAGGAGGCCTGTGCCCAGCAGTGGGACGTATATAGGCTAGTTATGTTATGTTATGACTGTATTGGAGTCAGCACCATTAGCTGTGTTGTTGTGGCTGGACTCACCCAAGGCTCTCGGAATATCTTCTGGTGGTCCGCGTGGGAGAATTCCTTCTTGCCGATGGTCAGCACCAGCCGGTCGTCGGCCGTCGCCCTGTACTGCAGCTTGCTTGACTCCACGCTCGTGCCGTTCTGGAGGCGACACGCTGTCAATTCTTCTGTTATTTTCTGGGGGACATAGTTTGGGTTAGCGAGAGCAAATCAATCACATAATGTTGCAGATGGGGTCATGCTGCAGATATCAACAGCATTTTTGTTCTGCAAAAGCGAACCATTGGGGCGATTTACAAATTGAGACCCAAGATCACTTTTTGTATTTTAACTTTGGCATCACAATGGTGCTAATTCCTGTAAATACCATCTAATTTTAATTTAAGTTATATCTGTCATTTTCTTATCCGCCGAAAAGGAAAGGGACGGGTAATCGACAAGCATAAAATTTATGGAACACACGTCAATTTTAAGCACAAATCTAAACCAACCGTCTAAAAATTTTACATCCGTCAATAACCTGACACAGTTAAGTAGACATAGGATTGCATACCAGCGACGTACCTTTTGATTCTCCCGGGTTATTCATTCATTTACTCATTCTTCCTAAAATTAAGAGCTGTGAATCATCCGTCCCTTTCCTTTTCGACGGATATAAAAATGACGGATATAACTTAAAATAAAATTAGGCGATGTCTGCAGGAATCGGGGCCAATATATCTTGGAAAACTTAATATATTATGTAACAAAACATATAGGATTATTATCAAAAAATTGCGATCGGCACATTGTTAATACCCGGAATAAAAATAAACTTGCTTTACAAGTTAGTCGATTGCATAAGATCACTAAATCTTTTGTTTTTTTTTGTATACGTTTTTACAATAAGATTCCCATTGACATTCAGAATTTGCCTTTCAACTGTTTTAAGACAGTAGTTAAACAGAAACTTTACAAAAAAGGTTATTATAAAGTTAGTGATTATTTAGAAGGTATGAATGCATGGGATTAACAAATGCATGTAATTGAAATCGTTTTTCGAATTCATGTTTGGATCAGAAATGATTATCACGTGCTCAATGGTGAAGGAAAACACCGTGAAGTAACCCACATACCCGAGAAATGCGTTTCGGAGGTATGTGACCTAACTTGTATTGGGCTGGTTTTCCCTTCGCGGGTTGAAAGGCCAGACAGGCAGTAGCTTCTGTAAAAAACCGGACCTATGAAACCTTCAGGTTAGGTTAGGTTAGGAGGTGATGATGATGAAATGATTACCTTGACAACGCCATTGGTGTCGGTACGGAAGTTGAAGTCCCCAAAGATGAAGTATGGCGCAGCCGCCGCGTCCGAGTGGAGGTGGCGCAGCGTGTGGCGCAGGGCGCGGCGGCGACTGCGCACGTACACCTGCGGGCGCATATTGTGCAGGCATCAGTGGCACCGTAACGAATACTGAGGGACGATTCAACCTATTCAGTTGATATCATTAGAAAACTTAATATATGTAAAAAAACATGAATCATGAATCAGCGCCACATTGTGATTTGTTTGTTAGTTCGATAACATGTTTGATGAAGGAATGTGAGAAGACTTTTGAAAGCATGATGCCTGTAAGCTCAATAAATTTTATTTTTATTTTATTTTGTGTGTCATGTATGTTAAGTAATTTTTAAGAGAAACTTTGTAACAGCTGTGGATTTTTCTGTTATGTTACAATGTATATTTTTTCTAAATAAATAAATAATATAGGATTATTTGCAAAAAATAGCGATCGGCACATTGTTAATACCCGGAATAAAAATAAACTTGCTTTACAAGTCAGTCGATTACATAAGATTACAAAATCTTTTAAGGGGTAATGTATACGTTTTTACAATAAGATTCCCATTGACATTCAAAATTTGCCTTTCAACTGTTTTAAGACAGTAGTTAAACAAAAACTTTACAAAAAAAAAGTTAGTGATTATTTAGAAGACATGAATGCATGAGATTAACTGTCTGAAAACTGATATTAGGCAGCTAAATTACTCAATTGTATAAAAATATTTTGTGTTTATTTTTTTAAAGAACGTCTAGGGCCCTGTGCCGAGGTTTTTCTTGCAGCTTCTTTTCCCCGGCTATACAGGTTGTGAGAAGCTGCAGTAGTTTTAGGCGGATGATACGTTCAGTATGTAAAAATTGACGATTCAAAGTGTAACTATGTTACCTACTGAATAAAGATATATTTGAATTTGAGTTCATATCAACCGGAATTGCCTACTTAACAGTTTTCAGATAAATATTATAAAGAATACAGACACATACATAAACTCACGCCTATTTCCCACCGGGGTAAGCAGAGGCTATAGAATTCCATTTGCATCGATCCTGACACACTTCTCTTGCTTCCTCCACATTCATCAATCGCTTCCGCACGCCGGTTCAGAGTAGATCGTACTAAACCTTTTCTAAGGATCTCCAATTTGATCAATGTAAGTCCTTCTAGGTCATCCTCTGCCAGGAAGCCGCTTCATGGCTCGAAAGTTTATGCGGACTTTTGAGTTAATTCGTATGGGGTTCGGAGTAGGAGTCTACTCCGAGGGTGGGGGCTTAGGTTTCATCATCATCACCTTTCATCATTTCATTAATCTTTCGAACGCCGGAACGCGGATCTCGACCAGACACAATGTAAAATCTTTTGTGTCTGGTATCTCGGCATATGAGAGGTTAATCATCAAGAAAAAAAAATACGTAAGACATGGCTGTATGGGCATAGTTCCCTTTGCCTTACCCTTCGGGGAAAACCAAAACAAAAAAAAAAACATCCCCCCTCAGTATTTGTTACGATGTCACTTACAATTTTAATTCGTACAGGTAGGCGTAGAAGTAAGTATGGGTGTTAGTGACACTGTAACGAAAACTTTGGGGGATGCTTCAGACCATGATTCTGAGTTGATATCAAGTGGAATTTAATGTCGGAAAATTCGTCTTTTTTTTCAAATTATTTTGACAGCCTCCGTGGTCTAGTGGTTAGAGCGTTAGGCTGACGATCTGGAGGTTGTCGAAATCACTTTGTGAGACTGTCCTTTGTTTGGTAAGGACTTTTCAGGCTTGAATCACCTGATTGTCCGAAAAAGTAAGATGATTCCGTGCTTCGGAGGGCACGTTAAGCCGTTGGTCCCGGCTATTAGCCGTAAAAACACCTCTACCAACCCGCATTGGAGCAGCGTGGTGGAGTATGCCCCATACCCCCTAGGGTTGATTGAGGGGAGGCCTGTGCCCAGCAGTGGGACGTATATAGGCAGTTTATGTTATTACTTGCGATGGAAGAGGCGTGTCACAGGGACTGTAACTTGGAACCTGACAGAGGGCAGTAGTAACTGTCAGTATTATTCAGAGGCGGAGGACAGGAGTCCTAGTACGGCTTTGAAATAGACTACTCTGGGCGCCATCCCACTCGCGTCAGACAGAATACTGCGGGGCGGAAGGCAAGAGGGAAACCACTGCCCCTATTTTCCCCTAAAAAGTAGCATGGAGAATGCTACACCGACAAGAGCCGGGCTCTTAAATTAGCGATGTGATGACTTTTGCGATGGAAAATTCCTGTGGATGATTCTGGAATACTTACAGAAGGAAAGGGCTCCATAGCTAAGAGGTTAGAAGCGTCGTGAAACAAATGTATGTTGACGAACTCCACCGCCGTGCCGCGGATCATCCAGCGCGTGCGCAGAAAGCCCTTGCGAGACCACTTGCACTGGAATACGAAAGACATAATTATGTTAATTTATTTTATTATACTTTTGAAATTAGTTCTTCTGACCAATTCCAAAAATGCTAATTCCTAAGTGTTCGATTCTTAAAATGACTCCAAAAATGACCAGTCTTAAGCCTGTTTTGGGTTTGTGTGGGTTGTGAGGTGGAGTACCAACCTCATCAACCCCACCAGGATTATGAGAAGCTGCAGTAGTTTTAGGCGGATAAGACGTTCGTTATGTCTTCTATCGTGTGGGTTGTGAGGTGGAGTACCAACCTCATCAACCCTGGTGTCAGGGTTACTATTGAGCCGCCAAAGGCCCCTGACATGGCTCATGTGACGACTACTTACTTACATCAATAAGTAGTAACCGGGACCAACGGCTTAACGTGCCTTCCGAAGCACGGATCGTCTTAATTTTTGGACAATCAGGTGATCAGCCTGTAATGTCCTAACCAAACTAGGGTCACTTGGTGTAAGCAGCGATGAGGAGTAACCGATGTGGACAAAAATGAAGAGTTTGTAAGGTGACTAACCTCAGGGAAGAAGTGCTGGGGGAACTTGGCCTTTTCCTTGGTGGTGACCAGCTCGATGTTGCCGCTGTGCACCTCCTTGCCGGTCACATCCACGTACGCTTTCTGCTCCCACTCCCATATCTTCAACTCCGTAAGTGACGAGTGGGCGAAGTACAGGTTGCCTAGAGCCTGTGGAATTATGTACATATAAAATAAAGTATTCAATACACATAGTAACGGCCTCCATGGTCCAGTGGTTTGAGCGTTGGACTCACGATCTGGAGGTCCCGGGTTCAAATCCCGGTGGGAACACATCACGAAAATTACTTTGTGATCCCTAGTTTGTTTATAAGACACAGGCTGATCACTCGATTGTCCGAAAGAAAGATGATTCTTGCTTCGGATGGCATTTTAAGCAATTCGACCCGGCTACTATGTACTTAAGTATGTAATCGTTACACGAACCATGTCAAGGGCCTCTGGCGGCTCAATAGTAACCCTGACACAGGGGTTGATGAGGTTAGGGCTCCCCAAGTGTTCCGGGCAGCCCTCGGTGGAGGGGGAGGCGCTTGACGCGCTCCCATGGGCGCTGGGCCCTAAAGGGCATCCGCCGGCGGGGACGCGGTTGTGTGCAATTGCGTTCCCGTATCCCCGCCACACGGCGGCAAAGAGGAACACCGTTGGGTTTTAGTGGGTATACCGGGTGGCGACACCCGGGGAGTCCCACATAACCACGTCGTCCCCCCGGGCGGCGTGGTATGCGTAACGCATTTCCCAACATCAAAAAAAAAAAAAAAAAGGGGTTGATGAGGTTGGTTCATCTCACAAGCCCCACGAGAGCAGATGCGAAATAAAAAACAGGGGGGTTAACAAGGCTCATCACTAATTTAAGAGTTACGCTCTTGTCGGAGTAGCATATGATTGCTACTTTTTAGGGAAAAAATAGGACAGTGGTTTCCCTCTTGCCTTCCGCCCCGCAGTACTCTGTCTGACGCGAGTGGGATGGCGCCCAGAGTATTCTATTACAAAGCCATACTAGGACTCCTGTCCGCCTCTGAATAATACTGACAGTTACTGCTGCCCTCTGTCAGGTTCCAGGTTACAGTCCCTGTGACTTGCCCCTTCCGTCCTGCATTGCCGTACCGATGGCAACAAGGCTACATCGAAACAATTCATCTAATAAACCAATATTCCAATTTGCCATTTGTTTGCATAGCGCACTTACTTTTATATGCGCAAATGTCAAATTGCAACGTTGCTTTCTCAGATGAATTGCTTCGATGTGGCCATTTTATCCCCCCTGATAAAAAAGCAGGAAGTTTATTATAAACAACGTCTAGTTTGGTATACAGGTTACGTGATTTAATTAGTGTTATTAATGGCTATTAATAAATAGTTTATTGTGTGGTCACGTTGTTAATATTACGTCAATGAACATTACGTTGGTACTTTTCTAAACGGGATGTTATAATAATTAATATCGTATAAACACCGAACCGGCGTGCGTATATGAAGCGATTGATGAATGTGGAGGAAGCAAGAGAAGTGTGTCAGGATCGAAGCAAATGGAATTCTATAGTCTCTGCTTACCCCGGTGGGAAATAGGCGTGAGTTTATGTTTATGTATGTATAAACAATATTTTTTTTACACATGGGTTCAAACTAATGATTTGAACGAAGAATAAAGAATAACTTTAATCCGTGGACGTGGTTTGAGTGTCCGTTTAAAACGAACATTCAGGCGATCAGTCTGTAATGTCCTAACTAAACTGGGGATCACAAAGTGAACCCGGGACCTCCGGATCGTGAGCCCAACGGTCTACCACTGGACCACAGAGGACGTAGCCTTTTTTCGATTTAAATTTTCTCTTTGTGAGTTTCCCTAAACACGGTTAAGGCTATAAAAACAAAAATCATTTAGAAATAGCTAAGGCTTCCTCTTTACGATAAGTTTATACATGGAACTGTAGACTTGTCGGTCTAAAAGCATAGAAGAAGGAATAATACTACGTATAGAACGGCCACTCTCCGCTCCCCACCATCAGCGTCACCTCACCCCCCCCCCCCCCCCCCCCCCTCGAACATAGTTTATCGTACACACACACATGCGCGTGTACGATAATGTCAATGTGTAGTGTTTGTGTAAAACGAGGTGTACAGTCATGAGCAATATAATGTACCCACTTTAGGACTCTGTCGCACTAACATATTTGGCATTTAGTGAGACTTACAGTTCAATTTGTCAAAAAAAGTTAATGTGACATGGTACCAAAGTGTATAATTATTAATGCTCGTGACCGTATCGTATGAAGTGTCCGGGGTGTGCTAAAAGTAAAGTACAATATTATAGATAGATGACGCCGGCGCGGCGTCGGCTTAATGACGATACATAGATCGATAGAATTTCGCATGGACAGAAGGAGGACCCGGTGGTGTAATGGTTAACACGGTCGACCCGGCTTGACAACAACTGCGGGTTCAAGACCCGTCCGAGTAAGATTTTTTAAAGTTGCTCTTTGTGGTCGTAGACTATAGTAATAAATTAAAAAACAATTTAATTAATAATAAAAATTAAATTAATTTAATTTAAAAAAAAATAATATATTTTTTAATTTAATTTAATTATTAATAATTGATGAATTATTTATTGGTTATTATTGTTAAGTGCAATAAAGTATAAAGTAAAGTAAATTATAAATTCCTCACCGTAAACTTGTCAGGAGAGCTGAAGTCTTCATCAAGGAAAATCCGGATCTTGTCGTACAATCTGAGCTCGGGACAAGAGCAGAGCCTCTCCACGAAGTCCTTCACGTACTGCATGGACTTCTCATAGGCCTTCCCGCCCACCTCCTGAAGGTGCAACGCTATGAATTTCGGATCCATTCTTGAGACGGCTGCTAGGAACTCCGACGTCCATATCGGCAGCATCACTGATGGCTGAAAGTTGGATGAATCACAATCAGAATCATATATTCAACGTCTTCTTCTTATCGTGTGGATTGTGAGGTGAAATACCAGCCTCATCAACCCTAGTGTCAGAGTTATTATTGAGCCACCAAAGTCCCCAGACATGACTAATGTAATGACTACATACTTACATCAGTAAGTAGTAACCGGGACCAACGGCTTAACGTGCCTTCCGAAGCACAGATTATCTTACTTTCGGACAATCAGGTGGTCAGCCTGTAATGTCCTAACCAAACTAGGGATCACAAAGTGATTTTTGTGATATGTCCCCACCGGGAATCGAACCCGGGACCTCCGGATCGTGAGGCCAACGCTCAACCACTGGACCACGGAGGTTGTTCTATACACTAACTACCTTACCAATAAAATTAAACCAGGGATGAACATGTGTATGCCAGTCGAATTGTATGACAAAATTGGATTAAATTTTTCTTGGCTGTAAAATACTTAAACCCACGTTTATATATACATACATACATACATAAACTCACGCCCGTAATCCCTAATGGGGTGGGCAGAGCCACAAGTAATCAAAGACAACTTGCAGCCACTGTTGATACGAAGTCCAAAGATGGATATGATGACCCACCCACGTTTATCCCTGGTTTATTTTTCATTTGTAAGGTGGTTATTCTTCATTCTATGCTTTTAGATGGTTCTAAAGTACACAATGCAAGCCACAAGTACTTACATACTGAGATATTTTTAGATCAATTTACCACACTCTGATTTAAAAGCGAATATATTACATACATTCTTATCTCACAGGAAGTATTTAGCATGTAACTATGTTGCAAATGCACTCAAAAGGGTTATATACAAAACAACGTAAGCGCCTTTTTGTAAAATCACATTCGGATATGACTTTTGTTAGCAAAATCTCGCAATAAACTAAGCTAGTTTCAATGTAAGTAAAAAATGTTATCTCAATTTTTAGCCAGATTGAAAATAATTTACCAACAATGGCCCCGATTCCTGCAGACACCTCCTAATTTTACTTTAAGTTATACCTGTCATTTTCTTATCCGCCGAAAAGGAAAGGGACGGATGATTGACAGCTCTTAATTTTAGGAAGAATGAGTAAATGAATGAATAACCCGGGCGAATTAAAAAGGTATCTCGCTGGTATGCAAACCGTTTGACGCGTGCTGTCAATATAATTCTGTCGGGTTATTGGCTATTTTAAGACGGTTGTTTTAGATTTGTGCTTAAAATTGACGTGTGTTCTATAAATTTTATGCTTGTCGATTACCCGTCCCTTTCCTTTTCGGCGATATAACTTAAAATAAAATTAGATGGTGTTTACAGGAGTTAGCACCAATATATCAGTAAAAATCAGGAAACGGTTTATCAAATCCTACATTTGGATTGCACTCTATGGAAGTGAAACGTGGACTATGACACAGAGAGACAGAGAGAGGTTGGAAGCGTTTGAGATGTGGTGTTGGCGAAGGGGCTGGACTGAAATGATGTCAAATGAAACCATAATGAAGACTAGAGAACCGGATAGGAAATATGATTAGCCACAAGCCGGGTCTGCATGACAACCGCGCCGCGCGCAGCGCGTATTATATAGAGCGCTTCGACCAATAAACGATACGAATGCTATCTACGTAGATGGACGTCAAACGGCTATTGGTCGAAGGCCTCGATATAAATCACGCCGCGCGGCGCGGTTACCGTGCAGAGCCTACTGATACGACACGATTCGTTTATAAAAAAAAAAACATCATAGAAGGGAAAATTAAACGAAAGAGAGGAAGGAGGAGAACATTTATGAAACAAAGAGAAGGTGAAGGTCGTATCGTATCAGGAGATGAAGGATTTGGCGGGAAGAAGAGAGGAATGGCGATTACTCCACCGACAAGCGCGCAGCTCTTAAATAATGAGAGAGAAATTATGAACGGTTTTGTTGAAGAAAACCACATTAGATTATGATTTTTCAAAAATGCGTTTGCGTTGTTTTTTTTATAAAGCGACGATATAAATAATGCAGGGCTTAGAGGTGAGGTGTAGCATAAGGCGGCGATCACAATAGATCTTACAGGTGGGAGTTACACAGCGAATGAAATAAAGTCCGCATTGCCCCCAGCTTAAAAAAGAGGATAAACACTGCCTATTTCTCCCACCAGGTGTCGCTAATGTTGAGTGTTATTACATTTTGACAGATCCCATACTGGCCCCGATTCCTGCAGACACCGCCTAATTTTATTTTAAGTTATATCTGTCATTTTCATATTCGTCGAAAAGGAAAGGGACGGATGATTCACAGCTCTTAATTTTAGGAAGAATGAGTAAATGAATGAATAACCCGGGCGAATCAAAAGGTACGTCCCTGGTATGCAATCCGTTTGACGTGCTATCTACTTAACTATGTCGGGTTATTGACGGGTGTAAAATTTTTAGACGGTTGGTTTAGATTTGTGCTTAAAATTGACGTGTGTTCCATAAATTTTATGCTTGTCGATTACCTGTCCCTTTCCTTTTCGGCGGATAAGAAAATGACAGATATAACTTAAAATAAAATTAGATGGTATTTACAGGAATTAGCACCACTATTTGAGTAAACGAACATATTGTTTTGATTATATTTCCACACTGAATAGAAGATATTTCAAACATTAGTATCCCTGAATTTCTGTACCTAGTTTATTTAATTTAAAAAGTAATAAATCAACATATTATAACAGTTGAGTGTTCTTACATTTTGACAGATCCTAATTTGAGTAAACGAACATATTGTGGTTATATTTTCACACTGCAAAATTATAGTGTTATATTTATTCCTTAAAGATCTTAGAAAAACTTATTTTCAGTCTAATCTAATCTAGCCTACAAGATCCCACTGCTGGGCAAAGGCCTCCCCCTCCTTCCATTTTCGCGGTCCTGTGCGTATTCCGGCCAGTCCCTCCGGCAAGTGTCCAAGTCGTCACGCCATCTCTATCAGTCAAAACTGCTTTTTTTCAACTGATGGCTTTTCTTTTTCGCAACTCATCCTTCAGACGGGATACACTCTACGTTGCTCCACAATTTATAGCAATTTATGACGAATTTTAGCTGGACAGTTATGAAGAACTGTCAAAATTTAGGAACACTCAACAGTGCTGCCGCCTAGTATTAAGCTTCTAGTTTTTATGATAGATATTTAGGAGTCGCCGTCGCCGGATACGGTTTGTAGGACATGATGATGATGCTGTTTTTAGCTCCACAGTATACACTTCACTAAATCGTCGGCTGTAAAAATAATCTAGAAACTGACACAACTATCCCCTAGTTCACAGTCATACTAATAACGGGAAAAAGCCGATGTAATGAGGACCATAGAACACAAATCATAAAGTTGCAATTTCATTAACAGAATAAACACCCTTTCATGGACAGAGATCATGGGTCATTGATGGTTCATAATAGGTAATATGAGACCTTGGGATCGGAACGTCATTAGGTTTATTTTTCTCTGGTATAAAGTATCACGCTTGAGTTTTTAACCCTTTCATGGACAGAGATCATGGGTCATTGATGGTTCATAATAGGTAATATGACACTTTGGGATCGGAACGTCATTAGACGTTCTGTCCTTGAAAGTGTTAATATGATTGTGAACTAGCTTATCGAATTTCAGAGGTCAGTAGCAAAAATTTAACAGCCTACTGGCGGCAAATTTGTAAATCCGCCACTGTTTTTATATCTCCGCAACAATGCGGTCTTTTTAGCCCCCTTATCCACCAGTGTGCATTTAGCCTTGCTTTAGAAGAGGTAATTGACGTAAACAGGTTCCTTACAATACTATATCTGGCGTCTAGTTCCCAACATCAATATGCAGTGTACGTTTGTAGATAGAAAGATAAAAATAACATTAAGTCATTTTGTTGTAATGAAGCCTCTAATGAGGTTTGTGACGTCAGTTGCTTAACGGATATAATGACTTTATTTATTTACGTACACCTCTCTGGTGTAGTGGTTAAAGTTGACCTCACAATCTGGCGCCTCCGGCGGGGTTTGATTCCCAATGGGGATCAAAATACAATAGTATATAACAAATAATAAATAAAACGGGCAGTATGGAATAACTTATGTTACGATAAACAATAAATCAATAAATAATAAGAAGTCTCAATTTTTGCATGGGGGTTCCTTTCAGGACGTAGCTGCTACTAAAATGAAATTTTGCGAAATTCAACACCTAAGGGGTTAAAGGGGTGGAAAAGTTTGTATGAAACTTCTATAGCTTTAATTGTGGGTAACACTTAGTTATTTATGAATAAGAATAGAAGAATGCCCTTTATATTTATGTAGATCGGTCTGATAGTATCCACTGTCTGTAAATAAGCATAATAAATAAACATGCATGACACATACATAACTTAACAAACATGACATGACTCCTGTCCTTCGCCAAAACAATACTTAAATAACTAACATAGGGTAAGTATAGGGAGTTACTAACCATTTTATGTTAATTTAATTATATTTTATTTAATCAAAATTAATATATTTTATTTTAATTATATTTTATTTAATGTAATGTAATGCAATGTGTGGGCCTATTTGTCTGAATAAAGAATTTGATAATAATAGACCCGTTTTTCCCCCGAAGGGTATAAAACGGATATTTAGGTTTCAGCCGTAGCTTGAACCACATTGAAGATTACACTTTGACATTCGTTCGTATTTCATTCATTCCTACCGTCTTTCAACAGTGGGAGTGAGTAGTTCGGAGCTAGTTCACTATACCTGTCCTTTTCTTATTTGATGTTAGCAGCGCGTGGCGGCCATTTTCTTCAGTACCATAAGCTGGCAAGGAAATTAAGGTGTGGTTCAAGCTACGGCTGAAACCTAAATATCCGTTTTATACCCTTCGGGGGAAAAACGGGTCTATTTAGGTGTTCGAGCCTACGCTTGAACCACATTGAAGACGTGTTTATTATCTGCCAGCGCTGCTACTCTAAGCGTACTGTGATGTATCAATAAAAGAGTTATTCAGAAATGATAATAATTATTATTTATTTAACACTTATTATTTTAATTGTGAATAAAATCAACCTTAATTGTGAATCAAATCAACCTTAATTGTGAATAAATCAAACTTACAACTTGTTTTATGATTCAAAATAAATTTATACTTATCAACTAGTGAGACTTTTTTTTTTTTTTTTTTACTTTATCATTATTATTTTTTTTTTATATTAAATTGAGGAGAACGTAGTATTTAAGACATTAACATTTTCTCTCGGTTCGATAACAACTTCTTTAAAATAATGGCGGAAGAGAGTGTTCTTGGATTTCCAATTTCCTCTCTGTAGTATTTCATCTATGCTGCTGTTGCTGGACCAGCTATTAGTTGCAACTGCGCCTCTGAAACTTCCTGCTGAAGCCGAGATTCCTGCTTGTTTGAATAAGGACCTTATCCAACCCGCAATGACAGAACGAGATGCGTTTCTAACTCTACCTCTGGTGGAGATAAATAAATTTTGTAAACTTGATCGGCGTGCTTTTGACATAGCTATTTGACGTTTTACCCAACTAACAAGGTCCAATCGACTTTCAGAAGCATCAGGAGTCTTTCTCAGCAGCCATCCCGATTGCCTGTGAGATGTTGTGTCTGTTTTTGAGCCAAATTTAGGCCAGAAGATTAACTCATCACCTTTGTCTTCAAAGTTTTCCTTCTCTAGAGTCAAGAGCGTCAGATCATGAACCCTTCTGCCGGTAGCTAACAGAAGTAAAACAGAAGTATGTCTTGAAACAGCAAAAAGGTTATCCTGATTTAGTTCATACCTTTTAAGGAAATTTATTAAATCTTCTATTCGCCAAGATAAGGGTTTTTTGATTGGAGGCTTATCAGCAAAGATGCCTTTGATTATTTGCCTAACTAAAGGGTGTGAAGCAAGTTCTTGTGCGCGAGAGGGGTTGCTAAAGTTGGCAACGACTGACTTGTGTACTGCTATTGTTCTGGGAGCTAGCTTTATAACCCTATAAAGGAAACACAGATACTTAGCAACATCTTCAGGGTCAGGATTATCGATGCGGATGTCATTTTTACTGGCCCACTGGCACCATCTTGACCATATAGGCTTGTAGGTCTGCAAAGTGGATTTCCTCCATGATGACTGCAACAATGAAACCTGATTTTCAGGCCAGTCTTTTATGTATCTGTTCCAACCCGAACCTTCCAGACCCCTAACTTCAAGTGTTCTATTCCTGGCGGTGGACGATTCGTTCTGAGATCGATGAGGTTCTCTTGAAGGTTTGGAATTAGAAGCGGTGGTTTCGATAGTCATAGTCATAGTCATAGTCATAGTCATTTATTGATAATAATAATTACACGTCACAGATATTACAAAATTCAATTAAATTAAATATTACTTCGGAATTCAATTACATTAAAATATATTCAATTACAGGTCGTCAAAACTATAGAATGCCTGCTCAATAAGCCATTTTTTAAGTTTAAATTTAAATATAGTACAATTCTTTGCTTGTTTGATATGGTCAGGCAGTTTGTTGTACACTCCCGGGGCCATGACATGCACAGTTTTCGCGCTCCTCCGGAGCCTATGAGGCACCCTGTCGAGTATATGCGCGTGCCGAGCATCGTGTCCTCGTCTGTCACCTCTGCAACTGTACAACTCTCTATTGTTGTACGCATAAAGAGCAGTCTGGTATATTAGTAAGCACGGAAACGTCATTATTTTAAATTTTATAAAGTAAGGACGCGCAGACACATCGCTACGAATACGCGCGATAATACGCACGGCTCGTTTTTGTATACGAAAAGCACGCTCCCAGTCAGCCGCACGACCCCAGAGATCGACCCCATACTGGAGGACTGAGTGCACGGTTGCGAAGTAGCACGTACGCACCGCGTTCTCCGACAAGGAATGTGCAAGGCGGCTCAGTGCAAAAATTGATCTTCCAGCTTTAGTGCAAAGTTGGTCGATATGCGCTTCCCAGGTGAGGCCTTGGTCTACGAGGAAGCCTAAAAACGAAGCAGACTTCACTTGCTCAATACGCGTTCCCTCAATATGAACGTCAATAGAGCGGCATTTTCGTCCAGAAATATTAAAGTGCATGAACTGAGTCTTAGTCAAATTAAGAATCAGTCCATTATTTCGAAACCACTGTTGCAAGGAATCGGCAACAATGTTAAGGGATGACTCGAGAGTGTC
Source organism: Pectinophora gossypiella (assembly GCF_024362695.1). Lineage (NCBI taxonomy): Eukaryota > Metazoa > Arthropoda > Insecta > Lepidoptera > Gelechiidae > Pectinophora > Pectinophora gossypiella. The sequence goes on along the minus strand of NC_065425.1, from coordinate 1,632,750 downwards.
CAAGCTCTGCGCTGACACAACTACTGCGACATCATCCGCGTACATGAACAACTCATGATCATCAATGGCTTGTGGTAAATCGTTCATCAATAAGCAGAAGGCGAGGTTTGACAGCGATGACCCCTGAGGTACACCCTGTTCCGTCGACATCCCACTCGAATTAATGGAGCCGCCTTTGGCAACAATATACTGGGATCTGTTGCGCATAAAGCTAATTAACAGTTTAGCAACAAGCCCCCTAATCCCATAGTGACCAAACTTAAGGGTTAATGCATTATGGTCGGCGACGTCAAACGCCTTCGACAAATCACACAAAAGCACAGCGACTTGTTGGTTAGCCTCTCTAGCCTCCAACACACACCGCAAAACCCTACGAGCCAACATGGTCGTCGAACGTCCAGTGCGATATGCATATTGTCGGTCAGACAAACAGTCAGTCGATCTGAGAAAACTCGTTAGACGGGTTGTCAGCCCATTCTCAAAGATTTTCGCTACAGCAGGAATTACAGAGATAGGTCGATAGGAGCTAGCGTCGCTCTTCTTACCCTTACCCTTGTACAGCGGACACACTTTTATTTCCTTGAATGGAGTCGGATAAATACCATCTCTTATTGCCATATTATACAACACGGCAAGCGGAGCACAAATAGTATGTGCAATATCGTTTAACAACTCGGTGGAAATTTCATACAGATCACGTGTCGGTTTTTTGGCCACTTTTTGAGTGATTATTTTGTAAACTTCCACCGGAGTAAACAGGCGCAGTCTCACCGAGCTATCGGCCGGCGCACACGCTGAGCACAGCGCGGCGGAGACGCGCGGCATGTCGGCGACAGGTGCGCCGCAAGCACGGGCTGCATTTACAAATTGCGAATTCAGTGAATCCAGTAAAGCGATTTCATTAGTAAAGTCACTTCCATCCGGTTTCTTAATAAAATCGGTGAAATCACAATTTGACTTTATTCTCCCAGATTCCATGTTCACCAAGCGCCACATGGATTTTATAATATTACCACTACTGGATATTATGTCTTCAAAATGCCTGGATTTCACGGTTCTAATCTGCTTTTCGTAATATACTGAAAAATTAGTAATAACGTCACGTAACTCATGATTGAGAGGGAATCTCTTACCAAGTTCTATTAAATCAAAATAATAGGCTTTCATATTTATGACATCGTTTGTTACCCAAGACTTAGTTTTGGTTATCGGTTTATTCTTGAAAGGAAAACAAACTTTATACTTGTTGATCAAAACATTAATAAGCGCTTTAGCGAAATCATTTACGTTAGAATTTTTTAGCAACAAGTCGGGCCAATCCACGCTTTCGATAGCGGCGTTAAAAGAGTATCGCGTTGATTTGGTGTATTCACGCACGCGGTGAGTGCGCGGTGCCGCCGGTCCGCAGCGCGGGCGCAGCAGCTCGACGCGGAGGGCATGGTGGTCACCAATGTTAGATACCACAGTAGTCGCCGCAACGCAGTCGGACGGACAGTTCGTATATACATGGTCAAGTGCGGTGGACGTACTTGTTGTTTCACGAGTTGGGGAGTTTATTAAATTCATGAAGCCGTAAGTACTGAGCGTGTCTGCCAAGTACTTGCTATCAGGAGTACACAACAAAACATTAACATTTATATCCCCAACTATAATGCAGTCTGACGATAATTCGTTAATCCTTGCAAGCAGGCACTCTAACGTCAACATAAAAATAGGTAATGCAGTCAGACAGGATCTATAAATACACACTACAATTAGATTAAAATCTGTTAAACACACGGCTGAAATTTCACAGTGTTGTTCTACAGACATGTGGGCCAACTCAGGGAGTTCTATAGCTTTAATACTTTTCTTTACAAAAATACATGCCCCTCCATGCTGTATATTGGGACGACAGTACTTGGAAACTAAGTTATAATTATTTATATGAATACAATCAATAAAATCACTAGTTAACCAGTGTTCCGTAATGGCTAATACATCGCACAGTAAATCGCTTTGCAAAAGCACATCCAGTCGCGATGTTTTATTATTAAGTGATTGCACATTTTGATGGCAAATAACAATAGGTACACAGTCAACACAGCTAATGTACGTTATCGGGCTGTCCAGTGCGTCATCACTGACCGGTTTGCGCTGGTGTGGCTTTGAAATCCGCGTTAGCGGAGCGGGCGGACGAGCGCCTCGCTCGTCCCGCGCTGTGATGAAACCACTCACTTATTTCTGTACCGGGTGGCCAGTTTTCAGACTTCATGAAAAAATCAAATTGCGAAATTGGTACTGTAATATTAAATGAAGCGTAGTAGTCATGCTTTAGCTTTATTTGCTTTATGTTAAATTCACCGACTGGACATAACTTCTTCATATATTGAGATAACATTTCAGGAGTAGTCTCCGGTTTGAAAAAGCAAGCATGAATTTGTTTTACCCGCTCGACAGTTTTGATATCAGAATCGATCGATCCACTCCCCTTAATAACGGATCTTTTGCGTCGGCGCACCGTCTTTTTCTTATTCTTCTGTACTAAATGCCATGCATTATCATTGAGTGGTCCCGAGCAGTCGATGACATAACCGGATTCGGTTGGATGCGTGGACTCTGGCTGATCCTCCACATTGTTGTTGACAGCTACTTGTTCCGGAGATTTTGTGGCCCCACCGCGAGTCGGTAAACGGCGGCTCAGGTCGGGAGTGCTCACTGGTGACTTGGTATCACTAACTACCCTCTCGCCGATTGCTTTCTTAGGCTTAGAATTAGAAGTAGAATGTTTAGTGGTAAATGCAGCACTCGCCTTCAAACGAGCTTGTCGAACGGGTCGCTGAATCGCTGGTGGAATGTCAGTTATCGCCGTCGTAACTTTAGTGTTGGTGGAAGTTGGTGTGTCAGCGACTAACGGACACAACTTTTGAATTACGGATGTTTGGTTGTTGATTAGTGCAGTTTGCTCACTTATTTGTTTCTCTAGGAGATCCACTTTATCGGTAAGCACTTTCACTGACTTTAACACATTATTTAGAACACTTTCTAGGGCTTTTTGAGCCATATTTGGATTTTTAAAATGCCAATTACTACGGGGTAGCTTGAAACACGTCTAGCTCCGCTAAGAGGTGCGGGGGTATCCACCATCGCATAGATATGCGATGGAGTTCTGGAATCCAGAATGCTCTGTCCCAGATGGGAGCCACTACGAGGTATTGACCCTGTGACGTCTTCAGGTGGTTCAATACGCGAGGGATGAGTGCTGGCGGAGGGAAGATCCATCCCAACTTGTATCGCCACGTCCTGCTGAACGCATCTGTAAAGTGACTGTGTGTGTCTGTGGCATCTTCGCTGACGTAAAGCGAGACAACAGCTGATCTCCTCGAAGCAAACAGGTCTATTACAGGTTTGCCAAGTTCTTGGAATATCCAGTCTAAGATCTGTTTGCTCAGATGCCACTCTGGGAGAGCTTTTTCCCGCGATAATCCGTCTGCTATTCCGTTGTACAGCCCAGGAATGTGGCGAGCTATGAGGTGGCACTGTACACGTTCGCAGTAGTGAAGGATTTTCTGTGCTGCTTCGAGTAGCTTGGTTGATCTCGTGCCGCCTTGTTTGTTGATGTACGCAATACTTGTCCGGTTGTCTGACTGTAGTAAGATGGTTTTTCCTTGTAGGGTGTATCCCAGGCGCTGGAGCACTTCGAAGACTGTCCAAAGCTCCTTCATATTGCTGTGCCACTTTTTCTGCGACTGATTCCATCCGCCCCATAGATGGCGACTGTTCACAATTGCGCCCCAACCCACGTCTGCCGCGTCTGTTGTAATAAAAATTGACGGATCTGGATAGTGAATCGGCGTCGCCATGCGAACATTCTTCAACCACCAGTTCAATTCCGTCATTACTATTGGTGGAATTGAAAATCTTCGACGTGGCTGTGTACGAGGTAGTATTTGTGACGCTTTCTGTATAAGGCGACAGTGAAGACGCCCGAGTGGTACCACAAATGATGCGAAGTTCAGCTTGCCGAGGATTACTTTGGCGCTGTGCCAGCTCCATCGGTTTTTCCTTAGTAACTCCTTGATGCTGTTGCTCAATTGTAGAACTTTCGCCTTGGATAGGCTCTTCGTGTTCCTTCGCGTGTCCCAGGTCACTCCAAGGTATTCTATTCGGGTTACAGGTTTTGTAGATGATTTGGTTTGGTTCACCTGCCATCCCAAATTCTTTAGGTATTTTATGGCAACAATCACCTGCTTCTCCAGAGTGTACTGGTTTTCGTGAAAGATTAGAAAATCGTCCAAGTAAACGATCACTCGTAACCCTTTCATTCTCAATTGCTGTGCGACCCAGTTTGTTATCTTGGCAAAAGCTGCGGGTGCACTCGCCAAGCCAAAAGGAAGGCAGGTCATTTCGTAGACTGTATTTTGATACACCAGGGACAAGTATCGTCGATGACTTTCCCTGACCGGAACATGAAAATACGCCTGTGATATGTCTAACTTCATCATATAATCGTTTCTCTGTATGTGACTGGGAATTTGAAACTGATTTATCAGGCGGAACTTGGGGGCTAAGACATAATCGTTGAGTCTTTTCAGGTTGAATATAGGCCGGTTTTCTCCGTTTGATTTTTTCCTTAAAAACATCGTAGAGAGATATCCCGCTTCTTGGGTACTTTTTTGTAAAGCTCTGCAATTTAGAAGTTTTAAGATTTCTTTTGACATTTCTTTTGAGTAATTGGTGCAGAATCTGTGCATATTTAATTGAGAGAATCTGGTAATTGGTGGAACTCGACGAAATGGAATCCTGTAGCCACTGATTATCCTTAACAGGTTTTCGGGTGCCTCTTTCCACATTGATGTGTGAGTCGCAAGGCAACCGGCTATGAAGGAGTCATTTTTGCCCTCCTCCCTTCTTCCCAGACTGGGTGTATCCTCCTCCCGAAAACTGTTTTTGGGGACGTTCATTATGGTCTTTCCACTTGTGAGAGGCATTATTTGAGCTCGTATTAGTGTGGTGTCGTTTATCTCGCCCATGGTATTGCTGCGAGTTTTGAAATCTAGAGCCTCTCTTGCTCTTTGCTGCCGATATAGAGTGGTTTGAAGATTTAGCCGGTCCGCTAATCTTCTTTTTATTTGGAAAGAACTTTTGAATGCCGCCGATTTCTTTCACTGTTTCGGAAAGTGCCTTTTCTTCGAAAAGATGAGATTCCGATGGAGGGATTTCGTGCAACACGTTTTTGAGCGCTTTGTTTAGTGGTTTAAAAACTTCTCTTCTCTGTTTAATAACTTCAGCCCGGCGGCCACATACATATTGCAGCAAAGCATCCGAATTCTTCCTAAACTCTGAGTCCGCTGCGACGAAGTCTTTACCGACTCTGCTTTTAATCTCCTTTGGAAGGCTGTCCAAAACTTTTTGAAAAATGAGTCGCTGTTGAATGAGGCCATTGGTAACAGCGCCCAACGTAAGATCAGCTCTTTCGAGAATTGACGTGGATTTCCAATTTGGGTTGCACAAAAAGCAGGTGTCGCTTGAAATATTTTTTGAGTATCCGCGTATCTGATATTACACCAACCGCTTTCACCGAACCTTTGGCAATGAACAGCATGTTTCAATGCGGTTGGGTCCGCTTTAGCAACCTTCGGTTCTTGTTCATTTGTAGAGGGGGCAAAGTCGAAGACACTATCATCGTTTTCGTCCGATGAATTTTGCATAGCAGCTAATTGCCTTTGAGCTTGAGCTATTTTATTTCTTAATTCTTCCTCCTTCTTAACAAATACTTTATCCCGTTTCGGTGGTTGAGGCAACTCAGTTATTATTTCTTCTTCATCTGAAGACTGTGTGCTGTCTGGTACGGAATCGAATGACCTATCTAGGGTTTCTTGGACATTGCTTGTCGATGCGATTGCAGTCACTTGTAGTTGTTGCTGATTATGTAAAATCTCCCTGACATTATCATTCTGTTCAGACTGCATCTTCACCAATTTTTCGAAGATTTGCATCTGATGAGTTAAAACAGATGCTAACAGGTTGTCATCGTTGCCCCGATAAGATGATTCCCTTGGCGTTTCACAGGGAATTGACGCTCCGTGATTAGGGGATGCCACCGGAGTTCGGAGGCGTTTTGATCGCTTTGTACATGAGTCAGCTGTTTCATTACACCTCTTCCTACCTTCTCTGTGTTCTTTTCCTAGGGAATTTCTTTCCAAGATAGCTGAAGTTTCGGCCCGTTTCGTAAACTTTGACTTCAGTTCACGAACAGTGTTCATAAAAACGTCATAGCAAGGTGAATGTATAGACTCCATGAGGCTATGTGGGGCGTATAATAGTGCTCTGCCCAAGGGCCAAGTTAAGATGGTTTTCCTCATAGCTCTATACGCTCGTTCTGATAGAGATGTTGCTGAAGAGTCGAATGCTCGAGCCATTTCTGTTGTCGGTATAGCGAAACGTATTTTTGTGTCTATGGCTGAAGGGACATGATCGCCTCCAAAAAGTTCTTCGAAGGTGTGATTGATCACCTGCCAGCTACGCCAATCTATAGGAAAATGCTTATTTAGGATTTCTACAACAGCTTTAAAAGCATGTTCTTCATCCTGGGTTGGTAAAATAATGGCCAAGTCACCCATTGTTGTAAGCTCCGGCATTTCTGGAAAGAGAAACTGTTCTTAGTTTTCTTGTAGCCATTACATTGTGAAGACTGACGCCTCAACCGAGGCGACAGGGTCGTCGTTTCATTTGAAACTACTGACATCTCAACTTAGGAGTCTCATTTAGAGACACGACGTCGTCTGAGATACACTGTCGCCTCACTTTAGACGACTGTCGCCTCGTTGGGACTACCGTCGCCTCGTTGGGACTACCGTCGCCTCATTGGGACTACCGTCGTCTCATTGGGACTACCGTCGCCTCATTGGGACTACCGTCGTCTCATTGGGACTACCGTCGTCTCCCGAGACGACGACTCGGAAAGTTGAGGCGACATTAAAACATATCGAGGCAGTTTCATAACGAAAGCTTGCCTTGAAGCGTCGCTGAGTCAAAAGACATCGAGCGGAGTGTCATCGTTGGTCTTGCCGAACGGAAAAAGGAAAAGTAAAAGGGTTTACTTACTTATTTCTAATGATTGCTCCGTAATCTGCTCTTTACGAATATCAAAAGCGTACTGAAGAAAATGGCCGCCACGCGCTGCTAACATCAAATAAGAAAAGGACAGGTATAGTGAACTAGCTCCGAACTACTCACTCCCACTGTTGAAAGACGGTAGGAATGAATGAAATACGAACGAATGTCAAAGTGTAATCTTCAATGTGGTTCAAGCGTAGGCTCGAACACCTAAATAACAATACACCCACACAATTATGAAATGTCCATTTTAGTTCCATTACAGCAATCATTGTTACTAAGATAATTCTGTTATCAGTAGTTTACGACACACATAAAGCCACGCCCGTAATCCCTAATGGGGTGGGGGGAGCCACAAGTAATCAAAGGTAACATGCAGCCACTGTTGATACGAAGTCCTAAGATGGATATGATGAAAAACGTTCGGCGCTGCTGTTGTTCTTAGTCAAAGACATTGTTAAAAATTATAATTTTTTATTTGCACACAACACATGTTCCATTCGGGTCTCATTGAAGGAGGAAGCAAGAGAGAGAGCGAACTTAAAATTGTCACAATAATAAAAAATAATATTTTATTGATGGTGTTGGCAACAAAACTTATATACGATTGTACCATAATAATTGTCCATAATGTTAAGGACTCAATCCCTCTGTCATTTTTTACAACGTGCCCGGGAAGACAAACAGCTGAATGTGTTCTATGTTTTTTATTCGCTCCCAGAACAGCGTAGAAATAGTAGTTCATGAAATCTGATACAGAGATAGATTCTTTTTTTCTTGAATACCTTTTGTAGGATAGTTTCTTGACCCAGTAAGCAACAGTGATCGGAAAAAGACATGAATACCTATCAAAAGAATAAGAGATTGAATGTCTCTCTATGGACACCTGGTTGGTGCTATAAAGTGACTTCAGAAGAGGGATTGTCCTGATGTATTTCAGTTCTGCTACTGTGATACCATCAACAAGAGAAACTGACCTGTGACTCTCACCCACTTGCAAGAAATGTCTATTTACCAATTATACGAGAAGCAGAAAGATGATTTCATAGTCAACAAATTAATTAAAAAAATATATTTTAACAAAAACCCAATACATTTTAGAATAGAAGATACTTCAAACATTAGTATCCCTGAATTTCTGTATCTAGTTTATTTAATTTAAAAAATAATCAATCATCAAATAACATTAAAAAAAATACATCTGAAGTTTGAAATTCGAACAGGAGCCCCAGACAACAAATTGGCACACTTATCTCATTCCCATTCAACTAACAATATAATTTAATTTAAGTAATTACCAGACGATAATTACTCGCGTTTGTCATCGAATGGAACTAGTAACAAATCAATAATACTCACGTCCTCGAAGATAGATCCCACGTTGGCGGTAACCAAGAGCAGCGGCACTTTATCTGAACCCATCTTTTTAAATTTCAACATGATCCCAAACCACAAATTAGCGTGAAAACAAGTTCGCCAAATCAAGCGGACTGATCGTCGCTAAGCGACTTTATTTAGACGGGAAACGATTTTGGCGCCCACACGCCTTATCGAGGATGGTCCCAGATAACATTATTGTAGTTACATTTGTTGTTTTCCCCTGTAAATCGCGAATTTATTTGATTTTCGCGAAATCGCCTAGCCCTCCCAGTTTGACAGTTGTAAAATGAATGAATGACATTTATTTTTTTCACACCCACTTCCGTACGGTAAACAATAAACCGACAAAATAGGAAAGGTTTGAGTCTTTTTGGATTTTTATTACAATTATTGTAAAAAAATATATGTTTTTATTGATTTTTCAGTTAATTGAATTAGGCATTTAATTATAGGTCTAATTCTCAATTTTTATAGCAATTCAATTATATTATGACAGAATACAACCAAAAATTAATTATTTTCTATCGTAAAACGGAACGCAAAACACATCCATGAAAACTTTCTTATTTGGCTGCATTATAGTCAGTGACGTAGTTTTTCGTTTTACGTCACCGCTCCATTTTCAGGGCCGTACTTGATTATTTTTGTCGTTAGCGTATTATAATATCAATAAATGAAAAAGTTCAACTGGGATCACAATAAATTGTGGAAAGTGGACAGCGAATGGCGTCGTTGTCTCTACATTATTGGATTTATTATGTTTTTATTCAGAATGTCATTGAAATCGAGAATAGGTAGTTAAAATTAAAATACCTACTTATAGGTCAATGTTAAGAAAAAAATCTAATAATAAAGAATACCTATCGTGTAGGTACCTACCGATTTTTGTAGGAAATATTAATGGACCTACCTATAAGTACAGATGAATACTTTAGAATATTAATAATTACCTAAGTAGGTATCAACAAGACCTACTTAATTCATTTCCAACTTACGAAAGAAAGTTCACAGAGTAGGTAGACTAGAAGAGATTAAAAATAGCAAAAAAATAGGACGGGATAGCTCCTATCGAACTTATTAACTGGACAGCCAGCAATCTTTGCTTGCACACGCCGCACGCGTGAATTTCCCGGAGAAAAGCGTTTTCCAGAAAATCGATTCTCTGACAGAATCCATCTCTGGGGGTTCCTACTGCACATGTGCGGACGGCAGGCAGGTATTCAGTGCACAGCATAACCTTTTGTAGCCTAGTGTAAATAGAAATCGATCGTCGTGCTTCTATTTTAGTGAATTGGGTCGTGTTTTTTTCATTTACGCGCGCTCATGTGCGCTTGTTTATAGGTGGTCATCTATCTTAGTGCAATGTGCGTATCTTTTATGTTATAAACAACGCCCTTTTAAATTGTGTACTAGTTTAAAATAAGCTAGTTATTTTTTCCAGTTAAGTAAATTATGGAATTTCACTTTCCAGAATCAAGATGGAACTGAAAATATTCATAATTCCCGTGTTATTCGGCATAGCTGCAGCCACACACGTCCATGAAGCAGTCGAAACAGAAATGTTTGCAATACCAATCAGTCCCAATTTATTTAACTGGACTTATCAAGGTTCGTATAACATTACATTTATCACAAAAAATAGGTATTGTAATTGAATCCTCATGGTTCTGGTAAACATTTTTATCGTATAGCCCTCATTAGTTGACGTTTAATTTCGGTATTTACATAAATAACAACAGGCATTTTATGACGCGCTGATACGAATAACAAACTTTGAACCGAATACCGCAAATGATTTATGATCACTGTACTAATTTATCCCCTTCCTGCGGTTGATAGAGGGGAAATCGTTGCCCAGCAGTGGGACGTATACTATACGACGTGACGACGTAGACGTGGGACGTGTGTATACATATTTACACACCTCCCACGTCCACGTCGTAAAGTTTAATACTATTTATGTTATGCTATGATTTTTTTACTTTTGATGGGTTTGCTCTTGGCCCCAGACTTTCCCAAAGGCATTGACGATGCCTAAGAAGGAATATAATAGATGGTTCTATGACGAATGAACTGAACTAGGCATTTAAGTTGAACTAGGGATTTAATCATGTGAATTAAAATATAAACACGTAGGTCTACCCACTCAAATCAGCAGTTTTTACCTTATCAGATCGTTATAGGCAGGTATTTCAGTTCATTTATGTCTCATATTTCTTGTTTTGAGAAGCAGTAAATCTCACTTTACTTTTAGAGCGTTTTCAGCGTTTAATAAAATAGACAGAACATCACGAATTTCTTATCATTCACTTGTTTTTTACAATACTATTCTATTTTTAAAACTAAAAAATAAGTAACTAAATGCGGCCCTGTGATTTTTAATTTATAATTCTTTTTATTGTTACTTTTTCAAGGCCAAGGCTACGAAGCGATTATGCCAAATAGGTACATACACTTATTATTTTTTTCAGAATTTGATCAGCAGTATCGCTTCCATGCATCCATGCTGGGTAAACCTGAGTTGCCATCATGGTTGCGCTACATCTACAGTCGGAGACACCACGCTGGGTTTATCTTTGGGACACCCCCTCGAGGCGTCAAATCACCTATTACGGTTCGTATTATTCATCTCCAGGAACTTTTAAGTACAGTTTTCACTAACACAGTTGGCTCGACCATTATAGACGGGAATACGGAGAAAGCTCGGTGAGGTGTGGGTACTTACGTAGTCCACTTTACGATATTCATATTCATTTAATCATTGCATTCATTTATTTATTTTTCATTTATTTTTATTATTACATGAGCTCACGACTGTATTCCAATTGCTACCGACCCCGCCGGCGTGGTCGACGACTTCCATCAATCAGCGCTTATCGCTATCGACCCACTAGGGTCGATTAACTCTTTCAAATATTTTTCCTCTCAGATGACTCCCTGAGGCGAGGTTCGCGCCAAACTGGGCACCCTCAGGCCTGGTGTCTTAAACGTTGTACAGGGTGACAGCCTTCAGCGCTCCCCATTTGTCCGGCCAAGTAGTTAATGCCACCTGCGGCAAATCTACAACAAGTTACGTTTTTAAAAAATAAACCTGTATGTATATGTAATTAATAATGTCCTTTGATTTCCCAGTTGGAAGTTATAGGGCTGAACAGCGCAGACTACGAGACTCGCCGAGTGCTGCTCACCCTGCAAGTGCGTGCAAAGGAGAACATGGCACGGCACGAGCTCGAGCTGAAGATCGACAACCTCAACGTGGAGGACCTGTGCGATCAACACAAGTATGTACTCCTTCTGAAGTGATAGGACTGATCAACACAAGTGTGTAGTCCTTCTGACGTGATAGGACTGATTAACACAATTGTGTAGTCTTTCTGAAGTGATAGGACTGTTCAACAAAAGTGTGTACTCCTTCTGAAGTGATAGGACTGATCAACACAAGTGTGTAGTCCTTCTGAAGTGATAGGACTGACCAACACAAGTGTGTAGTCCTTCTGAAGTGATAGGACTGATCAACACAAGTGTGTAGTCCTTCTGAAGTGATAGGACTGATCAACACAAGTGTGTAGTCCTTCTGAAGTGATAGGACTGACCAACACAAGTGTGTAGTCCTTCTGAAGTGATAGGACTGATAAACACAAGTGTGTAGTCCTTCTGAAGTGATAGGACTGATCAACACAAGTGTGTAGTCCTTCTGACGTGATAGGACTGATTAACACAAGTATGTACTCCTTCTGAAGTGATAGGACTGATCAACACTAGTGTGTAGTCCTTCTGACGTGATAGGACTGATTAACACAATTGTGTAGTCTTTCTGAAGTGATAGGACTGATCAACACAAGTGTGTAGTCCTTCTGACGTGATAGGACTGATCAACACAAGTGTGTAGTCCTTCTGAAGTGATATGACTGATCAACATGTGTGTACTCCTACTGAAGTGATAGGACTGATTAACACAAGTGTGTAGTCCTTCTGAAGTGATAGGACTGATCAACACAAGTGTGTACTCCTGAAGTGATAGGACTGATCAACACAAGTGTGTACTCCTTCTGAAGTGATAACATTGATCAACCGACGAACCATTTATCCTCCGGCGAACCGCGGAAGCCTCTGTTCCTATATAGGTACCATTTTAGGATCAAAGAGAACATACCTACATCACTAATTTTAATTAAGATCTTCGTCCCAAAATTAAAATATCATTCTATCCCAGGATGAACCGACTGAAGGACATTTTCCGCATGAAGTTATGGACGGAAAGCAGTCAAGACCTGTACGCCACCTTCCTGGCGTCAGCCATCGACCTGGGCGCGCGGTTGCCGCTTAGACCTAGTGACGGGGAGGGGTATGTACCTTAGCATAATCTTTACACGTTTCGAGACACGACAACTAGTAAAAAAAAGTTAAAAAGGCCACATCGAAGCAATTCATCTAAAAAAGCAATATTGCTATTTGACACGTGTATGCATTGCGCACTTAATTAAAATTGCAATATTGCTTTTTTAGATAAATTGCTTCTGTTTAACCCAAATGGATATTTTTTGGCTTTATGAAAAAAGACCATTAAATCGCCACAGATATAAATAATGGCCAAAAAAGCGCCAAAGACTGGCACTCATACCATCTCATAAACAACTTCACAACATTCTCTATTAACTAGCCAACGACGCGTTGCAGGTTGGTGGTTCGTCTAGGGAGTGCTCAGCCGTTCTCCTCAGAGTTGAAGCGACTACGTGAGGAGGTGCGTCCTCTCTCCCGGCTGCCCAGCTGTCCTCGGGAGTATAAACGGACCACGGTGGAGAGACTGTTTAGAGACGCCGAGTTTATTGTTGATTGGTGCCGATTTGAATTGGTAGGTTTATCATTTGACACAATTCGTTCAAGTAATAGGTATTTTTTTTTTCTCTTTCCGTCCACTTTAGGGTTTCTTATGTTAAAAAAAAGTTAGAAACATCAAATGATAATAGGTATAAGAATAAAAAGCAAGTACCTAAATATTATAATTATTTTAAACGAACTCCACACCCACAGACAAACCGAGCATTTGGTATTGTGGGGATTTTATTGTAGTAAAATGGAAATACAAGCAAAATGTAGCCAAAAAGAAAATTACTTACGTTTGAAGTTCGAAACGCCTAAAACTTTTATGAACGCAAACTGACAGTAGCCAACTTTGGTGTTTAAAATACGTCAGGCGCTTGTATAAAACTTTTAACAATTCTATTCAAGTTTGTAAATCTAACCTATTATTTCCAGTACAACACAATCTACAAGGAACGCAGCACAGAGCACCTCGAGTACTTGACAGAGATACCGAACTCTAGCAAGAAGGCTAAGTCTTACAAGGGTTTAGACACACACATGTGGTCGGCGCCAAGTATAGTCGGTCTGCCGTCCCGAAGTTACAGCAAGCAGTTGATGGCAACTGTCGCAGTGCCGTTACTGCTGCTGTTGCTTGCAGTTGTCGCTACAACTGCTGTCCTGTGCTTCCATTATGCTGCCATGTAAGTATTGAACAGTTGTTTAAATAAATAAAATATAATTTAAATACTTTAATTTATAAATTTTGAAATAAATAAATTTAAATACTTTAATTTATATTGTATCCGGTCGTATTGTAATATTGTATTAGTATAATAATGAGGAGCTCCGTGGCGCAGCGGTAAACGCGCTCGGTCTGCGATTAATGAAGTTAAGCAACTTTCGCAAATGCCGGTCATAGGATGGGTGACCACAAAAAAAAGTTTTCATCTCGAGCTCCTCCGTGCTTCGGAAGGCACGTTAAGCCGTTGGTCCCGGCTGCATTAGCAGTCGTTAATAACCACCAATCCGCACTGGGCCCGCGTGATGGTTTAAGGCCCCATCTCCCTATCCATCCATAGGGAAGGCCCGTGCCCCAGCAGTGGGGACGTTAATGGGCTGATGATGATGATGATATGGTCTTAGTGACAACATATAGAGTTTTTTTGTGTATTTTTTAATCGCAAAATTCATTATTGTGTTTTTTCAATTACAAAAAGTCAAACAACCCAACTCAAAATTACTTAACCTAGAACCCACTCCGTGTCAAACCCGGCCCAAAAGTGCCCATGACACTAGCAGCGTTACCGCGCTGGATTGCCACGGACAACCTCTGAGCCAAGTAAGACCCGGAGCGGGGGTCACATATAGAATACTTTGGGGGATCATTCAGACCATTATTTTGAGTTCATATCAAGCGGAGTTTTCTTACATTCCCGAGAAATGCATTTTCTGAGGTATGTGACCTAACCTGTATTGGGCTGGTTTTCCCTTCGCGGGTTGGAAGGTCAGACAGGCAGTCGCTTCTGTAAAAAACCAGACCTGTCAAGTCGTCAGGCAAGGTAAGCAGACCCTAAGAAAAAAGGGAATAATGCTAGGGAGATGATGATGATGATCAAGTGGCTAAATTTATGATTTTTGCTGTAAGTAAGTATCTTTTTTTTTAATTATTGTGATTCCATTCTACTCGTTATCAACTCGGACTCATGGCCTGAACGATCCCGCAAAGTTTTCGTTATGGTGTCACTAACATACAAATGAGGAGGAGATGGGCCTCCTTTTATAAATAAAAGTCCGAACTATGATGGGTATCTTCTATTGTTCATCAACATACACGGATAGGACAGAATAAACACACAATCACAATAAATTACATGAAAATCTCAGAGCGAGTTAAAAGTGCACCTGTCGCCTAGCAAGCCTTTCACCCAAGAGAGAGAGGTGAGGTGCGGGGGCGAGCGGTGTGTATTTGTCAAACTACAACAACTCAATCCGTTTGTCAGGCCGTGTATCGAATTCGGAGAAGTAAAGTCGTTTCTTTCTTTATATTATAATTCTTTCTTTATGTTTAATTTCCTTTGAAATGTGGTGTTGGAGGAGGATGGAAAGAATTAGTTGGACAGAAAGAGTTACTAATGAGGAAGTGCTAGTAAGAGTAAGGGAAAAGAGGCAAATATTAAGAGTTATTGAGGACAGAAGAGGCAAGATGATTGGACACTTAATTGTCTTATTACCCCTGCGATTGATTGAGGGGAGGCCTGTGCCCAGCAGTGGGACGTATATAGGCTATTTATGTTATGTTATGGACAGAAGATGATTGGACCCTTAATAAGACTCGACGAATTGATTAAAACATCATAGAAGGGAAGCTGCAAGGAATGAGAGGAAGGGGAAGACCAAGAAGAGCTTACATGGAACAGATTAAAGAGAAGGTGAACATCGTGTCTTGTAAGGAAGTGAAAGAATTGGCCTTTGATAGACCAGAATGGAGAATGCTACACCGAGAAGAGCGTGGCTCTTAAATTAATGATGATGTTTCATTTGCAGGCGTGACCGGGTATCGGAAAATTTCTTAGACGATATCTTCCACATTTGCATTGACTATAGAAGGAGGAGGTTTGGTCATTTTCCAATATTGACTAACTCTTACTAACTTAAATTACGTTTCAAACATAACTGAGATTAAATTTATGAAGTTTGCCTCGTGTCATATAATAAGAAATAATACTACTTACGTATTTAAGTAGAACGGCGAGTTAGGTGTGCCTAAAATGAGGTACCTACTTTCCAGGTTCCTCAAAAACAATATAGATGGCGATGTACATTTCCGTTTGTCATTTTTCAACAGCCTCCGTGGTCTAGTGGTTAGAGCGTTAGGCTCACGATCTGGAGGTCCGGGTTCGATTTCCGATGGGGACATTGGCTAAATCACTTTGTGAGACTGTCCTTTGTTTGGTAAGGACTTTTCAGGCTTGAATCACCTGATTGTCCGAAAAAGTAAGATGATTCCGTGCTTCGGAGGGCACGTTAAGTCGTCGGTCCCGGCTATTAGCCGTAAAAACACCTCCACCAACCCGCAGTGGTGCAGCGTAGTGGAGTATGCTCCATACCCCCTCCGGTTGATTGAGGGGAGGCCTGTGCCCAGCAACCTTCTAATTTCATGGATCTTTTATCTTTGTTTTTGGGTATAAATGATGAACCTTTTTTTTACGCCCAGACTCGATTACATCTTCCACCCATTATCCTACAATAACATACATTTTATAATTATGACAACTAATAGTTCATAATTGCACCACTGAACTTTTAATAGGTACCTTATTATCACGTAAAAAAAGAAGAATCTTTTTATCAATTTTTATAAATTCATAAAATACATTTTATGCCTGTCGATTACCCGTCCCTTTCCTTTTCGGCGGATAACTTAAAATAAAATTATAATCGGTGTGTACAGTCATGAGTAATATCATGTACCCACTTTAGAACCTTATCGCACTATCATATTTAACATTTAATGAGACTTTCGGTTTAATTTGTCAAAAAAGTTAATGTGACATGGTTTCAAAGTGTATACATATTAGTACTCGTGACCCTATTGGAATCAGCTTCATAATGCTTGTGGCGGACCCAACTAGTTGGCCACCTAGTTCCGCCCACATGCAACAGATGGCGCCACATTCAATAATGCAGTCTTCAAGCAGTCGTGAAACGCGATATCGAATGTGTGCTAATTTATTTCAGAGCCCACAAGTCTGCGAAGGTGGAGCTGTGTCGTTATGGTACCGCGAACACTGAGCAGACGCAGGTCGGTGATAACACCAGCAACAAGAGTCTTGGAGTCAGGTGAGGAGCACTTCTGACCAGAGAGCCTAGGCAAATTGCTAAATATTATGTCAAAAGCTCACATCAAAGCAATTTTTAACATCAGGACCCCGATACCGACCCGCCGGCGCTTATCGCTATCGGCCCACTAGGGTCGATTCATTCTTTCAAATAATATCCTCTCAGACGACACCTTGAGCCGTCCCCTATTTAATTAGGCCTTCAAAATATACAAAAACCAATCATTCTTTATGAACTTGCGAACGTAATATGGACTAAATCCGAAATGAACATTTTGAATTTGAATTTGTAACTAACCAAACCTTGTTTTCAGTCCAAATAACAGTCTGGTGAGGCCTTACAGCCCAAAGTCCTCCACCAACCTCGCCGGCAGCTACAACCGCCCACAGCCGCCTCCATACGCCGGGTCCACGCTCCACCACCGACGCTCCACCGCTGAGAAAACCCCATCAACCCGCGGCCACACCCCGGAACACCGCAACCATCTTGTCTTAGAAGAATCTCTAAAACTACTCAACGAAGCGAACATTAACTCGGAATTTGATCCAATTTTAAAAGACCCAATAGTCGACATGGCGGATGGTGTAGACGATTATGTCCCGATAAAACCAGATTCAACCGGATATATCTCGATGAAAGCGGATTTAGATGATATTGATGTGCCTGAGCTTTCGAAGTATGGTCTAGGGGGGGTTGCTATTTGACATGAGTTTTCGGGAGACGGCAAAGCGCCTGTCAAAACCTGGTTTTGTTAAACTAGGTGTGGGAAGAGTAGAAGAGGTTGTATGTTGGTAGTTTAGGAGCCTATTACACTACCCTACCAGCTACCTACATCGGTGGGCGGGGTCACGATTTCGCCATTCAATAACCAACACCCGATGTATCCGGCTCGATGCATTGGCTAGTGTAATATATACATGTAATATATACAGGTTGTTAGTGACATCGTAACGAAAACTTTGAGGAATGATTCAGGCCATGATTCTGAGTTGATATCAAGTGGAATTTTCCGTCGCAAAGGTATAGAATTGAAAATAATTTAAAAAAAAAACTAAAAAAAATAACATGAATTTTGCGATGGTCTGAGTCATCCCCCTGAGTATTCGTTACGATGTCACTAACACCCTGTATAGCTCAGATAGGTACGCAGTTCATAATTTCATATAATACAGGGTGTAAGTGACATCGTAACGAAAACTTTGAGGGATGATTCAGGCCATGATTCTGAGCTGATATCAAGTGGAATTTTTCATCGCAAAAGTATGGAACTGAAAATAATTAAAAAAGATACAAAAATATTCATGAATTTTTAGACTGTAAATTCCGGTAGATATCAACTCAGAATCATGGTCTGAATCATCCCCCTCAGTATTTGTTACGGTGTCACTGACACCCATATCTACTTGTATGGCTACTGTATGTACTCGTAGGGGGTGTAAGTGATTTCGTAACGAATACTGGGGGAGATGATTCAGCTCATTATTTTGAGTTAATATCAAGTGGAATTTTCTATCGCAAAAGTATAGAATTGAAAATAATTCAAAAAAACTAAAAAAAAAATCATTAATTTTGCGACGGAAAATTCCACTTGATATTAACTCAGAATCATGGTCCGAATCATCCCCCTCAGTATTCGTTACGATGTCACTTACACCCTGTATATATCATATTATTGAGGGACTTTCCAGGCTATGTTCACCAAAACAATATATAGATGGCGGTGTACAGATTTAACGTGATAATTGCCTATTTTCTCATTACTCGGATACATAATTAATCCAAAATACAATGTAATGACAGAAGCATTTAATAAAAGTAATTGTTGCTTGATATTCGGATCATATAATTATAGAATTTTGTTGCTATCTAATAATGACTGGAAGATGTAATTGCGCCTGGGTGTACAGTCATGAGCAATATAATGTACCCACTTTAGGACTCTGTCGCACTAACATATTTGACATTTAGTGAGACTTACAGTTCAATTTGTCAAAAAATTTAATGTGACATGGTACCAAAGTGTATACATATTAATGCTTGTGACCGTACTTATTAAAAAGGGTCATCCCAACAACAAAGCCCAAAACCAAAGACCCAAACACAAAAACAAAGATAAAAGATGCATATGTCTGTTATCCATGAAATTAAAAGGTTAAACGAAGGAAAATCTGTATAACGCCATCTGTATTGTTTTTGAGGATCGTAGCCTAACAAGCACTAGGCCACGGAGTATGTTGGCATAGGGCAATATTAAAAATAATCTAGTCGCAAATCTAGTCAATGGTGCTAATTCCTGTAAATACCATCTAATTTTATTTTAAGTTATATCTGTCATTTTCTTATCCGCCGAAAAGGAAAAGGACGGGTAATCGACAAGCATAAAATTTATGGAACACACGTCAATTTTAAGGACAAATCTAAAACAACAGTCTAAAAATTTAACATCAGTCAATAACCCGACACAGTCAAGTAGACAGCACGTCAAACGGATTGCATACCAGCGACATACCTTTTTGATTCGCCCGGGCTATTCATTAATTTACTCATTCTTCCTAAAATTAAGAGTTGTCAATCATCCGTCCCTTTCCTTTTCGACGGATATGAAAATGACGGATTTAACTTAAAATAAAATTAGGCGGTGTCTGCAGGAATCGGGGCCAATGTTAGAGATTTTACCGAAGTAAGTATTTAATATTAACAAATATGATATCAAAGTAACTATTATACATATTAGTTCATCATATCTGGCGACTTTTGTTTGTTTGTTTGTTGTATATTGGAATATGAACGTGATGAATATGTATGACCCAGTATGTAAGGGTTTTTAGTTTGTTTTTTTATACACAATTTTATAAGAAATATTATAAAGTCACTTAACTAGACGGTATAATTATAGTACTTACCTTTCTCTTGTTAACATTTTGAATAAGTACTTAGTAGCATAATATTTATACTTACCCACGTAAACTTTAAATAAAATATCAATTTAAGTGTTGTCTTTTTAATATTAACACATTTTAGCATCATATACAGGGTGTTAGTGACATCGTAACAAATACTGAGGGGAATGATTCAGACCATGATTCTGACAGACATCAAGTGAAATTTTCCATCGTATAATTAAAAGAAACACCAAAATTTTCATGAATTTCCGACAGGAAATTCCACTTGATATCAACTCAGAAGCATGGTCTGAATCATCCCCATCAGTATTCGTTACGGTGTTACTAAGGATGACAGCGGCAGCGACGCTGCGGCGGCGGCGGTGCGGCTGGGCGGCGGGCGGTCCTGTATAATTAGAGCAATAAGGCCGCCCATTTGTACTGTTGCTAAATGTTTGTATGTTTTGTTTGTGTGTAAAGGATATTTGATTTGATACCCACCAGGTCAAAGACCTCCGAGCTCCTGATTTGTCCGGCCCGGCAAGAATGCATTCCGAACCTTAGGGTCGAGTAATTCTTTCAAATATTTTTCCTGTCAGACATTGAGCCGAGGTTCGCGCCCAACTGGGCACCCTCAGGCCTGTTGTCTTAAACGTTGTAGCGGGTGAGAGCCTTCAGCGCTCCCCATTTGTCCGGCCAAGTAGTTAATGCCATCTGCGGCAAATCTACAATAAGTCACGTCAAAAAACAAAATGCATTCCGAATCAGATCTACAAGAAATCACATAAATAAAATATAATATATGATAGGAGCCTTTTTCAAAATTAGTAAATAAAAATACAATTGTGATTTAAATACAATTCAAGTTTAATTAAATAGGTACATTTACAATACTAGCTTACAATCTAACCTAGTATTATAACTGGTATTAAATAATAGTTACAACGTAATCACAATAGGGTACTTACACGCGATAAGTGCTAGAGATCTAATATTCAACCTGATTTTTAATACAATGAGGGATTTTCCAGGCTACGTTTCCCAAAAATAATGTAGATGGCTATCGAGATTCAACGTAATAATTACAAATGTTTTCATTACTCGAGTTCAAAAATACAATTTAATGGTATAAGCTTATATTAAAAGAAATTGTTGCTTGATATTTGAATCGCATTATGTATACTTATAATATAATAACAGCCTCCGTGGTTAGAGCGTTAGGCTCACGATCTGGAGGTCCGGGTTCGATTCCCGATGGGGACATTGTCGAAATCACTTTGTGAGACTGTCCTTTGTTTGGTAAGGACTTTTCAGACTTGAATCACCTGATTGTCCGAAAAAGTAAGATGATTCCGTGCTTCGGAGGGCACGTTAAGCCGTTGGTCCCGGCTATTAGCCGTAAAAAAACCACCTCCATCAATCCGCAGTGGAGCAGGAGTATGCTCTATACCCCCTCCGGTTGATTGAGGGGAGGCCTGTGCCCAGCAATGGGACGTATATAGGCAGTTTAAGTTTTATGTATGTATGTATATTGTATATAATTATGTTGCTACATATATTGCTTCTCTTTATTTTGATCAAAATTATAATGGGTGGAACATGTAATTGTGCCTGGATGTAATAAAAAGGGTTATCATTTATACCCAAAAACAAAGATAAAAGTTGCATTATGTCTGTTCTCCATGAAATTAGAAGGTTAAACGAAGGAATATCTTTATAGCTCTATCTATATGCTTTTCTTGCTTTGCACTCGCTGCACTCGGACGTGTTTTGTGTTCTGCAGTTGCTATTTTAATTTTAATTTAAATATTTTATTTTCATAATCGTCAATTTATCGGCTCCTCTCGTACTATCTTGTGGAGATGGTCATATAAGCCTGGCGCCATATTGAAATTGGTGTCGTTGTCTCGCTTGTGCTCGTGGGAGGTGTGGAAGATTGAAAAAGTGAATTAGAAAAGTTAAAAAGTGAACGTTTGTGCGAGATTCGAACCCGGGACCTGCGTGAGAAGAGGCGGGTCGCTTGACCGCTGGACCAAAGTTTGTGGAACTCACCTAGCGAAATTTTACATCTCTACGAGCCGTGGAAGGCCGGTACCAGTGTGCTACGCGATCATAAACGATAATTAATTATCGTGGTACATAGTAAAGATGAGTCTATGTGGTGGTTGTAATAGTGTTATTAGCGTTATTGATAAAATACACTGTACTGGCTGCGACAACTATTATCACCATGGATGCGTAAATATGAGTAAAGACGAATACTCTAAATTGACTGTAAGATTAAAAAGTTCATGGAAATGCCCGGGCTGCAAAGCTTCTCGTAAGAGGGGGGGAAACAGTGAAACACCTTTGAAGCAGACCGACGAGGATGTCGATTCTCTCTATATTACCTTAACGGATAGTCGTTTAAAAGAGTTTGAGGCAGACTTGTTATCCAAGTTCAGCAGCATGTTGAGGACTTCAATACAGGAAAGTATGAATCTGGAATTTTCTTCAATGAGGGAAAAATTAAATCTGCTTCCGGAACTTATAAAGTCTGTCGAGTTTATGTCTTCAAGATATGATGAAATGCACAAGGAATTAACGGCACTTCGTTCTGAAACCACAGAATTGCGTTCAGAAAACTCTAAATTGCGCGAATCGGTGGGAAACTTAAACGCAAGAGTGGCGAATATTGAACAGCATGCTCGTGATAGCAACGTGGAAATACAGTGCCTTCCTGAATACCCAAATGAGAACTTGGTTAACACTGTTGTACAATTGGCAAGAGTTGTGACTTGTCCGCTTGAAGAGAAAAATATATTACTGTGCACGCGAGTTGCCAAATCGAGCCCTGAGTCAAGCAGACCAAAAAGCGTAGTTGTAAAACTGTCTTCCCCGCGTGAACGGGACACCTTGTTGACAGCATGTTTGAAGTTTAACAAGAAAAACCCGTCAGATAAGCTAAACAGTTCACACTTGGGGATGGGCGGCGAAAAACAGCAAGTATACGTAACGGAACATTTATCCCCCATGAATCGAGTCTTACAAGCCAAAGCACGTGCATTCAAAAAGGAAAAGGGCTTTAAGTACCTATGGGTGCGCAATGGTCGAGTTTTGCTAAGGAAAGACGAATCCTCACCTATTATTTGGGTCAAAAATGATAACATACTTCTAGAGCTGAAAGAGTAAAACATTAGGAAAAAGATTTCTTAAGTTGGCAGTTAAGCGTAACTTGTTTTATATAACTTTTAATTTAAAATGCTTAGTTTGAATTTGTATTATCAAAACTGTAGAAGTATACGTGGTAAGTTAGAAAGTTTATATTTGTCTAGTTTAAACAGTAATTACGATGTTATTATTATTACTGAAACTTGGCTAAATGATAGTGTTTTGGACACAGAGGTCTTGCACAGTCATTATAGTATATACCGTAGGGATCGCTCTTTTAGAAATAGTTCCAAACTTGATGGGGGTGGGGTACTGATCGCTGTGTCAAAAAGGTTCAGTTCGTACAGACAATCCAGTTGCGAGAGCAGCAACTGTGAGGATCTATGGGTAACCATTACAGTTACTACCCACGGACGACCTGTAAATATCCACATCTGTGCTGTTTACCTCCCAGACGTGGTAACTGTAGATAAACTTGATAAACTCTGTGATAATGTTAGTTGTGCTATTTCTAAATTAAAAGATGGTGAGGTTTTTATTGCAGGCGATTTCAATATAGGTCGGTATGTGGACTGGTTAGCTGGTTCTAACAGTTCTGATTACTGCAGCAAAATGGCCATGAAGGATAATGACTTAGGTTATGGCAAAGTTCTTTCCGATTTCATGTCATTACATGATCTCCAACAGTTTAACGGAATCAGAAATAAAGATGAAAGATTGCTGGATCTCGTTTTATCTACAATGAACAAGATATATATTGAAATGTGTAATGATCCTCTTACCAATAT
The DNA here is from genome assembly GCF_024362695.1 of Pectinophora gossypiella. Taxonomy (NCBI): domain Eukaryota; kingdom Metazoa; phylum Arthropoda; class Insecta; order Lepidoptera; family Gelechiidae; genus Pectinophora; species Pectinophora gossypiella. Next base: position 1,608,809 of record NC_065425.1, on the reverse strand, counting down.
AGATGTTTATCACCCTGCCCTTTCGATAGAATTATATTTTACATCGATTAGATTTTTGCCAAAACTGTTAGTTAATAAGAAAAACTTTTTTGTCGCTGATTATACTAGTATAAATAAGGAACTGGATAGCATTGACTGGGACACAATTTTGAATTCATGCGAGAATGACGTAAATCGGATGGTAGATCATTTTTATTTGAAGATTCGCAACATTATTGAAAAATATGTTCCATCACGTAAATCCACACGACGCCAATATCCAGTTTGGTATACTGGTAATCTTATTAAACTGATCAAAGAAAAGGAAAAACTTAGAATTACCTATAAAAAATTTAAGAATCCTCTAGACGAATTCGAATATAACCTAGCACGTCACAGATGCCACTGTTTAATTAAATTATGTTATTCAAAGTATATGCGGTCGATAGAGGATTCTATATCAAACAATAACATGAACGTATTTTGGTCTTACGTTAGTGCGAAACGTAAAAATTCTGGTACAATGCCGAGTGAAATGATTTTGAACGGGAAGAAACTATCGAATCCTGTCGACATATGCAACGGATTTGCAGAGCAGTTTTCTTCCGTTTACGTTTCTGACCCCTCGACTTCCTCTAAGAATATCTACTCCAATAAGAATTGTAATTCAGAGCACATTGTTTGCAGTAATACTTTGGGAGGCTTTTTTATCACAGAGAGCGATATTGTGAGCGTAATCAGGAAGTTGAGAAGGCAACAAGGAGCTGGTCCTGACGGCATACCCGCTGTTTTTATTTTGAATTGTGTGAAAGCTATTTCACGACCTCTTGCTTTAGTTTTCAACTGTTCGTTGGCGACGGGTACATTTCCCTTATTATGGAAGATAGCAAATGTAATACCGATACCAAAGAGTGGTGATGCCAGGGTTATATCTAATTATAGACCAATTTCCTTGCTTTCACTTTTAGGTAAGGTTTTTGAGTCCATCGTCTGCACAGTTTTATCGGCGCATCTGAGACCACAAATTGTTTCCGAGCAGCACGGTTTCCGCAGTAATATGTCTACGGTATCTAACCTGGTTTGCCATGTTCAGGAACTATCAGAGGCAATTGATAGCGGCTTGCAAGTTGATGCTATCTACACCGATATTAGTAAAGCATTTGACAGAGTGGACCACAATCTGCTAATCGAAAAACTGGATGGTATTGGTATTCATGGTATGTTGCTTTCTTGGTTTCGTTCATATCTGTCCTGTAGATCGCAAAGAGTAGTGGTCGGTGGGCACGAATCGTCAATATTTGCAGCGCCATCAGGTGTGCCGCAAGGTTCACACCTAGGTCCAGCACTTTTCTTAGTTTTTGTAAATGACATATCGAAAATTATTCATCACTCTAGTGTCTCCTTTTTTGCTGATGACCTTAAAATCTGTAAAATTATTAAAAACGATTGTGATTCGCGGCTATTACAGGAAGATGTTACACGCTTAGCGGTTTGGTCCTCTGACAACAGACTACCTTTAAACATTGGGAAATGTAAGCACATAAAGTTCACTAAAAAGGTTCATTCACTGAGCACCTATTACGAAATAGAGGGAACGGTCTTAGAAGAAGTGTGTGAAATTAGGGATTTGGGTGTGGTCTTAGATTCCAAATTAACATTTAATACACATTTAAACAATATAATTAAAAAATCATACCGAATGCTTGGTTTTGTATGGCGCAATTGTAAAAAATTCAGGACCATAAAGCCCTTGATGATTTTGTATATATCCTTGGTGAGAAGCTTGATGGAGTACTGTTCCCCTGTTTGGAGTCCCCACTACAAGTGCCACATCGATAGATTGGAACGAATTCAAAAGAAATTTTTGTTTCTAGCAACGGTACATCAGCGTAAGTTATCTGTGGTTGGATCATATAAAAAAAGGCTCGAGTATTTCAAGTTTACTTCGTTAAGGGATAGGCGCTGGATTGCGGACCAAGTGTTATTGTATAAAATTATACATGGTCATATTATATGTCCACAATTGCTGGCTAAGTTAAGATTCTCGATACCACGATCAAATGCTAGATTACAAAATTTCCGCCCTTTTTTAATCAGGAACTTTAAAACCTATCTTGGATTTTTTAGCGTTGTACCTAGAATGTGTCGTGAACATAATAACTTTTATAAGGAATCCAAAGTCGATTTGCTATCCTGTTCCTTACCTAAATTTAAAAAAATATTAAATAATTTTGTGAATGTTCGTTTGGCCGAGTGATCTTTAAGTGATGTTTTATTCTTTTTAAGATTTATTTCTCTGTTGTTTCTTTATTTTATGTAGATTGTCGTCCTTTGTAGCGTTAATAAAGTAGCATGTTGTGTTTGCCTATAATTGGACGAGCACTAGTCCAGTATTTGTAAATAGGTTAAGTTACATGTAAAAGTGTTTTTGTCTGTTGGCAAACCTAATAAATAAATAAATAAATAAATAAATATGTAGCCTGGAAAATTTCTCATTACAGTATTTATTAATTATTATTAATGTCCTTACTGCTAAACTCTCCTTTTTGAGTTCGTATTTTTGTCTACTTTATTCTTCTTCTTCTTTTTCTAATCTTACTCCGTCTACTTTATTAGCCCTGTAATATCTTACAACCAAATCTATTTTATTATAATTACTTATCATTAATATCATTAAGCCATTGAATAACTACATCTTAGAACCCCTAATATCACTATATTTTTGAAATACGTCATGTTGTACTTGTGACATTAAATTTAATGTTCAAATATAATTATAATACTATAGAATAAGGAATAATACTACGTACTAAACGGCAACTCCGCTCCCCACCAGCGGCTGAGCTAGGTTTACCTCACCCCTCGGTGTTACTTTAGTCTTCAATCGTATTGGCGTCAGACGTCACACACACAGATGCGCGCATACGATAACTTCAATGTCATAGAATAAGGAATAATACTACATACAGAACGGCAACTCTCCGCTTCTCACCAGCGTCTAAGCTAGGTTTACCTCAACCCGGACATAGTTTAGACTTCAATCGTATGGACGTCAACGTCACACACATAGATGTGCGTGTACGATAACGTCAACGTGTAGTGTCTGTGTAAAACGAGGTGTTATGCATGAAGTGTCCGGGGTGTGAGTGATAACGCATATATCTAGCTACATAAACAAGTAGGTGTATAAATAATCGATTTTTGTTTTTTTTATTACTTGTTAATAGAGCTTTTTTCATTATTTCATATCAGCAAATTCTCTTCTATTACCTAAATAAATTATGCCTATTATATAGGTACTTATGTCATACAAAAAAATTGTATTTTCACAGGTATTTCTTTGATCACTGGTTGCTTTTTTTTCACTGGTAAGAATATTTCATCCATTGCTAACATACTACAATACTCTATCTATCCCTAGCTGTTGAAAAAATATACTTTATTTATTTTTATTATTGTTAGAGAAGGTTCGAAGCAAAAGGAACTCCATAGTCTCTGCTTACCCCGTTAGAAAATAGGCGTGAGTTTATGTATGTAGGTATGTATGTAAGGTGGAAAACTATCTTACATTACCAGCCCAGGGGTGCAGGACTCAGCTAAAGAACACACTGCACAACGAAATTCCAGTTTAAATTTTTAACCAATAACATCTTGTCTTTTAAAAAACAAAATAACGACCGAATCCGCATGTCAAACTTTATAAAAAAACTTCAATATTCTTCTTCTCCTTTCTTAAACACTTGTCTGGGCTTTGACCAACCTCTAACCATTATATCACTTTATAACTTAAGCATAAAGACAACACACACGACCAAGGACCGTACTTCTTATAGCCGTTATCCAAGTCTCAACTTGCATGTCATTATGAATGAATTTTTAACGAAGAAAGGTCAATGACACCTGGCCATTGTCCTTGGAAGGGTCAAACTAAAATGCGATAATTGTACATCCTAATCAACAGGTTTCCAGCAGACGACAGCCCTCATATCGTCAGGGGCCTTCCCGAAGATCCTGTCGCCGTTGCTGTCGACGTACTGGTTAATCTGGTAATCCAAAAGTGTCTGGAAACCCAGCACGTCTGTGCCGAGTTGCTGTAATAAATTCATAGAATTTTGTAAGAACAAGACAATTAAGAATACGTTTAGTAGATTTGTTTTGGCGCCCAAAATGGGGCCAGTGAGAAGCAGTGGAAAGGAGTCTTTCCTAGATGGGATTGGCGTTTTAGGTGTAATTTCATTTTGATTAATTAATTATCTTAAGCAGATATTAGCCATGTTAGGCATCCACCTGGTAGATCGTATACAAAACGTCGAAATTCGGCAACTCACTAAAGTCGAAGATGTAGGTATACGAATCACTAGGCTTAAGTGGAGATGGGCAGGACACTTGGCAAGACGGGAAGACAACAGATGGACTAAGGCTGTTATTGAATGGTGGCCAAGGTATGGTATGCGATATCGAGCCAGACCACCAGCCCGGTGGTCGGATGACATTGTGAGGTATGCCGGAAAGCAGTGGACGAGACTTGCACAGGACCGGAAAGGATGGCGTGAAAGAGAGGAGGCCTGTACCCAGCAGTGAGTGGATACAGGCTGAGTAGATAGATAGTGGGAAATTACCTGAGTAAGCGGGCTGGTATTAGTGGTGAACACTCCCAAGAATCGTCGGTCCCTGGCTACCCTCATAGTGGCGTGTTCCAAGGCCCGAATTGCCGCCACGTTGTCTCGAGGACTCAGAGACGCGTCTGTCGCCATCATGAACGAGTGGAGGATTGTACCTGTGGCGGTGAAGGTTGTGGTTAGTGCTACGGACAGCGCCATCTAGTGCCATTTGGACCTTCAGTTCATTTTTTTTAAAGAACAAGGGGCCTAAATGGGCCACGTTGTTGCAATTCATCTAAGAAAGCAATATTGGTATTTGACATTTGTTTCGCATTGCGCAATTACTATTATATGCGCAAATGTCAAATTGCAATATTGCATTTATTAGATGAATTGCTTCGATGTTGCCTTTTTAAACCTGAAAAAAAAATACTTGGTTAAATTGGCGCCCAGCATGGGGCTGACTTCTAAACCACTAAATACAATTGGCGTCCAAAAAGGGGCCAGCCTTACCTTTTCCTTCGGGCAGCATGGTATCCCTGACACTACCCTCGACGTACTCTAGGAAGGCCATGATCTTGGCGAGCCCTCCGGTCAGCTCGATCTCAGGCTCGTCGCGTGCGTCGAAGTTCAGGGCTACTGCCACTGGGGTGTTGTTTGCTGTGGATTTTTTAATAAATAACTTTAAAGATGGTCGTCTAACTAATCAAATAATCAATCCCCACAATTTAGGATTATTGGAGAACACTTACTAAAAATCAAAATTTGATTTTACCATACAATAAAAATGGACCACTTCGGAACGTGATAGTTATGGCTAAGGAGAAGAAGCGGCGCAGGAAACTCCTCAACAGCTCGTTTTAAGCACCTAAATTGAATCGCTTTACTTATCGTACCACGACGAAATGGTTAAAAGTTTATTTCTTCCAGTTTGAAAGAGTAATAGCTCGTAACTTAAGTAGTACCTTCTTACCTACTTATGCATGGGGCCTTTGGCGGCTCAATAACAACCCTGACACCAGGATTGCTGAGGTTGGTAATCCATCTCACAACCCACACAATAGAAGACCTATTTATGTGATAAATCTAGGCCTTCAGAAATCTTACCATCTTTAAGCACGACACTCAGTCGCGCGTGCAGCAGCGCGGTCCAGCATGCGTGCACGCAGTGTGCGTAGTCGTCTGTCTCTATCTCATGTTTGAGGAACTGCTCCAGTTCAGCCTTCTCGTAGAATGAGGATACTATCATGCTGGAAAACAAAGATGACATTTACAAGGCGATTTTGTTGTTGATAGACTTTATAATACTCCACTCCAATTTCACCAGTCATCCCGTGATCATGGCACTTGCAACAGTGTCGAAGTATCAGGAGTCTCATATCCCTGATTTTAACGCAGTAAGAACACGGTAATTATGTGTTTTAATTTTGATAATAACCGGGTAAACCTCATATAATGTATAGAATTTAGACTCTCTGTCTGTTAGACTGTCTGTTTAATAGGTAGTAAGAACTTACTCAATGACTTTCTGCTTGTCATCATCCCTCATGGGCTCCGCAATGAATTTGGAGTCCTTCTGTCCAGCGTCATCGGGGTTGGTGGACAGGTTCGCCAGCACCTCGCCCAGGTTGGCTGCTCCGAGGAAGTCGCTGATTTCTGAAGAGTAAGAGTATTCTCTTGTCAATCAGAAGCTGTACGGATTGTACAGATGAAGGAATTTTCTTCGATGTATAGAATAACGTTAGAGCCGTAGCCCAGTTGAAGAACGCTTGACTCTCACTTTGAGGTTGCAGGTCCAAATCCCAGCACAGGCCTAAACCAATGGTTTTGGAATTCATGTTTGGATCATATGATTACCACGTGTTCAGCGTGAAAGAAAACATCGTGAGGAAATCCACATACCCGAGAAATTTTCGGGCTAACTATTGAGCTAGTTTTCCCTTTGCGGGTTGGAAGGTCAGACAGACAGTCGCTTCTGTGAAAAAACGGCATAGCTCCAGGGAAATGATGATGATGTGTCGAATTATGTGCTCAAGCTTAGGTTAAAGCTCCAATTTAGGGTCAGTTACATTGTTTTTGCAGGACGGAAGAGGCGAGTCACAGGGACTGTAATCAGGAACCTAACAGAGGACAGCAGTAACTGTTGGTACTATTCAGAGGCGCAGGATAGGAGTCCTAGTACGGCTTTGAAAAAGACTGCTCAGGGTGTCATTCCACTCGCGTCAGACAGAGTACTGGCGGAAGGCAAGAGGGAAACCACTGCTCTATTTTTCCCTAAAAAGTAGCATGGAGGATTCTACACCGACAAGAGCGTGGCTCTTAAATTAGATGATGACACTGTTTTTATTTTTTTTAAACTTCAGTACTCATACTCACCAATATAATACCCCTTATCTCTCAACCGGGTGATAGTATAGATGGAGTTCAAAGAATTCCCCCCAAGTTCATAGAAGCCCGCTCGAACGGACAGAGCTCCTCTGGCGGCGCGGCCTAGGACTTCGCCCACCGTCTCGAAGAGCGCCCTGGCTGTCTCCATCAGCTCTGGCTCCACACCCGTGTAGTCGATCTCCAGGGGTATCTCGTCGTCATCTAGGAAAGAAATGACTTAAGTAAGTATATCGGTTTGGTAATTCAGCCCCATGGCCATATTGCGTACAGAACGGTAACTCTTCGCCCCGCACTAATTAGGGTACATTGGAGGTTCTACTTTCCCTCATTCAGCGCTTATCGCTATCGACCCACTGGGGTCGATTAATTCTTTCAAATATTTTTCCTCTCAGACGACGCCCTGAGCCGAGGTTCGCGCCCAACTGGGCACCCTCAGGCCTGTTGTCTTAAACGTTGTACCGGGTGAGAGCCTTCAGCGCTCCCCATTTGTCCGGCCAAGTAGTTAATGCCATCTGCGGCAAATCTACAATAAGTCACGTCAAAAAAAAAAGGAGGTTCTACTTTTTTCTCATTTCCGTATGGACTTCGCAGACATACCGTTATTATTGGTGTTCTCATACATCTTCAGCAACGCTTGCCTGTCAACTTTACCATTGACAAGCAGGGGAACGCTTTCAATTACGATGACCTGTGAAAATATAAAACATAAAGATAATTTGTGACTTGTTTTATATCATCATCATCAGCCCATTAACGTCCCCACTGCTGGGGCACGGGCCTTCCCTATGGATAGGGAGATCGGGCCTTAAACCACCACGCGGGCCCAGTGCGGATTGATGGTTATTAACAACTGCTAATGCAGCCGGGACCAACGGCTTAACGTGCCCTCCGAAGCACCGAGGAGCTCGAGATGAAAACATTTTTTTTTTGTGGTCACCCATCCTATGACCGGCCTTCGCGAAAGTTGCTTAACTTCAAAAATCGCAGACCGAGCGCGTTGACTGCTGCGCCACCGAGCTCCTCCTCGTTTTACATAAATATATAAAAGTATTAATAATATTTTGCATATATAAACTCATAAATAGTCGTGGGATTTGTTCTGCCATCTCTATGAGAAATCGGTGTGATCTGCTTCCCTCAGCGCTCCCCATTTGTCCGGCCAAGTTGTTAATGCCATCTGCGGGAAATCTACAATAACATACATACATAAACTCACGCCCGTAATCCCTAATGGGGTGGGCAGAGCCACAAGTAATCAAAGACAACTTGCAGCCACTGTTGATACGAAGTCCAAAGATGGATGGATGGATGGATCTACAATAAGTCACGTCAAAAAAAAGGTGTGATCATTACACGGCTCATATAACAACTACGTACTTGCATACGTTAAGTAGTAACCGGAACCAATGGCTTATCGTGCCTTCCGAAGCACGGATCATCTTACTTTCGGACAACCGGGTGATCAGCCTGTAATGTTCTAACCAAACTAGGTGGTGGATTTTTATGATATGATCTACTGGAATTCGAAATCAAAACCTACGGAGAGCCTTACATTTAACTACTGGACCACGGAGGTCTGTTCTGCCACTCTGGGGGCACGGTAGTGCTTCCGCCAAGATATGTATTTATACAGCAACTATCTTACCTGTGGGATCATGTAGTTAGTGAGGGAGTTCTTCAATGCAGCCTCGATGTGGCTGGCAGCCAGTCTTGCATCTGGCTGCACCGTTACGAACGCCAGGATCTCAGGGTTGCCGCGTTCCAAGCCGTAGCAAAGGACTACAGCTGAAATTTGAAGTAACGGTTAGGTTAGGTTATGTTAGGTACATAAATACAGTATGAATAAGTATAAAAGACACTGTGGTCTTGTGGTATATTTGGTGTTAGTGACATCGCACCGAATACTCAGCCCAGGGGGATGATTCAGACCATGATTCTGAGTTAATATCAACTGAAATTTTTCGTAGCAAAATTCATGATTTTTTTGTTTTTTTAGTTTTTTTCTTAGTTAGTTAGTTCCTAGTACTTTAGCGACGGAAAACTCATAATCACAGTCTGATTCCCCCATCAAAGTTTTCGTTACGACGTGACTAACAAAGAAGAAAGAAAGAAAAACATTTATTTTAGAAATAAGTAGGTGGTACACGCAATAGAAAAATGAACAAAATAATGAATTTAAACCTTATCTCTCTAAAAAGGGGTGTCAGCTCAGCAAGATGTTGTGACACTCCGACATTGAGGGAGTGCCACAACGCTGATTTTCAGCTGAACCCCAAACACCCTGAAAGTATTAATTTTTTTTGAGTATTATAGAATAACACTACGTATAGAATGGACATTCTCCACCCCGCACCAATTGGTACCGAACTAAACTTACTGATGAGATAAATTCTGCAGACGCGGCCGAGTGGGGCACGATTGTCGCCATCAGTCCATTTATGTGTTTTTGACGTGAGGTACTATAACCAAAGTACAACCCCTACCTTTATCAACGCCCGGCACCGCAGCCACAGCTCGCTCCACCTCCTGCAGGTCCACCCTGTGACCTCGGATCTTGACCTGCGAGTCAGTCCTGCCGGCGTACAGGATCACCCCCTTGTGGAGCATCCCGAAGTCTCCAGTGCGGTAGAGACGCCCGAATTCTAAGAGAAAGAAATTGGAGATTTCAGTTTGTGGTCAATTTCATTTTCAACAGTCCAAATAGATCAACTTTACTGGACAATTGGTGAAAGTCTATGTATAACACAATTTTTGGTACCAGGTAGTAAAACCCACACCAATCTTGCGAAACTCAACACGAAACTCAAACTCAATACCAACAGAGAGTACTTATTTCGTATGCTAAAATCGTGGATGCAATATTAGATGGAATGGGACATACTCGACCAAGCAGCGTCGATGAAGATATCAACCCGTAATGAGCCATTTACTTTTTTGGGCTAATTTCCCAGAGTTTTGAAGCGGCTGGAATGCCTCCAAGTGAAGCCATAAAGGCTCATAACTTATGATCATTAATCTGTGTCAATTGACGGTCGCAAGCTGCTCTCTACATATAATGCAAACGAATTCAACGTTCAAGGCAAGGGTGCTTATTCGTACCTGGATGCGCGGCATGTGGGTTGTCGCAGAACTTCTCCGGTGCTTGTCCCCCGACATACCCAGCAGCTAGGTTGCTGCCAGCAACCCACACCTCGCCGGGGGCTGTTTCCCGAGACAGGTTCATCTCCTCGTCCAGTAAGTAGACGGCGCAGTTGTCCAGGGGAGATCCTGAAGAGGAAGATTCGTTGAGTAATCAGGTTTTATATCAAATTTCATTCGTTTATAGACGGCTATATGGCTCACCACCTATCACGTTGATTGGACAGAAAGCTCGGTGAGGTGTGGGTACTTAGTGCATCTTGCGATAGATGTACCTCTGACTACCGCATTGAGATATAGGTAGTCGTTAATTTCAGAAGATTATTGATTGAAGGCTATCTAGCAAAAACAAGCAATAAAAAATGGCGAAGCCACGTTTATGCAGACAAACCGCGCGATGTATTGCTCAACGCTCTGAATCTCTCATAAATAAGTTTATCTGGGGGCACGGCAGTGCCCCCGCCAAGACTAGCAAAGCCAAGCGCAAGGGCACTACCTAACTTTTATCGGAACATTTCGTCAATATTTTATTTTTACGAAAAATATTTTAGTAAAATTATAACATCCAAAATAGTTAAACTTGCTTACCTATAGGAATCGTGGGATGCAAATCCAGCTGTGCCAATTTCTCCAGAACATAATAAGTTACGTCTCCCATAACTTCAGTACTTCCGTAGAAGTTAGCCAGTTTGTACCCGCAATGGTCTCCGAAATACTTGAAGAACTGAGACGCCAGGTCCTTACTCAGGGTTTCCCCAGAGCACACCCAGAGTTTCAGCTGCTGAAGGGGTCGCTCTGAGGGGTTCAGGGAAAGGTACATCAGGATTGACCGGAGAAGGGTTGGGACCAGGACTAAACGTTGTACCTGTGAATGGAATTGTTTGGGTTTTTAAAGCCATCACTAAATGAATACGTTATTATTATACGAAAATACTGGTTTCTGCACACGTTGCTTTGTGTTATACAAGGAAACAAAATAGAATGAGTCATGACTTTCGGGTTATTATTTGAATGTCATGGGCACCTTTGCACCGGGAGAGGCGCGGGGGGGAGGCAGTTTGACTAAGCAGGTGTCCCTGGTCAGTGTCTAATTGAGTATTTTTGTTTTGTTTTTACAAGTAATACTTTTATTTAGTCGTTTCCATATCTCGGGCCTATGGAGTCCCGGACTTTTGGGAGGCGTGCGTGGGGCCGCAGCCAACACGTAGAGGCCCCTTAAGACAATTTAATCTAAATGTTGTGTGACACCAACCGGCGATTATCCCTGTATGCACTATGGGAGTGCACCCAAAGACAATCCCCGGTTCGTGTAGGACTATCGCAGATTATGCGAACAAAGGGAAATTGGACTATTTTTATTTATTATAATTATTATTTTTCGACTGAAGTATTGTATTATATACAATAAATAATAAATAATATATTATTATTTAGTCGGCAGGTATAATAATATTACTTACTTACTTTGTTTGTGTCTGCGAATCCGTCTTCACGGAAGAAGGAAAATCGAATTGGTAAATATTTAAATTCGACAAATAGGTGATGTAGCGTTATTATGATTGTGTTTTGAACTGTACAAACAAATGACAGACGCATCGTCAAGCTTGCATCATAGATAATTGATGTCACTGCCTACCCCTTCGGAGTAGACTTCGGAATTACAGGTATGATGCTAATGGGAGGTGGAGGAGCTCGGTGGCGCAGCGGTTAATGCGCTAGGTTAAAGTTAAGCAACTTTCGCAAAGGCCGGTCATAGGATAGGTGACCACAAAAAAAAAAGTTTTCATCTCGAGCTCCTCCATGCTTCGGAAGGCACTTTAAGCCGTTGATCCCGGCTGCATTAGCAGTCGTTAATAACCATCAAATAACCGCACTGGGCCCGCGTGATGGTTTAGGCCTGATCTCCATATCCATCCATAGGGAAGGCCCGTGCCCCAGCAGTGGGGACGTTAATGGGCTGATGATGAATGGGAGGTGAGTACTGAGTAGTGTGAGTGACACAGACAATATTTCGTCGACGACCGTACGACAATGCACCGTACCTGCGCTTACAGATGTCAAAGAAGTAACTTCGCTAAACAACTTGTTGACGTCTGTAAGCGCTGCAGAGGCACATTGAGTACCAACTCAACGTAAAATTCAACAGACAATAAATTACCTGATTCTCAGCCAGCACGCGGATCAGCTTCTGGGGATCCCTGGTGACATCCCTGTTCAGAATGAGCAGGGTTCTCCCGTGCAACAGCGGGCCCCATATCTCACACACTGAATCGACGAATGTCAATGCTGTCTTCCAAACGCACGTCAGCTCCGTGTCGGCGAACGGGAAGGTTCGGAATTGCCACCACAGACGGTTGCAGATTGCTGAGTAGGTTAAGCGGACTCCTGTTGGTTACGGAAAGGTTTGTTATGAGTTATCATCATCATCAGCCTACCCTCGTCCACTGCTGGACATAGGCCTAGTGATATGCCGTTAATGGGTATATTACCACTTTGGGAAAACTTACATAAAAAGAACTTTATTACCTAACCTTTAGGCAGTTCAGAGCAGAGTACAAGAAATAATAAATTGAAAAAGAAAAGCGGCCAGTATCCTTTACAACAAGAACCCACCCTCCTTCGATCTCTTCATCTTCGATATTTTTTTTCTCTCTTTTTTGTGTAAGTATTGTTTGTTTTTTTGTGATATGTAATTTGGATAATGACATTGTAAATCATTTTATTATTATTTAATAATTAATGTTCCTAATGATTGACATTTAAATTATCAATTTTATTTTATTTAACTATTTGCATGTTATAATTTAAATAACTAAAAATATAAAGCAAATGTTAAATGCTGACCATCGGCAAACTATGATTATGAATTATGAACATAGTTTAGATTTGAATCGTGATGGCTGCATGCGGACCGTTGTTTATTTTTCATCAGTTTAGTTTAGATATATGTTCGAATTTTGAAATTGGACGCCGACGTTATTTCGTCTGATTCGAATTTTTTTTTACGGTGATTATTCATCGAAACATGCTAATAATTTGCTATTAAATTGAACTTAGGTTAAAAGTATTTAAAAAAAATAATGCAATTAATTAGGTCAGCTATTTTTTAAGTCAAATGTAAAGCCTATTTATTTATATTGTGAACTTTTATTGTTCAAAATTTCTTGTCTGTGATTGGTGTGATAAATAAATAAATATTAACTGATTATTATAAAAGCATCTTTCGTAAGTAGTACTACCAACCTAAGTTAGTAATAACGGTTAAATTGGGTCGTGTACTAGATTCAAGGTAAATTATGAAATTCCGATTACTAAATAAAGACAGATCTAAAACTAATGAAAAACATTTTCTTTTTTCTATTAAACTTATTTATGAATTTTAATCAAGAAAAACGTAATAATAAGTCCGACATTTTGTCACGTTTTTCTATGACGTCACAGAGTGCTTTTTCATACAAATTCCATAGTAATTTCGTGTTTTGACGTTTAGTAAAAAGTAACTGATTTGACTAGTTGGAAACTAGCCTATTGGCAGCCCTCAGACGTCACACACACAGATGCGCGTGTCCGATAAAGTCAATGTGTAGTGTCTGTGTAAAACGAGGTTGTTTATATGAAATGTCCGGGGTGTGCTTAAGTACTACTTACTAGTAGCTAGAGGTCACAAAAAACTGCAGCAAGGAATTTTAATAATCGAAAGCAAATATCTACACAAGACTGATAGCTCAAGAGCATATACGTGTAATACCACGATTACAATCTGCGAACTTGTTCCGACCTATCATTATGTAACCTTGCGAAAAAGCTCCTTTAATTTACTTCCCACACTAAAAGCGGAAATGCATTTTTAAATGTATTCTCTTGGTCAAAATAATTGGGTAGTTTCCTAGGTCAAAGTTAAATTAAGTATAAAATTCTTATTAAGTAAGTACTAAATAAAAACAGATCTAAAGGTGACAAATAACGTTTTCTTTTTTCTATTTAATAACTTATTTACTTATAAATTTAAATAAAGAAAAATGTAATAATAGGTACGATATTATCTCACGTTTTTCGATGATTCCCAGGTTGCTTTTTCATCCAAATTCCATGGTATTTTCGCGTTTTGATGTTAAGTAAAAAGCAACTGACTTGACTAGTTGGAATCAGGCGTTACTTTTCGGAAATCCATTTTTTAATCATAACTATGGAGCATATACCACGCTGCTTCAATACTGGCTGGTGGAGGTGTTCAGCAATTAGCCCTGGCCACGGAATAGAAGAAAGAGAAAAATCTCATCAGTCATCCCGTGATCATGGCACTTGCAACAGTGTCGAAATATCGGGAGTCTCATATCCCTACTTTAAACGCGGTAAGAACCCATTATTATGTGTTTTAATTAGAAGAAAGAGGTAAAAATATTTAAACAAAAGACAGTCCAAAGTGAATTCGACAATATCCCCATCGGAAATTAAACTTGGCCCTCAAAGGGGTTAAAAAGGCCACATTCATGTTTCAATGTGGCCTTTTCTTTGCTCTCTTTACCTCTCTTTTAGCTCTGGCGTGAGTGTATGAAACGATTGATGAATGTGAAGGAAGCTAAAGTGTGTCAGCATCGAGGCAAATGGAATTTCATAGCCTCAGCTTACCGCGATCGGAAATAGGCGTGAGTTTATACATGTAGGTCGCAAAAGGCATACTATGGTAACACGCCCCCAAGCTTGTTATATTCAGTATTCTTTATTCGCATACTATGATCATCTACAGGGCGGTTAAAAAGGCTACATCTAAGCAATTCAACTAAAAATCAATATTGAACTGAGCATAGTATCCCGCTAGCCACAAGTTGGTAGTGTGACTAAGGCTCGACGATCCAACGGTGTTATGTTGGAAGTTGTATACAGGATGTTAGTGACATCGTAACGAAAACTTTGAGGGGTGGTTCAGGCCATGATTCTGAGTTGATATCAAGTAGAAATTTCCGTCGCAAAAGTATGGATTGGAAAATAATTAAAAAGAAAAGAAAAATTTTCATGAATTTTTTGACACGAAATTCTACTTGATATCAACTCAGAATCATGGTCTGAACCATCCCCCTCAGTATTCGTTACGGTGTCACTAACACCCATACCTACTTATATGGCTACCGTATGTACTTGTACGGGGTGTAAGTGTCATCGTAACGAATACTGAGAGGGATGGTTCATCTGATTATTCTCGCAAAAGTATAGAATTGAAAATATTTTAAAAAAACTAAAAAAAATCATGAATTTTGCGACGGAAAATTCCACTTGATTTTAACTCAGAATCATGGTCTGAATCAACCCCCTCAGTATTCGTTACGATGTCACTAACACCCAGTATATGCGTCTTGCTGTATAAACTTCGATATCGCGTTTTACGACTGCTTGAAGACTGCATTATTGAATGTGGCGCCATCTGTTGCATGTGGGCGGAACTAGCTGGCCAACTAGTTGGGTCCGCCACAAGCATATAAAGGTAACTGCGCAATGTCAACAAATATCCAGAAGCAATGTTGCTTTTATAGATAAAAAATTGTTTCGATGTGGCCTTTTTAACCGCCCTGGGCAGAAACACCCAGACAAAACCATACCTTTGGGAATCCCAGTGCTGCCTGAAGTATACAGCACTATGGCCACGCTGTCAGTCCTGGCCACGGCCAGTTGCTCCATCTCTGACGGCTCCTCAGCTGATACTCCGCTGGATTCCAACAGCAATTCCTCGAAGGACACCGCTGGTACGCCGCTGCCGGCGAACATTGATGGGTGTGCTGGTGAAGTCGATTAAAAGTCAAAATCACAGAAGATAAAATAGCGTTTGCTGTACCAATCTTCTTTTTTTATTTATTTAGATGGCCTCCGTGGTCCAGTGGTTGAACGTTGGACTTACAATCCGAAGGCCCCGGATTCGAATCCCGGTGGGGACATATCACAAAAAAACACTTTGTGATCCCTAGTTTGGTTAGGACATTACTGGCTGATCACCTGATTGTCCAAAAAAGTAAGATGATTCCGTGCTTCGGAGGGCACGTTAAACCATTGGTCCCGGATATTAGCCGTAAAAACACCTCCACCAACCCGCAGTGGAGCAGCGTGGTAGAGTATGCTCCATACCCCCTCCGGTTGATTGAGGGGAGGCCTGTGCCCAGCAGTGGGACGTATATAGGCAGTTTATGTATGTTATGTTACAAGATCCAAACATTGAGACGCGTCGGTCTGCTCGCGCTGGAGATGTGCCTGACCATAAATGGAACATGTAGGGGAATGGAACATTTTCAGGTACTCACCAGCATCATCATATACAACAAGCGCTGGTTCAGCGTCCTTCAGTATATGCGTAACTCTTCCCTGGGGGAAGCTGGGCTCCATCGGCACGTAAGCAGCTCCGGCCTTCCAGGTCGCTAGTAGTGTCATAATTGTGCTAAAACACACAATACATAGGCCGTTAGCATTTAATAAGATTAAATCAGAATCAGGCCTGTTGTCTTAAATTATGTACCGGGTGAAAGCTCTCAGCGCTGCCCATTTGTCCGGCAAAGTAGTAGCATCTTTAATCTTGGTTTTTGGGTACTTATAAATGATGACCCTTTTTATTACACCCAGGCACAATTACAACTTCCATACCCTTTATTAATCTGATTAAAATAAACAGAAGCATAAATAGGTAGCAACATAATTATATACATAATGTGATCTAAATATCGAACAACAATTTGTTATATAGATGCTTCTGCCATTACATTGTATTTTGGAACAATTATTTACCCGATTAATGAGAAAATAGGTAATTATGACGTTAAATTGTACAACGCCATCTGTATTTTTGGTGAACGTAGCCTGGTCATTGTGCCCATTGTAGGTACATTCCAGGGAACGGCACTTCACTGATCGAGGACTTCGAGGAACGCAGCGAATGCTATCTACGCAGGCGCGGTTGCTATGCGACAGTTACAAATATACTCACTTATGAGAAGGCTGCATACACACGGCGACGACGTAATCCCCGTCTCTGTTCGCCCCGCTGGGCCGAGAGCGCGATGCTATCACCTTGGCTAACGCGTTGGTGCGGGCTTCGAGCTCGGCGTAGCTGACTGCCGCACTAGTGGTTTCATCTGCAAGCAAAAGGCCACAGGTTAAAACGTTACCTGAGATACATACATACATAAACAGCCTATATACGTCCCACTGCTGGGCACAGGCCTCCCCTCGATCAACCGGAGGGGGTATGGAGCATACTCCACCACGTTGCTCCAATGCGCGTTGGTGGAGGTGTTTATACGGCTAATAACCGGGACCAACGGCTTAACGTGCCCTCCGAAGCACGGAATCATCTTACTTTTTCGGACAATCAGGTGATTCAAGCCTGAAAAGTCCGTACCAAACAAAGGACAGTGTCACAAAGTGATTTCGACAATGTTCCCATTGGGAATCGAACCCGGGCGTCCAGATCGTGAGCCTAACACTCTAGACCACGGAGGATGTACCTGAGATATGTAAAAGTTAAAGAATACCCTCACTTTTATAAAAAAAAGAAGTGACTTTCCTACACGGTGTTCGCTTCAACACCAAGGCAGATTGTTGCTAAATTTCAGGCTAAAATTACACGCCACGAGCCCATTACCCTTTTTTTTTGACGTGACTTATTGTAGATTTGCCGCAGATGGCATTAACTACTTGGCCGGACAAATGGGGAGCGCTGAAGGCTCTCACCCGGTACAACATTTAAGACAACAGGCCTGAGGGTGCCCAGTTGTGCGCAAACCTCGGCTCAGGCGTTGTCTGAAAGGAAAAATATTTGAAAGAATTAATCGACCCTAGTGGGTCGATAGTGATAAGCGCTGATTGAGGGAAATCGTCGACCACGCCGGTTGGGTCGGTATCGGGGTCCTCTAGCCAATTAGTAATGTCCATTAAAATATATAATAGGCTCCCAAAGTACTTAAACTAATTTATTCATAAAAAAAAACTAAAAAAGATGGTAATTAAAAATAGCTATTATACTATAGACGAATTCGTTACTATAAGAAGCAAGTTATAACAGAATGGCAATGAACAGTCAATAAATTTGTTACCTATGGTGGCGATAGCGAAATAGTTGTTTTAAGTTCATGTAATGGTAGCGAAACGGCCAAGCCACATATTTCTTCGTTATTTAACTTTCTAATTACATGGATAACATGACATATGCATCTTTAATCTTAGTTTTTTGGGTATAAATGATGACCCTTTTTATTACACCCAGGCACAATTACAACTTCCACCCATTATTAATCTGATCAAAATAAACAGAAGCATAATAATAGGTAGCAACATAATTCTATACATAAGGCCAATGTGGGGAAGACCGTCTGGTCAGAACCCCGATACCGACCCCGCCGGCGTGGTCGACGATTTCCCTCATTCAGCGCTTATCGCTATCGACCCACTAGGGTCGAGTAATCCTTTCAATATTCTTCCTCTCAGACGACGCCCTGAGCCAAGGTTCGCGCCCAACTGGGCACCCTCAGGCCTGTTGTCTTAAACGTTGCACCGAGTGAGAGCCTTCAGCGCTCCCCATTTGTCCGGCCAAGTAGTTAATGCTATCTGCGGCAAATCTACAATAAGTCACGTCAAAAAAAAGGAAGACCGTCTGGGCTAAAAGACCGTCTATTGCCGATAACTCCTAAATTTGAATAACTAGCGCTTAAAAATGAACTATTATACTATGGACGAATTCGTTACTATAAGAAGCACGTCATAACAGAATGGCAATGAACAGTCAATAAATTTGTTACCTATGGTGGCGATAGCGAAGTAGTTGTTTTAAGTTCATGTGATGGTAGCGAAACGGCCAAGCCACATATTTCTTCGTTTTTTAACTTTCTTTTTTTTTAATTTCATGGATAACATGACATATGCATCTTTAATCTTGTTTTTTTTTTGGGTATAAATGATGACCCTTTTTATTACACCCAGGCACAATTACAACTTCCACCCATTATTCATCTGATCAAAATAAACAGACTATAATAGGTAGCAACATAATTCTATACATAAGGCCAATGTGGGGAAGACCATAAACTGCCTATATACGTCCCACTGCTGGGCACAGGCCTCCCCTCAACTGGAGGGGGTATGGAGCATACTCCACCACGCTGCTCCACTGCCGGTTGGTGAAGGTGTTTTTACGGCTAATAGCCGGGACCGACGGCTTCACGTGCGCTCCGAAGCACGGAATCATCTTACTTTTTCGGACAATCAGGTGATTCAAGACTGAAAAGTCCTTACCAAACAAAGGACAGTCTCACAAAGTGATTTTCGACAATGTCCCCATCGGGAATCGAACCCGGACCTCCAGATCGTGAGCCTAACGCTCTAACCACTAGACCATGGAGGCTGTTTAAGAAGGGAAGACCGTCTGGGCTAAAAGACCGTCTATTGCCGATAACTTCTAAATTTGAATAACTAGCGCTTAAAAAAAGAACTATTATACTGTGGACGAATTCGTTACTACAAGAAGCACGTTATAACAGAATGGCAATGAACAGTCAATAAATTTGTTACCTATGGTGGCGATAGCGAAATAGTTGTTTTAAGTTCATGTGATGGTAGCGGAACGGCCAAGCCACATATTTAACGTGTAGAGTTAGGAGGAGCTCGGTGGCGCAGCGGTAAACGCGCTCGATCTGCAATTGTTGAAGTTAAGCAACTTTCGCAAAGGCCGGTCATAGGATGGGTGACCACAAAAAAAATCATCTCGAGCTCCTCCGTGCTTCGGAAGGCACGTTAAGCCGTTGGTCCCGGCCGCATTAGCAGTCGTTAATAACCATCAATCCGCACTGGGCCCGTGTGATGGTTTAAGGCCCGATCTCCCTACCCATCCATAGGGAAGGCCCGTGCCCCAGCAGTGGGGACGTTAATGGGCTGATGATGATGAAGGTAAACCTAGCTCAACCGCTGGTGGGGAGCGGAGAGTGGCCGTTCTATACGTAGTATTATTCCTTATTCTATGTAGGTACTTCAATGTTTCAGTTTTTCATTAACATGTGTGTAATAGACTAATATTACACCTTAACCACCAAACCAATTTTATTACTTAGAGATATTAATAATCTATTTTATAATAATTTACCAGTTTGTGAAGCCTCTATAAGGTCATTTTTTGTGGCCAGTGTCTGGGTCAAAATCATTGCCGAGTGGCTGTGGCATCGACGGTATAACCTCTAGACTCCTAGTAATCGGCGAACGGAGTCTGTCAAAATATCTGACTAATAGGTCGGATTTAAAGATGCCGCCTGATAATTGACCAATCGCGTCTGATTCTGTGATATTTTGACGTGTTTATGATTTCAAGTCACAAAGTAAAGTTTAGGCGGAAGGCAAGAGGGAAACCATTGCCCTATTTTTCCTTAAAAAGTAGCATGGAGAATGCTATACCGACAACATACAATACACACATACATACAATATATAAACTCACGCCTATTTTCCACCGAGGTAAACAGAAACTATATATATTATGTATAATTTATGTATAATACAATGAAAACCTCACAAAACCAATTGCTCGGTTTAACTGCGTGAGCGGATAAGGCAGTAGGTATCTATTAGGTCGTATCGATGATGTTATTTGTAACAGATTAGCATTGTTGATTCGTTACGTTGTTATTGTTACCTAGTTAGCATTGCGAACTTGAACTAAATAATTGTATAACTACTAGGTCTCCGTTCGCGGTCCTTTCCATCCCCTTTTCATCCCCTTAGGGGTTTACCGAGAATAAACTATCCCACTTTACCCCTTGGTCCTCAATCCACCTCCGTACCTCCGTGATTGGGTAGTTTCGTAGGTCAAAGATAAATTATGAAGTTGAAAGTAAAAACACGAGATTACTATGGAATTTGTATGAAAAATCAACTTGTGGCTTCGTAGAAAAACGTGATTGAATATCGCACTTGTTAATACGTTTTTAATTATTATAATTCCTAAATATATAAAATAAATAAGTTAAATAGAAGAAAACGTTTTTGTCAGCGTTTGTTTGTTTGTGTCGTTTTAGATCTGTCTTTATTTAGTAAGAATTTTATAATTTATCTTTGACCCAGAAAACTGCCCAATTACTTTATTATAAGTAAATATCTAAGTTGACATGGTAGATACCATGTACTTTGTGGAGGAAATTAACTTTTCATTTAATTATTTATTGAAAAAAAAAACAACAGAAGAATCGCGTTGATGTCTTTTGTATGAGACCAAGTATTATTTCTCCAACATTGATTATATTATCAAAAGAGGTTTATTTTAAGTTCAAATAACAGCTCCATCGGTTAAGGTTAAGGCTTCGACCGCGGAAGTCGTTATCTCGTTAATTAATACATGTAGAACGCAAGACTAGACGTCACTAATTCACTATACCTGTTTCGTATTTCTTGAATAGTCTTAGATCATACAATACAATACAAATACACTTTATTGCACCAAAATAAAAAGAAATAATTAAGTACAAAAAGTCTCTTAACTAAGTACATGGCAAATGGCGGCCTTATCGCTTAAAGCGATTTCTTCCAGACAACCATAAGGTGAGGAAAAAGGTAAAAAAAAAATATTGAAAGATTGCGGGTACAAACTATACATACAACTTAACAATAAATACATGCAAATAAATATATAACATACTTACAAATATAATATCATCATCATCATCATCATCTCATCATCATCATCTATTTTTTTAGATTACGAAAGTAAGATTCCGATTAGTAAAGTAATATAATGGTGCTAATTCCTGTAAATACCATCTAATTTTATTTTAAGTTATATCTGTCATTTTCTTATCCGCCGAAAAGGAAAGGGACGGGTAATCGACAAGCATAAAATTTATGGAACACACGTCAATTTTAAGCACAAATCTAAACCAACCGTCTAAAAATTTTACATCAGTCAATAACCAGACACATTAATTTACTCATTCTTCCTAAAATTAAGAGCTGTGAATCATCCGTCTCTTTCCTTTTCGACGGATATGAAAATGACAGATATAACTTAAAATAAAATTAGACGGTGTCTCCAGGAATCGGGGCCATTATGACCTAACAAAATGCAAAAAGATTATTGCTCATTACTTGGGCACGCTTGGCTGGAAATTAAAATGGCGTCGGCTTACTAATTACTTGCCGATTATCCCTAATCCATTCAAATGGTGTCAGCGGTTTAATGGCTTCGCTCGTGTCAACAATGAAATCGGGGTTTAAATTCGTCATTCTTCTTCTTAGACAGAGATGTGGTGTACAAGACGATATAGTGACTAAAATTGAGAGGGGAATGTTAGGTTGGTTTGGATACGTAGAGCGGATGAAGGATAATAGAAATGCAAAAGCGGTATATAAAGCGAAAGTTGATGGTAGGGTAGAGGAACACCTAGAAAGACATACAATCAAAGAGCTAAAGTTGAGTCACTGAGCCCAGCGAATTATTTGTAAACAGTGGTGAAATTAAGAACCATTAGTTGTCATAATTATAAAATGTATGTTTTTGTAGGTGTTTTTGGTCTATTACAGAACCGACATGTAACCAGGAAGCCGGTCTTAAGAAGTAAACTTTTTTTTTTGACGTGACTTATTTTAGATTTGCCGCAGATGGCATTAACTACTTGGCCGGACAAATGGGGAGCGCTGAAGGCTCTCACCCGGTACAACGTTTAAGACAACAGGCCTGAGGGGGCCAATTGGGCGCGAACCTCGGCTCAGGGCGTCGTCTGAGAGGAAAAATATTTGAAAGAATGAATCGACCCTAGTGGGTCGATAGCGATAAGCGCTGATTGAAGGAGTTAAGAAGTAACCAGGTCTTAAATGCAACCAGTAAATTTATTACTTTGCAACAAACTGATTGGACTGACAGCTTATCGTACATTGACCAAATTGGAGATGTCCTTGAAAAGGTTTAGTGCAATCTACTCTGAACTGGCTATACGCACGCCGGTTCACAGTAGATTGTACTAAACCTTATTAAAACGATTGATGAATGTGGAGGAAGCAAGAGAAGTGTGTCAGAATAGAGGCAAATGGAATTCTATAGTCTCAGCTTACTCCGGTGGGAGATAGGCGTGAGTTTATGTATGTATTTGTATTTTTTCTTTCTTGGCGTAGCGTAGATATTTCATTTTATATTCAACTTCTCATATTTTTAAGGAAGCTTTCCCAATTGTACCATCGTATATAACGTTGATTCTGGTACTACTTACTGATGTAAGTACGTAGACGTTACATAAGCCATGTCAGGGACCTTTGGTGGCTCAATAATAACCCTGATATCAGGGTTGATGCGATCGGCCATTCACACAACCCACACGATGTAAGAAGAAATACTAACCAGAGTACACAAGCGCTGGTTTATCGCTGCTCACCGCCGCTAGATGTCGCGGTAGCGGCGCGGCGGGCACGGCTGCGCGGGCGCCGACGCACATCGACACGCGCGGCAGAGAACCCATTGTGATTTATCTGTAACAATTCACATTAAATCATTGATTAATTATGTTAAAGACTATTGTTGATTTGCTTTTATTTTTGACATGAGATTTCTTTTTTTTTAATTAAGTAAATGTGTTTACTCTTGTTTGTTTCCGTGTTTCGGAGGGCACGTTAAGCCGTTGGTCCCGGCTGTTAGCCGTAAAAACACCTCCACCAACCCGCAGTGGAGTAGTGTGGTGGAGTATGCTCCATACCCCCTCCGGTTGATTGAGGGGAGGCCTGTGCCCAGCAGTGGGACGTATATAGGCTGTGTATGTATGTATGTTTACTCTTGACACCATTGTGCCTCTTAAAAATGTTAAGAAAATGTAACGAGCTTAACCAGAAGGTGCCTTTTCAGTTTTGCCTTAAAGGAACTCAAGTTATAAGACTTAGTGCGGATTTGCCGCAACTGGCATTAACTATACAGAGTGTTAGTGACATCGTACTTGTATGGCTACCTGTACGTACACAAGTACGTATACGTGTACGATATTTTATATTATAAGAATAAGTATAAAATAAATTTATTGCCAGTAACAACATTTGCTATATAAACTAAGTAATTATGAATATTGCGAATACGGGCAAAAGGAAATGGCTCAGCTTGTGCTGCGATGGTGCCATGCTATGGCGCCATCCAGCGCTGGTTTTCTCTTCATTTCTATCTTTCTCGAACATTAACAAATGTTGATACAGAGAAAACATAGTAAAATGAGAGCAGTAGTAACAGCAGGATCATCACGGCAAACCCGAATTATACAGGGTTGCGACTGTTAGCGACATCGTAACGAATACTGAAGTAGGTCATTCTTACATCAGTAAGTAGTAACCGGGACCAACGGCTTAACGTGCCTTCCGAAGCACAGATCATCTTACTTTTTGGACAATCAGGTGATATTATACTAAGATAATATCAAGTGGAATTATCCATCGCAAAAGTATAGAATTAAAAATAATTAAAAAAAACAAAACATGAATTTTGTGACGGAACAATCCACTTGATACTAACTCAGAATCGTGGTCTGCATCATCCCCTCAGTATTTACGATGTCACTAAAGCCTTGTGTAGGTCAGAGAGAGTTAAAAAAAGCCTTTGATTAATGGGGTAGTTTTAGGCGGATGAGACGTTCGTTATGTAAAAATTGACGATTCAAAGTGTAACTATGTTACCTACTGAATAAAGATATTTTTGAATTTGAATTTGAAGCATTGGAAAATGAACGCATTTCCGAAGTTTATGCGACGTATCCTATAAAATACATATAGGTAGGTATACGTTTAAAACTGCACATCCGAGCAATGCAGTGTGAACGACGCAAGCGCATAAATCTAGGACAAAGACCTTTTACGACAGGAATAACTAGATACGCCAGCGCAATTCCAGACTGTTTATCTTTAGTGTATGAAAATTCAAGTATGGCGGTGGTTATATCAACTCTATATTATACACTATCGTCAGGTTTAGGTAAATATCCCATCGATTTTCTGAGCTATGGCCATCATAGCCATTACAGGATTTCAACATGAAGTACCTATGTGTTT
The DNA here is from genome assembly GCF_024362695.1 of Pectinophora gossypiella. Lineage (NCBI taxonomy): Eukaryota > Metazoa > Arthropoda > Insecta > Lepidoptera > Gelechiidae > Pectinophora > Pectinophora gossypiella. Next base: position 1,583,676 of record NC_065425.1, on the reverse strand, counting down.
TACCTGTAATTAAGTTATATTAATATAACTATGGCCTCTGATGTCCTCCGTGGTCCAGTGGTTTGAGCGTTGGGCTCACGATCCGGAGGTCCCGGGTTCAAATCCCGGTGGGGACATATCACAAAAATCACTTTGTCAACCCTAGTTTGGTTAGGCCATTACAGGCTGATCACCTGATTGTCCGAAAGTAAGATGATCCGTGCTTCGGAAAGCACGTTAAGCTGTGGATCCCGGTTACTACTTACTGATGTAAGTAAGTTGTCGTTACATGAGTCATGTCAGGGGCCTTTGGTGGCTCAATAAGAAGTAACCCTGAGTTGATGGGGTTCGTAATCCACCTCACAATTCAAACGAAAGAAGAAGAAGAATATAAGCTGAGTAGTTGGACATTTTAATTCCAAGTTACATTATTGTGATTCTTTTATTTAATGTAAGTAACTAACTTTATAAGACTGTCCTTTGTTTGTTAAGGACATTACAGGCTTGAATCACCTGATTGTCCGAAAAAGTAAGACGATTCAACATGCTTCAATGCTTTTTTTTCATGTTTCGATTGGACATGCTGTTGAGACAATTTTATAATGTTTGACACCTGCATGTATGTACCTACACAGCTTCTCAATAAATGTTTCTTGTTTCTTGTTTCTTGTTTCTTGTTTCTTGTTTCTTGTATTCCATGGTTTGAAGGGCACGTTAAGCTGTTGGTCCCGGCTATCCGTAAAACAGCTCCAGTAACCCACAGTGGAGCAGTGTGGTGGAGTATGCTCCATACTCCCTCCGGTTGATTGCGGGGAGGCCTGTGCCCAACAGTGGGCTGTTTATGTAACTACTTAATGAGATTTTCATTTCCAATTACTTTTGTTGGAATATGCATAGAATTGTTGGAATATTTGTTGGATTTTGGTGTCGAAGGTTTAAAAATTAATGAAATTATAAAGACATAGTAAACGACGTGTGATATTTACTGTTGTAGTGTTTTATAATAAGTAAGGTAATTAAGGAGATAAAAATAATATTAAAATTAAAAAAATATAATTGTCTGTCTTGTGTTTAGTCTAATTGTTTTTATATCCTGTTCTGTGTACAATAAACTGTTAAATAAATAAATAATAATACATAAAGAATATGCGTAAAACATTATGTCATAAAAGGAAAAAAAGTTTAAAAAGAGTCTGCACAACCAGATTACCCAGTATCTATACAACATTGTAAATATTCTTCGGTGAATATTTACAATATTCACCGAAGCCCAGCCAATCCCTATAGGAGTTTACAAGCGTAGGCTAGCCACATCCAGGCCGGTATTACAACAGTCCTACAATCTGTAAGTGGTCCGTCCCTGATTGAGTAATAGCCAACGGTTGGTGGACAATTACTGCGCCACCGGTGCACACGACCGATCAACGCAGATTACAAGCAATGTTTAAGTTCTTGCCTCTTCTGTCCTCAATAGACTATAGTGGTGCTAATTCCTGTAAATACCATCTAATGTTATTTTAAGTTATATCTGTCATTTTCTTATCCGCCGAAAAGGAAAGGGACGGGTAATCGACAAGCATAAAATTTATGGAACACACGTAAATTTTAAGCACAAATCTAAAACAACCGTCTAAAAATTTTACATCAGTCAATAACCCGACACAGTTAAGTAGACAGCACGTCAAACGGATTGCATACCAGCGACATACCTTTTGATTCGCCCGGGTTATTCATTCATTTACTCATTCTTCCTAAAATTAAGAGCTGTGAATCATCTGTCCCTTTCCTTTTCGACGGATATGAAAATGACGGATATAACTTAAAATAAAATTAGACAGTGTCTGCAGGAATCGGGGCCAGTATACACCATATTTTATTTTATTTATTTGGGAAATTTACAGCGTCTTAATAGTATTACAAAAACTAAAGTATAAATTGGAAGGCCATTACAAACTACCACATACAAACACATACATACTTATGGCGCGAAAAAAACCGTTTTGTTTAACGATTTGACCGAAGATTTTTTTATTTTCATGAAAAAGGTTATTCCTACTCACAGAAAATTATTCAAGTAAGTACTTTAATTTTAAAATTTATATTAATCCTATTATCCGTTAATTTATATTTGTAAAAAATAATTAATATAATAAAAAAAATACACAAAGACTAGGCATCCATCACAGGCTTCGTCGAAAAAAAGCAAGTACTTAAGTAAGTAGTAGGATCAGTACTTTTAATTTTTATTTGTGTGTATTTTTGTGGATGCATTTAAAATATAAGTAAGTCCATATTCTATATTGTTATATTTGGTATTTTTAGAGGCACCAGATAAGGTATTGAATGCACATACATTTAATGACAGCAAATTGAAATTATTAACGTCCACGTGTTTATTTTGCAATTTCTGCAAATGTCAAAACTGTCATAATGGCTGAACCACTAGTTCATGTTAATATCTCTGATATTCCCTAATGTAATTACAATCTGATTTCAGTTTTAGAAGGTACTGGATAGGTAATAAATATCTATGTAGCGATTATCTAGCTCCGGTTCGCCATTTTGTCTGGTCCCGCCATCTTGACGTCAAGATGGATGGAATCATTGAGTATGAGTGTGAGTATTTATTCGCATAACAATTACCAGAATAGTGTTCGAAATACTGAAATAGAATGGTAAAAAATAAGTTTAATAAAATACCCAAAAACAAAGATAAAAGATGCATTATGTCTTTTATGCATGAAATTAAAATCAAAAATCAAATCAAATCAAATATACTTTATTGCACAAAACTAAAATTTCAACAATCAGACGTAACACATGAATACAGTACAATTAAAAAAGGAGAAAAAAAAAGAAGAAAAAAAAGAAGAAAAAAAAGAAGAAAAAAAAGAAGAAAAAAATTAAAGGTATATTAAATTAGAAGGTTAAACGGATTAAAATCTTTACAGCGCCATCTTATTTTTTTTTGAGGAACCTAGCTAAGGTGAAACAAAATTATAAGATTTTTTTTAAAATCAACCAATGAGTCACTCGCTCTAAGCAGTTGATTGATGAATGGCCGGATGATATTGTGAGTACAATGATGTGCTTTTGTTGATCGATGACCGGGCGAATTGTGGGGAGCAAGTCACTCAATGACTAGGTGTAACGTCGTAATAAAATACGCAAGAGTCGAGGCCTACGCAATAAGTTGTGAACATCAGGACGGCCTATGTAAGTAGTATCACATATTTTAACAAAATATAGTATTATCCCAATTAAAACACGTAATAACGGGTTCTTACCGCGTTTAAATGGGGATATGAGAAAATTGCCTGTAGAAAATTATGGATCTACCTACTCCAATCCAATCTCATCAGTCATCCCGTGATCATGGCACTTGCAACAGTGTCGAAATATCGGGAGCCTCATATCCCCATTTAAACGCGGTAAGAACCCGTTATTATGTGTTTTAATTATGATAATAACCGCGTAAACTTAAAACATAGTATTATCCCGTTTTTCACAGGGTCCGCTTACCTAACCTGAAGATTTGACAGGGTCGATTTTTTACAGAAGCGACTGCGGATGTTTGTTTGTAAGTATAATGAAGGATGATGATGATGCTATGATGAATGAAGGATAATAGAATTGCGAAAGCGGTATGTATATAAAGCGAAAGTTGATGGTAGGGCTGGCAGAGGAAGACCTAGAAGGACTCACATTGATCAAATTGGAGATGTCCTTAGAAAGGTTTAGTACGATCTACTCTGAACCGGCGTGCGTGTATGAAGCGATTGACGAATGTGGAGGAAGCAAGAGAAGTGTGTCAGGATCGATGCAAATGGAATTCTATAGTCTCTGCTTACCCCGGTGGGAAATAGGCGTGTGTTTATGTATGTATGTAAGTATAATGTATTTATTTGATAAAGATAAAATGCTAGGTCACCACTTTCGCTAATCAAACAAGTAATTGCGCTATGATTGGCATCTCCTTGCGTACATTTCCTTGATATTAGTTTTATGAACAAAAAATCCTTGAGGTTAAATACTTTTGTACCTTCACAAAGTGTTACTGTAGGTAAATAATTTCCGTGATGCAACAAACTGGTTCACCGACGTCATAAAATCTTCATTTGAATACCAACAGTAGGTGTAGTTATACATATGTAAGTTATATAATTAATAACTTACCTGTATAATAACAATACCGACTGCTAATGAGATCCCAACCATTGCCCAATGGCTCAAATTAGCTTCCAAACGTTTTTTCGATTCTGCTCCGCACCACCCAAATCCCCTGGTAGTTGCGGCTTCCGAGTACATTCCGCTTAGGGACGGTACTGAAAAGTATCGGCGTCCGAAGGACGTAATATACGATCCCGACGACCCGATTATTCTAGCCATAGAGGCAGCCAATCAGCTCGCGACACCAAACACTTCAGGTCCCCGATACCGACCCCGCCGGCGTGGTCGACGATTTCCCTCATTCAGCGCTTATCGCTATCGACCCACTATGGTCGATTAATTCTTTCAAATATTTTTCCTCTCAGACGACGCCCTGAGCCGAAGTTCGCGCCCAACTGGGCACCCTCAGGCCTGTTGTCTTAAACGTTGTACCGGGTGAGAGCCTTCAGCGCTCTCCATTTGTCCGACCAAGTAGTTAATGCCATCTGCGGCAAATCTACAATAAGTCACGTCAAAAAAAAATAATTAGAGATCGTAATTAAAACGCGGTGTCGTCTACTGTTGCTACTTATTATTGTGATCTTTTCTCTAATAATAAACGTATATAAAATGCTTAAAACCCGCGTTATTATTTACGATCCAACAAAAAGATCAATCTTTCAACTTTAGCAAAACTCATTATCTAAGTGTCCAAAAAGTAAGATGATCCGTGCTTCGGAAGGCACGTTAAACCGTTGATCACGGTTATTACTTACTATAAGTACGTAGTCGTTACTACATATCATGAGCCTTGTCAGAGGCCTTTGGTGGCTCAATAATAACCCTGACACCAGGGTTGATGGGGTTGGTAATCCACCTCCACAATCTATACGGTAAAAGAAGAAACCTTTAAGCTGTAAACACATATATTTCCACAACAGTAGACTTGAACATAAACTAGGTAACCTTATCTTTAACAACAAAAAGTTTTTCCGACAAGTTCTGCCTACTGATATTATCAACTTATCAAATTACAGACACGCGGAAGATACAAACAAATACTAATTACTTACGTATATTTAACTTAAAGTTTCCTGCAAAAAGTGCAAGGTCTTATGTAAAAGTTGATAGAAACAGTTAAATCAGTACGGACGTTTGAACTGCTCGACTGATTGAAAATATTTTTAGATGGTTGTTTAAATAGTTTAATTGTAAAAATAGTTTGCTTCACTTAAATTGCACTTTTAATTTTAGCACTATTTTACATTTCTTCTATAGATACATACAATAAATTCACGCCTATTTCCGACCGGGTTAAACAATTCTAAGGAATTCCATTTCCGCTTCGACCCTAACTTTTCTTACTTCCTCTACATTAATCAATCGCTTCATACACGCACGCCGGTTCAGAGTACGTACTGAACCCTTTTTAAGGACATTTAATTTTCCAATTTGGTCAATATAAGTACTTCTAGGTCTTCCTCTGCCAGCCCTACCACCAACTTTCGCTTTATATACCGCTTTCGCAATTCTAATATCCTTCATTCATCATACCATCATCATCATCCTTCATTATACTTACAAACAAACATCCGCAGTCGCTTCTGTAAAAAACCGGACCTGTCAAATCTTCAGGATAGGTTAGCGGGCCCTGTGAAAAACGGGATAAGTAATGCTATATTTTGTTTCGCAATTCTATTATCCTTCATCCGCTCTACGTGTCCAAACCAACCTAACATTCCCTTCTCAATCTTAGTCACTATTTCGTCTTTTACACTACATATCTAAGAAGAAGAATGACGTACTTATTTAAACCCCGATTTCATTGTTGACACGAGCGAAACCATTATCTATTAAACTGCTGACACCATTTGAATGGATTAGGGATAATCGGCAAGTAATTAGTAAGCCGACGCCATTTTAATTTCCAGCCAAGCGTGCCCAAGTAATGAGCAATAATCTTTTTGCATCCTACAAATTGCATTTGCAATTTTAAGCGTTTACCCCACTGTGAGCGAATAAGCGATAAAGAATCAGTGAGCCTGCTTCATGATATTTTTAAACGTCGATTACAGTAACAGTGTTACTTAACTCTCAGACGACGCCCTGAGCCGAGGTTCGCGCCCAACTGGGCACCCTCAGGCCTGTTGTCTTAAACGTTGTACCGGGTGAGAGCCTTCAGCGCTCCCCATTTGTCCGGCCAAGTAGTTAATGCCATCTGCGGCAAATCTACAATAAGTCACGTCAAAAAAAGTGTTACTTAATTCCCATCCCTAGTTCTGTCAATCTGCAATCCCTAATTCCGTCGCAGAATTCATATAATTCCTTTTTGGTTTTTTTAATTGTTTAAATTTTACACTTTTGCGGTGGTAAAATCCACTTGATATTAGCTCAGAATAATGAGCTGAATCATCCCTCTCAATATTCGATATGATAGCAATTACACCCCGTAGAAGACATACAAGTAGCCATACAGGTAGGTATGGGTGTTAGTGACACCGTAACGAATACTGAGGGATGGTTCAGTCCATGATTCTGTGTTGATATCAAGTGGAATTTCCTGTCATGAAAATTTTTATATATTTTTTAGTTATTTTCAGTTCCATACTTCTGCGACGTAAAATTCCAGTTGATATCAACTCAGAATCATGGTCTGAATCGTCCCTCAAAGTTTTCGTTACCATGTCACTAACAACCTGTATACTATACACTTCTGTCTATGTTTTGTTTTCTATTTCTAAGCTTCAAATATCCATCCACAATTATAATCCACAATTCGCCAACCGCTTATCGCTTACAGTGCAACCAGTACCTAAAGTAAATGCATTTACTTAACCTAATTCCCATCACAATTAAAAACTACAATTAAAAAATACAAAAGCAACACTTTTTTGACTATTTACTTTGTTAACGACCAACAATACCATTGTTTTAAAAAGTTTTCTTTTGAAATCGATAAATGTTTATGAATCGATCGATTATAACTTCAGAACTAATGATTATGTATTGATTAGAAAATGTAGGAAATTAAAGTCTTAGTTTTGAAGGCTGCTTTGAAAGCCATTAGATGGTGAAGAAGAAAAAATAGATTAAGTATAAAATAAATTAATAGGTACATTTTTTTAATATCATTATCAAAGGCAGGGTGTTAGGTGACACCGTGACGAATACTGAGGGGGATGATTCAGCTCATGACTCTGAGTTAATATCAAAAAGTGTTTTCCGTCGCAATATTTATGCTTTTTTGTGTGATTATAAATTATTTTCAATTGGATATTGTAATGTATTTTTGTTATATTTTTAATTGACACATCATGATATTATAACAAAACTATTTTAAATATTTCATTGTTTTATGCAGATGTTATATATTTGTTTAAATTTTTAAAAAATATCTCCCAAAGTAGGCTGAATGACGTTTATACCTTTGCGACGGAAAATTCCACTTGATATCAACTCAGAATCATGAGCTGAATCATCCCCCGGCTTTTTGGCGGGAAACGGGAACGGGACAGTTGCTTTCTTCGTTGAATAATCTAAATAATTAATACGAAGTGGTGTTTTGTGGTTAATGATCGCATTAAGTTAGTCGGAAGACATTCGCGAGTGTTATTATATCGGAGTATTCAATAAACAAAGTGTATCTGCCTATTTTCGCTTCGTGGCAGGAAGCCGCTTCATAACTCGAAAGTTTATGCGGACTTTTGAGTTAATTCGTTTGGGGTTCGGAGTAGGAGTCTACTCCGAGGGTGGGGGCTTAGGTTTCATCATCATCATCTTTCATCATTTCATCAATCATCAAGAAAAAAAGTACGTAAGACATGGCTGTATGGGCATAGTTCCCTTTGCCTTACCCTTCGGGGAAAACCAACAAAAAAAAAATGAATCATCCCCCTCAGTATCCCTTACAGTGTCACTAAATTGATCTCCTAACTGCGTAAGCACCTGCCGCTAAAAGGTCCTTTTGTTTTGTCTTATCAAAATTAAATCAATTTCACTATGAAGTTGTTATCGAATTGAGTACATAATTGTTTGACACTTTACGACCTTAGCCAAAATTAAACTTAATAAGCAAAGTGTGCATTGGATTCGGCACGGTTCCGTACAAAATTCATTTTACTAATTCTTTACATTTATGTTTAATCAACGGATCTTAAGTAGGAAAAAAAATATGCAATATGTGGCCTTATTGCTAGAGCCATTTATTCTAAGCTTAAGTGGGCATAGTTACTTCTTTTGTCCTGTTCTAAAAATATAAGTTATTTTTTTCGTAATGTATTGTAGATATTACTCAGGTGACATACACTACTTAGCCGGATAACTAGTGTTATGTGCTCTAACGCCGCATTTTGTTTCTTATATTTTATATGCAAGGTTTTTTTTAAATAACTTTCATTTTTAAGGGTTTCTTATTTTGAGAGCGCCGGATCGCCTCTGAAGAATGAGTTGTGAATTTATCTTAAGTGCAGTTTACACTGACACACGTTGCGAGCATAACGTGAGTAAGCACTTAGTTCATCATGCGACATGTACGATTAACTAACCAAATTAGGAATATAGTTAGTCGTTATGTTACGTTATATAGTTTTGTACAAAGTTATTATTACATTGTTCCTGTTATATACACACATATATAAACTCACGGGGAATCAGAGGTACTTACAATCAAAGAGCAAAAGTGCAGTCACTGAGCCCAGCGAATTATTTGTAAATAGTGGTGAAATTATGAACGTTATCATAATTATAAAGTTTAATATTTTTGTAGGTGTATTTGTTCTAATGCAGAAACGACATGTAACCCGGAAGTTTTACTTAACTGCAACCAGTTAATTTATTACTTTGCAAGAAACTGATTGGAAAGAAACTGACTTTTGCACCTTATCTTACCTACATCCATAGAAATATGAACTAAGTACCCACACCTCACCAAGCTTCCTGTTACACCAACGCGATAGGTGGTGCGCCTGTTATACATAAGTAAATAAATGTAATAATGACTTTTTCTCAGCTCCTACGGAACCCTAAATAGCTGTTTTTTGTTAGTGAACCTGACCCAGATTTAGACAAAGACAAAATCTCAATGCAAATATAGTTATTACATAGTACAGTCACGGACTTCTTGCCTTTATGCTGTTCGTATGTTGAATAGAATAATTTATTTGTCACTAACTTTACGAACGCGAATTTGTTCACTCCGTGCTGTGGACACTTTAAATTAAAAAAAAAAAACTACACTCGCCTTTGGCCACCTGATGGTAAGTGACGATAGAGTCACGCTTACCTAGCAAATGCCTATTTACTGATGTAAGTACGTAGTCGTTACATGAGTCATGCCAGGAGCCTTTGGCGGCTCAATAGTAACCACGACACCAGGGTTGATGAGGTTGATAATCCACTTCACAACCCACCCGATAGAAGAAGATTCACTCTAGCGTTGAAGACTCCCAGATTATTGTCCTTCCCAGGAACGGACCCTGAGTACAACTACATCGTTAGAAAGCACCCTATGTCCTTGCCTGATTTATAATCTATCTTTGTGCCAATTTTTATCAAAATCGGCCCAGTAGTTTAAGCGGGGGAATGTAACTGACACAGTTACTTTGACTTGACGAGAAAGCGTGGCGTATGCCTAAGAAGAAGGCATCGAGACAAACCTGTTTAGGTTTAGAGATGTTTGTAAAACAATCTATGTTTAATTTATGAAGTGTTATAAACAAAAAAAAAACCAATACTTATTAAGCATTATTATCCTTACACAGACATACATTACTGACATAAAATTAATTCAATTAAAAAGAATAAACAAATATATTATTTAAAAAATATAATTAAAAATATTTTTTTTTATTTACTTTTTTTATATCTATTGGGTGTACTAAATAAACGAATAATTAAAATTGTAAGTGTTCTTACCAGTGGTGTAGTGACCAGAGTGTACGTCTTTAACTGTGAAGGTGGCAGGTTCCACTCCCAAGTTCAGTCGGTCGTAACAAGAATTTAACTTGCCACGACGTATTCGTAAATAAGTCCTTACATAAAGTTTTTTATTATTTGTAACTGACACTGAGTTAGGTTTTTTGTGAACGTGTATACATAAGCAAAAACTGGACCTTTTTGAGGTCAATAAACGTTATGGAGCAATAAACTGATAATGGTGGTAATTCCTGCAGATACCGGCCCCGATTCCTGCAGACACAATCAAATTTTACTTTAAGTTATACCTGTCATTTTCTTGTCCGCCGAAAAGGAAAGGGACGGATGATTGACAGCTCTTAATTTTAGAAAGAAAGAGTAAATTAATGAATGACCAAGGCGAATCGAAAAGCTATCTCGCTGGTATGCAAACCGTTTGACGTATGCTGTCAACTTAATTCTGTCGGGTTATAAACCAATGCAAATTTTTTATGGGGTTGTTTTAGATTTGTGCTTAAAATTGACGTGTGTTCCATAAATTTTATACTTGTCGATTACCCGTCAAAATTCGATAATAAACCTGATCGTGCTTCTTTTGTCAGTTTTTTAATTGTTTTTTGTGTTATATGTGCAAATAGAGTGTTTTTGTATTGTATTGTAATAGGTTGTAAAGTCACACGAAATTGTTTTTTTAATCATCTTAGACCGTCTTTTATTTCCAGATTCGCATTATAGAATTTTTCTTTGACCCAGTCAAACACCCTATTATTATTTTAAACCTAGAGTCATACAAATTCCTTCAAACTAAACGAATTCTTAGGCAATTCTTAGCAATTTATAAACGACCTAAGCTCAAATCCAATTGCCTATAGTATCTAATAATACTATCAAAGTGTTGCAATGAAGTATAATTACATTTATTATCTTTATCAAGTTTTCTGTGACCGAGATACCGATCTTAAAAACATTAATTATTGATACAAAAACCAAAATAATTGTAAGTACTTACCTAAGATATTTAATTATAATTCCATTAAAGGCGCCTGATGATAAAAAAGGCGGAATCCCCAATTTTTTACATAAATAATCGCAAAATAAATATAAAAAAAGTTTATTGCAGTATCTTTTGGTACATAGTTTTTACTGGGTTTGGAGCGACCTTTTAAGCATAAAAATATAAACTTAAATTATTATAATTATGTATAAATATTTACAGTAGGTACTTACTAAACTTATCAAATATCCTTCATTATTACTGTTCTCAAATGGGATTGGGCCGGACATGTTTGTCGCATGCGCATTGAGCGGTGGGCCCGGATCGTCACGCATTGGGTGCCTCATGACGGGTACAGGCGTCGTGGTAGACCTCGGAAGAGATGGCGTGACGATTTGGACGCTCGCCGGGTTACGCACAGAACCGCGAAAAATGGAAAGAGGAAGGGGAGGCCTTTGTCCAGCAGTGGGATCTTGTAGGCTAGATTGGAGATTGTATTGGATTGGATTATTATTCTAACCGATTATCACATAATATTTTAATTATCGCCTCTGTAAACCCTTCTTTATTAAATGTAGCAGCAATTCTTCTGTTGTTTTGGGGTCATAGCTGCCTCACATAGTTTAGGAAGTGAGGTCAATGTATCATGTACCTATTACTTATGTATTTAGGTATATAAACAAGGTGGCAGGTGGCTAGTCGGCCGGCTGCAGTGAGGCAACAGTCACGAGGCCACGTTTGCGCACAATAAATTAATGTTCGTTGCGAAATCTTCACCGGACCTCACCGTCTCACTAAGGCAACTCACTCGATACTTGATGTTTAAGCCTGCCCACGTTCCCGAAAAATGCGTATCGGAGGTATGTGACCCAACCTTAGGGGTTAAAGCGGCCACATCGAAGGAAATCATCTAAATAACCAATATTGCAATTTGACATTTGCGCATATAAAAGTAAGTGCGCAATGCACACAAAAGTCAAATAGCAATATTGCTTTTTTAGATGAATTGCCTCTATGGCCTTTTTAACCCACCTTTATTGGGCTGGTTTTCCCTTCGCGGATTGGAAGGTCAGACAGGCAGTCGTTTCTGTAAAAAACCGGGCCTATCTAAGCTTCCGGTTAGGTAAGCGGACTCTGTGAAAACGGAATAACGCTAGGGAGATCACTATAATTTGTTGTTGACTAATTGCCAATCCAGGTTAGGTAAGCGGACCCCGTAAACACGGGATTAAACATCATCCTTAGCGTAATACTGTTTTAACCCTTTCACGGACAGAGACCATGGGACATTGATGGTTCATGATAGGTAGACCTTGGAATCGGAACGTCCGTAGAGCGTAGCACCTTTATCAACGTTAGAAAGAAGCAGCTACATTGTATGAGAATGTCAAATTTTCCTTCAAATCTGTCTGTCTTGCAATATTTCAGGTCAAATTACTTAGTTTTTTGCCCGTATTAAGGGTACTTTTTTGGATGTTTCTAAAAGCCTATTAAATGGAGCAGTTTTTAGAAATACTTTCAGGGTCCATGACAATCTCATGTGTTTATTATTCTTCGGCGAAGTTTTAACAACTGTAACAATTTTGGTCGAATTCTCACTTTGACTTCCGATAACTTTTTTTTTATACTTGATTTGACTTTGATTTATCTTTGATTAAGCGGTACACAGCCTTAGGCATAGTTGTGAAGTAAAATAAAATAATTATTAAGAAAGGGATAGCGACAAAATGATTATTTCTGAAGTAAGGTATAAAATCTAGAAAAAGGTACAAAATGGGTCATATCTCCTAAACCGTAAATAATTGCTGAACATACATGGGGGTGTTTCTGGTAGCTAATGAGCCCCTCTATCTAATTTTTCATTTTGAACCTGAACTTCTGGGCCACCCTGTATATTTATTTGCATGTATTTATTGGTAAGTTGTACTTATAGTTATGTACTTAGTTAAGAGTCTTTTTGTAATTATTTCTTTTTATTTTCGTGCAATAAAGTGTATTTGTATTGTACGTAGTATTATTCCTTATTCTATACTATTATGTCGTATTTCAAAAATATAGTCACTTCAGGTCCCCGATACCGACCCCGCCGGCGTGGTCGACGATTTCCCTCATTCAGCGCTTTCGACCCACTAGGGTCGATTAATTCTTTCAAATATTTTTCCTCACAGACGACGCCCTGAGCCGAGGTTCGCGCCCAACTGGGCACCCTCAGGCCTGTTGTCTTAAACGTTGTACCGGGTGAGAGCCTTCAGCGCTCCCCATTTGTCCGGCCAAGTAGTTAATGCCATCTGCGGCAAATCTACAATAAGTCACGTCAAAAAAAAATCAAAAATATAGTGATATTAGGGGTTCCATGTAATACGGGGCGAGCCTAATGCTATTAACCGGGCATAAATCCTGAAACCCCATGTGGGTTTATCAGCGCTCCGGACTCGTGGTCACACCAGGTTGTCACAAGTTACCTATGATCCAAACATGAATTCAAAAATTCAAACTCTATATCGACTTCAGTGGTTTACAGCCTGAGCCGGGATTCGAACCCGTCACAGTACAATGTAAGCCACACTCCGACCAGGGCTATCACGGATTTGATTACCCTTAAAACCCGTCTAGATTGGAACTTTATGGTCATATTTAACTGGCTGGTTTTAAGTGGCGGTTCCGATATATCGAAGGCTGTTTGGAAGTTTTGCAATGGTCATTACCCTCCGGAAATATAGCATAACAACATAACGTGAGCTCACGGCTATATCCCAATAGGGTAGTCAGAGGTACGGTCACGAGCATTAATATGTATACACTTTGGTACCATGTCACATTAACTTTTTTAACAAATTGAACTGTAAGTCTCACTAAATGTCAAATATGTTAGTGCGACAGAGTCCTAAAGTGGGTATATTGCTCATGACTGTACATACATAGCAAGACGAACTAAGTTGCCACACCTCACCGAGCTTTCTGTTAGACCAACGTGATAAGTGGTGAGCTGTATCTCGACGTATATACAGAATTCAGAATTCGAATATTTTCGAATGTTTCACTAATCTTTGTGTTTTTTTTTTTTTGTTTTTTGAATGTTATGATTTTTAATGTTTTGTTTTTATTTTTTGTTTTTCTAATGTTTTTTTTATGTTTTATTTTTTCTTGTTTTTTTTTTGTGATCGTCTTCTTTTTTACTTTTTCTTTTAATCTTTTTTTCTTGTTCTTCTTTTTTTTTCGTTTTTTTCTTTCTTTTTTTATTTACTACCAACGATGTATGTAAAAAAAATACCGAATAGAAAGTGTGAATTTGAATTTATGTTTCACCCCTCTCGGAGAGCACCCTCGCTTACGTCACTAAACCTAAAGACCAACGTAATGAGCCAACAAGGAATCATTTTAAAATTCAATCAGTAATTAGAATAAAAAAATAGAATACTTAACATTTTCGTCTGAGTAATGTGTGTGTTCAGCCTCCACCAACCCGCAGTGGAGCAGCGTGGTGGAGTATGCTCCATACCCCCTCCGGTTGATTGAGGGGAGGCCTGTGCCCAGCAGTGGGACGTATATAGGCAGTTTATGTTTAATGTGTTCAGAATGTTACATCATACAATTTCCATAAAAATCAAATAAAAATAATGATTATGGCCCTTTTTCTATAATGTACCTAATTAATTTTGATTTAAATACATAATATCTTAGCGTAAGTACGAATTATATTGAGGGCTTTGACCAATATGTGTTCTAAATTTCTGATGTAAAAAAAATGTAGTGACGAGAATTGGTCACGTCAAAATTCAGAATTTTTCAATGTCTTTATTTTTTTTTTAATTAAGAGATTGAAATTTATATTAGGTACTTACTAAATAAAGACAGATACAAAAGACAAAGTAAAAAAAAAATTGCCACGCTATTTAATATTTATATTTATAAATATGGAATTTGTATGAAAAATCACACTGTGATTTCATAGAAAAAGTGATAAAATGTCGCACTTATTATTACATTTTTCTTTATTAAAATTCATAAATAAGTTAAACAGAAAAAAGAAAACTTTTTTGTCATCTTTAGATCTGGGGGGTTAAAAAGGACACATCGAAGCAATTAATCTAAAAAAGCAATATTGCTATTTGACATTTCTGTGCACTACGCACTTACTTTTATATGCGCAAATGTCAAATTGCAATATTGCTTATTTAGATGAATTGCAACGATGTGGCCTTTCTAACCCCTCTGTCTTTATTTTGTAATTAGAATTTATTAATTTATCTTTGACCTAACTACTTAGGTAGATTCTTTCTTCGATATGTAAAGGGAAAAATAAGTTACGCTAATCGTAAAAACATTTTGATATTTTAAGCGCTTAAATCAGTCGGATGTTGTTTTGTTTAAAAATTTTGTATATATTTGACCTTCATTTGACCTCTAAAGATAGTTTGTTTACCCAATTTGTCATTGCCAAATAGCGTTTATAATAAATAAAAATTTATAATAATCTGTGGTCATCACTAGGGTAAAGTGTTCTAAGAGTGTGCGGTTAAATATTGCGGTTGTTACTGGCAATACATTTATTTTATTCTTGTTCTTAAATATATAACTTAATAAAATAATTCCGATAATAATAACCATCACTAACCCTCATCATATTTATAAGAACTATTCAAACTGAGTTAAAGAAATGAAAAAATAACAAAATAAATAAATAAAAATAAAAATCTTATCTTTCTTTTCTTATTTTTTTAATAACACTGACACCAGGGTATATGAGGCTGGTATTCCACCTCACAACATAAGAAGATTTATATTTATCTTATTGGGATCCGTCCACCGTTTGGGCACATTACCCTAACAAAACGTCAATATTAAAATTTGAATACTAACTAAGCAGAGGCAAAGGCATAAACGTTATTCAGCCTACTTTAGGACACGTTTTCGAAAAAAAAATGAAACATATATAAATACTGCATGAAATTCAAACAAGTTTTTTACCCTTCCTAATACCTTCAAAAATACCTTACATACCAAATTATACAAGATTCCATTGATGTTTTAACGTTTCCAAGTTTTGATTACCAAAAAAACACAATGCCGTAGCGAATGGAGGTGTCAAGGCAGTGTTTGAGTACATAATTAATGTAATACCAACATGTAACTTATTACATGACATAATGATTGATATAACCTCAGGTTTTAATTAAAAAAACAATAAGTAGAAACAGTTAATGGCAATAAAAAATATACATATAAACAGAGTGGCGCTTATTTCTTAATAAAAACCCGATTACGGAAGAATCCCTCTAAAAAGTATGAAACAATATTATTTTTCATTGAAATTC
Organism: Pectinophora gossypiella; assembly: GCF_024362695.1. NCBI lineage: Eukaryota > Metazoa > Arthropoda > Insecta > Lepidoptera > Gelechiidae > Pectinophora > Pectinophora gossypiella. The sequence goes on along the minus strand of NC_065425.1, from coordinate 1,567,326 downwards.
TGGCGAAAAGTTAATGTTTAGGAGGTCGACGTGTGGTAAGCAAACTCTTAAGACACATTGGAAGACGAAGCTACACACATAAATACATACACACACACATATCATCATCATCACCAGCCCATTAACGTCCCCACTGCTGGGGCACGGGCCTTCCCTATGGATGGATAGGGAGATCGGGCCTTAAACCACCACGCGGGCCCAGTGCGGATTGGTGGTTATTAACGACTGCTAATGCAGCCGGGACCAACGGCTTAACGTGCCTTCCGAAGCACGGAGGAACTCGAGATGAAAACTTTTTTTTTTTGAGGTCACCCATCCTATGACCGGCCTTTGCTAAAGTTGCTTAACTTCAACAATCGCAGACCGAGCGCGTTTACCGCTGCGCCACCAAGCTCCTCACAAACACACATACATATATAGCGGTCAAACACACAATCTTTTTTGCCTCACTGCTGAAGGGTAAAAGTAAGTAAGTAAACCATACAACATTTTTGTTTTTTTTTTTAGTAATAAGTATCTACATTTGGACTCTTCTTATCTTATTTTTCATGACAAGGGAATGTTAGTTGGTTCGGACACATAGAGCGAATGAAGGATAATAGGATTACGAAAGCAGCATTTAAAGCGAAGGTTGTTGGTAGGGCTGGCAGGGGAAGACCTAGAAGGACGTAAATTGACCAAATTGGTTATGACCTTAGAAAAGGTTCAGTACGATCTACTCTGAACCGGCGTGCGTGTATGAAACGATTGATAAATGTGGAGGAAGCAAGAGAAGTATGTTAGGATCGAAGCAAATGGAATTCCATAGTATCTGCTTACCCCGGTGACAAATAGGCGTGACTTTATATATGTATGTGTTGGAATTTTATGATCGTTTCCAAATTACTAGGCAGGCAAACTGCGCACACGTCGAAAATGCGCCAAAAAAGACCTTGTGTGGTTCCGCTCACTTCCTAGCGGCCAAGGCGAGGTATTGTTGAACATAATGCTGCCAACCCCGCAATGACCTACTGAAGGTTTGTAGTACGTTGCCCGCTGGTGATGGTAATCATAAGATCACGAGCTCTGAGGCCTGCAATTTTTGCGGTTAATAGTGCTTAAAAGTTTCAAGGATTCAAATTCAAAAATATTTTTATCCAATAACATAGTTACACTTTGAATCGTCATTTTTTACATAACGAACGTCTTATCCGCCTAAAACTACTGCAGCTTTTCACAACGTGTATAGCTGGTAAAAGAAGCTGCAAGAATATCCTCGGCACAGGGCCCTAGACGTTCTTAAAGAAGAAACATAAATAACATGATGCTTGTGTAAGTGGAAGAGTTGGAAAAGGAAGCCCTAGGGGTACATACCGCGACCAGATCCAGGATGTCACGCCAAGAGAAAGTACTCTAAACCAGCGAGCATGCATGAGGTCTTTGATGAGAGTGTAAGAAGCGAAAGTGATGTGACACGAGAGGATCGTAGTTACTAGAAAGCCGTGGTCTCTGCCTATCCCTGGGAATAAGGCATGGTTTTATGTAATTAGGTCATAGATTTACTACTACCCTTAAAATTGGCTATACGAGCCATCACAGAACACACCAGAGAGCAGAATTTCCAAGCTCTTGAATGAGAACCGTCAATGAGTTCACCAGCTGCTGTCGCTGTAGTTGAAATCGACTGTGAAGCATCAGATTGAACATCAGCGCTCAAAAAGTGGGACGCGAAGTTACTGTTAATATAGCGACGTTGACAGTACTTTAACTCAGTGCGCGATTAGATGCCGAACTAGCAACACGGGGAAGTGCGTGGTAAAAATTTGTATAAATAGAAGCTCAAAGTGAAAAAAGAAGGATGGAACATATTTCAAATAAGTAATGACATTCGAGTATTATCATAGTATATCAATCAGAGTCGCAGTATAACCCGACCGCGTTACGAAGCACCACCCGCTAATATACGTAATAAGACGATGCGTACCTTCTTAATTTGACACAATTTTATCGAATGTATATACCGCTGTGTGCGAATGTATAGCTAAACAAGCGCCAAGTTTTCGCCGCATTTTTGGATCAAGCACTGTATCAAAAAACTCGAGAGGCACGCTATTAGAATTAATTAAAAATTCAAATACATTTATGTGTTTGTGAGAATAATCTCAGTTTAAATTATCAGTGCAATCATTGATAATCGGATCTAATTAATATCAATTTGCCTGATTGGTGCTGTAAGTAGGACGGCCAAGCACGAGCGGTAATCGACACGCTACGTCTTCAAGTCTAATCACTTCATTCATATTTTTTCATTCATGTCTTTCTATCTCACTGCTCTTGAAGGCACTTAAGCCATTGGTCCTGATTACTACACTTACTGTAGTTACTGTAGTAAATATTGTGACGGATTGACAATGTCACATCGCATAAACATCGCATCGTTGGGTTCACGATCCGGAGGTCCTGGGTTCGAATCCCTGTGGGCACATATCACAAAAATCAACATAACATAACATAACAAATACTTTATTGCACAAACAGGAAAAAACAAAATACAAAACAAAAAAAAAATAGAATTAGTACAATAGGCGGCCTCACACAAAAAATCACTCAAATCAAATCAAATCACTTTGTGATCCCTAGTTTAGTTGGGACATTACAGGCTCATCTGATTGTCCAAAGTAAGACGATCCGTGCTTTGAAAGGCACGTTAAGCGGTTGATCCCGATTACTACTTACTAATGTCGTTACATGAGTCATGTTAGGGGCTTTTGGCGGCTCAATAGTAACCCTGACACCAGGGTTGATGAGGTTGGTAATCCACCTCACAACCCACACGATAAAAGAAGATCGCATAAACAACTCCGCAACCAGAGAATTCTGGAACGTCACAGCGTGACTTCTTTACTAAAATAATCAAGGGGATTCCACCCGAGATTATTCTAGAAAAGAATTCTAGTAGTATAAGGAGCGGGAAGGACAAGGAGAGCCAGTTCAGTTCAGTTTATAAAGCAATCGGAGTAAGAAGAAGTGAAAAAGTGAAAGTAAAGAAAAAGTGAAAGTGAAGCACAGTGTTAAATGCAGTGTCAAGTGCAGTGTTGTAGACGCAGGGGCATTTGGTGGCTCAATAGTAATCCTGACACTAAGGTTGATGACACCCACACGACAAAAGAATAATTGTAGCAAATGTATAATTTGAGATTTATTAATAGAAAAAAAATCTATAAGGATTGTTTTAGTTAATTTACTATACGAGCGTGTTATTAGGTTTTAAAAGCGCGGAACTCTCTAATTAACCGACCTTAAACTAATATACATAGTTACAATAATTATTATAAGTATTAAATATTACGTTATCAATTTTTGCGGATTTACAACGCTCAATTATACAGGGTGTTAGTGACATCGTAACGAATACTGAGGGGGATGATTCAGTCCATGATTCTGAGTTGATATCAAGTGGAATTTTCCGTCGCAAAATTCGTATTTTTTTTAGTTTTTTTTTAAATTATTTTCAGTTCTATACTTTTACGATGAAAAATTCCACTTGATATTAACTCAGAATAATCAGCTGAATCATCCCCCTCAGTATTAGTTACGATGTCACTTACACCCCGCACAAGTACATACTGTAGTCATACAAGTAGGTATGGGTGTTACGAAGTCACTAACACCCTGTATACATAGGCAATTCATTTCCTTAGTAATAATTGCCCCAGAAAACGTGATAACCGTGCTCGGAAAAGGCGTGACTTACATTGTAGAGTCACAAGTTCAAATCCGGCTTGGATTCTAAACTACTGAATTCGACTTTATGAGTTTGATAATCATTTTTGACTCATAGATAAATTTGATATCACGTGGTTTCATGGACTTGTTCGCTCCCTATGGCACTTAAACATAGCTGGCGAGGAGAGGGAGGAGATACTATCATGATACATACACATACATACATAAACTTACGCCTATTTCCCACCGGGGTAAGCAGAGACTATAGAATTCCATTTGCTTCGATCCTGACACACTTCTCTTGCTTCCTCCACATTCATCAATCGCTTCATACGCGCACGCCGGTTCAGAGTAGATCGTATTAAACCTATCATGATCATCATCTTTATACAGTCATGAGCAATAACATGTACCCACTTTAGAACCCTGTCGCACTATCATATTTGACATTTAACGAGACTTGCGGTTTAATTTGTAAAAAAAGTTAATGTGACATGGTTTCAAAGTGTATACATATTATTTACTCGTGACCGTACATATACGTAGTAACTATTACCTAATCTGTTAATATACATATGTGTACGCACTTGTACAGGCCTCCCGGTCACGGTGCATGCCCAGTTGGGTGAACTTTGGCTCAGGGCGTCGTCTGAGAGGAATCATACAGAATGTAACATAACATAACATAACATAAACTGCCTATATACGTCCCACTGCTGGGCACAGGCCTCCCCTCAATCAACCGGAGGGGGTATGGAGCATACTCCACCACGCTGCTCCACTGCGGGTTGGTGGAGGTGTTTTTACGGCTAATAGCCGGGACCAACGGCTTAACGTGCCCTCCGAAGCACGGAATCATCTTACTTTTTCGGACAATCAGGTGATTCAAGCCTGAAAAGTCCTTACCAAACAAAGGACAGTCTCACAAAGTGATTTCGACAATGCCCCCATCGGGAATCGAACCCGGACCTCCAGATCGTGAGCCTAACGCTCTAACCACTAGACCACGGAGGCTGTTCAGAATGTAAATTACATCATAATGAATGCTGAGGGGGATGATTCAGACCATGACTCTGAGTTGTTATCAAATGGAATTTTCCCTTGGAAATTTATGAACAGTGTTTTTTTTTTAATTATTTTCAGTCCCATACTTTTGCGATGGATAATTCCACTTTATAACAACTCAGAATCATAGTCTGAATCTTCCCTCAAAGTTATTGTTACGATGTCACTAACACCCTGTATTTGACAGACTAGTGGACCGACAGTGAACGGGGGATTTGCCCGGAAGACATGCGTGTATTTTGCTTACTCGTATAAGTATTAAAATGATGAAACAATGGCCCATATTAAGTCATCTATGTTTTGACAAGCTTCTTAACTTGCCCATACATCAATATGTCACCTAATTGACAGCCATATCGTGGTGTTTGGACACGAGACACTAAGGCCATTTACCATAAGAAATACCATGCAATAGAAGCAAAACAAAAAGCATAAATGTCGGCGTCGGCCCCTCACTTTAAAGGGTTAACCAGCTAAAGCGACAAATAAAATAACATAATATAAGCTCAGGACTAAGATGCAAGATAAACCTCGGCAGAGGGCCCTAGACGTTCTTTAAAAAAAAACATAAAATATTGTTATACAGTTTAGTAATTTGGCTGCCAAATCTCAGTTCAGTAAGGCCTATCCATTTATATCTTCTAAACAATCACTAACAAAAGCGTATGTCGCGTACCTCATACAAGGGTTACATTGGTGCTAATTCCTGTAAATACCATCTAATTTTATTTTAAGTTATATCTGTCCTTTTCTTATCCGCCGAAAAGGAAAGGGACGGGTAATCGACAAGCATAAAATTTATGGAACACACGTCAATTTTAAGCACAAATCTAAACCAACCGTCTAAAAATTTTACGTCAGTCAATAACTCGACACATTAATTTACTCATTCTTCCTAAAATTAAGAGCTGTGAATCATCCGTCCCTTTCCTTTTCGACGGATACGAAAATGACGGATATAACCTAAAATAAAATTAGGCGGTGTCTGCAGGAATCGGGGCCAGTATGGCGTTATATTATGTATAAATGTATGTACATGTGTGTATTATAAATTCCGCCCAAGTAGTTAATACCATCTGCGGCAAATCTACAATAAGTCACGTGAAACAAAATATTGTTTGGATATTTAATAAACTCGTCTCACTTCTCTTCTATCGTGTGGGTTGTGAGGTGGATTACCAACCTCATCAAACCTGGTGTCACGGTTACCATTGAGCCACCAAAGGCCTCTGACAAGGCTCATGATATGTAGTAACCGGGACCAACGGAATAACGTGCCATCCGAAGGACGGATCATCTTACTTCCGGATTCAGGTGATCAGCCTGTAGTGTAGTGGAGATTATAAAGTATTTTTTGTGATATTTCCCCATCGGGATTCGAACACGGAGCCTCCAGGTCGTGAACCTACCGCTAGCAACCACTGGACCACAGCTCGTGCGAGTAAATACCCAGGGTCAATGTCCTGTTGATATATATCCTGCTGGAGATGGGGAGGAGGAATGCAGTCAAGCAACTCACGCGCATATATACCTTGGTATGTATGTGAATAGTACTTATATAATGTTACTGTAAAAGCCCATAGTACGGTAAACTATAAGATTTACCGATAAGTCCTAAGAGTTCCAAAGAATTTTATTTTATTATTTATAATTGAAATTAAATAATATTAAATTAAATAATAATAATAAATATAATTGAAAAGCAATTCGTATTTACCACCATTAGGTAAGTAGTTCATAAAAGATTTTCTGTACTTCGGGGCTTATAGTTATTTTAATACCATTTTTTTATGATGTTGTGTGTAAAAATTAATATTTTTTGCTGTGCCAAAGACAGTCTCACTGCTGGGCACACGCGTCGCTTTAATAGAAGAGGGGGTATGGAGCATGCTCCACCAGGCTGTTCCATTTATATATTCTACAATAGTCCATATTTTTCAATTTCATATTCATAAATTTATGTGTTATTTTAAATAAATAATTTAGCTACGGAATTATTAATAAAATATAAATATTACATTTTCCTTGAGAGTATGGCGCGAATGAAGGAGATAATTTTGAAAATGAATTATTGAATAGTATATTTACATCAAATCCTTGAAATATTTTCTCGGCAATTCGTCGCATATTAATAATATGCGTCACTTTACTTTTCTACGAAATATTTGTTTTGACTATTTTTCCTTTTAAATTGAATGTATTTTGTGTTAACCTTTAGTAGGCAGGTACATCATAATTATATATTTTTAATCAAAAATATTTTTTATTTTTTTGTTGTCGTGAGCTGCTTGGCCGCCCATATCGCTAGAGTAATCAGGTCGTCAGGATCAGATACTATTAGGTAAAAATTTAGTATTATGTTTAGCTTCACTAATTAAAAAAAAATTAAGGTGGACCGACGATCTGGTGAAGGTCGCGGGAAGCCGCTGGATGCGAGCAGCGCAGGACCGATCGTCGTGGAGATCCTTGGGGCCTTCCCCAGCTTATGCCCAGCAGTGGGCGTCATACGGCTGATGAATTAATATAAATATAAGTATTACGGTCATTTTGTTTTAATTTATTTAAGTACTTGTTCCGCGAATGTCGTGTCTTACAAAAAAGTCAAAGAACAGGCCTTTCATAGGTAAGAATAGAGAATGCTACACCGACAAAAGCGTGTAGCTTAAACTAATCATAATGATGACTGGTTCCGGCCGAATAGTTAATGCTGTATGCGACAAATCTACAACATGTCCCGTTAAGTGTGCCCATTTTTGAAGAAGTGTATGTTTTATGGCGGGGCCCCTTTTTGATAGGGGCCCCTTTTTGATGGGGGCCCCTTTTTAATGGCGCTCCTTTGTGATGCCCCCCCTTTGTGATGGCCCCCAGCTGATGCATAATTATGGCGCTGGTACACACGCGAACAAGTCTATTCAGTCAGGTAGAACTGGAACAAATAAACAATGGCCTAGGACTGGTTTTGACGATAAGACGCGAATACCAAACAGTCAAGGACGGTCAATTTATAACCTAAGCTAGACCAGTGTACCAAAATAAAATAATGTGTATGTACAAAGCCTTGGATAGACAGGGTTACAAATGAGGAAGTGCTAGTAAGAGTATGGGAAAAAAGACATACTGAGAATTATTGAGGACAGAAGAGGCAAGATGATTGGACACCTAAGAAGACACGACGAAATTTTATAGGGAAGTTAAGGAATTGGCCTTTGATAGACTGGAATGGAAAATGCTACACCGACAAGAGCGTGGCTCTTAAATTGATGATGATGATGTATAAAGCATGCTTCGTCTAGATTATACACCTTTGCCCACATTATACCAACAACACATAAGCATAACATAACATAAGCTCACGACTATATCCCAATTGGGGTAGTCAGAGGTACATCCATCGCAAGATGACCTTAGTACCCACACCTCACCGAGCTTTCTTTTAGACCAACGTGATACGTGGTTAGCCGTATCGCCGCCTATAATGGTCGAGCCAACTGTGTAACATAATAATTAGTCATCATCATCAATTTAAGAGCCACGCGCTTGTCGGTGCAGCATTTTCTATGCTACTTTTTTTAGGGAAAAATAGGGCAGTGGTTTCCCTCTTGCCTTCCGCCCCGCAGTACTCTGTCTGACGCATTGGTATGGCGCCCAGAGTAGTCTATTACAAAGCCATACTAGGACTCCTCTCTTTTAATAATTAGTAACATTCTATAAATAATTTTTTTTTAAATTATATGTAGAGGAACAGGAGGGGTGTGATACTAGGTTACGTTCTGTTAAATTATTAAATAGTCCTAACTATATTACCCATGTGAAGTAAAGTGTAAATTTCTGGTCAAGTAGTAAATGCTATCTGCGGCAACTCTACAATAAGTCACGTCAAAAGGAAGTGAAAATTATCTGCATTAGGTCCCTCTGGTTGATTGAGGGGAGACCTGTGTCCAGCAGTGGGACGTATATATGCTATTTATTACATAATTATATCGGAGGAGCTCGGTGGCGCAGTGGTAAACGCGCTCGCGCTACGATTGTTGAAGTTAAGCAACTTTCGCAAAGGCCGGTCATAGGATGGGTGACCACAAAAAAAAAGTTTTCATCTCGAGCTCCTCCGTGCTTCGGAAGGCACGTTAAGCCGTTGATCCCGGCTGCATTAGCAGTCGTTAATAACCACCAATCCGCACCGGGCCCGCGTGGTGGTTTAAGGCCCGATCTCCCTATCCATCCATAGGGAAGGCGCATGCCCCAGCAGTGGGGACGTTAATGGGCTGGTGATGATGACATAATTATGATGTAAAAAAGAAAGACTGTAAGACGCCTCAGCCTTATTTGATGCGTTCAAATAAATATTCTGAAAAAAACGGTACAAAAACACAGTTCAAAAAATGAGGTAACAAGCCTCTTGAGTCACTCAGTATTAATACCAGACAAGGTAAAGAATCGCAACGACATTGACCCACTATTCGAAATACATAATAGCAGTTAAATTTAACACCGAAACACGTACATTTACTTAACATTGCAAACTTTATCACATAATAAATATAGGAAAGTGAGTGGAACGGAACGTAAATTTAATAAGAAAGCAAGAGAGAATACTACTTATACAAAGTACTTATAGGATAATGAATGGGGGTTGTTTATGAATATTGGGGTCCGAGTGTAAAAATAAAAGAGGTGACTATAAATAAAATATCGCTTTTAATTCTATATTCCGCATAAATATGACTTGTTCTAAAAATAAACAATAGAGACTATGAAGGTATACTTATTTTATGCTAAATACTTTTTTATGGGAGCGAATAAAAAAATATAATTAGAACTTTAGAACCCGTTCTGAGCCCTAATCGTATAACTTAGTTTCCAACATTCTATCCAAACCAAATTATAAAACACGAAAGATAAAACAACAAAAAAGTCGTTCAAGTAATTCAAAAGCTCGATTTTAATAATAATTTGCACATAGATAAGGAATACTTAATAATACGTACATTTCACGCTACAGGCAAGAAACTAATATTCGGTCAAGTCCCCACCCCACCCCAGTAGGGGCAAGAGGCGTGAGTTTAAATGAATTTGCAAATAATTATGAAGGAAGTACCTAACGACCAAAAAATTCATAATTATTATCAAATCATGTTCGCAGATTATGTTTTGCAGATTTTTTTCTTTAAAGCAAAAACGTTTCTTTACAAACTTTAATTAATCTATGCGTATTAGCATATTAACATCGGTTCATTTATTGACCCACGTCAAAAACACGTCACGTCACGTCACGTCGTTGACTATGGGTTGTTCTTCTTTTTATCGACAATGATCTGTCCTTCGTTCTGCTTCTGATAAGTTATGTTTTAGAATTTTATTTCATGTTTTGATTGTCCAAAAATATAGTTATCTTATTATACTCAAAATACAAGCAAAATACTAATCGGTTCCTCAATTAGTTATTAACGTAGCTTGATCGTTTTTCACAAAATTATGTGACAGAGTGGTAAATTGAAATGCTGTCTCCGATGAAAAGGGCCACTCTGTCACAATATTTTTTGGAATGCGCCTGCAAAGAAAAGTATGTTACCAAGATAAAGAGAACCACTAAATAGTCCTCTACAGACACATCTTTATAATGATGTTTTAAAATATTTATTGCCGTTATAATTTTAAAGATGTTAAATCCGATAAATCGAGAAAATGTCTTTTTATTGTCGATAAAAAAGAAGAACGACCCATATATCAAAAATATGTCGTAAGAAGACAAATTAAGTGTCGAGTCCTATTATAATAAAAATTAGGCTATTTTCCAACTACTCAAATCAGTTATTTTTTTACTATACTTACGTCAATATACGAAAACACTATGGAATATGTATGAAAACGTACACTGTGACGTTATGGACTTGTCGGACAAGATTTTCTTCAGTTTTAGATCTGTCTTTATTTAGTACTTAATCAGAATTTCATAATTTATCTTTGACCTAGGATACTTTCCAAGTCCTGTTATAAAAACAATATTGCAATTTGTCTACAAAATGTCGAATATATTATTCGACAACCAAAATTTAATCTGGTCTTTTTAGACCACCTGGGTTGGTTACATTATATTCTTATAATAGTCTATCATACATACTTAGTGCGATAAAATCTTCAGGTAAGTATGTACTTATTCATTTTTACGACGCACCCGAAATGTGAATTAAAAAAGGAAAAAACTACTTATTTAAAAAATATATATGTTTTATGCAAGGTAAATTTAAAATTCCAGGTATTTTATGTTTTATAATAATGTAGAGAAGGAATTGTTGTATAAATTAGATTCATACACCTACTTACTTAAATTGAATAATGTACCCTTCGATCAAGAATGTACCCAATAAGTACCTAGGTTTATATGAAAATGGTTTAATTCAATAGGTAAGTATGGCCACAGATCATATAAATGGCATTCACAAACGCCCAAATAAATTGATTGTTTTAAAACACTGTGGCAAAGGGTTATTTAATTCATGTATACGAAAGAGATAAAAACATAATATTTCAAACAAATATTTAAACCACTCTTCAAACTTTATTTTCTTTAATTTATTCCCGTTATTAAATACATTTTGCAATAGTCGTTAAAAACGTAACGCAATCCAGCTTTTTTTTTAATCTTAAAAAAAATAAAAACTTAAACTCACAATTTATTTTCCCGCCTTGTCCCACAAACACTGTCAATAACACTGCACTTCACACAATCGCGCGCGTTCCGATTCAAAATTCGAATACGAAATTATATGGCGGACGGCCGACGCTTTTGTTTTTTAAATCAAGTCTGTGCACGGGCTACAGGGCGCGAACTGCCGGCATAGTGGATCACAACCAATTTATATAGACGTTATTCGTCCTAGAGTAGGTACGACAAGTGCCGTTCGCTCCTGTGCTCCTAATATTAAATCTGATTCAGTTATTGGCCTGTTATATGTTTCTAGACCATGTAGAATCTAATTTGACGGGACCAATTTGAATTACTTACTTACTTAAAATCATGAGTTTAAAATTGATTAAAATGCAAATTTTAGTCCGACCAAAGTCTTCATTATTTAATGATTTATCATATTGAAATTTGCGTTGAAATATACATTAAAATGTAATATTTTAATAATTTACTTACATTCACAGTTTTGATGTTTTAAAATTACTTGTAATTGTTGTCAAAGCATATTAATTACCTATTTACCATTTATTTATATAGCGACCGGAAATATAATTTTATTTTTTACCAGCCACCACAGTATATGTTTACTGTGCGGATTCCGAATAACGTCTGAAGGTGTAGGTTCGGTTCGCGATGGAAACGCAAAAAACACACTTTGTGAAACTTTCCTTTAGGTTGTCCAAAATATTTAATTATGTTTCTTAGTTTTTGATTGAACTTATTGTAGATTTACTTGTATTAACTACTTGGCTGGACAGATGGAGAGCGCTGAGGGCTCTCAACTGGTACAAAAATTGAGACCAAGCCTGACAGTGCTCAGTTGGGCGCGAGTCTCGGCTCAGGGCGGCTGGGAGGATTATTTATATTTGTAAGAATTAATCAACCCTGATGTGTCGATAGCAATAAGTGCTGAATGAGGGAAATCGTCGTCCACGCCGGCGAGGTCGGTATCGGGGTTTTGAAGTGTTTGTTGTCGCGAGCTGCTTGGCCGCTTCTATTGCTAAAGGAATCGGGTCGTCAGGATCGTATATTACGTCGTTCGTTGTAGAGTAATTTGGCAATGTAATGCACCTGTCTGTCTGTGTCTGTGGTGTCCGGAAGTAATAAATGTTTCTTTCTTTCATTTGCTAGGTAAGCGTATCCACCTTCGTGGTGGGTGACATCGTGACTTGCCATCGAGTGAGAATGTGATCAAACGCGAGCCTATAGGTAACTGATTATTTGTATCTCGACTATGTAGTCCCGGACTTTTGGAAGGCGTGGGTGGGGCCGAAGCCAACACGTAGAGGCCCCTTAAGACAATTGAAAATGTTGTGTGACACCAACCGGCGATTATCCCATGCACCATGGGATACCCAAAGACAATCCCTGGTTCGTGTAGGACTATTGAAAATATAGAAACAAAGGGAACTGGGCTATTGGGTTGGGGGTTAGTGGACTGAAATACTATGACGCCTGCTCGACCAATGTCAATAACAAAGATACAATCAACAGGTGGTGACTCGCCACAATCTGGATGGGCCACCTACCTAGCCGAATTGCCCACTTGACTCCACTGCTGGGCAAAGGCGTCCTTTAGGTCTTTCTACAACCCACAGTCCCGTGCGAGCTCCGCCCAGTTCTTCCGATAACGGAATGGTAATAAAAAAAAAACAAAAAAATGTCTTAAAATGGTGTGGTGTATAAAAAAAACTGATTTGGTGGCCATGTCTAGACATTCAACCACAGCCATACTCTAAACCAATTAACATACTTAATTAAATAATAGTAAACAATAAGATCAATAAAATGTGATGTTTTCCTATAATGATTCATCTTACAGCGAAATTCATAGCGAACGGTGACGACCTGCCATTTATTATAAAAGTTGGGTTCTGTACAAAAAATAACGTCATAGTTTATCAGGCGTTTGGAAGCCGTGGTAGCCTAGTTGGTAGCACGCTTGCCTCTCACTTTGAGCTCGCAGGTTTGAATCCAGCACAGGCCTAAACCAATAATTGTCGAATTCATGTTTGGATCACAAATTAATACCTATCACGTGCTCAACGGTGAAGGAACCCACATTCCTGAGAAATGCATTTTCGGAGGTATGTGACCTAACCTGTATTGGGCTGGTTTTCCCTTCGCGGGTTGGAAGGTCAGACAGGCAGTCGCTTCTGTAAAAAAACCGGACCTGCCAAATGTTCAGGTTAGGTAACCGAACCCTGTGAAAAAAACGGGATAATGTTAGGGAGATGATGATGAGTTTATCAGGCGTGTTTGTATAAAATGATTGATGAATGCCGGAAAGAGAAGTATGTCAGCAGGGCTAACATGCGCGACGTGAGAAAATTATCGATAGATTCTATAACAACACCCACAAATATTGTAAAATAGTTAATAAGTAAAATGACTAGATTGTATATTGAATATACCTATCGTAGTCATAAGAAAGAAATAGACATAAGTAAATAGATATAAGTTGCAAAATTATCAAACAATGTTAGCATGTAAGAATGAGTAATATTGTAATCAATAAAAATAAAATAAAAGTAACACAATAAAGATAACCCCCCCTGTGTACATCCTAGTAGAAATAAGAAGTAGAGTAGGGACTAGGAATGCAAAGAATGAAAGATGACGAATGAAAGTGCGAGAGGCATAAATGCGAGAACTGGTATGGTAATAGAGGACTGGAATGGATGTGTTCGGAGAGTAGGGCCCTATTGCGGGCATTATAGAGAATACAAGTAGAAGAAGAGATATGTTATGTAACTGTAAAAACGTCCCTGTCTATCCTGTGCGGCAGGGGTACTAGGGAAAAAAAAAAAAAAAAAAAAAAAAAAAAAAAACGCTCTAACCACTAGACCACAGAGGCTGTTAGGAGAAGTTATTCTGTTGAATCGTGTGTGTTTCCTATATCTTTCGCGCGGAACCCTAACTCTACAATGACAAACCAAACAACATAAACTTGCCGGGATCAGGTACTAAACCCGTTTAATGTAAAATTAAAACAATCTCAACAATTCCAGGTACTCTATGATGTCACAAAACATACTGTCATGACGTCACTAATTACAATAGAAACATATTTTTTTTAGGTTTAAATTGGTGTGGTGGCAATAAATGAATGACAATTCATTTTTGGTAAATCCCAGCTGGTTGATTTATAACCCCCGATACAAAAAGGACGGGGTGTTATAAGTTTGACGTGTCTGCGTGTTGTGTAAATGTGTATGTGTCTGTCTGTGGCATCGTAGCTCCCAAACGGATGATCCGATTTTAATGCGGTTTTTTTTTGTTTGAAAGGTATATCAGTCGAGAGTGTTCTTAGCTATGTTTGGTGGAAATCGGTTCAGGTCTTCAAGGTCATCAGGTCGTTTGTTAAGTGTGATAGGAATGTTACACACTCAGTTTGCTTGCAAGCATAATATGTGGAATAAGATATTTTTTTGTTTTTATAGGGTTTAGCGTTTTAAACCTTTTGTCATAATAATTGAGTACTTTTTTTTTGTCGGGGTTTTTTTAATTACTATTTGCATTGACAGCGGATGATAGCAAAATACCCCTTTGTTCTCACTAGTTCGATTCATTAGTTCGATCGTCGAACTAGTGAGAATGTTTGTTGTCGCCCTAGTTCGATTCATTAGTTCGATTGTCGAACTAGTGAAAATTATTTTTCTCATTAGTTCGATCGTCGAACAAAATAAGGTAGATATGATATCTTGATACAACTATACCTTATCTTTGATCAAATACGTAGATGAAAAATATTTTTCTGTCTTGCTTATCTCAACAAGCTTAATCAGAAACTAAAAAAAAGCTTATAATGCTTAAAAATTACAATTGTACAAAATGAGGTAGAACCATAAAAACATTTTTCATCTACGTATTTGATCAAAGACAAGGTATAGTTGTACCAAGATATCATAACTACCTCATTTTGTTCGACGATCGAACTAATGAGAAAAAAAAATCTCACTTAAACTAATGAAGTAATGAATCGAACTAGGCCGACAACAAACATTCTCACTAGTTCGACGATCGAACTAATGAGAAAAATAATTCTCACTAGTTCGACGATCAAACTAATGAATCGAACTAGTGAGAACAAAGGAAAATACCCACGTTGTTGTTCTATGAACTGACACTTGTTTTAAGGTTGTGCAAATATATGACAGCTCCGGATCGTGAGCCCAACGCTCAACCTCTGTACTACGGAGGCCGTTAATTTTCCTCAAATAGCATTAACTACTTGGCCGGATAAAAAAATATTTAGAATCCGCATACCTAATTGGGAGAATATAATTGAACATCTTTCTTGCGGATTGTGAGAACAATCACTGACTTCGGCAACCCTGGTGTCAGGGTTACTACTGAGCCGCCAAAGGCCCCTGACATGGCTCATGTAACGACTACTTTACTTATTTATTTAAGTAAATAGTGCCGTTACGCCTAGGTTACATGTAAAATGTGCTTAACTTAAAAATACACTATCATAAATAAAACATCACGCTGTATGCCAGTAGCGGTAGGCAGAGGTATAGTACATACAGGGTGTTAGTGACATCGTAACGAAAACTTTTAGGAATGATTCAGGCCATGATTTTATGTAAGTAGTTATGTAAGTCAAAGATAAATTATGAAATTCTGATTACGAAATAAAGACCGATCAAAAAAATGAAATATGACCATTTCATGAAATTATCAATTCTAAGATCTGGCCACGACACATACATCAATCCCTTCATCGATCGGAGGTGGTATTCATACAATCCTTGACCTCTAAATCGTAAATAGCACTACTAATCTAGGCTACAGATCTGTTCTACAATAGAGCACTAAAAACTGTTAATGCATCGCCAATTACTTCGGCAAAGGCTGATTATTCCGGTTCACTGCCTATGACGTCATCGAGTTAAATTTAATACAAGTTGAATCCAGTCAAATATATATTTGGTTAATATTTACAAAAGACTCTTAACTATGTCCATAAATTATATCATTATGTTATCCTTAGTATCATTATATAGACCGGGTATGCTCAATCCTATGACAAGCCGCCATTGCTAGCCCTTTGATGACGTAAGTGTTACCATTAAATTGGTACCTCCAACATTCCAAGGACGTAAATATTATTGAAAATTAAGTAAATTTACTGAGTATTGTATTTAATTACTATTTTTTGTCGCATATACAAACAACAAAATTTCCTTGCAAAGTTAATTAATAATATTGGACATGATTTTTGTTTACGAAATGGCAACGCAGGGTCGGAAGACGTCAGCTGGGCTAACCTTGAAATGCTACCTAGCTGTCAGTTTTGAGCTTAAGTACCTGGTTTTCTTATACAATGATTGTCACAGTCGTTTGCAACTTGGCTAGGAAAGAACCAAGTGGAAAGATAAACAGATCGGAATACTTATTCCAAGTTTTTTAGCGTTGTTTTATACATAGCTGACGAAGAGTGGGTGTATACATTTTAGTATAGTAGGTATACTTATCTGCCTACCTTGTACCGGGTGAGAGCCTTCAGCGCTCCTCATTTGTCCGGCCAAGTACATACTGCCATCTGGGGCAAAATCTACAACAAGTCACATCAAAATACAAAAAAAAAATACCACTGACCATCCCTTCCCCTTTTCTATTTGCCCCTTCGGAATACAGGCGTGAAGCTGAATGCGTCTAAAAGGCATTGACGTCATAAATTATAAAAATAAAAGAACTTATTTTCGTCACAAAAAGTCCCAGTATAAAAACATCAGTGAGTCAATACGCATAATTATAGATAAGTAAATAACAAGTAGGTAAAAAACTTCAAGCAGCTATTTGCATTTAATAAAAACAATATTTATGTATTAACTGTATGAAAATAATTAAATTATCAATTAATTACAATTTCTCTAAAAAAGTTTTACCAATACATTACACAGCACTGTGATATCTACTGCACTCGTCAAAAAGCCCACCCCTGACTAATCCTGCGCACGCGCATGGTCCCATTATTAAATAAGCTACGATTGATAACCTTAAGGCGGCAACCTTCGCAAAATTGAGTGGTTGCGAGTTAATCTGCTTACATTGTTATCATAGTAAGTAATTAGAATTACTTTGTTTACTTGTTAAAAAGCATAAGGGCAAGAATTAATTGTATCTACTGTTAGATAGAACAAAATCGATCGTTCAAATCTCGACTGATACATCACTATGTTGACACAATATACGGGCTTTAGTCACTTGAAAATAGGTTTTTGGGCCATCCATAATAAATAAGTTGCTCTGAAGGCCTTGACTATGGGAAACCCCTCGATTTTTATATTTTTCCTTCTACATAGATAAAATTTTGTATTCTGCACTAGTAGTTCTTGTAGATTTAATCAAACAACTACACGACTACATCCCAATGGGGTAGTCAGAGGTACGCAAGATGAACTAAGTACCCGCATTTCTTCGAGCTTTCTGTTAGACCAACGTGATAGGTGGTGAGCCGTATCGCCGTCTATAATGGTCGCCCAACTGTGCTGGGAATAATCTACGTTGCAGTATTTCTTGAATTGATTTAGTGGTCTTATCGCCAAACTTGTTTCGAGATTGTGTTTTGAACTGTACAAGCTAATGACAGACGCGACGTCAAGCCACTCGCCGTAAATATTACTTTTTAGATCCCTGTTCAAAGCAGAGATATGAGACTCCCGATATTTCGACACTTAAACCTGCTCCTAAACCAACCTTCCTCCTTGTTTCTTCCTTTTTTCTTTTTCTTCTTTTCTTTTCTTTTTTCCTGCTTTAAACGCGGTAAGAACCCGTTATTATGTGTTTTAATTATGATAATAACCGCGTAAACTTAAAACAATAAGGTAAAGAAAACAATATATATGTTATTTAGTGTGTGTGTGTGTGTGTGATACTAATTAATCTAATTATCTATGATCCAAACATGAATTTAAACTTATAAAGACAAATTCATTGATTTCGAGGATTAAAACAATGTTGCTGTATTGTAGAAATCTCTTTGTGAGTCTTTCCTTTAGCCAGGACATTGTACGCTGAATCATTTGATCCGAAAAAGTAAGATGATTCCGTGCTTCGGAAGTCACGATAAGCTGGGATACTAAGCGAAAAAAACACCTACCTGTAGTGGAGCAGTTTGGAGTAGTATGCTCCATATCCCTTCCTGTTGGAGGGGAGGCCTGTGCCCAGCAAGCGACGTATAGGTATAGGCTATTTATGATATGTATACTTTTGAGGTCCACTACGTATGACAATGGGTCCTCTTCGCAGTGATTGCTTCCTAACTGGCAGCTTCCTCATTTGTACCAATTAGAGACCCTGACCATTCCACAATGACTGCCACAGTACCTAAAGAATTCAATAGAAATGTTAATAAAAAGTTTATTTAATATTAATTACGGGTAGTGACATCGTAACGAATACTGAGGGGGAAGATTCCGCCCATGATTCTGAGTTAATATCAAGTGGTTTTTTTTTTAATCAGCAAACGCAGTCGTAATGTTGTCAAACATTAAGCTAAGCTTGTTTCACGAATCTTTATCCAAAATCGAATATATTTATAAATGATTGTGACACGAAGATGGCAGCTGATGCCTATAGCACAGGATTGAGTCTATTTTAGGCATCAGCTGAAATGATTATTTTGTAACTTGCTCGTTATTTATTTTGTAACTTTAAAATTGTTATAAAATGGCTTTTTTTGGAATTATTTTTTTATTATTATAATTCATTTCAGTTCCATACATTTGCGACGGAAATTTCCACTTGACATCAACTCAGAATCATAGTCTGAATCATCCCTTAAAATTGTCGTTATTATGTATAATAAACTTCAGCTAATTAAACCTAACAAGGGCGCCTGTTTATATAAATCTGAAAACAGAATCATATAATCAACGGAACGGCAACTCTCCGCTCCCCACCAGCGGCTGAGTTAAGTTTACCTCACCTCCGTCGGTCTTACTTTAGTCGTCAATCGTATGGGCGTCAGATGTCACACACACAGATGTACGATGAGGTCAATGTATAGTGTCTGTGTAAAACGAGGTATTTTGTAAGAAGTGTCCAGTGTGCCAACAGTTTACCAGCTGATCTCAGTAGTCTGTGGCAAAACGTGGTGAGGTTTCAAGTAGGAAGGAACGAATGATGTTCCAAGATTTAATGACACTAATGATCCCGAAATGTCTGTATTTAATGGGAAAATTGCTCCGCGAGGACAGAGGAAACCACAATTGCCCAAAATATTCCTACATAACTACTTCTTCTCTTCTTTCAGGTGTCGTGATCAATGACCAACCTCATGAACCCACCAGGGTTACTATTGAGCCGCCAAAGGCCCCCGACATGGCTCATGTAACATTTGCATAATGCCTGTCTTTTTTTGTTTTCTTTTTCCACGAAGGGCAAGGCAAAGGGAACTATGCCCATACAGTCCTGTCTTATGTATTTTTTTTTTCTTGATGATGATTAATGGAATGATGAAAGAAGATGACGATGAATGAGGAAACCTAAGCTCCCACCTTCGGAGCAGACTCCTACTCCGAACCCCAAACGAATTAACTCAAAAGTCCGCATTAACTTTCGAGTTATGACGCTTAGATAGGTAAATAGGTACACTTTGTGTTTTAAATATTCTGACATAATAATACTTAATACGATCACATAACACGTTTTTCGACTAACTTAATAAGTACGATCATTAACCACAAAACACCACTTCGTATTAATTATTTAGATTATTCAATGCAGAAAGCAACCATGTCGTTCACTTTCCCGCCAAAACGCCGCTGCCGCCTACATTTGTGCTTTTAGTTTTTATCCTTTTCGATGTGGCCTTCTTAAGCACCCTGTTCTATTCAGCCAGTCCCTAACAATCTCTAGTAACCAATACAAACTCTTTTCTCATATTATCAAAACGTCAACACAACGCGGTCACCATAGCAACGCTCAAACAGTATCGCACCGCTAATCCGTTTTTGTAGCATTTCTTTTAGTTTATTTTGATTTTAGTGTTTTGATAGAGTTTTAGCAGGATGGAGGACGAGGAGGAAGACCTGTTCGCTGGCGCCATGACCATAGGGTCGGAAACCACAGAAGCCGAGAAGGAATTTGAAAAAGTAAGGACAATACTTTTGTACAACAATATGGTATTTGACTGGGTCAAAGATAAATTATAAAATGCTATCTATAAATAGAAACCAGTCAAAACAGAAGAATACTAACGTTCTTCATCTCTCGTGTTGGTTGTGAGGATGACCATCCTCATCAACCCTGGTGTCAGGGTTACTATTGAGCCGCCAAAGGCTCCTGACATGGCTCATGTAACGACGTAATGTCCTAAACAAACTTGGGATCACAACGTGATTTTGTGATTGTCCCCCACCGGGATTCGAACCCGGGACCTCCAGATCATAAGCCCAACGCTCACAGGATCACGGAGGTCGTCACAGAGATACTAGCGTTAAAAAATATACATACATATACAAACTCACACCTATTTCCCACCGGGGTAAGCAGAGACTAAGAAATTCCATTTGCGTGCTTTCTCCACATTCATCAATCGTTTCATACACGCATGTCGGTTCAGAGTAGATTGTACTAAACCTTTTCTAAGGACATCTCCAATTTGTTAAAAACTATGCACTATGTAATATTTCAGGTACTTACTAAATGTTCTTTTTTTTCATCTGTAGTATCTTTATAGCTTCTAATCCTATCTTATTTTCAGGTCCTAGAATTGATGCGTGAAACAGAAGGTCTCAAGCTATATTCGGATGTGTACACTAAGCTTTACGACTCATATTACAAGCTCAAAGATGAGAACAACGAGAAACAAGCAGAGATTGAAGGCATGATGGTAAATACTTAGTAATTGTTACATCTCATCATAATCATCACAAATAGCCTATATACGTCCCATTGCTGGGCACAGGCCTCCCCTCAATCAACCGGAGGGGGTATGGAGCATACTCCACCACGCTGCTCCACTGCGGGTCGGTGGAGGTGTTTTTTCGGCTAATAACCGGGACCAACGGCTTAACGTGCCCTCCGAAGCACGGAATCATCTTACTTTTTCAGACAATCAGGTGATACCAGCCTGAAAAGTCCTTACTAAATTCTCATATATATCGCGCGCGGCGCAAATTGGGAAGTATCCTAGGTCAAAGATAAATTATGAAACTCTACGCAGACGCCATTTTATTTTATTTTGAGTGATACCCGTCATTTTCTTATCCGCTGAAAAAGAAAGGGACGGATGATTGTCAACAAGTTAATTTTAAAACGAATGAATAACCTTCCTAATTCCTTCCTAAGACACTTCCTAATTTTAGGTTATATCTGTCATTTTCTTATCCGCCGAAAAGATGACAACTGTTAATTTCAAAATGAACGAATAACCCGGGCGAATAAAATAGGCATCTCGCTCGTATGCAATCCGTTTGACGTGTGCTGTCAACTTAATTCTGTCGGATTATTTGCCAATATAGAATTTTGAAAGGGTTTTTTAAATTTCTGCATAAAATTTCGACGGATTAGAAAATTACAGGTATAACTTAGAATAAAATTTAATGGTGTGAACCGGAATCAGCAACCAATGATGTATTCATACTTGATGTTGTTAGTAGTAGACTAATATTTTAATACCTTTTCGTCAGACTAAAATGGGTAGATTCGACGCGACTGTGGACGGCTACCAGAAGGATCTCAGCGAGGCCAACAAGTCTATACAGGTTCTACAGGAGGCTGTTGGTGAGTTTTGAAGTCCTGTAGGCTCTGCACGATAACCGCGCCGGCGCGATATATCGAGGCCTTCGACCAATAGCCGTTTGACGTCCATCTACGTAGATAGCATTCGTGTCGTTTAGTGATTGGAGCGCACGGCCCGGTTGTCATGCAGACCCGGCTGCTGAAACATAGGACTAGATTACGGGCATTTTTATCTGCGCCGAGCTAGAAGCCAGCAGTATGATGTCTCGTATATTTCAAATACATTACAACTACTAGGGTCGCGCTGGCGTAGAATAAAGAATAATCTAGAATCTTACAGAGGGCAGCAGTACGGCTTTGAAATAGAATAGTGAAAATTGCACTTCATTCGATCATTCATTTATTCATTTACTTATTCCCCACAGAGGAAGCGCGCACGCTCGCCGACGCGATGCACGCGCGTGAACTAGCCAGCGTGGAGCAGCTGGAGACCATGAAGAAAACCGTCTACCGGCTGGAGAAGGAGCTAGATGCTAGGAAGAGAGCTGGGGACGATGAAGCGTTAGTACACATGCCTCGAGGCAATAAAAATGAGGTGTCGGTGATAGGTCATTTACCCGATTACACTTTGCTTTGCACCTTATGGTTGTATTGTGTGTGTGTGTTGTTGTTTGCTGTTCTAGGATGGCGAATGATACACTTGTCACTCAATAGTAAACTAATTTATTGTTCACTGAAAACTTACGATTAAATTTTATTGAAAATGTTATGAATGCACGTCCGGTACGTAAGATACGGATAATTGCACTGAATATTAGGAATTAGGCCTCACGTGTTATAAGGTGTTAGATTACATCGAACAGGTTGCCTGGAAGAAATCGCTGTAACTGTTTGATTTTATTTTGGTCCAATAAAGTACCTATACATAGTGTGTTAATGAGACAGTACCTACCGAATACTGAGGGGATGGTTCAGCTCATTATTGGGGAATTTTCCGTCGCTAGTTTTTATCCTTTTAACATTTGACAATATTTTGGGCCGTAATGATTAACGAGCATGATTTCCTCCCGCGTGAAATCCCAGACGTCATCAGGTGGTCAGAGGTATTACGCTAAAGGAGGAAAATAACTTCAAACCTATGGTTGGGGATTTTAGATGAATCCAATTGTCAGAGTCATGGTGAAATGCCCCGTTTTCGCGCACCTGGACCCTCGCGCTGCGGTTTTAATGACGAGAAGACGTGTTTGATAGTAGTCATTAATCCCCTAAAATTCGTCCCCTATGCCCACTCGTCCCCTATCTTAAAATTCTTGAGGTTCTCACTCGTCCCCTGATCTAATTATTTATTTGAAATTCATATTTATATTTACTCTATTATTTTAGAGAAGTTAAAAGTTTTGTTCACAAATGTATGCTTTTTTATCAACAAATATGTCTGATTGTATTTCATCATCTCCCTAGCAGCTTTCTCACACGGTCCGCTTACCTAACCTAAAGATTTGACAGGTCCGGTTTTTATGGTCCTCCGAAAATGCATTTCTGGGGAATGTGGGTTTCCTCACGATGTTTTCCTTCACCGCTGAGAACTTGATAAGTAATCATTTATGATCCAAACATGAATTCGAAAAGAAATTCGACAGTCATTGGCTTAGGCCTGTGCTGGATTCGAACCCGCGACCTCAAAGTGAGAGGCAAGCGTTCTACTAACTAGACTAGGTATCACTTTTGTTGTTGCTGCTTTGTAGAAATCGGTACAGGGATTGCAACCAATTAAATAACAAGGAAAAACTGGCCAGCTCTCCAAAATTTTGAAATATTTTCCTCATCTTGAAAGAACAACAGTTGAGGAAGTTCGTTTACCTTATGTTAACTAATTTATTGCACACATTAACGACAAATTAAAAATTCCATCCTTATTTCAAGATTATACTAGGAATAGTTAAACCCGATATAAGCCGATAATAAGGAGATAATTTAAAAAATCCGAGAAGAAACCAACATATCACCAAAAATCACAATAATCATTTTATGATCCAAACATGAATTCCAAAATTCCAAAAAATATATTATCACGTGCTCAGCGTTGAAGGAAAACATCGTGAAGAGACCCACATTTCCGAGAAATGTGGCCTAACCTGCATTAGGCTGATTTTCCTATCGCAGTTGAAAAATCAGACAGGCACCTCCTCCTATAAAGTTTCGGACCTGTCAAATCTTCACGTTAGGTAAGCGGACCCTGAATAACGCTAGGGAGATGCATCATCACCAACATCAGGCCTCTTTCTATCTCAACCATCTTTTCCAGATGATTGAGATACTTTGTAGGAAGACGATAACTCATGCAATTACCGAAACGCCATCTCTCTCCCACAGCGGCGCAACATCAGCAGTGAAAGAGAAGGAAAAATTCGAGAAGGAGAAAGCGAAGCTGGTGGCCGAGCTGGACGGCATCAAGCTGCGTCTGAGCAACGCCATCAACTACCAGGAGGAGTTGGAGCAGAAGAACAACGCTGCCGAGGAGAACATCGCTAAACTAGAAGAGACTCTTGAGGTACAGTCATGAGCAATATAATGTACCCACTTTAGGACTCTTTCGCACTAACATATTTGACATTTAGTGAGACTTACAGTTCAATTTGTCAAAAAAGTTAATGTGACATGGTACCAAAGTGTATACATATTAATGCTCGTGACCGTACAACAACACACATAAATACTAAGTTGTCCAAAAGACTCGAATCAGCAGCATTCGCGGTCAAAAAAATCGTTTACTTAATAACCGATGTAGAAACCCTGCGATTAGTTTACTGCCACAGCATAATGTCGTACGGTATCTTGCTGTAGAGTCATGCTGCAGATGTCAACAGCATTTTTGTTCTGCAAAAAACGAGCGATTTGGGCGATATACAAATTGGGACCCAAGACGTTACTTAAGTAATTAGAAAAAAAGTTTTAGGCGGATGAGACATTATAGATATTTTTGAATTTGAAGACTTCCTTCTAAACTAGCGGCACGCTATGATGGCCGCTTTGACGTTCGTCCCGTTCATCAAGTTTTTGTTAATTAATAAGTAACTACGTTAAAGGAGCTCGGCCAAGTAGTGAATGCCGTAAAAATACGTGGCAAATCTAACACGAGCATTTATCGCTTGCAAAACCCTATCCAGTTCGCCTTCTATTTAAGAGCCACGATCTTGTCGGTGTAGCATTCTCCATGCTCCTGTTTTAGGGAAAAATAGGGCAGTGGTTTCCCTCTTATCTTCCGCTCCGCAGTACTCTGTCTGACGCAAGTGGGATGGCGCCCAGAGCAGTCTATTTTAAAGCCGTACTAGGACTTCTGAATAGTACTGACAGTTACTGCTGCCCTCTGTCAGGTTCCAGGTGATAGTCCCTGTGATTTCTGTTATGTTTTTGCAGCAATAAAACACTAAAATTATTTAATTTAGGTTTATTTAGCACGAGCGTATATGCACACAGTAAATGCCAAAGTTCAAGAGATCGGATACACGACAATTTCCCCGTGAAATTCATCTATGAAAGACATTTGTTAACATTGCGCAAATGTCAAATTACACACGTTCAACTGCTTGTCTTCCCGGGCATGTTGTAAAAACCGACAGAGGGATTGTGTCCTCTAACATGATAGACTAATGTTAGAGCGATAGGCTGATCCCTTATCACCATAAGGTTCATTATATCCAGCTTACGACATCATATCGACAGTGGCTGCAAGTTGTCTTTGATTACTTGTAGCTCTGCCCACCCCATTTGGGATAACGGGCGTGAGTTTATGTATGTATGTCAAATTAAAAAAAACACATCTACCCGTTTGCTACCAGGAAGCGGAGAACCAAGCGGTGCGCACCAATCGTTTGGTGGAACACCTGCGCAACGAGTCGAACAACCTCAAGATGGAGCTGGACCAACGGAACACCTACATCAACACCCTCACTGACAAGGTATTTTATACAACAAAGGTATTTTATACATACATAAACTCTGTTTTAAGTTTACGCGGTTATTGGTGCTAATTCCTGTAAATACCATCTAATTTAATTTTAAGTTATATCTGTCATTTTCTTATCCGCTGAAAAGGAAAGGGACGGGTAATCGACAAGCATAAAATTTATGGAACACACGTCAATTTTAAGCACAAATCTAAACCAAACTAAAAATTTAACATCCGTCAATAACCCGACACAGTTAAGTAGACAGCACGTCAAACGGATTGCATACCAGCGACGTACCTTTTGATTCGCCCGGGTTATTCATTCATTTACTCATTCTTCCTAAAATTAAGAGCTGTGAATCATCCGTCCCTTTCCTTTTCGACGGATATGAAAATGACGGATATAACTTAAAATAAAATTAGGCGGTGTCTGCAGGAATCGGGGCCATTATCATAATTAAAGCACATAATAACGGGTTCTTACCGCGTTTAAATGGGGATATGAGACTCCCGATATTTCGACACTGCCCGTAGAAAATTATGGATCTACCTACTCCACTCCAATCTCATCAGTCATCCCGTGATCATGGCACTTGCAACAGTGCCAACAGGTGCTACAGAATCTTGGCAGCCCCATCAGGATACGGAATATGTTGCACCCTGATGGCGGTCAACGATCTTCTGCAGAACTTGACCCTAAGCCGGTGCTGGGATTCGACCTGACAGGGAGAGTCAAGCGTTCTTCTGTCTGGAGTTCCATGGCTTCTATTCTAATGAATAATGCTTATTTACCCCAATTATTCCACCAGCTAACGAAAACAGAGAAGCTTCTGGAGCGGCGCGAGAAGACCATCAAGGATATGACGGCTCGCCTGGAGGCGGCAATCTCGGAGCAGGAGTCAGCTACCTCGCGCGCCACGCAGTTCCGGGACCAACTCGAGAAGGTGCACACAGAGTTTGAGAAGA
This sequence comes from Pectinophora gossypiella, assembly GCF_024362695.1. Lineage (NCBI taxonomy): Eukaryota > Metazoa > Arthropoda > Insecta > Lepidoptera > Gelechiidae > Pectinophora > Pectinophora gossypiella. The sequence continues at coordinate 1,540,258 of NC_065425.1, read as the reverse complement.
CCAAGACCACCCTCGTACACACCAGCAAGGAGCTCAAGGTATGGAGATCCTGTATAACATTATTTTTTAATTAATAATATAAGTAAAATAATATGAACCTGTGTGGTCTAGTGGTTAGAGCGTCAAACTCACGATCGGGAGTTCCAGGTTCGATTCCCGATAGGAATCATTATCGAAATCACTCTGTGAGACTGTCCTATGTTTGTTAAGGACTTTGCAGGCTTGAATCACCTGATCATCCGAAAAAGTAAGATGATTCCGTGTCAGGGTTATTATTGAGCCGCCAAAGGTCCCTGACATGGCTCATGTAGCGATTACTTACATCAGTAAGTACTAACCGGGACCAACGGCTTAACGTGCTTTCCGAAGCACGGATCATTTTACTTTTTGGACAATCAGGTGATCAGCCTGTAATGTTCTAACCAAACTAGGAATCAGAAAGTGATTTTTGTGATATGTCCCCACCGGGATTCGAACTCGGGATCTCCGGATTGTGAGCCCAACGCTCAACCACTGAACCACGGAGGCCGTAACTAGTAGTAGTAGGTGTATCAATGGTTAGACCGATGAACGTGGTAGGTGTCACCAGCATTGGTCACAAAATATTGAAAATAATTAACTAAGTAACTATCTATTTTATACAAGACATTGGTACTAATTTACTACCTACGTACCTGACTAAATTATAAAATGAAATGTTGATTTACATTCCAATGTAATTTATGTCTAGTTTTACAAATTGGTCCAAATTCGCTAAACTAGAATGAATCCAAATTTAGAAATACAGAAAGAGTAACCAGGCGGAAACTAATATGAAGGACTTATTACTTAACATTAATATTGACATGCAGTTACATATCTACCACACTTCAAACAAACAACCTTTACACATTTACATTATCAACACGCGCAACTGTGTGTGTGACGACTGAGGGCTGCGAATTATAATAAGTACCTAATTTAACCTTTCACTGACTTAGGTAGATAGTACTATTTACGAAAGAAGCTTTTAAAATCATCAATTAATATTTATTTACCACACAACCGACCGAGAAGGACTTATGATGACCAAATTGGAGATGTCCTTAGAAAAGGTTTAATACGATCTACTCTGAACCGGCGTGCGTATATGAAGCGATTGATGAATGTGGAGGAAGCAAGAGAAGTGTGTCAGGATCGAAGCAAATCGAATTCTATAGTCTCTGCTTACCCCGGTGGGAAATAGGCTTGAGTTTATGTATGTATGTTACCACACAAATCACAAACATAAAAATGAAACAATGAAGGTTCACAATATAAATAAATAGGCTTTATTTGTCCGGCCCAGTAGTTAATGCCATCTGCGGCAAATCTACAATAAGTCACGTCAAAAAAAAAAAACTGAACTAATTATTAGCATCCACATTATTTTTACAATAAGCAATTAGCTTAGGTTCATTTGCAAATTCTTAGCATGATTTGGTAAATAATCACCATAAATATTAATAGGCGCTACGAAGGCGCACCGACGCGGACAATTACTGTGAGGTTAAATATCCGAATCAGATGAAAGAGCATCGGCGTCCAATTTCAAAATTCGAACAATATAAACTAAACTGATAAAAAAATAAAAACAAGGGTCCGCGCGCAGCTTTCACGATTCAAGACTAAATTATGTTCGAGGAGCGGTAAGGTAAACCTAGCTCAGGCGCTGGTGGGGAGCGGAGAGTTGCCGTTCTACACGTATTCCTTATTCTATGATATCTACTATCTAGTATGCATGAAGAATAAAATCTGCATTAATGTTATCGTATTGCAATCATGTGTTGAGACAAAGAGAGTGTTTATAAATAAGTATATGCGTTGCGTTTCTTCGATCTATGCGTCTTCCTGGTTAGGCAGACTTAAACAGTAAATACTCAATACTATAACAATCAATTACCTATACTCGCTCCTTGTTCGAGAGGTTAATTAAAACAGTGTAGTCTACGTCTTATACAGTACGCACAGAAACTTTCAGTTTTTTTTATAAAATGACGTAATTTTGGCGGCTGCTAGCCTATTCATGCCAAATAACATTTTTTAAAATTAATCACAGTAGGCGACATTTTTTGTCACTTTTAGTGACATTCATTTTGCACGAAGTTATTTTCGGCATTAAGTTCGTTTAATCTCATAATTATACCTCATAAAGATATAAATAGTATCTAACATTACGAACAAATCAATACAAATAGTAGAAACAGTGTGATAAGAGAAAGATGTGGTGTAAAAGACGATATAGTGACTAAGATTGAGAAGGGAATGTTAAGTTGGTTTGGACACGTAAAGCGGATGAAGGATAATAGGATTACGAAAGCGGAATATAAAGCGAAAGTTGATGGTAGGGCAGAGGAAGACCTAGAAGGACTTACATTGACCAAATTGGAGATGTCCTTAGAAAAGGATCAGTACGATCTAATCTAAACCGGCGTGCGTGTATGAAACGATTGATGAATGTGGAGGAAACAAGAGAAGTGTGTTAGGATCGAAGCAAACGGAATTCCATAGTTTCTGCTTACCCCAGTGGGAAATAGGCGTGAGTTGATGTATGTATGTATAAATAGTATCAACTCAATAAGTATTTAGGTAAGTTATATCATCATCATCAGCCGTACGACGCCCACTGCTGGGCATAAGTAAGTTATATAATATATACATTTTATTTTCGATAGACCCATCCGCATAAAACTACTGCAGCTTCTCAACCTGTATAGCCGGGGAAAAGAAGCTGAAAGAAAAAGCTCGGCACAGGGCACTAGACGTTCTTAAAAAAAATACAATTTCTGTAATTTGGCCTAAATATTTAGTATGTCTTAGTAGACACTAAGACACTAATTTAGTGAGGAGCTCGGTGGCGCAGCGGCAAACGCGCTCGGTCTGCGATTGTTGAAGTTAAGAAACATTCGCAAAGGCCGGTCATAGGATATGACCACAAAAAAAAGTTTTCATCTCGAGCTCCTCCGTGCTTCGGAAGGCACGTTAAGCCGTTGGTCCCGGCTGCATTAGCAGTCGTTAATAACCACCAATCCGCACTGGGCCCGCGTGGTGGTTTAAGGCCCGATCTCCCTATCCATCCATAGGGAAGGCCCGTGCCCCAGCAGTGGGGCACGCTAATGGGCTGATGATGACGATGATGTATGATTTCTTACCAACAGAACAATATAGACGACGGCACGCGCTTGCGCAACGAGGTGTCCAAGCTGATGAAACAGAACGCGTCCCAGGCGAAGAAATACACCCTGCTGGAACAAAGCAAGGCCAACCTCGAGTCTGAACGGTGAGTGACGTCACACATAATAATGATCACGGAATAGAGGAAAGAGGTTGGAAGGGCCAAGGGAACGCTCCACGCGCGCCATACAAGTATGAGCAAATAGTTCATACTTTGTCACTTCTCAGTAACGATGTTATAAACAATAAGTACAGATTCTGCCAATCTTGGCAGAATCTGTATCTTTTCTGGAACCGATCCGCTCGCATTTCAAAGGGATTTTCGGCGTCCCTGATATAAACATTTGGCAAACGATATGCATCTTCGTCGTAATAATTGATTTCTTATAAAATATTTTCTAATTCCATTATCACGAGATCACAAAACCCGCACTCAAGTCACGGTTTGACGGCACTCAGCAAACACGATCTTAAGTAACATCTTAAGAGCACTCTTGAGAGCCGAGTTTCGTTTATTAATACGGCGTCACTCAGTTGATATCGGAACCCTAAACGCGCACTTAAGTTCCGTTTATTAATAAGGACGTCATCTTAAGAGCTCACTCAAGATTGATCTCAGAGATAAGAGCGGTTTATAAATACGGGCCTAAGTTTCTACTCCACTCGTCCGGAAAAATATATCCGCGTTGCGCACGACGTCGCGATCAACAGAACCGTCTGCAAAGTTTTAAAACAGCTCTTTTTGGTAAAAGTGTATTTAGTATATCAACAAAGACTTTTGTATCAACTAGTGCAATAATATGATTAATGTTATTAATAGTGAGTTTTTAGCTGCTGAGAAGTTAGCCTCAACAGACTAGATGTTGTTTTCTTTTATGATAAATGTTGTGTTCACTTGTAATTGGCTTACACATTAGTACTGTTTTACTTTGTTTAATTATGTCCTAACTAAATGTTATAATGTGCATAGCTGTAAGTGATCCATTAATAAATAAATAATAAAAAAAAGATTTATAACAAAATACCAAAACCTGTGACTTCAATAATACTAATATATTCAAAAATTATTTTCTGACAAAACGTGACTATTTTGATGACAAATTATAATTATTTAGTTCTACTTACTTGACTTTCAATCCTTATTATGACATGATATTCTTTACAATTTTTGTAAATCTGTTCGTATACTTACTACATTTTACTGTTTCTAGCATGTGAAACAAATTAAAATTATAAAACACTGTAACTTCTCGTCTCACTAAAAATTGTGCGCCTGCCGGCAGAGGACAGCGGTCTTATTTCTTTCTTACAGTGTGTAGATGTATCTTTGTAACATCTACCCACTGTACCGGACACTCGATATAAAAATCCCACTCTTACCTTTTTTTTGACGTGACATATTGTAGATTTGCCGCAGATGGCATTAACTACTTGGCCGGACAGATGGGGAGCGCTGAAGGCTCTCACCCGGTGCAACGTTTAAGACAACAGGCCTGTGCCCAGTTGGGCGCGAACCTCGGCTCAGGGCGTCGTCTGAGAGGAAAAATATTTGAAATAATTCATCGACCCTAGTGGGTGGATTGTGATAAGCGCTGATTGAAGGAAATTGTCGACCACGCCGGCGGGGTCGGTATCGGGGTCCTGAAGTCCACTCTTACCGTGTAGTGTGACTCCTACGTCAAAATAGCCACTACCTTGTGCCGCTACTTTATTCTAAAAAAAAAAACTTACCTACGTACAAGGTTCCAAAATTAGACTACCTAACTATCAATGGAATGCAATTACCTATTTGCATATTAAATATAGACGACCTCCTGTCTAAGAAAAAAAAAACACTCAATCATCTGAGTATGTTATTATATCTAGCTAATGTTTTAACTAGATCAGTGCCGTGTTTATCAAAACTTACAAGTTTACAAGCTGCAAGTTACATGTACGTGTAAATTACGTTTGTCAAAAAAGTAAAGGGATTGTAAAATATAAAAGGAAATAAATATTGACACTTGTAACATGTAATTTATAGTAGTTTTGGTAAACACATTCTTGCAACAATGAAAATTTTTACAAGAAAAAATCTTGTAAGTATTACATGGCTTGTAAGTTTTGACAAACAGGGTACAGGGGGGTTAAAATGGCCACATCGAAGCAATTCAAAAAGCAATATTGCAATTTGACATTTGCGCATATAAAAGTAAGTGCGCAATGCAACCAAATGTCAAATAGCAATATTGCTTTTTTAGATGAATTGCTTCGATGTGGCCATTTTAACCCCCCTGTACCCTGTTTGTCAAAACTTACAAGCCATGTAATACTTACAAGATTTTTTCTTGTAAAAATTTTCATTGTTGCAAGAATGTGTTTACCAAAACTACTATAAATTACATGTTACAAGTGTCAATATTTATTTCCTTTTATATTTTACAATCCCTTTACTTTTTTGACAAACGTAATTTACACGTACATGTAACTTGCAGCTTGTAAACTTGTAAGTTTTGATAAACACGGCACTGATCTAGTTAAAACATTAGCTAGATATAATAACATACTCAGATGATTGAGTGTTTTTTTTTTCTTAGACAGGAGGTCGTCTATATTTAATATGCAAATAGGTAATTGCATTCCATTGATAGTTAGGTAGTCTAATTTTGGAACCTTGTACGTAGGTAAGTTTTTTTTTTTAGAATAAAGTAGCGGCACAAGGTAGTGGCTATTTTGACGTAGGAGTCACACTACACGGTAAGAGTGGACTTCAGGACCCCGATACCGACCCCGCCGACGTGGTCGACAATTTCCTTCAATCAGCGCTTATCACAATCCACCCACTAGGGTCGATGAATTATTTCAAATATTTTTCCTCTCAGACGACGCCCTGAGCCGAGGTTCGCGCCCAACTGGGCACAGGCCTGTTGTCTTAAACGTTGCACCGGGTGAGAGCCTTCAGCGCTCCCCATCTGTCCGGCCAAGTAGTTAATGCCATCTGCGGCAAATCTACAATATGTCACGTCAAAAAAAAGGTAAGAGTGGGATTTTTATATCGAGTGTCCGGTACAGTGGGTAGATGTTACAAAGATACATCTACACACTGTAAGAAAGAAATAAGACCGCTGTCCTCTGCCGGCAGGCGCACAATTAAAGGGTATAGCGAGGTAAGGAAGACGAAATGGCCCCCATGGCCCATGACGGAATTATCATTTGTACTGGTATTGGCACTCTAAAAGAATACGAAATGTAAGGTCGTTGACCCCTGACCTTGACCTGTCTTTGAGATATTCGAGAAAGTTCGTACGCGCGCCGAGTTTTTTCAAATTTTTTTTTCCGAAAAACTATAAAAGCTAGAAGGATGGGACTAATTGCGTATAATTAGAGATACTTTGAAAAACATTCTGTATTTTTTTCAGAGTTCTGGTGAAATGACAACTGTGCAAAATAATTAAACAAAATATAAATATATTTTTTTAGTACTGTTCTATTATGTTTACCGCGCCAAAAAAAATATATAATACTCTTTGATTTATATACTTACACCACACAAAAACTGATCAAAATCAAAGAGGCGCTTCTTGAGTAATTATGAATTTACTTAGTGTGCGTACGGCTGGTAGGAACTAATTAAAGAGGTCGTTTTTAGATTAATTATTATAATTACATGTTAAACATAATTTTAATCATCATCATCACTATTTTCATTTATTACAACATTGACTGCATCATTTGAAAATATTTTCGACAGAATTTCAGCAGGACGTAAAATGCGAGATAGATATCTCGCATGAGCTAAGTAATATAATTATTACACTTGCGACATATGAAAATCGACTTGCGAAAATCGTATTTAGGGCAAAAGAAAACCCATTTATGCAAAAAACTCGGCGCGCGTACGAACTTTCTCGAATATCTCAAAGACAGGTCAAGGTCAGGGGTCAACGACCTTACATTTCGTATTCTTTTAGAGTGCCAATACCAATACAAATGATAATTCCGTCATGGGCCATGGGGGCCATTTCGTCTTCCTTACCTCGCTATACCCTTTAGTGAGACGAGAAGTTACAGTGTTTTATAATTTTAATTTGTTTCACATGCTAGAAACAGTAAAATGTAGTAAGTATACGAACAGATTTACAAAAATTGTAAAGAATATCATGTCAAGAATACGTTTGTCAAAAAAGTAAAGGGATTGTAAAATATAAAAGGAAATAAATATTGACACTTGTAACATGTAATTTATAGTAGTTTTGGTAAACACATTCTTGCAACAATGAAAATTTTTACAAGAAAAAATCTTGTAAGTATTACATGGCTTGTAAGTTTTGACAAACAGGGTACAGGGGGGTTAAAATGGCCACATCGAAGCAATTCATCTAAAAAAGCAATATTGCAATTTGACATTTGCGCATATAAAAGTAAGTGCGCAATGCAACCAAATGTCAAATAGCAATATTGCTTTTTTAGATGAATTGCTTCGATGTGGCCATTTTAACCCCAGGCCACTGGCGGATCGATGCTTTTTTATTTATAAAAATAATTTATTTCTAGTTCTTTTTACAAATATGTGACGCTTGCGGAGTCTTAGGCGTTCGCAACTTCCCAAGCGGTTTACTAAGATTTTTTTATAATACGCGGCGCCTTAAATAAACATTGGTGCTAATTCATATACTTAGGCGTTATCGAATATATTAATGTGGGATAAGTAAGAGGCTGAATGTTGATTTCTAAACGAAGATGAATAAAGAAAAGATGGATGAGTGACTTGAAATGAACGGAGTGAAATGAACGGTGTGAACGGATTGAGATGACTGATTTTTAAAAAGAGACGTTGGGTGAGAGTCGAGGTGGAAGGGTGTTATTTTTTGATCTGCGTTAATCGTTAATATTTTCAATTAAAAAAAGTGTAATGTCTGCGCGCTTATTAAGAAGGAAACAATAAAAAAAGGTGTTAAAGGTGCTAACGTGTTTAATTCTCGCCCGACGATCCCACAATTTTGGGGGCTCGTCTAAAGAAGAGGGCGCAGACATTCAGCACGTGTCGGAAAGGTGGCGGCGCGGCGAAATATATTTGATAATTACAAGGCGATCAACAACTGTTTTACGACGACAAGGATATTTGTAACACGGATTAATGATGTCAAGGGAAAAAGGTGATTATTACGAAGCCACTCAGCAACCACAATCCACCATGTTAGCAATGACGGCAGACCTGGTGAACCGGTTTAATGGACAAGATGGAACGTATTCCGTGGATAAATGGATATCTGAGATCGAAGATAATGCAGAAATCTTCGGATGGACTCCATTACAGCAACTGCTCGTAGCGCGACGTTCACTTACCGGTACTGCAGAGTTGTGGCTAAAATCAGAAAAAACTTTCAAGACATGGGACGACCTAAAAACAGCTATATCCAAGGAATTTTCAAGCACATTAGATGCTAAGGCGATACATGAGCTAATGAGCGCACGGAAAAAGAAAAAAGATGAAAGTTGTTTGGACTATCTTTTAGTTATGAAGGAGTTGGGAAAAAGAGGAAAACTTCCCGACTATGTCGCTATAAAATATATAGTTGACGGAATTATGGATTTAGAATCGAACAAAATCATGCTATACGGAATTAAGACCTATGGAGAACTCAAGGAAAAAATACAAGTGTACGAATTATTGAAAGCTAAGACAAGAAAACAATATCAAGAACGTCAAGAAAAACAAAATCATCATGAAAACAAAACTACTTTCATACGTTGTTACAACTGCGGAGATAAGGGTCATTCATCGACGGATTGTCCTAACAAAAGTAAGGGGGCAAAATGCTACAAGTGCAATGAGTTCGGACATATTGCTACATCATGCAAAAATAAGACGGAAATGACGAATAATAGCCAATCGCGAAGCAACGGAAATTATAAGGCATCATGGAATTTCGGAAGACCGAATGTGAACGGAAGATCGCAGTGGCGCCAATCTTATCAATCTCAGAATGAACCAGCGTCAAGTGCGACAACTTCAAGAAATACAACGGCGATGTTCGGAGCGATGGAATCGGCGAAACTCATTTCAAGCGAATACGATGACAGCGGTGATGGCGGCAATATGCTCAGAACAATAACTAAAGCATAGAAGGAAGGCTAAAATAGCAACAGAACTCTATAATTCTGCTCTACTTTATCTTACGGAACCGGCGTAATGTTAGACAAAGACGCATATACAAAAATTGTTTCGTAATTTCGTAGGTTGTCACAAGTTTTTCATTGCCTAGTGTTGGGTTTCACTTTAGTAATATGTCGATAAAATTAAATTTACTTACAATTAATGTCGATAAAGGGTATAGCGAGGTAAGGAAGACGAAATGGCCCCCACGGCCCATGACGGAATTATCATTTGTACTGGTATTGGCACTCTAAAAGAATACGAAATGTAAGGTCGTTGACCCCTGACCTTGACCTGTCTTTGAGATATTCGAGAAAGTTCGTACGCGCGCCGAGTTTTTTCAATTTTTTTTTTCCGAAAAACTATAAAAGCTAGAAGGATGGAACCAATTGCGTATAATTAGGGATACTTTGAAAAATATTCTGTATTTTTTTCAGAGTTCTGGTGAAATGACAACTGTGCAAAATAATTAAACAAAATATAGATATATTTTTTTAGTACTGTTCTGTTATGTTTACCGCGCCAAAAAAAATATATAATACTCTTTGATTTATATACTTACACCACACAAAAACTGATCAAAATCAAAGAGGCGCTTCTTGAGTAATTATGAATTTACTTAGTGTGCGTACGGCTGGTAGGAACTAATTAAAGAGGTCGTTTTTAGATTAATTATTATAATTACATGTTAAACATAATTTCAATCATCATCATCACTATTTTCATTTATTACAACATTGATTGCATCATTTGAAAATATTTTCGACAGAATTTCAGCAGGACGTAAAATGCGAGATAGATATCTCTCATGAGCTAAATAATATAATTATTACACTTGCGACATGTGAAAATCGACTTGCGAAAATCGTATTCTGGGCAAAAGATGGCCTAAATGGGGCCAATTTATGGTACGGAAAATGATGCCACTATTATGAAGAAAGTGTTACAGGATGCTAAACTTAAAACTCTATTACGTCGAAATCGTGGCCCACCAAAATCAACTATAAACCCGTTCGTAGTACAGATTGTAAACGGTTTGCATAAATGGGTTTTCTTTTGCCCAGAATATGATTTTCGAAAGTCGATTTTCATATGTCGCAAGTGTAATAATTATATTATTTAGCTCATGAGAGATATCTATCTCGCATTTTACGTCCTGCTGAAATTCTGTCGAAAATATTTTCAAATGATGCAATCAATGTTGTAATAAATGAAAATAGTGATGATGATGATTGAAATTATGTTTAACATGTAATTATAATAATTAATCTAAAAACGACCTCTTTAATTAGTTCCTACCAGCCGTACGCACACTAAGTAAATTCATAATTACTCAAGAAGCGCCTCTTTGATTTTGATCAGTTTTTGTGTGGTGTAAGTATATAAATCAAAGAGTATTATATATTTTTTTTGGCGCGGTAAACATAACAGAACAGTACTAAAAAAATATATCTATATTTTGTTTAATTATTTTGCACAGTTGTCATTTCACCAGAACTCTGAAAAAAATACAGAATATTTTTCAAAGTATCCCTAATTATACGCAATTGGTTCCATCCTTCTAGCTTTTATAGTTTTTCGGAAAAAAAAAATTGAAAAAACTCGGCGCGCGTACGAACTTTCTCGAATATCTCAAAGACAGGTCAAGGTCAGGGGTCAACGACCTTACATTTCGTATTCTTTTAGAGTGCCAATACCAGTACAAATGATAATTCCGTCATGGGCCATGGGGGCCATTTCGTCTTCCTTACCTCGCTATACCCTTTTTTTTACAAGATTTCTTTTTGTAGGATGCAATTATCTTCTTCTTGATGAAAGGAGACTCTGTCTCTGATAGGTAAGTATCTAACCATTTTTGGATTATATTGTCTGGTTTATATTAGTTTGGAGCTGCAGCTCACATTCAGGAAGGAAAGAAAATAGCCAACTGTTATCGTTTCATCGGTAAGTATTTTGTAATATTCGAATTTATTTATGATGTCATCCGCCGTGCACTGGTGTCGATCGACGTGCCGTGCAAATTGGAACCGCCGCCGCCGGGTCTAAGCCGCACAGACGGTAAGAGGCCCGATGGGGTCACGCCATAGACATAGAAAAGAGTATGGACTGGAAATACCTACAGAAAAAACGTGCCACTCTGTAAACATAAAATGGCGGTCTTTACTAGGGCTACAAGCTGTTTCAATACTAGGATTACCATACTCGTACCTACTAGATATAGCATTATACTTAAAAAAATACGGCATACAAGTATTCATAAGAGAACAGAAAGGGAAAGTAAAAGGTAGGTAGGTGGTGTACTGTATCTTTCGTGCAAAACTTGTAAGTATTGTATGTTGTGTGCAATAAAGTATATTTGTATTTGTAAAGGAAGGTTTAGTCAAGATTTATCTAAGTCGCTTACACAAATCTATAACATTCATTACATTCTTTATTGGGCGCAGTTCGTATCAAACTGGAGTGTTGGAGTAGGAGTAAATAAGAAAAGGAGGTAAAATGAAATATAAATTAGATCGTAAATCTGTTCATTAGCAAGTATTTATTTCACACGTTATTAATTATGTACATTATATTTACAATAAATACAAATTTATTAATTTCTAAACAGTGTCAATTTGCTTAGAAACTGTCTTTGTGACACCCTGTCACATTGTTTTTTTTTTTTCATTAAGTCGTTTGATCTTGAGGCGGGACTTGTTCAGCTTTTCTTTTAAATTTTTCATCTCGTCTTCTTGAACTGACTGAAATAAAGTTTAATAATAATGTTAAAATAGTATATGTACAAAATAATCTAGAAAAATAAAAGTAAAATATATTTGATTTAAGTGCATTGTGCAGCTGGTTGAATTATACACTCTATATATGTATATCATGTTAAAAATATAAAAAAAGAAAATTATTTGATATACCTTTTCATGTAAATCCAGTCGACACTTTTGGATTTAATATCTGAAATCAAAGATAATAATAATTTACTTATATAAAACGTGTACAACTCATAATTGTTTAGACATAAAACAACTACAGACTTAGTATATATACTAAGTTTATTAAGTAGGTACATAATAATATGTAGTTGAATGATAGATAGTATAAACGTGTTGTGATAACATGATACAAATATCTTATCTATCTATCCAGCAGTGAGATGATGCAGGCTAGGCTGAAATTTAAATTTAAACACCATTTCATCTGTCTGATCTATAATGTTCAATGTAGGAATAGCATCGTCTCGAAGACGCCTCCACTTTGAATTAGGAACACACATAAATGAATCCGCAGTAAAATGTTTCGAGCAAATACGGCTGTACTTATTTGGAATCCAATTTCGTCTATTAATGCGAATTATCCATTCTTTCTCTTTGTTATCGTCTACAGGAAATCTAAAAATTAAAAGTATCGATAATTTTAGTACATCACTATGGACAATCAACATAACCTCAAATCAATTCCGTATTCATCGATGAAACGTATAATATAATGGATATCTCAAATATTTTATGCTACAAATCTATTCAGCAAAACATATTACTTTCCTAAAATTGTTCAGCAGTTCACATTTCACTAGAAAATTACAAAAAACTTACCGATGAAACGACAGAAGTTGTTGGCTATTTTCTTTTCTTCCTGAATGTGAGCTGCAGCCCCATACCACACAAGACATAATGTCACACAGTCGAGACACTCAATTATTTGATATAAATAAAAGTTTCTTTCCATTTATTTGGAAAAATATTGTTAAATTATCACTTAAAACAATCTGAACACAAGACTCTCGTAAACACAGTTGACGCGACCGTGTCAAATAGTTCGGTAAATATAAGTAAAATCTTCTTATGTATGTTACTATGTATTTGGCCGAGTTAAAATGAGTCCAATAGGTCCAAATGACATTTCATGTTGTGACAACCTCGGAAAAAATGAAGCAAAGAGCGAATCATTTGTCCTTTTCTCACTCATAGTTTGTGTCGTAAGCTAGAAGAGAGCCGGTTTATAGTTTCTGAATTCTTATTTTAGCCTTCCTTCTATGCTTTAGTTATTGTTCTGAGGCAATATGCAAAATCAAGCTGACAACTTTGACGTTAGAAAGAATGAATGTATGGAGCGGAATGTCAAGATGACGTCTTCATTTTTGAACGAGAGCGAGATATGCGTATCCGATGTTTCAACAAACAAGATTGAGGTTATGAAAAACGAAATTATTGCGCGTAAGCCGGAAAAAAATATTGAACTGTGCGGTAAACAAATAAATGCATTAATCGATTCGGGTAGTGACATGAACTTGATACGTGACGACTTTTGTTCAACGATTTGTGTGGAAAAATACGACGAAAACATAACAATGCGTGGACTTGGCGATTCGTGTGTAAGATCTTTGGGACTTATTAAGATAGATTTCTGTGTAGATGATCGTAAATATTATCAAGTGACCTTTCATATTGTTCCAAAAGAGTGTATGCCATATAAATTGATAATTGGTCAAGAATTTTTGAAAACTGTAGTAATGGTTATGAAAGAAGGATCAGTGTGGTTATTTCCGAAAGACGAAGAGTGGTTGACGAATGTTAATTGTTTTCCTTGCACTGTTGATCTATTAGGTACCGTCAGCGATCCAGCTCTGAAACAAGAAGTTATCAAGTTAGTAGAAAATTACCAGCCAAAGCAGACCAAAGAAGTACCAGTGGAATTGAAGATCATTCTCAAGGACGACATACCTGTGGCACAGCGACCGCGGCGTGTTTCTGTTAAGGAGCAAGAAGAAGTCGACAAGCAGATAGAACAGTGGTTGAAAGACGGAATTATAAAGGTTAGTTACTCTGATTATGCTAGTCCTCTGGTTTTAGTAAAAAAGAAGGATAATACCATAAGGATTTGTGTGGATTACAGGCTACTGAACAAGAAAATAATAAAGGATGAATACCCATTACCAATTATAGACAATCTTATTGACAAACTGACTAATGCAAAAGTGTTTTCAGCTCTTGACTTGAAAAATGGTTATTTTCATTTGAAGATTAACAAGGAGTGTACAAAATATACAGCTTTTGTTACCATGACAGGGCAGTATGAATTTTTAAGGGCACCATTTGGTTTGGCTACGTGTCCTAAGGTTTTCATGAGATATATCACAGCTATTTTCAGGGATTTGATATCACGCGGTATTGTAATGATATTCATAGACGATTTATTAATTCCAGCAGAGAACGAAGAAGAGGCGGTTCAGCGTTTAACAGAAGTACTCCAGATTGCATCAGAATATGGACTGAATATTAATTGGCAAAAATCACAACTTATGGTGAAGAAAGTAGAATACCTTGGACATGTTATACAGAATGGAATAGTAATGCCTTCTCCAGAGAAAACTGAGGTAGTATTGAAATACCCAGAACCACAGAATATCAAACAACTACATAGTTTTTTGGGGCTATGTTCTTACTTCAGAAAATTCATTCAAGGATATGCACAGATAGCGCAACCATTAACAGATTTATTAAGAAAAGACAAACAGTTTCATTTCACAGAAGAACATAAACAAGTTTTTAGAACTCTCAAAGAAAAATTAGGAAATGATCCAGTACTAAGAATATATGATCCCACGGCGATCACAGAATTACATACCGATGCTTCTTGTACAGCTTACTCAGCTATATTGATGCAAAAGTGCAATGAAGATGGAGAGTTGCATCCAGTTCATTACATGAGTCGAAGAACAACAGAAGCAGAAAGCAAGTACACAAGCTATGAGCTAGAGGCTTTAGCCATCATAGAAGGCGTCAAGAAATTCAGGCACTACCTACATGGAATATGTTTCAAGATAGTCACAGATTGTAAAGCCTTCCAAATGACATTGAACAAGAAAGATTTGGCTATGTCTACAAGAGTTGCACGTTGGATTCTGTTACTCCAAGACTATGATTTTACTATTGAACATCGAAGTGGTATAAAAATGCGACATACTGATGCATTAAGTCGTATTCCATACGTTGCTGTAACAACAACAGACCTACACAAGGAGCTACAGTGTGCCCAGGAAAGTGACGATGGTTTGAAGGCAATTAAAGACGTACTGACACAAGGAAAATCATATAATGACTACTATTTACATCAAGGCTTACTATGTAAAGGACCAGATCAGGCATTAGTGGTTCCCAGGAAGATGGAAAATGAAATCATAAGAAGAGCTCATGAAAATGGTCATTTTGCAAAAAAGAAGACTATGGAATTGATTAGAAAAGACTACTACATAGATAACCTAGAAAGGAAAATAACTGAGTTTATATCAGCATGTGTACCTTGTATTTTAGGAAACAGGAAAGAGGGAAAGCAAGAGGGATTTCTACATCCACTAAATAAAGAAAATGGACCATTACACACATTACATGTGGACCATATTGGCCCTCTAGCAGAAACTAAGAAGAAATATAACCATATATTGACTGTTGTGGATGGATTTACAAAATTTGTTTGGATTTTTCCAGTGAAAACAGTAACATCTAAGGAAACTATTGAAAAACTATTGATTTTACAACAGACATTTGGAAATCCAGTTAGAATTGTCAGTGACAGGGGTACAGCATTCACTAGTAAGGATTTTGAAGAGTACTGCACTAATGAAGAAATTGAACACTGTAAAATAACTACAGGAGTGCCAAGAGGAAACGGACAAGTGGAGCGTATTCACCGTACAATAATATCAGTACTTACCAAGATGAACATTGAAGATCCATCACACTGGTATAAGCATACTAGTAAACTACAGAGAGCTTTAAATAGCACCTACCATAGAAGCATAAAAACAACACCATTTGAACTACTTACTGGAGTTAAAATGAGACAGAAAGAAGACCTACAGCTTATAGATATGTTAAAAGAAGAATATATTAGTAATTTTATAGAACAGAGGGAAGAAACAAGGAAAAGAGCTAAAGAACAAATACTAAACATACAAGAAGAAAATAGAAGAAATTTTGATAAGAAAAGAAAAGACAGCACAAAGTATAAAATAGGAGATTTAGTTGCTATTAAAAGAACACAGTTTGGAACAGCTATGAAGCTAAAAGCAAAATATTTGGGACCCTACAAGATAACAGGAATAAATGGAAATGATAGATACAATGTAGAGAAGATAACAGATACTGGTGAAGGACCTAAGAAAACCACTACATGTGCAGAGTATATGAAGAAATGGGAGAGAAATTAAACACCATATTTTAGGTAAATGTAAAATTTAATTATGTTTTTTTTGTTCCAGGTTTTCACAATTTACTATACAGTATGAAAGGGATGAATGTCGGTTTTTTTTTTTTTTTTTTGTAATTTCTTTTTATTATTTAACACTATTAAAAGAAAGTCACTAGATAATAGGTACTTACCAATGGTTGTTCAGTTATAAATTATATACTTACTTGTAAACAGTTCCTATAATGATAAGACTTAAGTGATAAGATCTATTTTTTTTTAATTTAAAAAAAGTTTACTTATAACATAAAAATAGTTTATGTAGTCAAGACTACAACATTGTTTTGTTATTTAAAAAAGCTATAATACTTATATGTCATACTTTAGTGTTTAAAGAATTTACTGTTTTGTTAGTAATATTATGATAATTACTACAATTAATTTGCATTTAAAATACTCTAAAACATAAACTTACATTTAATTTTGTATAAGATTAAAAACATAAGACTGTATAAAATGTGTAAGGAGTTATAATGTACAGTGTGATAAGGTGTATGTGTATGTAAGTTGATAGGTATATAAGGTGATAAGATTGTTTTGTGAGGTTATATGTGAAAGTGTAAGAAGTTGGATGAAAGATTTTGTGTGAGGTGTTGTGATATTATGTTGTGATAGTTATTGTTTAAGTAAAGTAAAGTTGTTAAGTGTATTATTGTAGCGTGTGTATGGGTGTGTCTGAGGGCAGACATTGTTCAGGACGGCCGAGTGTGGGATAAGTAAGAGGCTGAATGTTGATTTCTAAACGAAGATGAATAAAGAAAAGATGGATGAGTGACTTGAAATGAACGGAGTGAAATGAACGGTGTGAACGGATTGAGATGACTGATTTTTAAAAAGAGACGTTGGGTGAGAGTCGAGGTGGAAGGGTGTTATTTTTTGATCTGCGTTAATCGTTAATATTTTCAATTAAAAAAAGTGTAATGTCTGCGCGCTTATTAAGAAGGAAACAATAAAAAAAGGTGTTAAAGGTGCTAACGTGTTTAATTCTCGCCCGACGATCCCACATTAATATATCTACTTGTGTGTGCGACAGGCTGGTTTATTATTGTATATTCTGTGACCTCAGAAAAATATACAAGGTGTTAGCGAAAACTTTGAGCGATGATTCAGGCCATAATTCTGAGTTGATATCAAGTGGAATTTTCCGTCGCAAAATTATGTAACTCTGAAAATAATTTAAAAAAAAAAAACAAAAAAAACCTAGCCTATGTATAAGTGTGACTTGTAATAAATGATTGTTTAAGAAAATTCATGAATTTTCCGATACAAAGTTTTCGTTACGATGTCACTAACACCCTTACATACAAGTACACACCTGCGCCTGCAGGTGGCCATACAGGTCATACATTCATTGGTGCACATGATTCTCAGTTAATACCAAGTGGAACTTTCCATCAGTACGATATCACTGACACCCTGTATTTTGTTAGGTATCTTGAATATGATGCAATTTTAGTTGAGCGTTACTCATCTTTTTATCCGACTGCGGCGAAGCAAAAATGAGGGTTATGTACATACACACATACATAAACCCACGCCTATTTCCCACCGGGGTAAACAGAGACTATAGAATTCCATTTGCTTCGATCCTGACACAGTTCGGTACTGAAAAGTATCGGGGTCCGTCGGGTCGCCCCGACCGACCCGACCGCCCTGAGCCGAGGTTCGCGCCCAACTGGGCACCCTCAGGCCTGTTGTCTTAAACGTTGTACCGGGTGAGAGCCTTCAGCGCTCCCCATTTGTCCGGCCAAGTAGTTAATGCCATCAGCGGCAAATCTACAATAAGTCACGTCAAAAAAAATATATCCTGACACACTTCTCTTGCTTCCTCCACATTCATCAATCGCTTCATACACGCACGCCGGTTCAGAGTAGATAGTACTAAACCTATTCTAAGGACATATCCAATTTGAGGAGGGTTATGTGTTTGACCGCTATGTATGTACGTATCTCAATCTGTCTTAAATGTAAAGTTAAAGTTTTTTTTTTTTTTTTTTCATAAATATTTTTATTGTGCATAAATTTAGGTACAGTTATAGATAATAGTTGTTGTTATAGTTGCAAATTACGTCTCACTAAACACCGAATTATTATTATTTTTTAATGTTTCCTCCAGATAGTGAGCCCAGCCACTACTAGACCATGGGGGTTGTTCATAAATATGATTTTATTGAAATTAAAAGGAAATTATATAAAGTTATCAAGCCTATAACCCACACGATTGAAAAAGATCGACACATCTTGATTTTATCTACTATTTTGGCATTAACCAAAATTTTCCCCACGTCTAGAAAGATCCAAGGTCTCTGTAGCAGCCAAGAAACGTTACGGATCGCAAAGGCCTTATATTTGTATTATGCTAATTTAATTTGTGTGATTTATATCTATCTGTTTAAATATAAACTAATAAATTATCCGTTACACTATTAGGCAATAGCATCGGGAAATTGCGTTGTTACATTACGACCTTAAAATTAATTATAAATAACGTCCTTCTTTTTTTGAAGTCGGTAAAAATAATTCATTAATCGAATTGTTTATTGTAGAGAATATAACACATCACATAAGATACTTACGTTATATAAACAGCCTACAAAAGGTGTTAGTGACACCGTAACGAATACTGAAGGCTCGACCAAACGTAGGTACTTACATTATTTGTAATGGGTGTGCATATTCTAAAATATTCGGTCACGAGTACTAATATGTATACACTTTGAAACCACGTCACATTAACGTTTTTCACAAATTAAACCGTAAGTCTCATTAAATGTCAAATATGATAGTGCGACAGGGTTCTAAAGTGATAAGAAAATGACAGGTATAACTTAAAGTAGGGCCTCACTCAGCACAAGTCGCGGCGTGAACCACGACGCTGGTATTATGTGGAGATAACGGTGTTGCTGGCAACACAAGTATAAAGATAATTAATTAATATTTTTTGGTATGGCAATTGTTTAGACTCGAATGGCCGACGCCTCCCGCGAAAGTGTAAAGTAAAAGTGTATTTTTATTAACAATATTTAATTAAACAGTGAAAAGTAACAATCTGGTGTTTTGCTGCAGTTGGATTTAGAACCCTCGACCTCTCACCATCTACATATACAGTCCACACAAACCAAGAGCCGAACAAACGGTAGTGGACATAACGCTAATTAATATTTTTTTGTTGCAGCGAGCGCCTCCACCAACAAGTATCCGTGATGGAGCGAGAGATCATGCTCGGCAAGAGACAGGCAGAGGCGGACAAGAGGGACATAGAGAATCTGTGCAGAGAGAAGGACATCCTCAACAAGAACATGCAGAAGATACAGAGTAAGAGAGCCAAGCCTGACCATAGACAGGAGGAAATGTTGCTCGGCTGCATGCTAAGAGTGCTGGCGGGGAAGTAGACAATGTGGATAAAAACTAGAAGCTCAAATGTGGGCGGCAGCACTGCTGAGTGTCCCTAAATTTTATCAAATCTCAAAAATCAAATCAAATGTACACACACACACACACACCTACAAGCACGCACTCACGCTCGCACGCACGCACGCACACACACACACACACACACACACACACACACACACACACACACAAATACACACACACCTAACATTAATAGTTGCACAGAACTAAATTTCAACAATCAGACATAACAAAATTAAAACACATAATAACGGGTCCTTACCGCGTTTAAATGGGGATATGAGACTCCCGATATTTCGACACTGTTGCAAGTGCCATGATCACGGGACAGACATAACACATTAATACACATGAAATCTCCATACTGTCCAGCTAAAATTCGTGATAAATTGCTATAAAATGTGGAGCAACAACGTGGCGTGTATCCCGTCTGAAGGATGAGTTGCAAAAAAGAAAAGCAGCCATCAGTTGGAAAAAGGCAGTTTTGATTGAAAATAAGGTTTCTTCTTTCCGATCTTTAGGGTAAAACGCTGCGCAAAAGGTTTATTGTAAAAATATGACCAAAACAAAATGTTTGTTTAATCAAATAGTAAGTATGGGGAACTGTCAAAATTTAAGGACACTCAACAGTAGAGACACCTGGTGGGAGAAATGGGTAGTTTGTATCCTCACTGGAGACACCAAATAAGTTCATGCGACAAAACCAGAGGGAGGGCCATAAACGTACAGTCATAAGCAATATCATGTACCCACTGTCAAGAACCCTGTCGCACTATCATATTTGACATTTAATGAGACTTACGGTTTAATTTGTCAAAAAAGTTAATGTGACATGGTTTCAAAATTTATACAAATTAATACTCGTGACCGTACGCCTGTACTCTCAGACAAATTAGGCCCTGTGCGTAATACCACGCCTGTTCCCCCAGAAAAATTATATTTTTAAGTAGACTATATTTTTTGAGGAGCTCGGTGGCGCAGTGGTAAACGCGCTCGGTCTGCGATTGTTGAAGTAAAGCAACTTTCGCAAAGGCCGGTCATAGGATGGGTGACCACAAAAAAAAGTTTTTCATCTCGAGCTCCTCCGTGCTTCGGAAGGCACGTTAAGCCGTTGGTCCCGGCTGCATTAGCAGTCGTTAATAACCATCAATCCGCACTGGGCCCGCGTGATGGTTTAAGGCCCGATATCCCTATCCATCCATAGGGAAGGCCCGTGCCCCAGCAGTGGGGACGTTAATGGGCTGATGATGATATGGTTTGAATTATCCCCCTCAGTATTCGTTACGATGTCACTAACACCCTATATTATATAGTATCGTACGGTATTTGACTACGTTGTTCTATGTAAATATATGTATACAGGACAACGTATGGTCTAACAGAAAGCTCGTTGAGGTGTGGTGTGGATACTTAGTTCATTTTGCGATAGATGTACCTTTGACTAGTGCATTGACATATAATCGTGAGTTTATGTATGTTATGCTATTGTTTTTTTATACTTGGTCAATTCTATTGGAAGACGTCATATAATATAATTTTGTTTTTTACTTAATTTCAATTATACTTGTATTTTCCTGTATTTACTTCTAATCTTTTAATAGCAAAACTACCGATTTATCGTATTTTGTCCTTGTACATAATGCAAATTAATTCACCTGTCGTAAACATTAATTAAGATATTTTTTTAGTTTTTTTCAATAAAACTTTAAATCTTTGTTCGCGTTTTATTGTTTTTATTATTGACCATTTTGGAGCACATTAAAAGAATATATTTTTGTTTTCGCTAAAAATTGAAGCTATTTTTTCAATTAATTTGATTTTGCTCCATTCCAATAGAATTTATCCAAGTTACATCGTGAACACTGAGGTTAAGATATATTAATAACTCGTTGGCGCAAGTCTGGTACCGGGATTTAAGCTGGCGCTCGGCTCCCCGGGTTTGAGTACATTTTTTTCTAGGATTTGTGCCTGTGCCCGGTTAATGAAAATAGGATCGCCCCCTAAACATAGCTAAAGTATTTTAGCACCTATGAATCATGAATCACGTCGTCGGTTTTTAAGATATGCCGTGAACATAAGCAGTTATACGCGTTCTACGTTTGAATTCGCGCCAGTCCACCATAGAAGCAAACACTAAACTAAATTCTTCTAACACGATATTCCCAATTCTGCTGGTCAGAGTACATTCATCGCAATATTGCATGATACTATATAATACAGGGTGTTAGTGACATCGTAACAAATACTGAGGGGGATGATTCAGATCGTGATTCTGAGTTGATATCAAGTGGAAAATTCATGAATTATTTTCTGTTCCACACTATTGCGACGGAAAATTCCACTTGATTTTAACTCAGAATAATGAGCCGAATCATCCCCCTCAGTAATTGTTACGATGTCACTTACCAAGTCGATTTTCATTTTTGATATCAAGTGGATTTTCCTATAGGAAAATTCATGAAAATGTTAACGTTTTTTTAAATTGTTTTCCGTTCCATACTTTTGCGACGGAAAATTCCACTTGATATTAACTCATGAAGTAACTCTGAATCATGACCTGAATCATCCCTCTAAATGTTCGGTACGATGTCGCGTACGCATACATAAACAAAAAGTGCAATAAAAAAAAACTAAAAAAATGTGCACAGACGAGGCGGCGGAGAACCTGAACATGCTGAACCTGCAGGAGCAGCACCGCAAGCAGCTGGACCACGAGCTGGAGATGAACGCGCGGCAGATCAACAAGCAGCGGCTCATGATACGACAGTACGAAAAGGACAAGGACAGGTGAGACGGGAGATACAACTGTAGGTGAGAGAAACAAAGAGGGAAAATGAATTTATCAGTTGGGTAGATCTTCAAACGGTGGTCAGTCACCGTTAACGCAAATATTCAGTTAGAAATTACGTAAGTTGGCCGCCGTGGTAGCCCAGTTGGCGCTAATATAGTGATTAAGATAAGAAGGGAATGTTAGATTGATTTGGACACGTAGAGCGGATGAAGGATAAAAGGATTGCGAAAGCGATATATAAAGCGAAAGTTGGTGGTAGGGCTGGCAGAGGAAGACCTAGAAGGACGTACATTGACCAAATTGGAGATGTCAAATCAAATCAAATCAAATCAAATATACTTTATTGCACAGAACTAGAACTAGATGTCCTTAGAAAAGGTGCGATCTACTCTGAACCGGCGTGCGGAAGCGATTGATGAATGTGGAGGAAGCAAGAGAAGTGTGTCAGGATCGAAGCAAATGGAATTCTATAGTCTCTGCTTGAAATAGGCGTGAGTTATGTATGTAGTATATATGTATGTGTCAAAAGATGCTAGGATATTTTGCGTGCACGGTAAGTAGTTAAGTACTTACCTATTGATTTGGATTCTGGTGTTCGGAGAAGTACCCAGAGATTG
The DNA here is from genome assembly GCF_024362695.1 of Pectinophora gossypiella. Lineage (NCBI taxonomy): Eukaryota > Metazoa > Arthropoda > Insecta > Lepidoptera > Gelechiidae > Pectinophora > Pectinophora gossypiella. The sequence continues at coordinate 1,516,869 of NC_065425.1, read as the reverse complement.
TTGATGCGATAGCTAACGAGGATAGTCACGACAAAGATAAGCAGAAAGACATGACTAACTCTTGGTAATGTCACACTACGACTACAGAAAACGGTTTTGCACATAACTATCAGGTATCTTGTCCTTTTATTACAGGGTGAAAGCCTTAAAGCCTTGTCCACATGAAAATTCGCGTTAATAATTAAAACACATAATAACGGGTTCTTACCGCGTTTAAATGGGGATATGAGACTCCCGATATTTCGACACTGTTGCAAGTGCCATGATCACGGGATGACTGATGAGATTGGAGTGGAGTAGGTAGATCCATATTTTTTTTTTCTACGGGCAGACATATCTGTCTACCCTCTTTCTTTGCCGCTTTGATAATAACCGCGTAAACTTAAAACAATGTATTCGCGTTAATATTTATTTCTTTTATTTTTACTGTTTTACATTCAGCCATTACAGTAAAAACCAATTCGAATGAAACATTATACATATTAGACAAAACTAGATAACATAAAACATAACATAAACAGCCTATATACGTCCCACTGCTGGGCACAGGCGTCCCCTCAATGAACCGGAGACAAAACTCATCATCATCATCAGCCCATTAACGTCCCCACTGCTGGGGCACGGGCCTTCCTTATGGATGGATAGGGAGATCGGGCCTTAAACCATCACGCGGGCCCAGTGCGGATTGATGGTTATTAACGACTGCTAATGCAGACGGGATAAATGGCTTAACGTGCCTTCCGAAGCACGGAGGAGCTCGAGATGAAAACTTTTTTTTTGTGGTCACCCATCCTATGACCGGCTTCTGCGAAAGTTGCTTTACTTCAACAATCGCAGACCCAGCGCGTTAACCGCTGCGCCACCGAGCTCCTCAACTATTTTTATTTATTTATTTTAACTAGAACATTAGCGAAATGCCACATCTGTGAATTTGACCACTGAACAGCTGTACATCCGGGTTGTCTTGCGCCAGGGCGTAAGCATCCGTATCGTGCGAATAACCGGCGAGTACCAACCAAGATTGGTTCTCTACAGCGGGACAGCGGGAAGAGGTTGCACAGGCCCTAAAAGCACACTACTAAAGTAGTTGTGTAGTGTTCATTATCATTTATACTGCATCTCTGCGATGGTAGCTGATGATTAAATATGAATCACACATATGACAGCTAACTGATAGGAATGTAGATAAATTGTTGGATTTATAGGCATATTCAGGGATATGGCTGTTGTATGGGTGGTCCATATTAATATAATTTTCTAATTGTTTTCTTTTTGTTCCTTTTTCTTTTTGTTAGAAATTAAGACAATTATATTATGTAAGTTAGGTACGCCGTAACTGTGATTTACATCACATCTCTATATATATAATTATAGTTAATTAGTATAATGCATAAATGTAAACCATGTGGCAGTACTAATTAAATAAATAAATAAATAAATGCCTATAGCACAGACTTTATTAGGCATCTATTTTATTTCTCAGACTATTTTAGGCATCAGCTGTACTTTCTGTTTGAGATTACCCTTAAGACAAATTAAGAATTATCTTTATGAACACTATTGTAAAAATATATGGAAATAAATACCAAAGTGCATTTTTCTGATAAGATTAGAGTAGTTTTGTATAATGTGTCAATTTCCTTTTTTTGGAAGCACTTAGTTTCAAAAGTGCTTCTGTTAACGGATATAATAGTATTAGCGATGGTAGTAGTACGTCAATGGATGTAGATATTGTCATATTGTCTTTAACTCTTTCACTCACTCTCCCACTCACACACACAAACACAATGATACATAAAACATAAATAGCCTATATACGTCCCACTGCTGGGCACAGGCCTCCTCTCAATCAACCGGAGAGGGTATGGAGCATACTTGCTCGGTCTCGTGGTGTAGTAACACCACGCTGCTCCACTGCGGGTTGGTGGAGTTGTTTTTACGGCTAATAGCCGGGACCAACGGCTTAACGTGCCCTCCGAAGCACGGAATCAACTTACTTTTTCGGACAATCAGGTGATTCAAGCCTGAAAAGTCCTTACCAAACAAAGGACAGTCTCACAAAGTGATTTCGACAATGTCCCCATCGGGAATCTAACCCGGACCTCCAGATCGTGAGCCTAACGCTCTTACCACTAGACCACGGAGGCTGTTAAACACAATGATAATAATAACTTTATCTACTTACTTTAATAACCAAATGTTATATCGTTTCAGATTACTTGAAGAGGCTATTGCCCTAAATGAGAAAATTGACGAAATATCAGGTAAAAAATAATATGGATTGTTTTAAAAGTAATCTCTCTCTCAGTCTACCTCCTAGATATTGAGCTAAACCTTTCCGAAAGTATATCTCCGCCCTGAAAATTAAGATATCGACCCAAAAGATTGTTGACAGAACAAAATACTGACGACCAAGTATTTATGTTTCGAATTTAAATACTTATATGTATAATCTAAGTACTAGTTTATATGCCTGTGGTGTACATTTAGGCTAATCGTTATCTGCATTAAATGTGTGATTGCTAAACTTACTTATATGAATTTACCATAAGTACCTTCTATTCCCGTTGACGCCCATTGGGGTAATACTTAATATAAAAACTCTTTCGAAAATTCACCCTAAGAGAATAGGTTAGTTTCCAACTAGTCAAATCAGTTACTTTTTACTAAACGTCAAAACACGAAATTACTATGGACTTCGTAAGAAAAAGCAACCTGTGACGAAAGTGTCAAAATATCGCACTCTTTATTTTCTGTTCTGTAGTCGCACTTTTCTTTAATTGAATAAGTTAAATAGAAAAATAAAGCGTTTTTTGACACCTATAGGTCTGTTCCCGTGCGAAAGAGTATAAATGATGATGATCTTCTTCTATCGGATGGATTGTGCGGTGGAACCTTATCATCATGGTGTCAGGGATATTACTGAGCCGCGAAAGGCCCCTGACATGGCTCATGTAACGACTACGTACTTACATCAGAAAGTAATTACCGGGAGCAACGGCTTAACGTGCCTTCCTAAGCACGGATTATCTTCCTTTCCAATGACGATGATGATACAAAACTAACAACACCGTACTCCACAGAGGAGGTTCGCCTCCGAACCGCAGACATCATCGACCTGAAGAAGGCACTTCGCGAGGAGAGTATCAACAACCGCAAGTTGACAGTTGCCCTCGACGCCACCAGGACTGAGCGGAACATGCTGCACAAGAACTACACTGAGGCTTTAGATGAGATACAGGATCTGAAACAGAAGTTGAAGGTATTGCAAGTGGACAACATTTTAACCACACCCCGGATACTTCATACAAAAACCTCGTTGCAAAGGATTTTTGATTCCGTTGGTCCCGGCTATTAGCCGTAAAAACACCTCCACCAACCCGCAGTGGCGCAGCGTGGTGGCTTATGCTCCATACCCCCTCCGGTTGACTGAGGGAAGGCCTGTGCCCAGCAGTGGGACGTATATAGTGTAGTAGTGCGTAGTGTTTATGTATGTGTTTACATGAAGGATTTTTGTTTTTATAACATTCATCTGTGTTTAAAGACACAAAGAGAAAATGAAATCGAACAAAAATTTAACGGAAACTGTAACGGTTTTCGTGGTCCATTGGTTGAGCGTTGGGTTCACGGTCCTGAAGTCCCGGGTTCGAAACCCGATAGGGGCATATCACAAAAGTCACTTTGTAAGGGCCTCATTTGTTTAGGATATCGCAGGCTGATCACCCGATTTTCCGGGGTAAGCGGAGACTATGGAATTCCATTTGCTTCGATCCTGATACACTTTTCTACCACTACTACCTACACACACTAAAACAAATACTATAGACAATGTACTAATCTTAACCCAACTCCACCAGATGCTGGCCTACCAGATTGAACAGCTGAAAGAAGACATCAGCGGCAAGGAGTCAGGCTTGAAGAGCTGTGAGGGAGCTCTCAACAAGTGCCACAAGAAGAATGAGCAACTCCGCACGGAGATACAGGCGGGGTTAACCAAACTCTCCGAAGCACGCGCGGATATAACTGCCTTGAGGCAGGAGGAGGCGAGGCTGAACAGGATTATTCAGGTCAGTTTTCTGGTTGTTTTTTTATTATTTTTATGTCCAAGTAAAGTTAAACACGTTGAGAACCTGGAGCTAGTCGCTGTGGACCACAGTGCACCGGCTTGGTTCGAACTCAAGTACCGGACTTGCACCAATGAGTTAATTCATCGTAAGTGCAGCTAGTCATTGTGGTCCTGTGGTAGACCGGCTTGCTTCTCAAATGAGGAACGTCGTTCGAACCCTCGGTACCAAACTTTCACCAATGAGTTATTAATTCATCTTAGGTGCAGCTTTCACTAACACGGTTTGCTCGACCATCATAGACGGCGATACGGCTCACCACCTATCATGGTCTAACAGAAAGCTTGGTGAGGCGTGGGTACTTGTTCATCTTACGATGGATGTAGGTACCTCTAGCCTATTGGGATATAGTTTAGCGAGCTCTTCTTCTTATCGTGTGGGTTGTGAGGTGGAATACCAGCCTCATCAACACTGGTGTGAGGTGGAGATGACTCATGTAACGATTACTCACTAACATCAGTAAATACGTAGTAACCGGGACCAACGGCTTAACGTTAGTGTATGTTGTGAGCTTGTTATGTTATGTAGAACGTGCACTAAATATTCAATTCTCAATTGCAGGAAGGCGACACAGCTCGCGCGAAACTGATGAAGGAGCTGGAAGGTCTGATGAACGAGCGCGACGTGGTGGGGGCTCAGCTGGTGCGGCGCAATGATGAAATATCCTTGCTGTACGAGAAGATACGCATACTGGAGGTCACGCTACATAGAGGTAACTAAGGATACTATTATGATTATAACAATATGTGAACTGTCAGCTTAACCTAAGCTTAACTTCTGGTTCGGCCTGTACTATCTTCTGGGTCGGTCTATACTATCTTCTGGGTCGGACTATACTATCTTCTGGGTCGGACTATACTATCTTCTGGGTCGGCCTACTTATATTATCTTCTGGGTCGACCTATTCTATCTTCTGGGTCGGCCTATACTATCTTCTGGGTTGGCCTATACTATCTTCTTGGTCGGCCTATGCTATCTTCTGGGTCGACCTATACTATCTTCTGGGTCGACCTATAAGCTGGCACGGGACCACGATTTGCCGAGATACCTTTGCACAGCAGTGGGATCAAGTGGACTAGTTGTAGAATAGTAGTTAGCAGAATTGCTTTGATATGGCCTTTTTAACCCCCCAGCAGTGGGATCTTATAGGTTAGATTAGATTAATACAACCTGTACATCATGATCACTGTGGCCCTGTGGTACACCACACCGATCTGCTTCTCAAACGGTGAGCGCCGGTTCAATCCTGGTTCCGGACTTGCACCAATGAGTTGTTAATTTATCTTAAGTGCAGTTTTCACTAACACAGTTGGCTCGACCATTATAGACGGCGATACGGCTATCTATCGCGTTGGTCTAACAGTTCTGTCTGGTGTGGGTGCTTACTTAGTTCATTATGCGATGATTATGCTATTATACTGTAGAAGAATTTTTAAATGATAGGTAAGTTTTAATTTTAATACACTCTTCCTCTCTTCCCTTCAACGTTGCTGTGCCCTACAGGGTCCATTTTTTAGTTCCTATGCCTATGTAACACCCCATTGTACTACATGAAATGCAATAAATAATTGTAGATATCTCTAGACTACCGTAGTGGAGATGTAGCCATGAGCTTATGTTATTTGTATGTAATCTGTACACTTGTGTTCGCAGGAGAGAGACAATACGAGCAGCGGGTGGAAGATATCCGTCTCCTACGTCTGGAGATCATCAGACTGCGCAAGGAGAAGAACCTGCTGTCCAAAGGCATCGAGAACATGACCGACTTGAGGCTTGAGGTGAGAGGGTCCTGCAAGTCTAACAAAGTCTGTTAGAGAACTATGAAGTTATAGAAGTTCTTTACTAATATCATAGAATAAGGAATAATACTACGTATAGAACGGCAACTTCGTAACGCCCCCCACCAGCGGCTAAGCTCGGTTTACCTCACCCCGCTCGGACATAGTTTAGTCTTCAATCGTATGACGTCAAATGTCACACACAGACGCGCGTGTACGATAACGTTAATGTGTGGTGATTGTGTAAAACGAGGTTGTTTGTATGAAGTGTCCAGGATGGGTTAATATCGGCAATACATTTTTGTCGCCCGAGACGAGGCTTAACTTATTAGGTAAGTAATTCTTACCAGACTGGGGCGAAGCAAATAGTAGGGTTATGTGTTTCCCCGATATATATGTATGTACCTAGGTCTGTTCCTTTCTAACTTCTAAGCCACTTATCAGAATTTAACAAATGAGCTGTTACTAGAAGCGTCTTGCTTGGTTGTCCGAAAGAGATATCCATATACGTTCGTTATGTAAAAATTGACGATTCAAAGTGTAACTATGTTACCTACTGAATAAAGATATTTTTGAATTAGAATTTGTCCCGTTCTTGCTTCATACTTTTTAGTGCAACTTTTCTGTAAGTAGTCAGGTTTCAGTTTTTTATACACATATTTTTATTCTATGCTATAATAACCAACCCTTGGATACCGTCAGGTGTTCAACTTGGAGCGCGAGCTGGGTCGCGAGCGTCTCCGCGTGAGAGCGCTAGAGGAGGCCCTGGAGACGCCTCTGAACGTGCACCGCTGGCGCAAGCTGCAGGGCACAGACCCCGACAGCGTGCACCTAACGCAGAAGCTCCGGCTCACGCAAAAGTAAGTATAGGCTGAGCCAGAAGTAATTATAGGCTGAGCCAGAATCAAGTTTAGGCTGAGCCAGAAGTAAGCATAGGTTGAGCTAGAATTAAGTATAGGCTGAGCCAGAACCAAGTATAGGCTGAGCCAGAACCAAGTACAGGCTGAGCCAGAAGCAAGTATAGGCTAAGCCATAAGTTATTATAGGCTGAAGCAGAAACAAGTACAGGCTGCGCCAGAAGTAATTATAGGCTGAGCCAGAAGCAAGTATAGGCTGAGTCAGAAGTAAGAGTAGGCTGAGCCAATCCAGTCGAACAGAGAAATAATACTATCTTCTAGAAAATATTATTTTAAAATAAAAATACTAACAGTTATTAGGTGCCTAATTAAACCAAACCTTGGTCTCAAAACAGCCTGCCAAATTTAAAACCTTCAGTGGATAACTGAAATAAAAACATAATGATTTTCTTTTTATTTTTCATAAACTGAATACCTACTTAATTGTTACCTATCTATTCAAAATATCTAAACATTAAACAACATTTAAATGTAACTGTTGTCTGTTGTTATCTCATCATCTTTATAAGAAAAACGCAACGTTCACAAAGCAAGGATTTTTTTCTTAAATATGGTGTTCCTGTTATCGTTGAAGATTAGATATAGGTAACCTTCAAACCAAGGCCCGAGAGTACTTATTCAGCTACAATTCTACAAATAGGAAAATGGAAGTACAATTTTCATCAAGAAATTTTAGTCGCCGTCCGCTCCAACATACATCTCTCCCTCTATCTTTTCCTCCTTATCTTTATCTGCGTTTCTCCGATCATAATTGTCCGAAAGTAAGATAATCCGAGCTTTGGAAGGCACGTTAAACCGTTGCTCTCGGTTACTACTTAGTGAGGTAAGTAGTCGTTACATGAGCCATGTCGGGCCTGTGGCGGTTCAGTAATAACCCTGACGCCAGGATTTATGAGGTTAAGAAAGAGATTGAGGGAGAGAGGAGAGGAGAGATATTTATGAGGTTGGTCATCCACCTCACAACCCACACGATACAAGAAGACTGATTAACAGAAATAAATTCGTTTTTATTTATTATTTATCTCTTTGTTCAGGAAAGTTTTGATGCAGAGTGAGATGCTGGTAATGAAAGACCGCGAGTTGAAGGAGACGCGCAACCTGTATGGAGCTGTTAAGGACATGCTCGCCTTGCAACCCAGTCCGGACATACAGGTAGAACAGTATACAATACTATAAACATACGTTTCTTGTAGTACAGTTTATAGTTGCGCAGGTCTGCGTCGCGTGACGTCGCGTTCGGAACGCGGACGAAACACGACTGAATAGGCTAGTTTCCAACTAGTCAAATCAGTTACTTTTTACTAAACGTCAAAACACGAAATTACTATGGAATTTGTTTGAAAAAGCACACTGTGACGTCATAGAAAAACGTGATAAAATGTCGGACTTATTATTACGTTTTTCTTATTTAAAATTCATAAATGAGTTAAATTAAAAAAAGAAAACTTTTTCGTTACTTTTAGATATGTCTTTATTTGTCTTTAATCTGAATTTCATAATTTATCTTGAACCTAATACACGACCCAATTATCGAATTCTAATAGACTGAAAGATCGCTTTACACGCCGTGGTTTAGTGGCAAGGTGCACCGCGGACGGTTTTTTTTACAGAAATTGGTAGTTTATACGAAATAATTAAGTATGTTGTCCTCTCTACCAGTTGCAGTGCCCTTACCGGTTCCATGTTGATACTATAATACTTACTTCTGTATTTTTATAACACCACAATTTGTACGAACACATGGTCGCAATAAAACATTTCTATTTCTAAATTTGTTGTTTATACGAGGTCAATAAAAATAACCCAATTGTGTGATGATGTCGAATTCAGTGGTTTAGGGCCCGAGCCGGGATTGGAATTCGTGACACTACGATGTAAGTCACGCGTTCTCCGAGATAGTTATACCTAGTTCATTTGTAAAAAAAAGATTCATTATATTATCACCTGATTGTCCGAAAAAAGTAAGATGTTTCCGTGCTTCGGAGGGCACGTTAAGCCGTTGGTCCCGGCTATTAGCCGTAAAAACACCTCCACCGACCCGCAGTGGAGCAGCGTGGTGGAGTATGCTCCACACCCCCTCCGATTGATTGAGGGGAGGCCTGTGCCCAGCAGTGGCAAGTATATAGGCTGTTTATGTTATGTATGTATATTATCTGATTGTTTCAGCAAACATTAAATCGCACCCAACGTGCATTAGCTAACAGGACTACTAAGATGAAATGTCTGATTGCTGGTAAGTGACCGTTATACCTGCATCCCTACCAAACTTCTCGCGTGTGGGTTGTGAGACCAATAACCGACCTCATCAACCCTGCGCGACTGACATGCGCAACTTGATAAAAATATTTTTTTCCGGTTATTTTCCCTAACATGCGTACCACGTGCGTTTTGTTTGTATTTTGACAAAACGACATGACTTATTTGGATTCACATATTAGCACCAATCGACAAACCGACATAATTATATCGTCAGAATCGATAAAATGACCGTGACAAAATTTTATCACGTTGCCATCTTAGCCCTACTGGTTAGGGTTATTGAAAATTATTTCAGAAAGTAAAGCGCGACGGCGCATTTTTTTCTTTCATGCAGTATTTTTAATTAACATTTTCTGCGTTTAGATTAATGACTTAATCTGATTGGTTCAATAATAATAATAATGTCATGCTTGTCATGCTTGCGACTGCTACTACATTTACGTAGTTGAGCTTCGATGGTGAACTCTGACGTGAATATATACCCTATTTTGACGGTAAATGTCCGCGAGCAATGCGCACACGTTAGGGAAACGTTGACATACTTACTTAGTTATAAAATATTTTGGAAGGCGGTTTATTCTTTGTTGCTACTTTTTTGTTTACTCTGTCGGAAACATAGGATTGTATGCTGGCTACATTTTTGTGTCTTTCTCCAGGAGAGAGGCATCATAGACTGAAATACAAGTTATATACTTAGTCAGCTATGGTACCTACTCAATTATATTCATGTCAATTATGCTTAACTTTTCTCTAGTTGGTCTCGTTTCTCATCCAGTTCGCGCCTTATTTCATTTTCAAATGTGTAGACATTAGCCTGCACTATACGTCGCCATTCCAGGCGGTTACTCGCAAGAGGCTCCCAGCGAGCAATTGGTACGTCGCTATATTAACAGTAACTTTGCGTCCCACTTTTTGAGCGCTGATATTCAATCTACGTACGGTAGTAGTAAAGCTATGAGTTTGACCCTAAAAGTACCAGGGCTACGCTTAAAACAACTAACAATGTCCATCCTCCATCCGTTTTTCAGAGCTGAACATGCGTGAGCGTCAAGTGACAGATCTTCGGCACGAGTTAGACAGAATGAATGAAGACTTACACTCCTACAAGACGAAGTATTACGACATGAAGCGAGCTCTGGACGCGGACGAGGCGAGGCGACTGCGAGTCCCGACCCCGCCCATGCAGACTTGCATCGACACCTGCCCTTATAAAGCGACCTCGCCTAAGTCCAAACCTGCTGTGCCTGGGTTTTGATGTGACTTGCGAGTTATAAGTTACTTCTGTTCTAAGGTTTCAGGGCATTTATTGTAGGGAGACAAAGATATCCATAGATGACAAAGGATGTTATTTTTAATTCAAAATGTGTCTCACTTCAGTCTGACCTTACCTGATGGTAAGAGAGGATGAGGTCGAAGGTGGTGAGAAAATAACGTAGCTGACTTTGCTAACTGACGTTTATGTAATTTTTTGATAAAGTTATTTGCGTCTTATATGCATAAGGTGCAAATCAATTTCAGCAAAAATTTTAGATACGTAAGTTCGCGACCTCAGCAACGATATATACCTGTCTCATCTTGCAAATGACAAATTTGATGTGCTACGTGAAATGGGTATATCTTTTCGCACGCGAATCGAAAACGAACCATTCAAAAATACGGGTCTTGATTAAATTCGCAGGTTTAAATGTATTTGTTAAGAAAATATAAACGGGGCTTTGAGGCGAATAAAACGAAGAATTGATACCTAATACAAAAATGTGAACCGTGAGTTTTAGAGATGTGCAAAGCCATTTTATTTATTTTAACAGCTGAACCACTGTTTAGCCATGTCGTCTTCCATCTACGAATTCTGAATTATCCGAATGTATGGGAAAAACCTGATGTTTAAGTTCGTAATTTTAGTAAACTTGGTAGAAAGATAGACAACCGCGCGATTTATAATATCGCAGTCGCCGTTAGTGTAAGTCAATATTGGTGCTAATTCCTGTACACAGAATCTAATTTTAAGTTTTACCTGCCATTTTCTTATCCGCCGGAAAGGAAAGGGACGGGTAATCGACAAGCATAAAATTTATAGAACACACGTCAATTTTAGGCAGAAATCTAAAACAACCCTATAAAAATTTTACATTGCCTAATAACCCGACAGATATAGATAGATACCTGTTTGATTTGCCCGGGTATTAATTCATTCACTTGTCCGTCCCTTTCCTTTTCGGCGGATAAGAATGACAGTGATCACTTAAAATAAAATTAGATGGTGTCTATAGGAATACAGGAATATAGTGCCTAAATTTTCTGTAGAGATGAAACTAAAAGAATGATGAAATGAGTGGTGTTATAGTGATATGTTAGAAACAGTTTTTATCCATTAACTCCCTGTGCAAAACACTAGGTAGAGGCGCCATCTAGATAAAAGCGATGAATCCAATAGTTTGTACAACCATTTTCAATTAGTGTAAGTACGCATCTGGTTGTAATAGGGAAACGCTTGTTTCCAAGGCGGAAGCAAATGATTATAACTAAGCCCCAATAATTGAAATATAAACAATTTTGTGCCAATTTTAGTCTCCCCTTAGTAACTTTAAAACGTATTTGTGCAATATTTTGCTTGAATTATACTTTCCATTATTAAACTATTTAAAGCCTAAACTTTGTATTTACACTCGCAAAATATATACGTCGCTTTGTGACACGTAAAATATCGCGAGTGGATTAAAAAAAATAATTTTGATGGTGGAAAGAATAAACAGATTGTATTATAATCTAGTTACCTAGATTTCTAGTAGTGTTCGTCAGTTAAGTTTTGCGTATTTATTGTTAATCATGCTATTATTCTTGTTTTGTTCAGTTTAGGGTAATCATTGAAAATAAAACACCAGAGTAATTAATCCGAAAACAATAGTTTTATTTAAGAACTTTTTCACTTTTCATAAAATATACACATTGTTTTTGTCATTAAACTAAACTGTAAGTAAATACTAATTTTAAATACCAATTCTCACGATTTTCAAACAGGTGGTTGTGGGTTCTGCCCTACAGCGTACTATTCTCGGTGTTCATGTACAAAGTCCTCACTTAAACTCTATTTAGAAAAAAATATCAAATGAAGCATGATTTTGTACATTTCAAATAAAAAAAATCACGGAGACCTGTCTTCTCGTTAATAAAGTGTGATGATAAAATTCTACAGTCGTTTGATACTTAAAAATAAGAGTGAGAATGCACGGTCGGAGCCGGGGGGGCGGGAAATGCTTACAAATGCTGTACGCTCGGATCGCTCTACCTCGCGGCCGCTAGTACCAGTTGCATCGCTAGTACCAGTTGTACCGCTAGTACCAGTTGCACAACTAGTACCAGTTGTACCGCTAGTACCAGTTGCACCGCTAGTACCAGTTGTACCGCTAGTACCAGTTGCATCGCTAGTACCAGTTGTACCGCTAGTACCAGTTGCATCGCTAGTACCAGTTGTACCGCTAGTACCAGTTGCACCGCTAGTACCAGTTGCACCGCTAGTACCAGTTGCACCGCTAGTACCAATTGTACCGCTAGTACCAGTTGCACCGCTAGTACCAATTGTACCGCTAGTACCAGTTGCACCGCTAGTACCAGTTGTACCGCTAGTACCAGTTGCATCGCTAGTACCAGTTGTACCGCTAGTACCAGTTGCACCGCTAGTACCAGTTGCACCGCTAGTACCAGTTGCACCGCTAGTACCAATTGTACCGCTAGTACCAGTTGCACCGCTAGTACCAATTGTACCGCTAGTACCAGTTGCACCGCTAGTACCAGTTGTACCGCTAGTACCAGTTGCACCGCTAGTACCAGTTGCACCGCTAGTACCAGTTGCACCGCTAGTACCAGTTGTACTGCTAGTACCGCGTCCTCTACATCTCTCAGTACTCTAGTACCGCGTTCCCTGCCCACTCGCACGACTTCACATCACTTCATCCCTCCCTCTTTACATACACACATCCCCCATAGGTCCTCACGCATAACACATAACAGCAACATATTTATTTATATATAGCTGTCCCAACTTACCGAATACAAACACAGAATCAACTATTCGCTCACTTCAATTATCCGCGCGACGTTTGCACTGAGACGGTTTAAACATAAATGTATTATTTTATATTCCTTAATTTCATTCGTAAACATATACTTGTAACATTATAACGTTCATTTATTATATCAAATAATCAATGTCATCCCACAATCATTATCTTTATATCAACACTATCGCTACGAATGTACTTATCCGACGTAAGCTCAAATTAAGTATTTGATTGGAGCGATCTATTCAAGGAGAACCGCACTCCAAACATGTCAAGAGTCTATCCAAACATTAGATAAAATCATTAGGAACTCGGGCACTTTATAAACTTACTCTTGGCAATAAGTTGAAGCCCATAATGCTCTGCCAAAACAGAGGTTATCCACGGCCCTATTCTCGCAAATAAAGGAGACTGTACGGGCCGGTATTATATCATACTTGTTCCGCTTTCACACGAGAACTGTGACATCATCGATACAGGACAACGGTTGCTGTGACGTCATCAACAGACTACAGTTACAAAAATAATCGAGCTTTCTGACTGTACGTAAATTAATTAATTTATTTATCATCGTAGGTACAATAGTATATTTTCAATTTTGATAATCATGTCATTTTTATTTGTACATTTTTATATTTTTTTGACCACCTAATCCGAGGTCCCGATCTAATGTGTAACTAGTTAGGAGGCCTAACAATGAAAGCGCGCACTAGAAGGGTACTTGACTGGTGTTATTTTATTATCATCAACTCGCGAACATGCTAAAGATAAATCTGAAATCTGTTTTTCAATATCTCATCCAACGCCGGATATTTTAAAGTTTTTACTTTATAGCAAAACGGCATTTGTAGCTGATTGTAGCTTGAACTCCTGAACATGATATCATGCATTCCTATTAACATTTCTTTCTCTTTGATTTCGGATGGCTATAACTATTTCACATTTCAACGAATTTCGATTCTGTTTTCACATTTGGCTATCAATTTATGTCTATTTTGGAACTATGATGAAAACCTAGTTTTTGAAACTTGTCAACTACCCTATTAACCGTTTGTAATTATAGAAAGAATCGTGCGCATATACTTGCTTAATCACAGACAACACACGCCCATAATCCATAATGAAGTGGGCAGAGCCACAGGAGACAACTTGCAGTCACACTTTCGAGGCGACACGTGAACCAACATAGCGCCCGTGCATTCTTTACCATGTTTATGGGGGGGACCTTCGAAACTACGTAATTAGATCTTTGTTGATACGACGAACGCTGATAGTAATCGAGAGCGTGATGCAAAAAAGGGAATTACTAACTCGCATGCGCCTGCGCTTTCATTGTTGCAGCCATAGGATATTGCTGGAACCAGTCCAGAGCAATGAGTATGGTTCGTACGGACTGTTCGCATCAAAATACTCAATTATAAAACGAGTTACGTATTACATGCATCACGCCTGTATCCTCAAAGGGATAGGCTGAGGTGTATAATATATGCACCCAGTCATCGACAGCTGTTAAGTCCCTTGACATGCCTTGCTGTTGATTTACCTCAACTGTCATTTACTTGTGTTTGCGTGCAATCCGCGTTCCAAAAAGATGTTTTCCTCTCTTACGCCTATCACCATAAGGTTCATCATATCCATATTAGGATTTCGTATCAACAGTGGCTGCAAGTTGTCTGCTGGTTTATAAAGACCACATAAAAGCTATTCAATTATAAAAGCAACGTTGCTATTTGACATTACTCGGCATTGCGCACATTACTATATATGCGCAAATGTCAAATTGGAATATTGTTTTTTGGATGAATTGGTTTTATTGGTCATTTTAACCCCCGATCCTCAAAGTTTCAAGTCTGTCCACACCGGCAGCTCGTACGGACCAGACGTATTGCTCTGAAACGCATAGCCTGTAACGGAATATAATTAGAACGACATATCTCTCGCCTCTTTCGTATTATTAACCTGTATAACGTTACCGGTTCTTACTCTTGCTAAGGAAGGTTCTAAACCTAATAAGGGCCCTCACATGTCACTGCAGACTCAACAAGCACCTACATAGAATGGAGCTAAATGACTCCCCTTTATGCAGATTGTTTAAAGCAAGATGAGATGCCTTTACACCTGCTGTGCAGCTGTGAGGCTCTCATGCACAGAAGCTGGGCACTGGGGGGCCATATAATGGACCCACAGGGTATCATATAATCGTCCTCCCAAAAAAACAGTGGATCTCATCAAACGGATTGGTCTGGAGGACTCCTTAGGGATTTGGTCACAATAGATCTCAGCGCAGTGGCCAATCGGGCCCTTTAAAACACCAATGGTGCGAATGAGACGAGAGATATGTCTATTGTGCTAGGCGATTTACTACATCTCTGTCGTGCAGCATTTTAATCATATTACGTTTAACAGGGTTATAGCCACTTATAGCAAGTATATCCTGCGAATCGAAGTATATCCTGCGAATCGACTAGACGCTTAGTATGCAACCTTGGACTCCTGGCTACGTCAGCTCGCGCGGATCACATCACAGGGTATATCGAGTGTCGTGACGTCATCAGTCCTCGCCGCTGGAGCGTCTCAATGCAAACTGCGCGGCACATTTGTATTGACTCGTTGGCTTACAAGTACTTATGACATAGTTGCGATGGAAGGATAAAACTATTGTTTGTCTGGTGACGTGACGGGTGGCGACGGTACTGTAACGTAGCGTAGTCTAGTGGACGTCAGAGCTCTCCTGCTTGGGCAGCTGGTGGTTCGCCGGCTCCGACGTGTTTATTGGCTGGAAAGGAAAAATTGCAAGTTGTAAAATTATATCTAAAAGTTAAGGGTGTTGGGACCCTAGCTCGACACAATAGATGGCGTAAGTGTAGCCATGCCATTCGGTGATCGAAATTATTATTTTTATCATAGATAAACTAGGCTAAATGAGCTCTACACCTTTTTGCCACTACTTGAAGGTCTAGAGAACCTACATACAATAAAAAAAAATTATAAACGTTTTCTATTTAGGTTTACTCTGGGTCTGAAGTTATTGTCAACTTCCTACTTAAATGTTATTTTTATAACTTATTATTAGAAACTACATATAAAAGCAGTTTTGTAAAGGTTTATTTGTGTATATATATCATCATCATCAGCCGTACGACGCCCACTGCTGGCAGACCCAAAGTAAACCTGAAGAAAATAGGAAAGATTTATAATATTTTTTATTGTTTGTAGGTTCTTGAGACCAAGTAGTGGCAAAAATGTGTAGAGCTCATTTAGTTTACTTTATCTATGACAAAAAAAAACTATAATTTCGATCACCGCTACACTTACGCCATCTATTTTTGCTGAGCAAGGGTCCCAACACCTTTAACATAACAAACTGCATGTAGGTACGTCATCATAACATCGAATAACAGTTGTTTACTGGTTGACTGTGTCATTGACGGACCGGGACGTCGCTGAACTAAACAGCGAAGAAAAATATATCATAATTTAATTAATATGACACTTAATTAAAACACATAATAACGGTTTCTAACAGCGTTTAAAGTAGGGATATGAGACTCCCGATATTTCGACACTGTTACAAGTGCCATGATCACGGGATGACTGATGAGATGGGAGTGGAGTAGGTAGATCCATAATTTTCTACGGGCAGACATATCTGTCTACCCTCTTTCTTTGCCGCTTTGCATCCCGTGATCATGGCACTTGCAACAGCGTCGAAATATCGGGAGTCTCATATCCCTACTTTAAACGCGGTAAAAACCCGGTATCATGTGTTTTAATTATGATAATAACTGCGTAGACTTAAAACAATGTATAATATGAACTTGATAGAATATTTTAGTTAGAATATCCTTCAGCACAATGTCCCTCAGTGACGTCACAATGCCTCTTACTGTGGTCACTATACTCCTTTATGTCCTTCAGTGACGACACTGTCTTTCAATGAAATCATTGCTAACTATGTCCTTCAATTACGCCACTGAGGATGTCAATCGAAGTGTTACTCGATGACGAATATTTTTGCCAGTGTGGGTGTGTTACAGGGTGAAAATAGGGTTAATGCAATTTAGCGCAAATGGCATTAACTATTTGGCTGAACAAATGGGGAGCGCGGAGGGCTCTCACCCGGTAAGTTAGCGCAATGATTACTGCAGCTGTATTCACATTCAGCCGTTACTTTTACTCCTTGGCTTGCCTACTTTTCTATTGGCTGTCGTAGAGATAATAAAAGTGCTATCATCCCTGCTGCGGTCGGCCGTAGAAGGAGGCTGAACGCAATCCTACTTTAGGCATTTTGTGTCTTTTATATATTTTATGAGGACAGAAGAGGTAAGATGATTGGACACTTAATAAGACACGACGAATTTATTGAAAACATCATAGAAGAAGCTACAAGAAAAGAGAGGAAGGGGAATACCAAGAAGAGCTTACATGGAACAGATTAAAGAGAAGGTGAATGTCGTGTCTTTTAAGGAAGTTAAAGGATGGGCCCTTGATAGACAAGAATGGAGAATGTTACACCGACAAGAGCGTAGCTCTTTAAATTAATGATGGTAGAATGATGTTATGTTAACGTTGTGGTGTGTGTAGGTGTAGTGTGTGGTGTGTGGCGTGTTACCAGAGTGATGGGCGGCTGCTGCGGCGGCGGCTGCGGCTGCGGTTGCGGCGGCAGCGCGGGCGGCTCATGCACCGCCGTGGTGGAGTGAGCGGCCTGCGCCCCGCCGCCGCTGCCGTAGTACCCGCCGTTCATGCCTGCCGCACGCACACGCGTTACATCACACAAGTTCCAAAATATCTTTAACACTTTGAATACTCAATTTTTACGTAACAAACGTCTCACAACCTGTATAACCTAGTATATGCTGTACACTACTGCATCAACTTTGGGAATCCTCTGTCTAGTTTTCAATCATCCAGACTAGTGATATGCTGTTCCCGAAAACGTTACCAAAGGGGGAATATTCCTGTTGTAACCCCTCTTTGATAGAAAGGATACAGGCTGCAATTTTTTTTTAAATTATTCTTTCTTGTACTCTGATCGTACCTGCCTAAAGGCTAGATAATAAAGCTCTTTTTACATAACGTTTACGAATTTTTACTACCGAGAATATAACCATAGTGGAAATATTCCCAGGAACAGCACATTATTGATCCAGACGAGCATAACATAACGTAAACAGTCTATATGCGTCCCACTGCTAAGCACAGCACCTCTCCTCAGTCAATTGGTAGAGGGTTTGTTTGGGTAGGACATTGCAGACTGAATGGCGAATCGGCATCAACAACCAATCCGTTTTGGACAATCAGGTGTGGTAGTCCGGAAAAGTAAGATGATTTCGTGCACAGAGGTGAGGCGGTATATTGGACCGCGAAGCAATAAAGAGCGCGTGAAAGCGTTCGTTGCTAATATAAGATTCCATTTGCTCTACCGTACGCGGCGATATACGCTGACCCTCAGCAATTGGTCCCGGCTATTAACCATAAAACACCTTCACCTACTAATTCTCCTTGGAGCATGCATTGTGGTGGAACATGCTCCATACCCAGACAAGTATATTAGAAGAACTATCACAATGTCCATTGCCTACAATAGACGTAGCTATTACAATAAATAATCTTATAGTGAAAATCACATAAGCGCCTTTTGTAAAATCACATTATGATGCTATTTCAACAGAAAGGATATTGTTCTAATTACATTCCGGATAAAAGTCGACCATAGCTTGTCTATTAGTTATGCTAACAAAAATCGCATCCGTATGTTCTTCTGAAAGGCGCTTGCATGATTTTAATAAAGCGACGATGAAAATTGAGGGCCGTGATACACTTGTTTTACATATGAGAGTGTGTGTTGTGTGGTATGTACCTTCGCTGTAGGTGCTGGGCGGCGGCTGCGGCGTGGGCAGCGGCGCGGCGGGCGGGGCCAGCACCGGCGCCGCCGACGGCAGGAAGTAGTCCTGGGACACGTGGACCATTAGTACACAGACAAACATATATAATACTTTATTTTACATATTCAAAAGTACGGTCGCGAGTACTAATATGTGTGCACTTTGATACCATGTCACATTAACTTTGACAAATTAAACCGTAAGTCTCATTAAATGTCAAATATGATAGTGCGACAGGGTTCTAAAGTGGGTACATGATAATGCTCATGACTGTGCATATCATTCCTAACACAAGCAGCTTATATACGTCCCACTGCTAGTCAACCGGAGTACAACATCCTCCTGGCCCTATACCACTCTTTGTGAGGTCGGCACAACGTGTATTCCTCTTCCATTCATCAGGACATACATATATAAGATCACACCTATTTCCCGCTGGGGTAGGCAGGGACCACGGAAATTCACATACCGATCCAGACCGATCGATAAACCTGATACGATACGAGCGGTGAGTTGCCGTTCTATACGTAGTATCATTGTTTATCCTACGCGCATAACGTTATTATGTGTACAATACCTTGTTAACGCAGTTCCGTAGACAGTCGGGTATGCGCCCGACGATGGCGCGGCGGATCTCGGAGGCGGCCATCTCGCGCAGCTCCTGCGCCGACGCGTCCGAGTAGAACGCCGCGTGCGGCGTGCATAGCACGTTCGGCGCCTCCTTTAGCGGGCCCTGGGGAGGGAAGCATAATGTTACAACATTTAAAATTCTCCGTAACAGAAACGGACTTGGACGGCGAAGAGGCAGTAGTCACCGCCGCCTATGGATTATATACACCAGCTTCTCGCCACCTATATTTATGTCCCATGTACGGGGCGAGCCTATTGCCATTTACCGGACACAAATCCTGTGAAACCACATGACATTCATTTCATTAACTATGATCCAAACTGGAATTCAAATTCAAAGTCGAATTCAGTGGTTTAAAGCCAGAGTCGAGATTCGAAGCTGTGGCGTTACGACGTAATTACCGTGGAGGTACGCAATCCGTTGTCCGAACAGCGCTTTCATAGATTCATAATAATTAAAAAAGTTCTTGTTATAATTACAAATCGAACTGGCATTCTCTCTATAAGCCTTGTTCTTGGGTTGAGTAGGATTCTGGTTTGTTCCATGGTTTTGTGGTTCACATGAAATGGTGTGTGTGTCATCTGGAACACGTTTCAGGGCTCGTAAGGGGTGGACGTGACTAAGATTCGGAGTTTTTGGTCCCATAGTTTTGTGGTGCACATGCAGCGGCGTATGGTACGTGTGTGGTGGTCACCTGGAACACGTTAAAGGGCTCGTTCTCATGCACGTCGAGCGCGGCGGCGCGGATGCGGCCCTGCTTGAGCGCCGCAGCGAGCCCCTCGTCGTCCACCAGCCCACCGCGCGCCGTGTTCACTAGGAACGCGCCTGCAAACAACATCAACCATCAATGATTAATAACTTGAATAAAATGAATAAATTAAAAATTTAAAAAACCCCCGACCAAAAAAAAGTACTCAATTATTATAACAAAAGGTTAAAAATGCTATCCCACATATGCTTGCAAGCAAACAGAGCTTGTAACATTCCTATCACACTTAACAAACGACCTGATGACCTTGAAGACCTGAACCCATTTCCACCAAACATAGCTAAAAATCAGTTGATTCAAGCTTACAATCTTCTTACCAAACAAAGTGATTTTGAAAATGTCCCCGTCGGAAATCGAACCTGGACCTCATACATAATATGCATGTGTGATATATATGCACATTTAAATGTGTGTATTAAGTAGGAACGCACCTAGACGGACTAAAGCAACAAATATAAACATCGCAACAAGAAATAAGATGCATTTGTGCTTTTTGATCCAATCCACTACTTCGTCTGTCGTCGCCATATTGAGTTCTTCCTTTTACTTGACGTTTCTTCTTGCAGATTTGTTTGAGATTGTATTTATTCACTTTTTACTTATAACACTTTTGCCATAGAATAAGGAATAGCACTGGTATAGAACGGTAAATCTTCGCCCCGCACCAATTCGTATAGGGCGCTGACCTCACTCCTTCTGGGTATTACTTTAGTCTTTAATGGCCATAAACCGTTAAGAAGGAACACGCGTGGATTGTATCTCACTTGCAATAGGGTAGTTTCCAACTAGTCAAATCAGTTACTTTTTACTAAACATAAACACACGAAACACACGCACGCGAAATTACTATGGAATTTGTATGAAAAAGCAACCTGGGACGTCATAGAAATGACGTCACATGGACATGCTTTTTCACACAAAAAAAACGTCTTAAAATGTCGCACTTATTATTACATTCTTCTTTATTAAAATTCATAAATAGGTTAAATGTAAAAAGATAACTTTTTTGTCACCTTTAGATCTGTCTTTATTCAGTAATCAGAATTTCATAATTTATCTTTGATCTAGGAAACTACCCAATTACTTGTTAGGTGGAACACGGTAACAATAAGATTTTTGTATGAAGTGTCCGGGGTAAGTTTTTGCGTTTGTCTAGTTTGAAATTCGAACTGCAATCGACACTAGCGATACTAGACACAATATAAGCCAATTTTCACTTTTCTTATCTCGTGTGGGTCGCGAGGTGAAAGACCTCAACCCTGGTGTCAGGGTTAATCTTCACTATGATGTTAATTTGATTGAACTTCCTGAATTTCTAAATCTACGTCCTACACTGGACCTTACGTAATAAGATCGCTAAAGTACTGAAGACAGGACAGGGAAATACGTAAGCCTTTATTATAATAATTTGTTTGTTTGTTATCCTCAAACAATGCCCGTGGAATGTAAACATTTCTATAGAAAGGCGGAAATATCGTTATTGAAGTGACTATACATACGGCCGACGGTCCTAGTACGACTTTAAAATAGCCTACGCCATCCCACTCGCGTCAGACAGAGTACGCGACAGAGCGGAAAGCAAGGAAACCACCGCCCTATTTTTCCCTAAAAAGTAGCATGGAGAATGCTGCACCGACAAGAGTGTGGCTCTTAAATTAGTCATCATCATTATCCCATTTGTCACAGGGTTCGCTCAGGGTTGTCCGGGTTGGCTCTTAAATTAGTGATAATGATATATACATACAACCCTCAATCCTTAATGCGGTGGGCAGGGTCCTCAGAGAAATTATAGACGGGAATTGCCTTTGGACGTAGAATAAAGTATAACACATTTATGACTAAAGTAAGGCCCAGAGGGGGTGAAGTCGGCGAACGATACGAATTAAGCGCGGGGCGGGGAGTTGCCGTTCTATACGTAGTATTATTCCTTATTCTATGCTACAACGCTCATTTATCAAACTATTACACTACTACCTTTCAATGTCAGAAATTAAGTTATTGCTATGAATGTATTGTAAACGCGGTATGTACCTGGGCGCATCTGTTTGATAGTAAATTCATTGATGAGGTGGTGATTGTGCTCGTTTAAGCTGCAGTGCAATGACACGCAGTCACTCTGGAATAGGAGGTCCTGAAACATAACAACATTAAACGTTAAACACATCGGCAGGGTTTGCACGGCAAAGAGGGCTTCCACCAATAGACACAGCGAATGCTATCTACGTAGATAGACGTCGCACGGCTATTGGCCGAAGACATCGATGTGATTCGCACCACGCCCGCGGTTGCCATGCTGCGAAGGCTGGTTATATAAAGGCTTCAGCACACCAACAGCAGTAGCGGCGTGAGTCTGTGCGATGTCGCCTGTGTCACGGGTTTACTCAAACGAACAAAACTCTGTGATCCAGTGGTTGATCGTTGGTTCGGAGTCCCACGATTCGGAGGTCCCGGATTCGAATACCGGTGGGGACATAATCACAACAATCACTTTGTGATCCCTGGTTTGATTAGGACATTGCGGGTTGATTGCCCGATTGCCCTAAAGTAAGACATGATCCGCGCTTTGGTGGGCACGTTAAGCAGTCGGTCCCAGTTGTTTGAAGTAAACCTAGCTCAGATGCTGGTGGGGAGCGGAATTGTCGTTCTATACTTAGTATTATTCCTTATTCTATGGTTATATGATGTCGACTAATTTATTGTTTATGTGGTGTTATGTTTACCTGCAGCGTGTAGACCCTCGTTAGCCCCAGCGACTTCTCTATGCCGTCGGGCAGGTAGGGGTCGTAGAAGATGACGTTGAAGCCGAAGGCCTTGGCCCGCAGCGCGACGGCGGAGCCGATGCGGCCGAGCCCCACGATGCCGAGCGTGTCGCCGCGGATGCGGGCGCAGCCCGCCGCCGCCTCGCGGACCTGCTCCGGCCCTGGGGGGCACAAGTTTACATTAGTCACTTAATAAGAAAAATAAGCAGCGGTTAAACCTATTCACCTACGTAAATAAACTGGATCATAACTAATAATAACAGATGTCACGACGCAGGATTTATTGTTCTTAGATGGGGTCATATACAGGCAGATAATAAGAATAAGTTGGACAGAAAGGATTACTAAATAGGAAATGCTAGAAGGAGACACACATTGAGAGTTATTAAGGATAGAAGAGGCAAGATGATTAAGACATGTTGTTATTAAAAACATTATAGAAGGGAAGAGAGGAAGGGGAAGACCAAGAAGAGCTTACATGGAACAAATTAAAGAGAAGGTGAACGACGTGTTTTATAAAGAAGTCAGAGAATTGGCCTTTGATAGACAAGAATAAAGAATGCTACAGCGACAAGAGCGTGGCTCTTAAATTAGTAATGATGTGGCGGGTAGAAGACCGACGCTAACCAAGTCCGCTTATTTATTAATGCTTATTTAGTGTATTGTACGGTGTATTTGAGCCGTGAAAGCCCAGTTGTATTAATACGTCACTTTCAACGTGAGGTCCAACACACCGTGAGAAACCCACGATCCTCAGAAATGCGCTTCGGAGCTATGTAACCTAACCTGTATCGGGCTGGTTTTCCCTTCGCGGGTTGGAAGTTTGGAAGATCAGACAGGCAGTCAATTCTGTATCAAGAAACCGGACTTGTCAAACTTTGTGAATTGGTTGAGAATGCCACCAGACCAGGAGGTCCTGCAGGTGAGTTGCACCTGCAAGATCCACTCATCCCAAGCCTCAAGTCGACTATGTTTTTAAAGAACGTCTAGGGCCCTGAGGTTATTTCTTGCAGATCCTTTCCTCGACTATACAGGTTGTGAGAAGCTGCAGTAATTTTAGGCGGATGGGACATTCGTTATGTGAAAATTGACTATTCAAAGTGTAACTATGTTACCTACTGAATAAAGATATTTTTGAATTTGAGTTTGTTCTCCCCCGTGACCCCGTGAGAAATGGGATAGCGCTAGGGAGATGGTGTATTGTACCTGTGAACTTCTTCCCCTCGCGCACCATGTTGGCGAGCCAGTAGGTCCGCCGGTACAGGTTCAATATGAGACACATCGTCGTGTCCGCCACCTCTTCCACGCCGTAACCCGGCACGTTACATACTGCTATCCCTGGAAACATATACATACATTATGTTAGAACTAGTTTTGTACAGGCAAACTGAACATTTAGACATATATTTACCAAGTATGTAAGTATTAGAATTGATTTCACTATGACGTCACGCATACAATTGTAATATTAGATCAGTGCAATAAACACTCGTCACGGAGACGGACACTTTTACTTACTTCACCTAACACTCCACCCCGTGGCAACATAACCTAACAATTACCATTCCCTAACAAGAACAATTCAATGTAAGGGCGACCTATATCTTTAGGCCCCCTATACAAGTTTTATACAGATTTCCAGACAAAATAGTTAAAAGTGATTTGGATTTCGGGCCTTAAGGCCATATTGTATTATACATAATATACGGTTCATCATATCGTCACTGAAAAGGCAAAATTACGTAAGCGCCAAAATGCCATTTCAAGAAAAAGCCGTTTAAAATATTTTAATCGTTTTTTATCATTACTTACCCATTTATCCAATTTAGGTGACGTCAACGTAAGTTTACATTGTTTTTACAATTTCTATGTCTAGCAATAGATATCATAAGATGGACTACTATTTTAGGATATATTGGCGCTTATGTAATTTTGATTTTCAGTGACGATATGAAGTTTAGCTTGAATGTAGGTACGGTCACGAGTACTAATATGTATACACTTTGATACCATGTCACATTAACTTTTTTGACAAATTAAACCGTAAGTCTCATTAAATGTCAAATTTGATAGTGCGGCAGGGTTCTAAAGTGGGTACATGATATTACTCATGACTGTACCTAGCCTACCTAAGTCTTGATAAAATTTGATAATATGGCGATCCTTAGGTACGTACAAACCTTTCTGGTTTTTGTTACACTTGTTTATGTGATTTTGTATGTTTGTATAAATAATGAATTTAAAAAGTCACTACCTAGTCAAAAAAAAAATACGATCCAAAGTGTAACTATGTTACCTACTGAATAAAGATATATTTGAATTTCTGTGTCACAATACCATGCAATGGTTGTCAAACACGTGAAGTTCTTATGGTGATACCTAAGGCGACAACAGGCGATAAACTTAAATGTAGCTCGTGAAACATACAACAAATGCACGGAAATAAAAGTGAATAAAATCGGACTTTAAATGTATTTCCCGTGGTACGGTGATAGAAAATATTATGTGACTCAACAACATTTATTGGCAGTAGTCCGTGCGAAATAGAGTTACATCATTGATTTACCACTACCGTAGAGATACAGCGCTTGATACAAAAATGCGGCGAAAACTTGGCGCTTGTTTCGCTATACACACAGCGGTATATTATACATTCAATAAAATCGTGTCCAATTAAGAAAGTATCGTACGCGGTCAGGTTATACTGCGACTCGGATTGACCGGGAGTACTTGTTTTGGTGTACTTATTTAAAATAATAATTTTGGTGGGTTTTACTGCGAAAATTAAAATGTTTATACTGTGATAACATGCACAATGTCATTACTTAATAGAAATATGATGTTCCATCCTTCTTTTTCGCTTTGAGCTTCTATTTATGCAAGTTTTTACCACGCATTTCCCCGTGTTGCCAGTTCGACGCCTAATCGCGCCTAATAAACCGCTGGACCACAGATACTGATTTGATCCGCGAAAACCGATTTTGGGTTTTTCGTCCATACATTTTGTGTTTCCAGTGAAACATTTACCTAGTTCGCCGGCGGCTTTGACATCAATATTGTCGACACCGGAGCCGATGCGCACGATGATCCTGAGAGCTTTGAACTTCTCCAGGTCTTCCTTGGTCAGGATGATCGTGTGCCACATCAGCGCGCCCACCGCCTCGTTCAGCACCTGAAACACGACACTTCATATGTTTACACGTAGCCATTACAAAAAAAATCTCCGAAATCCAATCTACGTCATACTTTGGAACATTGTGTGGAAGACAGGAACCCAAACTGGGTAGACCTTGTATCTTGGGATCCTGGGTCTCCCCCAAAGGTATGCCTTCTAGAAAAAAATTGTATTTCACAATGTGTTTATGTTGTGGTAAAAACTCATTAATAATAAGGACACTGGCTGTTTTCTGATATGAAGTTTATATACTTGTTTTTTTTTTAAATGTTCCATGTTTGTTACTATCTGCCTAAAGGCTAGGTAATAAAGCTCTCTTTTTCATAACACATGCGCCTTTTTACTGCATGTTATGGGCCCAGAGTGGCCCTAGCCTTGCAGATTAGTGATGAGTGAAGCTGAAAGTCAAGCCGCTGCGGACTGACATCCCAGCGACCGGGCAAGATTATGCCCGTAGTGCCCAGCGGAGTGCCACCGATTCCCAAGCTCGAAGGGAGGTCTAACTGCGTCTGACTGCGGCCTTTGGAGGTGCGTCGAAAACCTAGAGCTCCTGGCACAGGTAAAGCCAAACCACTCCAAGAGACACAATTATGAGTTCAAGGGGGATTTTCCGTCGCAAAAGTATGGAATGTTCTCTTAATGTCTCCCTCAGTATTCCATACGGTGTCACTAACACCCTGTCTACAATACATCAACACTTCATTTGTGTGTCTAATATAAAAATACCATATTACCTTCTCGTGTATCTCGGAGGTGGACTGAGCGTCGCAGAAGGCGACTGTGGCCACGTCCTTGAGGATTGGCATCTCCACGGTGCAGTCGCGCCCGTCCAGTAGGGCCACCAGAGGCCTGAAACGGGAAACGGATAGCTACGTTAACATAAGTACCGGCGGTTCGGGTTGTATGTCTTGGATTGTCAACATTCCTATCCTACATATTTCCTGTATCTAAAGCACACTTCATACAAACAAACCTCGTTTATTTTATTTTTTATTGAGAAAACCAATAGCTTACAATTAAATTTTAACTTTATTAATAAGAAGAGGGACAGTAGACCGCATAATACAAACATAATACGGTAATTTTACAGAACAAAAATATATAAAGAATAATTAAAACAATAAACGTCGTCACTAAAGAAGATAGTACCCGAAACAGAACCTTATTTTCTGATATACATAGGATACGCGTTACACATATTTATTAAAAATATAAGCATTACAAGGATATAATTAATTGTTTCACACAGACACTACACATTGACGTTCATACACGCGCATCTCGCGACGTCCGACGCCCACCGATTGAAGACTAAAGTAAGACCGAAGGGGTGAGGTAAACCTAGTTCAACCGCTGGTGTTGCCGTTCTATACGTCGTATTGTACTTATTCTATGCCTAAAGGTTACCTGGAATAAAGCCGCCTGTTGTTTATATTTTTATCCTCTTCAAGGCAAGAGTGAATAGACACTTCCTAGGCAAGCAAGTCCCACCATGTATCATTTACCATCAGGTGAGATTATGGTCAAAGGCTTGCCTATCAGGCATAAAAAAATCGGCGTTTCTTGCATATTGTACTTTTCTGTACCTTATATTCTTTGTGCTCAATATAGTATATTTATCTTATTCTCTCTTTTATAAAGACAAAAAGAAAATAAGTAACTCAATAAAATCTAAAAATAAAGTCAAAACAGAAATGTTTAGCTATTTTACATCAACAGATGACTACCTACTTAACAGATTACGTGGCCTCATAGTGTTAAAATATAGATACACACATGCGATGGAGGTAACCTGTCTTATGGAAATTTAAAATAAATGAAATCCTTTAAAAAGGATCATTTAATGACCAGCCATTATGTTCATACATTAGTCATCAATTCGTATGTTTAAAATAAAAAAAATAATAAAAATAAAAAAGTTTATTGCAGTATCTTCCGGTACATAGTTTATACTGGGTATGGAGCCACCTTTTAAGCATAGATATGCTTGTATTAGGTGACTCCGTTCTTCCATAACAATGTTCGTAAATTGTACCTTACACTAATTGTCAGAAGAAATTAAAAGAAAAGAAAATATATATATACAGGGTGTAACGGAACGGGGGTATCAACCCGAAGTGTGCCTACTCTGTCACTATCTACAAATCACATGCGAGAGTATTGGCCGCCTAAATTCATATTTGCATTAGTTATGAGCAATTGAATTCCAGGTCTTCATGTAATAAATTCAAATTTGCACAACACTACGTAGCAATCAGCTGTTCAAGGTATTTAACTTTTGAGTGAACAGCTACCACCTCTTTTATTTATGCCTGCCCTAGTAAAGGGTAAACGTGCCAGTGATGGCCATATTAATCAATATTTTTTAAATTGTTTTGTTTCATCCTTGTGAGGCCAAGATTTCCAGACACAATATTTAAAAAAACAATTAGCTTTGGTCCCGGTTACTGCTTACTGATGTAATAAGTAGTCGTTACATGAGCCATGTCAGGGGCATTTGGCGGCTCAATAATAACCCTCGCACCAGGATTGACGAGGTTGGTTATCCACCGCACAACCAATAGGATAGAACAAGATGTGAACATACATAAATCACGGCTTTATCCCTAATGGACCAGACAGAGCTACAAGTAATTACACATATCTAATATCACACTTACTGCGCTACTGAGGTGGGCAGAGTCACTTTGTTGTACAAGTTTTGTCAAAAAATGTAGTCGATTACCTACATTAATAGTTGATAAAGAAATGTACTTTACAATGCATCTCGTCTCCTTGTGTAGTATGCTTTATTTTATGATTACGTAATATCAGGCTCCCTTAACACCGTCATCCAGGTCAAATGGGCATCACGCTAGCGGCGAATGCGTTCATGGCTAGCTAGGTACGGGACAGTTTCATTAGAATACTTTCAGAGTTTTGCAGGCCCTAAACAACTACTACTACTCATACACAGTTACCACCAATCACTGACTAAGGTGTGCAAGTACTAACACCTCACTTTACAATGGATGAAAGGACACAGCGATTCAAGAGGTAACGACGCGGCGGACGAGTTGGCCAGAAGGGGAACGGGAGGTAACAGCCATCGGTCCGGAACCGATATTGCCGATCTCATTCGGACAGGTCCGCTCGCTGCTACGAACGAGAGCAGCCAACAAACACACCTTTTTTTGACGTGACTTATCGAAGATTTGCCGCAAATGACATTAACTACTTGGCCGGACAAATGGGGAGCGCTGAAGGCTCTCACCCGGTACAACATTTAAGACAACAGGCCTGAGGGTGCCCAGTTGGGCGCGAACCTCGGCTCAGGGCGTCGTCTGAGAGGAAAAATATTTGAAAGAATTAAACGACCCTAGTAAGTCGATAGCGATAAGCGCTGATTGAGGGAAGTCGTCGACCACGCCGGCGGTGTCGGTATCAGGGTCCTGAAATGTTTGTTGTCGCGAGCTGATTGGCTGATTCTATGGCTAGAGTAATCGGGTCGTCGGGATCGTATTACATACTTCGGACGCCGATGCTATTCAGTACCGTTCCTAAGCGGGATGTATTCGGAAGCCGCAACTACCAGGGGATTTGGTTGGTGCGGAGCAGAATCGAAAAAACTAATTTGAGCCATTGGGCAATGGTTGGCAGACTTAGGTCAATGTGCAGATTTTCATTGCGAAGGAACCACGAACGATTTTGTATTTCCTGTAGACGGTGGATTTGAGAGAGACTCGCGTGAGCGAAAACTACCCCTGCATAGGTCATGATCGGACGGATGCAAGTCGTGTAGATTCCTAAGGGATAATTTACTACGCTTGTTAAGGAGACAATGAACACGGCCCATTACAAACGTGGCGCGATCGCGCACACGTTTGATATGGGCCTTGAAAGTAAGACGTCTATCTAAGACTACGCCGAGATATTTGACTTGCTCCTCCCAAGGGATCGGCTTGCCAGACATCTTGATGACTTAAGTTGACAGCGTGACCGTGACGTATTATAATAGCCCTTTGAAAAGTACACCGCTGCACTTTTCTCCGGGTTTACCTTGATTCTCCATTTGCGAAACTACTTGCCCAAGGCATTGGCGCGTTGGAGAATTCCGGTCATCATAACTCGACCACGGCACGAAGAATAGATGGCTGTATCATCCGCAAATAAAGCTAGTTCGGTATTAGGGTATTTGGGAATGAACAAACACACCAGACTATGAACCACCGTAAATAAATGCAGGCAGGCTAAGATGGCACTACCCAATATCAATAGTTGTCTCTCCAAAAGAATTCTAAATGTGAAGAGGTCTCCACTAATACAGGTAACAGCTGCAGGTAGCAGGTGTAGCTGTGTGGTCACGGTGATATCAACAAACATCTGTTTACACTAGGTGTCACCGACAAGCCCCTGTGCAGAACCTGCATGGACGAGACAGCGGCCCATGTGCTACTGGAGTGTGAAGGAGCCGCCAACTACCGGGTCCGGCACCTTGGCCAGACGGGGTGCCTCCCTGAGGCGGCCGGCAACGTCAGAGGCTTGTTAGAATTCCTTGGGGATTTACAACATAGTAAAAGCAAAATAAATTTCTCAAGTACCGTTGTGACTGCCTACCCCTTAGTGATACGGGCGTGATATTATGTTAGTATGTTCTGATTACTTATGGCTCTGCCCACCCCATTAGGGATACGAGCAACTGCAAGTGATTGTGTATCTTATTAACGAGACATTAATGTTACGTTTACAACATAGTAAAGACAAAATTAATTTCTCAAGTAAAGTACCTACCTAACATAACTTTACTTTTACTATGACATGGTAAAAGTAATCTTAAAATAAGTACTTTCGTACAATACAATAATACTTTATTGCCTACAAGGAATTAAAAACACATAACAGTATTTTTTTAAATCTTTTTCTATCGTGTGGGTTGTGAGGTGGATTACCAACCTCATCAACCCTGGTTTCAGGGTAACTATTGAGCCGCCAGAGGCCCCTGACATGACTCATGTAATGACTACTTTCTTACATGAGTAAGTAGTCACCGGGACCAACCGTGCCTTCCGAAGCACGGAATTGCAAATTGCATTGGGACAGTTAATGGGATTTATACCCTGTACCAGGATGCCAGGGCTCGCGAATAGAAAAAGGCACGCTAGTGTTTCAAACTATCGATAGTTCAGTATCGATTATCGATCATAATCATTTTCAACTACGATTTTGATTGGTAGAAATAAAAAAATAACTTTTCAAAAAATCTAAATCCATGGACTTTTGAGTTATTGAAATTCAGTTTAGACAATCAGCCCACTCAAAATAACCATACTATCGGAGTGTAGCAATACTACTGACTGAGGGCAAAATTATCGATAGTTTGTTATTAATCCGCAACGATACTATCGATTGTATTGCACTTAGGTAATAAAATCGAAAATGTTCCCACTTTCCGAGTTATCAATAGTCTTGCTATCGATCGACTCTCGGTCGGGATAGATTATCGATAGTCATTTTTTGATCGGCAAGCCCTAGTGCACCCGAAATTCAAAATGGCGGTGCTGTTAAGGGAAAGTTATCATTAACCATGATAAAAAATATTATTTTTTTTTGTATTTTTTTTCCTTCCTAAATTGTAGTCGTGTATTGTCCAACAGTGAACAATAACATCACGCCTTTTTCCCATTGGAGTAGGCAGAGACTTTCAGTCTCAGCGGAATTTCACTTACCACTACACGCTCGTATCGCTACATGCCCGTACCAAACATACATACATAATATCACGCCTTTATCTCTTATGGGGCAGACAGAGCCACAAGTAATCATAACATAGGTACATAAATAATTATCATGCTCGTACCGCTAATGGGATGTTCTTGTGACTCTGCCCACCCCATTAGGGATACGGGCAGAGTGATAGTATGTCTTATTATTGACAGATTAATTTCGCCTTCTGCTATTGCGCGGGATATTTGCGAAGAAACGTGGCAATTCTGTGTTAGTGCCAGAGTGTGAGCGCGGGTGATCCTTATTAGATAAACGACTTTTTTACTTTTCTAGGTTCAAAGTAAAATACGTACCTACTTTCATAAAATACAATACATTCATTCATTCAAACAATACCATAAAAATATTTTATTGCGCACAAAGAAATAACATACCCTTAAGTACCAGGATAGCATTCGAAAGAGATAGAAACATGCACACGAAAGTAAACTGTCAAATTATTTGTCAGTGCTTGTTTACTATCTGTGGAGTGAAGTTCGAAATTTGGATTTGTTGTGATAACTCTGTACCGTCGGTGAAAAGTAATACAAGTCCAAAATTCAAGTTTTGAGAAAATCGAGTTTAAAGTTAAAAATGTTCTAGCTCGCGACTTATAAGGAATAATGGAACATAAGTTAGATGTGTCGGTAGGTGATGATGGAAGGTTTCTTTTCTAATATTTAGTTATATTTAGAACCTAAACA
Organism: Pectinophora gossypiella; assembly: GCF_024362695.1. Taxonomy (NCBI): domain Eukaryota; kingdom Metazoa; phylum Arthropoda; class Insecta; order Lepidoptera; family Gelechiidae; genus Pectinophora; species Pectinophora gossypiella. Next base: position 1,484,068 of record NC_065425.1, on the reverse strand, counting down.
GAAATGGTAGAGGATCAAAATAAATTACATGTATCAGTTGACACCAACTTTTATATTGTGTAAATTGATACAAGTCTACTTATACCTTTTTACACACATAACTATAAAAAAGTCATCGTTGATATATCATATTTCAATTATTAATTTTACAGTCTTATTCTACAAAAAACAAAATGTCTTGGAAGAAAGTTTATTTCATAATGTTGTAGAAAGTCAAAATTCTATTTATTTTCTTTAAAAAGTAAAGAAACGTAACTTATATCAATTGACACAAACGATAAACTATAACGAATTTGTGTCAAGTGGTTTAACATGACTTATTTTGTCGGTTTTATTGTGTAAAATGATACATGTTTTTACGAATTTCTAATAATAAATACATATGAAGATGGTACACGTATATATAGTGTAAGGTGGCGATAATAAGATATTTTTGTTATGATTTTACTCTCAAAACTCATAAATAACCGGTCAAAACCACCACTGCTGCCCACTACAAACACATTTTGTCACTACGCCCCTAATCAAAACCACTTTTGGTTCATTTTTGCAGTCAAAATCTTACAAATTCAATTATGATAATATTTCCACCCCTAACAAATGAAGGTAAGAGGAATCATATTAAGACTGGTCATTAGGAATGTTTCGGGCTAGCCTGGCAGTATGGCCTGGAGATAAAAGTGATGTACCTACGTACTTTTAAACCAAAATCACACAAACCGGTAAGTGTTACTTCTTTCTTGCTGAAACTATTTAAAAGATCACAACTCATTCCACAATCAAAATCCCCTAAAGTAAAGTAAAATTCGATATTTCGAATTATCAAAATTCCCGGTCTAATGGTAGCCCGCAACATTGACAGAACGATAAACGGAGTCGAATCAATGTTGACGATGAGAATAGGTAGTGAAAATGAAGATCATTGGTTCACCTCCAAACCTATATAGGTTACACAGGGCTATCCTCAGGGTAGGTCTTATCACCTTTACCATAGTCTGTTATGGTTAAGCTAAATGAGCTCGTTTCCGCAAAACTCTACACGTAAGCACACGTGGGGGACTTTTCGCGTATCCTCGCGTATGGACCACTATTGTGAAGTGGGCAAACTTCCCACTATATCATCATCATCCTCCTGCCCTTATCTCACTCTAGGTGGGGTCGGCACAACATGTATCGGCAAATGTCCCATCTTCTTCTTCTATCGTGTGGATTGTGAGGTGAATTACCAACCCCATCAACCCTGGTGTCATGGTTATAACTGAGCCGCCATAGGCCCCTGACTTGACTCAATGAATACTCGAATGTCCCATATGTAATGTTATTTTAATGGGCTCAGTTTTCCGCATAAATACAAGTGGTCCATTATGCGTGCTTTTATTGATTATGTAAGCCAACTAACTCCTTTCAGAAGCTCAAATACCTCCTTGGATTTTTACAAACTTTGTGACCTGGTTTAATTAAGGGGTTGTGCCCGTGGTGTTGCCAATTATTTATTCTAAATCTAATCTATCCTACAAGATCCCACTGCTGGGCAAAGGCCTCCCCTTCCTCTTTCCATTTTTCACAGTCCTGTGCGTAATTCTCTCTTATGTAATCAAAATACAGAAAACAAATTATTACTGGTGGTGCTCAAGAGTTCAGAGCAGTTATTCCCTTTATAAAAATGAGGAAGCTCGACAAATTTACACCATTCAACGTGTTTGAGAAACCGGTAATCTTCTCTTGAGAAGATGTGGCAGATCCCGATGCTGCCGATGCCGAGCTGTCATCTACGGCTGTGTAGGTTCAAAAATACCACTACCGGCGCTTGCATAAAAGATCTAACCAGCTTGTATTGAATGGCTTGCATATTAATTGGAGCTCGATAATATTTGGAGCCATTATTTCACGTCTACAACCTCCTTAGCAATGAAGGCAGCGTTGAATCTGCCACCGCTTAACCTGCATGTAATCAAGAAAATTATGTAAAACAGCTATGCTTCGAGCTAAGGGAAGGAGACTAACGACAGTTATGACAAATCTCAAATACCTCTTGACTAACCCTGCCATGGTGATAACGACGCCATGATCAGGACCCACAACTTATTGAGGTACTGTAATTAAGTACTACAAGGTGGTTATAGCAGAAAGAGAAAAAACACGGTTTGGTCTGAAGTACTAACTTAACCTATACCCATTCGCAATGCGGATCAGATATGGTTTGCTGTGGCTCTAGACAAAATGTCTTCCCTAGGATACACACTGGTGGCGCATGGAATCGAACTTGTATGTATCATTATACACGACACGTTATTGATATCTAAGATCGTATTTTCTGAAATATTTTGATATATATTAATTTATATTACTTTTCACGAAAAAATAAATTTGGTGTTTGATGTTACAACTAAAATTATATCATTAAACACGGACTGTGAGAATTCAAGGATTGCGTGTATTTTAATATATGTTGAGTTGCATTTACTTACACCAAAATATTCAGTGAAAATCTTCATTTCACTTTGATGCAAGTTAAGATGAATTATGTTACACGTGTTATAACAGCATGAATCCTTCACAAACAGTACTTATATCACTAAACACAAAAATTATCTCCGTATTTATAATAGCTACAGTTACGAGAATTAGACAGAAAGAAAGAGAATTTTTTGAACATGAAGTGTGTGCTAATAACTCAAAAGTGATACAACTCGAGTTGTATTACTTTTCACCGACGGTACAGAACTGTGATCAGTGATAGTTCGAGGTGTCTTTGAGTAATGTAGGTTATTATGAAATGATGATGTGTGTGGGTGCCGGCGATGGCAACTTAAGTGAAGCACGGAACTTGTATCAGCGATTCATAGAAGGTAGACCAGCTGATGAAGCCAGGCAACTGCCTTCACTGCATTGCTTCAGGAAAATGGTCAATCGCCTACTGCATTTAACGGGCTCTTTCCACGCGTCATCCGAGACTGGCCGCTCGGCGACCCGTGATCCGGAGTTTGAAGAAGCCGTACTAGCCGTGCAGCCAACCCAAGGACTACCACGCGAACCTTACCACATGCAACGTACGCCCGAGCTATTTCCTGCTTACCTCGTGTGGCATTCTGAGAATGGTACCGAGTTCAAGTGGAAAGCTCACCAGACTTTGCTTCGAAAGTGTTGTGGACAGATGAAGCGGCAGGTCTGTGCATCGAACGGGGATGACGACATTTCGAACCTTTCTTGTAAAACGTAAGTCTAATTATTAATTACCTACCTACTTACCCACACTCACACTTTTTTTTCCTATTTACTATTAAATTAAATACCTTACCTAAACAAGTAGGTAATTTTAACTTATTTTACACGTCATAAAATAATGTGAGAATAGTTGTCAAAGCAAAATGACTCCAATTATTAGATGCTTTAGTGTCATTCTTGTTTGTTACAGTCGCCGACGTGCCGCCGACTCGGATTGTTCCAATCGGCCGCCGACTCCTTTTGACGTTGCCGCCAAAGCCGCCGCCCGCTCGAATTTCGTACCTATCGCGGCCGTGCGAGCGTCACGAGTACCAGGCGACCAGGACGCGCTAGGAGATTTGTGTAGTGCCAATATTTGAGTGGATTAAGAACAGTGACCTCAATAGTGCTGTGCCGTGTTTTTTACATGCTGGAAATATTAAAATATTTTTTTAACTGAAATTTAAAAAAATATCAAAAGTGTTTTTTTTTAATTGAAATTTTGCAGATAAGATCTACATAAGGTATAGTTTTGTCCCCTTTCGGCTTGATACCCCCCTTCCGTTACACCCTGTATATATTGTAACACCTGCATGTTTAATGTCTTAATCGAGCAATCATCATCTTGATAGGTATCATAAACTCGACTGCCTGATAATCATTATGGTAGAAAGGTAAAACTTAGGGTTACGACAATAATTTTAGATAATTATTGACTTCATTTTAATATTTTCATTTAGATGTTTCTTTTGTAATTGTATTAAAATGTTTGTTATCTTTTAAACGTTTTTAAAACTTTTAAAACTATATTTTTATATTTACAACATAGCAATGATTCTGACACCCATATATTTAATATAATACACAAAACTCCATTTATTTTTGATATTTACATTTATTATTATTGATTTAGTCTACAATATAAGCAGGGATTTGTGCTACAATGTCCTTGAAAGTTAAAAAAAATCGAAAAGTTTGAAATCATTTTCCTTTAACAAATCAGAAAATTCCTATTTACTCATTTCCTGACGGTGTGTCTTCTTCTTATCGTGTGGGTTGTGAGGTGGAATACCAGCCTCATCAACCCTAGTGTCAGGGTTATGATTGACCCGCCAAAGGCCCCTGACATGGCTCACGTAACGATTACTCACATCAGTAAATAGTATTTAAAAGTAAACTAGTCTACCCTTACATATATGACAATGTCTGTACCAAGACTTTGGTACATTTAACCTATATCCTCCTAATACCGAATGTTCTTTATAAATGCAAACCCCATTGTTTAACTATTGTGTCTGGAAATCTCGGTCTTAAGAGGTTAAGCAAAAATATGATATCTAAGAGCTGCTGCGCCCTAATGCAGGGCTATTAACCTTTTTTAATTTTACTTTAATTCGGCCAATAAAAAAACTTACTTTTTAAAGTAGCAACCCTAGACAATATTTAGGTCATTGTGAATGCTGCAATAAGTATGCTATAATAAACATCACGAACTACACTTACGTGTAATGAATGTATGTACGTTCTAATATGTATGGAGTATGCATGTGTGTGTATTAAAGAGACCTTCCCCTTCCTTCGGGGATACAAGTGTGATCGGTGATGTGCCGTTCCTGGGAATATTCCCACTTTGGGACATTCCCGGCAGTAGAAGGTGTATGGGACATACCTAATAGTCTACCATTTATGGTCAGTCACATCTCTAGCGCGAGCAAACCAACACGTCTCAATGTTTGGATCTTGTAATTTAATATAATATCCTCAGTAATACAGTTCATTCATTAATTTGTGTGGGGTTTTATTATAATTACCAGCGCTCCCTACAGAAGGCACAAAAAGTTATGTAAAAAGTGCTTTATTACTTAGCCTATAGGCAGATTAATCGGAGCACAAGGCACAAGGAAGGCATGTTAAGCTGTTGGTCCCGGTTACTACTTACTGATGTAAGTTTGAAGTCGTTAGATGAGCCATGTCAGGGGCCTTTGGCGGTTCAATAGTAACCCTGACACCACGGTTCATAGTGTTGGTAATCCACCTCACAACCCACACGATAGAAGAAGAATCAGAGCACAAGAAAAACAATTTGGAAAAAAATGCATCCAGTGTCCTCACTATTAAAGAGTTTTTACCACAGAAACACTTCTATTTTGGGAACATTCTCAGGTACGGCATATATATTGCTATGGCTGTAATGTATGTTATTTTAATAATGAAATCGCACTATAATGGACAAGTGCGATGGCCAGTAGGTTACATTACAAGAATCACTTGCTCTAACGACGTAATTTGTCTTCGTGAAAAAAACGTTTCGTTTCGACCCATCATTATATTGTTGAGCTAAATATATCGTGGGTAAAAAATAATATTACAGGCTTAATACTCTGTTTGATGTGAAGTAAACTAAGGTCGTGTTTTAATATAAAGTTTCAGAAATGTTCCATGGACGAAACGAAACATTTACAATGTTCCATGTTTCTTGTATTCCCTGGTGATGTCTATCTAGCATGATGAAAATTTTACAGTTAATAACTTGTAACGCAAGTTTTTTCCGTAAGGATTATCAGAATAATATCAAATACGAGTATTAGGAATACATTAAACAGATGCAGAGGGAATTCCGTCTCTTTCGTAACCTGTGCCGTGTTTATCAAAACTTACAAGTCTCTACAAGTTACTCAAATATACGTGTAAATTAAATTTATTGATTGTAAAATATACTTGTGAAATAAATATTGACACTTGTAACATGTAACTTACATGTGTAGTTTTGATAAACACATTCTTGTATTAACGAAAAAAAAAATAAGAAAATTTCTTGTAATACAGAGCTTGTAAGTATTGATAAACAAGGCAGATTTATGTGACTGCCGATTCCCTATTCTCATACTGGGAGTCGCAATATTCCTATATTTAAAACGTGAACTTGGTAACGTGGCTAAAATAGTATGGCACCTTCTGGGTAAGCTCTTTACACCATCGACACTTTCTCAACCTCTTTAAGAGGCAGAATGGTGTGTAAAGCAAACCTATTTCATTTCAAAAAAAGGAAATCGTTATTCTGGTTTAATAATAGTATCCGCGTAAACTTCAAACAATATACACTATTAAATATCAATTATTTTTATATGATCCGTGCTACTAATGTAAGTGGTCGTTACCTGAGCCATGGCAGGGGCTTTTGGGGGCCCAATAAGAACCCTGCAATTAGCTGTCTGTATCTAATTCAAATTCAAAAATATCTTTATTCAGTAGGTAACATAGTTACACTTTGAATCGTCAATTTTTACATAACGAACGTCTCATCCGCCTAAAACTACTGCAGCTTCTCACAACCTGTATAGCCGGGGAAAAGAAGCTGCAAGAAAAACCTCGGCACAGGGCCCTAGACGTTCTTTAAAAAAATAATCTTCTATGTTTTTGTATGCATGTGTGTATGTGTGTCTATCTATCTACCTAACCCAGGGTGATGAGGTAAAATTGGTAATCCAGCTCACAACTCACACGATACAAGATTTGTTTTAGTATCATTATACTATGAAAATATTGAACAATCTAGATTGTTAGCATGTAAATACAGCGTGCCTACGTAGTAGGTACGTATTATATCGGTAGAGTCGGTGACCGCGCGCCAATCCGAGCCAAGGTTGGCCGTGATAACACGTTGCTAAGCGTCTGGCGGTATTACGACGTGCTTTGATTGTTGGACGAGTAGTTTAGCTTTAAACAATGATATTACATAATAATAAAACCGCCGAGCCGTGGTAGCCCAGTTGGTAGAACGCTTGCCTCTCACTTTGAGGTCGCAGGTTCGAATCCAGCACAGGCCTAAACTAATGATTGTCGAATTTGTTTTCGAATTCATGTTTGGATATTAAATTATTATCACGTGAAGAAAAACATCGTGAGGAAACCCACATTCCCGAGAAATGCACTTTCGGAAGTATGAGACTTAACCTGTATTGGGCTGGTTGTCCTTCGCGAGTTGAAGGTCAGACAGGCAGTCGCTTCTGTAAAAGCCGGACCTGTCAAATCTACAGGTTAGGCAAGGGTACTCTGGAAACCACGTGGTATCAATTAACTATGATCCAAACATGAATTCAAAAGCCAGTACATGAACCTGTGACACTGTGATGTAAGTATGCGTTCTCCGAACAGGGGCCATCACGGTTACTAGATCAATTGCCTTATTGCGTACGTACACATCATTTTCTTCAAATCCAAACCAAATCTTTCACCATTCAATGGCGGGTGGATCAGAATCGATACCGTCTATTAGCAACAGACAAGCGTCCCAAATTGATGGGGCAAATTAATTACCAGAGCAAATACCCAACTCGTCCGAGACAGCTAGTAACTTGGCAAATCAGGAGGACCCACTCACCACAGACACGGATTATGAACTTGACTTCAGTTAGAGAACTTTATTATTTAAAAAGTTGAATTTAGATTTATCTAGTATAACAGTAGTAGTATAGTAGTAGTTAAACAGGAGGCGAACGTCGTGTCTTATAAGGAAGTGAAGGAATTAGTCTTTGATAGACAAGAATGGAGAATGCTACACCGACAAGAGCGTGGCTCTTAAATTAGTGATGTGAGTATAATACCATTGTTAGATATATCACAGCCTGTAACTACATATTTATTTATAAATGTAAACAAATATTGTCATATATTTAAGGATTTTGGTACGAAATAAAGATATTATATTATATATTATATCTAATACATACGCCTATTTCCCACCGGGATAAGCCAAGATTATTCCAAGGTATTCCATTTGTTTCGATCCTGACACACTTCTCGTGCTTGTATTATCCGATATTTGTAGCTTTATAGATATAACGATATCTATAAACTCTTAAAAATTATTCATTGTACATATATAAGTAAACTTAAAAATGTCAAAAAAGAAATGGGTACAAAAGGTGGGCTTATCTCTAAAAGAAGCCACATCGAATAAATGTTTCTTTTTCCGACCTCCATTCTGTAATTTACAACCATATCATAACTAATTTAGTGAGAAGAATAGTGAGTAATTTGCAATTATAACTGCAACATTTATTTATAACTGTACCTAAATTTATCATCATCTCTCTAGCAATATTCCGATTTTCACAGGGTCCGCTTATTCTAACCTGAAGATTTGACAAGACCGAACAAACACACATTTAGCTACAGGTGAACTATACACTTTATGCACAATAATTTATATATATTTTTTATCTTAATAAGTTCAGCCTTGATTTTATTCATCAAAGGCAACATAATACGCAAGTCCCAGTCATACTTTATAGTTTCCAAGTTTAAAAACCCCGGGGATCGGGTACTTGTAACATCCCCCTAATACGTGCCTGCCCCAACCCCCGGGTAATTAAAGCACGCCAGTGCGATTAAACTAATAATTTAAACTTTCGTCATAGCGAAGCGGAATTATTATTATTGGCGAGCAAAGTTTCGGCGGGGAAACGAGAAAGTAATTCGACGCCCACCCCAACTTTTGAGAATTCCAACTTTCCTGGGGCAGACGAAAACAGATTTGGCGGCAAACAAAGGGGAGGGAAGCGGGGTGGCAAGTTAGCAACCCCTTCGAGCAAGTTTTGATGGAAACCAAATAGGATTAGCGCGAGAAAGAATAAGTTGAATGAGCCCAATGGACGGACTTTGTTAACTTGCCGCCTCCGACCGGTTCCGAATGCGAATTAGGGGACAGAGTTCAACTCTACGTCGGTCAACATTTACAACGTGTTGATTGGAGACATTTTACAGCTAACAGTTGTGGAGATTATTTGGGACTTTTCTTATTGTAATCAATTTAACATACATACATGAACTCACGCCTATTTCTCACCGGAGAAAGCAGAGACTATTTGCTTCTATCTTTCCTTACACACTTCTCTTGCTTCTTCCACATTCATCAATCGGGTCATACATGCACACCGGTTAAGAGTAAATCGTACTAACTATTTATGAGGACATCTTCAATTTATCTGTATAAATAAATATATACGATACTGTACCATTATTATACTTAGATGACACATTCACGGGGAAACAACATAGTATCGCGCTTATATCCGTGAAGGGGTAGGCATAGGTGTACATATAGTATATACACCCACTGCTAGCCATTATATAGAAAGTGTTAGTAACATCGTAACGAAAACTTTGAGGGATGATTCAGGCCCTGATTCTGAGTTGAAGTCAAGTGGAATTTTCCGTCGCAAAAGTATGGAATGGAAAATAATTTAAAAAACCAATAAAATTCTCATGAATTTTCCGACAGGAAATTTCACTTGATATCGACTCAGAATCATGGTCTGAATCATCCCCCTTAGTATTCGGTACGATGTCATAAAGACCCTATATGTTTAACCTATTGTTGAGTAATATTATTATTAACAGGGCACAAATCTCGATGATTTCAATTACCTATGGTCCAAACATGAATTCCAATATCGTATGAGCGAAGGACATTATCCAACTTTGGAATAAAATGTAGCTAAGCAGTAACATTTTGTCTTCTTATAACTACTGGGTCATGGATTTTACTCTACATTTCACGGCTCTTACGTGTTATTGCATTCCAAATAAAACATACGAGGAAAGAAATCGAATGTGTGAATGCGCCCAGGTGCAACCTGCATTGCGGATTGCGCGATAACTACAGTTATAGGCACATGCCTATAAATTGCCTATATATGTATATCCAATACGGTAAAATAACTGACGCGGCCTCGTTAGACTTTTAACACAAAATTGGAACGATAACAACTTTATTATCGCGCTTTTATCGCGTTAGCGCTTGTTTGGGTGTTGTGTAAATATGTTGTTCAATGCAACATATTAATAGATTCTGCTATTATAGATTGCGAATTGAGTATAGTATTTTAGTTGTTAACTATTAGCATCACGAAGATCGTCGCAACAAACCAAACGATATGAATTGAAAAGTGGATAGCAGTTTCTCCGAATAAAATAAAAAGTAATTTAGAAAATTAAACGTTCAAACTTCAATATCTGTTAAAAAGACATCCTCGTACCCCTAGCATTATCTAGTGTTTCACTGGGTCCGCGTACCTAACCTGACGATTTGACAGGTCCGGTTTTTTACAGAAGCGACTGCCTATCTGACCTTCCAACCCGCGAAAGGAAAACCAGCATCTATCGGGAATGTGGGTTTCCTCGCGACGCTTTCCTTCACCATTGAGCTCGTAATAATCATATATGATCCAAACGTGAATTCGAAAACAGATTCAACGTGAATTCGAAAACAGATTCAAATAAAAAGAAATATTTTTTTTTTAATACAATGTTCAATTGCAGCGAGGATTTTCAGAGCCTTGCGGCCTATTTGTATCGTGCACTCACCTCGACTGCAAGGGTCCATTGGCGATGGGACCCCGCATGCTATCCATACGCGCTCTCTTTGGCAGCATCTTGCGTTTGTCCATTTAAAGCGGCAGCGCCGCTTTTTTCCACCTGCCTGCAGCGCGTCACCTGGAACAAAAACAAACGTCCTTGTATTACACAGATTATACTATAACAGAGGAGTGGAAGAAGGGAAGAGAGGCCTTTGCCCTGCAGTGGGACATTGAGGGCTATTAATAATAATAATATTATAAAAAAGGTTGTAATACATAGTATTGCGGCACGGCGGGTCGAGTTGGAGGCCCGGAGTCCCGACGTGCCGGCAGAGTAGTACACAAATGGAAACAGTTTATTTTAGAATATGTACACTTTACAAGCAGCAGTAACTGTCAGTACTATTCAGAGGCGGAGGACAGGACGCCACGGACTACTCTGGGCGCCATCCCACTTGCGTCAAACAGAGTACAGCGGGGCGGAAGGCAAGAGGGAAACCACTGCCCTATTTTTCCTTAAAAAAGTAGCATGGAAAATGCTGCACCGACAAGAGCGTGGCTCTTAAATTGACGATGATGATGATACTTCACAAACAGGAACATAAAGTAACAGTTAAACGATAATATATAGAATACCATATAACGAAAATAAGATGCAATGGACACGTAGATTACAGTAAAAGATAGTGGATACGGCCACATTTAAGCAATATAGAGTTAATCTTATCAAGGTCGCGGATGTAATGTGGCAAATAAAAAGAGAATTTCGAAATTTAAAATGATTGGCGCTAAGGAGAGGACATGTACTCTGCTACAGTATACCTAAATTCACTCCTGCATCGCTATCTATGAAAGCACGATTAGTCATAACATAAGCTCACGACAATATTCCAATTGGGGTTGATAGAGGTACATCCATCGAGAGGCGAACTAAGTACCCACATCTCACCGAGCTTTTTGTTAGACCAACGGACAGAACAAGCTTGGACTTAAGATTTTCGATATTTTCAGTTACCTGTGTCTAAGTAAGCTTCCTTCTTGCGAAATTTCATAATATTTAGGTCTATTTCTCTCTAGTTTACTGGTGGGAAGAGACCCACCTGACACCCTAAAGACCTGAAGACCTAGAAGAACGTTGTTGACCAAATTCAATTCAACAGACGCAATAACACTACAAAAATAACCTTCTTCTTTTTTGAAGTCGGTTAAAAATATAGGTGGTTGCGGCTGTCTAAAAATATTCATCATCTCAATATTCACCTATGTAAATGGGGCTTAAAGGAGTCACCATACTGTGAATGTGGTCACCCGGACCAAACCATATCTCACATAGTGAACGAGTGCCCTCTGCACCGGTTCCCAGGTGGTATAGCCGAACTGCATTGTGTGACGGATGCAGCAGAGACTTTGTTAGGGGAGCTTAAGCTGGATATTTGATCCAAGCAGGATATTTGTCTGCGATACGCAATAATAATAATAATCTCAATATTGCTGTTACATATTCCCGTCTATACACATCGACTATTCTATTTCTACATTTCCTAGGCATATAATTAATTCACTACAACATTGTTGTGTTATTAGTTACTACGCTTCAAAACAATACTGGAGCCAAAACCATAGCATCGTGAGACGTGTGTATTTATACAAGACAACAAAACATACATAACAAACCAGACATTATAATCGTTCGTCGAAACATTATTTAGATAAAGAGATTTTATTGATACTGACTTATTTACTATAGTATTATTTACTTACTAACTACAAGATGACATTTATTTACTAAAATAGTCTGAAGTCTTTTTTTCACTATGATAAAATAAAAAAGCAATTAAAAACTACATAGATAGTCAATGGTGTGAAAAAATAAAATAACAAAAATAATTTAATTCCCATGGGAGTGGTATCACTAAATATTAACATTTTTAAAGGCCTCTGTGGTCCAGTGGTTGAGCGTTGGACTCACGATCCGGAGCCCTTGGTTCGAATCCCGGTGGGAACATATCACAAAAATCACTTTGTGATCCCTAGTTTGGTTAGCACATTACATGCTGATCACCTGATTGTGCGAAAGTAAGATGATCCGTGCTTCGGAAGGCACGTCTAGCTGTTGGTCCCGGTCACTATTTACTGATGTAAGTGATTATTAGTTATTATTACATGTGGTATACTTGTACGTCCTTACGTACAAGCTGGTACAAAGTGTGAAGAACCATTATAATAGCTATTTCAATATTGTTAGGATCAAGGAAGCGGCAGGAGGCAAGAGGTAAACCGCTGCCCTATTTTTCCCTAAAAAAGTAGCATGGAGAATGCTATACCGATAAGAGCGTGGCTCTTAAATTAGTGATGATGATCAAGGAAAGGGGAAAAAGACTTGTTGTTTGTTGAATTATGATAGCGAGCGTAGTGAAACCGCCTAATAAATAAATCGGTTTTTTTTTAATCATAACATAATATACGCTTACGACTATATTTATATACAGTATAGGGTAGTCAGGGGCACATCCATCGTAAGATGATCTACATACTTACACTTCACCGAACTTTCATTTAGACCAACGCGATAGGCGGTGAGCCGTATCGCCGAAGAGATAAAATAAAAACCATTTCTCTAACTTAAAATGTATACCTACCTAATACCTACTAAGGCTAGGCTCGGTGCGATTCTCGGTCGAAAGGACACTTTCGTGTCACAGGGTTAAGGACGTTCAAGGTCAAAGCTTGTACTGGGAGACTTCAAGTATATCCCAAGTTAGTACAAACTTAAGACTTAAGATTTTAAGATTACATAGTTGTCAGTAACAAGTAGGTTCAAATATTATCTTATCTTTATTTATATTATCTTTATTAAGTTTATAGCGTGTGTAATGCGGTGAAATTTGTTGGTCTTTGATATTTAAGTCTGTTTAGTCATTATATTAAGCTGTTTAAGTGTATTCAAAGACAAAAAGCATTTTACATGCTACTTTAAGCGAAATGTGCGAAACTATTATTTTGTTACATTATTGTGTATTTTAAACAATAAATGATTATTTTATTCTTTGAACATAATTCTGGTCTCATAACTTTATAACAATAAAAAACCGCGCGATTAGTTTATTTTGCCTACTTCCACAGTAGTCTAATGTCGTACGGCATCTTGCTGTGGGGTCATGCTGCAGATGTGAACAGCATTTTTGTTCTGCAAAAGCGAGCCATTCGGGCGATTTACAAATTGGGACCCAAGATGTCACTTAGAAATAAATTTAAAGAGATTAATATTTTAACTTTGGCATCACAATATATCTTTGAAAACTTAATATATGTAAAAAAAACATATAGGATTATTTGCAAAAAATAGCGATCGGCACATTGTTAATACTCGGAATAAAAATAAACTTGCTTTACAAGTCAGTCGATTACATAAGATTACTAAATCTTTTAAGGGGCAATGTATACGTTTTTACAATAAGATTCCCATTGACATTCTGAATTTGCCTTTCAACTGCTTTAAGACAGTAGTTAAACAAAAACTTTCCAAAAAAGGTTATTATAAAGTTAGTGATTATTTAGAAGATATGAATGCATGGGATTAACTGTCTGAGAACTGATATTAGGCAGCTAAATTACTCAATTGTATATCAATATTTTATGTTTATTTTTATTTTTTTAAAGAACGTCTAGTGCCCTTTGTCGAGGTTTTTCTTGCAGCTTCTTTTCCCCGGCTATACAGGTTGTGAGAAGCTGCAGTAGTTTTAGGCGGATGAGACGTTCGTTATGTAAAAATTGACGATTCAAAGTGTAACTATGTTACCTACTGAATAAAGATATTTTTGAATTTTGAATTTTTGAATAGATATACCTATGGACAGATAGAATGTAGTAATATACATATGTCTGTCATCCATGAAATTATAAAGTTAAACGGAGGCCAATTTGGACATCGCCATCTATATTGTTTTTGAGGAACGTAGCCTGGAAAATCCCTCATTAAGTTAATTCCGGTTTAAAATTAAACCACAAACTTTTACCTGGATTGAAATTAGCTTGTCTGTTATGTGATTCTGTTTAAAAAATCACGTATGAATGTGACTTTTCAATAAGGCGATTACGGAGTTTTCACTTTAAAGCGACGACAAAGGTTATTCTAGTATTCTCGCGCACTTTGAATTAGACACAGCAGTGGATTATCATCCTCCTGCCCATATCCCACACTTGGTGGGGTCGGTACAACATATTCCTCTTCCATTCACATCTGACGTCATCATCTCTGTACTCACACCTTTCACACACATAACCTTCTTTACACAAACCATCCACAATTTCTTCGGGTCGCCCACTACCTCTATATCCATTTACATTCATACTCATAACACACACATACACAGTCACAATAATGGATACACGTGGAAAATTCAAGGTGTTTTATCGTCACCATACTTATGTCGTAATAAACTTGTGTGTCGAATATCAAGTGATACGGTTCGATAAACTAGTTAAGGCATCTGTTCTACAGCAAACAGCTATAATAAGCTATACAATGGCCCCGATTCTTGCAGACACCTCCTAATTTTACTTTAAGCTATACCTGTCATTTTATTATCCGCCGAAAAAAGGGACGGATGATTGACAGCTCTTAATTTTAGGAAGAATCAAAAAGGTATGTCGCTGGTATGCAAACCGTTTGACGTGTGCTATCAACATAATTCTGGCGGGTTATTGGTCAATGTAAAATATTAAGACGGTTATTTTAGATTTGTGCTTAAAATTGACGTGTGTTCCATAAATTTTATGCTTGTCGATTACCCATTCCTTTCCTTTTCAACGGATAAGAAAATGACAGGTATAACTTAAAATAAAATTAGATGGTGTTTACAGGAATTAGCACCAATGTCAAATAAAGTTTTCATTTTTATTTAGTACTGGCCCTGTTTGATTGATATCATGTGGTTTCCAGGGTTAATGGCTGGCTTCCCCATTACATGAGACTTAAACGTAGCTGGCGAGGAGAGGTGTATACCATACACCTCTGGCTACCCCTTCGTGATGCTATATTACATATAAATGTAACGCCAGTGCCATAACAGTAACAGCTGGCAATTACGTAGAATTCCGATGTATTATTACAAATAGGGTTTGTTACGTTTGCGGTGTGGTGTATCCGCAAATAAACATGACAGACTGACTAAAAGGTCACGGGTTGTATTCCCGGCTCGGGAATTCTTCGGTTAAACGTTGACATTTGTGCATTTGCCAGTTTGTGCATTTAAGTTTCTTGAATAAAATGAAATATTACATGCATTCTCCCGATATGGAGTACTCTTGACCTGGCAATTCTTTAAAACATCCTGGATCTGATCGCGGTATGTACGGTCACGAGTACTAATATGTACACACCTTGAAACCATGTCACATTAACTTTTATAACAAATTAAACCGTAAGTCTCATTAAATGTCAAATATGATAGTGCGACAGGGTTCTAAAGTGGATACATGATATCGCTCATGACTGTATGCCTAGGCCATCCACTTCCAACCCTACCCTTCACCTACGACATAAATCTTTTCAAGTCTACATTCATTCATTCTCTCTACATGTCCAAAGTATCTAAGCATCCCATTCTCAATTCTCGTCACTAGATTTACTTTAACGCCACAAAGGGAATGCCCTTATAACACTATTTCTTCACTATTTCGTGTCTTATTGTTGCCCAGTGTATACACGACTTTAAACCATACGTCGATAGTAGACCACGTAAAACGCGATAAAGATATGACATACATACATACATAAACTCACGCCTATTTACCAAGTTTTATAATATTAAATCATGCGTTCCCCAACATACACCTACATCTATAACCGATTCGATATCCGGCGGAACCGATTGTTAAGAGTACGTATATAGTAGGTAACTGGTTTTACTGCAGTTGCCAAGTGTAAGGTAAAGACTGATAATGGAAAACCTTGAAAACAATGATTCGATTTGAGGGAACTGTGAGTGAATTGTGCGTGGAATTCAAAATAACGTTATCTAATACGTGACCCTGTAAATGTTAGTACATACATAAACAGCAGCAGTCGTTAATAACCATCAATCCGCACTGGACCCGCGTGGTGGTTTAAGGCCCGATCTCCCTATCCATCCATAGGGAAGGCCCGTGCCCCAGCAGTGGGGACGTTAATGGGCTAGAGATGATGATACATAAACTCACGCCCGTTTGGAGTGAGCAAAGCCACTACAGACAACTTGCAGCCACTGTTGACACGAAGTCCTAAGATGGATATGGTGAACCTTATGGTATCTAGCTTTCTGTTAGACCAACATGATAAGTGGTGACTGGTGAGCCGTATCGCCGTCTATAATGGTCGAGCGAACTGTGTTAATGAAAATTGCACTTAGGATATAATACCTCATTGGTACAAGGCCGGTACCTTGATCGAACCGACGCTCCCTCTTTATTTTATTTCAACAAACAGTAATAATACAGATTTGTATAAATATTAACTGAAGTTATTATATTAACCGTTGTTGCATTCAAGTTTTTTTTTATGGCTGATTCCTGGTAGTGGCTGGAAGAAATTTCTTCAGAGGCAATAACAACTAAAAGTTTTATAAATGTTTGTATGTGTTGTTTGTATACAATAAAGGATATTTGATTTGATTTGTATGTTACAAAGTAATAAGTGGAAGACAAGGAGTCGCCACAATTGAGTAGTATCCTAGACAAAGATAAATTATAACTTCTGATTACTAAATAAAGACAGATCTAAAACAGACGAAATACATTTTCTTTTTTCTATTTAACTTATTATTGTTTTTTAATCAACAAGTAATAATGCCGCCCGAATTGTACTGCATTCATGAGTTGTCTGATTGTTGAAATTTAGTTCTGTGCAATATAGTATACAGGGTGTTAGTGACATCGTAACGAATACTCAGAGGGATGATTCAGATCATGATTCTGAGTTAATATCAAGTGGAATTTTTCGTCGCAAAATTCATGTTATTTTTTTAGTTTTTTTAAATTATTATCAATTCTATACTTTTGCGATGGAAAATTCCACTTGATATTAACTCAGAATAATCAGCTGAATCATCCCTCTCAGTATTCGTTACGATGTCACTTACACCCCATGCAAGTACATATAGTAGCCATACAAGTAGGTATGGGTGTTAGTGACACTGTAACGAATACTGAAGGGGATGATTCAGACCATGATTCTGAGTCGATATCAAGTGCAATTTCCTGTCGGAGAAGTCATGAAAATTTTAGAGCTTATTTAAATTATTTTTCGTTCCATACTTTTGCGACGGAAAATTCCACTTGATATCAACTCAGAATCATGGCCTGAATCATCCCTCAAAGTTTTCGTTACGGTGTCACTAACAACCTGTATAGTCGTAAGACCGAATGTTCTTTTAAAATCCAAATCCCATTGTTTAACTATTGTATCTGGAAATCTCGGCGTTAAGAGGATATGAAAAACGTATAAGTGCGACATTTTGTTACGTTTTTCTATGACGTCACAGGTTGCCTTTTCATACAAATTCCATGGTAATTTCGTGTTTTGACGTTTAGTAAAAAGTATCTGATTTCACTAGTGACACACGGTGACTACTTATCCTGCACTACTGTCACATACAAGTACAATAATCGTAATTCAGATAATGTTATTAGCACGATACCATTCATTAGTGCAAGTGCAATTATTAACGAGTAAACGATTACCGCTTGCACATGTCCTACTATTATGTAAGTTATTAGTTATTACTCATTATTATGTATTTACGTCAACTTGCGTAAGCAGCGCTACAAATTGGCGCCAATTCTTGCAATTTAACATAACATAATAAATAATTATTAATTGGCTTAAAACATGGTATTTTAACATGGGAACATTATAAATACGTATATATGTTTGCTTATAAAAATAGATATGCAATATTGGTAGTGCGACGAGTACTCTTAATCACAGTTTCATCTTATAAATTCTTCAATTTTTATAGTAATTTAATTCACATAAGCTCACGACTATATCCCAATTGCCCCGCCCTTTGCCATTTTTCTGTATTTTACATTTGCATTCGAAAAAGCAACCTCGCATCTATGTCAAAGTTACAGTAAATGCACACTTCTCCTATTGGGGTAGGCAGAAACCACGGAATTCCACTTACTACGACTCTGACACACCACTTTCGCTTCTTCCACCCTGATTAATGTTTTGTTTTTTGTTTTTGTTTTTTTTTTTTAATTATTTTCAGCTCCATATTTTTATCTACCTAACCTAACACCTTGTATATGTATATAACAACACGACCTCCATCACACCACGCAAGTATAACAATGTTACATAGTTATATAACAAACAAGGTAACATCTCTGGCAACTCGCTGCTAATTACTTCTACTTCCAACTTGTAACTGCGAATGAGTTTAAATACTTCACACAGTATGCGGCAACTTGTAACTAGTCAACTTGTATTAAACTATGTGATTTAGTGCTTGTTTTACCTCTTGCTGATAATCTGTCTGATAGTAGTACTTATACACTTAACTGGTAGATACGCTAGTAACGTGTATACTATATACACATACCTACTTTCCATACAAAAAAAAAAAAAAACATTTTTACCGTATGTCGCCTTCCACGTAAGTGCGAGTGAGAGAGACAGAGAGTTCATTTATTACTTTACAATAAACTGATTGGACTATAGCACCTTATCGTATATTGACCAAATTGGAGATGTCCTTAGAAAAGGTTCAGTACGATCTACTCTGAACCGGCGTGCGTGTATGAAACGATTGATGAATGTGGAGGAAGCAAGAGAAGTGTGTCAGGATCGAAGCAAATGGAATTCCATAGTCTCTGCTTGCTTCGGTGGGAAATATGTGTGAGTTTATGTATGTATGTATATTTACAAGTATTATTATTTTTATGAATAACAAATAACTATAAAACTGGTTATAAATGGAAACAAGTTTCCGTGCGAATTAAGTAATCGAGTGACAATGACGCTATGTGACCCTATTAGCATAGTCTCGTGAGAACTAGTGGCGTGACCAATAGTGTAATAATGTAAGTGAATACCTATTATTGGAAAATTCCATAAACAATAAGCATTTACATACTAATTGCCGTTCAACAGTACTATTTATATAATGTTTTTATAATGAATTGGATTGTTACGTCAAGCGTGGCTTTTTAATGTAAAGATACCGAATATAGAAGAAATCAGAATAATTTATTATTGAGCCATGTCAGGGACCTTTGGCGGCTCAATAGTAACTCTGACACCAGGGTCGATGAGGTTGGTACTCCACCTCACAACCCACACGATAGAAGAAGAATAATTTATTCAAAGCAATTATCATGGATAAACTAATAAGTCAATTTAACACTCTTGAATCTACGTTATTTCGCAAGGTAGTTTATAGGTTGTTATAGTCCTGTTCGGAAGTTGAGTTACGGGTTCAAATCCCGGCTCGGGCTGTATGCCGCTGAATTCATGTTTGGATCATATATTGATATCATGTGGTTTCCAGGATATGTGCCCAGCTAATAGCACTAGACTCTAGAATTTAAACAGCTGGCGAGGACTGGATGTAAATATACTATACGTTAAGTAACAATATTTAACAATAACAAGAGAAGCTGACTACTATTTCCCAATTGGCCATGCTACGATTTTTTTATGTATTTGTTTTATAATTTATTTTGAAAATATAGTCCATTTTAAGGAACCAATTCCGATATTTTTGTGTTTTATCAATCCTATCTATTTTTTAGAAACACTTAAAATTTCACCCTTGGTGACGTCACTAAAGCAAGAATTAAAAAATGCCTTTGCCTACAAAAAAAAGCGTCAATATCAATACTGTCAGTTCAGTACTGAACTGTCAGTGATTGTCAGTCCAATTCAGTCCACCTCGCCAAACTCAGATGAAACTTGTTGAAACGTTACTTTATGTGTAGGTACCTAATTACATATAAAAATTACAGCAATAAATCACAATTATGTATGTATTTTTATGAGCAACTAGGTATAATTATAACACTTACATAAGAGCTTTCGCTCCTCTGATCTCCGAAATATTGTGGTTGCTGGAGTTGGTCATAAACTCTAAAATCATGACGTTGTTCACTCGCGGTAAATTACGAGAGTCGGCTTTTTCGAAATTAGCTGTTCTAGTCGCCATCGCAATAAAGAATACAGACAGAAACAGAATAGCTTGTTGAATAATTTGAATATAACCTCATCAACAACTTGTGTCAACCTATCAATACCACTTGTCATAAATGAACTTTTTGTAAGCAGGCAAAGGCATATTTTTATACATCTTGTTACAAAGGTCAAATAAAGGTCAATCATTTTAATAAAATATCTTCAAAAATACTGAAAAATAAAAAAAAGTAAATATAGGGAGTTGTTTCAAATTCATTTATCTCGAAATGGTTTTCAGCTTTCTGTACTTTTACAAAAACCGAGCATGGCCAATTGGGGTAACTAGAGGTACACCCACCCATCGCAAGATGAACTAAGTATCCATGCCTCACCGAGCTTTCTGATAGGCCAACGTGTCCACGATACCGAGTGACCACGATAGCTGGTGAGCCGTATCGCCGTCTATAATGACAGAGCCAACTGTGCAATTAACAATAAGTATTAAGATTTTTCCCGTGTGAAGTGTACCTTAGTACCATGTCAAATTAACTTTTCTGACAAATTGATCTGTAAGCCTCAACAAATGTGAATTATGTTAATGCGACAGGGTTCTAACGTAAACCATTGCCCATGACTGTACTATTATCGCAATATAGATTACGAACGTGAGCATATAATACAGCCTGTCATCTGCAGGCACATTCGCGGCACATGTTGCACAAGTAATGTCCCGGAATGTGCCGCTCGCTAGCTGTTACTGTGTTTAATCTATGCTGTGTCAGCTAAATGCTGCGCTTAGTCGAATTAACTGCAATTGTAGTTTAATAGGTTAAAATTGTCCGAAATCGTGAAATCCGACAGAGGGATTGTGACCTTTCTAACGTGTTGGACAATTGTAATGTCACCTTAGAGTTTATCATATCCACCTTAGGATCAACAGTGGACGCAAGTTGTCTTTGGATTATTTGTATCTGCTCGCTCCGTTAGAGATAAAGGGCGTGAGTTCATGTATGTGAGTGAGTAATTGACATTGCAGGTTTGAATCACCTGATTGTCCGAAAGTAACATGATTCCGTCCTTCGGAAGGCTATTTATTACCCGTAAAACAGCTCCACTACCCCGCAGTGGTAGATTTATGACGAGATTGTGGTAGAGTATGTTCCATAACTCCTCCGATTGATTGAGGGGAGACCTATACCCAGCAGTGGGACGTATATAGGCTGTTTATGTATGAATAACAAGATGGGCAACTCACCAGCGCTGCTGTAGTGACGTAGTCAGGCCGAGATCACCGCCCCATCGGCGCCCCGGCATTGGCTCGCGCGCGATTCCGGCGCCACAGCGCACGCCACGCACCCGCGCACAACACACGCGCACAACGCACAACGCAACAACGCACAGTCACCACACACACCAAGCACCTCCCTCACTGCACTTATTGTACGCCACTAACACCTGCAACAAAGGGAAATATTCGTTTAGTTTTCGTTTAGGAATATATTGTCTTATAGCTAAGTAATTGAAAGTAAGAGGTATGACATGGGCTCCTAAGATATTAAATGAAATCTTAATATTACAGGTGATGTCGCAATATCCAGTGACATACTAATTATGAATAAATGATCATTGTCCCGTGGCCTGTATTCTGGAAAGTGTGAAATTATTATATTTATTTCTCTGTATAATAGGTGTGGATGGATACAAAAAAAGTCTATACAAAATACACAATGGCCCCGATCCCTGCACACGCCTCCTAATTTTAAGTTACACCTGTCGTTTTCTTATCCGCCGAAAAGGAAAGGGACGGATGATTAACAACTGTTCATTTTAAAGTGAATGAATAACCGGGGCGAATAAAATAGGCATCTCGCTCATATGCAATAACGTGTGCTTTCGGGTTATTGACCAATATAAAATTTTGGAACGGATTTTTATACTTCTGCCTAAAATTGACGTGTTTCATTTTTTGCCTGTATATTCCTCCCCCGTCCCTTTCCTTTTCGGCGGATAAGAAAATGACAGGTATAACTTAAAATAAAATTAGATGGTGTGTGCATGAATCAGCACCATTGTGTTTTCGCAACTTATTTAAATCTTCGCATATTACAAAAGCCATTTTCTCATCTCATATATTATAATTAAACTACACATTTTATATAAATATAATTTAAAGTGTAAGTTTCGAGCGGAATCGAATAACAATTCACGAAACGCGATCGTTCAAAAATGGAATCATAAATCAGCGCTTTCGTTTTGAATTCGTAGATGCAACTACGAACAAAACTTGTGTTCCGAGAGCAAAGACAACAAAACGTGGAGAGCACATCAACAAAAAGAATCGTCAAGCCGTGTATGGGACGGAGCGTGTGCCAAAGAATCCATTTTAAGTTGAAAATCCGTTGGCTGCAGACACAAAGAGACGAAAGTGGAACGACAGAAAGCGTGTCAACACGTTTTTTTCCCAGTCCGATATCGGACACGATTTGCATCGTAAACACGTGCCTATTATGACACGTGGCTAGATTTGTTTGAAATGGATTTAAGGAGCCTGTTATCTGCAGTGAAATACTATTGTTTAATAGTTACTGCGACATGTGGAGTCATAAATAAGATACACGATGCGTCATGTAAAGATAGTACTTTAATTTTTTTTATAACCTACGTATTTTCTTACGATTTTAAGTAAGTATAAGTAGTTTTATTTTTATATGTACAAGTATTCCTATGCGGCACTATTCCGCTATAATATATTATATAATATTATATCTCTCTTTTGTTTTGTATTTCCTGTTTGTGCAATAAAGTATTTGTTATGTTATATTACGTTATCGATCTCTAATATAAATAGATTGTCTTTGTAAGAAAACTGGACAATGTACAGACGATAATTGTTTCGTTGGTAGTATAGATAGAAATCTATAAAGTCGCAATCCCAGTGGCGATATAGAATATCCGTGCAAAGTTAATTTTACCAATTGAAATGAGGGTAACAGCGAGCAATCAATACTAGCGGTCTGTGGACGCCAGCTGGGGATTATCTCATTAATAACGCCATTGCTCTTCTTTTTTAAACTCTCTCGAGAGAGAGACAGAAAGAAAGAGAGATCTTTCTTTCTGTCTCTGTCCTTCGTTATCGAAGTGAGGAATCATTTAGTCGTCGTATAATTATAGAACCATATTGAAGACTATAGAGAACCGGAGAGGAAATATGATTGGCCACCTGATACGACACGATTCATTTATAACACACATTATAGAAGGAAAAATTGAAGGGAAGAGAGGAAGGGGTAGACCTAGGATGACATTTATGAAACAAATAAAAGAGAAGGTGCAGGTCGTGTCGTATCGGGAGGTGAAGGTTTTGGCGGGAAGAAGAGAGGAATGGCGATTACTCCACCGACAAGAGCGCAGATCTTAAATAGAGAGAGATAATTATAGCGTGGCCATTATGAAATCGTGTCTTAATGACTTTTATGATCATAGTTCCTTTTTTTTGACGTGACTTATTGTGGATTTTAAAACGACATTGGTGCTAATTCCAGCCAGGAGACACATTTTATTTTAACCTCGTAAGGCCGAGATTTCCAGACACAGTAGTTAAACAATGAGGTTTGGATTTTAAAAGGACATTCGGTCTTACGACTTTAAGTTATACCTGTAATTTTCTTATCCGCCGAATAGGAATGAATAACCCGGGCGAATCAAATGGGTATCTCACTGGTATGCAACCCGTTTGACGTCTGCTGTTAACTTAAGTATGTCGGGTTATTGGCCGACGTTAAATTTTTAGAGGGTTGTTTTAGATATCTTCGTAAAATTGACATTTGTTCCATAAATTTTATGCCTGTCGATTACTCGTCCCTTTCTTGTTCAGGTGATAAGAAAATGACAGGTATAACTTAAAATAAAATTAGATGGTGTGTACTGGAATTAGCACGATTGAATATGAATACTATAGGGTACATCTTTGGATACAAATATAAAATGTGACTGCCAGGGAGGTTATATTGCTTGTTGACATTTGTTGGCATTGCGCACCTACTTTTATATGCGCAAATGTCAAATTGTAAATGAATTGCTTCGATGTGGACTTTTTAGCCCCTCTGTATTGTTTTGACTCTTGTGAATGTAAAGCTACATTAAAAAGACTTTTCCACTATATATTGACAAGCCAAGTCTTTGTTTCGGTAGCCCTCAGAAACCCCTCAGTGTGCAATCAATAGCGCGGTATGTCCGTCGGACGGATTATCTCGTGAATCGCCGCGTTGGCGTAACACGTCGCCCGACGTAATTACCGCTCGTTTCGTCCACGTCAGCTAATAGAGTTGGCCCCTACTATTGATATCGTGAAATATGCTGACTTTTGCCGGTAAACAGATTCTAAAGTTGGCTAATAAATAGATAGAAACCCAAAGACATACGATATATTGGGTGAATATCAAAATGTGCCAAGTTTGGTGGCGAACTGTCATTTAATTTTTTGGTGAAAAATTGGGTTCCGACATGAAAAAGGTCCTTTTTGGATCCTTTTCCCAAAATCTTTTTTATCGAGGATCCAAAAGGACCCTTTTTCATGTCGGAACCCAATTTTTCACGAAAAAATAATATGAAATTTCGCCACCAAACTTGAAATGTTTGATATTCATAGTGCATTAGAATTTATATTATATAGCATTACTTTTCGTCGAATCCCGGTGTAGACGTATCACAAAAATCACTTTGTGATACCTAGTTTGGTTAGGACATTACAGGCTGATCACCTGTTGGTCCCGGTTACTACTTACTGATGTAAGTGCGTAGACGTTACATGAGCCATCTCAGGGGCCTTTGGCGGCTCAGTAATAACCCTGTCACCAGGGTTGATGAGGTTGGTAATCCACCTCATAACCTACGCGATAAGAAGAAGTGCATTTGAATAGATACAGTCAATGAAAATGGCAATAGGTTCGGCCCCTATTACGTGGGACTTGAACAGAGCTAGTGGTGAGTGGGTGTATATATTATGCCCCTCTGCCTACCCCTTCGGGGACACAGGCGTGATGCAGGTTGGCCAAACATCCTTCCTAAAACATACCGACACTCAGTTATCTACTAAAGCACTAGTATCGATAAATATACCGTCAGACGACAGCACTATAATTTACTGCGACCACTTTTGACTATGAGATTTGCGGTGGCTTGACATTAACTTGTAATGTTAACTGTAGTTGCAGATTACTGCATGGTTAACTGTTAATTCTTGACAACTTTTGAGACGGAACTCAGAACTAAACACGTCGTAATTTATACGTATAATATGGGCTTAGTACACAGTCGGCTCGACTATTATAGACGGCGATACGGCTCACCACCTAACACGTTGATCTAACAGAAAGCTCGGGGAGGTGTGGGTACTTAGTTCATCTTGAAAAATTAAATGCAATAGTTAACGAATTATAAAAGTAATAGAATAAAATAAATATCATAATAAAGTTCATCATTATAATAAAATATCTTAGGACTTACCAACAGCGGCATAAGAATGATTATTCGAATTAAATCATTCAAATGACGAATGGTCTTTCGATTAGCTTATAATAAAATCATTCGATGGTTAATTTATTGGACAATTCCCCATCACTAAATTCAACGGCTATAATTGTACATTGCGTCGTGATGTGAGTATCTGGCAATGAAGCCCAATTTCAGTGCAATTAAACCGGGTGAGAGCCTTTAGCGCTTCCCATTTGTCCAACCAAGTAGTTAATGCCATTTGCGGCAAATCTACAATAAGTCACGTTACAAAAAAAAGTGCAATTAACGATAACACACACAAATAAAATTATATTGTATAGCTTACTCATACTCGATAAATATTACAAAAAAAAAGCTGAATCAAATACAGGGTGTTAGTGACATCGTATCGAACACTTTGAGGGATACAGACCATGATTCTGAATTGATATCAAGGGGAATTTTCCGTCGCAAAAGTATGGAACTGAAAATATTTTTAAAAAGCCCTAAAATTGACATGAATTTTCTAACTCAGAATCATGGTCACTTACATCCCACTGCCACTTACACCCCGTACAAGTACATATGGGTGAATTTTACGTCGCAAATCGTGAATTTGATTTTAAGATAAATTTTTCGTCGTAAAAGTATAGAATTGAAAATAATAAAAAAAAAACTCAATATCAAGTGGAATATTCCGTCGCAAAATTCATGACATTTTTAACTCAGAATCATTAGCCGAATCATCCCACTCAGTATTCATTACGATGTCACTAACACCTTGTATACTTTATTGCACACAAACAGAACACAAATTGTATTTGCGCCCACACCTCATTTATCGTAAAGAAATCAAGTAATAGCTACGTATATACCGTTGTTAGTCAACCAATGGTCAGATGAACGAAGCGATGGTCATGTAGGGTTGGCAGACTAAGCAAGCATATTCGCTTTACTGGCGAAATGAGTCTGAGCTTGTGCGAATAAGTTACATTTTTATGTTGAAAAATGTATTTTAGCTCAAAAGGCAACATTTCGTTGTCATTTTCGTTGTTATTATGTGCTTGGTCAACAGTACACCGGGTCGGCGACAGGCGGACGCGAGACTGGCGGTAACTAGCTTACTTTGCATTTTGTACAACGTCCCTTACTTTTTCCCTGACTACGACGAAACAAAATGATAGTTATGTTTTAAAAAATATATATAACTTTTTCCTTAAAAGCAAATAGCCTATATACGTCCCATTGCTGGGCACAGGCCTCCCCTCAATCAACCGGAGGGGGTATAGAGCATACTCCACCACGCTGCTCCACTGCGGGTTGGTGGAGGTGTTTTTACGGCTAATAGCCGGGACCAACGGCTTAACGTATCCTCCGAAGCACGGAATCATCTTACTTTTTCGTACAATCAGGTGAATCAAGCCTGAAAAGTCCTTACCAAACAAAGTGATTTCGACAATGTCCCCATCGGAAATCGAACCCGGACCAGATCGTGACTAACGCTCTAACCACTAGACCATGGAGGCTGTCCCTTACATAAATAAAAACACCCTGCCTTGGTCTTGTTTACTCAAAATCAAAACCAAATGCGATTAGTTAAAAAATGTAACTATGCAAATAAAACGCAAATATAAACGTTAAAAAAATAAGTATAAAATCTATCATTTTATGTGAAAACCTACAAAAAAAAGAACCAGTTTAATCCGGAATATCCGGATATAACAGCACGTGGTAGCCCTAGGCCCGATCAATGGCCCTTTCAATTAAAAGTTTCCCCTGTCCCGTTTGCGACTGTCGCATTGTTCCGACCAGTCCGGCTTGTGCTTGTAGTTTTTTTTTTAGCATTAAGGCCGCCGTAACAGTGGCTTTGATGGAAAGTAGGGCGTTTTACGCTAGACTTTTAGAGAGAAGGTACAGATGGTTTTCATTACCAACTATATTTCTTTCTTAGCGATTCTATAACACGTTAGAAACATATCTAAACATTTTTCACAAACCCAGCACTTACAATACAATACAAAAAGTCTTTGTGGCACTTAGAACATATTAAAAATACATTATTACCAACAGGCGGCTTTATTGCTAAGGTAGTAATCTCTTCCAGGCAACCTTTAGTACGTAATACTTTAGTATTTACTTAGTACTTATAATTTTGCGCTAAGTATAGAGGCGAGCTCTATCCCATTTTTCAGTACCCTCTGGGCTCTTAATGACATCTGTAGCTACATTGAGGAATAGCATTGAATTAAATGTTATTTAGGAAGCATTAATACAACAATACGAAAGGAAGGTTCAATACGATCTACTCTGAACCGGCGTGCGTGTATGAAGCGATTGATGAATGTGGAGGAAGCAAGAGAAGTGTGTCAGGATCGAAGCAAATGGAATTCTATAGTCTCTGCTTACCCCGGTGGGAAATAGGCGTGAGTTTATGTATGTATACGTATGTAGGAAGCATTATTGGCAACATTGCAATCTACAATTCATCGCCTTTAAGGTGAAAACTAGATCCTGCCACCAGGGTTGCTGAGATCAGTCATCCACCTCTCAGCCCACACGATAGAAGGCAGTTTAGTACTGTTTTGAATTAAATTAGTGTTTAATACCATCTCAAGTCTCGAATAACGGAAACTGTCGTGGTGGAAGATATGTTTTCACCGAACGCAAAATAATAATTATGTTTTAGTAACAATAATCTCCACCACGCTGCTGCACTGCGGGTTGGTGAAGGTGTTTGTGCTCCATATCCCCTCCGGTTGATTGAGGGGAGGCCTGTGCCCAGTAGTGGGACGTATATTGGCTGTATGTGTAACGATAATCTATCAAAAGCGTCAGATGTAATGTGTCAAATGTAGAATCTGTCAAAAGTAGACTACGATGCCAAAAGCAGAATATGTCAAAATGTACAATGTGTCAAACGTCGACTAAACGAATCTGTGTGGATAATGAATAGAATAGAATTATGTTTATTTAACAAAAAAAAAACTTGATCATATACATTACTGGCGGACCCAAATAGCAATAATCCCTTATTTCCCATGAACTTCAACACAATGCCGTGACCACAACGTGTTGACTACATGACATAGCTTTATAGTGCGTGTTGTGGTGAGGTGGTGTTGCAAGGGGGGGGGGGGGGGGAGGTACGTCCGGAAACAATGCAGGTAGTGCGGGCGTAAACAACGCTGTCGGTTTATGAACCGTAAAATATTACGCGCGATGTAAAAATAATCTGCCAACTGTACCCCGGCGTGTGAGCTTCATTTCATGTCTGTGTTTATGTATGGGTGTTTACTCTTCGGGGTGGTCAGCGAACGAGGTATGTTATATTTGAAAGAAAGATTATTTTAAATACGTATATAAAAGTAAGATAAGGGGGGGTTAAAATGGCCACATCGAAGCAATTCATCTAAGAAAGCAATATTGCAATTTGACATTGGCGCATATATAAAAGTAAGTGCGCAATGCAAACAAATGTCAAATAGCAATATTGCTTTCTTAGATGAATTGCTTCGATGTGGCCATTTTACCCCCCAAGATATTTATTGCGTCCCTTATGTTATTACAGAGGTATTAAAAGTAGAAGACTGTAAAGGCACTACAACATATTCGGCGAAAACGGGTTTACGTAACTTAACATTTAATACATAATGAAAATAGAAGAATGAGAATAAAAATAATAACACACACACACACAGTACACGGTACAATGAATCGAAAATGATTACATAACATAAACTCACGACTATATCCCAATTGGGGCAGTCAGAGGTCCATCGGTTGCAAGATGAACTAAGTACCTACACCTCACCGAGCTTTTTGCTAAACCAATGTGGTGGTGAGCCGTATCGCCGTCTATAACGGTCGAGCCACATGTGTTAGTGAAAAACTCATTGTTGCAAATCCGGTATCGGGATACGAACCCGAATATTAAAAAAAAAAAACCCACATCGAGGTATTTGTTCCTATTTTTTCAAAGTCATCAATTACCGAGGAAGCAACCAATATTTGACAAACATAATGGATACCGCGTTTCGTTATCACCAGTCGGTCAGATAGCCACCTGACAATGACTCAAATGCTACGAGATAACAGAGCTGATAGTCGTAAATACCGAGGGGAGAGGAATCGTTATTGCCTACTCAATAGTACCACTTGCCAGGGTTGCCAGACTTTACAATCGTATCACAATATTTTGGAATTTCCCCCTTTTCTTACGAATAATCCCCAAAACGATACTGTTTAAGGAAATTGACACAATAACTATGTATTGTGAATTATTTTTTAAACAAATGGATTGTACTCTTGACATCATTCCACCATTTTGAAGTAAATACCTATGAAATGGGGATGTTCATACCCCGGCTAAGCGACCAAAGTCCTCCAGTGTCACGTCGATTTCAATGCACGTCAAATAGGTGGATTAGCTATTTATCCAAATAACATTAGTACCTAATGTCAAAATCAAATATACTTTATTGCACAGAACTAAAATGTCCAGTCTATTTGATTATTTAAAGATAATTGGTGGATTTCTATTGTTCACACGCAGCATTTGGAATATCGACGGTGATAGTGATAAAAATATTAAAAAAATATACGAAATTGACAGCCCCAGTTCTGGTTTCTTTTTTTTTTAACATATCTTCGTACCGGGCTGCGGTAAACCGTTGAGTCATGAATCAAATCAAAATAACTACATAACATGTACGAGATACAATAGTACCCCCCCCCCCCCCCATTACTATCAGCAAAACATCCCCCTCGTTCCACATTCCCCGTTATTTGCGTACGTCACCACTGGCAGACATAAAGTATCCCAAAACTAACCCTCGCAATATAAAGATCGCTCGCCCTCACATTCGGGCGATATTTATCAAGGTGGTGCGAATAAGTTCTTATTGTGGCTTTCCCGTCAGCATAATAAACGGGAGGGGTTGCCGGGTTGTTGTGTGGGGTTGTCAGTCCACTCGGTGCGATAACAACCCTCTGAAACTTGCGACTTCACTTACTATTGGATTATAAACCCGGCCCAACTTGCTTGCCACTGTTGAAGTTAAAGCATTAATGTTTTGTTGTTCGTGACTTTGGGTTCTTGTTTTATTTAGTTAGATTTATTTATATATACAAAAAACACGCCTATTTACCACTGGGGTAAGCAGAGACTATGGAATTCTATTTGCTTTGATCTTGACATACTTCTCTTGCTTTTTAATTACATTACACGAATACATAAGTATAACGAAATCAACGATTAATAACCTTATCAAGAAGTAGGTTTGTTTCTAAGAGCGAAAGAGAGAGAAAGAGAAAAGGGAATTTCATGTGGGAATGCGCAGTATAATAACAAATAATCTACCATACTTGGATATTTATTTACTTTACCCAATTGAACATATTAAATGTATAATATATTTATATTTCCTACACTTCTATACAGACGGAATAACAAATGATTTACTAAGAGCAGACATTACCACCTAACTTCTCGTTGCAAGAAAAAGTTATGCAAGTCGTTTGTGGAACGGCAATAATACGTCATTTCCAGCTGAACTTTGAGTTGGCAACTGGCGCTGGCAGTGGCGAACTTCTCTCAAGCGTGGCCGTCTCAAGGCCATTCCGTGGCCCTTGAGCACACGAGAATATGGGTCCCTGGTATTATTATGTTATCTATGCAACTCTACAATGCTATTGATTTATTACTGCTCAAAATTCAGTCGCTAAAACTTCCTCATTATACCGATATATTTTTTCCAGCTGATATGGATATAAAATTGACAGAAATAAAGTTTTTTTATAGATGAGCGGGGTCTCCTGCTACAGGCATATTTTGCTTAAAAGGAGGCTCCAGTAACTAGTTTAAGAAAAACTTGTAAGAAAAGAAAAGAAATACTTTCTTTTTATATATAAAAATATACATACATAACACATGGATATAGTCCTTATAGCTTTAAAGCCATTACTTAAATAAAAATGTTGTGTAAGTTAATATATCGGCCTTTCGGGGGTCCCTTAACGATAGGGGCCCCCGAAACGGGTCATGGTAAAGACGGTACTGCTCTCAAAAGTTTCCGAGTCTCGCCGTAATCTCACTACAGTGGTGCGGGTTCTGTATTCTTTGTCAACTCGGTGCACCGGCATACTCTGGGGAATTTGTTGAAGTTGGAAAACTGTATTTTGATGTCTGAAAGTGTGTTTTACCTATCAAAGTGGGGTAATAGTTTCTCTATGTAGATCTCAGTGGTCAGATGATATTGTAGTGTAAGGAAAGCAGTGTATTTTTCTTGTATATTTCTGTATTGTGTTTTCTTTATTCTCAATTTAAGTAGGGATATTTGATTTGCACTTTTTGCTGTTTTTGTTTGCCTCTTCCGTAACTTTGACCCTTTCTAATTGCACCAAATCAGTTAATTATCAGGCAGAAATTAAAACATTATTTCCTTTACCCAATGACATATTCCGCCAACAGCAATTGAAAGAAGTTAAAATGCAATTGAGCTGTGCCTCCATACATATGGAAGAGTACGCCCGCGGGTAGCGTAATGGCGTACTACATAATTCCTACAAATTAGACAACAATCCCCGTTTAAAGACATTAAGAGCGCGCCTGGCAAGTTATAATGAAATTCTCCAACAATAAAACTTCCCTTTCGACTAACCCCTAGGATACATTTGGTAGGGTTGGACTAAAAAAAGTAAGTGTGATTCGGGTTTTTATTGCGATGGTGTCGGGATTTAACGATAATGTTGAAACGTGTTAGAAGTGCACGGGGAGCAACAAGAATTGTGTTACCATTTTTGTCATGTTTAGGGCTTAGCTTGCTTAAAAAGAACCCTTTTTAATTAGGTATTTAATTCTGAAGAACCCACCGCGTCAAACCACCTGGTTGATAAATGTCCAGAGTCCAGAGGCACATTCATTCATTTACATTTATTTTTTTGTTCAAAACACTTACAAATTATTTATTTACACAGTATAAGACGCTTATCTAAAAGCCTGAATAACGCATATGCGAGAAGCGAATGAAAATTGCTCCCTCGTTACAATAATATCATAACATTACGTTATATTTTCAAAAACCAAGTATAAATTCTTTAAAGTACGTTTACATGTTTTTATGTTAGTAAGTATGTCCATTTATTTGTCTTTAGGTAACTTATTCAATATATCGGGTAATAAGTATTTCCACGTCCTCATGCCATATACGTTATTAGTTTTAGGTAGTTTGTATTTTTTTTTTAGAGGAGCGCTTGTCTTTAACTTAAAATCGCCAGGAAGTTACCGGCTATAAATTAATGAACGAAAGAATGACTACCCAAATCACATCGATATTAAGTAGCCGTGTGAAGCATTATGATCAGTATGACGATGATTGAGTCTCACTAGACAAAGGCCCGGATCCTTACTTGGTATTACCCATGATTACTATCCTAATAGTATGGGTGATTTTGTTATAAAGATTTAACGACTTCTGATGAAGCTACAAATTACGATTAGAAGCGTAAGACGTCAGAATTAGGTATGTTAATTATAAATACAATACAAATATACTTTATTGCACACAACATATAAAAAAAGTTTTACACACACATGGACGAAATATACAGTACAATCAAAACAAATAAATATGACGTAAACTGATTTAAATTGAGAATGTTGGTTTAAAACCGAGAAATAAACAATTCACAGAACTCACAGCGCGGTATATGCCTCTATTTCCACTCTGAATACATGGGAAAGATAGTTGTATTTCTAGAATACAGTTAAAATGACATATACATTAAGATCTCGCATACACATTTCAAGTTGGTATAAGCAGAGACACTTACAACGATCCTGACACATCACTTTCGCTTCATCATCATTGAATGAAAATACATTTGTCTATCTGTTCAATCCACATCTTAAGGTCTCTTCAAGTATACTTCATTATTTACGGTCTGGTGCTTTATTAAGTCCTATGATTTTTATGACAAAAGCTTTCGACAATAGTCGATGTGGTTGGTGTTTACGACCAATTCTGACCACGAATCCATTTTATATCTTTTTAAGGATATACTCTGTTTTTTTTTTTTCTTTTTAATGGTGGCGTTGAAAAATTGGAAATTAAAGCCGCAATTTGGCAGCCCTGCGAATTATGAACCGAGCGGCTAGACGAGTGTGCCAAACTCAGACAAAGAGACTAACTTCCATTAAATCTTTTGCAACTTAGTCCGTCCCTGGTGAGTCCCGCCCTATCTGTCTATCTATATTGTTGTATGCTAGCAATTTAAACTTTGCAAATTTTGCCCAATACTTTCCGAATGGAGCTCTTAATTTGTTTTAATTGCGAGGCTTTGTGGGGCTTTGCGATGTACAAGTTTTTGTGATTGGAAAGTATAATATGATAAAAACATTTGTTCGTTTAAAATATGCACGGTAAAAATATTATTCGATACGCTACTGCATGCTCTGTTCTAGACCGTTTTGGCTATAGCGACTATTAGGTAAATAATACTGTGCATCTCTGTGCTGCACTACACTATTCGAGCATTCAGAAATTTCGTTTCGTACATCAAGCACTATTTACAAATGTTTCTCTACACGTAGAACTCCCTTTTATTGACGTGACTTATTGGAGATTTGCCGCATACTCACTACTTGACCGGACAATAGGAGCGCTGAGGACCCTCACCCGGTACAAGCATTTAAGACAACAGACCTGAGGGTGCCCAGTTGGACGCGAGTTTATTGCCCGTCTCTATGACTAGTGATCGTAGAATCCCAAAATCCAATTCTACTATTATATTTCATGACGATTCAAAGTTATTCCGAGACTGAATTAAGATATCACGTTGGTCTAACAGAAAGCTCGATGAGGTGTGGGTTCTTAATAAATTTTGTTATTGGGATATAGTCGTGAGCTTATGACATTAAAGACATTTTGACATTGACCGGACTGCAGGAGCCAACTTGTCTTACATTAAGAATATCACAATAGACCAATGACTTAATAAAACTTATCTACGTCACAAACTGTGCAACTCACATAATTATAATCCAACAGGCGGAGCGTGTAACGAGGCAAGTTACGAAGTTAGTTAAAATAGGATAGGTGCGGTGTTTGACGGATTACTCGCAAGTTGCAAGTAGGGGAAGTTCGCTCGACCATGTTCTGCGAGATGGGGGAACTTTGCTGCGCTTTCATCGCGAATAGCGATGGGCGTTATTAACCATAACTGGTTATATATGCAGTTACGAGCTCGAACAGTGATCACTCGTTTTCCACTACAACAAAAACTAGTGATATTCATAACGCCATTTAAACGATCGAAATAGGCATCAGTCTTCAATAACTCTTTTAATCACAACGCC
Organism: Pectinophora gossypiella; assembly: GCF_024362695.1. Taxonomy (NCBI): domain Eukaryota; kingdom Metazoa; phylum Arthropoda; class Insecta; order Lepidoptera; family Gelechiidae; genus Pectinophora; species Pectinophora gossypiella. Next base: position 1,448,502 of record NC_065425.1, on the reverse strand, counting down.
ATAAAGTTAAATCGAATTCACTCTTATGTTTAAGGCATAGCGTCGATGTTTGGCTACTTTCACTACTCACGCAAAATCACTGGTTTTACGATACGTGTGCGTGAAGAAGAATTAAGTTATACTGCTACCTAACCAAACGATTTTACGTTACAATTATCACGTTTGCTTCAGAACGTTGTGAAAATAACTAGTTATAAAAATCACTAGTTAAGAAACTAGTTATTGGAAATCACATAACGCTTACGTTACGTTATCTCAAAAACCGATAACGACCCATCGCTAATCGCGAACACGCCTCGTTTGGACTGTGTTCTTAGGCTGTGACTAGTTTTTAAGTAATGTTTATGAAGATGTAGTCACAACAAGCTCCAGTCGTAGCGGCTATTTGAGCAGGCGCAGGCTGTTTTGTGTCGAATAAAGTTTTATACAAAAAAATGCACGGGTTGTTTTCCTGCCCGTAAACCTTTAATGGGGTGAGTAGTATTTCAAGTAATCAAAGACTACTTGCAACCACCGTTGATAGGAAGTCCTAAGATGGATATAATGAAATTAATGAACCTTATAGTGACAAAATATCAGCCTATCGCCCATAACAATCTATCTTATATCGTATGTTACAAACGACAGAATTCAGAATGAAATTACTTTACAGATAATTGTAAAGACATTTCGAACTCTAATATTCCAACGGAACTTGCGTGAGACCTCGTAATTATAAAGACAACACAAACCACTCAAACAGCCTGTAAACAATTTTAAAACTCATAAAAGAAAACCAAAGCTGTATAACGCATGGTGTAAGAAAACCAGGTATGCTCAATGCTATGACAAGCCGGCATAGCCCTTTGTTGACGTAAGTGTTACCATTAAATTGGTATCTCCAACATTCCAAGGATGTAATTTTTTTTATTGAAAATTAAGTTAATAACTGACTAATGTCACTAATCACTTGTCACATTATAAAAATCATTAAAACTGTAAGTAAATCTTTTACTAAAAGTTCAAAATTACCTTGCAAAGTAAATTAAAAACATTGGTCGTGGATAATTATTTTTTTACGAAATGGCAACGCAGGGTGGGATGACGTCAGCTGGGCTAACCTTGTAAAGTTAGCTGTCACTTTTGAGCGTACCTGGTTTTCTATACTACGGTATAACGAACGCACTTTGACGAATGAAGTACACTTGCAAGAGCGATGTAAGGGAAATGTTAAAATCGTTAAGTTGCAAATTACAGCCATATAGAGCTATCTCACGAGAAGTAGCAGTTTCATTAACATGCATAACAGTTACATTAAACTGGTTGGGATGTGGACATCGCTGGCGGCAATTCCACTACAAATATGGGTAAGTACAATTACATACTTAAAATCGAGTAGGATGTTAACATTACAGGCAAGCAGGGTCACGAGTACTTTCAATAAAAATTGAAGATACTTTTGCGAGTTCTAAAGTTTTTTTTTTTTACAGTTGCCTCATTACTTAGAGGAGCACACTGCATGCACATAATGTATCTATGTCCCGGCTTAACGTGCCTTCCGAAGCACGGAGGAGCTCGAGATGAAAACTTTTTTTTTTGTGGTCACCCATCCTATGACCGGCCTTTGCGAAAGTTGCTTAACTTCAACAATCGCATGAAGTAATTGTTTGCAATTTAATTTTTATTTATAAGTTACCTACCCTTTATAAGTTAAGCTGAACAAGTGATTGCTAACTGATGTTTTAGTTTAGATTATATTTTGCGTTGAGACAAACCCATGTTGGGTTTAACTTTTTCGCGTTTCAAAAGCTTCTTAGCGTTTAAGGTATTATGTTCATGTTTTCTTCTTTAATAAAAAAAATGGGTGGAAGATAGTCACAAATAAATTCAAATAAAAGCCAATCTTGAAAAGAAAAAGTTAATACGATGAACTATATAGCGACTGAATAAGTCTTATCTATGAATACGTAATGCCTTGACAACCCTTTCTTGTACAATACAAGAAGAAGCCTCTTTAAATTGCTCAAATTTTATGTTAGTTTTATTCAGTTGGTAACAATGAAACGCAAATTTTAAATAAATACAGTTTTTGACGCACTACTGCACATTCTTAACCTGTATAGCCAAGGAAAAGTAGCTGTAAGAAAACCTATGTTATGAAGCGCTTTATCTCTTGAGATCTATATCTTGTTCTATCACATAAACTATCCTATGCAGCCTCTTCTAAAATGCTTTAATTTAGACATCTATATTATACAGATTTCGATCGCATAAACCAAGAACATTGAAGCTCAAACTTAGTTTAAACCTTATGTATGCACTTATAAAGTCATAACTTTATAAGTCGAAGATACACTTTATACGAGTTCTATTAGCGTTCATATTACAGAACGAATGTTTTAAAAAAAGATGCGATAAAGCTGTCGGGGCGACATCAAAAGGCGAAGCGCAGTTTCCAGATAATTCCTAAAGTAGGATCGCCCAAGTGCGGGTGTTGGCACAAAATAATTCGTGGAGTAAGTAGGACAGAGCGAGCGGCGAGCGTTCGATCGTCGGGTGAACGACCTGCCGCGTCCCGCGCTGGACCGGCCGCGGCAGGGTTGCCATTTGTCCGTGCCATTTTTCTTTTTTTAGGCGAATTTTTGACGCGGAATAAATGATTTCGATCCATTTCGGTTGACAACTATATTTTTCCGCTACCGATTGTATCGTGATTGCTGTTATGAAACTTGCTAAAAAAAATTTGTTTCTGTTTATTTTCAATTCGTGTTATATCATTTTGTTATATGCGATTTAGAGTACACATCACGCCTAATTCCTAATAATTCGTACCTTCGCGTAAAAAATACATGGAAATATCGCTATTTTTTAACTTTATTTTTTATTTGGGGATTTAAATATCGCTATGAAACCACATTTTTGAAAATTATTGGCCCTTAAGACCAAATTGATGAGATAACTGTCTTAATAAACTAAAGAGTACAAGTCCAATGCTTCCTATCTAAATGAAATCTACGTCTAACAATTAAGTAGTAACCGCGGCCATTGTTCCCGCGTCCCTAGCAACACCAACCGTCGTTACAGCATTTGAACCGTAAGCGGTTCATTACTTTCCGAACACAGAAGACGCCAAGTGTCGTTTGACAGATCAATACCGTCCATTTACGGGGCCTTTCACCTCGACACAAGTATCTATATATATACATAGTTGTATATACACATGCGCGGAACACGGAAGAGTATACGTCTTGCTGTGAATTAGATATGAGGACGGACAGTCGTTTAGACTTGACTTAGAAACGACGCGACAGACGCACGAGTTTCTAGGGTTCTTTGTTATAGAAAGCTAACGGAATACATTTATAATTAATGTCAAATCAAAGGCCAGTAACGTAATATACGACTGTATCCCAATTGTGGTAATCAGAGGTACATCCCACCGAGCTTTCTGTTAGATCAACGTGAGGTGGTGAGCCAAATCGCCGTCTATAATGCAAAGCCTAGTGCAACAGAAAAATAAAAGTACTTCGAACAAGAAAGGAAGTTCAGTGTACTACGTATTATTAAAACTAGAGTGCCAATAATTCATTCGACTCATCGCTTTTCGATTGTAAATACGGAGTTTTTAAAGGGTTAGGCTATTTGTGAGTCAACAGTACGAGTAAACATTTAACGAGCTCGCAAACAAATACGAAAACACTTCGTTTACAGAGAAAAACCACTTTCTAGGTAAAGAGGTGTCATCATTGCATGCATAATGAACGCAGCATTACGTCGAAGGCTTGCAGCAATTTGTAGTACTTTGCTTACATCAACAGACCACCCACAGGCGAGACAATTTTATAGACATTCCTTCAATTTAACGTCCTGTCTAGCGTAATCGATTATTTGTTATAGCGTAACGGATTATTTGTAACTCTTATCACTATACAATTCGTTATATTTTTCTTAGAAAGTTATCACCAACCGTACAAACAGAAGCCGCGTTAGCCCATTTGCAAGAACGCTTGACTTTCACTGTGAGGTCGCAGGTTCAATCCAACTTTTCGAATTCATATTTGGAACGTAAATGATTATCACGTGCTAATAGAGGTGAACGAAAATATCGCGAGGACCATTTTTCCGAAAAATGCGTTCGGAGGTATGTGACCTAACCTGTATTGCTAGTTTTCCCCTTCGTGAGTTGGAAGGACAGACAGGCAGTCGGACCTGTCAAACCTTCAGATTGGATAAGCGGACTATCTACGTCTTACGACTCCTCTGCCATCCCAATAGGAAATTCGAGCGTGATTAAAATTTTACGTATGAATATCTATCAAGACCAAAAAACATTCCAAGTATTTTAGGCATCCGCCTACACACGACATATTCGTGCAAAATGTTATTTACGCACTTCAAAAAGCGTTTATCATATTTACGCGGGCGAATTCACACTGAACCTTACACGCATTCAAATGGAATAAGAGGCATTTAAATAGAATTTGCGAATACATACATATGAAAGACGTCGCTATCAAAAGTAAAATGCTTTCAAACGAAGTTTCCGACCGTAATATCTGTTTAAATAACTTCTTCCGTGAAATGACATCAAAATGTTTCTGATGTTGTGTGCTCCATGTCGTTGCGCTTCTTGGAAAAGTGTGTTTAAATGCTCAAACTATTAATTTATTTTATATGAAATCTTCTTCTATCGTAATAAAAAATAATAAAAAAAATGTTTATTACTCTCACATCAACACGATAATTGGTAATTAACAATAAAAACAAGATTAAGATGCAGTTGTTGGTGAGAGAGACTGGGGTCTGTGAGAAGCGTTAGCTTGTAATACAGAACCCCAGGCTCCCCCCTCGGATGATTAGTGTCTATAGCTACTTATGTTTATATAACACAAATTAGAAGAGATGAGATTTGATGATACATAAGACAAAAAAATTAAAAACATAAGAGATATTGTATGTGCGTGTTTGTGTGCGAGTGCTTGTGTGTGTGTGTGTGGGTGTGTGCGTTGTGAGGTGAATTACCAACCTTATCAACCCTGGAGTCAGGGTTATTACTGAGCTGTCGGTCGGGCCGTGACATGGCTCATATAACGACTACGTACTTATAATTAGTAAGTAGGAACCGGGACCAACGGCTTAACGTGCCTTATATTAAGTAAGGGGCCTCGTACAACTAGCAACTGGCAGGGCATATCGCGATAGGCGACGCATCGGCCAAACAGATAGTCCATGACTTTGGAAAGAAGATTTAGAGAAGACACTTTAGTTTAAACCTTAAGACATATGATAACTCTTGCCAGATCCATCGTCAGTGTCCGCTTACCTAACCTGAAGATTTGACAGATCCGGTTTTTTACCGAAGCGACTGCCAGTCTGACCTTCCAAACCGCGAAGGGAAAACCAGCTCAGTACAGATTAGGTCACATACCTCCGAAACACTTCTCGGAAATGTGTGTAACTTAACCGTCGTTCAAAATATACGGTACAAAAATTTGAGAGTGCATACATCCCTTGGTATCTGCTAAAGGTCAATGGTGTTGAACTTTTGCCCTATGAACTGGGTCATAACTTTCACTATTCCAGGAATCACGGGATGAGTGAGTGCTTTCCCTTTTAACACGTTTACCGGTCTTCCTGGTAGCCGGGAAATATTTCCGATACTCCACGGCGCGTTCATATCCAAACGGTGATAGGGTTATCCAATCTTTTCGTTTGTTTTTATCTGGTTTTTAGAGGTTCAAAGTTTTTGTATGGTGACTGCCTGATAAGATAAAAACTGGTCATGTCTTCAGTACGGAGCTGTAGGTATCGTATATTAGATAACGGCCTCCGTGGTTAAGTGGTTGAGCGTTGTGCTCACGATTTGGAGGTCCCGGGTTCGAAACAAAAAAAGTGGGGACAAATCACAATAATCACTTTGTGATCACTAGTTTGGTTAGGACATTACAGGCTGATCACCTGATTGTCCAAAAGTAAGATGATCCGTGCTTCGGAAAGCACGTTAAGCCGTTGGTCCCGATTATTAGTGATGTAAGTACGTAGTCATTACATTAGTCATGTCAGGGGCCTATGGTGGCTCAGTAACAACCCTGACACCAGGGTTGATGGGGTTGGTAATCCACCTCACAATCCACACAATAGAAGAAGAAGATTAACACACGTGTGTACAAATTCACAGCGATGAAAAAATATCTATAGGCGCTAGACAGCATACGGTAGGAATGATAATGCAGTATGGAGTGTCCCGGGTATGCATCACACTGTATAATAAATAAGCGTGGACCTCTAAGTGTAGTCACTTATCTACCAGATAGACCAAACTTCAAATTAAAATCACTTGTAACAACCTGCAAGTGCATCCGAACCTTGGTGGGGCATTGGAAATGGGGTCAGTTCTCAGACAGACAGGTGAAAGGGGAACGAGGGGGACTATCGATCCCTTTCGCGGAAGCACGTGTTACCCCTTGCCCCCGGTGAATGAAAGTCAGCCGTAATAGGGGCTGGCTGGGGTAAGAGCTAGGGGTATTTCGCAAACATCCGAGTCCATTAAACGTTTTATTAATGATTAAACGAACTTACCTGTACGTGAAGTTCTATCATAATTATGCGAGCTGCTCAATTCGAAGCGATTAATATGACTTTGTAGTACTGTCTTCACCCAACGGCCGTTAACACATTTTAAAGCTTTAATTTACTGAAAGAAAGTAGAAATAAAGTTATTTTAAAAGTAAGGATTTGTTTTTATGTCACTGCATTACCCCCACTCATATCCAGGCGCAGCACCGAACAGCGCGCCATCTACAACTCATTTTGTTAAAAGCTTTCCTGTAAAATAAGAGAATAACTGAAATACGATGCCGATTTCAGACCTCTATGGGCAGGGAATCTTAGTAGGGAGGGTGATACCTATTAATCGCTTCGAATTGAGCAGCTCGCATAATTATGATAGAACTTCACGTACAGGTAAGTTCGTTTAATCATTAATTATGCTTCACTGCTCAATTCTCGCGATTAATATGACTTTGTAGATGTTTAGAGTTAATAGGTTTGAAATCAGGCGTCGTGTTTTTAAATAAAGATATATATATTTACCCAAATAATCAATGAAATATATTTCAAAGTGAACAATTAACTGATCTACAGAAACAGAAAATAAACTAATGGTAACATGGTCAACTTGACAATACAGGATTAATTATACAGTTGCTAACAATAAACAAGTACTACTAGTTTAGTACTGATCGAGCAAAAGTTTCAGCCTGATCGATTTCTATTTCTCGATCATAAAATCTAGCGAACACTGAAGAAGACGCGCTCCAGCCTGCAGTTTTGCGGATCAAGTCTACACTTATTCCGAGAGATTTTGCTTTCGATGTGGACGCGTGTCTCGTACTATGTGAACTGAAAATGCTAATGTCCACACCACTCTTTTGGAGCACGTCTTTAATCCAATGGCTGAGTGTTTGACTAGTTACCTTATTATGAGGTTTTCTGTGGCTGATAAATAAATTGTTACAATTACTTGGTCTGATATCCGATGTTTGATCTAAATAACTACATAATACTTTCGCTGGACAAATCTCAGGTTTTTCATTATAAAAAGGTAATTTAAGTAAAGGTTGACATGTATTAGGTCTTGATGTTTTGATTAAATCAGAAATTTTAATCAATATGTTATAAGGGGAGATATTTATGTTACGTATGAATATTTTTGATAACGTCTGCACTCGATGAGCAGTAATCAGAGCTAAAAGAGTAACCAATTTTTTAGACAACAATTCTAAACTTAACGTTTCATTTGGATACAGTTGAGATAAATAATTTAAAACTATATTGGTATCCCAAGTATATTCATATTTGGGTTCCGGTGGCCGTAATCGAAATACTCCTTTCATGAATCTTTTGATTCTCTCATCACTCATAATATTATGACTAATTATTAATGACAAAGCTGATTTACAAGAATTGAGGCTGCCATATTTGAATCCATTTTCGAAAAGTTTTGTTAAAAAATATATTATTTTTGGTACTGATGCTTCTAGGTAATCAATGTTTTGATTATTACAAAATATAAACCATTGCTTTAAGTAACAATCATATTGCTTTTGGGTATTAGAAGATATAGAATTGATCATAATGTTAATAGACGAAGGCGGTACGCTTCTTTTTAACAAAGACTCCCTGATAAGGTTGCTGCAGCCAGGGTAAGGTTTTTGTGGAGGCTGTGTTGCGACCTGGAATATGCGGAAATCAATAAATTAGGGTTAGGCTCAAAATAAACAATATCAGACACCAATAATTTCTTAAATATGGGGAACCATGGCTGAGTAGGCCAATATGGTACCACTATGATTCCGACCGCTTTATCGGTCATGATTTTGTTTAAAGTTTTCAAAATTATAGAAAAAGGGGGAAACGCATAAAAAAAGAAGTCCCTCCAATTCGTTGTAAATGCATCTACACAATAAGCGTAGGGATCGGGTCTCCACGAAATATATTTTGCACATTTGGTATTACATCGGGTAGCAAAAAGATCAATTTCAGGTATGCCGAATTTTTCTATAATTTCTGAAAATGCGTATGGTGCTAGTTCCCATTCTATGTCTGTTTGAGATCTACGTGATTCAAAATCCGCGATTACATTTTCAGAGGACTTAATGTATGATGCAAAAATATATAATATTCTATCCTGACAAAATTGCCATATATCGCGAGTAATTTTATTAAAATGGGGAAATTGTACACTGCCCATACGATTGATACACGATATGGCAGTTGTATTATCAATGCGTAATAATATTTGTATATTATATTTATCTTTGGCAAAGGTTTTTAATGCGAATAGTGCTGCCATAAGTTCTAAAATATTTATATGGAACTTCGATTCCTCTTCTGTCCAAAAACCATTGGTCCGTGTCCCGTTACACGCAGCTCCCCAGCCAGTAAGTGAGGCATCAGAGTATATCTCTAAGTCATACGAATCACTACGGATAACGGACACTGAAGTATCTATATTTTGAATCCACCAATCTAAATCGTCTTTAATTATATTTTGTTTTACATACATATATCTTTCATAATTTTGAGATGTTTTAAGATTGAGGAATTTTTGTCTTTCTATCAATTTAGTGTGTAACCATCCATATTCGACCGCAGGACAAACAGATACCAGTGACCCTATAAATTGAGCAAACTCTCGTATTTTACATTTAGTAATCTTTTGGAATTTTAGTACCATATTTTTAATTTTTTCTCTTTTTTGTTCAGGTAATTTAATACAAAATTGTTTTGAGTCTAGTAGAAAACCTAAAAATTTACATTCATAGTTAGGAATAACATTACTCTTTTCGTGGTTTATAATAAAACCTAGTGATGTAAGTAATCTCACTGTAGCTGTAATATTTTCGAGGCAGTCTAAGTATGTTTTTCCTATTATAAGGATATCGTCTAAATATATCGTTGACACAAAACCATGGAAACGTAGGTGTTCAACTACAGGTTTCATAATTTTTGTAAAAACCATGGGAGCTGTATTCAATCCAAAAGGTAAACAGTTGAATTTATAAAATCTTTGTTGAAATTCGAACTTGAGATATTTTTTATAATCTTTATGTATAGGTAGTAAAAAATAGGCATCCTTCAAATCAATTGTTGCCATGAAACAACCCGGAGACATAAGCTTCACTGCTGTTCTTATATCTTCCATTTTAAAGTGGGATGTTTTAATGAATTTATTTAAACTTTTCAAATTTAAAATAAATCTGTTATCTCCATTGGGCTTAGGGACAAGAAAAATACTAGACAAATAATCCCCATTTTCTCTTTGACATTGAGATATAGCGCCCATACTTAGAAGTTTATCAATCTCTAATTTAAAGTCGAACAGGTTTTTCTCGTTACTAGGTGTATTTTTAGGATAATATGTTTGACATGGTTTAGATATAAATGGGATTTTATAACCATCAATCCATGATAAGACCATAGGATCGTCGGTTAATTTTTTCCAAGCCGAGTAAAAATATTTTAATCGGCCAGATGTGTTATTCACCTGCTCGTCAGTGGCGGATTTACAAATTTGCCGCCAGTAGGCTATTCAAATTTTGCCGCTCCTACTGACCTCTAAAATTCAATACGCTAGTTCACAATCAAATTACTTAATTAGTACTTTTATTCTGTTAATAAAATTGCAACTTTCGGATTTGTATTCTATCGTCCTCATTACATCGGCTTTTTCCCGTTATTAATGTGATTGTGAAGTAAGTTGTGTCAGTTTCTAGATTTTTTTACAGCAGTCAATTTAGTGAAGTGTATACTGTTGAGCTAAAACAGCAGCATGTAAGTACTAATTATCATAATTCATGTCGTCCAAACCGTATCCGGCGACGGTGACTCCTGAATATCTATCCTGGATCGATGTTGTGGTGGGCTCTGATGTGGCTGGCGAAACCGAACTTCGACTTGAAGATCCGGTCATACGGCACACAATAAAGCTGGCCTGACGAATTGAGTGTGTGGGTTTTGATCGAGTCTTCCACATTTGGCGCTTTGCGTCGAGATCTTGTAAACGCTTCTTTTCAAATAAATTGACGCTCTTGTGAACGGCGCGGCGTCATTCCGGTCTAAGACAAACACAATCCACCCAACTAACTGTTGGTATCTCACATGCCACGAGATTGCGCTTAAGCACGTCTTTGTAACGCAGATATTGCCCACCATGTTTTCGCTTTCCGCTAGAGAGCTCGGAATAGAAAACTGCTTTCGGTAGTCTGCTGTCATCCATTCGCAAGACGTAACCGCACCATCTCAGTCGATGCTTTATGATGAGCGCTTCTATCCCGGATAGACCAGCACGACGCAAAACTTCTGTGTTAAGGCCGTTTATACACTCGTTCACAGTGTCCTGCATAAGTTGATTGCCGATGCAGCTTGGATCTCAGGTAAACTGAGAACCGTGTTTATGTATGATGACCATAAGAGTCGTCCATTGTCATACCGGTTACGAAAGATGTCCCAGCACGAGTCGTAATTGTCGGCGCTGATATTCAAATGCTGTACGAGCTTTTCTGGTTCACCTCTCAGTTTAGATTTCAGTAGCTGCACTTTTTACGACTTCGTTAGCATATAAAAATCGCAAAAAGACACCCACTTGTTATAGTTTCCGTTAAACTCGGGTATATCAATTTTAGGCGTTGTTTTCTGGCGATTAGTGTCTCGACGTTAATTTTAGAAGCCGATTTTTCAAAAGCACTTAAGTTTATTCTTGTCTTTAGATGAACTTGCCGTTTAGTTATCTTTCATTTGGACATCAGTTGTAGGGCGTGGTGACATGAGAGATATAGATAGTTTTTCCTTGAACATCTTCTGTCGTGTTTTGTCGTATAAAGCTACCGTTTACTTGAATGACGTAGTCCATGTCAGGCGTCACGAGTGGTGCAAGTTTCCCGTGATTCATGCTAAACTCAGCCCAGTGAGCCTCCAAAGCCTCTAGACGTTTTTCTAGATAACTGAAAATCTTCCGTTGAACAGTATCCTTGGCGTAGTTGGAGGTGATTTGCTTGATGTTATCGTAGTTCACATTCTGTTTCTCGAGGAGTTGATCTATGTCAGTTGCCATCGTGGCGTCAATTGTTAAAGCTTCGCTGGAAGAAGAACGTGCTAGTTACACAGTGATATGTGCGCTTTCTCAATGCAGTTGGTGAGACCCGCTTGTGGCAGGCCAAAAGCACCGATTCGCTATCACAGTCATTAACACAACATTCCACTATAGTAGCTCGAAGGACCAAACGTTATAAGGACCAATGCTGGGTTTCGGCTTCAGCGCTCCACCTTCAGTTGTAGTTGTAGGATTTGATCGTTAACTCAATGATTCGTTTAAGTAGGTTTATTTCTTTATTTGCGCTCGTGGCTAGTACGTATCGTTTACGTTGAGTGACCGTTTCACCAGCGGCGTAGCGTGGGTGTCGGCCGTCCGGGGCGGAAGACAATTTTGCCGCCCTTTTATTTAGATATTTCAATTTACAAATGACCACAGATTTTTTGTTTTAAATTTAATGATGTCTATATTCGTTACGCGCGTTTTTTTAAAATATGAAAAATTAAATGTATATTTTTCAATCCTTCTGAGATTTTTTCTTAATATTTTTTCCGTAAGAACCTTGTACAGATTATTAGAAAACTACAAAAAAAAATTGCCAAATCGGTCAAGCCGTTTCTATGTTATGTCGTGACAACGGAAAACGGGTTTCATTTTTATATACGGGTTTTTTTTTTGGGTTGATGAGGTTGGTAATCCACCTCACAACCCACACGATAGAAGAAGAATTTTATATAGATTATAAATTGTGAAATTTTGCCGCCCCCCTAAAAACCCGCCCGGGGCGGGCCGCCCCCCTGCCGCCTCCACTACGCTACGCCGCCGCTGCGTTTCACACTAATAATAATCGAGTGCACAGCGCTACCAAAAGCAGGGCGTAATGTTAGCAAAATATGTTCGGTTGAAGCCCGTACAGACGTAAGAATGTTCAGTACACTGTCCATTATACTAAAATATTAAAATTCTTGTCACTTGTTTCTTTATGTACTTACTTATATAATAATGTCTTTTTTATTTCTGTAAGACAAAAAAAAATTTAGGCCAAATTTGCCGCCCCCTAAAATCTGCCGCCCTAGGCTTCAGCCTACTCAGCCTACTGGTAAATCCGCCACTGCTGCTCGTTGATTAGTGTCTCCCCTGAGGTCGCTGGTTCCAGTGGGCATTGCCCCGAGCACGAGTTGACGTCGATCCTCCGCGTGGCGGCGCAGTTGTCGTTGCTGTCTGCGAGCGCTGATGATGAGGCGCTGCCGAGTAACCCGCATCTCGACGCTGATGATTCTGAGCAGGCTTTCTCGCTTGAAAGTTCGAATGCGGGTGCTTCCAGTTTAAATTGTTCGAGGGATGTTTAGAAGTGGATGTTTCAGGCTTATTAACATGAGATTTCGGTCTTGTGTTTTTCAGGTCCTGTCCAGTTTTAGTTATGGCTTTAGAAGCTCTTAATCTTTCAGGCAGATCCTCGCCAAACAAGTGTTTATCTCTCTTCGTTTCCTTCAGTGTCTCCTTCATATTATTGTTTAAGGTTGAGATTAGAAAATTGCGTCGTAAACGCGTGTCTATAAAATGTGAATCACATAACAGGCGACAAGCATTACTTATGTGTTTAATAAGTATTTGATTGTTATTGTCATTGTTGCACTTTATAAGAATGTCCATTGCTTGCGTGAGAGCTGTCAGAACTGTACCGATTCGTTCTTGCCTTGTAGCTAAAGAGGTATCTTTTTTATACAGTAAATCGGAAATAGCGGCTTTAACTTCAGGATTCAATTTAGGTGCCTTAAAATATTGACAGTTTCCCGGTGTGGGGTATTCTTCCGAAATTTTTTGTTTTATTTCCTTAGATAAGCCGTTTAGTAGAACATTTTTTAATCTGTCTGCCATGTCATTATGGATATCTTTACCCACAGGTGATTCTTCCTTAGGTGGGTCACCCAAAAGAAGTAGTATGTCATCATCTAATTTTTCCTCGTTACTATCCTCAACTGCAATTTGAGTCTGGTTTTCTGGACAGACCTCATCTGATAATTCATCTAAAATGATTTGCTCATTTTCACGGTTTTCAAGATTGTGATCTGATTCGCACTCTGAAAATAGTGCTAAGAATATAATATGACTCAATAGTCATCAATATGGCAGTCATAGTGAAGGAAATAATCCCATAAATTATTCACATCACTCTATAGATATGTACCTTTTCACTTCTGTATTGTCGAAGTATGTAAAGGTAACAGTCCCGATGTACTGTTCGCATTACAAGGTACGTTATGAAGGTATAATAATGATTATAATGTGAGTATGTCTATTGATGACAGTTATAATATTGGTGAAGGAAATAACACCATAATTTATTCGCATCATGCTATGGGTATGTAAGTACCTATTGACTTCTGTATTGTCGAAGTATGTAAAGGTAACAGTCCCAGTGTACTGTTCGCATTACCAGGTACGTTATGAAAGTAAGTATAATATTTGAATTTGTAAAGGTAACAGTCCCATTGTACTGTTCGCATTACAGTTATTTTTCAAACAGTTTGTCAAATTGAATATCACCAAATACGTTAAAAAACATTTCAAAGAAATAACACGTAAACAACATTGTTACGCAACCTAACCTGCATTATGAATCATCGCGGTCCCCTAGCGGGGCTCCTTTCTGCTATAAAGAATTCAAGTAATACTTAACGGTTAAATAAAATGATAAGTAAATTACTCACCTGACGAAGATGAACTCGATATAGATCGTCCGTGTTTTCGCAGATATTTGTTTAATTTTCGAATCTTTCTCCTAATTTTCTCATCCGTTCCGTCGTGTTTACGTTTTCTTCCCATTTTCAAAGCTAATTAGAAAGATAATCCTATATATTTTTTATACAATACGTGTCACAGCCGCTGTACGAACACAGAATGGGTTGTAGATGGCGCGCTGTTCGGTGCTGCGCCTGGATATGAGTGGGGGTAATGCAGTGACATAAAAACAAATCCTTACTTTTAAAATAACTTTATTTCTACTTTCTTTCAGTAAATTAAAGCTTTAAAATGTGTTAACGGCCGTTGGGTGAAGACAGTACTACAAAGTCATATTAATCGCGAGAATTGAGCAGTGAAGCATAATTTTTATTAGATTCGACTTTCAAATTCTAAATTCGAATACAGAATTCTTTATTCACATTAATTAGCGTTTTGCAGATGTTAAATTTAGTATACAGGCGCTTTTAGTCTATTTATTTTATTTATTTATTTAATAGAGCACACACACGCACACAGCCATGCACATTATAACATTTAGTTAAAACTTAAACAAAGTAAAACAGTACTAATGTCTACGATGATTTGTGGTGTTTCCTCTTAGCTTATAATCTCGCGGATTTCGAAACCTCTTAGGTGTTGACCCTACGATGAAAAGAACTATGTTATATCACGCCAGTAATCCGTATCGGGATGGGCAGCTTCACAAGTTATCAATTAACCTAAGAGCTACTCTGATACCTGTTTTAAGGTAGATAGAAGAACCGAATGGTGACACACCACAACTTATCACTCTCTATAGTTCATCATCACGTCGTCCAAACCGTATCCGGCGACGGCGACTCCTAAATATCTATCCCGGGTCGTTGTTGTGGTGGGCTCTGATGTGGCTGGTGAAACCAGAGAAAAACCACTTTCATTAGTATCATCAATTGGGATCAGTGTATTTCCATCGTACGATATCGGAATTTCGCCCTAGGCACCCTACGTCAATGATAAAAGTTATAACATCGATTCCGTTGCGTACTATAAAAGGGATGTTATGGACAAGGGTGCTTAAACGAGTTATAAGGGTAACATCGTCCACTCGTGTTAAATTACTCAAACAGGTTCGTTAAATCGTTTGTTTGCACTTTTAAAGGCTTATTTGTTTACGTCGCCGTTAACAAGTTGTTTCGAGTTAATGTAATTAGAAAAGTACAAAGAAATTAGATTCAAGCATTCATGGCAATGGCAACAATAATATATATTAATGTTATTAATAGTGAGTTTTTAGCTGCTGAGAAGGTAGTCTCAACAGACTAGATGTTGTTTTTTTTTATGACGAATGTTGTGTTCACTTGTAATTGGCTTACACATAAGTACTGTTTTACTTTGCCTAATTATGTCCTAACTAAATGTTATAACGTGCATAGCTGTAAGTGATCCATTACTAAATAAATAAATGGCAATTTAGTATGTTGAGAAAACTACTTTTCGTCAATAGATATCTATATATAATCTAATCTGCAACTTACTATCCCGGATAATTAAGATTACCAAAATCATTCGATATTATTATCAATGATAAACTTGTCGAAGGTCAAATAACCACCAGAGGGCTGTTTCATAAAACTTACAATTGTATTACAACGACAATTTGCAAAAAGCTACGAAATATTTCTAATCACATAATCCGCAATGCACATCGAATTGTCGTTGTAATATAAATTACAATTATATACAATTATTTTATGAAATAAGCCCCAGGTTACAATAATTTTCCTTCCTGACTGACTTCCTTTGTTTGGTAAGGACATTGCAGGTTTAAATCAGCTGATAGTCCGAGCCACTAGCCCAAACACCCCCACTAACACGCAGTGGAGCAGCGTTGTGGAGTATCCTCCATACATTCTCCGGTCCGGCCTGTGCCTGGCAGTGGGACGTATATAGGCTGTTAATGTTAAATTTATGTTACAATAATTTTGTACATCTAACCTAATTCTAACATAACAGTACGCCTGTAATTTCGGAGGGGTAGTCAGAGCTGTATAGTACAGCCTCTCATTACCAGCTGTTTAAATCCCATGTAATTGGGCCATATTACCCAATTATACTTATAAATGTCTGAAGAAAATTGAACATCAATAAACAACTTACACCACCAACATAACTTGGCTGGAAACCCCACAAATTGTTACCCAAAACAGCTACCTATACAATTACAAGCCGCACAATTCGCTGTGTCGAGGGCATTCTCCCTAACGTTGATTTTTTTTCCGGCATACCGGTTTCGTACGTACAAAACGAGCACAAAGCGACCGCCGCGATGCAAGTGGCGAGGCCGGGGACAAAAATCGACGATTCGCTTCGAGAGCCGTGACTGTATTGTAATTGTTTACGAGTTTGAAAATTGACGAATTGAAGCAAAGCATAAATAGCCCATATGCCCCCCCTCTCACACCCCTCAATCAACCCAAGGGGAATTTTGCATACAGGCATAGAATAAAGAAATATTACTACGTAAAGAACGGTAAATATCCGCCCCGCACCAATTTGTACAGGGCGCCGACCTCACCCCCTCTTTAGTCTTAATAGCCGTAAGCCGCTAAGAAGTAACAGGAGGGCGGGAACTGTCTGTCTCGCTCGCACTACCGCGTTTAGCGGCACACGGTAAGGATGAGATTCGTTTATTAATTGCACTTTATTTATTATTTAAATTATTAAAATTATTTTTTAAATATGCCTCCTATTGCCTGCCAATTTGCTGATATCATGGCTACCTAAAAATATCTTTCTTATTTGATTCTAAAAGAAAGCCCATACAAAATTTTACACTGCTACAGATTTTGTATAGAGATTAATTAGAATAAAAAACATTTATTTTAGATATAAGTAGGTACACAGGTACACAGTGGGTGTGAACATAATTCTGCATTATTTACAACGTTTTGTTATTACCTTTGATGGGTTTTTTTTTGTGTTATCTATTATTTAAAGAGGCGAGCCAATTTTCTGACGCCACGACTACCCAAAATGTATCACTTTCTGATAGAATATTACCATCAGATAGAAACATCGTAAAAAGACTATACATTATCGCAACTAACATAAAAGCCATTACATAGTGTAGAAAACAGCTAAAACATAACTTTACGGCGTTACCACTAACTGCAGCGCCAGGCTAAAGATACGGCGCAAAGTGGTATTTTCGCTGACACTTTACTATTTTATTTTTACGAGGGACGCGTACTTTTGTAGATAGTAACAATCTCCTATATAGTAATGCTGACGGCGTTTGACGTGACTGAGGCCCATAGCACACGGCGTATTTTAAACGCGCAGACGACGCGCAGTTTACGCGATTCAAACGCGCGAATACGCTTGTTAAAATACGCCGTGTGCTATGGGCATTACTGTTGTCATTCACTACTTTATCGGAAAAGTGTGGTGCGCCGAGGCTCTCCCCTGGTACAAACTCAAACTCAATAGTATATTTATTCATTATGTATAAAATTTTTACACTTGGAATCGTCAGTTTTTACATACGTAAATATATTTTTTGTCGAACGTATCATCCGCCTAAAACTACAGCAGCTTCTCACAACGTGTATAGCCGAGGAAACTTTCTTAACGAAGTATGAGAGTATTATATTTGAGAGAACTGGCCAGGAGTGGGCTGATGTGGTAAGCAACAAAACGACCACACACAGAGAAGTCTTCGACTATAGATTCGCTCGTTCCACTCGGAATTTCTTCACCCGCTGCTATTCAAACCAATTCCAAAAGAACTGAGCAATTCCATCGCTGTCGCTCCGCTGATCGCTGACGTCATTTCACGTCGTAACATTAGGACCTAGGTATAATGTGATGATAGCACTAAGGTCTTTTGTAATACTGACATTTGAAGTGCTTTTGTCATAATTGCCGGCATTATGGCGCATAAAGCCGACTAATGACACGGCTGCGAACACCTTTTGTCTTTGCGCGAGAGTTTCTCACGACAGACGCATGGGACTTCTTTTTTTTAATGGCAACATTGGCAACGACGCGACGCGTTGGTCGTTAATCAATATTTGCTGCGTTGTTTTTTTTTTAAATCGAAGTGAATTACGTTGGGGATTGTTGATTGTTTGATTGCTTGGATTGTCGTGGTCTTGTGAGGGTCTTGCTGTAGTCGTATTGCGTTATCGTTGAAAGTTACGAGTTTTCAGTTTCTGTTTATTTTTGTTATATCAGTTTCTTTTAAAATTTAATTTCCTGGGTTATTAAACCCGAACGATTGATGAATGTTGAGGAGCAAGAAATAAGAAACGCTTATCATGAAATAATCATTTTTGTAACATACATACATACATAAACTCACGCCCGTAATCCCAAATGGGGTGGGCAGAGCCACAAGTAATCAAAGACAACTTGCAGCCACTGTTGTGTTGTTGTTGTTGTTTCATTTTTGTAATTGTATAAAAAAGAGATAGAATTTACTCTAAAGAAATAGAATGTACTGTTTAGAACAGTTATTTGAAGCCTTTCTTTGGCTACTGTCACATGCTCTACAATCTGGATCTACCTTCTTGTTCTCCCTTAGCCTTAGTTGAATAAAAAATCCAGACAACGCATGAGTCAACAGTTTAAAAATAAAATGTGTACCACATAATAGAAGGTCGTTTCACCCGCGCTGGCGCAGCGTTTAGCGAACATAAACAGTTATAGGCTATCGAGGTTCGCTGGCTCAGCAAGTCAGTGCCGTAGTAAAAATACAACAGTAGGTTAGGTACACTTTAAACAAGCGCCTGAGCGCACACACAAGCGTGTTGAACGCTCACCTACATAAAATATTATAGTACCTTCTATTTTTATAGTCTTACTAATAAAAATATAATGTCAATAGATATGTTGACTTAGTATGTCGGAGTAACACTCTGAGACAGGGCCAAAACACCTTATATTTAGACTTAATAACTAAAAAAAAGAAGGCGACTTCGCGCACTATCTAAACGCTCAACATCTCGTGTCGCAACCGAAAAATTAATATATGCGTTCAAGCATGTGGTTCGCGTTTGTATGGAGTGTTACTGCTGTTATATTTTGACTATGTCAGCACTCTCCCTCGCCCGTTTCACACACTAAGCGGAAACGAAGACGCTATTTACTTCACATTGTTCATGTTCGCACACTTTGCCTCGATTCTAGTTTGTAACATACTTACTAGCTGGGTTGATCACGTAGAGTTAGTATTCCGTTTGTTTGTGACACTTACCTGAAACAAAACATTAAAATAACATTAATATAAAGTTCAAAATAACTTGATAGGCAAGAATACATAAACAAAGTCATGTCGAAGACAATTCAACAGAAGTTAAAAAAGTCGTTATCAATAGTAAAAATACGATGAACCCTACAACCGTCTCGTGATTAAAGTTCAGCGTTCAAAGACCAGATTTTAGTTTTATGAAAATAATTTGTTAACTTAATATTATCATACCAATCAGTTTTTAAGTAAATTCGTTCTGTGAGATAACCTGGATTTAAAAAGAAACATGATTAAAAAGAAAGAAAGGAAAACATGGAACAGTAGGACTAGGGCCCTGTGCTGGGAGGTTTTCTGGCCATGTCTTTCCCTCAACGTTACTGATTCCGATATGGTAGTAGTTTTACAGCTAGTTACATAATAATGTTATTTAATTTTTGACGTTCAAAAAGCGCTGACTATGTAAGCCAATTTTGAAAATAAATATTTTTGAATTTGAATTTTGACCAGATGTGGTATAAAATATAATTACTTGTTGTAAAACTATCTACAAAACTGCAAGTCGGACAAAAGAGAATGTTCACAAAGCCTAAATAAGTCAAGCTTAATAGTTCCGGCTAAGTAACGTAGAGAATGCAGCAAAGTGCAAGGAACGCATCGGCGAGAGCTAGGGTCACGTGTATGGGTCAAAGAACACAGAGTAATGTGTATGTGATTTTATATGTAGATGTTGTTACACTGAAACGATGTTGTGAGAACGTCGTTTCTGTTTTATTTTATGCATGTTTTATTAGTATAACTTTACTGCTGAACTGAGACTACTAAGAGTATAGAGAAAATAAGAAATCAAGACTTGTGTTCCGTTGCTTATCATTCCGAACATTCGATTCGTACAAACCGACTAAGGGGCGATTTCTCAACAGTGAAACAAACAGCGTCTATTCGTAGAATAAAGTATTCCAAATATATATTTTTCATACAAAATTTTGCTCGTTTATTAATAAATATTATAAAGTAAAAAAAAAAGTGGCTGTGACATACGGACGGACGGACAGACAGACATGACGAATCCATAAGGGTTCCGTTTTTGCCATTTGGCTACGGAATACTAAAAATACATCTTCGAGACGTAAAATTTAATTTTACTTTCGTAATATATCTAAATAGTTGCTAACTAAACTATCTTATAACTGAACATAGTCATCTACATACGTCCCAAAGGGCAGTAACTCAAAATGAGTTTCGACAGTGTCCTCGTCGGAAACCGAGCCCGAACCTCCAGATCATGATTCCAATTCTACAGCGACAAGACCACAGACGCTGTTATCTGCAGCTCAATGTGGGTCATTGACCACTTCAGTTAGGCGACGGAGTGCTGGTGTTGTCGACTCGTCTGACTCGTCTATGGTCACGCAATGAGATCCTCGAATCAATCAGACTCGCTAGTGAAATCGACCCGCTTGTACCAATCGAGCTATCGCTGTTGCTAGGCGCGACCGGTCCTAATAGGGCTACCGACGATCTCAACAGTTGTATTAAAAGCGATAGGATTGATGGACATTTTATATCAGCTATTTATACAGGGTGTTAGTGACATCGTAACGAATACTGAGGGGGATGATTCTGGGTTAATAGCATGGAATTTACTGTCGCAAAATTATTAGTTATTTTTTTTTTAATTATTTTCATTGTTATACTTTTTCGATGGAAAATTCCACTTGATATTAATTCAGAATAATGAGCTGAATCATCCTCTCAGTATTCGTTACGATGTTACTAACACCCTGTGTAAATTTCAACATAGAAAATACGTTTTTTTTTTGTAATTTGTAACTTATATAACTTCATGAGCTTATGTTATGTCAATTAATTAATACAAATTACATCATCTTGTCGTGCACATAAATCACAAGATGAACTAAGTACTAACGCCTCACCGAGCTTTCTGTTCAGTGTTTCTGTTTTATTTTATTTATTTTTGTATAAATAGCTGATATAAAATTTGTCCAGGTTTCCACAATTTCTGCCCGGTTAATAGCCAACCAGGGACACTATCTGAAACGACCGCTATTTTATTTTTCAACTTATGCACCGCGTATATAGCATGAACTATTCGATCGGAGCTATACATTGTTGGCTGATCACCTGATTGTCCGAAAGTAAGATGATGTAAGTAAGTACATAACATACATAAACTGCCTATATACGTCCCACTGCTGGGCACAGGCCTCCCCTCAATCAACCGGAGGGGGTAAGGAGCATACTCCACCACGCTGCTCCACTGCGGGTTGGTGGAGGTGTTTTTACGGCTAATAGCCGGGACCAACGGCTTAACGTGCCTTCCGAAGCACGGAGTAAGTAAGTATGTAGTCGTTATATGAGCCACGTCAGGGGCCTTTGGCGGCTCAATAATAACTCTGACACCAGGGTTGATGAAGTTGGTAATCCACCTCACAACCCACACGGTAGAAGAAGATACATTGTAAGTAGATAGCACAATAGCCAGCCCTAGTGTCGGCCACACGAGAAAGCAAATGAAAGCGGGGCGCTTTCCATGTTGCGACAGGCCCGGTAGGTGGCCGGTAATACCACCGCTGTTACTCACTGATCTATACTACACTGTGAGACAATGGTGTTGACACACCATCTAATTTTAAGTTATACCTGTCATTTTCTTATCCGCCGAAAAGTAAAGCCTTAACCCAGGGCCCCGTTTAGTAAACATCGTCATCATCAGCCGTACGACGCCCACTGCTGGGCCCAGAGTAGGTTAAAGAGTTCCTACTACTTAGGACCATCTATACTAATATTATAAATGGGAAAGTATGTAGTTATATGAGCCATGCCAGGGCCATTAAGCAATATTACAATTGTAAAATGACATAATAATTCAATGTACAATGCAGAGTGTGTTAGCAGTTTACTCATAAATTTGTAGCTTCATAGTGGTGACGCAATGAACACCGAAATGTAATTGTATTTTACAATTGAAATGATTGAACTGGGTCCCAAAGTTATCAGAAAAAGAAGTGTATTTTTTTTTTCTAAAATTTAATTACCGCAGGATGCTACATGACAAACAAATCGAACGGGTCGGTCTAGAGGAAGAGTTTTAAATATATGTAGGGATTTGACCACAATAGATCTAGCTAGGTCGCAGTGGCCATTCGGGCGGCATTAGTTCGAGCCCTCTCAATACACAAATATTAAATAATAGATAACAAACAATAAGTTATTTATTTTTCAAGATCAATATAGATACACAATCATAAATACAACAAGGAAAAAATAATACTAAGAAAAGAAGGAAATAAGAGGACATAAACCTTCCATTATACCACAAGGAAAAATAAATATTCCTCGTATGTGCCTGGGTAAAACAAATGTAACATTACGCGAGTATGTATAGGTATTACGACCATTTCTTCGGCAAGTTTTTTTCTTAGGTACTCTTAAGATAACGGTCTTGTAATGGTGGGAATGCGTGGAAGTTGGTAAAATTATCTTATTCGAACACTGATAGCTTGACAACCGCAGTCAGATCTGCCCATCCTATTAGGCATAAAAGGCGTGAGTGGATGTATGTACATCATTCTTATAAAGTATAAAGGAAAACATACTTTTTGCTAAGCCAGAGTAGGTAAAGAGTTCAGCTACTTAGGACCATCTATACTAATATTATAAATGGGAAAGTATGTAGCTATATGAGCCATGCCAGGGCCATTAGGCGACTTAATAGTAACTCTGACACCAGGGATGATGAGGTCGGTCATTGGCCTCACAACCCACACGACAGAAGATGACACGAATCTCTTCAATCAACAAAACACAGTTCAAAGAGCCGCGTGGCTATTTCCCCGGCGTCCCTATAGTACAATTTATCGACGTCATCCCGGCAATTTATATCGTCGGGGGTCACCTTAATATTCGATAGAGACCGCACACTGTTTGCTGAGATTTATTAATATCGACCTGGGAATGTAAATTAGATTTGGGAGTCCTGAGGAATTGTATAAACAGTTGATCTACTTATTTGACAAGTCTGGTTTCGACATTCACGCTTCATTCACGTTGTCAATCTACTCAGCCTGTATCCACCCCCTGCTGGGTATAGGCCTCCTCTCTTTCACGCCATCCTTTCCGGTCCTGTGCAAGTCTGATCTATTGCTTTCCGGCGTACCTCACAATGTCATCTGACCACCAAGCATGGTGGTCTGCCTCGATATCGCATACCTTCCCTTGGCCACCATTCAGTAAAAGCCTTAGTCCATCTGTTGTCTTCCCGTCTTTCCAAGTGTCCTGCCCATCTCCACTTAAGCCTAGCGATTCGTATACCTACATCTTCGACTTTAGTGCGTTGCCGAATTTCGACGTTTGGTATACGATCTACGACTATTAAAGTGTATATGTATGTAATTTTGTTTATAAATAAAAAAAAAACCTCACGGAAGTCAAAGTAAGAGTTGGCACACCGTTTGTTTATTTATTGCGTCGTGACTATAGTCTAAAGCCGACTGGAGATCGTTCAACTTGGTGACGTCACTCCACAAAAAGCCTACGCCCAGGTGTGGATCTGGAGAGTCACTAAGACCGGAATCATGGTCTAGCGGCCTGAGTTATCGGGTTACGATCTGGAGGTCCTAGGTTTGATTACCAGTGAGAACACTTTTAAATCGCTTTATGAGTCCTATATTTGTCTCAGACATTCCAGGCAGATTGTCCGAATAGTAAGTATATTCGCGTTTTTTTACTTTATTTACTTAAGTAGAAGTACATAACCGTTACATTTACGCCACTTCAAATACCTATGGCGATTTAATAATATATCTGACCAGGGGGCGAGGTGCGAGGTCGGTTATCGACCTTACTACTGTTCGTAAATGCTGATGAGGGACGTGATACAAGCCTTAGACCCTTTGTTTTGGAAACACTATCTATCTTTGAAATTTAGTCAGTCATCAGCTTAATAATATACAATAAAGAACAATAATACAACATACGTATTTATTAAAAACATCATAGAAGGAAAGAGAGAAAGGGGAAGACCAAGAGGAGCTTACACGGAACAGATTAAAGAAAAGGTTAACGTCGTGTCTTATAGGGAAGTCAAGGAATTGGCCTTTGATAGACTGGAATGGAAAATGCTACACCGACAAGAGCGTGGCTCTTAAATTGATGATGATGACGTATAGAACAGTAACCCCATGTTCTGCACGAATTCGTATTCGGCGCCGACCTGACTCCCTTTGTATACTTTAGTCTTAAATGGCCGTCAGCCACTAAAAGGGAAAGCGCGCGAACTATGTATAGTTCTTACGCGACAGATCGCGTACGGTAAGAATGACATTTTAGTAAGGAATGACCGGACTATTCTAATGTCCTCACACACTATTTTTAGGGTTCCAAACCTCAAAAGGAATAACGGAACCCTTATAGGATCACTTTGTTGTCTGTCCGTCTGTTTTTATTCACCTAGCTCCGCGCCTGCGCGCCATGATTTTGTAACGCTTGTCTGCATCGTGATTAAACACTTAAACTGGCTTTTCCACGCTTATCTTTAACTGTAATCATCATCGATTTATCATCGCAACGTAGCTAAACAATCGCCGTTTCGTTTTTCTGTCGTTTTTTTTTTCTCGAGTCATCGTAATGACTTGATTCTGTTTTGTAGTCGTAGACTAAGGTCACTTAGACGCTGCGCTTGCGATTGACGGTCAATCGTCATTACTATACTAAATAAAGTAAATGTAAGTAAACTTTATGATTGCGAAGAACACTCAATAAAGCTGCCGCCTACATTTGAGCTTCTAGTTTTTATCCTCATTACTAAAATATATATCTGGGGAGATCGAAAGCAATTCAACTAAAAAGCAATATTGCTTTTTGACATTTGTTTGCATTGCGCACTTACTTTTATATGCGCAAAATGTCAAATTGCAATATTACTTTTTTAGATGAATTGCTTCGATGTGGCCTTTTTAACCCTCCAAGTATCAAGACAACGCGGGTTCACCTGTATGCCATTTTCTGAACTATTATTTTTTAACTAACAATAAATAAAAGTCAACTTTATAAAATAGGGTAAGTAAGAACTAGATCTCGGAGATTTATTTATTGCAAGAGAAATACTTTATTGTGTCAAAAAAGGGCCGCTTTAATAGACGTATAAAGAGTATATTTAATGGATTAATAAACACTGCAAGATAATTTCATTATCATTTCGTCAGTCATTTTGTAAGGTTGTCGTCCACCGTACAAACGTAGACGATCAAATGACACAGCTCAACTATTCTTCAATTTACCGAACCATAATCACACTCTTAACATAAGACTCGGTGAGGTGTGAGTACTTATCATTTTACGATGGATCTCTAATTACCTAGTGGGATATAGTCGTGAGCCTATGTTATACACTGGAATCCTTTGAGCACAAAACCGTCACCTCACGCACTAATGAGCCTTCTAAATAGGAATAACAATAGCCAATAACCGTTTAGACGGCATAAATTAGCGTCGATATCAAGTAGTTCGAGGAAACGATGACGGAGCGTACAGGAAAATGTTGGAAGGCTGGTAAACATCCTCCGAATGGCATGTCCACATCCGTTGAGAAAATAGCGCGGTGGCATAGAGTAGCTGATGCTTAGTAAGACGCACAGAACCGCCATTTATGCATCGACGGCCTACAGTCGAAGTGTTTACTAGTGGAAAAAGTGATATTTAATAAGTAATTTATTGAAAAATCACAAAATAATTTTGCTGTGTAATTTTAATTTTACTTAATGTTTAAATACTTACCCTTAATTGTATAAGTTATGTACGCCGTAATTGTCATATATATTAGTCACAATACCGTATCCTAAATGTAAAAATGTTTTAATGTATGTGATGTAGCTGTACTTTATAAGTAAATAAATAAACCAAATAATGCCAGTCGTGCGGCCGCTACTGCTGCTCTCGCATTGAACTTTGCTGCCATTTGAGAAGCTGTCCCAAGAACACTGCTTAAATCATCTGACAAAGGTGGCCTGAGGACTGAGATGAGATAGTGAGTGAAAACGGCGTAAGTGCCTTTTGGAAAAAATCCTTAATTTCTTTCAATAAATTTTATTCCGGAGAAAAATTGAGACCACATTGTTTTACTTGGAGTGAAACTGGCTTGCTATTGCGAGGTGAACCACATACGTATGTGATTTTTCAAAAAAGCACTTACGTGGTTTTCACTATAATGCGACGATATACAAGTGACATAGATAACCTAAAACATCACGGCTAGCTCCTACCATTTATTATTTTAGGACAACATAGATACTACAATAGCATCACATCTTGAAGTGTAGAGCACACAAAAAAAAAATTGTTCTTATTAATAAACTAATCTCAGCTGAGACTACCCTCAAGATGATGCTCAAGTCCCTATTTTTATATAAGAACTGTCACATTGACTTGATCTTGGTTATCAATACCACCGCAGTAAGAGTAAGAGAAGAAATTGCGTTGGCTCTCTGAGGCTTCTGTCAACAGTAGCGGTGAGTGCCCATTCTGTACACAACGCTATTAGATACTCTATGACTATGCATAATAGCGCGGTCGAGCCTTAGATGGCAATCTAGCCAGTTAGTCTAAATATGGAGCTATCATGATAGGTTTTTATATCGGGTTTAGTGGAAAGGTTCGCTTTGTTGTCAGCATGTGAAATGGAGCGTGTTAGCGTTGCGTACTTATTGTTATTCATTGAAGTTTTAACTTGATAATGAGATGGAATGGCTATGCTGTGAATTGTTTTTTATGAGGTATATTCAACTCTTAGGTAACCGGCGAGCATATGTGGAGATTTTGAGTGGAAAAAAAGTGTCTGAATTCCTTCATCTTTGCCTAATCAACAGTCAGATTATATACCTAGTTAGAATTCGAATCATCATCTCCCTAGCATAATCTCGTTTTTCGCAGGGTCCGCTCACCTAACCTGAAGATTTGACAGGTCCAGTTTTTCACAGAAGCGACTGCCTGTCTGACCTTCCAACCCGCGAAGGGAAAACTAGCCCACGTTAGGTCACGTACCTCCGAAAATGCATTTCTCGGGAATGTGGGTTTCTTAACAATGTAGTTCGAATTCGAATGCGATAGCCGAATTGATACGACAGACGAATAGTATCATATCACAACAAACAAATTGTACTACTTACAAAACTTGATGTGTTATCAAAATCCGTAAGTACTATAACAGCTCTCCCGTCGCTCCAGGATTGTGCCATGCAATAGGCTCGCCTCCTATCACG
Organism: Pectinophora gossypiella; assembly: GCF_024362695.1. Taxonomy (NCBI): domain Eukaryota; kingdom Metazoa; phylum Arthropoda; class Insecta; order Lepidoptera; family Gelechiidae; genus Pectinophora; species Pectinophora gossypiella. Next base: position 1,420,679 of record NC_065425.1, on the reverse strand, counting down.
TGGCACTAAAACATAGCTGGCGAGTGGGCGTATTACTAACTATACACATGTCTACACCTTCTGGGATACAGGCGCGATGCTATGCTATGTAACTGCACTAAAGCAACTCCGTCATTCGACAGTTATGCGTCCATAACAAGATTTGTCATTACGATACTATTAGGTACGTGAAAGTCATATCGTATTGCGTTTGTAACCCGAACGCAAATAGAATACTATCGTATTCTATCTCCGTATCGTTAATCTGCCTCTGTAATCTAATGAGACATTTATAAACCCATAAAAAATTGTTCAGAATAAAAATGAAGCTACAATTCATTATTCAACGTCGAATCAAGCTTCGAGGTTTGAATTACTAATTTTGAAAAAAATATAATACCTACTTCTTTTTTCGAGAGAATAATCAATTTATAGTTTACGGTGCGATTAAAACTAAAATGTAATTCATGAATAGTATCCGTGATAGTGTTTATAGACCTTGTGGTTTACATCGTACGGTTTAAACTCACGGCTTTCAAGTAGTGGAAAAAGGTGTCATTTAGTTCAGGTTATCTATGACAAAAAAAAATGATTTCGTCGAAAATTATATAGCGACGGTTCCAACACCGTTAAAAGCTGGTAAGGAGTGGGTCTCTCTGTTTACCTCTTAAGGGATACAAGCTATATTATGTTCGTGAACACATGTATTGTTAATTAATATTAGTTCAAGAGCAAATTACTTCGTGTTATTACTAAGTAGTGCTGTGTTAGTGCAAATATATGTTATTTCTTGGCAACTAAGTAAACATGTGTGATGATATATTGAACATGTGAACAATGTGTGACATGGATCGGTCAGGTATGTTCTATATGTAGGTAAGTAATGATGTATTGACTTCCGTTCGTTGATTTAAGTGTGTGCCTGCAGGCAATATACAAAATTTGAATGTGATTGTTATGGCTAGATATTGGCACATCAGTTCAGTACCTATCTTTATATTTGAAGGCAGTGAATGTCAGTACTATTCAGAGGTATAGGACAGGAGTCCTAGTACGGCTTTGAAATAGACTACTCGCCATCCCAATCGCATCAGACAGAGTACTGCGGGGCGGAAGGCAAGAGGGAAACCACTGCCCTGTTTTTCCCTAAAAAAGTAGCATAGACAATGCTACACCGACAAGAGCGTGGCTCTTAAATTAGTGGTGGTTATTATTATTATTATAGGTTATTATTAAGAACACACTGTTATACATAACATAAGCTCCTCACTATATCCAAATGAGGTAGACAGAGCTACATCCATCGCAAGATGAACTAAGTACTCACACCTCACCGAGCTTTCTGTTAGATCGACGTAGTAAGTGGTGAGCAGTATATTATGGTCGAGCCAACTGTGTTAGTGAAAACTGCACTTAAGATAAATTAATAACTACCTAATTGGTGCAAGAGCGGCATCCGAACCGGCGCTTGAGAAACAAGACCATAGACACGATTACACACTGTTATGAGTATTAAAGTATTACAAAGAGATTCCATTGCAACATACATCAATGCGTGTAACAAACATTAATTACAAAGAAAAGTAAGCACAAACATTAAAAATCAATAGCACTTTTTAATTAAAAAAAAAACCCCACCTCGGCGGTTATTATCACACCTAGTAATTACACAACATGCATAGCAGGCATAGCACAACATGCTAATAGCACGCGTTCTTTTGCATTATCTGACTATACATGACCGTTGATTAGCGTAATTTGATGTTGGTTTTATGTTTTCTACACAATTACTTTGACCCTTCCTGTTTATTATGTAGGGGGACGTGGCGTGGTTGTAGAATCTATGTAAGCTGTTCATTATATAATTAATTCATTTTATTCTTCTTCTCCAATGAGCTAGACTGGATTGTCACAATATACAGACATAAATGCAAACATAATATTACATACTATATTATACTTGTACAAAATATCCCTGTACCCAAAGGTTGCCTGGAAGAAATTGCTGCATGAGCAATAAGGCCGCCTGTTGTGCTTTTCTGTATATGTTGTCCTTATCTCTGTATTTTGTGTCCATTGTGCTCAATAAAGTATTTTATCTAACTATCTATCTATGCAAAGGTTCTAAAAACATCTCAATCGCATAGCATTATCCCGTTTTCCACAGGATCCGCTTACCTAACCTGAAGGAAGATTCAGAGGTCCAGTTTTTTACAGAAGCGACTGCCTGTCTGACCTTCCAACCCGCGAAGGGAAAACCAGCCCAATACAGGTTAGATCACATACCTTTGAAAATGCATTTCTCGGGAATGTGGGTTTCCTCACGATGTTTTAGTTTACCGCTGAGAATGTGATAATCATTTATGATCCAAACATAAATTCGAAAACAAATTCGACAATCATTGGTTTAGGCCTGTGCTGGATTCGAACCGCTTTATATTAATCTTCTTATCGTGCGGGCTGTGAAGTAGAATACCAACCCCATCAACCCTGGTTTCAGGCTTCTCATTATTTTAATTAAATTTTTGTTTCTAATACGCGCTTCTACTCCGCGCTATCCACCTTCAATGTCCATTGATAAATTGAGTAAATAAGACACAATATCGGCGTGGAAACGGAAGCGTGTTCCGTTGTAGCTTGCATCACAATGTGTTGAAGACAATGCATGGAAGTGCGGTAATGAGCTGTGAACGGAGGTCTAGCACAACACAAATCGTAGGCTGTGTTACCATATAAATATACGAGTAATTTGTGGAATTTGGTAATGTTTCACTTACAAATCCGTGACATATATTTCCTTAATAACGAATTCTATTATTTATCCGTGATTGTCTTTATCGGAGGACGCGTAAGTCACGCACGCGTCTCATGAGTTCTAAACAACTGAATTCGATTTTATGAGTTTGAATTCATGTTTGGATCATACATAATTGATATCACGTGGTTTCCAGGATTTGTGCCCGGTTAACATAATTCCAAGTAACCATTGACTCATATGTGTTAGTTAATGATACATCTGTTAATGACATCGTTACGGAAATAAAAAAAGTAAGAGAAAACCTGCGTCTCATTAACGCATCCATATTGTATATTTAACACAATACAAGTTGCCGGCAACAGTTGCACAAACCATTTAACAACTTTTTCCCGACAACATATTATATTAACGTTTCTCAAAACAAACCGGCAGGCCGACCACGCGAACTAGGCGAAGCGTAATTCGCATAAATTCGCGTAAATTCCAGTAAATTCCCGTAAATCACGTGCCAACCTCACAACTTGCTCGGCATAGTTTTAAATTGATTCCCACTCGTAGTACAAAGCTATGTTACTATAGTAATTATTTGTTGTGTTGTTGTAATTTATTGTTGTTGTGAGTTGAGGTGTTTATTTGCTCGTGTAATATACAGGGTGTTAGTGACATCGTAACGAATACCGAAGAGGATAATTCAGACCATGAGTCTGAGTTAATGTCAAGTGGCTCCATTAAAATAACGTAACTTTCTTTGTAAGTAATTAAGGGCGCGTTTATGTATGTATATAAACTATCAGATTAAACAAAGCCATAGCGTACCGAGTCGAGTATGCTATAGCAAAATGTTTTTTCTTTATTTAGAAAAGGGGTTTTTTTTTCTAGCAAAATGTTTTAGTAGCGTGATGCCTTTGAGAACCCTAGTGCCGGCTTCCTGCGCTCACCGCCTTTGTTCCTGTGCCACCGTATAAATGAGTCGAGATCGTATTTGTTTGCCAGTAACATTTACTATTCATCTCCCGTTTTTCACAGGGTCTGCTTGCCTAACCAGCCTAATTTCCAGGTCCGGTTATACATATATGGTGTCTATATATCAGGCGCAGAGCAGGCTTCGATGGCTTGAGCACGTAAAAAGAACCCGACTACGTGGGACCAAGAGGGCGACCAAAACAAGATGGGCGGATGTGGTCAAAAAGCCTGTGTATGTGCAATGTCTCCGAGAACGACACGTCTGATAGAGCGAAGTGGAAGAGAAGTACGAAAAAGGCAGACCCCACCGTCAGATGGGAATAATAAATGCCAAGGAGAGGTGTCTTTATCATTCATGAAAAAAGTGCCTGCTAGACACTGTATAGTCTATCTGGAAACGTCTAGATAACGTATGAGGCCTGATGTTGTATGTTTCAAAAGTTGGCATCTGCGATCGCTTTTATAAATAAAAGTACGAAATAAAATCTTATAGCAACAACAAACCAACACGTTTGTCATCCAAGTATTTACCGCTTTACCGAGCATTCGACAGCCAGGCAAAATTTAATTCAAATTACAAATAATTCGATTGAACTTTGCTTAGCTGTCAAATACTTATACAGACACGTGCAGTTTATTTTTAGGGTTCCGATCCTTAAAACGAAAAAAGTAATCCTTACATGATCATTTTGTTGTCCGCCTGTCAAGTTAATTGGTAAGGCGGTCCCACATCGCTAAGATAATCCTAGTCAGATAAAAAGACAAATAAAACCTATTTCACTAAGAGTAAAGATCTTTGTATTGGGACTTTGTGTAATAAAATATTTCATTCTGAACACCATTGCTCTATCTTTATACAACGTCAAAGCGAGAGCAATAAAAAAAAACTCAACTAAAACTGCAAAAGGAAAGTCGTTTCCTTGCGGTTTACGAGGTGTCTGGTAACCCTACACCGTATGAAGCGAGGCGTGAAGGCGCGACCGATCTACCCTTTGTTGTTTCGCACATATTTAGCATAATATTACATACGTATGAAGAACTAGCGAGCCAGGTTCTTGGTAAAGTTTACAAGTATCTGGGCCAATGAACTCGGTTACGATTGTTAGAAACTTGTAATTTATTATGTTGGCCATATTGGGAAATCTTATATGTGTAATTTCATCCCTCTAACGTAGGTAATCACTCTCTTTATTTAAGAGCTGCGCTCTTGTCGGTGGAGTAATCGCCATTACTCCATAGATAGGGCGTGTAGAACGGTGGTTGCCCCAAACGCCTTCCGTTCCGTTAACGTAGGTAATATTATTAAAAAAATCACCGGTATAAATAAGTATTTTTTCCGAGAAAGATAGCCCAATTAAAATTAATTCAAGCCTATAACGATCATTTAATCATATACCACTTATTCTGAGAACTAATAATTAAGAAAAACGCCGCGGCGGCGGTGTGTTGCGTCCTTCTACAATATACAGTGAAACCTGGTTAAGTGAGACATCAAGGGACCTGCAATGTCGTTTCACTTATAGAGGTATTCCACTTACCCAGTGTCTCAGATATACAGGTATAAATAAATATCTGTCTCATTTACAGAGGGTTCCATTAATAGAGGTGAGAATATAAGTTATTTCAGTTATACAGGTGCGATCATTAAACAAAATAACGTGTTATGTATTTTCCAAATAAAAATCTGTATGATAGTAAAGGGAAACTAAAAATGAAGGTAATTGAAGCTCAAAATTTGTACTTACGTACTTGGAATTACGTGTGGAATTTGTGGCTAGATTAAGAATGAGTAAACAAACAATGTTATCTCAGTTACAGAGGTTTATGCATATAAAATTTACTCGCTGTCTCAGTTATAGAGGTAACTATGATGATAAATCGAAAGAACGAATCCCAGATATAGAGGCTTACCTCGTCCCACTAACAGAGGTAATTCAGTGCCAAAGTGTTGGGACCTCAGTATGAGTTCTAGTTATGGAGGTTTCTCACTTATCCAGGTCCCACTTAACCAAGTTTCACTGTATATATTTTTCTTTCTATCAAAAATAGAGTGTAAATTTGAGAATAGGTCTATGTAGCTTTCAAAATTCTAGAGTATTAGTCTATAGAACATATTCGTATACAGGGTGTTTGTGACACCGTAACTTTGAGGGATGGTGAATCATGAATCAGATATCAAGTGGAATATCCGACGCAAAACTGAAAATATAAAAAAAATCTTGATATTAACTCAGAATCATGAGCAGAGTCATCCCTATGAGTAATCGGTACGATGTCACTAACACCCTGTATAAATAATACCTAAAGGATTCACGCTAGGATCTTCGTAATAGCCATATCTCACATAACTAAAGCCCGTAGAACTGCAAACTTGCCAAATATTAGATAACTTATTAGATTGTAGAATTCGAAGCGAGTTTGATATCTTGCACTATACTAACTTTTGCACTTGCAACTCCAGCTGTGGACTGCACATAATACTATTAGACAAGAAATACTGCAATATCAATAAACAACGACTGATGAATGTCGAGGAAGCAAGAGAAGTGATCCATAGTCAACTCCGGTGGGAAAAAGGCGTGAGTTCATGTATGTATGCATGTAAATAAACAAAACCAGATAAGTTATATTTGTTATAATTAAAGAAAACAACAATATAGTGATGAAGAATAAGATGTAGGTAGGTATAGCCCCACATAGTCTGGTGAAAACTTAATTTTATTTAACTTAATTTGTCTACTATTGGTTTACTATGTTATAATGATGTCTGTCTTACAAATTATAATTTAAATCAACTCAACAAAACGGGCATATGGGCTTCAGGCATAAAGGTTATGAATAAATAACGAAGGAATACTGGTGGCATCAAAAACGGTGCTTCTATTTTCGTAATGTCGAACACAAACGAATGATAATTTATGTGTTAATTAATTATTAGATTAACGTGTTTCTGAATTTGAATTCAGAATTAAGCAGTTTAAAAATAAAGTAGTTCTGAATTCAAATTCCTTATTCTATACGATAAATCAAATAAATAACCCCTATTCCCAGTAGAGAACTAAGGACCTTAACAAAAAAGTTACTAGGCTTAGTTCCGAATTCAAATTCTGATTCACGATAATTCTAATAATTAATGAACATGGAAATTAGCATTCGTTTGCGTTCGGGAATGCGATGATAACCGAGGGGCATTAAGATAATAGAAGCACTGGGGGGCTAAAAAGACCACATCGGAGCAATTCATCTAAAGAAGCAATATAGGTTTTTGAAATTTATTGGCATTGCGCACTTACTTTTATATGCGCATGTGTTAAATTGCAACATTGTTTTTTAGATGAATTGCTTCGATGTGGCCTTTTTAACCCCTCAGCACTTACTTATATTTGAAAACGAAATATCTTTACTCCTTTAATGTAAAACGTAGTTGTCAAAATTATTAATACCCTTCATAATAATTAAGAGGCCAGACAGTTTAAAAGCGATTCACCTAGTTACAAATGTGGCTCCAAATTCATACAAAAGTTGTATAAAGTTTGGACTCAAATAGAGGATCGATCATTACTAAGTGGTTTGCTTTTGAAAATAGGTCAGTAGACAAACCTAGTTGATAAATAGTTAATGACTGATAACGCACCGTCAATCAATGAATAACGAGGGAATAATTATGTTGGAGATAGTATTCAGGATGGATTATTTAAGTTATTCGAATATTTTAAAGTGTAAAGTAAGTATAAAGTAGTAGTAGTAGCGTGTTTTAGTGTAGTATAGTATAGTAGTGTAAGTGTAGTAGAATATAAAACTGCAGTTAAGTTGTTCCCGGCCGTTGGTCCCAATTACTACTTAATGATGTAAGTTAGTAGTCGTTACATGAGATGTTAGGGTCCTTTGGCGGCTCAATAGTAACCGTGACACCAGGGTTGATGGGGTTGGTAATCCACCTCGCAACCCACACGATAGAAAAACGTGTTAATTACCTATTGTCTCATTGCTTGGGTACCTACATAATTATTTAAAAATAGAATGTAATGGCAGAGGCATATATAAAAATAATTTGTTGCTTGATCATTGAATCAGATATGGTATAGATATGGTATATGTTGCTACCTATATTGCTTATTGCGTGGAAGATGCATTGTGCCTGGGTGCAATATCATTTATACCCAAAAACAATGGCACTGTACAAAACTGTAATGATGGGCTTGAAGAGAAGGGGATGAACAGTTTGTTTTAAGCCTAAACATTATTATATTAGTTTAAGTTGTTTTTAGTTTGTGTAAGTTGTAGAATCGAAGAAGTCACTACGGAGTGACATTGTCTTTTTGTAAGATAAAACTCCGTAAATAAAGAAAAAAAATACCCAAAAACAAAGATAAAAGATGCGTATGTCTGTTATCCATGAAATTAGAAGGTTAAACGAAGGCAACTCTGTACAGCTCATTTTTTATTGAGGAACGTAGCCTGGAAAGTCGCACATTATATAATAGTCTAATTTGCATAATTCTAAGATATAGTACCCACATATCGGTCTATATTATGTCTATATGCATCTGTCACGTATAGATTAGGTCTGAGAGGAGTCGGATTCCGTCCTTGCGCGGAGTTATCTCCGGTATACCGATACGAGTTTCTTCAAGAGCTCATTTAATTAAAGGCGAGCGTTCACTTCACGTTGCACTTCAAAATTATCGCTTATAAAACTGTTGATGATTACCTTGAGTTGTGTCGATTATAAGTGTAAGGGTATGGTCACATGTGTGGTTATGGTATTTATTAGTAATGTTATACTATTGTGATATAATCTCAAATCAAAGTCGCGTGTACAAGTTTAACGTTTAATAGTTCGCGTCAGACTGACGTCCACTTATCACGTAGACACAAATTGTTCTAGCAAAATATTGCAGATACGTCACTTTGCAAAGTCAGCCACGATATTAGAGGGTAAACAATAAAGTTTTACATAAGTACCCTTAAATATTAAAATTATAGATTAAGTCATTGCATTTAAATTTACCTTTTAGTGACTTTCTATTATTATTAAATACTTTTTCTTTGACCTTTCATGTAAACAAAATTCTGAATGATATAAAAAACTTTAAAATTACCCTTTTTGGAAAAGAAGAAACATAAAGTTCAAAAAATTAATCTATGATTTTATAAATACAGAAGAATGGGTTTAAAAATCTACTAAAATCAATGTATCCAAATCCGAAATAACATTTAGGTATTCATTCATTCATATGTGTATGACAGACACAAGACGAAAGAACAGGCTTCCAGTTTCCAGCTAGTCAAATCAGTTAATTTTTAATAAACGTCAAAACACGAAATTAATATGGAACCTGTTTGAAAAAGTACACTGTCACATCATAGAAAAACGTGATAAAATGTCGGACTTATTATTACGTTTTTCTTGTTTAAAATGAATAAATAAGTTAAAAAAATGCATTTATTTCAGGTAGGTACCCATATAAAAAATAAAAAAAGTTGTTAAATAGAAAAAAGTAAATGTTACCCCCCCCCCCCCCCCCCCTCCACACTATTTTTCCCAAAAAAATAACATGGAGAATGCTACACTGACAAGAGCGTGGCTCTGAAATTAGTGACGATGAAAATGTTTTTCGTTAGTTTTAGATGTGTCTCTACTTATTTAGTAATTCGAATTTCATAATTTATCTTGAACCTAGTAAGTACACGACTCAACTTTTAATTTTTGGCTCGCGTGTCACGCAGTGTAGAATCCTCCTAACCAGTTATTGGCATTCCGCTCGCGCACCGGAGATCACGTAGGGCCGCCGTGAGAGCGGCCTGTTAAATTGCCGCGGCCCAGTCGTAAAAATGTGCAAGCTAACGGGATCCGTGCTGTAGGTATGTACGTGCTATAAATGCTGTCGGTATAGTGCGCGGTCGGCTTTAGCGCGAATTGTGCTGAGTATTGTGTTTTGTGGATTGGATTTACGACACAATTTTTAAGTTGAGTTCGAATCGTAAAACAAAACATTATCAAACACATGCAAACTTGCAGTCACTCTTAGTATTGTAGTCTAAAGATGGATGTAATTAACAGTACAGTAACTGATTATATAGCCCATATAGACAGGATCTACAAAATCCCGCAGACCAATTGTTACCTATATACTCGAAAATCTAAGAATAACTCCGATAAAAAAACGAATCGAGCTCGGTGAGGTGTGGGTGGAAACTACTAATTAAGCTAACACTGTAGACGAATTTTTATATGATAAGTTTTAGTTTTAATACACACTTCCTCCCTTCCCTTCCTTGAAGGGTTCCTATGCCTATTGTACTACACCCCATTGTACTACATGGAATGCAATAAATAAATTAGTTCACCGTGCGGTGGATGTGCCTCTGACTACCACAATTGGGATATACTCGTGAGCTTTTTATGTATTGTTATGTTAAAAAACTTATTTAGCTCATACAAACATCGGCACTCCATTATCGAACATTTTCGAACTCGCGTGTACAAACATCTATATTACCTACTTTTAGTAATTCTCACATGTGAGAAAGGCTAAGCGAGATAAAAGAACCTTTACATGAATAATGGACGAGCTCTGGTTAAAGAGAATTTATTTCTTATTTTCCAACATATTACATGTCATTTACATAAGAAACAAAGTACTTACATTTGTATACATATAAGTTCACACTTCGCCTAATATACTTACACATATGCATTTCCTTCACGCACTTCCACATATACAGAGACTGGTCTGCAGAACCAGGCACCACACTTTCAAAATTATGATAACTTTAAGTAGGTACACAAGATATATTTTATAAATAAAACGGATTTGAAAAAGAGTTTCATTTTGAATTACTACGTAGGTATAGTTAGAAATAAGTGCAATTCTAAAAGTGCGGTACCTACACAGCCCCCTGGCCGGTTATTAAATATAAATATGTATAATATTTATTTGTATCTAGCACAGTCTTAAGTGATTAAAATAAATAGTTACTTTTCTAACAAATAACTGGATAATTTATGCTTAAATGCCTCAAAATTCTTAATATTTTTTATTTCTGAGGGTATTTTGTTATATAGTTGTGCTCCCTCGTACGTCACCATTGACTTGCCGTAATTTGTTCGTATCTTAGGTAGTACGAGATAGCTGGCTCGACGAGTTATGCGTTTGAGTGAGTTTTTCTGTTGTGGGAGTGAGATGGATGTATGAATGGTTTTATCGATGATTTTACGGATTAGTATGCATGTATTGTAGATGTATAAGTTGTGGATGTTCATGAGTTTTGTTTTGGCGTAGATTATAGAGCTAGAGCTGAGGTACGGAAAGTGAAATAACATTTTAATAATTTTGTTTTGAGATCTTTGCAATTCTGCTAATTTAGTTCTAGACGCACTACCCCATATTTCAATTAGATAAGTTAGATGAGATTTTACTAATGAATTATAAATAGTGAAACGAATGGAGCGTGGAAAACAGCGAACAATACCACGGAAGGAGCCGATAAGAGAAGATATTTTTTTCTTTACGTGATCTATGTGCACTTTCCATGACAATTGATTATCTATTCTCAAACCCAGATATTTTTCGTGCTTTTTTTCTAGAAGAGGTATGTTGTTAATTGTTAGTGGTGTAAAAGAGGGAATGGTTTTGTTTTTAGCTTTAAATATTATGTATGAAGTTTTTGCGATATTAATTGTAAGTAGATTTGACTGTAGCCAGTTATGCAGGATTTTAAGATCTTTCTGTGCATTGGATATTATGTCGTGTATCGAGGACCCAAAATAAAATAGACACGTATCATCCGCGTATAAAGTTAAATAACCGGTTAGATTCAAATTTTGGACATTATTGATGTATATCAAAAAGAGAAGAGGCCCCAATATAGAACCCTGCGGCACACCAAAAGATATTGGAAGGACTGTACTTTCATAATTCGAGATCTTCACTACTTGGCGTCTGTTTTGTAAGTAAGACTTAAATATCTGCAGAGCAACACCAGCAATTCCAATTTTCTCTAGTTTTTGTAGTAGCAGGTCGTGGCTTACGGTATCGAAAGCTTTTTTTAAGTCGATAAATACGCCCAAAACAATGTTTTTTTTATCTATATTTTGCTTAATTTTAGTGACTAGATCAATTGTTGCCGCCAATGTGTTACTCTTTGGTCTGAACCCAAATTGTCTTAGTGATATAAATTTGGTTGAATCTAGATGTGCTTCTATTCGTCTATACAGAACCCGTTCCAATATCTTGGATAAAACAGGTAAAACTGAAATTGGGCGATAGTTGCCTGGGTCAGTTTTAGAGCCAGACTTGAAAATGGGACTAACTTTTGCTATCTTAAGTGAGTCGGGGAAATGACCAACGCTCAACAAGTTATTTATAGATTCAGTTAGTTTATTAACTATCAATGGTTTCATACATTTTACAGCTTTGGTATTTGTACCATCAATTCCAGAGCTAGAACTAGGGTCAAGATTGTCAATTATTTTAGAAATTTCATCTGCTGTACATGGTTTTAAGTTATTAAGTGAGATAGTATCCGATTGTATGGATGGTGAAAAGGGTGCATGATTGTATGAAAGATTAGTTTTTATTGTATTTGCCAGGATAGATCCAATAGTGGAGAAATATTGGTTAAATGCGTTACACACTTTGATTGGGTCATTAATAGTTTGGGAGTCTATGGAGAGTGTTGGGGGAACACGACTTTGTTTTAGTTCATTAGCTGATAGATGATTTATTAGATTCCAGGTTTTTTGTGGATTTTTGAGACATTTAGTGAATTTGTTATAGTAGTATGAATCCTTATTACTCTTAACTTTGTCGGCAACTTCATCTCTCTTCATTTGAAATTTTTTCTTTATCGTTTCATTTTCAGGATCGATCATTAATTGAGACCACAGCCCATTTCTCTGGCTGATACCGTGTATGATGTCTTTTTGTATCCAATCTTTTTGTGGTAAGTTCAGTATCTTTTGTTTCTTAACTTTATTCTCGTCTATGTGTTTTTTAATTGTAGCTTCTAGTAGTGTATAGTCTGGATCTAGGTTATCAATCTCGGCAAGTTTAAGTGCTTGATATAACCTTTCGTAGTCTATAGCTTCGTACGTGTGTCGTTGTTTTGATGGCGGTTTGTATTTTTTTAGCTCAAGGTAAATATGGTTGTGGTCGGACATTGACGATTTAATTATTGTCATGTTGTAGCTGTCCGTACTTAGGGCTGTGCTTACGTGGTCTATGATTGTATTTGTTTTTGGAGTTTTTCTTGTACAATAGTCTTCATCAATTTTGTTTAGTATTTTGTATCCAGCCTCTTTTAAGGTATAAGTGTATAATTTCTTATTCTTGACAGCAGTATTTGGGGATCTTGCCAACAAATCAACGTTAAAATCACCAAAGATCAGGCCTCGCTTCCGTGTTTGTAACTGGGAATCCAATGTATCCAAAAAATTTTCTAAATTTGTGTTTCCAGGGTAGTATACTACACCAACATCCAGCGCGTATTTTTTTAATTTAATCCATAGATAATTATTACCATTCCAATATAATGATAACGATTGACTGTGCTCTAGGTTATTATGAACATAAGCTGAAACGCCACCACCAGTTCTGTCAGTTCTGATATTATAATGATGTGTATAGTTGGGAATTTGGAAACGCAGTGCTTGCTCTTCAGACGAAAACCAAGTTTCGGTTATCAAAATGATGTGTATAGTGGTATTAACTGAGCGGAGAATACATTTCAGTTCGTCGAACTTTCCTTTCCCACATATACTTTGTGCATTTAGATAGTAGAAATTCAGGCGTGACTTGGTAGGACGCAGATCAGAATAATTTGATATAACTTGATAGCTTATGTTGTGGCTAAGTTTAGTTTTTACGGTGCTCAGTTTTTTGCAGCTGCTTCAATAATTTTGGGTACTCCTTTCACATACTTTATAGTAAGATTCTTTTCTCCGTTCTTCTGTCTTTGATCTAGTTCTTCCTTTAAGGTTTGCATCAACTTCTGCTGATTTGGAGTCTGGTCCGAGTACAGCTTAATTCCTTCCGGCAACTTCTTTGAACGCAATAGTTTCCTGACAGGTTCTTCGTTTTCAAAGCAGACCTTTATTCTACGATTTGACGTTTTTTTGAATTTTCCAATCCTGAATACGTTCGTGGGGGATGGTGTGTTTTCAACAGCGTCGCGTAGAATTTTATAGACATCATCATTGTCCTTATTGACGCGTTCTTCCGAGCTCCCAAGCGTCTGTTCAGCGATTCCAGCAACAATTACGTTTTTCATTCTATTGTGGCGGTCTTGAAGCTCTTTTATCAAGTCCTCGTTAGAAATCGAAGAAGATGCGGACTTACAATTTCTCAAGTCGATCTCCAAATTCTTAATTTTATTCTCACCAACTGAAACTTTTTTGTCTATGTCTGATATTTGTTTTTTTAGCGTAATCTGTTCAGTCGAGAGATGTGACGTTAATGATTTGACATCCTGAATAGCTTGCATAGTTTCAGCGTGCGAAGTTTTTATCTCCGATATCTGGATTTTCAATTCGGAAATCCCGTCACGCATTTGGTTCGTGTTTTGAACATTGGAGGCAAGTAAGTTTTCCAACATAGAAGTAATCTTAGCGATTTCAGAACGTAATTCTCTTATCTCGCTATTGCACTCATAATGACGATCATCAGGCTGCTTTCTTTTACGCACGGTGATCTGACTATCCATGGCTTCCTGAGATAATTTGGAAAGGTCAGGTTGAGATTGGGAGCCGCCTTCATTTCTTGACGGAGATCGCAACAGCAAGCTCATAGTCTATAATGCACAAAGAATTACTCACTCGTAGAAAATGAATGTGTGCGTACTGCAATCTGTAGCTGTGTTCCGCAGGTTCGCTGTTGTGGCGCGCGTACGTCACTCGTTAGTAACACAATTGTTGGAATTTCGAGCTTATAGCAATGGAAACTAAAATGAATATTGAGATACGCGAACAACTATATATTTTTAGAAAAAAGAAACACACGTCTGCTCGTGGCGAAGTCGAACACAGAATAACGAGCTAGAGTTCGGTTCAAGAGAAAGGGTCCTGTTCTATCGTGTCAAGGACACTCGAGAGTTAGTAGAGTTAGAAGTTACACTTCCATTTTCTACGTAAGTTTCTGCTTTGACCAACCATAATAATTATTACCTACTGATAAAAGGCAATATGATATTCTTAATAAACGTAATGCATAACATTATTATCAAATAAAATTCCTCGTTTATTATTATTAAATTACTTATAAGTATTTTGTTATCTTACCAACAGATAAAAGGCTATTATTTTTTATCGATTTTTAGAACTTTGTCATTGTCCACTACCCCGTATTTATGTCTCAGATTAGTCTAACGATAATTTGACTATTCATTTTTCTAACGTCAGTTGAGTGGCAGCAATGGAAATCTGTACCTAACACTCCAGTTAAAGGAAGCATGTACCTAGTAGTGGTAATTACGTAGGCACGTTACACGTAAATAACAACATTTAAAATATTAAAAAGCGTTCTCTTTTCAAAACCTGCAGTTATTATCATATCATCTTCACATGAGAAGCGTCCATTGAGCCGACTCGCGAAACTGAATGCCATCTCAAGACGCGGGCGCGGGGGGCGGCTCGCCCGGCAACTGCGCTATAACTCGCCGCGCACATAATATCTAGGGCTGCCAGATGGCTGGGAAACAGATTGATTGAGATTATTTTATAATCTCACCTGTATCTACACTGTGTGTGTGGAATGGAATAGTTATCGAGTATTAAATATGTGAAACAACTTCACTTTTTTCACTATCAAAGTTCTCATGTAAGTCCATCTTTTTGTCCGGGTTTTTTTTTTTGTGTGAAAGTGGCGGAATTATGCGCCTAGCCCTATGTTCCCGAAGTCGTATTGTAACTTGATTGAAAATTCTTGAATACTAGATTTTATTTTTACGTTTTGAGACCACGAATTCAGATGCCAAAACAAGCTAGTTAACTAAAATATTATTTTTAATTAGATGTTCTGATGATCTAAGGAAAGGAAAACTTCACCATACGTACTAAAACTACTAACTATTTATTATGGGTCAGCAAAAATTTAGTATCGATCGCCATCGACTCGCAAAGAAGAAGAAGAATAACTATTTCTACATTGCCCTAAAAGATGAAACTCTAACTTACTCAAATCATAACCCGCATAATGTCCAGTCCATTAACTCTCTGGCAACCCTACATACAACCAACAATCGCAATTATTATTAACAGATATACATTTAATGATCGTGTGTGCGGAGCGATGCCATGCGCACGCGATTGTAGCGCCTACGTCATAGCCAGTTCGTGTGATGTTTGTCTGTACCCCGTATAGGCTGGTGAATGTAAAAGCCCTGCCACACACTCGGTGGCATGGAAAGTAGCAAGGAAAGGAGACAGAGACATAGTGTGGCAAATTTTACTCATCATGCTCGCTCCATTGGCATTTTGTTATTTTTTTTATTACGTGAGTTATGTAGATTTCCCTCTTATAGCATTAGTTACTTGGTCGGACATATAGGAAGCGCTGAGAGCTCCCGTCCTGTACAAAAATTACGTCCAGTACAAAGACAAGAGGCCTGAAGGTGGGCGCGAACCAAAGCTTTTTTAACATAAAGTTATAAAAAGAAGCTCGAAGCGAGAGCATTGCCAGCAGGATTTGTTGGGCGCTAGTCGAAAGAGCTCGCAATATGTGTACAGAGTAGGCAACATCACGGCAGAGCGAGGAGCAATGTGGCAGAGCCATTACGTTTCGGAGTGGGAATAGCGGGGGAAGGGGTGCTAGCGAATGTACTATTAACTGGGATTGAACACCCTGCTGATTCGGATTGAACTTGAGACGATGAGGTTTGAAGAGCTTGAACATAAACATAGTTAATTTTAAAACTAATTTTCTTTGGATTGTGTATATTTCCAATCCTGGAACGCACTTCCGTACCAGTTAGTCTTGTATTTTAGGTATGTTAACCACCTGTCGTAGTTCAGGTGGACATGTAAATTGCGTAGTGTCTCTAACGGCATTTTGCAGTTTCTAGCTTCTTTTTTTCTAAACTTTATATTGCTTAATAACCAGGCTTAGCGAGGTAAATGCAAATTTATGCAAGCAATGGCCATTGAAAACATGGGATCGGACTAACTGGTAAGAAAAAAAAAACCTGTAGCCTAGTAGGGTTGCTATGGCTGTGAGATAATAATGCGTTCTTCAGAATTAATTGTTATTTATGCTGGCAACACAGGTATGAAAATATTATGTACATAAGAATATTTTTACATGGGAATACCGACCCGAATGACCGACGCCTCCCTCGAAAGTGTAAGAATTGTATAAAATAAATTATTTCCTTACCATATCCACGTTTCCCTAACTTTTTTTGGCTAAATGCGTAGCGAAGCCATAAATAAATAGATAACTAATGACAAGGAACAAACTGGTGTTTGAACTTGGAGGTAGAACTCTCGACCTCTCACCATCTACTACAGTCTACACAACAAAAGGCGAAATAAGTTGAATTCAATGTAAGAATAAACAATCGGTCCCGGCTAGTATTTACTTAAGTCTTAATCATTTTTGATGTAGAGTCACTAGTCTACAAACATCTAGCAACATATAGATATTAGAGTAATCAATAATACGATGAACTGTGTGAGATAATATAAAAACGATAAAACGGCCCCATATATCCACAGAAACAGAATTAAGTAAGTAGATATTTATTACCAAAACCACAATGATAAATCGACATAAACTCTTCCAAGTTGTACTGAAAAATGCGGCCACATTCTTGACATTTTTCACCATCCACCCGTGCCACGTTCGAAAGCGATTGTTGTTTTTTTTTGTTTTATCATTGGACAATGAAATAATGTAGTAGAATAAGTCCCTTTATTAATGTTATAGTAAATAACTAAGTGAATTATGTTAATTTACCGAATCAGGAGTATTGGATTAGTCTGTAAGTCTGTTTTGTTGTTAAATAAATAAAATAAATCTGACCTGTTTTGACTTAGAAGCATAGAATATATTTTTTTAAAGAGGCTTTCAACTGTCAAATGCAAGAAAAATATAAACCAAAAAATGGGCCTTTAAAAAAATGTTTCTTAAAGCTCACTCCATAAGAAGCCCATTTTGAACGGAAGGCATCCAGTCGTCATACTAACTCTGTTTCCCCCACATTTCCTATGGGGACATGAACATTGAACGTGAAATAAAACTTACTTTTTAGCCTGCGCTGCTATTTCACCACAACCTGAAACAAAATAGAAAAATAAAAATGGTTAGACGACTATGAATTTCAACTACCCGCAGTGGAGCATGCTCCATACCCTACCCCTCTGATTGTTTTTGTTTTTTTTTTTTGACGTGACTTATTGTAGATTTGCCGCAGATAGCATTAACTACTTGGCCGGACAAATGGGGAGCGCTGAAGGCTCTCACCCGATACAACGTTTAAGACAACAGGCCTGAGGGTGCCCAGTTGGGCGTGAACCTCGGCTCTGGGCCTCGTCTGAGAGGAAAAATATTTGAAAGAATTAATCTACCCTAGTGGGTCGATAGCGATAAGCGCTGAATGAGGGAAATTGTCGACCACGCTGGCGGGGTCGATATCGGGGTCCTGAAGTGTTTGGTGTCGCGAGCTGATTGGCTGCCTCTATGGCTAGAGTAATAGGGTCGTCGGGATCGTATATTATGTCTTTCGACCTGTGCCCAACAGTGGGACGTATATAGGCTGTTTAGACGTATATGTAGACGACTGTGAATGTCTAAAAAAATAGAATAGAAATTGTTTATTATAAAAGGATAATACGTCACACACAAAAACAAGACAATAACATGACTTAAAATGTTCACAAAACAATTACAAAAGGCGTAGAGGATGTTCATTAGAATGATCATATGGTGGTGTTTCAATGTCTTGTTTACAAATGTTGGAAATAAATAAGTAAAAGGACGACCTTTGCGGACCTTTGTGGTCCTTTGTAACGGCTAGATACTTTGACCTCTAAAACAGAGGTCACATCGATTTCGAAAAGATCCTTTACTAAATTACAGGAAATAATTAATCTAAGTTTAGAACGAGAAATCGATATTGAAATACATTTTCATCACAATACTATTAAACGAATTTATAAATTAATTACACGATCTTTACTGATCAATATTTACAATATTGTAATTTACTCTTAAATGAGTACTTTGAAGAACCTTTTGTACATCTTTAAACGCAGTATAAGAAATTTTGAAAGAATGAAAAATGTATTTAAACCATAAACAAAACAGTTACATAAAGTAAAGGAATAAGACTAATCAAACATAAAATAAAGAATTCAAAATTATGTTCCCATTGTACAGTACAAAACAGATGAGTGTGCCATAATATTTTTTTTTTTTCAAACTAACCTATTCATCCAACATTCAATCTTGGAAAATAGAAACGTATAATACAATCTGAGCAAAGAGGAGCGAATTCATCCCTAACTTTATAACTTGTAGCTATGTCGTCTGGGCGTCCCCGCGGGGGAAGAGTGGCCCTCTCGTCCCTATAGCCTATACCTATGGCAAGAAATACGTATAGCTGGCTATAACTATAGATGTACAAGTAATTATAAAGACGGAGCGACACTTGCAGGCGGGGCGGGCGTCTGTACGGTCCAAATGGACAATGCGCATAAAAAATCAATAAAACCGAGCACGGCCTTCGCTGAGGTCGAATGACGCCCGAGCCGGGGGAAGAGTAGGTCGCACACGTGCGTTGGGTGACTGCTTTATAGATAGAACTTTATTTGACGGGGATTGAGTAGTGTATAGATATCGTCCCCTTATAGAAAACCACGTAAGCGCCTTTTTGAAAAGTCACATTCAGATGTGATTATTAACTAAATCCTGCAATAAGCAAGCTAGTTTCAATATGGGTATTAAAGAGCGCTGGTCAGGTTGGAAGATAAAACAAAATTTTTGTAATAAAAATAAGACACATGACAAGATGAAAAAAAGATGAACAAATTACTTTTTTTATAAAACCATAGCTAACAGTAGGTTAAAAATATGTGGTCTCAATTTTTACCCGGATTGAAATTAATTGAAAGAAATCGAAGTATTGTTGAATAAAATCACATTTTAAGAGCCATGCTCTTGTCGGTGTAACATTCTCCATGCTACTTTTTTAGGGAAAAATAGAGCAGTGGTTTCCCTCTCGCCTTCTGCCCCGCAGTACTCTGTCTGCCGCGAATGGGATGGCGCCTAGTCTATTTCAATGCCGTACTAGGACTGTCCTCCGCCTCTGAATAGTACTGACAGTTACTGCTACTCTCTGTTAGGTTCCAGGAATGGTATTACCAATGATATAGCAATATCTTTTTTAAAGAAAGGCCAGGTCAAGAGTGCTCTAAACCGGCGAGTATGCATGTAGTCTTTGATGAGAGTGGAAGAAGCGAAAATGGTGTGTCAGGATCGTAATATGTGGAATCCCGTGGTCTCTGCCTACCCCAACAAGAAACAGGCGTGATCTTATGTAGTTATATATGAAATAGCAACAATGTAAGCAAGACGTTATGAATTGAGTTATTATATAAGCACCCAAGGCCATACACTCCATTCAGCAGTGACGACAGAGATAAGGAACATAAACTCCGCCACGGAAAATAAAACGTTCAACTTTGTAATATCGAATCTTCCTTTATACTTCCATTTCTCCATCGACCAACCACCTGGAGTTTCACATCTCAACGTTCCATTACAAATCTCATTTTCATTTGATCTTGGTGTGCTTTCATCTTTGCGTTTGCGCGTTTTGTTCATTGGAATTAAAATATGAAATAAATACACATAAAATCTTGCCTATTTTCCGTTGGGGTAGGCGAAAAAAAAACGAAGTTCCACTTACTACGATCCTGACACACCGCTTTTGCTTCTTTTGTTTTCTTTTTTGTTACTTTACGTTGTTTTATGAAATAAATGTTCGCTTTATAATAAGGTGAATATGAAGTAAATACCCACATGTCACCGAGCTTTCTGTTAGACCGTGATAGGTGTTGCGCCGTATCGCCGTCTATAATGGTCGAGCCAACTGTGTTATGGAAAACTGTACTTAAGATAAATTAATAACTCGCTGATGCAAGTCCGGTACCTATCGAGGTTCGATTACAAAGAACGAAAGAACGAAACGAACGAAGAAAGAACGAAAGAAAGGTAAGATTATTAAAAACCTTGTCTTAACCTCTTAAGGCCGAGATTGTCAGACACAATAGTTAAACAATGAAGTTTGGATTTAAAAAGGACTTTCGGTCTTACGACTCTAATACAACTTTAGTTTTTTTTCTTTTTCACTTCTTTATGTTCATCTTCTTTCTGTGTTTACATACGTACAAATTCATCTCTAAGTTTATTCCGTCCATTCCGCACTCTCTTCCGCAACCTTAAACCACCTATTTATGTTGTTTACTTTTAAAATATATAAATAAAGTGGAAAAGTTGACAAACTCCAGCCCACGTCCACGTTATTGTCCACAATAAGAGTACAAATTGGCGATAGTTCAAAGAGTTAAGGCCGCACATGTAGTGCCAAGAGCAATATATTTTTAGACGGCAGTGACGGGGCACATTCGTATTCGTACATAAGCGACTTCTTTCTCAGGCGCATATCCCGGGTGAGAGCCTTCAGCGCTCCCCATTTGTCCGGCCAAGTAGTTAATGCCATCTGCGGCAAATCTACAATAAGTCACGACAAAAAAAAAAAAAAAAAAATCAGGCGCATATCGACGCTGATGTCGCTAATGAATTATAATTAAGAAAAATGTAATAATAAGTGCGACATTTTGCCATATTTTTCCATGACGTCACAAAAAATAGTTTTATTTCTATAAATCTTTTACATCAATTAATGAAGCTTCCCTTAAAATAGACGAAGACACTTGTGTTGGGTTAATGCCTCGCTCTTCCAACGCAATATAGTTAGATTTACAATACAAAAGAAAAACAAAAGTTTTTTACAAACGGGTATCTGTGCCTGTGTGAAAGGCACAGGTTGCTTTTTCATATAAATTCCATAGTAATTTCGTCAGTATAGTAAAAAGTAATTGATTTGACCAGAAGAAAACTACCCTATTGTTGTAATTTACAAATGTAAGTTTTATGAAATAGGCGCCTGGTCAAATTCCACCGATTCCATCTGATTCACCATTATGTTTTCGGACGATATTTTCGAAGTTGGAGATCACCGTCAAGACGGACTTTCCTCAATATAAGTTACTTCTCGCAAAGTTTCAACATCGAACGTATCTCCGTGCGAAACGGAATCGAATTGGGTAGAAACTTGTGGAAAGTAGCCACTCGACAAAGCCTGCTACAATTTATCGAGCTTTCCCACGAACATCTGGTATTAGAAAGAGCAGATGCTAAGCTAGGGAGAAATGCCGAGTCATAGGTTAACTACGCTTAGTGCTCGACGCATGCCCTGTGCCTTCTAGAAAATTCGAGTACAACTTTTACATAACATAACACTTAAAAGTCGTAATGAAATGAAATTTATTTATAATAACAATATTTTCTTCATTGAGGCATAAAATACCTCTACAATTACAACGAATATTACAATAGAACACACGTAGAATTAGGTATAATATAGAAGTATTCATATTGTTAATACTGTCAGTCTTATTTGCTATATTTATATTATTTATTATAATAAATGTGGTACTCCGGTGGAAGTCATATCGTGAAATATAATAATCATTATTATATTGGGTTGCTTACAAATGTTACACTATACAAACCACCGAAAGACTGAATGTCTTTCGGTGGTTTGTATCCTCACTTTTTAACTATTGTTTCTGGAAATCTTGGCCGCAAGAGTATAGTCAGAGGTACATTCATGGAATGATCTTCTACCGCGTGGGTTGTAGGATGGATTACCAATCTCATCAACCCTGATGTCAGGGTTGTTATAGAGCCGCCAAAACCCAATGGCTCATGTATGTAACGACTACTTACTTTAGTAAGTAGCAGGGACCGACGACTTAACGTGCCTTTCGAAGTACGGAATGATGAACTAAGTGCCCACGCCTCTCACCAAAACTCAATTGTTTTATTTAAAAAAATATACGGTCGAATTGAGAATCTCCTCCTTTTTTGAAGTCTGTAATAAAAAAAAGCTATGTACTATATTCTGAACAATCTAAACATACCAGGGCTTAGACCAAGAGGACGACCAAAAACAAGATGGGCGGATGTGGTCAAAAAGGACCTGTATATGTGCAATGTCTCCGAGAACGACACGTCCGATAGAGCGAAGTGGAAAAGAAGTACGAAGAAGGCAGACCCCACCATCAGATGGGAATAATAAATGCCAAGGAGAGAGAGAGAGAGTACTATATTCTGAATACGTTACGAACTCACTACCCCTGTGATAAAAGTACCTTGTACATACACTATTTCCCGCCAGGTTAGGCAGAGTCCACGGAATTCCACTTAATACGATCCTAACAATAATAAACAAGTTCATATTGGGTTAGTAACATTTTTTTTTGATACGAGTGTTTAAGATAAGATATGATTCTTTATTTGCCATGAATGCAGTGTGACAGATGTTACAAAAAAATATAGTTTACAGTGCATTTAAATTACATGATAATATTAAATTTAAAATATAAAAGCTAACAATCCCATTATCGCCTCATTTTTATCCACAATGTGAAAAAATATCCTTTCTAAATACTTAAACAAACCTTTCTACATACAAGAAATAACAAATGAAACCGCACAAATTAAAAGAAAAAGTTAGAAGTAATTGTTGTATATGTTTTTATACCATAATACAATCTTCAACATCCTTATTTTATTATTTTGCTCATAATTTCTTGCTTTTGTAAAAGTTATTTACGAGCATTTCAACTGGGAAGCCGCACATTCCATTGTGGGGAAGTATTTCAAACATTCAAAAGAATTTCCTTTGATTCAATGTTTTTTCGCAAAAAACATACTATTCATTTTACATTTTCCGACTGGGTACCTTTGAGATAACAAATACAAGGGTCTCTAGGACTGGGCCACGTCACTTTTAAGGATGTTATAACTAACTGATAACGATTGAATAGATAGCTTAGGTACCTCTTAGATGCTAAATACTACTAGAAAGTGAGTGATTTACTTCTAGAAAGCAATTAGCAAGCGACCTGACAGATAGCGCCATACTTGTTGTCAAGTTTTGGGCCGATACTATTTAGTTTGCCATCGACACGATAAGAATCCAACCAACAATCGATTATTCATACATAAATCTTTACAACAGACTAAGTTAGGGGCCTTTGGCGGCCCAATAACTTAATAAAGTTGCACAGGTAGGTCATCCACCTCAAAACCCACATGATAGAAAAATAATACGTTAAGAGAAGTTCAGAATTACATAAGCTCACGACTATATCCTTTTGAGGTAGTCAGAGGTCTACGTAGAATTACACACTACATCTCATACATCATCATCATCAGCCCATTAACGTCCCCACGCACGGGCCTTCTCTATGGATGGATAGGGAGATCGGGCCTTAAACCATCACGCGGGCCCATTGCGGATTGATGGTTATTAACGACTGCTAATGCAGCCGGGACCAACGGTTTAACGTGCCTTCCGAAGCACGGACGAGCTCGAGATGAAAACTTTTTTTTTTGTGGTCACCCATCCTATGACCGGCCTCTCATACAGTCAAAAGATTTTTTTAAGTAGGCACATTTGATATCTCGGTGGCTTTTTAATGGCAATACAAAGACCGGTGGAATCCGCCAGAATCGCGCTTGATCTAAAACAGGTGGGAATTTTACCCATTACCCATTACTTCGGGACGCTGTGGGGTAATTATAACTGCCAGCAAACATGCGATTCCGACATTACTTATCCTATTGAAGTGTAGTTATAATTAAATTAGGTGTTGGAGCCTGGAATTTACGATCGAGTCCGCTTTGTACGTACTTTGGAATTCTAGCGGGCCGCAATCAATTATGTTGTGATTTATGGAATGGAAATACATACTATGGTTGTGAAAATAAGCTAATTTTTTTTAAATAAGGTTCTTAGTAAAATATGGATGGAAATAAAATCTATACATAAAAGGTACCAGCCTATCCTGTGTGTGCTCTTTGTTTAGTGATGTGATTTTATTTTTTAGTTAAATCAGGTAAATGTGATTAGTTATAATTAACCCTTTGTAGAGAGAGAAATACATACACAGGCAGTCGCTTCTGTAAAAAACCGGACCTGTGAAAAACGGGAAAATGCTAGGGGGATGATGAGAGAGAGAACTAAATATAAATTATTATTATTATTATTTATTCAATATTGTATAATGTATCTGTAATATATATGAGGTGTCCTAAAATAATATATATTTTTTTAATCATTTGTAGATATGATAACATAGAAACACAATATGACAACGTGAAGAGAGACAAAATGAACCAAAAGGTAAACAAGCTCATTGTTATTAAGAGGTTTTTTTGGATGGTACTACAGTTATAATAGATATGAAAAGCGTGGCCTTCTGATACAGGGGTTTTATCATTTAATAGAGGGTCACAACAACTAGATATTGCAACAATGTACCAACTTGGTTAATGAATAAATATTTTTCATTTTCAAAGGCACAACTTATTTCTAACAGAAATTTCTTCCAGTATGCCTGTGAGAGTGAAAGATTAACGAGAAGAATGTTTCTCTCTTTCTATCGCCTAATATATTGTCTTTGGGGGGTTTTAATGTTAACCATATTTGTATCTTTGTCAAAGTGAAAATTAAAACGAAAAAGCATCTGAATTCAGGGACTTGAACCCGCAGCTCTTGTCAAGCCGGGACCATTTTCTCTTTGGGTCTCCCTAAGCACAGTTGAGTGATATACAAACAAAAATCCTTTGCATCTTTGTGTTGAAATAAACATTTATTCTATTCTATACGTAACAATGTTGAAAAGAATTAAAAAACCTCGTAAAGAGAACATTACAACAGCGTAATTATATACAAATATTTCAGCTCTAATTGACATCGTGGAAATATTCATACGACCCGACATTTGACCCGCAGACTATCTGTTTATCTATAGGTATATTTTGCAAGTCATTATAGCATTAGGATGTATATTACAGATGGCAACATTGCGTACGCTACCCTCGGCTCTGTGGAACCGGTTCACACACACATTAGCCTGGGAGACTAAAGAAAGTTGCAGTGTCCTAGGTCGAGAGGCTGGTATATTCATACTAGTTTGGTTAGTTGTACCTAGCTATTGTTAAGTTTAGAGGTCTATCTGTGAGATTGTATCTTTGAATTCAAAATTAAGTGTATTTGTATAAATATTAGTAACAGCCTCCGCGGTCTAGTGGTTAGAGCGTCAGGCTCACGATCTGGAGGTCTGGGTTCGATTCCCGATGGGGACATGGTCGAAATCACTTTGTGAGACTGTCCTATATATATGAGATGCTTTTCAAGCTTGAATCACCTGATTGTCTGAAAAAGTAAGATGATTCCGTGCTTCGGAGGGCACGTTAAGCTGTTGATCCCGGCTATTAGCCGTAAAAACACCTTCACCAACCCGCAGTGGAGCAGCGTGGTGGAGTATGCTCCATATCCCCTCCGGTTGATTGAGGGGAGGCCTGTGCCCAGCAGTGGGACGTATATAGGCTGTTGTGTGTTGTGTGTGTGTATAAATATTAGTAGCTATTATTTTAACCGTTTTTGCAGCAATATCCCGCATCCAAGTATTTGTATGGTTGATTTCTAGTAGTGGTTGCCTGGGAGAAGAATAAGGCCGCCTATTTGCTAAACGTTAGTATGTTTTGTTTGTGTATTTAACAGGTCTTACTTTAATCTTCAATCGTATGGGCGTCCGACGTCACACACACAGATGCGCGTGTACAGTCATGAGCAATATCATGCACCCACTTTAGAACCCTGTCGCACTATCATATTGAACATTTAATGAGACCTACGGTGTAATTTGTCAAAACAGTTAATGTGACATGGTTTTAAAGTGTATACATATTAGTACTCGTGACCGTACGATAACGTCAATGTGTAGTGTCTGTGTAAAACGAGATTTTGTATGAAGTGTCCGGGGTCTGTCTAAAGTTACCAACAGGTCTGTTCCTTAACAATTTATTTATTTAATTTAATTTATTTAATGTTCGGAGAAACAACAGCTATAATTAATTTAGTAGCAACTTATGGTAAACACAGAAAGCCAATTATAGTTCCTCGCAGATAGATAGTTCTTCACGTTAACTAAAATAATCCAATAAAGCAATATTGAACCGTTTAATATAAACCCGTTTTGTCTAAACGCTGTGGGGAGAGGGAAATCAGGACATCGCAGGCACAAATCCAAATGCCACAGTCTAAGAAAATTTATAGTACGGTAGGTCGAGTTATAAATCTCAAACCTGGCGTTTTGCAAGCGTGCCTAGAACGCTGCTGTACCCGAAATTAATTAGCTGCAACTTTACAACGTATAATTTACACTACATTATACATGCGTGACGTGAAAACATTTGTTAGAACAGCTGTTAATTAAATTTAAGTTATAATGTTAACATTATAAAAACCATTGTTGATTTTCTTATCCCGTGTGGGTTGTGAGACCAATGACCGCACCAACCCTGGTGTCAAAAGTTCCTATTGAGGCGCAAAAGGGTTCTGATATGGCTCATATAACGACTACACACTTACTTAGACAATTGGGTGATCAGAACGTCATTTTTGTAATGTCCCCACCGGGATTCGAATCCGAAACGCTTTAACACTGGACCACGGACCCTTGATAACTTATCAACAATAAATTGTATATTGGGAAATTGTTTATAAAATTATAAAAAAACCTATCTACATAAAAGATATTATTATTATTTTTCTTTTAGGTATTTATTTCTTTTTGCACCATCCCGCATCCAAGTTGTTAGTAAATGGTTGTTTCCTGGTAGTGGTTGTCTGGAAGAATTTGCTCTAGAGCAATAAGGCCGCCCAAATTGTACTGTATTCATGTGTTATGTTTGATTGTTGAAATTTAGGTCGGTGCAATAAAGTACATTTGATTTATAACGTCATCATGTCCATCTTAGGACTTGCTCTGCTCACCTCGAAAAGATATGACATACGTGAAGGTATGTATGTCATTATACATACATACATAAACACCTATTTCCCACCGGGGTAAGCAGAGACTATGGAAGTCCATTTGCTTCTATCCTGACACACTTCTCTTACTTCCTCCACATTCATCAATCGCTTCATACACACACGCCGGTTCAGAGTAGATCGTACTAAACCTTTATTGCCTTCCCCCCTCCCCTTTCCACCTTCTCCCCTTTACCTTATGTCATTATACCTAAACAATTGTAATCTATGTCAAGTTGCCAACCGTTACTATTAAAATACTGACGCGTTGTTTTCACTTGTTTTTAACAGTTTGCATAGTCAACATTAAACGTATTTATTGTTATCATTTTGAAACGCCGCACAAAATGCGATACGATCATCAAACGGGCGCCGTTCGTCGAATTGGGTCGTGTACTAGGTACAAGATAACGTTACATAAACGGCCTACATACGTCCCACTGCTGGGCACAGGCCTGTCATCAATCAACTGGAGGGGTATGGAGCATACTCGACTACGCTGCTCCACTGCGGGTTGGTGGAGTTGTTTTTACGCCGGGACCAACGGCTTCACGTGCCCTCCGAAGTACGGAAAGAAGCCCTTACGTTGTTTACAGTATTTATTAATTCGCTAGATGACACGTCTGCATACCAAGAACAGTAAATAATGCAAATAATACCCTACAGCAATATACTCACGTTTCGAAATAACTGTTCACACGCTAGCTAGCTAGTGTAGTTGTGAAACCTTGCGTTTTGACGCATTACTGGTTAAATAACAATTTTGTTTGAAGAATTCGTGCTCAGCGTAACGATATCTTGGCGTTTTCGCAAACATCGGACAAGTGGTTTAGTTTTTAAATTGGATGTTTGTATTGTGTTAAACATGTTTTATTTGTAACATCTAATGTAACGTACTATGGGCTTCGTTTTACTATATTATGGCACCATATCGTCTCTGGAAAAGCAAAATTACTTAAGCGCCAAGAGGCCGTCTCGAGACAAAACCGTTTTAAGTATTTTTTTCATAACTTTTTACCCAATTATCCAATTTGGACGACGTCCACGTAAAATTACCTATCTTGTATATTTTTTAATTTTCTACATCTAATAATACATTTTATCATAACATGGACTGGTATTTTATGATATTTTGGCGCTTACGTAATTTTGCCTTTCCAGTGACGATATATTAAGCAAATCTGTACTAATTGAGCTGTTTTTTTTTTGTTTAACGGACAAATGGCAGAAGCTACTCCGACAACTTCACCTTTATACAGTCCCATCATGTTGGAGATAACTTTGTCGACTATCACGCCGTGCCCGCGTTAAGCACCTGAACGGTTCCCGGGGGACAAAAAATGACACTATGAAGCTATTCATCTAAAAAACAATATTTCTACTTGACATTGCGCACAACAGGTTTTTATAGAAGCGACTGCCTGTCTGACATTCCAACCCACGAAAGAAAATCCAGCCCAGCCTATGACAGATTAGGTCACATAATCGAAACGCATTGCTCGGAACGTGGGTTTCCTCGCGATGTTTACCTTCGCTGCTGAGCACGTGATAATCATTCATGATCCAGATGAATTCGAAAATCATTGGTTTAGGTCTCTGCTGTGGTTAAAACTTAAAACCTACGACCACACAGTGAGAGTCAAGCGTTCTTCCAACTGCGCTACGACGGCCCGAATCATTACTACTAATTAAAACAAACTCAAAAACCCGACTGCAATTGCCAGCCGCATAGAATACATTCCAATGTAATCCCCCCTTCCCGCGCGCAGTGCGTGATCGATGCGCAGGCCCACCAATAAATCCACAACGATCGGAGTATCGCGACGCAAGCGATTTATGAAACTATCCGCGATATGCTGGACCTTTACTGGCCATTTTAATGTTACGATTGTATTTTTTTTATGTCATATGCGCCCGGTTGGAATTTCGCTTGCTGTGAGGTTGCAAGTTCGAAACCCAGCACGGGCCTAAACCAATGAATTCCGAATCTTACGGACTCATGTTTGGATCGTTGATTATCACGTGCTCAGCGGTGAAGGAAAACATCGTGACGTCTCTGTGAAAAACCAGACTTCTAAATACCTTATAACTATGACATTAATAAAACGTCAAAACGGGAAATCCTTTTGTGATTTTTACTTTATTTGTCCACTGAGCGTAAGGCAAAACAAAACTGGCATGTTAGTCTATTACAATATTGATTTGAATAAAAATACCAAATTAAAAAGTAATTAACTATTAATTAACAGTAATCTACATTCAATTATAATTGCATTTCTATTATGATAGGTAATTATCAATACAGTTTACAATATTGAGGCGATAATTGCACAAAAAACTCAGGATTCTTTAACAAAAGTTGTTTCAAACCTAATATTAGCTTGTCAATCTGATTGACAATGTTATATAAAGTATTGATCAAGCATTGTTCATGGATGGACTATTATTAGACGACTGATCAATCAATGTCGAATATAACTGGTACATATTACCGTCAAGCTACTTGAAGACCGGAACATTTTGTCGGCGGTACCTTTCTATTTTAACAGCTATTAAAAAAAACTTACTAAGACCGTATTTAAAAAGTAGTGACATTCTATTTGTGAAATATTTTGTCTTGTCTATGGGTCCGAGACTTTTTGGCGGGAACGGAAACGGGACGGTTGCTTTCTTCATTGAATAATCCAAATATTCAATACGAAGTGGTGTTTTGTGGTTAATGATCGCATTAAGTTAATCGGAAAATATTCGCGACAGTGTTATTATAACGAAATATTCAATAAACTATTTTCGCTTCGCGCCAACAAGCCGCTTCATAACTCAAAAGTTTATGTGGATTTTTGAGTTAATTCGTTTGGGGTTCGGTGTAGGAGTGTGCAAAGGTGGGGGGTTAGGTTTCATCATTCATCGTCATCACTTTTCATCATTTCATTAATCATCATCATCAGCCCATTAACGTCCCCACTGTTGGGGCGCGGGCCTTCCCTATGGATGGATAGGGAGCTTCACCGCTCTCATCAAAGACTAAACAATAATTTTGGATAATGTAAACTATTATCACCTAGGTATAAACTAGGCAGAGGACAAGCCTGTATTTATGAAGTCTGTCTGAAATTATACATATTGACAATGTCACTATCTTCTATAACTATCATTGTATAATGAACAATATACGTAATAGTATAGTCTGTTCCTTTAGATTCTTTCTATGAAGACCATGAATGGAACAAGTTCATTAAACTCTAGTCATGTAAACCCGGATTAACAATCAAGTGTCTAACATTATTATTTGACCAACGACGCCTTGACGACATAAGTATAAGTACACTTGTCGTGTCCTATAGCAAACATTTGTAAATACACATTTACATAACTTATTTTTCTGATAAATGACGCGCATGCTACTTGATTAGATAGCAGCCCTTCACGTCGATAAAAACACATTGTCTTATTATTATATTATCTGGGCGGTTGGCAACAGACATTATGTAAATGCACAGACTAATTAAACACTCACATGTGTAACGAACATTAACGCCCGCTTGACGACTCGCAAATTAGGAATACGAACATCAAACGCTCATTTAAAAGCAGTAAGAGTTATTAGATTCCAAATTCAAAACGTTGCCGAGGCGGCACGTCTACAACTCCAGTTGGAAGTCGCGATAAAAACTTTCCTCCAAACTCATGTATCGTAACGACGCAAGGTCACTAACCTATTCAACGTCTACACAACACAACAAGTTCTCTAGAGACGGAAAACAGTACGAATATTGATATTGAGCCCGTACGTTTGTTGCTGGGAACCGACATGACATTGTTTACTAGACAATTGAAGTTTGCGCTGTCGTACCTGATAGGAGTCCCCTGTCGAGTCCAAACAATCCAGTGAGCCACAGGCCAGGTGCACGACAACACAGTAGGACACAAACAGAACAGTGGTGAGGAAACAATGGCGCGGGGAGCGGGGCGTCTGCGCGCGTAAAGCGGTTATCTGGCGGTGACAGCGAGCGCCGTCGCCTTCACTAACAATAATGAGGCGGCTAATTATTATTATTACTTCGCGGCGGACGCACTCGCTCGTATAGGTAGGTGGCGTAATCGCTGAATTCCATATAATCGTGGCGCACACACACACAGGCGCGCCGGCGGCGGCGTTCGCGCCACGTGGGGTGACGTCGGCGGCGACGCGCAGGTAACTATAGTGCTTGTACGCGTATCGATCTCGCGATAAATTCGATACGGTGAGCGGTGAATGCACCGCTGGCAAGCACGGGTCGCCTTTCACGCGGCGAAAACGGAATTTACGATCGGTGCACGCCTGTGATACTTGCCCGGCAAATGGTCGTGCGAAACTATCCGCGCGGCGAGTGCGCCGTACTATCGGACTCGAGCGCAGCCACGCGGACGCGCGAAGTTTCTCGAACGCCAACGGTCGAGATAACACGTGTATTTAATAAAGGCGGGAATTGCGCAATAGCTGATAACGCGTATTTATTCCACATTGTAGTAATTGAAGGTGACGCTGTGCTTGCTGTGTGCGCCGGCGGTTAGGCGTAAGCTGCACGTTCAGCGTACACTGATCCACTTTATCGTCCACCGCTGCGGTCCCAATCGCCCTAATTGACGCAAGCGTCGACGGCAATTACCACTATCGCACCTCGTTTTCGGATAACTATGCAAAGGTACAATTAAGTTGAAACAGCGAGCGAGATTAATCATCGATTCACAAACGTGGATCTGTGTGACTCAGCCTCACACGCGCAGAATGTGATCGGCAACAATCGATTTGCAAGTATAAAACGAGCGGAAACTCACACGACGACTATTATCGAGGTGGAGTGGAACGAGTTCTCTAAATTGGCCCGAGCCGAGAGCGGCTGTCATCTCACACGGAATATGAATAGGCAACACATTAAACTGTAACGTGAGGGAACGACGTGATTTAGAGCGGCGACGCACGTACTCGCCCACCTCGCATGACGCGCCTTTGTATGGCAGATAAATAGCAATCCCAAAAGAACATAAAGCAGCGGCACAATTGGGAAAACGACGCCGCAGAAAAAGCGAGTGTACGCGTCGAGCGTTCCGAAGACAAATTGGTATTTTTTTGTAATTTGCACCGAATTGCGCGGCGGCAACACAGCCCGGAAATCGGAGTGGTCGTCCAAAAATGACAAAGCGTCTGCCTGTATCAAACCGAGCGCGGCACAAAAACGTCGACGTCAACAGAACGAGTCCGTCGAACGCTAGCACTCTGCAAAAAGTGAATAATGGCGGACGGGCGACGACTCGACGCCGCACAATCGCGCTATTTCGAGACACGTTTTCCTCTTAGCAATAATACCTAGTAATAATAATAGTCTAGGCATCCTGTGCACAAACAGCGCAGATAACGATTGCTGGGCGACGCGCAATAGACGCGTGATCGTTGAGATAAACTGCGTCGATTATGATGGAAAGCGTACCACGCGGCGGTTTTGGCCGACCGAGGTGAACGACACAACACATTAATATTCATGTTGTCGAAAATTCTAAACAATGCTACATTTTCATGAGAGCGGTGAGAGAATACAACGCTCGTTTTGACGAGGTACAAATAAGTTCCACGATGTTAGAAGCCATCTCTTATTTACAATTACATGAGCTGTACAATTATGCAGCCGTTTAACAAACGCCGGCGCAGTTTTGTTCTCTTAATGGTCATTGTAGTACAGATTATAATTACGCTATAAATTCATTTGTAGCGCGTTCACCAAAACCTACATAAGTATTATGAACTGTAAACTAGTGTATTTGAGATCAAATTCTTTCACCGGTTAAACATAAGTAAATATAAAAGACACTAAGCAAACAGATGAAAGGCACATTAATTCTGAACTTCGTATGCAACAATAAAGTTAGCAGACTTCAATAAATAATGGACTTTGCTCGGCATTTCGTAATTTATGACTAAATCTTAGAATATTCATGTAAATTATATTATCTTGTTGACATTTTAATGCCATTGACTTAGGACTACTCGTATTTATTTAGAATATAGTATAGTCTTATTTTATACATAATATAATTATTCGTAATATATTAGTCGTACGGCAAATTTTCTGTTCGCCGAGCGGAGGTGAGATATAGTTCAAAGAATGTTGGCTTTGCCAGTCGGGAGGACTTCCGCCACAGTTAGCTTATAGTAGGACGCAATATAGTGTGGATGTGGCGTCTTTAGCTTTAATGTACTCCGGTTCTTGGGAATTGGAGTGTTCATAAGCTCACGACTATATCCCAATTGAGGTAGTCAGAGGTACATCCATCTATAATGTTGATGGAGTGTTCAGGCCGAGATAATATGTATTTGGTTTTATGAAGTTTTGTAAGGTGAAGTTATTCTGACTGAGGAATTACGTCCTCTGTAACACAATATAAATAACTTATTATATTATCATGAATTCAAGTCCCGTCTGGGGACTCGAAACCACTGAATTCGTTTTTAAAAGAACTTTTTTTAGTGTGTATGAGTATATACTATCTCTGCCTACCCTTTCTGGGATACAGGCATATATAATGCACTCTGTGTATATGTGGTCCTTGAGGTGGTAACCTATTGTAAGGTTTATCAAATTCATATATACGACTTCAATACCAAATATCCTGGCCATCCCAATAGCAATTATTGGCTCTGGTTTGTTTTATAAACATTTAAGTTTCTAACACTGACATTGACTTTCCCAGTTCAAAGACGTACGAAGGTCAGGTACTATAATACATTATTTTACTAAAACTTGTGCATGAAAGTTAAATACAAGTTTGTACATTCCATTAAAACTTAAGTTAAAACTGGGGACATATTTTAAAAGCTTTAGGGAAACTTTACAACATTAGCATGCGCCGTAGCCGGCAATTGTAGAACATTGTCCAATTAAACTTATTGCAGACAATGCCGAAATTTCCATGCTGTGTGTATTGCTTCTATACTGTTCTGAGAGCAAATAAAAAACATAGAACACGTTCAGCTGCTTGTCTTCCCGGGCATGTCGTAAAAACCGACAGAGGGATTGTGTCCTCTAACATGATGGACTAATGTTATGGGCGATAGGCTGATCCCTTATCACCATAAGGTTTATCATATCCAGCTTACGACATCGTATCAACAGTGGCTGCAAGTTGTCTTTGTTTACTTGTGGCTCTGCCCATCCCATTAGGGATTACGGGCGTGAGTTTATGTATGTATGTGTATATATTCCGTGCATTCCAACTGCCGTTTTCAATAATCTACTCCAACGGCCTCGGTGGTCCAGTGGTTGAGCGTTGGGCTCACGATCCGGAGTCCCGGGTTCGAATCCCGGTGGGGACATATCACAAAAATCACTTTTTGATCCCTGGTTTGGTTAGGACTTTACAGGCTGATCACCTGATTGTCCAAAAAGTAAAATGACGAGCCACGTTAAGCCGTTGGTCCCGGTTACTACATACTGATGTAAGTGCGTAGTCGTTACATGAGCCGTGTCAGGGGCCTTGGCGGCTTAATAATAACTCTTACACCAGGGTTGATGAGGTTGGGAATTTACCTCACAACCCACAAGATAGAAGAATAATCTACTGACTAAAGTAAATAATAATAATCCTGACGGGGTTGACGCGGTTGGTAATCCACCTCATAACCCACACGATAGAAGAAGTCTTACTACAGTCTTTTTGACACTTTTTGACACAAAAATCATCATTCGGTCCTAAAATGTTGTACATGATATGTTCTATATCAGAAAGGACTAAATTACCCACCCTTCATTCTTCGTTGGCAGTAAACTGACCCAGTCTCATGAAACCGTTCAGGCGAGTAGACTTACTAACACAAAAAGTGTAAACTCATCTGCAGTCCAGATATTAAGTGGACGACTTGCCGTCAAAGTACAGAAGCCAGTGTTTTGACGTTTATTAGCATAGTAATGTATCAGATTAAAGAGAAGGCGAACGTCGTGTCTTATAAGGAGGTGAAGGAATTCGTCTTTGATAGACAAGAATGGAGAATGCTACACCGACAAGAGTGGGGCTCTTAAATTAGTGATGATGATGTATCAGTCGATGATAGGCCGATCGATTTTGTTCTATATAACAATAGGTGCTCAAAACATACCTAAGTCCCCCAACTTTAATAAATCCACAGAAGGTCAGAAGTATTTGAAAAGACTTGGGAAACAAGATTATGAAATTAGAAATGGAGAAAGTTTAAGCCACTTGAGGAAGAACGCACAAATTGTTCCAAGGTTTACATTTTTAATATAAAAGATTCAAGTGATCTCTTGAGTGAAATTAATACGAAGCTCGTGGAGAGATTATGACGCTTTGCATTTTATTTCAGGAGCAGAGTGGTGGAGTATGCTCCGTACGCCCTCCGTTTGATTGAGGGGATACCTGTGCCTAGCAGAGGGACGTATATAGGATGTTTATATTTACTTATTAGAGCGACACTTATCAAAAACAGAAGTTGGATTGTGGCGATGCGTTCTTTGAAACTTATATGTGTGGATTAGGTGTGGATTAAACTAAGTACCTTTTAGGCGACGAAATTGTTGATAAAATTCTCAGAATAACGGTACCTTCCATCAAACATTTTCTATTAAATGATTACAAATAACAGCTTTCCCCGTTGGTAAAAAAGGCGTGAGTTCATGTTTCTTGTTTGTTTGTACACAATAAAATAATTTTGTATTTGTAAAAATAGCTCCACCAACCCGCATTGGAGCAGCGTGGTGGAGTATGCTCCATACCCCCTCCGGTTGATTGAGGGGAGGCCTGTGCCCAGCAGTGGGACGTATATAGGCTGTTTATGTTGTAAAAATAGTTAATTTAGCGAAACCTGGTAGGTTTGCTACGGAACCCAATTTGGGAAACGCTGATATAGGCAAGAAGCTGATAATCTTTTAACTTGCTGTTATGATAATATCAACCTTAGTACTACGTATCAAAAGTGGTTGCAAATTGTCTTCGGATTATTTATGGCTCTGCCCACCCCATTATTCAAGTTAGAAACACGGATCACCCTGTCGGTTTTAACGACTTGCTCGTGAAGATAAGCAACTGAACACCGAGCAGGCCGCCTGTTGTCCCTTTCCGTATCTGTTGTCTTTATTTCTGTATCGTGTGTCCATTGTGCTCAATAAAGTATTTTATCTATTATTTTATCTATCTAAACACGTATTTATTCGCCCAAAGTCCAACATAGTCGCGTTTAGAAGTATTTTTAAATTTCCATATCGAATATAGTCCTGTAAATGTTTACCTTCGTCAAATTGTTATGACTTCATTAGACTAAAAGCCGAAAATGACTCACTCTTGCGGGTTGAATGCTCACGTTAATTTGACTAACATACCTGTAACAAGAATAAACCATTATTGTGATATACATATTAATAAATTGCGTATTCGTGGAAGGAGTACAAAATGGCCGCGTGTTTACTGTATAAGAGACATTTTCTTTTTGACGACTTGTGTAACCACCTACGGTGATTCAATTTATGTAAATTTAGAGGAGAATACAGTATTATTTAATTTTGCTAATCTAAAATACAGGGCAACCTTATAAAGCTGCTTTAATCTTTAAAACAATAAAGTGAAAGGGATGTGAATTTTATTTATTATAAATGTACAGTTACATATCACAAATTGGTCGTCAAATATCAAGTCCCTTCTAAATGGAATGGACTTACATAGTCTCTGCTAACCCGGGTAGGAAATAGGCGTGAGTATATGTATGTATGTATGTTTTTCTTCAACCATAGACCTTGCATGTTCAGCTGAACACCTACGACGTCAACCCTTAATAATAAAGATATAAAATGTTAGTCTATTCGTTCGCAATGCGATAGTCCTAATGGAAACACAGTCCCCTACATTCGACAAACACTTCAACGATGCAAAAAGCATCCTTAATCGACCAAATGGTAGACAAGACGGGAGCAAAAAAGAAAAGCGTCTTGATAACACAAAGAAAACACCCGATAACTCAGCGATTCCAGCGAGGCACACAGTAACGTCACAAGGCGCTACCCTCCAGGTTTTAACGTCGAATTAAATGAGGGCAGGAGAGAGATATACTACACCGCCTAGCGTGAAAGAGATAAGAAATATATCACTCTAATCATGTTACATTACAAGGGGTACACAATCACAATGTTGGAAAACAAATAAATACTTTATCCAGGTACCCACCTGCCTCCGTAGTTAATTATGCGAAAGCTGTATTTAGAACGAATCCCATTGGAAATATAGAAGTGAGGTTATGTCATATTAAAATGAATAATTCAGCAAGACTTAAAGACACACGTAGGATTGTGCTTGGCCAAACAAAGGTAACCGATGTACGCGGCTAAACATACATACATAACCCATAAAAGCTATTTCCAGTAAGCAAAGAATATGGGACTCCAATTAAAACAGACACGAGCGCCACACGCGCGCGTGTTTAGAGCGAAACGTCTAAACAGATTCTTTAAAAAAGCACAAATATTTTTCAAAGGTCAGTCATAGGTACTTTACGGTTATTTTATTTTCTTGGGGCGACACCACGACATCGACACAGGGTCCCACCCAGCCAACGAAATACGCCCCTGGACACACATATAACTTGATAGTGTACTTAGCTACAGTCAAAGGAGTTCGTTCTCAAAAGTCAGCTCACATCTCTTGGGGGTGGTAGGGTAGAATGAGGTGGGGGTGGCCCCCGGGCGTTCCAAGGTCACCGCCCTGTTCTACGTAACCTAACTACGACCGGGCGGGCGTTCGCTTTAACGATTAATACTGAATGACTCCTCTGCTTTAAAATATCGAATGTCTGGTTTGGATTTGGAAGTTCGGTTTTGAATTGGCATGCTTTCGAAATGTTTAAAAATGGCCGTTTTTTACGTAGAGAGCATCGTGGACAAGTTGGAAGTTGGAAATTTACTCGGGGCGTACTGGAGGTCGTAAGGTCACTCCGTACATTCCGATGAGGAGTTCAAACTTAAGTGCGGATTATGTAAAGACCTTCAATTCATGAACCGTAGGATTCCTCCAATTTCCAACATGTTCATCACTAATTTAAGAGCCACGCTCTTGTCGGTGTAGCATTCTCCATTCTTGTCTATCAAAGATCAATTCCTTCACTTCCTTATAAGACACGACGTTTGCCTTCTCTTTAATCTGTTTCATGTAAGCTCTTCTCACATGTTACATGTTGTTCTTCCAACATCTTATATTCATAAAATATCAAGTATAACTCTCAAGATATTAGCGCTTGATCTACCCCGGAAGGAAGACGCCGCGATGTTACTTTCGAACAATTTCAATAACAACTACAATGATATTCTAACAAAACTGTTGTACACGCCAAAGTTTTATCGTATCGTAACTTTTGTTGCCAACCGTTTTGCATTAACGAAACGCAAGCTTGCAAATTCTGCCGTTTACGGCTGCGTTTCGATGTTGCAACCCTGATCCCCGCGGCCATTGTTTTAGATTGTGTCGCGTTACAGAACGTGATATCTATGCGACATAATCACGTCTACCCGTTTGTACTTGCGATGCAAATAACTGCACACTGAGTCAACTAATATTGCAAGAGTAGGTAAACTTGAATCGCCGCGGGCAGTGGGAAACCCAAGCGGAACTGTGTGGATTCCAAGTGATTTACGTTACGTTTGATAACTCACGACTCCCAAGTAAAAAAACTAGGGAAGTTTAGTACAGAGTATCTCATTTTTTTTTTGCGTCAAAGCTATATTATGTTTTCTTGAACTTGAGTGTGTCTTGAATGTTTGCTTTCATACATTATAGTTTTGAGAGACTTAAAAGGTGAATTTTGTAGTATATTACTCGAAGTCACATAACATAAACTAACGTGTACCGACGCTTCACCGAGCTTTCTGATGACGTCAACGTTATACATAATATTTTATGTGTCAAGATCTAGAATACTCAGAATTAATTCACGAGGCTAGCAGTTTCCACTTGAGAAAGGTAGTTTACACTTCGGTAACTAAACACTATGAGATCTGAGGACTGGAAGACTTCAAACGTTTACAAGAGTTAGTAGTCGACCTAAACCAGCGGCACGCTGTGGCCGCTTTGACGTTTGTCTCGCTCATCATCATAACATTACGCCTGTATCCTCGTAGGGCTAGGCAGAGGTGTATAGTATATTTATTTATTTCTTTATTGCATGTCACATGGTATTACAGTTCTTATAAGTAAATATGTACAAACATGTGACACCCTGTAAGGGCACCGCAAAAGTACCCACTCTTCACCTTATATACATCCAGTCCTCACCAGCTATGTTTAAGTTCCAAGGGAGCGGGCCCATAGCTATTAACCGGGCACAAATCTTGTTCGCGTCACGTGATATCAATATCTATGATCCAAACATTCCAAATTTACAGAATCGAATTTATCTCATCTCGTTGTTAAAGGAGCATATAACTGCACATTACTATGTTCATCAAGTTTCGTATTAATTCATAACTATAGGAGGGAATTGTTGTATTATATTATGTCAAAACGGCCGTCATAGGCCGCAAGTTTAGTCTAGTCAACTTGCTTGTTGGTTGTCGATGGAAAAAATATATATTAAAGAAATGTCTCTTGTACAAATTATTTGTTTGTAATTGTTTATATGTTTCGTTTACAAGATCTCGACGCTAAGCGCCAATTACGGAAGACTCGACCGATATCCTCTTATAACTACACACTCAATTCGTCAGGCCAGCTATCAAGTCGAAGTTCGGTTTCGCTAGCTACATCAGAGCCCACCACAACAACGACCCGGGATGGATATTTAGGAGTCGCCGTCGCCGGATACGGTTTGGACGGCATGATGATGATATTTTTTTCTTTTGTGTGCAATAAACAGTTTTGTATTGTATTCTGCAGCATTGATAGGAAAGATCGCCAACCTGTTCTTGACTTTTTAAATTAGCATTAACCGTTTTTAGTCCAATTTTATCGAAATAAAATAGAATATAATCTGTCTACACAATAGTCCCACCAAACGGTACGCCTTTCGTTCTACATAGCCACAATAATCACGATGACGACAAAAACGCGAAATGTAATCGAAACTTTCCCGAGGTCATTCACTTGAGTTTTTGTTGGGTTAGGAACTGAGTAGATTGGCTTACTTCCCCGAGTTTGGGTAACAACTATACTACACAAATCGTTTTCTAGTTCACGCTAAGACTATGTGTACTATGAGTTAATGAGAAACTGTTTCAATAAAGTACTCTTACATTCAGACTTATATATATAGGTAAGTTTCCATACGATTTTCTTCTGAAACAACTTACTCACGCCTATTTCCCACTCGGGTAAGAAGATACTATGGAATTATAAATGCTTCGATCCTGAAGTACTTCCAGGAGCGGATCCAGCTATTCTGTCGCGGGGGGAGGGGTCAGCAGGTCGCAGACAACCTAGTTCCGCAGGGAATTAGCCAACGCAACCTGTCGCCCAGGGATCCGCCCATGAGTACTCCTCTTGCTTCCTTTACATTCCTAAATCCATTCATACGCGACATGATCAATTTGGTCAATGTACATTCTCTTTACAGCCCTCTCTGCCTCTGCCAGCCCTACCGATAACTTTCGCCTTATTTTTTTTTTCTCACTTCTATTTTATTAATCATATGATCTCATTGCTAGTCCATTTTCACAAGCGTCTATTTAGTATTACCTGTAAGGGCAATACAAAAACAATGACAGTCGGGTAAAACGGCTCGAATCATTATAAACAACGGATGTAGCTCTCGTCAAACGGGTTCCCTCGCCAGGTGGCTCACAATCGGCTCGTCAGTGTCAATTAGAGAAAAAAAAACTGGCAGCAAGCAGTCTTCAAGGGAATTAATTAGCTCGACTGGCCAGTGAGGTGGTTAACAACGAGATAGAAAATCAATCGTACAAGTAAGAATTTTAAATTTTCTTTTCTTTTAGGACTTCTTTTTAACACTTTCAAGGACAGAACGTCTGATGACGTTCCGGTTCCAAGGTGTCATACTATCTATTATGAACTATCAATGTCCCATGGTCTCTGCCCGTGAAAGGGTTAAAAAATTTTGATATCAAAAAATCAAATCAAATTTATTTTTTATCCAATTTTTTTTTAGGGCTATATAGCCCTATTCCACCACCACCACCACCACCACCGTTTTACACGCCCTATCTATGGAGTAATGGCGACTACTCCACCGACAAGAGCGCAGCTCTTAAATAAAGAGAGAGATAGCCCTATTCGGAAAACGTGTGACCTCCGGCCTTTTCGTCCTCCAACCCCCGCGGAGTTTGAATTCATGTTTTGATCATAGATAACTGATTGACGTAGTTTCTAGGATTATTACACGGGACTCAAACATAGCTAACATACTAACGGGTAACTCTTCTTCTTAACGGCCTCCGTGGTCCAGTGGTTGACAGAAGCGACTGCCTGTCTGACCTTCCAACCCGCAAAGGGAAAACCAGCCCAATACAGGTTACGTCACATACGTCCGAAACTGCATTTCTCGGGAATGTGGCTTTCCTCACGATGTTCTCCTTCACCGCTGACTACGTGATATCATTTATGATCCAAACATGAATTCGAAAACAAATTCGATAATCACTGGTTTATGCCTGTGCTGGATTCGAACTTGCGATTTTAGGAGATATGTTCGAAATTAACGCGAGACTGAGTACTTTCCTACCAACTAGCATTGCCTTATCTATTATTACTAGTTTTTTAGATTCAAATCAACAAAACTCCAGATTATTAAACATAAACAGTACACCATCTTAATTCAACTGTATTATAACTCCTTTTTGCTTCGCCGTAGACAGGTAAAAAATATAATATTTCAAAACTTAATTGTTCGTTCACAGTCGCACTATACTCGAGTAAGCTTTGTATTCAGTACCTTCACCCAAACGAATTACAGACACCTAAATTTTTTACTTGACGTCAATTAGTCATCCGTGAAATCTTATTCAACGTTCCGTTCCGTATAACATCGGCCAAAAAATATTATTAATATAAAAGTTATAAATTGTTGATGTTCATCGGAACTGTTGAATGGAGCAACGATTTTATTCTGTTCATTGGTCGAAAAATATCTAATACTTACAGTGGTAGCACTATATTATATACATTGCGAATTACACATACAGCAAACCCCCGTGTGCCGCATAACGCACAAGTGCGCGCACACGCGCACTCCCCTTTAGGTACTCTTTCAAGACACTCCGCGCGCTCTCCCCTTTACTCTTTAAAGGCTTACGACCATTTAAGACTAAAGTAAGACCGCGAGAGGGTGGAGGCCGGCGCCCGATATCGGTGCGGGGCGAAGAGTTACCATTCTATACGTACATATTGTTTATTCTATGCCGGGAGTTAGTATGAAACCGCGGCGCAGAGAATTTCTGTATGAACGCGTGCTTGCAAATTGGACATTTCTTTGGCTACCGCTATGCGCACAGGTCTTAATGGTGATACATGTGTAAGTTTGTGGAATTCCACGTTAATTACGTCTGTGTCTTGGTTTATCGACGTCCCGACAAACCGGCTCGGTGGCGCCGCGTCAGCTACTTTTTTAACTGCCAGCAAACCTTCCATAAAACGGACGGACCTTTTAAAGATACGCTGACGTTGGCACGGGGCGTCGTTAGTTCGCTTTTGAACTGAAATTGCGCGATGGAAATAGTTTTTTATAATAGTACCCGTTATAGCCAGGTTCGGAGAACGCGTGACTTTCATCGTAAGGTCATGAGTTCGAATCCCGACTCGGGCTTGGGCTAAGTTTACACAGGACAATAGGCTCGCCAACTATTACATAGGACTTAAACAAAGCTCGCGAGGAGTGTGTGTGTACTGCATCTTCAGAAATACAGATTCCAACCCGTAACATATTTTATAAAACTTATCACTTTCCTAACTTTTCTCATATTGACAACAATTCAATTCCCAGTCCTATGTAACCAGCACT
This sequence comes from Pectinophora gossypiella, assembly GCF_024362695.1. Classification (NCBI taxonomy): domain Eukaryota; kingdom Metazoa; phylum Arthropoda; class Insecta; order Lepidoptera; family Gelechiidae; genus Pectinophora; species Pectinophora gossypiella. The sequence continues at coordinate 1,376,829 of NC_065425.1, read as the reverse complement.
CATTTTGAGTAACCGAAATACATTCGCAAACACATCAATAACACTTCACTTTTATATTTCTTTTTCAACCAAACCCGAATGCAAACCCAATGGGTGCACAAGTTACAAAAACAATCGGGAATTGAATCGAATCAGTTACGCTTGCGTCGGCTATCCGACATCGGCAAATGTCGCCTCAGATAACTGAGCTTGTAGACACGTAAGCGGAATCCAGATCCAATGTTTATCTCGGGATAGAACTACTCTGTGCTTATGTAAGCGTTTGATTTTATAACTGTCTTATTATAGATGTTATAGGTGGTTCAGTGTTGTGTGTGTGTGGTTGGTTGAACAATAGAGTTTGGATTTTTAAGGAATACCTATTCGGTCTGATTACGACTTTAAATACTATTTTATTCCACTTTCTTTATAACTGTCTTTTAATGGACACAGCTTTTTTCGCGTGACTTATTTATTGTAGATTTTCATACATTTAAGATAAGTCAGGCCATCGTCTGAGAAGCGGATGGACGCAGCCTAGTGTATGATAACTACAAAAATTCCTTTTCAATATTATCTATCATAGACATAGTGAGCATGAAAGGTGCTATCATTTTGTTTACTTTCATTTTGCCGATAACCTACTGACATTGTTTGGCATTGTTCAATTATTATAATTACTTGTCTGTTGCTTTCCACTAAACTGCTGAACTGGCGTTACCAATTTATCGCTTGTAAACAGACATACTGGGTTATAATTGTTTATGTTGAGAATTCAATCGACACAATTATACAATGCTAATCTTTATAGCACATACACAAGAAATATACTGTTCATCAAAACAGAGTTTGATTTCATTTTAATATTCATAGGGCCTTGTTTCGGAGGGCACGTTAAGCCGTTGGTCCCAGCTATTAGCCTTAAAATCTTCCACCAGACCGCAGTAGAACAGCGTGATGGAGTTCGCTCCATACCGTTGATTGAGAGGCCTGTGCCCAGCTGTGGGACGTATATAGGCTGTTAATGTTATGTATATGTTAATTACTAGGGTACGATAAGCAATTGGTTCCAGCTACTGTTTACTTAAGTATGTAGTCGTTACATGAGCCATGTCCACATCTTTGGCAGCTCAATAATGATCCTCTGACACCATGGTTGATGAGATCATTCATTGGTCTTAAACTCACACGTGAGAAGAATATATTTCAAAGATACACAGTAGCTATATTACAGTAATTCATATTCTCAACTGTCATGGAAAAATCCACTCAAATGAGATCAAATACTTATATATCAACTCGTGAAAAAAATAACCGGAAAACGTGTCGCTAGACTAGGTGTAATAACTTGAAATAACTAATTTAATAAAAATGAACGATTAAAAAAATGTAGCAAGGATAAAACTACTATTAGTTCTGTAGTTTTATTTAGTGACTAAATTAATAAGACCTCGTGACATATAGACGTCAAAATCAAATTAGTATTCATTTTTACTTTTTTTAAGCAACCTAAAAACGTGTACCTGTTATGCCGCTACGCGCCATAAAAAAGTGAGAGAAGTTAGTATACGAACGTACGGTCACGAGCATTAATATGTATACACTGTGGTACCATGTCACATTAACTTTTTGACAAATTGAACTGTAAGTCTCACTAAATGTCAAATATGTTAGTGCGACAGAGTCCTAAAGTGGGTACATTATATTGCTCATGACTGTACGATAAGAATGAAAATAAAACGCCTAGATGAGACGCGAGTAGGGAATGCAATCCCGACTCGAGATCGCAAATTCGAGATCCCGCGGGATTGGAAATATCAATTCCGAAATTTTCTGGATCTCGTCTAGTTCATAAAAATAAAGTTAGGAAACGATGAAAACTGTTTGTCTGTGATAGTGTGGTTAATTCAAACAAAATATTTTAGAAAGAACACAAAAACTTTTATTCTTCAATATTACTGACTAAATAATTAAGTTTTCTTTTGGAAAATAAGCATAACTCAAGGAGATTCGCCCAATTCCGTCAATCTCGAATGGGATCTCGTCATATTATGCTTCGGTATTGCATTCCCTAGTTGCTAGTTGCGGACAAGTTATTGCCATTTACAGTTTCTCGAGAAACTTCTGACTCGGGCTTATGTGAAGTCGGTTTTATGGAAAAAAGTTGCCGAGTAAGCTTATTGTGAACCTGTTGTGATACCTTTTGTCGTTAGATTTTTTTTTTTATTTGTGAACGAGTTTCTTTACACTTTTTATGCGATTTTAAAGGTCTTTTACGTGGTTGATTTCATAACTTAAGGGCACATCAGAGTGACAGATGCTCTTTATTGATTTTGATTGAATTCTTTGACATTAATAGTTTATGTGGGTCACTTTAATACACGAAGCTTAAGAAGTCAAAGATTAAAGGCTTCGGTACAGCAACAACAACATTAGGGACAACATAAAATTCTCAATTTGAGTACTAGGTAATGCTCGTAAAAACGAAATATTAACGAAGTAAAAATCTCTTCAGAATAACTGTACTTTTATTTATAAATAGCTTAATATGTATCAGTACTATTCACAGGCGGAGGACAGAAGTCCTAGTACGGCTTTGAAATAGACTACTCTGAGCGCCATCCCACTCGCGTCAGACAGAGTACTGCGGGGCCGAAGGCAAGAGAGAAACCACTGCCCTATTTTTCCCTAAAAAAGTAGCATGGAGAATGCTACACCGACAAAAGCGTGGCTCTTAAATGAGTGATAATGAATATGTATCAAGTTGATCTAATAAGGCTCAGTGAAACGCAGGTACTTAGTTCATCATGAGCCGGCCTTAACCTGTACCTTTGACTTCCGAATGAGCTTATGACACGTTTGCTTAACATAATATTACCTACTTCTAAAAAACCCTAGGCAAGAGTAAAAACAGCCACTACGGCGACAAATGAATGCACAGCCTCAAAAATGAGTCCATACAGTTCAAAAACAAACAAGCAACGAGATTAGGTATAAAGAGACTGTAATCTCGACCACGGAGCAAGCAGCTTAGTACTTTAAAGTCTTGCCGTTGACACAGACTGTGCTAAAACAAAGCCGCTCAGAATGACATGTCGCATTGTATTTCATACGACTTGGTTTAACATCACATTCGGGCGTCTAAAGGAACGGATTCGCGCGTCTAAAACCGTATTTATAAATACCTAAAATTCAAAATATGAGTGTTATCAAAAACCAATTTGTGTTAGTTACGTCAGGGGCCTCAATAATAACCCTGATACCAGTTTGTTGAGGTCATTGACCTCGAGAGAATATTAGGTGTCGCTCAGGAAAAGAAAATACAGGATATTTACCCACTTCAGTGGTAAACGGTAGAAGAGTCACAATGCAAAAGACGAGACTTACGGCCTTTCTTAAATATTACGAGTATTATTGATCTCATTCAATTTCATTTCAGAGGACATTAGGATCAAACGAAAGAGGAAAGACGATTAGGAGGTTGCCTGGAAGAAATTGCTGCATGAGCAATAAGGCCGCCTGTTGTGCTTTTCTGCATTATGTTGTCCTTATCTCTGTATTTTGTGTTCATTGTGCTCAATAAAGTATTTTATCTATCTATCTATCTAAGATATCTACAACAGGAAAATAGCAAGTAAACAAGTTTATAGGTAAAAAAAAAAACAAAAAAATAAAAACAAAGACATTTTATACGCCGATCGATCGCGTTTTTCCCACAAGCCGTCGGAAACGATGAGAGAGAACCAACAATATGAGTTACGACGTCCATTTTTGTTTGTTTGACAAACATAATTCGCACGTTATTGATATTTTCCTTTCGAGATTGCGGCGACGCGAGTTCAAAGTCGTATCGGCCATCTCTAGAGAATAATACAATGGCGAGGCGAAGTGAGGAGGTCTGTGGGCTTACCACCCCTCTCCGCCCCTCCTACTTGCCACTACATGACTCAGCAACCTTACATCAAACTCGACGTCGCTTTAGACTTGTTTTTCTACGTGACGCTTTTTTTGTCCATAAAACATTCGGCAATGGCGCTATTGATAATGTTAAAGGTGAAGTATAAATTATGAACGCAAAGGAAAAGTTGTTTTATTCTCGTAATAAACGTTCCGGTAAGAGTAGAAGGAATCTTAACAACGGAAAACTTTCTTCGAGTTGTTCAGTTCTATTCGAGTTTCGCAAGGTTAAATGATCGGCTTTTGTGGGGAGCAGATGAAAATGAACAATTCGTTGAATTTCACTCAAATGCCAATGAATAACTTCATTTCATTTTCTTTCTTTGCGTTGCTATAGCTTAACTCGAAGCAGTTATACGTTTTCAGTTATGTTTGCATAGTCCAACTAATATTCTTTAATTGCTACTGTTACAACCTAAAAGACCATAAGGCCCAATGACCTTTTAAAATCCAATTTCCATCGTCTAACTATTGAGTCAAGAAAAAAGGGTCTCACGAGAATATGAGATTACAATAGTCTGCAATATTTATTTGTACAGACTACAGACGCAACTTATAAATTATTGAAAGGCTATACAACGGTGATTAAAGCCTATAAACTAGCAGGCATTATATCGTCGGGCATTTAATGTTCGGCGCGGTAGATAACATAACTCGGAAATGTATCGCGCAGTGTTTTCCGATACAAACGGAATCCAATTAGCCATCCCATCCAGCCAGCTTTCATTAACCGGCCGAATAAGCGGAAACCGTAAAAAAACCTGGAAACGAGCTTCGCGAAAACAGCTTACACAAGACGCCATTAAATAACATTTTTAATGACCGCGGCATGGCATAAAACTGTGGGTTAAATTGCGTTAAATGCACGATAAAGGTCGTAAATGCTGGAACGAGTGTGGCTGTTGCCGAGTGTGGTAGATCCGACGATAACGTTAAAGCATCGATGGGCAATGTATATCGTCTCCAGTAATTTTATATCAAGGTCACCTACTTGGTCTTGCGTAAATAATCCATCCGGATTTCACATACGAATACGAACATACATCAATTTGTTGGCGTGGACGTTCGAAATTCGGTTTAAGTCACAATTACAGACATCAAAGCTTAGTTCAATGCGTGAAATGGATCCTAAAATAGTCATAAATTGGAATGCACCACGCGCCGGTGCCCGCTATAAACAGTGGTTCAATCGCACATAAATGGACAATTCGCGTGTACATATACCGCAGTGGGATTTGTTTGACTATAACGCTATTACGCATGCTGCGGTGCACTGAACCCGCCCACGTCAATACTTTTCACTCGTACACACATTTTTTGATCAACACTCGATATTCAAATTGCTTATGTCAACTAGTACAATTCCATAGAAACCCGAATCTCGGTGGGCACATATCACAAAAATAGACTAGTTTCCAACTACTCAAATCAGTTTTTTTTTAATAACCGTCTAAACACAAAATTACTATGGATTTTGTATGAAAAAACACACTGTGACGTCATGGAAAATGTCGGACTTATTAAAAAAAGACACACAAACGTACATATTGTTACGTTTTTCTAGATTAAAATTCATAAATTTATAAGTTAAATAGAAAAAAGAAAATGTTTTTCGTTAGTTTTAGATGTCTTTATTTAGTAATCAGAATTTCATAATTAATCTTGAACCTAGTATGTACATGATTCAATTACTTTGTGATCCCTAGTTTGGTTTAGGGCATTGCAGGCTGATTACCCAATTGTCCGAAGGAAAGACGATCCATGCTTCAGTCGGCCCCAGTCACTATATGTATACTTAAGTAAATGTAGTCGTTACTACTCGTTACATGAGCCATGTCAGAGGCATTTGGCGGCTCAGTAGTAACCTTGACACCAGGATTGATGAGGTTGGTCATTGGTCTCACAACCCACACGAGAGAAGAAGACTAGTACTTTTCGTATATAAATAAAGTTCTCGTTGCTGACATCATATTACGTTTTGCACGTACTCGAGTTTTATTACTTTGCTCATAAAAGGTACTAGTGGTTGGGTTCCTCCAAAAAGAGTATAAGTAATAAGTGCCGGTGCAAAAAGCCCACGTTATCGTTTCGATACGCAACGCGTATTTTTAGATAACCTTAGTTGCGGCATGCCGCCCCCACTCCGCGATTGGATCAGACTCAAAATACAGCTCTATTTTCAATTGATGTACGCACGTGAAACTTTCACTTTGATGCAAATGTGAACAAAGAAAATGTATTCCGACATCCTTAGTCAATACACGACATCACACGGGTTAGTAACGATTTAGACTTAGTGCGAACTGATGCTCTTAAAGCGAATTAATGTAACAAGCCGTTCTCGAGTAGTAAAATCTTAATTAGGACGTTCCGTTTGAACTTGCTTGTAGATAAATCCTAAGAGCCTGGGAAAATTACATTGCTTTATCTTATGTTTTGAGAAGCAGCTCAATGACTTCATTCGAGAGTAATATAAGAGGCGTTCCTAATTCTTCAATAAACGAAATCAATGTCGTACAGTCGAGGGCTGAGTCTCAAACGAGGTGTCTTGGGATGGTTTCTAGAGCGAGCCCTCTAGGCCAATACTCGTCCCTGTGCGATTGTCTACCGACCTCCCTTTGTGTCAAAATCACATTAGCCATTGTTCGACATCGCTTTGTCGACACTATACGAAATACAGCGATTATATTTCGCTATTGTATTCTGCGCAGTGTCGATAGCTATATGATATTATGTATTTTCAGACGGCTAGTAGTACTTGCCAGTATTTTATTGGTTTCCATCGTCGCCTAACGCTATAACGTCTTTGTTATCTAGCGCTATTAAGATAACTCAAGATGAGACTTGTTTCAAACAAGCTATATTTATGGAGATGAAAGTACTTTACGGTTTGATGGAATTTCTGATTCCGTACAAATAGTCACGGATTCCTATTTGATTTACGATCAGTTTTTGCTTTTAAAGTTACTACAGTTCAGCATCAAATACAAATAGCAAGTACGGGGTTTGAAGTTTGAAATGCAAATCATTTGAGCTTTATTAATGTTTGTGAGTGAGTTACAAGAGTATTTCGTGCTTCGAATAAATCAATATGACATGAATTCGACAATAATACAGAAAGCTGGTTCGTAATTACGATTTTAATAGGTCGGTCAACGGCGGGGGTGGGGTATCCCTCCCCACGGTGGTGGGACGGGGGGGTAACAACTGTCCGGGGGACAATAGAGCTGTACGTAACTCAAATTATATCGCTTTTGATAATGTTATTGAGCGGCCAAACTGGAGCGAGATTTCCAAGCTTGCCACCGTAATATTTGAACACGTGAAACGAATTTAAATTAACAAGCGAAATTAATTAAATTCCGTAGGTATGACAGGTTTAAACAGCTATTTGGAAATGGTTTAATAATTATATTTCGGGATCTGAATACTGTGTGAATTTTGAATATTTGGAATTCGACGTGATTAATATTTGGTTTCGAGTACAATTCAAATATGGACAATCTAAACAATGCGGGAGAGGAATAATTGTTCGTTGACCGCAATGATTTTACTCTAATACACAACAAAATCTACATTAATACGAAGAAAGGCGCTTAAACGCGCTCCATTGACCTTCGAACACACGTATAAAGATACATAACTTATCAATAAGCATTAATATACAATAGGGTGGAGCGATTTCATTTTTTATTTTTTTTCGCTTCGGTATACCTGTAAAAAGTTGCTATTTCAGGTCAACATTAAGCACAAAAAAAATCAGTTGGCTTATGCTATGTTTCGAGGTGCCCCCATCGTCATAAAGTTTTGAAAAATTAGGAAAATTATGAGTTTTGCCAATTTTTTTCAAAACATCGCAAACATTTTATAAAACACCTGAGCGACAGTTATTACCGGTAGAAACATGCGTGTTGAGACTCTAAGGAAGTGGGACGCGGGGGAGAGGTATTTCAGCGAAATAACTCTCCTCCGCGTCTTCATACCCAAACACCGATCGAGTGACATTTAGTAATTTCGCGCGCTTACAGCAACTCATTTATTTGGCGTTCATTTATTTGCATGAATTACCACTGCGACATTTGTTATTACAATTAAGATGGAAAAACCACAGGGCCGAAATGCTTTTCAGGTACCATTAGATCTTAATTACAAAATTGTTAAACAATGCCGATAGTCGCATTCTCCTTTATACCCACAATATTACCTGAAATTACTAGAACAGAGCTGAGTACCGACCAAAAGTATCTATACGATATTATGACCGCTATCAGTACTGGTATATTTACTTCTGATTTAGCTAATATAGAACCTGGACTTCTTAACCATTCTAGTTGGCTAACAACAGCTAATCGAATTCAAAGGTTGTATGCCACAAAAACTGACCCTGAAGAAAAATTAGTGGTATTAGCCACGTACGTATTGAAAGTTTATGGACCGATGTGATTTAAGTACAATAAAATGTACTTAATTCCTCGTGCATCGATGGGGCTAACCACCTGTGACCAACTATTAATCTTAGTCGCTATTTGAACTCCGGTATGAAGGCTATCATTGACAAAGTAATGCAACGAAATGGATATTTCGGTCATCCAAAAAAATATCCTCATTGCCATGCTTGGCGATGACAGAGAGGCTATCCGAGATCTGGCATATCGAAAAATTATAAAAGCAAGATCACAGAATACTCGAAGACTTCGAAAATTGAAGGTGCCGGTGTTCAATTCCGATGCTAAAGTTTATACTGACATTATTTTGTGGCGTGACTGTGACATAACTGAGCCACCACTAACTTCAAATTTGTTTGATGAAACCTTGTAGGAAATTGAAAAAATGTTTTTTATTATTTGTATGTCGTTTCCATATCTCGGGCGTATAGAGTCCCGGACTTTTTGAAGGCGTGCGTGGGGCCGAAGCCAACACGTAGAGACCCCTTAAGACAGTTTAATCTAAATGTGGTGTGACACCAACCGGCGATTATCCCTGTATACACTATGGGAGTGCACGCAAAGACAATCCCCGGTTCGTGTAGGACTATTGCTGATTATGCGAACAAAGGGAACTGGGCTATTGGGTTGGAGGTTAGTGGACCGGGAAACTGGATATGGGGGACTATGGCGCCTGCTCGACCAATGTTGGTAAAAATGGATAAAATGAACAGGTGGTGACTCGCCACTCACTGGATGGGCCACCTATCTAGCCAACGTGACTGGACGGCAAGGCAGCAACATGGTTGTGAGCAGCTCAGGGTGTCGAGAGGTGTAAACCGCTTTCTGCGAGGCGGTTTACCCGCCTCACCAAATCGCGACTTATTCATCTTTCACTTCCACCCTGAGCTTATAGCTCTAACGCCCCACTCTGGCCAGCCAATGAAGGCAATTCAGAGGTGAGAGTCCTGCGGCCCCCGCTGGGGTCCACTCCGGTCGGCCAGTGAAAGTAAGCCGGAGACGGAGGGCCTGACCGACTCTCGGGGGATCTCAGCTCCGCGGTGTCGTCACTCACCAACAGATCGCCACAACCTGGCCTGCGGAGACTGACTGCACTGTTGAATTCACCAGGTTCGCTGATGAATTCACCAGGGGCGATGGGGGTCATCACATCCCTACGCCTTTATTATAATTATTAATAATATTTAAACTGTATTTTTAATGTTTCTGGATATTTTTTGTAATATATAATTACATACATAAAAAAATGTTTTTCGTTTGTTTTCATCCCTGCTGGGGCACCTCAAAACGTTAAGATAATTGTGTGATATTTTCTATGTTTGTTTTGTATATAACAAGGCAACTTTTCATCGCTATGCCGTTGAAGAAAAAAAAAAATTTTTTTATTTCATATATTTTCGCTCCACCCTAATATACAACCGTTTCTTCTCGACAAGACAATTCCACTATCTCGTATAGTAAGTATTTAATACCAAACGTCCTTTGCTTAACGATAAGGATGATTCAACAACGCAGTTGTATTACTCAGTCACTCAGCCAACGTATAGGTAACATGGGTATATGCAGTTTGTAGTTCAAGGCGCCCTGTCGCGGTCAGATGGAGGCATAAAAATAACACCTCTTTACATACAAATGATTCAACTTATATTGTACTCGGTACTACGGCTTCTTATGACCATAATGTAACATAACTTAAGCTCACTACTGTATCCCAATTGGGGTAGTCAGTACATCCATCGCAAGATGAACTAAGTACCTCACCCAGCTCTCTCTCAGACCAACGTGATAGTGAGCCGTATCGCCGTGTATAATGGTCGAGCCATCTGTGTTAATGAAACCTGCATTCATAAATGAGAATCATTTATTCAACGTAATTATCATGGATAAACTTGTTGAAGGTCAATGTAACATTTTTAAATTTACGTCATTTCGAAAGGTGTTATGGCTGAGGAAAAGAAATGACAGGAAAAGAAGATAAATTAATAACTTATTAGTGTACCTAAGTCCGGTACCGGGATTCGAATCGGCGCTCCATATTTAAGAAAACAGGACCACAGTGACGTAGAATAACGCCTCTTTACATATAAATGATTACCTTATAATGTGCTCAGCACTACGGCTTCTTACGGGCATAATGTGCTTATTTGAAACATGATTTGCTATAATATATTGCTTTCTTTCTACAACTAATTACACAGCTTTTGACGTTCCTCATTTTACGTTTCAAACTATTGACACATTATGATGGTGGTTTTGACATAATAAGTACAGCAATTCGCTCCGTCAATATTGTTATTCCTCAGAGATACTATTATAAATAGGCTTCTTAGCAATCATGTGAAATGAGACACTTTTTATGAAACGTCAAAACGAAAGTTTTCTTTGGAGTTTGTATGGAAATACTGCCCTGTGACATTATCAATAAAAGCAATCAAACGTCGTACTCAATGTTACATAATTCATAAATAGAATTCGAAAATATGTCGAAAAGTAAAAGTGATTGATGTTTGATCATGTTAGACTGGCTTCTATTTCTAGATTAGCATTTTATAATATATCTTGGACCTAGTCAAATAGCGTCATAGCGTGTCGCAAACCTAAGCCGTTAATCATCATCATATCCCTAGCATTATCCCGTTTTTCACAGGGTCCGCTTATCTAACCTAAAGATTAGACAGGTCCAGTTTTTTACAGAAACAACTGCCCTTCTGACCTTCCAACCCACGAAGGGAAAACCAAAGCCTATGTTAATAATTATTCAGTAGGTAACATACTTAGTTACACTTTGAATCGTCAATTTTTACATTACGAACGTCTCATCCGCCTAAAACTACTGCAGCTTCTTACAACCTGTATAGCCGGGGAAAAGAAACTGCAAGAAAAACCTCGGCACAAGGCCTTAGACGTTCTTTAAAAAAATAATCATGAAATATTGTTATACAATTGATTAATTTAGCTGCCTTATATCAGTTCTCAGACAGATAATCCCATGCAATCATATCTTCTAAATAATCACTAACCTTATAATAACCTTTTTAATACCTACTAACAACCATTGTAATCTAAGACAATACGCCTAGAAAGCGTGATGAAATAATCCGTCATTTGCGTACTACGTCTGATAAGATTAAATGACGAGATCATTAAACATGACGTGTCGGGAAAACCCGAGAGGACACCAATTTGCGAATTAAGTCAAGTGACGGCAAAAAGAGTGGAACTGTGACAAGCCTCGGATAATTATGCGCATACATTATAAGGCGACTTACGTTTATTAACGATACATTTATGTTAAAATGTTGCCAGATGCGTCGAAGGTTTTATTTTTAATTGCTTGTAAGTTCGGCAAGACGCTCCGGGCATGAAACAATGGAAAAAATGTCCGCGATAAACGGTCCGAGATAACTTGCAGAGATAGAATCTTTGCGCAAGTGGCGAGCAAAAACGAGAGAGAAATCTCACTTCGCTCTTTCGACAGGGAAAAGTTACAACGGTCACTTTTATTGCTACTATTTAACGAATACTTCAGCAATTTCAAAGTGGGAAAAACATCCGTAGACATTGATTGCGAAACACAAAATACATGCTACATCTTTCCTTTAAGCCGCAAATTTAAACACCGCGTCCTGAATACAAGATTGATACTCGAACAGAAATAAACAAGAGTGATGATTGTGGGCGAGTATTTAAAAGGAACTCAATCGATAGCCGATCGGGCGACCGGTCGGTTATAGGCGCCCGTGTGAGTCACGCACACACACGTAGAGGTATGTGTGTGCCAGCGGATGCGGCCGGCACACACGGCCATCCACCCAGTCAAGACCCATGGATGTCGTTTAAGATCTCGACGCGAAGGAAGTTTAGTTATGTGAAGATGTTTTACTTAATATACCTAATTGGTAGTTCGCAAAATGTTTATCAGAAATCAGAATCATTTATTCACCGTAATTATCATAAACTTGTTGAAGGTCAATGTTAAATATTTATACACTCACGTACACATATAAGCTCGACAAAATCTCAATGGGGTAGTCAGAGTATCCACACCTCTGTTCTGTTTTGTTAGACCAACGTGGTAATAGGTGGTAACTATTTATTAGAAACAAGAAGTTATTTCTATTGGCAAAACACGGTCAAATATTCAATGAAAAAAACACGTTAATAAATCCAAAATCACGGACCCTAGGGACCTCAAACTGTGCGACCTTACTACCCTAACGTACCCTTACAACCTACATCAAGTGTCAAGTCAAAATTGCATGGAAAAAAGCTTGGGAAACTCGATGAAACGCTCCTAACAAAAACGTGTGATGCTACGCAGATCAGTATCATTGTAGTGGCAAAAACAAAGTAAGACTGTTTGTTCTGCGGAGAATTTCTATACTATTATCATTTTAATGTTAAGTAGTTATGTTTGTTAGCGACTTTGTATGTAGCTACAAAGTTAAATGTAGTTTAGTTACAAAGTGTTCCGGAGTCGTAAATCTATCGTGCAACATTGAAGTATAAAATACCCTCTTTACTATTACGGATATGCGTTTGAGTGACTTTTTAAGACCACCTATTATATCATGGTGAAGCTAATAAAACCAATATTATAATAACTTTTTGTACTAATTCGAACTCGTAGTTAAAGTTAAAAATATTGCTAAATTATCTGCATTTTTATGGAAATCTTCGAAAGATCTGTAAGTTCGAATACATAGTATTTTCAGACCGTATTCAAATGGAATAAGAACACTTTATACACAGTATACTATTTTTAACGGGTCGATACGTGATTAATATTAAATGAGGTACAAAATAATTACCTTCTCTATTCTCTTCTGGAATAAAAACTTTCTGTAATTAAGCAATTTGGTATTCTGATATTGGATATTTGTATTTTCGTATAATGCCAAGTTTAGCCGTGTCGCCAGCCCTGCCAGTACTCGGACGGGCGCAGTTAGTTATAGCTACACATAAGTATACCATCTTGACATCGCAGTAGGTACCTTCGAGATAGGTCGAGGCGAGTCGACACGCCGCTTCTTTGTTTACGCCTAGCCAGTTACTATGTATGTTATGCTCGCTACAGTGAAGATACTGTGTAATACTTTACGCCCACTCATGCCCGTGAACAGCAACTCAAGTCATCAGAAGAAACTTTCGATGAAGTCCTAATAAGATTATCATCACCAATTTAAGAGTCACGCTCTAGTCGGTGTAGCATTCTCGATGATACTTTTTTAGTAAATAAATGATTATGAATTTAGGGAAAAATAAGGCGGTTTCCCTTTTGCCGTCGTCCGCCCAAATACGTTAATACATTATTACGAACATGTTGATCCTTGTTGCCGGTCTATCAAAAGAAATACTACTGCTTACTAGGTATTGAATACCAACCTTACAATCGACGACTGCGATTATAACGATTACGATTAATAACAAGACGAGTACTGTACTTATTAGCAATACAATTTCTAAAGCAATCTAGCCTAAGCACTAAATTACTAGTCAGCAGGTTTGCATATCGATTAAGCTTGTTCACGTAGCCTAAATACCATAATTTTGCCTTGTAATACAAACACGTTAGAAATATATAGGTATTACTCGAAGTAATCATGTTTTATGAGGGATAAATCGATCGGCGATGAGTTGTGTACGTCACCAATACAGAAAACATAGCAAAGAAAAAGGTGTTCTATAAGTGAGAGTAGTTAAATGACAGATTATAAAAAAATACAATACAAATGTATCTAAACATTTTTTGTTACCAACACATTTAAACATTTAATGTAGGTACTTATTTTGCGATAAGTTAAGACTACGCTTTCCTCTCCTACTTTTGCTGGGCCCACCAGGGTCCATAATGATTATTTTATAATATCACCTGTATTTACATCGTGGAATGACAATAAAGTTAATGAGTATTAAGAGTTTAAGGTCAATCTACAAAAGGGACTGTCATTTTGGTGGTAACAGACAGAATTAAAAGAAAAATAATAATTAAATGTAGTCTGCTGGTCTGTTTAGAACATCGCTCGTGTTATAAACAACTTTTTATATCCAATTTCTTGCGTCATGAGTCATACTAGCTAATAAGAAGTATATTAAACTGCGTAATAATATCATTATCTACGAGGGCTTAGAATCCGTCTGTAACCCGATAAGAAGTAATGAAATGAAAATTTAAGTGTTAACATGCAATGTAATAGATTGCACAACAGACACTATTCACATTCTCTATTAATATTTCGTATTAGGGTAAGCACAAGAGGAACATCCATCGCAAGATGAACTGAAATCTCACCCCACCGAAACAATAGGAAGCGAAGCAGAACGTAAATCCACTAGAAAACAACTTACACTAGCATTTATAACAAAAAACAATTTAATTTTGGAAAATACACAAAATAGGTACGACAATGTGCTCAGAATAGGTTCAATAACCGTTTTACATGGCTTCTGAATGGTGGACGTTCTACCGAGGACGATGTTGACGCGTAATTCGGAAAATATAGACGTGTACTAAGTCATACAACGTGGGTAAAACGGGGGTCATAGTAAATTAGTTTACAACAGCTTGACTGGAATGGTGTCATTTACTGACGTACTGGCGCAAATAAGATACGTCATCGTAAAAAGAATTTCACTTTACTGCTCTACTATTTACTCAATCATGTGGGTTGTGAGTACTTGTGAGGTGGAGTAGCATCCACCCTAGTGGTCATTACTTATTACTGAGCCGCCAAAGGCCCCTGATATGGCTCATGTAACGTCTACTTACATCAGTAAGTAGTAACCGGGAAAATGGCTTCATGTGCCTTTTGAAACACGAATGTCTTGCTTCCCGACAATCGGGTGATCAGCCTGTCATGTCCTAACTAAACCAGAGAACTAAGTGATTTTGACACCAGACAAGTCGTTTGTGAGATGTCTGTATTTACACTAATCTATACTGTACAGTGTAAAGTCTACGAAGGGTACGATTTTGAAGACGAAAGCAGACTTAAGCGGTAAACAGCAAGCGAGCGAATGTTTTGCCTGTTTGAACTACTTTCCTAACACAGCCACATTGTGTTCATGTACCAAAGTAGTTCATAAACCCTGTGATGTCTGCCATTGCCTTGAATTCTAGAACAACTGTCTGATAATGAATGGTACTGATAAGATGATAAAGTTTCATTGCAGTTTAAGTGTTGTAAATATTCATATTGTTTCTTATTACACAACAGTTAGGTAGATAGGTACTTGGACAATGTACAGTTCCACACATAAATAAAACAGTTTAATACAGTTGTAAATTAAGTTTACAGTTATTCAATCAGATTAGTAAAAGAAGAAGTTTCTTTGAAATAATTTCACCAGTTGAAATGAAAGTGATTGTATGGATTCAATCCAATTCAACAAATCTAAAAGGAATAAATAAGGTTTCTTGATATTGTTTTGAAAGAAACGACGAAACAAGAAGCTAAACAGTAAAATAATGAAACGCAAAACTCCGAAATCCATTCGAACTTTCTACTGAATTCAACTTAGTTGACAGAGTCTTTACTAATTTAACTTTTCTGAAGGGGACAACTTCGTGCAAAGACAAATAGCACTAACTTGGAGCTCAACTAAAGCAAAATCTATACTAAAGGAATTTCTACTTAAGCATAACTTTGATGAAACAGTAGAATTCTGATTACGAAGTTATTTTTTCACTTTGCGTAACTTAAATGAAGACCCATTCAACGGTTTCACTTTAAGAATCCAATGAATATGGTCATTAAGGAAAAAGGTAAGGAGTTTTAAAGGCATTTTACCTCCTAGCAACTGGAATTCTAAACTCACCTCACCAACTATCGAGTTAATTGTACTCCAAGTAATATCCAGTTCACTTTTAACTTGAACTGCACGACTAGATGTACACCACACAATTATTGAAGACACTATCATAAATTTTGCACAGATATTGCAAGTGGGTCACCAGATCGGCGTTTTGTCTTTTACTGACCAACTAAAAACCTGATGTTATTATGCTTATTCATCATCGGAAGTGTTCTAGAAAGTCGGTTTACGAGAAACACGTTCTTGCACCCGCCGCAGAGTCGACGCGGCGGCGTCACCGCGAGAGTAATGTCGTCGGCGGCCGCCCGCCGCCGCGCCCGCGAGCCGCCGCGCCACCGCTTCCATGACGCTACCACTTACACTCACAATACTCTGCTACCACAACACCTATCCTAGCAACGACGCTGTCCGACCCTTAAACACCTTCAAAACTACTTCTTTCCAACAATTCGTAAAGAAACTTACCGTAAATACGTCGAATCCAACAACAAAGAGCCACCCGCCACGCGCTCCAGTTATAGGGCACACACAAATCACGAAAGCACAAGTTACAGCAGCAAAATTATATCACAATATAGTCAGTTCTGTTCACAGCTAGTGCACAAAGTCAATTCAAAGAAAGTTTTCTAGTTTTTCCGAGAGAAAAACACTAAACCGAGAAAGTAAACCCCAAACCACCGCCAGCGACGTACAAAATGGCGGATTTGCGTAACGAAAAGTGACGCGCTGACGCGCCGACAAACGCATGGCATAAATATTGTCTATGGTACATAGACCCGCGAACATAATGTTTACCGATTAGATTTAACTCGATTAGAAAAAAATCTCCTAAAAATACATTTAATGTTTGATTGTTTTGTTTGTTTGCTATATACATTGACTTTTACATTTTAACCATCATAAAATGTATTAATTTTGTTAGACACTGATTTTAAAATAAAATAATCAAGGCATAGATTGGAAACTTGGCTCAACTCTTTTAGCCGGATATTTGAATTAGACCATGGACGTAAAATAGACTTACTTTTATATCAAATTAAACAGTTCAATTAAAAGAAGTCGTTATTATTCATAATAAGCAATTATAAAAATATAAATCCTTTTAAAGCTGCGGTTTCCAATGTCAATATAAAGAAGAAATATAACCAACATAACTTTTTAATTTTTACTTGGCGTTTTGAGAGGGAAAATAAATACAAGTTATTTTTATTTGTTAGGTACTATTATTACGATTCATGCTGGTGTAAATCGATTTATTTGGAATCGATTCTACACAACCATAAACAATATGGCATGTTTTATTGAAGTCTTTATGGAGATGACATTAAGATCGAGCTGCAGAAGTTTGATTCAAATTGTTGGGAATTGGGAAATTACAATCAATCAAAGACCAAAACTTATATCGTTGAGCGCTAAAAACGTACTAAATAAACAGACTGAAGGATGGGGACGTTCAAATTCTTTATATATTTCTCTAAAAACTCGCGTTAATATTCTAAATTATGTGATATTTTACTAGTTATATACTATTTAATAGTAAATTTTAGTTAACACATTATTATTTTTGTCGACGGAGCTCTTTTCGACTCAATTTTTCAATGTTGATTATGAAAAATTAAGCTTTAGTAACGGGCTTTATTCTATATTTTTGTGGTGTCTGACATTAATAACGCATTCTACGTGCTCGCTGTGGTAAGATTAGTTTCGTATTTTTCGTTTTATTTTATATTAATCTCAAAAAAATGTAAAAAAATCAATTTAATTCGTCATCTGTCTAACATAAACTTCAAAATGTTTAACTTATATTGAAATAAGTCGTTTCGAGAAGTGCAAAATCTGTTAATTTTCGATCGTGTTTATTGTTCATTTTTAGAATCAGCTGAGTTTTGTTATCGTCCTGCAGGTTTCTTTTACCATCTGTAGTGGCGTCGTGGTCTCCGAAAACGCACTCTTGAACTTTAATACGCAATAGGAGTTCAAAATGAACGAGCTAAAATCGCTGGAGCACGCTACCTTGAAGGTAATTTTGTTGTACATACTTATAAAAACATGTAGGTATGTAAGAGATGACTTTGTCCCTGGTACCTGTCAATATTTTGTTTATGTAGGTATCATTGTATTAATTAGTACTACGTACGCAATTTTTACACTTGCCTTCCGTTAATAGCTTTGTTGAATATAATATATTTTTATTTGTAATTTGGATGTAAAAATATAGGTATGTGATTGCTAAAAATATATTTTTACTTGCCTAGGCTAATGTCAAATTATTTGGGTCATGGTTGCAAATTCTTTCACTACACAAAAGAGTTGAATATGTGAACTATACTGGTAACTAAAGCATGTAAACAAATAACTATAATATTTTAATTTTTGTTTACTTATTTAGTACACAATTTGTTCATTTAGTTCCCCTTCAACCTGCATTTATTTACTTTGCTAACAATGCAAGAAGAAAAAACAATAGGTATGTACCACTGCTGGATTTGTACCTGGTTAAAGGCAATAGGCTCGCCCTTTACTTGGCTCTTAAAAACTTATCTGGAGAGGTGTGGGTGTATTGTCTGTCCGTCTATTGTTCTTTTTTTACCAAGAAGGGTATTTTATGAATAATAAGCTAGATGCTGAACTTAGTCAAATGAGATCTTAATTTGAAACATCAAAATGGTTCATTTATATGAAAATACAAAACCACCAACAAATGTGATCAAACGTCATACTCATTCTTACATAATTCTTAATTAAAATTAGTCTTGCAATAGATCTACCTCTGACTACCCCATTGAGATATAGGCATGAGTTTATATTATGTTAAAATTCATAAATAAGTTAAAACAAAATAGATTTTTGTCCGTCTTAAACATTTACTTTTGCATTTTATAATCTTTTTTGACCCAATAATCTACCCATAAAATCTTCTTTACAGGTCCCTTATGAAGTTTTCAACAAGCGGTACCGTAATGCTCAACGGGTGCTGGATGTGGAGTCACGGCAGGTGGCCAGCATCAGTGCGGAGGTGGAGGCTGCCACGAAGAAGCCCGTCATCAGCACTGGCGAGATTGACTCACTGCTCGGTGGCATGGTAACACTTAATTTGCAGCCAGACTTAATACCAAGTGTTAACACTAAATGGTATATCTCCGCCTCGCACCAATTTGTATCGGACAACTAGTTACTTCACTTCATTTAACCTTTTAATGTTTTTTTATGGCTGCATTGTTTCGAAACAATGATTCTGCCAACATCAAGATACTGAAGGAAAAACAGTATAAAAAAATGTTGTTGGTAGATACATTTAAATTACATAGAAAAGTGTTCAGTGGGAAGTCCAATGAAGTACTCCAGAATTTCCCTAAAAATAAAATTAATAAAAAACGAATTTATTTATTTAAAGTAAATTAAATACAATTAGTCACTTAAGAATTAAAATCCTTGGCCGCCGAGCACCACACACCCGAAGTCTCGACGGCAAAAGGGACAAAGTCGTTGGTACGCGTTATTTTTATTATTTATTTATTTATTCATATATTGCATAGCTACACGTCGTATAAAATTAAACTAAGTCAATTTTAGACACACAGCACCCTGGATGGGCACAACAACTTATGAAGTTATTACAATTAAAAGATAAAGAAATATTAAAACAAAAACAATATAAAAATCGAAATAATTAGGTACAAATGATAATACATGCTTACTAAAATTTGAATACATCAATTAGGCCCGAAATTTATTTAAAGTTAATAATGTCAGTAAGAATTCTTTGTTGTGAAATAAAATATTAGAAATGAATTATTGCAATTCATCAGTCATAAATTCATTTATCCAATAATAAGTCTTATTTTGCAACATTAATTTTAGTTTGTATTTAAAAAGCTTATCAGTAGGCTCAGATTTGATACTCTTCGGGATTTTATTATAATTTTTTATAAATCTACAAAAAGGCCCGTTTCTGAACATTGCTAGTTTGCTCGGCAGCGAAACCAGTCTGTCCATATCGCGCAATCCAACAGTGCGAGTGCATACATCGGAAACTCGTTTGAATAGATGTAGGTTTTGTCGCACGAAGATACCTACCTCCAGTATGTTAAGTTCCCATATTTCCCATACGTCACATAATAACCCCCCCTCCCAGGGCATGAGCGTGAGCCCATCGGGCCTCTTACCGTCTGTGCGACTTAGACCCGGCGGCGGTTAGTAAAATAAATTATATTATTATAATAAATTTAGTCTAAATGGACGTAGGCGTGCGCAGACGGTGTCTCACTCACACTTACGTGGTACGGTAGCACACGGTAAGAATGAACATGAACAATTTCAGGTGGAGAAACTGAATTCAATGAAGCGCAAGGCATCAGAAGCCATCAACGAGGAGCTTCAAGCCGCGTACGTCTGTAAGAAGCGGCTGGAACATCTCAAGGAGCAAGCCAGCGCTCTGAGCGAGCCCAACACTCCACAGACCAGGGTGAGATACTGTAGAATAGCATAAACTTTATTCCCAAAACTGAAGGTTACAAAAATACTTACATAACTTAAGGTTAACAATGGTGCTAATTCCTGTAAATACCATCTAATTTAATTTTAGGTTATATCTGTCATTTTCTTATCCGCCGAAAAGGAAAGGGACGGGTAATCGACAAGCATAAAATTTATGGAACACACGTCAATTTTAAGCACAAATCTAAAACAACCGTCTAAAAATTCGCCCGGGTTATTCATTTATTTACTCATTCTTCCTAAAATTAAGAGCTGTCAATCATCCGTCCCTTTCCTTTTCGGCGGATAAGAAAATGACAGGTATAACTTAAAGTAAAATTAAGAGATGTCTGCAGGAATCGGGGCCAATTTATGACTAGTAGCTAACATTGCCCAGGGAAATGGATTGACTCAGCATATTGTTGCTAAGACTATGGTACAAGTGCTCACTCTCAGCATCACTGATATTCTGTGCGGTAACGGCCTCCGTGGTCCAGTGGTTGAGCGTTAGGCTCACGATCCGGAGGTCCCTGGTTCGAATCCCGGCGGAGAAATATCACGAAAATTACTTTGTGATCCCAAGTTTGGTTACGACATTACAGGATGATCCGTGCTTTGGAAGGCACGTTAAGACGTTGGTCCCGGTTACTGCTTACTGATGTAATTAAGTAGTCGTTACATGAATCATGTCAGGGGCCTTTGGCGGTTCAATAGTAACCTGGACACCAGGGTTGAGAAGGTTGGTAATCCTAAAATGGTGTCTGCAGGAACCGAGGCTGGCTGTTTATGTATGTTATGTTTTATCACAGACTACGCTGAACCAATGGCGCAAGGTGCGCCTGGACCGAATGCTGGTGGACTACTTCCTGCGCAACGGGTACTACGACTCGGCCAACAAGCTGGCGGACGCCCGGGGGCTGAGAGACCTCACCAACGTAGGTCAGTGGCATGTAAACTCCTATTTGCAAAAAAGCTCCCTCATCTTCTTCTATCGTGTGGGTTGTGAGGTGAATTACCAACCTCATCAACCCTGGTGCCAGGGTTATTAATGAGCCGCCAAAGGCCCCTGACACGCCTCATGTAACGACTACTTACTTACATGAGTAAGTAGTAAACGGGACCAATGGCTTAACGTGTCTTCCAAAGCACGGATCATCTTACTTTTTGGACAATCAGGTGATCAGCCTGTAATGTCCTAACCAAACTAGGGATCACAAAGTGATTTTTGTGATATGTCCCCACCGGGACTCGAACCCGGGACCCCCTCCTTGAATAGCCTTTCACAGCTCCCTCAGAAAAGCTATTTTATTATGATTTATGATGCGGGTGTTAGTGGTAGAGTTGAAAGGGCTAGGCGACATCTACGTATGTTTGAGATATCTACTTATGTTTCAAATGTCTACATGTTTCAAACATCTACATGTTTCAGACATCTACGCATGTTTCATACATCTACGCATGTTTCAGACATCTACGCATGTTTCAGACATCTACGCGGCGGCGGCGGAGGTGGAGGCGGAGCTGTCGTCGCGGCGCACGGCGCGCTGCCTGCAGTGGTGCGCCGACAACAAGTCCAAGCTTAGGAAGCTCAACTCCAACATGGAGTTCAAGATACGCATACAGGTATCAACAACTTCAAATTATCTTCCCGAAGTTGTAATCAGAAGTATAGTATATTATACAGGTTACACCCCCAAAGTTTTCATTTTGGTGTCACTGACACCCATACGTCCCTGTACGTACCTAAGGGGTGTAAGTGACATCGTAAAGAATACTGAAGCGGATGATTCAGCTTTGAGTAAATTACTTTCTACTCAAAATACATTCATACTGTTACATTTGTGTTTGAATTCCATAGTTACCTTACCACAGAGGAAAATAGGCATGAATTTATGTATTATTATTATTATTATATTTGTTTATGTACACTAGCAGCTCAGAGCTGATGCGTGTACTTCACTGCACTTGTTTTTAAGATTGTTATTTTCTATTGTAAATGTCTAGTCTGTGTTTAAAGGAGTTCACTGATGGTGCACTAACTATTGATTCTGGGAGCTTATTCCAAGAGTCCACAACGCGATTTGGCAGGAAATTATGTTTTGGGTTACTAGCACACAAAGGCTTGTACAGCTTCAATGAATGTCCTCTCAGATTCACATTTTTGCTGAGTTTAAAGATATCCTTTAATTGTTGCACATCGTAATGGTCATGTAATATTTTATATGTCTCTATAAGATCGCCTCGCTTTCTGCGTTGCTCAAGTGTAGTAAGGTTTAGAAGTGAGAGTCTTTCTTCGTAAGTTTTGTCACGCAGTGAACTGACCATCTTAGTTGCTCGTCTCTGAACCTTTTCGAGTGTAATTATGTCCTTTTTAAAGTACGGACACCATATTTGAAATGCGTATTCCAATAGTGGACGAATATAGGTTTTGTACAGTTTTATAAACAGTTCCTTATCTATAACATAGAATGCCTTTCTGATGATATATAGTAAGGAGTTAGCTTTCTTCGTATATAGGATTTTAAAGTTCCATGAAATGAATGTATACTAAAAGAAAGACGTCTATGATCAATTTTGTTTTGTCTATGACAGCTTTTTTATTATTTGAAAGGCCTCTGCGACCTAATTAGTTCTATTGTGGCCAAATCCATGACAGCATTTTAGAACAGGATTTTTTTTTGTTTTTTTTATTAGCATTTTTTTTTTACTTTTTCGCGGAATGGCGTAAAGCTTTTACGGTTTGTGTGATTTGAAAATTTAATAAACTGTGTCGGAGCTTAGTACATACATACATACACATACATACATAAACTCACGCCCATGTTCCCCGAAGGGGTGGGCAGGCAGAGCCACAAATAATCAGAAGACCATTTTCAGCCACTTTTGATACATAGTCCATCAGCTTAGTACGGTCACGAGCATTAATATGTATACACTTTGGTACCATGTCACATTAACTTTTTTGACAAATTGAACTATAAGTCTCACTAAATGTCAAATATGTTAGTGCGACAGAGTCCTAAAGTGGGTATATCATATTGATCATGACTGTACATGTTTTATTTATATTTATGTTTAGGAGTTCATCGAGCTGGTCCGCGAGGACAAGCGGCTGGAGGCGGTGCGCTACGCCAAGAAGCACTTCTCGCAGTACGAGGAGGGACAGCTGGACGACATTCAGCACTGCATGGGCATGCTGGCCTTCCCGAAGGACACTGGTACGTCTTTGTTAGTAGTTTGTTAGAAGACCAGGTATGCTCAAAACTGTCATTTCTAGTTAGCATTTCAAGGTTACCCCAGCTGACGTCATCCCACCCTGTTGCCATTTCGTAAAATAAAAATTACCCACGACCAATGTTTTTTAATTTACCTTGCAAGGAAATTTTGTACTTTTAGTAAAAGATTTGCATACAGTTTTAATGATTTTTGTATATGTGACAAATAATAGAAAATAAATACATTAGTCAGTAATTCATTTAATTTTCAATAATACAATTTACGTCCTTGGAATGTTGGAGATACCAATTGAATGGTAACACTTACGTCATCAATGGGCTAGCAATGGCGGCTTGTCATGGGATTGAGTATACCTGGTCTTCTTATACCATGATATTTACGACAACGGCGTGGGCGGCGCGGGGCGAGGGGGCAAACGCGTTGGAATCGATCACCGAACGTGTGTATGACGTGTATCGCGCGAATTTATTTTTCTATTCATTACATACGTCTCTAAAGTCATAAGCAGTGATCGGCATAGATACTGCCATTTGCGAGATTTGTCTTAACATGGATATGCCTTCCAAATGTTAAATCTCGAAACACGTTATTTTAGTATTTTTTTTAATAAACATTTAATTTAATTTTGTGGATTAGTTTAGTCGTTTCTATGTTACGTAATTGTATTGTTTTTTTTTGTTTATTATTTTGAATTTATGTATTTTTGTCTGAGCCCCGACACCTCATACAAAAAACCTCGTTTTACTCAGGCACGCGCATCTGTGTGTGTGACGTCTGACATCCATATGAATGAAGACTAAAGTACGACCGAGGGGGGGTAAGGTTAAGGGGGTTGCTGTTTTATAAATAGTATTATTCCTTTTTATATGCAGTGGGTTGTTTATGTTATGTATGTACTTCGATGTGGTTTTTTACCCCTAGACGTGGAGCCATACAAGTCCCTGCTGTGCCCGTCTCGCTGGTCGGGGCTGGTGTCGCAGTTCCGCTGGTGGCACGCGCGGCTGCTGCACCCCGCGCGGCTGCCGGCGCTGCCCGCCGTGCTGCAGCTGGGGCTGCAGGTGAGTGATCTTATTTTTATTTATCATCTTGGTCTAACAGAAAGCTCGAAGCTCAGAAGGTTCGTCTTGCGATGGATGTAGCTCTGCCGGATATAGGCGTGAAGTTATGTAAACCATGTTTGCTGGAATTGTAGGAAATATATTTTTCATTTCATTTAAAATATATTTGAAAATAGAGTTCTTTTTTTTATTTTGATGGGTTTGCTCTTGGCCTCAGACTTGCCCGAAGGCATTGACGAGGCCTGAGATGGAGCGAGCTCAGAAGGTGCCTGTTCACTCTGACCTTGAAAGCACCCGGGTTATGTGCATTGGGAAATACAGAAGACGGCGGAGAATTCCATTCCTTTTGTATCTCTTTTTAATAAACAAAAGTGTTATGGTGCGCTTGTCATGCTCGTGGTCCCCAGGCGCTGAACACCCCGCAGTGCTACAGCGAGGCCACGCGCGTGTCCTCCTGCCCGGCGTGCTCGGCGCCGCTGAACCAGCTGGCCCGCGGGCTGCCGCACGCGCACTGCTCGCACAGCCGCCTCGTGTGCCGCCTCAGCGGCCGCGCGCTGGACGAGCACAACCAGCCCATGGTGCTGCCCAACGGACAGGTCTACGGGGAGAAGGTGATTTTATGACCATACACACCAGTCTCTCTTTCCCGAAGCCTTTGGAATCGATTAAGTACCTGACCTATCTAAGGCGTTTGATTGCGTTATTCATGTAATTTTTTATATTATTTAACCCTAACTATCATGAAATTAAGAAAGACAACGAATGACCTAAATCATTTTGAAATCACATCTAGAAAATAGTACAAACTAATAGAATAAATTAACTAAATTGTCTTGTTATAATAGGTGTTCCTCAAGGTTGAATATTAGGTCCTTTCTGTTATTTATCTATAACGCCTGGTAAGCATACTTGATACATGAATTTGTCGAAACATATTTATTATATATGTTATTTTTATTTTTTCAGGCTCTGAAACAAATGATGAAGGAGCATGGGTCCATCATCTGTCCGAAGACCAAAGAAGTGTTCTGCATGAAGCGCGTAGAGAAAGTGTACGTCATGTGAATATTCTGTGTATATACTCTTGTATATAGCGCGGATATACAACGTGTTATTGCACGCTACGCCTTAACGTTAAAAAGGTAGGTTTTAGAAAGTTCTTGCAAAAAGGTTTTCATGTTTTCATGAATGTTTAAGTCGAAATTTTCTTAATTGAGTTGCTCAAATTCATATAAGTTAAATTTTGACACTTATCGTCGTGATATGAAATCTATTGTGCGGCAAATGTCCGTGGGCGATGATGACCACCTCCTATCAAGTGGTTTGTCTGCTCGTTTTTTATTAAACAACATAAAAACTTTCATAATTTTTATCTCTTTTTCAACAGCTCTGTCTTTATCACTATAGCTTTAGCCTTATTATAACTATTATTGTGACTTCATTCGACATCATTTTGCAAACATAAAAGTAAGGTTTTGAGAAATATTGACCGCTATCCAGAGAGTCAATAATCTCTTAGCAAAGTGTAGTATTTCCAAGTTTTGATGACAAAATTGATGATACTCTATATATCAAATATGGCAGCTTTCAAGTCTATGTTTGTTTAAAAACTTTTGACAATTGGGATGTCGGTACCTCTATCATTTCAGTGGTCTAATCCTTTTACATATTTTATGAAACTTTAAGGCAAATAATGTAGGTACTCCTCAGTACATTTAAATTAGTGGTAGTGTCGTAGCGGCGTAGCGTGTATCATAACGTATTCTTGTAGAATAAGTCCTAAAGGGATTGAAAACATTGAAGTTTACATTTTATCGAACGAAATTGAATCTCGAGTCAATGGCATTGAGTGAATTTTACGTTTGTCAACTTTACTTACGAATGTGATCAGAAAAATAAAGATATTACTTTTTTAAAATTTTATTGGCGACAAGAAAAATGTCCTTTCATAATATTTGAATAATAAAATACGTTTGTACATATTACGTATTTTATTAATTGTTGCATTTAATTTTAATATTTTATATCCTTAACGTATTTTAAAAATTATAAAAGTATTTTGACTCTAAATTTTTCGCTTCTATTTTCTAAAATAAGTCAGCCATTTGGCCAATGTAAGTTATTGTGCGCAGTATGGCAAAAAAGAGAAGAAATTGGTTAATAAAAATGTATATATTTACTCTGGTAATATTTCAACCTGTGATTTTTATTGGTCAGTAAAAGTAAGTAGTGTTGCCATGTAAGTAAAATGGCGCCCTCAATTTCTACTCTTTTCGGCCGAACTGTAGTTTTTATTTCAGTATACTCGTGGAGTGTTATATTCTTAGGTTACGAGTTAAATGTATTATAGATATAACTGTATGGGTCTCAATTGTATCATAGCCATAATCGTGTTACATTGAGAATAAATGCAAATCACAAAAAACGCAGTCTTGTTTCTATTATTACATTTCTTATTTTTTACCGTATTTGATTTGCTCTATTTGATGATTAGATATAGAACAAAAAAAAATTTATTCGGCATACTTAACACGGCATATTATTATGGACATGTCCCATCACTATACATACCTATTGGTGCCGATTTGGGCAACAACCCATCGTGGCTGACTTTGCATACTGACGTATCTGCATTTTTTTTCTAAAATAATTTGTCTTTATGACAATAACAAAAGATGCAAGTCAGATTCCCTAAAAACAGATTCGTCATCGACGTTTTGACAGGACTATAACATTAAATTAAAAAATTTAAAAACTCCCGACCATAAATAGTACTCAATTATTATGACAAAAGGTTAATTAAAAATGCTAAACCCTATAAAAAGCAAAAAATAAGTTATCCCACATATGCTTGCAAGCAAACTGAGCGTGTAACATTCCTATCACACTTAACAAACGACCTGATGACCTTGAAGACCTGAACCGATTTCCACCAAACAAAGCTAAGAACACTCTCGACTGATATACCTTTCAAACAAAAAAGCCGTATTAAAATCAGATCATCCGTTTGGGAGCTACGATGCCACAGACAGACACATACACATTTACACAGACACGTTAAACTTATAACACCCCGTCGTTTTTGCGTCGGGGGTTAAAAACTAGTTGCTATCTCTTTCTTGCACTTATATGTAAGTGAAGGACGGCACCAGTTTAGTAGCTGTCAAACTAAAATTAGGTTAGTGTTAGCCAGAATATGCACCAATGTTACTTAACATAAGCTCACGACTGTATCCCAACGGGGTAGTCAGAGGTACATCCATCTCATGATGAATTTTCGCCTTCTGTGATGGGTGGTGAGCCGTATTGCCGTCTATAATGGTCATGCCGCGTGCCAGTCGAGTGAAAACCATGTTGACATGCACCAATGTTGACATAAAATGAAACCAACAAATGGAATCATAAACGTTTTTTTATTGATTTGAAACACTTCCTTACAATATTTTTACAATGTCCACTAACGACTAATAGTTAAAAATACTTATAAATGGCCGTTATTATCACATTACAATTTTATATCTAACTCTACGTGATGCAGCATATTGGAACTCTAGTATAGTATGCTAGTACGGTCACGAGCATTAATATGTGTACACTTTGGTACCATGTCACATTAACTTGTCTGACAAATTGAACTGTAAGTCTCACTAAATGTCAAATATGTTAGTGCGACAGACTCCTAAAGTGGGTACATTATATTTCTCATGACTGTACGCAATGCTGTCCGTATATAGTGCGTGGACATAACAGGCTATAGCATCATCACTTAGAAAATCTTAACATTTACCATAGTTCAGGTTTTTACAGCCACCACACACCACTAATTTAAGAGCCACGCTCTTGTCGGTGTAGCATTCTCCATGCTACTTTTTTAGGGAAAAATGGGCAGTGGTTTCCCTCTTGCCTTCCGTCCCGCAGTACTCTGTCTGACGCGACATACATAAATTCTGTAAATAATATCAGTACACCTGTTTGCGTACTACTCTGTCGTCTATTCATGTATATATACTCTGGTGAAGGTTGTCTGAAAGAGATCGCTTTTAGCGGTAAAGCCGCCTTTGCCCACCTTAGTATCAATTGTCCTGTAAATGTCTCGTAAATGTGTGCGCGATAAAGTGTTATATTATTATTATACAGGGTGTTAGTGACATCGTAACGAACTGAGGAAGGTGGTTCAGCTCATGATTCTGAGTTAATAACAAGTGGATTTCTCTCTCTCTCTCTATTTAAGAGCTGCGCTCTTGTCAGTGGAGTAATCGCCATTCCTCTCTTCTTCCCGCCAAAACCTTCACCTTCTGATACGACACGACCTGCACCTTCTCTTTTATTTGTTTCATAAATGTTATCCTAGGTCTACCCCTTCCTCTCTTCTCTTAAATTTTTCCTTCTATAATGTTTGTTATAAATGACTCGTGTCTTATCAGGTGGCCAATCATATTTCCTCAAGCAAGCAAGCAAGTGGATTTATCCGTCGCAAAATTCATAATTTTTTAGTGTTATTTTAAATTATTTTCAGTTCCAAATTTCTGCGACGGAAAATTCCACTTGATTTCAACTCAGAATCATGGTCTGAATCATCCCTCAAAGTTTTCGTTACGATGTCACTTACACACTGCATAAGCTGTATTTCCTCCTCTTTGGAAATCACGTGTGATAATCATTCTACGGATATGAATAAAGTTACAATACGCTGCAACGTGATAATCTATTCATAACAATGAAATGCAAAACTAAACAATATTGAGTACTATAGACAGTTGTTTTCAATGTACATTAAATATTTTACAGGGTTCTTAATAATATAAAGTAATTTCATTTATTTAAAACAATTTCTTAGGTTATATACTAGCCACCTTACGAATAAAAAATAAGGCAAGCGAAGTTCAGTCGAATTGTATGATAATTGGATTCAATTTTGCTTGGCTGTCAAATACTTAAACCCACGTTCATCCCTGGTTTATTTTCAATTCGTAAAGTGGTTTGAGCATTCGGCTCACGTCCCGGAGGTCCCGGGTTCAAATCCCGGTGGGGACATATCACGAAAATCACTTTGTGATCCCCAGTTTGGTTAGGACATTACAGGCTGATCATCTGATTGTCCGATAGTAATATGATCCGTGCTTCGGAAGACCCGTTAAGCCGTTGGTCCCGGTTACTACTTACTGATGCAAGTTAGTAGTCGTTATATGTGCCATGTCAGGGACTTTTCGCGGTTCTATAGTAACCCTAAGGGTTGATGGGGTTGGTAATCCACCTCACAACCCACACGATAGAAAAACATATTTTGAACTACAAAAGCGGTATTACGTAATTTGAGCATCTTAACTTAAACCATTTAGTTGATACTTAACTAAATCGAATCTTATCTTGTGTTAGTTGAACTGAACGCTCTACCTCTCAAAATGAGTTTACCTTCAAAAAGTATTATCGTGAAGATAAACGCATATAAATATATCTTAAAAAACAGACTGATTATAACTAAAATAACATGATTAGTGATTAGGATTAAACGGGTGAAAATAATAACAATTGCCCAGACAGTAATGTCTGTACTAAATATGTACAAAGAAATTGATAAAACTATGAAGAGTTAGAAACTTATGAGTGGAGTTTTGTACTAACATCTAAGCGGGGTCATTTTGTATGGAAACTCGAAATAAACCATAATTTATTTATAAAATCTTCGTTGAATATAGCTCTTACTAATAAAATTGATCTCTAAACAAAACAAACAAACCGCGCGACATGTTGCGGCTCAGCTGGCAACGTCGCTCGCTGTTGTGCAACGTTGCCGTACATGTTGAGCGTTACGTGTTGCGCGTTGCGTGTTACGTAGTGGATACAAGACTTTAATGTACCGTAGTTCGGACTTTCACAGTAACATTAAAAGCTATATTTAATCCTCTTTGGAAATCACGTGTGATGATCATTAAGTTCGTACAAATTCAACTGAATACTATTATAAATCATTAAACAACTAATATTTGGATGTTTAGGAAAATATGGAGATCATATTAATTTGTATAGTTCTCAAATATGATTTTTATTACTAAAGCAGTAAAATTTGTACAATGTTTACGATATATTAAAAGTCTATGTTAGACTGAAAAAAATCATGTTAAAATATATTTGTATGTCTATGTTACGTATTTATTTGTATATGATTTCTCATGATGGAAAATATTTATAGATTGTATTGTGAGTTCAGCATTTACGTTATTGCATAATGTTTGCATACCTATTACATAGGTATGTTCAATATTATATGAATGACACATGAAATTGACTTACATGTTAAAAATCTCATCAAAAAAACCGAAACACTTTCGAATTTCAAAACACAAGTTTAATTAAATTTTAAATTTGAATTTAGAACATAACCCTCCCCCCTCCTCCCTCTTTTTCCTGTTTGTTATGTTATAATATAACACACTACACACTAATACTTTTTAATACCAACTGTAAAATGAAATTTATTTTTATTGCTATTACCTGAGACTTCCTACTCGTATTTGATATTATCTGATAATCCCATAGAGCCATACGGACCTCTGATGTTCCATCAGGAAGCTGTCGTTAAGGTGTGAGTCCAGGGTATTGGAATAGAAATGCAATCAAACGTTTATTTTTACGTCCGTGTTACGATTTTTTCAATGAGAAGTTTATATAAATATATTAACTTTTCTAATGTATTTTTTACGACGATTAGCGTAGTATAGTTTGACTAAACATTTAAGTTACTAAATACATATTTACATACAATTCACCACATCAATTTAACCTTGTTATATGAATAATTATTATTTTTAATAAGTTTCATAAGGTAAGGTTAATCTCTTGCCGCCTTATTTAATTACAAAACGAATAATACCAGGTGTAAAATATATTCCGCACCACGAGAGAAGTCCACGAGTTTTAGTGGGATTAATTGACAAGACATAATAATAGGAGAGTTTCCAACTAGTCAAATCAGTTACTTTTTACTAAACGTCAAAACCCAAAATTACTATAGAATTTGTATGAAAAAGTACACTGTGACGTCATAGAAAAATGTGACAAAATGTCGCACTTATTATTATTTATGACACATTTCATTATTAAAATTCATAAATAAGTTAAATAGAAGAAAGATAAAGTTTTTTTGATACTTTTAGATCTGTCTTTATTTAGTAATCAGAATTTCATAATGTATCTTTGACCTAGGAAACTACCTAATTCTATGCAGAAATCGCGACACTAGCGCCCCAGACACGGGACTTCTTTCATGGTGTGGAATGTATTTCAAACCAGCAGACCTAGCGCGCTATCGGTGTGAGTAGAGCAAGTTGTTAACAACGCAAGTTAACACACCTCTAAGACACCAGAGGGGCCGGAGCGAGGCGCGGGACGTCACCGCGCTGCCTGCCACTCAGACATTACGACAGACGACGTACGGAGAGGACGCGTCATTTTAATTGCTCATTTTCTTTGTTATCCAACCTACTTAGTTTTTTTCATTAAAAGTATACTGTTCCTGTAAACTGGTGCCTCATTCCGTCTTCATCATCATCATCGAATCCTGTTGTAAACATTGGTGACCCCGACGTGATCTTCGAGAACATTTCGCAAAGTGTAACGGAGGACTTGCGCAAACAAAGGACTTCGAGGGAAGTTTGTTCCGTAAGGGAAGTACGGTCATTTTTGTACAATTACCTACGCGCTGTTGTGTTTATCGATTCATTATTCATCTTTATTTTAGCGAACAGTGTATCAGTTTGGTGCTAATTAAGGTATTTTTTTCAATTTATTGAGGCAACCTACCATCCATTAGTCTTAAGTGATAACATATTTTGCATTAATTTCTATAGATTATGTTGTAAAAACAAACAATTCAGCAATAAGTAGTGTTTAATAATCTACTTTCCTATTGCATTTTTTGCTATTGTTTACTTATAATTTCATTTGGGTTTTGCTTATTCACTTATATCGTCAGGACGTTATAATCACATCCTACTTAGCTAATGAATTTCCAACAATAAGTAGACCGTACATGCCTACCTGCCTACCTTGCTAGCTGAAACATAGCACCATACATGACGATATAAGACGTTGTACATACCTATCTACATTACGGTTTAGTTACTTAACTATTTACCTAAGCGCGGTATATTCCTATTTTGATATAATTATCTACTTACTTACTTAAAACTTTATCATATACCTACTTAACTATTCGCTATTCTCGCTAAGCTGTTTATTATTTCCTCGCATTTAATTTAAGCTAATCCTTTTAGTTTGCGATTCTTCTAATTTTTAGTTTAATCAAATCCGATTAAACTACTTATAATAGGCACAACAATCTCCTTAATTAGGCAACTCACGTAATTTCGACTTCGGTTATTTGAAAAGATCGGCCGAACATTCCAGTTTCGCCGCAAATCTTCTGCCTACGAGATTACGTCATCGCCGCTGCCGGCGGCCGGCCGCAGCGCTGCCAGAAACTACCTACCTTCCTCTCATCGCGCTTACCTACTCGAGCGGCCCTCGCGCACGGACGCTTTTCATTGCCGCTTCGCAGTACATTGCGGGCGTCAAACAAGGTTTATTTTTTCAATTTTCTTTTTATTTGAACTTTGATTTAAGTAAGTATTGCATCTGTTCGTTCACTGTATTGCGTCTTTTCCTCAACACACCTTACCAATGTCTGCAGAAAGGTTTAGATCACTCACTCAAAGACGTTCCACTATGAAAGGAAGATTAACTATCTTTCAAAAATATTTTGAACCGTTAAAATTAATTAAACCTTCCAAGTTTACTAAGCCAGTTCTGACTGAGTTGCAATTGAAATTAACACGTCTTCAAGAACTATTTAAAGAATTTGACAGCATCCAACTTGAGATAGAAGATATTGTTGAACCTTCTGAGGTGGAAACGCAACTTACAGATAGAGAAACTTTTGAAAATTTATTTTGCACTTCCATTGCTGAAGCTCAGAGCGTCATTGAGTCAGTCCTAAATTTAGAAACAAAACCTGACACATCCTCATACACCTCATGTGAAAATAACTTTAGTGTCAAACTTCCTTCTATAAATTTGCCAAGTTTCGATGGAAACTATTTGAATTGGTTAGAATACCGCGACACTTTTGACTCGCTTGTCAATAAAAATACATCAATTCCATCTATCAATAAATTCCATTATTTACGTTCTTCTTTGAAGGGAGCTGCAGCAGTCGCAATACAATCGATTGAATTTTCCGGTGACAATTATAAATTGGCTTGGAGCATTCTTTGCGAGCGCTTTGATAATAAGCGCATTTTGATAAATAATCATTTAAAATCGTTATTTAATTTCGAACCTTTACAAAAGGAGTCGTACAAAGCATTACGTTTCATTATTGATCATTTCTCTAAAAACATACGTTCTCTGAATAGTCTTGACGAGCCAACCAACTCGTGGGACACTTTGATCATTTACTTAATGACGTCAAAACTTGATAGTTCCACGAGTCGCAAATGGGAGGAGCACCGAGGTGCCTTGAAATCATCACCCACGCTTGAAGAGTTCTATCAATTCTTACGTAGTCGAGCGGACGTTCTTGAAACTGTTCAAGGTAACAAGAGTGATGCCGCAAAACCTGAAAAGCAACATTTTTTCTCCAAAGAAAATAAGCATACAAAGACCTTTGTGGCTTCATCATCTAGTGATTTTCATTCTTCTTCAAATAAATCTTGTCCGATTTGCAAACAAAGCCATTTTGTTCATGAATGTAACAAGTTCAAACAACTGAGTGTAGATGAAAAATATCGTCATGTCCTTATGTTCAAACTTTGCTCGAACTGCCTTCGTTCGGGTCATCATAGCTCACGATGCCAATTAGGTCCTTGCAAATTCTGTAGAAAACGACATAACACATTATTACATAGACATGATACACACACTCACGCGTACAACAACAACACTACACACGCACCTGGTGGCAATTCCGCTACTGCTGCTGGTGCCGACGCCGCTGCTGATGCCAATACCTCTACTGGTCCAGTGTCACTGTCCGCGGTGATGCCTTCTCATGTGTTGCTCTGTACAGCAGAAGTAGAACTTTTAGACCTAAAAACAAACAAAACTTACCATGCAAAAGCGCTTCTCGATAGCGGAAGTCAGTCTTCGTTCTTAACTGAAAAGGTAAAAGACACTTTAAATCTTGATTGTTCTAAAAATCGTATTTCAATTTCTGGTATTAACAATACCACTACAAACATTTCACAGATGTGCAACATTCGAATCAAATCTTTGAAAAGTTCATTCCATGTCGATGTGTCGTGTCTCGTAGTTCCTCGCATCACTAGTAATTTGCCTAGTGTCCATATAAATACTTCACACTTCAACATTCCCACTCACGTACAACTAGCGGATCCCAGTTTCTTCCATCCTTCCGAAATAAACGTTCTTTTGGGGGCAGATGTCTTTTGGGAAATTGTGGATACCGGTCGAATCAAATTGGGGCGAAACAAACCCACACTACAAGAGTCTAAGTTGGGCTGGCTAATCGCGGGCCCAACCGGCGGTATGCCTAATACTCATACTAATTCAGTGCATTGCAATTTTTCACAAGAGGTGAAAGAGTCCCTTGCCAAGTTCTGGGAAATTGAGGATATGCATTATTGCTCACGTCTTCTTAGCAAAGACGAGGAATTCTGTGAGATACATTTCTTAGAAAATACCAACCGTTTGCCAAATGGTAGATTTTCCGTGAGAATCCCATTACGCGAGTCTCCAGACAAAGCATTAGGTGACTCTTATCGTATTGCTCAAAAATGTTTCTTTAATTTAGAAAGAAAATTGTCTAAGAATCCAAAGTTAAAGCAAGACTATGCTGCCTTCATTAATGAGTATAAAGCCTTGGGACATTTAACTGAAATTCAACGTCCAGTCTTTGGTTATTATTTGCCCCATCACGCTGTTATTCGCGAACAAAGCGAAAGCACAAAGCTAAGAGTCGTTTTTAACGCATCATGCAAGACAACATCTGGCAAATCCTTGAATTGTATACAACTGGTCGGGCCTGTAGTACAGGATGATCTATTTTCCATTTTAGTGAGATTCAGGCAAAACACGTACGTTGTAACAGCAGACGTGGAGAAAATGTATAGACAGATTGAAGTGAACGAATCTCAGCGTCACTTGCAACTAATTCTCTGGAGGGACGAGGAAACGCAACCGCTAAAAACACTACAACTGAACACAGTCACTTATGGCACTGCGTCGGCTCCATTCTTGAGCACGAGATGCTTAACGCAGTTAGCAGAAGAATGTTCAGATGAGGCAGTGGCAGAAGTGATCAAACATGATTTCTATGTAGACGACCTTAACACAGGTTCAAACTCTAAATCTGATTTAAAGCATATTGTAAAGGACGTCATTCAAAAACTGAACGAAGGTTGTTTTCCCCTGCGAAAATTTCGCACTAATTCTCCAGACATCCTTGACGGTATATCTACAATAGATAATACCCAAGATTTCAGCAAGCAATCCACAGTTTTAGGGCTTAAATGGTCACCTACCGATGACATACTGTGCTTTTCCGCCGAATCAGTGGCCATTTCTAAGATTACAAAACGTAATATATTATCCACGTCCTGCAAAATATTTGACCCTTTGGGTCTGCTATCTGCTTGCACTATCATCCCCAAAATGCTGCTCCAAAAATTATGGCTGGAGAAAACAAGCTGGGACGAGCCTGTTCCTGACAGCGTGTCTAGGGCTTGGAAGGACTTCCAAGCTAACATACAAGACATCGCCAATATTATAGTACCAAGACACGTACTTTGCTCTGAACCAGTAACCGTAGAAGCACACACTTTCACAGACGCATCACAGGATGCCTACGCTGCATGTTTATTCCTTAAGTCCATTGATGCTCATGGTAAAATCACTACCAATCTTCTGTGTGCCAAAGCCAGGGTCGCTCCATTAAAGCCAGAAATGACAATACCGCGCTTAGAATTACTAGGCGCTCAACTTGGCGCTCGATTGCATGACAAGGTCATAAAAGCATTGCGTATCCGAGTTCATCGATCAATTTTCTGGTCGGACTCGACGATCGTGTTAGGCTGGATCAAGACGCAGCCAAAAACTTTAAAGACTTTTGTCTGTAATCGCATCCAAGAAATACGTGACCTGACTGGCCAACATGAATGGAGACATGTACCTACGGAATTTAATCCTGCGGACCTTGGAACACGGGGTTTAAAACCTGAATTATTAGAAAATAGTGATTTGTGGTGGAACGGACCTTCATTCTTGCGGAAACCAGAAAAGGACTGGCCACCTAACAATCCGTGTGAAGTAACATTACCTGAAACAAAGGTGAATTTAAACATTCATAATAAGCAAAGTGTCATTCCATTTGAGAAATTTTCACAGTTTTCGATGTTACAAAGAGTTTTTGCTTATGCCTTGCGATTTATGCACAACTGCAGAAATGCTCAAGCGCAACATAGAGGTGAACTCACAAAAGTTGAGTTACACAAATCATTAACGGCCTTATGTAAAATGGCTCAAAGAGATTCATTTGCAAAAGATATCCATTCTTTACAAACCAACAAACAAGTACATTGCAAATCTAACATTT
Source organism: Pectinophora gossypiella (assembly GCF_024362695.1). Taxonomy (NCBI): domain Eukaryota; kingdom Metazoa; phylum Arthropoda; class Insecta; order Lepidoptera; family Gelechiidae; genus Pectinophora; species Pectinophora gossypiella. The sequence continues at coordinate 1,339,252 of NC_065425.1, read as the reverse complement.
TATGTCTCAATCCCTTTTTGGATGGTGACGGGCTGCTTCGGGTGGGGGGACGTATACAAAGTGCATCGCATTGTCCTTACGACAAAACACACCCGATACTCATCGATTCGAAGCACCCCTTTACCAAATTGCTTTTTGCAAGGGAACATCTTCGCTTGATCCATTGTGGGCCGCAGCAATTATTAAATTCTATCCGCGAACAATTCTGGCCAACAGGTGGCAGGGTGCTGGCCAAAAGCACTGTCAATCAGTGCGTAACTTGTCACAGATTCAAAGCAAAAGTATTTCAACCAATAATGGGTAACTTACCTCATCCTCGAGTATCTCCTGCTCCTCCATTTGAGACTTGCGGCACAGACTTTGCAGGTCCATTTATGATCTCCAATCGTAAAGGCCGCGGCGCAAGGACAACCAAGTGTTATCTTTGCATCTTCGTTTGCTTTGCCACCAGGGCGGTGCATTTGGAGGTCGTAAGTGACCTGACGACTAACGCGTTTATTTTGTGTCTTCGCAGATTTGTATCTCGTCGGGGAAAACCTCGATCGATTTATTGCGATAATGGTAAAAATTTCGTTGGCGCAATGGGTGAATTGAACAGAATGCTTCAAACGTCTAACCGGTCCGTAAGCGAGTTTGCGCGAGAGGAAGGTATTGAATTTAAATTCTGTCCCGTTTATTCACCCAACTTTGGCGGAATCTGGGAGGCGGGGGTTAAATCGGCAAAATTCCATTTAAAACGAATCGCAAGCAATACTAGTCTAACTTTTGAAGAGTTGTCAACACTGTTCGCTCAAATAGAGTCAATCATGAATTCGCGTCCATTGACACCGTTGTCAATGGATCCGTCAGATTTAGCACCATTAACTCCGGGCCACTTCCTGATCGGGCGTTCTTTGACCTCACTACCATCACCCGTTACTGAGAAGATCAGCGTGAACCGCTACCAACTTCTGGAAAGACTCAGGCTACACTTCTGGAACCGTTGGAGCGCCGAGTATCTGGCGGAATTACAGAAGAGGGTCAAATGGCGTAAACGAGGCGAAGACATCAAACTAGGAGAACTGGTCATCGTCAAAGAAGAAAACTTACCTCCGATGAAGTGGCTGATGGGACGAGTTACCAAACTGTATCCAGGGTCTGATGGCGTATGCAGAGTCGTCGACCTCATGACGAAGAAGGGCGTTATAAGGAGGGCACTATCAAAATTGTGTCCTCTTTTGCCCAGAAAATCCCATGAGCCTCTTGAAAGTCAGGCTTTCAAGGGGGGGGAGAAATGTTAACAACGCAAGTTAACACACCTCTAAGACACCAGAGGGGCCGGAGCGAGGCGCGGGACGTCACCGCGCTGCCTGCCACTCAGACATTACGACAGACGACGTACGGAGAGGACGCGTCATTTTAATTGCTCATTTTCTTTGTTATCCAACCTACTTAGTTTTTTTCATTAAAAGTATACTGTTCCTGTAAACTGGTGCCTCATTCCGTCTTCATCATCATCATCGAATCCTGTTGTAAACACAAGTGAATGTCAAAGTGCGAGTTGTCAAATTTGACAGACGAGTTCCTCGTTCACGCATCGACTTGCTCGCGACTTGAATATGAAATGTGTCACACAAATGATGTTAAAAACTATCTCATTTGTTATGAAAATATCTGTTTTTTTCTTTTTCTTGGCTCTTCTATAAGCAACATGCAATAATAAGACGGACGTCCCGCTAGTCGCGAACGACATTCTGCGAAATGGACGTTTTGTGAATTGGGCATTTTGCGATTTAGGCATTATGCGAAATGGACATTTTGCGAATTGGGCATTTTGCGATTTAGACATTCTGAGAATTGGACTATTTGCGACCGGTGGACATTTCGCGAATTGGACATTCTACGCCTAAACGGTGCTAGGCCTGCAGGTATTATCTTTAAGTATTCGTTTTATAATACGGCGAATGTAGTTTACTGTTTTAAGAGTATTATTCACGCACCTAGTTCGAAATAGCATTGACAATTCATCACGTTTTTACGTTATCTAATGAGGATAAAAACTAGCTCAAATGTAGGCAGCTGGGCTGTTGAGTGTACCTAAATTTTGACAGTTCTCCATAATGTCCAGCTTTTAGTGATGAATTGCTATAAAATGTGGAGAAACGTGGAGTGTATCCCGTCTGAAGCAGAGTTGCGAAAAAGCAGCCAATTGGAAAAAAGCAGTTTTGATTTGCAATTTTCTTCTTTCCGAGATTTAGAGAATGAATATAACACTATGATTATGCAGTGAAACGCTGCGCAAAGGGTTATAGTTTAAAAATATAACCGAAATAATTATGTTCGTTTAGTCAAATAGTATGGGGAACTGTCAAAATTTTAAATCAATCAACAGTTGCGACACCTGATGGGAGGAATAGGTAGTTTTTATCCTCATTAGCTTAATAATAATATTAATTCCCCTATTGGCCGACAAGAAGCGCATGTTACGAAAACGCCATTTTATTGAACGCAACGAAAATCGTACCGGGTTTAAGCCACAAGATACCGTCGATATAATAAGCATTAATATGCCACTATAGCCTCTATTGTGTAAAGATATAAATCGGCGCCTTTTGTCACTTTATTTCCGGTGTTGCCATGTATAACAAATTGTCTACCAAAAGCTACCACCAGTGTTGTATCCTATGTGATAATTTTACCCGGCGTAGTGCTGCATGGCGGCCTCAAGGCCGTCGCGGTCAACCGCGACGAGGTACTTGTGTGATTGATGTGGCGTTTTTAGACCCTCTTGGAACTAGTATTGCTGCTTTATTTCGGGTGTTGCCAGGATAACAAAATTTCTACCAAAAGCTACCATCAGTGTTGCCATCGTATGCTCGCATTTTACCCGGCGTAGTGCTGCATGGTGGCCATGACGGCGATGCCGGCGACGAGCGCGGCGAGGTGTTTGAGCGACTCCCGCTTGTCGTCCTCCCGCAGCAGGTCGGGCAGCACCGTCACCAGCGCGATGTGCAGGAACCCGCCCGCCGTGAAAGGTACTATCCACGAGGTTTTCGCTTCTGTAACGGAGATAATTATGAATTAGTATTGCGTCGCCTTATAGTGCAAACCATGTAATCGCCTCACATTCTGATGTGCTATGCTAACAAAACCTCGAAACAGACAAGCTAGTTTTCAAAATTCCCACGGAAACGGGAGTTAGCGGGAAGAAATATTTGTATGATAAAATCTAAACTGCATAAGTTAGATGCTTGAAATTTGATATGCACTCCCACACACACAAAGATCTCTCTTTTATAACACGCTACGCGGACGAAGTCGCGGGCAAAGCTAGTAAAGGATAAAACTTACCTATAGCGTTCTTGGCCCCACTAAATACAACCGCTACCATGGCGCCGATCAGACCAGCTGAAGCCGTCGCCTGGAACATCAGAAAAATCCTTAAAATAAGCATAATTGGGTCGTGGACTAGGTTCAAGATAAATTATGAAAGCATAATTACAAAATAAAGACAGATCTACATACATACATACATACATAAACTCACGCCCGTAATCCCTAATGGGGTGGGCAGAGCCACAAGTAATCAAAGACAACTTGCAGCCACTGTTGATACGATGTTGTAAGCTGGATATGATGAACCTTATGGTGATAAGGGATCAGCCTATCGCCCATAACATTAGTCCATCATGTTAGAGCACACAATCCCTCTGTCGGTTTTTACGACATGCCCGGGAAGACAAGCAGCTGAACTATTTCTATGTTTTTTTATTTGCTCCCAGAACAGCATAGAAGCAAAAAAGACAGATCTAAATGTAACGAAAAACATTTACTTTTTCTATTTAACTTATCTATGAATTTTGATCAAGAAAAACGTAACGTAACGTCCGACATTTTATCACGTCAGTCTATGACGTCACAGTGTGCTTGTTCATACAAATTCCATAGTAATTTCGTGTTTTGATGTTTAGTAAAAAGTAACTGATTTGATTAGTTGGAAATTAGCCTATTATAATCAACAGAAACCCAACAGAGAGCTCGGTGAGGTGTGGGTACTTAGCTCATCTTGCGATGGATGTACCTGACTAGCCCAATTGGGATATAGGCGTGAGATGATGTTATGTTATGATTTTTTCTTGATTCAGTGTGTTGTTCAGTGATGTGTTATTTTCCTAATGTCTCTCGGCATCGCATTTACGAATCATCATCATCAATTTAAGAGCCACGCTCTTGTCGGTGTAGCATTTTCCATTCCAGTCTATCAAAGGCCAATTCCTTGACTTCCCTATAAGACACGACGTTAACCTTTTCTTTAATCTGTTCCATGTAAGCTCTTCTTGGTCTTCCCCTTCCTCTCTTTCCTTCTAGCTTTCCTTCTATGATGTTTTTAATGAATTCGTCGTGTCTTATTAGGTGTCCAATCATCTTGCCTCTTCTGTCCTCAATACTTACTCTTACTAGCACTTCCTCATTTGTAACCCTTTCTGTCCAACTTATTCTTTCCATCCTCCTCCAACACCACATTTCAAAGGCCTCGAGTCTCTCTCTGTCGTTCTGTGTCAGTGTCCAAGTTTCACATCCATAGAGGGCTATACTCCATACGAAGGTTTTGACACATCTTTTTCTGATAGTTTTGGCAATCTTAGCCTTGAATATGCACCATTTGTTATGGAAAGCTTGTTTTGCCATTGTTATTCTGGTTTTAACGTCTAAAGTACATCTTGGAACAAAGTACATTTACGAATATGTATAAAAAAATGACTCACCAGTTGTGCTTTAGCGGCTTCCCACCGCGAGAACCCGCTCTTCAGCAGGATGGCGAAGTCACCCACCTCGTGAGGGATCTCGTGCACTGGAATTATAAACAAAATTTTACACACGTATTCTCACGTCCGGCCTCCGTGGTTGGGCGTTGGATTCACGATCCGGAGGCCCCGGGCCCGAATCCCGGTGGGGACATATCACAAAAATCACTTTGTGATCCCTAGTTTGGTTAGGATATTACAGGCTAATCACCTGATTGTCCGAAAGCAAGATGATCCGTGCTTCGGAAGGCACGTTAAGCCGTTGGTTCCGGTTACTAATTACTGATGTATGTAGTCGTTCGTTACAAGAGTCATGTTAGGTGCCTTTGGCGGTTCGGTAATAACCCTGACACCATAAGACCACATACAAGTACGTAGGTACTTGTATGGCTACCTGTACGTACTTGTACGGGGCGTACCTAAGTGACACCGTAACTGATACTGAGGGGGATGATTCAGCTCATTATTCCGAGTTAATATTAACTGGAATTTCGCAAAATGTATAGAATTTAAAATATTTGAAAAAGATACAAAATAAATTATAAATTTTACGACGAAAAATTCCACTTGTTATCAACTCCGAATCATGGTCTGAAGCATCCCCCTCTATTCATTAAGATGTCACTAACACCCTGTATACCAAAAACATATGATTGTATATTACCGAGTATCGCAAAGGTCGTAAGCAACCCCACCCGGAACCCCACCAGGAAGGATCCCCCCACGGCCAGCCCGTGAGTGAAGTTGTCGATGGAGTTCGCCATCAGGTTCAAGTAGCCTGCCACCTGCCATATAAACCATAACGTAATATTTATTACTCGTCACTAATTTAAGAGCCAACCGGACCGGACCGTCAAATCTTCAGGTTAGGTGAGCGGACCCTGTGAAAAACGGGAAAATGCTAGGGAGATGATGACTAATTTAGCCTCTTGTCGGTGTAGCATTCTCCATGCTATTTTTTAGGGAAAAATAGGGCACTGGTTCCCCTCTTGCCTTCCGCCCCGCAGTACTCTGACGCGAGTGGGAAAAATAAAAAAGTAACAAGGAAAAAATCTAAAAGGGTTCCGTTTTTAGCCATTTGGCTGCGGAACCCTAAAAAAAATTAGTAATAAAAGGTGCGCTTATCTCTAAAACAGATCTCGAGTGTGTGATCCAACAACTTACATCTTTTTTATCCCCTTTATCAGTCTTCTTAGAAGCTTGTTGGGCCTTCTCCCGTGCTTCCCGTAGCAAGCAGCGGCCCATCCAGCGGCCCTGTCCCTGCCCCTTGCAGTTCTTCAGGGCTCCGTTACTGGCTGCCACGCTGTTGCAGCACGCGCCTTCACCTGCAATTATAAGGTTAAGGATCAGATTTGGATAAAGAATTCTTGTTCAAAATTTAAGTCCTTGGTATGTTGGAGATACCAATTTATTGGTAACACTTATGTAACACTTACGTCATCAAACGGTTAGCAATGGCGGCTATTCGTAGGATTGAGCATATCTGGTTTCATTATACCATGGGTTGTGAGATCAGGAGGATATAGTACGGGATGTCAGTGATACCGTAATGAATACTGAGGGGGATGATTCAGACCATGATTCTGAATTAATATCAAGTGGAATTTTCCGTCGCAAAATTTTTAGATTTTTTTTTATATTTTCATTCTACACTTTTGCGATGGATAATTCCATTTGATATTAACTCAGAATAATGAGCTGCATCATCCCGCTTAGTATTCGTTACGATGTCACTTACGCCCCGCACAAGTACATACAGATAGCCATACAAGTAGGTATGGGTGTTAATGACATCGTAACGAAAACTTTGACGTATGATTCAGACCATGATTCTGAGTTGATATCAAGTGGAATTTCTTGTAGAAAATTCATGAAAATTTTAGTGTTTATTTTAATTAATTTCAGTTTCATACTTTTGCGACGGAAAATTCCACTTGATATCAACTCAGAATCATGGTCTGAATCATACGTCAAAGTTTTCGTTACGATGTCATTAACACCCTGTATAACTAACTATACATGGATAGAGTGCTTCTATAGGATGGTGTCTGTAGACACTAGAGTCGCCGTCTCGGCGGATACGGGTTGGAGGACATGATGATGATGATTTTTTTTCTACTCACCTTTAGTGTTATTATTGAACACGCACGAGTCATACAGCTGTCTCGCGGTGACGGTGCCGTTCCCCCCGCATATCCCTTCCCCCTTCCTCTGCTTCCTCTCTACTTCCAGAAGCTTCTCTATCTCTTCTATCTCTATGTGCTTGATGCTGCCGTTGTGTTTGCTGTCGTCTTCTACTTCTTCTGATGCTGCGAAGAGCTTCTCTACTATAATGAATACTAGCATCCCGAATAGGCACCACAGACCGCATTTTAGGGAAACGTGTTCGCCTTCTGAAATAGACAATAGAAGAGGTAAGAACAATGTTAAAATATTACGTAAAATAACATAGCATGGCTACCCTATTTTTCCCTAAAAAAGTAGCATGGAGAATGCTACACCGACATGTGCGTGGCTAAGAAAGGAAAACATGAAACAGTAGGACTAGGGCCCTGTGCTGGGAGGTTTTCTGGCCACGTCTTTCCCTCAGCGTTACAGATTCCGATGTGGTAGTAGTTTTACAGCTAGTTACATAATATGTAATTTAATTTTGTTTGACGTTCAAAAAGCGCTAACTTTGTAAGCCAATTTTGAAAAATAAATATTTTTGAATTTTTTGAATTTTTTTGAATCTTAAATTAGTGACGATAAACATGACATAGCATGACGTCTTATTTAAAATTTAAATAAACGTCCGAGTAACGTTTGGCCAGATCATGAAATAATCATGCATTTAGTTGCTCATATCGCTAAACGTTTCGTGCTCATTCGTCTGGCCAAACTGCATCATGATGTGGCCAACGGGTGATATTCTATTTCATGAAATGATCGAGTACATCATGAAATGACCAATTCTAAGATCTGGGGGGTTAGCCACATCGAAGCAATACATCTACGAAAGCAATATTGCTGTTTGACATTTGATTGCATTGAGCACTTACTTTTATATGCGCAAATTGCAACATTGCTTTCTTAGATGAATTATTTCGATGTGGCCATTTTAACCCCCTTGGCCACGACATATCCACAACTCTCTCTCTCTCTCTCTCCTTAGCATTTATTATTCCCATCTGATGGTGGGGTCTGCCTTCTTCGTACTTCTCTTCCACTTCGTTCTATCGGACGTGTCGTTCTCGGAAACATTGCACATGCGCAGGTCCTTTTTTGACCGCATCTTGTTTCACGACACGACATATCCACAACATAAGGATGAAATGCCGACGCCTAGTTGTCCGTGGTCCGTTCGGAGGACAGGAGTCCTAATATGGCTTTGTAATAGACTACTCTGGGCGCCATCCCACTTGCGTCAGACAGAGTACTGCGGGGCGGAAGGCAAGAGGGAAACCACTGCCCTATTTTTCCCTAAAAAAAGTAGCATGGAAAATGCTGCACCGACAAGAGCGTGGCTCTTAAATTGATGATGATTATGAGTCGTCCGTAGATGGAACAAGCCGCTTCACATTATGACGTTACAGAGCAACAATAACCTTAACTGTCTACGCTGATAAGAGAGACGAGTGTTCTCACACGCAGAGATAATACAGATAATCTTATTAAATTATTGTTATTTATATTAATAATAGTTAAGTAGCTATGCGCCCGCGTCACCGTCCGGGTGGACTTTGATTACATAGTAACAACCTCTCATATGTCGAGATACCACATAAGCTCACGACTATATCCCAAATGGGGTGGTCAGAAGTACATCCATCGAAAGATGAGCTAAGTACCCACACCTCACCGAGCTTTCTGTTAGACCAATGTGATAGGTGAGCCGTATCGCCGCCGATAATCGTCGAGACAACTGTGTTTGTGAAAACTTCACTTAAGATAAATTAATAACTCATTGGTGCAAGTCCGGTACCGGCGTTCGAACCAGCTGGGGTTTTGGGTCCGTTGTCGAGACACCATACACTATAGATTTCACATTGTGTCTAATAGAGATCTACGTTCCAACAGACGAGTTATTAACGCTCTCAACACGTTTCTTTCACTCCCCCTATTTTCAACCCCTTAGGGGATAAGATCCTAAGCCCTGGGTCTCAAACTATCTCCGTACCAATCAACATCAAACGGCCTCCGCGGTCCAGTGGTTGAGCGTTACGCTTACGATCCGGAGACCACGGGTTCGAATCCCGGTGGGGACATATCACAAAAATCACTTTGTGATCCCTAGTTTGGTTAGGACATTACAGGCTGATCACCTGATTGTCCGAAAGTAAAATGATCCGTGCTTCGGAGGGCACGTTAAGCCGTTGGTCCTGGTTATTACTTACTGTTGTAAGTATGTAATTGTTACATGAGCCATGTTAGGGGCCTAATAACCATGACACCAGGGTTGATGAGGTTGGTATTCCACCTCACAACCCACACGATAAGAAGAACGTCAAATTGGTTCAGCGCTTTAAGGGTGAAAGACAGACAGACCGTCACTTTCGCATATAATATTAGTGTGTATATTATTAGTAATTATAAGCTTAATAAATTATACATATTACACACGTTATCGTGTATCTACAATGTAATCTTATTAGCCAATTGGTTATCCGGCTTAAAGATTTTATTAAATGTGATTAGTATAAGTTCCTGTACGATTTTGTCATGTTCAGGCGGGTTAAAAGGCCACTTTGAAGCGATTCATCTAAAAAAGCAATATTGCTATGTGACATTTTGTTGAAATTGCTCATTTATTTTTATATGTGCAAATGTCAAATAGCAAAATTGTTTTTTTTTAGATGAATCGCTTCGCTGTGGCCTTCTTAACCCTCCTCAGTAGTTACCTAGCTTCGTAAACTTCAATAAGTAGGTAGAAAGGCTTGGGTGAATTCCTTTTTTTCAAATACAAACTCAATAATATGTTTATACAGTTAGTTACGTAGTTATTTGTTTATTTTATTTATTTCCAATCCAAATATTCAATTACATCTTCTTTCGTGTGGGTTGTGAGGTGGAGTACCAACTTCATCAACCCTAGTGTCAGGGTTACCAATGAGCCGCCAAAGACCCCTGACATGGCTTATGCAACGACTACTTACTTCCACCAGTAAGTAGTAACCGGGACCATCGGTTTTACGTGCCTTCCGAAGCACGGACCATCTTACTTTCGGACAGTCAGGTGATCAGCCTGTAATGTCCTAACCAAACTAGAGATCGCAAAGTACTTTTTGTGATATGTCCCCACTGGGAATCGAACCCGGGGCCTCCGGATCGTGAGCCAAACGCTCAACCACTGGACCAAGGAGGCAGTAGAATTAAATGAAATTCATATATTGCGACACTGAAACCCTTGAAGGGTTTAAAGTGTGTCAAGTTCACGTCTGGCAATAATAAGTAAATAACACTTGATTGATTTTAGAATACTAATAGTTTTAATAATTGAAGCACATAATAACGGGTTCTTACCGCGTTTAAATGGGGATATGAGACTCCCGATATTTCGACACTGTTGCTAGTGCCATGATCACGGGATGACTGATGAGACTAATAGTTTTGTTTTTCAAATTTCTTCATTAAGATTTAAACATATAACAATGATGTAACGATAAAACACAATAATATAAAAAGAAGAACATTAATCGTACTAAGGGTGGTATTAATAAACTAATCTCAGTTTCGAGACTGCCCTCAAGATCATATGTCAGTTCTCATATAAGAACAGGGACTTGAGCATGATCTTGAGGGCAGTCTCAGCTGAGATTAGTTTATTAATACTAACCTTACAGGCTAACTTGCCAGAGTTGATAGTGAAGACTTTCAGACTTTCATGAGATCGGAAGAAGCGGAAGAGGTGTAAGTGGAATTCCTGCTCCAACGGGAAATACGCCTGATCTTACGTATGTGCGTGCGTGCGGTGTGTGTGCGTGCGTGCGTTTGTGTGTGTGTGTGTATTGTACTTTGAAACAATCTTTGCAGGCCAGGAAGAAATTGCTTTAGCAATAAAGCCGCCTATACCTATGTTGCGTCGTGTGCATTAAAATATAAATACAATAATCTGTACAGGAAAATATCGTAATTTAATATGTATGTATGTGTGGTAAATATTATGATTTATTATATCAAACAACTAAATGATAATATAGCACAATAACCTACAAGTGAAATCCCAGACTGGACGAGCGTACCAACAGTCACATATCATAATAAAACACATTGTATTGCAAAGTTATCGCATTTTATTTACATTGCTCTACGCCAGGGGTGCTCAGACTTATAATATTTATTTATTTATTAAGTACTACTACATCATATATATATAAAACATTAACTACTAAGACAATTACCACACCCCGGACACTTCATACAAACAACCTCGTTTTACGGCCTCCGTGGTTCAGTGGTTGAGCGTTGGGCTCACGATCCGGAGGTCCCGGGTTCGAACCCGGGTGGGACATATCATAAGAATCACTTTGTGATCCTAGTTTGGTTAGGACATTACAGGCTGATCACCTGATTGTCCAAAAAGTAAGATGATCCGTGCTTCGGAAGGCACGATTCGGGGTTACTACTTACTGATGTAAGTAAGTAGTCGTTACATGAGCCATGTCAGGGGCCTTTGGCGGCTCAATAGTAACCCTGACACCAGGTTTGATGAGGTTGGTAATTCACCTTACAACCCATACGATAGAAGAAGACCTCGTTTTACGAAACATATTTTCATGAATTTTTCTACAGTTCATCTTCGTTTATCTTAATTCTTCAACAATCAAATCAAATACACTTTATTGCACACGACTTATTTAACAATTAGACAGTGTAGTCGTATAATTAAAGCACATAATAACGGGTTCTTGCCGCGTTTAAATGGGGATATGAGACTCCCAATATTTCGACACTGTTGCAAGTGCCATGATCACGGGATGACTGATGAGATTGGAGTGGAGTAGGTAGATCCATAATTTTCTACGGGCAGACATATCCCCATTTAAACGCGGTAAGAACCCGTTATTATGTGCTTTAATTATGATAATAACCGCGTAAACTTAAAACAATGTAGTCGTATAAACTTATGATCTTTTTTTCGTTAGGTTGAGCACCTCTGCTATACGTTATTCATATTTTCCGTATGTTTGGAACACAAAACCTCGGAGCTGTGAGTCACTACTGCCTACTACCTAGTAACTTATAATGAAATGCGGTTGTGATTATCACGTTACGTCATTCTATATACGAGATTTGAATTATCAATGGTACAATGACGATAAAAACTGCCCATTTCTCCCATCAGGTGTCGCTACTGTTGAGTGTTCTTAAATTTCAATTCAATGACAGTTCCCCATAGTATTTGAGTAAACATTGTTTCGGTTATATTTTTTCACAATATCCCTTTGCGCAGCGTTTAACTGTAAAATCATTTATATTTATTTAATCCCTAAAAAAATGCCTATTTCTAAATTTCCAACTGATGGCTTTTCTTTTTCGTAATTCATCCTTTAGGCGGGATACACTCTAAGTTTCTCCATATTTTGAATAAAAATAAAATAAATTATTATATATTAGAACACTTATTTAATTTATAATTCAAATATCCACTATTTAATTGATATAATATGATTAAATTAACAATTATAAAAGGTCTAATAGTATTCTGAAAATGCAATTCCATAAAAAAGAGCGAGAAGGGGTGAGGTAAATCTAGCTCAGCCGCTGGTGGGGAGCGGAGAGTTGCCGTTCTATATGTAGTATTAGCCCTTATTGTATGCCAACAGTTAACAGTAGCATGTAAACATTATACCTCTTCTGTTATCTAAAACCGGAGTGACAAAGGGCTTAAGCGCCATTCATCTTCACACGTCATACATACAGCAATCAATAATACGCAACTCTATTCCTTTAACACAAGCGCGTGTATTTGTCACATTTGAAACACATAACCTCGACCGATCTATAAATACTCATACAATTATGTCACGCAAACTTCGTTTGCAGTTGCCTGTAGAGAGTTTGTATTGGAAGTTGGTTGATACGTGGGTTGAAAAGCGGCAAATGTAAGTTTGTAGGAAAAGCGTGCATGGACAAGGTAAGTAAGGCGTATCATTGCGTTTCGTTTAAGAAGCTAGCTAATATTAAAATAATCTTTAATAAAAAACTAATCAACTAAATTGAATTTCTTTCGTCATTTTTTTAACGATTATCCTGGCCTGGAATCAAGTCATTTGGCCCAAGGCTTCGGGGCTAAATGCGTGATATCCCTCTGCGGAAAACGCGTGGCTTAATTTACTAGTATCACAGGTACGAATCCCGGCTGTGTCGTAAGTTTTTACGACTGTGTCGTAAGTTCTTTCATAATAAGGACACAAGGTTTTTAGTTCAACTTGCGATGGATGTACCTCTGACTACCCCAATTGGTACATAGTCGTGAGTTTATGTTATGTAACAGACAAGTAATTTCATGAATGAAAACCGCGCTGAGTCGCTGTGGTAGGTAGGTATTGTCCACGTCATATAAAAAAAAACTATTACGATTTGTTCACGTATTTTTATAACCTTTTTTTTTAAACAGCTTCTTTACTTTTTTATAAATAAATAACAATAGACTTCAACTTGTATAGTAATGTAACGAATTCCATTGTTTATAATGAAATTTTAGAGTGAAGCAAGAAATTAGTTTAATGTTTTTACATCATTCAGAGGAAGAGGAAGTAAAACGCTTTTTTTTTATTGAGTTATTTAAAAATAGAATTCTCCTCCGCCTCCGTGGGCCAATGGTAGAGCGTTAGGCTCACGATCCGCAGGTCCCTGGTTCGGATCCGGGTCTCTCTTCTATCGTGTGGGTTGTGAGGTGGAATACCAACCTCATCAACCCTGGTGTCAGGGTTACTATTGAGCCGCCATAGGCCCCTGACATGGCTCATCTAACGACTACAACTTTAAGTACATCAGTAAGTACGAAACCGGATCCCGGTGGGTAAACATTACAAAAATCAGAGATCTCTAGTGTAGTTATGACCTTCGAACAATACAGACCGATTGCCCGATAGTTCGAAAGTAAGATGATCCGTGGTTCGAAAGGCATGTTAAGCGGTTGGTCCCGGTTACTACGGGGCCGGGTTGCTGAGTTTGGTAATCAAAGTCATCAACCTTGGTGTCTGGGTTACTATTGAGCCGCCATAGGCCCCTGACATGACTCGTGCAACGACTACGTACTTACATCAGTACCAACCATCGGGACCAATGGCTTAAATAGCTGTAAGCTGTTAAGGAGTACTCGGTAAGAATTGAGATTTTTGGTATGTCGTATCCAGGGTATGCCAGGTTACATGAGCCTTGTCAGGAGACTCCAACTACCGACTGAAGAAGATACTAGAAATTGGTAACACCCTCGCCCAGGCTGGTGCTTTGACAAGAGTCCCGTCCAATTACAGTTAAGATTAGAATACCAGAAATTGGTAACACCAATCATTGACAAGAGTCCCGTCCAATTATACTTAAGATTAGAATACCAGAAATTGGTAACACTCTCGCCTTGGCTAGTGTACAAGAGTCCAATCCATTTTTTTTATATCTTTGTCACCAACAGTACAGAAAGCTCGGTCTTCTAGCCTGTGGGTTATGAGGTTGGATTACCAACCTCGATGAGGTGTGGGTGCTCACGATGGATGTACCTCTTGATTACGACAGTAGACTAACCTTTAGTACTGGCCAAATCGTGCTCCCAGGCTTCAGGCAGTAGATGCAGGAAGACATCTCCCAGTAGACCGCCGACTGCAAAGCTGAGTAGAATTTTGAGAGTAGCTGCTCCCGCTGTAACAAGAGAAGGTTGGTCAACTCTTGAGTTTTTTTTTAAGCGGTAACAAACCAACCTATAGATCTACAAGTTGAGATTTACAAGTATAGATCTACAGGTTGTTGTTGCACCGTCCCGCATCCAAGGTTTTTTATGGCTGATTCCTGGTAGTGGTTGTCCGGAATAAATTGCTTCAGAGCAATAAGGCCGCCCATTTGTATTGTTTATGTTTGTATGTTTTGTGTGTGTGCAATAAAGTATATTTGATTTGATCTACAATTATCTGAAAATGTTTTTTTTAAATTGTTAGGGTTCCGTTTTGTTTGGTAAGGACACTGCAGGCTTGAATCACCTGATTGTCCAAAAAAGTAAGATGAGCCCATGCATCGAAGGGCACGTTAAACCCTTTGCGATTTGCAGCTAGTAGCCGAAACCAATAGAAAAAACTCGATCAGGCGTAGGTACTTAGGTGTACCTCTGACTACTTCTATTGCGAATATAGTCGTAAGCTTAATGTTATTTACCTATTAGTAATTGCTGTCTAGCAATAAGCCGTCTAATTATACTTCTTTTGTTCTATTTTGAATGTGTGTTATATACTTTGTTATATGTGCAATAAAGTTGTATTATACTTTTAATACTCTTTTGTTGTTGAATAATAAGCAATATTTCTTTTATTTTATTAGAAACTAGCAACCCGCCCCGGCTTCGCTCGGGTGCAATGCTGAGGAAAAAATGAAATTATTTACGACATCACATTAAAAACGTCGAAAATAACAGTATTTCTCCACTATTTAATGGATGTTATTATAATATATAAACCTTCCTCTTGAATCACTCTATCTATTAATTGAATTCAGTGGTTTAAAGCCCGAGCCGGAATTCGAACCCGTGACTCTAAGATGAAAGTAACGCGTTTTCTAAACATGACATCACTACATAGTATAAAACAAAGTCGCTTTTTCTGTCCCTATATCCCTATGTACGCTTAAATCTTTAAAATTACGCAACGGATTTTGATGCGGTTTTTTTTTAAATGAGTTTGAATTAAAGTTTGGACCATAGATAATTGTTGTCACATGATTTCAAGAACGTTTTGGCCGGTTAATGGCAATAGGTTCGCTATTACAGTCAAGTTCCAGGCTGCGTTTCCATTGACGCGGAGCTGTGCGGAGAGGAGCGGAGATGTGCAGGAATCGACCAATCACCGCGCAGGAGAGTGACAGAGCGCCTTCGTTTTTCGCTCTCTCGAACGCTGTGATTGGTCAAATCCGCACATCTCCGCTCTTCTCTGCCCAACTCCGCGTCAGTGGAAGCCCGGCCTTAAGCTTAGCTCTGGCGACGAGTGGGTCAAATACTTTACATCTCTTCCTACCCTTCGGGGATACAGGCGTGATGGTTGGTGATTATATAGAAGATATGAATGCATGGGAACTGTCTGGGTACTGACATTTGGCAGCCAAATTACTAAATTGTATAACAATATTTGATGGTTTTTTTTAAAGATCGTCTAGGGCCGAAGGTTTTCTTGCAGCTTCTTTTCTCCGGCTATACAGGATGTGATAAGCTGTAGTAGTTATAGGCGGATGAGATGTTCGTTATGTATAAAAATGACGATTCAATGTTACCTACTAAATAAAGATATTTTTGAATTTGATGCTATTTTTTGTTAAAAAGCAAATGAGCACATGTAAAGGGATTATCACAAATACTTATAAAAAAAAATCTGTATCGCAATCCACATAATAAATTAATCGCAAATACGTTTTTTAAACCACCGTAAATCCAATGCATTATTTATCTGCAATTTTGATTTTTACAACATCGATTATTTATTGATAACAGATAATTGACTATTTTTAATCTGTGTAAATTGGGTGTTATCAACTTGTAGATAATATTTTACACATGTAAGTCTTGTAAGTGGCAATATGATTGTATCGTACATTATTATAGAACCTTTTTGTATTTTTTTTTTAACTTTGATGGGTTTGCTCTTGGCCTCAGACTTGCCCGAAGGCGTTGACGAGGCCTAAGATGGAGAGAGCTCGCCCAGAAGGTGCCTGTTCGCTCTGGCCTTGAAAGCACCAGAGTATTTTATGTATTCTCGCCATATGTCCGCGGAGGTCCATGTTGATCTATGGTTGTTACAAATAAATTGATTTGATTCAAATTCAAAAATATCTTTATTCAGTAGGTAACATAGTTACACTTTGAATCGTCAATTTTTACATAACGAGCGTCTCATCCGCCTAAAACTACTGCAGCTTCTCACAACCTGTATAGCCGGGGACAAGAAGCTGCAAGGAAAACCTCGGCACAGGGCCCTAGACGTTCTTTAAAAAAATAAACATAAAATATTTTTATACAATTGATTGATTGATCGTTAATAAATGTGGTTAGCGGTTAATAGGTTCATTTATCTAATGTTCGAAACACGAAACCTCGACGTTTGATACTAATGTCAATGTTTAGCTATTTACGAGTAGATTATTTATTTGTTGTGGATGACCAGGAACAAGTGATGTACCGGTTGAGCGTGGAGCTCTCGATCCGGAGGTCCCGGGTTCGAATCCCAGTGATTTAAAGAAAAATGTTAATTACTCTAAACCAGCGAGCATGCATAAAGTCTTTGATGAGAGCGGAAGAAGCGAAAGTGTGTGCCAGGATCGTAGTAATTGGTCTGAACTGACTACTCCAACGGGAAATAGGCGTCTTATGTTCAGTCAGTCATGAGCAATATAATGTACCCATTTTAGGACTCTGTCGCACTAACATATTTGACACATTATCGCACTCACATCACATGTACCATAGCTACACACTGCTTTCACTACTCACTTATAGATCCTTCTTTTAGTGTAACATTTCTTTCTTTTATTGTTTTGTTTCTGCTTTCCATGTGTAACACTAAGTCGTTTTTTTTGTACTCTTTAATTATTTTTTAAAATTTATTGTGCGGGTACTCGCGTTTCACCGATCGGCGTGGGTTGAAAATCAGTGTTGCCCTCTGGGTAAATTTTCACTGAACCCTGGCCTTTTTTGGTGAACTGCGACACCCTATATATACCTTTATGTTTTCCAACTAAATATTAATGTTAATGTGTGTATATTTTAATGTTGTAAATGTATATGTGTGTCGTAGATTTTACCTAAATAAACTTTTTTATTATTATTATTATTACTTTCGGTCAATCAGGTGATCAGCCTGTAATTTCTTAACCAAACTAGGAATCACGTGTTTTTTGTGATATGTCCCCACCAGGATTCGAACTCGGGACCTCCGGATCGTGAGTCCAACGTCCATCTACTGGCCCACGGATGTTAAACAGTCGATCCCGGTTACTATGTACTTAAGTATGAAGTCGTAACATGAGCTATGTCAGGGGCCTTTGGCGGCTCAATAGCAGCCCGACAAGTCTAATATTGAATACAGGACAACCTTTCTTATTATTAACCGACTAAAAAAGGAGGTTATCAATTTGTTTTATATTGTGTATTGATTTACATAATGTAACCAAATTAAATTGCGACTTTTGAACGTTCATTGCACTCATTTTGCATTTCATTGTTTGCCATCTAAAATGTGACGCGTAGTAACTTGACAGCCGAACATACAAGAGCGTACAGTTTACCAAGTAGCATTCAAAACATGGCTGATGGAATTACATTTCAGACATATTTGTCGACCAAACGATGCTTCATTATTTTCCCCCTTTCGTTGCTAAAGCGACGTGAAAGCATTATCGCTTTTATCATACACTAGAAGTTACCCGACCTCATTCGTTATTCGTTGTTCCATACAAACCTTGCCACCACTTTTTACTTCATCATCATCAATTTAAGAGCCACGGTGTCTTGTCGGTGCAGTATTTTCCATGCTACTTTTTAGGGAAAAATAGGGCAGTGGTTTCCCTCTTGCCTTCCGCGCAAACTTTACTTTACTTCACTTGACTTTTTACTTAAGGGTCGAATTATGCAAAATCAAAAGATACAATCATTCCGCTGGTTTCCGCTTCAGCGACTGCTTCAACTGCGACGTTCATGTGCTCGCATGTGGCTTAACCAATCTTGAGTATATGACTGGTACATCATTATCACCATCATCAATTTAAGAGCCACGCTCTTGTCGATGCAGCATTCTTCATGCTACTTTTTTAGGGAAAAATAGGGCAGTGGTTTCCCTCTTGTCTTCCACCCGGCAGTACTCTGTCTGACGCAAGTGGGATGGCGCTCAGAGTAGTCTATTACAAAGACATACTAGGACTCCTGTCCTCCGCCTCTGAATAGTACTGACAATTACTGCTGCCCTCTGTCAGGTTCCAGGTTACAGTCCCTGTGACTTGCCCCTTCCGTCCTGCATTGCCGTACCGATGGCTTCCATCTTCGCCTCTGCAACCGTTGAGGTCTTAACCCGTATCCCTGGGCAAGGGTACAAAGCTTCCTTTTATAATGTAAGGATTATAACCTTACTTATTATTTCAGGGTTATAATCCATAAAGAAGTAGACCCCAAAAAATATGAATTTAATTTACTTAAATCCGTTTGTCAATTTCATCAACGGTCATTGCACAGCACAACGCAACGTTATCAATGATCATGACAGATTTTAAAATGAATCGGTTAGATACCGCACCGTTCGAGTAACGCCAAGATAAAGTACAACGAATTTTATCAGAAACAAAGGATAAAACTAAGGATTATGGAGTAGATTTACTATGTTGCTATGCTAAGTATGACGCTGCAGATTTTGTCGCGGCGTCTGCGCATGTAACCGAGATTTCCAGCATTGTCAGACGCTATGTACGAATATCGATCTAACGCAAAGATAACGCTATCTGGAGATCCGGGTTCGATTCCCGATGGGGACATTATCGAAGTCACTTTGTGAGACTGTCCTTTGTTTGGCAAGAACATTGCAGGCTGAATCACCTGATTGTCCGAAAAAGTAAGATGTTTTCGTGCTTCGGAAGGCATGTTAAGCCGTTGGTCCCTGGCTACTAGCCCAAAATACATCCACCAACCCGAAGCGGAACAGCGTGATGGAGTGTGTAACACTCTTCGGTTGGTTGAGGGGAAGCCTGTGCCAGTGGGAAGTATTCACGTATATAGGCCGTTTATGTGTTTATGTATAGTTATGCTGGCAGCTAGCAGTTAACTTCCATTGTACTAGACCTCTTACATCACAGCAGTGTGATGCGGGCTTGCTAAGGTACACGACCTCATCTGACAATGCCACGGTCTACTTGCGATCATTGCAATACTTCCAGTTAGTTCCGAAGTGCTGTAATTCGGTGAAAGTAGCATTTAAGAGTAACAATTAATTATGAAATTATAATATTTTTATTTTTATAATTTCATAATTTTGCTCCAATAAAGTATATATGTGAACTGAATTGAATAATAATGAATTTAAACCAACACCACTGACCCCCTCAGAACATCTGATAGCCAGATTTCGATGCTGGTTTTAATCACGTCGGTCTAACAGACGTCACGTTGGTCGTTGATTCTATCTATCTATCTATCTAACAGAAAGCTCGGTGAAATGGGTGTCATCCAGAAGCCGACGGGGGACACCTTCGGGGCATGCCCCCCTTACGGCGGTCGAAGCTCACTCCTCCGTGGGACCTGTCGTGTCAGAGGGGTAAAGTGGGTGTTCATCTTGCGATGGATGTACATCTGACTAGCCCAAGGGCATACATAAATAGCCTATATACGTCCCACTGCTGGGCACAGGCCTCCCCTCAATCAACCGGAGGGGGTATGGAGCATACTCCACCACGCTGCTCCACTGCGGGTTGGTGGAGGTGTTTTTACGGCTAATAGCCGGGACCAACGGCTTAACGTGCCCTCCGAAGCACGGAATCATCTTACTTTTTCGGACAATCAGGTGATTCAAGCCTGGAAAGTCCTTACCAAACAAAGGACAGTCTCACAAAGTGATTTCGACAATGTCCCCATCGGGAATCGAACCCGGACCTCCAGATCGTGAGCCTAGCGCTCTAACCACTAGACCACGGAGGCTGTTAAATAATAATGAGCATAAGGGCATAATGTCGTTATATCACGTTCGCAGGTGACCAGCATCACCACCTCCCTAGCGTTATCCCGTTTTCACAGGGTCCGCTTACCTAACCTGAAGATTTGACAGGTCAGATTTTTTACAGACGCGACTGCCTGTCTGACCTCCAACCCGCGAAGGGAAAACCAGCCCGATACAGGTTAGGTAACATACCTCCAAATGCACGCTCACGACGTTTTCCTTCAACGCTGAGCACGTGATAATCATTTATGATCCAAACATGAATTCAGAAACAAATTCGACAGTCAATGGTTTAGGCCTGTGCTGGATTCGAACCTGCGACCTTAAAGTGGGAGACAAGCGTTCTACCAACTGAGCTACCACGGTTCCAGCAGGTGCAGCGTAATTTTGCTGCAGCGCAATCTTTTTGCTTATCAAGTTTTCTTTTTCTGGCTTTTTGGACGTATGTTATATTTAAAATTTGAAATATGAATTTGTCTCCATGGTTTGTTTGTTTGTTTCTGGACATTTGAGAGATATTCTTTGTGGCTGACTATTGGTTTTCTTGTATTTTATCTGGAAAATCTAATTTAATGTTCTATATGTGTTTTTAAATGTGCTGTTTTAATTGTGAAACGTAAAACGTAATTTCTGGTGATATAATTATAGTATTTCGTTTTCCCTGGTAAGTTCGTGTTGGTTTGCTCTTCTTTCTTCTTTTTCTTTGATTCCTCTTTTCTATTTTATTATTTATCTTTGTAGATAAGGGAAATCCCCTTGGGTTTTGGTTTTTACCTGGAGCTACATCGTGTGCGAAGCCGCCCCATCCCCACGGATCCTATATGTATATGATTCGAGTTGCGACTGCGAAGTTGCTACGATCGCTCTGACTCTGCGGTTCCTGTCACTTGCCGTTACCCGTTTCCTGACCTGAAGCTGTATCGCTTCATCGGTCCCTACGAGACGGACGGATCGACGGAATATCTACGGCTGCGAAGAACCAAATTGCTTTTGTTTCTTTTTATATTCCAGAACCTTTTTTTAAATATTATTTCCGCTATTTGTGAATATTTATTTAGGAAGCTTCTTCAAAATTCTTAAAGCCCCGCGCGGCATCGTTTGTGTTTGGTGTTCCTTTTGGCATAATCTTTAAAAACTTTCGTTGATCAACGGAGGTAGGTGAGGTTACCTTTTATCTATGTTCGTGTTAATTTATAATAGTTTTAATTCCTTAAATTGCATTTCCCATTAAATTTATTTAATTGCTAGCGAGTTCCTCTTCTTTATCGCTACACAGGTCGCAGATGATCAGCATATCGCCTGTTAATGGTCCAACGTCTTAAACCAGATATAATCTCTCTTGTCAGTTATTACGACATGCTCGGGAATGCATACATTCTGTTACCTTCCATACCAACATAGAATCACTTTAAAAAGTCGATGAAAATGGTTGCTACTCCTACACAATATTGTGAGCATAAACCATTTTATCTCGAGGGCACAGATGGGCGACAAAATAGCTTCTGCGTTCAGCTGTGAAATTGCCATTTCATTGCTTAACTGAAAATACGGAATTCAATTCTGCATGAATATGAATACACTTGGGGGAGGCCTATGCCCAGCAGTGGGCGTCATACGGATGATGATGATAAATACACTTAAATAGTCTAGTTATGCCCCACTGCTGGGCACAGGCCTCCTTTCTATCAGCAGGAGGTGGTATGGAGTATGGAGCATACTCCACCACGCTCCTTCAGTGCCAAATAGTTTTACAGCATTATTTGCACATGCAAAATCTTAATAATAAATAATCGCTAATTACAAGCTACCACAGACAGTAAAAAAGATTTTGTAAGTTTTTGTTTGAATGGAAAAGAAAATAAATAAATATATGGACTCATAATATTATGACTACGAAAATATTATTGTCGTAGTTACACACGTCACTAGCACGTTCACGGAACGGGTCTTGGCAGACAGACGGTTGGTCAACAAACTGATCACTATAAGGGTTCCCTTTTCCCTTTTGAGGATCGGAACCCTAAAAAATACAACACTGTTAGTTAATTATCAAAACTACTTTATCTGGATGGGAAACTTAATTTAGAATTAAATTGACAGGTTAACTTATGAAGAGGTTTATATCGTTTCTTCAGAATAAAATGCGACGAATCCACTTGAAATCAATTTATTTATATAAGAGCATACCTATACATTTTAGTGTGGTACAGAAAAGAGAAATATTCACAAATTAGACGGCGGGTTGCCCTACATAAAAAATAATTTCCGACATGCTGGAAAAAGCAATAAGTAAGTACATAGCACTTATAAATGAACAAGTTAGTGTCTACTAAAAAAAAGCTAGATTTAGAAAAATATTATTTCCAAAATTAACCGCGAATGTATTTGGTTTTTATCACTTATTCTAACTTCTAAAAACCTAAATCAACTTCCTATAACCAAACAAAACTTGCGAAATCCCGATTTTCGATCACGGTCCGCTAAACCAGTTGTCGTCTGGTTGCTCAACCTGTCAATTTCGTCAACCAGTTTCGTCAACCTAAGTGTTAAGGTGCTAACTTATCTGTTAAGCGTGTTTGTTGTTATGTAGTTCTTAGCTATCTTGATACGTGATGTCTCGCTACCGTTTTTAGCTCCGATAGATAATGTCAATTGAGAAAGTCAGATAAAAATGTCTTCCAGAGCATTGACATCTGTCTGTGGGTAAACCAACGGGTTATTAAAGCAATTGGGACGAAGACTCGTTGATGCTAACAAACATATAAGGGACAAAGAATTTTGTATGGAAAGAGCAACAATATTACGCCTATTTGGAGTGCCATCTTCCTTTTTGAAAAGGGGGCAGAAAGTAGGTACTGTCATACAAATAAACGGGAAGAAACAGTGTATGAAAATCCATTATCGCCCTGGATACCGCACCGCACCGCATTTAGATGCGGGAACGAAAATTGGATCTAAAAGATATGAATGCATGGGATTAGCTTAGTCTTTATTTTAAAAAAAGAACGCCTAGGGCCCTGTGCCGAGGTTGTCCTTGCAGCTTCTTTTCTCTGGCTATAAGTACAGGTTGTGAGGAGCTGCAGTAGTTTTAGGCGGATGAGACGTTCGTTGTGTAAAAATGACGATTCATAACGTAACTATGTTACCTTTTGAATTTGAATTTATATGAAAGTTTCCGCTTTATTACTTTTTAATTTTTGTAACACCAGTAGAATCTTAATCCTAAATATAAAGATGCCGAAATGGTTTTAGTTTTTAGGTGTTACAGGCGTGAATTCACTTTGCATGGCACGGGTGACTGAATGTTTTGCTACACTTATTTATCATACGAAATCTTATCTGATTATGATTACAGTACAAATACATTGACAGACAGAGGGCAGATGATACATAAAAAAAGACAATAAATAACATTATTTTACATCGGGGGATACCAGATCGGGAGGGGGAGAAGAAGTTATTTCAATCGAATCTAGTCTATATGACCCCACTATTATAATTCATTATTATACGGCAATTTTTTCGTCAAAAAATATAGTATTCAATGGTTTCCCGCCGCCGAGTCGTGGGAGCCGTGGTAGCCCAGTTGGTAAAACACTTGCCTCCCACTTTGAGGTCGCAGGTTCGAATCCAGCACAGGCCTAAACCAATGATTGTCGAATTTGTTTTCGAATTCATGTTTGGATCATAAATGATTATCACGTGCTCAGTGGTAAAGGAAAACATCGTGACGAAACTCATATTCCCGAGAAACACATTTTCACAGTTATGTGACCTAACCTGTATTGGGCTGGTTTTCCCTTCGCGTCGCTTCTGTAAAAAAACCGGACCTGTCAAATCTTCAGGTTAGGTAAGCGGTAAGTCTCCGCCCCGCACCAATTTGTATAAGGCGCTGAGCTAGATTTACCTCACCCCCTTTGAGTCTTAATTTAGTCTTAAATAGGAGCGAGAGAGAATGCGCGTGGGCTGTCTATCTCGCTCACTTTGCATCGAAATCTTGTAAACGCTTGCCTTCAAATGAATAACATACAGAGGTACATCCATCACAAGATGAACTAAGTATCCACACCTCAACGATCTTTCTGCTAGGCCAACATGACAGGTGATGAGCCGTATCGGCGTATACAATTAAATCAACGCCCATAACACAAGTTACGGAAAAGATTGGCACTATTGCCATAGTGTGCAGACAAAACAATGAGGTTCTCACGGAACCCAGTCAATAAACTATACACAACGGACCACTTTACGGAAACCATTTCCAGGTTGATAACACCAACATACCACATCGCACTCCAAGCTGTTATGATAAGATTCATAATGGCTGTGTGAAGTGTGAGCTTTTTTATTGATATTTCTATTGTGTATTATAAAAGACCTTTCTGAGCTGGAGTATGCAGAACAGGGGGGTTAAAAAAGCCACATTGAAGTACTTCATCTAAGAAAGCAATATATTGCCAATCCGTCCAAAGAGATTGCTTACCATGGCATACAACCATCGCTGTCACCTAAACATTACTATTTGGATGAATTTCGGAGATGTTTCATAACATTTTTTAAAATTTTGTGCCCAAACATGCGATCGGTTGACTGACCATAAGTAGTTATTATGACTTGCTTTTAAGTGGCGCGCAGACAGGCCCCCTCATTGGATTTGTATCTTTCTTTTAAAATTAGAACATCTATTTTGTAACACGGACGTATTGTTACACTTTGTTTTTTTAAACATTAGAGGATGAACTTGGAATGAACAGGGAAGTTGAAACTAAATGCAAATACGGCCTAATGACATTGAACATGAGAAATGGACGCAATGTACGTTCTGAATGTTTGTGTTTGTTTTGTAGTTGTTTGTTGTGTGTGTGTGTGTATCTGTCAAAGGATATATTTATATTCTTTGGAACTTCAGAAAGTTAGAATTGAGAAATAGGTTTTTTCATTTTTCATTGTGTATTTTGATTAATTATTCTTTTTATTACACTTCTGCCTACCCTTCGAGGACATAGGCGCGTGATGCTACGTTATGTAATTTTAACATTCGATTTTTTATTTAGGTACTCTAGAACAAGGTTTCATATAATATTGATTATTATTTGTTTATGTGATTAATAAGTTTCTAAATAAATATTGTGCAGAACAGTTGTTAATCTGAAAATATAACATTCAAAACCATTTGAGACAACTTCTTTACTTACCGTTTATTGACAAGGACTACCAATTTTTTGGAAAATTATAAACAATCAAAAATAATAAATGGAGGAGAGGCCCTGGCAATGGGATTCTACCCTTTAACATCTAAAGTGCCAATAGAGAATATCTGTCTGGTAAACAATAAACAATTCAAAATAACCTATAAGAATCTGCTTATAATTAGGTAGTCACTCATAACTGTCCATAACAAAGAGCTTAGTAGTAACATAAAAAGAGTATTTCTTAGAAATATTATAAGAATGGAAACACACTTAAAATAAAGTACAATTTATGTGTAAATAAATGTTTGTAATGTGAAATGTTTACCAGTAACTAATGTTACTGGTAATCTTTGTTATCTTTGAACAAAGGAATGCTGAAATCGAAAGCTTTTTGAAATGATATGTACCTTAATTAATAGAAATAACTTTAATAGAAACATAATGGAATTTCTTACCTCCGTCTTTGAAACTGGCGCTCTTGTCGATAGGGATTATGAGCAAAGGCAGTATCCCACTCAAACCCACAAGAATAGACGCGAGACAGGCAAACAACCACGGATGTTCGTCTAATTCGTCCACAAAATTAAATAAATACTCCGGAACATATTCCGCCAAAACTGATCCACCCGCCGATTCCATTATTTATTTTTAAAGTTTCTTTTTAAAATATTTTTAGTAAATTCCACAAGCCAGTTCTAACTTCTTTCACTAAGTTTTTTATGGTACCACGACCGATCGGCCCATTTCTACGAAACAACTGCGGCGAACTAATTCAGTAATCAGCACACTGGAGATGCTCGCATATTTCCGCGATAAAGATGTTCCAGACGAACTGATGCTGAGACTGATTGTCTCCGCTAGATATAACAGTCCTTATCTGCGCCACTTCATATGATAAACTTGAGTGTACGGTATGATTATTTCATTTTATATTATTAAATAAAAATAAGTATCATTTATTTACGCAATACAAATTCGTTTTAACGTCAAGTACGCGCTACGAGCAAGCAAAACAACAATGAATGATGTGAACGAATGAGTGACCTAGCTAGTTTATGAAGGAATGGATATGAAATGTTGAATGAGTTATATGGAAATTATTGCCATAAGATAAGAAAATATCTACCAATTTCATTTATTTATAAAAAATATAACATCATATATAAATGTAACACGATATATACGAACATTAAATAAATAAATAAAATAAATATACTAGTGCATAAAATTATATTTCTACTTTGGCATAAATAAAAACTTTTACTTATCTACTTACTTGCGTACTTTTAGGTGCGGTAGTAAAAATCATTTGTATACTTTGTATATAATTATAATCAAGTATTGATTTTTGGATTACGGTTATTATTTTATGATCCAATTACAAAGAGGACGCATGTACGAATCATTACATACTCTTTGATGATAATTAATCTTTTGGTAATTATTTAAGTATGTAGTTATAGTTATTCTTATGTTCAAGTAATAAAATGCTGTTTTATATGCGGAATATTCACATTTTTACCGTATAAACACCGTATTTAAAGTTAGTTCTACAGAATTTACCTATACTTTCTGGAAAATGCAATGCCTAGCGGACCTAAGTATAAATATCAAGTAGATTATCTATCCGAAGGCTAGATCAAATCAAATGCCTCAACGATGCACATGTTTTAAGAATTATGAAAGATAATTTTAAAACAATGTACTAGGATTACTATAGGCGATGCGTTAACTGTGACTGTGAGTGCAATACGAGTCTTCTTGGCAGCCGCGCCGGCCCAGCGCCCAGTTGAAGCAAAATGTCGTACTTATTTTGGCTTGCCAATTTAAATATCTGACAGCATATAGGTACGGGTACAACGTACTAACACCTCGATTTGTATTCGTTACATTAATTTCAGTGGGGAGACATGTCGGAAGCCCCGTGCGGTTAGCTCGACTTACGTGGTTTTGGGTGTTCGCGCCAAATAACACAGTGAATTTGTAAAGCGTTTAATGCTTGTTGGTTTATATTTTTTTATTAGTGGAGAATTATTGTGAGTGACCATGGATTCGTGGGGCATCCTGAATGTGGATTCAGCCGCCATGGCTATAAACAGAGACGATGGCAACGCGAGCTTTCGACGAAAACAACTGGTAAATCATTATATAAAATGCAAATGCTTGGAATTATAACATTAATCGGATTATTTATGTATTTTCCTAATTTATCGGTATTATAAATATTATAAAAATATACGTACTTAAACGATCATGTAGTCCTATAACAGAATAGGATTAAATGCCCTGCCTATCCAATTGGAAATATTTATTGTAGATATGTATGTCTAGTCTAAAAATCTAATTAATTTGAATGCGATATTTATTTACCAATGATTGTTTTAATTGATTACTAACAAGAAGTAATGAAAGGAAAAGTTTTATTGAGGACTGAAATAATGTCGCACTTGAGACTCAGATGGCATTAACTACTTGGCCGGACAAACGGAGAGCGCTGAGGGATTTTACCCGGTAAAGAGAATTTGAGACTTGACACATTATACCTACCTAACTACTGGTTTCAAATTTATTATTGTTCGTTGATCGTACTATTTGGAATAACATTGTGAAAATGTTGAAGTATCTATAAGGTGCTTCTTTATTTTTGTTTGTCCTGGAGGAAATATTAGACAGGTGAATATATTGTGTATAAAGAATTGTTGGTATAAAGTATACGAACCTATATACGAGTCTAATTAATTTCCACTATAACTATAGTAAAATAATAATAGAAAAAGAAACAATAATAAAAAATAAAATAATAATAATAGAAAATAATAATAATAATAGAGTGATCTTGTTAGTCTTTTGATGACCTGAAAAAGATCGCTCCACCCAGAGCCGAGGTAAATGACATCAGATAACGCCTGATGGCCTTTGTTGAAGGATTTTGTTCTACCAGACAGACATGATTAAAATGAAGATGATTTAAGTTACTTTGTATTGTAAATGGGACTCGTCATTAAAAGTGGATAAAGCAAAGCGAAAAAAATAACTACTTAAGTGAAAAAGGCAAAAAGAAAAAAATAACTAAAAAAAATAATTTTCATGACCGCTGCGATGGCATGAAAACATTTTTAATATTTTAAATCAAACGTCCATATTTCCGCATAAAACTATGAATGAAGATGCGGTAATCGTCGTGTATAATTAACACGTCTTTGATTTGGGTAATACAGAGCATGACACACGACGCTTCACAGATGTTCCCATCAAACATGTAAATTGAAAGCTTATGACGAGAATGTTTACAGAAAAAACACATTTCCACCAACCGCAAATTATAAATCAACACATGTAGGAATTTCGTCGCGTTATGAGAAGCGTTTGCTGCTGCTGCCCCAGGTCTAAACATAGGTCTTTTCGTCCGCATACTAAGATACGCTACTAATGTATGTAACGACTTAAGGTTATTGGCTTTCAGTTTGTTGTATTGCGTTCTAGATATTTAAAGTATATTATAAGATTAAGATTCTAACTTAGATAGAGTTGTATAAATTGTATTGCTTTTCAGCAATACGGCCGCCTATTACACTTCTTTTGTCCTATTTGTGACTGTTATTTTCCTTGTGTATTTTTTGCAATAATGAGTTATTGTATTGTATTGTAAAGCGTCTATCTTATGTGTAACTAACATTTCATAGAACAAAGGTAAGATTAACAAAAAAAAAGGAAAGGAAAGGAAAAAGGAAGGGAAAAAGAAAAGAAAAAGGAAAGGAAAGGTTAGATTTAGGGTAGATTACGGTTGTAGTTTGGCAATAGTATTAAAGTGTATATGAATGTAATTTTGTTTATAAATAAATTAAAAAAAAATGGTTATTTAAGTAAGGAGTTATTTAGGTATCTATTTTGGTTAATTAACTTGTGTATTCAGCGGATTTGAAATGTATAAATGGAAATTGTTTGCTGGTCCAACCTAAAGGAAATGATGGATAGTGAAATTGATAGATGATTTTCCACCAGGTGCCGCGCGAGTGCTATCCATACATTTCAATTAAAATGTTAGATAAGTAGGTACATGAAATTGAAGTTTCAAATTATAAATGAATGGGCTAAGTAAACCTCACAAGTCAAACAAAGCAAAAATACTAACTAGTAGTTCGGTGTTCAATATTTCGGTATTCGGTGAGTTTTCAAATCACTTTTGCAATAGGTAGCGCTAAAAAGCAATTCATTATATTTTGTTGCTTGACATAGTAAGTAGGTTGAATTATGCTCTTTAAGATGGGTCCTAGGTATGTCATAACTCCATAAATAAACATAGATATGGTCTGTCACATAGAGAAACACAATCAAATACCTCAAATATGGACCAAAACACACATATCTATTTATATTCATATTTTTTTTCTATAAGATAATGCATGGAGGTCTGAGTCGCTCTATGAATTGAATAATGATTGACCCAATGAGGGACGATCCAGGCTACGTTCGTCAAAAACAATATAGATGGCGCTTTTAACCTTCTAATTTCATGGATTACGTCTGTTTTTTAGCATCTTGTTTCTTTGTTTTTGGATATCAATGACGACCCTTTTTAGGGTTCCGTAGCCAAATGGCAAAAAACGGAACCCTAATAGATTCCTAATGTCAGTCTGTTTGTCCGTCCATATGTCACAGCCACTTTTTTTATTACATCCAGGCACAATTACATCTTCCACCCATTATTCATCATCATCAGCCGTACGACGCCCACGGCTGGGCATAGGCCTCCCCCAAGGATCTCCACGACGATCGGTCCTGCACCCATTATTATTCTGATCAGAATAAAGAGAAGTAACAATAATTCTATACATATTGTGTTCCAAATATCAAGAAATAATTATTTTTATATAATGCTTCTGCCATTATATATTATTGTAATTTTGAATAATACGTACCCGAGAAATGAGAAAATAAGTAATTATCACGTTAAATTTGTACAACGCCATCTATATTGCATTTGGGGAACATAGCTTAGAAAATCCCTCATTACATACCGAACCCGCAAGTTATTGATTCGCAGCCAAGCACAAAATTACTTCATAAATTAAAATATAAAATAAATATTAGACGGAGTCACAGACTGGTAGAATATGTAAGTATTTTGGTCATTAACTTTATAATTTGCTTCTACTTATAAACTAGCAGCCAATTACGTAATATCGATTTTATTCCTATTTTGAAGTCCAACTCATTATACACTGTCTTGCATTATTAATCGTTCTGGATATTTATATCTGCTCCAGCTATTGAGTGGATATGTTAGCGTTATGATTAAATACCTTTTACGCTGTAATTAGTTAAGGGGACATGCTCTTTTACATTTTGTATTATTTTATATTAACTACATCCCTAAATTATATGATATATTGTAATCGAAGCGATAGTAAGAACTTTTTAAAACATCACGCCCTTTATTTATGCACCTCAATTCCGGTCAAGCAGTGAACGTTCTTACAGATAGATATACAATAATAACCCACATGTCATTTATAAAGAGGAACTAAAAGCGAGATCTCACTATACTATAAGTAAGACGGTCGTTTTCAGCCAGATGTGGTCGTCGTCAAATCCTTAAATAGCACTTCACGTATATAGAAATCACAATCAGTCAATGACAAATCATGAACTGGCCCAAGGAATTTGTGTTTCAGCCGCTTTCATGACTCATGTCTAGGAAATACCTCGGTCCTTGCCAAAACATGTCTTGCAACATATGACACGCTTCTTAGCACAACACAATTAACAATTATTTTGGATTATCTTCAAGATGTCGCTTCTTTGGAAACCTTTTTTTGGGGAAATATAGATATGTGCATTTAAACAGATGTCTCCAAAGCTTTTAACCTATGATATAATTTATTATTTTACGTAACTGCCGTATGTATTTCGAATAAAGTTCTAACAACGCAATGTTAAAAAGTAATGAAGTAAAGACGTTATTAACGGAAAACACGGCAACCAATACGTAACTGAAATTAAGTCGGTTTAGTTTACTATCTATCGTCAAATAGTTCACATCACTTCTCAATGGCGATGATTAAAAGTAATCGCTTTCAAATCTCCCGCCAAATCTTCAAAATTTTTAGTTACGCGTGACTAATTTACGAAGTCTTCAAGAGTTTCTCTGTCACAAAGAATTATCCAACACAATAAAATTTTCACCTATATGTATTTTTCTCGATTAAAAGTATTTAATCGATGGATCCTGAAATATTTCACGGCACATCAGTTTGTTTTTCGCTCCCAGATGTTTCCAAAATTAACCTCAAGCGTTCCATATCTACTGCCGCGGCACTTTCTACGCGTATGAAGTAAACGCGCTGTCGTAATATTATTGAAAAATTTAGTTTGACGCTGAAATTTGTGTTCATGTGGTGAATTATTGAGTGAAAATGGATATTCCGACTGATGTGTGGGGCCAGTTGGCTCTGGAGGCCAGTCAGGTCTATTTAACTGAAGGGGGTCAAATTAGAAGTCCATTCGCCAACACGGTAATGTTACCAAAATAGTTTTTAATTCTGTTTCACCTAACCTGAAACCAGAGGAGTCGTTATGTTGATGTAAAATTGATGATGGGAGTGACTATGTACTCTTCTAGTTGAAATAGGAGTAGGTAGGTTACAGTCGTCGTTGATTGATGTCTTACTTTTAGGTGACACCTCTACATCCACTGAGGGACTTTCCATGCTACGTTCCTCAAAAACAATGTAGATGGCGCTGTACAGATTTTCCTTCGTTTAACATTCTAATTTCATGGATAACAGACATACTATGTATCTTTAATCTTTGTTTTTGGCTATAAAAGATGTCCCTTTTTATTACTCCTAGCCGCCCAGGCACAATTACATCTTCCACCAATTATTATTTTGATTACAATAAAGGTAGCAACATAATTCTATACACAATTACACAATGTTATGCAAATATCAAGTAACAATTATTATATTATATAAAGCTACAAACCCATGTACTGACTGACTGACTGACTGACTGACTGACTCACTCACTGACAGAGTTGTTCTCCCAGAAGGAGCCTCGGGGGGTAAAAATGATGTATGGGGGGTGTAATCAAGATCTTCCGGTGAGTATGGGAAAACTTCCAGATCTTGGAAAACTGCTCCGCATCAGGGAGACACCCTACAGTCTGGCGCAACTATTAGACCTGGATCAATTTTTTTTTCGCAAAACCTATTTAAATCTTGGTCAAATCCAATCGCCGGTGAAAAAAAAACAAAATGGCGGTAAAACAAGATGGCCGCCATACAAAATGTTATTTTTTCAAAAAATGCTTCGGGGGTAAAAACTGTGTATGGGGTTGTAATCGGAACGTCTTGTTGAAAATGGAAATACTTCTCGATCTTTGAAAACTGCTCCGCATCAGGGCGGCACCCTACAGCCTGGCAAAACTATAAAACCTGGAGCAATTTTTTTTTCGCATTACATATTTAAATCTTGGTCGAATCCAATCGCCGGTGAAAAAAAATCAAAATGGCGGAAAAACAAGATGGCCGCCATACAAAATTTTAGTTTTTCCTGAAAATGCCTCTGGGATAAAAATTATGTATGAGGGTTTTGATCGGAACGTCTTGTAGAGTACGGGTATACTTCCAGGTTTTCGAAAACTGCTCCGCATCAGGG
This sequence comes from Pectinophora gossypiella, assembly GCF_024362695.1. Classification (NCBI taxonomy): domain Eukaryota; kingdom Metazoa; phylum Arthropoda; class Insecta; order Lepidoptera; family Gelechiidae; genus Pectinophora; species Pectinophora gossypiella. Next base: position 1,305,745 of record NC_065425.1, on the reverse strand, counting down.
ATACACCCTACGGCCTGGCGAAATTATCGCACCTGGAACTTTTTTGTTTTCACGAAACCTATTTAAATCTTGGTCAAATTTTATCGCCGGTGAAAAAAAAAACGAAATGGCCGAAAAACAAGATGGCCGCCATACAAATTCTTGTTTTTCCAGAAAATGTCTCGGGTGTAAAAATGATGTATAGGGGTGTGATCGGAACGTCATCTTGGAAAACTGCTCCGCATCAGGGAGACACCCTACGGCCTGGCAAAACTATAGCACCTAGAACTTTTTTGATTTCACGACACCTATTTAAGTCTTGGTCAAATTCTATCGCGGTAAAAAAATGGCGGGAAAAAGCTTCGAACTAATACAGGACACGCGAGCAGCTTGCTGCGAGCGAACCACGCGACATCTAGTTATATTATATATAGCTACAAACCCACTGACTGACTCACTCACTGACATAATTGTTCTCCCAGAAGGAGCGTCGGGGGGTCAAAATGATGTATGGGGGGTGTGATCAAGACCTCCCGGTGAGTATGGGAAAAATCTCAAATCTTGGAAAACTGCTCCGCATCAGGGAGACACCCTACGGCCTGGCAAAACTATCGCACCTGGAACGATTATTTTTTCACGAAACCTATTTATTTCTTGGTCAAATCCTATCGCCGGTGAAAAAAAAACAAAATGGCGGAAAAACAAGATGGCCGCCATACAAAATTTAGTTTTTTTAGAAAATGTCTCGGGGGTAAAAACTGTGTATGGGGGTGTGATCTGGACCTCCCGAAGAGTATGGAAATACTGCTCGATCTTGAAAATATGCTCCGCATCAGGGAGACACCCTACGGCCTGGCAAAACTATAAAACCTGGAGCAATTTTTCTTTCGCGAAACATATTTAAATCTTGGTCAAATCTAATCCCTGGTGAAAAAAAACCAAAATGGCGGAAAAACAAGATGGCCGCCATACAAAATTTTCGTTTTTCCTGAAAATGCCTCGAGGGTAAAAATGATGTATAGGGATGTGATCGGATCGTCATGTTGAGTATTTCAATACTGCTCGATCTTGAAAAACTGCTCCGCATCAGGGAGACACCCTACGGCCTGGCAAAACTATAAAACCTGGAGCAATTTTTCTTTCGCGAAACATATTTAAATCTTGGTCAAATCCAATCCCTGGTGAAAAAAAAACCATAATGGCGAAAAAACAAGATGGCCGCCATACAAAATTTTCGTTTTTCCTGAAAATGCCTCGAGGGTAAAAATGATGTATAGGGATGTGATCGGATCGTCATGTTGAGTATTTCAATACTGCTGGATCTTGAAAAACTGCTCCGCATCAGGGAGACACCCTACGGCCTGGCAAAACTATAAAACCTAGAGCAATATTTTTTTCACGAAACCTATTTAAATCTTGGTCAAATTCAATCCCCGGTGAAAAAAAACCAAAATGGCGGAAAAACAAGATGGCCGCCATACGAAATTTTCGTTTTTCCCGAAAATGCCTCGGGGGTAAAAATGATGTATGAGGAATATGATCGAAACATCATGTTGAGTATGGAAATACTTTTCGATCTTCAAAAGCTGCTCCGGATCAGGGAGACACCCTACAGCCTGGCGAAACTATCGCACCTGGAACTTTTTTGTTTTCACGAAGCCTATTAAAGTCTTGGTCAAATTTTATCGCCAGTGAAAAAAAACAAAATGCCCGAAAAACAAGATGGCCGCCATACAAATTTTTGTTTTTCCAGAAAATGTCTCACGAGGTAAAAATGATGTATTGGGCTGTGATCGGAACGTCATCTTGGAAAACTGCTCCGCATCAGGGAGACACCCTACGGCCTGGCAAAACTATAGCACCTAGAACTTTTTTGATTTCACGACACCTATTTAAGTCTTGGTCAAATTCCATCGCGGTAAAAAATGGCGGGAAAACAAGACACGCGAGCAGCTTGCTGCGAGCGAACCACGCGACATCTAGTTTTTATTATATATGCTTTTGACATTAAACTGTATTTTAGAATAATTATGTACCCGAGTAATGAGAAAATAGGTAATTATCACGTTAAAGATGTACACCGCCATCTATATTGTTTTTGGGGAAAGTAGCCTGTAAAGTGCTTTCCTAATAACGTAACTCATATTAGTCGTATAAATGCATAATTGATATTCAACAATGTTAATTTAATAATCCTTCGCTGATATATTCATACAAACTTTTTATTGCAGCTTTTCATTGTACATTTTTATTATGTCTGTAGACTTATTATTCAATAGTGTAGTAAATAATAATACTGAATGTACGCGTACATTACACAATCTCAAATGAGATTGGATGTTTAGTAATTTAGGTCATATAATTATAACGCACACGGTTGTTTTCGTTTCAGACAATAGAAAAGCTCCCCGATAAAGTACTTCTGAATATATTTTCTTATTTATCTCATCGGGAAATATGTCGTATGGCCACAGTTTGCAAGAGATGGCGCATGGTGGCTTACGACACTCGTCTGTGGACCCACGTTAGTTTACGACCTGAAATCTCAGGGTTACATGTTGGTAAGTATCATCTTTACGAAATAAAAACGTAATCAAACGATAAACAAAGAGGTTCTATTTTGAAACGTAATCAAGGAGTTTTGGTGGGCAAAATATTTTCTACCATATTGGGGAATATTTTCCCGAGATGGTATCCCTATTTAGGAAAGGTTTTCAAAATGTTTTAAAACAAGTAGCGCCATCTATTACGACATTGAATAAACAAAATTAAATCAATTTCGATAGTATTTCACTAGATGGCGTTACGATGCCGAAATAATATAATTTTGATATTTAGATGTAAATGATAATTATCTTCAGTAATTTGAGTATTTTATCGTTTCAGGGTCCCTCGAATCACTTCTGGCGTTGATTTCTATAAGATTCGGTCCTTCACTGCGATACATCGAGTTGCCTATCGAGCTGATCACTCACACTGTTTTGCACGAATTGGCGGCAAAATGCCCAAATTTGACTCATATGCTGCTCGATTTTAGTACTGGTGAGTTGTTATTTGGTCAATAAATAGTCAAAAAAATCCTTGGGGCTGAGAGAAAGGTTGCGGAGAGTTGCCATTCTTAACGTAAATTTATTTCTTATTCTATGCCGCAAGGGTTGCTACCGCAACCGTGTGATTAAGCTTTACTGATAATCCCTGTCTACCCCGCAGCGATGCAGCTGCACGACTTTTCAGAGATGCAGGCGTTCCCGACGAAGCTGCGGTACCTGTGCATCTGCCTGTCCGAGGTCATCTTCATGGAGGGCTTCATGAGGAAGATATACAACTTCATCAACGGCTTGGAGATCCTGCACCTCATCGGTAAGAACCACATAATAACCAAACTTAAAATTATACTGTTATCCCGTTTTCACAGGGCCCGCTTTCTTGACCTGAAGATTCGACAGATCCGGTTTTTTACAGAAGCGACTGCCTGTCTGACCTTCAAACCTGTGAAGGGAAAACCAACCCAAAACAGATTAGGTTAGGTCACTTACCTCCGAAATGCATCTCGGGAATGTGGGTTTCCTCACGAAATTTTCCTTCACCGCAGAGCACATCCTCATCATATCCATTGGACCTACTTAAAGATAGAATCCATATCTGAATTCTTTTTTACACTATTACACAGGATTTGCTCAAGCAAAGGAAAAAGAGTTTATTTTTTAGACTTATTTTTTTTTATTTTAGTGCAATAAAGTACATTTGAATTATATTAAGTAGGCAAATACTTTAGGCTATTATAAAAATAGGAATAATAAAATATTACGTATAAAAAATAAATGTGAATCTAATAATAAGTTTCATAAAGTAATTAATAACAGTCAAAAAAATACACTTTATATAAAATGTAAATTATAAAAAACCTTATAATACCCACTAAGTATAAAGTTATATTTTTAATATTTTCTTAATATTTAATGTTCTTAAATTCAAAAATTAAACTTGTTTTGTTGAACAACAATGTGGAATTGTTTCGATTTTTTATGATAAGTTATACCTTTATATCTCCAGGCACTTACGAGAAGGTGGAAGAAGAAGAAGAAGAGATCTACGAGGTGATCAACGTGCACAAGCTGAAGTCAGCGACTCCGAACCTGCGCGTGATCAATCTATACGGGATCAACTTTGTCGACGACTCGCATATTGACGCGTTCAGCTCAAACTGTATTCAGGTAACTAAACTAATATCATAATATCTACTTCTTCTTCTATCGTGTGGGTTGTGAGGTGAATTATCAACCTCATCAACCCTGGTGTCAGGGTTATTATTGAGCCGCCAAACGCCCCTGACATGGCTCACGTAACGACTACTTATTTACATCAGTAAGCAGTAACCGGGACCAACGGTCATCTTACTTTTTGGACAATCAGGTGATCAGTCTGTAAAGTCCTTATCAAACTAGGGATCACAAAGTGATAATATGTACTTACCTACTATTATAGTTGTACTAAATTTTCCTGCACCCGAAGGTTGCCTGGATGAAATTGCTGCATCAGCAATAAAGCCGCCTGTTGTGCCTTTCTGTATCTGTTGTCCTTATCTCTGTATTCCCGACTCAGCTAACATCTCACTCCGGCCTATTGAAGTAAGAGGCGCCCACTTCCGCGCGGCAAGGACGCGCCGAACAGGAATTGCTTTTTTTTTGTTTTCCCCGAAGGGTAAGGCAAAGGGAACTATGCCCATACAGCCATGTCTTACGTATTTTTTTTCTTGATGATTAATGAAATGATGAAAGGTGATGATGATGAAACTTAAACCCCCACCCTCGGAGTAGACTCCGACTCCGAACCCCAAACGAATTAACTCAAAAGTCCGCATAAACTTTCGAGTTAGAAGCGGCTTCTTGGCAAGAAGCGAAAATAGGCAGATACACTTTGTTTATTGAATACTCCTATATACACTTCTCATCAAAAAAATCGAAACACTTCCGTTTTCATTGTTTCTGTCCGAATTTAACACAAAAAAGAATTCATACGATGAAAAAAAATACATAAATGTATAGCTGGCAGTTTGGCCATTACAGTAATAAGCGAAAATTCTAAATTCAAAATTAGAATTTCATTTGTTTATCTTATAAACGAAATGAATCACTGTTTTGAGACAAATGTGTGTTTAGGGTTGGAGTATATTTAGCGTTTAAAAACTAAAAATTGGCGCTTATCCTTAAACTTTTTGTTTTTTATTTCAATACTGTGACTTTGGGACGTCTGAAAAAAGGTTTTTTTTTTTTTTTTTCTAAAACGTATGGATACTTCGCCCACAGAAGCCGCCCAAGTTGTGGCATTGCTGGATTCTGGCCTTAGTCAGCGTGTTGTGGCTGCAAGACTGCATCTAAGCCTGTCATCTGTTCATAGAGTCTATAAACGTTATCGGGAGACTGGTTTGTTCACGCGCCGTTCAGGATCTGGCAGGAATCGGGTCACTTCTGAGCGAGATGATCGATTTATTGTAACAACTTCTTTAAGAAATCGACGCCTTAACGCTTTTCAACTGCAGCAGCGGCTTCGTGTTGTACGAAGGGTGGCTGTAAGTGACTCTACAATTAGAAGAAGGTTTAAGAATCGTGGACTGGTACCGCATAAGCCAGCAAATGGGCCGAAATTAACTGCAGACCATCGAAGAGCGCGCCTTAACTTTGCACGTGAGCACCTAAATTGGTCATACCTACAGTGGAGCAAAGTTCTCTTTTCTGATGAGTGTAAAATTATGCTGTATGGTAACGACGGAAGGAACAAGGTCTACAGAAGAGACGGAGAACGCTATGCACAATGCTGCATTGAAGAAAAGGTCAGCTATGGTGGCGGTTCTGTAGGTATGACCAATTTAGGTGCTCACGTGCAAAGTTAAGGCGCGCTCTTCGATGGTCTGCAGTTAATTTCGGCCCATTTGCTGGCTTATGCGGTACCAGTCCACGATTCTTAAACCTTCTTCTAATTGTAGAGTCACTTACAGCCACCCTTCGTACAACACGAAGCCGCTGCTGCAGTTGAAAAGCGTTAAGGCGTCGATTTCTTAAAGAAGTTGTTACAATAAATCGATCATCTCGCTCAGAAGTGACCCGATTCCTGCCAGATCCTGAACGGCGCGTGAACAAACCAGTCTCCCGATAACGTTTATAGACTCTATGAACAGATGACAGGCTTAGATGCAGTCTTGCAGCCACAACACGCTGACTAAGGCCAGAATCCAGCAATGCCACAACTTGGGCGGCTTCTGTGGGCGAAGTATCCATACGTTTTAGAAAAAAAAAAAAAAAAAACCTTTTTTCAGACGTCCCAAAGTCACAGTATTGAAATAAAAAACAAAAAGTTTAAGGATAGGCGCCAATTTTTAGTTTTTAAACGCTAAATGTACTCCAACCCTAAACACACATTTGTCTCAAAACAGTGATTCATTTCGTTTATAAGATAAACAAATGAAATTCTAATTTTGAATTTAGAATTTTCGCTTATTACTGTAATGGCCAAACTGCCAGCTACATTTATGTATTTTTTTTTCATCGTATGAATTCTTTTTTGTGTTAAATTCGGACAGAAACAATGAAAACGGAAGTGTTTCGATTTTTTTGATGAGAAGTGTATTAACACTCGCGAATGTCTTCCGACTTACTTAATGCGATCATTAACCTCAAAACACCACTTCGTATTAAATATTTAGATTATTCAATGAAGAAAGCAACTGTCCCGTTCCCGTTTTGCCCCAGTGGAGGGCAGAGAAAATGACTCTGTCCCCCCCTGGGGCCGGGTTAATGGTCTTGTATGGAACCAAGACCAAGGGCTGAATAAAAAAATAAATATTCTTAAATAATAACAGCCTGTCGTGCCATTAAGTGACAACGCTTTACAAAGTATTTGCTCTAACATTTCCAGCTGGAGTGCCTGGCAGTGAACTACTGCAACAAGGTGACGGGGTCCACCATGAAGACGCTCTTCCAGAGGTCCAGGAGATTGACTTGTCTGTTAATGAATGGGTGCAGTGAGTATTATTAAACAGTGCTTTGTCGACTCAGCCTGCCCCATTCGCAAATACGCGTGATCATACATGTATATTGGCTCCGATTCCTGCAGACACCGCCGCATACTTACTTGGTTTTCACTATAAGCCGACGACACGCATGTTTGATAAACTCTTGTGTTTTACCATTGTTTGTAAGTAATTAAAATCATCATTTTGCGATGGATGTCTGAGAACCGATGGCCGCGGATCTAGAATAGCGACCACGTGTCGGACGACGCTCAGTGGGTAGGCCCGCTACAAGGTAGACCGACGATCTGGTGAAGGTCGCGGGAAGCCGCTGGATGCGGGCAGCGCAGGACCGATCGTCGTGGAGATCCTTGGGGGAGGCCTATGCCCAGCAGTGGGCGTCGTACGGCTGATGATGATGTCTGACTACCCCAATTGGGATGTAGTCGTCAGCTTATGTGTGTTGTTAGGGATGTAGGGCTCAAATAACAGATTTCCACTCTTCGCGATATTTTCTTTTCATTGTTATTGAGTGAAAAATGAATACATAAACAGCCTATATACGTCCCACTGCTGGGCACAGGCCTCCCCTCAATCAACCGGAGGGTGTATGGAGCATACTCCACCACGCTGCTCCAATGCGGGTTGGTGGAGGTGTTTTTACGGCTAATAGCCGGGACCAACGGCTTAACGTGCCCTCCGAAGCACGGAATCATCTTACCTTTTCGGACGATCGGGTGATTCAAGCCTGAAAAGTCCTTACCAAACAAAGGACAGTCTCACAAAGTGATTTCGACAATGTCCCCATCGGGAATCGAACCCGAACCTCCAGATCGTGAGCCTTACGCTCAAACCACTAGACCACGGAGGCTGTTGAAAATGAATACTTAAATAAAATTCCAGGTCTCCAATCGGAGCACGTGATGGCGGTGGAGTGGGAGAAGTCCTCGATCCAGGAGCTGGACGTGACGGCGACCGACCTGTCCAGCGAGTGCCTCATCGACATGCTCACCAGGATCCCCAACCTGCGGTTCTTGAGTGCTGGACAGATTAACGGCATGAACGATTCGGTTCTGAAGGCTTGGATAGAGGCGGGGACTGCCAGGTGAGTGAGACTTGGTCAGATTTTATGAGGTTTCGGGCCTGTGTAGACTAGTGTTACATTATATTATATCATACATTACATCATATACAATCTATATACGTCTCACAGCTAGGCACAGGCCTCCTCAATCAACCGGAGTACGCATGGAGCATATATAAACACATACATAAACTCACGCCTATTTCCCACCGAGTTAAGCAGAGACTATGGAATTCCATTTGTTTCGATCCTGACACACTTGTCTTGCTTCCTCCACATTCATCAGTCGTTTCATACATGTACGCCGGTAGAGAGTAGATCGTACTAAACCTTTTTTAAGGACATGCCCATTTGGTCAATATGTCCTTCTAGATCTTAGGTTATGGAGCATACAGTTAGGTACACATATCGTCTCCTTATATTGGTCAATCCATCCTAGGACTTCATGTGGCATTGTAATGATGTGAGGCTCAACGACGTCACATCATCAAGGCTCGCGCGTTATTCTAAGGTTTTTAAAAAGTCCAAAAATCCATGGTGCCTCATAAAGGTAATTTCATCACAGTACTTATCAAGAGTGGTTACAAGTTATCCGTCCACCCCATTAGGAATTACGACATCTTAAACCATAGAGCAACACAGACCTCCTTTGTCTTAAACTTAACACGATCACTGTGTATGAACCACATACTAGGCAATAAGAAACTCAAACGTGGATGTCCCATATGCGAGGCACATTTTTTCTAGCCATAGTGTGTCTGTACATTAATTTCAATGTGTTTATTGAGAAATAACATTGCATGTGAGGGGTTGATATGTAATTTTTACTTACACAGTGAACGTGTTAAACACCATATAAGATACTTTTCTATCTAACAATAAGTAAGAATAAGGAAACTTAAACATTCAGCCACACTTGGTACTTGCTTACTTATTTACTAGGCCGAACAGTAACGTTGTCCTCTCGTTCGTAGGAATCTGATAGCCCTGGATGTGGACTCATCGGATAACCTGTCGGACGAGGCGTTGCACCGCTTCCTGTCCCGCCACGGCGCGCAGCTGTGGGGGCTGGTGCTCAGCGGGATGCCGCACATCACCGACCAGCTGTGGCAGAGCGTGCTGCAGCTGCTCACCAACGCCAAGTAACTATCACTGCAACCGTAACTACCGACTACCACTGTAACCGTAACTAATAACTACCATTGTAACCGTAACTGCCACTGCAACCGTAACTAATAACTACCATCATCATCAGCCGTATGACGCCCACTGCTGGGCATAACTAATAACTACCATTGTAACCGTAACTGCCACTGCAACCGTAACTACCACTGTAACCGTAACTACCACTGTAACCGTAACTACCACTGCAACCGTAACTACCACTACCACCAATCTTCTTCTAGAATTTTCGGTCCATGGACCGCTCCCGTTATAACGGCACGGCATAATATAAGGTCTGTAATACCTATACTTTTCATTACCGTCCCTAAGCGGGACCCAGTTACATATGAATCGATCACTTAACTTACCTATTTTTATTTTCAGAATCCTCATCATGGGCACTCAAGAGCGTCTAGGTGTGAATATTCACGTAGATCAGGTGAATACATTTTACTTCTACTTACCGGTTGTTTTTGTCGCTGAGGGTTCTCACCCGGTACAAAATTTAAGACTACAGGCCTGAGGGTGCCCTGTTCGGCGCGAACCTCAGGGCGTTGTCTCAGAGGATTATATTTGAAAGAATTAATCGACCCTAGTGGCCACGATAAGCGGACAGCTTAAGCAAGCGGACCCTGTGAGAAACGGGATAATGCTAGGGAGATGATGAGACTACGAAATCTTTGAATAATCCTTTAGGCTCCAGCCTCTACAAAACCTAATTCTTCTTATATTCCCTTATAAACCTGTTTTAATTGTGGAGGAAGTAAATAATTAACTAATTACCTGGTTCGAAATCTTATATTTTAGCTAATGGACGGCATAGCCAACAGCTGCCCGAACCTTGAGCGTTTGGAGCTTCGCTGGGACCCTGAGAATCTGCGCTTTAGCGACAAGAGTCAGAAGGCGATAGACATACTGCGCGTGAAGTGTCTCAAACTAAAATGTCTGGTGCTCAGGTCGGTGAAGTAAGAATTAAGTCATATATTTTAGAGATTTACACGCCTATAACATAAGTTCACGGCTATATCCCATTGGGGTACCTAGTCAAATACATCATAAGATCTAACTACCCACACCTCACTCAGTGATAGGTGGTGATGACCGATTCGAGATGGTCGATTGACTCGACCATCTCTCTCTTTATTGAAGAGCTGCGCTCTTGTCGGTGGAGTAGTCGCCATTCCTCTCTTCTTCCCGCCAAATCCTTCATCTCCTGCTACGACACGACCTGCACCTTCTCTTTTATTTGTTTCATAAATGTTCTCCTAGGACTACCCCTTCCTCTCTTCCCTTAAATTTTTCCTTCTATGACTCGACTATCATAGACGGCGAAAACAGCACGTAAGTTTGTTTTTTCTTTCAATTCCTACCATAGTAGAGAAGCTGAAATAGTTAAGTATACTCTTCTCCGTAGTCATATCAGATTTAAAAATATTACTTGAATTTTATATACGCCTGTAATGGTATAACATACGGAACCTAATTGTCCGTTGCATTTCATTTTTATTTAATTTTTATGTATATACCGATGGTGTATTTAAATAAATAAATTAAGGACTTATGTGTGTAAGTTAACTAATCAATCAATAAAAAAAAAAAAAAACTAAAGATAGTGTACTGATCAAAATAATAGAATCGTAACCTTTATTTTTTTTTAATGTTTTTTTTATTGCTTCAGAGCAATAAGACCACCTATTTGTACTGTTGTTATTTGTTTGTACGTTCTCTATTTGTGCGCATTAAAGTATGTTTGTGAAACTAAGAATATAAACCATATTCCTTTATTCTAGCGATGGCCGTTACTACGAGATTGTGAAGGCAAACTTCGAGCGAGCCGACCGGACCACAGTCGTGCGGACCTCTACCAACTGTCGCGTCTCCAACTATTACCTCCTCTCAAATTATAAGGACCTTATATTTAATTAAATACACCTTCAAAACTTGTGGCTGAAAGAGGAAACAGTCTTTGCGAGGCGCGCTTGCATTCGATGATTCGAAAAAGTGTAGTGTGTCTTTTTCGTCGTCCTATAGAGTCGTAAGATCGAATGTTCTTTTAAAATCCAAAACCCATTGTTTAACTATTGTGTCTGGAAATCTCGGCGTTAAGAGGATAGGGAAAGCCTCGTATCCACTAGACAACAACGCGCAACACGTACGCTCAACATGTACTGCAACGTTGCACAACAGAGTGCGACGTTGCCAGCTGAAGCGCAACATGTTATGCGGCTTGTTGTTTGTTTAGTGTCAGTTGAGCATCAATCGTTGTCGAGTGGAAACGTAACACGCAACAACACTAGTTCCTCTGGCGACATGTTGTCGACAGACGTGTGTTAGATGCGTAGACAGTCAGGTTTAGCTCTCTACCTACAATTTAAAATTATTTAACCTGTCAATTTTTTTCAGTTTGTTTTCTGATCACTTCGACACTGGCAGAATGGTCGTATTCCTAAGCGACCCATTGCCATAACCAAAAAAAAACGTCGTTACACAAAAAAGTTCCGCGCTAACTTTAAACATTGTGCGCAACATGTAGCGCCAAATGTTGTCAAGTGGAAACGCTGCTTAAGTGCATTTTGCTATGATTTTCATCAGGAATACCCCGATTTCATTCAATCAATTTTATTTCGGGTACAAAGTGAGTTTTGCTTAAGATGGCATTAACTATTTGACCGGACAACAGGGAGCTCGGGCTCTCTCACCCGGTCAGGCTAGTAAACGACTATTTTTTGAATTGTAACTAGCGTGTCTATTGCGAGGTGTTGTTAAAAAAAAATCAGATCCGAATGTGATTTTTCAAAAAGGCGTTTACGAGGTTTTCTCTATAGGCTACGATATTATGAAAAGTTTTTGAAAATGCGATTTAACGTAATTTCAACGATGAAACCACGGTAATCGCGCATGAGAATACTCTTTGTCGATCTATTCTACCTACGAAGTCGTTATTTATAGCCGACACTAGCGAACGCGCCAGTAAAATCTATATAAAAAATATCTTTCGAATATTTACCCAAACATACCTACTTAAAAAGTAAAGCCTTTCTAAGAGTGTAAATAACAAAGCATAAGTGATGCCTTCAAACACCCGCACTGCATGTGAACGAAAATTTACAATAGGTCTCAGAAAAAGAGAAAAACTTCAAAATGTAATCTATATTTTGAAAAATATCGTGAAAGTCAAGTGTATAAGGTCTAAGACAGAGGATGTTATTTCACCTAGCATCGGTACATAAGTTATTTAAATCTATTTATTTATGTTGTAGGTAACATAATCATTTTTAAATTTGAAATTCAAGGAACAAAACTTTCCAAGAAATCAAAATGTATGTTTTATCTACATCCAATCCTAATAAAACGGAACTTTTAGAATTATGTAAATTCTACTTAACACTAAATACATAACGTGTATGGGAAATAACTTTTATAAACTTTTATTGTTAAAATATCCTGTCGATACTGCCATTGTAAGTGTTATGTAAATATAAACTGTTGCTGAATTAAATAGACTTTATATAACTTTCATTCCATCACAGTATAAGCCCTTACGTACAAAATATAATTATTTACTTCCAAGCAAAGATCAAACAAGCATTACTACTAAAATAAGTTTATTTACAGTTTATTTATTATGAGAAAAATTACTATTTTTATAATTTTTTTCATTAAGTTAGTTTCGAATATTAAAAGCTATTTCTAAATACGCTAACTATTTACAAATAGCTTTGTATAATATTTATCTAGTATATTTCAAAACACTTTTAAGTATTTTTTTCCTTACACTTGCAATTTTGTGTTCTGCCGTGGAACATTTAGTGTGAGCGGAAAAAGACAAAAGCGTTCGATACAACTAAACTTACACTAACGCCACTGCAATCACAAGACAGAATTTAACTCTCAATCACAGGTATACCGATTTATGTAAAAAAAAAAACAATAACTTACTATACAAAATTAAAAAATACCACTCGGTGATTTGTAGTCATTTTTTAATCTAGTAGTTGTGTTCGTCGAGCAGTCATCTGACTCCCTCTCCTAAGAGGAGGTCTTGGTCTTCTTCCAACAATAAGTTTTGGTTGTTGCTGTTCTCCTCGTTTCCTGCTTCGGAATTGTTGTCTTTATTGTCTACGTCTATCTTGTATAATATATCATGACATAAAGGACACCTGTCCTGCACGTAGAGCCACTTCCGCAAACACACTCCGTGGAAGTAGTGGTTACATCTCGTGATCTTGGCTGAATGCATCTCCTGGTAGCATATCGCGCAGACGTCGTCCAGTCTGTCCAACTGGTCAGCTGAAGCCTCTCTGAGCGAGTTGATTTTGTTAACGGCAGTTCGCCTCTTCATGAACACCGACCACCCAGCACGAGCTTCGCACCAGATGTTAAAGTATGCATGTATACACATCATGACTGCTCGTATCGCTCCTCCAGACTCGAACAATAAGATCCACGCCCCATTAAAGAACAAGAAAATTCCGAAGCAGAATTCTATGGTATTCCCGAAAGCGCGGATGTAGTACACGTAGTCGTCAAGCTGCTCCCAGAAGGTACTTCTATAAGCGTCGATGAGGAATAAGGAGTAGATCATGAGACTGACGACGACTTTGACTATAACCTCTATGCTGAACGCGCTTACGGCCAACAGCCAGGTGGATATCGTGTGTTGAGACCATAAGTACACGAGGAGTGATATAGGGAAGATTATCAGGAACGCGCACACTCCTAAAGCTCTGACGTGGCGATGCGTGCTCGGATTGTGTGACGCACTTAGAGACATCAACATTGGATTCACTATATTGTGTAAGAAGTGCAGTAACGCTGTGAACAAAAGGCAAAAGTTTCTGCACAATCTGATAAATCGCTTCTCTGGATTGAGAGAAGTTAGGCCGGTTTGCAGTGCGAGTATGTAGAACAGTATAGCTGATACCGTGCCGATACTCTTGTCTTCTTCCTCGTCTGTCAGGAGGATCCATTGGAAGAAGTTTCCGATGTAATGGCAGAAGAAGGATATGACTGACGTCATGCCGAGGACCGCTGTGATGGTCTCGCAGCCGGTGACTAGTAATGACTTGGCCATGGAGGCGAGGGACTGGACAGCTAGTAACGTGGAAACCTTCAACCCTTCTTCTGCATCCTCGTCGTAATTGTCCATAAGTAGTAATATCGCGTGTTCCGCTACGCGCATCACCCAGAAGACCCTCAAAACGCAGGGGACGTTCAAACGCATCCATTCCGTCTCCACCAGCGCGGACAGTCCATAGTTGCTGACGAACAGTCTCCCGTGCTGGTAGCCCGCGTAGATCACTTGTATGACGTTGTAGGCCGAAGCCCAGAGCACGTATTTGACAAGGAATAGAGGTAACAAGGATGAAAAGACTGGGGAATGGTGGAGGAGATCCGCTGGAACGGGCAGCATGGCCATGAAAGACGGCGCCATGAAGCTTAGAGGCAATAACTTCTGGATGGTTGGATGCCTCGGTCCTAAGTGGACGTTTCTGAATAGGACAGCTAGGAGGAACTGTATGGCGAAGTTTTGTATGACTAAGATACCAGGTCCATCTAGGTCTAGGAGGTTTTTCATGTTAAGGTTGAGGATGTCTTCGAGGATGCTGGAAGTGGGGCTGGAGGTGGTTATGAGGGTCTGGATCTGTTTGATGGCAGACACGTTGGTCCAGTAGGAGACGAAGACGATGCCCACGGACATGAGGTACAGGTACACGATGATCAGGTGCTTCGTGTACAACACGAATATGCACAGCGCTGACATGCATCCTGGAAACAAAGAGAAAAATCACTGTATTTTGGTTGTTTTAAGGTTTACTTTTTATTTATTTACCATAGATTTGTGTATAACCACAATAATAAATAAATAGAAACTTTGTAAAAAAGTTTTTTATAAGTTTAGTGATTATTTAGAAGATATGAACGCATGGGATTAACTGTTTGGGAACTATTAGGCAGCCAAATGACTAAATTGTATAACTTTATTTTATGTTAGTTACTTAGGACTCTGTGCCGAGGTTTCTCTTGCAGCTTCTTTTCCCCGGCTTTACAGGTTGTGAGAAGCTGCATTAGTTTTAGGCGGACGAGACGTTCGTTATGTAAAAAATGACGATTCAAAGTGTAACTATGTTACCTACTGAATAAAAATATTTTAGATTTTGATTGAATAACTTATTCATCCAGATGGCAGATCCAGCTGTTAGTAACAATGTCTTATAATACAATGTCACCTGTTGTTGACGAGAGAGTGACGTAAAGAAGGTACACGCTTACAAATGCCTATTCACTCTAGCCTTTAAAGCTCCCAAGAATTTCAAACGTCAAATAAATATATTTCTTTTGGGGCGTTAGAACGCACAGATAACGGAAACCTAAAACAAAAACAATAATATCGTCATGTCGCAAAATTTTAGGCTTTTTTTATCATTTCAAGACACGCTTAAGCATCTGATAGCCTATACAGTGATCAGGTACTCAAAGTTTTCGATTCTTTGACCCCATAAGGTTCATCATATCTTTCTTAGGACTTCGTAACAACAGTAGCTGCAAATTTGTTTGACTACTTGTAGCTCAGCTCACCTACAGGAATTACAGGAGTGATGTTTATGCTTATGTATGTATGGTGAAAGTAGGCATAGTCAAGTTGGCGAATCAACCAAGTTGACATACCACTCAAAGTCCGTGGAGTGTACTAAGAATCCAGTCCTTTTAACAACTGCATTTATTCTTTGAATCGGCATGCGTATATGAAACGATTGATGAATGTGGAGGAAGCGAGAGAAGTGTCAGGATCGAAGCAAATGCAATTCCACGGTCTCTTACCCCGGTGTGAGTTTATGTATGCATGTAACAACTTCATGACGAAGATTTCTCTTTGTTATGCAATGGTGCTAATTCCTGTAAATACCATCTAATTTTATTTTAAGTTATATCTGTCATTTTCTTATCCGCCGAAAAGGAAAGGGACGGGTAATTGACAAGCATAAAATTTATGGAACACACGTCAATTTTAAGCACAAATCTAAACCAACCGTCTAAAAATTTTACATCAGTCACATTCATTTACTCATTCTTCCTAAAATTAAGAGTTGTGAATCATCCGTCCCTTTCCTTTTCGACGAATATGAAAATGACGGATATAACTTAAAATAAAATTAGGCGGTGTTTGCAGGAATCGGGGCCATTAAGAAGCTAAACATTTATTATTAACATTCATTAGCACGTTGTAAAAACTGTAGGGAGCGCTGGTAAATTGTAATAGAACCCCACACAAACAATTGAATGAACTGTATTATTTAGGATCCAAACATTGAGCCGCGTTGGCTTGCTCGCGCTAGAGATGTGACTGACCATAAATGGTAGACTATTAGGTATGTCCCATACATAAACGCTTATGAACTTTGTGACACATTACGCCCTTCATGTGAACGGATTCTCAAGACATATAACATTTAAACGTTCATGAGATAACGACCTCCGTGGTCTACTGGTTCAGCGCTGGGCTCACGATCCGGAGATCCTGGATTCGAATCCCGATGGGGACATAGTGATCCCCAGTTTGGTTATATGTATTTCAGGGTGATCTCCCGATCCGAAAGCCCGATCCGCGCTTCAGAAGGTCCGTGATACTGATTATTTGCTGATGTAAGAGTATAGTTGTTACATGAGCCATGCCAGGGACCTTTGGAGGCTTAATAGTAACCATGACACCAGAGTTGATGAGGTTTGTAAAAATAATGTGACATGGTACCAAAGTGTATACATATTAATGCTCGTGACCGTACCTAACTGGTTTTCTCTCGAATGTTCATAAAGCATAACGGGATGACGTCATCGGTTCTGGTTAAAGTTACGACTGACCTATTAGTTAAGTTAAAGTGGCTAGACAAACCTTGGTTATTTGGAGCAAAATTTAAAAAAAAGTATTTGGCACGAGTCTGTGGATGGATGACCTTCTTGAGGCAAATTGTTTCAAGTACCTCCGTGCTTCGATGAGCACAAATTTACATTCGTAGACGTTAGGCCAAATTACATGATGGACGATGAGGGAATTTTCAGGCTACGTTCCCCAAAACAATATAGATGGCGCTGTACAGATTTTCCTTCGTTTAACCTTCTAATTTCATGGATAACAGACATGCCTATTTTATATTTGTTTTGTTTGTTTGTTTGGTGTTAGTGACATCGTAATGAAAACTTTTGAGGGACGATTTAGACCATGATTCTGAGTTGATATCAAGTGGAATTTTCTATCGAAAAATTATTATTTTTTGTTTTTTTTTTTTTAAATTATTTTCAATTCTTTACTTTTGCGATGGCTCACCCTTAATAATCGTTACGATGTCACTAACAAATACCCTGTATATTTTGGTACAATAATTCACCAGTATGCTTGGGTTTACCAACCCGCGGTGGAGCAGCGTGGTGGAGTATGCTCCATACCCCCTCCGGTTGATTGAGGGGAGGCCTGTGCCCAGCAGTGGGACGTATATAGGCAGTTTATTATGTTATGTTATGTATGCTTGGGTACCTAAATATCATACTTCCGTATTAAAATGTCAGTTTCTTGATCAAAATCATAACGAGAAACCTTTAAAGATACTCAAAAATTAAATAAATACGGAATTAAAAAAACGAGAATATCAGAAAACCAGTCTGCGACCTTACTGCCCATAAAAGTATTGAAAACGTAATCGACCATTATATTATTATGCAAAAATAACCCTAACTTGGCCTTTATTAACATCCGTAGTTTAAAAATACTTTAAGAGGTGAGGGTAACGTGACGGCTTATTATAGGTCTACCAGCATCTGATGGCATAAAAAAAGTAAAAAAAATATTGATTTTCCTATGGTAATATTAAACTGTCTCCTGTCATGTCGAAGTACATGTTTTGTCAACAATACTGAGATTTTCCAAAGATTCCTTGAAACTATTCTGAATTTCATAAGAATATCGAAAAAAACCACTTCGATCACAAGCAAGAAAGATTGTTTACATTGTTTATTGTAAAATTAGTGAAGAAGCAGTTGGAGATCAACCGCAATCTTCGATTTTAAATCGCGTCCAAAGTTGACCGGTAAGTAGGACTAACTAGTCTTAATACTTGAATATATTTTTCCTATATTATTAGTTACTAACCTGTGACCTGTTTATAGGAGTTCCTAGCACTACCATACGACGAATAATTGCTGAAGGTAGACCGAATGGAAGTGTATTTAGTGCACCCGGTAAAAAGAAGAGAGGTGGAAAGAAAACAAATAACCAGGAGAGTTTTGATTTGGAAATAGCATAATATAAGTGATCTTTTCATAAATATTTTGTTTTTTTTATATATACCTACCTACACTAGCTAGATTTTGCCCGCAGCTTCGCTAGCGACATCTATCGCTTCAAGCAACTGTTGGAATCTAGAGGTTTTTCAGAAATCCCGCAATTATTTTCCCGGGATAAAAAATAGCGTATGTTCCATTCCATTTATCTCCATACAAAATCTCAAGTCGATCCGTTGCTTAGTTTTGACGTGATGAGTGGATAAACAGACAAACTCACATTCAGGCGTTAGCGTTCACAAGACGACCGGGCGGACAATACTGGACACGACAGGGCAAAAAATAGAACGAAAGCAATACTGTATTGCATACAATAAGTACTTTATACACTTCTCATCAAAAAAATCGAAACACTTCCGTTTTCATTGTTTCTGTCCGAATTTAACACAAAAAAGAATTCATACGATGAAAAAAAATACATAAATGTATAGCTGGCAGTTTGGCCATTAAGGTAATAAGCGAAAATTCTAAATTCAAAATTAGAATTTCATTTGTTTATCTTATAAACGAAATGAATCACTGTTTTGAGACAAATGTGTGTTTAGGGTTGGAGTACATTTAGCGTTTAAAAACTAAAAATTGGCGCCTATCCTTAAACTTTTTGTTTTTTATTTCAATACTGTGACTTTGGGACGTCTGAAAAAAGGTTTTTTTTCTAAAACGTATGGATACTTCGCCCACAGAAGCCGCCCAAGTTGTGGCATTGCTGGATTCTGGCCTTAGTCAGCGTGTTGTGGCTGCAAGACTGCATCTAAGCCTGTCATCTGTTCATAGAGTCTATAAACGTTATCGGGAGACTGGTTTGTTCACGCGCCGTTCAGGATCTGGCAGGAATCGGGTCACTTCTGAGCGAGATGATCGATTTATTGTAACAACTTCTTTAAGAAATCGACGCCTTAACGCTTTTCAACTGCAGCAGCGGCTTCGTGTTGTACGAAGGGTGGCTGTAAGTGACTCTACAATTAGAAGAAGGTTGAAGGATCGTGGACTGGTACCGCATAAGCCAGCAAATGGGCCGAAATTAACTGCAGACCATCGAAGAGCGCGCCTTAACTTTGCACGTGAGCACCTAAATTGGTCATACCTACAGTGGAGCAAAGTTCTCTTTTCTAATGAGTGTAAAATTATGCTGTATGGTAACGACGGAAGGAACAAGGTCTACAGAAGAGACGGAGAACGCTATGCACAATGCTGCATTGAAGAAAAGGCCAGCTATGGTGGCGGTTCGTGGACGGTTTGGGGAGGAATCAGCGCCGACGGTAAGACAGAGCTTGCTTTCGTGTCTGGGCCACGTCTGCCTGCACTAAACTGTCATCGGTACGTCGAAGAGTGTCTCGAGCCTCATGTGATGCCCTATGCACATTTTATTGGCAACGGCTTCATATTCATGCACGACAATGCTAAGGCTCACACCGCGGGCGTCGTACGAGATTATCTTAACGAAGTCGATATCTCTATTATGGAATGGCCAGCAAGAAGCCCGGACATGAATCCCATTGAACATCTGTGGGATGAATTAAAGAGACGAATTCGAGCAAGAGATCCTGCCCCAGAAACACTTAGCCAGCTGCAAGATGCAATCCAAGAGGAATGGGACAATATACCACAGCATGTGATCGTGACTCTCATCCGATCGATGAAGAACCGTATGGAAGCAGTAATTAGAGCTCGGGGAGGGAATACAAGTTATTAAATAAACGTTTTTTAGCTTTTTTTTTCATTTACGTGTGTTGTTTTATCCATTTCCTTTATACTCCATACGGAATAAAAATGATTCATTTAACAAAATACGAAACCTATGAAAAATTCATTTAAATTTAGAACATTAACATTAAGATTTGATAAGCTCATATTACTCACTATTAAACGACATTTAACATTTATTCCTAAATGTACACATTTTTCTGATAATCCTGACAAAACGTAAACTTGCAAGGTGTTTCGATTTTTTTGATGAGAAGTGTATAATGTCCATATTGTCCGTCAATAGGTAAAAAATAAAAAGTATCAAGACGTTTTCATCCAATTACCCGAGTGTTGCTTACTATAGAAATTTTATTTCCCCATTTGCCATCAGATTCTGGTACACCTATATCTTATCAATATATATGTTGTTGGCGTCAGATCTGGCAACCCCCGTTGCCTAGGTATTGTTGATTGTATGGCGCTTAGCAACGGGGGTGTAAGTTAGGTTTTTTACATTATTATAATTTTGTGATCTTTTACTCTTTATTATACATTAATACTGAGTTGGTCATCTTTCATTTCGCTCGCTAATATCGTGGTCCTTCGAGTCAATTTAATTATAAACCAGTTTCTTTTCTAAATTCTAAATTTTTTCATATCGTAAATTTCTTACGAAAATGATGACGAGATCGCAAACCAGTAAAGTGTTGGGGGGTAGCAAAGCGAGTAAAACACACTCGAACTCGTCCGCGTCGAGCGTCTCAACGGTCGCTCGCGTCAAAGCTGCTGAAGCAGTTCGCAAGCAACGGCTCGCGGACATCGCTAAGAAAGAAGCAGCCGCCGCAGCCGCAGTCGCTGCAGCCGAGCGCGAGGCCGTGGAAGCCTCCTATGAGGCGACAGTCGCGGCGCTTGAGGCGGAGGAGGCGATGAGCGCCAGGAGCAGTCACACTGCTGACTGGGTTGCGAGTAGTGACTTTGCAGGAGCAGCATCGATTGCAGTTGGTACGGCGGCTTCCTTGGGGAGTTTTCCGTGTGGACAGAGCGTGGGTACACCTATAGTGCACGCTGCCCCAGCCATGGAGCACGTGCGCGAAGCCACGCAGGGTTCACCGGAGACTGTTGCTGTTGACGCACCAGTTTTCTTACCATGCCAGCTACACAAGGATGATCTGCACCTTCAGCCCCAACGTTACGGTAATAATACCACATCCCCGGTAAGTGACATTGAGAAACTTACTAATGCCATTGTTTCTTTAGCTAAGCCTAGTGAAAGGTCTGAGTGTAAGGTTCAGCTATCTTCCTTTAGTGGAAATATGTCTGAATGGCTATTATTTAAGCGTACATTCGACGATACTAAGGCTAGTTTCAGTGCAAATGAGAACATAGCCAGGCTACGTAACGCTTTGAGTGAAGAGGCTAAAGAAGCAGTTCTTTCTCTATTGCTATGTTCTACTGACCCCGAGCCTATCATGCGCTCGTTTAGAGTCACGATTTGCACGCCCCAAGCAGATTGTTCTTAACGAACTAGCTTCAATAAGAAGCTTGCCTAAAGTTGGGAATTCCCACTCGTTGGCTATTTTTGCTAGCAGAGTAAAAAGCTGTGTTAGTATAGTCAATTTATTAGGCGAATCACCTTACATACATTCACCAGAACTTATTCACATTTTAGTGTCAAAATTGAATCCGTTGCTGCAAAACAAGTGGTGTGACTACGCTGCAGAGCACTGCGTCTCAGGCCAGCCGCAGATTGACGTCTTCGCGCGCTTCCTCGAAGTGGAGGCGGATAAGCAAGCCAACTTCGGCGTTTGCGAAGTGTTTAACGTGCCCCCTCACGGCGACAAACCCAGGTCGCCGGGGCCGCAATCGCCTGGATTTTCGCAGCGTATCCCTCGTCCATTTCACACCGCATCAGCTCATCATGTCGTCTCATCATGTTTAGAACAACCGTTGACGAATGTTAACATGTCTTCGCCATGCCTGTTTTGCTCAGCTAGTGGTCACAATATTAAATGTTGCCCGAAGTTTGTGGCTTTGAACATTTGTGAT
The DNA here is from genome assembly GCF_024362695.1 of Pectinophora gossypiella. Taxonomy (NCBI): domain Eukaryota; kingdom Metazoa; phylum Arthropoda; class Insecta; order Lepidoptera; family Gelechiidae; genus Pectinophora; species Pectinophora gossypiella. The sequence continues at coordinate 1,283,447 of NC_065425.1, read as the reverse complement.
CGCATAGCTTGGGTCCGCGAGAACAAACTTTGTGTTAAATGTTTACGTAAAGGCAAGCACAACTATAAGTTTTGCAAGGCGAAGCCATGTGGCATCAATGGTTGTAAACAGTTACATAATAAAATCATTCATTCCGATAATTCGCAATTTCCATTTCATCCCATTGTCAACAATGTCACGTCTTCTGTCATTCCCATACCAACGACAACTCATGTCATTAGTGACAGTACTAAAAAAGAAATCAAACCGGGAAATAGTAAACAAGGTTTTATGCATACTAATGAGGTTCTATCACACTCAGAAAATAATATCACCAGTACTTCGTATTCATGCGCGTCCGGCAATGATTTTTCTGTGCTTTTGAAAGTATTGCCTGTGATACTTTCCGGCCCTAAGGGCGAGGTAGAGACATTTGCTCTTTTGGACGACGGGTCCACAGTTACCCTTCTCGATGCGGAGTTAGCTAATAAGCTAGGTGTTTCTGGAACTGAAGAAAATATGTGTATTGAAACCATAACAGGAACGAGCGATAATATCCCTGTTAGGTTTGTAGATTTCGAAATACGCGGTAGATATTGTAATGAAAGTTACACCGTCCGCAAAGCTCGCGCTATTCCTCATTTAAAACTTAGACCTCAAGAGGTCATGGTGAAGGATACTCGCTTCCCGCACCTTTTAGATATCGCTGCCGAGTTAGTGTTTGACATGGCTACGCCTAAAGTATTAATAGGTACTTCCGATTGGCATCTATTGCTATCTAGGGAGAATAGAGTAGGCACCGCGCCGCAGCCGGCAGCTATTCGCACCGCCCTTGGCTGGGTTTTATTTGGTAACCTTCCTCGAAGTTCTTTCTATGGAAATTCTATTAATCATCTTAGTACTGCCAGCTCTTCAGACATTGAACTGGAGAGTCTTATTAAAGAGTATTATCGGCTGGACTCTATTGGTATTAAACTCGATGAAAAAGTTAGTAGGCAAGATCAAAGAGCTAGTCCAGAAGACGCTGCACGTCTCGCAGCTGACAACCTTCATGTTCATGCTCAGTGTGGCTTCGAGATGCGATCCTGGGTGTCCAATGATACTGAGTGTCTTAAACACAGTCCGTATCATTTTTGGAAAGAGGGCACTAGTAATGTCGACCTCAATTTAGGCATTTCTAAGCCTGATGTACGCGTCCTGGGTATGCATTGGAACCCCAAAGAGGACACCTTTAGTTTTAAAGTTGATGTCGATATTCCTTTACCTTCTAAGTTCACTAAACGTCAAGTTTTTAGAGATCTTATGCGGATTTATGATCCTTTAGGACTTCTGCAACCTAAAGTCACAAAAGGAAAGATTTTATTTCAAAGAACGTGGCGGATGGTGAGCTCATGGGATGTTCCTCTTCCACCTACCGAACGTATTCAGTGGGAAGAGTGGTATCGTGACATTAAGTCAGTTAATGCATTTAATATACCTCGTGCGTATAAGTCTATATCAACTTTCATCTCACAAGAACTTCACGTCTTTACGGACGCTAGCGAAGTAGCTTACACATGCGTCGCTTACTGGCGTTTTCTGTTTAAAGATGGTACCGTTCATCTCGCTCTCATTGCGAGTAAATCTAGAGTCGCCACTCTAAGGTCGGTTAGCATTCTTCCTTCAAGCTTCAGACAGCTTTCCTCGGTGTAAGGATTGCCCAAACGATTCGCAATTAGCTCTATCCCAACTTTCCTCTTCTGAGGTGATCTATGAACTGCGACCTCGCGAAAAAAGCCCCGATGTTTATTATGTTATTTTGTCCGCAGAACCCTTTTCTAGTTGTCAACGACTACTTACTTCGTGTAACCGCACGCGTTTTTTTAATTCACGCGGCTAAGGACAAGGAGGCGCGCTCGGGGAATTCTTTATGCAGAGGTACACGCCCGCTGCTCGCACGAGACGTCAGAGACGCGGAAGAGTTTCTGCTCAAACAGACTCAGCGAGACGCTTTCATGGAAGAGCTTGCTTGCATTAAATCGGGAAAGATTGTTTCTAAGAAAAGCTGCTTACACAAGATTGGCCCCCGGCTGGATGATGTTGGGTTTCTCAGAGCTTATGGCAGAATTAGTGCAGTCACTGAAGACTCATCAGAAGTTACCAATCCGATAATTTTAGATGGTCGACACCCAACGGTACGGCTTATAATTTCTGACTATCACATTAAAGCTTTGCGTGGCAACGACGAGACTGTGGTTAACAGGTTACGACAGAAGTATGCCAACCTTCACCTGTGACCCACTGCAATTGACCTCTCTCAAGTTATGAATTTTGCTGCGTCTCACATCATCGAGTGGCAGTTTATTCCTCCGTCAGCTCCGTCGATGGGAAGGGCCTGGGAGCGGTTGGTGAGAAGCGTCAAAACAGGCCTTTCGGTTGTTCTTCGTGAAAAAGCTCCCAGAGAGGAGATCTTAGAAACTCTTCTGGCCGAGATTGAAAACTCTAGCCACGTACCGGTCGCCAAAGAGGATGAGCCAGCCCTGACTTCGAACCAATTCCTGTTGAGGTCGTTTGCCTCTCTGTAAACTCCGGAGTCTTCGAATGACGATCTGTTCAGCAGGCAAGCGAGAAAGAAGGCCATTCGTCTCGCTGATGAGTTTTGGGCGCGCTGGGTAAAGGAATACCTGCCTAATCTTTTGCCGCGAGGTCCATCTAACGCCTTTACTAATTTACACGTCGGGGATTTGGTGATGATTTGTGATAGAAATTTGCCCCGCGGGGTTTGGCCTCGCGGCAGGGTTGTGCGGGTGTTCCCTGGCAAAGACGGCGTCGTGCGAGTAGCGGAAGTAAGGACCAGCGCAGGGGTCCTTAGGCGACCTGCGCGCAAACTGGCTAAGCTAGTTTTGACGCCATAGCTTGGTAAGACCTTCGGTTCTTACCAGGGGGGAGAGATGTTGGCGTCAGATCTGGCAACCCCCGTTGCCTAGGTATTGTTGATTGTATGGCGCTTAGCAACGGGGGTGTAAGTTAGGTTTTTTACATTATTATAATTTTGTGATCTTTTACTCTTTATTATACATTAATACTGAGTTGGTCATCTTTCATTTCGCTCGCTAATATATGTCGTATATAAATGTATATGTCGTATGTAAATATATATGTCGTATGTAAATATATATGTGTCAGTAGGCCGGAGTGAGATGGTGGCTGAGTTCGAATAGGGACCCAGACCTACGGGGTACAACGTAGAACCCGTGCCCAGGGATACGGGTGAAGACCTCAACGGTTGCAGAGGCGAAGATGGGAGCCATCGGTACGGCAATGCAGGACGGAAGGGGCAAGTTACAGGGACTGTAAACTGGAACCTGACAGAGGGCAGCAGTAACTGTCAGTACTATTCAGAGGCGGAGGACAGGAGTCCTAGTATGGCTTTGTAATAGACTACTCTGGGCGCCATCCCACTTGCGTCAGACAGAGTACTGCGGGGCGGAAGGCAAGAGGGAAACCACTGTCCTATTTTTCCCTAAAGAAGTAGCATGGAGAATGCTGCACCGACAAGAGCGTGGCTCTTAAATTGATGATGATGATATATGTCGTGGCCAGATCGTAGAATTGATCCATTTCATGAAATAGAGAATATCATTCGTTGGCCCCATCATAATGTAGTTTGGCCAGATCATTGAACACAAAACGTTTAACGATATGCGCAACTAAATGATATAGATATAGCCAAACGTTGGCAATCATATCGTAAAATTAGTAACATTATCCGCTGGTGTCGATTATATTTAAAACTTGATTGATATTATAATCGATGAATCAATGTACTTGTACAAATTTCCATATCGAATAGGTACATCATTTTAAACCTAAGAATTTAATCGACTATTCGCATTTTTATTATACCTCATAGCATGGACACCGCCTACATTAACGATATGGTAAAACGTTGATTGAAATATCATTAAACGTTGACGTTTCAACGATATGGTCAACTTAAGTTGTCTATTTCATGAAATATGACCATTTCATGAAATGGTCGAACACATCATGAAACGATCAATTCTCCCGAAAGAGATGGCGTGACGACTTGGTCGCTTGCCGGAGGGACTCCGGAGTACGCACAGGACCGCGAAAAATGGAAAGAGGAAGGGGAGGCGTTTGCCCAGCAGTGGGATCTTGTAGGCTAGATTAAATTAGAACACTTGTAGTTTATGACATTTCGTGATGAGTGAGTCAGCCAATCAGTGACCTTTTATGTATATTATGCAATTATAATACACCAATTTTTTAAAACGTCTAGAGCCTTTTTCCTCGGCTGGCTGACAAGCCGAATGTCGGACTTATCCGTTTGTCTGTCTTACGTTTGTCTTGATTAAAATTCATAAAATAAGTTTAATAGAAAAAAGAAAATGTTTTTCGTTAATTTAATTTCTGTCTTTATTTAGTAATCAGAATTTCATAATTTTATTTTGAACCTAGTACACGACCCAAATGTCTTGATTACTCCTGGCTCTGCTCACCCCAAAAGGGTTCAAGGGTTTATCTTCTTCTATCGTGTGGATTGTGAGGTGAATTACCAACCCCATCAACCCTGATGTCAGGGTTATTACTGAGCCGCTATAGGCCCCTGACATGACTGATGTAACGACTACGTACTTACATCAGTAAGTAATAACCGGGACCAACGGCTTAGCGTGCCTTCCGAAGCACGGATCATCTTAATTTTTGGACAATCAGGTGATCAGCCTGTAATGTAACCTAACCTAACCTAACCTAACCTAACCAAACTAGGGATCGCAAAGTGATTTTTGTGATTTGGACTCGAACCCGGGACCTCCAGATCGTGAGCACAACGCTCAACCACTGGACCACGGAGGCCGTTTATGTTTATGAACTATGAGAAAAGGTAACTGGCACAATTTTTTTGCAGAGCAAGAGACCAGTTTGCCGAGTTCGCATCCTCATTAAACTGGTTGTGATGTGTTACGATTAACGGTATTGTTGACGTCAATGTCTAGTACGAATGTTTGTTTATTTCTAATGTGATTATGAAATATTTTTTTTAATTCAAATTCAAAAAAATATCTTTATCCAGTAGGTAACATAGTTACACTTTAAATCGTCAATTTTTACGTAACGAACGTCTCATCCGCCTAAAACTGCTGCAGCTTCTCAACCTGTATAGCCGGGGCAAAGAAGCTGCAAGAAAAACCTCGGCACAGGGTCCTAGACGTGTTGGTTAAAGCTAAAGAAAGGCGTACGCTGGCCATAGACTAAAGAATAATACTATATATAGAACGGTAAGTATCCGCCCCGCGCTAATTTGTGTCACGTGGATGTCACCCCCTCTGGTTTGGGTAGGTCCCATTTGTTCCATAGAACATTACATCATCGGACAAAATGAGACTTTTTCCCTTATGTTCTATGGAACTATATACAAGCATTTTCCCCGACTTTTTTATTAGTGACGTCATAGAACAAAATGGGGACTGTCTTTTCCAAAATTGTTCCATGTTCCTAATCAAGTTAATTAATTCCCTTCAATGTCACGGAGACAATTTCATTGTAATTTCATTACTTTCGAGTGACCAGTTTGATTATCATTAAAGAGTCTTATCTTTTAAAGAGTCTCTAAACTTGTTCTATGGAACATATTGAAATAAAAATGTATTAGATGTCCTATAGAACAAATAAAACTAAAAAGTCTCATTTTGTCCGATGACGTCATGTTCTATGGAACAAATGGGACCTACCCTCTGGGTTTACTTTAATTGTAAATAGCCATAATCCGTTAAGGATTAAGGGAGCGCGCGCGGAGTAAGCCAGCAGGCGGTAAGAACCGGATTTTTGTATGAAGTGTCCGGGCTGTGGTATAGGTTATACACGAGTCAGTTTGCTAGCATTCGGAAGTGATACATTATCGCATCCTCTCCGGTTTCACACGTACACTAAACCCAATATCTGATATTTTAAGACTCGCACTGTATTTATAACTGCAATTACTTACCTACTCATCATCTCCCTAGCGTTATCCTTTTTCCTCCGGGCCCGCTTATCTAACATGAATATTTGACAGGTCCGGTTTTTTATAGAAGCGACTCTATAGCGGACATTATAAACTCACGCCTATTTCCCACCGGGGTAAGCACAGACTATGGAATTTCATTTGTTTCGATCCTGACATACTTCTTCTTCTATCCTGTGGGTTGTGAGGTGTAACCAACCTCATCAACCCTGGTGTCAGGGTTACTATTGAGCCGCCAAAGGCCCCTGACATGGCTCATGTAACGACTACTTACATCAGTAAGTAGTAACCGGTACCGGTCCGGTTCTTCTCTTGCTTCCTCCACATTCATTAAACGTTTCATATACGCACGCCGGTTCAGAGTAGATCGTACTGAAACTTTTCTTAGGACATCTGGAAAGCCCCTCATTGGGAATATACTCCATATAGTCGACATTAATGACATGCCCGGGAAGATACATACATACATAAACTCACGCCTATTTCCCACCGGGGTAAGCAGAGACTATAGAATTCCATTTGCTTCGATCCTGACACACTTCTCTTGCTGAAGAAGAAGAAGGGAAAATAAGCTGAACATTATCTATGTTTTTCCTTCAGTCGCAGTGCACAGTCAAATCATAATTAAACGAGTAAACACTACACTTTTAACTTTCTTTTTTGACGTGACTTATTGTAGATTTGCCGCAGATGGCATTATCTACTTGGCCGGACAAATGGGGAGCGCTGAAGGCTCTCACCCGGTACAACGTTTAAGACTGAAACAGGCTTGAGGGTGCCCAGTTGGGCGCGAACCTCTGCTCAGGGCGCCGCGTCTAAGAGGGAAAAAAATTGAATGAATTAATCGACCCTAGTGGTCGATAGCGATAAGCGCTTTTGAGTACACTTTTATCTATTACTTATCGATTTATAGAACAAAGTGTATTCTAGTGCGACATAGACGTCATTATTTATGAATTATGGATGAAGGCCGCGATAACTGGCCCTTAAATTGATTTAATCAGAGTTGAGCTGTTCTTGTGAATGTTCTCACTTTGGGAACGTCTAATCATCACTAATTTAAGAGCCACACTCTTGTCGGTTTAGCATTCTCCATGCTACTTTTTTAGGGAGAAAGCAGTGGTTTCCCTCTTGCCTTCCGCCGCGCAGTACTCTGTCTGACGCAAGTGGGATGGCGCCGTAGTGTAGAGAAGTAGGATATAAGATTTTTTTTAGAATTGATGGGTTTACTGAGGAGCTCGGTGGCGCAGCGGTAAACGCGCTCGGTCTGCGATTGTTGAAGTTAAGTAACTTTCGCAAAGGCCGGTCATAGGATGGGTGACCACAAAAAAAAGTTTTCATCTCGAGCTCCTCCGTGCTTCGGAAGGCACGTTAAGCCGTTGGTCCCGGCTGCATTAGCAGTCGTTAATAACCATCAATCCGCACTGGGCCCGCGTGATGGTTTAAGGCCCGATCTCCCTATCCATCCATAGGGAAGGCCCGTGCCCCAGCAGTGGGGACGTTAATGTTATGTATGTTATGTTAACTGTGTATGTGTGTGTTTTGTTTTTTTGAAAGTGATATCGATATTGCTGTCCTTGGTCGCTTTTGGCTCGTCTATCGATAGTCTACCGACGTCAACAATAAATTCAACGTCCATGACTAAGTATGTCTAATGCACAAAGCATTTCATACCGCGAGAAATTTGGCAAAGGCGCCTAACGATTTTATCAACCAGAGAATTACTGATAAATAGCAGTTTGATTTTAATACATTTCAGGGGGGTTAAAATGGCTACATCTAAGAAAGCAATATTACTATTTGACAGTTTTATATGCGCAAATGTCAAATAGCAATTTATTTACATTTCACGACTTTACAGTGCAGAAGCGCCAATGCGCCGTGAAACTTTAAATATAAACAGTATAATTAAACATATGAAACTTAAGTTTAAACAATATAAAAACATATTTAATTTTCACACATCATTCATCTTCTCGCAGAACCTCAGACACTCGCGACACACATACGTCCACTCACTCACAAACAGATCACACTCTGGTGCTGATGCAAGGAGTGCATTAAGCATGTGCACGGCACGGAGGAGTGGCAATATTGCTCTCTTAATGAATTGCTTCGATGTGGCCATTTTAACCCCCCTGTACTTTATTTTTGGTGTGAGATATAGACATATAGTGACTAAGATTGAGAAGGGAATGTTAAGTTGGTTTGGACACGTAGAGCGGATGAAGGATAATAGGATTACGAAAGCTGTATATAAAGCGAAAGTCGATGGTAGGTTTGGCAGAGGAAGACCTAGAAGGACGTACATTGCCCAAATTGGAGATGTCCTTAGAAAAGTTTTAGTACGATTTACTCTGAACCGGCGTGCGTGTATGAAGCGATTGATGAATGTGGAGGACGCAAGAGAAGTGTGTCAGGATCGCAGCAAATGGAATTCCAAAATGTCTGTTCACCCCGGTGGGAAATAGGCGTCAGTTTATGTATGTACGTATTTTTTTTTATTTTTTTGGTGTAATATCTCTTCAGATAAAACCGAATTGATAATATACATCTTAGAATTTCGTATCAATAGTGGCTGGAGGTTGTCTTAAAAATACTTGTGTAACTGGCTACCCCATTAGGGATTACGCGCGTGAGTTAAATAAAAAAAAACAAATCATTTATTCGCATAGGATTCTTACACAACAAAAAAGAAAAAAAAAATTTTTTTTTCTTTTTAGATTGAGAGTTTAAGATTATTTTTTTTATATTTGTTACTATATTAGCTTCAATGCGCGCTACGAGTTAGACCTGTCAAAGTGCAAAAGCCAGTGTTGTGACGTTCATTAGCATAGTGATGTACGAGTGGAGATGCGGTCGATCGATTCTGTTCTAGGCAACACTATGTTTACACTACAAAAAAATACAGACAACTAAGAAAGATAAATAGCAATTGCAATTTCAGATTGGAAAGCATAAGTTGGACTGAAAAGGTTACTGAGGAAGTGCCAGTAAGAGTAACGGAAAAGAGGCAAATATTGAGATTTACTGAGGACAGAAGAAGTAAGATGATTGGACACTTAATAAGACTCGAAGAATTTATTAAAAACTTCATAGAAGGGAAGCTACAAGGAAAAAAAAGGAAGGGGAAGACCAAGAAGAGTTTACATTACAGATTAAAGAGAAGGTGAACGTCGTGTCTTATAAAGAAGTGAAAGAATTGGCCTTTAATAGACAAACATGGAGAATGTTCCGCCTAACTCTGTGATCGAAAGCCCTCGATATAATTCACGGCGAATCCGTGTCGCGCCGGCAGAATTAAAATTAAACTTAGTATTCAATAACCGATCGTCGTAGAGATCCTTGGGGGAGGCCTTTGCTCAGCAGTGGGCGTCGTACGGCTGATGATGATGATTCAATAACATCACATCACCAGTAGCTATTCATCATCATCAGCCCATTAACGTCACCACTGCTGGGGCACGGGCCTTCCCTATGGATGGATAGGGAGATCGGGCCTTAAACCATCACGCGGGCCCAGTGCGGATTGATGGTTATTAACGACTGCTAATGCAGCCGGGACCAACGGCTTAACGTGCCTTCCGAAGCACGGAGGAGCTCGAGATGAAAACTTTTTTTGTGGTCACCCATCCTGTGACCGGCCTTTGCGAAAGGTGCTTAACTTCAACAATCGTAGACCGAGCGCGTTTACCGCTGCGCCACCGACCTCCTCATAATCAGTAGCTATTAATAAATCTAATTAATATAATTATCAATCTGGTATCAACTCCATATTTATGTCTTATTGACGATGAATCAGGTTTATTTACGAGAGGTTACCTTTGTTATTGATTTGATAATGTTAATTTAAGTAACATACAAAATACCACTCAGAAACGATGGTAAGCATTTTAGACAACTGAATTTTCCGTCTGTAAGCATTTGGAAATAGTAACAATGATGATTTTATAATTTCTTGTGCCAGAAAACATAAAACTCAATATTAATCGAAGCAATAAACTTGGAGTGAGAAATAGTTTAATAGTAAACTTCCTAGACATGTATCAGACATAAATTATGGGATGCTACATTGTGTAATGTGATAGAATAAAGTGAATTTACAATTTAAAAAAATCCGTAGACAAAGGCTACATTACATATAGCTCTTTTTAAACACTATTTTACTAACACATAAACCTACAAAACTTAAGAAATATTCACTAAATTACGCCAAGTCAATAAATTTTATCAAAACATTGGATAAGTGAGGTTATCTGCCGCTTTTTTTCGAATTTGTAGTGCTTCCAATGATCTTAGGCCATAGTTCATATTACATAACTGAGCGAATGATTCATTATATTCAGATTGGTGTCGTAAATATTAAGGACTGATTCAATACAAATAAAATAAATATGCTCAAGTTAAATTAATATGAGGGACATGTCAGGTAATAATATAAACAGATTTTGAAAATCTCTTGAATTGAGTGAATCATTCACTTGAAATGAAAACTTTCCCATCCTTAGTTATGTCATAAACATCCTTGGCGGCCATATTTGTTTACATCCCAGGCAAAAATGAAACAAACTGATTAGGTAGGGTCACAAGAAATCAGAAGATAACAGTCTTAATAATTTGATTGTTAGGTATTTTGTAATTAAGATTATGACTTATTTAGTAAAAATCAAATATTGAAAATAATGTTATAACATTTGTGGTTTAGTAATGCACATATTCATTAGTATTTAATATATACATTATGTAAGCATTAGTGTTTGTAAATATTCTGTTTTATACCCATTAAAATGTATAATTATTACAATGAATGATAAGAGTTACTTTATGACTTCATAGTTAGTTAAAGTAAATTTCATAGTTTATGGAAAATAAATATAAAGTATAAATAATAAAATAATATTATTAACACTTTTAAAGTATAATTTATTTTCTCCATAATGTCTAAACACAATGTTCCACAATGTCTCCATAATGTTACAAAGTGACCCTGCATAATTAATAAATGTTATTGTGTTTGGTTTTTAAATAATTTATTTTGTATGTTTGTGCGTTTGAATTGAATATTGTTGAGTATATATAATAAGTTTTGATATTAACAACTTAGCGCATAGTTCATTGGAAGTTTTACTAACAAATTAATGACATAAATAAATAAAAAAATAAACCATAAGCAAGGTCTACAAACAGCAAATAAACCCAAAGTATATAAAAAAAACCACTATAAACTGTGAAAGTTGCGGCGCCTTAATTTTTTTAGAACTATTACCTAATTTTAAAAAGGGCATTTGCATGCACATTGGTCTCTATGGTTTGCATGTGTTTTGATTATTTTTTTTTTGTTAGGTCTTAAGGTAGTCAGTATTTCCCATTTTTTAGTACATCAAATGGTTGGGAACTGGATGTGGTCAGTAAAGTAGCACATTGACCCTATTTTAATTATGGAATAATAGGTACATTTGTAGTCTATAATATATGAGGTACTTTGCAGGCTATGTTCACCAAACAGAACACAGATGGGATTGTACAGCTTTACCATGATAATTACCTATTTCCTCATTACTCGGGTACATAATTATTCAAAAATACAATGTAATGGCAGAAACATATAAAAAAAGTAATGTTTGATATTTGGATCACACTATGATTAGAATTATGTGGCTACCTATACTGCTTCTCTTTATATTGATCAGAATAATTGCTGTAATAAAAAGGGCCATTTATACCTAAAAACAAAGATAAAAGATGCATATGTCTGTTGTCTATGAAATTAGAAGGTTAAAGAAAGGAAAATCTGTACAACGCCATCTATATTGTTTTTGAGGAATGTAGCGTGGAAAGTCTCACATTGTTGTCAGTTGTAATAGTTATTGTTAACTAAAAGTAATTAGGTATACTACTTTGTTGTAATAACTTTCCCATATATATAACAAGTTATATACATACGATCGCGCCTATTTCCCATTGGGGTAGGCATAGACTGTGGAATTCCACAAATTACGATCCTCCCAACTTAACAACAAGTTACAGAACAGTAACTCCTGTTTAGCATAAGTTTTACATTTTAAGTGAGTAGTCATTCATACAAATAATGACTGCCTGAATTAATTTCAATTAAATTATACAGTTGACGTTAACAAATCTTTTGATTTTGAACTTTGTAACCTTTGACACTTCCAGTTTTACACAAGTTATAAATTCCAGCTCTAAGTGATATTGGAAACTAAATATTGTGACACACTATCTACAAAGAGCAAACACTGAGTAAGGTTTCGAAAGAATTGGGAAACAAAGTGGAGGAGTGAGTCTAGGCGAGTTTGCAGGTTGTTTTTGCAATGTAACCTTTATGCGTTGGTAGAAAAATAATTAGTACTAACCTAGGCAGCAAACTAGGAACTTCAGCAGCGTAAAGAAGAAGGCGTTGTAGAAATTTGAGTCGTAATAGTTGGCATCCGCGTCTGCGACGTCGACGTGGTCTACTGTCACGTTGCTGAGCACCGAGACCTCGTCGCCGCTCGACACCGGCAACCCCAGGCTGATCTTCAGGAACTCATCCACCACAAACAACGGTGGAACCCGCAGCAACACCTCCACAAGGGCCAAAGCCTTCGACCTCAACGACATTATTCATTTATGCGAAACTCCGCGCACACCAACACAAACAATTTTGTAATCACGGCCGAAAACGGTCGGCGGTCCCGTCGGAAGTCCCTTTATATTTTTATTTGATTTGTAATCACGTAATGATAATACGAAAATATGACTGAAATTTTTGCGATAATAAAAATTTGACAATTTGACACTACTAATTTTGATGTTGTCAGTCTCAAAATTTTACTGCGAATGCTGCCATATCAAGAATTTTTTTACCATATTTCCTAACATTTACTACTATATCGCCGAAATACACTTTTTAACAAAATTATAAATCATTAAAATGCTATGAACGAGAAAAACTTATTGATTAAATACAATCATGCGTTATAGATTCGATGACAGATTTATACAATATATTTATAAATCTATTAATTTTATTATTGGTAATACTTAAGTTGTCATTTCAGGGATACCGTTCAGAATAAATTATTTCTCAAACAGTAATTTTCTATATGCTTTTCAGATAACATTAATTTAACGAATATTTGTCTTAATATATATAATAAAAATCCGAATATTGGAAACTATAGATTTACACATAAAAGTTATTTGAATGAGAAAGATCTGTAGGGTCTTCGCGAAGTGAGTGATTCTGGTTGGTCATGAACGGGCAGGTTAGCTTGCCGTTATGTTACGTACTTACTACTCGTACTCACGCCTGTAATCCCCAATAGGGTGAGTAGACCTACAAACTTGCAACCTCTGTTGATACGAAGTCCTAACATGGATATGATTAATCTTACGGCTAAGGGACGGAACCCGTCACGTTAGAAAGGATACAATTCCTATACCTATTTCATGTACTTATATGAAATCTATGGCGAATTTATGACTCCGCCCACTCGACGATATATGTACAATCAAAGAGTAAAAGTGCAGTCACTGAGCCCAGCGAATTATTTGTAAACAGTAATGAAATTATGAACCATTAGTTGTCATAATTATAAAATATATGTTTTTGGTCTATTACAGAAACGACATGCAACTTATTTTCTTTTATATTTTTATATTAATCTTATTTTACTATTCGAATTATTTTCGAATTTTATCGTTTGACCGTTTTTACTGGTGACGTCACAGGACAGTATTTCCATACAAACTCCAAAGAAAACGTTCCTTTTGACGTTTCGTATAAAGTATCTCAGTTGACTACGTTGTCAAGTACCCTATTTATTACTTTGCAAGTAACCGGATTGGACTTTTGCAGATTATCGTACATCTTATATATTTATTATTCCATATGCTTTGGATCACTGGTGCTCAGCATTGTTCCGCGATGGACGATTGACGATACCTGCCTACCGAATATGCATACTATGTACATGGCAACCACAGACTTGCAGGAGACCCGGGATCACTTAATTTTGTCCCCAATTTCCACCCCATTAGGGATTAGAGGCGTGAGTTTATATTTGTATGTTTCCTCGACGTTCCTTAACGTAAAATAAGTATTGAGAGGCCTGGTTGTTTATTTTCTTCATATACTTACTTATATTATAATTTGCGTCTATTCTATATTTATTTCGAGTACCGCGTCCCTTTCGTTTTCAGCTGATAAGAAAAAGAAATACTGGTAAATAAATACTTAATAACCTAGACAGGTGGTGACTGCTGGAAGGCCTAGACGTAGGTACATACCGCGATCAGATCCCGAATGATTTAAAGAAAAACCAGGTAATTACTCTAAACCGGCGAGCATCCATGAAGTCTTTGATCTTCCAAGGCCCAAAACTTGGCTACAAGTATGGCGCCCATCTCTGACGGCCTCTGTGGTCCAGTGGTTGAGCGTTAGGCTCGCGATCCGGAGGCCCCGGGTTCGAATCCCAGTGGGGATATATCACAAAAATCACTTTGTGACCCCTAGTTTGGTTAGGATATTACAAGCTGATCGATCACCTGATTGTCCGAAAGTAAGATGATCCGTGCTTCGGAAGGCACGTTAAGCCGTTAGTCCCGGTTACTACTTACTGACGTAAGTATGTAGTTGTCACATGAGCCGTGGCAGGGGCCTTTGGCGGCTCAGTACTAACCCTGACACCAGGGTTGATGAGGTTGGTAATCCACCCCACAACCTACACGATAGACGAAGAAAAAGATTTACCTTTTCGTTTCGTCCTCCGAGAGACCTCCGCCAGGTCTTGATTTGCCTTGGCTTACCTGGAATTCTCTAAATAGACTTCGGACTCAGGTGGTCGCGTTAAAATCAGGGATATCAGACTCCCGATACTTTAACACTGTTGCAAGTGCCATGATCACGGGATGACTAACGAAATTCGAGTGGAGTAGGTAGGTCCGTAATTTTCTAACGTATCTATCTGTCTACCCTTCTTCTTTGCCGATTCCTGCAGACACCACTTAATTTTATTTTAAGATATACCCGTCATTTTCTTATCCCCTAAAAAGGAAAGGGATGGATGATTGACAACTGTTAATTTTAAAATGAATGAATAACCCGTGCTAATAAAATAGGCATCCCGTTGATATTCAACCTGATTGACATGCGCTAACTTAATTCTTTCGGGTTATTGGCCAATATAAAATTTTGGGAGGGCTTTTTTGTGTCCTATAAAAAATATGCCTGACGATTGCCCGTCCCATTTCTTTTCGTTGGATAAGAAAATGACAGATATAACTGTCTACTGGAATGAGCACCATTATGTGTTTTGACCCTTCTTTTGTTCCTTTATCAATAATATTCTTAATAAATAAAAAGGTAAGTAAGTAAAGTAAGTTAAATGAAAAGTTAATCAATACAAATTTCATCCTGATTGCTCAACCCTTCCGAATTTCTAAAAGCAAAACTTTAAGCTAAAGTAAGAAAATTAAACAAAAAAAAAATAAGAACAGTATTTTAAATATTCAAAAGCACAAACAAATACAATACAATGTAGAGCCATAACAGCCGACGGGAAAGTTCGAAAAAGCGTCGGTAAATTTCGAATCGATGTGGAATTTGCGTGGCTTCTTATAAGGCTTCAGCGCTGAGGCAAATTAAAACGATCTATACAGAATTGTGCTTTTGTTAAAAGCTCGTGAAAACGGAGGGAAACTGCGACGTTGAGAAAAAAAGTGTTTTGCGTCGTTTGGATAAAGAAGAGAGTCGATGTGGTCGCTTAGATGAAATAGATTTTAGTCATTATTATTTTAGTTCCGGTAGGCAGAGAGTGCAGAGACCACGGATTTCCACTTACTGACTGGTATTGATAGTCTTTGTCTCAATTTAATTAGTAATAAGTTGTAAAAGCCAGTTTAAAAAACTTTCTTTCTTTTTCGTATAAAATATTTATGAGTTTCAAAAATAATTAGGCACTTACGTATATTGTGGGTAAATTGCAACAAGCTATTAATCTTTTATGATCCCCGTGCGTATTTTTTAAAACTATATAATTTTCGCACTTCAGAAGCACATAATTGCGGTCAAATCCGAAGATTATTTGAAAAGGCGGGAGATAATATTCATTTAGCGGGTTCCCGCCAGAAATGGCGGCAATCTGTCATGCCACGCGCTCGGCACGCGCCCTTAGCGATTAAAATGTAAATCAATCGGAAGAGATAACTTTGAATCGGCAGTAAAATATTGAATTACACATAAAACTATCTTTTATTTACGTTTCTGATTGAGTCGTATCACTTTACATGGCGATAGTCGGGTTTATGTTATTGTTTTGTATGGGAATTGCTAATTGTTGGTTTTGCAAATGGGTTTTGATTTTTGGGGTGCGGAGAGCGGCTTTTGTAAAATTTTACTTGGTTGCGGTAAGTTATGGAGAGTTTAAATAGGTACTCAATTTGAATTTATTTTTTTTTTTTTTTAATTTATTCGAATATTAGGTTAAGTAAGATATGTGGGAATAAGGTAAGTCTTGTGTACTACTTAATTACTCGGCTTAAAGTAGTACCTAATATGCTTTATCGGGCGTACCATTTGTGTTAGTTAATTGTTCCTATTTAAGTAACTACCTAACTATTTTAGTTCGTTACGTTTATAATTAATTTCTCTTTTTGAGTTCAATATGTTTTATTATCCACAAAAACACTCGATTATATTCCTAATTGGAATTGTCAGTACATTCCCAGAACCGAATTTTACCAATGAGTTATTCATTTGTCTTAGGTAAGTGTAGTTAACAACACAGTTGGCTAGACCATTATGAATACACGACGCGAAGAAACGGCTTACATTATCATTGCTTTATTTTAAGTAATTATACTAATAACCAAAAATCTATGTCTAAAATTATAAAGCATAAATTTGCGTAATAACAAACATCAACAACTTACTTAGTCAAAAAAAAGCCACATGAGAGTACTGGCGCAAACGGTCATAGATCACACTAAACCTTAACACAATCACGCCCAACAATGGCTCTCCCCTTCTCTGCCAACCGTAAAATAAAAAAAACATACCTGTTAAAAGACCAACTATTAACACAAAGAAACAACAAACACTTGCCAAGCTTTAGGGCAAACACAGGTGCGAAGTAGAAGTTTATTCGCGCATTTCATTGTTCGATGAGCAGTAACAAGGGATGGTTGGCGCGGTAAAGTGTTTGCTTATGCCATAGAATAAATAATTATTAGGTAGGTACTACATTATACAACGGTAGGTACCGAATTGTGGTGGGGTTGGATGACGAAGGCCTAGGCATCCATACCGCGTCCATTCAGGATGTTTAAAGAAAGGCCAAATGAAGAGGCATGCATGGAGTCTTTTACGAGAGTGGAAGAAGCGAAGGTGGTGTGTCAAGATCGTAATAAGTGGAATTTCGTGGTATCTGACTACCCCATTGGGAAATAGGCGTGATGTTATGTATGTGGGGTGTATTTAGATATAAGTTTCTGTGTTCGTTCTCCATGTTCTATATAGAAAATATTTCACGTGTGCGTTATTTGTCTTTTGATGCGATGTCATTGTAATGTATATGTAATCCGTGTCTGTGGTGTCCTAAATAATAAATGTTTCTTTCTTTATTCTTTCTTTATGTGTAACTCTCCGTCCCGCTCCAATTCTTATCACACCGCGACCTCACCCCCTCTGGGTCTTACTTTAGTCATAGAATAGGAAATAATACTGCGTATAGAACGGCAAATCTCCGCTCCCCACCAGCGTCTGAGGTAGGTTTACCCCTGGAATGGGATCGTTATAGGATCACTTTCTCGTCCGTCCGTCTGAGGTGAATCATGCTTGCTCCAAGTTCGTGTCGGTGTGGAGTGGAGAGCGGGGCATTATTATATTCAATACTCAATTATATATTGAACTAGCGATCCGCCCCGGTTTCGCTCGGGTGCAATGCTAAGGAAAAAATGAAATTATTTACGACATCAAATTTAAAACCTCAAAAATAACAGTATTTCTCCACTATTTAATGGGTGTTATTATACATATAAACCTTTCTCTTGAATTACTCTATCCATAAAAAAACCGTTTCGTAGTTTTAAAGATTTAAGCGTACAGTTTTATACTATGTAGTGACTACAAGTACAATGGGGTGTTACATAGGCATAAGAACTAGAATTATGTTTATTCTACAATGTATACATGCCATTGATGTATCATATGTTACTATAGATACATGCTATCTACAAAATAAATAACAAAAAAAAAACTAATAAATAATAAAGTCAAATTCCCTCCAAAACCTAAATTTCAAATCGGCGTTCCATCCGGCTCCGGTCGCCGCCGGACACGTCACCCGACACTTCCGTTTCCGCGCGATCAACTTTCATCCAGGACAGGTGAGCTGATCGATCCTTTAATTCGGGTAGACTGAACATTTTTATACTAAATTTAAATAAAGAAGGGTTATTAGCTAGTTTAAATTACCTACTCGTATTATTACTTGAGGAGCTCGGTGGCGCAGCGGTAAACGCGCTCGGTCTGCGATTGTTGAAGTTAAGCAACTTTCGCAAAGGCCGGTCATAGGATGGGTGACCACAAAAAAAAAAGTTTTCATCTCGAGCTCCTCCGTGCTTCGGAAGGCACGTTAAGCCGTTGGTCCCGGCTGCATTAGCAGTGGTTAATAACCACCAATCCGCACTGGGCCCGCGTGGTGGTTTAAGGCCCGATCTCCCTATCCATCCATAGGGAAGGCCCGTGCCCCAGCAGTGGGGGACGTTAATGGGCTGGTGATGATGATTATTACTTAAAAAAAAATCACAAAACAATTACAAAAAGCATAGGAGGATGTTTATTGGAATGATCATAAGGTGGTGGTGGACGTCCTGAGATAAAAGGGCCTCACTCAGCACAAGTCGCGTCGTACGGCTGATGATGATGATTATTACTTCCATTTTAACTCCCTAGCATAGAATAGAATCTTTCTTTCTTTATCTTTTTTTTCCTAGTTCGATTTTACACTTTATTTCTGATAATAAACACATTTTTGTTTTTTTTATCCTCGTGGAATTCGTATACTTCCCAGTATTTGGTAATATTTAATCTATGTATGAATATTAACGCATATTTATACAACACGTCGTTCGTGCCTCACCCAGCAGGCTCCACATAATATCAGCGTCGTGGTTCACGCCGCGACTTGTGCTGAGTGAGGCCTTTTTATCTCAGGACGTCCACCACCACCTTATGATCATTCCAATAAACATCCTCCTATGCTTTTTGTAATTGTTTTGTGTATGTTTTTTAAGTGATGTTATTGTTTTGTCTTTGTGTGTGGCGTTCTTTTAATAATAAACGATTTCTATTCTATTTGGCTATTCGTATACTTAAATCGCATTAAGCAGTTACAGTCCGACTTTAAGAAGGAAAGTACCCCATCTCTAAGTTTTTGATGTAAGTATGTACGAGTATATGCGAGTATAATAATATGAATTTTAATCCAAATCGGTCCAGCTTTTTAGATATGAAGAAGTAACAGACACACAGTTACATTCGCATTATGTTTGTAGTACTTATGTAATTTTGGATTTATCCACCAGCCGTGGTAGCCCAGTTGGTAGAACGCTTGCCTCTCACTTTGAGGTCGCCGGTTCGAATCCAGCACAGAACCAATGATTGTCGAATTTGTTTTCGAATTCATGTTTGGATCATAAATGATTATCACGTGCTCAGCGGTGAACGAAACCGTCGTGAGGAAACCCACATTCCCGAGAAATGCATTTTCGGAGGTATGTTACATACCTCCAGACCAATACAGGTTAGGACACATACGGTATGTGGTCTGGTTTTCCCTTCGCGGGTTGGTAGGTCAGACAGGCAGTCGCTTCTGTATAAAACCGGACCTGTCAAATCTTCAGGTTAGGTAAGCAAGCGGGCCCTGTGAAAAACGAGATAATGCTAGGGAGATGATGATTTTTGGATTTGTCTTTAGTGTTTGTATGGAAACAATATGTCAATAAAGTAAATAGCTGTAGAATTTGTTCCCTGTTAATGACCTTAAAAAAAGTCAATAACTAATTAGAAATAAGATTGTTTGTCTCGCTCGCACTTATGCGGCAAGGAGGCACACGTTAAAATTGAGATTTTAGTATGGAGTAACATATAAGTAAGTAAGTCAGTAGTCGTTATATGAGTCATGTCAACCCTGACACCCCAATAGTAACCCTGACACCAGAGTTGATGAGGTTGATAATCCACCTCACAACCCACACGATAGAAGAAGAGTATGGAGTCTCCAGGATGTGGCTATAAGTAAGTGCGAAATTTCAAGTTTTCTAAGAACCCTTAGTGTTCAAATAGCCGTTTATGAAACGCTAAAATGCTCATTAAATTCCAGGCAAATACCTTTCCACTATCATCTACAACCTTCAAAAAACTTCGCGGCCAGCTTCCTTCGTGTGCGGCAGGACCACCGGCGCGCAGGCATCGCTGTTCACTGAACATGCGTACACGCACGTCAGGTGACTGCAGTTCACACGATGTGGTGGGAAAACAAGACTTTCGCGGACTGGAGTACCTAAGTTAGGGGACATATTTTGGCGTTTTTGCGCGGCGTGGTTTTGTGGATTTTAGTTGGCTTCGGCGCTACCTTGATCGTCTTGTTCTTTTCATTTGCAAATTAAATATTATAATTAGTTATAAGTATATTAAATATAATTAAATATTAGCGGCCTTTGTGGTCCAGTGGTTGAGCGTTGGCCTCACGATCCGGAGGGTACATATCATAAAAATTGGGTCATGTACTAGGCTCAAGATAATTTATGAAATTCTGTTTACTAAATAAAGACAGATCTAAAACTGACGAAAAACATTTTCATTTTTCTATTTAACTTATTTATGAATTCTAATCAAGAAAAACGAATTAATAAGTCACGACATTTTATCACGTTTTTCTATGACGTCACAGTGCGCTTTTTCATACAAATTCCATAGTAAGTTCCGTGTTTTGACGTTTAGTAAAAAGTAACTGATTTGACTAGTTGAAAACTATCCTATTACTTTGTGATCCCTAGTTTGGTTAGGACATTACAGGCTGATCTAACTGTCCGATAGTAAGATGATCCGTGCTTTGGAAGGCACGTTAAGCCGCTGGGCCCAGTTACAACTTACTGTGTAAGTAAATAAGTAGTCGTTACATGAGACATATCAGGGGCCCTGACACCAGGGTTGATGAGGTTAGTAATCCACCTCACAACCACATGAAAGAAGCATGTCAATTAAAAACAAATTTACTTAGAAAAGATGTCGCCTATCAGCCAGCACGTTGTGCCTTGAAGATGTCATTTACTTACTTACTTAAGTAAGTACTTATTATATGGAAAGCAGTAGTTTGTATCAAAACTCCGTAGGTCCTATGAAGTGTGAACACCACAGCTTTTAGATTCTTATATTGCTTACTTTGTTGCAGATGTTTACAAAAAACGTCAAGTTTCTAACCCTGTCTACCGTCATCGTAAAGACATGATCAGATCAGACCATCGGACGCCGCTACCTGGGTGGCCCGTGGCTTACTGCTAATCGATACTGAATGCACCGTTCATCCACCTAGCATGTTCATTGAAATGATTCCAATTTATGAGATGCAAGTTTATGTTTGTGACCCTTTGCGCAATCTTTTCATTTTTACATATCCTCGCCTTATGGTTCTCTGGAAGAAATCGCTTTAAGCAATAAGGCCGCCATTTGCCATGTACCCAGTTAAGTATCTTTTTAGAAAATATTTTCTTTTATTTTGGTGCAATAAATGTATATTTGGGTAAGCTTGGTAAACGAATGAAATAATTTGGGTTTCTGAAGTAAATTCTATTCTTTTTTTTTCAAAAATCATTAATGTGTATCTAAATGTGTAAGTATACTTATATAAAAAGTTACCTGAGTACGTAGTATTATTCCTTATTCTATGACCTGAGGTTTAAATTTCATATTTAGTGGGTCATTATGAGGGCTATTAGCTGGTAGACGGTCATAACTTATGACTAATGAGACAACTTGTAAGTTTATTGTTATGTCCAAATACATAATATATAGAACATCCTCACGAATATATCCTAATGGGGTAGTCCTTTGTGCGATGGACCTCTGTATATCGCCAAATTTGCCAATTGGCCAGGTCCTAAATTATATTTAGTAAGTACCTAAGTATATGAGTTTGGACTTGAAATATCTTCTCTCATTTGATTGTTTGCGGCGTAACGTAGTAGGTAAGTAGCTCCTTCATTCAGCGCTTATCGCTATCGACCCACTTTCAGCGCTCCCCATTTGTCCGGCCAAGTAGTTAATGCCATTTGTGGCACATCTACAATAAGTCACGGGGAAAGGACATCAAATCGTTCAAGGAAACTTTTAACTAAACAATTCATTAAGTCAAGGAATATTTGTTCCTTAATAAAATACTTAATTAATTACTTATCAAAATAGTATCGGATAACTAAACGCTTCTCACCACAAAAACGAAGCTCCCGCCGCCGCCATGATAACCCGATCCGCTGACAGCCGCTTTCCCGCGCACAATATGTCATGTTTTTTTTTCAGCCGAGGGGTTGATACAAACATCCAATTACGGGGGCGGGTGGACTGCACTTAGCACTTGACAGTAGGTTTAGTCACCCACAGCAGGCTGGATAGACTCGTCCTCCGGCGACAATGGAAATTAAAAATAAAATATTATTTTTTAACTCCGAACCAATGTTGCCAACGTACAAACTTTGACCGATATGTTTAATTTAATTAGTGAAGAGACATGTTTTGTGAAACTGTGATTTTGTGTTGTTAAAACAATAGTTATTTTCTGTTAAAGTGAAAGTTGGATATTCTCTTTGGATTTTGATTCAATTGAGGTCAGTATTTTCAATTTAATTGGAGTTTTTTACTACAAAGGAGTTAGTATTTAACAGGTATTTGTCATTCACGTGTAAATAATTGAATTAGAAAATGTCAATTGATACGTATAATGCCGCGGAATAAATGATGGTCTATTTTAAAATACCTAAAACTGTTTTCTTTTGTTTTAGTGTTATTTTGGAGTGAGATGTAAAACCTACTTTTAAATAAAGGCATAAAGAAAAGAAAAAATATTTTTTCATAAAACGTATCTAAACTGGACAAATCGTGGATTTGCCTAAGAACAGGTGAGTTATTTGAAGATATTCTTAAAATTTATATGGATTTTGTAGAGTATCTAAATTGATCCATTACGGTAGTTAGACTACATCATATCATATATGAGGGTAGGCAGGTATAAGTGTTAAAGTCATAGAGTCGGCTTGGAAGTCGTGGTAGAGACAGGCATTGATTATATTATAGAAAGAAAGAAAGAAACACTTATTATTTTCGGACACTACAGACACAGACAGAAATTACATTAAAACAGGACAGAGACCACAAGGAAAATAATAATAATAAAAAATAACACTTATAATAAAGTGCCTATATACGTCCCACTGCTGGGCACAGGCCTCCCCTCAATCAACCGGAGGGGGTACTATATATTACCGTATTATACAAGTCAACAAAGTTGGTGAGAAATATGGTAATTATTATCACAATAAGAATTATTATGACATTAGGCAAGGGCTTCAGGCCAGCCAGTCAACAATACAATTTTCTCTTTTTTCATACGAAGTACCTACTTAATAATAATATGCATAATAATTCTTTATTTTTACCAAACATGCAAACAAATACAGTAAAGATTTAACATGGTTATAGAATAATATAAAATAAATAAAATAACAGTCTACGTAAATACAGTGCAGTGACATTTTCTAGCATCGTTAATGTGGGTAGAAAACCAGTGGTTGCCGCACTAAGCAAGGCGACCGGACAGAACAATTACCATATGTTTCCGATTAGAGTAGGTACTCAAGTTCCCAAGATTTCCTGGAATTTTCACTGCTGACCACCCCTAAAATACCCAGCGAATAGGCCTCTTCCATTTTGCACCGCTCTTTCCGATCCTGAGCTAACCTAATCCATAACTTTCTCGCTGCTACAAATAAAATAATGATTAATAAAATACTTAAAAACGAGGAGAATGCTACGCCGACAAGAGCTTAGTGATGAAGACGATAGTATTAGATGTAGGTAACATAATAACAATCAATCAAGGCGTCCAATTTAAAAATTCGAACACATAAACTAAATTGATAAAAAATAAAAATAATGGTCCGCGCGCTGCCTTCTCGATTCAAGTCTAAACTATGTTTGAGGGGGGTGAGGTAAACCTAGCTCAGACGCTGGTGGGGGGCGGAGAGTTGCCGTTCTTTACGTAGTATTATTCCTTTTTCTATGATAATAAGCTAGGTTTAAAACGTAACGGTTTTTAGCTTCCGATAGTGTCGTACCCTCATCGACCACAAGTTTTTGTGTAATCTGACCCGTGCGGTAGTAAAAGGATTATAGTATTGATTCCACCATGTCGGATCAAGGATGCACTTCCACTTGATTTAGAGTACATTCAGACAGGTACAACACAGGGCATGGTAGCCCAGTTCGAAGAACGCTTGACTCTCACTGTCAGGAAGCAGGTCCGGATTCCAACACGCCTAAACCAATGATTTTCAGATTTGTTTCCGAATTCAAGTTTGGATCTGTAAATGTAAAGGTAATAAAATCATTGTGAGGAAGCTCACATTCCCGACAAATGCATTTTCGGAAGTATGTGACCTGACCTGTATTGCGCTGGTTTTCCCTTCGCGGGTTGGAAAGTCAGACAGGCAGTAGCTTCTGTAAAAAAACCGGACCTGTTAAATCTTCATGTTAGGTAAGCGGACCATGTGAAAACGGGATAGCTATCGCTAAGGAGATGATAACAGACAGGGCCAACACACCTTTGTTGACATGGCCTATTGTAAGTTGTTCTGAGATGGCATTAACTACTTGGCTGAACAAATGGGGAGCCGTTCTTAATGTATGCAATCCCTCCTCAACAAGATATATTTTGAATTTTTAGACTCATGAAATTCCCAGGTTCGAGAGAGGTAATTGGGTAGTTTCCTAGGTCAAAGATAAATTATGAAATTCTGATTACTATATAAAGACAGATCTAAAGGTGACAAAAAACGATTTTTTTTATATTTATCTTATTTATGAATTTTAATAAAGAAAAATGAAATAATAAATGCGACATTTTGTCATGTTTTTCTATGACGTCACAGGTTGTCTTTTCATACAAATTCTAATTAGTAATTTCGTGTTTTGAGGTTTAATAAAAGGTAACTGCTTATATGGAGCATATTCCACTAAGCTGCTCCACTACGGGACAAGTTTATCATTGATACGAAATTACTACAACACAAGAGAACAAGAGAAGTATGTCAGGATCGAAGTAAATGGGATTCCATAGTCTCTACTTACCCCGGTAGGAAATAGGCGTGAGTTTATGTATGTATCTATTCTATCGTGCAGGGTTACTATTGAACCGCCAAAGGCCCCTGACATGGCTCATGTAACGACTACGTACTTACATCAGTAAGTAGTAACCGGGACCAACGGCATAACGTGTATCATCTTACTTTCGGACAATCAAGTGATCAGCCTGTAATGTCGTAACCAAACACAAAGTGATTTTTGTGATATTTAAGCCCAACGCTCAACCACTGGACCACAGACGTCGTCCTAGGAGGAGGTGTATGTATGTACTGAATTACTTAAGCACATAGAAGAAAAAAAAAACAATAATGCCAGATGTACACCAAATGTTAAATGCTGACCAACTGCAACTGAATGAATTATAATAAACTCTTCAAATGTAATAAAGTGCTAAATCCTTTTGGTTGTCGTCATAAACGTTAACCCCCATACCAACCCCGCAGGCGTGGTCAACGATTTCCCTCATTCAGCGTTTAACGCTACCAACCCAGTAGGTTCGATTAATTCTTTCAAATATTCTTCCACTCAGACGACGCCCTGGGCCGAGGTTCGCGACCAACTGGGCACCCTCAGGCCTGTTGTCTTAAATTTTGTACCGGGTCAGAGCGCTCCCCATTTGTTCGGCCAAGTAGATAATGCCATCTGCGGCAAATCTACAATAAGTCACGTCAGAAAAAAAGTCATAAGCGTTACAATGTACCTAAATTTATATTAAATTTTATATTTTGTTAAAATTGATTATAAAAAAGGTGTAAATATCATACTAATAAAAAATAAAATAATAATATAAAGTATATAAGTGTATATGTGTAGTAGTAGTAGTAGTGTGTGTAGTGTACCTATATATAGTTTAGTATTTATACAGGATGTTAGTGACATCGTAACGAATACTGAGGTGATGAT
Organism: Pectinophora gossypiella; assembly: GCF_024362695.1. Taxonomy (NCBI): domain Eukaryota; kingdom Metazoa; phylum Arthropoda; class Insecta; order Lepidoptera; family Gelechiidae; genus Pectinophora; species Pectinophora gossypiella. The sequence goes on along the minus strand of NC_065425.1, from coordinate 1,257,138 downwards.
TGAGACCATGATTCTGAGCTAATATCAAATGGAATTTTCCGTCGCAACTACTAAGATTGATGAGCTGAATCATCCCCCGCAGTATTCATTACGATGTCACTAACACCCTGTATAGGTAGTTTGCTTGTTGTTTGTTCATTTACGGTAAATGCTGTGTACGCAATGCATGTTATTGGCAAGCATATATACCAAATTATTATATTTATAATACGGTCTAAAAATGCTGATAAAAGTTTTATGATTTTCTGTAATATGTGTACTTACCTATATAAATTTGAGTTTGGTTAGGACATTACAGGCTGCAATGATCACCTGATTGTCCGAAAGTATGATGATCCGTGCTTCGGAAGGCACGTTAAGCCGTTGGTCCCGGTTACTACTTACTGATGTAAGTAAGTAGTCGTTACATGAGCCATGTCAGGGGCCTTTGGCGGCTCAATAGTAACCCTGACACCAGGGTTGATGAGGTTGGTAATCCACCTCACAACCCACACGATAGAAGAGTATATAAATAAATAAATCTAAACGAATGTAGGCCTATTTAAAACACTGTTGCCCCCTTTCATTAACCCCCCACCTGCAAATTTCAGCGATGGCGTCGTCTCCCGCGTGATGCTCGACGCCCCTGCGCGGCAATGATGCGCGGAGCCAGGGGGCGGGGCCATGGAGTGCTACATGCCCAACAACCCGCAGTTCGGGCTGTGCCAGCTGTGCTGCGACCCGCTGCAGTGCTCGTGTCTCGGCAACCAGCTCCAGGAGATACCACCAGAACACTGCTGTCAGGTAACGCATACTTTAATCTAGCTAATCTGACGCCAATTTTTCAACCTGTTCATCGCTTCTGATGAAACCAGTTTCTTGCTCCTATGGATGGTCCAGGGGTCTCCTCGTCATCGGTCGGAAGCCGGAGGTCCTACTTTTTTAATCTAGCTAATCTGAAGACAATTTGTCAACCTGTTGATCACTTTTGAAGAAACCTGTTTCTTCTTCTTGAAGTAGGATCGGGGATTTTTTCATCATCGAAGGTCCTAACTATCCTAGCTCGCTGACACACGCTAACGTATAATCTTGGAGACAAGTTGTTCATTTAATTCGGGCAGGAATTACCGAATTTACGTCTCTGTTCTTCAGAGTTACTCATCAAATCAACAAAATCAATCGAAGCCATTTGCGGAATGCTGCAACCAACATAGGTAATGATTCTTAGTTGCGGTTTTAGTTATCCCGTTTATCCCGTTTCTCACAGGGTCTGCTTCCCTAACCTGAAGATTTGACAGGTCCGGTTTTTTACAGTAGCGACTGCCTGTCTTTCCTTCCAACTCGCGACGGGAAAAGCAGCCGAATACGGAATAGGTCACATACCTTTGTAAATGCATTTCTCGTGAATACGGGTATCCTCACGATGTTTTCTTTCACCGCTGAGCACGTGATAATCATTTTTGATCCAAACATGAATTCGAAAACAAAGACAATCATTCTTTAAGCCTTTGCTGGATTCGAACCTGCGACCTCAAAGTGAGAGATTAGCGTTCTACCAACGGGGCTACCACGGCTTTTCAAAAAAATAAATAAACGGTTAATGGATAAACAGGATAAATTATCATAAAACGGAATCTCAGAATTCCTTCTTGTCAGTTTTTTGATATTGGCGCCCAACATGGGACTCAATGCTTGATGACTGGCAGACTTCCTGTAGCTTCCACGTTGATATTTCTATTCTGAAAAATATTTTAAGAAAACATGCTCATTATTTGTTACAGCAAGAAAACGAAAACTGCTGCCCAGAAAATGGCGAAGATTTAAACGCTTTAAGCGAGTCGATCGCCCATTGCGACGTGAACTTAGAGGGCGATGTGACTGTGTGCGAAGGGGAGTGGACAGGCGAGGACATGGGCTCATTTTCAATGCCGCCGCTGGAGCTCGACCCGCTGCCGTCACTGTTTCCTTTCTCACCGTGCTCTGGATATAAGTGAGTAATTACTTATTGTTGTCCTCGTATCCCGACTACCCGATTACTCTAGCCATAGAGACAGCCAATCAGCTCGCGACACCAAATACTTTAGAACCCCGTTACCGACCCCGCCGGCGTGGTCGACGATTTCCCTCAATCAGCGCTTATCGCTATCGACCTACTAGGGTCGAGTAATTCTTTCAAATATTTTTTCTCTCATACGACGCCCTGAGCCGAGGTTCGCGCCCAACTGGGCACCCTCAGGCCTGTTGTCTTAAACGTTGTACCGGGTGAGAGCCTTCAGCGCTCCCCATTTGTCCGGCCAAGTCTACAATAATTTACGTCAAAAAAAAGTCGACACTAGTGTTCATGGTTTAGCTTATACCCTGCAGACCTAGCACGCTATATTGTAAGCGCGACTCGACGCGAGATAAAATACACCACTTATGCCTTGGTAGACGTGACTACCGGGACATCCGCGATTTTTTCAAGATGTCCCACTCCAAAGGAAATGTTTTATTATTGTATATTGAGAGCCAGACAAAACAAAAAACAGACACTTATTTTCATAAGAAAGTTTTCTTATCGTGTGGGTTGTGAGGTGGAATACCATCCTCATCAACCCTGGTGTCAGGGTTATGATTGAGCCGCCAAAGGCCGCTGATTGATATGGCTTATGTAACGATTACTCATTTACTTACATCAGTAAATAGTAACTGGGATCAACGGCTTAACGTGCCTTCCGACGCACGGATCGTCTTACTTTCGGACAATCAGATGATCAGCCTGTAATGTCCTAACTAAATTAGGGATCACTAAGTGATTTTTGTGATATGTCCCCACCGGGATTGGAACCCGGCGCCTCCGGATCGTGAGTACAACGCTCAACCACTGGACCACAGAGGTCGTTTACTGGCCGTAAAGAAAATTGATAGTGTTTAACATCATTTGTGTGACAAACTTTTCATATTTATTCAAATCGCGAACAAGTCGATGCGTGAAAGAGGAACATTTGACAACTCGCGCTTTGTCACTTACTCGCTCGATTCGCGCCTTTTGCGTGCAAGGCCCGCCGGATTCCATGTCAAAAATCACTTCGAAACTGGCTGGTTACATTTTTGAATACATTCTTAATAAAATTCTAAATGACATTTACTTATTTACTAAGACTCTCTATTTTTATTCGGTTCAGTCCAATTGCAGTGCAATCATTAAATTATCTATCTATCAAACATATTTTTTTTTATTGTATTTTTTTTGGTATTTTCGTGTCATTTATAAGTAATCTTATTTGTCTTTTTTGTTTCTTTTTTCATTCGTAGTTTATTTTGTATATTCGTTTTTTATATTGTTTTCTCGTCATACAGCGCATTAAGTGACACAAAAAAATAAATTACAATGAAACTTAACTTATTTAATAGCTACAAGCTGTTTTTTTGGTATGATGTATGTTCCTTTATAAATAAATAATAAATAAATTTCCAATATAATCCGTCTCACGAAAGAAGAGGCCACCGCCTCCAATTCAGTTGAAGATGATAATATAGTTTAATAACATAACATAACATAACAAATACTTTATTGCACAAACAGGAAAAAACAAAATACAAAACAAAAGAGAAATAGAATTAGTACAATAGGCGGCCTTATTGCTTAATGTACTTGACATGTACATAGTGTACGCGAAAAGATTTTTTTTTGAAAGTGAAAAAGAAAAAAACGAATTAAAGTAGCCCCGCTACAGAGCATACTCCCCAGCGCTGCCATTCAGTTTGCAAACTTCGAGCTATTTTCTTCCTGTAAATTGAAGTATAGATCGATTTACGAACTACGTACATAGTAATTAAAACACATAATAACGGGTTCTTACCGCGTTTAAAACAGGGATATGAGACTCCCGATATTTCGACACTGTTGAACCCGTTATTATGTGTGTTAATTAGGTATGATAATAACCGCGTAAACTTAAAACAATGTACGTACATAGTGTACGTGAAGAGAATATAATGCGTACGTGCTATAGATAATAAGTTAATAAAAAAGAAAAAAACTAATTAAAGTGGCCCCGCTGAAGAGCATACTCCCCAGTGGAGCCACTCAGTATGCATACTTTGCGCTAAGGCCGTTGGGCTGCTGTCACAGTTTCTGCATAGAACTATTATGTACTTGTCAATTACGATTCGTTAAAATCCGTCGACAACTTTCGTGGCTCGGATTATTATTTTAAATCTGGATTATCTTTAGTCTTCGTTTAGTAATAACTGAAAATACCACTGTTTGTGTTTCTGAAGACACGTCTTACTTAGGTACGTTGGTGCCGTCTACTAGGTACGGTCACGAGCATTAATATGTGTAGGTACACTGTAGTACCATGTTACATTATCTTTTTTAACAAATTGAACTGTAAGTCTCACTAAATGTCAAATATGTTAGTGCGACAGAGTACTAAAGCCACGCTCATATTGCTTTAGCTTTCTCCATGCTAGTTTTTAGGGAAAAATGGGCAGTGGTTGCGCGCCCCCGCGAACACTGTTAGTACGTCGTCAAAGATTCACAAAACAAAAATCGAAGAAAGTCAGGGACGAAGGTACTAAGTATATGTCACCGTAAAATTGTAAATAACGTTAGATTATAATCTATCGATTTGAATCTCGCGAGATTGTGAACTGTCGAATAATTATGAATCGCATCATATTGCTTACAATTTAACGTATTATTTTTCGGTAGATTATAATTTATCGAAGTGAAACCGTCAAATTGTGATACGAAACGCACCTCGCGTGCTATACCATAGAGTTACAAAACTATTAGAGTGAGCATAATTTTAATTTGGGATTCTCTTAAAATGCATAAATGTTTTTGTCATAATTTTAATTATCATAATCCTTTTTGCATAACGTTTTTTAGCATAATAGTTTTACTTTCCCATAATAACATCTAGGAATACTGGTTTGTTAGGTATAACTTATTTTTGGGATTAATAAATAGATATCCATAATTCTTTTTTAGAATAATAGTGTTTTGTCATAATTTTTACAAGGCATAACAGTAGGTTAGGGTGCGGCGGGGGTGGCCCTTGGGCCACCCCTATGCCGCCAGCATGTTTATCTTACACACGAAAAGTATACTGAATGATACGTTTCAGATTTTTTAATTTTGATATTTTTTCTTACCATGTGATGTCAGAATTATTGATTACTTACTAAATAATTAATAAATACGTACTTGATTTCACAATCTTAAAGAGCATTTATTTTATTTGACTGACACCTGTGTTTATTCCTAACTCTATGGACACAGAACGGTCTACTGTAAGGCCGACCAATCAGGGACAGCCGTCGGACAGTTGACAATTTGACAATTGTAAGATTGTGATTTAACAGTTTTACTTCGATAGATTATAATCTGACGAATAATAATACGTTAAATTGTAAGCAGTATATTACGTTTCACAATTTTTCGACAGTTCACAATCTCGCGAGATAGATTATAATCTTATTTACAATTTTACGGTGACATATATAAACGGGTGCTGCGTAGTAGGGGCACAGTAAATTTACTAAGTATGTACTTATATGGAGTCTAAGGATTTAACAGCCTCCGTGGTCTAGTGGTTAGAGCGTTAGGCTCACGATCTGGAGGTCCGGGTTCGATTCCCGATGAGGACATTGTCGAAATCACTTTGTGAGACTGTCCTTTGTTTGGTAAGGACTTTTCAGGCTTGAATCACCTGATTGTCCGAAAAAGTAAGATGATTCCGTGCTTCGGAGGGCACGTTAAGCCGTTGGTCCCGGCTATTAGCCGTAAAAACACCTCCACCAACCCGTATTGGAGCAGCGTGGTGGAGTATGCTCCATACCCCCTCCGGTTGATTGAGGGGAGGCCTGTGCCCAGTAGTGGGACGTATATAGGCTGTTTATGTTATGTTATGTACACTACACAGACTATCGGGACCAAATAAGATTCAGGATGGACCCCGTTTTCATCTTACATTTCGTACCCTATACCCGATAGATCGTGTCCGATGGATTGCGTAGTGAAGATGTGGCGTTTGGGTCAAACTGGCGCCCAGCAGACTGATATTGTATTTTCAAAACCGCGCCTTTTAATAAACTTTGAGGGAAAAATACCCTTAATAGAGGCATAAAACTAAATAATGGCACTCAAAAATTGTAAGGCAGGCAGGTTTAGAGGAAAATTTAACATTCTGGTGGTATACAAACACACATGTTCACGCTTATAGTACCTTTAAAGGGTATCCCGAATAGTGATAGTCAGAAGATAATAGTTTGCAGTCGTCACTCTTGGTAGGTACTTACTTACTATTCGTAATTTAAAGATAAGTACGTACTTATTAAGCAAACATTTAAAAAAAAGTACGAAACATGAACCACATCGCATATTGTAGAAATCCACTTACGTACAGATTCGCGCCAACTAGCCTTTTGCAATATTAAAAAATAAACACAATCTCAAATACATCATAAACTGTTTATTGATGACGTCATAGTTTTGTGTAGTGTGGACGTTTCGTAAGATGTATCCTATGAGAACACGAAGTACCGCTAAGTGACCTCTAGCCTCAAATTCATAAGATCCCCGTGTTTCAGCCGAAGCAACGGGGGGGATTGCCGGGAGCGGGGCGGGGGGGAGGCAGCCGACGTTCTGCTCTCCCTCAAACACGCCGTTGTCCATGGCGACTGCTCCTCCGAAGCCGTGCACCCTCAGGTATGTCTGTCCCACTCACTCTAATCCTCACAACCCGTCAGATAGAGCGAGTAGACTATATATATCTCTCATAAGCAAATTTGTTTGTTTTCGGTTTTACGGTTTCCTTTCCTGCTTTTATCTTAATGTCGGATGATGACACAACCCATATGAAAGAGCGAAATCACTATATTTCACTCTGAAGTAGATAGTAAATTCTGTTGTTTTCTCTTTAAGGGTTTAGACGATATATATGCTATCCCTTTCGCACCTAAAAGGGTGTTTTAAGGTTGAATGAGGCGTGGCTTTATGATTTGAAGTATTAATTAATATTTTGGAAGCGAGATTAGATTGGCTTCCTATTGTACAGGAATACTTGTTATTAGTTTTTGTTCAGTTTTGTTAGGAGATTTTGTAGATTATTTTTGATAATGTATTGGCATTATTTTTAGACATGTTTTGAACGATCGTTATAATTATACTTACTATGCGTTTAGGTGATTATTATACATGCTAAAATGTTTATAAATATACATAGATTGATAGATTTATGCAATAAAAAAGCGCATATTTGCTTAGCGGGGTAACGTAGACAGAGCAGAAACTTATCATATTTAATTAGTATTAAGTACAACATGAATATGACTAGATGGATGCTATTTAAATATTTGTACTCTCATGCAAGTAAAAATATAATGTTATGTGTAATATCATAACACACACACACACACACACACACACACACACACACACACACACACACACACACACACACACACAGCCCCTGTGGCCTGGCCTCCCGATCCGTTTTTTATTTGTTTTCCTCGAAGGGTAAGGGCAAAGGGAACTCTGCCCATACAGCCAAGTCTTATGTATTTTTTTCTTAATGATACTTAATTAAGGGTGATAACGATGAATAAGCTTCGGACCAGACTCCTACTCCGAACCCCTAACCAATTAACTCAAAAGTCTGCATTCACTTTCGAGATATGAAGCGGCTTCCTGCCTCGAAGCAAAATAGATAGAGTACACTTTGTTTATTGAATATTCCGATATAATAACACTATCGCGAATGTTTCCCGACTAGTTTATGCGATCATTAGCCACAAAACGCAACTACGTATTAATTATTTAGATTTATTCAATGAAGAAAGTAACCATGTCGTTCACTTTCCCGCCAAAAAGTTTGTTTCATAAAAAGATTATGAAAATATGTATAAGTAGGTATATTACATACTTACAGAAAAAAATACGTCTTTCGACTGCAAATCCTGATCATATAAATGTATAAACTGCCAGCAGACTGCAACATAATAGTTTTTAATGCAAAATCCCCGCTTACATTTTAATTTAGTAATTCGAAAACTAGCAACGTGCTGTGGGAGAGCAAGGTGGATTAGATAATTATGTTTCATATCTCTGATTGATTTAGGGGAGGCCTGTGCCCAGCAGTGGGACGTATACAGCCTTTTTAAATTAAGAAAGCATTTATTGTCCTGTTTTATTTATATTTGTATTCAGAGCTTTTATACAGTGCACTCGTTGATGTCTTTTATACGGGGATTTGTTAACGTAACGGACTTGCGCCAATGAGTTATTTTATCTTAAATCTTCTTCTTATCGTGTGGGTTGAGAGGTAGATCAATCTCATCAACGACTACGTACTTACATCAGTAAGTAGTAACCGGGACCAACGACCTAGCGTGCCTTCTGAAGCACGGATAATCTTACTTCTGGACAATCAGGTGATCGGTCTGTAATGTCTTAACCAAACTAGGGATCACAAAGAATTTTTTTTGTGATTTGCCCCATCGGGATTCGAACCCGGAACTTCTGGATCGTGAGTCATCACCAGACCATTAACGTCCCCACTGCTGGGGCACGGGTCTTCCCTATGGATGGATAGGGAGATCGGGCCTTAAACCACCACGCGGTCCCAGTGCGGATTGGTTGTTATTAACGACTGCTAATACAGCCGGGACCAACGGCTTAACGTGCCTTCCGAAGCACGGAGGAGCTCAAGATGAAAACTTTTTTTTTGTGGTCACCCATCCTATGACCGGCCTTTGCGAAAGTTGCTTAACTTCAAAAATCGTGAGTATTGAAATTTATTTATGAAAGCCCTCTCCATACCTCCAGCAGATGATGGTTAACAGCGGCAGCAGCTACCCTTACTACGAGCACTACAGCACTGCCCCCCTCTTCCCCACCATGTCAGTCAACGTGTCCATGAATATGACCATGCATGGCTGCCCACCCGATCAGCTCTGCTCGCAGGTCCGTATTATTTAATGTTTTATTTAACACATTCACCGTTTACAAAATAAATAAAAATCATAGCTGGAAACCAAAACTTTTTAAGGTGAATTTTTGTTAAGTACATATATGCATGCTTGTAAATATGGATAAATGTATATTGTTATTATTATTATTTCAATAAAAAAACACATTTTTCAAATCCCGGTATACCGGTATTGTTCTGGGGGCAATAACGGAAATACCGGGGTTGAAAATTGGTCCGGAATTGCGATCCCCAATTGCCATCCCTAGCGCTCGGATCCGAGCGGTAGGCGCCGCTACAATAGCCCCGCCCGACTCGGATCCGAGCGGGGAGCGAGGAATGTGTTAACCGCACTGTTTTATCGTATGACCACATTTTCACCAGATCATAGAATAAAGAATAGTACGTTGAAAGGTAACTTTCCGCCCCGCACCAATAAGCATCAGATGCTGACCTCACCAAGGCTTACGATCTTTTCTTTTTTGAGAAAATTTGTACGGAATGTTCGGGGTGTGACCAAATGGTAAGGGATGCCAAGCTTTAGAACGTAGTGCAACACGAACTTGGTTTGAGTCGGTTAAAAGTAGGTAATTGTGAAAAAAACCCAGTAAACCCCAGTTTGGAGCCTCTCACTCTAAGGTCGCAGGTTCGAATCCAGCACGGGCCTAAACCTATGATTTACGAAATCGTCTTTCGAATTCATGTTTGGATCGTAGATGATTATCACGTGCTCAGCGGTGAAGAAAAACATCGTGAAGAAACCCACATTCCCGAGAATTGCGTTTCGGTGGTATGTGACCTAACCTGTATTGGGCTGGATTTCCTTTCGCGGGAAGGTCAGACAGGCAGTCGCTCTGTAAAAAAATCGAACCTGTCAAATCTTCAGGTTAAGTAAGCGGACCCCGTGAAAACAGGATAACGCTAGGGATATGATGACTTATCAATGTAACTTCTCCCACAGGTCCAATGGAACCAAAACGCCTCATCACCGTCAGTCAACGTGGTCTACCCTCAAAATCAGAACGTAATCAACCCTACGAGTTACCCCTCAGCAACCTACTCCTTTACAGCAGACTTCCGAACCCCCAACCAATCCGACCCTCTCATCACAGCAACTTCTACCTTCAAACCTTTACAACTCCAAAACACACAGAAACAAAACCCGAACTACCTTTTTCAGCAGAAATCCAACTACCCACAAAAATCTTTAGGGCAACTGAAGCGGTCTCCATCGAAGTTGTACCTGCAGGAAGGACAAAAGGACCAGAATATGGGGAATGGGTACATTTTGAACCATCAGGGTCAAATGCATCCACAGGATTATGGATATACCACCTGTGGATCCGCTGGGAAAGTGCCGGTAAGTTATTATTCCCTGGTATACCTATATTACTTAAAGTCTATTGTGATATACTCAAGCTGTAATAATAATATAATACTTACTTAAAGGATTTGAGTAATTTTGAATCTATTATTTGTTTTTTAAAGAAAGTTATTTTTAAAATAAGAATCCATTTTAATAAGAAGTGATGTCACTTGTTATTAGTTGGCGCCCAAACTGGGACCAAAAATATTCTCACCACTTTATTCAGTCATTACAGTTTCCATACCAGATTTTACGATATTTACTTACGTAACATGACTCAGGCGACTTCAAAACAATTTAAAATCGTAGGTGGGGGCGCTTAGCGGTTGTTCAGAAGATGACGAACAGAAGCCCAATCTCTGCAGAATCTGTGGCAAGACGTACGCTCGTCCCAGTACGTTGAAGACCCACCTTCGTACGCACTCTGGAGAGAGGCCGTATAGATGTGGAGATTGCAACAAGAGTTTCTCACAGGCGGCAAATTTGACCGCCCATGTTCGAACGCACACAGGACAAAAGCCTTTTAGGTAACATTCGTCTTTTAGGAATTGCTACACTTCTGTTTTTAAGTTCTGTAAAATAAAATCAACCGGTGCCGGTGGGTGTATGAAGTATGTTGTTGTTATTCATTTCCTATACCTAAAGGTTGCCTGGAAGAGATTACTACCTTCGCAATAAAGCCACCTGTTCTACTACATATCTAATTATAATACCTAATGTATTTTTAATATGATTTAAGTGCAATAAACAGTTTTTGTATTATATGGAGTCAGCTACGCTGTTCCATTGCGAATTTGCTAGAATTGTCAATTTCAAATTAATATTTTAACATTGTATCGACTCTGTCTCGAATGTAGGTATCATATATAAAACACAAATAATAAGCATTATATTTCTTTTAGGTGTCCAATTTGCGACAGACGATTCAGCCAGAGTTCGAGTGTAACTACCCACATGAGAACGCACTCAGGCGAACGACCTTATCAGTAAGTTATACGTATTTCAGTTTTTGTTAATGGCGCCCATCTTGGGACTCGCACTACTAATTATTATTTTTATTAGATATAAGTAACATATAATAGGAACCCTAAAATTCATTAACGCCATTTTTTAGGGAATTGTGAATTACTCACAACTACACAACTGCTTAAGAATGAAAAAAAATGAATAAAAATTGAATTATTTTGTCTACAGGTGCAGATCATGTAAAAAAGCGTTCTCAGACAGCTCTACTTTAACGAAACATCTTCGGATACATTCCGGTGAAAAACCATACCAGTGTAAACTGTGTTTGCTTAGGTAAGTACCTACTTGTTATAGATTTAAGAGCGTAATTGCTACTGAACAGATAGGGCAGATTTTCATTTCATTTTATTTTTATTTTACTGCAACTTAATTATCTTTTCCATTATAGCTATTTTTTTCTATCTTCATTTTTTTTATATATTTGTTTCAGATTTTCCCAGTCCGGCAACCTGAATCGCCACATGCGAGTGCACGGGAACATGTCAGGTGGCATGCTCGGGTGACACTTGCAGCGGTGCGGGCTTCCCGCAATGTACAATCTAGAACAATCGAGATTTATTTAGGTCATCCGCCATGGAAGTCCGTATAAATTCGGGCAAGAAATGAAAATATTTTGATTGATACTCGAAATATTTCTTGACGATGGTGAACAATTGAAATGTTTTTAGCTAAAAGACGCTAAATTGAATAGTAAAAAAGAACATGAAATTGGATGAAGGGTGTTGAAATTAAATGAAAGATCGCAAAAGCATAGTAAGTAAGTAGGAAGAGAATGTGCAACTAAAAAATTGGACTGAAAAATGTAATATGAGCTCTTTAAAGTGGTTCTCTGTTGTATCTTATTTGACTTTTCAAATTAAGTGGCACAGCAAAGTGAAAACGAATTTGCGCGAAAGTAAATTATTTAATAAATTTCTATTGTTAAGAATATCTATGACGTTAAATTATTATTGGTGATGTTTAATGAAAAATAATATATGTTTGGAAATGTAGAGCATAGACCATTGTGAAGTGTGGTCTAATATTACAAATCTATGTATAATATGTTTTCAAAAAGTGTTAAAGTATTATTAGTGAAATCAATACTTAAAATAATACAAAATGTGCATTAATTATAAGTTCTTAGTGTAAATTAATGTGCTGTTCTGTAAATATTACCAGTTGTCATGATGTAAATAATTCTGTCAACGATTCCACAGTATATTATAATTATTGCGTGGTTCTAGTCAAAACGCTTGTTTTCATGTTTTGAGATATTCAGTACCTAGTAGGCAAGGAAGCATAAAATGTAGTACGATACTTACGTAACAGTATTAATAATTGCAAAGCTAAATATTAATGTAACCCATGTCAAAATATTAAACTTAAGTAATTAAATAAAATAATTACCAACTAATTTGGTTTTTATGTGCTCCCTCAACATTGAAAAATAAAAGCATTGTAAAACAACATTTAAAAATTGGCGCGTTTCTATTATTGTTGCCAAGCATAAATCTAAAAAACTACCAAAAACGATAATGACTAGCGATATCTTAGAGAGAGAAACGATAACCTTATTGGAAAGTCTCGTATTTTTCTAAACATTTCCCCTATTTTTTTTTTTTTTTTGTTTTGTTTTTCCCCGAAGGGTAAGGCAAAGGGAACTATGCCCATACAGCCATGTCTTACGTATTTTTTTTCTTGATGATTAATGAAATGATGAAAGGTGATGATGATGAAACCTAAGCCCCCACCCTCGGAGTAGACTCCTACTCCGAACCCCAAACGAATTAACTCAAAAGTCCGCATAAACTTTTGAGTTATGAAGCGGCTTCCCGGCACGAAGCGAAAACAGGCAGATACACTTTGTTTATTGAATACTCCAATATAATAACACTCGCGAATGTCTTCCGACTAACTTAATGCGATCATTAACCACAAAACACCACTTCGTATTAATTATTTAGATTACTCAATGAAGAAAGCAACTGTCCCGTTCCCGTTTCCCGCCGGAAAGTCTCACACATTTTTTTTTTTTTTGGTTTGGTTTTCCCCGAAGGGTAAGGCAAAGGGAACTATGCCCATACAGCCATGTCTGACGTATTTCTTTTCTTGATGATTAATGAAATGATGAAAGGTGATGATGATGAAACCTAAGCCCCCACCCTCGGAGTAGACTCCTACTCCGAACCCCAAACGAATTAACTCAAAAGTCCGCATAAACTTTTGAGTTATGAAGCGGCTTCCTGACACGAAGCGAAAATAGGCAGATACACTTTGTTTATTGAATACTCCAATATAATAACACTCGCGAATGTCTTCCGACTAACTTAATGCGATCATTAACCACAAAACACCACTTCGTATTAATTATTTAGATCATTCAATGAAGAAAGCAACTGTCCCGTTCCCGCCTCCCGCCAAAAAGCCAAGCCTCACACATTTCACCTAATTCTGAATACTTGCGTAAAAAACGTAACCCGTCAGAAAAAAAAGAAATAGGTTCTTTATAGGGAATTTATTTACTGTCTCTAATTGACGTCGTTAAATAAGCGTTTGTATAAAACGGAATTTTTCTTCAGAGATTTCCATTCCGAAACTATTACTGTTAATCATAAATATTTATTACCTTTTTATTTAATTAAAGTGTTTTTTCGTTTATTTTGTATTTTACAGGTATAACTTAAAGTCAAAAGTGCACTCTTGAAAGACTCAACGGTTTGACACATCACAATTTCTCCGTAATATTTCCATCTCGGGACTAAAGTAATTTGATAATTAACACCTGAAACGGGTCAACCGGTGCTCTAAGCTTTATAAATTGTTCATACAGTTATTTATATTACTACTATCTGTTAGTTAGTCACCTTTTTCCTTACCTAACCGGCGATTTAGCATTCGAAAGTCGTTATACTTTGCCGACAGACACTTTGTAAGATTAATTGAGGATTTTTTGTAAAAATGACTGAAAGTTCGCCAGATGAGTCTAGTTCGAAGAGGAAGGACTTCATCTGCGGCGTTGTGGAAGGTAATATTTAGTATTTTGTCTAAAAAACATGTTTGTCTAAACAAATGTTACGTATCTACATAGTTACGCGTATTATGTGCTTATATCTAAGTTCAAGCGGAGTGAATGACCTATGTTCGTCTATTACAGGCTTTTACGGTCGCCCATGGACCACGGAGCAGAGGAAAGACCTATTTCAAAAGTAAGTTACCTTTCAGTACTCTTTTTGTAAAGGTTTATGTTAATTTCTTATCAGAATGGGGATTGATAAGTTTAATTGTATTGTTTACACACAATACAACTACAATAGGTTATGAATTACTAGATTGGAAACTTCATTAAGATGTTGAAAAGTGTTTGATATGTTATTTTTACACACAATAATGTAGGGTATGTTGTATTAATTAAGATACTGATTTTTATATCTTTGTTTGTTTCTCCCTTTTGTCATTATAAAGTAGGGTTGATAGCTTATGAAATATGTATCTAAAAAAATATCTATCTATATAAAATATCTATACATATACACCTTATATACCATAAACCCCTTGCAATTCATTCAAAGCCCGATAACCTGCGGCGATCAATTATACATATTTAAATGATGTGCTCATATGTCTACTATGTGTGAGGATCTTTTTCAACAAGATATAAGGCACATGCAAGCACATGAGCATCGGAGTTGAAGCAGTCACCGTAACGGAAATCGGCTGGATCACATCACTCACTCATTACCATTAACCCCATAACCATCAAGGTTTATAGTTCTCATACAGGTAGCATACAAGCATCTGGATAATGCCAGACATAAATAAACAAAAAGAAAATGCCAGACAATATTTTTTTAGTATTAGTATTTTTTTTGAACACTCAGGTTTGGATCCAGCTCAGGTCTAAACCAATGGTTGTCGAATTTGTTTTCAAATTCAATTTCGGATCATAAAAGATTATCACGTGCTCAGCGGTGAAGGAAAACATCGTGAGGAAACCCACATTCCCGAGAAATGCATTTTCGGAGGTATGTGACCTAACTTGTATAGGGCTGGTTTTCCCTTCATGGGTTGGAAGGTGAGACAGGCAGTTGCTTCTGTAAAAAACCGGACCTGTCAAATCTTCAGGTTAGATAAGCGAACCCTGTGAAAAACGGGATAAGGCTAGGGAGATGACATGTTTTTTTTTTACATCTGAGACTGTATCTGTGTGCATTATCCACGCTCAGCTGAAACCTGTTTCACAGATTAAAAAAATGGGGCATGGACATGTACGTGTACGCCCCGAAGGACGACTACAAGCACCGAGCGTACTGGCGCGAGCTGTACACTGTGGAGGAGGCAGAGCATCTGACGTCACTGATCGCGGCTGCGCGCGCGCAAGGCATAGAGTTCTGCTACGCTCTCTCACCGGGGCTGGACATCACTTACAGCAGCCAGAAGGAGATCACTACGCTCAAGCGGAAACTTGAACAGGTTGGTCTTGGGTGGTCAGGTTATATATGTGTATGGTGATAGAAGATGACGAAGAGTTGAGAGCTCAGCAGCTCAGGAAGGGACTGGCGACGCGGGGGTGGAGGACGAGGGCAGGGAACATGTGCCCTCCGCTAATGGTGAGACACATACTTAATCCAGGGAATAAACAATAATATATACAGGGTGTTTGTGTCACCGTACCGAGTACTGGGTCTGGAGTGATTCCGACCATGACCATAGAATAAGGAATAATACTATGTATAGGATGGCAACTCTTTGTTCCCCAGTGGTGGCTGAGCTAGGTTTACCTCACCCCCTTCATTCTTACTTTAGTCTTCAACTGTATGGCGTCAGACGTCACACACAGAGGCGCGTGTACGATAACGTCAATGTGTAGTGTCTGTGTAAAACAAGGTTGTTTGTATGAAGTGTCCGGGGTGTGCCGAGGATGTGTTATAAATACAAAATTTTTAATTTAATAGACTGTAGGATTGACCGGAGGCCTGTGCTCAGCAGTGGGGCATATATAGGCTATTTATTCTTTATGTTTTATTAAAAACATCATCGAGGAGCTCGGTGGCGCAGCGGTAAACGCGTTCGGTCTGCGATTGTTGAAGTTAAGCAACTTTCGCAAAGGCCGGTCATAGGATGGGTGACCACAAAAAAAAGTTTTCATCTCAAGCTCCTCCGTGCTTCGGAAGGCACGTTAAGCCGTTGGTCCCGGCTACATTAGCAGTCGTTAATAACCATCAATCCGCACTGGGCCCGCATGATGGTTTAAGGCCCGATCTCCCTATCCATCCATAGGGAAGGCCCGTGCCCCAGCAGTGGGGACGTTAATGGGCTGATGATGATGATGATATGGACATTCCCTATGGACAAATGTGGTTCCTGTACTTGACATTGGCAATAATGGTTGTCTCTTCTCTATGACGACCTGTTGCCATACAACCATAAAGTTAAAGTTGAGTTAATCTTCTTCTTATCGTGTGGGTTGTGGTGTCAGGGTTATGATTGACCCGCCAAGGGCCCCTGACATGGCTCATGTAACGACTACTTACTTACATCAGTAAGTTGTAACTAGGACCAACGGCATAACGTGTATCGACTTACTTTCGGACAATCGGGTGATCAGCCTGTAATGTCCTAACCAAACTAGGGATCACAGAGTGATTTTTACGTTATGTCCCCACCAGGATTCGAACTCGGGGCCTCCGGATCGTGAGTCCAACGCTCAACCACTGGATCACAGAGACCGTTGAGTCTATGATGTATTAATGGATCACGGAGTGATTTTTACGATATGTCCCCACCAGGATTCGAACCCGGGGCCTCCTGATCGTGAGTCCAACGCTCAACCACTGGACCACAGAGACCATTGAGTCTATGATGTATTAATGAAAACATATTGTCTTTCTCAGGTGTCTCAGTTCGGCTGCACATGTTTCGCGCTATTGTTCGACGACATTGAACCGGAGATGAGTGAGGCCGACAAACAGATCTTCCAGAGCTTTGCTCATGCGCAAGTAAGTGCTTCAGTTTCTTTTTGACGTGACTTATTGTAGATTTGCCTTTGTGTTCATTAACTACTTGGCATCTCATACATCTCATACATTTAATGGGTGGCCATAAAAGACATTTTTAAAAGATTTAATTAGGTATATTTCGGTTGCCGTAAACTAGTGAGAAACTGTATTTTGACCACCTAAATATTTTGCTAGGGCCGCCACTGGAGAAGGTAAATGTGTCGTGCCTTATAAGGAAGTGAAATAATTGGCCTTTGATAGACAAGAATCGAGAATGCTACACCGACAAGAGCGTGGCTCTCAAATTAGTGATGAATCTGAAAAGTCCCTCATTACCCCATCTCCGCAGGTGTCAGTGACAAATGAGATCCACCAGCACCTGGGCTGCCCGCGGTTCCTGCTATGCCCCACGCAGTACTGCAGCACCCGCGCCGTGCCCTCCGTCAACAGCTCCGAATACCTCAACACGCTCGGCACCAAGCTCTCCCAGCAGATCGACGTCATGTGGACCGGTAAGCACACCATCATTACTGTCTTCATCGCCACCAGTATTGTTATCATCATCAAAATATACATCAATAGTTCTGTCTTCTACTTCATAATAAGCAGTCCTCTTAGAGAAGATAAACTAAGTGACAACATATGAGATACGTTTTTTGAAACGTCAAAACGGTTCATTTATATTATGGCATTTGTATGAGAATACAAAACGGTGACATCATCAATAATCGTGGTTAAGCGTCGCGTTCCTCCTCTCACTTTGAGGTCGCAGATTCGAATCTAGCACAGGCCTAAACCAGTGATTGTCGAATTAGTTTGCGAATACATGTTTGGATCATAAATGATTATCACGTGCTCAGCGGTGAGGAGAAACATCGTGAGGAAACCCATATTCCCGAGAAATGCATTTTCGGAGGTTAGGTCACAACCTAACCTGTATTGGGCTGGTTTTCCCTTCGCGTGTTAGACAGGCAGTCGCTTCTGTAAAAAACCGATCCCGTCAAATCATCAGGTTAGGTAAGCGGACCCTGTTAAAAACGGGATAATGCTCTAGGGAGATGACTAAAGAAGTATCAGGGTCAAAGCAAATGGAATTCTATAGTCTGCTTATTTGGGAAATAGGCGTGACTTTGTGTATGTGTCGATATTAATTATGTGAATATTGTTTCCAGGTCCAAGAGTGATATCGAAGACACTGACAACAGAATGTATTGAAGAGATCACTCAAGTGCTGCGGCGGCCTCCAGTCATCTGGGACAACCTGCACGCGAATGATTACGACCAGAAGAGGATATTTCTAGGTGAGTCCAAGGAGAGATCTCTCGTGTGCGCTGTGAGACAAACAACTGACCTCATCAACCCTGGTGTCAGGGTTATTCAGCCTCTAAATGCCCCTGACTTGGCTCATGTAACGACTCATACTGACTTAAGTAAATATTAGCTGGGATCGACTACTTAAAGTGCGCATCGAATCACGCATCATCTTACTTTCGGAAAATCGAGTGATCAGCCTACATGTCCTAAGTAAATTAGGGATTCGAACCCGGAACACTCTGATCATGAGTCCAACGCTCAACCTCTCGAAGAAACAGGTCGAAAAAGAGTCAAAAATATCATTGAATATTAAAAGTGGACTGTATTGGGAAATTGCGATATACTAAATTTGGGTAAAAAATTGATACGAAAAATGCAACTTATAAAAATACGACAATCGACGAGAAAATGCCTTTAAAAGAGAAAGACTCACCTAGATGACCTGCTGTGACATACGCAGGCTCGAGAACCAACAGCCAGGGAGGCTCCTGCAGTACCTTCAGCTCGCCGACTTACCTCAGATTACCGAGTTACCTATAACTGTGGCAAAACACTCGAGCGACGGATTGTCTTCCCAATCTAAAGGCACTGTTGCACTAGGAATATTTTTGGCAATTACGACAATGGTTCGAAAGATTCAAAATTATTCGAGGGTCACACGTCTGACCTCTATAACGACACGAAAGCAAGAGGGTGAGGGAGACGTTCCAAAACTAAATTTTCAAAAAGTTATTTTTTTTTTTTTTTTAAAGTTATGTTTGTGATGTTGCCAGGCGAAATATAGTACAATTCTGAACATTCCGCCCACCAAAATACATTGTATTTTAACCGAAGTTAAATTATAACACGATATATAAGCAAAAATTAAAACTATAAAACGACACGAACGAAAAAATATTTGTTTACGACATTACAAGTTAACAAAGAGTACTGTTTTATTTCAAATCCTCCATTGGCAGAGGGCAAAGTTTAACGATAGGTCGTTTGAATTCGCCACCTTCTGTACGCACCGTGACAACTCTACAGACACCATCAGTCCCGGGATGAAGTTTCGAGACGCGACCGATTTTCCATTTCATTGGACTGCATTGCTCGTTAACAATGAGTACAAGAGTACCGATCGAAATTTCCCTTCGACTATTATACCACTTGTGACGCTGTTGCAAAGTGTGTAAATATTCAAGGTGCCATTTGCGCCAAAAATCTTGATGGATTTGTTGCAACAATTTCCATCTCTGCAATGAACCTAACTTTACATCAAGGAAGTTGTTTTCGGGTAAAATAGTAAGGGGTTCCATAGTTAGAAAATGACCGGGGGTCAATACCGAGAAGTCGTTAGGGTCTGAGCTAACGGGCGAAAGAGGACGAGAGTTTAACATGGATTCAATCTGCGTGAGGACTGTGTAAAATTCCTCGTAAGTTAGGCGTTGCGAGCCAACGACACGCGACAAATGCGTTTTTACAGACTTGACCCCAGCTTCGGCCAAGCCTGAAAAGTGTGGACTACCAGGAGGGTTGAACACGAACTCGATTCGTTCGGCTCCGGAAGCCCCTTTCATAAGGTCACTAAGTATATTGTAGGCTCCGATGAAATTTCTACCTTGGTCGGAAATGAGTTTCGAGCAGCGACCACGCCGTGCGATGAAACGCCTCAAGGCTGCTAGGTAGGCCTCGGAGGTCAACTCCGACACGAGCTCAAAATGAAGAGCCTTGGTGGCTGTACATACGAAGACACAAATATATGCCTTAAACGTGCGCACACCTCGACCCCGACCCAAACACACATCAAAAGGCCCCGCATAATCTACAGCAGCAGACGAGAATGGTTTTATCTGGTTGATACGAAAGGCTGGCAAATTACCCATAAGAGGAGGTGGTGCCACTTTCGGATGGGCGCGAAAACATTTTATACAACGCGACACAACAGAGTGTATTGCTCTTTTCGAAGACAAGATCCAAAATTCTTGGGCCAACAAGTTTTGGAGAGTTTGCAGTCCAGGGTGCATAAAGCGCTGATGATAATCATCAACTATTAATTTCGTGAGCCTATGATCACGAGGCAATAATAGCTGATGTTTAACGTCATAAGTCAGCCTTCCTTTAGATAGGCGACCGCCCACCCTCAAAAGCCCATGTTCATCCAAAAACGGAGATAACTTTCTCATGGGTTTAGGTAAGGGACGAGAAGAACTATCTTTCGACAACAGACGAATTTCTGTAGCAAAGGCACACTCTTGGACATGCTTCACGAGGAAGCGAAATGAATTATTTATTTCCTCAGGCGACAATTGTGATTTTAAATCCTTCGAAGAAGAGTTTTTCAAATTATTTTTGAACCGAAAACAATAAGCTAGGATGTTTAAAATCCGCTTAAAAGATGAATATCGATTGAGAATTTCATCTACGAACGATATGTTAGAAGCTGTAAAGAGGCTATAAATCTTCTGTTCATCAGATGCAAGGTGGTCAAACTGTATCTCAGACCGTGGCCAAAACTCTTGAGGTTGAGAAAGCCAATTAGGCCCCGCCCACCATGTTACGTTCTGGATGAGGTCAGCAGGATGTAAACCGCGAGAACCGCAATCCGCTGGATTATCAGAACCAGCCACGTGGTACCAGTTTTGAGGGGACACTTTCTCCTGAATATCCGAGACTCTATTGGCCACGAAGGTTTTCCACTTCGATGGACAAGAGCGGATCCATGTCAGAGCGACACTTGAATCTGACCAACAGTAGATGTCGTCAAAATTATAAAAACCATCTAAAGCCTTTTTGAACGAAGCGATTAAGTTCGATAATAAAACAGCAGCTAGCAGCTCCAAACGAGGAACGGAACACCTACGAAGAGGGGCCACTTTCGACTTCGCACAGCAAAGTCGCACAACGATAGTGTTGTCATTTTGAACGACACGACAATAAATGACGGCACAGTAACCCTTTTCTGAGGCGTCACAGAAACCGTGAAGCTGCAACGACGTAAAAGATTCGACCATTCGACGAGGAATGGAAAGCGAGCTCAAGGATGATAGCTGCGACTTAAACCTACGCCACTCCTGCGCGATAGTAACAGGAACTTCGCTATCCCAATCGGTTCCAGACAACCACAACAGTTGTATTAGATATTTCGCAAAAAATACGACCGGCGATAATAAACCCAAAGGGTCGAAAATCTTTGCGATATCCGAGAGGATAGATCGCTTAGTACAGCGTGAATCATCCATTGAAGTACGAAAAGTAAATTTGTCCTCTTGTGGGAGCCAAGAGAGACCCAGAATTTTTAGCGATAAATCACTTATATCTTCGAAACTCCGGAGGCGGTCGGAATATAAGTCAGAGTCCGGACAAGAATTCAAGAATTCAGGGCTATTGGAGGCCCATTTCCGCAAATGGAGACAAGACGACGACAAGATGTCCAGCAACTCCTTGCGCATTAGTAGAGCACTCTCAATAGAGTCTGCACCTGACACAATGTCATCTACGTAAGTATCTCTCGCCAAGACAGCAGCACCTTGAGAAGCACGAGATGAGAATTCCTCAGCTACCTTAGCGATGCACCAAAGCGCCTGGTACGGAGCGCAGGATACCCCATAAGTTACGGTAAGGAGGCGAAAATCCTTCACAGGGTCCTCTGGAGACGCTCGCCAAAGAATGCGCTGATAGTCGCAGTCTCGCAACTCGACCAAGAATTGGCGATACATCTGCTTGATGTCCCCGGTGAAGACTACAGCATGCCAACGAAACCTAACCAGAAGATCGAAAATGTTCTTCTGTAACTTAGGGCCAGGGAGCAACGAATCGTTCAAGGACACGCCAGCGGCATCCTTAGCACTTGCGTCAAAGACCGTACGCAAGGGTGTGGTAACCGAGTCAGGGCGTAGAACTCCGTGATGAGGGATATAATAGAAGTGGCCTTCAGACGACAGAGGCGGCTCAACTTCTTCCATATGACCACATTTGAGGTAATCGTCCATGAAGTTAATATAAGCAGTACGAAAGAGAGGGTTTATTTTAAACTTCCTCTCTAAATTCAGAAGTCGCTTAAGTGCGACCTCACGAGAATTTAAAAACCTTGGCTTCTCCTGAGGGTCGACAAAGGTCAACGGGACAATCATCCTACCTTCAGGGTTACGACAATAAGAAGCCTCCATATAGGTTTCACACGACAATTCAGCTTTCGAAAAAACGACAGGCTTAGGAGGATCTAAATTCTCCAACTCCCAGAACTTCTTTAAACTGTTGTCCAAAGACAAACTCGACACTAAAAGACAGTCCTTAGTCACAACACAGGAACCTTTACGAAAACGAGAACGACAAGTGTCAACATCAATTGCACATTCACCCATTACTATCCAGCCGAAAACAGTGCGGATAGCAATAGGCTGACCTGACTCGCCCTTGACAAGACCAGGTTGAAGTGCCGAAGCGAGAATATTGGCGTTGACCAACATGTCAATAGGCCCAGGCTGGTGGAAGAATGGATCAGCAAGATCTAATCCCCTAATATGTTTCCAAGAGGAAATATCAATTTGTCCCGACGGCATGTCAGTACAAATTTGCGACAAAACGAGAGCATTAAACGAAAAGTTACATGAGGAGCCACCATTAGATGGTACTATCTCACATTCGACAGTGCCAAGAGTATCGGCCGATACCGTACCAATACCATTCAC
Source organism: Pectinophora gossypiella (assembly GCF_024362695.1). Classification (NCBI taxonomy): domain Eukaryota; kingdom Metazoa; phylum Arthropoda; class Insecta; order Lepidoptera; family Gelechiidae; genus Pectinophora; species Pectinophora gossypiella. The sequence goes on along the minus strand of NC_065425.1, from coordinate 1,233,845 downwards.
AGAATGGGCATTGTCCCTTATGTCAAGTCCAAGCTTCTGAGCACAAGTCAAAGTAATAAAATTGCAGGCACTAGCACTGTCCAAAAGTATGCGAATAGGGGTCAATTTATTAAATTTATTTTTAATTAAGACCATAGCAGTCGAAAATAAAATTTGGGAATGACCTCCAGGAACAGTCAACGCTGTGGGAATATTCGACGAAGTCCCTTCGATACATTGTTGAGAAATGTCTTCATCAGCAGACGTGTGGAAATGAAGTAGCGCGTGATGCCTATACTTACATTTGTCACAGTGAACTGAAGACTTACAATGTTTGACTGTATGAGAGGGATGAAGACATACAATACAAAGTCGTTTATCCTTCACACAAGCAAATCTCTCACGAGGTGTCAATTTTAAAAATTTGGGACATTTGTCTATATTATGGCCAACCGTTAAACACAACGTACAGCTGATCACAGGTGGTACAATAAGCGATGACTTTGTTTTAGACACTGGCTTTGTAGTAACAATGTTCAATTTACCAGAATTTTCCAAAGCTTGACTTCGCTTTTCTATAAATTTACACAAGTCAGCATATTCCGGAATATCAACATCAGACTCTAATTGTAACTCGAAAGCCTCTCTAGTAGCTACATCAAGCTTGGACCATAACAAATGGAACAGCATAAAATTCCTATCTGGTAACTGGTATTTGTCTAAAATTTCAATATTTTCTTTAAAAGTACGAAAAACTCTATTTAATTCTGTACTACTTTTAGACTTCACAGATTCACAGTGTAATAATTTTTCATAGAATATTGACGCTAACACTCTTTTACGTTCATAATGATTTTTCAAAACATTGTATGCATTTAAATAATTCTCATCTGAAATTGGATAATTCTTTATTAAATCCAATGCACATCCTCGAACATAGGTCAATAAATAATGTAGCTTTTCCACTGCTGGAATTTCCCTATTATGAATAAGTGAGTCATAAAGCTGTTTAAAAGAAATCCAATTTTCAATCCTTCCATCAAAAGGCGTTATGTTTATTTTAGGCAGCTTTACACTTAAGCACTGATTATCCGAAACTGAAACTGAAGGTTTTATATCAGCTTGCGACTTCTTCAACATACGATACTTTATTGACCTCACTTTTGTTTCAAACTGAGCCGAAAAATTTAACTCGCCTGGTCTATGTTCTTTCGAAACTGACGCCAATACTTCTATCTGTGCTCTGTGAAACTCATCCGTAATTTCTTTCACGTCCTGTAAAGTATATCCTACCAAGTCCGTGTTTTCCATACTTTCGATACGGGCAAATGCATAATCCCGAGCAATGCGGTTCCTGTCTCCAGTAACCGACATACTATCATCGTTACTCATCGTTAATTTAAGTTATTTTAACAAAAACAACACGAAAAACAATCGAAACCAACAAAAACAATGAATAACAATGCGATATGTATGAGGTTATTTTTAGACTCGATTGACAAGTAGTCAACTTGACGTACGAATGACAGTGACAGCAGACTGACAAGGTGCGTTCAGAAGCAAGTTCAAAAATTAAAAATAATAATATTTGAAACAAAACGGTCTTCAATCTTTTGAAGGTTAACAAAAAATAAAATATGTGTCGTTTTAAAGTTACCTTCAAGTTTTTTATAATTAATTTTCAACTACAAAAATTTGATTATGGAATCCTTAGATCGCCTTACAAATGAAATATCGTGCTCAAAGGACCAAAAAATGAATATTAAAAGTGGACTGTATTGGGAAATTGCGATATACTAAATTTGGGTAAAAAATTGATACGAAAAATGCAACTTATAAAAATACGACAATCGACGAGAAAATGCCTTTAAAAGAGAAAGACTCACCTAGATGACCTGCTGTGACATACGCAGGCTCGAGAACCAACAGCCAGGGAGGCTCCTGCAGTACCTTCAGCTCGCCGACTTACCTCAGATTACCGAGTTACCTATAACTGTGGCAAAACACTCGAGCGACGGATTGTCTTCCCAATCTAAAGGCACTGTTGCACTAGGAATATTTTTGGCAATTACGACAATGGTTCGAAAGATTCAAAATTATTCGAGGGTCACACGTCTGACCTCTATAACGACACGAAAGCAAGAGGGTGAGGGAGACGTTCCAAAACTAAATTTTCAAAAAGTTATTTTTTTTTTTTTTTTTTTAAAGTTATGTTTGTGATGTTGCCAGGCGAAATATAGTACAATTCTGAACAATCATAAACCTGCAAACATTTGTAAAGATTTTGTTGAGAATGAAAGGAGAGAGAGAAGTGGGCCAGGTTTGTAGTAAGTGGAATTCACTCCCCTCTTTTGCCCTTTCCTACATGATATGAACGATCGAAGGAACGAACAGAATCCAGCGAGCATAGACATACATTTCTGTAACAACAGCATAGTCGCAAAAATTCACTGTATTCCGTTTTTTCACAGGTCCCTACTGCGGGCGCTCCCCGGAGCTGATCCCCCTGCTCCGCGGCGTGCTAACCAACCCCAACTGCGAATACAACGCAAATATGATTCCCATCTGGACTCTGGCTCACTGGGCTAGCTGTAGTCTCGACGCACCACAACATAGTGAGTATTAATTTTATTTATTATGTATATACAATGAGATTGTCGAACTGACCAAAATAAAAAAGATTAAGTAGAGAAGAAAATTGACTTTTGAACTAAGCGAAAGAAGAAAGCACTAGGTATGGCTTATCTGTGATAGCGTTAATTTTGGAACTTGCAAAGGCCTTTGATACTGTACCGATTCTCGAATTATTACAAAAACTTCCACAAGTGGCGGCTAGATGCCGTCTACTGTTATAAATAAAAAGTTATCCGAGTGGTAACTACAGTGTATCAAATTAAATCTTAGCTTAAGTAAAGAGCTTGTATCTGAGTATAGAGTCGCTCAGGGCAATATTCTAGGCCCAACTCTATTCCTCCTTCAAATGTAAACGCACCGAACATATAGCAGTAAAACAGTGTGTGTGTGTCTATATGGTCGGTGATTGCTTAACACGTTTGTAAGTACTGCTGTTTTAGCAACAGACGCTGTTATCTGGTCTTTCGTTGCGACTATGCTATTTGATTTTTTTTAAGTATTGCATTGTGATAAAAATATTTTTCTTTCAGTGGAAGCAGTGTCATGGGATATAAAGCTAGAGCGGGAGAGCGAATCTGGTGTGTGTGAGGACGAAACGCCTCTACCTCTCGGAAAACACGTTTATCATCACCGTCAAGCGCTCAGGTAAACTTAAATGCTCTTCGTATTTTTTTTTTCTGTATTTCGCCCATTATTATGTGTGTTGTGTTGTTGATTTGGTAATGTGAGTGTAAGTACCCTCTGAAGCTAAGAACTTAAAAGGCAAGCTAATTAACGGTTGAACACTACGCCTATATATAAATTTTGTTGTTATAATTGTGAATACAGTGTGTGCCTGCCATGTACTTAGTTAAGAGTCTTTTTTGTAATTATTTCTTTTTATTTTGGTGCAATAAAGTGTATTTGTATTGTACCTGTAATTGGGGTACATATACAAACATTAACTTAAGACTTGAATTTTATAACTTTACAATATGTGTACTGTTGGTATACTTATCTAAATAAATAAATACCGGACACTCCATACAAAAATCTGTTTCAGACCCACGATACCCCTGGTGGGACCCACGATACCCCTGGTGGTATCGTGAGTCTTTTAAAATCAAACGATACCCCCAACTAATAATGTTGTGACATTAATTAATAATAGCTTTGTCATCTTTATTAAATAAGTACATAAGAAGTACAGTAAGTTTATAAGTACATTAGTCATTTACATACATGAGATAAATGCATTTCCGCATTCCACACCGCAACACTACAACACTACGGTCATTTTGACAGGGGTATCGTCAGGGGTATCGTGGGTCCGAAATGCAAAAATCTTGTTCCTACCGTGTACCGCCTAACGCGTAAGTGCGAGCGAGACACAGTTCGCTCGCTCCCTCTTATTCCTTCTCGGCTTACGGTCATTTAAGACTAAAATAAGACGCAGAGGGGGTGAGGTGGACGCCCGATACTAATTGGTGCGGGGGGTTACCGTTCTGTACGTAGTATTATTCTTTATTCTATGGTACAGGGTGCTCTTCTTCTATCGTGTGGGTTGTGATGTGGGTGGATTACCAACCCCATCAACCCTGGTGTCAGGGTTATTATTGAGCCGCCAAAGGCCCCTGACATGGCTCATGTAACGATTACTTACTTACATCAGTAGTGACCGGGACCAAAAGCTTAACGTGCCTTCCGAAGCACGGATCATCTTCCTCTTAGGCTGCTCTGTAAACGCGTTAATCATTTGTTTGTATTATGTTCGCTTTATTTTCAGGCAAGCCATAACAGAATGGCTCCCAGAGTTCTCGATACCGAAGACTGCGCAGGGGCCTGTTATAAAGCCGCAACCACCAGTAACAGGTAACATAATAATTTTTATATCAATTTATATGTTTTTATTTATATATTTATTCTTCACCGACTTCATCGACTCCCGACATAAATGCTGGATCCGCTCCTGCATCAATCTCATCATCATCTCTCTAGCTTTATCCTGTCTTACGAGGTCCGCTAAGTCCGCTTATCTGACCTGACAATTTGACAGGTCCGGTTTTTACAGAAGCAACAAAGTAGTATTAAACAAATCATTATAGGAAAGTTGGACACGTTTGTAAGATCATGCACGATTGAAAACTTCTTGAAGTTGAGAATTCTGTTTTGGATACATAATATTACTAATGATCCCCGTGGCCCAGTGGTTGAGCGTTGGACTCACGATCCGGAGGTCCTGGGTTCGATTCCCGGTGGGAACATATCACAAAAATTACTTTGTGGTCCCTAGTTTGGTTAGGACATTGCAGGCTGATCACCTGATTGTCCGAAAGTAAGATGATCCGTGCTTCGGAAGGCACGCTAAGCCGTTGGTCCCGGTTACTACATACTGATATAAGTAGTCATTACATGAGCCATGTCGGGCGCCTTTGGCGGCTCAATAGTAACCCTGACACCAGGGTCACTATTGGGTCGCAATTGGGGGTTGGTACTCCACCTCACAACCTACACGATAGAAGAAGAAGAACTAATGATTTCATGCCTAGCCTTACGTATAAGATGTGGGTTTGTTCGGACATCACTCAAAAACGACTGAACGGATTTAAAAGAAAATTTTGTAGTTTTAAACATTAGCTTGATCGACGATGCGATGTCTACGACGATGTATGTATGAAGTCACTGTATTCGTGGTACACTGGCTTGCTTTTCAAACGAGGAGCGTCGGTTCGAGGATTAACCGTCTGGGCACTAATATTAGGGGCTAAAATGGCCACATCGAAGCAATTCATCCAAGAAAGCATTGCTATTTGACATTTGTTTGCATTGCGCACTTACTTTTATATGCGCTAATGTCAAATTGCAATATTTTATTTTATTTTATTTTATTTTTTAATTCTAGGAGAACCAACAGTTATCAAAAACAAGTTAAAGACTGGAATAACAACATCAGAACCAATTAAAGGTTCTCACAAATAGAATTAGAATAATAATTATTGCTTTCTGAGATGAATTGCGTCGATGTGGCCATTTTAACCCTGTATTGTATGTATTATATCCCCGCTGAGTTCTTGCCCGTTCTCCTCAGCGGCGCGTAATCGAATGGGCGGACGCGGCCGAAAACTGTTTCTACCCACTTTTAAAAGGGTTCCAACTGACCTTCCCCACAGTGCCTCCAGTGCCCATCATCCCGATCCTGCCTTCGGTGAACACGTGCATGTCGCTGGTGACAAGCACACTGAACACCTCGACGACCAGTACTGCTGATATGAGCTCAGCGATACCAAGTGTGTCGACCACGCAGCTTCAGGCGCTGGCTGATGTATGCTGCCATGTACCAGCGCCGATATTGTCTACTTCGGTGAGGAATTTGTTATTTTTACCCGACTGCGCCGCAAACAGGAGGGTTATGTGTTTGACCCTATTTGACCGCTATGTTAAATACTCACTCACAAAAACAGAAAGGAAAGTAGAGCAGTGGTTTCCCACGTTTGCACGTTTTTGCATCATTTTCATCCGTTTAGGTGGTGGTAACGGCCTCCGTGGTCCAGTGGTTGAGCGTTGGGCTCGCGATTAGGAGGTCCGGGGGGCGTCCGTCCGTGAATGTCTCTGTCCGTGAAAGGGTTAAAAAATACTAGATGACTAAATTAAACCTTCTTTCAAAGTCAAAAAGTCAAAGTATTTATTGCACACCATATGGTAACTGTTAACTGCTGTGTGTTCTGTCACATATGGACCCGGGAGGGTATAGCAAAAACAAACAAAAATATCAAGTAATTACATTAGGCCAGAAATAAAAAAATAAAATAATAATAATAATAAGTACTTAACATTAAACAAACTTAATCTAAAAATAACTATGAAAATCTTAAAAACTATTAATAACAACAAAATCTACATCACTTACAGTCTATGTAAGTCAGTCAGTGTATGTCAGTGTATGTATGTGTGTGTTTTCCAGGTTGCACCGATCGAGCAGTTCAACCCGGTGCCCAACCCGGTTATGAACTCCCTGGTGTCCCCCACGAAGGTCATCCTGAACGAATCCATACCCAACCCGATCATACCTATCGCTTCTTCCAACATAGCGTCGGCAATGCCTTCGGAAATCCCAGTGTCCACTCTCCCCGTCCCAATATTGGGGTTGAAAAACTTAGAAGAAAATGGAGAAAAGGACCAATCAGATCAGAGTATGGAAAGGTAAAGATAACATAACATAAACACATAACAACGGATTCTTACCGCGTTTAAATCAGGGAAATATGAGACTCCCGATATTTCGACACTGTTGCAAGTGCCATGATCACGGGATGATTATGTATTTTAATTATGATAATCAATCAATCAATCAATAATATTTTATTGCACAACAACATATACAAAGGACATAAACATACGAATAAAACATAAGCACAATAGGCGGCCAACAATTTCTAAACAGCAATTTCTGCCAGGCAACATTAGGGTGAAAGAAGACAATAACCGCGTAAACTTAAAACAATGTATAACATAAACAACCTATACACGTCCCACTGCTGGGCACACCCACGCTGCTCCACTGCGGGTTGGTGGAGGTGTTTAGGCTAGTACCAGGTTGAAGAAAGGAAAACATGAAACTGGGATGTTTTCTGGCCACGTCTTTCCCTCAGCGATACGGCTTCCGATGTGGTAGTAGTTTTACAGCTAACAATAATATGTTACTTATTTTTTGACTTTCAAAAAGCGCTAACCATGTAAGCCAATTTTGAAGAATAAGTATTATAGATTTTTTCTTTGAGTAGCCCGGTAACATCGGCTTGGCGTAAATTAAAACATTAATTTGTGCTCTTTTAAGGTCGGATAAGAGTGAGATTGGCAACGAGAGTGTGTTGGAGAGTGAGAGCTTCATAGAAGACATGAAGAAGGACAAAGAAGACGATATAATTGTGGATGATGTGGAGCCCGGCGTTGATGTGCAGCAGCAGAATGGAGATATGAGCGTTAATGGTGAGTGATATTTACCTAAACTTAAGCCTGTAAACCCTAATGGATAAAGATACCCATGACATAATATGTGACAAGTAATAGTAATGAAATACATTAGTCAGTAATTCACTTAATTTTTAATAATAAAATTTACGTCTTTGGAATGTTGGAGATACCAATTTAATGGTAACACAGTGGTAACTATTAATACGTCATCAAAGGTCTAGCAATGGCATACCTGGTCTTCTTATACCATGGTCTGAATCATTTCCTCAGTATTAGTTACGATGTCATTATGTGTACCCTGTATATGTGAATTTCCCAGACACGCCTCAGACGCTGTCCCCGTCGCGGGGCTCCGCCCCCGAGCCCGGCGAGGAGCCGCTGGACGTGGATCCGCCCGCCGCCGCCGACACCGACGTCGTCATGAACGATACCATGAGCGAGGTCAGTCAACACAACCTCACAACTATGTCACAATAGGGTATTCATGAAATAGTGATCTGGCCACGACATATAAATATGTATATATACATTATATTATCATCACTACATAGTATAAAACAAAGTCACTTTTTCTATCCCCATAGGGATCTCTCTCCTTATTCAAGGGCTGCGCTCTTGTCGGTGGAGTAGCATCATTACTCCATAGATAGAACGTGTAGAAAGGAGGGATCTATGTACGCTTAAATCTTTAAAACTACGCAACGGATTTTGATGCGTTTTTTTTAATTAATAGAGTGATAACAAATAAAAGAGAAGGTGCAGGTCGTGTCGTATCGGGAGGTGAAGGTTTTGGCGGGAAGAAGAGAGGAATGGCGATTACTCCACCGACAAGAGCGCAGCTCGTAAATAGAGAGAGAGAGAGAGAGAGAGTGATTCAAGAGGAAGGTTTATATGTATAATAACATCCATTAAATCGTGGAGAAACACTGTTATTTTTGAGGTTTTTAATGTCGTAAATAATTTAATTTTTTCTCCTCAGCATTGCACCCGAGCGAAGCCGGGGCGGGTCGCTAGTGATATATATATATATAGCTGGAACATAAACGCTTAATTAACGTCCAATAACTTTTTTTTATCTTAGATTTGACTGTTTTTATTATTTCACCTAGCGGTACACATCTTTAGGAATAGTTATGAAGTAAAATAAAAGAATTATTAAGAAACAGATAGTGATAAAATGATGATTTCTGAAGTAAGGTAAAAAATCTAGAAAAAGGTACGAAATGGGTCATATCTTCTAAAACGTAAATAATCGCTGATCATACATGGGGGTGTTTCTGGTAGCCAATAAGCTCCTCTATCTCATTTTTCATTTTGAACCTGAACTTTACCCAGCTGTTATTTTTATTCTGTTTTATATAGATGGAAACCTGTTATTGGTTTAGTTTTTAAGTACCTATGATTTCTTTTCTATAGTTTTTAAGAGCTGTTGGTCTTCCAATTCCGGGTGAGAGCCATCAGCGCTCCCCATTTGTCCGGCCAAGTAGTTAATGCCATCTGCGGCAAATCTACAATAAGTCACGTCAAAAAAAAACATCCAAATATTAAATAAAAATCATGAAATGATCAACTCTACGATCTGGCCACGGCATATACACACGAAGCGAATGAAGTCGCAGGTGACAGCTTGTAAATAAATTATGGGTGAATATCAAAATGTGCCAAGATAGTTCTAGCTACGAAGAACAAGTTACCTCGTAGCTAGAACTATCATTTTTCATGTCGGAACCCAATTTTTCACGAAAACATAATAATGAAAGTTCGCCACCAAACTTGACACATTTTGATATTCACCCTTACAATTGTGTGTTGTCAGAGCGGGTCGATGCAGGTCGAGCCGAGCAACAGCCCCCTCAGCACGGACATGATGGTGGAGCCGATAGATCCTGTCGACGTGACGGATGAGTGAGTATCACGCCTGTTTTATTATACCTCTATGATAGTCAGGGTCAGTAACGGCTTCCGTGGTCTAGTGGTTGAGTGTTCTCGGAGGTACCGGATCCCGGTGGGGACAAATCACAAAAATCACTTTGTGATCCCTAGTTTGGTTAGGACATTACAGGCTGATCACCTGATTGTCCAAAAGTAAGATGATCCGTGCCTCGGAAGGCGCGGAAGTCTAAACACGAAATGACTACGGAATTTGAATGAAAAAGCACACTGTGATGCCATAGAAAAACGTGATGAAATGTTGGACTTATTATTATGTTTTTCGTTAGTTTTGGATTTGTCTTTATTCAGTTATTAGACTTTCATAATTTATCTTGAACCTAGTACAGTCATGAGCAATATCATGTACCCACTTTAGAACCCTGTCGCACTATCATATTTGATATTTAATGAGACTTACGGTTTTATTTGTCAAAAAAGTTGATGATGATGATGTGATCCAGCCGATTTCGGCTACCGCTTCAACTCCGACGTTCATGTGCTCGCATGTGGCTTATATAGCCAATCTTATTGAAAAAGATCCTCGCACATAGCGGGCATGTGAGCACACCATTTAAATATGTATAATTGATCGCCGCAGACGGTCGGGCTTTCAATTCGTCGCGCTTGGCGTCAAGCTCTAAGCACCGTCGATGTTCAAAGTCATGAACGTTGGTGTGAACCAAAGCTCTCCATTCCGGACGTTTAGCGGTCAGCTTTTCCACTGACATGGCTCAATGCCGCATTTTTTCATATGCGGCTTTAGCATGTTGTACTTAAGGAGTTGTCCGCCATGCTTGCGCTTGCCTTTCTCAAGTGCAAACAAATTAATGTGTCGGTTTCAAAGGGTATTACTACCAACATGTTTTTCTGTATTTTTTTTTTTGCTTAATGTTTGAATGTATGTTTTGAGTCAATCTCTCTCTTCATTTAAGAGCTGCGCTCTTGTCGGTGGAGTAGTCACCATTCCTCTCTTCTTCCCGCCAAATCCTTCGCCTTCCGATACGACACGACCTACACCTTTTCTTTTATTTGTTTCATAAATGTTCTCCTAGGTCTACCCCTTCCTCTCTTCCCTACAATTTTTCCTTCTATGATGTTTGTTATAAATCAAATCAAATCAATTTATTTGCGACAACACATAAATAAATTAATTAATCGTGTCATATCAGGTGGCCAATTATATTTCCTCTTCGGTTCTCTATAGTCTTGTTTTGAGTTAATAAATATTTTTATTTTATTTATTATTTACTCATAACATATTAGTACAGTCATGAGCAATATAATGTACCCACTTTAGGACTCTGTGGCACTAACATATTTGACATTTAGTGAGACTTACAGTTCAATTTGTTAAAAAAGTTAATTTGACATGGTTTCAAAGTGTATACATACTGGGTGTTAGTGACATCGTAACGAATACTGAGGGGGTTGATTCAGACCATGATTCTGAGTTAAAATCAAGTGGAATTTTCCGTCGCAAAATTCATGATTTTTTTTAGTTTTTTTTTTAATATTTTCAATTCTATACTTTTGCGATGGAAAATTCCACTTGATATTAACTCAGAATAATCAGATGAATCATCCCTCTCAGTATTCATTACGATGACACTTACACCCCGTACAAGTACATACGGTAGCCATATAAGTAGGTATGGGTGTTAGTGACACCGTAACGAATACTGAGGGGGATGGTTCAGACCATGATTCTGAGTTGATATCAAGTGGAATTTCGTGTCAAAAAATTCATGAAAATTTTTCTTTTCTTTTTAATTATTTTCCAATCCATACTTTTGCGACGGAAATTTCTACTTGATATCAACTCAGAATCATGGCCTGAACCACCCCTCAAAGTTTTCGTTACGATGTCACTAGCACCCTGTATTAGTACTCGTGACCGTACACGACCCAATTGTTTTCTCACAGGTCAGTGGAAGACCCGGCAGTGGAGGAGAACGCGCTAACAGCGGACGACCTACTGCTGCTGTGCGATCTGTTCTACCTGCCGTTTGAGCACGGGTCCCGCGGGCTGCGCATGCTGCACGACTTCAACTGGCTGCTCACTCACGCCGCGTCCATACTGCCGCGAGCTGGGAACAAGCCCGAGGTAACAATACGCTAGGTTCCGACTAGTCGGGTAACGGGTGTTTATTTACGTATATTTATATTTTTATCCGGTATTTATATTACGAATATTCATTTCTTCGTCTAAACTTAGCGCTCGATAAACAATAAATATCGGGCATTTATTTACGAATATTTATATTTTTACCGGGTGTTTATTTACGTATATTTATATTTTTATCTGGTATTTTATTTATATTACGAGTATTTATTTCTTCTTCTTCTAATTTTTTAGGCCCTGTTGGGATGTAACGCTCGGATAACAGAATAAATAGTAGGTTTTTATTTGCGAATATTAGATTTTTATTCACGACTATTTAAGATAAGATAAGATATTTAATGCATTCCTGATGTTTTTAAAGTGATCTTAAAAATAAAGGAAAGTATATTTACATAGGTATATTTTTTTGGTTTATTTATTTAAATTAAATCTTTATTATCTTTATTGAAATATTACATTCATAATAAACATTACAGTTAAAACAAAAATAGACATTATATAAAATAGACAATAACAATATTTTTAGTCAAATAAGCCCCCGCGGGTGGATCCGGGCGCAAAGGTCCCCATCACGCTTGCCGCGTTACCACGTTGTATGGCTATATTTATTTATTTAGGTATAATTTTACCAGGTATTTATTTACGAATATTTATATCTGTAAAGGCTATTTATATACCGGGTATTTATTTACGACTTTTTATATTTGTACCGGGTATTTAACGTGGTGGTCCCCCCAGACGAGCGAGTGGCGGCGGCGCCGCGGGCGCTTCTCGTGGTGGTGCGGGCGCGCGCGGCGCCTGGCGCGGCGGCTGGGGATGGCCCGCAACGGCGAGCTGCGCGCCGAGCTGCGGCCCTACGTGTGGGAGCTGTGCGCCGTGCTGGCGCTGCTGCACGGGTTCATACGCTGGCTGGGTGCGTGTACCACTACAGTCGCCCACACTCGTACACACACACACACATAAAACATTCCTACTAGAGATGCACCGAAGTATTATTTTAATATGAATCTATTTATTAAATTAAAGGTAAACGCAATTTTTACAAATCGCAGGTGTGTACTGAGAGATCCGTGGAAAACCATTGTATTTTTTTTGTAGACGACGCTTTTTAACATGTTTTATAGTGGATTCATCATGGGAAAAGTACTACTAAATACCTATAAGGGAAGATATCGTATAAACTCACTACTTTCCCAGATGTAGAAGGTGCTGTGTGAGAACTGAGAGATCACACATTTCAGGCTGTAACTTTTTAATTATTTCACTACAAATAACAATGGGCACATTTGTATGAAAGTTGGTCCAAGAACCTCCATTGATGAGACTTATATATAATGAAAGATTATGCTGTCCCTATGATTCTGGCAAAGTCCCATCAGATTCTGTCCCGGGGTTCTTTTTCTACGTCCATGTTTGTCCTGGCTAAAAATATGATCAAATACAGTGGGGGACTAAAATCGATTCCAGATTTGTTGCTGAATAAGTAGGTCTACATGAATAATGATGTATCTAGTTATGGAATCTGGAAGAAAATCTGGAATCATAGGGAAAGCATAAGCTTTCATTACATATTAGTCTCATCAGTGGAGGTTCTTGGACCAGTTTCGCCCATTCTCCTTTCAGGACACATTTCTACATTTGTTTTACATCTTCTACTAAAACCTACAATATTCTATTCACGAATTTGCGAGGTGATCTCTCACTATCTATAGGTTTTTCTTGCAGCTTCTTTTCCCCAGCTATACAGGTTGTGAGAAGCTGCAGTAGTTTTAGGCGGATGAGACGTTCGCTATGTAAAATTGACGATTCAAAGTGTAACTATGTTACCTATTGAATAAAAATATTTTTGAATTTGAATTTGACTACACACGCACATGTAGTAACCGGTTACCGGTAATACCTGTTATTATACAGTGAACTTTACGAGTGGGTGGTGTATAAAATATATTTATTGTTTGGTTACAGAACTGGGGAAGTTCCCGGCGAATATATCATCGAACACTCAAGGCAGTTACACGTGTAAGTATATAGATTTGTATCTATGTAGAGTTGAAATGAAGGCTTGAAATTAATATGTATATACAGGTTCTTAGTGACTTCGTAACTAAATCTTTGAGGGGTGATTCGGACCGTGATTCTGAGTTGATATTAAGTGGAATTTTCCGTCGCAAAAGTATGGAACGAAAAATAATAAAAAAAAAACAAAAAAAATCATGAATTTTCCGACACTAAATTCCACTTGATATCAACTCAGAAACATGGTCTGAATCATCCCCCTCAGTATTCGTTACGATGTCACTAACACCCTGTACACATATATAATTCACACCCGTATATGGTATTGTATGGTGTTATGGTATTGTATGATGATATTGTATTGTATGGTGATATTGTATTGTATGGTGATATGGTATTGCATGGTGGCAGAGAATAAAAAAGAATACTACGTATAGAATGTCAACTCCCCGCTTCCCACCAGCGGTTGAGCTAGGTTTACTTCACCCCCTCGGTCTTCAATCGTATGGGCGTCACACACACGGCGCGTGTACGATAACGTCAATGTGTAGTGTCTGTGTAAAACGAAGTGTTTTGTAGGAAGTGTCCGGGGTGTGATGGCGCTAATGTATTGTGCAGGGTTCTCGAAGGGCTGGCGCGAGGCGTTCGAGTCGGGCGCGCAGGAGCCGTGGGTGTTCCGCGGCGGGCTGCCGGCGGACCTGCGGCGCCTGCTGCCCGTGGAGGGGGGGGACGTGCCAAGGCTCACGGCGCCGCCCGGCCTGCCGCTCACCGTGCGGCCCTACACCGTGCACGACGAGGCCACCGTACGTTGCACACATTCCAATTCTAAAACATCTTTATTCAGTATTAAAACACATAATAACGGGTTCTTACCGCGTTTAAAGCAGGGATATCAAGTAAGGCTTTTAGTTTATACTATCTGGTTGACCAATCCTTTGCCTAAGGGATAGGTACACGAAAGCACCTATGAGGCTGGCATGGTTACTCAGGGTGTTCAAAGCCTCGTTAAAAATAAGAATAAAAAGAAGCAGGGATATGAGACTCCCGATATTTCGACACTGTTGCAAGTGCCATGATCACGGGATGACTGATGAAATTTGAGTGGAGTAGGTAGATCCATAATTTTCTACGGACACACACACACACGCACGCACGCACGCACGCACGCACACTGATTTCCGGGATAAAAATAATCTACTCTTAAATCGTAACGGGTTCGGATCCTCTGGTTCTAAACCACTGAATTCAACTTTATAAATTTGAATCCATGAATGATATCACGTCAAATCACGTGTTTTTCAAGATTAATGACAAAATGCTCACCCTCTATTACATGGGTCTTTAACTATAATACATCTCTGCCTACCCCTCCGGGGATACAAGCGTGATGCTACGTTAAGTTATATTCTTTCCTGGGTGTCAAGCTATCGCTCCCAATAGGTCACGTCTTGTGTTGCAGGTATGCGCCATATGCCACAAGACGTGTCGCGACGGCTCCGACTGCAGTGACCTGTTCCCAAGCGACCTTCAGACGTTACCAGCTGATCGGTAAGTAAAACTTATATGAACACACATGTAATCCCTCCGGACTCGTGGTCACACCAGGTTGTCCTATCCACTGGTTGCCTGGAAGAAATTGCTGCTTAGCAATAAGGCCGCCAGATTGTACTGTATCTATCATCATCTGTGTTAATTTGTTTTGTATGTTGTGTGCAATAAAGTATATTTGATTTGATTTGATTTTGTCACACCAGTATGACAAACAGCAGGATTTTTTTTCTTGTTTGTCACACCGCTAACAATACAACAGCGTGGTAAACTCATCTCTTACAGACTTGTAGCGCCATTCCTGACACTAACCCCGGAGCTGTGTATGGTGATAGAAGATGACGAAGAGTTGACGGCTCAGGAAGGGACCGGCGACGCGGTGGATGACGAGGGCAGGGAACATGTGCCATCCGCTAATGGTGAGTTACTTAATCTAGGGAATAAACAATAATATATACAGGGTGTTTGTGACTCCTTACTAAATACTTGAGAGGGGGGGAATCAGATGATCATAGAATAAAGAATTATTCTATGACAACTCTTTGTTCCCCACCAGCGGCTGAGCTAGGTTTTACCTCACCGCCCCTCGGTCTTACTTTAGTCTTCAATCGTATTGGCGTCAGACGTCACACACACAGATGCGCGTGTACGATAACGTCAATGTGTAGTGTCTGTGTAAAACGAGGTATTTTGTATGAAGTGCCCGGGGTGTGCCATGATTCTGAGTCAAAATAGGTGTCATAGGTTACTTTACTTTTTTGTCTTCTCCTACCATGATTTAATTTGTCCTGTACCTAAAGGTTGCCTGGAAGAAATTGTCACATGAGCAGTAAGGCCGTCTGTCTGTACCTTGTGTTCTTTATACTCTATAAAGAATGTTTGTCTTATCTTATCTTTATCTAAAGAAATAAAAAATCGCACTCTTTCTCATACCTAGGGCCTTATTTTTGAATCCTGTTGGCAACCCCAACATTACATTAATATTTTTTTTATAAAAGACATGAAACGAAGACTTGGCCCAAAGGACTTGATTCCAGGCCATACCCTTTAAAAAATTGCAATGACAACATTTGTGACGTCACTTCCGTTTTTCTTGTGCTCCATTTTTTTTTAATCTTTATTTAAAGCGCTTAGTCACTACTGACTATGTCGCTCTGTAACAACTACATACAGAAAAAGATAGCAGGTTGAGCCTAGAACGCCGATAAATTATCGCAGTTTTAAACCCACCCTAACTAATCGATATAGTGCTTTAGCTTCCCTGGACAAAGGAAAAGCCAAAACACTGTTAGAACCATTGTTTTGTAAACGTGAAACGAATTTAAATTAAATTCAGTGAATTTTACGGCATCCTGGAGTTTTTCTCCTGGCATCCTCATCCTCTGACAAGCAGCCCACTACAGCCTTTAGGAACATCACACGTAATAAGATAATAAAGATAATACAGGGTGTTAGTGACATCGTAACGAATGATTGACTTTGATGCATTGAAAATAACTTTAAAAAAATATCATGAATTTTGCGACTGAAAATTCCACTTGATATCAACTGAGAATCATGGGCTGGCTCATCCCTCAAAGTTTTCGTTACGATGTCACTAACACTGTATATACCTGTTTAATCTTGAAAATGACACGTTCTGATGTGCTATGTGAAATGGGTATATGTTTTCGAACGTCAGTTGAAGGCGAGCGATTCAAAAATAAAGCGCCTTCCCATGTTTCCTTCAGGCACAAAGTCGGAGATAGTGGGGTATGCGTGCGCGGCGCTGAACAGCAAGGAGTTCTACAAGCGGCAAGAGATCGCGTGGATCCCGGAGATGTGCACTAAATACCCTGAACATCTGGTGGAGAGGGAGGATCTTAGTCAAGCCGCTAAGGTAAGGATTGAGGAGTATACTGGACCTAGTTGGTAGATCATTTGAATATATGAGGAAAGCTCGCTGAATGAAGGAAATCGCTGGATTTAGGGTATCGGCGCCCGAAGGACGTAATATACGATCCTGACGACCCGATTACTCTAGCCATAGATGCGGCCCGTCAGTTCGCGACAACACTTCAGGACCTCGATACAGACCCCGCCGGCGTGGTCGTAGATCCTCATTCAGTGCTTATCGGCCCACTAGCGTCGATTATTTCTTTCAAATAAAGTCTTCTTAAATGACGCCCTGAGCCGAGGTTCGCGCCCAACTGGGCACCCTCAGGCCTGCTGTCGCCAACTACAAAAAAACCAACAAAATATTAATATAAGCTGAGATCAGCTTATATTGATGTAGGGATATGAAAGGAAAAGCTCCAAATCAGTTTCCGTTATTTCTATTTTTTAAAGTCCTCCTCCGTAACCTTCTTTCTAATCGTCCTCCTTCCCACACACCTCCCCTCTCTCCCTCGCACACTGTCATCCTTCTCTTTCACTCACCTTACGTTCCGTTACACGCCAAATCCCACATTGATGTTTATATTGGTGGAACATATTATATTAGTGGATTTCAGTTTATATTGCTTACATGGAACAGATTAGGAATTGGCCTTTGATAAACTGGAATGGAAAATGCTACACCGACAAGAGCGTGGCTCTTAAATTGATGATAGGGATGGAAGAGGAAGCTTACATACCGCGATTAGATCCAGGATGTTTTAAAAAAAGGTTAGAGAGTACTCTAAACCGGCGAGCATGCACGAAGTCTATCATGAGAGTGGTAGGTTGTTGTCGTATCTAATATATCCCATATCCCCCTCCCCCCCCCAGGAGTGCGTGCGCCACTTCCACCAGTTCGCGCAGCAGGCGCGCGCGCCCGAGGCGGTGTGCCGCGCGCACCCCGCGCTGCTGACGTGCTGCGTGCTGCCCGCGTGCCGCGACCGCGCCGCGCCCGCGCGGCTGCTCACCTGCCTGCTGGCCGCGCTGCGGGCGCACGGTCGCTACACCATTTATACTTTATGACACGACTTATCATACGTCTACCACAAATGACACTAACCGCTTGGCCGGACCTACGAGCGCTGAGAGCTCGGCAATTAAATCCCCGAAAGCTCGGTGAGGTGTGGATACTTAGTGCATCTTGAGATGGATGTACCTCTTATCTACCCCATCGGGATATTGTCGTAAGCTTTTTTTTTCCGCGGAGGTGTCACTCAGTGTCCAGTAAATGTGACAGGTTTCACCAAGTTTAGGCTCCCAGTTTCTTCACAAATTGTATGTTTTAACGGAGTGTTTAAGTTTTTGTGGAGGAAATA
Source organism: Pectinophora gossypiella (assembly GCF_024362695.1). NCBI lineage: Eukaryota > Metazoa > Arthropoda > Insecta > Lepidoptera > Gelechiidae > Pectinophora > Pectinophora gossypiella. The sequence continues at coordinate 1,215,431 of NC_065425.1, read as the reverse complement.
CACTTCACTGTCACTTTACATCACTTGACACTTCACTTCACTTGACACTTCACTGACACTTCACTTGACACTTCACTTCACACTTCACTTAACTTTCTAAAAGAATATGATACTTGCAGGTGCAAACGGCGTGCACGCGTGCATCAACGCCACGGACCAGTACCTGGTGCAGTTCTACAGCAAGCTGGGCTTCGTGGAGGTAGCGCGCGCCGACCACGGCCACCTGTACCTGGCGCGGACCTTCTAGCGCCCGCAGCCGCGCCCGCCCGCCAGGTACACCACCAGCACACACACGACTCACTCACAGCCGCGGTAGCCCAGGTGCAACAACGCTTGAATCTTACTGTGAAGTCGAAGATTCAAATGTAATGATTTTCGAATTCGTTTGGATCTTAAATGTTTATTGCGTGTCCAGCGGTGAAGGAAAACGTCGTGAGGAAATGCGTTTCGAACAGTATTTGATCTAACCTGTATTGGGCTGGTTTTCCCTTCGCGGGTTGAAAGGTCAAATAGGCAGTCGCTTCTGTAAACAGCCGGACCTGTCAAATCTTCAGGTTAGATAAGCGGACCCTGTGGAAAACGGGATAATGCTAGGGAGATGATGGTACGACTGACCACGTTGGTCTAACAAAAAGCTCGGTGAGCTATAAGTACAGTCATGAACAATATCATATACCTACTTTAGAACCCTGTCGCACTACCATATTTGACATTTAATGAGACTTACGGTTTAATTTGTCAAAAAGGTTAATGTAACATGGTTTCAAAGTGTATACATATTAGTACTCGTGACCGTACTTAGTTGATCTTGTGATAGACGTATCTGTGACTACCCCAGGTAGTCGTGGGCTTTATGTTATGTAAACTTCTGCGATTCCAGGTTAGTGTGTCGCTATTTCCACGTTAAAGCGCGACGCGGACGGCGCGGGCGGCGCTCGCAGTGACTTCCAAACGTCTGCCTGTAAGCTTCACCAGTTACTATATACTATCTAATACACTTATGTGAGGAGCTCGGTGGCGCAGCGGTAAACGCGCTCGGTCTGCGATTGTTGAAGTTAAGCAACTTTCGCAAAGGCCGGTCATAGGATGGGTGACCACAAAAAAAGATTTCATCTCGAGCTCCTCCGTGCTTCGGAAGGCACGTTCAGCCGTTGGTCCCGGCTGCATTAACAGTCGTTAATAACCATCAATCCGCACTGGGTCCGCGTGGTGGTTTAAGGCCCGATCTCCCTATCCATCCATAGGGAAGGCCCGTGCCCCGGCAGTGGGGACGTTAATGAGCTGATGATGATGATACTTATGTTAAGCCGTTGGTCCCTGTTCTACTTAAGTAGTCGTTAAATGAGCTATGACACGCCTTTGGCGGCTCAATAGTAACCCAGGGTTAACGAGGTTGGTAATCCACCTCACAACCCACAGAATAGAATATTCTAAGTGATCCTGTCTTTATTTGTATCTGCTGTCACTGTTGATGAGCGATAGAGGGCGTTTTTATTAAATTTCTGTAACTTAAGGCTGGTATTCTAGCCATGGAAGCGGCCAACCAGCTCGCGACAACAAATACTTAACACGTTAAACGCCATGATGGGCACCATATGTCCAGCAACAGACTTACCGCCGGGGCCACGCCAAAAATGTGAGAATTGACCAAAAATTGTAGAGACTTTTATGTGAATGTTGTTTGGAAATAACTAAAAAATAATAGGCCGCTTAAGGAAAACGTGATTTACTCATTATTTTCCAAGATGTCAAACACCAGTGTCTACCATTTGACATCTATCCCGTAACTCACTCGGCTAGACCATGAATTTTAATCTGGCGTTAAACGTGTTAGTTAAAAACTCTTGATCTTTATACTTTAGCCCCCACGGCACAGCAACTGAGCCACGCGCGGCGCGAATTAATAGCATTCACTGCATCTGTTGCTCGATTCTCTCGATATAAGTCGCGTCTCACGTGGCGCGGTTGCTGTGTCGCGTTAGGCCAGGAGTCTATATCTATCCAGATCCGCATAGCACTGGCTGGAATATGATTCTCTATAGCGCGTCTCGACAAGATTCCATCGAAGACTGAGCCTTTAGAGAATCACATAGTTGCATGAATTTAATAGTTATTACTTTGATGTTAAAAGATTAATCATGGTTTATTCATGATTTTTGGATAAATCTATCGTTATTAACTGGTTCTTCTTCTTCTATCGTGTGGGTTGTGACGTGGATTACCAAGCTCATCAACCCTGGTGTCAGGGTTATTATTGAGCCGCCAAAGGCCCCTGACATGGCTCATGTAACGAGTACTTACATCAGTAAGTAGTAACCGGGACCAACGGCTTAACGTGCCTTCCGAAGCACGGAAAATGCGTCAGTGATAGTCCCAACTTTCGTGTAAGCTATTAGGTGCAAAATGATGGTTACTTTTTAAAAAGTAAATGGGTTTGAGTTTTTAAGAAATAGTTCATAAAGATCGTAGACATTTGACACAAAATTTAATCCAATACAGGTTAGGTCACACACTGCTGAAAAGCATTTCTCGGGAATGTGGACCCAACTTGAATTGAATTGATAGGAAATGTAAAAAAGGCATGTTTTGGTAATACTAAGCTCAATCCCATTATTACATGGTGCATCCCGACTGTTAAATAATATATATTTCCAATCCATATCTATCACATTATTTTGTAGAAATACTTAAAAGTAAACTTACATTAAAACTGTAATTCTAAGTATAAATTGAAAAATGTAGGTAAATATTAAATGTAAGTAATATGGCTTCAGATATCTCTGGGGTTAAACACGCGACATTGAAGCAATTAACCTAAAAAGCAATATTGCTATTTGACATTTGTTGATATTGCGCACTTACTTTTATATGCGCAAATGTCAAATTGCAATATTGCTTTTTTGATGAATTGCACAATGTGGCCTTTTTAGGCCCGTAGTTTTACAGCACAGAAGATTTGTTTAAAAAAATAAGGGTAGTAAATAATAATGGTGCTAATTCCTGCAGACGTCATCTAATCTTATTTTAAGTTACACCTGTCATTTTCTTATCCGCCGAAAAGGAAAGGGGCGGGTAATCGATAGGCATAAAATTTATGGAACATACGTCAATTTTAAGCAGAAATCTAAAATAACCGTCTAAACATTTTACTCGGCCAATAAAACGACAGAATTAAGTTGACAGCACACGTCAAACGGTTTGCATACCAGCGAGATACTTTATGATTCGCTCGGATTATTCATTCATTTACTCATTCTTAAAATTTACGACTGTCAATCATCCGTCTCTTTCCCTTTCAGCGAATAAGAAGATGACAGGTATAACTTAAAGTAAAATTAGGTGTCTGCAGGAATCGGGGCTAACGTATCATTTTTGCTAAGCCTCGTTGCTCTATTAATTATTTGTAGTAAAAGGGAGTGTGGGAAGTTGGCAAAACCCAATACTATGCGTTCTGCCTAAGGTATCGTCTCTCTGTTGGTTCACCAATCAGATATTTTAATGGTGTAGTCGTTCTAAGGTGTATTTAGCAATTTATTGAGCTGTTTCGTATGTGAATAGTATTCGGACAAAATGGCTAGTCAAATGTATGGGAAAGACTGACTGTTCGATCGAAGGGCATGTGATATATGTATGGTTCGGATAGATATTCTGTGAATCTATAAATCTTGAATAAGCAATGGAAATTTTAAATTTGAGCGTAACAATTTTCAACGTACTCTCATTACCGATTTAAAATCATATGGTTTATGTCCGCCATATTGGTATTACCTCGGAGTGGCGGCAAATATAAAGTTTTTTATCGGTCAATTTTTTTACTAATAGAAAATTATTTTATTAACCGACTTAGTAGGTACTAATTTTATTATCAGTAGTACAGTACGTTGTAATTGATAAATTTACAATTTAGTATGTGATTATAAAATATTAAAAACGTGGTAGATTGATAATAAGTAAAATTCAAATAAAAAAATGTAAATTAAAAAATCTATAAAAAAACAATAAAATAAAAAATTGACTTTTCTTACTTTTCTAATGCACATTCTTAAGACTTTATTATTTTAGGTTCACTAAAGATAAGGTTTTATAAATAACTGTATTATGTCTATGTAATTATGAATAATAATTAAATGTGTTCTTATACGGATTGATTTCGAATTTAAAAAGACCAATGTTACTTACAGAAAATATTATGTGCTATTTAAGTAAAGACGTAAATACAGACGAAAGTATTAATAATTTGTCGATTTATAAATTTCGTGCACAAATGCATGTGATAAAAATAAATGTTGCCAGTTTCTAAACAAGAAATATCTTTTTTAATTCGAAATCAATTTTAAATGCTGTTCCATAACAATTAAAAATATGTATCGCCGCTAATGCAAATAATATCATAAGCTAATTCTGTGTCCTGTGCAATGCTAAAATTATACAATCTATATAGTTTTAGCATTGTACATTATCTATTTTGAACATTGACTTCATTATTTTACCACTTACGTATGAAGAATTACTTTATCTAATTCCCTCTAGTAATCTCGTTAACACAATAATATCCGTTGAGCTTCCTTGTAATAATAAGCTAATTTCCAACTAGTGAAATCAGTTACTTTTTACTAGACGTCGAAACACAAAATGACTATGGAATTTGTATTAAAAGCAACCTGTTACGTCATAGAAAAACGTAACAGAAAGTCGCACTTATTATTACATTTTCTTGATTAAAATTCATAAATAGATTAAATAGAAAAAGAAAACGTTATGTCACCTTTAGATCTGTCTTTATTTAGTAATCCGAATTTCATAATTTATCTTTGACCTAGGAAACTACCCAATTGGTGGAGATTGGATCACTCATCATCAGTTTTATAGCCGCCTCTTAAAAGTAAAGATCACTGAACAGTTAAAACTATATGAAAAAGTAACTTATACTTCAAAAACATGATGTATAACAATAAGGCCGCCCAAATTGTACTGTATTCATGTGTTATGTTTGATTGTTGAAATTTTAGTTCTGTGCAATAAAGTATATTTGATTTGATTTGATTTGATGTATGTAAGTGGTAAAATGTGAGTTTGGGAATAGTTAAATCCTAGTCGTAGTTATAATCGAATCGTCCCTAGCTTGATCATTAATAAACGGTTTTATTCAAAATACTATTATTTAGAATCATATTGCAAATATCGATGTGTTTTTCAATTTAAAGGGTTTTCTGAGGTGTTTATTGGTTTTCTAATTTACGAAAAGATGTCATTTTTTCGCATCTGGCAACACTGTAAACACCATAGAATAGAGACACGAAACTGTAAAAAAAGTCATACAAAAATAAACGCACGCCCGTAATGGGGTGACCAACGCCATAAAAACCACAATAACATGTCGATATTTTACTAAAAACAATATTTTAACATCCTTTTCCAAAATTATTTTAGCTTAGCATTCCATTTAGTTTGAACGCGTCATGCACAAAAATCGCATTTACAAAACAATGCTTTTAGAAATAAGTTTGATTTTTAATTAACATCATTTTAGTGTTTGAATAATCACAAATTATTTGTTCGAAGCCTCAGTATTATGGCAATATTTATTATGTTTATATATATAAATATAAGTGCAGTCGATAGTAAATTATAATAATAAGCAGATCTTATGATTTTATGACAGCATTAATTTTAGATTTCTAGCGTTTCGACTGTACATTTTAAATTGCGATGTTCCTTTGTTTTAGTACCTATTTACTAAGAAATATTGTCTTGTATCTATATATTTTATTCTGCGCAATAAAATTAAACATGTCCATATTTTTACACAAACCTATAGTATTAAGTATATGTAAAATACAAATTGTAATCTGCATTGCGTCTTTGTGTAACCGTAGATTTTTAAGCCCAATGTCGGTTTTGTTTAGAATCGATCTTTTAACTTCAGAAGAGGCTGTATACTCGAAGTCTTTGCCTGTACATGTTGTACTATTAAAATTAAACTCGTTGCAATAACCAATCAAATCATTCTGTGGCTGGAAAAACAAGTCTTTTATAAGACAAGATTTTACGTTAGTGTTTAAATATTTTTTGGGAATGGTAATTATTTATGTTCTTTACAAATTGTATTATTATTTACCAGAGCGATTCTAAACAGAAACAATTTAATGTGTTTCATATTTTTTGTTATAATTTATCAACTATGGTGCAGCTGTCATGAAGATAAATCAATAAATTATATAAAATGCATTTATAGTTTTATTTTATTTTTTCAATAATATTTAATATTTCAAATGCCAAGTATAATAAATTCCGGTCCGCCGGGGCCAGTGTTGCTCTATGATAAATTGATAATAAATAATTTTACTTTTTTACACCAACTGAGACATAATCGTTGACATAAAAGCTAGTAGAAGTTAAAACAAGCACATAATGTCAAGAACCACTAAATGGATTTGCATGCACTTTTTACCACATTATCGCCTTATAGAAATCTCTAAGGAAACTAATAAAAAAAAATTGTATCCAAGGGAAGCGTGCTTATGTCGCTATTATCTATAAATTCAAACTGAACTTATGTTGGCAGTTGAGAGTTCCGTCAGCTTCTGTTTGATCTCCGAAATCTGAAACAAATGATAACTATGAGTACTATAGAGGTAACACGTTCACTGTGTATGAACCATATATGAGGTAAACAATTCGAAGCTCATACGTGCATGGCCCATGTGGGGCACATTTTTCTTGCCGTAGTGTGTACGTAAATTCCAATGTGTTTATTGAAAAATAACATTGCACGTGAGGGGTTGAAATATCTAATTTATACATTACGACATATGTCCGTAAGGGAGAGATGTTTGGGCAGTTGTGCTATACATATGCCCTGGTGTACGCACTTCTGGGCCCATTGCATAGTAGGTACCTCGCCTCACCGTTTTCTCCCCGCCTACTCATTCTTTCTCATAACTAGAGTGAATATGTATTTATTGGGTAAACGTGTACCTTAAGCAACGGAAGGTGTAGACAAAGAAGAATCGGTATTACACGATCTGCTCTCCAGCTATGTTTAAGCAAAATTACTTATTCAAAAGGAATTAATAATGCATAGGTACCTTTTGAATCTCACTCATTAACGCTTTCTGTTCGGTCCGAGGCGTCATCTTGTCTCGATTTAAGTCGATAGCTTCGAGGTTTTCAAACAACTTCTTGATTTTTATTGCTAAGTTGACATCATTGTTGCTCCTCCTAGCAACTGTAGGCTTACAGCGCCTAGTAAGGCTCTTCCTATACTTATCTGGGAGGTCTTTTTCGATGTCCTCTCGTGTCAATAAAGTCATGTATTCGGGACTCGTGTCGTATGGATAGTTTTTCGCGTCGAGTCTGTACGAAGCGTGTTGGTTGAAATACTGTCGGTTTCTGTAGTCGCTGCGCCAGTTTCTGAGGCTTTGTAGGTTTCTAGAAAGGTTATTTAAGAAAGTTTTAGTCTGATACCTACATAGAATTAAGAATACTACGTATAGAATGGTTACTCTCCCTCTGGGTCTTACTTGAGTCGTGCGCAGACTATTCTCGCTTGTACGTCGCGTTAGGCTGCGTTTCCATTGACGCGGAGCTGTCCGGAGATGTGCAGGAATCGACCAATCACCGCGAGGGAGAGAATAAGAGAGCGTCGTCTCCGCGTCAGTGGAAACCCGGCCTTAGGCGGCACATGGTAAGAATAAGATTGTTTGTGTCCGGAGTGCGCCAAAGAGATACACTTCGCCCCGCACTAATTCGTACATTGAGATTTGCCTCACTCCCGCTGGGTCCCACTTTAGTCTAAAATTAACACTTACGAGCGGGAGCCGACTGTTTGTCTCACTCGCACTTACGCGGAAAGGTGGCACACGGCAAGGATGAGATTTTTTTATGAAGACCAGACCCCTAAATCTCCCATAGAGGTATGGAACATTTTGACTACGCTGCTACATTGCGAGTTATATTACATAAGTCCTTACTTTCTCTCCTGTAATATCCTATCCTGAGATGCGAGCAGATCCTTTTTTCTAGCAATAGCTATATCCTTCAAATAGTTCTGTTTAATCTTCTCCTCTTTAGTTAGAAGTTTGTCTGCAAACAACGGTTTCAAGTACTTCGCGCTTTGACAATATGGCGACAGCGTCTTGTGGCGACTTTTGTCCAATTTCGGACATTTTCCTCTTTTGAATTTTGCGTACGTTTCCTCATCGGAACTTTGGTCTTTTTCGTTCAGTTCCACAACTAGATTGCTAGTATTCCCTCCTCCGTCAATAACTGAATTGTAGCTTAAGCATTCAGGACTCGTAGGTTTCGTTTCGTTAACCTCGTTTAGGTCATCTTTGGACCGCGTTACAGACATTTCAACATGTTTCTTTTGAAGGTAGGCCAGAGTTTTATCAACCCCAGCAGATATAACCTCTCTCGGTGGATACATTAGAGGGTTCCCGTTAAGTTGCAAGAGTTTTAGCTTTAGGGTTCCCAGTTCATTCGGTAGAGAGGTTAAGCAGTTGTTTTGGAGTAGTAAGTGGGTGAGAGTTGGGTGGTTTTGTATGGTTGTAGGGATGTCAGTGAGTCTGTTGTCTCGCAAGTCTAAGTAGACGAGAGATGGGAGTGAAGGGAAGAAGTCATCGGGAAGGGTGACCAGCCTGTTGTTTTGTAGGTAGAGCGCCTGGAAGAAATATAAACGTTAGGTTTAAAAATGTGAACCAATTAAAAAAATTGGAAGCGCGACTGATGATTAATTACTATTGATATGAAAGTAGGAAGGTATAATAGAAAGTCTGTCCTCTGTAAAGAGGTGTGTTCGGGTTAATATCGAGAACCACTTAATAAAACTGCATGCGGTTGTACTACGATCTGCATCGCTGAACAAGGCGAAGACGAGTTGCGTCGTTAATAATATTTATAAGGACTTACAACGACTGACAAGTTCAGTGCCGGTACAGTTTCCAAATCTCGATTTGAAAGATCCACAGCAGTTTCATCATCCAAACGCTCTTCGTAAACATTGAAGGAAGGCGTCTCCGAGCCTTCAGACATTTTTAAATTAATACCAAGATCAAACAATATTTCATAAAATAGTTTCTTTCGTGTATGTTTGATCAATAATAAAAAACGATACCTACGAAGAATGTATTTTGAAAGTGGCGCGCTAAAGATCATAGACAATTTTTTTTATAGTGTTGCCATTGACAGCGGCTTTAAATTGGCTCTAAATATTTTTGTATGTATACACAATAATGAAGCATACGAAAAATAAAAAATCCTCAACGAATAAGATGTAATCAGATGTAATTCAGTGAAAAGTTATACAGTTTCCTTATTTTAAGTTTATTTACATACACCATAGACATTTTTGTATCATCATTTGGTTTGAAATGGGAAGGTAACTAATACATACAAGAAATAGTTTTTTAATGGGAATAATTACACATTTTATTGTATCAACTATATTGTAATTTTGTAGAAATTAATAATAGTGACTAAATCATAATAATTTTTAATATATGAGTTCACTCATTGAAAAGAACTAGTTCTATTGATCAACAGTTCTCAAGACTCAAGAGACACATGGCGAGGACGTCACTATCTCAGTTGCAAGATGGCGAACGTTCGGGATAGTGACACATCTTTGTGGCTCCACAATAAACTCGGAATATCGAACGATTCGTGGACTACCGGCTCTATTTGTACACAGTTGAATGCTGAAGTTCTAAAAAATATCAAGGACTGTTTTCCAGATTTGCAAACACAAGTGAAATTGAAATTATTGCTAAGTTTCTTTCATATCCCGCGCAGAAGTGTTGAAGAGGTAACTTTTCTCTTTGATGTTCTATGGTTTTGCGTAACTGTATTGTTTATTGTGTCTCTTTTCTTCTTGGGTAACCATCGCAAGCTAGAAAGAGATACAAGGTTTGATGTATGTAGTAGTTTTATTTGTTGTCATTACTAAAATTTACCTGGAGAATTTCTAATAATGGTTAAATATTGGTTAAATGCTGGAATTTTCAGCGGTTTACACAATGTTATCATAGTTTACATAGTCCATGTCAGCTATGTAGATTTTGTTCGACGATAATAAACATTCATATTTTCCAATTATTGTTGTTGATTTTCCCTCGTTATTGGAATGTTCTGTTAAATTGCGTGAAGTATTTCAGTTTGCGCTGTAATTATATTGGTAAACTCGATAAGGACTGCTGTATATCGGCCGTAGGATGATTTAGTTCCGACCTGAATAAGCTTAAATAACCTATAATTTTATTAGTAGAGGTTTGGCTATCTTAATCTCAAGGTTTCCTGTCATTTCCTTGGCTATTTCTATAGTTCCTCACAGTCTAAAGTCTGTATTCCTCCCTACAATTACACCTAAATCATAGTTTGCATGGAAGCTAACGTTTTGCTTTAGGGTTATTAAATGTAAACATAGGTAGGTTATGTACATAGAATGCCCACAAATAATATAACAAACGCGAAAGTAATCTATAGCCTATGAAATTGAACTTCAGTCAATATTTGATTCAGTATTGGATTGGTTTTGCTACAGGTATTAAAACAAGTAATTTGTAACGGAAAGTTATTGTTGAAATCACAATGCAAATAGCCATATTGGGGTCAAGAAGGACATAAAAGTAAAAGAATTTAAATAAACAGAATTTGTATATACCTACTATATACCTCTGCCTACCCCTTCGGGGATGCAGGCCTGATGCTAGATTACATGTAAAAGAATTTATATTAATTTATTGATTTTCAAAAGGCAACATTATTTATGGTATGAAATACCTTAAAATCAAAGTTACAACATCATTTCATAATTTGTCACAATTTTTTTCTCTAGTACATAAATATGTATTTGCTAAAGTTTTATTCTGTAGACACACATTCCAAAAAGTGAAAGTTGTGTGTACAGTAACACTTTATTGATTAAAGGAACTTATACTTTAAAACAACTTGCTAAAATACAAATCTTACTCTTCAAATTTCAGTGGAAAAATGAGCTGGAAGAGATTATCGAAGTTGCCGCAGTGGACTCGGACCTCTGGGTGGCTATGCTTGCTGAAGTCCTCAAAACGTTTCCCTCATCGGGTACGCTCAACACCGAGATAGCAGAGTTCGATGAGACACGGCCTGTATTCAGTGACATGATTGCGGAACTACGACGAGCTTTGGCCAAACATTCGGACCTAGGACTGTTGCCTTTGGAATGCCTATATCTTAACAAGAATGCTTTAGTTTCGGTGGTGAGTCGTTTTGGTAATGTTAAGTAGTAATTTGTTGTATGTTGGAGTATGCTCCAAACCCCCTCCGGTTGATTGCGATGAGGCCTGTGCCCAGCTGTGGGACATATATAGGCTGTTTATGTACGTTGTTGCTGACTTTTACAACATGTTGAAGATGATCAGCAACAAAGTAAAGTTAAGCGGACCTATTTCCCTCTAAACACCCCATTACGAACTACGGGCGTGTTTGTACGTGATGGTGAAAAGCTCATATTACGAGCGAGCAAACAAAACCATGCAAGTATAAACACTTCTATACTATACTTACATATATCAAATGGCCTCTATGGTCCAGTGGTTGAGCGTTGGACTCACGATCCTGAGGTTCACGGGTTCGAATCCCAGTGGGGAGGTATCACAAAAATCACTTTGTGATCCCTAGTTTGGTTAGGACATTACAGGCTGATCACCTGATTGTCCTAAAGTAAGATGATCCATGCTTCGGTAGGCACATTAAACCGTTGGTCCCAGTTACTATTTACTGATGTAAGTGAGTAATTATTACATGAGCCATGTCAGGGGCCTTTGGCGGCTCAGTAATAACCCTGACACCAGGGTTGATGAGGCTGGTATTGCACCTCACAACCCACACGATAAGAAGAAGAATTGTATACTTTTGCGATGGCAGTATAAATGAACCATATTGTCATTTTGAAAAATGGATTTTATTTGAATAGATTGTCACCTAGCCTACATAGTCTAAGGGACTTTAGCCACCTGTCCTGAGATTGCCACACTTGCCATCAATATTCATTCATTATAATAAATAAAAATAGCCTTTAATCTCCGACATACACACATATCACATATATTATTACATAGTTTTACTTAATTATCTATATGTTTATTTATTTGTCGGGCTGTCCTAGGATATACGCCTCCTCCTTATTGCGCCACACCTGTCTGTCGCCTGTTGACTTTCTCCAACCTTGTGGTAGATTGTCTTCCCATCTTTTGTTTGGTAGACCACACATGATGAGGTCTAGAATAAAAAAGTGGACTAAAGACATCACAGAATGGTATCCCAGAGATGGTAAAAGGCGAAATGGGATTCATTCATTATACCGATCATATATTACACACTTCACACACTTCAATTACATATTACAGTAGGTAATGATTTTATGATTAAACATTAATTTCAGTAATTTCAAGTTTATGTTTTACAAATTGAAAAGAAAAAGAATTTATGTCGAAATTGTTTGACGCATTTGCATTTGCAGTGAAATGTTACTGGCTATTAAAAAATAAAGAAAATCAAGGATTTATTTAAAAATTGATAAAATACTAGAACTAAAACTAAAACAAAAATGTTTTATCATGAGAGAGTGTATGAGGGTATACACAGTGTCCATGACATCAATAAGGCACTTACGTGGTTTCCACAATATGGAGATGATGATGATGAATCTATATCCTTCCTGAGTAATGAAGGTCCATTCAAAATATTGGTGAAAAAAATGTTTTACCAACTTCAAAAAAAGATGGAGGTTATCAATTTGACTCATATACGTATGTAATATTGTTGGAATTGCGATGCCTGGTATTAAATGTGCATTGTATTAAATGTGTTTCTCTAGTTATTGGCTGTTATTAGCTATTAGAGGCTGGCAAGAGACAGGGATAAGTGGAAAGAGCTGGAGGAGGCCTTTGTCAAAAGACAAATGGACGAAGAACATAATTAAACACATCTTTTTTTTTAAATATTAAGTAAAAGCTAAAAAAAAAATTGTTACAATAAGTTCATAATAAAGGCTATATCTATCTATCTATCTCTAGTTATTAAATAGCTTCTAATGTATACCTACATTGATTTAAAAGATGTGTTGCTGTTGCAGTTTCTTGTCATTTCTTCTCCTCAGCCATAACACCTTGCGAAATGACGTAGATTCAATAATGTTAAATTGACCTTCAACAAGTTTATCTATGATAATTGGATAGTTTTTAGGTCAAAGATAAATTATGAAAGTCTGATTACTAAATAAAGACAGATCTAAAGGTGACAAAAAATGTTTTCTTTTTCTATTTAACTTATTTATGAATTTTAATAAAGAAAAATGTAATAATAAGTGTCACATTTTGTCACTTTTTCTATGACGTCACAGGTTGCTTTCTCATACAAATTCCATAGTAATTTCGTGTTTTGACGTTTAGTAAACAGTAACTGATTTGACTAGTTGGAAAGTAGCCTATTATGTTGAATAAATGATTCTGATTCTAATTATCTTATGACATGACTTACTCATGCTAGCACTAATTAGTTTACTCATATATAACTCAACTTGTGTGGTCGAACACTGATTTTCCAAGATACAGGCCTTTGTGCTTAGTTTGGATCAACAGAGTTTAACAATTGTGTACAATCTTTACCCACTGATGTTTCCTAAGTGTTAACTAATTTAAACTTGTACAAGTCTTGCACAATAAAGAATTATAATTAATTATTCATAATGTTCGTATATATTGGTCTATATGAGCTTCTAACCAAGTGTGTAAAAATTTATAATACCTAATCTAATGTAATGGTTTATGATTTCCAATTTCAGGTGGGCCAACAAGCGAACCCAGTGAAGCATTTCACGTTGAAACGTAAGCCGAAGTCGGTGGCTTTGCGGAGTGAACTTCTAGCCAAAGCAGCGGAGGTGCAGGCCAACCAGAAGAAGGCAGCTGCTCCTACTGTCCCTGTCCGCAGCAGAGGCATGCCGAGGAAGATGACAGATACCAGTGAGTGGTTAATCTCCCTAGAGTTAGAATAATAGAATATAATAACTTTATTCCCAAAACAGTGCAGTACAATAGTAAAGAAGATAAAGATAAGTATACAAATCAAAAATACACTGCCAGGGAAATGGGACTGACTCAGCATGTTGTTGCGAAGAATAGTAGAAATACCACTCTTAGCAACACTGATATTCTGCCAGTACCAAACTTACGCTTATAAATACTTTGAACTATCGTGCCAACAGAAAAGTGTCAGGATTTGCTTAAAATAAATAAGAAAATAAGCAAATATAATTATGAAGAAAATATATGAATTAAGGGATTAGGAAAAATATGAAAAGTATTAGTCAAAGGTAGATAGTATGCCAAGGGGTTAAATTATACATAAGAGATACGACAAATAAACAGATGTGTAAAATAAAGACAACAGATAAACAGATAACGAGAGAGAATCGTAAACAATAGTTATCCCGTCACAGGGTCCGCTCCGGTCCTAAAGAACCTCCGTGGTCCAGTTGTTGAGCTTGGGTTCACGATCCTGAGGACCCGGATCCGAATCCCGATTGGGACATATCACATAAATCAATTTGTGAGGCCCTGGTTTGCTTAGGACATCGCAGGCTGATCACTCGATTGTCCGAAAGTAATGATTCGTCCTTCGAAAGGCACGTTAAACCGTTGGTCACGGTTATTATATACTGATGTAAGTACGTTACATGAGCCATGCCAGGGGCCTTAGGCGACTCAATAATAACTCTGACACTAGGGTTCATGAGGTTGGTAAAGTGTATAACCCATACAATGGAAGAAATAGAAGGGTCGGCTTACCTGACCTGAAGGTCCGGATTTTTCAGGTACCTACTACCTGTCTGACCTTCCGACCTCTGTCTGACTTTCAAATACAGGTTAGGTCACATACCTCGGAAACGTATTTCTTGGGAATGTGAGTTTCTTCACGATGTTTTCCTTAACCAATGCACCTGCCTAAAACTATTGCTGCTTCGCAACCTGTATAGACTTTGAAACAGGTCTCTCGGATACTTCAGCTCAGCAAGAGTACTGTTAAGCAATAATAATTGTCTTGTAACAGCCTCTGTGGTCTAGTGGTTAGAGCGTTAGACTCACGATCTGGAGGTCCGGGTCCGATTCCCGATGGGGACATTGACGAAATCACTTTGTGAGACTGTCCTTTGTTTGGAGGACATTACAGGCTTGAATCACCTGGGGCCCTACTTAGCCGTAAAAATACCTCCCGCAGTGGAGCAGCGATGTAGAGTATGCTCCATACCCCCTCCGGTTGATTGAGGGGAGGCCTGTGCCCAGCAGTGGGACGTATATAGGCTATTTATGTTATGTTATTGTATTAACCAAATTTGTGTCCCACAGCCCCTCTGAAGGGCCTCCCGTCCCGCTGGGCGGGGCGCTCGGCCCCGCGGCCGCTGGCGGCGCCCCCCCGCGCTCCGCCCCGCGCCGGCATCAAGCTGCTGGACATCACCGAGCAACCCGCCACTCACGCGCAGATTAAGAAGAGGAGGAAACTGGGTGAGTGCTGCCGACATCTGTTATATAGAAAGAAAAAAAGAAACGTTTATTATAACACCATCAATTTAAGAGCCACGCTCTTGTCGGTGTAGCAGTTTCCATTCCAGTCAATCAAAAGCCATTTTTTTTTATTGATGATCTCAGGGTGTGATTTCTCTTTGCAACGGAGAAGTCAATTGCTGGTTGGCAGAGCCACTATCAAGTAAGGCTTAAAAGTTTATATTATCTGGTTGACTAATCCCTTGCCTAAGGGATAGGTACACGAAAGCACCTATGAGGCTGGCATGATCACACAGGGTGTTCAAAGCCTCGTTAAAAATAAGAAAGAAAAAAGAAAGATTAACAAAACACGGAATAACAAATAACTTGCAATAAAACACGTAATAAATAAATGTTATATCGTCGTCATCAATTTAAGAGCCACGCTCTTGTCGGTGTAGCATTCTCCATGCTACTTTTTTAGGGAAAAATAGTGCAGTGGTTTCCCTCTTGCCTTCCGCCCCGCAGTACTCTGTCTGACGCAAGTGGGATGGCGCCCAGAGTAGTCTATTACAAAGCCATACTAGGACCCCTGTCATGTACCTCTGAATAGTACTGACAGTTACTGCTGCCCTCAGTCAGGTTCCAGGTTACAGTCCCTGTGACTTGCCCCTTCCTTTTTTTGTGACTTGTTTCTTTTTTAATATTTCATCATCATCAGCCGTATGATGCCCACTGCTGGGCATAGGCCTCCCCCAAGGATCTCCACGACGATCGGTCCTGCGCTGCCCGCATCCAGCGGCTTCCCGCGACCTTCACCAGATCGTCGGTCCACCTTGTAGCGGGCCTACCCACTGAGCGTCGTCCGACACGTGGTCGCCATTCTAGAACCTTTCCGCCCCATCGGCCACCGGTTCTCCTCGCTATGTGTCCTGCCCACTGCCACCTCAGCTTTGCAATTTTAATATTTATGTTATGTTATTTCATCATTTATCTTGAACCTAGTACACGACCCAATTTCCATTCAACAGAGATGGAGGAGGGTCAGAAGAAGCAGCCCCCCGCGCCGCCCGCGTCCCCCCCGCCCGACTACGCCAAGGGGCTCAACAACTACCAGATGCCGAAGCCAGAGGAGACTCCGAATAGTACGTATCTTCTCCATAAACCCTGGTATCAGGGTTATTATTGAGCCGCCTTCTTCTTCTATCGTCTGGGTTGTGAGGTGGAGTACCAACCTCATAAACCCTGGTTTCAGGGTTACTATTGAACCGCCAAAGGCCCTTGGCTCATGTGACTTAATTACATCAGTAAGTTAGTAATCGGGACCAACGGCTTAACGTGCTTTCCGAAGCACGGATCATCTTCTGGATATAACCTAACCAAACTAGGGATCATGAAGTGATTTTGGTGATTTGCCTCCACCGGGATTCGAACCCGGTACCTTCGGATCGTGAGCACAACGCTCACCCATTGGACCACGGACGTTTTCTAGTACGTATTTTATAGTTATACTAGCTATCCAACCCGGCTTCGCACGGGTAGTATATTATGTGATTTTGGACTCGACAAATATTATCCACAAATCAATCAATCAATCATTTATTTGCAAGAACACAAAATTAAAGATTTTATTCTAAGTAAAACAGTGTATGTATTCAACCTACAAGCAGGTGTGCAAATATTTATATAATTATATTATTATTAATAGACTGATGCCTAAAGCTAAAGAACTCGTGGACACTAAAAAACAAATATATAATAACCGTTTAGTTAATTCATGCATCTGTTATATTTAATTGCATCAAATTTTTTTGGTAAATTGATAGAAATTACGACAGACATGTTATAAACAAACTGTTAAACTGCCACATCGAAGCAATTCATCTAAAAAGCAATACAATATTTGACAATTGCGCACTTTTATATGCGCAAATGTCAAATTGCGGCCATTTTAACCCCCCAGAATAGCAAATCGATTTTGGATTCCTTATAAAAGTCATGTTCACGACACATTGTAGGTACAACGCTAATACATGATTAGTAATATACGCTTTCTCCCGCAGCGCTGCCCGCGGGCTCCCCGACGGAGGCGGCGCCGGCGCCCGCCGCGCCCGAGCCCGACCCGCCCGTGCACAACCCCATACTGCTGCACCAGGTACGGACTCTGACCTCATGCACCACAAAAACAATGTACAATGTCTACATGATTATACTAATATAACATAACATACATAAACAGCCTATATACGTCCCACTGCTGGGCACAGGCCTCCCCTCTATCAACCGGAGGGGTATGGAGCATACTCCACCACGCTGCTCCACTGCGGGTTGATGGAGGTGTTTTTTTTTTGGTGTTTTTATACTAATATATCACATAATATATCGTTTATTGAACATAGACCAACCGTCTTCTTCGGTCGTGTGGGTTGTTAGGTGGATTACCAACCCCATCAACCCTGGTGTCAGGGTTACTAGTGAGCCGCCAAAGGCTCCTGACATGGCTCATGTAACGACTACTAACTTACACCAAACGTGACCCAACATGAATTACCAGAATCAGAATAATTTATTCAACGTAATTATCATGGATAAACTTGTTGAAGGACAATGTAACATTTTTGAATTTACGTCATGTTACAGATGAGGGATGTTAGGGAGCTCCGTAACCGTAACATAACTATCGGATATCCGATATAAAAATCATCCGTAACCGTAACCGAATCAGAAATAAAAGTTTCGGATAATATCAGATAGGAGCCTAATTGAGACACGTTATGACAAGTTGTTTCGATCGACTGGCCGCTGCCAGTGCCGACACACAAGCCGCGCGCATTGTTTGTTTTTTCTTCTTTTGTCGTCATAACATAATATAACTTGTCATTACAAATATAACCACTTTATTACCTATTTCTATTGTGAAATTCCTTAAAAAATAATATCATTAACCGAAATTATCCGAAACCAACGGATAATCCGAAATAATTTATTATCCGTATCCGTAACCGTATCCGGTATAATAATCATTCTTAAATCCGTATCCAATCCGTAACCTAATTTTATCTTTAATTTCTCACCTTGCCAACCTTCCAGAGCCCTGGTGGCAAGGGTATTGTGGTTGGCCAACAACCGAAGCTGGTGGTCGCGTCCCAGCCGGGCGGCAAGCCTGTACTGCTGACGGCTAGTGGACTGCTCAACTCTGCCGTCATACTGCAGCCTGGAGGGAAGGCTGTGCTACTGCAGAACATCAAGCCGGTAAGTAATCTAATCTAGCCTACAAGATCCCACTGCTGGGCAAAGGCACCCCCTTCCTCTTCGTTTGCGTTTCCTGTGCGTACTCCGGCAAGCGTCCAAGTCGTCACGCCATCTCTTCCGAGGTCTACCACGACGCCTGTACCCGTCATGAGGCACCCAATGCGTGAAGATCCTCGCCACCGCTCAGGGTGCGTGCGACAAACATGTCCATGTTTACAAAAATCATTCTCTCCCCAACAACATCAACAACAACAGTCTCTCGTATCAACAGTGGCTGCAAGTTGTCTTTGATAACTTATGGCTCTGCCCACCCCATTAGGGATTACGGGCGTGAGTTTATGTATGTATGTATGTATTCTCTCCAAACTAACACCAGTTGCGGGGTATTACTATAGTGTCTATTCAGCCGGACACAAACTTAAAGTTGTAAGAAAAAAGTCGTTAAAATTCAAACCTCATTGTTATTGTCAGGAAATCTCACCTGCGTTTACTAAATTGAGTATAACAGATAAAGTAGTGCCGTCCTTTACTTGCAATACGTATAAGAAAGAGATAGAGTTAGGTTCTACATTGTACCCCGTAGCTCTGGGTCCCTATCTGAACTCAGTCACCATCTTATTCCGGCTAAGGACGCGCCGAACAGAAATTGCCCCAGTACCAACTTATAATCAGGAGCCGAATTATCCTATCACTTACATCGAATTAGGCGCATTAGGGCTAATTCTCATTATGGCAACCGACTCGCAAATGGACTACTTCTCATTATGGCAACTTCTCATTTTGGCTACTTCTCATTAGGGCTACTTCTTACTCGGGCTTTTTCTCACTAGGGCTACTTCTCATTAGGGCTACTTCTCACTTGGGCTTTTTCTCACTAGGGCTATTTCTCATTAGGACTACTTCTCATTAGGGCTACTTCTCACTTGGGCTTTTTCTCACTAGGGCTACTTCTCATTAGGACTACTTCTCATTAGGGCTACTTCTCATTAGGACTACTTCTCATTAGGGCTACTTCTCATTAGGACTATTTCTCATTAGGGCTACTTCTGAAATTTCGGGAATATTTATTGAAATAAGTACTGTATTTAAGTATATAAACATTTATTCATAAGAGATCAATGACATTATTTTAATAAAAAATCAACATTAATTGAGCCAATGTAATAGGTAAATATACAATATTATAAGTATTACTTCTTGTGATTACTTTAGTCTGGTTTTAATTATACGGGTATGTATGGGTGTTAGTGACACAGGAACAAAAACTTTGGGGGATGATTCATTTCATGATTCCGAGTTGATATCAAGTTGAATTTCCTGTCGGAAAAATCATGAATATATATGTGCTTTTTCAAATATTTTCAGTTCTATTTTTTTGCGATGGAAAATTCCACTTGATATCAACTCAGAATCATGGTGTGAATCATCTCTCAAAGTCTTCGTTACGACTAGCTTTTGCCCGCGACTTCGTCCGCGTGGATCTTTATGTGTGTGGGAGTGCATGTCAAATTTCAAGCATCTAACTTATGCAGTGTAGATTTTTTCACTTAATGTTTTTTCCCCGCTAACTCCCGTTCCCGTGGGAATTTCGGGAATTCCTTTCTTAGTGCACCTCTACGGTCCCTAAGCTACGTCCCTTCCAAATTTCAAGTGCCTACGTTTAGCCGTTTAGGCTGTGCGTTGATATGTCAGTCAGTCAGTTTCTCCTTTTATATATTTAGATAGAAGATGTCACTAACCCCCCTTGTGCGTGTGCGTGTGCGCAGGTGTGCGGGGCGGCCCCGCCGGCGGCCCGCGGCGTGCCGCTGCCGGCGCTGGCCGCCGCGCCCGCCGCGCCGCCGCTGGCGCACGCCGTGAGTATACACATGCATACCTCTTACTCTACTAATGATGTTACACAACTGTTTTTTTTTACATTAACTGCCTATATACGTCCCACTGCTGGACACAGGCCTCCCCTCAATCAACCGGAGGGGGTTGATACAATGTTTGTATACATGTTTGTATACATGTTTATATACACGTTTGTATACACATTTGCATACACGTTTGTATACAAGTTTGTATACACGCTTGTATACATGTTTGTATACATATTTGTATACACGTTTGTATACACGTTTGTATCCATGTTGCAGCTGCAGGTGCCCGCGCCGGCGCCGGCGCCCGCCCCCCCGGCCGCGGCGCCGCCCCCGCAGCCGCTGCTGCCGCGGCGGGGACTCTCCCTCACTGTACGTATCCTGCCTTACTCCAAAAGTCCTTTCAAAATCCAAACCCCAGTTGTTTAACTATTGTCTTGAAATCTCGGCCTTATGAAGTTCATCTTGTTCCTGAAGTCAGGAGATATACTGATTTTCTTTTTGGGTGATTTTGTTATTGTATACGGGTACGCCACCGCGCCGGTGCTGGTCAGACAGACAGACAAGCAGTCGCTTCTGTAAAAAACCGGACCTGTCAAATCTTCAGGTTAGGTAAGCGGACCCTGTGGAAAACGGGATAATGGGTGATGATGATACGGATTCGCGACCCCGGCTTCCCGAGCTACTACTACCTCAGTCCTAGTGTCAGTAGTATCCCTTTCGAGGTTAGGATCCGATCCAACTTATGTCAGGGGGGTTACCAGGTCGCAGAAAACCTATCTTTGTAGAGTATTAAATAAAATTGCAGTGGTCAGCCATGACCCAACCTGTCGTTCAGGGCGCCTCTGGATCCGCCCATGTCCGAGATTACATCTTGTATTACATTCCCGCCCGGCCAAGTAGTGAATACTACCTTGGAATAACAGTGCCCCAATAAATCGGTATACAATAACAGCCTCCATAATTCTCCAGTGGTTGAGTCTTAGGCTCACGATTCGGAGGTCCTGGGTTCGATTCCCTGGGACACATCTAGCAAAAAAACATTTTGGAAGATTGTCTTGGCAGGCGAATTCACCTGGTCGTCCGAAAAATAAAATTTGGAAGCACCTTAATCAGTCAATTATAACCTTGATACCACCGTTGATGAGGTCAGCCATTGACTTTGCAACATATACAAAAAATAAATCTGTAAACTTAGCTACTTATTTTAATACTATGTGTATACCGTATATTATATAATTTATTTATATTGATATCTATTAGACACACACGAAAAATATATTTCATTTAAAAACATACTGAATATTATATAAAAAATATGGTAACTAAAACCCCCGTGCCGGATTGTTCTTGGCGCAAAGGTTGTCCATTGCTGTACAGCGAGGAAATGCGGCTAGTGTAATGGGCACCTTCGCGCCTGGATTAGTCAGGGGCGGGCTTTTTGACGAGTGCAGTAAATAGCATTATATTTGTTAATTATTTATGTAATTTCGTGCTTATCAATAATAAATGTATTTTCATCTGTAACTAAAATATCTGATATTACATGGATATCTTTATTTGTTATAAAACACAAGATTTAATTGTTTTTTTTTTAAGATTTTTTTTTGACCCAAGGTTTCATTGTTTGTTTGCAGCGCGAACAAATGTTGGAAGCACAAGATATGTTCCGCAACGCCAACCGCGTGACGCGGCCGGAGAAGGCGCTCATACTTGGCTTCATGGCTGGCTCCAGGGGTAAGACAGTTATAACAATTATTAGGCTCACGATCCGGAGGTTCCGGGTTCTAATCCCGGTAGGCACATGCCACAAAAATCACTTTGTGAACCCTAGTTTGGTTATGACGTTGACGGCTGATCATCGGATTGTCCGAAAGGAAGATGATCCGTGCTTTGGAAGGCACGTTAAGCCGTTAGTTCTTTCTACTTACTGACGTAAGTACGTAGTCGTTACATGAGTCGTATCAGCTGCCTTTGGCGGCTCAACAGTAACCCTGTAGGGCTAATGTGCGCAAGGTGATAAAATTTTGTCACAATGATTTTATCCATTCTGACGATATAATTATGTCGTTTTGTCGATTGGTGCTATGTGAACCCAAATAGGTCATGTCGTTCTATCAAAATACGCATGTTAGGGAATAATAAATAAAAATATTTATTTCCTTCACAACATAACATGATACAAAGTGTACATAAACTACAAAATTTAATGAAATGATCGATAATTTTATCACGTTGCCCATCTTAGCCCTGCTGGTTTGATGAGGTTAGTCATCCACCCAACTCAAATAAATATATTTTTATTCAATGGGTAACATCGTCAACACTTTGAATCGTGACCTCTCAATCTACACAATAGAAGAACACATACTTAGCGATTAATATCTACTATTATTATTTTTTTCAGACAACCCGTGTCCTAACTTAGGCAACATCGTGACGATAAAACTATCAGAAAACATAGAGAATGTTCTGCAATCAGACGACACATATCTCACGATGCTCTCAGAAATGCATTTCCAAATGAACTATAACAACGGCCAATGGACACGACTGAAAAAATACAGGCACATAGACGGAATGGTGCCTCAAAAAATACCTCCAGGCTCCACAGTGATCTCAGCCAATAACCAACAGCCGGTCGTCTCGATAGCCAATCAGAGCGTCAGTTAAAAATGGCGGGAACCTAGCTACTTTATAAAGGACACTTTCAGTTTGTTGTATTTGATGTTTAGTGATGTGTGCCTCGGAAAATACCTTCGACCAAGTGCGCCATTTTTTTTCAAACGGTAAGATTTTTTTAGGTTATAAAGACAGATTTAGTTTGTTGTTTTTTTTATTATAGTTTTTTTAATAGTAAAAAGAATATTGCGCCATTTTTGGATTAAATAAGTTAACGGATGCCTAAAAACTGCTTTTAGACCAACTGCTAGATTTATTGTCAATTTGGGATGAAAATAAGTTTTTTTTTATATATATTAAATAATATGATGTGTGTATGGAAATGAGTCTTAAACTTGAAATTATGATTGTTGAAGTAGTTTGAAAATGACATTTTTTTACTTATTTTATCGTGAGCATAAATTTCATTCTTTAATAGTAACATTCGTAATTTCTCTTTCGATTTACTTTGAAACGGTATTACGTTAAAACTCGGGCGCATTAACCTTAAGTTGTATTAAGCCTTTACAATAACTAAAAAAACCTATTTTCCCTTTTCTAAAATCATATCCACATACATACATAGATTCATGTCCCTAAACCCTATCGCGATGGGCAGAGCCACAAGTTACAGGTCTATTTTACTTGGTCTATTTTAATATTTTACTTGGAATAAATAAAATGTATCTTAGATAATAAATAATATATATACAGCTGTAATATGCAATAACTTATGCCTCAGACGGCTTTCATACTGCGTTACAAGTAAGTTATAATATTCATATCTACATGTCAATATTTTGAGCAAATTCCTAAGCCTTTAGTTGAAAGTTGAAAAAGTCACGGGTATGTATATAATTTAGTAATGAAAAAAAGTAATGAATTTGAAAACCTTCGACCAATCGTGCTAATTATTGCTTGGAGTATGTAGTAGTAATTAAGGATCGTTTAATAATTGTACGAATGCCAAAATTTGTAGAAGGAAAAATCCTACTAGGACCTAATCTAATAATAAAAAAAAATCACATTTGTTACGGATCTCGATATTCTCGACAGCGATACGGCTCATCACCTATCACGTTGGTCTAACATAAAGCTCGGTGAGGTGTGGGTACTTAGTTCATCTTGCGATGTATGTACCTGCCTACCCCAATGGGGATATAGGCGTGAGCTTATGTTCACAGAGTTCACGCACAGGAATCCATTCAAATTCCTGACTACACACCTCCCTAGCATTATCCCGTTTTCACAGGGTCCGATTATCTAACCTGAAGACTTGAATCAGTTTTCATTGAAGTTATAACCTTCACCTTCCAAATCATTTGCTAGAATAAAGAATAATACTACGCATAGAACGGCGAGTTTCCGCCCCGCGCCAATAGCGTATTTGAATGGGTCAAAGATAAATTATAAAATGCTAATCTATAAATAGAAGCCAGTCTAAGATGATCGAAAGTCAATCTCATTTTACTTTTCGACTTACTTTCAAATTTTATCCCTAAATTAAGTAACAATGAGTACGACGTTTGACCGCTTTTGTTAATGACGTCACAGGACAGTATTTCCATACAAACTCCAAAGAAAACTTTCGTTTTGACGTTTCGTTAAAAGTATCTCATTTGACTAGGTTGTCAAGTAGCCTATTCGCATGAGGCGCCGAGCTGGAATTACCTCACCCCCTCTGGGCCTTTGGTGTAAATGACCGTAAACCGCTGAGGAGTAAAAGGGAGCGTTTGTCTGTCTCGTTCGCACTTACGGTAACGATGAGATTTTGCATTAACCGGGGTGTGCGCTTTGAAAACACATTTCTCGGACATCTAGGTTTTCTTATAAATAATAATAAATAAAGTCTTTATTGCAAGTAACCATCGACTCAAATGTGTTAGTAAATGACTTATTTCTAGTGTTAGTATAAAATAAAAAGAAAAGAACAATATCAAAAGCTTATAAAGCATTTGGGCGCGTGTAGCCCACTGCAGTGACGCAAATAGGGGCTCTCGTCCACAATCGAACAGAGAGCACGGTTGGGGCTGTCCCATACGCGGCGTATGAGGGATGCGCTGCGCTTGCGCAGGGAGGCGAACATCCCAGATGTATTCATTGCTTCATTGTTTAATAATCATCCAAATATAAATTCGACAATAACTTCCAATTTGGAGACCGCAATTCGAACCCGTTACCTTACGATGTGATCACGCGTTATCTCATTGCCTTGCCGTATCACTTCTGAACAGTCTTTAAATGTTATATTGTAACTTAATAAATGAATATGTGTCGAGTTATCAAACCATTGTTATAACATAATTATGTATATCTCAGCTTGGTAGCCAACCACAACTGGCTTCAGTGGCGGCCCTAGGTCGGTGTGAAAAGTGCGATCGCAAGGGGCGCCGTTTCGAGGGGGGGGGGGGGGGGGGGGCAAAATAAGCCTAGACGGGACCACCCTGGCTGGCAGCCCCGGATCTAAGAAAGAAAGAAAGAAACATTTATTATTTAGGACACCTTCCATACATTATAATGACATCACATCAGAAGTCAACGCACACACGAAATATTCTCTATATAGAACATGGAAAACGTATACCTAAATGAAATGTGACGTCATGTCGGCTTACCCATGTGTAGTGGACGGTGTCCCGAATAAAAGGTCCTCACTCAGCTTATGCCGCGGCGTGGGCCGCGACCCTGGTATTCTGTGAGACCTGAGTATTGAGTGAAGTCTACAGGGGAGTAACTGGATTGGGCTCACCTGCCCTGTGAATTACACCTCTAAGCTGCCACGTATAATTCACACAATAATAGGCCGTAAACGACATTTTTAAAATATTTAATCTTCTTCTAAATATATAAAAGGAGAAACTGACTGACTGACATATCAACGCACAGCCTAAACGGCTGAACGTAGGCACTTGAAATTTGGAAGGGACGTAGCGTAGGTACCGTAGAGGTGCACTAAGAAAGGAATTCCCGGAATTCCCATAGGAACGGGAATTAGCGGGAAAATCCTTTTGTATGAAAAATCTAAACCGCTTAAGTTAGACGCTTGAAATTTGGCATGCAGGTACCATAGTAAACTTAAAGCTTAGTTGCAACAGGATATTGCAAAATTTCCACGGGAACGGGAGTTAGCGGGAAAAAACATTTGTATGAAAAAATCTAAACTGCATAAGTTAGATGCTTGAAATTTGACATGCACTCCCCCCACACACAAAGATCTCTCTTTTATAACACGCCACGCGGACGAAATCGCGGGCAAAAGCTAGTTAGGTATATTTCGATGGCCGTAAACTAGTGAGAAACTGTATTTTGAGGGGCGCCAATGTGAGGACTCGCACCACCTAAATATTTTGCTAGGGCTGCCACTGATTGACCGAAGTATATTGGTATTTTGAATATAAACGAAAGCTAATTGAAGAAATGCATTAGTGTTACGATTGAAATTATGCTATTTTCCGATTGACTGGGAAAATGTAAGTATATTGTGTTCCAATAATTTTGTGGACGAATATGGTAATATGTCGGTGCTAATTCCTATAGACACCACCTAATTTTATTTTCAAGTTATACCTGTAATTTTCTTGCCCGCAAAAAAAGAAAGGGACAATGCTTAACAGCTGTTACTTTTAAAATGAATGAGCAAATTAATGTATAACCCGGGAGAGTCAAATAGACATCTCGCTGGTGTGCAACCCGTTTGACGTGTGCTGTCAATTTAATTCCGTCGGGTTATTGGTCAATGTAAAATGTTGAAAGGGTGGTTTAAGATCGCTACCTAAAATTGACATGAAATTTTATGCTCGTCTATTAACCGTCCCTTTCCTTTTCGGCGGATAAGAAAATGACATGTAAAACTTAAAATTTGATGGTGTCAACAGGACTTAGCACCATTGACAAAGTTAGTAGTATAGATAAAAACAGGGAAATTCGTAGTCAATTTAATACCCTGTCAATATTATCATGTGATATATATCCCTTGGGGGCTGACAAGGCCAAATCGTATTTTTTCTTATACTTTATGCAATTTTCTTAAAATGACTTGTCTCTCTGCCCAACCTGATAAGAATAAAGGGCGTGAATCGTGCCTGTCTGTAACATTTTCAAATTGTTGCATTTGTCTACATAAAATTAAAAAAAGAAAATTAAGCATAATTGGAGCACATTATACCAAAGTAGGTACTTTGTTTTCATTACAATAATGCTGGTGATTCCTGCAGACGAAATTTATTTTAGTTTAGTTTGTCAATTCTAAAATAGTTCTATCTCTGTCTTGCGCTCGTCGTAAGTGAAGGACAACACTATTTTTAGTGCTGCCAGACTAAAATAAAATATAGTCTGCCAGAATCGAGGCTAACCTCTCAATAGATATTAAGTACTAAATAAAATTGATTGGGAATTTTCTTCTATACACGTGCCTTTAATGCTTTAGTAGCGAATTTATAACGTTTTTGTTACTTTTGCAACATAATGTAACTAAAATTAAGTAGGCATCTCGCTTGTATACTTAATGCGAGGGGTCTAGTTAATTTGGGCGGGTTATACATAAACATATATAAAAGCAGTACCGTAAGTTCTGTCTAAGATGATTACTGGTTAACGTTGGACATTAATTTACCATATTATGTGTTTTCCTAAAACACAGCGTTTAGGTGAAGAAGCAGTCTGATAAGCCTTGAAACCATAAATAATTTAAGAAAACATACTTGAATCTCTATGGTTTACAGTAAGTTTCTACTGTCACCAGCGGGCGCCAGTTTCTATGCGATGGGATCATTACATGATATTATTATTATTGCGTATGGCAGACAAAAATTAAATATCCTGCGTGGATTCTCTCTCTAAGTCTCTACCGCATCCGTCACACAATGCAGCTCGGCTATGCCACCTGGGAACCGGTGCAGAGGGCACTCGTTCACTATGTGAGATTTGGTTTGATCCGGGTGACTACATTACATGATATGAAACAAGTCGATAAAATTTAATATTGGTACTAATTCCTGTAGACACCATCTAATTGCAAAATGAGCGATTTTCGAGTCGAGACGTTCCCCAAACACACGATAGATGGCGTTGTTCACTTTTAACGTGATAATTACCTATTTTCTCATTGCTGAGGTACATAATTATTAAAAAATGTAATGGAGCATACTCCACCTGCGGGTTATTCACAATCACCCAACGTTAATCAGTAAACAAATTGTTCGGACCGATAAAATAGCATTTAGAAAAACTAGCGAGATAGAAATAAGAAATTTAGCAATAAGAAGATTCCCATTCGATTTTTGTTATATTCCAATGCATATTGTCGTGTCAAACTGTATATTTTCCATGCCATCATATTAAAACCAGAAAACTGTCAAAGTAGTACCTACTTTGTCTGTGACAAATACACGATCCACGTCATGACAAAACGAAAAAAAAGATACATTGGTTGCGCTGGGACTTAAATTCCACACTCCCCATGCCAGGGGTCTTTAGCGGCTCAATAATAACCCTGACATCAGGGTTGATGGGTTGGTCATCCGCCTCACAACCCACACGATAGAAGACGAGTCACTTATAGTGTCCTATAAGATGTCACTGAGATTTCCTTATAAGTCATTTGTGCTCCTAAGTAAATTCTTATAGGCTAATTTCCAACTTGTCAAATCAGTTACTTTTTACTAAACGTACACGAAATGATTATGGAATTTGTATGAACAAGCACACTTACTACGTTTCTCTTGATTAAAGTTCGTAAATAAGTTAAATAGAAAAAAGAAAATGTTTTTCGTCAATCTTATATCTATCTTTATTTAGTAATTAGAATCATCGCCAGCCCATTAACGTCCCCACTGCTGGGGCACGGACCTTCCCTATGGATGGATAGGGAGATCGGGCCTTAAACCACCACGCGGGCCCAATGCGGATTGGTGGCTATTAACGACTGCTAATGCAGCCGGGACCAACGGCTTAACGTGCCTTCCAAAGCACGGAGGAGCTCGAGATGAAAACTTTTCTTTTTGTGGTCACCCATCCTATGACCGGCCTTTGCGAAAGTTGCTTAATATCAAGAATCGCAGACCGAGCGCGTTTACCGCTGCGCCACCGAGCTCCTCAGAGAGTAATTATAATATCATACATAATTTATCTTTGACCTAGGAAACTACCCAATTCTTATAAGTACAGTGAAACTTGGTTAAGTGGGACCTGGATAAGTGAGAAACCTCCATAACTGGAACTCATGCTGAGGTCCCAACACTTTGGCACTGAATTACCTCTGTTAGTGGGACGAGGTAAGCCTC
This sequence comes from Pectinophora gossypiella, assembly GCF_024362695.1. Lineage (NCBI taxonomy): Eukaryota > Metazoa > Arthropoda > Insecta > Lepidoptera > Gelechiidae > Pectinophora > Pectinophora gossypiella. Next base: position 1,185,860 of record NC_065425.1, on the reverse strand, counting down.
TATATCTGGGATTCGTTCTTTCGATTTATCATCATACGAGGGGAGGTCAAAAAGTTCGCGGAATGAGGGGGAAGGGGGTCGAAATTAAACACGAAACTATTTTTCCTTTTCAATATATTCTCCCTTAACCTTAACACATTTTCCGAATCTATCAAATAATTTGTTTATTCCATCATAAAAAAAAGATTTCTCTTTGCTGTCAAAATAGGCCGAAATTGCAGACTTGACTTCTTCATCATCGCCAAATTTTCGTCCACGCAGTTCCTTTTTCATTTTTGGGAACAAATAATAATCGCTGGGGGCCAAGTCTGGACTGTAAGGCGGGTGGTTTAATTTTTCGAACCCGCATCGGTGAATGGCAGCCGTCGCAACATGGCACGTGTGGACGGGTGCGTTGTCGTGCAAAAGGAGCACACCTCTTGACAGCTTTCCTCTTCTTTTTTCCTTGATAGCCTCTTTCAATCTATCCAGTAAAGAAGCGTAGTAATGTCCCGTTATAGTCACACCACGATCTTTATAATCAATCAGCAAAATACCTTCTGTATCCCAAAAAATAGTGGCCATGATCTTTCCGGCCGATTGTGACACCTTAAACTTCTTTGGAGGAGGTGTGCCTTTTTTATGCCACTGCATCGACTCTTGCTTCGACTCAGGTTCATAGTGGTGAACCCAGGTTTCATCTCCAGTAACAATCCGGGCCATAACTTCTTCCTTATTCTCTCCACAGAGCTCTAAAAACTGGCGAGAACACTCGACACGCTCGCTTTTTTGAAGTGGCGTGAGCATTCTTGGAACCCATCTTGCGCTGACCTTAGTCATCCCAAGATGTTGATGTAGGATATTTAAAATACTTGTTTCGGATACACCGACCATTGCTGCAAGCTGCTTCTTCTTCAAGCGGGTATCTTCTAATACAAGTTTCTCTACTTTTTCGATGATTTCCGGTGTGGTGGCCTCAATGGGCCGTCCGGAGCGGGGGTCATCTTCAATCGACTCTCTTCCTTGCTTGAAAAGACTATGCCACTTGTAAACCATGGTTTTACCAGGGGCAGAGTCCGCGTAAACTGCTAACAGCTCTTAAAAAATCGTCTGAGCGGATTTTCCTTGCTTGGTGAGGAACTTAATGACGGCGCGGTGTTCAATTTTCTCCATATTCGCTGAGTTCTTCCCGATTCACTTGTTTGCTGGTCGATAGTTCAAACGTTAATGACCCGATTTGCTTCAAACTTGGTACATATACTGTTAATGAGGTGTGCAACTAGCGGCTACCTGTACGAGCAAACCAACCCCCTCCAACCCCTCCATTCCGCGAACTTTTTGACCTCCCCTCGTAGTTACCTCTATAACTGAGACAGCGAGTAAATTTTATATGCATAAACGTCTGTAACTGAGATAACATTGTTTGTTTACTCATTCTTATTCTACCCACAAATTCCACACGTAATTCCAAGTACGTAAGTACAAATTTTGAGCTTCAATTACCTTCATTTTTAGTTTCGCTTTACTATCATACAGATGTTTATTTGAAAAATACATAACACGTTATTTTATTTAATGATCGCACCTGTATAACCGAAATAACCTGTATTCTCACCTCTATTAATGGAACCCTCTGTAAATGAGACAGATATTTATTTATCTATCTATCTATATATCTGAGACACTGGGTAAGTGGAATACCTCTATAAGTGAAACGACATTGCAGGTCCCTTGATGTCTCACTTAACCAGGTTTCACTGTATATTGAAAGTTATTGGAACCAGCGCACTTAAAAGAACTTACTTTTAATAGTCTTGAATCTTCAAGAACTTCTATTGTGGTTATATTAGTGACTGGCAATGTGTATTGGACTCTAGGAGCATAGTTATTAAGTTGGTTTACGCATAAACGGAAGTGGACTTAGAAATATGGATATTATTTTAAGACAGTACCAGTAAGTTAACAGTCTTGATTGAATTTTTGTATAGTAGATTCTGTACCTTACATATTTAAGTATTATCTTAAAGTTTATATCCTTTTTAGGGTGGATAGATAGAATGAATGAAATAATGTATGTTATTTTTAGTAAATACCTAACAAAAAGATATATATTAATGTCGAATCCAGCTGAAAACTAAAAATATAGTGTAGTCCTTCAAAGTTTAGTGCAACAAAGAAATAGTACTAGTTTTAAAAATGTTACTGGAATGATGCTAACGAGCACTGGAATGCAAATCATTTAGGGAATGCAATCCCGATCTCGCAAGATCCCGTCTAATTTCCCGGGATCAATCCCGAAGCATAATATGACGAGATCCCGTTCGAGATTGACGGGATTGGGCGAATCACCTTGAGTTATACTTTTTGTATTGATGTGCTGATTTCCAAAGAAAAAAATGATAAACGTCTTTGTTTTTTAAAAAAAAAAAATGTTTTAATTTACCTCACTATCATAAAGAAGCAGTTTTTATCGTTTTCAACCATCCTAACTTTTCATTTTTTTATGAACTAGACGAGATCCCGAAATCCCGAAAAGTTCGGGATCTCGCGGGATCGATATTTCCAATCCCGCGGGATCTCGAATTTGCGATCTCAATGTGTTGGTTCACATTATTCCAATAACATGATTCCAGTTTGGAATGTTTATTGGAATAATGTGAATCGGGCATCAGCAGTGATATGCCGTTCCGAGAAATGTTCCCAGAGTGGGAAATTTCCCGTTGTAAAAACTTTAGGCTTAAGCTTTAACTTTTAACTTTACTTTATGGAATTGGGCCGGACATGTTTGTCGCATGCACCCTGAGCGGTGGGCACGGATCGTCACGCATTGGGTGCCTCATGACGGGTACAGGCGTCGTGGCAGACCTCGAAAGAGATGGCGTGACGACTTGGACGCTTGCCGGAGGGACTGGCCGGAATACGCACAGGACCGCGAAAAATGGAAAGAGGAAGGGGAGGCCTTTGCCCAGCAGTGGGATCTTGCAGGCTAGATTAGATTAGAAAAGCTTTAGTAGTAAGGGCATCGGCTGCTTTCCTTTTTTTTTCAAATTGTTCTTCCTTGTACTCTGTTTTTTTTTTACATAAGTTTTGCGCCTTTTTCTACTGGGAACGTGCCCAAAGTGGAAACATTCTCAGGAACGACACATCACTGGGTATCATACAAAAGTTCAATTAGATTTGTCACACAGGTTCTGTCCACCCTGCATAGCATATAGCGTCACCAAGTTTTTGTTATTACGTCTAAGCTTAGCAATTATACTGGGGGCCACATCGAAGCAATTCATCTAAAAAAGCAATCTTGCAATTTGACATTTGCGCATATAGAAGTAAGTGCGCAATGCAAACAAATGTCAAATAGCAATATTGCTTTTTTAGATGAATTGCTTCGATGTGGCCTTTTTAACCCTTTCATGGGAAGAGATCATGGGTCATTGATGGTTCATAATAGATAGTATGAGTTAGAATCGAAACGTCATTAGACGTTCTGTCCTTGAAAGTGTTAACCCGTTATAACGTCGTTATAAATTACTCGTCAACATATTTCTAAGTCCACGTACTATGATGTTGCGTAAAACATAATGTTGTCTATTTAATTTTAGTTTTAGTATTCGCATTAGTTCTACGTTGTTGTACGATGATGTTTTTCTATAGATATTTAATATTCACCATGTATATAGTAGATAGTACAAAATATTAAATGAAAACTATTTAAAAGTATTTTGTGTTTTTGTTGATTACCATATTATCATGTCATACTTGGGATAATTGACAAGTATTAAAAACTATGCGTTGTTCATTATAACTTTTATTGCAGACACGGGAAATACAAAACAAAAGAGGAATAGAAAGAGTACAACAGGCGGCCTTAATGCTAAGTAGCAGTCTCTTCCAGGCAACCTTTGAGTATAGGAAATATTTAATATACACTTCTCATCAAAAAAATCGAAACACTTCCGTTTTCATTGTTTCTGTCCGAATTTAACACAAAAAAGAATTCATACGATGAAAAAAAATACATAAATGTATAGCTGGCAGTTTGGCCATTACAGTAATAAGCGAAAATTCTAAATTCAAAATTAGAATTTCATTTGTTTATCTTATAAACGAAATGAATCACTGTTTTGAGACAAATGTGTGTTTAGGGTTGGAGTACATTTAGCGCTTAAAAACTAAAAATTGGCGCCTATCCTTAAACTTTTTGTTTTTTATTTCAATACTGTGACTTTGGGACGTCTGAAAAAAGGTTTTTTTTCTAAAACGTATGGATACTTCGCCCACAGAAGCCGCCCAAGTTGTGGCATTGCTGGATTCTGGCCTTAGTCAGCGTGTTGTGGCTGCAAGACTGCATCTAAGCCTGTCATCTGTTCATAGAGTCTATAAACGTTATCGGGAGACTGGTTTGTTCACGCGCCGTTCAGGATCTGGCAGGAATCGGGTCACTTCTGAGCGAGATGATCGATTTATTGTAACAACTTCTTTAAGAAATCGACGCCTTAACGCTTTTCAACTGCAGCAGCGGCTTCGTGTTGTACGAAGGGTGGCTGTAAGTGACTCTACAATTAGAAGAAGGTTGAAGGATCGTGGACTGGTACCGCATAAGCCAGCAAATGGGCCGAAATTAACTGCAGACCATCGAAGAGCGCGCCTTAACTTTGCACGTGAGCACCTAAATTGGTCATACCTACAGTGGAGCAAAGTTCTCTTTTCTGATGAGTGTAAAATTATGCTGTATGGTAACGACGGAAGGAACAAGGTCTACAGAAGAGACGGAGAACGCTATGCACAATGCTGCATTGAAGAAAAGGTCAGATATGGTGGCGGTTCGTGGACGGTTTGGGGAGGAATCAGCGCCGACGGTAAGACAGAGCTTGCTTTCGTGTCTGGGCCACGTCTGCCTGCACTAAACTGTCATCGGTACGTCGAAGAGTGTCTCGAGCCTCATGTGATGCCCTATGCACATTTTATTGGCAACGGCTTCATATTCATGCACGACAATGCTAGGGCTCACACCGCGGGCGTCGTACGAGATTATCTTAACGAAGTCGTTATCTCTATTATGGAATGGCCAGCAAGAAGCCCGGACATGAATCCCATTGAACATCTGTGGGATGAATTAAAGAGACGAATTCGAGCAAGAGATCCTGCCCCAGAAACACTTAGCCAGCTGCAAGATGCAATCCAAGAGGAATGGGACAATATACCACAGCATGTGATCGTGACTCTCATCCGATCGATGAAGAACCGTATGGAAGCAGTAATTAGAGCTCGGGGAGGGAATACAAGTTATTAAATAAACGTTTTTTAGCTTTTTTTTTCATTTACGTGTGTTGTTTTATCCATTTCCTTTATACTCCATACGGAATAAAAATGACTCATTTAACAAAATACGAAACCTATGAAAAATTCATTTAAATTTAGAACATTAACATTAAGATTTGATAAGCTCATATTACTCACTATTAAACGACATTTAACATTTATTCCTAAATGTACACATTTTTCTGATAATCCTGACAAAACGTAAACTTGCAAGGTGTTTCGATTTTTTTGATGAGAAGTGTATTTGATTATAGGAGATATTTGACCCGTGTGGGTTATGTGGGTGGGAGGTGTGTGTCTGTACACATCAGAAACGCATTTTTCAGGAATGTGGGTTTCTTCACGATGTTTTCCTTCCCAGCACGTAATAATCATTTATGATCCACGATTTAGGCCCGTGCTGCGAAGAATACAATTTCACCATTTTTTTTATATTAATGCAAGTGAACTGCCTGCCAAGTAAGTAGTAAAAATACAACAATAAAACGTAAGATAGTTTATTTACAAATATCTACTAAAATTACAATATTTCGTCAGAATCCCGTCGACATGCATATGCCCTCTATATCTCTACCATATCTGTCTACTAAGGGTAGACATCTGAACAGCACTGAAAGAAAAATATGCGTGCAGCTTTAGACTTTTAAAGCTCATGTGAAGCTTACTTTATGTAAAAAAGCTTATTATAAGATTAATGACTACCCAAATGATAAAAATGTCTGGTATTGAATGTGTTCCTCTAGTTATAAAATAACTTGTAATGTATACCCTAATTGGTTTTTAAAAGATGTGCTGTTGCAGTTTCTAGTCATTTCTTCTCCTCAGCTATAACACCTTGCGAAATGACGTAAATTCAAAAATGTCACATTGACCTTCAACAAGTTTATCGATGATAATTACGTTCAATAAATGATTCTGGTTTCTGAGACAGAGAAATCAAATCAAGTGTTTATATTCAATATTTAGATAATGATTTATCCGTAGTAAGATGATCCGTGCTTCAAAGGCACGGTAAGCCGTTGGGCCCGGTTACTACTTACTGATGTAAGTGACTAATCGTTACATGAGCCATGCAGGGGCCTTTGGTGTCTCAATCATAACCCTGACACCAGGGTTGATGGGGTTGGTAATCCACATCACAACCCACACGATAGAAGAAGATAAATTTGAAACTCATTGGTGCAAGTCCGGTATCTTGGTTCCAACCGGCGCTCCTCGATTGAGAAGCAAGTCAGTGTACGACTGTGGACTGCAGTTAAGTACTTTTTTTAATAATAATAATAAAGCACACAGAACAAAATTTACAAAACATTTACAGGATAAACTTATTCTAAGGTGGGCAAAGGCGGCCTTATCGCTAAGAGCGATCTCTTCCAGACAACCGGCAGATTTTTTTTGACGTGACTTATTGTAGATTTGCCGCAGATGGCATTAACTACTTGGCCGGACAAATGGGGAGCGCTGAAGGCTCTCACCCGGTACAACGTTTAAGACAACAGGCCTGAGGGTGCCCAGTTGGGCGCGAACCTCGGCTCAGGGCGTCGTCTGAGAGGAAAAATATTTGAAAGAATTAATCGACCCTAGTGGGTCGATAGCGATAAGCGCTGAATGAGGGAAATCGTCGACCACGCCGGCGGGGTCGGTATCGGGGTCCTGAAGTGTTTGGTGTCGCGAGCTGATTGGCTGCCTCTATGGCTAGAGTAATCGGGTCGTCGGGATCGTATATTACGTCCTTCGGACGCCGATACTTTTCAGTACCGTCCCTAAGCGGGATGTATTCGGAAGCCGCAACTACCAGGGACTTCGACAGAGGATATAGTACATTTGTACAGCTGCAGTGTAAAATAAAATAATAGACATTTATCTTATTGATGAGGTCATAACAATCAATTAACTAGGTTGTCTAGGTAACAGATTTGTTTACCAAATAGGAAGGAGACTTCAGGCACGAATATGAAGCATGCCTTAGTGGTGCCCTGCTTGCGCACGCGCAGCAGGAAGTCCACTAGACTCACGAAGAGTCCCATCAGCACGAACGCCAATGTGTACCACACGTACACGTGTACTAGTAAGGCGCTCTCCTGGAACAAAAATATGGCTTTATACACATACATACATACATTCACGCCCGTAATCCCTCATGGGGTGCGCAGAGCCACAAGTAATCAAAGACAACTTGCAGCCACTGTTGATACCAAGTCCTAAGATTGATATGATGAACCTTATGGTGACAAGGGCTCAGCCTACTACCACTTATGTCAGTACAGTCATGGACCAATGACTAATGTGCCCTTCCATCGAAATTCGGAATACTTTCGACAGTTCAGTGATTTTAGCCTGCAATGTCCTAACCAAACTAAGGACTTTTCATATTTTTTTTTGTTTGAAATGTCATCACAGGGAACTCAACCCAGGACCTACGGATCGAGAGTCTAGCGTACTAACAATAACACTTACCACATACCAGTAAAATAATACACTACAAGTTACGACTTACCACATAACAGTATGTAGTACACAAGCTACAACTTACCACATAATAGTAAAATAGTACACTACAAGTTACGACTTACCACCATAGTAGCGAGCAGTAACAACAGGTTGGCCATCTGAAACAGGGTAAGCAGTAGAGTACGCATGGACTGCACATGCTCGTGCGCCGGACAGCATAAGCACGCGTCTGACGTCAACATGTCTATCAAGCAGAAGACCTGTAAGTGATTGAAAAATAAGGTACTTGATTGGTTCAAGGACAAGGCGTTGTTAAAATGTGTGTGGATTGATTATTTCACCACTCGTAGACTGTACTAAAGAAACGCTGATTGTTTTGCCACTTCGCATATAATTCAGTTTTAGTATATAACTCCGAAGGTTACAAACACGTCCGACAATAAGAGAATATCGAGAAATATAAAATTAATTAAAAAAGTAAAGAATTAATATTTTTTATAAACTTTTTTTTAAAAGGTATTTTAATGTTGCAATTGTCAACAGGCGTCTTTAGCTCACCTAGCTTTCTTTTAGGGTTTTACCTGACGTCAGAAATAAGAATTTGCCGATATGATTTTCGTTGGATGGTTTGCTGTATAGTATAGTTTATGTCGGTGTATGACCATATGCACATAGTTCAGAAGGGCGGCAGATAATAAATGCATGTTCTCAGTGAGGTAGACTGAAGATATGCCTATAGCTTATATAGATATACGTAGCTTATCCCTATACTTATATCTACTTATCTGTGTTTATATTTGTATATTTTGCTACAAGAAAAACAAATAGTGTAAAAATGTGTATATTGGTTTAAAGAAATCTTTATTCTCAATAAGAATACAAATTCACTTACTTGAGAACTTAAAAACTAAGTTAGTTAACTTATATAAAAAAAAAATATAAAGAAAAAATATTGATCTTGGAAATTCTATCGATAGTATTGCTTCTGGCTAGCCGTTACCTACATGACCCATGAGGTTGGTAATCCACCTCAAAACCCTCAGGATAGAAGAGATTGGGTTTTTAAGCTATCGATAGACAACAATATCAAATACCTCACCAAACTTATGATGGCAATGGAAGCCGCAGTGCTTCTTGGCGAGAGGGTACAGAAGTGGTCCCCACATCCCCTCCTCACTTGGTCCACCTTCCACACAACCGGATCACCCCCATCCATAGTTACTTATTTGGAATCCACTGATCGACACACGATTTGCATAAACTTGTGCGTAATATTGTACGAGAATCCATTATTTACTTACGTAGATACCTATTAGGTACTAGATTCTAAATAAGAAGATTATTTTGTCAATTTGTCGTGTAACAAACTAACAATATTTAATTAAGAATCTTATTAGTTTATTTACAAGAAATATTAATGTTTTTTTGTTTTGACATGTTATTATGTTGTGATGTATGTCAAAGGATGAATCCTATGATGATATTAAAAAATATATATTAAGATGGCGATTAAAAAATAAAAACTTTCACACTGAATCACACCTCGGACACTTCATACAAACAACCTCGTTTTACACAGACACCACACATTGACGTTATCGTACGGGCGCATGTGTGTGCATAGATAAATAAAAATGAATTGCTGTTCGTTAGTCTCGCTAAAACTCGGTAACGGCTGAACCGATTCGGCTAATTTTAGTCTTGAAATATTCGTGGAAGTCCAGGGCAGGTTTAAACGGTGATAAAATATGGAAAAGGGTGATACGAAGTTCACCGGGTCATCTAGTATAAATAAAAATCGTTAGAATGTTAGTATACAAACGACTTATAAACTAGTGTTAGTAAGACATTATTCGGGCGATCATAAATACAAAATAGGGTGTGAAGCTCCATCCACCTTTTTAGAAGGGGGGAGTCCCACCTATCACATAACGTCTTCAGGATACTGTTGGGGCAGGCTCGAGTCCGCGTGAGAAGCGACGCACAACATTTCCATGATTGCGGCAAAACCATCTGTGTGTGCCTCAGCGAACATACCAGAGGCGCTGCAATATCGCGGCAACCTCAACAATATCCTGAAAGCGTTATTATACTGGACGTATTATTCCTTAACATAAACAGCCTATATATGTCCCACTGCTGGGCACAGGCCTCCCCTCAATCAACCGGAGGGGGTATGGAGCATACTCCACCACGCTGCTCCAATGCGGGTTGGTGGATGTGTTTTTACGGCTAATAGCCGGGACCAACGGCTTAACGTGCCCTCCGAAGCACGGAATCATCTTACTTTTTCGGACAATCAGGTGATCCAAGCCTGAAAAGTCCTTACCAAACAAAGGACAGTCTCACAAAGTGATTTCGACAATGTCCGCATCGGGAATCGAACCCGGACCTCCAGATCGTGAGCCTAACGCTCTAACCACTAGACCACGGAGGCTGTATTATTCCTTATTCTATGCCTTTGAGTCAGCCTGTATATATATAAGTAGGTACCTATGACCAAAGAGAATATAATTCAACGTATAACAAACAGATGAAAAACACTGGCACATCAAATAAGTTTTCCTTTTCCAATTTGAAACGTTCTGTCGGAGTTCTGTCGCGTCACAGGCTGTCAAAGATTTTTCCGTAGGGTGCCTAGTCGGAATAATAACAAATTATTGAATTCATAATGTTACGAAATTTGCTTGTTTTACAAATTCTAATAGCTGTCTTCATTGGCGTTACTGCGGAGGATAGTATTATAGACGAGATAACTGGTAAGTTTGGAACTTTGGAGTATTCACGGTGTTTTCTTTGAGGGGTAGGCAGGTAAAACTCATCAATCGTTAAGACATAGGTACATAAATATCATACATAAACTCACGCCTATTTCCCACCGGGGTAAGCAGAGAATATGGAATTCCATTTGCTTTGATCCTGACACACTTCTCTTGCTTCCTCCACATAGCTCCACATTCATCAATCGCTTGATACACGCACGCCGTTTCTGAGTAGATCGTACTAAACCTTTTCTAAGGACATCTTCAATTTGGTCAATGTAAGTCCTTCTAGGTCTTCCTCTGCCAACCCTACCATCAACTTTCGCTTTATATAGCGCTTTCGCAATTCTATTATCCTTCATCCGCTCTACGTGTCCAAACCAACCTAACTTCCCTTTTCAATCTTAGTCACTATATATTATATATCGTCTTTTACACCACATCTCTCTCATCACACTGTTTCTCACTCTATCACTCAACACCGCAGATGCTACGCAAAGACCTAATTTCTACGGCATTAATCCTAATACTTTCATGCTTCATATGCCATAAAATATGAATTAATTGTATTACTTTTAAAAGTCAACATACGTATGTATTAGTGATGTGCCGGATCGTTAAAAATGTATATCCGCGGATATGGATCTGTATTTTCTTAAACAAAAAGATTAAAGTTTTCGTTATTTCATTGTTATAAAAGTGATATTTTATCTTGCTTTCATTATAAAGATCTATCTAAGTATCTAAATGTTTGCAATATAAAGGTGCCAAATATTTGATTTTAAGAAATAAAAACAATCTGAATTGTATTTTATAGCCTTTTTATTTAATAATTCTACTTAATCACCTGAAAAAGATCCGTAAAGGATCCGCGTGAAAGGTAACGGACACGGATACGGATTTCTATTTTATCTCGGATATCCGCGGATACGGATACGGATATTCGGGACATCACTAGTATGTATGTCTGACTTAAGTCACTGTGGTCCTGTGGATCACCGGCTTGCTTCTCAGATGAGAAACGCCGGTTCGACCTCCGGTACCGTACTTGTACCAATGAGTTATTAATTTATCTTATGTGTAGTTTTCATTAACATAGTTGGCTCGACCATAATTGAAGGCGCATAATTAAACCGTTGGTCCCGGCTATTAGCCGTAAAAACACCCACCAACCCGCATTGGAGCAGCGTGGTGGAGTGTGTGATGCTTCGTCGCCACGCCACGCGCGCAATTTTAGAATAAATAATACACAAAATATGTTCGTAAATTGTTCGTTATTTGTTCTATATTGAAAAAAAATGTACTATAGTAGATTAAGAAATAATAAATAAAATATGTGGCGTTGCGACGAAGCCTACTTTCTGCCCACGCCACACTTAATGAGATTTAATAAGGTCTTCTATGGTTCCAAATACATCATTAAATAAATGTACTGTTATTGTTCGTTGCATTAAACTTATAATTCTAGGAAATAAATAGACAGAACAAGAAAAAATTAAAAAATTAAAAATTAGGAGTGGTAACTTTCGATGTATAAGTTCACTAGCAATACGCACAATGAACGTTTGCATTGAGAGAAACATCAGGCGTTATTGGTCAGATTCCATATAAATTAAATAAATTAATGTACTGTTATTGTTAGTTTTATTAAACATACAGTTTCAAGAAATATAGAGAAATAATTAAAAATAAGGAAAGGATAAAAAAAAGGGCGTTTATCTATTTATATAGTAAATCATATTTTGTTCTCTGCACATCACACAAACAATTAAATTATGTGTACATCCTTTGATCTTAAGGCTAACCAAAGTAACGAGTATAAGTAAATAATTCTGAAGATTTTTTTACACAAACCTATAAAAAATTAACAATTTTTATTTTTATTTACGTATTATTAGTAAAAATTTAGTATAATAAAAAAATTATAGTAAAATTAGTAAAATTAGTAGTAGTAATTAGTAGAAAATAGTTTGTGACGGAAACTAACTGAATAAACGCCTGATGTTTCTCTCAATGCAAACGTTCATTGTGCGTATTGCTAGTGAACTTATACATCGAAAGTTACCACTCCTAATTTTTAATTTTTTAATTTTTTCTTGTTCTGTCTATTTATTTCCTAGAATTATAAGTTTAATGCAACGAACAATAACAGTACATTTATTTAATGATGTATTTGGAACCATAGAAGACCTTATTAAATCTCATTAAGTGTGGCGTGGGCAGAAAGTAGGCTTCGTCGCAACGCCACATATTTTATTTATTATTTCTTAATCTACTATAGTACATTTTTTTTCAATATAGAACAAATAACGAACAATTTACGAACATATTTTGTGTATTATTTATTCTAAAATTGCGCGCGTGGCGTGGCACGAAGCATCACATGGTGGAGTATGCTAAATACCCCCTCTGGTTGATTGAGGGGAGGCCTGTGCCCAGCAGTGGGACGTATATAGGCCGTTTCTGTATGTATGTAAGTGCTGTGATGGAGCCATGCTATGGCGCCATCCAGCGCTGGTTTTCAGTCATTTCCTCTTCCTGGGATATTGTGCGGATCAAAAAAATATATTTAGAACCTTTATTCTTCAATATTACTAAATAATTAAGTTTTCTTTGGAAATCAGCGTAATTAAAACAAAAAGTATAAGTAACTCAAGTATATTCGCTCAATCCCGTGAATCTCGAACGAGATCTCGTCATATTATGCTTCGGGATGTATTCCCTATACCTTTTTGTTTTTTTTTGACGTGACTTATTGTAGATTTGCCGCAGATAGAATTAACTACTTGGCCGGATAAATGGGGAGCGCTGAAGGCTCTCACCCGGTAATTCCCTATACCAAAGCCGATCTTTATTTCAGAAAAGCCTCCTATGCAACCGGAAGTCAATCCGACTGAAGGTCAGGTCAACCCGCTGGAAGATGGCATCCGATCTTACGAGCTCCGAGCTGGTGCCGCAGAGAAATCCGAGCAGCAGGGGATACTGCCTGAAGAGGAGGTGGGTTTTGTAAATAGCATTATACATATATACTTAAAGCGAAAGTTGATGGTAGGGCTGTCAGAGGAAGACCTAGAAGGACTTACACTGACCAAATTGGAGATGTCCTTAGAAAAGGATTAGTATGAACCAGCGTGCATGTATGAATGTGGAGGAAGCAAGAGAAGTGTGTCAGGATCGAAGCAAATGGAATTCTATAGTCTCTGCTAACCCCGGTGGGAAATAGGCGTGAGTTTGTTTGTATAATGTATGTAAGTATGTATTATAAATATAAGTTTAACACGTTCACTGTGTATGGACCACATAAGAGGCAATAAATTTGAATACATACGTGCATGTCCCATATGTGGGGCACATATTTTCTTGCCATAGTGTGTCTATGTATATAAATTCCAATGAGTTTATCGTAAAATAACATTGCACGTGAGGGGTTGATATCTAAATTTTAGTCACACAGTGGCCCCGATTCCTGCAGACACCGCCTAATTTTATTTTAAGTTATATCCGTCATTTTCATATCCGTCGAAAAGGAAAGGGACGGATGATTCACAGCTCTTAATTTTAGGAAGAATGAGTAAATGAATGAATAACCCGGGCGAATCAAAAGGTACGTCGCTGGTATGCAATCCGTTTGACGTGCTATTTACTTAACTGTGTCGGGTTATTGACGGATGTACAATTTTTAGACGGTTGGTTTAGATTTGTGCTTAAAAGTGACGTGTGTTCCATAAATTTTATGCTTGTCGATTACCCGTCCCTTTCCTTTTCGGCGGATAAGAAAATGACAGATATAACTTAAAATAAAATTAGATGGTATTTACAGGAATTAGCACCAATGGACGTGTTAAAGAGAAAAACCAAATTCGGAAAAATCACGCCACATTAAATTCAGCGTGACGTCTCGTGGTGACGTCACATGGCCTATAACCACCGGCCAATCAAGGCGCCCCCAGTGACATCTTATTGAGCCGCCACAGGCCCCTGACATGGCTCATGTACTTAAAGACAACGTACTTACATCAGTAAGTTGTAACCGGGACCAACGGCTTAACGTGCCTTCCGTATCACGGATCACCTAACTTTCGGACAACCAGGTGATCAGCCTGTAATATCCTAACCAAACTAGGATTCACAAGGTGATTTTAGTGATATGTCCCAACCGGGATTAGAACCCGGGACCTCAACCACTGGACCACAGAGGCCGTTAAAAATTCAAACTCATAAAGTCGAATTCAGTGGTTTAGAGCAGAAGCCGGGTATCGAACACGTGACACTACAGTGCAAGTCACTCGTTCTCCGAACAAAGCTACCACTGGTTTTAAATCCCATCTCCCATCTCCTTCCAGGTGGAAAAAATGTACGAAGACGTAATACCTCCTCTGGGCGCTATCATCGAACTGCTGAAAGAACCGACCAACGTTTACAAATTCATCGAAGCCAAAGGCATAGAACGAGTCATCCTTCCCCACTTGCACGTCTTCAATACAGATTTACGGATGCAGTTACTATCTTTGACCATGTTACTGTTCAACACAGCTCCTACAACCACGACTGTCATGGCCCCCGTAGGGCTTCTCGACAAGCTCCTAGATATATTCGAAGAAGACGATAATCTAGCGATAAAAGCCAGAGTCGTCGATATTTTATACGTCTGGTTACCAGATAACCCTAAGATCCAGGCTCGAGTGATGAAGCTTAAAGGCCTCGAACCGTTTTACGATCAGGTCCACAAACTAGACGCAGGAGTGATACACACGCTTCTGAAATTGTTCAATAAGATATTAAAAGAACATTTGAAAGCGAGAAATGAGTATCAACAGAAAACCAAAAGCGACTTGGTGAATTTGAATATGTATAAGAAGATTGGTTTGATCGAAAGGGTGTCGAGTAAAAACGTGTGTCATGGCTTACTGAACATTTTTCAGGCAATCTGGGCTTACAGCTATAACAACATGGAGTTCATGATGCCCGTTTTCGAGATTTTGAAAAATGTAGAGCCGTATTGCTTGGGGTATTATAGAGGAAAGGCAAAGGCCTTAGAACTCTTTCAAGGGCTGTTACAGCATATGAAACAGATTGGGGACGACACGAAGAATATCTACGAGAATTTAGGCCTCAATACTACGGAATTGGCCGTCGTTTTAAACAGTTATGTTGATAAATTGACGATCAAATTGAAAGATGAGTTTTAGTTCAAAATGGCTTTGTTTTTTGGCTAATAAATTGTCTTTATTTTTTACAAATTTGTTTCTGTTTATGCTCGTAGACTAGAGAGACTAGAGAGGTAGACAGAGGTAGACTAGAGAGAAAGACTACTGAGCTGAAAAGTTAAAAAATCTTTTGGATTTAGGTGAGGATTTTTAATCTGAGACTAATAGTTACACTGAGTCGTCAATTTTTAATACGTATTTACCTCTAACTCCGCCTATAACTTATAACGTATATACATACTTAATATTACCGGTAGCCGTGGTAGTCCAGTCGGTAGAACGCTTGCCTCTCACTATGAGGTCGCAGGTTCGATTCCCAGCACACACCTAAATTCGAATTTGTTTTCGAATTCATGTTTGCATCATAAATGCTCTAAATGATATTAGTACCTATCATTTGCTCAGCGGTGAAGGAAAACATCGTGAGGAATCCCACATTCCCGAGAAATGCATTTTCGCAGGTTTGCGACCTAATTTGTAATGGGTTTCCCTTCGCGGGTGGGAAGGTCAGACAGGCAGTCGCTTCTGTAAAAAATCGGTCCGATCATATCTTCAGGTTAGGTAAGCGGACACTGATAAATGGGACAATGCTAGGGAGATGATGACTTAATATTACTGATATTATTAAAGATGTCTGATAACGACACATATCTTTCACAAAATAGTCTTAACCACAGTACGTTGCTAAATCGACCCCTGTTGGTTTTCGACCGCAAATTATTTCGAGTCCCATTGTGCAAGTTTCATTCAGGGGTGCACAACTGAATGCGGCTTTGTACACTACAGCGATTGTCATCTTGATTTATTATTTCAAAAGGTTGACGACGCCTGACTGTTGTGTCGCTTAATTCATTTAATGGATCTTTGGTATGATACTTTGATATTATAATACAAGTATGATCTCTAAAGTTTTGGTTGTTAGTGTAAGGTACTTACATTGAAATTTTGTTAACGAAGTAGGAACGGATACTTATAACGGTAAACATGTAAATTAAAGACACATTGAAACAATGGAGAGGTCTTAGCTCCAAAAAGTTATCAAAAATTAAAACTAAAAGCAAACAAGCAAGCTTGTCAGCTTCAAGAAGAGCCTCATTAAAACATGTCAATTTATTATTTGAATTTTAATTTAGTACCAATAAACAATTGTCACCTGAGATTATCACGCAAAACCGCAGAAGACGCCGCGCAAATATCATAAATTAACAATAAAATAAAATGATATTACTTATATCACGGATATGTTTGAAATACAAAATGGCTTCCTGTGGAAATGGCGGGAATTAAACAATCATGGCGGCCACCCATGGCGCGAATCGGTCCTGCTAATGATTATGATGATTTGCTTTTATAGTGAATATAATGTGGTTAGTTATCAATGTTTGGCTTCCTGTTGTTGTAGAAATCGTCTCAAGTCAGGTAAGTGACGCAATTTAGGGAATATTAATGACAATGGATCCATTTCTTATGTAAAGAAGCTTGAAACGGTGAAAAAAAGTTTTCGCACAGAGTCAAACACATAATAATGGTACTTAAGTACACGATAAACTATTACTTATAATTATATTGAGATACCCCAACACCCCAAACACCAATTGGGATATACTCGTGAGCCTATGTAGACGTCAAAACGCGCAAAAAAACTGAAATTTTACAAAAAGAAATTGAAGTGGTTTGGAATTTGTTAAGGCGTCATCAATAGGCTTTGTTATTGTTAATTATACTTACAATGAAAAATCGTAAAAAAGTAAGACTAAATGAAAAACGAGATTGTTTAAGCACCTGGGACTTGATTCTTCTTTATTTCTAGATTACTTATCATCATTTATCTATGAGTCATTTAAAGTATGTTGGTGAAATTGCAGCAAAAAATACCCTTGCCAGTAAAGAGAATGACTAAATAGAATTAGCCAATTTTTTAATTACATCAAGGACATTTTCAAAGTGACACAATTACCAGAAAATACCTCAATCCACCACGCAGTCTGGTCCTCGCAATAAATTAGCTGATCTTGCATTGTCCACTCCACGGTCCATGGGAACTTCGTCAGGTGTCATGTCACGCCTGCGCAATGACTACCTGCGTGCGCGCACGTTGGCGTCCATGATTGTACCTAAAATTGGGACAAACTTTTGAGGAGTCATACATGAGTGGAAGTTGATCTTGGACGTCCAAAAGTCTAAACATAATTAAATAAGTACGTAGAAATAACGGCATTCAGTGGACTCAAAGGTCCTGGGTTCGAATCCCGGTGGAGACATAATAAAAAAACACACACACTTTGTGACTATAGTTTGTATAGGACATTGAAGGCTGATTATCCGGTTCTGATTGTCCAAAATTAAGATGGACAAAAGCACTAATAAGTATTTTAGTGTCTAAAAAGTTTTCACTTTTTAAAAGTTACGATTACTAAGTAGGTACTGTGTATTTTTACTTAGTCCCACAATTTCAATGTTACATGGCCACCGTAACTTTCATTCATTGCGTATGAGATATCTCCCACAATACAAACAGGATAACTTACCGGCTATTACCATTGTACAATTATTTCATTCAGACTTTAAAGTAACTTTAAACGCAAAAAGATACGAGATTATTCTCACGGATCCTCTTTGCGCAAATTCGTCGCGCAGGTTGACAGCAACTTGTGCCATTGCGTAATTTTTTGCGCTTTTTGACGTCTGTCACTTGAATGCGCGCATTTTTTGGCGCATGATCGATTCGGTCCAAGATTTGTGTTTGTTTAGTCGAGCTGTGAGTATTGGTTTGATTTTACACCTTTGGTTACGTGCATACTATTCTCCCACGCATTTTTTTAATTCTGTTCTTGAGACAGGCGGTATTTTTCTCATGGTGGAGGTCCCTCAAAGGGTGACTGGAAGAGATTGCTACTTAGAAATAAGGCCGGATATTGTACTCCATCATCATGAGTCACGTCAGGGGCCTTTGGCGGCTCAATAGTAACCCTGACACCAGGGTTGATGAGGTTGGTAATCCACCACACAACCCACACGAGAGAAGAAGGAGAAGATTGTACTCGATCTGTGTTGTGTTGTGTTTTTTTATATTTCCTGTGTGTGCAATAAAGTGAGAAATATGGGAAATACTGATTGTTTGTTTAATTATATCCTTTTGTAAATTTTTTCAATAATGTTATTGTCTTGTTTTTGTGTGTGGCGTCCTTTTATAATAAACTATTTTTATTCTTCTCTTTCTATTCTATAAATACCGGGTGTCGCCTGTAACTCTGTGTACCCCCTATAGAACCAAAACCCATTAGAACCGTAATCTAGAGATAACAGTCAGTCCAAACGAAGTACAAACCTGTCCAAACCAAATGTCCAAACACAGTATTATTTTTCTAGAATTTTCAAGTTTTAAACAACTTATTGGTATGCCAATCTGTCCTAAGAGTTTGCTCACTACGGCATACGACCACAGAGAAATATTTTCTTTTTTTTATTTTCTAATTTTTAGAGCGCGATTTTTCCGTAGTCGGGTTTTAATTTAAAAAAATCCCGAATATATATATTAACTATCCATATAACCCAATAGCATAGGTTCGTTATAAAAAAAGGTTCTGAATAAAACTTTCCAAATCGCCAGTCCAAACAGTTTGAACAACAAATGTTTACATTCGAGTCATTAATTTCGTCATTTTGTGCTTTTCATTCATGCTCACCTGCTACAATTCACGAAAAAAGGTCTTTTTTAGTACAAAATATTTCGAATCGATTCGGCCAATAAATTATGCATTCAGTGAATTTGTAAATCGTAGGCGGGTTGGATTATAAATAATATTTTTTAATGGCCATATTTGTCCAAAAGATAAAAAAGGTTAAGTTTTTTGGTCAAAAAATCAGTCACACCTACTCTATAGGTGATGTTGACCGGTTTTTTAGTCCTTTTCATGTTTTGGACGTGGGAACCCAGGTTTTATAAGGTTGCTATAGTTTTTTTGCAACAACATTTGGTAGGATTTCACAAAAATGAATCTTCATATTTTGTATTAGGATAGCATAAGACCTAATCTCTGTTAGTAATTTGTATAATAAATTACGACAACATAATATGGCATCACGTCTGTGTCCCATAAGGGGTAGGCAGAAGTGCATTATCAGTCCAGTCTAGGTATGTTTAATTTTAATTTATTTGTGTACTTATCTTTAAAAATTATAAAGAATGCTTATTTATTTATATAGTTTACGTTGTTTTACAGATGACTAGGCAGCATGGTTTCATGATCTTAGCCTGACCCTCAAAGGAGCGAAGAAAAAAATGTTCTACAGATTATTTGAACTTTAGTTGTGTAATATTTCTCCTTTAGAGTACCAGTGAAGACGGATTTTTAAACCCAGTTTACTTATCCTATTTATATAACCATTCTGGCTACTTCACTGCAGCAAATGTCTTGACAGACCATTGCCCGCCATTCCAAACGGAAGCTAAACTGCTAAACTTTTAAAGACGTCACGCTGTGTGCAGCGAAAACATCTCATTCAGCCAATTAATTTGTATTTGCAGTAAAAAAAAAACCTAAGACCACTCGCTGTGCGCAACGGACATCCGAATTACACAATAATGCATCTTCACTTATTGTTAGTTTCTGTATTTATAGAAATCAGGGCAAGTTTTGTCCTGACGTGGGAAAAGTGCTAATTTGTTTGTAATAATATCGTAATAGGCGTTTCGTGAGAGGTTGGTTTAATTTATTGCGTTTCAATCGGACAGAGACGGGCTAAAGTTAAAGCGTTATGAAAGAATCACATTATTCCTTTAAACACACGCAATAGGGTATTAGACTGTGTCAAAGATAAATTATAAAATGCTAATCTAGAAATAGAAGCAAATCTAAAATGATCAATAATCAATCTCAATTTATTTTTCGGCTTATTTTCAAATTTTATTTATGAATTAAGTAACAATGAGTACGACGTTTGACCGCTTTTATTGATGACGTCACAGGACAGTATTTCCATACAATCTCCAAAGAACACTTTCGTTTTGACGTTTCGTAAAAAGTATCTCATAATCTCATTTGACTAGGTTGTCAAGTAGCCTTATATTGGTTCCCCAATGTACTTGCCTCGTTTGGGGACCCCTGTCCAGCTCTTAATAACAATATACAGGGTATTAGTAACATCTTAACGAATACTTTGAGGGGTGATTTAGACCATGTTTCTGAGTTGATAGCAAGTAGAATTTTCCATCGCAAAAGTATAGAAGTGAAAATTATTTAAAAAACAAACAATAAAAATCATCAATGGAATTCTATAGTCTCTGCTTACCCCGGTGGGAAATAGGCGTGAGTTTATGTATGTATGTAATAAAAATTATGCATTTTGCGACGGAAACTTCCACTTGCTGTAACCCAATACTCAACTCAGAATCATGAGCCGAATCATTCCCCTCAGTATTGGCCACTATGTTATTAACAGACAGTTAAGTTTTAAGTAGAATGATAAATAATGTGATTGATCTGTAAGTCCATTTCTTGGTTATATAGGTAACATAAATAGCCTATATACGTCCCACTGCTGGGCACAGGCCTCCCCTCAATCAACCGGAGGGGGTATGGAGCATACTCCACCACGCTGCTCCACTGCGGGTTGGTGGAGGTGTTTTTACGGCTAATAGCCGGGACCAACGGCTTAACGTGCCCTCCGAAGCACGGAATCATCTTACCTTTTCGGACAATCAGGTGATTCAAGCCTGAAAAGTCCTTATCAAACAAAGGACAGTCTCACTCTCAAGTGATTTCGACAATGTCCCCATCGGGAATAGAACCCGGACCTCCAGATCGTGAGCCTAACGCCACTAGACCACGGAGGCTGTTTTATTATATATTTTATTATATAGGTAAGTAACCAAATCTCATTTTTTCCTTGTTGACTATATTTAAAAATTAAATTTACTATGTTAAGTACTTACTTACATTGTAAAAATCTCTGAGATGGCCACGGAGGCTCCTCTAAACAAAACGTATAAAAAATCTTACTGTTTGTTGAGTTTCATCTTTCTTTTTGCCACATTTGCCGTATTCTCAATAAAACATAAATTTTCTTTCAAATCAATCTGCGCTAATATTCTTTCTAAAGCCCAATGCTGCATCGATCGATCATTAGGTGTCCTTTTATATAAAAAAAAAAAAACTCTTATGCAATAACAAAATGGTATCCAAGTACGGACTTCCGGTGCAACAATGTCTCCAAAGAGATAGCAAACAATTTGTTAGGCATAAAATATTTTGACTTTTGCCTCTTTGTGCCATTGTGAGTTTAAAAAAAAAATACGCTCACACTTGCGTTCAGAAAAGAATTTGGAGAAGTCATTATGTTTACAATTATTATAAAAAATATAGTTATTACTACACCATTGTGTTGTAATTCCTGCAGACGCCATCTAATTATATTTTAAGTTATACCTGTCCTTTTCTTATCCGCTGAAAAAGAAAGGGACAGGAATTCGATAGGCATAAAATTTATGCAACACATGTAAATTTTAAGCAGTAATCTAAAACAACCGTCTAAAAAATTTACATCGGCCAATAACCCGACAGGGTTAAGTAGACAGCACGTCAAACGGATTGCATACCAGCGAGATGCCTATTTTATTCGCCCGGGTTATTCATTCGTTTTAAAATTAACTTGTTGACAATAATCTGTCTCTTTCCTTTTCGGCGGATAAGAAAATGACGGGTAAGTATATCTTAAAATAAAATTAAGAGGTGTCTGCAGGAATCGGGGCCATTGTCGCTTTAAGTGATAAAGCCGCCATTTTCCATGTTAAGAGTCTTTTGTAAATATTTACTTTTATTTAGGTGCAATAAAGTATATTTGTATTTGTAATGCACTTAAACATGCACCGACTTTAGAACCCTGTCGCACTATCATAAGTATTTGACATTTAATGAGACTTACGGTTTAATTTGTCAAAAAAAGTAAATGTGACATGGTATCAACATACATACATACATAAACTCACGCCCGTAATCCCTAATGGGGTGGGCAGAGCCACAAGTAATCAAAGACAACTTGCAGCCACTGTTATCAAACATACACTACACACTACACACACACTATACACTGTTACATGGTATCAAAGTGTATACATATTAGTATTCGTGACCGTACACACTATACACCTCTGCCTAACCCTTCGAGGATATAGGCGCGATGTATGTTATGTTACAACCTAATATGAAACGCCTGTGTTGCTCACTTATAGTCAAATGAGATACCTTTTCAAAGATCATTAAAAAGAGCATTAAATTTGATTTCTATATTTGTAGTTAGGTGCATTTATTACTATTTATTCTGTGGTATTGTAGTATTATTTATATAATTAAAATACGTCATTAGAAGTAAGTAATACGGCCTTTGTGGTCCAGTGGATGAGCATTGGGCTCACGATCCGGACCTCTTGGGTTTGTATTCGTAAGAAAAAATCACTTTGTGCTACTGTCCCTGATATGCACAGGATCCGTGATGTGCCATTCCCAGGAATATTGCCACTTCGGGAATGTTCTCGGCAGTAGAAAGGAGTAAAAAAAAAAAATAATTGAAAAACAAAAGCAGCCAGTACTATTATTATTTTTTTACATCGGGAACATTTTTCAGGATATTACGCGTTGAAATCACCACCTCACGCGCTTCAGGGCACGTCAAGCAGTAGGTCCCGGCTACTATATAGTTGAGTAGGTTAAGTACGTAGTCGTTACATGAGCCGTGTCCTTTGACACCAAGATTGATGAGGTCGGTCCAATGGAGCTTACAAACTACTTATACAAATAGTATTTAAAAAAAAAAGCTCATATGAGCCGCTAAGGACTCTCACCCGATACAAAATTTAAGACAACAGGCGTAAGAGAGTCTTGGTGTATACGAAAAGAAGAAGAAGAAGAAAAAAAAAGTAATAAATAAAATTGGAATTGAAAAAATATTTTCTTTTGATAATTTCAATAGGCTTCTTTAATAAGATTAGAATTTTATTACCGTTTACCCAGTCAGATACCTACCTAATTCAATAACATCATAATCTCCCTAGCAGTATCCCGTTTTCCACAGGGTTCGCTTACCTAAACTGAAGATTTGACAGGTACGTTCTATACAGAAGCGACTGCCTGTCTGACCTTCTAACTACAAAAACCCAATACAAGTTAACACTTACCCAAATATTTGTCTCACTGTCACTGTAAATTAAATTCATCTTTTTTGGGGTTATATATACGTTTTAACAATAATATACCAGATAATATTTTAAATTTGTCAGAAAATAAATTTAAAGCTCATGTGAAGCTTACTTTATGTAAAAAAGCTTATTATAAGATTAATGATTACCTAAAGGATAAAAATGTCTGAATGTGTTCCTCTAGTTATTAAATAACTTGTAATGTATACCCTCATTGATTTAAAAGATGTGTTGCTGTTGCAGTTTCTTGTCATTTCTTCATCTCAGCCATAACACCTTGCGAAATGTCGTAAATTCAAAAATGTTACGTTGACCTTCAACAAGTTTATCCATAGTAATTACGTTGAATAAATGATTCTTATTTCTGTCAAGTTTAGACGACAGTTTTTGTTCGTGTAAGTATATAAAGAGAAAATGCAATAATTGTGTAAGTATTCAAAATATATTTTATTCAATTTGGTCCATCATTGTTTGCGATATAAAAATATTATTTAATACGCCTCTTTACACACACAAAACTATATTACAATGTTAACATCATACTTAATTATTATTTAGGTAGGTAACTGAGATTATTTGTGGAAGCGTCGCGTCGTAAGTATATATTCTTCTTTATAAAATTATTTTTTTATAGAACACAATTATTTTGTGTTTACTTATATTACTTTTTCGAGATATTAAAATTAAAAAAAAAAAAAAACATCTTTTATTACAAAAAATGTTTCGACCGTTTGCTCTTTTTCGAATAAATTCTAACTTTCATAAAAGAGCAACGTCTATTTAATATTGTTATCTGTTCTGCGCGTCTTTCAGGTATATTTTTCAACAATTAATAAATAATAATTCTATCTACTTAATGCAAATTCCGCTCTTAGCTTATTCACGAAAAGAAATAATCTTGAAAGGGCACGCTTTTAGGCGAAAAGCGTTCTTCGCAAAGGCCGCTGCCGTCGCATTTTCTTAAACACCATAAACCATCCAAAATGGCTGCCATAGTCTTCAATCAATAGCCATATAAATACGGGAAGCCTCCAACATGAGGCATGGCTGATAGAGGCACAAAAACAGGCATCATTCTCTCTGCCTGAAGGTAATGTGTTCTTGTATGCTTCTTCAAATGGTCTCTTCTGCCAAACTTCTTCCCGCAAGTCGGGCACGGGTAAGGACGCACTCCAGAGTGTATCCTTTTATGTCTCGTCAACTCTTCATTCCTTGTAAACGTCTTCCCACAATTCTTCTCGTCACATTTGTAAGGCCTTTCACCAGTATGTATTCTAATATGACCTTTCAGCTGACCGTTATTTGAAAAGCCTACCTGACAATGAGGGCATTTGTACTTCTTCGGCCGTTGTTTCCGCGCGTTCAGGAGTTTGGCTTCGTTTTCCTGTTGTAAGATTCTGGCATACTCCAGCTCCATGGCGTATCCTTGAGCTAATGATTCGAGGAGTAATGGGTCGGTAGGTGGTACTCCTAAAGCTTGAGCTATGTCTGTAGCTGGAAGGTACTCTGGCACAAACGGCGGGTAGATTGTATGAGGTAACTGCGCCATTGGCGAATAAGCGTCCATTTTCGGTATCTCTTCAGCTTTTGTTTCGTTTTTAGAGATAGATTTCTCTGGTTCCTGAAGTAACCTGTCGCAGCATAATGTCAAACTTGCAACTGGCGATTCGAGATTAGGTTTTTTATCGTCGACATCTACAGTTGTTGTAGACACGGTGGCGTCTTGGTGCACGCTAACTTTTTCAGTGTCGTTCTTCTTGAAAGTACCTCTGATCTTTCTCAGACGGTTTTCTCGTTTCTCATCGATTGACCGCTTTTTTGATTTATGATCTTGATTTAATGTTGTCATATTATTGTCACAGTTTATTTGATCAACTCTTTTCTCACTCACATCCCAAGGTCGGAACAATTTCGAATAACTCTGCTCTAAGGAAAGCATTTTGCAAAAAAGAAAATAAAATCACAAGGTTGTTGTCACACGCGATCGAAATCTTGGACTGCGACCCTTTTTCATTTCAACAACTTTTATATACATTCCTTTAACAATAAATTTAATAAAAGCGCCCAAAAGTAGAGGGATGCGTCCCATTGAATGGACGAAAGAGACGCAATATTTTTCAATTGTTGCACACTTGAATCCAGCTTATTTTTTTGCGTTAGCAACATTTATTTTTCGCGCCATTTTGGACGTTGCGTTCGGATATGTAGAGTTCAGGATTGGGTGTTTTTTGAGGGGCAATTTTGTCGTTTTATTGTTGAGGTGTTATTGTGTTGCAGTTAGGGGTGTGTATTGTTATTTATGTTGATTTTTGTGCGTGTTCGGGGGGCGGTGCCGGGGGCCGAGCGTTATGCTCGAGTGGCCCCTGCAGCTGTTTGTCTTAGCTCCCGACGATTGTTGCGGTTTCAAACAATTTATATTCCAACCTATATGCTTGTTCGTATGTGGTTGTATTGTTAAATCGGGTTTATGGGAGATTTGGCAATTTTATTATTATTTTTATTGGCTAGGGGAAATGTGTAGGTAATTAATTTTCATGGCGCAACTGTTGTGGTTGTTTGCGTTAAGTGGAAACTGTTTTCATTTATGAAAGAGCCACAACTCCATCCAGCTTCTTCTTCTATCGTGTGGGTTATGAGGTGGATTACCAACCCCACCAACCCCGGTATCAGGGTTACATTGCTCTGCCAAAGGCCCCTGACATGGCTTATGTAACGACTACTAACTTACATCAGTAAGTAGTAATCGGAACCATCGGCTTAACGTGCCTTCCGAAGCACGGATCATCTTTCTTTCGGGCAATCAGGTGATCAGCCTGTAATGTCCTATAATCAAACTAGGGATCACAAAGTGATTTTCGTGATGTGTCTCCACTGGGATTTGAACCCGGGATCTTCGGATCGTGAGCCCAACGCTCAAACCATTGGACCACGGAGGCCGGCTTCCAGCGATTCCTTCGTGATGAAAAATATCCCTTGGCCAGCCGCCTTCCTCTTACCACCACACTTGGTGTTGGAGTCTCGAGGGCCACGGTAAGTTAACGTCTAAACAGGCCACATTTAATATTGATTAGCGGTACGCTGCAGGGCGCTACATGAAACCTAACAGATTGTTTTTGTTTATTTTGTGATATTTGACGTCATACAACGTTCAATCATGACCATGTTTCGGGTCTTGTGATACCTACACAGATAAAAAACCGCATTTAGATTTTGTAAAAATAAAATATTAAAAAATAATCTTAATAAAAAGAAATGATTGGAACATAGCTCATATTGTTACAAGTTACAATTGTCAAGTACCTAACCAATTATTGAATTTGAATTGAAACAATTTATATTTAGTATTAAGATTTAATATTAAGATATAATTAAAAAAATATATATTAAGATTTAATAAATAAATAAACAATAAATCTTGTCCTAAAAGTAATAATTTAATAACTTTTTAAGCAACATAATTCCATACCTTATGTGATCCAAATATCATGTACTTTTTTAACAATATTGCCTGTGCCATTACATTATATATTTTTTTAAATTATGAATTATTATTATTTTTTAGTAATTATCACATTAAATCTCTACAGCGCCCTCTATATATTTTTTGGGGAACGTGGCCAGGAAAGTCCTTAATTACACAGAGGTATACTAAAACATCGCGTATCGGTATGCGTGTTTGCGAGTAGGTTTGACTGTCAGTACATGCGCCATTATGTTGTATGATGCATTTACTGACAAACAAAAACTACTAGTAATCTTACATACAACTTTATTTTTATTAATTTATAAATATAATTATTTTTCAAAATTGAATTAGTAATTTTTATTTTATTATGTTTTATTTTATTTTTTAAGTGTGTAATTAATTACTTAATGTAATATGGACCATCATGTCCGAAATAAATATTTTTTGTTATTTTTTAAATAGAAAATAAGTAGCTATACATTTCAAGTACATTTCCTGGTTTGCACAATAAAAGCGACGTGACTTCGCGACACGCCGCAAAATGGATCGCACGGATCAATCTAAACATATCCACTTATTTTACACCAACACAATACATTTGATTGGAGTCCTCTTTTGATGTTTTGGGTCAATTTCGACGCTTTTGATACATTTTTGAGGGGTTTTAGGGTTCCGAAGAATTTTATGAAATCCTTATTTTTAATGGTTGTTTATGTTTTGCCCCGCTGAAAGTAATCGAGTTGTTTGGTAAGCTATTTTCCTTAAAGATGAATTTACATATGTAAACATAGTCCATGTTTTATATAATATAATAATAATATATAAATAATTTAATATATCATCATCATCAGCCGTATGACGCCCAATATATCATATAATAATTATTATTATTATGATATGATGTATTTACACGAGGGCG
Source organism: Pectinophora gossypiella (assembly GCF_024362695.1). Taxonomy (NCBI): domain Eukaryota; kingdom Metazoa; phylum Arthropoda; class Insecta; order Lepidoptera; family Gelechiidae; genus Pectinophora; species Pectinophora gossypiella. The sequence goes on along the minus strand of NC_065425.1, from coordinate 1,157,563 downwards.
TTTTGCCATGTGTCAATTGTTCCTATTTCTACTATTCCTTAAAGTATAATTCCAGCTAATTAAATTAAAAATATATTTTAAATATAGGTACCTACCTACTTACCTATTAAAAAAATATTTATATTTTTGTTGAAATAGGCATCTAACGTTCTTCACATATTATCAAACATACTTATTCATAAAAAAAATGGCTTACAGACAATTATAACTATTATTATAGCTAAGTAGGTGCGCCGTTTTTGTTCTAATGCGTTTTTACTGACTCCTACATTAAAATATATTTAATTTACGTCTATATTCCATAAGGCAATTATACATAAACCTACAGAACCTATTCAATACCATAGCGGCGCGTACTTGACCGGTATATATTTTATAGAAACATCGGAATCAGTTGGATCTGTCACAAACATGATCGATTGATGATGCGATCAATTTTGCGCGCGAAATATTGAAACGTTGTCTTTTGAGAGTTTTTACGAGTTTCGTAATTTATGCTATGGGAATAATTTCGCATTGAGAATTCATCGGCTCGGCCCGCTTCGGTTCGGCTTGCCTCTCAATCACACCACTTTGAACCCTGGTACCGGACTTGCGCCAATGAGTTCTTCTTCTTTGCGAGTTGATGGCGATCGAAGCTAAATTTTTGCTGACCAATAATTGGCCACGCTTACGGCATGAGTTAATAATATATCTTAAGTGCAGTTTTCACTAACACAGTTGGCTCGACCATTTTATTTTGATGTGACTTATTGTAGATTTGCCGCAGATGGCATTAACTACTTGGCCGGACAAACTTGGCCGCTGAAGGCTCTCCCCCGGTACAACATTTAAGACAACAGGCCTGAGGGTGCCCAGTTGGGCGCGAACCGCGGCTCAGGGAGAGTCTGAGAGGGAAAATATTTGAAAGAATTAAACGACGCTAGTGGGTCGATAGCGATAAGCGCTGATTGAGAGAAATCATCGACCACGCCGGCGAGGTCGGTATCGGAGTCCTGAAGTGGTGCCCATTTGATGACTGACAGAAATGAATGGAAGAGGAATACATGTTGTGCCGACCATACCTAGAGTGGGGTAAGGGCAGAAGGATGATGACCTTGCTGCTACTTGTATTACGAAGTTCTATGATGTATTTAGACTGGCATGTATAGCTATTAAGTATTTCCCTTAAAGATTCAACTGACTAATTGTTCATTTTACACAATTCGGTATGTAAGGAAAAATAAAGTTACGATATTTCTATAAACATCTTGAGATTTCACCTTTATTAGTCTTATTTCTTTAGTTTAAGCTCTCAAATCAGTCGGGTGGTATTTATTTCAGCATAAATCGTGAATAATAACCTCCTTTAATTGACTAGACTTATTGATTTATTTATTTGTTAGGTTTGCCAACATACAAAAACACTTTTACACGTAACTTAACCTATATACAAATACTGGACTAGTGCTCGTCCAATTATAGGCAAACACAACATGCTAATTTATTCACGCTACAAAGGACGACAATCTACATAAAATAATGAAACAATAGAGAAATAAATCTTAAAAAGATAATAACACTTAATAAACTTAAAGATTACTCAGCGAAACGAACATTCACAAAATTATTTACTTAATAAAAAATACACAGAATAAAAAATAAAATTATAAAAAAAATTAAAAAAAAATTAAGTACTTATTAATAATTATTATAAATTTTTAAATTATTAGATTAGCCGCAAATGGCGTTAACTACTTGGCGGGATAAACGGAGAGCGCTGAAGGCTCTCACCCGGTAATATAATACTCCAAAACGACCTTACGTATCGAATTATTTGCAACTACGCCACATATTACCAAATCAAAACATCATTACCACAAAATCGTTTAAAATTCCACACGTTTCCATTGACAAAACCTTTCATACAGATTTGAAATACTTTAATACGCTGTGGCCCTTTAAAAATACCTTAATTTCTTTATAAAATTCATATAAATCTTTCTAAATAATGGCTTGATATAGTTCCAAGTACCTTTTAGTGGAAACGTTGAGATGTGTGACGACTTTATACGTTTTTGTAGTCACTTTTTTGGGCGAGTTATTGTCGCGGTCAATTACTACGGTTGTCCTGATATAGAGCAAGTCTGTGAATGAGACCTCAAATACACAGATATACAGGATGTTTGAAGACCAAGATGAGCTTAAGTACATGGAAGAAATTAAGCTAGGCTTGTGTAGACTGTACACAAGCCGCACATTGCACTTTCAGCACTTTTGCCACGTTTTGTAATAATTTAGTCATTACACACTAGTCCGCGTGTACTCATATCACTCTATCATATAGCATTAATTACGTATCAATTATATTACTGTGTACTTACGAATAAAGGGAACTATTTTAATATCAGTGAGTTAAAAAAAGTCCGATCTGTGAGACAATGTAATTTGTTAAAAAACAAACACAAAGCCGCGAAGGGAATACCAGCCCAATACAAGTTACATAGGTGTATAACATGTTTGTACTTATTAATAATATTTTAAATAACCTACAATCTGACTAGCCCCATTAGAAATACAGTCGTGAGCTTATATTTATTATGTACTTATTCCTTTATACCTAACACAACAGTCTCTATATGTTTCCAATTTTACATTCGCCAATAACCTGACACATCAAACGGGTTGCATGACACCGAGATGCCAATTCGATTCAAATTCAAAAAATATCTTTATTCAGTGGGCAACATAGCTACACTTCGAATCGTCAATTTTTACATAACGAACGTCTCATCCGCCTAAAACTACTGCAGCTTCTCACAACCTGTATAGCCGGGGAAAAGAAGCTGCAAGAAAAACCTCGGCACAAGGCCCTAGAAAAAAAAACATAATAGATTCGCCCGGGTTATCATTCATTCACTCATTCTTTTTAATCTTGTTTAGCTGTCAATCATTCGTCCTGTCTTATAACCTATTATCAAAATAGACAACCTATAAAACCAAACCACCCTGTACACAAATTCGCGGGAGCATGTGTGGTCCGGGGCCTCAGCCACGCGAAATGGCGAGAGGCCACAAAACAATGGGGGCCATAAATTCAACACGGATGACATGTATTGTGGCCCATTCATGGCAAGCCAGACTCGCCGTCGCCTACGAAAGATCCTGTTGTTTGATTGAATGGAATAGAAGGTTGTTAATAATATTATAAGTAACTTTTAAAATTATTGAAAGGCCTCCGTGGCCGAGTGGTTGAGCGTTAGGCTCACGATCCGGAGGATCGAATTCCGGTGGAGACTTAAAACTACCCAAATTCAAATTCAAAAATATCTTCATTCGTTTGATAGATATATATCTATCCATATCCATCCTAGTGTAACATAGTTACACTTTGAATAGTAAATTTTTACATACTTAATGAACATCTCATCCGCCTAAACTACTGCAGCTTCTCACAACCTGTATAAGGCGAAGAAAAGAAGTTGTAAGGTTGGTTGTTGTTAAAAATATGTAAAATATAGTTATACAACTCATTAGGTAATATAGTTTGTTTAGGACTTCTAAAAAAATTGTTTAAGTAACTATATATTTTATGTGTTGTTAAGTCCTAAATTAGGACTTACTATATAGTTTGGTTAGGACATTGCTGGCTGTTCATCCGATTGTCATCGTAAGGTCCCATGTCTCATCCATCTTCTCCCGACATCATATCATGTTTCCCTAACATTGGTGATTGACTAAATGCGAAGGCGAAGCCATTCAACAAAAAAAAAATAAGAAAACTAAAGATTACCAGTATCTTAGGATCTGTCGTACTTTGACGTATCGATTAAGTAAGTACCGTTGTGAAGCGATGTTTTGATAAAATTGAGGGCTCGATGTAGTTAGGTAATCTGTCAGACACCGAGAAGGAATTTTTGACGTTACGAATGTTACAATAGTTTTTTTTGTGGCCAAAGAATACCTCGGAATACGTAGACTGATTTTTTACGTCACTTTATCTGACGTAGCATTCTATTTTCTGTCTGTTGACTTAAGTAATTTAAAAAAGTACTTTCCTACTGCCTACAAGATAGGATTACTGAGGTTACTTGACAATATAATTTTATTTAAAATATTAATTGATTAGAATCAATAATCACAGGGACTGTAACCTGGAACATGAAAGAGGGCAGCTGTAACTGTCAGTACTATTCAGAGGCGGAGGACAGGCGCCATCCCACTCGCGTAAGACGAGTACCTACATTACATAGTTGATACGAGTACCTACATTACAGTGTTGGTACGAGCACCTACATTACATAGTTGATACGAGTACCTACATTACAGTGTTGGTACGAGCACCTACATTACAGTGTTGGTACGAGCACCTACAATACATAGTTGGTACGAGCACTACATTACATAATTGGTACGAGTACCTACATTACAGTGTTGGTACGAGCACCTACTTTACAGTGTTGGTACGAGCACCTACAATACATAGTTGGTACGAGCACTACATTACATAATTGGTACGAGTACCTACATTACATGTTTGGTACGAGTACCTACATTACATAGTTGGTACGAGCACCTACATTATATAGTTGGTACGAGTACCTACATTACATAGTTGGTACGAGTACCTACATTACATGTTTGGTACGAGTACCTACATTACATAGTTGGTACGAGTACCTACATTTCATGTTTGGTACGAGTACCTACATTACATAGTTGGTACGAGCACCTACATTATATAGTTGGTACGAGTACCTACATTGCATAGTTGGTACGAGTACCTACATTACATGTTTGGTACGAGTACCTACATTACATAGTTAGTACGAGCACCTACATTATATAGTTGGTACGAGTACCTACATTACATAGTTGGTACGAGCACCTACATTATGTAGTTGGTACGAGTACCTACATTACATAGTTGGTACGAGCACCTACATTATATAGTTGGTACGAGTACCTACATTACATGTTTGGTACGAGTACCTACATTATATAGCTGGTACGAGCACCTACATTATATAGTTGGTACGAGTACCTACACTACATGTTTGGTACGAGTACCTACATTACATAGTTGGTACAAGTACCTACATTACATGTTTGGTACGAGTACCTACATTACATAGTTGGTACTAGCTGTTTTCGACGTGAGTTATTGCAGATTTACCGCAAATGGCATTAACTAGTTGGCCGGACTATGGGGAGCGCTGAGGGCCCTCATCCGGTACAAAATTTAAGACAACAGGAATGAGGGTGCACAGTTGGGCATCAGTAGGTGCCTAAGAAGAAGAATACTTCAGAAGAAGAAGAGCACTTCTGGCGTTAACGTTAGTAGGCACCTACTATCCTACTGGATAAAGTACCGTGAGATTGATCATCCTTCTATCCTTAACGCTTATAGAAACAGATTGCTCAGTTTTTATTTTTAACGACCTCCGTGGTCCAGTGGTTGAGCGTTGAGCTCACGATCCGGAGGTCCCGGGTTCGATTCCCGGTGGGGACATAACACAAAAATTATTTTGTGGTCCCTAGTTTGGTTAGGACATTATTGGCTGATCACCGGATTGTCCGTAAGCAAGATGATCCGTGCTTCGGAAGGTACGTTAAGCCGTTGGTCCCGGTTACTACTTACTGATGTAAGTAAGTAGTCGTTACATGAGCCATGTCAGGGGCCTTTGGCGGCTCAATAGTAACCCTGACACCAAACGATAGAAGAAGAAGTTTTATTTATTTAACAAATTATTGTGACTCAATCGATTTCAGCGCTTTATTTATTTGAAAGCAAACACTTATCCATCTCAATTTGTCTCATGTTTACACAAGCGGTAAAGGGTTTACAATTGATCGACTACTTGTTAAAACCATGATCGATGTTTACACCTATTAGATTTCCGTGCTTATAAAAAATACTGTCATCATCATCATCATACTCATAATCATTTATTCATATTTTATTAAGTTCTACATGTCAAATGTTTACTTATAAATATCAAAGACTTATAGTTAGTACATACTTATATTAATGATGTCAACATATTATTTATTTATTATAGAATTCGTTTATATCATAAAAAAACACATTCAACAAGCCATTCTCTTAGTTTATTCTCAAACTTGAAATCGCTTTCACAATTATTTTTATGTCGGCGTGGATTTTATTGTAGTTCAACATCTCCCTAGCATTATCCCGTTTTTCACAGGGTCCGCTTACCTAATAGAAATTTTCAATCTATCTATCCTAAGAATTTGTTTACCACGGCATACTACTACCGACTATGTTCTAAACATATCTTCGGAAGAATGTCAAAGGACTTTTTTCTTGTTTCATACTTTTCAGAGCGCCATTTTTCCGTCGTCGAGTAAAAAAAATAATATATTTTATTATATTATTTTAGGGTCATATTTATTAAGACAACATGCTTCAATTATGTGTTTTATGCAATACTAGCTTTTGCTCGCGACTTCGTCCGCGTGGCATGTCATAAAAGAGAAATATTCTTCATACAAAAGGATTTTCCCGCTAATTCCCGCTCCCGTGGGAATTTCGGGAATTCCTTTCTTAGTGCACCTCTACGGTAACTAAGCTACGTCCCATCCAAATTTCAAGTGCCTACGTTTAGCCGTTTAGGCTGTGCATTGATATGTCAGTCAGTCAGTTTCTCCTTTTATATATTTAGATTTATATATTATTTTTTTGGTGGCGCCGTTCATGGTTACGCGACTATGGTGACCTAGTGAGTTAGGACCTTTATTGTTGTCTAGTACCCAGTTATGTTTATGTGTTCGCTGATCTCATTCTACATTACGTCGCTGATGTCGCTAACTGATGTATCTGCAATAATTGGGCAAACTGATTTGCACCTTTTGTAATTATCAATTTAGCAATTATACGTACTTTAGCAAAAAAATACTGAAAGGTCAGTTAGCAAAGTGAGCCACGATTGGGCGAAGGTAAATAAAATGTACTAATTGAGGAAATGCCATTTTACTAAATTGGTCTAATAACAGATAGTTATAAAGTAAAACTCACTCAGAATAAAACAGAAAACTATGTTTATTATACAATGTTTGGCGACATAAGTGACTGTAATACCCTGTTTAAGTCACCAGGCGGGTTAAAATGGCCACATCGAAGCAATTTTCCTTTTCGGCGGATAAAAAAATGACGGGTATAACTTAAAATAAAATTAAGTGGTGTCTGCAGGAATCGGGGCCATCGACTTAAATGGCCTGTAATGTAGGTACTGTTAGTGTCAGGCAGGTAATAAAATGGAATAAATTCATTATTACTTTATTATATTAACCAGAACGACCATTTCAGTACAATTATTGATTATATTTCAATAAGATAACATTTTACAATCGCCTCGATGCGCGGTAAGAATTAAACGTCAAAGTACCTACGTAAGCTAGTGTTGGGCGTACATTAGCATAGTGATGTATCAGTCAATACTAGGTCGATCGATTCTTTTCTATCTAACAATTAGTACAATTGTTTTATTCTGAGACACTACATTCACTATTTGGCCGAATAAATGGGATGGATTGAACGCCTTAAAGTGGATTAAATAAAATAATAATAAAACCGTTCCCAACTAAGTTCCCTTCAACAGTTACACCACAGAACTTACCCCAGACCACTATAAATTCAATTAAGAATAAAAAAAGCCATTGCACGAGTAACCCCAATCAAGTTCCCTACAGGCTCCTCCCCTCGGGTCGGGGTTCGATTCCCGATGCGGTAAGTGGAAACATTACGGTGGGTCAATTGGTATGTATGTGTGTATGCGATGTAAATGTCACATACATACACGGATCAAAATTGGGTAGTTTCCTAAGTCAAAGATAAATTATGAAATTCTGATTAATACTAAATAAAGACAGATCTAAGGGTGACAAAAAACGTTTTCTGTTTTCTTAGTAACTTATTTACGAATTTTATTAAAGGAAAATGTAATAATATAAGAGCGACATTTTGTCACTTTTTCTATGACGTCACAGGTTGCTTTTTTCATACAAATGCCATAGTAATTGTGCGTCTAATGACGTCAATGTATGCGTATAGTCTCTGTGTATAACGAGGTGTTTTGTATGAAGTGTCCGGGGTGTGCTAGAGGGTTGGTTTTAATAAGTAGAACCTCTTTTAACACGTTGACCATATACGGGATCCATATACGGGTCATGACGGACATGACCCATACATGACCCATACATGGCCCATACATGACCCATACATGACCCATACATGACCCATACATGACCCATACATGACCCATCCATGACCCATCCATGACCCATCCATGACCCATACATGACCCATACATGACACATACATGACCCATACATGACCCATACATGACCCATACATGACCCATACATGACCCATACATGACCCATACACTTGGATCCCGGGTAACTTAGCAAAGGTGGAAGTAATATGCGGGACTTCAGGACCGGGAAGTCAAAACGTTTTGTATGGGGACTGTCAACGTGTTAATGCTTCCCTCTACTATCGAAGCTGTGTGCAAAACTACATCCTACTACTCCCAGAGGTTTGCGCATTGCGCTGATAAATGTCACTCAGTCTCTTTTTTGCACTCGACACCTCTATACGACACAATACAACACAAGAACCGACCGCCTTTTCCACTTGAACGGACAAACAAACACGATGACATTACAGATGTGAGGTGTCGGTTTCATAGACAAACAGACAGCCAAAGGGGCCGCACCCCGCCCATCGGAGCGATCAAAAGTAGATAGTACTTTTTCTATCGTGTGGATTGTGAGGTGAATTACCAACTCCATCAACCCTGGTGTCAGGGTTATTACTGAGCCACCATAGGCCCTTGACATGACTCATGTAACGACTACGTACTTACACCAGTAAGTATTAACCGGGACCAACGCCTTAACGTGCCTTCCGAAGCACGGATCTTTGTACTTTTTAGACAATCAGGTGATCAGCCTGTAATGTCCTAACCAAACTAGGGATCACAAAGTGATTTTTGTGATTTGTTCCCATCGGGATTCGAACCCGGGACCTCCGGATCGTGCACAACGCTCAACCACTGGACCACGGAGGCCGTTAATATACTACTACTAATTTACGATATGCGTTTATCAAAACTTACAAGTCTACACGTTCACAAGCTACAAGTTACTCACAAGTTCGTGTAAATTACGTTTATCAAAAAAAGTAGAGGGAGTGTAAAATATACTTGTGAAATAAATATTGACACTTGTAACATGTAATTTACATGTGTAGTTTTGATAAACACATTCTTGTAATAATGAAAATGTTTACAAGAAAATTTCTTGTAATTTAGGGCTTGTAAGTTTTGATAAACAGGGTACAAGTCGGTCTAATAGTAAGCTCGGTGAGGTGTGGGTACTTTGTTCATTTTTTTTTTGTTTTTTTTTGTTTTTTTTTTGTTCTTTGTTGATGTACCTCTGACTACTCCAATGAGGGACATTCCAGGCTACGTTCCTCAAAATCAATATAGATGGCGCTGTACAGATTTCGTCAACCAAATTTTAATCTGCGCTGTACAAATCTTGTCAACCAGGCACCAACTCAACTATCCATCTCAAACAACTACAAACTCGAATATTTCCACAACATTGATCCCGTTTAAAAGCAAACAAAAATTCGCCACATCACACCAGCCGACGTTGTAATCCAATTTATTCGTTTAACACAACTTCAAATGTCATATGACAATGGTAGTTATTATGTGAACACATAAAGATGGTTTTAAATGTAGCGCGAGGCGTGGCGCTCTTTGTAGCGGCGGCGCGAAAAGGGCATAAATAGATTCGCCTGGTTTTGGCGGCGTCGAGTGCGGGCGATGAGCGGGTAGCGGAGAGGAGAGCGACTAGCGATTCCTATTAGTTGCGTTAGCTTGCCCAACAGTGTGGCTGTGAGTTGCTAACCGACACAGATTTGGAATTGATATACTTATATATTATTAAACCGACTTCAAAAAAAAAGGTTTTCGGTTTGACCCGTATGTATGTTGGAGTTAATATTCGTTTATGTTGTTGTACATGGGCTTCATAAGACGTGTTCCAAATTTCATCAACAAATTGTATTGCAATAATTACTTTTTAAGGGATTATTTTTATTAAAGTATAGAATGGGACAAAGCTGGTGTACCCATGATTTGACATATATATTTTACCATAATTAAGATATTACACATTATATTATAAAATCTTAATTATGGTAAGAGTTCCGGACCTCAATCGTCGAACCACATCACCAGAAGACCTATGAAATGTAGAGGTACTTTAGTAAGTACCTATATCCAGTTTTATTTTGATATTTATTTGTAAATTACCCTTACCCTTACGGCCATTTAAAACTAAAGTAAGACCCAGAGGGGGTGAGATCGGCGCCCGATACGAATTGGGCGAACAGTTACAGTTCTTAATATAAAATCCATCCATCGCAAGATGAACTAAGTGCCCGCACCTCACCGAGCTTTCTGTTAGACCAACATGATAGGTGGTGAGCCGATATCGTCGTCTATAATGATCGAGCCGACTCTCTTATTGAAAACTGCACTTGAGATAAATTAATTACTCATTGGTGCAAGTCAGGTACCGGCACCGTACCGGGGTACAAATAAGTAGTTACCGTTCTTTCTTTATGTTTTAATTCCGACTGCTACCTACTCCTTACTCGCCAACACTAAAACCACACCCTAACGGCGGCAGCGCGAAAAGAATTGTAGGTAGTTACTTGGTTTTGTCAGCTTTCATCAGCCGTCGGCATCTTTGTCGGGCTCTCACAAAGTAGTCGACAAGTTAAATGTCATTGTTGGACACATGACGTCTTGTTTGGCGGTGTCGGCGTGTGTTTAGCAACAGACAGATATGCATGTCAGTTATTGCATGGTTACCGGTTAGTTAGGAAGGTGAACAATTTCATGGGAATGTTCAATTTGCAGGTTTCGGACATATGCAGCTAAGTATTCTTATTTTTCTGACGTGTGGGTTGTGAGGTAGGGTGAAGACCTCGACGGTTGCAGAGGCGGATATGGGAGTCATCAGTACGTCGATGCAGGAAGGGGCAAGTCACAGGGACTGTAACCTGGAACCTGACAGAGGGCAGCAGTAACTGTCAGTACTATTCAGAGGCAGAGGATAGGAGTTCTAGTACGCCTTTGAAATAGACTACTCTTCGCGTCAAACAGAGTACTGCGGGGCGGAAGGCTAGAGGTAACCACTGCCCTATTTTTTCCTAAAAAGTAGCATGGAGAATTCGTGGATGTGCGTGGCTCTTAATTAAATGATGTTAATGGTGAGATAGATGACCAACCTCATCAACCCTGGTTATGATCTCACAACCGATAGGAGAAGAAGAAAAACCACAAATAATATTCGCAAAATCATATTAAAAATTGTCTTTTCAATCTGTCATTGAGTGAACAACCCTCCCTGGTCAACCCCAGAAGAGACGTGGCACTGTCAACCCCTGTATTTACGCATCGACGCACCAACATCGAGCACAAATCATTTGTTATAGTGGGTTATGTACTGTATGAATTATATTTCTATCTTCTTCAGGAGAAGATATTTCTATGAAGATTCGTTATAAGTATAGTATTTCGATATTTAATTCTATTTCTGGGTAACTGTGAGATGAAATATTTACATATATACTTTATATAACTTAACAACCATCCGTAGTTAAATCACAAACATGAAATGTGTACGGTACTAGGTGCACCAATCTTGGAAGAAGAGGTTGACGGTGGAACGAGTTTACCCAGACGATACCTATTCACCCGTGATTTAAAGGACCTCAGGTTATGAGATACAGGAAACACCGCCGCCGACAGCCCATTCTATTCCTTGGCTGTGCCCATTATGAAAGATGAAATAATAATATATAAAATAAAACAGCGTTATACTAAATGATCTTCGGCGGTTGTCACATGTGGTCATATGGACAATAGAGTATGAGATATAGTCTATCGCCACATCTGCTCGAGGGAAAAAATACCACAATAATACCAGACACGGGCCAAAATATAACCTCTCGCTTGAGTGGGTCGATCTATTGTTACAATATTATGTTTAATAGGAATTCTGTCGGCAGATCGCGAGGTAAGATGGGCCACTGAAGACAGGCGTATAGTTTTATAAGTTATAACTTAGGAGTTCAGTGAAAAGTGACTGTGCATAAACTTTTACTACAGATGCTTATTAACACACCTCATCATCATCATCATCATCAGCCCATTAACGTCCCCACTGCTGGGGCACGGGCCTTCCCTATGGACGGATAGGGAGAACGGGCCTTAAACCATCACGCGGGCCTAGTGCGGATTGATGGTTATTAACGACTGCTAATGCAGCCGCTTAACCAACGGCTTAACGTGCCTTCCGAAGCACGGAGGAGCTCGAGATGAAAACTTTTTTTTGTGGTCACCCATCCTATGACCGGCCTTTGCGAAAGTTGCTTGACTTCAACAATCGCATACCGAGCGCGTTAACCGCTGCGCCACCGAGCTCCTCATCTCATTTAAGTAGAATAACATAAACCTATACGTCCCACTGTAGGGCACAGGTCTCCCCTCAATCAACCGGAGGGGGTATGGACCTCCACCACGCTGCTTCACTGCGGGTTGGTGACGGTGTTTGGACTAGTAGCCCGTACCAACGGCTTAGCGTGCTTTCCGAAGCACGGAATCAACTGTCACTCACTCAGGGTGGTGTTAATAAACTAATCTCAGCTTCGAGCCTGCCCTCAAGAACATATTAATGTGACAGTTCTTATATAAAAATAGGGACTTGAGCGTGGCAGTGTCAGCTGAGATTAGTTTACTAATACCACCCTAAGTGAGTGACAGTTCGAAAAAAAAGTCCGATTTTTTTTCTTCACTTTCTCCCAAACAAATAACATAACAGGACCATGTCAAAATCCTACACTAAAAGTATGAGGACACCTGTCAACCGGGACATTATCTTTTAAATAACAAAACAATAACAAAATACTTACAACAAAAATGGGATTACCAACATTACGAACAATATTGTAAACAACTCGAGCGGCTTTGTAATAGACCACTCGAAGTGTCGCCTTAAGCCGATTGCTCTTCAAAACGTTGGCTTGGCTTTATTGGCTTAAGCCAATTTAAAGAGCGCAACGTGGATAAAAAAATTAAGAGCAAGTCGAGCCAGAGTCGGCAGTGTTCTGTACATGAAATGGGTTTTTAAACATATTTTATGCTCGGAGAGCGTTAGGCTCACGATCTGGAGGTCCGGGTTCGATTCCCGACGGGGACATTGTCGAAATCACTTTGTGAGACTGTCCTTTGTTTGGTAAGGACTTTTCAGGCTTGAATCACCTGATTGTCCGAAAAAGTAAGATGATTCCGTGCTTCGGAGGGCACGTTAAGCCGTTTTAGGGAAAAATAGGGCAGTGGTTTCCCTCTTGCCTGCCGCTTCGCAGTACTAAAAAATGACGATTCAAAATGTAAACTATGTTCCCTATTGAATAAAGATATTTTGATTTCTGAATTAACATACATTTAAATATCTTATAACCATTGCTGATTGTTACTATGACAGTCAAAAAGTCACAAAAGTGCTCCATTATTATTTTTGATAAGGATCTCTAAAACATCCATTCACCTTATTGTATACATCTACAAATTCCCTTATACCGTTCTGTTAACCCTTATTACTTCCTCTGTAGAGTTAAAGTCCCTTTAAAGTTCAGGTAGACAAAGTTTGCCGTCCCTTTCTATCCTGTTGACGTCTATCATTGACAATCTCTTTGTCCCCTTCACACAATAGCTAATGCACTCATGATCCTTTCAACATTGTCGTCTATACTAAGTACTTTGGTTTCGCAAACTTACTGTTACATGTGAAGCGTCATAACGCCACCCTTATAGCTGTCAAATTATATGGAGAAAAGAGAAATTTACTTGAAGGGTTGTGGGAAATAACTTTGCGATGTGGTGCGTAATTGAAATTTTGACTTTTGCAAATCGTGTGACGGGGCGAGATAGTGTGACGAATCGGCGGACAATCACTCTGCTTGATATTGGAGAAAGTTGTCAAGTTAATGATTAAGATGTCATCGATACAGAGAGCAAAACTGTGTTATTAAGATAGAAAAAAGTTTTTAAATATATTCCGTGTCACGAAAATAGCCTCCTAACAGCCTCTGTGGTCTAGTGGTTAGAGCGTTAGGCTCACGATCTGGGTCGATTCCCGATGGGGACATTGTCGAAATCACTTTATGAGACTGTCCTTTGTTTGGTAAGGATTTTTTAGGCTTGAATCACCTGATTGTCCGAAAAAGTCAATGATTCCGTGCTTCGGAGGGCACGTTAAGACGTTGGTCCCGGCTATTAGTAGTAAAAAAAACACCACCACCAACCCGCAGTGGAGCAGCGGGGTGGAGCATACTCCATACCCCCTCCGTTTGATTGAGGGGAGGCCTGTACCCAGCAGTGGGACGTATATAGGATGTTTATGTTATGTATGTCACGAAAATACCGCGACAGCCGCGCTACTGTTGTAGATTCGAAAGAGCCATGGTAGCTGAGTTGGTAGAATGATTGACTCTCACTTTGTGGTTCAAATCCCGAAGGTTTTTTCGAATTCATGTTTAGATCATAAATGCTCAGGTCTCAGCTCATGCTCCGCGGTGACTATGACTTCAAGTTCAAAGTTTTCTTTCCGTTTCTGGTTTCATTTCTAGTCACGAATAGGTAATTATTTTTACATATAACATTCTAAATCTGACGCCAAACAAACCACAACGGGTACATGTCGTCGTGGTTAGTGACGATCTGAACACAGTGACTTTCAAATGGGGTGTTTTCAATTATACCGCGGTAAAGTTAAATGTAGGGGTGTGGTGGAACAGATGCGTTGAGTAAATACTTAGTAAGTAGGGGCAAAGGTAAAAAAATGTGTGAAAGTACTTTTTTGCAGTGATTTATTTCTGTATTTTTTTATTGGAATTCAGCCTTTAACGGTATAACGACCTCCGTGGTCCAGTGGTTTGAGCGTTCGGCTCACGATCCGGAGGTCCCGGGCTCAAATCCCGGTGGGTCATATCACGAAAATCAGTTTGTGATCCCTAGTTTGGTTAGGACATTACCGGCTGATCACCGGATTGTCCGAAAGTAAGATGATCCGTGCTTCGGAAGGCACGTTAAGCCGTTGGTCCCGGTTACTACTTACCGATGCAAGTTAGTGGTCGTTACATGAGCCATGTCAGGGGCCTTTGGCGGCTCAATAGTAACCCTGACACCAGGGTTGATGGGGTTGGTAGTCCACCTCACAACCCATACGATAGAAGAAACAGGTGAGATTGTGGTCGAGGTCGAATGCTTGCCGATCTTCCTACGATTCTAGCGCCATCTGTGAAAACCTCGTGAAACAAGTACCAGTAGTATTTAAATCTGCCACCCCTCAATAGATGGCGCTAGGTACCCTTAAAGTTCTTATCAGATTGAATTGGTCTTAAAGTCGGCTAAGATAGGGAAAAGAAACGTAATATAAACTTACGAGGATATTTCCAATTAGGCTAGTCAGAGATACATCCATCACAAAATGAACTGAGCACCCGCTTCATTTTTCTTTATTTGCTTTTGAAAAGGGTTAGTAGATGGATGTACATAGAAGAACCCCCTCCCTCCTTCGTCCCCCTACCCCCCCTACCTCCTCCTCGTTCATTATAGAAGTTAAATTTGTATAATAAAATTAAAGTTTTATGCCAAGCCCGATACAGAGTAAGAGCGTGATTTCTCCATAAACAGCATAACAAGACATCTTTTTGACCTATAAAAAAGTTATAACTCGTGGACAATTTAATTTAAAACAGCATTTATATTCATATAACAAACTCGTGTTAGAATACATTTTATCTATAAACGAATTATAAAATTCGCAACATTCAAAACTGTCACTTGTTACTGAATTATAAAGTTATATTCCGACCATAACTCAACCAAATTATTTCGAAAATGGAACTTGTAGCGATTCGTAGCTGCTACGTCTGCTACGCTGTTTCTAAGAAAACGTAGTGAAATCCTTTTCATTTAAATATAAGATACTAACCTATTTCAACTTTCATTTGAATATTATATTTTACGCATACCTACGTAACGTAACGAATACTGAGGGGGATGATTCAGACCATGATTCTGAGTTAATATCTAGTGGAATTATCCGTCGCAAAATTCATGTTTTATTTTAAATTATTTTCAATTCCATGCTTTTGCGATGGTAAATGACACTTGATATTAACTTGAATCACCCCCTCAGTATACGTTACGATGTCACCTTGTACATTTCATGTATTTATTCCTATCTACTTACTAAGAACTTCAATTACTTATAATATATGACTACTCGCCTCTGTGGTCCAGTGGTTGAGCGTTGGTCTCAGGATCCACAGGCCCCGGGTTCGAATCCCGGTGGAGACATATCACAAAAATCACTTTGTGATCCCTAGTTTGGTTAGGACATTACAGGCTGATCACCTGATTGTCCGAAAGTAAGACGATCCGTGCTTCGGAAGGCACGTTAAGCCGTTGGTCCCGGTCACTACTTACTGATGTAAGTATGTAGTCGTAACATGAGCCATGTCAGGGACCTTTGGCGGCTCAGTAATGACCCTGACGCCAGGGTTGATGAAGTTGATAACCCACCTCATAACCCACACGATAAGAAGAAAAAATCAACTCGCTACATTTTGCTACGATCTTGCTACGCTGCTACGAATGTACTACGACTTTAGATCAAAAGCTGAAAGGAACACTTTTGCGACTTTACTTTTAGGTATTTTGTACTTTTATGTCAAAAGCGTGTATTTTAGGGTTCCGTTATCTGTTAAGAGATTACAATTTTTAATAAAATAATATAATCTTGATAAATGAGTAAATTGTTTATAAAAACAAGTTTATCCATGATAATAGAGTTAAAAAAATATTTATTTTTACATTAATTATTATATGTATTGTTAAAATAAAAAAAATAAACGTAAATAAGTACTTGTACGTAAATTCACGCTAGTCATCCCAAACGGGGTGGGCATAGCTACAAGTAATCAAAAGACAACTAACAGGCACTTTTGATACGAAATCCAAAAATGAATATAATGAACCGTATATATTTACGTATAATCCTCTGTCCTAACCAAACTAGGGTTCACAAAGTAATTTTTGTGATATGTTCCCACCGGGATTCGAACCCGAGACTTCCGGACCGTAAGCCCGAAGCTCAACCACTGGACCACGGAGGCGGTTTGGTTAGGACATTACAGGCTGATCACCTGATTGTCCAATAAGTAAGATGATCCGTGTTTCGGAAGGCATGTTAAGCCATTAGTCCCGGTTACTACTTACTGATGTAAGTAAGTAAATAGTCGTTACATGAGCCATGGCAGGGGCCTTTGGCGGCTCAATGGTAACCCTGACACCAGGGTTAATAAGTTGTACTATTGATACGAGTCCATTAATATATCTAACAAATAAGGTAACATTTACTGTAAACCGTCATCTTTCTACTCAATAAAGTTTATTTTAGTTTTTATTTATTTATCCTTTGTCTGACACCAGGGTTTATGAGGTTGATAATCCACCTCACAACCCACACGATTGAAGAAGGAGACATGATGAATATTAAAAAAGAACTTAATAATAATTAATTTTTGACAAATTAACAGCCTCCGTGGTCTAGTGGTTAGAGCGTTAGGCTCACGATCTGGAGGTCCAGGTTCGATTCCCGATGGGGACATTGTCGAAATCACTTTGTGAGACTGTCCTTTGTTTGGTAAGGACTTTTCAGGCTTGAATCACCTAATTGTCCGAAAAAGTAAGATGATTCCGTGCTTCGGAGGGCACGTTAAGCCGTTGGTCCCGGCTATTAGCCGTAAAAACACCTCCACCAACCCGCAGTGGAGCAGCGTGGTGGAGTATGCTCCATACCCCCTCCGGTTGATTGAGGGGAGGCCTGTGCCCAGCAGTGGGACGTATATAGGCAGTTTATGTTATGTTATGTTATCCTTTGTCGGTTTCTCCGACATACCCGGGGAGATAAGTTGAACCCGTTTTGTTTACTCCTCCTCTTACAAATCAGTAAGTGCTATATATAGAACATAATATAGGTGTATAGTTTAAGAGCCCTAAGTAAAGGTTTTTACTTTTTAACTCATAATGTCGGCTTCTGAGAAAAGGGCAAAGGAAATGTGTCAGAAACGCTCATTCTGCCACAGTTTACGCCGATCACAAAGTAATTTCAGCTTTATTAGCCTCGGGATAGAGTAGAGTGACGGAAATGAATAATGTTTTGGGGCCATTAAACAGGATTATAACTATATATTTAATCTTTTTTTTGACGTGACTTATTGTAGATTTGCCGCAGATGGCATTAACTACTTGGCCGGACAAATGGGGAACGCTGAAGGCTCTCACCCAGTATCTGAAGGCTCTCACCCGGTACAAATTATATTTAATCAAATATGTGTCTTCGATAACGGTCACTACTTGGCCGGACAGATGACAGAAGTGGTTTCTAGTGGAAAATGTCGACCACGCCGGCGAGGTAGTATCAGTAATTTCTATAGATACTCGTAGTAATAGGTAAGTCGTAGAAGATGTGGCTGGTAATCAAATTCTAATGAGATTTATCACTAACGGCCTCCATGGTCCAGTGGTTAGATCGTTGGGCTCACGATCCGGAGGTCCCGGTTCAAATCCCAGTGGGGACACATCACAAAAATCACCTTGTGATCCCTAGTTTGGTTATAGGACATTACAGGCTGATCACATTGTCCGAAAGAACAATAATCCGTGCTTCGGAAGGCACGTTAAGCTGTTAGTCCCGATTACTACTTACCGATGTAAGTTAGAAGTCGTTACATGAGCCATGGCAGGGGCCTTTGGCGGCTCAATAGTAACCCTGACACCAGGGTTAATGGGCTTGGTAATCCACCTCACAACCCACACGATAGTAAAAGATCACTAATTTAAGAGCCACGCTCTTGTCTGTGCAGCATTCTCCATGTTCCTGCTCCTTGGGAGCCATTGGTACGGTAATGCAGGACGGAAGGGGCAAGTCACAGGGACTGTAAACTGGAACCTGACAGAGGGCAGCAGTAACTGTCAGTACTATTCAGAGGCGGAGGACAGGAGTCCTAGTACGGCTTTGAAATGGTCTACTCTGGGCGCCATCCCACTCGCGTCATACATAGTACTACGGGGCGGAAGGAATAGGGAAACCACTGCTCTATTTTTCCCTTAAAACGTAGCAAGGAAAATGCTACGCCGACAAGACTGTGGCTTTTAAAATTAGTGATTTAATGAAGCTAAGTATTATAATATACT
This sequence comes from Pectinophora gossypiella, assembly GCF_024362695.1. Taxonomy (NCBI): domain Eukaryota; kingdom Metazoa; phylum Arthropoda; class Insecta; order Lepidoptera; family Gelechiidae; genus Pectinophora; species Pectinophora gossypiella. Next base: position 1,138,211 of record NC_065425.1, on the reverse strand, counting down.
TAAATAAATGAACTACAATTTCCTCTTTTTTTGAAAAAAAAAAGGCACTGTTTTCCTTTTTTAAGCCCGATTTCTCTGGGTGTAGAGTAAATATTTTCCTTCACATATCGTGTGATCCTATTGTCCCTCACAATTTTCCAATGAATAAACCCAAATCGTGTAACAGCGCGTTTCATAGCCGGTAGTGCCGGCGGCATCGCGCAGCCGCGCCAGTTCGCTCGGTGGCGCCATCGCGCTCACTCGCGACGCCACTACGCATCACTACACCACTTCCCGCCTTCCATTTACATCATCATCACATCTACCATCTATAAAATACCTTAATTATTAAAAAAAGAATACATTATTAATCTTTAAACGAAAAGGTGTTTTATCGTGACATGTGCGAAATAAAATGTGTTGAAAAAAATAATAAATATTAAAAAAGTAATTCGAAAATAAAAGTGGAAATAAATAGAATTATAATTACATTTCTAGTTGAAAACATAAAGTTTGAATTTGGAATGTGGTAGCGGCAGAGGCGCCAAACCTTTTCCGTGCTGTGTACGTTACGTAACGGTTCCGGACAAAATCGATATTGTGAGCGTATAAATAGCGGTCCGCGATTGAGAACAGCTGGCTAGTCGCCAGCCATGCAGCCTACGGTAAGATATTTGCACATTTTAACATTAATTTAGACAATTAATTACAGAAATCTTGCATTATTCATAATAATTATCATATTTTACAATATTTTCATTGAATAAGTAATAAGCTTGTGAAATTCGTGAATAACTTGTGTAGGTATCCGCCGGGTCGAGACGTATGAAAGCGTCAATGCTGTATGTTAGGTTAATGTTCAGCCATATTTGATAGTAGATAGTAGATTTCAGTTGGCCTTTTACTAAGAAAAGTCTGAATTCACATAACTATATATAATAAGCTCACGACTATATCCCAATTGGGGTAGTCAGAGCTACATCCATCGCAACATGATCTAAGTACTCACACCTCACCGAGCTTTCTGTTAGAGCAAAGTGATAGGTGGTAAGCCGTATCGCCGTCTATAATTCTCTAACTGTGTTAGTGAAAACTGCACTTAAGATAAATTAAAAACTCATTGGTCCGGTTCCGGGGTTCGAACCATTTGGTGTGTAAATATTAAATATTAAGTTAATAAATATTTATAATATTACTTAACACTTTCAAAGACAGAACGTCTAATGACGTTCCGATCCCAAGGTGTCATATTATCTATTATGAACCATCCCATGATCTCTATCCGTGAAAGGACATAACTTACTTACTTAGGATATTATTTTCACCAACCCGAGGTGGAGTAGTGTGGTGGAGTATGCTCCATACCTCCTCCAGTCAAGTAGTTGGACGTATATAGGCTGGTTATGTTATGTATATTACTTTATTATAAGTATTTAGGTCTCAAAGGGCAAAGGTCAGCGAGTTATCAAATGTCAATAAAACCACAAACGATTGGGTTTTTTGTATATTGTAATAATACTTCTGTTTGAGATAAAAGTCACAACAACATGTCTGCAGGAAACAAGGTCAAATAGGTCAATCGGGGGTGGGCAGAGGCACAAGTAATCAGAGGACAACAGTTCTTCTTATCGTGTGGGTTGTGAGGTGGAATACCAGCCTCATCAACCCTGGTGTCAGGGTTATGATTGAGCCGCCAAAAACCCCTAACATGGCTTATGTAACGATTACTCACTTACATCAGTAAACAGTTACCGGGACCAACGGCTTGACGTGCCTTCCGAAGCACGGATCGTCTTACTCTCGGACAGTCAGGTGATCAGCCTGTAGTGTCCTAACCAAACTAAGGGTTACAAAGTGTTTTATTTTTGTTATATGTCCCCACCGGGATTCAAACCCAGGGCCACAGAGGCCGTTACTTACCTATATTATACCTATATTATGAGCCATACTTAGCACATACATGTACGATAAGCTGCAAAAGCCCAATCAGTTTCTTGCAAAGTAAAAAATTAACTGATTGCACTTAAGACCTCCTGGTTACATGTCTTTTCTGTAATAGACCAAAAACACCTACAAAAATAGGCGTGATTTTATACAAAACACTTGTTTTGTTTATGGTGCAAAATATTTTTTACAAGGCAAGGCGCATTTCCTTACCTCTATTTCCTCTTCATCTTCATAATCTATCTACTCCTTTTCTTCCATAGTATATGTAGTAGTTTAAGTAGTGATATTTATTTATTATAACAATTATAATTATGTGTATTATTATTATGTAGTTTATGTAGTCGAAAGTGTATTTTTATATGTACAAGTATTCCCATGCTGCACTATCCCGCTATATTACATAATATTCAATATCTCCTATACTTAATGGTTGCCTGGAAGAGATTGCTACTTAGCAATAAGGTCGCCTATTGTACTAATTCTATTTCTCTTTTGTTTTGTATTTTGTTTTTTCCTGTTTGTGCATTAAAGTATTTGTTATGTTATGTTATTTTGTGTATATCCAAAGACTTGTTGAAGAGTTGTATAATACGAAATCCTATTAAAAAATTGAATCCCACAAACAAATTACATTAAGAATACCTGTACTGTTTCACCGACCAATAAGAGCAGTTTCCCCAATTAAAATAAATTGACCTTATCTTTTAATCGCTATTAATTTATGGACCCCAGTAGCTTGTTACAGATTGTATAATTAATAGCTTTATTTATGTACAATACTTCAGCACGATCCACTATGACCGGCGTGCGTGTATGAAGCGATTGATGAATGTGGAGGAAGCAAGAGAAGTGTGTCAGGATCGAAGCAAATGGAATTCGTTAGTCTCTGCTTACCCCGGTGGGAAATAGGCGTGAGTTTATGTATGTATGTACGAAAGTGAGGGCCGGGATAGCCCAGTTCAAGAACGCTTGACTCTCACTTTGAGGGCGTAGGTTCGAATCCAGCACAGGCCTAAACCAATGATTGTCGAATGTAAAAAATACCTTAGTATGATAGGTTATGTACCAAAAAAATACTTTTATGTGCAGTATCTTACGAAAAGTAATGATAAAATTGCAGCCTATCATATATAAAGTAAACATTGACAGCAAAGTGACTGTGGAAGTTGAAAAGCAGTAGAGCTATCTTAGTCATCTGTTTGCAGGAGTAGTAGTAAAAGAGAGTGGGGTTGAACCGGCGACAGCGGTTCTCATACCAAGTGCGCGTTAGGGCCTTTCTAACCTTTTTCTTCTATTCAACATTATGGGGCATAGAAATGAATATACGTACATGAATACAGCAAAGGACGTAATCCCTCAAAGCTACTAATACGTCGTTAAGGCGACAAACATCGGGAAACCTTATCAAGTAAACATTGGTTTGAAGGGTCAATGGTTCCATTCCCAAATCCCATTACCCAATGGAGGTTAAAGTCAATAATTAGACGGGTCAGGAGCAAATACTAATATTTTACTAATCGCTGTTTCTTTTATCGTGTGGGTTGTGAAAACCAACCTCATCGACCTTGGTTTCAGGGTTACTATTGAGCCGCCAAAGGCCCCTGACTTGGCTCATGTAACGACTTTTTACTTACATCAGTAAATAGTAACCGGGACCAACGGCTTAACGTGCCTTCCGAAGCACGGATCATCTTACTTTTTGGAAAATCAGGTGATCAGCCTGTAATATCCTAACCAAACTAGGGATCACAAAGCGATTTTTGTGATATGTCTCCACCGGGATTCGAACCCAGGACCTCCGAATCGTGAGCCCAACGCTCAACCACTGGACCACGGAGGTCATAATTCACTTAATTTTCAATAATAAAATTGACGTCCTTGGAATGTTGGAGATACCAATTTAATGGTAACACTTACGTCATCAAACGGCTAGCAATGGCGGCTTTTCATCGGAGCATACCTACATACTTACCTGGTTTTCTTATACCATGGTAAAAAGTAACTTATTTGACTAGTTGGAAACTAGCCTATTTTGTGACATATGGCATTCACTACTTGGCCGGCTCATTGGATACCCACTTCACCGGTGTGTGGACGATTTATTATTCAGTGCTTATCGCCTTAAAATGATAACATAGCGATTTACCTACGTCACTGTGACGTTATCAGTGGGTGGCGTGGCCACACGGAACTACTACGAAATTAACCAACTATTTGTGGTGTTTTGTTTGATGTTTATGAAGTTCGTTATTACATTTCGAAAATGGAACACTCAGGACATAACATTAGCTGCTAATGTTTTTTATTAATGATAATAATAATTTCCATTTTTCGCGGTCCTGTGCGTACGCCAGCCAGTCCCTCCGGCAAGCGTCCAAGTCGTCACGCCATCTCTTTCGAGGTCTACCACGACGCCTGTGCCCGTCATGAGAAAGAGAAAGGAAGAGAGGAAGGGGAGGCATTTGCCCAGCAGTGGGATCTTGTAGGCTAAATTAGATTAGATTAGATAATAATCAGAAAATAAATTTAAAGCTCATGTGAAGCTTACTTTATGTAAAAAAGCTTATTATAAGATTATTGACTACCTAAAGGATAAAAATGTCTGGTATTGAATATCTTCCTCTAACTTAGTTATTAAATAACTTGTAATGTATATCCTCATTGGTTTTTAAAAGATGTGTTGCTGTTGCAGTTTCTTGTCATATCTTCTCCTCAGTCATAACACCTTGCGAAATGACGTAAATTCAAAAATGTTACATTGACTTTCAACAAGTTTATCCATGATAATTACGTTGAATAAATGATTCTGATTTCTGAATAATTTGAATACCTATTGATAGTTTCGTGTATTTTTCAGTCAGTAAAGTAGTAGAAGCTTCCGTGATGGCCATGTTCAGAGTACGCGTGAGTTACATTGTAGTGTCACTGGTTAGAATACCGGCTTTCATTTAGGTCCGTTTTGGGATTCGAACTTGCGACCTCACAGTGAGAATCGAGCGTTCTTCCAACTGAGCTACTACGGCTTAGAAATAAACCAGCAAAACTAATATTTTTATAACTCACAATGAATACTACCCATCTGCAAACCTATTAGAAGCGAAAATGGAGGCGCGTAATCCCTTCAATCAATCAATCAATCAATCAATCAAATCATTTATTGCACAAATATGGTATTTAAGGTGGTAACAATAAATAATATTTAAGAACAACATATTTGGCCATAACATAGGCATGCAAATTTGTTAGTGTACTAACAAGTCAAAGAATAATATTAAAATAGTCAAAATACAATGAAAACAAACAATAAAAAAATAAATAAAAAAAATACTCTAATAGTTAGGTACATGACAAAAATGATGGTTATATTAAGTACATTCATGTCAAAAGTTATCAAAATTCAATAAAATCTTTAATTTTGCAAATGTTTTTTGCCAAAATCCATTTATACAATTCCTTCTGAAAATCATTCGTCGACAGTTTCTGAATGTCAAAAGGTAATTTGTTGAATAATCGCACGCACATACACGTACTACCAAGATTATATTTTCGTGTCCGCGGCGTTTCTTCGAAAACTAGTCTGAAGGGGTTTCTAACACTCCGAGAGTTTGAATGTACTTCAAAGGCTTTTGTAAAAAGATCAGGATGTTGTTTTACAAACACACATGAGTCATAAATATATAAAGCCGGTAGTGGCAGCAAACCAAGTTTCAGGAAGAGCGGCTTGCAACTCTCAAGTGGTGGTGTACCAGTAAGAGCTCTGATACATTTTTTTTGTGATATGAATGCACGTTGTAAATTTGTCCCACTGCCCCACATAACAAGTCCATACCTCATGACTGAGCCAACATATGCATGATACGCAGAAAGGGCAGTATTATTGTCTGTTAGGTTCTTAAGGCGTCTAAGAGCATAAGCAAATTTATTTAATTTATCACTAACATATTCAATTTGAGTTTTCCAATTTAATTCTTTGTTAATTTTTAATCCTAAAAATTTAGCTTCATATACGTCATCAATAACTATATTATCATATTTTACATTTAATTTTCTTATTTTTATTGTATTATTGAAATTAATATAATTAGTTTTTTTTAAATTGATATGCAATTTGTTAGCGTCTAGCCATTGTATCACAGATTTTAATGTTGTATTAATGTCAAGTTCATGTTTATCTATTTCATCGTTGGTAATGTTATTCTTAGATGTTACAATTACGGATATGTCATCTGCAAACATCACACATTTATGTGTCAATATTTCAGGCAAGTCATTTATAAATAATAAAAACAGAAAGGGACCTAGAACACTGCCCTGCGGAACTCCACAACGGTTGAAATCATACTCAGAGGCTGATATTACTACTTCTTTCTTTTCATCTATGTTAGATATAACCACCTTCTGAGTTCTATTTCGCAAATAAGAGTGTAACCAGTTAAGAGGTACCCCACGCACTCCAATGGCTTCCAATTTTCTTGTGAGGATGTCATGCGAGACAAAGTCGAAAGCTTTGCTTAGGTCTAAAAATAGCACTGTAGTTAATTGTTTCTTGTTCAAACTTTTAAGGACGTTTTCCAGTAATGAGTGTATGGCAAGTGTGGTTGATTTCTTTTTTTGGAAGCCGAATTGCTCGGGTCTAATTATTTCAAACTTATCACAAAATTCTCTTAACCGTTTCAACATACATTTTTCAAAGATCTTTGAAAAAACTGATATTAGCGCTATAGGACGATAGTTATTAAGGTCACTTTTATCGCCTTGCTTGTGAAGTGGTTTAATAATAGACTTCTTCAAAATATCTGGAAATGTGCCAGTTTCAAAAGATAAATTTATCAATAAAGTCAATATCGATATCATATTATGTACGGAAATTTTAATAACCCTTGTACAAATATCATCAAAACCCTCAGAGTTAGTGTTGTTTAATGACATTACCTCTTTTAAAACCTCCCCATCGGTCAAAGGTTTTAAGAACATAGAATGCGAGTTATAACCTAATTTTATTTCGTTTGTGTAAGTATTTGTCTGACTGTTCATAGCCTTTACAAAGTGCTCATTAAATATAGAAGCAATTTTTGCCGGATCAGTAACAAGTGTGTGGTTATAATTAATAGATCTAATGTCAGTGTTATACTTTTTACCCCCTATTTCACGATTTATAATAGTCCAAGTAGCTTTATTAATGTTTTTACTTTTATTTATGTATGATCTATTATAATTTTTTTTCAGATTGTAAATACATTTTTTTAGTATTTTAGAAAAAATTACATATCTTTGTTTGTTGCGGTGAGTTTTATGTTTGTAATATTTGTATCTAAGAAACCTTTTTTGTTTACAGCTCAGTTTTAATCCCTTGCTTATCCATTTTTGTTTTTTATTATTAATTATTCTAATTTTAATTTTTGGAAAGCATAGGTTATAGAACAGACTTATTAATTCATGATATTTAGTAAATGCTCTATTAAAGTCTGTTTCTACCAAAACTTCATTAAAAGAAATATTTTTAATACATTCGTTAAATTTTAGAATATTCTCATTACTATAGTCTCTTTTAAAGATGTAATAAATTTTGGGTTTACTTCCTTTAGATTTAACGGAAAATTTTATTAGTTGAGCGGTATCGTGATCGGACAGATGTAGGGATAGCACAAGAGATTCGGCATTTTTAATATTACTCAGTATATGATCTAGGCATGACGCTTGGCGTGTAGGTTGGTTTATGTGCATAACTAAATTATAATTGAGGGCAAGATCTTTATATCGGTTTACAAGTGTACCTGAATTCAGTGTATTTATATTGGTATCGCCTGTTACTATAACTTTTGTAGAATGGTTATATTTCAAATTAATTTTGTTTAAGACACACTCTAGCTTATCAAGAAATAAATTAGGATTGCTATCAGGGGTTCTATAAACACATATGATGACTAGTCTGTTAACTGGACATTCAACCGCACAACATTCAAATGTTTTAGGTATGGTATAGCTCTTAACCAGGGGTAAGTCCCTAAATGGTAAATCATTCTTCACTAATATGCAAGTGCCACCTCTCTTAATGTCACACCTAGAATATGCTGATGCTAAAGTGTAGTTATGAATATTTAAGTATTTTTCTAATCCGGATAAAATGAAAGTCTCAGTAAGACATATAACATCGGGTTGATTTTTATTCTTGATAAGTTCTTGTATTGTAATTTCAAGTAATTCTTTTTTCGAAAATATGCTGGCAATGTTTTGGTGTAGGACAATAAAATACTCCTTGGGATTTTCAATGGATTTAATGTCATTAATCCCGAAAGGAATAACTATTAGGTGTACTAGATGCCTGTAAGGATTGATCACAATTATTCGCTTTTGGTTTGCTGCATTCTGACGACCACACATTCCTGCTTTTGTAGTATGTCCTATCATAGTCAATATGATTCAGAGTATGGAGGAGTTTGTTACAGATACCCTTCAAACCAGATTTTCTATTGTAATTATAATTAAAAGTTACATATCTGCAGTTCATAAATTGATTACAAAGGTGTTCCACGTTAGAATTGAAATTAAAGGTATCAACATTAACATTAACGTTATTAGCAACCTGCAAGATAATTACAATGTGTTCTGTTAGCAACTTTAAACATTTTCTAAGCTGATGTAAAGCTTTTTTCACATTTAAATCATGTTCTCCTACACTTAAAATAATTATATCATTAGGTAGCATCTGGTTAGGCTGTATGTCTTGCAGTATGTCTTTGGTAAATGCATATGGTTTTACACTCACTAGCACTTCATAGTTTTCCTGCTTATGTCTTGAGTTCGATCTTAACAACTCTGAGGCCAAACCTCTGCATTGCTCTCCACCAAAGACCCAAATTTTTGGTTTCCGCATACAATCACTACTTATCTTATTTATTCTTGAATAGTCTGATTTGCTCTCAACTCTTTCAGGCTCATCTATTTCAATAGACTTATTTTTACTCGACACGTTATTTTGTACTAATGTCTCTATCCGTCTATTCAGTGTTGCAATTTCATCTTTGGATAAATTTAGCTGTTGTTGTAATTTAAGAACTTCTTTTTCTAGCTCAAATATTTCTGTATAATTCTCTGATTTCATTATTTTCGGTGGTGTGGCGAAAACACTCAAATGTAAACTCTGAGCAGGTTGCCTCTTCTTGGTGGTATTTGCTTGTCTTATCGGAGTAGTACAAATATTCTTTAAGACACGAACTTCTTTGTTCAGTCCAGTTATCTCCCTTTTCAGTTCATTATTTTCAAGTATCGTCTTCTCTAACTCATTCTGCGTACTAGCCAAATTTGACATCAATTCGCTTATTTCATCCTTCATTTCTTCAATAAGTCCAAAGTTATCCGTTAGGCATTCGACGCTTCTTGACAACAGCTGTTCGGTAGACATATATAGTTCTTTTAGTGTTTCATCTTCGGTCAAAATCGTAGAATCATATGCGCTAAGACTTGAGTCAACAATGCTCAGATCATCAATTGTCACCTGTTGGGCTGTTTCAACGTGGTTGGATGTGGATGGGACACTTATTTTGTCACTCTTTGGCTTTTCTTGACGTGGTGTCGTTTTTCCAATTTTGGTCCTCAACTGTGGTAACTTTTTTCTACGTACAGTTACGAAAGATTTCTCAGAGTTCTTACTATTTTTACTTTGTAAGCATAAATTGCACTTCCAATTTTTTCTCCTCTCGGGTTCCATTAAACAATATAATTTCTCTGATATACCCGCGCAATCAAACTCATAAGAATTTTTACATATGGAGCATTTTATGGCATCCCTTTGGTTGATTTTAGATTTACATCTGTAGCATATTATCTTTGCCATTTTCTTGAATATTGAATTCAATAATATTGCAAATAAAAAAAAAATACAAAAATCAAATAGCACGTTTTTAGCTTGTAAACAATAAAATAAAAAGTCAAAAAGGCAATGTTATATGCGAGATTCGATCCATGGGTCGGTCATTTGTTAGTCTGCCTTCCACGCCTCCAGACCACTAGCACCTACGGTAAGAGGTTGAAATCGGCGATTACAAGCCGCGCTAGCGAACAAATGCAACTTATTGGAAGGTAGGTAAACGTTTCAAGGTTCAAAGATCACAATCACAAACAATAAGAACGTTGAGTTGAAAAATTCAATAATAGTCCTGTATTCACTTGATAAATATATTTTATATATCAATTTCCTGGTTCTAGTTATATCATAGAATGATCTTTATGCACTTCTATTGTATTGATGTTTTATTTTACACTGTTTTCCACTTTATTTATATTTTTTGCAGTTATGTCACTATATTTGCTTATTACTTTACGCCAACAATACTACGCGCAAATCACAACACTTTTCATAAGATTTTATTAAAATTCGGTCATTACATTTAAGATATAAATTTTAAAATAAAGTTATTTACGGACGTGTTGTACACTAGACCGCCATCTAAACTTCGATTCCTCACAACCCCTTGGAAATATTGAAAGATTAAACCGTTCTTCGGAAACTTCAGCAAGATATTTGTTTCCAAGCTTACGCAAAGATTAATTCCCTGCTTTGTTTTAAAATGTTAATTGCTTTTTACTTTTTTTTTACGTGACTTATTGTAGATTTGCCGCAGATGGCATTAACTACTTGGCCGGACAAATGGGGAGCGCTGAAGGCTCTCACCAGGTACAACGTTTAAGACAACAGGCCTGAGGGTGCCCAGTTGAGCGCGAACCTCGACTCAGGGCGTCGTCTGAGAGGAAAAATATTTGAAAGAATGAATCGACCCTAGCGGGTCGATAGCGATAAGCGCTGATTGAGGGAAATCGTCGACCACGCCGGCGGGGTCGGGGTTTTTACTCTACTTTAATTTAAAAGAAGATTTACATACATACATAAACTCACGCCTATTTCCCAACGGCGTATGTCGAGATTATGGAATTTAATTTGCTTCGATCCGGACACACTTCTCTTGATTCCACATTCATCAATCGTTTCATACACGCTCGCCGGTTTAGAATACATCGTACGGAACCTTTTTTAAGGACATCTACTTAAATCATTCTAGCTGTTTAAAGAAATAAATATACTGACGGTCGCAAGTCAATATATTTATGAAAACATTATGTATGTGCGTAAAAATGTATCTCTCCTTCCGAGAAACTGTGAAAGGCATACTTACAATACAAGGAATAAAAATAAAATTGTTGTTCAAAATTCTAGATTAAGTAAATTAAATTCATCTTTTTTGGGGTTATGTATACGTTTTTACAATAAAATACCAGATAATATTTTAAATTTGTCAGAGAATAAATTTAAAGCTCACGTGAAGCTTACTTTATGTAAAAAAGCTTATTATAAGATTAATGATTACCTAAATGATAAACATGTCTGGTGTTAAATGTGTTCCTCTAGTTATTAAATAACTTGTAATGTACCCTCATTGATTTAAAAGATGTGTTGCTGTTGCAGTTTCTTGTCATTTCTTCTCCTCAGCCATAACACCTTGCGAAATGACGTAAATTCAAATGTTACATTGACCTTTAACAAGTTTATACATGATAATTACGTTGAATAAATGATTCTGATTCTTCCTCTGTTTTTCTCTGTAGCGGTAAAAACATGTTTTCGTTGTGTTGAAATAACAAATTTTTCAATTTTCGAATTGTTTTCTTATTGTACTTGTATTGAAAGTCCTTCCTTTTTATCTTTCATGATTCTGAGTCTATGGAAAGTATCGTATATGTTTTAATACCCCTACGAAATGTACTTATAAAGGCTAAAATTAGCTAATCTACACACATATAAGTACATAAACTCACGCCTATTTCCCACCGGGGTAAGTGGACACTATGGAATTCCATTTGCTTCGATCCTGAATATTCCTGACATACTTCATAAAATCATCATAGGCCTTTACATCTTGATCAGATGATCTACACAGCGTTTCTGTGGCAACGTCTTATACGGCTGAATAATATACGAGAAAAAAAAGTCTAATATCATTTAAAAATAAAAAACTCAACTCAAACACGTTACACGCAAACAATGTACCTAATTCACCAGTTTTCATTATCTCCTTCAATGAACCGCTACTGATACGATCGCTCCCTCGAGACTTGTCGAACTCGGGATACGACCCCGCAATCTCGACAAGAATAAATCTCTACATAGCATAGAATAAGGAATAATGCTACGTACAGAACGGCAACTCTCCGCTCCCCACCAGCGGCTGAGCTAGGTTTACCTCACCCCCCTCAGTCTTACCATAGAATAAGGAATAATACTACGTACAGAACGGCAACTCTCCGCTCCCCACCAGCGGCTGAGCTAGGTTTACCTCACCCCCCTCAGTCTTACCATAGAATAAGGAATAATACTACGTACAGAACGGCAACTCTCCGCTCCCCACCAGCGGCTCAGCTAAGTTTACCTCACCCCCTCGGTCTTACGTCTTTTTTTAATCCTATAAGCGTCAGACGTCATACACACAGATGCGCGTATACGATAACGTATATGTGTATTGTCTGTGTAAAACGAAGTTTTTTGTATGAAGTGTCCAGAAAATTATCAATTCTAAGAGCTTTTTTCTTAAGGAATAACTCGTAAATACGAAGCCAAGTAAATCTTTCCTATAATCAAGACTTTTCACCACAGTGGAGGCAAATCAGTGTGTGGACACATTAAATACATTTAGCTACAAATTGACTGCCTTCCAAGCCATGACTGACAGGCGATCAATCAACGCGATGACGTCAGCAAGATGGCGGCGACGCGTTTGGCGGGAAAATACTAACATGGCGTGATTCTCAAGTTTCTTGAAAAAGCCAACACATCTTTCCTTTGAGGTTTTTAATGTTTTAACGCGTTTTTTGCAACGATGTCACTTCTCATTAAGTTTAATAGGTTTCCAACTAGTCAAATCAGTTACTTTTTATTAAACGTCAAAGCATAAAATTGCTATGGAATTTGTATGAAAAAGGACACTGTGACGTCATAGAAAAACGTGATAAAATATCGGACTTATTGTTACGTTTCTCTTGATTAAAATTCACAACTAAATTAAAAAGAAAAAAGCAGAAGGCAAGAGGGAAACCACTGCTCTATTTTTCTCTAAAAACTAGCAACTAACTTCCTACTTACTTAGTAAATAGTAGTCGAGAGCGACTGATTAACATACCCTCTAAAGCACGAATCGTTTTATATTCGGACAATTACGAGTACATTCGGTAACGAGCAATTGCTATTTAGCATCATGTGTGTACGTACGTTGCTAAAATAGGCATACTCATTTCGAGTCTCAAAAATTGATGATTGTGCGATTTTATGAGCTTGTGTATCATAGATTTACTACTACCGTAGAATAAACATCATCACTCAAAAAGTGGGACGCAAAGTTACTGTTAATATAGCGACGTTGACAATACTTTACTTCAGTGCGTGATTAGGCGCCGAAGTGGCAATACGGTGAAGTGCGTGGTAAAACAATGCGTTCAGGGCGCTGCTGGGGCTGTCGCGACGCTGTAGCGCCTCCGGTATGTTCTGCGAGGCGCGCGTAGACGACTTCCACGCGATCATGCGTAAGCGCCGCTGCTGCTGAACCGCTGGGTGCGATTGCACGCTGTTACATAGCTGCCCGCGGCTTCGGTGATTCGGGCCGGTCTCATGTGTTTTATTTTTATGTTGTTCGTCTTTCGAATCTGTTACTAATACTAGGTTAAGCCTTTTGTTACTAACTAAATATGGACTAGTTTCCGAAATAAATATTTTGAATTTGAATTTGAATTTTGAAAAACTTGCAAAAATAGATGCTCAAAGCGAAAATAGAAGGATGGGACATCATATTTCTAATAAGTAATGACATTCTGCATGTCATCATAGTATAAACATTCATTTATCGCAATAAAACCCACCAAAATGATTATTTTAGTTTAAAATACACTAAAACAAGTACTCTCGGTCAATCCGAGTCGCAGTATAACCCGATTGCGTTACGAAGCACCACGCGCTAATATACGTAGTTAGACGATGCGTACTTTCTTAATTTGACACGATTTTATTGAATGCTTCTATGCTGTTCTGGGAGCAAATAAAAAACATAGAAAACGTTCAGCTGCTTGTCTTCCCGGGCATGTCGTAAAAACCGACAGAGAGATTGTGTCCTCTAACATGATGGACTAATGTTATGGGCGATAGGCTGATCCCTTATCACCATAAGGTTCATCATATCCAGCTTACGACATCGTATCAACAGTGGCTGCAAGTTGTCTTTGATTACTTGTGGCTCTGCCCACCCCACTAGGGATTACGGGCGTGAGTTTATGTATGTATGTATGTATGTTATTGAATGTATATACCGCTATGTACGAATGTATAGATAAACAAGCGCCAAGTTTTCGCCGCATTTTCGTATCAAGCGCTGTATCTACGGTAGTTGTAAATCAATGTTGTGCATCCGTGGAGGTCCGTACTGCTTTATGATGATGTGTATAATTTCCGCATGACATTATAATTTTTAGCTAAATCATTGATGTATAAAGGCCCCGATTTCTACAGTCAACTCCTAATTTTATTTTAAGTTATACCTGCCATTTTCTTATCCGCGGAAAAGGAAAGGGACGGATGATTGACAGCTCTTAATTTTAGGAAGAATGAGTAAATTAATGAATAACCCGGACGAATCAAAAGGTACGTCCCTGGTATGCAATCCGTTTGACGTGCTGTCTACTTAACTGTGTCGGGTTATTGACGGATGTAAAATTTTAAGACGGTTGGTTTAGATTTGTGCTTAAAATTGACGTGTATTCCATAAATTTTATGCTTGTCGATGACCCGTCCCTTTCCTTTTCAGCGGATAAGAAAATGACAGATATAACTTAAAATAAAATTAGATGGTATTTACAGGAATTAGCACCATTATTATCTTTGTTAGTGAACTGTTTGTAAGTTCTTTTTAAGAATAGAATAGAATAGAAACTTTATTTGCGTCAAACATGGTGAATAAGGTGACAAGTGGGTATTAGAAGTAGGTACAATTGCAACATGTTTCGCCAAAGAAAAAAATAAATACTTAAAAGTAAAATAAAATAAAAAAGAATTATAAATTCTTTGAACACGTTTGAACACAATTGTTGTTGTTGAACAAGGAGCGGTCCGCGGAGGTCCGTGTTTCTCTATGTCACAAACTTTTTACAATGTGACATTAGTCTGATTTTCACGACGATTCAACTCTGCTTTATTTATGGTCTTTATTTACGAATATTTCCCAAATAGCAAATATTATTTTTCGCAAGCAATGACATAACAGTTTGCAAGTAAATAGTTCCTACAATGAAATCATATTACTACAGGACGTAAAAACATTTGCGCCTCAATGGTGGTGTTAATCAGGATAACAGACATCATTGTAAGTTGGTAATATTTCTATCTCTCTTTATTTAAGAGCTGCGCTCTTGTCGGTGGAGTAATCGCCTTCATTACTCCATAGATAGGACGTGTAGAACGGTGGTTGCCCCAATCGCCTTCCGTTCCGCAGTACACCGACCAATTTCTCAATCGGTGATGTTCTAGCTACCAGGGCAGGGCTCTCCCTACCAGAATCCATTTCCTCAGCCTCCAACCAGTACTGACACCGCTGCTGCCCGGCATCAGGGGTGCGCTTTTGAAGTAGCGGCGTCTACTCGCTTCGTCACAAGATCGTCATAGAACCGTGGTAATATTTAATGATAGTAGAATGAGGTCCTAATCCTCTTTCGCTTAAGCTCACGACTATATATATATACAATTCGGTTAGTCAGAGTTACATGCATCTCGAGATTTTGTGTCGCTCGGGTGACATTAAAAATAATAATAATAAAGCTTATTTAAGTGAAACCTTCGACACACATATATATTTACAACATTAAAATATACACACATTAATATTTAGTAGGAAAACATAAAGGCAAAAACATAAAAACATGTGGCGACTGTCTGCCGAAATGGCGATACACCACGCCCTTCGGCCAAAAGCCTTGGAAACCTTGCTACGAAACTTCGCTACGCAAACGTAGCACTGTTCGTAGCCAAACGCTACGCTTTTTAGTAGACAGCAGATTTTGCACACAGCAATACAAAAATAATAAATTGGTATAATATTATACTTGCAAGATACATCTATACACTATAAGGTTTATTATTATTTATTGTATGTCGTTTCCATATTCGATTTATTCCTCGATCGTCCTGAAGTTTTGTCCCACATTCTAAAAAATTCTTAGTTTGTCCCATATCACTATTGAAGTCTTGCTTCGTCCCAAATTATAAGTAGGTACTTCAATGGTATAGTCAACAAAAAGAATACTAAAAATATACTTATTTTTTTAAAGTTACATAAGTACTTATTAATAAAACAAGTCTATTCTTTAAATATAAATAAAAGTATTATTCAGTTATATGTAATAATAATTTTAAATATATACAGAACAGTCAGATATATAAGAAACAATAATAAGGCAATTTTTACAATTAAAAGAATTATTATTATTATGTTTGTCATTTCCATATTTTGGGACCATTTATTATTATGATAATGTGAAATAAATGAATCTAATCTAATGTAATATATTATCATTGTTTGCAGAGGATGCGCCGGCCCCGGCGGCACCGCTGGCTGACCCTGTCAGTGTTCTTCGTGGCGTATTCGGTGTTCCAGGCTGTGTTCAGCCCCAGCTCGACAGCCTCCACCGTAGGCCCCTCCACCGACGTCGACGAGCCCTCGTCCCAGAGAGATAACCCGATTACGATCCCTGAGAAAGATGGTAAGTATGTAGTGTGGCTCAAGACTATATCCCAATTGGGGTAGTCAGAAGTACATCTATTGCCAGATGAACTAAACACCCACGATTCACAGATTTGTTAGATCAACATCTGTTAAACGCCGTCTCTTAAATACAAAATTTTAGAAGCCTCAATTGAGGTAGTGATGAAACAGGATAACGCTCCCTAGCATTATCCTGTTTTTCACAGGGTCCGCTTACTTAACCTGAAGATTTGACACATCTGTTTTTTTATAGAAGCGACTGCCTGTTTGATCTTCCAGTCCGAAGGGTAAGCCCAATCCAGGTTTAAATCACATACTTCCGAAACACATTTCTCGGGTTAATACGAGTTTCCTCACGATGTTTTTCTTCACCGTTGAGCACGTGATAATCATTTATAATCCAAACATGAATTCGAAAACAAATTTGTAAATCATTGCTTCAATCTCATGGTAAGAGTCAAGCATTGTACCAACTGGGCTCTTGGGAATAGCGTGTACTTATTTAATAGAGTTTGTAGGAACTCTAATGTCAATAGATATGAAAATTATATAAGTGGCACAACAGAATAGAGTTTGTAGAAACTTATTAATTTTCTTATTTATAGTCAAAGTTAAAATATTGTACTTATTGAATCCACTACCTAGTCTAAGTCTCTCTAATAGTCACTTTCTCCCTTCTTCTCTCTCTCTATTTTACATAAACTCACGCCTATTTCCCCCTAGGGTAAGCAGAGACTATGGAATTACATTTGCTTCGATCCTGACAACTTTTCTTGCTACCTCCACATTCATCAATCGTTTCATACACGCACGTGGGTTCGGAGTAGATCGTACTAAACCTTTTCTAAGGACATCTCCAATTTGGGCGATGTTTGTACCTCCTTCTAGGTCATCCTCTGCCAGTCCTACCACCAACTATTGCTTTATATACTGCTTTCGTAATCCTATTATCCTTCATCCGCTCTACGTGTCCAAACCAACTTAACATTCCCTTCTCAATTTTAGTCGCTATATACCTACTCTTTTACACCACAGTACTACTGTTTCTCACTTTATTACTCAATTTCTACGGCCTCTGTGGTCCAGTGGTTGAGCGTCGGGCTCACGATCCAAAGGTCCTGGTTGGAATCCCGGTGGAGACATATCACAAAAATCACTTTGAGATCCCTAGTTTGGTTAAGACATTACAGGCTGATCACCTGTTTGTCCGAAAGTAAGACTATCCGTGCTTCGGTAGGCCCGTTAAGCCGTTGGTCCCGGTTACAACTTACTGATGTAAGTACGTAGTCGTTACCTGAGCCATGTCACGGGCCGTAGGCGGCTCAATACTAACCAGGGTTGATGAGGTTGGGAATCCACCTCACACCCACACGATAGAAGACGACTCAATTTCTCTCTCTAATCTATTCCGGTTCGCTCTCTATTTTATATTCTACATTTTGTAATTTACAGAGAAAGATATCAGCACAACGCCACTGTCAATGGCGGAGAATGAGTATAGCACGAGAAGCGGTAAGAAGGCCATGAAGGGACTAGTCGATGAAGAAGAAGAAGAAGATGAAAGCGAGAAGAAGAAACAAAAAGATGCCGGATATGTAGAGGTACAGTCATATATTTTTTACGTACATAAAATCACGCCTATTTCCCGTTGGGGTAGGCAGAGAACATGGAATTTCACTTACTACGATCTTGACACACCACTATATTATTTATGATAATTATTATAATATCTATCTTAATACTGAATTATCTGGAACAATACTGCTTTTTAACGTGACTTATTTGTAGTTGATGTCCCATTCATTAATTATCAATTCAAATTCAAAAATATCTTTATTCAGTAGGTAACATAGTTACACTTTGAATCGTAAATTTTTACATAACGAACGTCTCATCCGCCTAAAACAACTGCAGCTTCTCACAACCTGTATAGCCGGGGAAAAGAAGCTGCAAGAAAAACATCGGCACAGGGCCCTAGACGTTCTTTATCCTCCTTTCATACCATAAACAATCAAATTCCCATTCAATATCCTTCCAAAGTTCTCACTTTCCTACATACATGGTATGTATGATGTATGTGTGTATGTATTTACAGGAGGGGGAGTTCGATGACACGCCACCGACTGTCCACCCCCTCAGGAACTGTACTCCGCCAGCCATTGAACAGGTATGTATGTACATAAACAAAGTCATCACCAGCTCATTAACGTCTCCACTGCTGGGGCACGGGCCTTCCCTGTGGATGGATAGGGAGATCGGGCTTTAAACCACCACGCGGGCCCAGCGCGGATTGGTGGTTATTAACGACTACTAATGCAGCCGGCCCAATGGCTTTACGTGCCTTCTGAAGCACGGAGGAGCTCGAGATGATTTTTTTTTGGTCACCCATCCTATGACCGCCTTTGCGAAAGTTGCTTAAGTAACTTCAAAAATCGCAGACCGAGCGCGTTTAGTGCTGCGCCACCGAGCTCCTCACATAACATAAACATAACATAAACTGCCTATATACGTCCCACTGCTGGGCACAGGCCTCCCCTCAATCAACGGAGGGAGTATGGAGCATACTCCACCACGCTGCTCCACTGCGAGTTGGTGGAGCTGTTTTTACGGCTAATAGCCGGGACCAACGGCTTAACGTGCCCTCCGAAGCACGGACACATCGTATTTTTTTGGACAATCAGGTGATTCAATCCTGAAAAGTCCTTACCAAACAAAGGACAGTCTCACAAAGTGATTTCGACAATGTCCCCATCGGGAATCGAACCCGGACCTCCAGATCGTGAGCCTAACGCTCTAACCACTAGACCACGGAGGCTTCACATAAACAAAGTACTTATTAATTTATTTTTAATAAAACTATTATTTTATTACTTTTATTTTTTATTTTCCCTTTTTAAAAGGGGTATAAACCCCACCACACGGGCCGTCCACCCCCTCATCACTCTACTGGTGGGGTCGAGGTGATTGGATGAATATTTTATTATTTATTCCCTTTTTGTCAAAAAACAAATCAATAATTTGAATAAATTGGGTCGTGTACTATGTTCAAGATAAATTAGGAAATTCTGATTTCTAAACGACAGTATGGGGTGGAGATATATCTTGTTTTATTGGTTTTAAGTTGAAATGAAATGATATAAAATTCGCTATAGAGTAACGGTGCTAATTGGGTCGTGTACTAGGTCAACATAAATTATTAAATTCTAATTACTAAATAAAGACAGATCTAGAACTAACGAAAAACATTTTCTTTTTTCTATCAAACTTATTTAATGAATCCCGGTGGGGACATATCACAAAAATCACTTTGTGATCCCTAGTTTGGTTAGGACAATACTGGCTGATCACCTTATTGTCCAAAAAGTAAGATGATCCGTGCTTCGATAGGCACGTTAAGCCGTTGGTCCCGGTTACTACTTACTGATGTAAGTGAGTAGTCGTTACATGAGCCATGTCAGGGGCCTTTGGCGGCTCAATAATAACCCTGACACCAGGGTTGATGAGGTTGGTAATTCAGCTCACAACCCACACGATAGAAGAAGAAGATTGTTATTAACAAATGTAGAATCAGGTCTGAAATTATTATTTTATTACCCTACAGTTCCCTCGTCCCCTGATGGGCCAGTACGCGCGGCGTCACGGAGGACTGATCATCCACGTCCTCGTGTGTGTGTTCACCTTCATTGGCCTAGCCATCGTGTGTGACGAGTACTTCGTCTCCAGTCTTGACAGGATCTGCGAAGGTACGCAGTTTTTAACAGACCTTTTATAACAGTCCTTTTTAATAGTCCTTTTTAATAGTCCTTTTTAATAGTCCTTTTTAATAGTCCTTTTTAATAGTCTTTTTTAATAATGCTTTTTAATAGTCCTTTTTCAATGATCCTTTTTTATTTTATTTTTTATTTTAGGCCGCTGTGGCTGTTTAGGGAGATGATGAATAATTATGATGAAAATCGACCCTGTCAAATCTTTATGTTAGGTAAGCGGACCCCGTAAAAAAACGGGACAATGCTAAGAAAATGATGATGAATTAAAGGGATAACACTAGGGAGATGGTGAATGTGATGAGATGGTCAAGTGGGTATAGTTTTGAGCAAATACAGACTTCGTTGTTATATTGTCACTCTCTCTCTCTATCTCTATTTAAGAGCTGCGCTCTTGTCGGTGGAGTAACCGCCATTCCTCTCTTCTTCACGCCAAAACCTTCACCTCCCGATACGACACGACCTGCACCTTCTCTTTTATTTGTTTCATAAATGTTATGTGTGTTATGGTATATATATATAACATTTATATTGTCACTATTTTGTTATATTTCAGAGCTGAAGCTGGCACCAGACGTCGCGGGCGCAACGTTCATGGCGGCGGGCAGTTCTGCGCCGGAGTTGGCTACCGTCATCATCGGCGTCTTCTGTGCGCAGGATGACATAGGTAACCTCATAACATAAACTCACGACTGTATACCTATTGGTGTAGTCAAAGGTACATCCATCGCAAGATGAACTAAATACCCGCAGCTCACCGAGCTTTCACAGTACAATATGTTTTTTTTATTGTAATTTTTTTTGGTACATTGCGGTCAAACACATAACCCTCCTTTTTGCTTGGCCTCATTCGGGTAAAAAAGACAACACTGCTCGCTGCTAGAGCAACGGTTCGATTTTTAAACTTCCCGTGGATAACAAGATAGATAAAAATAGATAGATAAAATACTTTATTAAGCACAATGGACACAAAATACAGAGATAAGGTATATTATACAGAAAAGCACAACAGGCGGCCTTATTGCTCATGCAGCAATTTCTTCCAGGCAACCTTTGAGTACAGGAAAATTTTGTACAAATATAATAATATGGTAATATATTAAGTAACCACTCGTGTTCCACCTTCCAGGTGTGTCTGGCGTGATCGGCTCAGCGGTGTTCAACATAATGTTCGTGATCTCCGTGTGCGCGCTGTGTGCGGGCACCGTGTCACACCTCAACTGGTGGCCGTTGTGCCGCGACTGCTTCTTCTACGCCCTCTCTATCCTCGTCATGCTGTGCACCATATGCAATGGATACGTCTCCTGGTACGTTGGTTGTTTTACGATTCGAAGTTGTATATATGCGTCACGCTGTGTAAACTTCGATATCGCGTTTCACGACTGCTTGAAGACTGCATTATTAAATGTGGCGCCATCTGTTGCATGCGGGCGGAACTAGCTGGCCAACTAGTTAGGTCCGCCATACTAGGCCTCCAACCGTTATCTACTTTACTTCTGGTACCTGACAGAGGGCAGCAGTAACTGTCAGTACTCTTCAGAGTCGCAGGACAGGATTCCTAGTACGGCTTTGAAATTTACTACTCTGGGCGCTACCGCGGGCTACTCTCGCGTCAGACAGAGTACTGCGGGGCGGAAGGCAAGAACCACTATTTTTCTCTAAAAAAGTAGCATGGAGAATGCTGCACCGACAAGAGCGTGACTCTGAAATTAATATAGTTTTAATTGGGTCGTATACTAGGTTCAAGATAAATGATAAAGTTCCGATTACTAAATAAAGACAGATCTAGAACTAACGAAAAACACTTTCTTTTTTCTACTTAACTTATTTATAAATAATCAAGAAAAACGTAATAATAAGGCCCTGCGCAGACGACAGACTATCCGTGACGCACTTTTTAGTCTGTGAAACTATGCAATTATATTTTATGCAGTAACACACACGACGCGCAAAAAGTCCGGCGCGTTACTGCATATAATTGCATAGGTTATATTTTCACAGACTAAAAAGTGCGTCACGGATAGTCTGTCGTCTGCGCAGGGCCTAAGTCCGACATTTGATCACGTTCTTCTATGACGTCACACTGTGCTACTTCATACAAATTCCATAGTAATTTTGTGTTTTGGCGTTTAGTGAACCCCCGATACCGACCCCGCCGGCGTGGTCGACGATTTCCCTCATTCAGTACTTACCGCTATCGACCCACTAGGGTCGATTAATTCTTTCAAATATTTTTCCTCTCAGACGACGCCCTGAGCCGAGGTTCGCGCCCAACTGGGCACCCTCAGGCCTGTTGTCTTAAACGTTGTACCGGGTGAGAGCCTTCAGCGCTCCCCATATGTCCGGCCAAGTAGTTAATGCCATCTGCGGCAAATCTACAATAAGTCACGTCAAAAAAAAGACGTTTAGTGAAAAGTAATTGATTTCGCCTAGTTGGACGTGAAGAAGTTACGTATGTTTCTGATTCTCTACATAGTTTACTTTTTAATTTCGAAATTGTAATGTGTTTTATTGATTTGACTAGTTGGAAACTGGCGTATTACCTTGTAACTTTCTTTTTCCTTCTATCAGTTGGTCGAAGCTAACATAATTTCTAGCGTTATCACGTTTTTAATTTTTCACAGGGTCCACTTACCTAACTTAGAGTGGTATTAATAAACGAATCTCAGCTGAGACTGTCCCTCAAGACCATGCTCAAGTCCCAGTTTTTATATGAGAACTGTCACATTTACACGATCTTGAGAGCAGTGTCGAAGCTGAGGTTAGTTTATTAATACAACCCTTAAAGTGTGCAGATTAGACTGACCTTTTCGTGAATAAAAGTAATGATAATCTTTTACAGGCCGGAAGCATTGTTCATGCTGATAATGTATGGGGTTTACTGCATCGCTCTGCGGTTCAACACCGCACTGGAGCGTTGGGCCATGACCATCAAACTGCCCTTCAAGCTGCCCACACGGGAAGAGCAGGCTGCCTTAGTCACATACAAGTAATCCACTTAAGTACACTTTTAATTATACATTGGCCCCGATTCCTGCAGACACCGCCTAATTTTATTTTAAGTTATATCCGTCATTTTCATATCTGTCGAAAATGAAAGGGACGGATGATTCACAGCTCTTAATTTTAGGAAGAATGAGTAAATGAATGAATAACCCGGGCGAATCAAAAGGTACGTCGCTGGTATGCAATCCGTTTGACGTGCTGTCTACTTAACTGTGTCGGGTTATTGACGGATGTAAAATTTTTAGACGGTTGGTTTAGATTTGTGCTTAAAATTGACGTGTGTTCCATAAATTTTATGCTTGTCGATTACCCGTCCCTTTCCTTTTCGGCGGATAAGAAAATGACAGATATAACTTAAAATAAAATTAGATGGTATTTACAGGAATTAGCACCATTGTTTTAGGTTTACGCGATTATTATAATAATTAAAACATAATAACGGGTTCTTACTTGCCTTACTTGGTAAGAACCGCGTTTAAATCAGGGATATGAGACTCCCGATATTTCGATACTGTTGCAAGTGCCATGATCACGGGATGACTGGTAGTCATCTTAGTGGGAGTCTCATATCCCTGACATAAACGCGGTAAGAACCCGTTATTATGTGATTTAATCACTTTTATTTATCCAACCACCAAGGGAGGGGGGGTCTTCTTCTATCGTGTGGGTTCTGAGGTGGACTACCAACATCATCAACCCTGGTGCTGACACTTGCTTTTCAGATGAATTGCTTCTATTTGGCCTTTTTAACCCCTGGTTCGAATTCCAAAGGGGACAAATCATAAAAATCACTTTGAAACCCTAGTTTGGTTAGGACATTAGAGGCTGATCACCTGATTGTCCAAGAATAAGACGATCCGTGCTTCGCGAGGCACGATAAGCCGTTGGTCCCGGTTACTGCTTACTGATGTAAGTACGTAGTCGTTAGATGAGTCGTGTTAGAAGTTGTAAATTGTTAATGTTGTACCCCCAGGAGCGCGCAGGCGCAACCAGCCGCTGCCGCGGGCGACGCGCAGTACACCGAGGTGGAGGGACAGACCAAGGAGACTGCGTTACAGAATCCGCGTAAGTCACACACTGCATCATCGAAATATACTTTCCAGAGAATACACTACACTGAAAATACACTATACTGAAAACCACAAAGTGCCTACTTGAAAAACCAATTCTGAAATACCCTCTTTACATTGTTGATGTATGATGTGATCTGTGTTTGCTTCTGTGCCGAGGTTTTTCTTGCAGCTACTTATCTGAGCTACAGGTTGTAAGAGCTGCAATAATATTGGAGCCTTTATCGCTTAAAGCGATTTCTTGCAGACAACCGTAAGGCGAGGAAAAGTGTAAAAATTGTAATTGAAAGATTGCGGGTACAAACTATAACTATGTATGTTAGAGTACGAATATTATACTCTGATCCCAAGGTAACAGTGTCCTTTGTGGAGGACGCATAGCGCCAGTTAAACAATGGCTCACTGTCACGGATTACTTTTATTGGATGTTCTCTGTACGGAGTTCGACACAAGAATGGTACAACTCGTGCGGCTCGCCGTCTTATAAGGGTTGTCCCCACTACCGTACCTTGCACGTGTGTCGTAAACAAGTGCAGGTGTTGTTTGTTTGCTAGCCGCACGGGTTGTTTACAGTTAACATAATATTTAGATTTTCAATATTTCGCTGTCGCGCTATCATGTATGTGTTTAACTGTCTTGGTCAGCGTACAACCCGGACGGCGCGTACGACAATGCGGCGTACAACGCGGGCCCCACTAACGCTTGGGACCCCAACAGCAGCTGGGACCCTAACAACGCCTGGGGCGAGGTATGTTCAACTATTTTAACACGTTGACAGTCCCCATACAAAACGTTTTGACTTCCTAAGTCCCGCATACTTCAACCTTTGCTAAGTTACCCGGGATCCAAGTGTATGGGTCATGTATGGGTCATGTATGGGTCATGTATGGGTCATGTATGGGTCATGTATGGGTCATGTCCGTCATGACCGTCATGATCCGTATATGGATCACTGGACTGTCAACGTGTTAAGACACTGGAATTGTTTGTATACAGTTACATATGAGTAACTATGGTACACATCCCCCGTGGTCTAGTGGTTAGAGCGTTAGGCTCACGATCTGGAGGTCCGGGTTCGATTCCCGATGGGGACATTGTCGAAATCACTTTGTGAGACTGTCCTTTGTTTGGTAAGGACTTTTCAGGCTTGAATCACCTGATTGTCCGAAAAAGTAAGATGATTCGGAGGGCACGTTAAGCCGTTGGTCCCGGCTATTAGCCGTAAAAACACCTCCACCGACCCGCAGTGGAGCAGCGTGGTGGAGTATGCTCCATACCCCCTCCGGTTGATTGAGGGGAGGCCTGTGCCCAGCAGTGGGACGTATATAGGCAGTTTATGAAACTATGGTATCTCTACGCAGCAAACGAACACCGCGGCACAGGCGCCGGCGGCGATCGGCTGGGGCCTGCCGCCCGAGCCCACGGCACCCGCGCAGGCCCCGCGCCCAGCACTGTCCGCCGGCAGCACGCCTGGTGACGCCCCGCAGCCGCAGCCGCAGCCACAGGTCAGCTTGATGGCCCAAGTGACGCGGGAACGGGGTTTTGATAGCGGTCTCACACAAATTCCCATAGCCCCACTCGCTTGTTCCGTTTTCAATTCTGCCTGCATTATTTACTAAGCATCAGGGAGAATTATTTTGCAGTTGCAGTATCTTACGATTTTACAATGTGTCATCGCGTATCACATCGAGTGTCACCATGTATCAACACGTATCACACCAAGTGTCACCAAGTATTACACCATGTATTACCACGTATCATATAGTGCACCGGCCCCAGTACTTTCACAACCTCGCCTTTCCATCTCTGGGACAGGTCCGTATAGTTTCGAACCTGTACCCTCTGGCCTAAAGGTGTGTCCAAACATTGAGCAACAAGAGCGCGGCAGCAACACGCGGCATTTGTAGGACACATTTCTGCCGCGCTCTAGTTTGGACAAAGCCAACTAATGTTTGCGCGGCAGTACTGCGCGGCACAACCAAGATATGCCGCGCGCTTCTGTTGGCATCAGAATCATGTTTGTGCGCAGAAATACGCCCAAACACAATTACTGCCGAATGTTGACTAAGAATGCTCGCGCGCGGCAGCTAGCCAGAAGCGTTCGCGCGCGGCTGTCGTCTAAACAGAGCGCGGCGGGCCGCGCGCGGCAGCCGCGCTCGATTGCCGCTCGATGTTTGGACACACCTTAAGGAGAACACCCTCGTCTGCGGGTCTTGTCGCATGTTATGTTTGGTGTCCGTCACAGGACCTCTGAACTTCACGTGTAAAGAGGTCCTAACCTCCCCAAGTGTCAACAAGTATCACCAAGTATCATATCATGTATCACTACGTATCACATCATGTATCTAGTACGTCTCACATTAAGATCTAAGTATATCATTTTATAGTTTACTAGCGACCCGCCCCGGCTCCGCTCGGGTGCAATGCTGACGAAAAAATGAAATTATTAACGACATCACATTAAAAACCTCAAAATAACAGTATTTCTCCACTATTTAATGGATATTATTATACAATATAAACCTTCCTCTTGAATAACTCTATCTATTAAAAAAACCTGCATCAAAATCCGTTGCGTAGTTTTAACCCTTTCACGGACAGAGACCATGGGTCATTGGTGGTTCATAATAGGTAGTATGAGAGTATGACAACTTGGAATCGGAACGTCATTAGACGTTCTGTCCTTGAAAGTGTTAAGTTTTAAGCGTACATAGGGATATAGGGACAGAAAAAGCGACTCTGTTTTATACTATGTAGTGATTTATGACCACCAGGCCCCAGTGGTACCAACCTACTACAAAGCAAAGGAATACAACCCGGAGACAGCTGTCAACCCCCTCATCAAACCTGCCAATGCGAGTGAGTATATTCTTCTTCTGCTATTTTCTTTTTATTTTTTCCTTGGTACAGCCCCAGTAACTAACCGTTACATGAGCCATGACAGGGGCCTTTGGTGGCTCAATAGTAACCCTGACACAAGGGTTGATGAGGTTGGTACTCCACCTCACTACCTACACGATAGAAGCTTATAATGTCGCATCTCCACAGATCCTCTGCAGCTAGCGTTCTGGTACGTAGCGTATCCCATCCACTGGTCCTGCCGCCACACCATGCCTGACTGCCGCGGGCCCTGGTACCCTGTCACGTTCCTCGTCTCCATGTTGTGGATCTCATTCTACTCATACTTCATGGTCTGGATGATTACTATCATTGGTAAGTCCAAAAGTCAGGTTACTTTCAGAGTGGGTTTGAGGTCTTGATTACTAGGGATATTTTTTTTAAAATCTTTATGTAATAAAGACCTTAGTGACTACTGCCTATGTCGCTCTGTAACAACTACATATTTTATTTAAATAATAATAAAAAAAATTGCAAGATGAGTTCAGAACTCCGATAAATTATCGCATGGGATCTTTTTTTGTTGACCGGAAGAGATTGCTACAAGCTGTATTTGTTATGTTATGATGTCATAGATATTTTTAATATTGGAAAATATTGATTCAGTAAAATTAGAGGTATAGACCATAAATGAGTAATAATAAAGTAGTAATGAGGAGGTCCCGGGTTCGAATCCCGGTGGGGACATATTACAAAAGTCACTTGGTGATACCTAGTTTGATTAGAACATTACAGACTGGTCACCTGATTGTCCAAAAGGCACGTTAAGCCGTTGATCCCGGTTACTACTTACTAATGTAAGTAAGTAGTCGTTACATGAGCCATGTCAGGGGCCATTGGCGACTCAATAATAACCCTGACACCAGGGTTGATGGGATTGGTAATACACCTCACAACCCACACGATAGCAGAAGACAGGCGTGATGATGTTGTGTTGCTATGTGCAGGTTTCACCCTGGGTATCCCGGACACGGTGATGGGTCTAACGTTCGTGGCTGCTGGCGTATCTGTCCCGGATGCGCTCTCATCACTCGCCGTCATCAAGGAAGGGTGAGCATTATACCATTTTTTTATTTACTTACTTATTATTCATTCGTGGACATGTACATTCTCCCAATATTAACCTTATTAGACTTGTTTTTTTAGCTCTGCTATGCACAGTTATGCGCAGTGTCACTTTTTTTGTTTACTCTGTCGGAAACATAAGATTGTATGCTGGCTACATTTTTGTGTCTTTCTCCAGAAGAGAGGCATCATAGACTGAAATACAAGTATTTCTATACTTAGTCAGCTATGGTACCTACTCGATTATATTCATGTCAACTATGCTTAAATTGTACCGATATTTTTGTCAATAAAAATATTATTATTATTAGTTAAATAAGATTACCAATATATTCCTGTTCAGATACGGTGATATGGCGGTGTCCAACGCGGTGGGGTCCAACGTGTTCGACATCCTGGTGTGCCTGGGGCTCCCCTGGTTCATACAGACGGCCATCATCCAGCCAGGCAGCCACGTCAACGTCATCAGCAAAGGTCAGTCTGGACTAAACGGTATTTTGACGTCACTTATGAACTCCATCTCCCTAGCGTTATTCCGTTTTTTCACAGGGTCCGCTTACTTAACCTGAAGTTTTGACAGGTCCGGTTTTTTACAGAAGCGACTGCCTGTCTGAACCAGCCTTACCGGACGGTCTTAAGATTTTACAATACAATACAAATACACTTTATTGCACCAAAATAAAAATAAAAAATTACAAAAAGACTTAACTAAGTAAATGGCAAATGGCGGCCTTATCGCTTAAGATTTTGTGTTAAGAATGCTTACTTTTAGCTCAGCCCACCCCATTAGGGATATCAGGCGTAAGTTTATGTATTATGTATGTGTAAGTACCAACGGAAAACCAGTCCAATACAGGTTAGATCACGCCCGCGTGATGGTTTAAGTCCCGATCTCCCTATCCATCCATAGGGAAGGCCCGTGCCCCAGCAGTGGTTACGTTAATGGGCTGATGATGATCTTTGACCTAGGAAACTACCCAATTGAGATCTTAGGAATAAGCGAATGTGCTTTTGAATAATAACTTTTTGCCCCCAGGTCTGGTCTACTCGACCCTGTCGCTGTTCTCGACGGTGATATTCCTGGTGGTGGCGACCCACGCCAACGGCTGGAAGCTCGACCGCAAGTACGGCGCTGTGCTGATGGTGTGGTACCTTCTCTTCATCACCTTCGCCAGTCTGTATGAGCTGAACGTCTTCGGAGACTTCCACCCACCTGATTGCGGCTCCACCTACTAAAAACGCTCGAATTTTCTGGAAAAACGTACCTACTTTGTTGGTAAAAAAGAGTGGTACAGCTAATTTATTTTAAAAAATCCCCCCCTCATCTCAGTCTGATAGCGCTTAAAACCGCGCAGATATTTTATTAAAACCAATACCAAACTAAGACTTAAATACCCTTTTTATTATTGTATATTAATTATTCAATAAATCGAAATGCGACGAGTCAGTTCTGTAGCTGTTAGCTCTACTAATTGTAAAGTAAATTAACATTTAATTTGTCGTACATAGCTTTCAGTAATCCGGGATTAAAAAGAACACATCGAAGCAATTCATCTACAAGAGAAATATTGAAATTTGACATTTGCGCATATAAAAGTAAGTGCGCAACGCAAACATATGTCAAATAGCAATATTGCTTTTTAGATGAATTGCTTTAATCCCACCTTTGCCTTTTTAACCCCACAGTACTCATTAACGGCCTATTTAAATGTAGTATTATAATCGAATATTTACAACACAAATTGGTGAGTCTGCTAATCCAATTTCTATGCCATTTGCTCTCTCTAAAATGTCGGAAATTACACCACAAATGCTAGGAGTCTCGAATTTTGCATGGAATTCCACTTTATCGACCCAGGTGTCCACCTAAAATTCGTAATAAATTTTTATATTATAACGTGAATCAACGTGGAGTGTATCCCTTCTGTAGGATGAGTTACGAAATAGAAAGGCATCAGTTGGAAAAAGTAGATTGATTGAAAATAAGTTTTTATAAGTTTTCTTCTTTCCGATCTTTATGAAATAAATATAAGTAAAACTATGATTTTGCAGTTAAACGCTCTGCGCAAATGGTTATAGTGTAAAAATATAACCAAAACAGTATGTTTGTTTACTCAAATGATACAGGGAACTGTCAAAATTTAAGAACACTCACACAGTAGGAACACCTGGGGGGTTAATAAGGCCACATTGAAGCAATTCATCTAAAACAGCAATATTGCAATTTGACATTTGCGCATATAAAAGTAAGTGCGCAATGCACACAAATGTCAAATAGCAATATTGCTTTTTTAGATGAATTGCTTCGATGCGGGCTTTTTAACCCCTTTGATGGGAAAAACAGGCGGGTTGTATCCTCATTGTAAAAGCAGATTCACCAAAATATTTATATAAATATTTAAGTTTTCTACTATGCTATAGTCTTATGATTAAAAAAAACATCGATGTTGCTAGTTTCTACTTTTACATAAAGTTACATACAAGATTACATGTCAAAATTGTGTGAAAACGAAATAGGATCGAAAATATAATTTTTTGAAACAATTTTATTTCATCAGTATTTTTTTTTTACTATTACACATAGGAAAAATGTAGTTTTTACATTGTTATTAATTATTTGGCAATGTAATACAAAGTTGTATTCAACAGTTTGTACGCGCTTTCACACCGCCCGCATTGAACGCTAAGACATTTGCGCCACGTATCACATTGATGAATACATTTTTGTACTCATCTGTTTTTGAAGGTCTGTAACCCAGTGTCTGGAAGAGAAATGCAGTAAGAGCAGTCCAGTTATAAAATGAACGCATACTGACATAAAAATGCTATAAAAAATTCTGTAATTACTTTGTCATAATTGCAATATACCCAGAGCTAGCACGCACAAAATTCAGTCAGTTTTCACTCAATTTTGCGTTTAATTCAGTAAATAATAAAAATCACAGCTACGGTTCAGTGGTGTTACTCATCTTATGAATATTTAATAGATTTTAGTGGCACTTATAAATAATTTCAAATAGCTGCAGGTAAGTAAATATGTCCAGAAAATGTATGTTGCTGTATTCATGAAAATATTTTACTTCAGGTTGTTGTAATGTGTACCTAAAAAGCTTTGCATTATGTATAGTTCTTGTTTAGTTGTTTGATGTGATATTGTACTAGGTATAGCTTGCTCGAGTCTTTAAGACGTAAAATACTCATTTTTAAAATGATCTCGATCTTTTAGAATGTACATAAGTAAGGTCTTAAGCACTAACCTATCCTATAGACGAATTTTGAATACCCGTAAAGAGACAAAACATCGAGAATATGACGAATTACCTAAATTAATACATAGTAGTTTTCAGGAGGTTAAAAAGGCTACATTGAAGCAATTCATCTAAAAACATATTGGTATTTTAGATGAATTGCTTCCATGTGGTCTTTTTAACCTCCAGTACGAGGATATAGTATAAATTAAATAGAATTTACACTTTTTTGCTACGGATACGCATGTAGAAAGAGTTGGTAATTATAAATTGACATTATTTTTGAATCATATCAAGGAGCAATTTTAGAGCGATGAAGAGTTTCGCGAATTCGTTGCCGCTATATACTCCAACATAGATTGTTTCACGGCCTGTTTTGCCCTTTGGGTTCGAAGGTCGTTTTGGTAGCCGCTTCTGTAAAAACAGTTGCCTGTCGATTAACAAATACTTTAGGCTAGATACCTAAGATATAAAATCGCTTTTTTGTAATGAATCTTAGTTAAATTCTAACGAAACAATTGACCAGTTACCCGATCTTCCAAAGTTATACCATGTGAACCTTATTAGAGTAACCAACGATATCTATAAAGTCCTTCCTATAAAAAAAAAATATAACCGCAATCGCTGTACCGTGCCTAGAGTAACAGGCGACAGACTAGAGATTTCAATCCCAAGACTTTTCTTATCCCAGAATCCCCGAACTTTTTCTCAATCTCGGGATTCCGATGTTTGGGATCTCTAAGATTGGTGTACCAGGGAAATAAAACAAAGCATGACTTCTAATAATGTCCCAGTCAAACAGAGACGCAAATGTGAAGAATGGTAGTCAGAGGTACGATCGGGCATCCCCACGAGCCCACGAATGCGTTCAGCTGCTTATATCTTATTTTATAGATTTTGTCCTTTCCAGCATGATAGGTGATTGTCTAGTCACCTGTTACCATAATATGGTTCATCATATCCACCTTAAGACTTCATATATTAATTTATTAAAATTGGCTATGACCTTATTATTTATTCGTAGGCTATGAGTTATTTTCTGATCGCTTGTGGGCCCGCCCGGTATGTATGTATGCTTTAGACAGAGAGATACAGAGTGGAGGGGGCAACTCGGCCGCCTTGTCTCGATATACACCTACCTAAGGCGCGGTGCAGCATGATTGACGAATTATCATATTAATAATAAGTGTTTCCCAAAAACAACCCTATACCTCCTATCCCAAACTTTTTCTTCCCACATTATTTTTTATTAATACTAATCCCATTCCAATTCTGTGATCTATGTAGCTAAATAAATTTATAGGTAGGTAAAACATACGTATTGTAATATTATTATAATTATTATTAAATAAACACTACGCTGTGCCTATTTTGCATTCTGCCTATAATGTGAAAATCGTTTTATGTGAAGTCTTATTTGTATTAGAAATAGGTTCAGCGTGGTAGAATAAATACC
This sequence comes from Pectinophora gossypiella, assembly GCF_024362695.1. Lineage (NCBI taxonomy): Eukaryota > Metazoa > Arthropoda > Insecta > Lepidoptera > Gelechiidae > Pectinophora > Pectinophora gossypiella. The sequence goes on along the minus strand of NC_065425.1, from coordinate 1,104,989 downwards.
TACCATGGTAGAATATAACGATGTATGCTCGCTCTATCTCGACAAATAACTTGAGTTGGAAAGAGTCGGTAAGTAATAATAGTTCCTTTATAGTCGTCATATCTAAGATGCCTATTACACTGACATTTTTAAGCGTGCGGATTTCCGGTAAGCGAGAAAGTGTACATTAAAATCGTCGGAAAACGCAAAGCAAGCTTGTTACAAAAATTTAACCCGTAAGTCAAAGTGTTAAGGGCCGGGCTGTATTGTGAGAAAATAAAAATAAATACCTTGTTACGTTTTACCATGGAAAAATTACACTTTTAGTGATGGTTGCTAGGTCGCTGTGAGGTTGTTTACTGACCAGCTTAGCTAGCTAAACATTATCACGGATGAGAGAACACATTATAAAATCTTTTGATAAATATCATAGAAAGAGATTTTAGATTGAAATGAATAACGGTACATTTTCAAATGAGATTCAACTACTCTTGAGTCATGTAAAACTCAAGTTGAGTCGAATATTCTAAAAACAAACGAATCAAAAAAGCGGCGTTCACTGTGTTCTTGTGAAAAGAACTATAAAATCACTATATGAAGAGAAAACTAAGAAAAAGAAAAATTTAAAAGCATTTTTGAGCTTTGTAATCGCTCAAGTAACGGTCGCTAACTTAATTAACCAAAATAAATTCAAAAGTTTGATCACTAAGATATGAATTGGCTTATAAATTACAATTATTTAGTGTCAATTAGATATGGCTAACATGACATAAGATGTGCAAAGCAGAAATATAAAAATAGAAAAATATCCCATTAAATGATTTATTTAAAAAAAAAATGTTTATCACGCCTTGATGTTTTTTCATAACTATTATAAGTTACGTAGTCTTAACAGCGTCAATTAAAATCTATAATTGTATAAAAATAAATATGTCTACTAAGCATTATTACGACAATAACTTTGTATGTTGCGTTTGAAGTCGACCTCTAACTGCCAAATGTCAACTGTTGCGAAAATACACAAATTGATATAATTTATCTTCCAACATCCAAAAAGCGTATAATATGAAAGATTATCCGTTTTTATAATATTATTTATAACTACCTCATTATTTTAAAAAGGTCACAAAACTATAAATGTTTATCTTGTGCGATATCATTATGATTAATACTAATTTAAATATTCCACTGCTACTATTGCAATACTTTGCAACAAAGAACAAATGCACGAGACATGTTGAAAATTAGCTTCGAAATTGTACATTATTTGTATCTACGTAGACTTAATGTAGCAGGCATGTGCTTACCTACACGAATCAATTAATAAGGTCAATTGAATAATTCAATTAAACATTAAAACGAGACTAAAATGTACTTAAAAGATCTCAAGATCTTTAAAAGAACCAACGATTTGTTAAAAATGAAATTGGAGCCAATTAATTACAACGTAATTATTGATGATGTAACTAATATAAAGAGGTATTCTCTTATTTGTGTGTTTATTAACGAAAGTAAGACTACACAATTAAAGATAAGTGTGTATGACTTTTCTCTCTTTAAAAACGCGGCGCTTAAAAATGGTCGTGTGAAAGCGTTAAAGACACAAGCGTTTTAAAGACACGAATAGAGAATATCTCATTTTTGTTCAAGCGTGGTGTATCTTAAACATTCCTGCTTTAATCGAACGCGCATAATATATCTATGGTTGTAACAACAGCCTAATTTGACTAATGTAAATAGTAGTGGACCATACTAACCATTAATTAGATGTAAGTTTTAAAACACTTCTTTTTTCTTTTTTTATTATGTTCATATTGTTTAATTTTTTAAGCTACTTCAAAAATAGATTACTTAAAAATAATTAGTTAGTTTTGCCTAGTATTTATTAGATCAGCGGGCCTACCACCGATAGCATGCGACTTTTTCTCGCCGCCAGAGAGTTCATCTGTCTCTTTCTGTACAGTACTGTGAGAGAGTGACGGGTGACGTATGTCGAGGCGAGAAAGAGTTGCACGCTTACGGTGCTAAGCCCGCTGATGTTGACTTGAAGTTGTGTATTTGTAAAACTTAATAATGTGATACTGATTTATAAAAATATCAATGAAAAAAATATCTTTAATTCTTAAAATGCTTTGGGCTCAAGATAACTTTGCTATCAAAATAGATATTGAAATAGATTTGCACTTTAAAACTAAGTAATGCGGAAAAGTCATATTGCTATAAAATGTTATTTTTACCATAATCAGAACAAAAAGAATTAAGTATAAATGTTTGGGAAAGTAATACAGCTATTTTGCTTCATCTCTTTAGCATTTACGATAGCTACGTGCTAGATTATATTATACAATCAGCGTGTTAGTGACACAGTAACGAAAAAAAAGAACGCCTGTTTGATTGTACTTACTAAAAACGAAGTGTTTTTCTTGTCAGAAATATTTAATTAATATTTTGTATTTTTGCCGCGCTACATCGCTAGACTACGTATATGTACGTAGCGACTATTCGTCTTGTTCGATTAACATTGATGGTTTTTAATCATTTCACATTTATTTATTTTCTTTTAAATTTGAATTCTATGCAGCTTGAATTAAAGCACAAAATGGGACTGAAAATAATTTAAAAGGTAGTAAAATTTTCATTAATTTTCCGACAGGAAATTCGTCTTCGAAAAGTTTTCGTTACAATGTCACTAACTGCCTGTATAATTATAGTGTCGATTCAGACAGATACAAACTTAGCCTGATCTTACTTAGATAGTAGTAAAAGTAGTAGTGATATCCTTCTCTAACGATAAATGCAAAGAAGAGACAGGGATATCTGTTACTGGAACTGTCAAACTAAATTGACATGTGTAAAACTAACTCTGTCTCTTTCTAGCGTTTATCGTTAGAGAAGGTTAGCATTATTTTTATAACTGTCAAATTAAGATTAAGTTTGTGTCCGCCAGGTTCGGCGTCATTATGTACCTTATTCTAAGTAAATTATTATCTTTTCACCTGTTAATCCTATATCAAATGTCTAATTCGTGTGTAAAAATTATAGTTACCTAAATATTCAATGTTGATTTGTATTTATATCCTTGTAGCGTAAGACGTATCATTTAAATTTTAACGTTTTAAATTAAATGTTATAATTTCATAACTTACATCTTATACTAGCATTATCTGTGTGACGTGTAAACACGTTCTGTAAGTCTAGCACACTACGTCGAGAAACGAGTACAGATACAAAACTTTAAATGAAAAGATATGGTTATTATAAAAGTTTTGAAAATAGGGGAGAGTACAAACAGGAAACCCCTAAAGCACACATATGTGTATGTGTACTTTACGAATGATTCATAGTCAAAACATTACGTTCGCCGCCATTCTGACACACGCTTGCCATTTTTACCCTCGTCTCTCGACGATCTGTCTCAGAACGTGTAAAAACGTTGTACCCGATATGTAAGCATAACTTTTCATTATAGTTTAAAGCTGAAAAGAGTGAAAAAATCATCTAAAAGTACTTATTTCCTTTTATAACATATAAGCTCACGACTATAATTAGGGCAGTCCAAAGGTGAATCCTCTGCAAGATGAACTAAGCAACCCACGCACTCTTCATCAAGTATTCTGTTAGACCAACGTGAGAAATGGTGAGCCGTATCACCGTCTATAATTGTCGAGCCAACTGTATCAGAAAAAACTGCACTTAAGGTATATAAATATAATAACCCTATTCGTAAACTACTAAATAGATTTGTACGCGGTTTTCTCTGTTACGATTTACATTTTTAAATATACTATAGGGTAATAATTGTACCCAATGAAGCCGGGGTGATGTGCTAATATTTCTACTCTTTTCAGTCGAAACTATCGAAATTATAACACCCCAAGTCTAAGATGTTCTCTCGACTCGTCCACTACTCCACTGAACATTTTGGTATTTTCAGTTGCGTCCTCGACTTGAAGACTTCACTCATTGGAGTCGAGCATATCACACTACCAACATAATAATAAAAAATTGACGTCATGCCTTTCTGGAGTAAACTCGCCCCGATACCGACCCCGCCGGCGTGGTCGACTTCCCTCAATCAGCGCTTATCGCTATCGACCCACTAGGGTTGATTATTTCAATTATTTTTTTATCTCAGATGACGCCCTGAGCCGAGGTTCGCGCCCAACTGAGCACCCTCAGGCCTGTTGTCTTCAACGTTGTACCGGGTGAGAGCCTTCAGCGCTCCCCATTTGTCCGACCAAGTAGTTAATGCCATCTGCGGCAAATCTACAATAAGTCACGTCAAAAAAAGGAGTAAACTCGAGTTAAGGGTATGATGCCGTTTAAGAATACCTGTTTTGAGCTGAGTTCTAGGTCTTGGAGGTGGCGTCAACTGGGGACGGAGTAGAAGAAGGTAGGAGATAACATCTTAGAATTCGAGTGTAAGGGTGGTACTTATTAATAAACTAATCTCAGCTTTGAAACTGCCCTCGAGATCATGTCAATGTTACAATTCTCATATAGGGTGGTATGAAATGAAATGAAATTTATTCCGTGCATGGTGTTTAGGTTACAAACTGCTGTTATTTTTCATTGAGTATCACCAAATACTGCCTTTTCAAACATCATCATCACCAGCCCATTAACGTCCCTAATGCTGGGGCACGGGCCTTCCCTATGGATGGATAGGGAGATCGGGCCTTAAACCACCACGCGGGCCCAGTGCGGATTGGTGGTTATTAACGACTGCTAATGCAGCCGGGACCAACGGCTTAACGTGCCTTCCGAAGCACGGAGGAGCTCGAGATGAAAACTTTTTTTTTGTGGTCACCCACCCTATGACCGGCTTGAACAATCACAGACCGAGCGCGTTTACCGCTGCGCCACCGAGCTACTTTTCAAACATACACTCAGATTATTTAAAAACAATAACAAATAATAATATCAATTTTACAAATATTCTACACACTTAATACATGCTGACAATTTTGATATAAAAACAGGGACTTGAGCATGATCTTGAGGGCAGTCTACCACCCTTAGGGTGGTATGCTCAAGTCCCTGTTTTATATGAGAACTGTCACATTGTCATGATCTCAAGGGCAGTCTCAAAGCTGAGATTAGTTTATTAATACCACCCTTAGTCTTTGTTGAATATGTCTGTAATATTTGTTGAGTACCTTGTTACTGTAGTGATTTCCGGCAGTATTATATTGTATAACCTTTAACCAATTTGTTATACTGTTTATCGGTGTTTGGTATGTAACGGTTAGATTAGGTGTTCCTGTACATAGCTGGTGCGCGTACGCATACGAGCTAATAAATAACATTACGTGAATTATTGTTAATTACTGTAAGTACATGAAGACGATGTTAAATAAAGTGTAAAATGTGGCGTGGTCTTGTTATTTCTACAAAAATCATCCGCTTACCTAACCTGAAGATTTGACAGGTCCGGTTTTTATAGAACTGACTGCCTGTCTGATCTTCCAAACCGCGAAGGTAAAACCAGCCCAATACAGGTTAGGTCACATACCTCCGAAAATGCATTTCTCGGGAATGTGGGTTTTCTCACGATGTTGGTCATTGGTTTAGGCCTGTGCTGGATTCGAACCTGCGACCTCAAAGTGAGAGGCTAACGTTCTACCAACTGGACTATCATGGTTCTCATATTTCTACAAACATAACATAACGTAATGTTTTGTGAATTTGTGTGCAATAAAGTGTTATTATGATGATTATTGAGGAGCTCGGTGGCGCAGCGGTTAACGCGCTCGGTCTGCGATTGTCGAAGTAAAGCAACTTTCGCAAAGGCCGGTCATAGGATGGGTGACCACAAAAAAAAAGTTTTCATCTCTAGCTCCTCCGAGCTTCGGAAGGCACGTTAAGCCGTTGGTCCCGGCTGCATTAGCAGTCGTTAGTAACCATCAATCCGCACTGGGCCCGCGTGATGGTTTAAGGCCCGATCTTCCTATCCATCCATAGGGAAGGCCCGTGCCCCAGCAGTGGGGACGTTAATGGGCTGATGATGATTATTATTATTATTATAATTATAATATAAACAGTCCCATTGCTGGGCACAGGTCTCCCCTCAAACAATCGGAGGGGATATGGAGCATACCCCACCCCGCTGCTACTGTGCGGATTAGTGGGCATTTTACGTCCACGCCATTTTTTTTTACTACAAATAAGTAGTTCACTATGAAAACAAAATGATAACCTCCTTTTATTGAAGTCGGTTAAAAATATTATTTTATTGCTTATTACCTACATTACCATTCGTTTGATGTCCGGCGGGGCCAATCTATCGGACGCGATTCCTCAGGGACGTGGGGTCGGGGTTCGGTGTAGGTATCTTCTTCTTCTTCCAGTGCGTGTCTATTACTGGACGTTGGCCGTCAACGGAACGACGGAACGACTTCCTCCTCCTCCCTCGACATCTTTTCCCTTCAATTTTGCCCATCATAATTAATTAGAGCTGCTGATTTCTTTCCTAAGAACATGCCCCAAGTACGCTACTTTTCGGTTGCATCAATTTCCGGGTCTTTCCGTTAGACCAACGTGATAGGCGGTGAACCGCATCGTTTATCGAACGAACTGTGAAATTGATAACCCAAGTCCGATACCGGGGTTATACCGGGGTTCGAACCAACGCTCCCCGATTGAGAAAAAAGCTGGTGTACCACAGGACTACAGTGACTTAGCAGTAGCATTTTTTTTTTTGACGTGACTTATTGTAAATTTGCCGCAGATGGCATTAACTACTTGGCCGGACAAATGGGGAGCGCTGAAGGCTCTCACCCGATACAACGTTTAAGACAACAGGCCTGAGGGTGCCCAGTTGGGCGCGAACCTCGGCTCAGGGCGTCGTCTGGGAGGAAAAATATTTGAAAGAATTAATCGACCCTAGCGGGTCGATAGCGATAAGCGCTGAATGAGGGAAATCGTCGACCACGCCGGCGGGGTCGGTATCGGGGTCCTGGGTCGGTATCGGGGTTCTGAAAACTTAGCAGTAGCGTTTAGTGTATGTAATAAGCAAAAAACTCGCTTCGCGGAAGGCCCGTGTAGCTCTATGGATGAAACCATCGACTGGAAAGGGAAAAAAAAAGATTTTAGTGTCACAATCAAAGAGAATCTGTCATAACAAAGAGTTAAAGTAACAAATTAGAATGAAAAATGTTCTTGGTTATTTTGTAAAAAATCCCAATGGTATCACGGTATAATTATGTTTTCAAACACCATAAGTGGTACCATGTGTTGTGACACGGTATATGTATTTACATTTGGATAGCGCATAACTTATGTTTGAGTCGCATCGCTTGTTCTTATCAGAATAAATTCAAAACAGTGCATGAAGTAATATTCAGTTTAGGCCGCTACATTAGTCAAAGTACTCAAAAATGCATGTGATAACCAAAGCAATTCCTTACTTTGTTAGTTGTAAATCTGTAAGAGTTAAAGCTGGCAACAATATCAATAGCAAAAGAACATATTTTACGCGTGTTAAGTCGTTATCACAACCTTTGCAAAGAAGACCAAGTACTGTCACTGCGACAGAAGCTATGACAAATACTCTTACATCAGGTAAGATTGTAACGGCTAAATGGGTACTACTACATCATCATCATCAGCCCATTAACGTCCCCACTGCTGGGGCACGGGCCTTCCCTATGGATGGATAGGAAGATCGGGCCTTAAACCATCACGCGGGCCCAGTGCGGATTGATGGTTATTAACGACTGCTAATGCAGCCGGGGCCAACGGCTTAACGTGCCTTCCGAAGCACGGAGGAGCTCGAGATATGAGATGAAAACATTTTTTGTGGTCACCCATCCTATGACCAGCCTTTGCGAAAGTTGCTTAACTTCAACAATCGCAGACCGAGCGCGTTTACCGCTGCGCCACCGAGCTCTTCAACTACTACATAAATACAATAAATAACATACATCTATCTAAACTTATATATATAAGTATACACATATAGCTAGCTAATCAGTGGTGCACTACGTTTCTAACGAACTAATTAACTCATAATTACCACACACACACACACACACACACACACACACACACACACACACACACACATACACACACGCATACACACACACACACACACACACACACACACACTCGCACGCACGCACACACTAACACATACATTCGTACTATCGCTAGAAAAGAAATTGTAACCTAAGTTAAGATTTACTTTCTTTGTATTATTTCTTCTTTCTCTCTTTATTTTATTTTTTTATTTTTATTATTTAATGTTTCACTCTTACCCTAATCTTACAAATATTCACTTGTTACTACTGAAGAGCGTTGGCTCCTAACACAGGCTTTTATGGTGTACGTCAAGCTAGCGGCCTCAAAAAAAAAATGGGCACGAAAAAATAATTTGACCATACCAAAAAATAGTACTCTTATTGAAAAAAATAGTACCTGTTGTAAAAAAATTATTACCATCACGGTTCTGGATTTATAGCCATGTTTTATTGCACTTGCTAGCTTGACGGTGAGCGAAATTTGGCGAGAGTTAACGACAAGGTCTTTCGCTTTGATTTAAACGCCAAAAAATAGTATCGAAATAGTACTCACCCCCTGCAAAATACCGAAAGTAGTACTTCAACGGTTCCAAAGTTATAAAGGTAGTTCTTTGATCCCGCTAGCTTGAAGTTTTGAAAATACCTATTATCTGGGGAATGCTTGCATACTTCAGTTTGTAACTAATGTCAATAAACTCGTATGAAATAGTACTCCCTACCATCATAATTTGGACCTGATTCTCTTTGTAGAAATATGTCAAAAAGTCATTATAACCTATGTCATACATTTATCAAGACGAGTACAGTCGCGAACAAAATTATTACACATGGTCAAGAATGTTGTCAGATTTCAGTATTTTTCCCCATTTTTAGGTAAAAATTGGTGAAGTGCCAGGGTTGTTAGATGAAAGTAATATCATTGTTGAAACTCTTTGAGTTATTCTACAAATACTGCAAATTGTTTATTAACAAACACTTCGATCCGTAACAAATTCAACATGAAGGTATAAATTATAAAATAAAACAGCAGATTAAAAATGTATTATGATGTATTAAAATCACAGATTGTTTTCGATAAGAACTAGACCCATGCAGCCATTTTCTATTAAAATTAGTGCATATGGGTGTATGCAATAGGAATTTTTTGTAATAGCAGCACTGAAGTGCAAAGAAATGGTAGGGTAGACCTCCAAAATGGCAATACTTACGAATAAATTGTGAGGTTATGTAATTGTCTACGTGACTGTATCAACAACAAATGTATGGCATAGGTTATGATGATTTTTTAACATTTCTACAAAGAGAATCGGATCAAAATTATGATGGTAGGGAGTACTATTTCATACGAGTTTATTGACATTAGTTACATACTGAAGTATGCAAGCGTTCCCCAGATAATAGGTATTTTCAAAACGTCAAGCTAGCGGGATCAAAGAACTGCCTTTATAACTTTGGAACCGTTGAAGTACTACTTTCGGTATTTTGCAGGGGGTGAGTACTATTTCGGTACTATTTTTTGGCGTTTAAATCAAAGCGAAAGACCTTGTCGTTAACTCTCGCCAAATTTCGCTCACCGTCAAGCTAGCAAGTGCAATAAAACATGGCTATAAATCCAGAACCGTGATGGTACTAATTTTTTTACAACAGGTACTATTTTTTTCAATAAGAGTACTATTTTTTGGTATGGTCAAATTATTTTTTTGTGCCCATTTTTTTTTGAGGCCGCTAGCTTGACGCACACGTCATCAAGAATAACTTAGATACACTATTGTAAAGTGAAATAAAATATTTTTCATTTCTTTTTTCATTTTCAACGGCCTCTGTGGTCCAGTGGTTGAGCGTTGGCCTCGCGGTCCGGAGGCAAAGGAGGTGCATACAAAAAGTACTTTGTGATCCCTATTTACGTTGGGACATTACATGCTTATCACCTGATTGTCCGAAAGTAAGATGATTCGTGCTTCAGAGGGCACGTTAAGCCGTTGGTCATAGTTACTAATAATAATAAAGTTTATTTAGGTAAAAACCTACGACACACATATACATTTACAACATTAAAATATACACACATTACACACTACACACACATTATCTACTGACTGATGTAAGTACGTAGTCGTTACATGAGTCATGTCAGGGGCCAAGGCGGCTCAATAATAACCCTGACACCAGGGTTGATGGGGTCGGTAAACCACCTCACAACCCACACGATAGAAGATTTTCTTTATTTACTTGTAGGTCAAACGGTATTCATTCAGGGCGCGGCGGCGACTCCGTACATACTGGTGGATGCCATGACGGAGGTCGGGAAGGCTGCGAAGTATAAGGAGATCAGTGTCGTTCACATGCACACGGAAAAGAAGGCTGGTTACACAGAGCCGGATTGTAAAGGCATCTTCAGGTAAAGGGGTGCGGCACGCTGGGTGGTGAGGATGGTGTCCCAACGTGCCGGCAGAGCAGAGGAATGATTGGTGACATCATCATCATCATCATCATCAGCCGTACGACGCCCACTGCTGGGCATAGGCCTCCCCCAAGGATCTCCACGACGACACCAGATCGTCGGTCCACCTTGTAGCGGGCCTACCCACTGACGGCACTGTCGACCTGTCGGACGATTGGTGACAACGATGATAAATTAGAGGCAAGCAGCAAGCAGGAATATATACAGTTTACTTATTAATAATACTTCACAAACAAATCCAGAATTAGAGGGCACGGCCAGATCTAAACAGTATAATATCTTTGTGTTGTTCTTATGAAGGTCGGGGATGCAATGAGTCAGTGTAAAATGAAAGGAAATGCGGAATGGAATGAGAATTTCGTAATTTAAAATGATTGACGGTCAGAACGAAAGGCCAGTGTGCAGAGTTTGTACTCTGCTACAGGGGGAATCAGCTTCCTATTTTGACATGACTTCTTGTAAGTCATAGTTAACTAATTGGCCGGACAAATGGGGAGCGCTGAGAGCTCTCACCCGGTTTGAAGGAAGAGAAGTATTATATCTAGCCACCAATTTTTCGTCAATCACGACTTTATTCAAACAAAAATCAACCTTATTATTACTGCACTGCGATCGTTATTTGTAAGGAGTTTATAAACTCCAAAAAATATACCACGGTAAACCAACCACGATAAAAAGTCATGATTGAAAGAAAAAGTATTTATTATTAGTGGACGCCACAGTAACAATACAAACACAGTAGGGAAAAAAAACTTACACAAAATCACATTGACGAATGTTGGATAGATGTAATAAGTATCCCTCTTCTGAATACTTAGCAAACTTATAAGTTACTTACGTCAAGAAATCAATCTTATTTGTAGACAATAATGTAGAAGAAAAACATGCAAAATAGCGCCAGAAACAATTAATAAAATTCAAAGAACGTGTTAGGATTGGGGTGTAAAGTTCCTGGTGGCTGTGAAGGCTGGTTTTCTGAGGATGAGGCTGACAGATAAAAACTTCCTGAGTGCCAAAACTCACTGAATTTAATTTAAATTCATACAAACAGTAGGATACAGTAGTTTAACGGAAAATCGGAAGTGACGCGACAAATGTTGTCATAGTAATAAAGAAAAAATTAATGTCGGGGTTGCCAACATTTCTGTTTCTCGTCAAAAAAACAATACTTCAGATCGTGTTCCCTGTTTATGGCTGCGAACGTCCGGAAGGCGGTATCCGAAGGCCGCTCGGACTGCATCCCTATCTTCCTGCAAGACATTCCCAAACTATTCTACAGGAGGATCATCCGCCCTGACGTGTCTCTGATCCAGGTAACACATTATTTACCGCTATGTCATCATCATTAGGCAGTAGTATTAACGACCTCCGTGGTCCAGTGAGCGTTGGGGTCACGATCCGGAGGTCCCAGGTTCTAATCCCAGTGGGGACATAGCACAAAAATTACTTTGTGATCCCTAGTTTGGTTAGGACATTACAGGCTGATCACCTGATTGTCCGAAAGTAAGATGATCCGTGCTTCGGAAAGCATTAAGCCGTTAGTCCCGGTTACTACTTATTGATGTAAGTATGTAGTCGTTACATGAGCCATGTTAGGGGCCTTTGGCGGCTCTATAATAACCCTGACACCAAGGTTGATGAGGTTGGTAATCCACCTCACAACCCACAAGATAGAAGAATATTAGGTATTGTAGATTAAACGTAGTGGAACTTACTTCCAAGGTTCCGATATTAAGGTCAGGTCCTTTTATAGTACCTAAGTGTCATAAGTCCATTTAGAACTTATGTATGTCGCCAAGTTCTAACTGGATATTTGTAAAAAGAACAAAAATTGTGGGTATTATCATAATTAAAACACATAATAACGGGTTCTTACCGCGTTTAAATGGGGATATGAGACTCCCGATAAGAACCCGTTATTATGTGTTTTAATTAAAAATTGTGGGTTTTTTTTGCGTTAAGGGTGTTGGGGCCCTCGCTCAGTAGCAATAGATGGCGTAAGTGTAGCAGTGATCGAAATGATTATTTTTGACATAGATAAACTAACAAACACAAACAAAAGAGAAGGTGCAGGTCGTATCGTATCGGGAGGTGAAGGTTTTGGCGGGTAGAAGAGAGGAATTACTCCACCGACAAGAGCGCAGCTCTTAATAAAGAGAGAGAGATAAACTAAGCTAAATGCGCTCTACACCTTATTGCCACTACCTACAAACAATAAAAATATTATAAATCCTTCCTATTTTCTTAAGGTTCACGCTGGGTCCAAAGTTACATACTCTCTTTGTTACAAATAAACCTTTACAAAACTTTTTTTATATGTAGTTTCTAATAGTAAGTAATAAAAATAACATTTAAGTAGGAAGTTGGCAATAACTTCAAGCCCAGAGTTAACCTGAAGAAAATAGAAAGGGTTTATAATATTTTTTTCGTTTGTAGGTTCTCTAGACCTTAAAGCAGTGGCAAAAAGGTGTAGAGCTCATTTAGCTTAGTTTATCTATGATAAAAATAATAATTTCGATCACGAATGGCATGGCTACACTTACGCCATCTATTGTCGCCAAGTTAAGGTCCCAACACCCTTAACGGTAATGAGACTGACTACCGCTGGTTTTCAAAGATTTACCCAGTGGATTATCATGCCTTATAACCTTGTCAAGGGTTAATGGAAGAATGGTTCCACAACTTAATGTTGGTAGTCTCTGCTCGCAGGTGTCTCCGCCCGACAACCACGGTTTCTGCAGTCTCGGCACGTCAGTTGACTGTGTCAGATCGGCTCTGCTCAACTCTAATGTCATTGTTGGTAAGATAAAGCCCCGATTCCTGCAGACACCTCCTAATTTTACTTTAAGTTATACCTGTCATTTTCTTATCCGCCGAAAATTTAGGAAGAATGAGTAAATGAATGAATAACCCGGGCGAATCAAAAAGGTATCTCGCTGGTATGCAAACCGTTTGACGTGTGCTGTCAACATAATTCTGTCGGGTTATTGGCCAATGTACAATTTTTAGACGGTTGTTTTAGATTTGTGCTTAAAATTGACGTGTGTTCCATAAATTTTATGCTTGTCGATTACCCGTCCCTTTCCTTTTCGGCGGATAAGAAAGTGACAGATATAACTTAAAATAAAATTAGATGGTGTTTACAGGAATTAGCACCAAAATTTACTTAATTTACGCCTTACGCGATCACGCCGGTATTTTGACGTCTAAGTATCTCTGTGAGTTACCACGCCTAAACCGTTCGAGATCAACTTTCCATTAACATCTTTCTTTCTGATATTGTTTCAAGTTTTATATTAGTAATGTCGGTAACTTTAGTTCTCTGTCGGATTGAAATTATATTTCGGATTCTATCTCTGCGAGAAACTCCAAGCCTATTTAGCCTCTTGCCTCTTATATCTTTGCCTCTTTCCATAGCCCGATGCACTCATCGGGCTAAAAGTCACTACTTTTTGCTAGCAGATTATGCGGTTTATACTATAAGTAGGTAAGTTAGTGTCCATGTCTCGGGTATATAATTATACCTACGCACGTAAAATATAAAACTTGAAACAATATCAGAAAAAAAAGAATTTGAAGTTATTGTATTATAGCTTGTGGCGTCTTCTAACAATACGTGTTTCCTTTTTTTTTCTATTACATAACGGCCCCGATTCCTGCAGACACCGCCTAATTTTATTTTAGGTTATATCCGTCATTTTCGTATCCGTCGAAAAGGAAAGGGACGGATGATTCACAGCTCTTAATTTTAGGAAGAATGAGTAAATGAATGAATAACCCGGGCGAATCAAAAGGTACGTCTCTGGTATGCAATCCGTTTGACGTGCTGTCTACTTAACTGTGTCGGGTTATTGACTGATGTAAAATTTTTAGACGGTTGGTTTAGATTTGTGCTTAAAATTGACGTGTGTTCCATAAATTTTATGCTTGTCGATTACCCGTCCCTTTCCTTTTCGGCGGATAAGAAAGTGACAGATATAACTTAAAATAAAATTAGATGGTATTTACAGGAATTAGCACCAATATGTAGATAAATCAACTCAGAGACGAACGTAGGGTACTCTCCAGAGACGGACTTACCATAACGTAATTACCGCTATGACTATAGTTCACGCAGATTGAGTCGCTAGCAGCTGGTGTAGTGTAGCAAATTGCGTGTGTCGGAAAGTATACGAATCTGTTTAGATAATGTTTTAGAATCACTTTAACAGTTTAAAAGACAAAACCTGGAGAGCACAAAATTACTTTTCACAAGAAAAAACATGGCGGGCGCAGTAAATGCAGTATTACCAACCGAATAAACAGCCTCTGTGGTCCAGTGGTTGAGCGTTGGGCTCACGATCCGGATGTCCCGGGTTCGAATCCCAGTGTGGACGTATCACAAAAATCACTTTGTGATCCCTAGTTTGGTTAGGACATTACAGGCTGATCACCTGATTGTCCGAAAGTAATATGATCCGTGCTTTGGAAGCCACGTTAAGCCGTTAGTCCCGGTTACTACTTGCTGATATAAGGGAGTAGTCGTTACATGAGCCATGTCACGCCTTTGGCGGCTCAAAAATAACCCTGACACCAGGGTTGCTGAGGTTGGTAGTCCAACTCACAACCCACACGATATGACGAAGACCAACCGAATAAAAACAATTAGCCTTAATCATATTTATAATTTTTATTTTATTCTACTTTAGTTTCATATTTTATTCATATTTGCCAGTTAAGGATAAATAGAGACTGCGTTGTTAATTTAATTACTAATTTGTAGATGCTATGTACACTGTAATTGTCATAATATAAGTCTTTATTTTAGTAATTGTCTTATTTGTTAATGTTTTATATATAATTATAATGTAGTAGTATTTAAAATTAAATAAAATAAATAAATTGGCGCGCAGACGGACCGGCGCTGATTAGCCGTTCACCACGCGTTTGTACACAGGTGCGTTCAAAAACACTGGTGCAAAGTTCAGTTTTTTTATCGCAGCTCAAGTCAACAAGAACATGCCGCGAACGTTCGGCGACGCGATTATGCACGTGTCTCACATCGACTACGTGGTGGAGGCGAACACGCCACTGCCCGAGCACGGGGGCGAAGCACCCACCCAGGAGGAGACCAAGATCGGACAGCTCATCGCCGTCAACCTGGTGGAAGACGGCGCTACTCTACAAATGGGTAAGTTACATAGTCTCTTTCTCCCTCAATCGGCGCTTATCGCTATCGACCCACTAGGGTCGATTAATTCTTTCGAATATTTTTCCTCTCAGACGACGCCCTGAGCCGAGGTTCGTACCCAACTGGGTACCCTCAGGCCTGTTGTCTTAAACGTTGTACCAGGTGAGAGCCTTCAGCGCTCCCCATTTGTCCGGCCAAGTAGTTAATGCCATCTGCGGCAAATCTAAAATAAGTCGCGTCAAAAAAAATAGTTTTTTTCATCATGTCTTTGGAAGGAGTCGCTAAAACCTCGCTCCAAACAAATTGGCTAATCGCAAAATTAGGTTCTGACAAAGATCAAACAACTTAAAAGAAAATAATCTTCAAGAAAATGTCGCAATTCTGCAGATGGGTTTTCAGAAAAGATTTAGATTTAGATCTAGTCTGAAGCGATTGTTGAACGTGGAGGAAGCAAGAGAAGTGTGTCAGGATCGAAGTAAATAGAATTCCTTAGTCTATTCTTACCCCAGCGGGAAATAGGCATGAGTTTATGTAGGTATGTGTGTGTATGTAGAAAGTAGGTAGGTAAGGAAGGACAATCTGTACAGTCATGTCATGTCATGAGCAATAAATGTACCCACTTTAGGACTCTGTCGCACTAACATATCTGACATTTAGTGAGACTTACGGTTTAAGTTAATGTGACATGGAACTAAAGTCCGTACAGCGCCATCTATATTGTGTTCGAGGAACATAGTCTGGAAAGTTTCTCATTGAATACCTACTTGGTTTCGTTATTGTAGCCTTTAAAGTAAAAAAGACAGGTTTTCGAAAAAGAATTGTACTTAACACGGCGATGATAGTTAAGTAAACAAAGCGTTTATGTATGTAAAGCCTTACTACGTGTTTCATCACATCACTAATTTAAGAGCCACGCTCTTGTCGGTGTAGCATTCTCCACGCTACTTTTTAGGGAAAAATAAAGCAGTGGTTTCCCTCTTGCCTTCCGCCCCACAGTACTCTGTCTGACCCGAGTGGGATGGCGCCCAGAATAGTCTTATTTCGAAGCGGTACTAGGACTCCTGTCCTCCGCCTCTCAATAGTACTGATAGTTACTGCTGCCCTCTGTAAGGTTCCAGGTTACAGTCCCTGTGACTTGCCTCTTCCGTCCTGCATTGCCGTACCGATGGCTCCCATCTCCGCCTCTGCAACGGTCGGGGTCTTCACTCGTATCCCTGGGAGTGTTTAGTGAACCAAAATTGGTTGCAGGTATAGGAAACATCCCCGACGCGGTGCTTGGCTCCCTCAAGGACCACAAGAACCTGGGCATCCACTCGGAGATGTTCAGCGTGGGAATCATTGACCTCGTCAATAATGGCTGCGTCACCAATAACAGGTACGTACCTACTTAACTTTATATTATGTAGGTACTTAAGTAGATCTTGCAACTCTCGAAGGTACCTAGGTCTTTGGTTGTGGTAAAGTTTCTTGTACCTAAGCATGTTTTAATTGGCTACTTTCCAACTAGTCAAATCACTTACTTTTTACTAAACGTCAAAACATTTTCACGTTTAACCTAAACAACGCCATTTATATTACTTTTGGTGAACGTAACGGCCTCTGTGGTCCAGTGGTTGAGCGTTGGGTTCACGATCCGGAGGTCCCGGGTTCGAATCCTGGCGGGGACATATCACAAAAATCACTTTGTGATCCCTAGTTTGGTTAGGACACTACAGGCGTTGATTGTCCAACCTGTCCAACCTGATTGTCCAAAAAGATGATCCGTGCTTCGGGAGGCACGTTAAGCCGTTGGTACCGGTTACTACTTACTGATGTAAATAAGTACCTAGTCGTTACATGAGCCGTGTCAGGGGCCTTTGGCGGCTCAATAATAACACTGACACCAGGGTTGATGAGGTTGGTAATTCACCTCACAACCCACACGATAGAAGAAGAAGAAGGTGAACGTAGCCTGGAAATTTCCTCATTGACATGGTTGTTTTTTGCATTAATACAGCAAGTCAACTCACAAAGGTCGGACTGTCGGCAGCTTCCTCATCGGGAACAGAAAATTGTACGACTTCATCCACAACAATCCGTCAATAGGTAAGTTATTCAATAAGTAGTGTTTATAAATAATGTTTTGTGACAATAATCTTCCCCCTAGGATTATCCTGTTTTTTCACAGGGTCCGCTTACCTAATCTGAAGATTTGAGAATTTTTTTTACAGAGACGACTGCCTGTCTGACCTTCCAACCCGCGAAGGGAAAACCATACCAATACAGGTTAGGTCACATATCTCCGAAAATGCATTTCTCGGTAATGTGGGTTTCCTCACGATGTTTTCCTTCACCGCTGAGCACGTGATAATCATGTAGGATCCAAACATGAATTCGAGGACAAATTCGACAGTCAAGGGTATGTTTTGTGACAATAACTGTAAAATAAATAAAATAGTTTCTAGATTAGAGCCTGGCTCTTTTGATTTGCCGTATATGGCATTAACTACCACTTGGCCGGTCAAATAGGGAGCGCTGAGGGCTATCACACGGCGGCAACGACGATGGGTAGGTCTTTAGAATAAGAATTATGTATTTCTTATTATCACTCACACACATAGTTATAATACTATTTCGTGGCATCCTACATACATACACATACATAAACTCACGCCCGTAATCCCTAATGGGGTGGGCAGAACCACAAGTAATCAAAGACAACTTGCAGCCACTGTTGATACGAATTCCAAAGATGGATATGATGAACCTTATGGTGATAAGGGATCAGCCTATCGCCCATAACATTAGTCCATCATGTTAGAGGACACAATCCCTCTGCCTTCGTGGCATCCTGTGCCCTAGAATCTCCGTTTTACCCCTGAGGAGGTAATTACCCCCAGGTTAGGAACCACTGCTCTATTCTTACAACCTGGACGTTGCAGAGATGTTGGACATTGACTACGTGAACAATACCCACATCATATCACTGCAGCCGACCATGACGGCCATCAACTCGTGCATCGAGGTCGATCTCACCGGGCAGGTCTGCTCCGATTCCATTGGTAAGCTTATCTTTTCATTTCATCATACCAAAGTAAGTTGATCCATGCTTCGGAAGGCACGTTAAGGGTGTTGGGACCCTCGCTCACCAACAACAGATGGCGTAGGTGTAGCGGTGATCGAAATTATTATTTTTGTCATAGATAAATCTAAATGAGTTCTACACCTTTTTGTCAGTACTTGAAGGTCTCGAGAAACAATAAAAAATATAATAATAATAATCAATAGCCCAGTTCCCTTTGTTCCCATAATTTGCAATAGTCCTACACGAACCGGGGATTGTCTTTGGGTGCACTCCCATAGTGCATACAGCGATAATCGCCGGTTGGTGTCACACCACATTTAGATTAAACTGTCTTAAGGGGTCTCTACGTGTTGTCTTCGGCCCCACGCACGCCTTCCAAAAGTCCGGGCCTCCATAGGCCCGAGATATGAAAAAGACATACAATAATAATAATAATTATAAATCCTTCCTATTTTCTTCAGGTTCACTCTAGGTCTGAAGTTACGTCGTGTCCTCTTTTTGTTACAAATAATCCTTTACAAAACTTTTTAAAATTATGTAGTTTCTAATAATAATAAGTACTTAATAAAAATATAATTTACTTAAGTAAGAAGTTGACAGTACTACATTAGCATTAGCATCGGTATTAGGTTTACATTAGCATGTAAACCGTTCTAAGGGAGAAAAATAAACTTCCGTAAAAATAAACTAAATAAATATTCGTACGTACATAATGGTGCTAATTCCTGTAAACACCATCTAATTTTATTTTAAGTTATATCTGTCACTTTCTTATCCGCCGAAAAGGAAAGGGACGGGTAATCGACAAGCATAAAATTTATGGAACACACGTCAATTTTAAGCACAAATCTAAAACAACCGTCTAAAAATTCGCCCGGGTTATTCATTTATTTACTCATTCTTCCTACAATTAAGAGCTGTCAATCATCCGTCCCTTTCCTTTTCGGCGGATAAGAAAATGACAGGTATAACTTAAAGTAAAATTAAGAGATGTCTGCAGGAATCGGGGCCAATATAAGCTATTACATTATGTACGTACGGACTTATGAGGGAGACAGGAACCTTGGTTTAGGCCTCTGTCGGGTGTAGTCCACTATTTCCATTACGAATTTCCCTTGATGGAAATACTGGGACACATTCTCCCACTATTTCCATTGTGTATTTCCATAGAAATAGTGGGATACACCGCATGTGACGGATTCGAATCTGCGACTTCAAAGTGAGAGACAAGCGTTCTACCAATAGGGCTTATACTACATTGTTTTAAGTTTACGCGGTTATTATCATAATTAACCTCCTAAGACCGAATGTTCTTTATAAATCCAAACCCCATTGTTTAACTATTGTGTCTGGAAATCTCGGTCTTAAGAGGTTAAAAACACATAATAACGGGTTCTTACCGCGTTTAAAGTAGGAATATAAGACTTCCGATATTTCGACACTGTTACAAGTGCCATGATCACGGGATGAACTTTAAACGCGGTAAGAACCCGTTATTGTATTTTAATTGGGCTCATGTCTGAAATATATTATGTTTGTTATGCAGGTACCAAAATATTCTCCGGTTTCGGTGGTCAAGTGGACTTCATCCGTGGAGCGGCGGAGGCGGTGGACGGGCGGGGGAAACCCATCATCGCCCTCAAGTCTACCACCAAGAGTGGAGTGAGCAAGATCGTTCCTATATTGAAACCTGGTTCGTGATGACTTACTTTTGCATTTCTCGGCTTTCAGAAATCAGATTCATTTATTCAACGTAATTATCATGGATAAACTTGCTGAAGGTCAATGTAACATTTTTGAATTTACGTCATTCCGCAAGGTGTTATGGCTGAAGAGAAGAAATGACAAGAAACTGCAACAGCAACACATCTTTTAAATCACATCTTTTAAACATTACAAGTTATTTAATAACTAGAGGAACACATTCAATACCAGACATTTTTATCATTTAGGTAATCATTAATCTTATAATAAGCTTTTTATGGCTATTTACATAAAGTAAGCTTCTTTAACTAAAACTATTCAGAAAGAAAGAAAGAAACGTTTATTATAAAGGGACACCACAGTAGGTAACAAATATAAAACAAATATATAATATAAAACACGGAGTAACACATAACTTACAATCAAAACACATATTAAAAACATCTTACACGAGAAACATAAATAATTGAGTATATGAACTGGTCAACGATGGTGGTGGTATTATAAAAGGGAGCCATGACGCTGGTATTCTGTGGACCCTGCTAAATGAGGCAAGGAAGCCGTGTCTCCCACAAATACAACTTCAAAACCTACATCGCTATTCACATCGCTATTCATTCCAAAATAATGTCCAGTGTGTGGACAATAACACTGCTCGATAAATATACGCCTTTTTTTGACGTGACTTATTGTAGATTTGCCGCAAATGGCATTAACTACTTGGCGCGTTGTACGCTGAATCCTCTGTGACCACAGGTGCTGGCGTAGTGACCACGCGCGCCCACGTCCACTACGTGGTCACTGAACAAGGCATTGCCAGTCTCTTTGGCAAGACTCTCCGACAACGCGCCTACGAACTCATCAAAGTAGCACATCCGAAACATCGTGAAACTTTAGAAAAAGCCGCGTTTGAACGCCTCAAATGTATGCCAAAGCGGTAATGTAGTTCTTGTGATTGGGATTTCCATTTTGAGTTTTAAGTACTTATTTTTATTTTGAAGCCATATTGTGAAAATGGGGTGTGAAGGAAGTACTTTTTGAAGAAAATTTTCTTTTTCGGAATCAGTGTAGTGTGTGTTATTTATCAATAAATGTGTTTGTATTTTATTTACTCTTGAACATGGATTTTTATTTACTTTTTTGAAAGTTTTTTTTTGACATGACTTGTTGACTACTTGGCCCGAGAATGATGTAAGAAGATCATTCATCAATCTCGATAGAAATGGTTCATTGCATTTCTTCATTTCTTGAAGACATGTGAGCCTACCCAATCCCTTTAGGATTGCGGTTGTGAGCAATGTAATATTAACAAACGGCCTATATACGTCCCACTGCTGGGCAGTCCTCCCCTCAATTCAACTGTAGGGGGTATGGAGCATACTCCACCACGCGCTGCTCCACTGCGGGTTGGTAGAGGCTAGCAGCCCGGGTCAACGGCTTAACGTGCCTTACGAAGCACGGAATCATCTTTCTTTATCGGTATGACATAGGTTATAATGACTTTTTGACATATTTCTACAAAGAGAATCAGGTCCAAATTATGATGGTAGGGAGTACTATTTCATACAAGTTTATTGACATTAGTTACAAACTGAAGTATGCAAGCATTCTCCAGATAATAGGTATTTTCAAAACGTCAAGCTAGCGGGATCAAAGAACTGCCTTTATAACTTTGGAACCGTTGAAGTACTACTTTCGGTATTTTGCAGGGGGTGAGTACTATTTCGGTACTATTTTTTGGCGTTTAAATCAAAGCGAAAGACCTTGTCGTTAACTCTCGCCAAATTTCGCTCACCGTCAAGCTAGCAAGTGCAATAAAACATGGCTATAAATCCAGAACCGTGATGGTACTAATTTTTTTTACAACAGGTACTATTTTTTTCAATAAGAGTACTATTTTTTGGTATGGTCAAATTATTTTTTCGTGCCCATTTTTTTTTGAGGCCGCTAGCTTGACGCACACGGCGATTCAGCCTGCAATGTCCTAGCCAAACAAAGGACATGGAACAATTTTGGAAAAGACAATTCCCATTTTGTTTTATGACGTCACTAATAAAAAAGTCAGGGGAAATGCTTGTATATAGTTTCATAGAACATAATGGGAAAAAAGTCTGTCCAATGACGTCATGTTCTATGGAACAAATTGGACCTACCCCACGGATTGACTACTACTAGTCGACTTTGATAAATTGCCGTTTCGGCGAGTTTGCTCTTCTGCGAAGTTGTTTTACACGTGAAAATAAATCGAAATGTTACTTGTTTATTATTATTTATTAATTTATAATTAAAAGTGCAGTACAATGAGTTTACTCATTCAATTGGGGACAAATTGTCAGTTGTCTATTTCTCAGTTCCCAGGGTTAAGGCGTTGATATACTAAGTTCTGACTTGAGATCCTTTATATCACAAAGAAAAAGCTAATTCCATTGATTGTCCGTTATCTGTCGTGTGCAGTTTGTCCCCATTTGACACTACCTCGCTCTCAACCACTCTTCCCCATGCAAACGTTATTTCCATTTCTTATTGTATATCTCTTATTCATTCAGTTCCTCAAGACATTCACCCGCTATTAGCACGTAATATCCTAATGAGTTACAGTAATGATACTCAGTTCATAATAGTTTATTTTTATGTCTGTTACGTTAACGTTCGCGTCGTGAGCAATGTCTTGAGCAACCGGCCGTTACAGACAAACCAAATTCTGCGTGTTCTTAAAAAAATAACAGTTAAAATGAACACTGTTTCATATTTACAATTATTTTAAAATATACGATACATATGTACCAATATCTTTGGACCACACCGACCGCAGTGAATTTTATGTACAATTTCGTGTCGTGTTGCCAAAAAAATATAGTAAAATAAAAAAAAAATAAGCCTTACTCTATTCTGCGCCCTCGGCCGGCACGATCCAAAGAAACTGAAATCAGTTTCACTTAAGCTACTCTTTTTTTTTCGATTTTTTAATTAGATTTTTCTTTTTTAATACAGAAACCTATTAATAATTAGTTTTATCAGTAATTTTTAATGAACGTTTTTAGCCAATATTGTGTTACATCGCGTCGACACCGCCGGTACATTTCAGCTACATTTTGCGTTATTCCATGAAAATCGCTGAAACATCCGGCTCTAATTTTAATCAATTAAAATGAATGTAAACACTAGCTAATTAGGAGAACTTATATCGTTAAACTAAGTAAACCAACAAACTATCAATAATAAACATCGAGATAATCTAACTGAATAATGTATAGATTTCTTACAATTGTCTTATTGCAAATGCTTTCCTGATGAACTTACACAGCTTTATCAAACTATAATACAAGTAAAAAAAAAATCTCTAGCGTCCGCGTCTAACCACGGAAAAGTTAGTCACCGAAGTATTTTTTTTTAATAAAAAAACAACCGGTATGGCTGCCGCGTTATTTCTCACGATTAAACTTAAAAGGCCTCTGTAATAGAAAAAAAGCTAGTCCTTAGGCCAGGTTCACATTGGACTAGGAGATCGGACATTACGCGTTATCAAATATCACTATACAAACAAAACTAGTAGACACTATGGGTACTACAGAATCAGAACAAATATCGGAGTGGACAAATGTTTTATATCCGGTCACATGCTGTAATGTCCAGTCTGCTCTTCCGATGCGAATCTTGACGTCGCACTGAGAGCTCCACTTTGACGTAATGACGTAAGATGTTGACGTTGACGACGTGCGGGCGGGACACACGCGCTGGGCCGACGCTATCGCGCTCGCTTCTTCAGAGGGCCGCCCGCCGCTGCCGAACGTCGTAATCTCTTTCACTGCGAATAACAATTAACAGATTTAACACGACAATACAATGGTGCTAATTACTGCAGACGCCAGCTAATTTTAAGGTATTCTTATCCGCTGAAAAAGAATTTATGGAACACGTCAATTTTAAGCACAAATCTAAAACAACCGTCCAAGAATTTCACATCGGTCAATAACCCGACAGAGTTAAGTAGACAGCACGTCAAACGGATTGCATACCAGCGAGATGCTTATATTATTCGCCCGAATTATTCATTCGTTTTAAAATTTACTTGTTGACAATCATCCGTCCCTTTCCTTTTCGGCGGATAAGAAAATGACGGGTATAACTTAAAATAAAATTAGGAGGTGTCTGCAGGAATCGGGGCCATTAATTTATTGTGTTGTGTATTGTATAATATGTGTATAATATTATTATGGAAATATACCAACTACTTTATATTTTGTAACTAAATGGTTATGTTAATATCTATACAGCCATTTTAAAAGCTGCCACAGAAACGCTGTTTGAATCATCTGATAAAGATGTAAAGGCCTGAGATGATGATGATGATGAAACCGCAATCTAAAACTTGTTGAACTACATCTGCACGCCTAGCACGATATGTAAGCGCGACGCGACGCGAGATAAAATAAAGTCTTTGGTACACGCGACTAACGGGACACTCGCGATTTTTTCAAGATGTCTTAATCTAAAGGAAATATTATTGTATATTGCTTATAGAAGAGCCAAGAAACAGAAAAAACAGATAGTATTTTCATAAGAGATGACAAAATTGATGGTTTTTAACATCAATTGTGTGACTCATTCACTTTTCATATTCAAGTCGCGAGCAAGTCGATGCGTGAACGAGGAACCTTAACTCGTCTGTCAAATTTGACAACTCGCGTTTTGACATTCACTCGCTCTACTCACGCCGATAGCGTGCTAGGCCTGCTGGCTGCGCCGTATCGCACTTTCCTGTACTTGTATCCTTTTCTGTCACTCAGAATCGTCATTTGCTAGAGCGAGATAATGCGCCGGTCGCATAATCCGCGCAGAATCATCGAGGCGATCGGAGTGCGATCGCACTCCCTCTTTTTATCTCGCTCTAGTAAATTACGATTCTGAGTAACTGAAAAGAATACAAGCATAGGAAAGTGACATGAGCGTGTCCAGTTGTAGTTCAACATTAATACTACAGAATTGTTTTATTGTTTAACCAAATGAAACAATACTATTGTAAACAAAATATGCGCTAAATCCTCAATTTATTAGTTGCTTTTCCTTTTACGGTATGTGTGACATAAATACAAAATGAGGAAATCAAATCAAATTACCGTGAGCCTGCCCACGCGCACGCCATCGTAAAGCAGACAACATCGTATACTTGAAGGTTTTTAATCAATTTATACAAAATTCACATCGCCACATTACCCTCATAAGTGCAGCTTATTTCGAACGATACAATATTTTTAAGAGTATACAACACCCATTTTATAATTTATACCATTTTTTAGAAGATTACATGTAAAATAATCTGATGGCAGTCGAAAAATATATTATTTTTTTATAAATAAAAAAGAATAAAAATGATATCAATTCCGTTTCCCCCGCCTAATTTTACAAGACAATTACCTAACCAAAGAGTACTTTAATAATATTATTAATTGCCTTTTAAACCTTATTAAGTAAAATTTACAGAGAAAACACACACATACTTTCACACTCACATAACGTACAAAACTATATTGGTGCTAACGTGACAAATTTTCCTCTAAGACACGGCCCACTGCGCAAGAGTTCCTTAAAAATGTGCCAAAATTATTTTATAGTTTACGTAGCGTGTCAAACTGTAAATTGACTATAATTTATCTGAAAGGCCGGTCGAGAAATGCACCTCGAGGCTTCAATTTAATACTTATATTGCGTATAATTTAATGTTACATTTTATCGTGAAAAAATATTTAAATTCATATTTTTGTTTTTCACAAAAATAAATCTAAAGACTTTGCATATTATGGACATTAAATATGAAAGTACGTACATGGAATGCAATAGCATATATATATAGACAAACAATTAATAAATGTTTCTTACTGGCCAGTGCTATAAAACTCCTTTAAGCAATCTACATCCAGGGAGGGAGTCGAATTGGACATTAAATATCTTGTAAATAAGGTAATAAATATATAAATTGAGTGTTGGATTACGCAGTAGGCCTTAACACCATCACTATGACGTCACGACATCAAGAGGAAAATGTCAAGTTACCCATTAATGTAAAAGCTAAACACATTTGTATAAAAAATTTTGACGTTACACATACATTACTAGTCGAAAACATGCTTTATAACTATTTTAGTCCTTCAGTAATATTTTAGATGCGATCTACCTCAGTACTAAGGGTCTAAGGTGCATTTCTCGGCTTTCAACTAAAACTATTCACATCGCTATTCATTCCAATACAAATGTCCAAAATAGTGTCCAGTGTGCGGACAATAACACTGCTCGATAAATACACGGCTTTTTTTTTGACGTGACTTATTGTAGATTTGCCGCAGATGGCATTAACTACTTGGCCTGACAAATGGGGAGCGCTGAAGGCTCTCACCCGGTACAACGTTTAAGACCAACAGGCCTGAGGGTGCCCAGTTGGGCGCTTGGCTCAGGGCGTCGCGTCGTCTAAGAGGAAAAATATTTGAAAGAACCGTTACATTATCGCTATCGACCCTAGTTCGGTTCCTATTGCTTTAATGTCATATATAAATAAAAATAAAGTTGTATTCCAGACGAGTTTTGCTTTTGAATAACGTAAGCTCACGACTATATCCCCATTGGGGTAGTCAGAGGTACATCCAAGCGCAAGATGAACTAAGTATCCATACGTCACCGAGCGTTCTACTTTTTCTTTAGACCAACATTTGCTTGCTTTTGAATAAGTTAATTTAATGACAAAAACCGGTCACTATTTTAGAAACCCCGAAACAAACAATGGCTGCATAATAATGATTATCTAGTGGTTAACAGATTTCGAGACCTTAGTGGAAAAAAGGGTTTTCAGTTTGTATTTGAAAAGGAGTTCCGGCATTGAGAACTAAAATTAAAAACCTACCAAATTTATTTTAGGTTAGGTTTTCAGCCCAGAAAAGGCGGGATAAACTTTTCTAATAACCAAAGGTCAAGTTTTTCCTAAGCAGTTGCTGTCAACACACTGGCTACTAGTTTGGTATGCTACTGGTTCTGGATATGCGTGGTGCCGGTCTAAAGGGCCGTGAGTTTCTTCTTGAGCTGGCTGACTGACTGGTGAGGCTTCATCGAGGGCTTGTTCGCGGCTGAATCGTTCGTCGCGTGCACGGATTTCACCTGAGGAAGGGATAGGGTCAGGAAGAGGAAAGATTGGGGAAAAGGTTAGAAGGAATCCCGGATTTTGTCTGTTGGGGATAGGGTCAGGAAGAGGAAAGATTGGGGATAAGGTTAGGGAGAATACCGGATTTTGTCTGTTGGGGATAGGGTTAGGAAGAGGAAGGGAGGATATGGTCAAAAAGAGGGATTGTGTACGATTGGGGACGTGATTAGGAAGAGGAATCCCTAATTGTTAAGATTGTAGATAGCATTACAAAGAGGAAGGAATTGTGTAGGATTTGGAAAGGAAATAAAGTTAGGGGGATCGGTCAGACATTTTCGGACATCATTGCGTTGTGAAACGACACAACGCTAGCTTCTGTATTTTGACAGATCTAATTGGTCCCGCGCACTGGAGCTATTGTAAAATGTTGTCTATATTGAAATATAAACATGTAGGCGATCTGTCTAATAATACTAAAATATTATTGAGACACGTGCACTCCCCTTTACTGTCATGGTATAAGAAAACCAGGTATGCTGGGTCACAGCTAACATTTTAAGGTTACCCCAGCTGACGTCATCCCACCCTACGTTGCAATTTCGTAAAATAATAATTGCACACAACAAATGTTTTTAATTTCCTTTGCAAGGCAATTTTGAACTTTTAGTAAAAGATTAACTTACAGTTTTAATGATTTTTATATATGTGACAAGTAACAGTAATTAAGTACATAAGTCCATAATTCACTTAATTTTCAATAATAAAATTTACGTTTTCGGAATGTTGGAGATATCAAGTTAATGGCGGCAAACGGCTAGCAATGGCGGCTTTTCATAGGATTGGGCATACCTGGTTTTTTATACTATAACTAAAATAACCATAGTGAGGACTATACAGAACCGGAGAGGAAATATGATTGGCCGACGACACGATTCATTTATGACAAACATCATAGAAGGAAAAATTGAAGGGAAGAGAGGAATGGGTAGACCTAGGAGAACATTTATGAAACAAATAAAAGAAAAGGTGAAGGTCGTGTCGTGTCAGGAGGTGTAGGATTTGGCGGGAAGAAGAGGGGAATGGCGATTACTCCACCGACAAGAGCGCTGGTCTTAAATAAAGAGAGAGAAGTAAAGTAAGACCCAGAGGGGGTGAGATCGGCGGTCGATACACATTGGCGCGGGGCGGAGAGTTGAGAGTCTTATGTATAGTAGTGGTGTGTGGTGTGTACCTCGTTGTTGGGCGGCGGCTGCGGCGGCTGCGCGGCGCGGCGCTGCACGGAGGGCGAGCGGCGGTCGGGCGGCGCGGCGCCCGCCTCCATGTGCTGCTTGCGTTGCCGCAGGATGGTCCAGTCGAACGTGTAGTCGTACTGGTAGTTCATCGTGCGGAACAGGATGCGGAACAACTGCGGGGAGACCACACTACACATCAACATACGCTCACGACCGGCACTTTTCAAAAAAAAAACAAATATATTTAAAGTAAAAGTAACAATTATTTATTTACCAAATAAAGTAAAATTAACACAAGTTAAATAGCGGGCCCTGCACTAGGGAATTACGTGAGCGACAGATGGAGGGTGAAGAAGAGAAACTAGAATCACTTAGAATTAAATTATATTTTAAATTTACAGCTAAACCTAACTAACCTAGGTGCGAATGAGTCCGAAGTTAGGACTACACTGAATTTTACTTAAAAACTATTTTACATTATGGCTAAATCGAGGTCACAATTTGGTGGCGTGATTGACGTCAGCGCATCGCGTTCGGGCGCTGGCTCAGCAGGCTGGCTGTTCCATTAATTATGCTGACTTGAACTCGTGGAACGACGCTGGTCACGGCGTATGGGTGTGAGCAGGCGGGCGAAGGTACCGGTTACGTAACATCTCCACCCTCAGAACAGCACCTATTCGAAGACTATTGTGGAGAATAGTGCTGGTCACCATTTCTTGGGTTATCTTTTTTCAGGGTGGTATACCCTGGCCTTCCTGCACGGAGAATCGATGTTCCTGGTTGAATCGATGGTTTGATATCATGTTAGGTTCTTGGATTCTTCCCGGTCAGATTACGGCAGTATCGTAGTAATTGCTTGCAAGTAACTTAGATAACATTTGAAATTTTCGTCGTTACTTGTAATTTGAAGTGGCTTCATCTCGAAGTTCCCACACTGTTAGGTTTTGGTGCATTTCTGTAAGTACGTCTGTCGTGTTACATTAAATCTCGACATCTTTTCCTCTCTTCCTGTTGGGAAAAAATATGGAAACTGAACCTTTAGTGGCTTGTGTGGTCCTCGCTGCGCTTCATTTCCATTGCCCTACGCGGGAAAGGAATTCACCGTTCTGATGTTGGAAATTCATGGCCTATTACGACGCGGAGCGGTGGATAGGTGGTCTATTGCCCGAGCATGGGTGCCTGGTGGACTTCGGGGATGGCGAGGTACGCATATACATTAGTCTTCAGGGCATACTGCATATCCATCGGTGTCCTGCTTCTGGGATTCCTGGAAGACCTGGATGCACTGAAGGGCTGGGACGAACCATAAGGTACTGCACCGGCGAAGTAATTATTCTTCTTTTTTTCTGACCTCTTTTTTCTTCACTTATATAATTTTCTTCTTTTTCTTTTTTCTTACATTTTTTCTTGGCTTAATTACACTCTGTTCCCTTCTTCATTATCGATGTTTGGATAACCTCTGTTGTGACTTCACGTAGATTCTGAATACTCGAGATAGTGCTTGACAGTCACCCGGGCAGCCCGGAGCACGGTGTTCGATGTGAGATACGCCTGAATTTGCTCGCGAACTGACCCGCGAGTATCCTACCGACTGCGCCAATTACGTGAGCGACAGATGGAGGGTGAAGAAGAGAAACTAGAATCACTTAGAATTAAATTATATTTTAAATTTACAGCTAAACCTAACTAACCTAGGTGCGAATGAGTCCGAAGTTAGGACTACACTGAATTTTACTTAAAAACTATTTTACATTATGGCTAAATCGAGGTCACAATTTGGTGGCGTGATTGACGTCAGCGCATCGCGTTCGGGCGCTGGCTCAGCAGGCTGGCTGTTCCATTAATTATGCTGACTTGAACTCGTGGAACGACGCTGGTCACGGCGTATGGGTGTGAGCAGGCGGGCGAAGGTACCGGTTACGTAACAAGGGTTTCCCCTGTATCGCAGTAGCCCTATGGTATAACAATTTTTGCGTAAAGATTAAAAATACAAAGTCCGGTGGAGACTCAGGTACCTATATACATTGAATTAAGAAAAAAAAATAATAGGAACATAATGATACATTTTAAATATAAAGAGATCAGGAATTAAACATGTAAGTATTTATTTTTCAAAATTGGCATACATAGTCAGCGGTTTTTGAACGTCAAAAATTACATTTATTATGTAACTAGCTGTAAAACTGCTACCACATCGGAATCTGTAACGCCAAGGGAAAGACGTGGCCAGAAAACCTCCCAGCACAGGGCCCTAGTCCTTTGTATATCATCGGCATTTACTTTGTTTATCATCAGCATTTACTTTGTAATACAAAATGCCGTTGGTATAAACAGTAAGATGTGGGTGGGCGGTGTACTATACTCACCTGTCTGAGATACATGTAGTCTGGCGCCTCGTCGAAGGTGAGGCCGCGGCAGTAGTTTAGGTACATCGCAAACTCCGCCGGGAAACCCTGGAGACATACAACATTATTGTGAGTAAACACTCATGTTACTCGAGCACTAAACTGCTAAATATCATTCTCTCGGACGACGCTCTGAGCCGAGGTTTGCGCCCAAGTGGAAACCCTCAAGCCTGCTGTCTTAAATTATGTACGGGGTCCTTTAGAGCTCTTAAATGTACAATAAGTCACGTCAAAAATATAAACTAGACTGCTAACTGCCTCTGTGGTCTCGTACCTAGCTTTGGGCTCACGATCCTGAGGTACCGGATTCAATGTCTTATCACAAAATTCACTTATCCTTAGTTTGGTGAAGACATTGCAAGTTGATCATCCCTTTGTCCGAAAGGGTCACCGCGTAACAATTTTTGTTCATCCATCCCTTTCCTTTTTGGGCGGATATGACCTGTTATACCTGTCACAAGAGTACTAATATGTATACACTTTGAAACCATGTCACATTAACTTTTTTGACAAATTAAACCGTAAGTCTCATTAATTGTCAAATATGATAGTGCGACAGGGTTCTAAAGTGGGTATATGATATTGCTCATGACTGTACTACAATCAGTACCATTCTTAACCAATAAGACAAACCAAGCAATCAACCATGCGTATTTGCTCAACAAACGGCGCATACGACGCACGTGACCCAAACCAGCGGCCATTGTTTCTACTTGTTTACATTTGTGACCGCAAGGTTATCGGATCAGCTGTTTACTTACACGTGACTTGTACTACTTTAAAGCTTTAAAATAATTATTAGTCATCGAATAGTCTTCTTCTATCGTGTCGCTCGGTCTCCGTGGTCCAGCGGTTGAGCTTTGGGCTCGCGATCCGGAGACCCCGGGTTCGAATCCCGGTGGGGAAATGTTACAAAAATCACTTTGTGATCCCTAGTTTCGTTAGGACATTACAAGCTAGTCACCTGATTGTCCGAAAGTAAAATGATCCGTGCTTCGGAAGGCACGTTAAGCCGTTGGTCCCGGTTACAACTTATTGAAGTAATGCCATCTCACACCCCACACGATAAGAAGATCGTGTTGCTTGTGAGGTGGATTACCAACGTCATTAACCCTGGTGTCAGGGTTATTATTGAACCGCCAAAGGCCCCCGACTTGGCTGGTGTAACGACTTACATCATAAGTAGTAAGATAAATTGCTATAAAATGTGGAGCAATGTGGAGTGTATCCCGTGTCCGTTTGGGAGACGAGTTACGAAACAGAAGCCATCAGTTGGAAAAAGGAAGTTTTGATGGAAAATAAGTATTTTTTATAAGTTTTCTTCGTTCCGATCTTTAGGGAATAAATATAACACTATGATTTTGCAGTTAAACACTGAGCAAAGGGTTATAGTGTAAAAATATAACCAAAACAATACATTTGTTTACTCAAATAGTACGGGGAACTATCAAAATTTAAGAACACTCAACAGTAGCGACACCTGATGGGAGATATAGGCCGGGTTTCCACTGACGCGGAGATGGGCGGAGAAGAGCGGAAAAGAGCGGGGAAGAGCGGAGAAGAGCGGAAAAGAGCGGAGATGTGCGGATTTGACCAATCACAGCGTTCGAGAGAGCGACAAACGAAGACGCTCTGTCACTCTCTCCCTCACGGTGATTGGTCGATTCCTGTACATCTCCACTCATCTCCGTACAGCTCCACGTCAATGGAAACGCAGCCATAGACAGTTTTTATCCTCATTAGAGCGGGGCGTACAGTTACCGTTCTATAAGCAGTTATACTTTATTAGTTATAAAGCTATCATTTGATTGACTTCGGCACATACCTTGCAAAGGACTTCGACAGGCGAAGACATCTTTTTCTCGCTGATTCGTTCATACTTCTGCTTCTTGGTGATGGCCTTCAGCCCTTGCCACGGCAACGACCCTCTGCATCAAACGAACAATTGTTATTATATAGATTGATGCCAGACTTAAACTAATTTTCCTTTGACAGCTTTTAAGCTAGTCTGAAATAAAATTCATTTCATTGTGATTTTTCTAAAGGCGCTTACGGGTTTTTCAGCATAAGGCGACGATATTAATAACATACATACATAACATCACGCCTATTTCCCGTTGGGGTAGGCAGACCATGGAATTCCACTTACTACGATCCTGACGACCCAATTTCGCTTCAACCAATCTCATAGTTAAGCCGTTGGTCCCGGTTATTACTTACTGATACAAAGTACGTAGTCGTACTTTACTAGAGATATTAATAACAATTTAATTTTATCTTATCAAACAATTTAAAATTTAATAAATTAAAAAAATTAAATAAATTAAATTAAATAAATTCAATTTAAATTTTTAATTTTTTTTTTTATTTTCTTATCATACACAATAAAGGCACACACACAAACAATCAATAACTTTGCTACTCTGAACAAATCCCTACACTTATCACTTAGACCACACGCTATTACACTCACACAGGCACACGCGCCACACGCACTCGCAAAATTGCTGTCTTTTCACACTCGCACTCTTTGCACCTACACACACACTCATGCAATCACGTCGTATTTCGAACTACTTCTGTACCCACTAACACACTCACAACACGACAACTCCCTACATCACCTTTTGCTTAAATTGTGGTGCACCGCGGATCTTTTTATATCTACCTACGTTATTAAATGTAAGTACAAAATGTTAGCATACTGTGAGGTATGGGGCCTGGAGATCTGTAATACAGGCCTTGAGCCTAGTACAGACTCCAGCTCTCTTATGGAACTAAAATTGTATTTTACGTTTTACTAAAATTTGTGTACCTACCTACCTTGTGAGAGAAATAAAGAACTATATTATTATTATTATTATTAATTTAATTTTATCAATTTACTTTTATTTAGTACTATAAACAAGACTGATAAGACTTCTAGAAACTTCCGTTCGAGCAAACCGCACGTAGCTGATATGAAGTGAGTCACCATACACCGTCGACTTTCCAATAATTTTTGACGCTACTTAATATGCCGTAGTTAGTCGTCATCGTCATCGTAGTCTTGGTATATTACTTTTATGAAGCACGGATCCGGAGTAAGATGATGCTTGGCCTTCCTCCAGCCCGGACCTTAATCCTCTGGACTATAAAATTTGGCAGGTCTTAGAGAACAAGGTCTGTGCTAAACTCCATAAAAAATGTAGAGCCACTGAAATAGACATTGATATGGTGCATACTGCGAGAGACAACTGGCTGCGGCGATTAAGGGCCGATATTAAAAATCATCATCATCATCATCGGCCTTATAAGTCTGTTTCAGACGATTTATGACGTCATTGCCTCTAAGAAATGCACTTTCTTCCATGGCTGTGCAAGCCAATCCTAGAGCGGCAAACTCTACCGCAGACTGCAGGAGAAGTATTAAAAATAAGGGAGGACATTTTGAATAGTTTTAAGTTATTTTAATTCATTGATAAATGTACTTAAAAATAGTATGTACACATTTTCGAAAAAGGATTGATACTTTATTTTTTTTTTATCATTACTTTCCTATATGACAGAACTTTGGGACCGACTATGTAAATTTTATCAACCGGAGGGGGTATGGAGCATACTCCACCACGCTGCTCCACTGCGGGTTGGTGGAGGTGTTTTTACGGCTGATAGCCGGGACCGACGGCTTAATGTGCCCTCCGAAGCACGGAATCATCTTACTTTTTCGGACAATCAGGTGATTCAAGCCTGAAAGTCCTTACCAAACAAAGGACAGTCTCACAAAGTGATTTCGACAATGTCCCCATCGGGAATCGAACCCGGACCTCCAGATCGTGAGCCTAACGCTCTAACCACTAGACCACGGAGGCTACCCCCTCCGGTTGATTGAGGGGAGGCCTGTGCCCAGCAATGGGACGTATATAGGCAGTTTATGTTATGTATGTAAATTATATATATATATGTGTCGGTTTTAAATAAACTATTATTAGTTCTCACCTGTTAAAATACATAAGTACATAGCCGAGGGACTCCATGTCATCGCGCCGCGACTGCTCGATACCGAGATGCGCGTTGATCGACGCGTAACGCGCCGTACCTGTAAGACAGATAGGTAAACTCACGCCCGTAATCCCACACGGGGCGGGCAGAGACACAAAGACAAATTGCGGCCACTTTTGATACGTAGTCCTAAGATGGATATAATGACCTTTATGGTGACAAATCGGCTTCATCATCGCATCATGTTTAGAAAGGGCACAATCCCTCTTGATTGTTAATACCCGGAATAAAAATAAACATGCTTTACGAGTCAGTCGACTGCATAAGATCACTAAACCTTACGTTTTTACATTAAGATTCCCATTGACATTCAGAGTTTATCTTTGAACAGTTTTAAGACAGTATTTAAACAGAAACTTTATAAAAAAGCTTATTATAAGGTTAGTTATTATTTAGAAGATATGAATGCATGGCATTTAGGAACTGATATTAGGGAGCCAAATTACTAAATTGTATAAAAATATTTTATGTTTTAAAGAATGTCTACGGCCCTGTCCTGAGGTTTTTCTTGCAGCTTCTCTTCCCCGGCTATACATGTTGTGAGAAGCTGAGACGTAATTTATATGTAAAAAAGACGATTCAAAGTTTAACTATCTTACCTACTGCATAAAGATATTCCTGAATTTGAATTGTAATATATCCTCAATAAATAATAAAAAAAAAGTAATATCATCGTGACGTCATAACAGTGACGTCACAGTCGTGTGTAGCGTGTGTGTGTCAACTGACCGGTAAGGTTCTTGTCCTCGCGGTACGAGATGTGCGCGCGCGACCGCAGGTCGCGGAACTTCTTGGCGAGGCCGAAGTCGATCATGTACAGCTTGTTGCAGTGCCGGCCGATGCCCATCAGGAAGTTGTCCGGCTTGATGTCGCGGTGGATGAAGCACTTGCAGTGGATGAACTCCACGCGGCCCAGCATTTGGTCTGGAAAGGGGTGGGCGGGTGAGTCAACTCCATCAAAGTACAATAATAATAATAATAAACGTTTATTGCATGAATTTAGGTTAGGTACATCGCAGATTACAGTGCATAAAAAAGTAGGTATCACCAAATTCTACTCTTTCAAGCATACACAATGAAAGAACAGACGGTACAAGTTACATTACGTTAACTTCTGCCTATATAATAAATAACAATTAATAAAATACCTTAAGCTATTCATAAAATATTAAAACTAAAATAAGAAAACACCAAAATCAAAAATCAAAATCTAAATTAAACATCAAAATTTACAGTCTAAATATTCTTTGACGCTGTAAAAGCATTTCTCCACAAGCCAGTATTTTAACTTAATTGTAAAAACCTTAAATTTTAAACAAAAAAAAAAGAAAAAAAAGTTTTTTTTAATAAATAAAAAAGTTTGTCATCTAACCAGTCACGAGCGTCAACTGCGCCGCTCGTGTCGCGAATTATATCGAGGGCTTCGACCAATAAGCAACTATCCACTAGCATTAAAAATGAGTCGAAAAAACTTTTGTTGAATATGGAGCTTAAATTGACGATGATGAAGACTAACATGTTTTAATTTGTGATTGAATCTAATATTATTATTTTAATAGGATTTCTTTTGTTGACATTATGTTCTATTGTTGACATTCTATTATAACAATAATTGTATTTGATATGTTACCTTTTTGTAGAATTTTGCACACCACATAAAATACCAACCTGCCAGCATGAGCACGGTCTTGATGGTGAACTGGCGCGAGCAGAAGTTGAACAGGTCCTCGAGCGATGGACCTAGAAGGTCCATCACCAAGATGTTGTGTTCCTTTTCGTAGCCGAACCATCTGGGGACAAATTATGTTAGGTTCAAAATACTGTTAGATTGAAAAGGAAGCGATCGACCTAATCTGGACTGGTACATCACTATGCTAATGAATGTCACAACCTGTTGACAGATTAGAGCGAAGTCCTAAGATGGATGATGATGAACCTTATGGAGACGAGGGACCTGTCGCCCCTAATAATAGTCTGAATATGGAATTTCATTTGCTTCTTATGCATACTTAGTTCAACTTGCGATGGATGTAAGGTGAATGTGTAGTATTCGGCTCATCTAAATTTCATTGTTATAACTTTTTTCTTATGTAAGAAATAACTATTCTTTAAACCTAACCTATGCGGGGAAGACCGGCATACTGTTCTAAAATATGAGTTTGACTGGATTTATTGAAAACGATATTTTATGTAGAGCAAGTCATGTTATGGGATATGATATAATTTACTTGGTTATATTTATATGTCTAGAAATGAGAGAAGGCGCCATAATATTTTGATATACAAGAAGACGCTCTTCTCCACATTGACCTTACCTCTGACTACCCCAGTAGGGACATACCCGTGAGCTTATGGCCCCGATTCCTGCAGACACCTCCTAATTTTACTTTAAGTTATACCTGTTATTTTCTTATCCGCCGAAAAGGAAAGGGACGGATGATTCACAGCTCTTAATTTTAGGAAGAATGAGAAATGAATGAATAACCCGGGCGAATCAAAAAGGTATCTCGCTGGTATGCAAACCATTTGACGTGTGCTGTCAACATAATTCTGTCGGGTTATTGGCCAATGTAAAATTTTTAGACGGTTGTTTTAAATTTGTGCTTAAAATTGACGTGTGTTCCATATTTTTTTGCTTGTCGATTACCCGTCCGTTTCCTTTTCGGCGGATAAGAAAATGACAGATATAACTTAAAATAAAATTAGATGGTGTTTACGGGAATTAGCACCTATGTTATGTTAAAATCCGCGGGACTTGTTTCGTCGCGTACACGAAGTGGTTCGTTTTGTGAAAACATCTAACCGTTTGCATCGCGCGATCAGCTGCCACGGTACAGTGGGCGCCAACGGTACTTCATTTGTTGTATGGAATAGGCTAGTTACTAGCCATAGAGTCAGCCACACCAAACACTTCAGGACCCCGATACCGACCTCGCCGGCGTGGTCGACGATTTCCCTCAATCAGCGCTTATCGCTATCGACCCACTATGGTTGGGCACCTTCAGGCCTGTTGTCTTAAATGTTGTACCGAGCCTTCAGCGGTCCCCATTTGTCCGGCCAACTAGTTAATGCCACCTAATAAGTCAAAAAAAGCTAATTTCCAACTAGTCAAATCAATTATTTTTTACTAAACGTCAAAACAAGAAACTACTATGGTATTTGTATGAAAAAGCACACTGTGCTCACAGCTGTCTTATTATCTTTGTAACATTTACCCACTGTACCTGTGTAACAATAAATTAATGATTTGAATTTTTGAATTTGTGACGTCATAGAAAAACGTGTCAAAATTTATTACGTTTTTCTTGATTAAAATTCATAAATAAGATAAATAGAATAAAGAACATGTTTTTCGTTAGTGAGTGAGAGTTTTAAGTAGTCGTTACATGAGCCATGTCAGGGGCCTTTGGCGGCTCAATAATGACCCTGACACCAGGGTTGTTGAGGTTGGTAATTCACCTCACAACCCGCACGATAGAACAAGATTACGACAATACATCGGTTGACTGCATCGGATCCTTGAGAAGGACCTTCACCCGGCCTTAATCCAATTATAGCCGCAACTCAAGGTTTGCGACATTAAGACTGCAATTTGGCTCTTACCGAATATTGCTTTAAATAAACATAATATAGCACCACGCCTGTATCTGCCGAGGGGTAGGCAGAGGTATATTGTATAGGTTTTGGTATACACAACCTTGACCCCGATACCAACCCCGCCGGCGTGGTCGACGATTTCCCTCAATTAGCGCTTATCGCTATCGACCCACTAGGATCAATTCTTTCAAATATTATTCCTCTCAGACGACGCCCTGAGCCGAGGTTCGCGCCCAACTGGGCACCCTCAGGCCTGTTGTCTTAAACGTTGTACCGGGTGAGGGCATTCAGCGCTCCCCATTCGTCCGGCCAAGTAGTTATTGCCATCTGCGGCAAATCTACAATAAGTCACGTCAAAAAAAAAGGTTTTAGTGTAAAATGTCTTTGTCTTCAGTTACTGTAACTGTATTGTTAAGTTTTTTTCCAAATATTCAAAACCAAATTAGTTATCCAATAAATATTTTACTGAAGCAGTTCAATGATTGTCCCCAGATTGATGTGGTCCATGATAAAGGTGACTCTAGGCGAGCACAATCGATGCAACGAGAACCACCGACCTGTAACCCGCCTTGTGGTGGACATTGTGGCCCATAATTTCACCTACGCCAACTTTAAGGACGACAGGCATAAAATGGAACACATGTCAATTTTATGCAGAAGTTTAAATACTTGGTTTAGATAAAGCCCGAGCCGAAATTCGAAGCCATGATAATACAATACAAGTAACACGTTCTCCGAACAAGGCACTCACGGACTCGTTTTTATCTAGTTTAATTTACCCATCGTACACTGGCAGCTTCGCAACAGGAAGTTAGCGGTAAGGCAGGATGGGCAAATGACTGAACACCTGCATATAACCTGTTTACCAGCCCTTGTTTTGTCTACTTTACAGTGGTCAATGAGTTTCCAATCGGCGTTCCCCAAAAACACGATAGGTGGCGTTGTTAAGTTTTTTCTTCGTTTAAACTTCTAATCTCAAGGATAAATGCGTGCGTGTTTTTGGGTATAAATTATGACCCTTTTTATTACACCAAGGTACACAACTACCACCCATATTATTCTGATCAAATAAACAGAAGCAATAATTATGTAGCAACATCATTCTATACATAATGAGATTCAAATATCAAGCAACAATTAGTTTTATATAATATGCTTTTGCCATTACATTATACATAACATACATAAACTGCCTATATACGTCCCACTGCTGGGCACAGGCCTCCCCTCAATCAACCGGAGGGGGTATGGAGCATACTCCACCACGCTGCTCCAATGCGGGTTACATTATATTTTTTCAAAATTTATTTTGTACATAATAATTTTAATAATTATGTTAAAAGCGAACAACGCCCATCTATCGTGCGTTTGGGGAACGCCGATTGGAAAGTCCCTTCTTGACGTGTAAAAATAGACAAAAAAAATAAAAAAAATTATATTTTTAATTAATTATATATGATAGGCTAATAATAATAATAATTATATATATTTTTAACTAATTTAATTAAATTTTAAAGACAGAAATTATGAATTATACTTAAGTTTCTTCCAATTTTGCCATCGACATCGCGACACCGAAATATTAAAAAGTTAAAGTACGTACATTTGCGTTTCGTGAAAAGTTGTCACTTGACAACCTAGATAGGCTACATAGCCTATTGTCATAATCGTTTGCAACGCTACATTCAACTTTAAAAACAAAAACAAATAAAGAAAAAACGATAAAAACGATTAAAGAAAAAGTAAATAAAGTTCGATAAAACCGTCGACCGTTACACAACAGGCAATCAAACCTGTACCCAGTCGGCCGCGACCTAAACAGGATATACCCACGAATCATGAACGTGTCCCAACTTGTCTGCACAGGACTAATCTTGACTTATATAACCGCTCACTGGTTTTTTTAACCTAATGGCATCGCGTCTGACGTTCGTTTTGACGTTTCTTAAAAAGTATCTCATTTGACCAGGTTGTCAAATAGCCCATTACCTAGGCTTCCGAGTAGAATCCATTCAACATCATTTACATAATATAATTTGTTATGCAAAACTCCTATGTAACAATGGCCCCGATTCCTGCAGACACCGCCTAATTTTATTTTAGGTTATATCCGTCATTTTCGTATCCGTCGAAAAGGAAAGGGACGGATGATTCACAGCTCTTAATTTTAGGAAGAATGAGTAAATTAATGTGTCGGGTTATTGACTGACGTAAAATTTTTAGACGGTTGGTTTAGATTTGTGCTTAAAATTGACGTGTGTTCCATAAATTTTATGCTTGTCGATTACCCGTCCCTTTCCTTTTCGGCGGATAAGAAAAGGACAGATATAACTTAAAATAAAATTAGATGGTATTTACAGGAATTAGCACCATTATATGCCTATAGGCTGCTTCAAAGAAAACATTTTGCGCAGTTTTCTAAATGTTCGAATCGAATACGCAATAGGTGGTATTTAGTTATTGCGTAGTATTTGGTCTTCCACAAATTATAAACGCGTAAGGAAGTCCTTTTCACGTCCTTGACATAAAATAACATAAGCACACGACTATATCCCAATAGGGTAGCCAGAGGTACAACCATCGTAAGATGAACTAAGTATCCACATATGACCCACAACCTAACCAAGCTTCCTTTCCTTATCACTTACCCGAATTTAGATCCTAGCTTTGTAATTAACAAAATTTTGGCCCCGATTCGTGCAAACACCTCCTAACTTTACTTTAAGTTATACCTATCATTTTCTTATCCATCGAAAAGGAAAGAGACGGACGATTGACAGCTCTTAATTTTAGGAAGAATGAGTAAATGAATAACCTTGACGAATCAAAAAGCTATCTCGCTGGTATGGAAACCGTTTGACGTGGGTTGTCAACTTAATTCTGTCGGGTTACCTATTAGCCAATGCAATTTTTTTATAGGGTTGTTTTTGATTTGTGCTTAAAAGCTTAAAATTGACGTGTGTTCCATAAATTTTATGCTTATCGATTACCCGTCCCTTTCGTTTTCGGCGGATAAGAACATGACAGATATAAATTAAAATAAGTGTCTACAGGTATTAGCACCATTATAATATCTTACATTTTTATTAGATAGATTTTGAACTCGGATTATTTTTTCGTATATCCAAGCTATAGCTCTAGCAAGATGCGTTAGAGAGGTATTACATCTATCCACCAATTTTTCGTCAATCACGACTATTCAAACAAAAATCGTCCTTATCATAATCTTAAACATTTCCGACAAAGAAGCACCTACCATCGTTTTTAGTACTTACAATCAATTTTCGTTAGTGTCACTTAACACCTGTATACATTGGCCAAAGAGGACTCACCTTATGTGTGGTATGCCGATGCCCCCTTGGAGCATCTTATACACTCTGCTCTCATAGAGAAGTTGTGGGTGCCGCGCCTTTATCGACTCTACTTTCACCGCTACCTCCTGTTGACAAAAAAACACAATTACAATAACATCCCCCAAAAATAAAGAAGAGTATCACATGTGTATATATCCAACGGGAACAGTTACCCTATAAGTGTAAATTCCTAAAGGTAATATATCTTTATATTTGGGCTATTGAATAGAACTGGAATTTGTTTCGTATTATTTTCATGAAATGATGATGATGGTTGAAAGCCAGCGGGATGTTTTTTAAAGTTGATGACGCTGAAATGTAGTTCTACAATTAAGGCTATGCTATGTGAACAAATAAAAACCAGAGCAGGCACGGAGTTCATTAATGAAATACAGAAAAAATACGTTAAGAAAAAATCTCTACTCAGCAGGAAACTTTATTTAAGTCAAAAACAAAATTCTAAAGCATATAAATAAAAAAATAGTGCATATAAGATAACCCGGACTCAAATAGGCATCTCGCTTCAACCCGTGTTGCTTATGATTTCTGCTCAAAATTGACGTGTTTTCTATAATATTTCCATTCACCAATCCATCAAGCCCGATGCGTCAAGATCGCGGGCTCCGGCATTGGGATCGGGCAGTGTAACTGCTCATCGGTGGGCGGGGTCACGATTTCGCCACACATTTTATACCTACACCCGACGCCCGAGCCCGCGACCTTAGAGGCATCACGCCCGATTGATTGGCAAGTGTAGTAGTACGCCTACAGCTGTGGTAACACAGTCGGAAGAACGCTTGACTCTCTCTGCAAGGTCACAGGTTCGAATCCAGCACGGGCCTAAACCTATGA
Source organism: Pectinophora gossypiella (assembly GCF_024362695.1). NCBI lineage: Eukaryota > Metazoa > Arthropoda > Insecta > Lepidoptera > Gelechiidae > Pectinophora > Pectinophora gossypiella. The sequence goes on along the minus strand of NC_065425.1, from coordinate 1,061,981 downwards.
TTTTCGAAATCGTTTTTCGAATTCATGGAAACCCGTATACCGGAGAAATGCGTTTCCGAGGTATGTGATCTGTATTGGGCTGGTTTTCCCTTCGCGGGTTAGAAGGTCAGACAAGCAGTCGCTTCTGTAAAAAACCGGACTTGTCAAATCTTCAGGTTAGGTAAGCGGACCCTGTGAAAACGGGATAACGCTAGAGATGATGAGTAAATACGCTTTTGTTCGTGTAATATTTGACTATAAAAGTATAGTCTTCTATCGTGTGGGTTGTGAGGTGGATTATCAACCTCATCAGTTGTCAGGGTTATCATTGAGCCGCCAAAGGCCCCTGACATGGCTCATGTAACGATTACTCACATCAGTAAAAAAAAGTATAATTATCTATATTGAGTAGGTAATATACCACAATCAATATTCGGTCCCGGCACCAAAAAGGTGATTCGAAACGCCGGAAAATGGATCTAACTAGGTCAATTCACGGCCTACTGTTTTTTTTTTACTTAACTACCATCACCATGGCGACATGGTACTTAAGTCCTTTGTGCACCACTCTTTATTTCAGTCTATTGTGTTCAAATTGCAAAGCACTGTTGGTCATTTAAGTACAATTATTTTACGAAACCCAGTCTGTTTTACATTAAAGGCTACAATAACGAAACCAAGTAGGTAAGTTCCTCAAAAACAATATAGATGGCGCTGTACAGATTTTCCTTCATGCATCTTTTGTTTTTGGGTATAAATGATGACCCTTTTTTACAACCAGACACAAGACATCTTCCACCCGTTAATATTCTGATCAAAATAAAAAGAAACAATATAGGTAGCAAGATAATTCTATACATAATATGATCCAAATATCAAGCAACAATTATTTTTATACAATTGTATGCTTCTGCTATTAAGTAATTATGAACCCAAGTAATGAGCAAATGGGTAATTATCACGTTAAAGCTGTATAAAGCAATCTATACTGTTTTTGGTGAACTCAACCAAGAAAGTCGCTTATTAAATGGACGAATTAATGACACGCAATTTATTGTTGGGATCATAGGTAACCAATATTTACGTGGTTTCCAATATTTGTGTCAGTTAAAGGCAATACCTTCGACCAATAGACACAACGAATGCTATCTACGGTGGATAGACGTCGTACGGTTATTGGGCGAAGCCCTCGATATCGCCGCGCGCGACGCGGTTACTGTGCCGCGAGGACTCGTATGTTTATAATCATAATATCATGATCGTTTTCTTTTGATTAGGGAAACTCCATTTCTCGATAAATTCTTCAGATACAGATAGCTAGTATAGATAATACAAACTTTCCGCCCGCGATTTTGTCCGCGTGGACATCTTTTTTCTATCCTCTTTTCATCCCCTTAGGGGCCGTTTTCCAGGATAAAAACCATCCTATGTTCTTCCATATGTCTCAAACTATCTTCATACCAAATTTCATCTAAATCAGTTCAGCGCACAGTGTCGCGTCCCTTTACGAAAAATCAAAATTATCGTTTTTAAAAAATGGATATTCTAATTATGGTAACACTATCTCAAATACCCATAGTACACAAGTTTAATATTTTATTCGATGTATCCTCTATAATCTTTAGAAAAATAGCTTCGTTAATTGGTATGTTGACGTATCATAAAATTGTTCAACGAATTTCTACTGTGTTCGGTGGTTGTTTTGTTGAGGTATTAGTTGGATTTCAATTGTTTTATTGTTATTATTTTATTAATTGGTGTTTATACTGATCTACTAAGTGATCAAAGTGCAAAATTCTTGGAAGCAATGAGTAAGATTTCACCATTTCTTAGTTTTGGCAAAAAAAGAATTAATTCTAGGTTCGAGATGCATTTAAAAAAAATCATGTCAAATCATGTCGATAATTTTTTGATATTGTATAACCTATAGTGTATATTTACTGTTGACAAAGTTTGATCTGCTTTTGTTTGCACATTCTTGATTTATTAACTTTTGTTTACAATAGGTCACCAGCTACTAAATAATGAATTGTTTGAGAAGTGGTTCCAAGCTGACCCAACAAGCAAAATTCCGCTACTATTCAAGTATGTTTTGGAGGTTTACGAATTAGAAGAATCTCCTGTCTATATTCAGTCAAGTATCCGAAAGTCAGTGACTGTTTTGTTTAAATGTAGCTAATTATTGGAGAGTATCTTACAGAAGTGAAATAACATTAAGAAAAAAATATAGTGCCTTTCTCAACAATGCTTTTAAGTTAAGAGAAGACGATATTAGCTACCTACGTAGTAAACAATCCATAGACACATCACAGGTTCATAGTTCAAAACGAGGAAGGCCATGCAAGGACTTCAACGAACTAAATCTAGCTTTTTAGAAGCGGAGAGTTGCAGACTTAGTAGAAGGCAGAGATCCCAGTGAATTAACATTTGCCGAATTCTGTACCGTCGGTGAAAAGTAATACAACTCGAGTTGTATCACTTTTGAGTTTTTAGCACACACTTCATGTTCAAAAAATTATCTTTCTTTCTGTCTAATTCTCGTAACTGTAGCTATTATAAATACGGAGATAATTTTTGTGTCTAGTGATATAAGTACTGTTTGTGAAGGATTCATGCTGTTATAACACGTGTAACATAATTCATCTTAACTTGCATTAAAGTGAAATGAAGATTTTCACTAAATATTTTGGTGTAAGTAAATGCAACTCAACATATATTAAAATACACGCAATCCTTGAATTCTCACAGTCCGTGTTTAATGATATAATTTTAGTTGTAACATCAAACACCAAATTTATTTTTTTGTGAAAAGTAATATAAATTAATATATATTAAAATATTTCTGAAAATACGATCTTAGATATCAATAACGTGTCGTGTATAATGATACATACAAGTTCGATTCCATGCGCCACCAGTGTGTATCCTAGGGTGACCTCCGCATAAACCTGTCTATGGGAAGACATTTTGTCTAGAGCCACAGCAAACCATATCTGATCCGCATTGCGAATGGGTATAGGTTAAGTTAGTACTTCAGACCAAACCGTGTTTTTTCTCTTTCTGCTATAGCCACCTTGTAGTACTTAATTACAGTACCTCAATAAGTTGTGGGTCCTGATCATGGCGTCGTTATCACCATGGCAGGGTTAGTCAAGAGGTATTTGAGATTTGTCATAACTGTCGTTAGTCTTCTTCCCTTAGCTCGAAGCATAGCTGTTTTACATAGTTTTCTTGATTACATGTAGGTTAAGCGGTGGCAGATTGAACGCTGCCTTCATTGCTAAGGAGGTTGTAGACATGAAATAATGGCTCCAAATATTATCGAGCTCCAATTAATATGCAAGCCATTCAATACACGCTGGTTAGATCTTTGATGCGAGCGCCGGTAGTGGTATTTTTGAACCTACACGGCCGTAGATGACAGCTCGGCATCGGCAGCATCGAGATCTGCCACATTTTCTCAAAAGAAGATTACTAGTTTCTCAAACACGTTGAATGGTGTAAATTTGTCGAGCTTCCTCATTTTTATAAAGGGAATAACTGCTCTGAACTCTTGAGCACCAGTAATATTTTTTTTTCTGTATTTTGATTACATAGGAGAGAATTACGCACAGGACTGTGAAAAATGGAAAGAGGAAGGGGAGGCGTTTGCCCAGCAGTGGGATCTTGTAGGATAGATTAGATTAGAATAAATAATTGGCAACACCACGGGCACAACCCCTTAATTAAACCAGGTCACAAAGTTTGTAAAAATCCCAGGAGGTATTTGAGCTTCTGAAAGGACTTAGTTGGCTTGCATAGTCAATAAAAGCACGTATAATGGACCACTTGCGTTTATGCGGAAAACTGAGCCCATTAAAATAACATTACATATGGGACATTCGAGTATTCATTGAGTCAAGTCAGGGGCCTATGGCGGCTCAGTTATAACCCTGACACCAGGGTTGATGGGGTTGGCAATTCACCTCACAATCCACACGATAGAAGAAGAAGAAGATGGGACATTTGGCAGGAGGATGATGATGATATAGTGGAAAGTTTGCCCACTTCACAATAGTGGTCCATACGCGAGGATACGCGGAAAGTCCCCCACGTGTGCTTACGTGTAGAGTTTTGCGGAAACGAGCTCATTTAGCTTAACCATAACAGACCATGGTCCATGGTGGTCATGGTCATGGTCTGAGGATAGCCCTGTGTAACCTATAGGTTTGGAGGTGAACCAATGATCTTCATTTTCACTACCTATTCTCATCGTCAACATTGATTCGACTCCGTTTATCGTTCTGTCAATATTGCGGGCTACCATTAGACCGGGAATTTTGATAATTCGAAATATCGAATTTTACTTTACTTTAGGGGATTTTGATTGTGGAATGAGTTGTGATCTTTTAAATAGTTTCAGCAAGAAAGAAGTAACACTTACCGGTTTGTGTGATTTTGGTTTAAAAGTACGTAGGTACATCAACTTTATCTCCAGGCCATACTGCCAGGCTAGCCCGAAACATTCCTAATGACTAGTCTTAATATGATTCCTCTTACCTTCATTTGTTAGGGGTGGAAATATTATCATAATTGAATTTGTAAGATTTTGACTGCAAAAATGAACCAAAAGTGGTTTTGATTAGGGGCGTAGTGTAGTGGACAAAATGTGTTTGTAGTGGGCAGCAGTGGTGGTTTTGACCGGTTATTTATGAGTTTTGAGAGTAAAATCATAACAAAAATATCTTATTATCGTCACCTTACACTATATATACGTGTACCATCTTTATATGTATTTATTATTAGAAATTCGTAAAAACATGTATCATTTTACACAATAAAACCGAAAAAATAAGTCATGTTAAACCACTTGACACAAATTCGTTATAGTTTATCGTTTGTGTCAATTGATATAAGTTACGTTTCTTTACTTTTTAAAGAAAATAAATAGAATTTTGCCTTTCTACAACATTATGAAATAAACTTTCTTCCAAGACATTTTGTTTTTTGTAGAATAAGACTGTAAAATTAATAATTGAAATATGATATATCAACGATGACTTTTTTATAGTTATGTGTGTAAAAAGGTATAAGTAGACTTGTATCAATTTACACAATATAAAAGTTGGTGTCAACTGATACATGTAATTTATTTTGATCCTCTACCATTTCTGTTTAGGTTCTAAATATAACTAAATATTAGAAAAGAAACCTTCCATCATCACCTATCGACACATCTAACTTCTGTTCCATTATTCCTTATAAGTCGCGAGCTAGAATATTTTTAACTTTAAACTCGATTTTCTCAAAACTTGAATTTTGGACTTGTATTACTTTTCACCGACGGTACAGAATTAACATTTAAAATAATAAAAAAAGGATACAAAATGAGTTTAAAGAAAAAATTGGTCTTCTCGTTGACAAGCCTAAGCCCGAATATGGGTCGACAAAAGACGGTAATACTGCTCGGATATTCTTTAGACATCCACAACTAAACTCTGAAATCACAGGAGTTGATAAAAATCTAATCGTCAAGTTTTCTATGATTAACAGAATATTGTCAAGTGGCAAGAAAACCAATTTAGAAAAATTCAAACAGTGACTTGCTAACACTAAAACCCTATACATGAGTTTGTATTCTTGGTATTACATGCCGATGTCCATACATAAGGTTCTCATTCATGGAGCTGAAGTAATTTAATCTTTGCCGTTGCCTATTGGTCAACTTTCTGAAGATGCTTTAGAAGGCAGACATAAAGACTCGAGAATTTTCACGCAAGCATCACACGCGTAAATCTTCTAGAGAAAAATGTAACAAAGATTTAATGGTCATGATGCTTATAATATCAGACCCTTTAATATCATCTATTCGTAACAAAATGCGTAACATACAGCAAAAACAAATTGATGAAGATATTATCGATTATTTAGAACCTTATTATTAAAAAAAAAAAATAGTGGCTAAAAATAGCATTTTTTTATCTAACTTCCATCGTAAAAACCTGTTTTAATATTATTTTATTATTAAAACACTAAATATCCTTAACATGTTGCAAAATTATTATCTAAATATTTTTCGTAAACTTTTGTATGGGCTCGCGACACTGTGCAGCGGTTTAAGCGTGAAAAGTATAACATTTGTGTAGATAATAGAGAATATACTATAAGTGTAGTTAAATTGCACAATCTTCACGCCTACTGTTCTAAGTAGGAAGGTCAAACATGAGAAAGATAACCATCCTTCACATCTAGTTAACAGCTGCACAATCAACCAATACTTGAACAATGTTATATTTATTCTTATCTCTTATTGATAATTAAAATAATACGCAGTAATGAATTTGTTTACAGATCTGTTCAGGGCGGTTAAAAAGGCTACATCGAAACATTTCATCTAGAAAGCAATATTGCAATTTGACATTTGCGCATATGTGTGTGTAATCTCAACAAATGTCAAATATCAATATTGCTTTTATAGATGAATTGATTCATGTGGCTTTTCTAACCAACTAAGTTTTGCAAAGAGGCTTTGAGAAATAATATGAGAATTAAATTACTGAATTGGATTACAATATTATACGTTTTTTTGACGTCTAGGGCCCAGTACGTAGTGTTACAGCAGTAACTGTCAGTACTATTCAGAGGCGAAGGACAGCAGTCCTACGGTACGGCTTGAAAATACTGAAATAGGCGACTCGCGGGCTTAGCACCGTAAGCGCGCGACTCTTTCTCGCCCCGACATACGTCCCCCGTCACTCCCTCACAGTACTGCACTGAAAGAGACAGACGATCTCTGTCGCGGCGAGAAAGAGTCGCGTGCTTACGGTACTAGGCCCGATGGACGCCATCCCACTCGCGTCAGACAGAGTACTGCGGGGCGAAAGGCAAGAGGGAAACCACTGCCCATTTGTTCCCTAAAAAGTACCACGGAGAATGCTACACCGAATAGAGCGTAGCTTAAATTTGTGATGATGAGGGCCCTGTGCCGTTTTTCTTGCAGCTACTTTTCCCCAGCTATACAGGTTGTGAGAATGAACAAGACCTATAAATGAGAGCGGTAACTCTCCGCCTCGCACAAATTCGTGCGGGACGACGAGCTGGATTTACCACCCCGCTCTTGGGTCTTACTTTAGTCTAATTAGCCGTAAGCTGAGTAAGAGGAGCGCACGAGAGTTGTACGTCTCACTCGCACTAATGCGGTAAGGCGGCCAACGGAAAGACGCATAAAAAGATAGAACCGGATATTCGGATAACGTGAGCGTTGGACTCACGATCCGGAGGCCCCGGGTTCGAATCCCGGTGGGGACATACCACAAAAATCACTTTGTGATCCCTAGTTTGGTTAAGACATTACAGGCTGATCACCTGATTGTCCGAAAGTAAGATGATCCGTGCTTTGGAAGGTACGTTAAGCTGTTGGTCCCGGTTACTACTTGGTGATGTATGTAGTCGTTACATGAGCCATGTCAGGGACCTTTGGCGGCTCAATAATAACCCTGACACCAAGGTTCGTGAGGCTGGTATTCCACCTGACAACCCACACGGTAAGAAGACGGGATATTTTGGTTCCTCTGTTAGTTAGACGTAGCGCAAAACCGAATATTCGGTTCGGTAATTATTCTACGGCATTTTTTCTAACCCCAATCCAGCAGAGATACGACTGAGTAAACCGAGTAACCATTTCTACATATTTCAATATTCTGATACAAATAACAAACAAAACTGTTGTTGTCCTTTTCGACCACTAGATTATGTCTATAATGTGCAAGTGAGACACAGATAACTATCCCCAACAAATGACGTGACGTCAAACCTTTTCTATTCAAAGATACTGCATAAATGCATTCTATAATGTTATCTCATTTTATATTCTATATAGGTAGGCACCTAGTTTCAAAGCTTTGCTTATAGAAAACTCACTGTTCTGATACAAAGGGAACCTCAACATTATTGTAGGATTTTAAAATTCCACGAAACGAATGTATATCTGAAGAAGAAAGAGGTCTATGATATTTTTTTTTGTCTACGGCAATACTCTAGATTGATCTATGACTTGTGTGACTTTCACTTTTTTTTCCCGTAATGGCGAAAGGATTATAATTATTATATGTAACAAAAATTATAATAAACTGTGTCGGAGCTGAATTGCCAAATTCAAAATTCAAAAATATCTTTATTCAGTAGGTAACATAGTTACACTTTGAATCGTCAATTTTTACATAAACATCTCATCCGCCTAAAACTACCGCAGCTTTCCACAACCTGTATAGCCGGGGAAAAGAAGCTGCAAGAAAAACCTCGGCAGAGGACCCTAGACGTTCTTTTAAAAAAATCTAAAAAAATATATCTCCTAAATAATCACTAACCTTAATAACCTTTTTTGCAAAGTTAGATAGTACATCAAGTCGAGGTTATGTCGAAGAATTCATTTCCTATACCTAAAGGTTAGGTTAAGGTACCTAAAGGCGGCGGCCTTATTGCTAAGGTAGCAATCTCTTCGAGGCAACCTCTAGGTATAGGAAATAAATTTTTCGACAAAACCTCGACTTCTTTTAGTAACTATCTTCTTCTATCGTGTGGATTGTGAGGTGAATTACCAACCCCATCAACCCTTGTGTCAGGGTTATTACTAAGCCGCCATAGGCCCCTGACATGACTCATGTAACGACTACGTAACTATCAATTAGGGTAAAAAACGAGATAACAAATTTTTACATGAAGCCCTATTGCGAGGTTTTATTAACAAATATCACATGCGAACGTGATTTTTCAAAAAAGCGCTTACGTTTTCACTTATGGCGACGATATACAATCTGATACACCTACCTACCTAGTGATTTTCAACTTTGAGTAAATCACCTTACAGTGCATTTAATAGTAACTACAATTTTAACCGCATAACGTAAACAAGGTCAAGCCAAACAGCTGATTTATATTCTTTCGACATTTAGGAAAATTTCTATGCAAATAGATACAACCTACATGTATATTATATGAGAAATATCATGAACTCACTTTAGAACCCTGTCACACTATCATATTTGACATTTAATGAGACTTACGGTTTAATTTGTCAAGAACGTTAATGTGACGTGGTTTCAAAGTGCTTGTAAAGGCCTCCGTGGTCCAGTGGTTGAGCGTTTAACTCACGATCCGGAGGTCCTGGGTTCGAATTCCGGTGTAGACATACCACAAAAGTCACTTTGTGATCCCTAGTTGGGTTAGGACATTACAGGCTGATCACCTGATTGCTCGAAAGTAAGACGATCCGTGCTTCGGAAGGCACGTAAAGCCATTGCTCCCGATAACTACTTGCTAATACAAGTGCGTAGTTGTTACATGAGTCATGTCAGGAGGGGCCTTTGGCAGCTGAATAGTAACCCTGTCAGGGTTGATGAGGTTGGTAATCCACCTCACAACCCACACGATAGAAAAAGATTAGTACTTGTGACCATACTCACACACACAAACAATACATAACAAGAGTAAATACAAGCATAACCACTAAAGATTTTTTGAGTTTGAATTCATGCCTGTATAACAGCAATAGGCTCTTCTCGAGGTTTTTAGAGCATTCTACAAAGACTTGTGAGCAAATTAATCTTCACAAACATCAAAGGCATGATTCTAACTAGTCTTAATCACCTAACAATCACCTAATAAACATAGAGATCAAATTCCGGTGAAACATAGCCTTTTTGGTAAAAAATATTACAGAGAATGTGTTGATTCAACACAAATTTAAAATGGAAGAGAGAGTGAATGATTGGAACAAATGTTACCTTAAAAACATAATATATTTTTTATAAATTAAGAATTTTGCTAGATGTCGGGGAAGGCCACGAAAACGATGGCGCGACAAGTTAGACCGCTTTGTGAAACGGTGGCACAAACAAGCTGGGGGCAGGGATGAGTGGAAGAAGGGAAGAGAGGCCTTTGCCCTGCAGTGGGACATCGAGGGCTATTAACATAATATATAATAGTTTGCAACAACTATTATGAACAATCATGAACACAAGTGAAGTGATAAGCATGTATCAGAGCAAAGTGCTGCCTGTGCTTCTAAAATAATAGTAAAGGAAGAAAATCTAAAACTTGTGTTTATTTCAACCCCCTGTCTATTTGATTTCTAGTCAAGTACATAACTGTTAAGTCTATAATATAATTCATAAGTGATATTCAAAAAAAACTAGTATCAGTTTGTTATTTATTGTCCTCACTATTTTCATTATTGTTAAAACCTGTTGCAGACTTCATAAAAGTGTGAAAATAATAGAAACACGATTTTCTTGAGCTTTCTATGATTATTTTTCGTAAATAAATCAAATATAATTATGATAATATTCATAAAGATTTGTTTCTTTTGTATTTCCAATGATTGTATGTATACATAAATTGAGTTCACAGATAATCTAGTCAGGTAGGTACCTACTCCTGATTACTGGGTCATATGTTATAAGTATAAATACAAGTTATATATAACAAGTCTGACTACAGCTGTTGTATGTGTATCAAAACGCGTAGGTACGTCAAAATAAGGCGTAAAAATGAACTAACGTAAAAGGAACATGGATGGAAAAAAGTTGAAACGTTCCATATTGTACAATGACAAAGACAGCTCGTGGCGACTTCGATCGAATAGGCTCCGACTACATAGGGGCCCAATTACGTAAATCCATGACAACCAAAAAAAACGCTACGTATCCTTCGCATCGAACAATTCGAATCGAAGCATCAATATTCATCCAAAGAATACGCCCTGACCGCCATTTTCGAGAACAAAATCCCGAAATACACAGGCATTTGACACAAGAGGTCGTCTTATATGGAGTAAGAGCGATCAAAATTTGTAAAAATCAATGTTATTTACCTCCCCATCGTTGATATTTATTGCTAAGAAGATGTCTCCGAAGCTCCCGCCTCCGATCTTGCGAATAATGTTGTATTTACCATTTACAATTACTTGTTTTCTGGCTAACAACATGCGTTCGAAGGTAGCCATTTTCTTTTGCCTTCATCACTCGTTGTCACAAAAATTATAAGAAATCCATCGCAGTCAGCGAAAATAACACAACACTTTCGTAATTTAGCGTCTACGATTGTTCTAAAACACAATATGATGTAGAATCACTATGAAAAACCACGGAAAATCATTTTATTGCGAAATCTAGAAAGATGTCGTCAGCCTATTTTACGTGACGTCACAGTGGCAGTGCTGAGTGTTGCATACTTCAGGGCAACAAATCCTACCATGGCGCATTGTGTAATGTTACCATTCTAAAACTTTGTTTCTCTACCATTTCAATAAATTACCATGGAAAAAAGGTAGGATTGCAGAAAAAATGCGTTTACATGTTACAAAAGAGTAAATTAAAATACTTTATTTTCAAACATCGAAAAACACCCCAATCTAAACTAAGATTACCTGAAATACGCATAAGTTAACAAATGATTTCAGTAGTAGACTTTTATTATTAATTAATGACCATAAACTGACTAACTTTTTTTATTAATGACCATTAGAAAGGAACCACGTTTTGAAATTAACGAAACCATTAAATAACACGTGCGGACTGTCTGTCTCGCTCACACGCACGGGGTAAACCGGTACACAGTGAGAATGAGATTTTTGTATGGAGTAACCCAGTTGTGATAGGTATTTAGTTGAGGTCAGCCTTCCCTGTCCTCTGATATAGGTATAATATAAACCAAGATTTTTCCTTGTGAGTGTGAAAGACACTTCAATTATACAAATTGAAACAAGCTTTCATGTTATAAGGAAAGACAATTTAAACACTATTATCATTATTTTATTTCTTGTTTTTAGTTCCTTTTTGACGAAGCCTGTGGTGGATTTAATGATTTTTTTTTTATTCATAAGGAATTAGACTGTTACATAAGTCAATTATTTAAACACTGAGTAGGTGTTTCATTTAATGTAGTCTATATTTAATAATTACAAACATTTACTTTTACTGCATTAGGTATCTGAAGATATTTCTCTCAGAATAAGTAATGGACTTTCCTGGCTACATTCCCCAAAAATAATATGGATGGCGCTGTTGAGATTTAACATGTTAAATATATCGGATTCGAATATCAAGCAGCAATTATTTTTATATATGCTTCTGCCATCACATTATATTTTTGAATAATTATATACCCGAGTAATGAAAAAAATAGGTCATCATCATCATACATAGGTAAAGGTATCATACTAAATCTGGACGGAGCCATCTATATTAGTTTTGGGAAACTCCCTCATAGAATTTAGGCCTCATAGCCTGGAGTCCCTCATAGCATCTGGTGCATGTCCCTGATCTTAACTCCATACTTAACTGAATCCAAAATGAAGTTCTTTATACCTCAGAAGCCACGAGTTGTAGGAATGAATATTTATTGCCAATTAGTATGTACATTGCAGGGAGCACAATCAGCTATCTTTCTCTATCGTGTGGGTTTGTGAGGTGGAATACCAACCTCATCAGCTACTTGATAACAGTATGTAAAATTAACTACAATGGGAGGATGTTGTAATTTGGGTCATGTACCATGCAACAGTATGTAGGTGCAACTGTCCGATTACCGAAGTTCGTGCAGGAAGAACGCAAAAGCAATCTTACACACCTGTTACGATTTAATTGCTTAAATCCTGACCTAGAGACGCGAGATAAGGTTTCCGCAATAATATTCCATCGACGCATTGTTGTCGTAAGAAAACTATAATACGTCATTGGACAATCCCCTCCCCTAACGCGAAAGAAACGCATCGCTGCGTTAACCCTCAATCTCTTGTAAAATAAAATAAAACAACAAAAATACAACGCAAACATCACATTACCTCGCCATTGGCAATGTTGATCGCCAAATATATATCTCCAAATGAACCGCCGCCAATTCTTCGCACGACCTTATACTTTCCAGTAATCAATATTTCCTTCCTCGAACTCATAAACGTCGACATGTTTATTTATTATTATTAACACTTCGTATCGAATATAATTTTTTAACAGTTTTGAATGCACAAATTACGCACTGATCCAATAAAAACAATAATAAATTCTTGGCTACATTTTACGATAATGTGACTGAATGGACGTCGCGGTGCGTTCTGAATACATGTCAATTACGTCACACAATCATTTCTCTTTTGTTATTTCAAAGTGTCTATAGAAATTAGAAATGATTACGAACTTTTTTATAATCCTTACAAACACTTTTTGTTTTTTTTTGTTATGATAACATGGAAATGCATTAAAAAAAAAACACCCTTTTCATTCCACATCTCTAATAAATAACACAAGATAAAAAATAAATCGGTCGATTACTCTTCAGTTTCTGAACGTTACATGACGTTAGTATTACCATTTTACAACAATTTATATTTTCTACTATTTGGTAGAATAACAACAGTTACGTTTTATATTTATTTAAACAAAAATGTTTAAGACCATGCATTACTAGAATTTTTAATTCGATCTTTTATTTAAAACAATATTTTAAATCCTAGTGCAAATCACCTCGTTATTTACATAAGAATGATTATTATAATGTATCCAATGACTAATATATTTACCTAATACTTTCTTGGAAATCATATGGCGTCACGTAAATTCAGCTATTCATGCTTCTAGTAAAACAAGTAGTTATGCAATATCTGTATACATCAATATCAACTGTTAAATATATAAAAAAAATAAGAATGTAAGCATAGCCATGTATTTTATTTTTGTTTAAAATCTGTGCCTAAGCCACAATGAAATAAAAATATAAACTATTAATTATTTATTAATAATTACAGAAATCACATAGTTCTTTAACATAGGTACATAGATAAATACATATATGACAATAATTTTTACCTATTTCATATATAAAATATTTCAGTATAAAATTATAACACAAATTACATTTATAATTATAATAAAAAAACATCATAAACGCAGTAGTTTTTTATTAAGTATTTGTGTTTTGTCTTATTACTATTTAGCCTCATTGTTATCCGACTTCAGAAAAAGGATCTCAATTTGTTAAGATCTCTTTTTTATAAATAATAATTATACACTCTGTAAGTATTTGAATAGTAAATATTTAGATAAGATTAAAAAATATAATACATGCATCATAAAAGAGTACAATGTTTAAAACATTTTAAATAAATAATTTATTGTGTTTGCTGCATAATTTAACTATTTATGTCAACATTCAAAAAGATGAATTTTCATTATTCTAAAATAAAAATATTAAAACAAAGAGCCAGTTACTCATCATATTTTTTTTATGTCTCTGATAGATAATGGAATAAATATTATAAGAATAACAAAACAATAATTTAAAAATATTGTGTAGGAAAAATCAGAAATTAAACAAACAAAATACACATTTTAATTAAAATTTATTAAACTTACTAAACATGTGCCAAACAACAAATTTGTATGTCAACTAATCCCTTACAGTTAGGCATAGTTTGGATTTCTTATTATTTAAAAAAAAACTGGATTATAAAGCATAAATATGTAGTACCTACCTATTAATTTGTGCAAAATTTTTGTGAGGCATTTATTTAATTATTAGGGCCACAAATACATAATGTCTCTTAGACTTAAAACAAATATAAAACAAAAATTTTGCTCGTAAAAGTTTATGAAACAGAAAATTATTATTCATGTTTACACTTTTTACTTGTTTTGCTTGTTGCTTCCAAGTGACATTTGATTTTTGTAACCTCAATAAAACAGCTGATCTGTATTAAGACCACCCAGATTTCATGTGAGGATGACTACAGGTCCTTGAGTCTGTAACTAGGCTAACATTCAGTTGTCCTCATTACTTCGAAAATAAGTTTCACAATAATCGACCCACGAAGTAATTTTCAAAGTCACCAAAGTCTTTACAGTTTGACGCCTTTTAGGGATAACGGAATATGCCACTTACCCCGCCGTTAGATACGTGGATCCCGAGGTAAATATCTCCGAAGGAACCACCACCAATCCGTCTGATAATCCTGTATTTGTCACTTATTAGTAATTCACTTCTATAATCCAGCATTTGCTGGAATGTCGACATATTGACAAGATTATCACAAATTTAAACTAAATTTAGTCACTAAAATTAAATAACACAAAATACGTTCAACTACACATTAATACAAGTTTTGACACGCTAACATTTTTATTTATTATGTTTTTTTACTGAAGGAAAGATGAAAAATAAATATAAGTTTGACAGATGGTGGGCTCGACTACGTGTTCGTGTGACAAATTAAAAATGAGATGACATTATTCATTTTGTAGCAACAGTGGCTACGAGAAATACGTGGGTGCGAAAGAGATAGATTGTTACTTTTCATTCCTTCGTAATTTGTTCCAGTAAACATGAGCTTTTTAAAAGTCACTGCGTTCAGAAATTTAAATTCAGGATTTGTTTATATGAAGCCACGTGTGAACATTTGAAAATGTTTTATTTTTTTAAATTAAACTTTAACAGAGCATAGAATAATACTTATCATTGAATACTTCCGTGTTTAATTAGGATTCAACTCCAAATAGAACAAGTGGTTCTTATCAGGTCACGTAACGGTGAAGTCCCTTCAGGGGTAGGCAGACAAAACTTCAGTTATTAAGCAAAATATTTTGGTCTGTCTATTATATATATTATAATGAAAATGTATCTGTTTTCGAGCCACAAAAACCTACAACATCGTCAAGAAGTGCAGATTGTTTTTTTTTTTTTGAGGAAAAAGCAAAGTCAATGATATCATAGAAGTACGCTTTATTTAATAAAAAATACAACAATGATCAAATCGTAACATTTTTAAAGGGATATTGTAAATAAACTTACAAAATAAATGATACACAAATAAATTCCTTAAATAAATTCGAATCAGGTCAAAAAAAATAAAAAATGAAGCGTGATTTTTAAACAATAATAAAAAAATGCACTTACGCTTATGCTAAGTTTTTACTATTGACGTGTTAAGGCATTGTTATGAAGACTATGTTATCATATCACTAAACATGTACTAGCTGATCTCTAACAATAAGTTTAAAATGCATCTCGTTTGGAATTCTAGGTGCATTTCTATACTTACAACTATTCAGGCATTTGACGATCAAGAAAATCAACAGATATTCTTGGCAGTGAATTTTAACACGATTTAATACTAGAAAAAACTACCATAATTTCTACTAAGATAGTAGTAATTTCTTTGCTGGCAACCCGAGGTCATTTTCCGTAGATTTTTTTTATAATCCAGCAAAAATAGGCCCATAAATTTACATTATTAATCATTTCTGTTCGTCCTCATTCCATTCCACAAACTTCTAGTATATTTTTGCGTAAAAAAACATACGTGTACGGAATTATTGCCAACATCTAAATTAATTTGGCGCCAAAATTTAACAATTCGAAAATGGCGGTTTAGCACCATTCCTTTCCACGACCTATTCGTGGTTAAATCTAAAATGAGCGTATGTATCTATTGATAAATATGCGGCTAACTTGCGAGTATATTTCGTTTAACAAATATGGTGTCGTTGTGATTTTTTTGGGGCCAATTTTATGTTTGTTTTTGTGTTTTTTTTAAGGGGCTGGCATGCACTTGAGGCGTTCAAAGGCCGCCTTCTCTAGTGCTTCGCGGTGATCAGGGTGGGAAACCTTGATGAGTTCGTAGGCGCGTTGTCGGAGAGTCTTGCCGAAGAGATTGGCAATGCCTTGTTCAGTGACCACGTAGTGGACGTGGGCGCGAGATGTCACTACTCCAGCACCTGTGGAAACACGAAGAAACATTTTGAAATCTCTAGTATGTAGGTAAAACGTTTCGTTTATAGGCTGTTTCGTTATATGTTGACTTGGTGGAATATGCTCCATACCCACAGAAGCAGGTACTACTTATGTTTTATTACGTATAGAACGGCCACACTCCCTACCAGCGGCTGAGCTATACATATATAAACGTCAATGTCAATGTACGTATAGTATCTATGTAAAACAAAGTTTTTTGTATAAAGTGTCCGTGGTGTGGTTGTGTGTAGTTATATGATGCTGAATATCACTCACCAACTTTCAACGTAGGCACAATCTTACTCTCGCCCTTCTTAGTAGTAGACACGAGAGCGATGATGGGCTTGCCTTTCCCGTCCACAGACTCCGCCGCACCGCGAATGAAATCCACTTGCCCACCGAAGCCCGAGTACATACGGGTACCTGCACATCACAAAATTAAGGTTTTAAGACAATTTATTTACCACACATCATCATTGGCCACAACAACTTGACAGATTATGGTAACAGTGGCTGTGTAGCTGTCACGTTTTGCTGCAGGATCTCTTGAGACTTCACCTCCCTAGCATTAACCCGTTTTTCACAGGGTACGCTTACCTAACCTGAAGATTTGACAAGTCCGGTTTTTTACAGAAGCGACTGCCTGTCTGATCTTCCAACCCGCGGACGGAAAACCAGCCCAATACAGGTTAGGTCACATACCTCCGCATATCTGGGGAATGTGGGTTTCCTCACGATGTATTCCTTCGCCGCTGAGCACGTGATAATAATCATTCCAAACATGAATTCGAAAACAAATTCGACGATCATCGGTTTAGGCCTGTGCTGGATTCGAACCTGCGACCTCAAAGTGAGGAGCTCTTGTGACTTATCAAGCTAATAGTAGCACGATATCTTTTGCCGCATTTCACACAAATAAAACGTGAGCCGAGGGGAAGCACTGTGGTGTGAACGTGCTTTACCACACATACTGGTCACACAACTGATCAAATCAGTTACTTTTGAGGCTTTCTGGCAGGAACTTGAACGACGTGGTTGCTTTCTTCATTGAATAATCTAAATAATTAATACGAAGAGGTATTTTGTGGTTAATTATCGCAGTAAGTTAGTAAGAAAACATTCGCGAATATTCAATAAACAAAGTGTACCTATCTATTTTCACTTCGTGCCAAGAAACCGCTTCATAACTCGAAAGTTTATGCGGACTTTTGAGTTAATTCCCTTGGGGTTCAGAGTAGGAGTCTGCTCCGATTCATCATATATCATCATAACCTTTAACATGCCTTCCGAAGCACGGATCATCTTACTTTTTGGATAGTCAGGTGATCAGCCTGTAATGTCCAAATCAAACTAGGGATTACTAAGTGTTTTTTTGTGATATGTCCCCACCGGGATTCTAGCCCGGAACCTCTGGATCATGAGCCCAACGTTCAACATACTGGAAGATATTGGTACATGAGCAATGTGGCCGCCTGTTGTGCCTTTCTGTGTCTGTTGTCCTGATTTCTGTATCCTGTATCCATTGTGCTCAATATGTTATCTATCTACAGATGTACTCACCGATGGAGTCAGCGCACACCTGTCCGGTGAGGTCGACCTCGATGCACGAGTTGATGGCCGTCATAGTCGGCTGAAGCGACACTATATGCGTGTTGTTTACGTAGTCTATCTCCAACATCTCTGTAATTTTAAACATTGATTTATTTATTAAAGTACAACCACATCATAGAAAACTTTGAGGTATAATTCAGACCATTCTTCTTCTTATCGTGTGGGTTGTGGGGTAGAATACCAGCCTCATCAACCCTGGTGTCAGGGTTCAGACCATTATTCTGAGTAATTATTAAGTGGAATTTACTGTCGAAAAACTCATGATTCTTTTTAGATTTTTTGTGATAGAAAATTTCACTTGATTAACTCACTCTGTATACAGGATGTTAGAGACATCATAATTCTGAGTGTATGTTCTAATCATGATTCACACCATGATTCTGAGTTGATATCAAGTGTTTTCCGTCGCAAACTCATGTTTTTTTTTAGTTTTTTTTAATTATTTTCAATTCTATGCTTTTGCGATCGAAAAATCCACTTGATATTAACTCACCCTGTATACAGGGTGTTAATGACATCGTAACGAAAACTTTGAGGGATGATTAACATCATGATTCTGAGTTGATATCAAAATATCAAGTAGAATTGTCCGTCGCAAATTATAGAACTGAAAATAATTGTAAAATACACTAACAGTTTCACGATTTTTCCGATAGGAAATTCCACTTGATATCAACTGAGAATCATGGTTTGAATCATCCTCCAAAGTTTTTGTTACGATGTCACTAAATTCCTGGTTTTTTTGAATTTGTTTAAATTATTTTAATTTTTTTTCCGACAAGAGCTATTAAATTGAATAGAATAGAATAACTTTATTCCCAAAACAGGGAAGGTTACAAAGCATTTACATAAATTAAGATTAACAATGTGTGACTAGTAGCTAACAACGAATGTATAAGTAATATATTTAGATATCTGTTAGGCTTGATACAACCCAGGATTTTTCTTATGTATTTATTTAGAGTTAATCTCATTGAATTTAACTAATAAATCAACTTTTCACTATTTACTTCAAAAATACAATTATCAATAAAAATATAAAAATAATAAACTCTAAAAATATATATTTATCTAAATATTTCATAATAATAATGACTAAATTAAAAAAAAAAAACAGAAAATCGACCAACCGAAAGAAGAAAATAACTTGTCTAATCCTTTTTCAGTTGTTTTATTTAAACAAGGCAAAAATATTTTCTGAAAAATAAAGAAAAGTATAAAAATTTAACTTTTCTTTTTTCTTTTTTGATAATATAATGAACCTAATAATATAATTACCTTAAAGATTAAGAAGCATTGTTAAACCCGACATGGGTTTGTCGCAACACAAAATATAATCTAAACTAAAACATCAGTTGTTCAACTTGACTTACAAAGGGTAGGTAAATTACAAAGAAATAACAAATTGCAAACAATTACATCACATCTAGCTTCCTACTTTCGGACAATCAGATGATCAGCCTGTAATGTCCTAACCAAACTAGGGATCACAAAGGGAATTTTGTAATATGTCCCCACCGGGATTCGAACCCAGAACCTCCGGATCGTGAGCCCAATGCTCAACCACTGGAGGCCGTTAACAGATGAAGATTTTAATAAGTACAATAAATAATGAATGCCTTACCAATGAAGGGATTGTTGTCCACGAAATCGTATAACTCCTTGTTACCGACTAGGAAGCTGCCTACGATGCGGCCTCTGTGCGTCTTCTTTCTGTAAAATAAATAAATATAATAATTATTAATTTATTATAATTATTATAAATATAATTATTATAAATATTATAATTATTATTAATATATTATTAATTTCCTCTCAGACGACGCCCTGAGCCGAGGTTCGCGCCCAACTGGGCACCCTCAGGCCTGTTGTCTTAAACGTTGTACCGGATGAGAGCCTTCAGCGCTCCCCATTTGTCCGGCCAAGTAGTTAATGCCTTCTGCGACAAATTTACAATAAGTTACGTCCACACGGGCTTAGCCGTGGTAGCCCAGTTGGTAGAACGCTTGCCTCTCACTTTGAGGTCGCAGGTTCGAATCCAGCACACGCCTAAACCAATGATTGTCGAATTAGTTTTCGAATTCATGTTTGGATCATAAATGATTGTCACGTGATCAGCGATGAAGGAAAACATCGTAAAGAAACACACATTAAGACGCTCCTCCTGGCTTTACAGGTTGTGAGAATTTGCAGTAGTTTTAGGCGGATGAGACGTTCGTTATGAAAAAATTGACGATTCAAAAAAGTCCCTATATCCCTATGTACGCTTAAATCTTTAAAACTACACAACGGATTTTGATGCGGTTTTTTTTATAGATAGAGTGAATCCAGAGGAAGATTTATATGTATAATAACATCCATTAAATAGTGGAGAAATACTGTTGTTTTTGATTTTTAATGTGATGTAGTAGATAATTCCCTTTTTCCTCAGCATTGCACCCGAGCGAAACCGGGGTGGGTAGCTAGTAGACAATATAGAAATAAAAAAAAAACCTAACGCACTTGTTGTTGGTGACGCAGCCCCGCCTGACGAGGTCGATGACCCCGACGCTGAACATCTCCGAGTGGATGCCGAGGTCCTTGTGGTTCTTGAGGGCCGACAGCACCGCGTCGGGGATGCTGCCGATACCTGAAAAAAAAATATTTTTTTATGAAAGGTGTCAGTGACGTAGGACAGGATAAGACTCCTGTCTCCATAAATAAGTAGGTGCTGTTTTTTTTTCTTCTACCCCTGACACACAAGAAAGGCAGGGACGTTGTTATATCTACGTACATACAGATCTAATGTCTGCCGTACTTAATTCTAGGCCTGCCCGTTTTTGAGCCCTACGCTTCTACCAGTAGTAGTAGGTACTTTACTGAGGCGGAGGACAAGAGTCCTAGTACGGCTCTGAAATAGACTACTCTGGGCGCCATCCTACTCGCGTCAGAGTACTGCGGGGCGGAAGGCAAGAGGGAAATCACTGCCCTATTTTTCCTTAAAAAAGTAGCAAGGAGAATGCTACACCGACAAGAGCGTGGCTCTTAAATTGGTGAGTTAGTGACATCGTAACGAAAACTGAGGATCAAGTGGAATTTTCCGACGATTTTTTAAATTATTTTCAGCTCCATAATTCCAAAAATTCCACTTGATATCAACTCAGAATAATGGTCATGAATCATCCCCCTCAGTTTTCGTTACGATGTCACTAACACCTTGTATATAAATACCGTACATACGTCCCACTGCTGGGCACAGGCCTCCCCTCAATCAACCGGAGGGGGTATGGAGCATACTCCACCACGCTGCTCCACTGCGGGTCGGTGGAGGTGTTTTTACGGCTAATAGCCGGGACCAACGGCTTAACGTGCCCTCCGAAGTACGGAATCATCTTACTTTTTCGGACAATCAGGTGATTCAAGCCTGAAAAGTCCTTACCAAACAAAGGACAGTCTCACAAAGTGATTTCGACAATGTCCCCATCGGGAATCGAACCCGGACCTCCAGATCGTGAGCCTAACGCTCTAACTACTAGACCACGGATGCTGTTATAAATACCGTAATATTTAGAAAATATATTTTTTTTGCCTATGATGCAGCGGTTATTGCGAACAATAGTACCAACCTTGTAAAAAGCATTACTTAAAAAAAGCACGTAACCTACGCATGTTTATATTTTTATCAGTTTAAAGTCTAAATGTCGTACGATTACTTAAATGCAGTAATCATTATTAGGTTCGTGAACTTTAATAAAAAAAAATACAAAGTGAAACAATTAATTAATTACGTGCGTAAAGTTAAACGTAACTAATTGTATTGTAATGATTTAACAGTAATACGTAATTAAAATAATGCGTAATCATGATCACCATCATCAGCCCATTCACGTCCCCACTGCTGGGGCACGGACCTTCCCTATGGATGGATAGGGAGATCGGGCCTTAAACCATCACGCGGGCCCAGTGCGGATTGATGGTTGTTAACGACTGCTAATGCAGCCGGGACCAACGGCTTAACGTGCCTTCCGAAGCACGGAGGAGCTCGAGATGACAACTTTTTTTTGTGGTCACCCATCATATGACCGGCCTTTGCGAAAGTTGCTTAACTTCAACAATCGTAGACCGAGCGCATTAACCGCTGCGCCACCGAGCTCCTCGCATTAAATGATAAACTACCATATTCGACATATTTTATTCTTACAACTGTCAAGTAGTCAATTGTCTATGGAACTCACCCATCTGCAGAGTAGCGCCGTCTTCAACCAGATTCTCTCCAATGAGCTGTCCGATCTTGGTCTCCTCAGGGCTCGCAGCCTTGCCCACGCCATGCTCTGGCAGCGGCGTGCTGTCGTCCACCGCGTAGTCGATGTGAGACATGTGGATGATCGCGTCACCGAATGTTCGAGGCATGTTCGGATTTACTTGCGCTGTAAATTTTAAGGATCACTAGAGTTGTAAACGGTTTTGATACTTGATTTTTTAAGGAAAATAAAGAAAGAGCATTTTCCTGGTTATCCACCTACTCTTACATCGTTGACGCGTATTCAGCTTACTTTTGTAACGATGTCAACCTCTCTGGTTGGCCCTAGAGGGTCAGGGGGTTACAGTTTTTTATTTGAGGATTGAAATAAACAAGTCACGCTTCATTGAAGAGTTTCTACATTTGAGCTCTCGCGTCTCAACTTGAGGGAGTTAAAAAGTCTTAGAATGTAAAGAAATAGAAATGTTTTATTGCGACCATGTGTTTGTACAGATTGTGGTGTTATAAAAAAACAGAAGTAAGTATTATAGTGTCAACATGGAACCGGTAAGGGCACTACAACTGGTAGAGAGGACAACATACTTAATTATTAGTCAGCGATACAATTGTATTTATTATACTTAATATATTTTAACAATGTTATTGCACTTATATTTTCTAGGCTTACCTATGATGACCTTAGAGTTGACTAGAGCCGACCTGACGCAGTCCACCGAGGTACCAAGACTGCAGTACCCGTGCTGGTCGGGGGGAGAAACCTGGAACAATCATATAATTTGCATAATAACATAACCTGCAACATGCTGGCCGATATGTTACACACACTCCTCGCCACTGCATTTTTTTTTAATAATACAATGGCCCCGATTCCTGCAGACATCTCTTAATTTTACTTTAAGTTATACCTGTCATTTTCTTATCCGCCGAAAAGGAAAGGGACGGATGATTGACAGCTCTTAATTTTAGGAAGAATGAGTAAATAAATGAATAACCCGGGCGAATTTTTAGACGGTTGTTTTAGATTTGTGCTTAAAATTGACGTGTGTTCCATAAATTTTATGCTTGTCGATTACCCGTCCCTTTCCTTTTCGGCGGATAAGAAAGTGACAGATATAACTTAAAATAAAATTAGATGGTGTTTACAGGAATTAGCACCAATGTGTTAGTAACATCGTAACGGAAACTTTGACGGATGATTCAGGCCATGATTCTGAGTTGATATCAAGTGGAATTTTTCGTCGGTTAATAGCAATAGGCTCGCCAGCTATTACGTTGGACTTAATATCGGTAGTCTGGGAGTCTTCAAGGCTACAGTGAATAGGCATTTGCTAGGTAACCGTGATCCACCCTAGACCACATCGTCACTTACCATCAGGTGAGATTGTGGTCAAACGCGGGCGCATACAGGGTGTTAGTGACATCGTAACAAATACTGAGGGGGATGATTCAGACCATGATTCTGAGTTGATATTAAGTGGACTTTCTTGAGGGAAAAATTATGAAAATTTTAGTGATTTTTAAATTATTTTCCGTTCTATACTTTTGCGATGGAAAATTCCACTTGATATCAACTCGGAATCATGGCCTGAATCATCCCTGAAAGTTTTCGTTACGATGTCACTGTATAAGTATACCGCTGGGTACGAATGTATAGCTAAGTTAGCGTAAAGCTTTCGTCGTATTTTTCTATGTTGGGCTTTATCTACGGTACCTTACATCAATGAGTATACAGAGTGTTAGTGACATCGTAATGAAAATTGGGTGATTTAAACCATGACTCTGAGTTGATATCAAGTGGAATTTTCCATCGCATGAAAATAATTAAAAAAAAAACACAAAACGTCATGAAATATTAACTCAGAATCGTGAGTAGACCATCCCCCTCAGTATTGGTCAATGTACGACCAAGAGAATGTGCAACGGCGCACTTACCTGGACGACAGCAATGTCGGGCCTGATGATCTTCCTGTGGAACAACTTGGGGATGTCCTGGAGGAATATGGGGATGGCATCAGACCGGCCCTCCGCCACCGACTTGCGAACGTTCGCTGCCATGAACAGGGAACACGATCTGGAAATAATAATAATAATATATATAAAGGCGTAGAGATGTGACGACCCCATCGCCCCCTGGTGAATTCATCAGCGAACCTGGTGAATTCAACAGTGCAGTCAGTCTCCGCAGGCCAGCTTGTGGCGAGTTGGTGAGTGACCACGGAGCTGAGATCCCCCGAGAGTCGGTCAGGCCCTCCGTCGCCGGCTTGCCTTCACTGGCCGGCCGGAGTGGACCCCAGCGGGGGCCGCAGGACTCTCACCTCTGGCTTGCCTTCATTGGCCGGCCAGAGTGGGGCGTTAGAGCTATACGTTCGCAGGGTGGAAGTGAAAGATGCATAAGTCGCGAGTTGGTGAGGTATAAAGATAGGTGGCCCATCCAGTGAGCGGCGAGTCACCGCCTGCTCATTTTATCCATGTTTACCAACATTGGTCGAGCAGGCGCCATAGTCCCCCATAGCCCCAGTATCCCGGTTCATTAACCCCCAACCCAAATAGCCCAGTTCCCGTTGTTCCCATAATCTGCAATAGTCCTACACGAACCGGGGGATTATCTTTGGTGCACTCCCATAGTGCATACAGGGATAATCGTAGGTTGGTGTCACACACCACGATTCCACGATTCAGCGCTTCGGCCCACTAGGGTCGATTAATTCTTTTCGACATAATCCCCTCAGACGGCGCTCTTGGCCTGTGGTCTTAAATTTTGTACCGGGTGAGAGCCCTCAGCGCTCCCCACTTGTCCAGCCAAGTAGTTAATGCCATCTGCGGTAAATCTACGATAAGTCAAGGCAAAAAAAAATGTTACTGTTGTGCACTTTTTCTTTTTTTACTTGACTCTAGATTCTCGGATGACATTCCCTATTTAGCCGGACAAATGGGGAGCATCCATGTCTTGACGTAATACTAGAGCTAACATCAAGAAAGCGCCGAGTGCGCGGGCGCCGACCCGTTGATATCACGTTCTAAATATATTTCCACTTGTTTATTCATATCTTTGCTTCCTTGCTGGCGTGGGGCATAGGATAAATTCGCATCGGGTGGCGACATAGATTTACCTTGTCCCTCTGGGTCTTAATAAGGGGGAGCGGAGTAGCCGTCCTACACGTAGTCATCATCATCACCAGCTCATTAACGTCCCCACTGCTGGGGCACGGGCCTTCCCTATGGATGGATAGGGAGATCGGGCCTTAAACCATCACGCGGGCCCAGTGCGGATTGGCGGTTATTAACGACTGATAATGCAACCGGGACCAACGGCTTAACGTGCCTTCCGAAGCACGGGGGAGCTCGAGATGAAAACTTTTTTTGTGGTGACCCATCCTATGACCGGCCTTTGCGAAAGTTGCTTAACTTCAACAATCGCAGACGGAGCGCGTTTATCGCTGCGCCACCGAGCTCCTCGCGTAGTATTATTCCTTATTCTATGGTAGTGTTTACATTGTACTCGATAAGTAAGTATCAGGGAACATTCAAAAGATATCTCTTCATCTGTGGGCATACAAGGATCATCCAAAAACTTACGACATTCAAAATCTTTATCAGTAGAATGTCAAGTGTCTGTTATCAATCCACGATTTCGTCATGCATTTTTAGATAAAGCATTATATAACCAATAGAACTGGATCAGCAAAGATTGTCAGAATTTGACGGTCATAATAATTCAACAGGCAAACATAATTGGTTACATAAAATGTAATACGTTTCTATGTATAAGTAGGTACGTAATTTTTCTACTGGTATGAAAGGAGTAGACCTAGGAGTAAGAGTACCTAATCTGTAGATTTGACAGGTCCAGCTTTTTACAGAAGCGACTGCCTGTCTGACCTTCCAACCCGCGAAGGGAAAACCAGCCCAATACTGATTAGGTCACATACCTCCAAAAATGCATTTCTCGGGAATGTGGGTTTTCTCACGGTGTTTTCCTTAAACGCTGAGCACTTTTTTTGAACCAAATATGAATTCGAAAACAAATTCGACGATCATTGGTTTAGGCTTGTGCTGGATTCGAACCTGCGACCTCAAAGTGAGAGGCAAGCGTTCTACCGACTGTTCTACGGCTCTAAACTTACGCAATATAATGTGCAATGATGCATTCTTACAAGCAGTCGCAGCCAGATTACCTACTTTCGAAAATGTTGGCGTTTGGCCAAAGGCAATGTCCTCATTATGACTTACAAGATACATACATACATAGATAAAAGACAAGACAGTATGGCATTAAATGTCCTTTTCAAAATGACAAATCTCTTCGGACGTCGGTCTCCTTACTTGTTACCATTCGGTCCTTCATCAAAACGAGGCTTAGGCATAGAATTAATAATACAGTGGCCCCGATTCCTGCAGACACCTATTAATTTTATTTTAAGTTATATCCGTCATTTTCTTATCCGTCGAAAAGGAAAGGGACGGGTGATTGTCAACAAGTTAATTTTAAAACGAATGAATAACCCGGGCGAATAAAATAGGCATATCGTTGGTATGTAATCCGTTTGACGTGCAGTCTACTTAACTCTGACGGGTTATTGGCCGATGTAAATTTTTTAGACGGTTGTTTTAGATTTCTGCTTAAAATTGACGAGTATTCCATAAATTTTATGCCTGTCGATTACCCGTCCCTTTCTTTTCCAGCGGATAAGAAAATGACAGGTATAACTTAAAATAAAATTAGATGGCGTCTGCAGGAATTAGCACCATTATCGAACGCTAACTCTCCGCCCCGAAACATTTCGTATCGCAAGCCGACTTCTATTGTCGCCGAGTAAAGTTCCCAACACCCTTTAATAGCCGTAAGCCGGTAAGGAGTTTGAGTGTGAATTTTAATCAATTCCGAACCCGGGATCTCCAGATCGCCCAACGCTCAACCACTGGACCACAGAGGCCGCTAAGTCAGGCAAGTTATATTATTAATACAGGGTAATTGGCCTTTACTTACTGCTAAGTGTCATCATCTCAGGCCTTTACATCTTTTATCAGATGATTCAAGCGTTTCTGTGGCAGCTTTTAAAATGGCTGTAAAGTCCGATGCGAGAGCGACAGTAGCGGCCGCACGACTGGCATTGTAGTGACTGCTAAGTGTAACATTGTGTGAATTAAGCTGTAGGCTCCTCAAACAAAATTAAAGAAATAAAAAATATGCCCTGTTCACCCCGCTAGGGATAACAGGCGTCATTTACGCACCTGAAGATGTCCTTGCACTCAGGCGCAACATAAGCTGCCTCCTTCTCGGTGTGCATGTGGACCACCTTGATGTCTCGCAAGCTGCCTGCCTTGCCCACATCGGTCATGGCGTTGAGCAGCGGAACCGGGGTCGCGGCTGCGCCCTGTGCGAATACTGTCTGCCCTGGAAGGTAAAAGAGAGGGTGTAGTTTCGTTAAATCTAAAACTGCTTATCCATACTTCAATAGGTAGAGGTCAGGAGCGGATCCGACTTTTATGTTGGGGGGGTCGTCACCAGGTTGCTGACAACCTATCTCTGTACAGTCATGATGAGCAATATAATGTACCCACTTTAGGACTCTGTCGCAATAACATATTTGACATTTAGTGAGACTTACAGTTCAATTTGTCAAAAAAGTTAATGTGACATGGTACCACAGTGTATACATATTAATGCTCGTGACCGTACCACCCATGCCACAACCTGTCGCCCATGACCTACGAAAAGGGACGGATGATTGATAACTGTTCATTTTAAAATGAATGAATAACCCGGGCGAATAAAGTAGCAAGTAGTAAAATAAAGTAGTAAGCAGTCTATCGACGGCCAATTCCTTGACTTCGCTATAACACACGACGTTAACCTTTTCTTTAATCTGTTACATGTGAGCTCTTCTTGGTCTTCCCCTTCCTCTCTTTCCTTCTATGATGTTTTTAATAAATTCGTCGTGTCTTATTAGGTATCCAATCATCTTGCCTCTTCTGTCCTCAATAATGCTGATGTATAAGCTACATTATTGTAAAGTTTCATTAAAATCCATTCAGTAGTTTTTCCATAAGGTTCATCATATCCATCTTTGGACTTCGTATCAACAGTGGCTGCAAGTTGTCTTTGATTACTTGTGGCTCTGCCCACCCCATTAGGGATTACGGGCGTGAATTTATGTATGTATGTAGTTTTTGCGTGAAAGAGTAACAAACATCCAAACATCCATACTCACAAACTTTCACATTTATAATATTAGTAAGATAATACATCATTGCGATAACAGCGTGTCGTTGTATTTACGCAAGCGACAATCTGTGTTTACCCCAATGATAGTTCATTAACTATCTATCTATCTATATCAGCCTAAATTTATATCCAATTTTGGACGTAAGCCTCTTCCATGTTTTTCCATTTCCGACGATCCTGGGCTATCGACATCCAGCCATATCCTGCGTGCCGGACAATGTCGTCCTTCCATCTCATTGGTGGTCTTCCTCTCGGTCTTGTGAATGCTCGTGGGCGCCACTCTAACAATCTCCGGGTCCGTCTTTCCTTGCTCATTCGAGCAATGTGTCCCGCCCATCTCCACTTGCGTTCGGCAATTACTTTTACCACATCCCTAACCTTGGTTTTAGATCGAACCCAAAGTATTTCTCTTCCGGTCCCGTAAGGAAATGCCGAGTATAGCTCTTTCCATTGCTCTCTGAGCAACACGGAGATTCTCTGCGGATTTCTCAGTTAGGGTCATGGTCTCAGCTCCGTATACGAATACTGGCAGAACACATTGCTCAAAGACTCTTCGTTTTAAGTGCATTGACATCTTGCTACGTAATATACTTGCGTTGGCGCCGAAGGATGCCCACGGCCGAGCGATTCGTTTCTCCACTTCTGCGGTAACCAAACCGCAGAAGTTCATTAACTAATCAATCATTATTTATTATGTATACTCAGAAGAAAAGCTAATATTTAGTCAATTAACTGATGTACATTATTCACAAACGTACAAACGACCTCCGTGGTCCAGTGGTTGAGCGTTGGGCTCACGATCCGAAGGTCCTGGGTTCGATTCCCGGTGGGGACATATCACAAAAATTACTTTGTTTGTAGTTTGGTTAGGACATTACAGGTTGATCACCCGATTATCCGAAAATAAGATGATCCGTGTTTCGGAAGGCGTAAAACCGTTGGTCCCGGTTTCTACTTACTGATGTAAGTAGACGTAGGCACAGACTCTTTCGGGTACAACTAAATAGAAGTTTAAAAGAGAGAAGGAAGCTTTTCAAATAGTAATACCACTAACATCAAGCATTTCATCTAAGAAAGCAATATTGTAATTTGACATTTGCGCATATAAAAGTAAGTGCACAATGCAAACAAATGTTAAATAGCAATATTGCTTTCTTAGATGTATTGCTTTTAACCCCCCTGGGACCGAATAAAAAACATAGAACGCGTCCAACTGTTAACCCTTTTGGGAATGTCGTGAAAACGCGTCATTAGTGTCGTTTGTAAAGGCGATTTTTATTCTATCGCCTATGGTCTGCGGGCTTAGCACCGTAAGCGCGCGACTCTTTCTCGCCTCGACATACGTCACCCGTCACTCTCTCACATTACTGCACAGAAAGAGAGAGACGATCTCCGTCGCAGCGAGAAAGAGTCGCGTGCTTACGGTGCTAGGCTCGCTGATCAAGTTTACGCGGCTTATAAACAGCTGTATTTATGCCGTTGGCAACTATTTATTTAGGTAAACATGTTCAACTTATCACCGTTATCAAATTCTCGTTCCTCCTCTATTGTCTAGATAAGAGACAGATCAAAGTCGACGAGATTTCATTCTTTAGTCACGTCGTTGTTATGGGGTTCTCTCTTATTGGGGTTCAGGGCTGTGGCGATTAAAACCAAGGCTTTATTGAAAAACCATGTAGATTATTCCAAACCGGCGAGTAACGAAAAAAAGAAGAAACGAAAGTGGTGTGTCAGAATCGTAGTGAGTAGAATTGCCTACACTACTAAGTGTTGTGGTAATATAACATAATAACATAAACAGCACATATACGTTGCACTGCTGGGCACAGCAGCAGAAGAGCTCGGTGGCGCAGCGGTAAACGCGCTCGGTCTGCGATTGTTGAAGTTAAGCAACTTTCGCAAAGGCCGGTCATAGGATGGGTGACCACAAAAAAAAAAGTTTTCATCTCGAGCTCCTCCGTGCTTCGGAAGGCACGTTAAGCCGTTGGTCCCGTCTGCATTAGCAGTCGTTAATAACCATCAATCCGCACTGGGCCCGTGTGATGGTTTAAGGCCCGATCTCCCTATCCATCCATAGGGAAGGCCCGTGCCCCAGCAGTGGGGACGTTAATGGGCTGGTGATGATGATGATGCTGCTGGGCACAGGCCGCCCCTCAATCAACCGGAGGAGGTATGGAGCATACTCCACGCTGCTCCACTGCGGGTTGGTGGAGGTGTTTCTATGGCTAATAGCCGTGACCAACGGCTTAACAGGGTCCGCTTGTCAAACCTGATGATTTGACAGGTCCGGTTTTTTACAGAAAGTACCTACAAAGTAAAAGTAAAGTACCTAAGTAATTTGCATTCATGTAGTTACCAATGACGTGATAGGGGAAAAATTGCTGCATAAATAGCAGGCACGAACTTGAACTCAATACATAATGATTACGATATTTGTGCCTATTTATATACAATTCTGGACAAATACGTGCATAGCGACTTGGTTACTAGGCAGGCACTGGTTACTTGGCAAATAGGCACAGTTGCTTTTGGCCCCAGGCTTGCCCGAAGGCATTGACGAGGCCTAAGATGGAGCGAGCTCGCCCAGAAGGTGCCTTTTCGCTCTGGCCTTGAAAGCACCCGGGTTATATGCATTCGGAAATACAGAAGACGGCAGAGAATTCCACTCCCTATTATATACTGCTGTAGTGTATGGAGGGGGCTAGAATGGTAGATGGATGAAGAAGGACAAGCAAGTCCGGTGCCGGGATTCGAACCGGGGCTCCCCGTTTGAGAAGCAAGCCGACGAACCACAGGACCACAGGTCTCTGAGATAACGGCCTCCATGGTCCAGTGGTTTGAGCGTTGGGCTCACGATCCGGAGATCCCGGGTTCAAATCCCGGTGGGCACATATCACAAAAATCACTGTTATCCCTAGTTTGGTTAGGACATTAAGTTGTGTGATTTGTCCCCACCGGGAAACGAACCACGAATCAAGTCAAGTTTCGAGTTGTTTTATCAACTCATAATTCTGTTCACTAAGACATCGAAGGCAACAGGAAACTGCACAAATTGCAGTCGCATAGGGGGCTATGCAGTATATACGTCATGAACGCCCATTATTTCTTACGTCAAGTGTCTTGCGTAGAGTCATAGAATAATGAATACTAGGTACTGAGGAGCTCGGTGGCGCAGCGGTAAACGCGCTCGGTCTTCGATTGTTGAAGTTAAGCAACATTCGCAAAGGCCGGTCATAGGATGGGTGACCACAAAAAGAAAAGTTTTCATCTCGAGCTCCTCCGTGCTTCGGAAGGCACGTTAAGCCGTTGGTCCCGGCTGCATTAGCAGTCGTTAATAACCATCAATCCGCACTGGGCCCGCGTGATGGTTTAAGGCCCGATCTCCCTATCCATCCATAGGGAAGGCCCGTGCCCCAGCAGTGGGGGCGTTAATGGGCTGATGATGATGAGGTACATATTGTGTAGAACTGGGTTATGTAGTAGGTTCAGGATAAATTATGAAATTGTGATTACTAAATAAAAACAGATCTAAAACTAAAGAAAAACATTTCCTTTTTAACTTGTTTATGATTTTTAATCAAGAAAAACGTAATAATAAGTCCGACATTTTAACACGTTGTCCTATGACGTCACAGTGTGCTTTTTCATGCAATTTCCTTAGTCATTTTGTGTTTTGACGTTTAGTAAAAAGTAACTGATTTGACTAGTTGGAAACTAGCTTACGGTAACTCTCCGCTCCTCACCAATTCGTATAATGCGCTGATATCACCCCTTCTGGATCTTTCTTTAGTATTTTATTGCCTTAAGCCGCAAGGGGAGCGCGTTGTCTGTCTCACTCTCACTTACGCGTTACACGCAGATTAGAACGAGATCTTTGCATGCAGTGTCGGGGGTGTGGTAGAGTTAACAATTAGACTTTTAATGTTCGATCTTTCAGCCTTCCATACGGAATTACGAATGTGATATTCTCGGCTTTTTAATTTGTATGGATTTCATTAATGTTTAATGAGAAAACGTCCCATACCCGCTATTTTTGTGAAACGTTCGCTGCTCATACATTTAGAATTTAATTTTGCAGTAAAAAATGCTTTCTTTTTTAAATTCGCTCCGTTAAAAAGTTACCTATATGGAATAATCTCTATTTTAATCTGCGCAATATCTTTTTCATATCATTTTATTACAGGAATACTTAAGTCTTAAAATGTAATTCCAAACTTAGTGACGATAATTTTATTCAAAGTTCAAAAAACACAATAATAGGTCGCGCAACGATAACACTTTGTTGCCGACATGTTTTTTATAACATACAAATGTTTGTTTTGCTGCGCTAGTGGCTATGACGACAATACAGAACATTGGCTTCAAAATTATCTGTTGTTGGGAAAGTTAATGGTATCAAACGCCTTTGCTTAGTCTACCTATCGTAATCAGTGCCTTGTGGCACACCTTGATCTTTGTAATTTTTTTTTATTATTTACATTTAATCAAGGGGAGGCGTTTGCCTAACAGTGGAATCAATGATTATTTTTACAGATAGTATGAAATACAAATATTTGTGTTTCAAACCACGCAATAAGAAGATGTAGCCGTTATGGAATAAAGCATAATTTGGTTCTCTACACCAATAACTTATTAAGTGGTTTATTATTTGCAATAGATAATAATGTAAACTGATGTGTTTTGCCTTGACCTTATACTACGATGAATACAGTTACACGCCAGTAGGTATTTTATTATAATAATCGTCTAAAATTTCATATCAACACTAGAAATAGATTTAAATTACTAAGTAAAGTCATCTGCCTAACGGTATCCCGTTTTCACGGGGTCCGGTTTTTTACAGAACCAATTCCCTTTCTGTACTACAACCCTCAAAGGGAAAATCAGCCCAATACAGGTTAGGTCACATAAAACACACACGCAATTCACATGTCTAAACAAACCAACAATCCATTTATTCTAATTACTCCACCAGAGTTTATTTTTAATTTATAAAAGGTGTGGCCATCTGCGTGACACACTTTGGATCCAAGACGTAATAATGATAACTCCGTGTTGCTATTTTGATATGAAGCTGCATAGTTGTTAACATTCCCATGATCTTGAATTCAGATCTGGGCAGAGTGCCAAATGTACGTTTTTTATTCATTTTTTTTTCTTTTCGTTTTGACACACCCACTAAATATTATTAAATAAACAATGTAACATTGTTTACATTGTATAATGATAAAATTCAAGTTATAGTTATTTAAATTACAAGATTATAGAACCGGTTAAACTGCAATACCTATCGTGCCTATTTATTTTTGTTACAATTTTTTTTTATGGAAGATAGGTAAGCACCTGATAGTAAGTAAAAAAGAAAGGCAGAGGATAGAACATATTTTTATCCTCCTAAACGAGGGTTTTATATAATCTAGCTATGTGTCAAATCTTCAAATTAGGTAAGCAGACCTTGCAAAAAATGGGATAACATTAGGAAGGTGATGATATTAACCTAGCTACAGCTAGGCTATGACTTTGGGTGAGCGGCAGCCATTTTGGCATTATTAATTATTTAGTTACCTATTACCCTTACCCAATGTGTAATTAGGTTCATTTTGGTCTGTAGTTATATGATATGTCAGGCATGCCTGATCGCTATATGGGATGTCTGCTTGTGGATTAGTGTAATTTCGTAGGTAGGTATAGGTGGCCCCACCAATCTCTTCACACTACAAAACACCTATAAATGGGGAAGTCATTGCAATTCTAAAATATTTGAAAGGAATTTAAAAGACAAAAGCAGTGAAGTTAAAAGTACACAAAGTAAGATTTCCAAGGTAATATCTACTCTGCAGTACATCTATTACATCACAATCTGATTTGCATTCATAAAGATCCATATAATGGAAATGTGATACCTTGCTATTGAAAATGTAAGACTAACTAAGTACTATAATGAACACACACTCCTACTAACAGCATAACTTTCTGTACAAACATATGCAGGTATAATACCCAAGTCAACGGACTTCACATAAAATCGGATGCTAATCCCAAAAATAACAAATCCAATGTCAAATAGGTACTGTATTATTAATGAAAAAAAAAAAAAAAGATCAAAAGCGATTCCGCATGCAAATTGAAACTTTATTACGTAGTACTTAAGGTCCTATGTTCTACCAGTTGTTGCACATAAATAAATTATTCGTTTGAACTTCGTACTGTTACCCTATTTCCCTTGTAATAGTCCTAATAGTCCAATCAAGTACAATTGATGCACTACCGCGCTAATTCACATATCAAGAACTGTACTATGTAAATAGCAGGATTATCATACCTGATTTCAAACATTTCTCGAAGGCTTCCTTCGCGGTCAAGTATTCCGGTTTTCGGTCCAAAGGCTGCGACAACTCTTGAGTATAAGTAAAATAGGTCCTATTATATTTCCCACTGCACAAAGCGGCACTGATTTTGCCGAAATTACGGCTCGAAACATGAGGTAAAACTTTGCCCATCACAGACATTTTGGTAGTTGTGGGGTAAAAGGCTATGTTACAAAGAAATGGAAACCAAAGGGATCCGCCCAAAATCTAAATATTGTACCGGATTGGCGAAGTCTTCGAGTTTACTGCGATACGAAGAGATAACGAATAAACAAACGTCTAACCGCGAGTCTGGCAGGCCACAGACTAAAAAATTTAAATGTTTGACAGCAATTTGACAGCAAAAATGGTAGAATCTGGATTTGAAGCTGACAACATTAAACAGATTCCATTAGCACGTCAAAGAGTAACAAGGATCTCAAGCGGACACCATATTAATGCATTCGAGGAGCCTTCTTGAATAAAACTTATATTATTCACATTTTAAATTATTATTTTTGATTAAATGTAAAATTTCCTGAAAACATCCGCCATTTGAACTTTTTCTTTCACATAAAATTTGTCAACACATTTGTTTTTCGTAGAACACATGTTTTGTAAAAGAATACCGCGATATTTTAAAATCATTTTCTGAAGAACGGTCGTAATCAGGGTGAGCAGACGTAAGCAAAGCTAAAAAATATATTTTGCAGCCACATTTAGTGGAAGTCGTGTGATGGATTGATGGATACTAATAAAGAGAGTTGGTCAAGTCCCTGAAGTTATGATTAAATGTATATTATTGTGTTGTATTATTAATATTATGTGTGTAAATGTAGGTATATTATGTATTTATTTATTATTGTGCATGTATTTATTGGTAAGTTGTAGGTACTTAGTTTGCACCCGCAATATTTGAATTTTTACATATTTCCTCGCCTTATGGTTGTCTGGAAGAAATCGCTTTTCTAAGCGATAAGGCCGCCATTTACCATGTACCAAGTTAAATCCCTTTGTTACTGTTTTCTTTTATTTTAGTGCAATTAAGTATATTTAGAAGTATATGTATTTGGTGATCAGCGGAATTCTCCAA
This sequence comes from Pectinophora gossypiella, assembly GCF_024362695.1. Classification (NCBI taxonomy): domain Eukaryota; kingdom Metazoa; phylum Arthropoda; class Insecta; order Lepidoptera; family Gelechiidae; genus Pectinophora; species Pectinophora gossypiella. The sequence goes on along the minus strand of NC_065425.1, from coordinate 1,025,724 downwards.
TGAGCGGCCAATGTTTCGGGCAAGTGGTTTGAAATGGCAAACGGAGAATCGAGGTAAATGAAAAAAAAAGTGCAGCAGTACAATTCATCTAAAAAACAATATTACAATTTAATATTTGCGCATGTAAAGCAATAAAGCATTTTATTTTTTCATCGAATCCTCAGTACTGAAATTTTGCTGGAAAAATAATAAAAATTATACCTAAAAGTACAAATACCTTAATATATTTCGCGGAATAATTAGTCAGTCCAAAATTATTTTACGAAGTGCCATGAAATTAAATTGCTATGATTATATGACACATAATGAAAATCCGAAAGTAAAAATGTTTAGACCCCCCAGCCCGCTTCTGGCAACATGGTGAGTGAAAGGTATGTCTTCGTGAGCGGAAACGCGGGCTCTTGTTGGTCAGATAAAAATAATAAGATTACAATATTACCTAGATTAAAGATTAGCTCTGATATCCACATTAGTATAAAATTTGTATAAAGATCACACACTTCATTACACAGAAAACATTTCTCTAATTCACATTTTTCGTCGAAATAAAATGGAAGTGAAAAAAATATTGATCTTATTTTCGCTGAGGTAAAAATTATTTAATTATTTATTTTATCATTTATTGCAAAACTTTACAGCATAAAACTACAATATTAACAACTTAAGATTACATACAAAATAAAAACTATATTTTCTAATACATGGTAGTAATTTTACAATGTAAGTGGGTTAATTTTGAAAAGTTCATCTATAAGTAATTTTGACGCCGTATATTTTTATTTACTACAACAAATAAGACAACTTAACTTTACCGTTAAAAAGATTTCACACGCAGCGCTAGAAATATTTATTTTACTTTTTCAAGTTTTATATCGGCGATATCAAACGAAATTGATGAAAATCTGAAGAGTTTTCCCGCTGACTTCGAATTTGGGACGTCAACGGCGTCTTACCAGATTGAAGGTGCATGGAATGAAGGCGGTAAGATTCGTCTTTCAAATCAAATCAAATCAAATCCAATCCAATCATTTATTTGCAGTAAATGTGGTACATTGGTTGTTATACTTATATGACTAAATTAAAGTTTCACACATTTAACCAAAACAATATTGGTATGCAGATACTGAGAGATTAATAAAATTATTACATTTTGTGATCAAGAAATTCACTGACACTATAAAAGGGATTCTCGCTCAGTAGCTTAAACAAAGATCACTCTTACAGGCAGGCCTCTAATACTATCTTAAGTACCTAATTCGTAATTTTCGCCCTTTTCTTGCCACTTTTAACATGGCCATCCATTTAAATAATTTAAGAGCAACACGGGAGGGAGTAGACAATTAGACATACGCAGGCATTCCCCTCTGCGGACACATCCTAATTTTAAGTTATACCTGTCATTTTCTTATCCGCCGAAAAGGAAAGGACGGGTAATTGACAGGCATGAAATTTATGGAACATACAGACATTTAAAAAACCCTTCTTTTAAGGTTTATACAGGAATCAGCCCCATAATATTATTCTGTTCATGTTTTAGGAAAAGGATGGTCAATGTGGGATTACGTAGCACGAGCTAGACCAGAGGCTATTAGGGACGGTAGCAACGCAGACATCGCATGCAACTCTTACCACCTTTACAAACGCGACATCGAGATGCTCAAAGAACTGGGAGTAGACAACTATAGACTGTCCATAGCCTGGCCCAGGATCCTTCCTTACGGTCGGCCAGATTACGTAAACCCTGAAGGAATCGCTTATTACAACGCTGTCATTGACGAGCTATTAGCGAATGGGATAACACCTTTTGTGACGATGTACCATTGGGATTTGCCTCAGAATTTAAACGAGCAAGGAGGTTGGATTACCGATGAGATCGTTGACTGGTTCGGGGATTACGCTAGAGTGTTATATCAACATTTTGGTGACAGAGTCAAGAATTGGCTTACGCTGAATGAGCCTTATGTTCATTGTTTCTTCGGTTACGGGCGTGGATCCCACGCACCATTGAGAACATCTCCAGGCGTAGAGTTTTATGAATGTGGCAGAAATATTCTACTGGCTAATGCTAGAGCCTATCACATCTATGATGAAGAGTTCAGGGCGGCGCAAGGGGGCAAAGTTGGTTTGGTGATCAGCATGGAATGGGTTCTGCCGCTTACTGACTCTGACGATGATGTCCAGGGTGCTTTAGACTACGCTGCTTACCATGTAAGTTATTTATTACATGCATACATACATACGGTCATACCTATTTCTCGTGGAGATAGGAGGAAACAGCGAGAGTACGATCCTGACGCATCACTTTCGCTTCTGTCAATCTCATTAAAATCTTCATACGTGTTCGCCGGTTTCGAATACCTAGCCTACCCAATATTGTACATACATACTTAACCATTTTCATGGACACAACGCAATTGTTATACTTATCCACCTAGTATGCCCAACTTTTTTTGCAAACTAAGTGGACCTTTTTTTTTGACGTGACTTCTTCTTCTATCGTTTGGGTTGTGAAGTGGAGTAGCAACCTCATCACCCCTGGTGTCAGGGTTACTATTGATCCGCCAAAGGCCCCTGACATGGCTCATGTACCGAAAACTTACTTAGATCAGTAAGTAGTAACCGGGAGCAACGGATTAACGAAGCACGGATCATCTTACTTTTTGGACAATCAGGACGTGACTTATTGTAGATTTGTCGCAAATGGCATTAACTACTTGGCCGGAAAAGCTACTAGGTGGACCACACCACACTCCAGACACTTCATACATAAAACCTCGTTTTACACAGACGCAACACATTGACGTTATCGTACACCCGATTCTCTCTGTGTGTGTGTGTGTGTGTCGTCTGACGCCTCAATTTTTGACTAAAGTAAGACCGAGGGGGGTAAACCTTTTTTTCGAGGGATATGCCTACCGCACACCCTCCCGCCGCGGGGGCAACGAGAGATTTATGTCGGGCTCGCACCGTCTAAAACCCTCCGGTGTCTGCATCACCGCCGTTATGCCAAGCTGCGGGGACGCTTTTATTCTTCCGTGGTTTGGCGGCGAATGCCCATAGCATGGGCACAATCTCGTTAAGAGGCAAATGCCCCGAAGCCACTTTCGTGGTTGAGAAGCGCACGAGACGCAACGCCATTCGAGCCCCAGTGGTGACGCTGAACCTCCCGTATTCAGAAGTATTCCGATGTTCGATGAACCTACCGAGCAGAGCAGAGTCCTATCTATCCCCAAGTAACTAAAGCACAGAAGAAATAATAACTAAAGTAAGACCGGAGACCGCAACTATGCAACACTGCAGGTGTATTATCACAATCATATTAATTTCAGGTTGGGTTAGGTTTTCATGATAAAATTGTTATTACTCATAAGTAATAAATAACAACTTTATCATCAAAACTCACGTAGGGTTACGTTTTTCAACAGTACAATAAGATTAAGACGAGTGACCCCACGAAAATTTTGATAAAAACGATATCTCAGGATTATTATATTCTTTAGGCATTATTATATACTACATTAAATTACAACCAATTTAGATATACAGAAATCGATGATAAGTGCAATTGTTCCTCCGATTAAAATCATCTTTAGGTGGATAAATGAGATTTTAAATAGCCCTATCTTACTTTTAGTATGTTCATAAATGATTAATAACTTATTACACACCTATCTATGCATTTTTCTGCAAATAATAACAACTAATGGATCTTGTTATCATACATGAATAAAATAATAAAAATAAATATATTTTTTTCAAGATTTTTCTTCTCTTCTTATCATAATTCATTTATTCGCCTTAAAAATGGTAGGTACAGTATCGTACCGTGGTATCGTGGTCGTGGTATCGTGTGGGTTGTGAGGTGGAATACCAACCTCATCAGTAATAACTCTGGTGTCAGGGTTATTACAGAGCCGCCAAAGGCCCCTGACATGGCTCATGTAACGACTACATACCTAAGGTTTTCTATTATAATGTGTAAACCATCAGAATGCCCTACCTATTTTATTACTATTTATAAACAACAATAAATTGTTGAAATTTCATTTCACCGAATTACATTTGACATAATTGATATAGCCAGTGGTCATGGGCGACTAGCCCAAACAACACCAACCGCAGTGGAGCAGCGTGATGGAGTATGCTACATACCCACTCATTAATTTCTGCTTTTTCTACCTTGAATAAATTTAGTTACCTACCTGACCTCAGTGACTCTACCTTTCCTGAGTGAATAAATTTCTGGTTTCAGATCGACCACTACATGCATCCGATATTTTCTGAGGAGGGAAACTTCCCTCAGATCGTCATAGACCGAGTGGCCGAGGCCAGTGCAAACCAAGGCCTAAACGCGTCAAGACTCCGCCCCTTTGCTCAGGAACAAATAGACTACATGAAGGGTACCGCTGATTTCCTAGGCCTGAACCATTACAGCAGTAAATACGTGTACAGGAACTCCTCGGTTGAAGGAAGATACGATGTCCCTTCAGTGGAAGATGATATTCATGTTGTAACCTATCAACCTCCCTCTTGGCCTTCGCATGGATTCATTTATGTAAGTTGAAATTTTTAGTCTTCAACTTCTTTCTCTCAGGGTTATTCCCTGAGGCTCCCGTCCCGGAGGACGCCGAACGTTTAAAGCCACCATACACAACCCCCCACGTTGCCTATTACGTTGGTTACTTCATCTTGCGATGGATGTACCTCTGACTATCCTATACAGAGTGTTAGTGACATCGTAACAAATACTGAGGGGGATAATCAGACCATGATTCCATGAGACCATTGTTTTATATTTGTTACTGTGGTGTCCCTTTATAATAACCGTTTCTTTCTTTCTTCTTTCTGATTCTGAGTTAATATCAAGTGGAATTTACCGTCGCAAAATTCATTAACAGTTCCATACTTTTGCGACGAAAAATAAATTCCGCTTTATATCAACTCAGAATCATGGTCTGAATCACCCGTATATTATACATTATACTTATGCCACGTATGTTATTTTAGAGGTATACTTAATAATTTAAGAGCCACGCTCTTGTCGGTGTAGCATTCTCCATTCTTGTCTATCAAAGACCACTTCCTTCACCTCCTTATAAGACACGAAGTTCGCTTTCTCTTTAATCTGTTACATACAACTAAATGTATTTAAACACATTTTTCTCAGGAATACGCACCAGGCCTATACAATCTGCTCATGTATCTGAAAGACCAGTACAACAATCCGGTAGTATACATTACCGAGAACGGTTTTTCCTCCGATACTGGCCTGGTAGACGATGGTAGAGTCCAGTATATGAGGAACTACATGAGGTCCGTGGTTGACGCGGTCGCTGATGGGGCTAATGTCAAGGGATACTTCGCTTGGAGTCTTATGGATAATTTTGAATGGAGCTTCGGATATACGTAAGTTTTCTTTACAAAATGAAGGCTTGTGCGACTTATTGCAGATTTGCCGCAGATGGCATAAACTACTCGGCCGGACAAATAGGGAGCGCTGAGAGCTCTCACCTGGTACAAGAGACAACAGGCTTAAGGTACCCAGTTGGGCGCGAGCCTCGGCTCAGGGCGTCGTGTGAGGAGATTATATCTATAAGATTGAATCGACTCTAGTAGTAATCAAAAAATGAAGTAGATCTGTATCAAGGGGGTTAAAACACCTGTGCGTGAGGCTATGTTATTGACATAATAAAAAGTTCTTGCTGTATCTTTACAGCTTAAGATTCGGCATGTACCAAGTAGACATGGATGACCCAGACAGGACCAGGACGCCAAGAAAATCAGCTTTGGTTTACAAAGAGATCCTCAGAAGCCGAGTTATTGACTATAGTTACGATCCCGACCCTTATGCTGCCTTACCTGACGCCGCCGTAGCTTATTACGCGCCAGTAATGTTAAATTTAATTGTTTTATTGTTTAATTTGTTGATGTAAGATATGAATAAATGAATAAGTATCGAGTTCCTTTTTTTACATATTTAATATAATATTAAACCTAGTATTAGACACAGTGAGAAGTGAGAACCTTCCTTTTTTTGAAGTCGGTTAATTTATTGAGGCTTTTTTTTAAATTTTTTGAAGTCGGTTATAAACATGTCAGAATTAAAGAAAGTGACAACGCTGTACAGTTTTAAGCAGTCGGTTTCATTATTTAAATTTATTATTTCAAATATCATGTGAAAAAAACGTATTGCTACTTTTTTGTTGCCAATATAAAATAATAATTTCATAGACAGTAATTAAACTGGGGATGTCACTGAAGTCACTTCTGCTTTAAAATGGGGAAAATTTAATTTGTGTATTGAAGACTTAATCACTTGTTTGATGCAAATTCTTTATTTCGTTGTTATTTTTAGATTGGTGTTTAAGTTTTAAAAGTCTATATTACTATTATAATATAACTTAACGATAACCTTATAGCCACTCTTGGTAATGTCGCTCAAAGATGGATTCTGTATGATAAATTGTATTATATTACATCTACTAACTACTGTAGGTAGGACATGAACGCTCCAAAAGTGGAAAACTTAATCCACATCCACAAAATGCGATATGACCTTTTATTTTCCGTAGAGCGCGAGTAATCTGCCAACTGTCAAAAAAGCAAAAAATATAATGCAAAAAATATAACGACGGTATATTGTATTTTATGTAACTAATCACATTGTGCATCAAATCAATTTAAAACATAATTTTATTGGCACAAGAACTCACTAATTTTATTATTTCAATTTAAATAAGCTTCGTAACTGTTTCTCTGTTATGCAACAAATCAAAAAGCTCTGCGAGGTAGCGGCTGTATAAAAACTTATATAACCCGACCGCGTTACGAAGTACTACGCGTTTATAGATGTTATGTAATTTTATTTAGTATACATGACGTACCTTTCTTATTTTGGATGGATTTTATTGACTCTATTCTATATACCGCATATTATAATTTTATGCCGACTTCTAAGACTTGCCCAGACGTAGCTTTCTGATCCATGGCATTGTTTTTTGCTAGGCAGGAAGCATAACAATAATATTTCCAACCAGTTCTTACTGACATTAACATACGTACCATAACTATTTTTTTTGGTTAAATTTGCCCCGAGAAGGAGCAGGCAAGTACCATAACTAATAAATTATACTTTTTCGCTTTTATTTTGCTTACGTAGGAAAAAATGTTCCTTAAATAGCAACATTAGCCTTGTGATGGGTCACGTGACAGCACGTGAAATGCCATAGACAACGCATCCATTCGTCAGTTTTCGGGCGAGGAGGCAGCGCAATTCTGTATTTTATTGAGCGGACTGCCAAAAAGTGAAAACTGAAAAATGGCAGATAGCATGGGAGCAAGACAGGCTGCCAGGGAGCATGTTTTGGCTGTCTCCAGGGATTTCATATCGCAGCCGCGATTGAGTAAGTCCATGTTTTATAATTTGGGTAATTTTTGTTCGAACGTCATTGTCACTTTGATATTGATTTTGCTGTCGAGCCCTGTGTACATTGCCAAATATCCCATCTATCATCTTCTTCTTCTCATAGAGAAGCTATTTGTCCAGGAATTGCGTCGTTTTCTCCAAAAAATTGAATTGGGCTTATCTGATGACTCCATGACAGTCATGGGATCTATCGCCTTGAAGGCGTTTTGCTTCCTCCCTAAGGACTAGATCATCATAATTAGGCCTACATTTTCCTGGTACTCCTCCTTTACCTTCGATACATGTTATCAGTAATTATATGATGCAAAAACCCGAAAAAATATATTGTGAAGTACTAATACTGATCCATTCATATCAGTCCAGTCTAGATCTTGTACTAAGCCTATTGTTAGTATGAACTCTATTTTCTGCGTCAAAATTCTCTTTTTCAACTAATTTTCACTGGTACCTATTTACTTAAAACTGAAAATTCCAATAGGATTCATTCAATGTAATTTTATTATTAATAAAATATAATTTGTAGGAATGATATAAGAAATTAAATGTATTTATTTATTTATTCATTATAAAAATGTAAGTACATCAGTGTATAATAAAGCCATGTTTCATATCCTTGAAATCATATGATGCCTGATAATTGTGTTGCCGAGTCAAATCATATGATTGATTTGGACTAGTTTTTTTTATATTACTTGTTACATAGTTTCATTTCAGTAAAATGCAACCCATGTATAAGACAATTTTTACATAATTAGTGCAAATTTTCTGAGGTAGTCATACATCATGTGAGAACTTTACTTAATTTTTTTTTCTTAATCAATATTTTTTTTTTATTAAGTAGGTACTAAGTACTTTTTTCCATGGGCTTAAAACAGGTCTTACAATTTATGTATTTACTATAGTACACAAATTAAATTAACAGCAGAAACTGTATGTATGTATTGATGCCTATTTGGGTGGTCACAAACTTAACCTAATTTTAGATTGCCTTTTAAACTAGTGCCGTCCTTCACTTACAATAAGTGCAAGAAAGATATAGAGCCTGTCCAATTAAGTTGGTGGTTCTGACTGCCCAAAGTGGCTCCAATGTGTTATTGAGACCTTAGTGGGGTTGGCGTGAAAAGACCTAAAGAGTAATAAACAATTTTGGACTATGACTGAAATTATATAATATCAATTCAGTACATTCTTCCTTTTTATCCGACTGAGGCCAAAGGAGGCAAAAAGGAGGGGAATAATAATAATAAAAAAGTTTATTTAGGTAAAATCTACGACACACATATACATTCAGTAAATTGTTGCAAGTACTTACTGCAGTTATATTGGTAGTACTGTTTCTTCAGGGTATAAAGTTTCTAGGCATTATAGGTGTGGATTTCTGCATGCATTTATGTATACAGTTTTATAAATGCAATGACAACTGTCAATTCAAAAAAATAAAATATAAAAGGTCAATATTATTTTATTTAAATAACACACACTTTACATAAACTCCTTGCTAATTCCCACAGTGGTAAGGAGAGACTATGGAATTCCATTTGCTTCGATCCTGACATACTTTGTCTACAAAAAGAAAAACTATACAGGGTGTTAGTGACATCGTAACGAATACTGAGGGGGATGATTCAGACCATGATTCTGAGTTAATATCAAGTGGAATTTTTCGTCGCAAAATTCATGATATTTTATAGTTTTTTTGAATTATTTTCAATTCTATACTTTTGCGATGGAAAATTCCACTTGATATTAACTCAGAATAATCAGCTGAATCATCCCTCTCAGTATTCGTTACGATGTCACATACACCCCGTACAACTTCATACAGTAGCCATACAAGTATGTATGGGTGTTAATGACACCGTAACGAATACTGAGGGGGATGGTTCAGACCATGATTCTGAGTTGATATCAAGTGGAATTTTCAGTCTGAATATTCATAATTTTTTTTTGTTTTTTTTTAATTATTTTTAGTTCCATACTTTTGCGACGGAAAATTCCACTTGATATCAACTCAGAATCATGGCCTCAATCACTCCTCAAAATTTTCGTTACGATGTCACTAACACCTATTGATGGGCAGGGAAAGAAAAAATTGGGTGGGAAAGAAAAAATATCGGGAAAATATGGGAAAATAAAATAAACACCCGAAAAATTCCCGAATCATGGGAAAATATTTTTTATTTAATTATTTTTAATCTTATTATTATTTGTATGTCGTTTCCATGTCTCGGGTCGGGTCTGTCATGGAGTCCCGGACTTTTGGAAGGCGTGCGTGGGGCCGAAGCCAACACGTAGAGGCCCCTTAAGACAATTTACTCTAAATGTGTTGTGACACTAACCGGCGATTATCCCTGTATGCACTTTGGGAGTGGACCCAAAGACAATCCCTGGTTCGTGTAGGACTATTGCAGATTATGGGAACAAAAGGAACTGGGCTATTGGGTTGGGGGTTAGTGAACCTATATACTGGGGCTACTGCGCCTGCTCGACCAATGTTAATAACAGAGATACATTGGGCAGGCGGTGACTCGTCACTCACTGGTTGGGCCACCTATCTAGCCGACGCGACTGGACGGCAAGACAGCAACATGGTTGTGAGCATCTCAGGGTGTCAAGAGGTGTACACCGCTTTCTGCGAGGCGGTTTACCCGCCTTACCAACTCGCGACTTATGCATCTTTCACTTCCACCCTGCGAGCGTATAGCTCTAACGCCCCACTCTGGCTGGCCAATGAAGGCAAGCCAGAGGTGAGAGTCCTGCGGCCCCCGCTAAGCTCCATCCCGGCCAGCCAGTACTGTCACCATCTTTGTTGCTCTTCTTTGGACTCTCTCTAGTAGTGCAATGTCCTTCCGATAGTAAAGTCTCCATATTTGAAACCCATGTTCTAACAGCGGTCTGACGTAAGTAAGTTTTGTAAAGCCTAAGAAACAATTCCGTATCTATATGATAAAAAGCTTTTCTAATTATGTATAAAAGGGAGTTATCCTTTTTAGTGATTCCAATAATGTGTTCGTCCCACTTTAGATTATGTGTTATCGTTATGCCAAGGTCCTTTTGTTTTTTAATACACTCGAGAGGTTTTGAGTCAATGGTGTAACTCAACGTGGGGTGGTTACTGCCAACATGCAACACAGTGCATTTGTCTACGTTTAATGTGATTAGCCAATCTCGGGTCCAAGCAATTACTCTATCAAGATCATCTTGGATTATATTATGGCTAATAAGTGGATTCCCCGTTATTTTCGTGTCATCTGCAAAGAGTGATATATCAGACATGATACCATGTTTATGATATGTAAGGTAGATACTGAATAAAATAGGTCCTAACACCGATCCCTGCGGCACACCACTGAGGACTTTTCTGGGAACAGAGTATGATTCTCCGATGCGCACAGAGAATGTGCGATTTGACAGGAAGTCTTCAATCCACTTCACGACATTGCCTCTGATTCCAAAGGGCTCTAATTTAGCAATCAATGGTGTGACAGGAACTCGATCAAAAGCTTTTCCATAGTCCAAGTAAATAATATCTGTAGGTATTCGTGCCTCCCAATTTCTTGCACAAAACCATGTTGCTCCTCGATGATGACATTCTCTCGTGCCAAAAGCATCCTATATATCCTATTATTAATATATAGATATCTTTGCATGGAATTATTAAAATCGAACATTCCATTCAAAATATATTACAAAGGAGATCATCGGCTTTCCATACTTTGAAAAGTACTTTTTTTTTCCGGCCCAAATTTGAAAGTGCCGGTCAGAGAAAAAAAATGTGTCAAACCTTTCGAGTAGATTGTTCTGAACATTTTTTACTATGACACCAAACGTGTATGACCATTAGTTTGGCTTTAATTGGATTTTAAAAATCTCGACTTTTCATACATTTTGTAAAAAATAATATTATGTCCGTTGGGAAAAAAAGGTATACAGGCGTATTACAAAGGACCGTTAGAACATTTATTAGTATGGCGCCAAACTTCTATGACCATTATTTGGACTTTCAGTTTTGGTTAATATGTTAAAATGCCGGCCATCGAAAAAAATACGTCGAATCTGTCTAATAGTTGCTTCTCAATATTTTTTAATAACACCAAACATCTATGACCATTATTTTGACATTATTTTTGGAATTTACGTTTTAGTTTAAATATGAAAAATGCCGACCAGCAAAAATATCATGTTGAGAGTATCGAGTAGATGTCTGTTAACATTTTTTTCTATAGCGCCAAACTTGTATGACCATTAGTTTGGCTTTTAGTGTATTTTAAAAATTTTGTTTCTTATTTATTTTGTATGAAAATAAAGTGCTTTGGGTAAAAAATGCGGTACGGCGGATTACAAAGGACCTTTAGAACATTTAATAATCTGGCGCAAAACATTTTTGACCGTTATCTTGAATTTTTATTCGTCTCTCTTTCCGTTTTGGTTCAAATGGGAAAATGTCAGCCAGCGAAACAAAATAAGTCAAATCTTTTGGTAAACGACTTGAACGACGTATTTTTACTATACTACCAAATGTCGACTTTGGCTTTTATTGGACTTTTTAAAAAAACTTTTTTTATACATTTTAACACCAAGCAGAGTTTTGACAACAAGCAGAGCTTTCCCAATGGCTAGTTATTAGTCAGATAAATACTTTGTGTTTTTGTTTTGTGTGTTGTTAGGTGAACTTCTATACAGGGTGTTAGTGACATCGTAACGAAAACTTTGAGGGGTGGTTCAGGCCATGATTCTGAGTTGATATCAAGTAGAAATTTCCGTCGCAAAAGTATGGATTGGAAAATAATTAAAAAGAAAAGAAAATTTTTCATGAATTTTTTGACACGAAATTCCACTTGATATCAACTCAGAATCATGGTCTGAACTATCCCCCTCAGTATTCGTTACGGTGTCACTAACACCCATACCTACTTATATGGCTACCGTATGTACTTGTACGGGGTGTAAGTGTCATCGTAACGAATACTGAGAGGGATGATTCATCTGATTATTCTGAGTTAATATCAAGTGGAATTTTCCATCGCAAAAGTATAGAATTGAAAATAATTTAAAAAAACCAAAAAAAAAAAACATGAATTTTGCGACGGAAAATTCCACTTGATTTTAACTCAGAATCATGGTCTGAATCAACCCCCTCAGTATTCGTTACGATGTCACTAACACCCAGTATTAATACTATCTGATTTTAGATATGACGTTGGCTGTAGTTTTTGCATTCGACTCAACGTTACGGCCTAAGTTTAGGTTGAATTATGGTATTGATTCACCTTGACCGTAAATGGTTACCACCCTCCAAAGATAAGCTTGCCATCTAGTGACGAAACTCGTATATTGGCATGACGTCTGAAGTATCTGTTAGGGAAAACAGGAGTCGGGTAGTTGTTCTTTGCAAGTATGCCTATCACAATATCGTGGTGCTACTCGGCTGATAACATAGTAGGTACCTCTATCACCCCACTGTTTATTCCTTGTATACACTTTTCTTTAAAAAAAGTAGTTTCTTAAGCGTGTATCTCCATCAGGTAAGGTAGTGGTCAAACGCAAACCTATTTTTCAAAAGACGACCACCATATTACGCCTTTAGCAAGATAGTTCCATTATCACTAGATAAAACTTTTTTTTGATTTTTGGAAAATCGAATTAAGTTCAAAATATTGGTCATAGTCGTTTAATGCCATAGTAATAAACATTCTGACGATCCTTTAAATAACGCGCCTGTTATATTTTATTTTTATACAAAATGAATCAAAACTCAAGTTTTTTTTAAATCCAACAAAAGCCAAACTAATTAATGGTCATACACGTTTTTGTCATAGTAAATAATGTTTACAGGTATCTTCTCGATAGCTTTGACATGTGTTTTTTGCTGACCGGCGGATCACACAGAAACTATAACGTAAAGTCCAACAAAAGTCAAAATAATGGTCATAGACGTTTGGTGCCCTAATAATAAATGGTCAAATGGATAAGTTCTAACGGGATATACAAATATTGTTTCATGGCCGGCACTTTACATTTTCACCAAAAATGTATGAAAAATACAGTTTTTTAAAATTTAATAAAACCGAAGATATTGACCCTACAGCTTTGGTGCCATAGTAATAAATGCTTATATGGATAAGATCTAACGTAATATAGCAAAATTATTTTTTGGCCGGCACTTTGACTTCTGGGCCGAAATCCGATGATCTCTTTTAAGTTTTTTAAGAGTTCATACGACACTACGACAGAAGATAAATTAGGCATAAGTAGGCATACATTATATTTAAATGGTCTTTGCTGGAAATCCTTACTTTTAATACAAATATATGCGATAAAAAATATTTTCCCTTGAAATGGGAATTTTTCGGGTTTTTTCCCTCAGAATTGGGAAAATTCCCAAATCGCGGGAATTTTCCGGGTAAGAACCCAACACTACTAACACCCTGTATAAAAATCTCAAATATAAAATAACAGCCAGTGGCAATTTTTTGTCATAAATAAGAAGTTGCTAAATGCATACTAATCTTGCATTCTTTATACAGCCTACAAGACAGTATCTGGTGTCAACGGTCCCCTGGTCATCCTCGATGAGGTTAAGTTCCCCAAGTTCTCTGAGATCGTACAACTGAAGCTTGCCGATGGCACGCTCCGTTCCGGTCAGGTATGTGTATTTCTATTTATTGTAGGAAAAGTTTAAGGGTTTCTGATTATATCATGTATTATGTGTGTGTGTGTGTGTGTGTGTGTTTGCTCTTCAACAAAGGCTCCTTCTTGCCTTTTCCATTCTTGTCTATTATGAGCAGAGATGTGTCATAATCAGATGGGGATCGTTTCCAAAGTCAGAACATTCCTGGCAGTAAAAAGTGTTATAGAAAAAGAGCTTTATTACCTAGTCTACACTTTAGAGTACAATTTTTTTTTAATAAAAGCAGTCAAACTCAAAGTTTATACAAAATCTCTGACTCTGAACCCAGGTGCTGGAGGTCAGCGGCTCCAAGGCCGTGGTGCAGGTGTTCGAGGGCACCTCCGGTATCGACGCCAAGAACACGCTCTGTGAGTTCACTGGTGACATCCTGCGTACACCAGTCTCAGAGGACATGTTGGGTAAGTGTATAATACCACGAATTTTTTTTTTGTATTATGGCAACACCGCGTTTAACTTTCCTTCTACCCTTCTAATATCATGGTGATGGGGTGTTGCTTTTTTCATTTTTGATAATTATTTGGTAATGTGCAGGTCGTGTGTTCAACGGTTCTGGCAAACCCATCGACAAGGGTCCCCCGATCCTGGCCGAGGACTTCCTCGACATTCAGGGCCAGCCCATTAACCCCTGGTCACGTATCTACCCGGAGGAGATGATTCAGACTGGTGAGTAGCATTTTTATGTGTTTTGTAAGGCCATGTTGAATCAATTCATCTAAAAAGCAATGTTGCTTTTTGCCATTTGTTGACATAGCGCGCTTATTTTTATATGCGCAAATGTCAAATAGCAATATTGATTTTTTAGATCAACAGTGGCTGCAAGTTGTCTTTGATTACTTGTGGCTCTGCCCACCCCATTAGGGATTGCGGGCGTGAGTTTATGTATGTATGTGTGTGTATTTTTTAGATGAATTGCAACAATTTGACGTTTTTAACTCCCAGATTGTAATTTATGCGCCGAACTTTCGGTTGATATGCGGCATATTAGGTACTAAAAAAATTACAATACAATACAATACAAATACACTTTATTGCACCAAAATAAAAAGAAATAATTACAAAAAGTCTCTTAACTAAGTACATGGCAAAAAATTCGGTTGCGGTGTAAGTATATGATATAAATATAATTAATTATAATAAAATAAAAAATCCTGACAGTCACTATGGTCCTGTGGTTTACCAGCTTGCCTCTCAAACGGGGAGCGCCAGTTCGAACCCCGGTACCGTATTTGTATCAATGAGTTATTAATTTATCTTAAGTGCAGTTTTCAATAACACAGTTGCATACTGTAAGTATATGATAGTGGCTCACCACCTATCACGTTGTTTTAACAGAATGCTCAGTAAAGTGTGGGTACTTAGTTCATCTTGTGATGGATGTAACTGCGACCTGGGAAATCCAATTGTATTCCAATGTTTTACTTTCAATAAACCCCCGCGTCAGAGTATTGCGGGGCGGATGGCAAGAGGGAAACCACTGCCCTACTGCTGCACCGAAAAGAGTCCTCATCAATTCAGTCCGCTCTTGTCGGTGCAGCATTTTCCATGCTACTTTTTTAGGGAAAAATAGGGCAGTGGTTTCCCTCTTGCCTTCCGCCCCACCGAAAAGAGTGTGCCTCTTAAATTCCTGATGATGAGTTTCAATAAAAAGAGGTGACCATTCGCAGGTATCTCTGCTATCGACGTGATGAACTCCATCGCTCGCGGGCAGAAGATCCCCATCTTCTCAGCCGCTGGGTTGCCGCATAACGAAATTGCCGCGCAGATCTGTCGTCAGGCCGGCCTCGTCAAGGTACGACATCGAAGACTATAAAAAAAAACAATCCATACTTCAATACTAATATTATAAATTGGAACCGCATCCATCTATAGCTACACCTTCAACTCGGATGGACAGCTATTCTACTTCCAATGTGACCGGGTTTTCAGAACAAAGTTTGGCTTTGCCAGTCACATTCGAGCGCAAGGAGGACTATATACTATATATATAAAAGTGTGTTTGTGTGTGTGTGTGTGTGTCTGTCTGTCTGTCTGTCTGTTTGCTCGTCTTTCACGGCAAAACGGAGCGACGCACTGGCGTGATTTTTTAAGTGGAGATAGTTGAAGGTATGGAGAGTGACATAGGCTGTATTTTGGCTCTTTCTAACCCCCCACTTCCCTAATAGGGGGTGGAAGTTTGTATGGGGGATTCCGCAATTTTCAAGAGAGGTAGAAAGCTAAAAATTGGTATGCGGACTATTTGTGACACACAAAAAAATCGTGCATAAGTTTTTGTGGAAATTTGCTCCCAATCCCTTTAAAGCGGGGGGTGAAATATTATATGGGACTTACGAATACGGGCTGTTTGTGTTCAGCAATCAATAATTCTTTATTGTACAAAGACATACCCCCATAAGAAGTTTTTTGCTAAGCAGTATTGGCGGGTAAGGCATGCCCGCCCATTGTTGGGATGCCTGCATGTTGATTACTGTAGATTGCTAGATTATCCTAAGTGTTCAGTTCAGATGTCTTGTTTGTAGTGACTCGTCTTTTCTTAAAACATAACATAACATAAATAGCCTATATACGTCCCACTGCTGGGCACAGGCCTCCCCTCAATCAACCGGAGGGGGTATGGAGCATACTCCACCACGCTGCTCCACTGCGGGTTGGTGGAGGTGTTTTTACGGCTAATAGCCGGGACCAACGGCTTAACGTGCCCTCCGAAGCACGGAATCATCTTACTTTTTCGGACAATCAGGTGATTCAAGCTTGAAAAGTCCTTACCAATCAAAGGACAGTCTCACAAAGTGATTTCGACAATGTCCCCATCGGGAATCGAACCCGGACCTCCAGATCGTGAGCCTATCGCTCTAACCACTAGACCACGGAGGCTGTCTTTTCTTAATTAACCTTTTTTCTTTCCACTCGCAGCTCCCAGGCAAGAGCGTGCTGGACTCGCACGAAGACAACTTCGCCATCGTATTCGCGGCCATGGGTGTCAACATGGAGACTGCTCGGTTCTTCAAGCAGGACTTCGAAGAGAATGGCTCCATGGAGAACGTGTGCCTGTTCTTGAACTTGGCCAACGATCCCACCATCGAGAGAATCATCACCCCACGTCTCGCTTTGACCGCTGCTGAGTTCTTGGCTTACCAGTGTGAGGTTAGTATATACAAATCACTAGATCTTATAGTTAAGTAAATATAAATACCTTATAGATAGTATCTTCATACCTCAGACACTTCATACAAAACATCTCGTTTTACACACACATTAGTTGTGTATATGCGTCTTGCTGTGTAAACTTCGATATCGCGTTTCACGACTGCTTCAAGACTGCATTATTGAATGTGGCGCCATCTGTTGCATGTGGGCGGAACTAGCTGGCTAAGTAGTTGGGTCCGCCACACTATCATTATGATGCTTCATACAAAATACCTCGTTTTACTCAGACACTACACATTGACGTTATCGTACACGCGCATCTGTGTGTGTGACGTTTGACGCCCATACGATTGAAGACTAAACTAATTTCGAGGGGGGTGAGGCAAACCTAGCTCAGCCGCTGGTGGAGAGCGGAGAGTTGCCGTTCTATACGTAGTATTATTCTTGATATAGTGACTAAGATTGATAATAGGATTACGAAAAAAAACAACGGAAAATTCAACTTGATATTAACTCAGAATCATGGTCTTAATCATCCCCCTCAGTATTCGTTACGATGTCACTAACACCCTGTATATATGTACCTGTTATTTCTATGTAATTACAGGATTCTCTTCAACGATACTAATTTATTATTATTCTTCGTACAGAAACACGTGCTGGTAATCTTGACTGACATGTCTTCGTACGCCGAGGCCCTGCGTGAGGTGTCCGCCGCCCGTGAGGAGGTGCCCGGACGACGTGGTTTCCCAGGTCAGTAGCGCTGGGATTAACTGTCTGAGAACTGATTAGGCAGCTAAATTACTTAATTGTATAAAAATATTTTATGTATATTTTTTAAAGAACGTCTAGGGCCCTGTGCCGCGGTTTTTCTTGCAGCTTCTTTTCCCCGGCTATACAGGTTGTGAGAAGCTGCAGTAGTTTTAGGCGGATGAGACGTTCGTTATGTAAAAATTGACGATTCAAAGTGTAACTATGTTACCTACTGAATGAAGATATTTTTGAATTTGAATTTGAACTGTTACTTAATCTGTCATAAATGAGTATGTACTGCACTCTTACTGTGACGAGAAAATAGGTAATTATTACGTTAAATATGGACAGTGCCATCTGTATTATTTTTGGGGTAACGTAGCCTGGAAAGCCCCGCATTGTTCATGAATTGTATAACGGCCTCTGTGGTCCAGTGGTTTGAGCGTACTCACGATTCGGAGGTCCCGGGTTCAAATCCCGGTGGGGTCATATCACGAAAATCACTTTGTGATCCTTAGTTTAGTTAGGACATTACAGGCTGATCACCGGATTGTCCGAAAGTACGTTAAGTAAGGTATGTAAGGCGCGTTAAGCCGTTGATCCCGGTTACTACTTACTGATGCAAGTTAGTTGTCATTACATGAGCCATGTCAGGGACCTTTGGCAGTTCATTAATAACCCTGACACCAGGGTTGATGGGGTTGGTAATCCACCTCCCAACCCACACGATAGAAGAAGAATGTATTGTATTGTGATATTGATTACCTTCTCCCAGGTTACATGTACACCGATTTGGCCACCATCTACGAGCGCGCCGGGCGAGTGGAGGGCCGCAACGGGTCCATCACACAGATCCCCATCCTGACTATGCCCAATGACGACATCACCCATCCCATCCCCGATTTGACTGGTTACATTACTGAGGGACAGGTTCGTAGACTTGTTGTATGTTAGGCTAATCATCCGACGATCTGGTGAAGGTCGGAAGCCGCTGGATGCGGGCAGCGCAGGACCGTTTTTTTTTTAATTAAAATTGGTTTGCTCTTGAAAATGCCTATTCACCCGTGATTTAAAGGACCCCAGGTTATAAGATTCAGGAAAATCGATTCACGAAAACCGATCGTCGTAGAGATCCTTGGGGGAGGCCTATGCCCAGCAGTGGGCGTCGTACGGCTGGTAATGATGATGATGATGATGAGGCTAATCATAAAGAAAAGTACTACGTAAAACAGTCTCTAGCCATGGTGGAAATTTTGGAGCCACAGCTGCGTACTACGTGCTAACATACTATACAGGGTGTTAGTGACATCGTAACAAAAAAAAAGTATTTTAAGGGGCTGAGGGGTACCACTGTGAGGTTTCACACCACCTAAACCCCCGTCTAAACTAAACCCGTCTTGCTTTTTTGTAATTGTTTTAGTGGAAAATTGATATGATGTTGTTGTCTTTTTTTTGTGTGTGGCGCCCTTTTATAATAAACTATTTCTATTCTATTCTATTCTAAATATTTCGCTAGGGCCGCCACTAGCTATCGATACTGTTGTTTATTTTTCAACTATCGATATTCACATATCAATAGGCAAATTGGAAACCCCCACCCAGCAACCAACCAACCACAATTCTTCCCACAGATCTACGTAGATCGTCAGCTGCACAACAGACAGATCTACCCTCCGGTGAACGTGCTCCCGTCCCTGTCTCGTCTCATGAAGTCCGCCATCGGCGAGGGCATGACCCGCAAGGACCACTCCGACGTCTCCAACCAGCTGGTGAGTCTATGTTGACGATAGATGGCGCTGACACGGAACTTGAGGTTCCCATATGCGGCGATAGATAGCAGTACTAACTAGTGATGTGCCAACTCGGAAAAAACAAAACTCGATTTAACCCGAGTTAAAATCCACGTAACTCGGGTTGAACTCGAATTACTTAACTCGAGTTACCTGGATGGACAAGCAAGTAAATGTTTTTTTGAGTTTTTTCCAAATTATTCCTTCAGCTGTGGTAGGATGCTTCTTTTTAATGTGATTTAATAATGTGGTCGTATTTCCACTATATTTGAATGAATCTGAACACTGTTTACACCTAACACGTCCACTCACTGACGACGATTCGAATACATCCCAAACTAAAGATTTTCTTTTAGGACCCGGCATTTTTCAAAAACATAACAACGCATAACACGCAAAAACTAAAATAATAACCGGCACTTTAAAGAAAGATAACCTCAAATCTAATGTAATGACACTTGTTTGTTTATTATGAATGAATGAATATCAGTGAACGAAATGAATATAGTCTCACTCAAATGATCGGCAAACTTCGCTCCATGCCGGTTCGGTTCCATTCGGTTTACGAACTCGAGTTAGAGAGAATTCAACTCGAGCGGATTCGAGTTACGCCTAACTCGAGTTGACTCGAGTTAACCACTAACTGAGAAAGATAAGGGTAGTTATTGTTTGTGGCGATAGATGACGCTAGTACGGTGCTTGAAGTACTCATATTACGCGACGATAGATGGCGCTGATACGGAGCTTGAGGTTCCCATATGCGACGATAGATGGCAGTATCAACGGAGGTAGATAGGGGTAGTTTTTGTTTGTGGCGATAGATGACGCTAGTACGGTGCTTGAAGTACTCATATTACGCGACGATAGATGGCGCTGACACGGAGCCTGAGGTTCCCATATACGACGATAGATGGCAGTATCAACTGAGAAAGATAGGGGTAGTTTTTGTTTGTGGCGATAGATGACGCTAGTACGGTGCTTGAAGTACTCATATTATACGCCGATAGATGGCGCTGACACGGAGCTTGAGGTTCCCATATACGACGATAGATGGCAGT
Source organism: Pectinophora gossypiella (assembly GCF_024362695.1). Lineage (NCBI taxonomy): Eukaryota > Metazoa > Arthropoda > Insecta > Lepidoptera > Gelechiidae > Pectinophora > Pectinophora gossypiella. The sequence continues at coordinate 1,004,862 of NC_065425.1, read as the reverse complement.
ATCAACTGAGAAAGATAGGGGTAGTTTTTGTTTGTGGCGATAGATGGCGCTAGTACGGTGCTTGAAGTACTCATATTATACGCCGATAGATGGCGCTGATACGGAGCTTGAGGTTCTCATATGCGACAATAGATGGCAGTATCAACTGAGAAAGATAGGGGTAGTTTTTGTTTGTGGCGATAGATGACGCTGGTAAGTGTTATAAGAAGAGGTCTGGGGTTGGTTTAACGCGCTCGGTCTGCGATTGTTGAAGTTAAGCAACTTTCGCAAATGCCTGTCATAGGATGGGTGACCACAAAAAAAAGTTTTCATCTCGAGCTCCTTCGTGCTTCGGAAGGCATGTTAGTCGTTGGTCCCGGCTGCATTAGCAGTCGTTAATAACCACCGCACTGGGCCCGCGTGGTGGTTTAAGGCCTGATATCGCTATCCGTCCATAGGGAAGGTCCGTGCCCCAGCAGTGGGGACGTTAATGGGCTGGTGATGATGATAGTTTAGTTTATATCAATTTGATTGTGTTTATGTCAAGTTAACCCCGTACTTTCCACCCTCAGTACGCGTGCTACGCCATCGGCAAGGACGTGCAGGCGATGAAGGCCGTGGTGGGTGAGGAGGCGCTCACGCCCGACGACCTGCTCTACCTCGAGTTCCTCACCAAGTTCGAGAAGAACTTCATCACCCAGGTACATAGTTTCTTCATCTTCATTAACCGCTGTGGTGGACACACAGGTCATCGGACTGCAATTATTTTAATTTATTACCGCACTGGAGCAGCGTGGTGGAGTATGCTCCATATCCCCTCCGGTTGATTGAGGGGAGGTCTGTGCTCAACAGTGGTACAAACGGATTATGTTCCATACATACACCAACGAATTATTGATTTATCTCAAGTGCAATTTTCACTAACACTATGATAATTATCGCAATGAAGATATTTCACTTTATATCTTATTTTATTTATTTTGTTTATTTATTTTTATTTATTTATTTCACATATACATAGTCATTACAGATAAACCAAATCGACAATGTATGCAAACTATTTACTAAAAAACTTTAGACTGATATTAGTGAATTCCGCCAACGAACATGTATATAAATCTGTGTCCGGGTTTTCTTGAGCTATTCCGTTAATCGCGCGAGTAGCCCGGGCAATAGGTGAGTGCTTCCCGAGGTTGGTACGACCAATACCTACTGCGAACATTGTAGGAAGACGCCTAGCCGAATGTTCAATATTGGGTACAATCAACCTTAGACATTCTCTCATTCATTCATTCTTAATCTTGTAGGATAAGCTGCAAAAGGCCAATCAGTTGATTCAAAGTAATAAATTAACTGGTTGCACTTAAGACCTCCTGGTTACATGTCGTTTCTGTAATAGATCAAAAATACCATACATTTTATAATGAGCGACTTTCCAATCGGCGTTCCCCAAACACACGATAGAATAGATGGCGTTGTTCACTTTTGACGTGATAATTACCTATTTTCTCATTGCTGGGGTACATCATTATTCAGAAATGTAATGTAATGGCAGAAGCATAATGATATTTGGATCACATTATGTATAGAATTATGTTGCTACCTATATTGCTACCTATATTGCTCCTCTTCTTTTTGATCAGAATAATAATGGGTGGAAGTTGTAATAATTGTACCTTGGTGTAATAAAAAGGGTCATCATTTATATCTGTCTGTTATCCACGAAATTGGAAGTTTAAACAAATCTATCGTGTTTTTGGGGAACGCAGATTGGAAAGTCCTTTATTGTGACAACTAATGGTACATAATTTCACCACTGTTTATAATTCGCTGGGCTCAGTGACTACACTTTTGCTCTTTGATTGTACATCTCACCACCTAACATTGCCACCGCAGGGTAACTACGAGAACAGAACCGTGTTCGAGTCGCTGGACATTGGCTGGCAGCTGCTCCGCATCTTCCCCAAGGAGATGCTGAAGCGTATCCCCGCCTCCATCCTCGCGGAGTTCTACCCCAGGGACGCCCGTCACTAAACCACGCACCCTACACCTGCTACCTTGACGTGTCTATACGCCGGTCTTCTAACTTTAACACTTTCAAGCGCAGAACGTCTCATGACGTTCCGATTCCAAGGTGTCATACTATCTATTATGAACCATCAATGACCCATGGTCTCTGCCCGTGAAAGGGTTAATGTGGGACTTTCCAGATGAAGTTCTTTGAAGGAAACATAGACAGCGTTGTTGAGTTTAGAATGCTGTTAAAGTAAGGAAAAGGTAAAAAAAGTGTTGATATTCTCTTTGGCCATAAAGTATTTGGTTTTTTATGGACTTTGAAGTTTTGGATCCTGTTTACCGCTCTAAAAGAACTCATTTTTTACACAAACTCTTTTTTTACTATGATTCATTTTTAAGCTATGGTTTACTGACTGTATGGGCTATGTTCCCTTTGCCTGTCGGACGGACACAATAACGATAAAAAGCTATGGTTTATAACAACTTCCTGAACTGAACAACGCCATCTAAGTGATTTCTAAAGAACGTAAGCTGGGAAGTTGCTCATTACGACCATCAGTGTGTCATGTGACGGAAAGTTGACATTGTATTATTTATGGAAATTGAATTTTACCGACGTCTAGGCGCGCCGAGAGTGGCGGGAATGCGCATTTTAAATGGTAAATAAATATCTGCCGTTGAAAGTGCGAATATACTAGTGGTTTGATGTCTATATACAAATTAAATATATATATAATTTATTTATAGAAAGTTATCCTTGGAAGAATGATTGAAAGCTGTCAGAATTTAATTAATTTATTCATCGTTTGATTCCAATATTTTTTACTTTTTAAAGAACATTACTTGGCATTTTGTGATAATTGTTTTGAGATTGTACCCAGCCAAGTACGCATCAAACCACTGTATTCTGTAAGATAATATTGTTTACTATAGTAAGTTGTTAATAGTTTATTAATGTATTACATGTATTACGATCAAGTTAACAAAATTATAAAAAATCGTGTTGCTATTTCATAATTTAAACGTAGGAAAAGTGGCAATGGAAACCGCTTTTCTGAACATACAGCCATAGGTGTTACTATACGAAAAAAAAATGCCGTCTTTATGTATATATTTTCCATGTAGATTGTTAGACATGAAATATATTTTTGAATAGACGCAGTTCTTTTTTTTTGGTGCTTTCACGTTTATAAGACAATATGATGCAATATTCGATGTTATTTTGTGCACAAACTGTTGTTGAATGTGTTCAGAATAGTGTATTTATTGGAATTAAATGTAAATTCAAAAGCTAAACGAAGTTTGTCGGGTCTAATGTAGCTTTAAAATTATAATATTAAATAAATAAATATTATAAAGAACTTAAAGTCGATACTTCTTTATTATAACACCAATTTAGTAGCTACATTTTAGATTAAAGTTATCATAACATTCACACCCGACGAACACTTTGCTCTATTGATGTAAATACTATATAACCACGTAACCATGGTTACATTCCAAGAATCATAGCGTCCTCACAACCGGAGCTAGGTGTACTCAGTGATAGGTACTGTTGTTTTGAATGGAAATAAATAAATATAGAAGTTAATTCGGCTTTTATTTTTATCAGCTCTTCCATAAACAATAGCACAACACAGACACTTCATACAAACAACCTCGTTTTACACAGACACTATACGGTTCCCTATTTTGTTGCATAAAATTTTATGTCATAAATCTGCATGGCATATATTTACTATTCCAAATAATCGTTACGCATAAAAGGCATTAGACATAACTATTTACACATAATATAATAAAGCATAAACACTTTCAGCATAAATTCATACCTATTTAAATAAACATGTTGGCGGCCTAGGGGTGGCCCCACCCAAACCTACTATTACACTATGGTATCCAAGTTAAATGTGATAAACCTACAAGAATAGGGCAAACATCATTAGGCTTAATAAGCATTGTGCTAAGTAAAACAGTATGACAAGTAATCATTGTGCCAAAAGACGATTATGACTAAAAAAAATATGCCTAACCGGTTATGCCTAATTAAAATAGGACAAACAACATTATGCGAAAAAACGGGTCCCAGACACTACATATTGACATTATCAACACGCGCAACTGTGTATGTGACGTCTGAGGGCTGCCAATTACAATACATAATTTAACTTATAACTTACAAAAGATGCATTTATCATAAGTTAATATTTATTTACCACACAAATCACAAACAAGAAATTTTGAACAATGAAGGGTTCACAATATAAATAAATAGGCTTTACACTTGACTTAAAAAATCACTGAACTAATCAATTGCATTCAAATTATTTTTATATTAAGAACTTAGCTTAGGTTAAATTTTTTTGCAAATTATTGGCATGTTTTGATGAACACTCGTTATGAAAAATAAGTAGTTATATAAGTAGTTGTATACGTATACAACATATAGAATTAAGTTTTTTCCATTAAGTACATTATATTTTTGAATAATAATTTACCCGAGTAATGACAAAATAGGTGATTATCACGTTAAATCTGGACACCTCCATCTATATTATTATTGGGGAACATAGCCAATAGCAAAAAGGAATTTCCCTCATTATAGAACAAATACTGTATTCGAGCTTATTATCTACTTATACAAATATAACCATTTACAAGCATTATTTACAAGGAAACAGAGTAGGGATCCTTTTAACTTCGTTAATATTCAAATGGCGCAGCGGCGAAGATACTACGCCTTTTATTAGGGTTCCGTATCAGGCTACAAGTAGGGCAATGGATGAAACGGTAATAAAAAAAAATAATAAGCCGGCCTTACCGCATGTAAGTCTTATTTTTAACCGGCTTCAAAAAGAATGATGTGATTAAAACATATAATAACGGGTTCTTACCGCGTTTAAAGTAGGGATATGAGACTCCCGATATTTCGACACTGTTGCAAGCGCCATGATCACGGGATGACTGATGAGATTGGAGTGCAACAGTGTCGAAATATCGGGAGTCTCATATCCCTACTTTAAACGCGGTAAGAACCCGTTATTATGTGTTTTAATTATGATAATAACCGCGTATACTTAAAACAATGTAAGAATGATGTGGTTGGTCATCCACCTCAAAACCCACACGATAGAAGACCTAACGACTCCAGAGGCGCCGAAACATGTCACTCCTAAGCAAATAAGTCCTACAGTTTCATAGGGCAGGGTTTAGAGGTGACCTGTAGCATAAGGCGACGATCACAATAGATCATAATACATTATGTTGCAGTGATCACGGAATAGAAGAAAGTGGTTGTAAGGGCCAAGTGAGTAGGTATGAGGTAAGTAAATTCATACTTCCACTTTGCACTCTTTGGGGCGAGGATATGATACCGCCAAAGGATGTTTTTCCGGGGTACCGAACAGAGCATAGTACCCCGCTAGCCACAAGTTGGTAGTGTGACTAGGGATCGACGATCCGACGGTGTTATGTTGGAAGTTGTATCATATATGCGTCTCGCTGTGTAAACTTCGATATCGCGTTTCACGACCGCTTCAAGGCTGAATTATTGAATGTGGCGCCATCTGTTGCATGTGGGCGCAACTACCTGGCTAACTAGTTGGGTCCGCCGCCACACGCTTCACTCGTCCGCAAATGCGACGCGATAGTAGGTATATTAAAAGGTCTTGTGCATCTGTGCACCTGTCTATCATGCAAGAATATTCTTTTTTATCACGGGAAAGCCAAAAACCTTAATATCTATGATCGGCTATTTATCAATAACACACTTTTGTATGCAGTATCTTACAAAAACTAATGATAAAATTGCAGCATATCACATAGCATATACGTTGCCGGTAAAGTGTCTATGGAATTTGAGAAGCAATAGAGCTATCGTAGTTATCTTTTTGCAGCAGTAAAAGAGAGTGGGGTTGATCCGAAGTCCCAAGCTACAAAAAAAAAAACTTAACAGGAACCCTTACCAGTCGGATCCGACTCGCCATTTGCTCGTTTATTTTCATTAGTCTAGTTTGGGTTCTCGAATACACTCAAATTCCGCTGCCGAATACTTTCCTCGTCCAATATTGCTTACTCGGAACTTTCACGAGTTGATCCCGTTGTTTTTAGGTATAGTCGCTTGTGAACAGGACGTACTTATGAAGAGGCCACATTGAATCAATTCATCTATATTATAATATTTTTTTTTGACGTGACTTATTGTAGATTTGCCGCAGATGGCATTAGACACACATACTAGATATATAAGTAATTTTTCTTTGTCAATACTAACAAACTATGGAAGATTATGATTCCGAAATAAATGAATATTTTTTTATTTATTAACTACCCGGACAAATGGGGAGCGCTGAAGGCTCTCACCCGGTACAAAATTTAAGACAACAGGCCTGAGGGTGCACAGTTGGGCGCGAACCTCGGCTCAGGGCGTCGTCTGAGAGGAAGAATATTTAAAAGAATTAATCGACTCTAGTGGGTCGGTAACGGGGTTACTCAGGACATGTTGTCAATAGACTTAAGGTACTAAAAGGTATTTGCATAAAATTTTAAACTTGGCTGTACATGAGATCTGATAACTTTTTGACATTGCGACCGATATGATCTCATTTGGCAACATTTTACACGAAAATGTTTTTGTCGGGATGCTCAATATTGAATAAGTACCTATTTTTATTGCCATTGCACAATGTACAGGCGAAGGTCCAGGCTGCTCTATGGTGACAAAAAAATAAGAATCATTAGGTATAGACCCTGGAAGGCACAGCAAAAGTAGGAGAGAATATAACTGTCGAACCAACAACATTACACTTAACTTATTTACAGAACATTCAATGAAAATTATTTGCATATTCGCGTATAGTATGCCTGCATAAGTTGTTGAAATCTGAAATGTTTGTCGAGTTTTAGCGCCTGAATACTTGTTTTGAGCAATCTGCTGGTGCATGATGTTGCTATTAATATTTGTTCAGGCGCTTTTAACTTGCGAGTGCATAACATGTGTTTGGGATTAGCGTTTTAGTTTGGAATACTGTGCAAAAGTGAACCTGTTTGGTGAATTGAACACGCTTTGTTTGAGGATAACGTACATGGCACAAAGTAACGTTAAGCCATTAAGCTCTGAGGCTAAAACACTTTGAACTGGCAACTAAGGGTGAAAATTATACGTAACCACACGATTGTTCGAGAGTAAGATGATCCGTGGTTCAGAGGGCACGTTAAGCAGGCGGTCTCGGCTACTATTTACTTAATTAAGTATGTAGTCGTCACATGCGCCATGCCAGGGGCCTTTGGCGACTCAAACTCTGACACTAGTGTTGATGACGGTGATCATTGGTTTCATAAGCCACAAGAGAATTGCTAGAAGTCACATGTATCTATTAGCATCTCTGTCAAACGAATCTTAACGATTTGTAGCTGTGTCTGCCCTGCTATGGATTACGTACGTGAATCTCTGTACATACAGGTTGTTAGTGACATCGTAACTAATACTGAGGGGGATGATTCAGAGTTGATATCAAGTGGAATTTTCCGCAGCAAAACTGTAGAACTGAAAATAATTTAGAAAAATATTAAAATATTCACGACTTTTCCGACATGAAATTCCACTTGATATTAACTCAGAATCATGGTCTGAATCGTCCCTTTCAGTATTCGATACTGTGTCACTAACACCCTATCTCAGTGTTACCAACTCCTAAAAATATATATCCCTAAAGCTGAAGTTAAAAACCCCTAAAAATTGCTACAATTTAGAAAATCCCCCTAAAAAAATTTTATTATTAAAATGAGAATAAATAATAGTACCCGTACTGAAAAAATATATACCCGGGTAAAAAAGAAATGTGCCTCATATATGTGACATGTATCAGACATATTTAATTAAAAAAATAATAATTATTATATTAAATGACAAATAATATTGTTTATGATGTCCTTAGAAAAGGTTCAATACGATCTACTCTGAACCGGCGTGCGTGTATGAAACGATTGATGAATGTGGAGGAAGCAAGAGAAGTGTGTCGGGATCGACGCAAATGGAATTCTATAGTCTCTGCTTACCCCGGTGGGAAATAGGCGTGAGTTTATGTATGTATGTATGTAATATTGTTTAATATTCTTTATTCATACATTATCGAATATTTGAAATATGTCATTTTCTTCTGGTTCTGAGGTTTGACATTCAAAATATGACAAAAACTCCCTAAAAATACCCCTAAAAATAGAACGCCCCTAAAAAAATCCCATCCCACTTATTTACCCCCTAAATTTGGGGGGAAAACCCCTAAGTTGGTAACCCTGCCCTATCTACTTGTATGGCTACTTGTATGTACTTGTACAGGGTGTAAGTGACATCAGAACAAATACTGAAAGGATGATTCAACTCATTATTCTGGGTAGCATTTTCCGTCGCAAAAGTGTAGAATTGAAAATAATAAAAAAAAAAAACAAAGAAGTACACGAATTTTGCGACGGAAAGGTTACTTTCCTTGCTATTTTCACCTTAAATTATAATAGCATAAGGATCCGTTCTCATTGAACGTTTCCCGCGCGGCTTGAGATGATTAATTATATTCAATTAAGAGGCTTGTTTATTTAGGATGGCAACATTACATTATGGTGCTTGATAAACAGTTTCAAAGTTTTGTATCGTCCCGAGAAATGCGTTTCGGAGGTATGCGACCTAACCTGTATTGGGCTGGTTTTTCCTTCGCGGGTGTCATGAATAATTACGTGGGAAGTAGCTAAACAATCAGCGTTTTTTTACTACAGTCTACGAATGGTGATAGTAATCAAACCATACTTATTTTAGCATGCCTGTGCCAAAAGCAATTCATTAAATACCTTTTTTTACGTGACTTATTGTTTAGATTTGCCGTAGATGGCATTAACTACTTGGCCGAAACATTAAAAGCCGATCCACGTAATTCTTTAACAGTTTGGCTTGAACTAGCTTGCTATACGAACTAATAAAATTAGCTTGAATATTTTAAAACGCCGTCCCCAGCTGTTCCGAATGTGGAATCTTGCCAAGACTCTTGACTCCAGAGCCAAGAAGTTAGTGTATTTACTACGTCAATACTAAACGCGTTGAACCATTAGTATTCAGTGTTCAAGGTGTGGGCAATACCGATAAACACAAGTTACATTAAGAGTGTAACAGTAAGAGCGTAACTTCAGGCCCAGAGTAAACCTTAAGAAAATAGGAAGGATTTATGACATTTTTTATTGTTTGTAGGTTCTCCAGACCTTCAAGTAGTGGCAAAAAGGTGTACAGCTCATTTAGCTTGGTTTATCTATGACAAAAATGATAATTTCGATCACCGAATGACGTTGCGCTTACGCCATTTATTGCCGCCAAGCTAAGGACCCAACACCCTTAACAATGTAACATCCTCCGTGGTCCAGTGGTTTGAGCGTTAGGCTCACGATCTGGAGGTCCCGGGTTCAAATCCCGCTGGGGTCGCACAAAAATCACTTTGTAATCCCTAGTTCGATTAGGACATTACAGGGTGATCACCTGATTGTCCCGTGGTTCGGAACAAGCTACAGAGGCTGCAAAAGAACGCGAGGAGTGGAAAGCTGTTATTCGAGCCTTACATTCCAACAAAAAAGGATTAGAAGAAGAAGAGAGTGGGTCGATAGCGATAAGCGCTGAATGAGGGAAATCGTCGACCACGCCGTTGCGGTCGGTAATGGGGTCCTGAAGTGTTTGTTGTCGTCAGCTGGTTGGCCACCTCTATGGCTAGAGTAATCGGGTCGTCGGGATCGTATATTACGTCCTTCCGCCGATACTTTGCAGTACCATCCCTAAGCGGGATGTATTCGGAAGCCGCAACTACCAGGGCAGTTATAATATTAGTTACATTAACATATTTGACTTTTGTTGAGAGCCGTGGTAGCCCAGTTGGTAGAATGCTTGCCTTTCACTTTGAGGTCGCAGGCCTAAACCAATGATTGTCGAATTTGTTTTCAAATTCATGTTTGGATCATAAATGATTAACACGTGCTCAGCGGTGAAGGCAAACATCTTGAGGAAACCCACATTCCCGAGAAATACAATTTTCGAAGGTATGTGACCTAACCTATATTGGACTGTTTTTCCCTTCGCGTGTTTTAAGGTCAGACAGGCAGTCGCTTCTGTAATAAAAACCGGACCTGTCAAATCTTCAGGTTAGGTAAGCGGACCCTGTGAGATACGGGATAACGGTTGATGATGATGATCATCTTTCTGGTGCCCATACTTTTCCTTCAATACAATATAATACAAAAACGCTTCATTGCACATAATAATAAAAACACAACATTAAAAAGAATTACAAAAGTGACAAGAGAATCATAATCGACCTCAAGTTGTCTTCTGATGGTTTCTGGCTCTGCTCACCCTGTTAGTAATCATGTGCGTGAGGTTACGCATGTGCAGTAATATTTGGTGTTCGCAAGGTGTTAATTTACTGTACATTCACACGAGAAATACAATCCAATACACCTTCACATTCCTTGACGAAGAATTATGTGCGCCTACTGTTGAAATTATGTTTGAAGCGTCATTCAGACCGACTGTTTGGAACCGATTATAATATCTTTTTTTTGTCCGGTTCTTCTCTATCGTGTGGGTTTGAGGTGGAATACCAACCTCATCAACCCTGGTGTCAGGGTTACTATTGAGCCGCCAAAGACCCCTGACATGGCTCATGTAACGACTACTACTTAACTTACATCAGTAAATAGTAACCGGGACCGACGGCTTAACGTGGCTTCCGAACCTTCCGAACCACGGGACAATCAGGTGATCAGCCTATAATGTTTGTGATATGTACCCACAGGAAATCGAACCCGGGACCTCCGGATCGTGAGCCCAAAGCTCAACCACTGGACCGCGGCGCGGTGGTCGTTATCCTTTGGCGGCTCAATAGTATTAATAGGTTATCCCTTTGTTTAGTTCGCTTACGACCGTTTATTCTGAAAAACGCTTGAACGCTAAGCAGAAGTATTTAGGTATTATTATTTAGAGAAATACGGGTACGTACAGTACAAAACAAGTGAGCGTTACGGTTCGGAACAAGAAACGTGTAGTACTGGGTTGCCTCGTAAATCTTGGTCGACCCTGTTCTTCTGTTCTCCCTTTAACTGACATTTAGGTATATTGTTTGTATAACTGTTTAAGGGACTCTTTAAGGAATTCTTTAAGGGAGCTCACGCCTATTTCCCACCGGGAAAAGAAGAGACTATAGAATTCCATTTGCTTCGATCCTGACACACTTCTCTTGCTTCCTCCATATTCATCAATCGTTTCATAAACGCACGCCGGTTTAGAGTAGATCATATTAAACCTTTTTTAAGGACATCTCCAATTTGGTCATCGTAAGTCCTTCTCGGTCTTCCTCTGCCAGCCCTACCATCAACTTTCGCTTTATATACCGCTAGGGTTTAAGGGAGCTGTTTAAAGAAATAAATTATACCTAATGACGGTCGCAAGTCAATATATTTATAAAAACATTATGTATGTACGTAAAAATGTATCTCTCCTTCCGACAAACTGTGAAAGGCATACTTACAATACAAGGAATAAAAATAAAATTGCTATTCAAAATTCTAGATTAAGTAGATTAAGTAGTTAGAGCGTTAGGCTCACGATCTGGAGGTCCGGGTTCGATTCCCGATGGGGACATTGTCGAAATCACTTTGTGAAACTGTCCTTTGTTTTACTTTACAGGCTTGAAACTAGCCTGTTACTACTTATTTATTTATTTAAGTACAACCACATCATACATACTGAACTTATTCTATAACTTAGTTTCTAGGTGGTATAGCACTCGCAATCAATAAACTAATTTACAAATTCAATAGTAGCAAATAGGTTAATTAACCTTATTAAACTAAATTAAAACATACAAATAAACTTTGATAGATTTAAAATATTAACTCAAAAAGTGCCGAATAATTTTAGACCTGAAATTGTGTGTGTGCGTTATTCATTATGTATTTTTTTGAAACAAATAGACAGCGATATACTTGGGTGAATATCAAAATGTTTCAAGTTTGGTGGCGACTGTCATATAATTTTTTCGTGAAAAATTGGGGAAATTGGGAAAATTGGGAATTGAAAAATTAAGAATAGAAGAATAAGAATAAGAATAAAATAAATTTATTGCCAGTAACAATTCCTTTTTCATGTCGGAACCGAGGATCCTTTTGGAACTTTTTCATGTCGGAACCCAATTTTTCATGAAAAAATAATATGAAATTTCGCCACTAAACTTGAAATTTTGAGATTCACCCACTTACAGTCCGCTGGTTTTATTTGCCTATCAAGGATCCTAAACACCCTGCATAAAGTAATATCCTTACTCATCCAACTACGGTTTAAACTTCAGCTAAATTGTGCAGGGGTAAACACATTTTGCCGAGGTACGCTGGTCCGTTCAAACAACTGACGACGGAGGGCGACTGGGTACCGCTAAACACACAGAGGTTACATACAAAGGAAGACACACATGTATTCAACGGTAAAGTTACCCCGATACTGACCCCGCCGGCGTGGTCCACGATTTCCCTCAATCAGAGCTTATCGCTATCGATCTATCGGGGTACTAGCTGTGTACTCGTGCGACTTCTAAAACTTCATAGCCGACATCTTTTTTTTTGACGTGACTTATTGTAGATTTGCCACAGGATTAACTACTTGGCCGGACCAATGGGGAGCGCAGAAGGCTCTCACCCGGTACAGTCATGAGCAATATAATGTACCCACTTTAGGACTCTGTCGCACTAACTTATTTGACATTTACGACAACGTTTAAGACCTGAGGGTGCCCAGTTGGGCGCGAACCTCGGCCCAGGGCGTCGTCTGAGAGGAAAAAATATTTGAAAGAATTAATCGACCCTAGTGGGTCGATAGCGATAAGCGCTGATTGAGGGAAGTCGTCGACTACGCGGGCGGGGTCGGTATCGGGGTCCTGTAGTGTGTCGCGAGCTGATTGGCTGCCTCTATGGCTAAAGTAATCGGGTCGTCGGGATCGTATATTACATCCTTCGGACGCCGATACTTTTCAGTACAGAACAGAACATCTAATTGTTCGATTTTGCTACGATACCTTTCAGGTGTCGCAATCCAAAAAGAAATTTTATTAATTTAACAACTTTCGTATTTGATGCCAAAAATGTGCCTTTCCTAAAGTGTACATAAATTATATAAATAATTAGTTATCTGTATTATTGCTATGTTATTTTGAAATGTAAAACTAGTGTTATAAGTTTCCATAAGGTTCAACCGGCGAAACATTGTAAATTATATGTAAGTACTATGAACTTGACTGTGTCAGTTACTTAGTGATTTAATACTTATATCAAATATAGAACTTTGAAAAACAAACAATTTAACAACTTTGTAATGGTTTGTGTGAGTTTACCCCGTTCTTGGGTGAGTGTTGCAATAATTAGTTATAATTAGCCGTAAGTACCTAAAGTAGTGTAGTATGGCTATAAGTAGATTATTCCAAACCTTAGAATTAAATAATTATTGTATATATTCTATAGGGGGACCGTCGCATTTATTTGACTAAATTGAGAATTGCTTCTATGCTGTTCTGGGAGCAAATAAAAAACATAGAACACGTTCAGCTGCTTGTCTTCCCGGGCATGTCGTAAAAACCGACACAGGGATTGTCTCTTCTAACATGATGGACTAATGTTATGGGCGATAGGCTGATCCCTTGTCACCATACGGTTTACCATATCCAGCTTACGCCATCGTATCAACAGTGGCTGCAAGTTGTCTTTGATTACTTGTGGCTCTGCCCACCCCATTAGGGATTACGGGCGTGAGATTATGTATGTATGTATGAGAATTGTGTAACTTAATTGATAATCTACCCCTATAAATCTTTTATGTTGTACCTTATGTAATTAAAACTATTCTATTATATTACATTAGTAATTGTAAGTTTAAAGCCAATGGTAAATATTAACTAGAAAAGTAGATTATTTATAGTTGTAAATATCTTGCTGAACTGCTGTAACTCGGGTACATTATATTATTAGATCTCTCTCTCTCTCTCTCTCTCTCTATTTAAGAGCTGCGCTCTTGTCGGTGGAGTAACCGCCATTCCTCTCTTCTTCCCGCCAAAACCTTCACCTCCCGATACGACACGACCTGCACATTCTCTTTTATTTGTTTCATAAATGTTATCCTAGGTCTACCCCTTCCTCTCTTCCCTTCAATTTTTCCTTCTATAATGTTTGTTATAAATGAATCGTGTCGTATCAGGTGGCCAATCATATTTCCTCTCCGGTTCTCTATAGTCTTCAATTATTATTAATTATTATTAGATCATTTCTGCCATTTTTTTTTAAAAAGGGATCATTATTATCGCTAATTTACCCAGATGATTTTGCATATACTACCACATCACCAATCACTACTTAGTGCTATTTGGGTACACGCTCTCTAGCCGTTTCGCTTATTCAAGAATCCGGAAGTTGCAGTCAGTAACATGAAATCGGACACTTTACGAAATGCCTAAATTCCGGGTTCCAGGGCTTTTGTGACCGGGACTGCACCCTGGTTGTCGACCGACCAGCAGAAGTCACGACTTGCCGCTCTGCCGCTGCTACACCCCTACTGCTGTCCACCATCGGGGCCGTTTTGGAGTTCGTCGCGCTCCGACCACGGTAGGGAAGTGGTACTCCTTTTGGAAGTGTTTCAAGTGACCCTCAAAGTCTCGATCGAAAACTCGATCTCCACAACCTCGAGTTGTTCTACCGTGATTTCTCTGGTTCTTGATAATAATATAAGTTACTTTGTTACAAAAGGGTCTGTGTTTTACTTATTTCTCTAATCACTAGTTAATGGCTGTCCATAGTAATCAGTATAATCAAAAACGCGCCCGGTATAATAATCCATTGAAGGAATCTTGGTAGGAAATGGCGTAGAAGGCCTAGCGGTTGTCCTATTTTTATGTATGGGTATATCTGTAAGAAAAAAATGCAAAAATATACAGGGTGTTAGTATTCAAACCACGATTCTGAGTTGATATCAAGTGGAATTTACCGTCGCAAAAGTATGAAACTGAAAATAATTTGAACAAACACTAAAACTTTCATGAATTTTCCGACAGGAAATTCCACTTGATATTAACTCAGGATCATGGTCTGAATCATCCCCCTCAGTATTTGTTACAGTGTCACCAACACCCATACGCATTTGTATGGCTACCTGTCCGTACTTGTACGGGGTGTAAGTGACATCGTAACGAATACTGTGAGGGGTGATTGAGCTCAGTATTCAGAGTTAATATCAAGTGGAATTTCCCATTGCAAAAGTACAGAATTGAAAATAAGTAATTTAAAAAAAACATGAATTTTGCGACGAAAAATTAAACTTGATATTAACTCAGAATCATGACCAGAATCATCGCCCTCAGTATTCGTTACGATATCACTAACTGTGTATAGCTAATGAAAAGCAACCCCCTCGCCGTTCGTCGTCGACTAATGATCGAGAGTCGCTTGATTTTGTCTGTTAAGAAAATTGACAAAGAAAGGGTCCTATTACCCTACCGACTCATGGACCACGATACGTCGCGTTGGTAAACGGCTTATTACACTACCCAATCTAAAGGCCCGACGCGTCAGAATCGGGCAGTGCTCATCGGGTGGCCAGTGCCACGATTTCGCCATTCATTTTTATACTTAAACCCGATGCATCGGGTCCGACGGGTCGGGTCGGGTTATGTTATAAGGCCTGCATTACCCAATACAACGGATTATTATGTATAATTTATTTTAAACAATCAATGGTGCTAATTCCTGTAAACACCATCTAATTTTATTTTAAGTTATATCTGTCATTGTCTTAACCGCCAAAAAGGAAAGGGACGGGTAATCGATAAGCATAAAATTTATGGAACACACGTCAATTTTAAGCACAAATCTAAAACAGCCCTATTAAAAATTTACATCGGCTAATAACCCGACCGAATTAAGTTGACAACTCACGTCAAACGGTTTAACTTGCATACCAGCGAGATACCTTTTTGATTCGCTCGGTTTATTAATTAATTTACTCATTCTTTCTAAAATTAAGAACTGTCAATCATCCGACCCTTTCCTTTTCGGCGGATAAGAAAAGACAGGTATAACTTAAAGTAAAATTAGGAGGTGTCTGCAGGAATCGGGGCCATTGTAATACTTACGGAAAAAATCTAAAATGGGGTCTAGGTTTTCAGTATATTCCACCTGGTATTTTACAGTGAAATAACTACAAAAACAGAAGCTTACGAAGACCAGGATACTAAAAAAAAATAACATTTATAACTAGTTACATTCATTACATAGTCAATCATATCCAGCTTACGACATCGTATCAACAGTGGCTGCAAGTTGGCTTTGATTACTTGCGGCTCTGCCCACCCCATTAGGGATTACGGGCGTGAGTTTATGTATGTATGTATGTATTACATAGTCACCGCAGTCCAGTGGTTAGAGTGTTGGGCTTAAGCTCTGCAGATCTGGATTCAATTCCCGATAGGGACAGACTTAGGTAGGTCAGACTTCATACATATAATAAGGTAGTAGTAGTAGTAACCGGGACCAACGGCTTAACGTGCCTTCCGAAGCACGGATCATCTTTCTTTTTGGACAATCAGGTGATCAGCCTGTAATGTGCTAACTAAACTAGGGATCACAAAGTGTTTTTTGTGATATGTCCTCACCGGGATTCGAACCCGGGACCTCCGGATCGTGAGCCCAACGCTCAACCACTGGACCACGGAGGCCGTTTACTAATACTGTTAATAGTATAGAATAGTATAGTTTGACTTACTAAGCAAAAACCATATTAACTGTTTCACAATTCAGTTGATGATTCGCTTCTCCGAAGTGGCAACTTCGTATATTTCCGATATGAGTAGGGGTCACAGACTTTACCACCGGATCAATGAAAAAAAAACCAGATTCATTCAACTTATACTGTATAGTGTATAAGCTAAAGGGAGGTTCACACAGTACTTATTACACATTAAACTTCTTCTTCTTATCGTGTGGGTTGTGAGGTGGAATACCAGCCTCATCAACCCTGGTGTCAGGGTTACTATTGAGCCACCAAAGGCCCCTGACATGGCTCATGTAACGATTACTCACTTACATCAGTAAATAGTAACCGGGACCAACGGCTTAACGTGCCTTCCGAAGCACGGATCATCTTACTTTCGGACAATCAGCCTTTAATGTCCTAACCAAACTAGGGATCACAAAGTGATTTTTGTGGTATGTCCCACCGGGATTCGAACCCGATACCTCCGGATCGTGAGTCCAACGCTCAAACCACTGGACCACGGAGGCCGTTACATTTAAAAAAAAAAAAAAAAAAAATATTACGGGTAACTTAGACCCAGGTTGTTAGTAACAATGATTTCTTACTCACTAATATTAGTATTACATAGATACACAATACACACACATACACAATAAAATTGAAATAAAAATAAATAAAAATAAGACATTTATTTACTGTTCCTGTGTCCTGTTCCTGTGTGCTATTTAGACCTATACAGGTGCTAATTCCTGTACACACCATCTAATTTTATTTTAAGTTATATCTGTCATTTTCTTATCCACCGGAATGAAAAGGGACGGGTAATCAACAGTCTTCTTTATTGAACATAACCCTCACAGCTGTTATGCGAACCATACAATAACCATAGAATGAGGAATTTAAATACTTCGTATAGAACGGCAACTCTCCGCTCCCCACCAGCGGCTGAGCTAGGTTTACCTCACCCCCTCGGTCTTACTTTAGTGTTCTATCGTATGGCGTCAGACGTCACACAAACAGATGCGCGTGTACGATAACGTCAATGTGTAGTGCCTGAGTAGAACGAGGTTTTTTGTATGAAGTGTCCAGTGTGCTAAAACGCAAAAAAGGTTAATGATTTCAGTCTGCAATGTAAAAAGTACTAGAGATATTTTTTTTTGTCAGTGTGTACCGTCCTTAGTTCATGTTGTAAGTGGAAATAGCTGATATTTGAAACTTAATAGACTTGTTGACCAAATATGAACTCTGGAAATTAGATAGTTTCCTAGGTCAAAGATAACATGAGCTCACAACTGTATCCCAATTGAGGTAGTCAGAGGTAAACCCATCGCGAAATCAAGTAAGTAGTAGTGAGGGTTTTATAAAGATAATGAAATGGCAATATCTTAGTGAACCAATCACTGCGCGCCATCTTAATCTGTGTTGCCAATTTAGGTTAAATAAATTATAATTAGTAGCTTTCTTTATTATATAGAATCCACTTAGTTCAAAACAATGTTGTATGGCATAGAATAGAATAGATGTAACATATAACCAAATGCTTCATAAAAGTGATATCAATGTTTAAACAAAACTTTGGTTGATGCAAGTAGAGCGGATGAAGGATAATAGAATTGCAAAAGCGTTATATAAAGCGAAAGTTGATGGTAGGGCTGGCAGAGGAAGACCTAGAAGGACTTGCATTGACCAAATTGGAGATGTCCTTAGGAAAGGTTTAGTACGATCTACTCTGAACCGGCGTGCGTGTATGAAGCGATTGATGAATGTGGAGGAAGCAAGAGAAGTGTGTCAGAGAGAGGCCAGCGTTCCACCAACTGGCTACCACGGCTCATGTGTGTCATTTCGACGAACATCCTTTTTGCTTTGTTGTAATTGTTTTGTGAAAGCTTTAAGTAAGTAATGTTATGGTCTTGTTTTTGTGTTTCGCGTCCTTTTATGATAAACAATTTCTATTCCATTCTTCTATAAACCAAACATACTTACGTTTTTTTGACGTAACTTATTTTAGATTTGCCGCAAATAGCATCAACTACTTATCATACTCATCTCTCTCTATTGAAGAGCTGCTTGTCGGTGGAGTAATCGTCGTTCTTCATTTCTTCCCGCCAAAACCTTCACCTCCCGATACGACACGACCTGCACCTTCTCTTTTATTTCTTTCATAAATGTTCTCCTAGGTCTACCCCTTCCTCTCTTCCCTTAAATTTTTCCTTCTATAATGATTGTTATAAATGAATCGTGTCGTATCAGGTGGCCAATCATATTTCCTCTCCGGTTCTCTATAGTCTTCAACATATCATACTCATATTTGAACAAATATACTTTGGCGCATCTTTTTTTGGGCGCTGCGCTGAGCTCTCATCCGGTTAACAAAAACATACAAATGTACTAAATGGGTAGGAAAAACTCGGCCTAGCGGAGCGTATAAATTGTAGCGAGTGGTTAGACCGATTCAGACCACGCGATTCTTGTCAAAAAAAAATCGCACTAGGTAGGTACATTCCCGTTGTCATAGAGTGTGTTTTCATATTCTGGATGACTCATTTATTTTGAAACTAACTTTTTTTTTTTAATTATATCGTTAATCTAAATACATGGTTTGAATGATGCCGTTAAACTACAGAGATTTGTCTCGGCACCCACTCGTCGCATTAAAACAAAAAAAATATATATTTTGATTTGTCTACTTGAGTTTTCTTTCGCTAACTTTCTTGCTAACCTAATTTTCGCATTGCTTTGTTGCTTTAGAGAAAATAACTGCAAATAGAAAGAAGTTGTCCATGGAAGAAGCTCAATTAAGAAAGAAAGAGTATGATAGAAAGCGCAGAGAGAAAATGAAATCCGACCCCGAAGGCTTAGAAAAACTTCGGCCAAAAGAAAAACTTAAGTACTTTTTTTCTGGGGCCTACTATATTATACATATCAAGTTACATGCATACTATGAAATTGTTGAAAAAAAACATTTAATTTACAACATTTTTTTTCACAATGTTGTGTCGACCGAATTTCGAGATTTGGTGAGAATTACCCATATATATAAAAAAAAAGAAAATTTATGATTTATGATTTTTTTAAATTTATTTATTTATTTATTTTTATTTTAAGTTTTTTTATGTAAAATATATATTATTATTTTTTAATTATATTATATATATATATATATATATATATATATATATATATATATATATTTTAATATTTTGTTGTTGTAATAATGTTTAGTGTTTAAGATTGCTTCACTGTCGTATTGGGTGCATACCTGTGATGATAGTTGTAAGATTGAATAAATGAAATAAATAAATAAATAAAATATTAACGGCCTCTGTGGTCCTATGGTTCAGCGTTGGACTCACGATCCGGAGGCCCCGGGTTCGAATCCCGGCGGGGACATATCGCAGACATCACTTTGTGGTTCCTGGTTTGGTTAGGACATTACAGGCTGATCACCAGATTGTCCGAAAGTAAGATGATCCGTGCTTCGGAAGGCACGTTAAGCCGTTGGTCCCGGTTACTAACTACTTAGATGTTGATTAGGCTGGTATTCCACTTCACAACCCACACGATAAGAAGAAAAAAAATATCACAGAAAACATTTACTTAAAGGAATCATATCGATAGCATTATACAAAATGTAGCTTAATAGTTATAGTGATCCACAAATAAACTCTGAAACTAATACCCTCACCCTAACACACACACACACGCACGCCCGCCCGTAGGTGGAGTATGCTCCATACCGTCTCCAATTTATCTCCTATATCAATTTTAGGTCTTCGTCAAAGGCTGCGAGGTCTCTTCTTGTATTTCTGCCAAGCTTCTAAAGTTCATGTGTATACGATATTTAGGTTTATTTTACCGTGGTCAAGCTATATCGTAATTAGTTGAAAGGTTCGAAAGTTAAAAGGTCCATTGCGAATAGTTTTTGTCTAAATCCACAACAGAATTTGCTGTTTTAACAACAAAATGCTGTTGTTTTAACAGTTAGTTTAGGGTCAACTAAGTTTGTGATAATTAATTTAATATTTTTTATCGCAGTATACGTCAGGTATAAAATGGCGCTAACTCCTGTAGACACCATCTAATTTTGTTTTAAGTTATACCTGTCATTTTCTAATCCGCGAAAAAGGCAAAGGACGGGTAATCGACACAAAAATTATGGAACACATCGTCAATTTTATGCAAAAATTAAACAACTCTTGCTCATAAAACCAGCGTCGTGGTTCACTCCGCGACTTGTGCTGAGTGAGGCCCTTTTATCTCAGGACATCCACCACCACCTAACCTGTGACCTAACCTGTATTGGGCTGGTTTTTGGGTTGGTTTTGGTTTTTTGGATGGTTTTGGGGGGTTAAGGGACATCTCGTCCCAGTCTTAAACTAGGCCCAGGGACGAGTTTGCTCTTTTCTAATTTGATAGTGGGTAACTGGGCCCACTATGATTCAGTTGTTGGGACGATTACACCATTGATTATTTTCTAGGGGTTTTTTGGTCCCTACGTGATACTGCCTCGAACAATGGGAAATAAGACACAAGTGTAGGTACATTTGTTAATATATATTTTTGTGGAAACTAAATAAGATAATTAATTCAATAAATTCGAACGTATTTAATCACTTCATACAGGTATTACAACTAATCTTAATGTGTGCCCAAGAAACCCCTAGAAAATAATCAATGGTGTAATCGTCCCAACAACTGAATCATAGTGGGCCCAGTTACCCACTATAAAATTAGAAAAGGGCAAATTCGTCCCTGGGTCCAGTTTAAGACTGGGACGAGATGTCCCCTAAGCCGTTTTGGGTGGTTGGTTGGCCTGTGAAAAAAAGGGATAATGCTAGGAAGATGGTGATGTGTAATAAGTGTA
This sequence comes from Pectinophora gossypiella, assembly GCF_024362695.1. NCBI lineage: Eukaryota > Metazoa > Arthropoda > Insecta > Lepidoptera > Gelechiidae > Pectinophora > Pectinophora gossypiella. Next base: position 983,191 of record NC_065425.1, on the reverse strand, counting down.
TATGATTTGATTTGAAAAGAAGAATAATAGAATAGAATATTTTATTTGCGTAAGTATTTGTGGTAGCTTTTCATTGGCATTTCTTTGTTTATTTACAAGTATTCATTTTGTAAAAAAGGCTGTAAGTTACCCAAATAAAAAAAAGTAGTAGATTTAATACTTAAAAAGTACATGCCAGTCCAGAAAGTAGAAGTCTGCGTACAGCCAGCCAGGCCGTCAGAAATAGTCGGGGTCGCGTTGGCGCACGGTGCAAAATACTAAAAAATTAAATTTGCAACATTCCTTTTTTATGCACGAGTTTTTGTGACCTGAAACCCTTGAACGTGAAACCGTTTCAAAAGGTGCACGAACCATGGAATAAACAATAATATTATGTAATAGCGCAGGACCGATCGTCGTGGAGATCCTTGGGGGAGGCCTATGCCCAGCAGTGGGCGTCGTACGGCTGATGATGATTATGTAATAGAAGGGACGACTGCCTCAGTGGTCACTGATGTTCATTTCCCGGGAATATTTCCAGTTTGGGAACATTCCCATTAGTAAAAAGGCGCTAAACTTATGTAAACATAAACAGCCTATATACGTCCCACTGCTGGGCACAGGCCTCCCCTCAATCAACCGGAGGGGGTATGGAGCATACTCCACCACGCTGCTCCACTGCGGGTTGGTGGAGGTGTTTTTACGGCCAATAGCCGGGACCAACGGCTTAACGTGCCCTCCGAAGCACGGAATCATCTTACTTTTTCGGACAATCAGGTGATTCAAGCCTGAAAAGTCCTTACCAAACAAAGGACAGTCTCACAAAGTGATTTCGGCAATGTCCCCATCGGGAATCGAACCCGGACCTCCAGATCGTGAGCCTAACGCTCTAACCACTAGACCACGGAGGCTGTCAAACTGGCTGTGAAACTTATGTAAGAAATACCCTTATTACCTAACCTTTAGGCAAGAGAAGTGTGTCAGGATCGAAGCAAATGGAATTCTATAGTCTCTGCTTACCCCGGTGGGAAATAGGCGTGAGTTTATGTTTAGGCAGATAAGACCAGTGCCCTATTTATCTCGCTCGATCTAATCGAACGGAATGATCTAGAGGAGGAATTTTAAATATAGGGATTTGGCCACAATAGATCTAGCTAGGTCGCAGTGGCCATTTGGGCTGCATCAGTTCGAGACCTCTCAAACACAAATAATAATAATAATCTGCAATAGTCCTACACGGACCGGGGATTGTCTTTGGGTGCACTCCCATAGTGCATACAGGGATAATCGCCGGTTGGTGTCACACAACATTTAGATTAAACTGTCTTAAGGGGCCTCTACGTGTTGGCTTCGGCCCCACGCACGCCTTCCTGAAGTCCGGGACTCCATAGGCCCGAGATATGGAAACGACATACAATAATAATAATAAAGAAAAGGTTTCTCCTCTGAGTTTAGTATCCCTTTACGTCATCGCCTTGGGTTCAAAACTGGCGAATGTCCAAGTAAGAAAATAATAGAGGTATATTGCATAATATCTTTCAATAACATTACATCATAGCGACGTTAAACCGTCACTCACTGAGATGGATACGTTGGATGAATGATTGTATTATTCGGTTTGATATTATACTATACATTGGCCCCGATTCCTGCAGACACCTCCTAATTTTATTTGCCATGCGCAACAATAATAACCAGCGAGACTACTATTTAATTCGCCCGGGTTATTCATTCGGTTTAAATCATCATCATCCGTCCCTTTTCAGCGCATAAGAAAATGACAGGTATAACTTAAAATAAAATTAGATGGTGTGAACGGTCACGAGCATTAATATGTACGTACACTTTAGTACCATGTCATATTAACTTTTTTGACAAATTGAACTGTAAGTCTCACTGAATGTCAAATATGTTAGTGCGACAGAGTCCTAAAGTGGGTACATTATATTGCTCATTACTGTACTGGATTCAGCACCATTCAATTTGATTCAATTAAATTCAATTATTTATTCATAATAACTATTACACTACTAAATAAATAATATATATATATATATTCTGGAATCATAACTATTATTCTGGAATTAAAAAGCTACGTATTTGTCTTCCTATTTTAGAAGCCATCCAGCACAGGCCTAAACTAATAATTGTCGAATTTGTTTTCGAATTCATGTTTGGATCATAAATGATTATCACGTGCTCAGCGGTGAAGGAAAACATTGTGAGGAAACCCACATAACCGAGAAATGCATTTTCGGAGGTATGTGGCCTAACCTGTATTGAGCTGGTTTTACTTTCGCGGGTTGGAAGGTCAGACAAGCAGTCGCTTCTGTAAAAAACTGGACCTGTCGAATCTTTAGGTAAGCGGACACTGTGAAAAACGGGATAATTAAATGAAAGGCGACAAGGAAAGGGACGGGTAATCAACAGGCATATTTATGGAATACACGTCAATTTTAGGCAGATATCTTTAACAAGTAACTTTGGTTACAAGTAACAGTGGTACAATGGTAGAATCATAAATGTTAAATTGACCTTCAACAACTTTATCCCATGATACTTTATACATCATGTTTTGTTTATAACTTTGAACTATGAATAAATGAGTCTGATACTTCTGATTGCATGTGGGGTGGGCTGTGGGCAGTATCCCTAATATTATTACTCTGAACCGGCTTGCGTGTAGGACCCCGATACCGACCCCGCCGGCGTGGTAGACGATTTCCCTCATTCAGCGCTTATCGCTATCGACCCACTAGGGTCGATTAATTCTTTCAAATATTTTTCCTCTCAGACGACGCCCTGAGCCGAGGCTCGCGCCCAACTGGGCACCCTCAGGCCTGTTGTCTTAAACGTTGTACCGGGTGAGAGCCTTCAGCGCTCCCCATTTGTCCGGCCAAGTAGTTAATGCCATCTGCGGCAAATCTACAATAAGTCACGTCAAAAAAAAAGAAAAAAAAAGGCGTGCGTGTATGTTTGACGAATGTGGAGGAAGAGACGTGTCAGGATCGAATTAAAAGAAAAAAAAAGAAAGATAAAGAATATTGAATTCTTCCTTCAGATTATTTTTGGGGAACGTGGCCTGCAAATTTCCTCATTAACATTTTCACCCGAAATTCGCCCTGCATTTCCCCACTATCCTAGGCTCTTTGTTTGAATATTTCCCAGATAACCTCGGCCGCCGCGCCGCAGAGTGGCTGTGAGTGGTGTGCGACAGTTTGGCACCTCGCCAGCGCGGCAGGTGTCATGTGGTACTGGAGAATGTGCCTAGTTGGTTCGCTTGGTTTTGTTTGTGTTGTCTGTAGCTACTTTACCGGGTGAGCCTTCAGCGCTCTCCATTTGTCCGGCCAAGTAGTTACTATTGATCCGCCAAAGGCCCCTGACATGGCTCATGTAACGACTACTAACTTACATCAGTAAGTAGTAAACGGACCAACGGCTTAACGTGCCTTCCGAAGCACGGATCATCTTTCTTTCGGACAATCAGGTGATCAGCCTGTAATGCCCTATAACCAAACTAGGGATCACAAAGTGATTTTCGTGATATGTCCCCACCGGGATTTGAACCAGGGACCTCCGGATCGAGAGCCCAACGCTCAAACCACTGGACCACGGAGGCCGTTAGCACAGTAATAATAAATTAAAAAAAACACTTTATTGCACACAAATTCACAAGAAAATTACTGGAGAAACGTATTCAAAGGAAGGTGGGCAAAGGTTGCCTTATCGCCAAGAGCGATGTCTTCCAGTCAACCGTCGGAAAGTATACAGGATGTTAGTGATGACTGATTTCTGATTACTAAAAGTACAAGTATCAAAATGATACAGGGCAGTTGCATTTACGAACAAACAGTTGAGTGGCTCAATGTTGGTACATACTTCATAATGCCATACATACTCGGAAAGTTGGTACGAACCTAGTGCATTCTATGGAGAGAGCATGTGGTATCGTATAGTGTGGGGATAGTGTGAATATTCAGATTTCGGATACCCAAGGGGTAGGTAGAGGGATTCAAGATTTTTTAGCAGATAAACTTAATACTTCAAACACATAATAACGGGTTCTTACCGCGTTTGAAATAGGGATATGAGACTCCCGATATGTGTTTTAATTATGATAATAACCGCGTAAACTTAAAACAATATATCGATATCTCTTTTTTCCTAAGTTTTTTTCAATTTAGTTTTTTATTGAGTTACGTAATAGTGTACGTAAAGATGTATAAAATTTATGTGTTTTCTTTTATAAGTTTTTAAAAGGTTACAATATATCCAGCTTACGACATCGTATCAACAGTGGCTGCAAGTTGTCTTTGATTACTTATGGCTCTGCCCACCCCATTAGGGATTACGGGCGTGAGTTTATGTATGTATGTATGTAAAAGGTAGCCTGAAAACATTTTAATTTAAATTGATGTTATGTTTCTCGCTGACTATGTTTTGTGAGTCAACATTTATAATTATTATTACCAATAAAGAACCTTGAAAATCAAAACTTATGTACTTACTAAAACATTTTCAGATTTATCCGGATATCCATTCGAGCATATTAGCAAATGTCATCCCTATAGTAAACCCGTTAAGTGCTGGAGTGCAGTAAAACAGTTTGGGCTCGATCTTGCCAAGAGTTAATCGTCTTCTGAACGTAATGCGCTCGACTGTTGTTATTTGCTTTACTGTTTTCTTTGCCGTTCATAACATAAACTGCCTATATATGTCCCACTGCTGGGCACAGGCCTCCCCTCAATCAACCGGAGGGGGTATGGAGCATACTCCACCACGCTGCTCCACTGCGGGTTGGTGGAGGCGTTTTTACGGATAATAGCCGGGACCAACGGCTTAACGTGCCTTCCGAAGCACGGAATCATCTTACTTTTTTGGACAATCAGGTGATTCAAGCCTGAAAAGTCCTTACCAAACAAAGGACAGTCTCACAAAGTGATTTCGACAATGTCCCCATCGGGAATCGAACCCGGACCTCCAGATCTTGAGCCTAACGCTCTAACCACTAGACCACGGAGGCTGTGAGGCTTTGCCGTTCATGTTTTGTTTATCGAAATTCAAAATTCAAACTTTAATGAAAAATACATTATGTTCGTTGTTGATTGAAAAATATTTTTGTTATCCTTGTATTTTTATTTTATTAGTTTTCTATAATTTTTATTGACTTTTGATAATTTGAATTTGGTTTATGTGAATTAATTTAATGACATTTATTTAAATCTGTACAACAATAATTAATTTCATTAGGACCTTTGTATAAATTGACACTTTTATATTTTAAATTTTATAAATTTTGCATGATTTATGTAATTTAAATGCACGGTAAACTATATTTTTTTGTAACATCTGTCACACTGCATTTATGGCAAATAAAGAATCTTATACATTGTTTTAAGTTTACGCGGTTATTGTCATAATTAAAGCACATATTGGTGCTAATTCCTGTAAATACCATCTAATTTTATTTTAAGTTATATCTGTCATTTTTTTATCCGCCGAAAAGGAAAGGGACGGGTAATCGACAAGCATAAAATTTATGGAACACACGTCAATTTTAAGCACAAATCTAAACCAACCGTCTAAAAATTTTACATCAGTCAATAACCCGACCCAGTTAAGTAGACAGCACGTCAAACGGATTGCATACCAGCGACATACCTTTTTGATTCGCCCGGGTTATTCATTCATTTACTCATTCTTCCTAAAATTAAGAGCTGTGTGTGTGAATCATCCGTCCCTTTCCTTTTCGACGGATATGAAAATGACGGATATAACTTAAAATTAGGCGGTGTCTGCAGGAATCGGGGCCAATAACGGGTTCTTACCGCGTTTAAATGGGGATATGAGACTCCCGATATTTCGACACTGTTGCAAGTGCCATGATCACGGGATGACTGACGAGATTGGAGTGGAGTAGGTAGATCCATAATTTTCTACGGGCAGACATTACTGTCTACCCTCTTTCTTTGCCACTTGTTTATGTTTTTGATATCGGAATGTTCGGAACCATCTGAACTCGCACGAAACTCAATACGACAAACCGCACTCACTGTGTCCTTACGTTTTTCTTTTTTTTTGAATTTTTTTTTTGAATCGGGAGTCTCATATCCCCATTTAAACGCGGTAAGAACCCGTTATTATGTGCTTTAAGTATAATAAAGAATCTTATCTTATCTTATCTTAAAAGAGTTGTTGGTATAATGTCGCAAATGTATATTGTATGTGTATTAAAATTTATAATGCCTTACCATTTACTATAAAGGAGTTACCATTTCCAATATTTAAAAGTAAATTAAAAAAATTTCTTATACACCATACCTTTTATTCAGTGAAAGAATATTTAAATTTAAAGTCACAGCCGTTTATTTAAATTAAAATTGTTTTTTGTGTATTTAAAATATCTATTGTTAATTAATTTTTTTTAAGACAGATTTATTAAATGTTCCTTTAATTATAAATAATTTAATATTAATATTCGCACGCTGTATGGTTGAGTGATGGACTTTTATTGATATAATTTATATTTAAGATCTTTTGTACCACTCTAGAGCGAATAAATTTCATTTCAAATTTCAAAGAGATTTTTGTGATCTCTTCGTGATCGCTAGTTTTTGTTAGGACATTACAGGCTGATTTATTATATATAATATATAACTAATATAATATATAATAATGGGGTTGGTAATCCACCTCGATTACCAACCCCATCAACCCTGGTGTCAGGGTTACTATTGAGCCACCAAAGGCCCCTGACATGGCTCATGTAACGACTACTTACTTACATCAGCAAGTAGTAACCGGGACCAACGGCTTAACGCACAAGGACAAGTGTTTTCTGTGCAAGTAAGCATTGAATCTAAATATAGCAATATTATCTCATCAAAATCATAACATGAGAAGCCTATCACGTTCATAGGTATAGCTCATTGATCACCACAACACGAATTCTTACAAGCTTGTGACGTGTTGTGCTGTGAGCGGGGTCTCCAATATATTACGTGATTCACAATAATATCACCGCGAAAACAGGAAGAATACAGGAGTGTTATATCTGGATCAGTGATGTGTCGTCCCTGGGAATGTTCCCAAAGTGGGAATTTTCCTGTAGTAAAAACTCTTCAATAGTAGAACTTTTGCTTACAATACCGGCATTTTTCAAATTGTTCGTTCTTGTTAGTTCTCTATATGTACAAGGTTCAAAATAAATTATGAAATTCTGGAGGGTTAAAATGGCCACATCGAAGCAATTCATCTAAGAAAGCAATATTGCTATTTGACATTTGTTTGCATTGCGCACTTACTTTTATATGCGCAAATGTCAAATTGCAACATTGCTTTCTTAGATGAATTGCTTCGATGTGGCCATTTTAACCCCCCTGTTTACTAAATAAAGACAGATCTAAAATTAACGAAAAATAACTTTTTTTCTATTTAACTTATTTACCTATTTAATCAAGAAAACGTAATAATAAGCTAGCAACATTTTATGACATTTTTGTTTGACGTCACGCTGTGCGTTTTCATACAAATTCCATAGTAATTTCGTGTTTTGACATTTAGTAAAAAGTGATTCGAGTAGTAGGAAACTAACCTATAGTAGGACACAGTCTGGCTGTGGGTTGTGAGGTGAATTACCATACTCATCAACCCCGGTGTCAGGGTTATCATTGGGCCACCAAAGGCCCGTGACATGGCTCATGTAACGACTACTTACCTACTTACATCAGTAAGTAGTAACCGGGACCAACGGCTTAACGTGCCTTCCGAAGCACGGATCATCAGCCTGTAATGTCCTAACCAAAATAAGGATCACAAAGTAAAATGATATGTCCTCATCGGGATTCGAACCCGAGACCTCCGGATCGTGAGCACAACGCTCAACCACTGGACCACAGACGCCGTAATTATTATAATTGGTTTGTATTGTCAAGGGCCAACAAGCACTGTGCTTTCTACTCATGCTCAGTCAATGTTGGCGTGGTCGACGAATCCCCACATTACACTAGGGTCGATTAATTATTTAAAATACAATCTTTTCAGATTACACCCTGAGTTGAGATTCGTGCCTAACTGGGCACCATCTTGTTGTCTTAATTTTTTTAACGTGTACGAGCCTTCAGTGCTCCCCATTTGCCCGGCCAAGTAGTTAATGTCATTTGCGTCAGATATAGAATAAGTCACGTCCAAAAAGAGCACTACACCACTCTATACGTCACCGAGTCAATGCAAGCACCTTTCTGATTTGATTCCATTTGCCCTGTTACATATTTGATCGACATGACACCTGCACGGGGAATTCCATCGCATAGCGCAGTGTTTCTCAACCTTTTTGAATCGCGACCCCTTTACTTATAAGTCAAAACTTTATGTTTATTTTTAAGAATGTCTACGGCCCTGTGCCGAGGTTTTTCTTGCAGCTTCTTTTCCCCGGCTATACAGGTTGTGAGAAGCTGAAGTAGTTTTAGGCTGTTAAAAAGTTCGTTGTGTAAAAATTTACGATTCAAAGCGTACTTACCTACTGAATAAAGATATTTTTTAAACATTTTGAAATCAAATCGGTTTTAAAATTAAATCAGTTTCGACGACGTAGTCATACAATACAAACAATACAATTCAAATCCGCTTTATTGCCCCAATATAAAAAGAAATAATTACAAAAAGACTCGTAACTAAGTACATGGCAAATGGCGGCCTTATCGCTTAAAGCGATTTCTTCCAGACAACCATAAGGTGAGGGAAAAACGCAAAAATTTAAGGATTGCGGGTAAAAACTACATACTTAACTTTTGTCTTTAATGTTCAATAATAGTAGTGTGTCAGGTCGAAGCAAATGGAATTCCATAGTCTCTGCTTAACCCGGTGAGACATAGGCTATAAAGAAATATGTTTAATAATGTGCGATGCAAAACGATAAAACTATGACTAATATTATACATAATTATTGCTTCTATGCTAAACTGGGAGCGCATAATAAACAGAAACACGTTCAGCTGCTTATATCCCCGGTCTTGTCGTAAAATCCGACAGAGGGATTGTGTCCTTTCAAACATGACGGACAACTGTTATGGGCGATAGGCTGACTATTAACTCATGTCACACATCTGACTTTTCGGTGGATAAGAAAAAGACAGATATAGCTTAAAATAAAATTAGGAGGTGGGAATCAGGGATTAAATAAGTGCTTACTTATAGTTTAAGTTTTTCGTACCTATACATTGGGCTGGTGTTCCCTTCGCGGGCTGGAAGGTTAGACAGGCAGGCAGTCAATTCTGTGAAATACCGGGCCTGTCAAATATTCAAGTTAGGTAAGCGGACCCTGTGAAAATAGGATAATGCTAGGGAGATAATTTCAGTGTTTCGTACAGTGATAAAACTGTTTTTAAACAAATTTGTAAGTAACAAACAAGTCTAGTTTTCCTAGAATTATAGTTTCGGGACCACGACCGCCGAGACAGGTTTTGCGAACCTCTGGGATCGCCAACCACAGTTTGAAAACCACTGCTTTTTTATATTACCACGAGAAATTGAAACGTGTGCGGGTTGGCAGATGACGCTAGTTCTATATCATCATAGAAATTCCATCGAAAACATGTCATGTAAAATGTTACCAAGACGAGATATCAATCGCTAAGTCAAAAAGTTATCAGCAGTTAACATGCGCGACGTGATAAAATTATCGATCGATTCAATAAATTTTGTCGAAATCGATAAGTTTGTTTTATCCTTAACACGCGTGACACGTGATTTTGTTCGTATTTTGACATAACGGCATGACTTATTTGGGTTCATATATTAACACCAGTCACCAATCGACAAAACGACATAATTATATCGTCAGAATCGATAAAATGACCGTGACAAAATTTTATCACGTTGCGCATGACAGCCCTACAGATATCATGTAGAGTTAGGTAATGTGCGCAATGTCAATAGAAGTCAAATAGCGATATTGTTTTTTTAAATGAGGTATTTTCCAGGCTACGTTTCTCAAAACAATATAGATAGCACTATAAAGATTATTCTTCGTTTCATCATCATCAGCCGTATGACGCCCACTGCTGGGCATAGGCCTCCCCCAAGGATCTCCACGACGATCGGTCCTGCGCTGCCCGCATCCAGCGGCTTCCCGCGACCTTCACCAGATCGTCGGTCCACCTTGTAGCGGGCCTACCCACTGAGCGTCGTCCGACACGTGGTCGCCACTCCAGAACCTTTCCGCCCCATCGGCCATCGGTTCTCCTCGCTATGTGTCCTGCCCACTGCCACTTCAGCTTTGCAATTCTTCGAGCTATGTCGGTGACTTTAGTTCTCCTGCGGATCTCCTCATTTCTGATTCGATCGAGCAGTAATTCTTCGTTTAATTTCTTTAATAGAAAAATAGTAGAAAATTATGGATCTACCTACTCCACTCGAATCTCATCAGTCATCCCGTGATCATGGCACTTGCAACAGTGTCGAAATATCGGGAGTCTCATATCCCTGCTTTGAACGCGGTAAGAACCCGTTATTATGTGTTTTAATTATGTAAGTATGTAATAATAAATTTTGTTAAACATATTACAGCTATCTCCGTAACTGCCTAAATGCAATGCGGCAAACTTTTTTAGTTTCGCGCGAAGCCTGTGAGTTATACTTACTAAACAGAAATTTGTCAGTGCCCACAGATAGAGCGGGCTATAGACGAGCCCACTTATGCAAATATAAGAATAAACTTTTTTATCGCAGAACATTTATTTTGCTAAAGAAACCACAATAAAAAAAAATACAGAATAATATGGTGACATTGGCGTGTCCTCAATGGTGAAGTACCCTGGAATGTTCCCAAAGTGGGAATGTAAAAACTCTTTAATACTAACAATGGTGCTAATTCCTGTAAATACCATCTAATTTTATTTTAAGTTATATCTGTCATTTTCTTATCCGCCGAAAAGGAAAACGACGGGTAATCGACAAGCATAAAATTTATGGAACACACGTCAATTTTAAGCACAAATCTAAAACAACCGTCTAAAAATTTTACATCAGTCAATAACCCGACACAGGTAAATAGACAGCACGTCAAACGGATTGCATACCAGCGACATACCTTTTTGATTCGCCCGGGTTATTCATTCATTTACTCATTCTTCCTAAAATTAAGAGCTGTGAATCATCCGTCCCTTTCCTTTTCGACGGATATGAAAATGACGGATATAACTTAAAATAAAATTAGGCGGTGTCTGCAGGAATCGGGGCCACTGGCTGCGTTTCCTTTTCAAATTGTTCTTTCTCATACTCTGGATCTTTTTAAAGTAAGATATCTAATCTAATCTAGCCTACAAGATCCCACTGCTGGGCAAAGGCCTCCCCCTCCTCCTTCCGTTTTTCGCGGTCCTGTGCGTACTCCGGCCAGTCCCTCCGGCAAGCGTCCAAGTCGTCACGCCATCTCTTTCGAGGTCTGCCACGACGCCTGTACCCGTCATGAGACACCCAAAAGACATTAAAAAAAAAATAGTACTTAATTGAACATTTAAAGTAAAAATCAGAACACTAAGTAATGTACATCCAAGAAAAAAAAGTATTATGTACTTATACAAGAAAAATAAACCGTCTATTTTAATAACTCTTCTGTACATTCATAGTCTAAGGAAAGCAAATTACAGATATTTAATTATAATCGAAACAAACAGTGTATAAATAATATTCTAATCTAATCTAATCTAGCCTACAAAATCCCACTGCTGAGCAAAGGCCTGGACTTCCTCACGTGTCCCAGATACTCTACTCTCGTGGTAAGCATAATGAATATTGCATGTCAATATAAATGTGTATGAACTAATATGGGTTTTCTTTAATAGGGTTACGCAAAGTGCGAGTTGGATAGTCTGCAGACGGCCTAAAACGTCTCCATTCCAGGCACGCGTGGCAATCTCTCTACAGACAGACATCTCTCCCGCGCAATATATACACATTTATTTACCTCTTGCTACGGCACAACCTTCATTTTACTAAGGGGCTACATTTCTTGTGAAATATTTCGAACGGACATACCTACATACTACATACTATATATGTGTGCTGTGTGACGCAGCCCAACGTCAGCCCAAAATCACAAATTCAAATCCAAAAATATCTTTATTCAGTAGGTAACATAGTTACACTTTGAATCGTAAATTTTTACATAACGAACGTCTCATCCGCCTAAAACTACTGCAGCTTCTCACAACCTGTATAGCCGGGGAAAAGAAGCTGCAAGAAAAACCTCGGCACAGGGCCCTAGACGTTCTTTAAAAAACATATAAGATATTTCTATACAATTGAGTAATTTAGCTGCCTAATATCAGTTCTCAGACAGTTAATCCCATGCATTCATAATCTTCACAAAGTATTAAGTACAACTATTGAAAAGCCAGCAGGACAGGAGTCCTAGTACGGCTTTGAAATAGACTACTCTGGGCATCATCCCGCTCGCGTCAGACAGAGTACTGCGGGGCGGAAGGCCAGAGGGAAACCATTGCCCTATTTTTCCCTAAAAAGTAGCATGGAGGGTCTAATAGCAGAATGACACCGACAAGAGCGTGGCTCTTAAATTAGTGATGATGATTGAGAAGCCAAGGAAATAGGTATATATAAAGCATACAGTCTTATATTTATATGTATTTCATTTTATTATGATAAATATATTTTTCTATTTATTATGTTGGGAGGATTATGTTCATTTATCCTAATTTTATTTAAGTAAGTTTATTTCGCTTCCAGAACAAGTGCGTTTCCTGAATGGACCTAAAATGTTCTTGGGTTATTACCTGGGGTTTAGAGAATAGTACTGAATTAGTTTATTCATTGAAGTGTACATTGAATAGAGCGTTACTTTGGTAATTACTCAAACTGACAAAGTCTTGAATCACTTCGAAGTGTATCATTAATCATGGACTAGATTTTTGTTACCTATAGAAAGTATGGAGTGTAAAGCTCTGTCGGCAAAAACGAAAAAGTAAAATCCTAACTTCTTATTCTATCGTGCGGGTTGTGAGGTGAATTACGAAACTCATCAACCCTGGTGTCAGGGTTACATCAGTATGTAAGTGAGTAATCGTTACATGAGCCTTCATGTAACGATTACTCACTTACATACTGATGTAACCGGGATCATCGACTTAACGTGCCTTCCGAAGCACGGATCATCTTACTTTCAGACAATCAGGTGATCAGCCTGTAATGTCCTAACCAAACTGGGAATCACAAAGATGATTTTTGTGATATGTCCCCACCGGGATTCGAACCCGGGACCTCCGGATCGTGAGCTCAACGCTCAACCACTGGACCTCAGAGGCCGTTCTTAACTAATATTATAAATCACTGTGGTGCGCCTGTACGAATCTCGGTACTGGACTTAACTCCTGTCACACCCCGGACACTTCATACAAATAACCTCGTTTTACACAGACCACAATTTGACGTTATCGTAAACGTGCATCTGTGTGTGTGACGTCTGACGCCATACGATTAAGGTCTAAACTGTGTTCGAGGGGGGTGAGGTAAACCTAGCTCAGACGCTGGTGGGGCGGAGAATTGCCGTTCTACACGCAGTATTATTCCTTATTCTGTGCTCCTGGTCATGTTAACTATTCGTGTGATGTTCTTCTAGGTGTGAAGGTGAGCGGTATCCCTCCAGCGACTTGTTGCGAGGTGTTGGACAGTGGGTGCACTCTGATCTCTCGTCGGGAGCTGGCTGCAGGCTCTACTGTCACCCTGTGTAGCAGCGCCGCCAAGCCCGCCAGAGACTGCATGTGACCGAGACGCTCGCCTGCAAACCAACAAATATAATAATAATGATATTTATTGCTCGGTGGCGCAGCGGTAAACGGGCTCGGTCTGCGATTGTTGAAGTTAAGCAACTTTCGCAAAGGCCGGTCATAGGATGGGTGACCACAAAAAAAAGTTTTCATCTCGAGCTCCTCCGTGCTTCGGAAGGCACGTTAAGCCGTTGGTCCCGGCTGCATTAGCAGTCGTTAATAACCATCAATCCGCACTGGGCCCGCGTGATGGTTTAAGGCCCGATCTCCCTATCCATCCATAGGGAAGGCCCGTGCCCCAGCAGTGGGGACGTTAATGGGCTGATGATGATGATGATATTTATTGACAAAAATATCGGTACATAGTTTTCCTTAAGTTAAGCATAATTGACATGAATATAATTGAGTAGGTACCATAGCTGACTAAGTATATAAATACTTGTATTTCAGTCTATGATGCCTCTCTCCTGGAGAAAGACACAAAAATATAGCCAGCATACAATCCTATGTTTCCGACAGAGTAAACAAAAAAGTAACAATAATAACTCCCTTTATGTAATATACTACATGTAATATATTTATTGAATTATTGTAACACTGAGATAGCAGCTGATGCCTATACCACATAGGCTTGACTCTGTTTTGGGTATCAGCTCATCACTAATTTAAGAGCCACGCTCTTGTCGGTGTAGCATCCTAACTCTCTATGCTACTTTTTTTGAGGTATCAGCTGAAACGTTTATTTTGTAATTTCAAGAATTACATTTAATCGTTCGATTTTCGAATTCATGTTTTGGATTATTAATGATTATCACGTGCTCAGCGGTGACGGAAAACGTGAGGAAGTCCACATACCTAAGAAATCTCCCCTGCGTTATTCCGTTCTTCACGGGGTCCACTTACCTCCTGAAAAATGGACAAGTTCGGTTTTTTCAGAAGCGACGTCGTCACAACTATTCAATGATTCTATGCAAAGCACGTAGAAAATTTTCTGTTTAACATTTCGAAGTCTTGGAAACCAAACTCTTCAAGTCGGATTTTTATTAAAGATTAGTCTTTACCGTATATATGTAGTAACTTACCGATACACGCTCGAGGACCTGCTCCAAAAGGCAGATATGTATACGCATGTCTCTTCCTTTTTTCTTCTGGTGTAAACCTTTCTGGTCTGAACTCTTTAGGGTTATCAAAATATTTCTCGTCCATTTGGATGGCTTGCACTGGGATCAGGATCTTCACGCCAGGGTCGATTGTGATGCCAAGGTCAGGGATCGTGTACTGTCTCGTACAAATTCTATTCAGGACTCCAACTGAGGGGAACATCCGCATAGCCTCTTGAAATGCCATATCTAGTAGACTCATTTCAGCTATAGCGTCGTAACAAAGTTTGTTATCATACTTTTTCATAACAGAGTCAATCTCGTCTTGTACCCTGCGTTGAATCTCCGGATTGTATGCTAGGACATGTAAAGTGTAACTAGTGGCAGAAGAGGATGTTTCAAATCCAGCAGCAAAGAAAATGAACACTTGCGCCATTTGGCATTTTGGGTCCATTTCCATTTCTACAGTTTCTGGCGCACCGTCTTTGTCAAATTTCTCTATCGATTCTCCAACAATTTTACCCTTCTTCTCCAACTCCAGCAACAGATCTATGAAGTCGTGTCGTCCTATCGGCTGGTATTTCCTCTGATGACGTATTTGCTTTACGATAGCTGTTATCCCCTTCTCAGCTGCATCTGGATCGACTCTTAAAATGTTTCTTACTTCAGGGAACAGTTCCCATATTGGAAGTAGGAGACGATTTCGAAGGCTACGGGTGAACATAATTCTTCCAAGTTCTCTGAAGCTGGAGTGTTCGTTGTTGATAGAGTTCATCTCGATGCCGAAGCCGCAGGCGCCGATGAACTCGGTAGTGAACCTCGCCATCAGCTCACGCGCATCGTACGTGCCTCGGTGACTGGCCAGCTCCATCACTACATCCTGCAGGCTCTCAGCACAACGTACCACCAGCGGAAACATCGCTTTAAGCTTAGCGGTTGTAAAGGCGGGAGTCAGACGCTGACGCAGCAGCCGCCACCTGTCTCCTTCCGCGTGAAATAAGTTTCCAAACGTCGGCTCTATATCAGGATTTCGACTCAAACCGCGGTTGTAAAAGTAAGGAAAGTCGGTCGCCATTATTTTCTTGATCAACTCCAGGTCTTTCACGATCAGTTCCGGCGTCGTACCTCTGTAGTACCCTATAATTTTCTCTTCGCGGTACTTATTGTACAATTCTACGCTTGTTTCGATCATGCCTTTGATTCCAAAGAGGTTATCGATATGATTGCCTATAAGAGGTAACGGCGCCTCATGCTTTACGTTTCTTTTCTTCCAATAATCATGGTTTCTCACGGAGTAGAAATAAAGCGCAGTTGAAACTATTATGATCAGAACCAAAAACATGGTTGATACACTGAATATCACTGCTGAGTTATTGTTTTTAATCGTTCTCGTTAAAACAACTTATTCATAAAAATATGGATAAGAACTTTTTTCTGGATGAATGTGTGAAATACTGTTCTCATCAAAACGATTTTTGAGATTTATAGGTGCTGTGATGTTGGTTTTTCTCTTATCGTGTTAAGATTGCAAATAACGTCTGCATGCATTTTATAAACTAATATGTTTTACAGACTTAACACGTTTCTACACACGCGGTCATCAGGCGTTTTTTGCAAACAAGGTCGCGTTTGGTCACATTCTCGCCTGATGGTAAGTGAAATTGTGATCCAAGGTGGTACACGTTTGCCCAGTAAGGTCCTATTTATTCTAGTTATGAAGATTCAAAGTTATTTTGTAACAATGTGTTAACAAAAACGTGATTCTGATTTCTACCTTATCTGCTTATCAATGGATATCATACAATAAACACTTAAATTATTATGCTATTTGTTTATGAGATAAAAAACAATGATGTAAAAGATTTTATAAATGTGCATTTATCATTGTGATGAATTGTTTTCTTGTTCAGTAAACGTGAGTAAAATTCATGATTCTACATTTTCTTCTTATACCACAGAATTAGAATTATTTATTCAACGTAATTATTTTGGATAAACTTGGTATGTGACCTAACCTGTATTGGGCTGGTTTTCGCTTTGGGTTGGAAGGTTAGACAGGCAGTCGCTTCTGTAAAAAACCGGACCTGTCAAATTTTCAGGTTAGGTAAGTGGACCCTCGGGATAACGCTAGTGAGATGACGGAACTTGTTGAAGGTCAATTCAACATTTTTGAATCTACACCATTTCGCAAGATGAATGAGGAGGTTATGGCTGAGGAGAAGAAATGACAAGAAACTGCAACAGCAATACGTCATTGTCATTTTTATCTTTTAGGCATAGAATAAGGAATAAAAGGTTAGGTAACTAGTCTACCTAAAGTAGCATGGAGAATGCTACGCCGACAAGAACGAGACTCTTAAATTAGTGATGACCTAATCTTCACTTACCATCAGATACAATTGTAGTTGTATTTTCAGTGTCTTGATACTTATATCTGATACTTATATATATGAGGAGCTCGGTGGCGCAGCGGTAAACGCGCTCGGTCTGCGATAGTTGAAGTAAGGCAACTTTCGCAAAGGCCGGTCATAGGATGGGTGACCACAAAAAAAAAGTTTTCATCTCGAGCTCCTCCGTGTTTCGGAAGGCACGTTAAGCCGTTGGTCCCGGCTGCATTAGCAGTCGTTAATAACCATCAATCCGCACTGGGCCCGCGTGATGGTTTAAGGCCCGATCTCCCTATCCATCCATAGGGAAGGCCCGTGCCCCAGCAGTGGGGACGTTAATGGGCTGGTGATGATGATGATGATACTTATATCAAGAGATACATACATAAACATAAACAACCTATACACGTCCCACTGCTGGGCACTGGCCTGCCCTCAATCAACCGGAGGGGGTATGGAGTATAAGCGGGATTCCTAGGTACCAGTAACATTTATTACGAATTCAGAGAACACACACACACAGTCGGGTCGTGTACTAGGTTAAAGATAAATTATGAAATTCTGTTTACTAAATAAAGAAAGATTTAGAACTAACGAAAAACTTTTTCTTTTTTCTATTTGACTTTAAGAAAAACGTAATAATAAGTTCGACATTTTATCACGTTTTTCTATGGCGTCAATAAAAAAAGACACTGTATTTATTTATACAAATTCCATAGTAAATTTGCGTTGTGACGTTTCGTAAAAACTTAAAAGTAACTGATTTGACTAGTTGGAAAGTAGCCTATTAATGTCCAATCACATTTTAGCTTAGAAAAATAAAAAAAATAAAATAAAGAAATAGCCAAAATACTATAAAGCTTTATGCTTGTATTAAAATTCATGTCACAATCTCTTAATTTCATTTTCTAAATTGCTCCAATAAATTTGAAGTTCTCGTTTTAATAAATTTGATTAAACACGCTAAGAGATTTTTACTAAGTAAATTATTACTTTGATATTTTTTTTGTTGTTTTTTTTTTATCTGTCCTTTGTTTGGTAAGGACATTGCAGGCTTGAATCACCTGATTGTCCGAAAACGTAAGATGATTCTTTAGTTCGGAGGGCACGTTAAGCCGTCCCGCCCGACAATTAGCTGAAATGAAATGAAACGAAATTAAAATATGTTTATTCGTAAAAAACACCACCACCAACCCGCAGTTGAGCAGCTTGGTGGAGTATGCTCCTGCTCCCTACCCCCTCCGGTTGATTGTGGGGAGGCCCGTGCCCAGCAGTGGGACGTATGTAGGCTGTTTATGTATGTTATGTTTCTTATAACAACTATACATAGCTGTATTATACAGGGTGTTAGTGACATCGTAACGAATAGTAAGGGGGATGATTCAGACCATGATTCTGACTTTTGCGATGGCATATTTCACTTGATATTAACTCATAATAATGAGTTGAATCATCTCCCTCAGTATTTGTTACGATGTCACTTACACCCCGTACATGTACATACAGGTAGCCATACAATTAGGTATAGGTGTTCGTGACATCGTAAAGAATACTGAGGGGGATGATTCAGACGATTACTCTGAGTTGATATCAAGTGGAATTTCCTGTCGGAAAATTCATAAAAGTTTAGTGTTTTTTTAATTATTTTCAGTTCCATACTTTTGCGAAGGAAAATTTCACTTGATATCAACTGAGAGTATGAATATGAATCGACTCAAAGTTTTCGTTACGATGTAACTAACACCCTGTATTTTCAGTCCGCGAAATGTAACAAAAATGAGCCAAATAAAAATGGGAAGAGATACAGTTATTACGTACATTGATATGATTTCAACTCTGATTGAATTGTATCAGAAATGTATATTTCTCGAGTCGGGAGAAAGGTTACATCTATACAATTATGTGACTTGATTATCTTAAACTAGTTTTCTTTATTTCATTTTAATAATAATAATAAAAAAGTTTATTTAGGTAAAATCTACGACACACATATACATTTACAACATTAAAATATACACACATAACATTAATATTTAGTTGTTATATTTTCTTATAGTACTGTCGCGTCGCCTCCACGAATTTTATATATTTATTTAGGGGTCTTTTTGATGGCGCAAACGTTTTACTCTATCGAATATAGAAAAAGTAAAATTCTGACAGTCCTTCAGTTCCTTTAGAGAAAAACGTATTTCTATTTCGACGAACCTGTTATCCCATATTACTAAAATATATTCTTACCTCATGAGTCGTGGTAGCCCAGTCGGTAGAACGCATTGCATCTCACTTTTCGAAAAATAAAAATACTATATATAATTTTCTTACACAAAATTGTCTATTTCCTTAAACGATGAGATCATTGTACGACACAAATAGTCGAACAAAACGATCGTTTGTCAGACAAATCGTCGACAGATGTTTCCAGAGAGTGAAAAAGCGCTAATCTAGACTAAATCGAGTCTGGGGTGCAAATGATACGTCTATCGGTATCCGCATGGATAACCGCGCCGCGCATGGCGCGAATTATATCGAGCGAACCAATAAACGATACGAATGCTATCTACGTAGATGGACGTCGAACGGCTATTGGTCGAAGGCTTCGATATAATTCGCGCCGCGCTCGGCGAGGTTGCCGTGCAGAGCCTACAAGGTGACGTACGGGGGTGGGCACAGCAAATAGGAATGACTCTCATTGTTACCCGTTCGAACATCGATATTAACATATTGCCCAGTTGGTAGAACGCTTGCCTCTAACTTTGAGGTCGCAGGTTCGAATCTAGCACACGCCTAAACCAATGATTGTCGAATTTGTTTTCGTATTCATGTCTGGGTCATAAATGATTATCACGTGCTCAGCGGTGAAGGAAATATCGTGAGGAAACTCACATTCCCGAGAAATGCATTTTCTAACCTAACCTGGGCTGGTTTTGTCTTCGCGGGTTGGAAGGTGAGACAGGCAGTCGCTTTTGTATAAAATTTGGACCCTGTGAAAAACGCGATAATGCTGGGAAGATGATGATGATGCATAGAACCGAAAATATATGTGTGTGAAAGGTGTGAGTACTGAGATGACGAATGACATAAATTAATGGAAGAGACATACATGTTGTGCCGACCTCACCTAGACTGGGATAAGGGCAGGAAGTTGATAATTGAACCGAAAATGCAAATGAATACCAATTTGTCCAAAACTACTTTTCAAAGTAGCATTATTAGAGAAAATATCTCAGCTAAGGGTAGGCAATGAACCCAAAAAATAAATTCTGAACATAACCACACCCCCGACGGAAAATTCCACTTGATATTAACTCGGAATTACGGTGTCAATAATCCTTAAAAGTTTTCTTTACGATGTCATTAATACCCTGTATATTACTACTCTGACTCTTTTACTTTTTCTTTACTTTTAGTTGTTTAAATAAAAACAGCCTTTATGAGGCATTCCTGGTACGAGTATTTTCTAAATGTAAATATATGGGAGTCCCCCACGGGGATATTTAAACAAATTAACGCCTGTGCACTCCGCACAGGACAGTGTTAATGACAATTTGTTGTCTGTTAATTTAAAGATATTTTAGCTAATGTCCTTTGCCTAGGTAATAGTGCTTTTAGTTAAAATTTATTACAACAGGGTGTTAGTAACATCGTAACGAAAACTTTGAGGGATGATTTAGACCATGATTCTGAGTTGATATCAAGGGGAATTTTCGATAACAAACTCAGAATCAAGGTCTGAATCATCCCCCTCAGTATTCGTTACGATGTCACTAACACCCGCGGGCAAGTCGCGGGCGGCCGCTAGTATTATATACACCTCAGCCTACTCCGTTGGGGATACAGGCGTGGTGCTATGACAATTATGTGACAATTTTATAAATGGTCTCCAGACTATTACTATAATGGAAAATCTCCCCTAATAAGATCCTACCTTCGTCCCAATTGCACAATCTTAATCTATGGTATCGTTTATCCTACTATTTCCCGTAAGGTACCCCGTAGATCGAGTTTCCCCAAAATAATTTACTTAATTATACCAAATGGGGGTCCAGTAATTATGACTGTACCGAATTATATTTACATTGTAACCGTTTGTTGCGGCCAACGTTTATACAAAATGGCGGAGTTCCCGCGCAAAATGGTAGAATCAAAGATGGCTGCCAGTTCACAGTTGCCTTAGGGTACGTATTTTTTTTCAGTTGTTATAAGACAGTCTCCGTGGTCTAGTGACATAGATTAAGGAATACCACGCTTAGAACGGCAACTCTCCGCTCCCCACCAGCGGATGAGCTGGGTTTTCTCCTCCGTTCTCGGACTTACTTTAGTCTCCAATCGTATGGGCGTCGGACGCATGCGTGGTGAGCAAAATCTGTTACAGAGTGGACACCTCTTGGACGCAGAGGGAGGGGAGGCCTTTGCCCAGCAGTGGAACAAAGTCAAAGTCAAAATATTTAATTGAATAAATATAGGTAAGTAATGCGATTTTAAACTATTAACAACATCTTGAGTTCAATTATCAGGGAAACGCAAAATTATACATTGAAATCTCAGATGCTAACCAATATGTCAAAGACTAAAAAAACCCAGACAAGTAAAAACAAGTTTATTTCTTTTTTTCAAAAAAGTTTAATGGCTGTATAATTAACCCTCACACTATATAAAAAAAAGGTTTGTTTTATACTGCCTATCCCTGTTAAGATTACAATGTCTCCGCTACGTGTAGTATCGGAATGCATAAAGGTTGTAATTTAGCCTCCGTACCATTTAGTTAACGCGTCTGTGTCGCAGGTGGTGGTTATAGCTCGGTATCTACCCTATAACTATCATAGTGCGACGATAGTTATCCCTAATTTATTAGATATAATGTTATGAAGGTTGTCTTACTAATTCACGAGTGGAAAATTGGGTATTTGACTGTAGTGGAGTCAATAAAACCTAAACTTACTAAGTAACTTCTAATTTGCCAGGGACAGGTTTTGATGACTTTTTAAAATTATGAAATGCTAATATAGAAATAAAAGCCAGACTAAGATGAACAAAAATCAATCTCATTTTACTTTTCGACTTATTTTCGAATTTTATTTATGAATTAAGTAACAATGAGTACGACGTTTGACCGCTTTTATTGATGACGTCACAGGACAGTATTTTCTTGGTGTCCTGGTGAGATGGAGCCTTTGATATCTAGATTATAACATGACAAACTTATACAGTCTCCTAGACAAGCAAGAAGCATCCCTTTTTTCACACAGACGTCTTGAATTTATTTGGCAAACTGTACCAGAATACAAATGTTACCGATGTTAAGTTGCTGATACATTGCACAGTAATAATGTGGACGCTTAGATTTGTTACCTTTGCTCGCCTAAAAGCGTTAGGCCGATGTCGATAAAAATCATTTCTACGGAAAACAGAATCATTTATTCAACATGGACTAATTATAAAATATAAAATACCGCGATGCGTCGACAACGTGCTTGCGTTAGACGCGTGTTTGGTGTTTTACACCGAACAATTATCATGGATATAAACTTGTTGAAGGTCAATCAAACATTTTTCAATTCTTTTTTTTTTTAATTTGAATTTTGAATTTATTCAGAAATAATAATAATAATAATAAAAACAGAATATAAATCCACCACAGGCTTCGTCAGTACCATCATTAATTCATTCATATTAAAAAAAAATAAAAAAAATAAGGGAAAGCATATTATATTCAAATCATACATAATAAAATCCGCAGAAGTTTCGTCAAAACCGTTCGCCCGTTCCGTTCGTTCGTTCGTCGTTCGGTTTTCAATTTACAACTTCAGCGGTGAAGGAAAACATCGCGTCGAAACCGGACCTAACCTGTATTGGGCGGGCTTCTGTATAAAAACCGTACCTGTCAAATCTTCAGGTTAGGTAAGCGGACCCTGTGAACGAGACAAGGTTAGGGAGCTGATGATTATTTTTAGTCTTTGTTTTGGAATAAGGTGACCTGGGGGGTTAAAATGGCCGCATCGAAGCAATTCATCTAAGAAAGCAATATTGCAATTAGACATTTGCGCATATAAAAGTAAGTGCGCAATGCAAACAAATGTCAACACGAGACAGTTTGGTTAGGACATTATAGACTGATCACCTGATTGTCCGAAAGTAAGATGATCCGTGCTTCGGAAGGCACGTTAAGTCGTTGGTTGGTTGAGAGTAATCGTTACATGAGCCATGTCAGGGGCTTTGGCGGCTCAATAGTAACCCGGACACCAGGGTTGATGAGGACGGTACTCCACCTCAGAACCCTCACGATAGACGAGATACAGATTTTCAAGTTAAAATTAAATACTAAGCTAGTTTCCAACTAGTCAAATCAGTTACTTTTTATTAAACGTCAAAACGCGAAATTACAATGGAATTTGTATGAAAAAACAACCTGTGACGTCATAGAAAAACGTGATAAAACGTTCACTTATTATTATTACATTTTTGTTATTAATAAAATAGTAATAAATAAGTTAAATAGAAAAAAAAAGAAAACTTTTTTCGTTATTTATATTGTCACATTTAGATCTGTCTTTATTTCATCATCATCATCAGCCCATTAACGTCCCCACTGCTGGGGCACGGGCCTTCCCTATGGATGGGTAGGGAGATCGGGCCTTAAACCCAGGCCCAGTGCGGATTGGTGGTTATTAACGACTGCTAATGCAGTCGGGACCAACGGCTTAACGTGCCTTCTGAAGCACGGAGGAGCTCGAAATGAATTTTTTTTCTTTTTGTGGTCACCCATCCTATGACCGGCCTTTGCGAAAGTTGCTTAACTTCAACAATCGCAGACCGAACGCGTTAACCGCTGCGCCACCGAGCTCCTCCTGTCTTTATTTAGTAAGCAGTATTTCATAATTTATCTTTGATCTATGAAACTACTCACTTCTCAGCACAGTGTGAAGCCACCTTAACGTTTATCCGCAAGTGTTCAAGCACGTCCATTTAAATAGTGTTGGCTGGAAGAGATGTCAAATGTTAGTGCGCCCCGCGGTGAATATGTACCCCGGTTTTTAAACCACATTCACACTTTTTTCTTTTGGAAAGGGTTTAACGGCTCTGGCCTAGTAGCCTTTTAAGCCTGTCATTAATTGAGCATAATAACTTAGTTTTTATCGTTTGACGTTTTGTTCAAAAATGAGGCAGATATATTGGTGTTGCTGGCAAACTTGGGATTTTTGGTAAGCTTAAAAATGGTTCATTTTTCAATAAATTTGAAAAAGGAATGTGCTGCATTTTCTTTGCTGAGAACACCGCTTCAACACTCAACAGACTCTACGAGAAAGTTCCTATCATAGATAGTATCACGCCACACGATAGGGCCACAAAATATGTGGCTTGGCCGTTTTGCTGCCAACACATGACCATAGAATAATACTACGTATAGAACGGTAACTCTCCGTTCCCCACCAGCGTCCGAGTTAGGTTTACCTCACCCCCTCGGCACCCTTAGACCCGTTGTCTTAAACGTTGTACCGGGTGAGAGCCTTCAGCGCTCCCCCTTTGTCCGGTCAAGTTGTTAATGCCATCTGCGGCAAATCTACAATAAGTCACATTAAAAAAAAAACTGAAGTGACCACCCGGTAAGGGAAATAAATTTATAAAAACAGAAAACAAAGCAAATAGCGAGTTATTACCAAAATTGAATATGTAAATAAGGGAAATGAAGTTGGAAGGGATTTGGTCCGGGATTGCTATTTGTCCCGGTACGCTTGTGGTCACGAATGGCCTGAAATTGGTAAAAAACAAATAAATTTAAATATTTAAAGGAGACTGACTGACGTATCAGCACGCAGTGTACAGCGAAAATTTTATTGACGAAGCTTCCTTTTATAATGCAAATTATGCAAATGTTTTAAATAAAACAACAATGATTTAAATAAAACATTTAATTTGCATTGGTATTTGTTTCTTTATTTACAGAATTACTTTTTGAAATGTTCTATTATTTATTAAAAAATAGAAAATAAATTCATACAGGTTTTGAGAAGCTGACGGATAACACGTTCGTTGTGTAAAAATTGACGATTCAAAGTGTAACTATGTTACCTACAGAATAAAGGTATTTATTGTATTGAATTTACTGAATAAAGATTTTTTGAGTTTGAATTTACTGCATAAAGATGTTTTTGAAATTGAATCATACCAAATTTTTGCCTATAGAGACTTTCAAATTAATTAAAATAAATATTAACTACTTAAATATTATAAAATTATTCTGTTAAAATTCCACGAAATCTTGTCGTTTAAAAAATATTTTCAGGCAACTTAGACCGCAGTAGATGGTTAAGAATAATGTTGTTCTTCTATCGTGTGGGTTCTGAGGTAGATGAACAACCTTATCAACCTGATGTAAGGGTATTCAGTCGATGACCCTGACATGGCTGATACAAGTAAGTAGCATTATAACGGCTACTTACTTATATCAGTAAGTAGTAAGCCACGACAAAAAATAAAAATAAAAAATATACAAAGAAAAAAATGTAAATGACTGTAATGTAAATGAAAAATGTAGTTTTTATATTTAGTACTCACCTGCATTTAGGTACAACACCGCTGAGAGCCCCCAGCGCTCCCCATTTGTCCGGTCTTGTAGTTAATGCCATCTGCGGCAAATCTACGATAAGTCACGTAAAAAAAGTGGAAGAAAAATGTATGTGTAGTCTAGTTATTAAATAACTTGTAATGTATACCCTCTTGTCATTCCCTCTCCTCAGCCATAACACCTTGCGAAATAACGTAATATCAAAAATGTTACATTGACCTTCAACAAGTTTATTCATGATAATTGCGTTGAATAAATGATTCTGATTTCTGTCTAGCAAGCATCTACGAGTTTACCCGCGGCATATCTCCACATTTCCCAAGAGTATAGGAGTACCGCTGGCTACACTAACTAATTCTCCCCCAATTCCACGGATATCCTCACTCCCTTTCATTATCCTTGGTCTTAATTTCTTTCTTAGATTGTACATAATATATAATATGTTGTACTTTATTGTTAATTTTATCGAGTTGGTTTTCCCTTCGGGTTGGAAGGTCAAATGGTTCGTAGCTGAATGGAGCTCAAAATATAATACATGTAATTGCTATCTGCGGTCCTTTTTTTGACGTGACTTATTGTAGATTTGCCGCAGATGGTATTAAATACTTGGCCGGACAAATGGGGAGCGCTGAGCTCAGCGGTGAAGGAAAACATCGTGTTGAAACCCACATTCCCGAGAAATACTTTTTCGGAGGTATGTGACCTAACCTGTATCGGGCTGACTTTCCCTTCGCGGGTTGGAAGGTGAGACAGGCAGTCGCTTCTGTAAAAAACCGGACCTGTCAAATCTTCACGTTAGGTAAGCGGACCCTGTGAAAAACGCTAGGGAGAAGATGATGATGATAACGGAAACAACTTATTCGAAGGATAACACTTCTTTCAATTAATTTATGAATATTCGACAGTATAATTCGGCATGACGTTGAAATAATTCACATTTTACACGAAGGAAGGCCATCGCACGCGTCGTTTAAATCACGAAGGATAGCGTTTTTAGAAATTTATACGCGTTAAGCGGCGCATGGTAAGATATAAAAAAAATGAATTTGAAATGATTTGAATTGAATTGAAATTTGATGTTTTTTCTTTTTTTTAATTGAATTATTATTATCAAGATTAAAGATTATTATATTGCGCTGCTGAATTTTATTCAATGTTTATGTTTATCTGTGTGCCTTGCCCGGTTAATGGCAATAGGCCCTTATTACATGGGACTTA
Source organism: Pectinophora gossypiella (assembly GCF_024362695.1). Lineage (NCBI taxonomy): Eukaryota > Metazoa > Arthropoda > Insecta > Lepidoptera > Gelechiidae > Pectinophora > Pectinophora gossypiella. The sequence continues at coordinate 956,166 of NC_065425.1, read as the reverse complement.
AACATAGCTGACGAGGAGTCGGTGTACTGTATACATGACGTTAGTTACATCATAACGAAAACTTTATGTGATGATTCAGACCATGATTCTGAGTTGATATCAAGTGAAATTTTCCGTCGCAAAAGTATGGAACTGAAAATAATTAAAAAAGCATTAAAAGTGTCATGAATTTTCCGAATGGAAATTCTACTTGATATCAACTCAGAATCTTGTTCTGAAACATTCCCCTCAGTGTTCGTTACGGTGTCACTAACTCTCTGTATACTATGCACCTCTGCCTACTCTTTATTTTGCATGTAAACTGCGTGAATCTCTAAAAGTGACAGTGAATATTGTTTCTGTAAAAGCGTATACCTTGAACGTGGGAAGGACGTGAAATCTCGTCCGCTTTCCATTTTCCACGTTGACGGACGAGCGGGTCCGACAGGTGGATCAAAGCGAAAACTCGTCTCAAATACTTACATAAAGACAGATTTATTTGTCCGTTACAGGATCCAGATGATTATCACTTACATAGTATAAAACAAAGTCGCTTTTTCTGTCCCTATATCCCTATGTACGCTTTAAAATAACGAAGGTTTATAAAATATATATAATAAAATCCATTAAATAGTGGAGAAATACTGTTATTTTTGAGGTTTTTAATGTGATGTAAAAATTTCATTTTTCCTCATTGTACCCGAGCGAAGCCGAGGCGGGTCGCTAGTATTTAATAAAAGATGGTTAACAAACTCTAAAATAAAACGTAAATTAAATATTAGTAACATACCCAGTTTTAATGAGGTAAATATTACCACAAATATCACTCTTATTACGAATATCAAATATTATTACTACAAATTATAATAAGAAATATTAATAAAATCGAATACAGCAGTCTTCCAGTTTATGCTTCTCTCGACAAAATCCGTCTTCATTTGTTTTTTTCTTCGTAGTCCCAGACGGAACACCCGCCAAAACGTTTTTTTCTTAAAAAGTGACGCGACGTTCCTTTTTTGAAATTGCCAACAAGATAGTTCACAGTTTTTTTTATTAGTCTGTTTACTAATATATATCACGTAAAGTTCATATTGCATCTACTAACAATTTAGTGGCTAAGTAGCCTGACAATGAAGGAATTCCTTGTATTTTTAATGCTAATAACAAAAAAACTAACTAATGAATACGTACCATTATTATATTTACATTTTTGTCAGCGCTCCTTATTTGTCCGGTCAAGTAGTTAATGCCATCTGAGCCAAACTTACAATATGCCACGACAAAAAAACATCCAGTATAAAATAGCTGTGTGTCAGATTTGAAATTACGATTTTTCACGTGACAATGACAAAATGTTGAATTCACGACTTTGGAACTTATTTTCAGAAATGGAATTACTTACTAACCCCACGTCGGAAATTTCCTAAAATGTCACGATTCCAAAGGTGTTTCCAAAGAAGGTTGAAATCTGCTTAAAAGGGGCCCAATGGACCGTCGCAGATGCGGTGAGGGGCCATAAATTTGGGGCCCCGAGACTTTCCCGACTTTGGCAATTTGGGCTATCGCGGTTTTTAAATCAAGGAACCTTTTTCAGGAAAAAGTTTGACTGAAACTGCTTAGTTTTTGCCTGAGATTTTGCCCTTCGTCCACGTTTTTGCACGTTCATACTTTTTTAAGGAGTTTAAACTGATGCTATAAAAATAACATTTACCTTAGACTGGTCAAGCAGTGAATCGATTTGTTTGTTAATAAGAATGTTGTAAGATTCTTCTCTTTTATGTTTTGTTGTTTTTATTACTGTTCTGGGTTCTTCAGTCAAATCAAAATTCGTTACAATGTCACTAACACCCTATATAGAACTATCGTTGTAATTTACAATTAATAGGCCCCAGAACAGCCTCCGTGGTCTAGTGGTTAGAGCGTTTAGCTCACGATCTGGAGGTCCGGGTTCGATTCCCGAAGGGGACATTGTCGAAATCCCTTTGTGAGACTGTCCTTTGTGTGGTAAGGACTTTTCAGGCTTGAATCACCTGATTGTCCGAAAAAGTAAGATGATTGCGTGCTTCGGAGGGCACGTTAAGCCGTTGGTCCCGGCTATTAGCCGTAAAAAACACCTCTACCGACCCGCATTGGAGCAACGTGGTGGAGTATGCTCCATACCCCCTCCGGTTGATTGAGGGGAGGCCTGTGCCCAGCAGTGGGACGTATAGAGGCAGTTTATATAGGCCCCAGAATGTCAACCAAGTATCAGTCAAGTAGTGAGACCCGGCCAGGTAGTGAATGCCATGTGCGGCAAATCTACAATATGTCAAGTGTAGAAAAACACAACCAAGGATTTCCTCCACCCCAATGTAGTAGCATAGAATAAGAAATAATACTACGTATAGAATGGCAACTCTCTGCTCCTCACCAGCGTCTGAACTAGTTTTACCTCGACCCTGCTCGAACATAGTTTAGATTTGAATTGCGAAGGCTGCGCGCAGACCGCTATTTTATTTTTTTACTAAATCAAAATCAAATCAAAATAAATTAATAAAAATAAAATAAATAAAATAATTTTTATTACGGGTAACTTGGACCCAGGTTGTTAGTAACAATGATTTCTTACTCACTAATATTAGTATTACATAGATAAAATAAATTAATTTAATTAATAAAAAAAATATATATTTTTTAATTTATTTTTTTATCAGTTTAGTTTATAATAATATGTTCGAATTTCAAATTGGACGCCCATGTTCTTTCGTCTGATTCGAATATTTGATCTCACAGTAATTGCCCGCGCTGGGTACGCCTGCGCTTATAAATATTTATTTTCCATGATGATTGTTTATCAAAACCTGCTAATATGCAATTAATTAGTTCAGTGACTTTTAAATTCAAGTGTCTTAAACCCTTTTTACTTGTGAACCTTCATTGTTCAAAATTGTTTGTGATTTGTGTGGTAAATAAATAAATATTAAATGATTAATATAAAAGCAAAAAACCTCTTTCGTAAGTAGTACTAGTTATTAATAGTGGTTAAATTAGATATTGTAATTGGCAGCCCTCAGAGGGCACGCACACGGTTGCGCGTGTCAATAATGTCAATGTGTAGTGTCTGTGTAAATCAATGTTGTTTGTATGAAGTGTCCGAGGTGTGGTAGTAGTGTGGTCGCAACATAGAAAGTAGACGCCAGCTGTGATCGTGAACAGAATATGTGGAACTATACTTATAGTAGGAGAGCAGACCGTTGCCAAACCCTACGTTATCGACTATCACAATGAGACCTGTATAAAGTGCTAGTTGATGATCTTGAATTATCGCTTATTTGCACTTAAGGAACTTCATGGTTTTAAGTAAAGACGATTAATGATTTATTTTATTGCTCTCTGTTTTTATTACTGATACATCATATTTTTATATATTTACAATGGTGCTAATTCCTGCAGACGCCATCTTAGATTTATTTCAAGTTATACCTGTCATTTTCTTATCCGTTGAAAAAGAAAGGGACGGTTAATCGACAGGCATAAAATTTATGGAATACACTGAAAATTTTACATCGGCCAATAACCCGAATTAAGTAGACAGCACGTCAAACGGATTGCATACCGGCGAGATGCCTATTTTATTCGCACGGGTTATTCATTCATTTTAAAATTAACTTATTGACAATCATCTGTGTCTTTTCTTCTCGGTGGATAAGAAAATTACGGGTATGACGGGAAAACGGGATAATGCTAGGGATGTTCTCTCTATAATAAGAACTCTCTGTGTATCACAGTATCGGAGCAAACAATGTGACATACGCGTGACATCCGACGTGACATTAACACGGTGGTAAGTTATGCGCTACATTCCGAAGTGCCATTTGGCAGGCTTGAGCGCCGATGCCAGCGCTGGATCTAGGTAGGTTTTGTAGAACATACTCATGATGCTCAGTAAAGAACTCGCGATAGCCAAGTTCAATAAAGAACTTTCCAGGCTACCTTCTTCGAAAACAATATAATAATTATTTCTTGCATAAATAATAAACACATATTTTATAAATAAAACAACTCCTCCAATGCGTCAATGTGTGTGTGTGAAGCAGTTTTACAGTGTTAAGGGGTTTTTTAATGAATGAGGGTAAATTGTGATAGTGGAATGTTAGTCTGTTTTCTGTGTTGTGTCTGAGATGTGTTTTCGGTTTTCGGAAAAATAGGGATCGCTTTCACCCGGTACAAAATTTAAGTTGGTCCAATGTTTTTTTAATGACGTGACTTATTGTAGATTTGCCGCAAATGGCATTGACTACTTGGCCGGACAAATGGGGAGCGCTGAGGGTTCTCATCCGGCGCGTAATTTAAGACTACAGGCCTGAGTTGGGTAAAATTAAGTCGTTTGATTTGATTTGGTCGTCAAGATCGTAGATTACATCCTTTCAAATCAAATCAAATCAAATATACGTACTTTATTGCACATAACTAAATTTCAACAATCAGACATTACACATGAATACAGTACAATTTGGGCGGCCTTATTGCTCTAGAGCAATTGAATCCAGTCAACCACCAAAAGGAAACAAACATTTACAAACAACTTGGATGCGGGATGGTGCAACAAAAAATAAATACCTAAAATTAAAACTAAAGTTAATATAATAAATACTCTATACTATACGTACATATATCCTTTGATTCTGGAGCTCCTACTCCGGCCCTGGCCACCGGAATTATTCGGGCGGCGCTCGGCCCTGTGATCCGACAATCACAGATGTAAATTCATCGTTTGATTCTGCTGACGTAGTTGGCAACTAATTCCGTACCGCGGTGTGGAGCCGGCTTTATATTTGTTTGTTTTGCTTCGATAGATGGAGCTTTGATATTGGGCAGACTTGGGTTTTGAATAGCTTGGTTTGTAGAGTAAAAGTTGGTATAATTTTCCAAAACTTTACACAAGCCTAAACCAATGTTTGTCGAATTTGTTTTCGAATTCATGTTTGGATCGTAAATGATTAATCACGTGCACAGCGGTGAAGGAAAACATCGCATTCCTGACAAATGCATTTTCGGAGGTACGTGACCTAACCTGTATTGTGCTGGTTTTCCTTTCGCGGGTTGGAAGGTCAGACAGGCAGTCGCTTTTGTAAAAAGCCGGACCTGTCAAATCTTCAGGTTAGGTAAGAGGACCCTGTAAAAAACAGGATAATGCTAGGGAGATGATGGTATCTTTATGGATAACCATCCATAAAGATACCTAAAGATATAGGTTGGTTTCATTTTCTTTTGCAATGCAGCAGGGTAAGGGAATTGATATAATTCCAATATAGAATTACATCTCTTGACTCATCAATCATGGGAAAATTTATCATTACCGGCATTGACACCGGATATCCGCTCCCCCCATTATGTGGGCTGTTTGAGAAGGGGGGATAAGGAATTGGACGGGAAAAAATGGCAACTCGTTTTTATTATAATATTTATGATTAATATATACATGCGTACAGTCTTCGTGGTCTAGTGGTTAAAGCGTTAGGCTCTCATTGTCGAAGTCACTTTGTGAGACTGTCCTTTGTTTGGTAAGGAGTTTTCAGGCTTGAATCACCTGATTGTCTAAAAAAGTAATATGATTACCTCATAGAGCAACACGGACTTCCTTGGAGGGGAGGGGAGTAGCATATATTCATATTCATATTCATTTTATTCCTTGTAACAACTTTACATTGTGTTGAAAATTGGAAATATAAAATAAATAAAAACAAGCTTAAACTACATTACAATCTAAAACAACAGTGGGACTATAACTTACAATATACCTAACAAACTAAAAAAAATATATATATTTATTACTCTCACATCAACACGATAATTGGTAATTAACAATAAAACAAGATTATGATACAGTGGTTGGTGAGAGAGGTCTGTGAGAAGCGTTAGCTTGTAGTACAGAACCCCAGGCTCCCCCCTCGGATGATTAGTGTCTATAGCTACTTATTTTATGTTTATATAACACAAATTAGCAGAGATGAGAACTATTACAACAAACACATACAAGATCAAAATAAAAAAAAAATATATACACTTTAATTAATTGCTTCTATACCATCATGAGGAAACGTTGCGCCTCCTTGCTGCGCCGCGTGCGCGCCAGCTCGAACAGTATCCTGAGTGTGTTAGCAGACCGGTGGGACTTCCCGCTGCTAAGGCGCTGGATGCAGCTGCACGCTACTGTGCCAAGGGTCGCGCGTGTGTATTAGCTTAAGTTGTATAAGTTGTTACTAACATTAGAATATAAGTTGTTTGTTACTAACATATATGGATACAGTCCGAATTAAATAATTTGAATTTAAACTTACACTAAAAACCAGCCATGCCATATAGCCATGGGGTTAGTTGTCAATACAACATTTTCTGCCACTTTTCGCGGGGCGGGAAGGTGTGTAACGTCACATTGTCGTTGTAACAATTGTCAATAAAAGAACTATCGATAAATTCAACAATTCGTTTAGGGAAATCAGGTTTAAAATTTGATAATAAATATAGTCACTTTGAGGAGCTCGGTGGCGCAGAGGTTAACGCTTTCGGTCTGCGATTGTTGAAGTAAAGCAACTTTCGCAAAGGCCGGTCATAGGATGGGTGACCACAAAAAAAAAGTTTTCATCTCGAGCTCCTCCGTGCTTCAGAAGGCACGTTAAGCCGTTGGTCCCGGCTGCATTAGCAGTCGTTAATAACCATCAATCCGCACTGGGCCCGCGTGATGGTTTAAGGCCCGATCTCCCTATCCATCCATAGGGAAGGCCCGTGCCCCAGCAGTGGGGACGTTAATGGGCTGATGATGATGATGATAGTCAGTTTGTGATCCCTAGTTTGGTTAGGACATTGCAGGCTGATCACCTGATTGTCCAAAAGTAAGATGATCCGTGCTTCGGAAGGCACGTTAAAAGCACGTTACTTACTAATGTAAGTACGTAGTCGTTACATGAGTCATTTCAGGGGTCCTGGCGGCTCAATAATAACCCTGACATCAAGGTTGAAGAAGATTGCTATGTGATTTAAGTCAAAAATCCAAACACGAATTCGCCATTGAGCCTGTGACCTTGCAATAAGAGTCAAGCATTCTTCCAACAAGGCTACAACGAGTAGCGAATCTAAAAAAAGAATAACTTAAGTATTTATCCAAACGGAAACATTGCTTCGTCATAGTTTACCAATTAACTAGGGCCCGCCATTTTGAGGCTTGTAAGTAAAAATCGTGTTTAATTACCAGACGAAGCTGAACTAGGGTAGGCCTGATACTGTACCTCTGTTATCAAATTAAGTACTATAGTATAGCATCACGGGATAATGTTAGGTGGATGACTACATCACGCTAGTATCCCCAAAGGGGTAGGCAGCATTCTAACAACTGTCATACGCACCCTTCTATTTTCTTCATGTCTCCCGTTAATTATCACATTTCCGAATGCAAACGAATGCTTATTTCCATGTTCATGAATTGTTAGATTTGTCATGGCTTCGCTCGTGTTAAATTCGGGGTAACACGGTACCTTTCCTAATGTACCAATGTTTAGCTTACTACTTTGAAAACTGCGAAAAATCATTTTAAAAAAAAAGCATTTATTTCAGGCGATGCCCATAAAAAAGTTACACACAGACAACATAATTACAGTATACACGGACAAAAAAAAAAAAAAAAACACACCAATTAAGAAGAACAAACAATTAAAAGAATTTTGCACAAAAAAAAAAAATTATGCAATATGTATAACAATTACAATCACAACCTCATTTTTAATAATTTACGTTTTTTTTACGTATCATTCCATCAATAATATTTTCTCCACTCCATTTTTGCCAATTTTGTAACTATCTTCTTTTCTACTATCGTGTGGGTTGTGAGGTCGATTACCAACCCCATCAACCCTGGTGTCAGGGTTATTATTGAGCCGCCAAAGGCCCTCCGGGCTCATGTAACGACTACTTACTTACATCAGTAAGTAGTAACTGGGACCAACGGCTTAACGTGCCTTTCGAAGCACGAATCATTTTACTTTCGGACAATCAGGTGATCAGCATGTAATGTCCTAACCAAACTAGGGACCACAAAATGATTTTTGTTATAGGTATGTCCCCTCCAGGATTCGAATCCGGGACCTTGTTATTTTGCATCATTTCTATACCTATTGTATATATATTCAATAATCCCTCTTATTGGCTATTCGAGCATATATATAACAGGTAATACAACACTCACCAGATTTTTCCACTTTAACTCAGAAGTGGGTTGCATAAGGTTGAACGAAATAATTTTACAATTTGAACGCTGAAAAATATGAAATACGCGGTTTGAAGTCCCTCTCAAAAACATGTGGATTCAGTTATAAGTATTTATTTTTTGCAGACGAATTGTAATTGTAGTACTTACCTACTTACTTAGGCTTCTTGTAGTAGGCTGAGCTGTAGGCCATCTGCGGAGTCCACAGGTGGCGGATAGTGGAACGGCCATCAGATATGGTGGTTAGCTGCGAATATAAAAATAAGCAGTCCCCGACCAAACAGCGACAGGATTAGCAGAACGTATTGGGTAGCTCACTGGAACGGGCTAACCTATAAAATGCTACTTAGGTTCTATGACGGTCTTGTGACGTAGCGAGTAGGCGCCGCTACTTCAAAAGCGCACCCCTGATGCCGGGCAGCAGCGGTGTCAGTACTGGTTGGACGCTGAGGAAATGGATTCTGGTAGGGCTCTAGGTAGAATATCACCGATTGAGAAATTGGTCAGTGTACTGCGGAACGGAAGGCTATTGGAGCAACCACCGTTCTATACGCCCTATCTATGGAGTAATGGCGATTACTCCACCGACAAGAGCGCTGCTCTTAAATAAAGAGAGAGAGAGAGACCTACTTACTTGAGAGTAAGATCTAGAGGGGTTGAGATCGGCGCCTGATACGAATTGGTGCGGGGAGAAGAGTTACCGTTTTACGTAGTATTATTTTTCACAAATGAATCATCTCCCATGTATTATCCCGTTTTTCACAGGGTCCGCTTACCTAACCTGAAGATTTGACAGGTCCGGTTTTTTTTCTAGAAGCGACTGTCTGTCTGACCTTCCAACCCGCGAAGGGAAAACCAGCCCAATACAGATTAGGTCACATTTTTTCAACCTCCGAAAATGCATTTTTTTTGTTTTCCTTCACCGTTGAGTATAATTATCATTTATGATCTAAACATGAATTTGAAAACAAATTCGACAACCTGTGCTGGATTCGAACCTGCGACCTCAAAGTGAGAGGCAAGCGTTCTGCTAACTGGGCTACCACGGCTCTATTTTTAATAAATGAATACAACATAATATTCTCAACGCTTCAAACTGCGGTTTTACTGCTGTTTAAATAAAACATATAAAATTAAAAGAACTTGGTTTTATTTTACAGCTGAAACGTTAATGGAATTAATGTGATGGCCGCCATTTGCCACATTTAATTTCGTCTAGCTTTAAATGTGTCTTCAGAGGGGTATGAAACTGAAGATTCCTCATAATCATGAGTTTATATTTCATACTCATTTAATTAGATAACATACATTATAACTTCATACATACATAAACAGCCTATATACGTCCCACTGCTGGGCACAGGCCTCCCCTCAATCAACCGGAGGGGGTATGGAGCATACTCCACCACGCTGCTCCAATGCGGGTTGGTGGAGGTGTTTTTTTACAGCTAATAGCCGGGACCAACAGCTTAACGTGCCCTCCGAAGCACGGAATCATCTTACTTTTTCGGACAATCAGGTGATTCATGCCTGAAAAGTCCTTACCAAACAAAGGACAGTCTCACAAAGTGATTTCATAACTTCATAAGTTCTTTTTTTAGACGTAACTACTTGGCCGGGGTATTTATAAGCTCACGACTATATCCCAATTGGAGTAGTCAGAGATGTATTAAGTATAGCCACCGGGATTCGTACCCGGAGATCCAGATTGTGAGCCCTATGTTCTAACCACTAGACCAGATAAGTTTATAAAAACCTTCGACATTAAAAGCGTAATTCCCGAACACTTCAATTAAGCTAATTAATAAACGAAATTACTCAAACACGATCGGGTAAAAACCCGGGTTTCAATAAACCGGTTATACCGGTTTCCCCTATTATAGGATGCGGTTATAACCAGTTATACCCGGTGAGTGGCGGGCGTACAGTTGATATTAATTAAATCCGCGGTTCGACGATAAATCACGGAGGAGTAACCAGGATAAATAAAATTGGACCTCTACACACACGGATAGGGTTACCATGTCTAAAAATATACCAGTCTGCCTTGCATTTATCCGGTTTTTTTGCTGAAAAACCAGGATATATATTTTTTTTTGTTACACTGTGTTAGAGATGGGGTCCAAAAAAAAAACAAAAAAAAAACGGAAAATTGGGCAGTTTTTCTAGGTCAAAGATAAATTACGAAATTCTGATTGCTAAATGAAGACAGATCTAAAACTGTCGAAAACCAAATTTTTTTCTATTTTTATTTATGAATTTTAATCAAGAAAAAATATAAAAATAAGTCCGACATTTTATCACGTTTTCTATGACGTCACAATGTGCTTTTTCATAGAAATTTTATGTTTTGACGTGTAGTAAAAAGTAAGTGTTGCCCAAAATGTTGAAATTTTGTTCGGAATTTTTTCAGCAATCAGAAATCATTTATTCGTTTAGGGTAGGTAGGTACAGAGTCACAATATGGTATAAAGCAGTGTTACAGCATCTCTATCCTGCTAATTATTATAAACATACAAATGTCGAAAATTCAAAAATTCTCTAATACTATAAAAACTATTAGTAATTAGCCATTCGCGTAATTTAAAAGTCATAACTTTAGTGGGTCCGTTTTTAAATTTATCAGGTATCTTATTGTATACTTTTATGCACATGTTATGAGGACTTTCTAAACATAGTGTAGTTTTTGGACAGTAGTCCCTTGCTAGTTTGTGTGGTAGCCGTCTCCTTCTAGGATGATTCTTCTCTCCGCTCGACGACAATTGATGCTCAACTAACGATGGTCTCTAAACAAATAACACGCCGCGCAACATGTTGCGGCTCAGCTGGCAACGTCGCGCTGTTGCCGTACATGTTAAGTTTCAAGTGTTGCGCGCCAATTGTTGCCTAGTGGATATGGGGCTACAGTATAACATGTCGAATAACGGTCGAGTGGCAACCCTATACACATATAGTATCGATGTCCCTTTTAGGATATAAATTGGGGGACAAAAATACTGAATTTATAGCGCATAGTGGACAGATGACAATTTGATTCCGTTTTTTTTTTCAAGCGTGTATATACGCGTGTTAGAGTGTAATTTGGGAGCTCTGTTGGAATGAGCTATTAAATAGATGACGCGAAAATACGGCTGACCGCTTATCCGCGGCTTTAAAAAGGCCACATTGAAGCAATTCATCTAAAAAACAATTGATAGCAATTTGACATTTGTGAATAAAAAAACAAAGTGAGCATTGGCCCCGATTTCTGCAGACACCGCCTAATTTTATTTTAAGTTATATCCGTCATTTTCATGACGGATGATTCACAGCTCTTAATTTTAGGAAGAATGAGTAAATGAATGAATAATCCGGGCGAATCAAAAGGTACGTCCCTGGTATGCAATCCGTTTGACGTGCCGTCTACTTAACTGTGTCGGGTTATTGACGGATGTAAAATTTTTAGACGGTTAGTTTAGATTTGTGCTTAAAATTGACGTGTGTTCCATAAATTTTATGCTTGTCGATTACCTGTCCCTTTCCTTTTCGGCGGATAAGAAAATGACAGATATAACTTAAAATAAAATTAGATGGTATTTACAGGAATTAGCACCATTGTCAACAAATGTCAAATAGCAATATTGCTTTTTTACATAAATTGCTTCAACTCGCGAAGGGCATCCAGCCTAATACCTACAGGTTAGGTTACATACCTCCTAAACGTATTTCTCGGGAATGTGGGTTTCCTCTCGATGTTCTCCGTCACCGCTGAGCACATAATAATCATTTATAATCCAAACATGAACGTACATACATAAATTCACGCGTATTTCCCACCGGGGTAAGCAGAAACCATGGGATTCCATTTGCTTCGATCCTGACACATTCCGATTCAAACATACATATATACATACATAAACTGCCTATATACGTCCCACTGCTGGGCACAGGCCTCCCCTCAATCAACCGGAGGGGGTATGGAGCATACTCCACCACGCTGCTCCACTGCGGGTTTGTGGAGGTGTTTTTACGGCTAATAGCCGGGAACAACGGCTCAACGTGCCCTCCGAAGCACGGAATCATCTTACTTTTTCGGAAAATCAGGTGATTCAAGCCTGAAAAAGTCCTTACCAAACAAAGGACTGTCTCACATAGTGATTTCGACAATGTCCCCATCGGGAATCGAACCCGGACCACTAGACCATGGAGGCTGTTAATTCAAACATGAAGTTGAAAACCAATTCGTTTAGATCCTTATCGGATTCGAACCAACGACATCACAGTGAGAGTCAAGCGTCCTCTCAACGGCTCTACCTTCTTCTTCTATCGTGTGGATTGTGAGGTGAATTACCAACCCCATCAACCCTGGTGTCAGGGTTATTACTGAGCCGCCATAGGCCCCTGACATGACTCATGTAACGACTACGTACTTACATCAGTAAGTAATAACCGGGACCAACGGCTTAACGTGCCTTCCCAAGCACGGATCTTTTTACTTTTTGGACAATCAGGTGAACAGTCTGTAATGTCCTAACAAAACTGGGATCACAAAGTGAATTTTGAAAAAAAAAAAATGGCTCTACCGATCAATCTTCTTAGGTAGATGTAGGTAAGTAAATAAGTAAAACTTAGGGTTAAAAAACTCGACGAAACGTTTCGAGAAAAGGTAGGTAGTGCCTATGCCCTTGCGTTTCGCTTTGCTCGACTTGGCGGGGGCGCTTTCGAGCCCCCAGATTTGTTACTTCTCAAAACTCGTCGTCAAATTGATCGCGACTTGAAAACACTGTTTTAATCTTCCAAACGCTAATTAATTATGTGAGTTAAAATGGATACACAGATCAGACGCTGGTATAGACGCCGCGTCAGGCAATGATGATGATGACGACCTCCGTGGTCTAGTTGTTGAGCGTTGGGCTCACGATCTTCAGGCCCCGGGTTCGAATCCCGGTGGGGATATATCGCAAAAAATTACTTTGTGATTCCTAGTTTGGTTAGGACATTACAGGCTGATCATCTGATTGTTCGAAAGTAAGATGATCCGTGCTCCGGAAGGCACGTTAGGGCGTTGGTCCCGGTTACTACTTACTGATGTAAGTAAGTAGTCGTTACATTAGCCATGTCAGGCGCCTTTGGAGGCTCAATAATAACCCTGACACCAGGGTTGATGAGGTTGGTAATTCACCTCACAACCCACACGATAGAAGAATAAGAAGAATAGTCTGTAGTCGAGTGCGTCTGCAGACGTCTAGTAGTAATAGACACACATTTTTTTGACGTGACTAATTGTAAATTTGCCGCAGACGGCATTAACTACTTGGCCGGACAAAAGTAGACACAACTGTACTATTATTGAGAATAATATTAATCATTTATCTTAAGTCACATAATCTAGATCTGTTCACATGCTCATTGACTGAGTTCCAGAGAGTAGCGTTTCAAATACTATGTCGCAAGTAAGATTGTTTGTGATTGATTTTTGTTGTTGTGATTGTTTTTGATGTTGTTCTTTCTTTCTAATATCGCTATCATTATCGCATTAGGTTAAGTGAAACCTGTAATGATGATGTTTTTAGCTAATAGTAATAAATAAATAAGTACAGTTTCCACTAACACAGTTGGCTCGACCATTATAGACGGCGATACGTTTCACCACATATCACGTTGGTCTAACAGAAAGCTCGGTGAGGTGTGGGTACTTAGTTCATCTTGCGACGCATGTACCTCTGACTATTCCAATTAGGATATAGTCTATGAGTCTAATATAACAAGTCGATGTCTAGTAGCTACATTATCTGTGGACAGGAATAATTATCTGAACAGTAACTGGTTGTGATTTGTGAGATTAATCTGTTTACTTCCTTTATCCCGGCGCAGGCGCCGACGACGTCCCCTGTTTTGATGGTGGAACTCATGCATATGCAAAGACATGATGAAAAACTTCGAATGATACCTTTACCGTGTTGTTTTGTTTTGACACATCAACATCTTTTTCTTAACGGGTGGGTTGTGAGGTGGAATACCAACCTCATCAACCCTGGTGTCAGGGTTATGATTGAGCCGCCAAAGGCCCCTGACATGGCTCATGTAACGATTACTCACTTACATCAGTAAATAGTAACCGGGCCCAACGGGTTAACGTGCCTTCCGAAGCACGGAAGGAATTGTCCGAAAGGAACATCTTACTTTCGGACAATGAGGCCTATAATGTCCTAACCAAACTAGGGATTACAAAGTGATTTTTGTGGTATACCCCCACAGGGATTCAAACCCGGGGCCTCCGGATCGTGAGTCCAACGCTCAACCACTGGACTACAGAGACCGTTAAAATAATATACATATCTACCTATATACGTCCCACTGCTGGGCACACCTCCCCTCAATCAACCGGAGGATGGAGCATACTCCACCACGCTGCTCCACTGCGGGATGGTGGAGGCATTTGGGTTAGTAGCCCGGAACCAACGGCTTAACGCGCCTTCCGAAGCACGGAATCATCTTACTTTTACAGACAAGCAGGTTCAACCTGCAATGTCCTAGCTAGATAAAGGGTAGTCTCAGAAAGTGGTTTTCGACAGTGATAACCCAAAACAATATTGTTTGTTAGATAAATTGGTTCAATGTTACCTTTTAAGGACCCCTGGTTGCCTATCACCATGTGGTTCACAATAATATGAAAGGACAGTCTCAAAAAGTGACTTGTCCCTATCGGGAACCAAACCCGGACCTCCAGACCTTAAGCCCAACAATCTCTAGACCGCAGAAGCTGTTTCTTTTGATATTATAATTATGTGTCACTTGTTTAATTAGGGTTCTGTACACTTTTGGCCAGAAAAAATATTATAGAACACTTCAAAACCTAATGGAAAAAAAAATTGGACAAAAGTAATCAAATTCAAATTCAAAAATATCTTCATTCAGTAGGTAACATAGTTACACTTTGAATCGTCAATTTTACATAACGAAAGTCTCATCCGCCTAAAACTACTGCAGCTTCTCACAACCTGTATAGCCGGGAAAAAGAAGCTGCAAGAAAAACCTCGGCACAGGGCCATAGACGTTCTTTAAAAAAATAAATAAACATAAAATATTGGTATACAATTGAGTAATTTAGCTGCCTAATATCAGTTCTCAGACAGTTAATCCCATGCATTCATATCTTCTAAATAATCACTAACTTTATAATAACCTTTTTTGTAAAGTTTTTGTTTAACTACTGTCTTAAAACAGTTGAAAGGCAAATTCTGAATGTCAATGGGAATCTTATTGTAAAAACGTATACATTGCCCCTTAAAAGATTTAGTAATCTTATGTAATCGACCGAATCACCTGATTGTCCGAAAGTAAGATGATCCGTGCTTCGGAATGCACGTTAAGCCGTTGATCCCGATTACTACTTAGTGATTGTAAGTATGTTGGCATTACATGAG
Source organism: Pectinophora gossypiella (assembly GCF_024362695.1). Taxonomy (NCBI): domain Eukaryota; kingdom Metazoa; phylum Arthropoda; class Insecta; order Lepidoptera; family Gelechiidae; genus Pectinophora; species Pectinophora gossypiella. The sequence continues at coordinate 940,542 of NC_065425.1, read as the reverse complement.
CCATGTCAGGAGCCTTTGGCGGCACAGTAATAACCCTGACATCAGGGTTGATGTGGTTGGTATCCCACCTCATAACCCTCACGATAAGAAGCTTGTGTTTTGGAATAATCATGTAAGTACTTACTTACTCATATAACTCTGCACGCTGTTAATCGCCGTCTGTTTTGTTTTTGGTAAACATAGCCTGGAAAGCCCCTCATTGGCAAAGAAAATATATTTTTCCTAACATTTTCCTGGTATTCCACCTCACAACCCACACAATGAGAAGAAGAGAACTATATATCGTCCCTTAGCTTACAACACCGCTTAAGTCATTTTTACCAACTTTACAGGAGACGAAATAAAATGTCTTATTTAAAATATCTGTAGATTTTTTTATTGCTACTTAATACATACTCTAGTTAGCGGTTAATAAATAATTATTTATACTTATTTTGACGATTTACTTTATTTTAACCTTTATTTTCTTCATCCAATGGCATTAATATGTAAAAACCGCCAATTTTCGATTTGAGCGGTCTTGTAAGCTAAGGGACGATATATAGTTCTCTTCTTCTCATTGTGTGGGTTGTGAGGTGGAATACCAGCCTTATCAACCCTGGTATCAGGGTTATTATTGAGCCGCCAAAGGCCCCTGACATGGCTCATGTAACGATTACTCATATCTGTAAATAGTAAACGGGTCCAACGGCTCAACGTGCTTTCCGAAGCACGTATCATGTTATTTCGGACAATCAGGTGATCAGCCTGTAATGTCCTAACCAAACTAGGGATCGCAAAGTGACTTTTGTGATATGTCCCCACCGGGATTCGAACCCGGGGCCTCCGGATCGTGAGTCAAACGCTCAACCACTAGACCGGAGAGGCTGTTATTATAAAGATCTCAAAGAACCGATAACAACAAAGAATGGCAATTAAAATACGCCAAGTGGAAACAGGAGGAAATTAATAACATAACAGAACAATGAACACACATAGCCCCTTTGTTATACAGGGTGTTAGTGACATTGTAACGAAAAGTTTGAACTCTGTTTGTACGCGACAGGAGCCGCGGCTACGCGACGCTAGCGCCGTGCACGGTCGGCGTTCGGCAGCCGGCCAGCAGCGCTGGCGTCGCGTTGACGTTACGTTACGTCGACGTTGCGCGGACGCTGCCACGAAGACGACGCTCGAAAGACGCTAGTGTCGGTCTCTAATATGCGCAACGTGATAAAACTTGTCACGGTCATTTTATCGATTCTGATTATTTAGTATAATATTTAGTTTTTTAGTATATATGGACGGGTGAGAGCCTTCAGCGCTCCCCATTTGTCCGGCCAAGTAGTTAATGCCATCTGCGGCAAATCTACAATAAGTCACGTCAAAAAAAAGTATATATGGATTATATTATATTGAGTATTTATTAATATGTATATATTATGTACGTATAGTATAGAGTATTTATTATATTAACTTTAGTTTTACTTTTAGGTATTTTTTTTTGTTGCACCATCCCGCATCCAAGTTGTAAATGTTTGTTTCCTTTTGTTGGTTGCCTGGAAGAAATTGCTCTAGAGCAATAAGGCCGCCCAAATTGTACTGTATTCATGTGTTATGTCTGATTGTTGAAACTTTAGTTCTGTGCAAAGAAGTATATTTGATTTGATTTGATTGATTGTTTAATTATGTAATTTTGTCGATTGGTGCTAATATGTGAACCCAAATAAGTTATGTCTTTCTGTGAAAATACGAACAAAATCACGTGACACGCATGTTAAGGGGAAAAAACTTATCGATTTCGACAAAATTTATTGAATCGATCGATAATTTGATCGCGTTTCGCATGTTAGTCCTGCTGGAAAGTCATCTATAGTATCGATAGAGTTACCATTCTATACATAACATAACAACATAAACAGCCTATATACATCCCACGCCTGGGCACAGGCCTCCCCTCAATTAACTGAATTACTCCACCACGCCGCTCCACTGCGGTATGGTGGAGGTTTTTTTGGTTTGGACTAGTAGCCCGGGACCAACGGCTTAGCGTGCCTTCCGAAGCACGGAATCATTTTACTTTTTCGGACAATCAGCTGATTCTAGCCTGCAATGTTTTTACCAAACAAAGGACTGTCTCACAAAGTGACTTCGACAATGTCCCCATCGGGAATCGAACCCGGATCTCCAGATCTTGAGCCCAACGCTCTAACCACTAGAGCACGGGGGCCGTTCTATACGGAGTATAATTCTTTATTCTATGACCCATGAGGACTATCGACAGCCGTGTATGTATCAGTATGTATGTATGTGGGATATATAAGAAACACGGGATACTTTAAATATCTTTACTCCTTATATGTTAATTAGTTTTAACAAATTCCTCTAACCCGACCGACATCGCACCATCAACTCGCCTTTTTTACTTTTTAAACTCCCTTACGTCCCATTCATTAACCATCCTCCATTCATACCATAAACAATCAAATTCCCATTCTTTATCCTTCCATAGTATTCTCACCTTCCTACATGTTTGTACGGTCACAAGTAATAATATGTATACACTTTGATACCATGTCACATTAACTTTTTTGACAAATCAAACCGTAAGTCTCATTAAATGTCAAATATGATAGTGCGATAGGGTTCTAAAGTGGCTATTGCTTATGGCTGTACATGACGTAACAAGGAGCGACCAGCTTTCATTGTAAGACATGTGAACGAACACAGGTGCTAATTTATTACAAGCTATTTATTACCGGCTGTACATTTTACGTGGCCTACACTGTAAGGTAGAATTAATTAGGTTGGAAGTTATTTGGTACCTTACTTTGTATATTGCGTAAGTTTGGGCCGTGGAAAACCCGCATTCTGAAAGTTATCAAGTTTTGGGTCTATTGGTGCTAATTCCTGCACACGCCATTTAATTTTATTTTAAGTTATACCTGTCATTTTCTTATCCGATGAAAAAGAAAGGGACAGGTAATCGACAGGCATAAAATTTATGGAATACACGTCAATTTTAAGCAGAAATCTAAAACAAGCGTCTAATTTTACACCGGTCAATAACCCGACAGAGTTAAGTAGACATCACGTCAAACGGATTACCAGCGAGATGTCTATTAAAATTAACTTGTTGACAATCATCCGTCCCTTTCCTTTTCGGCAGATAAGAAAATGACGGATATAAGTTAAAATATAATTAGGCGATGTCTGCAGGCATCTGGGCCATTGCACCATAGAATAAAGAAAAATACTACGTATAGAACGGTAACACTTCGCCCCGCACCAAGTCTAATCGGCCGCTGACCTCACCCCCTCTGGGTCAGGCTTCAATCAATGACCGCAAGCCTTTGGCCTTTTCCAACTTTTTCTTCTGTTCCGTGGCAGTAACCACTTGCCCGGATAAATGAGGTGAGCTGAGGGCTCACTTCACTGGTACACTTCTTCTTCTATCGTGTGGGTTGTGAGATGAATTACCAACCCCATCAACCCTGGTGTCAGGGTTATTATTGAGTCGCCATAGGCCTGGCTCATGTAACGACTACTTACTTACATCAGTAAGTAGTAACCGAGACCAACGGCTTAAAGTGCCTTCCGAAGCACGGATCATCTTACTTTTTGGACAATCAGGTGATCAGCCTGTAATGTCCTAAGCAAATTAGGGATCACAAAGTGATTTTTGTGATATGTCCCCACCGGGATTCGAACCCGGGACCTCCGGATCGTGAGCCCAACGCTCAACCACTGGACCACTGGTACAGAAAACAAGTTACCTATCTCCTTTAGGTACTTTTCTATCAGGGTGTTAATAGAAGGTTTCTTTTATTTACAGTTCTATGTCTTCATCTCTTCAATCTCTCGGCTTTTTAAAGAAGTACTTATCTGATCAGTTAGTCTAGGCCAGGGTAGGATTAAGTCTATATAATCTTGATTTTTGGTCAAATCCAAATTCTAAAATATCTTTATTCAGAACGTAACATAGTTACACTTTGAATCGTCAATATTTACATAGCGACCGTCTCACCCGTCTAAAACTACTGCAGTTTCTCACAACCTGTATAGCCAGGGAAAAGAAGCTGCAAGAAAAACTTCCTAAAAAAAACCATAAAATCAAGATTATAATTGAGCCGCCACAATGCAGTTGTTACATGAGCCATGTCAGGGGCCTATAGCGGCTCAATAATAACCCTGACAGGGTTGATGGGGTTGGTAATCCACCTCGCAACCCACACGATAGAAGAAGAAGTGCGAAATAAGTGAAGTGACGGTGACGAAATTAAGCCGCGTTGCTCTGTGCAAGTGTTGTACCGCGTGGGTAGAGAATAAATTCGTTTTCCCTTGGTGTTAGTGAGTTTCCAGCTCTTTTTTTTTGACGTGACTTATTGTAGATTTTATTTATTATTATTTATTTATTTATTTTACATTTCGCGACTTTACAGTGCAGAAGCGCCAATGCGCCGTGAAACTAGATTACCGCGATTGGGTAGATTTGCCGCAGATGGCATCAACTACTTGGCCGGACAAATGGGGAGCGCTGAAGGCTCTCACCCGGTACAACGTTTAAGACAACAGGCCTGAGGGTGCCCAGTTGGGCGCGAACCTCGGCTCAGGGCGTCGTCTGAGAGGAAAAATATTTGAAATAATTAATCGACCCTAGTGGGTCGATAGCGATAAGCGCTGAATGAGGGAAATCGTCGACCACGCCGGCTGAGTTTCCTTCCAATCCCGAAATCTCCTTCCGTAACATTTTTGAATACAGCCCTGTCCGTCATCTCCGTCGTTTAATGGCGGCATTCCCGTCGGGCCGAAATCAGTCGGCTCTTTGAACCCTTAACATAGAACGATTGAGTTTTTCAACTTATATTGGTATCTATTGGGATAGCTTGATTCGCTATTCATAGCCTTCCAGGATTGTTTGATCCCACTTGAAGTTTCTACGTATAAAACGGAATAGTAACAGGTTATTTTAAAGGGAATGCGGTTGTTATGAAAAGTTTTATTACTCCTGTTCGGAAACGCGTGACTTACATTGTAGTTTCACGGGTTCGAAATTCGAAACCAGGGTCTTATCTCCGTAGCATTATTCCGATTTTATACAGGTACCTAACATGAAGATTTGACAGGACTGGTTTTTTACAGAAGCGACTGCCTGTCTGTCCTTCCAACCCCCGAAGCGAAAACCAGCCCAATACAGGTTAGGTCACATACCTTCGAAAATGCATTTCTCGGAAATGTGGGTTTCCTTTACCGATGAGCACGTGATAATCATTTATGAATTTTGAGAAGATTTTTAAAATTTTGATGTGTGTTCTATAAATTTTCTGCCTGTCGATTGATTACCCGTCCCTTCCCTTTTCGTCGGATAAGAAAATGACAGGTATAACTTTAAATAAAATTAGATTGTATTAACTGGAATCAGCACCCATAACTCGATAATACCGGAGGCTTTAATAAATAACGTATGTACTTAATATCGAAGAAACATCACCACTGGTTCTCTTTAATGTTTCCTTTTGGGAATTGTTGAGTAGCAATTAATTATGCTGTTCTTGATGTAAGGAATAGGCTCTTGAGATCGCCAGGGTGGGCTAGGAGGAAAGAGTCGCTATTGATCTTATTTATTTATTCATTTATTTATTTATTTGGCTCACAAAACAGGTTGGGATTACAACACTAAAAATTGGTACAAAAAAAGAATGTTTTGAACTAGATCCCAGCCCAAGACATGTGTACTCAGCTAAGCCAAATGTTACGAAGCTTGTACGGAATGTTTGTTGCGGCATCTAGTTTTACAAAATACATAAAACGTAATGTACCTATTAACTATTTATTATACTATACTAATTTATACCAATTATTATGACGAACCGCAGGTATGCACGTTGCTCAACTAAGTTTAAAATTGCACTATTGGATATTGTGACGGATTGACAATGTCACATCGCATAAACAAAGTCTGCAACCAGAGACTTCTGGAATTTCATCGTAAATTCTTCCTTTTAGCGGCAACCTTTCCTGACGTATAGGCAGGGGTGACTTACGTACCAAATCTTTATAACTCTGTTTTGTACCGTTTATTAACATAGAGTAAGATATACTTGCATTAAATAAATTATTATTATATAACATAATTTATCTTATCATCTCATAAATTCATTAATTTATCGTCACTAACACAGTTGGCTCGACCATTGTAGACGGAGATACGGCTCACCATCTATCACGCAGGTCTAACAGAAACCTCGGTGAAGTGTGGGTACTTAGTTCATCTTGCGATGACTAACAGCCAGGCCCAACGGTTTACGTGCCCTCCGAAGCACGTACCTTACTTAATATTTAAAAGATTTTAGTTTTATCGTACTTACTTTTAAAGAGATATTCTCAGCATACATAACCACATCGACCAGAGGGCGTATGGAGCATACTCCAGCACGCTGCTCCAATGCGGGTTGGTACAGGAGTTTTTACGGCTAATAGCCGGGACCAACGGCTTAAAGTCTCCTCCGAAGACGGAATCACCTTATTTTTTCGGACAAACAGGAGATTCAAGCCTGCAATGTCCTTATCAAACAAAGGACAGTCTCAGAAAGTGATTTCGATAATGTCCCCATCGGGAATCGAACCCGGACCTCCAGATCGTGAGCCTAACGCTCTAACCACTATACCACGGAGTCAGTGTGTGTGCGTGTGTTATTGAATATTCTCAGATTTTATATTATTTTTTGAGTTGAGTCCTTCATCAGTACCTAGTCGATTTCATCAAACACATACACACACACACACACTCACACACAGGGTGTCCTAGTTTAGGCTCCAGCCTCTACAAATATTACCATGTATAGTCATGAGAAATATCATGTACCCACTTTAGAACCCTGTCGCCTGTCATATTTGGCATTTAAAGAGACTTCGGTTTAATTTGTCAAAAAAGTGAATATGAAATGGTATCAAAGTGTATAGTACTCGTGACCGTATCTTTGTAAAGGAAATAAAGATTTTACTTACTTACTTAAACAATACTTAACACATGTCGCAGCAGGTAACGCTATCGCAGTCAAATGATGAACGGGTTTCTCTCATTATCATTAATTAAGAGCCACGCTCTTGTCGGTGTACAATTCTCCATGCTACTTTTTCGACTACTCTGGGCTTCATCCCACTCGCGTCAGACAGAGTTATGCGGGGCGGAAGGCAAGAGAGAAACCACTGCCCTATTTTTCCCTCAAAAGTATCACGAAAAAAGTAGTAGAGTTTCTTTAATACACCACAAACTCCCAACCCCTCATCTAATTCTAGTAATGTTTCCTGGTAGTGGTTGCCTGGAAGTGATTGCTCTAGAGCACCGTATCCATGCACTATGTCTGATTGTTAAAATTAAGTACTGTGCAATGAGGTGTATTTCATTTGATTTGAAAAATCGACAGAAATCAGATTATCCAGTAAAATGTTTCAACATGGCCGCACTATAATGTCGACACGGTGTTGCCAGTGCGAGTTAAACGGTTTACATAAAGCGGATTGCCATAATTTAATGCTGGACCACTCCAATTAATGTTTTCGCTGATTTATTCGAGAAATTGCCGTCAAAACGGATAGGCTTTCTGTTTGGCAACTTTTGCGAGTTTCTAAATGATTTATTGGAAAATGCGACTAGGTGGCAGTAGGTTTTGAGGTTATTATAATCCTGACAGTTAAACTAACGGCGTGGTCTAGCTGTCAGAATGCTCGACCCGCGTTCTGGAAGGTCTTGGGTTCGAATTTGAGTTCCTGTCAAAAAATAAGTTGTGAGAGAGACTTTGACTTTCTGATTCTGATCTGATTTAATACAACAAAATAAAACAACTCGTGACTATATCCCAATTGTACCTCTGACTACCCAGAGGTCTGTGTGTGTATCTCTGTGTGTGGGTGCGTGTGTGTGTGTGTGTGTGTGTGTGTGTGTGTGTGTGTGTGTGTGTGTGTGTGTGTGTATCTGTGTGTGTGTGTGTGTGTATGTGTGTGTGTGTGTGTGTGTGTGTGTGTGTGTGTGTGTGTCTGTGTGTGTATGTGTGTGTGTGTTAAACGAGCGAATTTTGAAAAAATAAAAAAGTGTTATTAAAAAAATAATACCCGAACCCGAATGTATAGTTAATAACCAGGGGAGTTAAAAAGGCCACATCAAAGCAATTTATCTAAAAATAAATATGTATTTTCAAATATATTAACGGCCTCCGTGGTCCAGTTGTTTGAGCGTTCGGCTCACGATCCGGAGGTCCCGAGTTCAAACCCCGGTGAGAACATATCACGAAAATTACTTTGTGGTCCCTAGTTTGGTTAAGAACATTACAGGCTGATCACCTATTGTCCGAAACTAAGATGATCGGTGCTTCGGAAGGCATGTTAATCCGTTGGTCCCGGTTACAACTTACTGATGCAAGTTAGTAGTCGTTACATGAGCCATATCAGGGGCCTTTGACACCAGAGTGGATGGGGTTGGTAATTCACTTCACAACCCACACGATAGAAGAAGATAAATATATTTATTTTTAGATGAATTGCTTTGATCCCCCTGATTATTACACATTTCGGTTTATAAGTAATTTATTTATTATTTTAGAAATATTTTATGCAATTTCCTTAACGTCGGTTCCTCCACCACTGAGCACGTGATAAATATTTAAGATCCAAACATGAATTCAAAAACAAATTCGAAGTTCATTAGTTTAGGCCCGTGTTAAGATTCGAACCTGCGACCTCACACTGAAAGTCAAGCGTTGTTTTACCTGGACTACTACGACTCTCAATAATTCTGTCATTTCAAATTAGCCTCTCTCAAACCTCACTAAAGAAGAACCTTTTTTGGCATATATCCATAATATTAACGCCAATATCCGTCTGTCAAACCCTTTCCTTTCGGTGGACACTTTTACATAGATTTGGTTTTTAGCTGATGTTTTAGATGGCATATATTTTCAGAAGAAATATACAGGGTGTTAGTGACATCGCAACGAATACTAAGGGGGATGATTTAGACCATCATTCTGAGTTGATATCAAGTAGAATTTTCCGTCGCAAAATGCATGTATTTTTGTGGTTTTTTTTATTATTGTCTGTTCTATACTTTGGCGATGGAAAATTCCACTTGATTAAAATCAAGTGAAACTCAGAATCATGGTCTGAATCATCCCTCAAAGTTTTCGTTATGATATCACTAACATATGTGTGTGTGTGTGTGTGTGTGTGTGTACGTGTATTTGTGTGTACCTGTGTGAATGTGATAAGTTACGTAATGTTTCTGATTATTTGACAAATTGTATTTTTTTATAAATATTTACTGTAATTGTTTTTTGTATAATAAGGAATAAATAAAAATAAGGAAGTTTCCTTTTTGATAATTCAGCATATTGCAGGCTTGGATCACTTGATTGACCGAAAAAGTAAGATGTTTTTTTAACATTTTATGGCTATAAAATATTTCTTTCATGTTTTTAAACTTACTTTTTTTTGACAACGCTTTGCATTTTGTTTTTTTTATTAGGTATATACTTCTTATGGTATATGTTGGTGAAAGTAAAAAAAACTCTATTTCGGAAGCTAAGTATTTATTTATTACTTATTAAGAAAGAAAGAAAGAAAGAAAGAAGGAAAGAAAGAAGGAAAGAAAGAAAGAAAGAAGGAAAGAAAGAAAGAAAGTATTTATTACAATACAGTTCATGTCTGGTTTATCACCGTAGCTCACAATTTTCAAACTGTTGGTCTCGGCTACTGCTATTTGCAGTTGAGCAGGTTATTTAAAAAAAACCGATCCTGTAAAATTTTTAGATTTTGTAATTTCAACGCACTAAAATTCTTCTGTATCATTCATTCAGTCAATCAATATAAAGAGAAAACCAATTTATTTCCGTTATTTAAACTAAATATGAAAACAAAAAAAGCAATTTCCTATATTTTTTTGTACCTACCATTTTTAAGGCGAATAAATGAATTATGAATTATTGTGCTTCTGATATTTCACAATAATATTTATCTTAAAATGAAAATTTTATTTCAAAATCCACTTCCAAATTGTAACGAAGCGACTCGTTTGCACTTTGAACACAAATGAGAGTCAAAGTCTCCCTGACGTTATCCTGTTTAAGGGGTCCGATAACCTAACCTGAAGATTTGACAGGTCCGGGTTTTTACAGAAGCGACTGCCTGTCTGACCGTCCAACCCGTGAAGGGAAAACCAGCCTTACATAATCCACCTAACTCGAGTGTACATGTTTGCTTATTTGTAACGTGAAGCTAGATGTATTTATAACAATTAGTTCATGTCACAACCAGCTTGTTCTACTCAGGAGCAAAGCCCAGGTGTAGTATGGGGAAAAGCATTACCTATCTAATTAATTAAACAAAGTACGAATGTTTTGTTACATTTCTGCGAAGGTTTACATACATACATATATAAACTCAAGCATACCGGTGTAAGCAGTGACTATGGAATTCTATTTGCTTCGATCCTAACACACTTCGCTTGCTTCCTCTACATTCATCAATCGTTTCATACTCGCACGCCCTGGTTCAAACTAGATCTTACTGAACCTTTTTTAAGGACATCTTAAATCTTCTTCTATCGTGTGGGTTGTGAGGTGCATTACCAACTCCATCCACCCTGGTATCAGGGTTATTATTGAGCCGCCATAGGCCCCTGACATGACTCATGTCTATCAGTAAGTAGTAACCGGGACCAACGGTTTAACGTGCCTTCCGAAGCACGGATCATCTTACTTTTTGGAGAATCTTCTGTAATGTTCTAAACAAACTGTGGATCACAAAGTGATTTTTGTGATTTGTTCCCACCGGGATTCGAATCAGGGACCTCCGGATCGTGAGCACAACGCTCAACCACTGGACCACGGAGGCCGTTATCTTCAATTTGGTTTATGTACGTCCTTCTAGGGCTCTGTGATATTATCTTCCAAACGTAACTAATATGAGCAACCGGGGAGCGCTGGTTCATACCCTGGTACCGGATTTGCACCAATGAGTTATTAATTTATCTTTAGTACTTATTTATTTATTTATTGTATATTTTATTTTTTACTTTTTATTTTAATTTATTCTGTATATATTTTTTTGTATTTTTTCTATAACTATTGCTTTATTGGCTGAAATAAATGAGTATTATTATTTATTATTATTTTATTTATTATTTAGTGCATTCACTAACACAGTTGGTTCGACCTTTATAGACGGCGACACGGCTCACCACAATCACGGTCGTCTAACAGAAACTCCAGGTGAAGAAGGTACTCAGTTCATCTAGCGATAATGTACATGTCATATTGTCGCTATATAGAGAACCCATGTAAGGTTGAACTTGACTACGTTACCCTAAAAAGTCGAGCATCAGCCCTCAGAAAGAGAATCTTTAATATTCCACCCTCACACATGTACCTGTCGAGAATGAATACCAAATCCGGTACGTATCAGACATTTGTATCTCGAGCCGATAATATGAACATTTACCCTAATATTTATAGTGATATTTCTTTTATAAAGGGGCGGGTAAAACTTTACTGTTTGCCTTATGGATTTAAGGTTTTATGATCCAAACATGAATTCGAAAATCATTGGTTTTAGTTATATTTTAAAGACCATTTAAGTAAAATCAAGAAAAAAATTAAAAGGTTTAGTTAAATGCTATTTTACTTCTACTTCGCTTTTTTTCTTGCATCTGCTGCAGCCTGTGTCCCTCCGACTGAAGAATCAGTTCGTTTTGTGAACTCACGCGCATGTGACGACAAAGCGTACTGATTCTAATGTCGGCGGCGACACCCTCTTCATTCTTCTTTTATCATTCTTCGTTCTTGTACATCTTCTTTCTTCTTACATTCTTCTTTCGATCTTCGAGTCTTCTTTCTAACTCAATAGAGTTAGAACATAATAATGTACCATTAATTTTAAGATGTATAAAAGCAAATAAATTATGAGAGACAATAAATAAAATATTTTTTTCTTTCGTATTCCATCGATTAATAAAAGAAGAAAGGCCGGAAGTATGTGTAGCCATTATGGGTGTATTAATTGTGCAGTATATTATCATTTTAATTTAATTTAATTAATTAAAGTTTTAAGAATTATTAATTATAAATAATTATGTTTTCTTAATGTCCCTCAGTATTCATCGCAATTCCGAATATACCTCTAAATTAATGCATTAGCATTCAGAATTGTTTAATTCACGCGGGAATTAAAACAAAACAACAACGTTTTAGAACATAGTTCTAAATTCAAATTCTGTACACGACAAATTTAATAATTTAATGAAAATTGAAATTACCATTTGTTTGTATTTGGTAATGTGATGATTGTCGACGGATATTATGAAAATAAATTATTGTTTGTAATTTTAGGCGGAGATCCCCGGCAAAAAGGACCCGTCCTTTTTAATTCGAACAATCTCACTGGCCGTCACGGAGAGGAGGGTTATTCGAATAGATTTTGTATATATTTTTCCTTTTTTTTAAGGAGTGTCAGTTCTCTGATGAACCTTTTCTAAGAACATCAATGTACGTCCTTCTAGATCTTCCGATGCCAGCCCTGCCACCAACAGTCGCTTTATATACTGCTTTCGCAACTCTATTATCCTTTCTTGTTTTTTTTCTTTTTATCCCTTACCTAGCAACACTTAACTACAAACAATTTATCTTCCATTCGACATTACTTTTGAAGTACGTATCCGACCATTTACTTTATTATAGGTAATGTAAAAAATACTACACCAATGTAACATCAATTTTATTCTGACTATACGAACACAAATTGTGCGTTTTAGGGGTTTTACGATCACTTTCCCGTTACATCATATTTCAGTTATATTTTATCTTTATATGCCACAAATGGGGGGTTTAGGGCTGCCTCTACTTATTAAAGATTAAGGTGTTTTTTTAACGTAACTAATTGTAGATATGTATATGACGCGTGTGGTATTTTACTACTAGACCGGAGTATATTAAGGTGCGTATTTTTCAATTTTTAGGTTAGGGTATAACTTATATTTATATTTGTTACTAGGGGTAAAGGAGACAAATATTGAGGGTTTTTGAGTACAGAAGAGGCAACATGATTAGATACTTCATAAGACACGACGAATTTCTTAAAAACACCATAGAAAGGAAGATAATTCAAAAAATATCTTTATTCAGTAGGTAACATAGTTACACTTTGAATTGTCAATTTTTACATAACGAACGACTCATCCGCCTAAAACTACTGCAGCTTCTCACAACCTGTATAGCCGGGGAAAAGAAGCTGCAAGAAAAACCTCGGCTCGGGGCAATAGAAGTTCTTTAAATAAATAAAAATGAACATAAAATATTGGTATATAATTGAGTAATTTAGCTGCCTAAAATCAGATAGAAGGGAAAACTCGGTTAGGTGTGGGTGCTTAGTTCATCTTCTTCTTCTTCTATCGTGTGGGTTGTGAGATGGAGTACCAACTCCATCAACCCTGGTGTCAGGGTTACTATTGAGCCGCCAAAGGCCCCTGACATGGCTCATGTAACGACTACTTACTTACATCAGTAAGAAATAACCGGGACCAACAGCTTAACGTGCCTTCCGAAGCACGGATCAACTTACTTTCGGACAATCAGGTGATCAGCCTGTAATGTCCTAACCAAACTAGGGATCACAAAGTGATTTTTGTGATATGTCCCAACCGGGATTTGAACCCGGGACCTATGGATCATGAGCGCAACGCTTAGTTCATCTTGCGATGGATGTACTTCTGACTACCTCAATTGGGATGTAGTCGCGAGCTTATGTTGGTTTTGTTTCATATGTTACCGTTACCATATGCACAGTATACAACCCTAGAAGCAGCCTCGTTCATAAGAGATAAAAAAGAAAAGTCTAATAACATTACGTCCATCTTTACCGTCTATATAAACCTTCATACGAAAATAAAAAAGAGCAAATAATAGCAAACATGAAAGTGTGTAACGGGCTTTATATTTTTTATTGCCACTAAAGAGAATGAGATGATTGTAAAAACATTATTAGATTTCATAATCAATTGTAAATACATAGAATTAAACAATCTGAAACTAGATAAAAACTCAGACGACGTCGGGTCAAAGTACTAGTATCTAATAAAATAAACATCGACACCCTACTTAATTACCTAAGTTCCAAAATGTACATGGAGGAAGCAAGAGAATACAATACATATTCATACAATACATCACGCCTTTTTCCCACCGGGGTAAGCAGAGACTATGGAAATCCATTTGCTTCGATCCTGACACACTTCTCTTGCTTCCTCCATGTTTCATACACGCACGCCGGTTCAGAGTAGATCGTACTAAACCTTTTCTAAGGACATCTCCAATTTGTTTAATGTACGTCCTTCTAGGTCTTCCTCTGCCAGCCCTGCTACAACCATCGCTTTATATACTGTGAAACACTAGATTTTTGACTACCTATATAAAAAGGTAGGTAAAGTAGGAAATGGTGTTAAAATACTGATATGTTTCAGAAAATTTATAAAGTGGTGTTTACCTGAAGGGCACAGCTAGATGTTATAGACCGGTGAGCATGAGACAAAGAAAACTCCCTTGAATTTGTACAATGTATATTTTTAAATCTACAAATTTCATTAACCATAGGTAGGTCAAAAACCCTATGGAGGGAGACAGGTCGCGCTTTGGTCCGTCAGGTTAATTGTCACTCCGTTACAACCATGGGATATCACTCTGTTTAAAACACTGTCCGTACACCTGTAGGCACCTCACTTACTCGAGGACCTCCGACTATCAGGCCTACCTGAGGCGTTCCGGAATACCGTACAGGTGATGAGTTGAGGCCGGCTCAGGCCAGGGCGTGCTGGACGATGGCGGCGCAGCGGGCCAACTGTTACGCAGCTGGCGGGCTGCACGTCCACCGGTCAACCTCGCAGACCTTCACCGGGCCTTATCCGGTGTGTTGACAAAAGGAGAGGCGCGGCACTTCCACATGCGCGCCGCACAAAGGAAAGCTTCGACGTGCAAACAACCAAGGCAAGCTCCGCCGAAATGAAGCTTGAAATAACTTGCAAACGCAGAAGAAAACAGTAGCAATCTTCATTCACAAAATTTGTTGAAATAGTCTGATCCAATCATAAACTTCTTCTTAGATTAAAACTTGCAAAAACGTTAAAACTTTAAAACGTTAAAACTTAAAGAAAAACTTTTAAAACTTTAAAAACTTTAAAAACTTTAAAACGTTAAAGGAAAAAACAAAAACCCCATCTGCAACAAGGAATGGCAATGATTAGCATGTGGTTCAGCTGACAGCGTGGCAAGGCAACTCACGAGTGTAAAACAAAGAAAATAACTTACAGGTTCATCCGGGATAGTTGGGCATCGCTCGGATGAAACCTAAACCCACCCACTGGACCTTAGGCGATGGGATTTCAGTGATGTTGCTGAAAACAAGGACCTCGAGGTTATCACAAAGTTGGTGCAAAAATATGCACGAAGAATTGCGAGGACTCACCATCTCGGTTAAGTTGTTTATTTAAATCGAGACATCGGCTCTTGATGTCGCCGATAAATCGTGGCTTTTAGTTTGCCCACATTATTGTTACGGCAGTGGAGTCTCCGGCGCTCTCGCGACGTCCCCACTTTCCATAACCTGTCTCTCAGCTCAGCCAGCTGTCAGTCTGACACAAGAACCACGAACAAAGTTGCCAAACTAGAAAAAATCTACCAAACCATAAATTCGCCGAATCAACGACAACAATCGATCGACTTGTTTGATCCCAAAATTTAAACAATATAATTATAATATATCAAAAATAAATGTTGCAGATAATTTAATATACCAAATTTAGAAAAAAATAAAATAATTAAAAATATTCGGGCCCATCGATAACCCTGCAGCGCCATCTGTGATTTCCTGCGGGTAAAATATAAAAACAACGTTATATCGCAAGAAACCACTAGATGTCGCTACAAGGCTCGTTGGTCCGAAATGCTTCGTTACAATACCCCCCTACCCACGAGAGGTTTCGAACTGGGTGAGAAACACGGCTGCCCTCAGCCATAGAGCCTGGAGCGCACAACCAGTCTAAATTTTATCAAATTTAAAAAAAATCTGTCACAGAAGACGAGACAACTAAACAATTTATAAAAAAAACGTAACGAAGCACAAACCAACATATTAACGGCACAACCCTAAGCACAACAATTACCCCGACCTGTTATTCATCACCATTCATTGATCACCTTTCACTTCTTTCATATAGTAGCACCCAGTATCCATTTCACTGGGTGTCACCCACATTCATACCCCTGATGAGCTGACGACTCTCATAGTGTCACTCGATACCCAATTCTAAAAACAAAGACAAAAAAACAAAACAACAGTTGCTAGAGGCTTATTTAAGGAGTCACTACCCGCTCCGTCGAAAAACAAAAAAAATAGTCAACCTAATGAGGTTTCCTATTTAAATGAATTTCTAATAAATGGCTACTATAAAGCCTAAAAAAATGTTGTCACGAGCAACATAAAAAACTATATTAAATAGTTGGCTATAACCGCCTAAACAAAAAACATAAAAATATGAAACGCTAAGTTGAGCGTTCATAAAAACGCTGCGTTGCAGACGCTAGTGTGTATGGGCCTTATCAGCGCACCATTAACACACAAAAAAAACATGTAACATAAACAATCATAACACATCTATTGGTAAATGTACCTAGTTATTTTAAAATCAAAAGACTAATTAATAGTCTTTAACTACATAAAAAGATATGTGTTTGTTATAAATAGGTTGTTACTAGGTCCTAATGACACAAGTAACCCCAAAATTTTTCTAAATGTTATTGAATGCTAACCATGAAAAGGAAAAATTCTCCAATGAGTGACCGCAAGCTTTAAGATTCCCAATCTTCTTCGATTGGATGTCCCTATCGACAGACTCCGTGCATATTACACGCTCAAGACGGTGATGAAGATGATTATACAAAGCCCTAGCACGCATAAGGTGATGACGTTCCCTAGACTTCACTGCTAAATCAAGTTTTGCCTGCAGCTCCTTCAGCTTTTCGGTGATAATTGGGAATTCGGCCAGTGGCTTCCGCTCATCGTCCCGTATTTCATCCGGAGAGAAACCTGTGATCAACTCCCTAAGCTGTTTCTTCATTTTGAGAACAGTATCAGCTGGTGCTTCAGCACGAATACTCACTCCATAAACCAACTTATCACGGAGCAGTGATTGTAAACAAACAGTTTGGATATCCATGGTTGTGTCTTAGTTATAATTTCAAGTTTGAAAAGAGTTCTGAAGTTAACTAAGTAAATTTATATCAAAATGTACCCGTCTGCCTCCAAAACTTATTTTCTAGAATATGTACAATATTTTCATTAAATATAGACCAAATAACTGTTATTATCACACAACATCAATTCTTAGTTTATTCCTGTAATTAACTTTCAAAATAATAAAAGAAACAAGTGTTTTTAATTAAATTTTGTTTGTTGAAGGTTATGTTTACTTTTAATTGTTATTGTCAAGTTGTAATATGTTGTGAATATATAAAGATTGTAAAGCAAGTTGACTACTAAATATTTCTCAATAAAGTTGTTATTGACAGACAGTTCTATAAATTATTTCATTAAAAACAAATAAGCAAAATATTTGCCAAGCAGCGGCACAACTATCAATATGATGATGAAGCAAAGCTACAAAATATCAATTTCCACTCAATGTCCTGTTGTAAATGTTATCAAAAAACTATCTTTATAGCTGATGTTTTGAAAGTAATATTAATTGTTTTAATAATAAATGGTAAATTATGTTTGTTTTTTAATTATTTATGTTCAAATTTTATCAAAACAACTCAATACTGATAAAAAAAAAAATATAGCTAGTAAGTATCAAAAAAAATGTTCAAATTTGGTTTTAACCTGAAATTTATACAAACAAGGTTAAAAAAGTAAACACAAATGTAGTACTAAAATGACAATAAGCCCTAGACCAGTTTGGTCATAAAATTGGGTTTAAAACTTATTGTACAAAATAAGTATTTAAGTTAGGTCTCTTTAGGAGGCCTAGAACCTTACTTATACTAAGAAACAGACACAACTTAACCTAGGATGCAACATAAACACAAACAATTCACACAAAATCCCATCACTTTTAATTATTTTAAAAAATTACACTGTTTTCACAAAATTTATTCTTAAAGTTTATGCCAACACCACTTATATTCTAAAATGGTTGTACAGAGCGACAATTTCACCAAGAAGGGCGCCACTGAAACACTATTTTTTTGTAATTCCAATAGAATAGAATTCAATTAAAGAGAAGTGGGCCGTTAGGTAAAGTATCACTCTGTGACATGACCATGTGCTAGCACTATATTTAAAAACACTGTCCGTACACCTGTAGGCACCTCACTTACTCGAGGACCTCCGACTATCAGGCCTACCTGAGGCGTTCCGGAATACCGTACAGGTGATGAGTTGAGGCCGGCTCAGGCCAGGGCGTGCTGGACGATGGCGGCGCAGCGGGCCAACTGTTACGCAGCTGGCGGGCTGCACGTCCACCGGTCAACCTCGCAGACCTTCACCGGGCCTTATCCGGTGTGTTGACAAAAGGAGAGGCGCGGCACTTCCACATGCGCGCCGCACAAAGGAAAGCTTCGACGTGCAAACAACCAAGGCAAGCTCCGCCGAAATGAAGCTTGAAATAACTTGCAAACGCAGAAGAAAACAGTAGCAATCTTCATTCACAAAATTTGTTGAAATAGTCTGATCCAATCATAAACTTCTTCTTAGATTAAAACTTGCAAAAACGTTAAAACTTTAAAACGTTAAAACTTAAAGAAAAACTTTTAAAACTTTAAAAACTTTAAAAACTTTAAAACGTTAAAGGAAAAAACAAAAACCCCATCTGCAACAAGGAATGGCAATGATTAGCATGTGGTTCAGCTGACAGCGTGGCAAGGCAACTCACGAGTGTAAAACAAAGAAAATAACTTACAGGTTCATCCGGGATAGTTGGGCATCGCTCGGATGAAACCTAAACCCACCCACTGGACCTTAGGCGATGGGATTTCAGTGATGTTGCTGAAAACAAGGACCTCGAGGTTATCACAAAGTTGGTGCAAAAATATGCACGAAGAATTGCGAGGACTCACCATCTCGGTTAAGTTGTTTATTTAAATCGAGACATCGGCTCTTGATGTCGCCGATAAATCGTGGCTTTTAGTTTGCCCACATTATTGTTACGGCAGTGGAGTCTCCGGCGCTCTCGCGACGTCCCCACTTTCCATAACCTGTCTCTCAGCTCAGCCAGCTGTCAGTCTGACACAAGAACCACGAACAAAGTTGCCAAACTAGAAAAAATCTACCAAACCATAAATTCGCCGAATCAACGACAACAATCGATCGACTTGTTTGATCCCAAAATTTAAACAATATAATTATAATATATCAAAAATAAATGTTGCAGATAATTTAATATACCAAATTTAGAAAAAAATAAAATAATTAAAAATATTCGGGCCCATCGATAACCCTGCAGCGCCATCTGTGATTTCCTGCGGGTAAAATATAAAAACAACGTTATATCGCAAGAAACCACTAGATGTCGCTACAAGGCTCGTTGGTCCGAAATGCTTCGTTACAACTGCTTTCGTAATTTCTAATAATTCTCAACCTTTATGTACATAGCACAGAAAAGGAAAATCTACTCTAAGCGTTACAGTGAGAGTTGAAAAGCTTTCGCCTCGCAAGTTTTTATGACACTCAAAATGGAGAATGACACACAGAATCCAAAACCTCTCAAATTTCTAAAGAACCACTTTCGATTGAACTAGAAGTGGAAAAAGGTTATGACTGAATGGTAGCGATTAGCTATAAGTAAACATTGAAAGAGCAAAAGCCTCCGAGGTACAGTGGTTGTGCGTTGGACTCACGATCGGACGCCTTCGGTTCGATTCCCGATGGCGACATTGTCGAATCACTGCTTTATTTGCTTAAGACACTGCAGGCTTGAATGAGTATCAGGAAGTATGATACTTAATTCCGTGGTTCGGAAGGCACGTTAAGCAGGTCCAGACTACTAGCTCAGACATTCCCATCAACGATTTATTTATTATTTATTTTATTGTCTTAGGGAAGCTTACAGCATTATTTACAATATATGAAAATTCAAAAATTCAAATTCAAAAATATCTTTATTCAATAGGTAACATAGTTACACTTTGAATCGTCAATTTTACATAACGAACGTGTCATCCGCCTAAAACTACTGCAGCTTCTCACAACCTGTATAGCCGGGGAAAAGAAGCTGCAAGAAAAACCTCGGCACAGGGCCCTAGACGTTCTTTAAAAAAATAAAAATAAACATAAAATATTGGTATACAATTGAGTAATTTAGCTGCCTAATATCAGTTCTCAGACAGTTAATCCCATGCATTCATATCTTCTAAATAATCACTAACTTTATAATACTTAACCTTTTTTGTAAAGTTTTTGTTTAACTACTGTCTTAAAACAGTTGAAAGGCAAATTCTGAATGTCAATGGGAATCTTATTGTAAAAACGTATACATTGCCCCTTAAAAGATTTAGTAATCTTATTTAATCGACTGACTTGTAAAGCAAGTTTATTTTTATTCCTGGTATTAACAATGTGCCGATCGCTATTTTTTGCAAATAATACTATATGTTTTTTTACATATATTAAGTTTTCAAAGATATATTGTGATGCCAAAGTTAAAATCAATTATGTGACTTAATAATAACTATAGGCCAATTACAAGCTACCACAAATGATTGAAAATAAATTCAAACTATATGAAAAAAAATGAAAGCAATTAGAAGAAAATACAATTTTAAGACATGTGTAAAGCCATAAAAGTAGAAACATTAAACAAAACAAAATACTACTACTACAACTAAAAATAATATTTATGTATTGCTATTATTTAATATAGTTATTTACAAAGCCAAAGTAACTAAGTAGCCAAGTTTTAGTAGTTTAACTATGAAATAGTCAAGAAAATATCCTTTAAAATATTACTACGAAACGTACTACTGCGTAGCAAATGCTACGTGGGCTACGAAACGTACTACTGCGTAGCAAATGCTACGGGGGCTACGACACGTACTATGAACAAATGTAGTACGAAAACTGATTTGATCAATAATTCCTACCACAGAGGCCCACTCCTACATATCACACTGCTGGTCACAACCCCCTCACCCCCTAAACAACCTCCTCATCCCTCAACGGAGCCACAACGTTGATCTACTGAATTTATAACAGAGATTTTAGAAGTACTTGAGTCTATAAAACCATTTTAAAATGAGGTTTGACAAGAAAATCTTCGGCGGTCGTTTGAAAGAGTTTTCATACTAATTCCTTTTTAAATTTCACTTTGGCGAGTGAGCTTTGCGACCAAGAAATATACGTACATTGATTGGCACTTTTAAAGTGAATTTTCTGAGGTGACAAGAAATAGTTATTTTCTTTGCTCAGACGGTCAGACGGATATATACATTAATTATGCTGTGAAGAGAAATAAAAAGAAGTGTTTTTTTAGAGCACCGAGTTCAGTAAAAACGGTGACTTTATAAAATCAATGTAGTACCTAAAGAGCTCTTAACAAAGAGATACCGCTGGAAAGTGACAGAAAAAAAACTTATATCCTATGTTTACACTTACCTTCAACGACGACCTTCGTGGTCCAGTAGTTGAGCGTTAGAATCACGACCCGGAGGTCCCGGGTTCGAATACCGGTGGGAATATATCACAAAAATTACTTTGTGAGCCCTGATTTGGTTAGGAAATTGAAGGCTGATCATCCGATCGTCCGTGCTTCGGAAGACACATTAAGCTGTTGGTCCCGGTTACGACTTACTGATCTAAGTATGTAGTCGTTACATGAGTCCTTTGGCGGCTCAATTGTAACCCTGACACCAGGGTTGATGAGGTTGGTAATCCACCTTACAACCCACACGATAGAAGCAGACTTACCCTTAAGTTTCTCTTCAGCGCTTTGTCCAGAAGAAGATTGGGTTTTTCTTCGCGTTATAGAGATCAATACATTACAATTATTATCTAAAGAATT
Source organism: Pectinophora gossypiella (assembly GCF_024362695.1). NCBI lineage: Eukaryota > Metazoa > Arthropoda > Insecta > Lepidoptera > Gelechiidae > Pectinophora > Pectinophora gossypiella. The sequence goes on along the minus strand of NC_065425.1, from coordinate 918,473 downwards.
ATTATTAATTATTATTTATTACGAATTATTATTATATGTCACACTTAGGAATATTTGTACCGAAACAATTTTAACACGGGGCTAAAAATAAACGACAAATCAATGAATGATAAATTGGTCTTTATTTAAGTAGGAACAAAATTCAAAACAGCATTATTATCGTAAAATTGTACAATTATTGTAGTTGACTATTGATAATTGCCGTGAATTTATTATTTATTTCGTAATAACAATTATTTCATCAATAATGTAACAAGATAATAATATAATTCTTTACTTAAAACAAATATGTCACTAAGTAATAATTAGTAAAAAGAAAAAAACATAACTAAATGTACATTACAGAAAAATAATTAAAATATTATTAAGTATAGAAAAATATTACAACAGCCTCCGTGGTCTGGTGGTTAGAGCATTGGGCTTATGATCTGGAGGTTCGGGTTCGATTCCCGATGGGGATATTGTCGGAATCACTTTGTGAGACTGTCTTTTGTTTGGTAAGGGCTTTTCAGGCTTGAATCACCTGATTGTCTGAAAAAAGTAAGATGATTCTGTTGTTCACGGTACGGTAAACCGTTGTGCTATTAGCCGTAAAAATCACCTACCTCCACCAACCCGCAGTGAAGCAGCGTGGTGGAGTATGCCCCATAACCCGGAGGCTTGTGCCCAGCAGTGGGACGTATTTTTGTAATTAAAAAACTGGCTTATGTAACAGTCTTATTCTTGATGTAACTTTTATAAGCTGTTGAATATAAGCTGTTGGTATACCTTTTTATAAATAAAAAAAATTAAAAAAAGAATATTTTGAAATAAGTACAGTACAAAAACATTAAAAAATGACAAAAACTTAAAAATATTTTTTCATTATTCTAAAATAAAATGAAATATACACTTTAATGTATTAATTGAGACCACTGCTTTTTTCCACTATTATTTTTAGTGACTTACTTTTACTTATAAATCTCTTACACCTAAAACATTAATTTTATTATGATAATTTAGAATATTTCAGCTTTTGATGTCCATTATAATAATGATAAATTATAATAAAGCGTATATTTATAAAGGTGCTGATGCCTGTACACACCATTTAAGTTTATTTTATTTTAAGTTATATCTGTCATTTTCTTATCCGCCGAAAACGAAAGGGACGGGTAATCGATAGGCATAAATTTTATGGAATACGTCAATTTACACAATACACAATTAAGTTTACAAAACTCTACAGAATTAAATCTGCTACGTCAAATAGGTTGCATGTCAGCGAGATGGCTATTTTATTCGCCCGGGATATTCTTTCATTCGCTTATTCATTTTAAAATTAACAGTTGTCAATCCGTCCCTTTCTTTTCGGCGGATAAGAAAATGACAGGTATTAACTTAAAATAAAATTAAGAGGTGTCTGCAGGAATCGCGGCCAATGATTTACTAGTGTTTATTCTTAAATTATTATGACATTTATTCCGTACTATCAGTACTATACATAGAATATCTGTTATAAATAATGTCTTTACTTTGGAAGTAAGCACTTTTTAAATGTAGTTTAAATAAAACATTGGCATAAACCAATAAGAGTTGACTTAATAGTAATATTAAAGAAGTGTATTCACAAGGGACCTGTACTGTTTGATAGAATTGAGTTAATTTTTATTATTTTTTAAAATTCCCTTCAATAATCATCATCATTATCATCAACCAGAAATCATCCACTGATGGACATAGGCCTCCCCCTTGGCCACAATGACCGATCCTCTGCTGCCCGCATCCATCGTTTTCCCGCGACCTTCGGAAGGTCATCCGTCCACTTCGTGGGAGGCTTGGCTACGCTGCGCTGCCTTTCAATAATACACTATTTCAATTGTTACATTACATAAGTACTTTATACATAGTGATTCTCATACATTGGTTAACATTTAAAGTGTTAGTCGGTCACAGATTCAATAAATTACATATCGTCGCCTTAATAAGTTACTGATGTCGCTTACTGTCTTATCTGCATTTTTTATTAAACTGATTTGCACCTTTTGCAATTCGCAATAAGACACAAATCACTTCAGCAAAAAATACAGATACGTCAGTTTGCAAAGTCAGCCATGAATAGTGAACACCAGGTAAGTCGCCGTTCGGGGAGTCGCCGTCAACGCTACAATTCATCGCCATTTTGAATAATCACGTTCTGATGTGATTTTCTTCAACAAAACTTCGTTTTCTTTCAATTCTTCTTCTTATCTTGAGACTTCAAATTTTAACCCGGATTGAAACTAGCTTGCCTATCGCGTGGTTTTGTTAATAAAATCACGTCCGAATATGATATTTCAATAACGCGCTATCGACGATATTTGTAAATATAATAGCCTTCTTTTTGTAATACCTACATTATTTGAGTTGTAATTTTTAGAATTATAGAAGTTGATTGATATGTGGCTGCTTGTACATTTTACAATGAATTAATAATCATAAATTACAATTTACTTAGTCCTCATTTATAGAAACGCGGCGCGTCAGGCGGCGCATTGAAAAAGCATATTACGGAAATAAAACTGTTTTTATAAAAATAAATGAAATAATAAAATATTTTAAAAATATGAATTGTCAATCATAAAAATAATTTAAGTAGAAAATATAGTAGAGTATAAATTATATAATATTATTTATTATATATTATTTTTATTACAATATTTTTACTTTATTATTGTTTCTACTTAAATTATACTTAAATATACTTTATAGAAAAGCGAAGTGACATGACGCGAGTTTCGAAGGTCAAGGATTGCGTACTGTGCAAGGCGCCGTGTCTAATTAAACGAGGCATAAGACTGTTATTTTTTATAGTTTTTAGTGCACCAAGGTCCAAGATAAAATATTAAGTAATGCGATACAACAATAGGTAACAATTATAGTCTATTCTATACTAAATTTTATAAAGAATTTGACCGTGAGAGGTATAATAAAGCGTTAATCGTGGATGATAATAATCTTATTACATTAAACATTACGTTTTAATAAACATTTTATAATTATTTGGAAGCGTGTAGCCGTGCATTATTTTAAGATTAATTCAACACACAGGGTGTTAATAACACCATAATGAAAACTATGGAGAATGATTCAGACCATGATTCTGAGTTGACATCAAGTGGCATTTCCTGTCGGGAAATTCATGAAAATAAAAATATTTTATTTTTATCTTCAGTCCCATATTATGTTTTAAGCGGCATAGAACACAAATAAAAAAATACAAATAGCGGCGCAGCAAATATTCAAAATCATAATTAAAAATTTCCAACAAGAAAAACACCTACTTACCATCGTTTTTAGTGCAATCGCTTGATTGCAAGCAGGCGTTCTAATTTCTTTTTCGTTACGGTGTTACTAACACCTTGTATTTCTATGTTTGGAGAAGAACACAGAAAACGTTCTAATATAATAGCACAACGTTCAATAACACGATTAAAAAATATTTACTAATCAAGTACTTAATATTAAAAAAATAAATAACATTAGAAATAAAAAAAATAATAATAAATAATTATTAATAATTATTTTTTTATTATATAATAAAAAAAATGAATTTTTAGGAAAAAGATTACTTTAGATTTTAATTTAAAAAATTCTCACTATTTTCTAAATCGAAAATTTTTATAGCAAGTCTAGTTATAATTAGAAGCATTTAAGAAAAAAATACGATAATAAAAAAATATAAACACATTTTTACTGATGATGATATAATTGTCTTATCCACGCCAAAGTTCGTTTCGTTTCTTAGGGGAAAAATAATCAAAATTGTAAAAAAAAATCCTGCTCAGAAGGAGATATAATTTAATTTACTTTTATGCTGATTTGACCTTTGTAACAGACGCAACGACGTTTCATTTATTCCTGCTTACAATGGCGGGGAGTTAATTAAATTAAATTCTACAAAATTATGCCGCGGTAATAAATTATTAAAATTAAACTCAGCTGTATAAAATTATTTTAAATTATGCACACTGCATTAGGTAAATGATACCACCCGAAAAATTAAAGCCTGTGTCGTTTAAATTAATGACGGTTTTTACCGCATAAAATGAGGAACGGATACTGGCCAGTATTAATTATGCGCTCATTTTACATAATTTGTAATTGAGTTAGGAAGAACAATTATACGTATATGAATTTGGACCGGAAAACAGCCGTACCGTATACACGCTGCGAAATTAAATTAACTGAATTCGCAACGCCAAAATGTATGATAATTTTATTTTATTATTTTATACTTTCATTTGTTTTTCAATTTATTTCTTTGATAGTACATAGGTGCTAATTCCTGTAGACACCAATTGTTTCATTCCTGTCATTTTTAAAATTAACAGCTGTCAATCACCCGTCCCTTTCCTTTTCGGTGGATAAGAAAATGACAGGTACTTCTAACTTAAAATTAGATGGTGTCTGCGGGAATTAGCACCACTAACTGCCTTACCAATAAAAAATAAATAAGCGGTGAACGTGTATTTAACAGCCAATCAAAATTTTGTTCTATTATCAAATACGAGTAATTCGACTGTTTGCTTGGCTATCAAATACTTATATTACGTATGTATAATTATTGTAATTATGTATAATTATTTATGAAAAAAATAAAAGTCGCCAAAAAAATCTGTTACATTATTAGCGTTCAATTTAACAACACCTTCAGGGGGTTGTTGGGGCTGCCCTGGCGCTGCAGTGCCTCGGGGATGTTCGCCTCTTCCAGGCTGTTCTACGCAAGCGTGTGGCTTCTCTGTGTGAGCGAGTGCGGGGCAGCAGCAACAGTCTCCTGAAGGTGGTCTCACAAAGGATGGACAGGACAGTCCCATCCTCACTCACTGATAAATAAATATTTCATTTCATTTCATTGGCGTCAAAATGGCTGGACCAATTGTTCAATGTTAAAATTGCATATTGTTAGATAATAAACCCCAGCCTGTGCCCAGCAGTGGGACGTATATAGGCTGTTGATGATGATGAGATAATAAACTAAACTAAAAAAAAATTACCTTTCTCATTGTTCCGCATCTTGACGCTAATGTTAAATTTACATTATAATTATGTCGAATCGAACTTGTTAAATGCCTTACACTAAACACACACCCAAGTTGACATTCCCATATCAAATTGATTCATTTTGTAACTAATTGTTATTATTACAAGTAACAATTTTATATAACTACTTACTTAATATAACTTAAAATTATGTTTTAAACAAAAATGGTGCTCAATTCAGTACACGACATCTAATTTTATTTTAAGTTATATCTGTCATGTTCTTATCCGGTGAAAAGGAAAGATAAGGAAGGATGATTGACATCTGTTAATTTTAAAATGAATGTAAAATCCGAGCGAATCAAATAATTCTGACGGGTTAATGCATCCCAATGTAAAGTTTTGAAAGGATTGTATTTAAAGTTTCAGTCTGAAATGTGTTTTATTTATGCATGTCGATTACCCATCCCTTTCTTTTTCGGCGGTTAAGAACAGGTATAAATTAAAATAAAATTAGATGGTGTATATTGGAATCAGCACAATTGTAATGTTTAAAACTAAGTCGCCTATAAGCAAACTCTTTAGTTTAAAAAATAAACTTTGATATAAAGCAAAGGGTGTGTTTATACTGTCGCAAAAACGAGCGAAGCGAAAAGGAAATGCCGTCACTCAATATGATTACTCCAATTTCATATTTCGTTTACGTCTTCCACTTCTACCGGTAGAGATCTTACCTATATATTTTATATAATACTATATTATATTAATATATACATACATAAATTCACGCCTGTAATACCTAATGGCGTGACAGAGATCTCTCGTATTTACTTCAGTATTTTTTTTTTAAGAGCATTAAAAGCATCCCCCAATATTAAAAAGGCCACATCGAAGCAATTTATCTAAACAGCAGTATTGCAATTTGACATTTGCGCATATAAAAGTAAGTGCACAATGCTAACAAAAAAAACATTATTGCTTTTTAGATGGGTGAGGATAGAAACTGCCTATTTGCCCCACCAGGTATCGCTGCTGTTGAGTGTTAGAATAGAATAGAAATGTTTTATTGCGACCATGTGTTAAGAGTTTTTTTGTAATTATTTCTTTTTATTTTGGTGCAATAAAGTGTATTTGTATTGTATTGTATTGCTGCCGTCTGCATTTGAGCTTCTAGTTTTTATCTTCATTGCTTAAATGTGGCCTTTTTAACCTTTATGGCCTATACATGAAGAAAGAAAAAGAAATGGCGCTTTTATACTTAAGCGTACGATAAAAAAAAATGTATTGCTTGAAGTGAAGACAATAATATGTTTTGTATTTAGATTCCACGCTTTAACAAGAGTGAGTGGGAAAGATGATGTTGTCTCGTTCGCTTGTGTATCCTACCTATCTTAGTTACCTTTCGTTAACCTCGTCACAAACGAGGAAATGATTGATAAAATGTACTTTATCTTAATATAATGTTAAGCGTTACGGTCAACAGCGAATGGGAAAGACTTATACTTCTCTCTCATTCGCACTCGTTCGTAAACTTAAAAAAACAGGGTGACCTCCGCCGTCTGTGATGTTATGATAAAGCGGTTATTATACTGTCGATGCTGTTGATGTGCCGATCCAAGGAATGTTCCCAGTATCCGAACGTTTCCAGCGTGTAAGCACACGCCCAACGCGATAAAATTATCGATCGGAACAATAGATTTAGTCAAAATCGATAAGCTTGTTTTTTCCCTAACATGCGTGGCACGTGATTTCGTTCGTTTGACAGAACGTCAAAACTTATTTGGGTTCACATATTTGCATCAGTAGACATAATTATATCGTCAGAATCGATAAAATGAGCGTGACAATTTTTTATCGCGTTGTGCATGTTCAAATTCAAATTCAAAAATATCTTTATTCAGTAGGTAACATAGTTACACTTTGAATCGTCAACATGTTAGCGACAGCATGTTAGCCCTGGTGCAGTAAAAAGACTTATATAAAAAGAAAAGTATTATCTAACCCTTTGGCAGATAAGACCAGGGGGGTTAAAAAGGCCACATGAAAGTAATTAATTTAAAAAAGCAATATCTCAATTTGACATTTGCGCATACTTATATAAATCATGGCATCTGTGCATGTCCTAACACCTTGTCAGTGCGCTCAAGTTTTAAGTTTTAATATTTTTATTATATTTTATATAGGTGGAAACCTGTTATTGGCTTAGTTTTTTAGTATGATATTTTTGCTATAGTTGTTAAGAGCTGGTGGTCTCCCAAATATTAAATAAATAAAAGCAAGTGTGCAATGCAAACAAATGTCAAACAGCAATACAATACAATACAATACAAACACACTTTATTGCACCAAAATAAAAAGAAATAATTACAAAAAGTCTCTTAACTAAGTACATGACAAATAGCGGCCTTATCGCTTAAAGCGATTTCTTCCAGACAATCATAAGGTGAGGAAAAATGCAATATTGCTTTCTTAGATGAATTGCTTCGTTGTGGCCATTTTGGCCCCTCAGATAAGAAGGAATAATTTGAAAATGGAAAGCCAATGTTACATACTGTTAAAGAGTTTTTACAACGGGAACGTTCTGGAAGTGGAAGCATTGACGAACAATTTGAAAAAGGAACGTGAGACGTGAGTGCATTGCCGGGAACGGCTCGTAGTTGATTAGCTAGCCTAATAACCGCTTAAGGCAAGATACACACAGACGGTCAGCGCGCGATGGCTACTGTCAGCAGCGCGACGGGCAGGAATGTTGCTGTGACGCTGTGGCCCGCGTTGCATTCATCCGTGTCACAGCAGAACGTACGAGCGCCCCACCATTCTGTGGACAACGGCTTGTGTTAGATCTTCAACTGTCGTGTGGATTGTGAGGTGGAGTACCATCCTCATCAACCAATCAGGGTCACTATTGAGCCGCCAAAGGCCCCTGACATGGCTCACATAACGACTACTTACTTACAACAGTAAGTAGTAGCCGGGACCAACGGCTTAACGTGCCTTCTGAAGCACCGATCATCTTACTCTCGGACAATTTGGTGATTAGCCAGAAATGTCCTAATCAAACAAGGGACCACAAAGTAATTTTTGTTATATGTCTCCACCGGGAATCGAACCCGGGACCTCCGGATTGAGAGCCCAACGCTTAACCACTGGACCACGAAGGTCGTTGTGTTAGATAAAGACTTATTACACCTATCGACAGGCTAGACGCGTCAAGGTCACGGTGGTTGCTATGGTTACTCCCCACCAACTCCCGTTTCCCGATCAGATTGTCTAATAGCAAATCGTCGGGAAGTAGTCACGGAAACCACGAACTCGAGCGAGTTGGTAGGGAGTAACCATGGCAACCATTGTGACCTTGACGCTTCTAGCCTGTTGGACAGGTAGGTGTAATAAGCCCTATAATCATTTCAGTTTATCAGCTACTTTAACTATAATAAAGTCTATTGTATTCGCTCTTGTTATACGAAGGGCGTAATATACGATCCCGACGACCCGATTACTCTAGCCATTGAGGCAGCCAATCAGCTCGCGACACTAGAGACTTCAGGACCCCGATACCGACCCCGCCGGCGTGGTCGATGATTTCCCTCATTCAGCGCTTACCGCTAAGTCTTTCAAATATTTTTCCTCTCAGACGACGCCCTGAGCCGAGGTTCGCGCCCCTCAGCCGTTGTACCGGGTGAGAGCCTTCAGCGCTCCTCATTTGTCCGGCCAAGTAGTTAATGCCATCTGCGGCAAATCTACAATAAGTCACGTCAAAAAAGAAAGGGTTTATGAGCGCGACTTTATGTAACCCTCCTTTCATAAGACAAAAAAACTATGGCAGTAATAAATCACGTTCATAATCAGATAAAAGTAATTATCTATCATTGGCAATCATAGAATAAAGAATAACTAGCGACCCACCCCGGCTTCGCTCGGGTGCAAAGCTGAGGAAAAATTGCAATTATTTACGACATCACATTAAAAACCTCAAAAATAACAGTGTTTCTCCACTATTTAATGGATGTTATTACATATATAAACCTTCCTCTTGAATCACTCTATCTATTAAAAAAAACCGCACCAAAATCCGTTGCGTAGTTTTAAGATTTAAGCATACATAGGGATATAGGGACAGAAAAAGCGACTTTGCTTTATACTATGTAGTGATACTGCTTAAAGAATGGTCACTCTCCGTCCCCCGCGCCAAGAGGAAAAAAACTAGCACAAATCATGGCTGACTTTGCAAACTGACGTATGTGCAATTTTTTTCTAATTTGTGTAATCTTATTGACAATGGCAAAAGGTGTAAATCAGATACGCCAAAAATTGCAGATACGTCAGTTAGCGACATTAGCGACGAAATGTAGGTGGCAGCTCTGTTGAGTGTTCATTTTGACAGTTCTCCATAATGTCCAGCTAAAATTCGTAATAAATCGCTATTAAATGTGGAGCTACGTGGAGAGTATCCCGTCATTTGCGGTAAATCTACAGTAACTCACGTCAAAAAAGGTACAATATAACGTTAATTATCTTCAGTTACTTGATAAGGAAAATTAGGAAAGCGTTGCGTTTCTCCAACTTTCTTTTTCATTTAACGAATATAATTGTGTTTGAACGGAGTTAGGGAGAAATTATAATTAATGTATCTATTGAATACATAAACAGCTTATATACGTCCCACTGCTGGGCACAGGCCTCCCCTCGATCAACCGGAGGGGGTATGGAGCATACTCCACCACGCTGCTCCACTGCGGGTTGGTGGAGGTGTTTTTACGGCTAGTAGCCGGAATCAACGGCTTAACGTGCCCTCCGAAGCACGGAATCATCTTACTTTTTCGGACAATCAGGTGATTCAAGCCTGAAAAGTCCTTACCATCATCATCATATTCTTAGCGTTATCCCGTTGTCCGCTTACCTAACCTGAAGATTTGACATATCAGGTATTGTAAAGAAACGACTGCCTGTCTGACCTTCCAACCCACGAAGGGGAAAACAACCCACACAGGTTAAGGTCACATACCTCCGAAACGCATTAAATAAGGTAAGTAGTGAATAGGTACATACTGGTGCTAATTCCTGTAAATACCATCTAATTTTATTTTAAGTTATATCTGTCATTTTCTTATCCGCCGAAAAGGAAAGAGACGGGTAATCGACAAGCATAAAATTTATGGAACACACGTCAATTTTAAGCACAAATCTAAACCAACCGTCAATAATTTTACATCAGTTAATAACCCGACACATTTAAGTAGACAGCACGTCAAACGGATTGCATACCAGCGACGTACCTTTTTGATTCGCCCGGGTTATTCATTCATTTACTCATTCTTCCTAAAATTAAGAGCTGTGAATCATCCGTCCCTTTCCTTTTCGACGGATATGAAAATGACGGATATAACTTAAAATAAAATTAGGCGGTGTCTGCAGGAATCGGGGCCATTGTATTTTTTATTTGATTGATCTTTATATTACAATAAAATACGGCCTCTGTGGTCCAGTGGTTGAGCGTTAGGCTCACGATCCGAAGGTCCCGGGTTCGGATCCCGGTGGGGAAAGATCACAAAAATTACTTTGTGATCCCTAGTTTGATTAAAACATTACAGGCTGATCACTTGACTATCCGAAAGTAAGATGATCCGTGATTCGGAAGGCACGTGAAGCCGTTGGTCCCGGTTACTAAATACTGATGTAAGTAAGTAGTCGTTACATGAGTCATGTCAGGGGGTCTTTGGCGGCTCAATAGTAACCCTGACACCAGGGTTGATGAGGTTGGTAATCTACCTCTTAACCCACACAAGAGAAGAAGAATAACTACTCCTACTGTATAGTAATTACGCTAATAAATATATTTTAAATTCAATCAGGGACTTTCCAGGTTATGTTCCGCAAAACTCTCTCTTCTCATTGCTCGGGTAAATACATACATACATAACATACATAAACTCACGCCTATGTCACACCGGGGTAAATAAAAAAAAAAAAACTCGGGCAAATAATTATTTCAAAATATAATGTAATGGCAGAGGTGTATGTAAAAGTAATTGCTGCTTGATATTTGGATCACATTATGTATAGATTTATATTGCTTCCTATAGACACCCTCAGGCCAGTTGTCTTATTTTTAGTACCGGGTGAGACCCCTCAGCGCTTTTCATTCAAATTTAATTCTAAAATATCTTTATTCAGTAGGTAACATAGTTACACTTTGAATCGTCAATTTTTACATAACGAACGTCTCAACCGCCTAAAACTACTGCAGCTTCTCACAACCTGTATAGCCGGGGAAAAGAAGCTTCGTTCTTAAAAAAAAACATATAATATTGTTATACAATTAAGTAATTTAGCTGCCTAATATCAGTTCTCCGACAGTTAATCCCATGCATTCATTTCTTCTAAATAATCACTAACTTTAACATTCCCAAGCAGGTAATGCCTTCAAGTGATGTCAAAAAATGTCCTAAAAAGAGGTTAGGATAGAAGACAATAGATGCCAATAGCTCTTCGTCCATCCTCCATCATTCCGCCATAATGCGGTCGCGGCTGTAAAACTCAGTTCGCATTTCACTGATCCTGAATTATTGTCCGGCCAGAGCCGCAGTTAGAACAATGGTTCTTGTAGCGGACCCAACTAGTTGGCCACCTAGTTCCGCTCACATGCAACAGATGGCGCCACATTCAATAATGCAGTCTTCAAGCGGTCGTGAAACGCGATATCGAAGTTTACACGGCAAGACGCATATATACAACTTCCAACACAACACTGTCGGATCGTCGATCCCTAGTCACACTACTAACTTGTGGCTAGCGGGGTACTATGCTCAGTTCGGTACCCCGAAAACATCCTTTGGCGGCAGTACATCTTTGCCGCTAAAGTCCTAAGGACTTGAACGACCTCCGTGGTCCAGTGGTTGAGCATTGGGCTCACGATCCGGAGGCCCCGGGTTCGAATCCCGGTGGGGACATATCACAAGAATCACTTTGTGATCCCTAGTTTGGTTAGGACATTACAGGCTGATCACCTGATTGTCGGAAAGTAAGAAGATCCGTGCGTCGGAAGGCACGTTAAGCTGTTGGTTCCGATTACTACTTATTTATTTATAAAGTACAACCACATCACATACGTATATTAAAACATTTTACATTTATAAGGTTACGGTTTTGTGACTAATATATGTATATGACAATTACGGCGTACGTAACTTATACAATTAAGGGTACTTAAGTATTTAAAAATAAAGTAAAATTAGAATTACACATCAAACATAAAAATTAGAAATTAGAAATATATAAGTATAAGTAAAAAAAGTAAACTATAAGTAAGTAAGTAATTAATATCTGTTGAGCTTTAAATAATCTAAAATTACTCTATAATTATTTCTTTATACTTAACTTACTGAAGTAAGTCTTCTTCTATCGTGTGGGTTGTGAGGTGGATGACCAACTTCATCAAGCCTTTGAAATCCACGTCACGCGAGGTTGACAATAATAAGAGATGAACTCAATAGAACTCAACGACGATGACCATTTCGTCATCGTCGTATTGAGTTCGTCGTGGATGAGTGTCGTTTATATAGAGGAGCTCGGTGGCGCAGCGGTAAACGCGCTCGGGCTGCGTTTGTTGAAGTGAAGCAACTTTCGCAAAGGCCGGTCATAGGATGGGTGACCACAAAAAAAAAGTTTAAATCTCGAGCTCCTCCGTGCTTCGGAAGGCACGTTAAGCCGTTGGTCCCGGCTGCATTAGCAGTCGTTAATAACCACCAATCCGCACTGAGCCCGCGTGGTGGTTTAAGGCCCGATCTCCCTATCCATCCATAGGGAAGGCCCGTGCCCCAGCAGTGGGGACGTTAATGGGCTGGCGATGATGAATGTTGTTTATCACTATAAAATCCTAGTTGAGTTCGTTTCAGCTGGCAGGGTCATATTGAACTAGCATTTCGAATCACGCTGCTTTGACATGACTTATTGTAGATATGCCGCAGATGGCATTAGCGACTTGGCCTGACAAATGGGGAATCACGCTGCCTTGGCCAAGGGATTCTATGGTTTTATTATACATCAGGGGACCCACGCTCCATCCCTGTCTCGGGAGTCCTATCAGGCATAGAAAGGCTCTCGCAAATATATTACGGGTTCCGTACCCTCATTAGGTTTTGATATATTGTGAGGAACGACATATTATGCTCTAGTTTGGCTAAGGACCATTCAGTAACCTTTAAATAGGGTTTCGGAATCTAATTGCTTGTGATTATCCTGGGCTCTGTGTAGTGGTTGTGTAGGTAATCACTTAGTCGCGTCAATTTATTTAATCATCACTGTATAATTGCAGATGACAACTATAAAAGAGTCCATTATCCGAAAAGTTTGACCATCGGGAGAATTATTCCTGTTGGACAAATTAGTTTGACTACCCAGTTTGAACATTTATGAAACAAATAAAAGAAAAGGTGCAGGTCGTGTCGTATCATGAGGTGAAGAATTTGGCAGGAAGAAGAGAGGAATGGCGATTACTCCACCGACAAGAGCGCTGCTCTTAAATAAAGAGAGATGCCCAGTTTGACCACGTGGTGTGGAAGAAGGGGCGAAATCCAACCCTGGACTGGTAATCAGTTTTTCTTTCAACAGTTTTAAGACAGTGATTAAACAGAAACTTTGTGAAAAAGATTATGCGTATTTAGATAGAAATGCATGAGAATAAGTTTAGTAAGAAAGTTCCTGGAAACAAATATTAGGAAGCCAAATTACTGAAATTGCATTCAATCTCTTTTTTTAACGTTTAATAAAACTAATAAATAATTGAATTTTATTAAAAATTCGCAACATCATCAAGTTCAAAATGGTTTACTCATAAATCGTTTCGGAGTGAACCCTAAAACAAGCAGTAAAATAAAGCAGAATATGTGTAGTGGAATAAAATAACTGCAACTTAACTGCCGCTTGCGCAGTTTATGGTAATTGTGTCCGAACCAGATGCTTGTTTCATTTTCGTGGATTACTCTTGTTTTGAAATAAGAAACCTTTGTAGTCTTGTGGTTTATCAGCTTGCCTCCTAAACTACCTCTGTGGTCCAGCGGTTGAGCACTGGGCTCACGATCCGGAGGTCCCGGGTTCGAATCCCGGTGGGGACACATCACGAAAATCACTTTGCGATCCCTAGTTTGGTTAGGATTATACAGGCTGATCACCTGATTGTCCGAAAGTAAGATGATCCGTGCTTCGGAGGGCACGTTAATCCGTTGGTCCCGGTTACTACTTACTGATGTAAGTATGTAGTCGTTACATGAGCCATGTCGGGGGCCTTTGGCGGCTCAATAATAACCACCAGGGTTGATGAGGTTGGTAATCCACCTCACAACCCACACGATAGAAGAAGAAGAAGCTTGCCTCTCAAGCAGGGAATGCCTGTTCAATCCCCAGTACCGAAATTGCAACCATGAGTTATTTATTTATCTCAATTTTACAAGTCACTATGGTCCTGTGGTTCAGGACTTGCTTCTCAAACAGGGGGTGCCGGTTCAATCTCCGATCCCCGACATGGACATTATAGACGGCGATACGGCTCTTTTTTTGACGTGACTTATTGAAGATTTGCCGCAGATGGCATTAACTACTTGGCCGGACAAATAGGGAGCGCTGAAGGCTCTCACCCGGTACAACGTTTAAGACAACAGGCCTGAGGTTGCCCAGTTGGGCGCGAATCTCGGCTCAGGGCGTCGTCTGAGATGAAAAATATTTGAAAGAATTAATCGACGCTAGTGGGTCGATAGCGATAAGCGCTGATTGAGGGCAGTCATCGACCACTCCGGCGGGGTCGGTATCGGGGTCCTGAAGTGTTTGGTGTCGCGAGCTGATTGGCTGCCTCTATGGCTAGAGTAGCGATACGGTTCACCTATCACGTTGGTCTAACACAGTTCCGTGAAACGCGCGGATGGGATACCGAGTTCTTTATGCTGTAACTATCTTCTTATAACTTTTAAATTTACCTTCTATTTTATATTTTTCTAGTTAGTGAGATAGACATAGTTTTTTATATAAGTACCTTCCTATATTTTTTATTAATTAAGCTGGTTTGTGATTGGCTAAGACTTTTGAGATTTTTGTATAAATACAGCGACACTTCCTAAATAAAACATTAATATTCCAACTCTCAACTACTGCGTTTCTCTTCTCATAACACGCACTGAAACAGCCGCGCCACAATGCTATGACGCTTCCCCTGTCTGTCCGAAATGGGAATACAGTCATATTTATTCATATATATTTATTTTACTCCAAGTACAAAAATGTAATAGGATGCCATAGAGCTAAGAACCTCAGCTGATACACATCAATAGGAGCATCATTTAGGAGCAATCAATAGGAGCATATAATAATGTATATTTTTGAATTGAATTTGAATATATACACCATTAACACATGTTTATGGAATACGATGTTCGTGCGTCACCTAACAGGGTCCACATAATACCAGCGTCGTGGTTCACGCCGCGACTTGTGCTGAGTGAGGCCCTTTTATCTCAGGACGTCCACCACCACCTTATGGTCATTTCGACAAACATCCGTCTTGCTTTTTTGTAATTGTTTTAGTGGAAATTTGATATGATGTTGTTGACTTTTTTTGTGTGTAGCGTCCTTTTATAATAAACTTTTTCTATTCTATTCTATTCATTTATAAAGCAGCTTTCAAACCGCATTGGACGACAAAGTTACAAATGGTTTATGTCCGGCGCGATGTCGAATAAAACATTTATTTTACTCTGTGGTCACTTACAAAATGGCCGATGGACTGTCTTGTGTGCTGGCATAAGCTCACGACTATATCTTAATTGATGTAGCCAAAACTACATCCATATCGAGGTGAACTAAGTAACCACACCTCACCGAGCTTTCTGTTAGCACAACGTGATAGGTGGTGAGCCGTATCGCCGTCTATAACGGTCGAGCTAACTGTGTTACTGAAAACTGCACTTAAGATTTTTTGCCATTACATTTTTGCACTTGGAGTAAAATAAATAACCAATATGTTCCCAATTTAATAATCAAAGCACATAGTAACGGGTTCTTACCGCGTTTAAATGGAGAAAACAATGTAAAACAATGTTCCCAATGTTATGTTATGTTAGTGGGCTCTGTTTTCCGCATTTAGACTCTAAGATGGCCCATTATGCGTGTAATTGTTGACTACGTAAGCCAACCTATCTCCTTCCAGAAGCTCAGAAGCCTCCTGGGGTTTTCTATTCCTTTGAGGATTTTTACCCGCATGTTCCCTATTTGGACAGACAGGGGAAGCACCATAGCGTGTGGCTTGTGAGTTGAATTACCAACCTCATCAACCCTGGTATCAGGGTTATTACTGAGCCGCCAAAGGCCCCTGACATGGCTCATGTAACGACTACTTACTTACATCAGTAAGTAGTAACCGGGACCAACGGCTTAATGTGCCTTCCGAAGCACGGATCATCTTACTTTTTGGACAATCAGGTGATCAGCCTGTAATGTCCTAACCAAACTAGAGATCACAAAGTGATTTTTGTGATATGTCCCTACCAGGATTCGAACCCGGGACCTCCGGATCGTGAGCACAACGCTAGGATCATAATGAGATTAGAAAGCGTAGCGTAGGTACTATAAGTTTTATAATAAATATGGTTATAACGACCTGTGAATCATTATTTATTGTATTTCTTTTACGACCGTTATTATACTTAAAATAAAAGATGCTATAAAATAAAATATATTGCCATAATAGACTGCCGATATGGAATAAGTTGGATAGAAAGGTTAGATAAACGTCGAACGGCTATTGGTCGAAACTCTCGATATAATTCGCTGCGTGTGCGTGAGCGGTTTCGTGCCGCGAGGGCTGGAGGTCCGACTTCGGTTCCCGACGGGGACATTGTCGATATCACTTAATGAAACTTCTCTAGCCATAGAGGCAGCCAATCAGCTCGCGACACTAAACACTTCAGGACCCCGATACCGACCCCGCCGGCGTGGTCGACGATTTCCCTCATTCAGCGCTTATCGCTATCGCCCCACTAGGGTCGATTAATTCTTTCAAATATTCTTCCTCTCAGACGACGCCCTGAGCCGAGGTTCGCGCCCAACTGGGCACAGGCCTGTTGTCTTAAACGTTGTACCGGGTGAGAGCCTTCAGCGCTCCCCATTTGTCCGGCCAAGTAGTTAATGCCATCTGCGGCAAATCTACAATAAGTCAAAAAAAAAAAAAACTTAGTGAAACTATTTTTTTAGCTAGTACATAACTATGACTACTTAATGTATGAAAAAATAAATTCCAACTCTTTTATTCCAAGTTATTTTCCGTAAAAAGAAAAATATTCTTTCATCCATATCGCTTCGGGCGGTCGAGTCGTAAAACACCAGAAACTAGAATTTAAAAAATTAATTACTTTTTTTTGCGCGTGGTGTTATTATCCAGAACAAAGCCTTTAGAGTCCACAGTCTAATTAATTAGAATGCGGTGTACAAACAATGTTGGAGTTTAGAAAAGGTTTATAAAACTGCGGTTTATCTGGAGTCGATTAGCTGTTGCACACTCCGGACACTTGATACAAAGCACCTTGTTTTACACAGACACTACACATTGACGTCTATACGCGCATCTGTGTGTGTGACGTCTGACACTATACGATTCTTCTTCTTCTTATCGTGTGGGTTGTGAGGTGACGTACCAACCTCATCAACCCTGGTGTCAGGGTTACTATTGAGCCGCCAAAGGCCCCTGACATGACTCATGTAACGACTACTTACTTACATCAATAAGTAGTAACCGGGACCAACGGCTTAACGTGCCTTCCGAAGCACGGATCATCTTACTTTCGGACAATCAGGTGATCAGCCTGTAATGTCCTAACCAAACTAGGGATCACAAAGTGATTTTTGTGATATGTCCCCACCGGGATTCGAACCCGGGGCCTCCGGATCGTGAGTCCAACGCTCAACCACTGGACCACAGAGGCCGTACTATACGATTGAAGACTAAACTAAGACCGAGGGGGATGAGGTAAACCTAGCACAGCCGCTGGTGGGGAGCGGAGAGTTGTTGTTATGTACGTAGTATTATTACTTATTCTGTGGATGTAGCTAAGGCGAAGTTGAATTGACTTGTATGTAATCCGCTTATGCCTAACACATGAAATCCACGTCTTGTGAGATTCGCCTCTTCTACAGGGTGTAATTGACACCAAAAAAAAAATCCAAAGGAATTCCATAGTCTCTGCTTACCCCGGTGGGAAATAGGCATGAATCTATGATAATTCAGCTCATGAGTCTGATTTTATATTGGAAAATTCCACTTCAATTATTCCTCTTAGTTTTTTGCACTGTCTTCCTAACACACAAAAGTATGGAATTGAAATTTATTAAAAAAAAACGCAAAGAAATGAATTTTGCGACGGAAAATTCCACTTCATATTAACTCAGGATTGATTACAGTGTCAATTACACTTCGGTATTAACTGTGGCTATTTACTTATTGTGTGTTCGCTTTTCAAAAGATTTGTTTTAAAAACTGTCGCGATCTATACGCTTTTATACAGGATTGGTAGCGAATAAAAAACATACATAAACTCACGCCTATTTAAGAAAGAAAGAAACGTTTATTATAAAGGAACACCACAGTAACAAATACAAAACAAATATATAATTTAAAACACGGAATAACACACAGCTTACAAACAAAACACATAATAAAAACAACATTATTAAGTACATTATTTCCCGCCGAGGTAAGCAGAGACTATGGAATACCATTTGCGTCGATCCTGACATACTTCTCTTGCTTCCGCCACATTCATCAATCGTTTCATACACGCACGCCGGTTCAGAGTAGATCTTACTGAACCTTTTCTATGGACATCTCCAATTTGGTCAATGTACAAAAAACAAAAAAAAAAATGTAAAAACTTAAAACGCGTTTGTCATTTGTTTTTCTTTCTTTATGTCGTTAAACAGACAGAAATATTGGATGTCCTTTCTAACGTGGTGGACCATTATAATTACTATGGGCAGATTCTGATTTTTGTAGATTTGCCGCATTTACTTGGCCGTACAAATGGGGAGCGCTGAAGGTCAGTCACCTATCACCTACAGCACATTCTATCCATCTTGGGGTTCGTGTCATAAGTTCAATATTCTTTATTTAAGCAATGGATGAGTCTTGCACAGGACCGGAAAGGATGGCGTGAAAGAGAAGAGAACTATGCCCAGCAGTGGGTGGATACAGGCTGAGTAGATAGATTATTTATTTGCATACTATGTTATTTCCTAATTGTGGCTTGCCTTTTAGGGATTAGGGGTGTGAATTTATCCATATATATATGTATGTTGACCACAAAAGCAGGAAAAACGTAAGATAAAGAAAAGAGGCGTCCCCGAGCTGTCAGTTTGCGGGTAAACTGCTTTGTGCAAATAATCCCTAAACGAGGCATATTAAATTATCTTTATCTGGTTGAAAACAAAGCGGTAGATATAGCTTTGCTTAATGAAAACTAACGACGCGGTTGCTTTATCTCGCCAGGCTTATTTCAGCCTCGGAACTGTTTATTGTAGTTTAAAATTATTATA
Source organism: Pectinophora gossypiella (assembly GCF_024362695.1). Classification (NCBI taxonomy): domain Eukaryota; kingdom Metazoa; phylum Arthropoda; class Insecta; order Lepidoptera; family Gelechiidae; genus Pectinophora; species Pectinophora gossypiella. Next base: position 898,901 of record NC_065425.1, on the reverse strand, counting down.
ACATTTTATCCCTCTTTTAAAATTCTAAGCTGCACGGGAGCGAATATAAAAACATATACATAATATCATCACCCGTGTATACCTTTTCTTCTTCTATCGTGTGGGTTCTGAGGTGAATTACCAACCTCATCAACCCTGGTGTCAGGATTATTATTGAGCCGCCAAAGGCTGTGTATCCCTAAGGCGATAGTATATAGGGTGTTAATGACATTAGCCCCGATTCCTGCAGACATCTCTTAATTTTACTTTTAGTTATACCTGTCATTTTCTTATCCGCCGAAAAGGAAAGGGGCGGATGATTGACAGCTCAATATTAGGAAGAATGAGTAAAAGAATGAATAACTTGGGCGAATCAAAAAGGTATCTCGCTGGCATGCAAACTGTTTGACGTATGGTGTCAACTTAATTCTGTCGGGTTAATTTTAATTTTGTGCTTGTCGATTACCCGTCCCTTTCCTTTTCAGCGGATAAGGAAATGACAGATATAACTTAAAATAAATTTAGATGGTGTCTACAGGAATTAGCACCATTGCAACAAATACTAATGGGGATGATTCAGACCATGATTCTGAGTTAATATATTCATTACTTTTTGTGCGTTTTTTTTTAATTATTTTCACTTTTGCCATGGAAAATTCCACTTGATATTAACTCAGAATAATGAGTTGAATCATCCCCCTCAGTATTCGTTACGATGTCACTTACACCCCGTACAAGTACGTACAGGTGTCAGAAGAATCTTTTAAAGTTTTGTCATGTACACTCCTCGTCGTTGTGACGGTTATGTTTAAGTCCCATGTCCTATGTTAAACTATACAGTAGGATACATTGTTTTAAGTTTACGCGGTTATTATCATAATTAAAGCACATAATAACGGGTTCTTACCGCGTTTAAATGAGGATATGAGACTCTCGATATTTCGACACTGTTGCAAGTGCCATGATCACGGGATGACTGATGAGATTGGAGTGGAGTAGGTAGATCCATAATTTTCTATATATTTTTTAATTTTCATTTTTCATTTTTTTTTTATTTTTTTTCCGTTTAAACGCGGTAAGAACCCGTTATTATGTGCTTTAGTTATACAGTAAGATATCCGAAATATTTCATATCTTATTGTTACAACTGGAAAGTAGCCAATTAAAAGAAACATCTGTTGGCATCACCTTTTTCGCTGCACGTTGGCACGCAATCCCTCACTGTCGTTAACTCGCTCACATATTTCTGAAACAAACAGACAGACATAATTAGTTGCTTATTTATAAAAATAAAATTAAGCTCGGTGACGTGTGGGTCTCCCACACCCTATCCATCCATAGGGAAGGCCCGTGCTCCAGCAGTGGGGACGTTAATGGGCTGGTGATGATGATAGTGGTATCTATACGTAGTTATCTACTACTGTCGCTTTGCCAACACAATATCGTAAGACAAAAGAGAGCTTTAGTTCGTACAAGTAAACATTTACCGGCTTTCCCTTTCATATAAGTAGGATTGTAATGTCAACATTTACACATCACACAATATTGGTGTAGTGTTAGGCGAACAACAACAAATATGTCAGGATAAATGTTATCTCTACGAGCATTTGGTGCGTCACGTAACCCCACAATAAAGACCGGCGCGGTCGACGATTTCCCTCATTCAGCGCTTATCACTATCGACCCACTAGGGTCGATTAATTCTTTCAAATATTTTCCCTCTCAGACGACGCCCTGAGCCGAGGTTCGCGCCCAACTGGGCACCCTCAGGCCTGTTGTCTTAAAAGTTGTACCGGGTGAGAGCCTTCAGCGCTCCTCATTTGTCCGGCCAAGTAGTTAATGCCATCTGCGGCATATCTACAATAAGTCACGTCAAAAAAAAGCCCTTTATTTACTATTAAGTGTAACATAGTGTGAATTAAGCTGTCTTATACTTAATAAGACACTCAGTTCATTTTGCGATGGCTGTACCTATGACAACTCATGAGCTAATCATTTTTATATTAATCAGTTCATCAGGACAAACCCCTTTGGGGTTTATTGATGTCATTTATTGTTTTTAGTTTATAAGTTTGTATAAGTTTAAAATAAATAAAAAAATAAGGGGGGAGTATTTGTAGGCTACGTGCGTCATCGACGCGAGTCATACCTACCTGACTAAACACTTTACGTATAGTTATAAAAGCAATTACGTTTCTAATAAAGAGTTAGTTCTTGGTACCGCGTCTTCGTCATTTCATCTCCTTAACACAAAGGACAACAATAGCTAAGAGTCTATAATGGTCGAGCCAACTCTGGTCAACTTATGATAAATTGGTAACTCATTGGTGCGGTAGAGGAGCTCGGTGGCGCAGCGGTAAACGCGCTCGGTCTGCGATTGTTGAAGTTAAGCAACTTTCGCAAAGGCCGGTCATAGGATGGGTGACCACAAAAAAAGTTTTCATCTCGAGCTCCTCCGTGCTTCGGAAGGCACGTTAAGCCGTTGGTCCCGGCTGCATTGGCAGTCGTTAATAACCGTCAATCCGCACTGGGCCCGCGTGATGGTTTAAGGCCATATCTCCCTATCCATCCATAGGGAAGGCCCGTGCCCCAGCAGTGGGGACGTTAATGGGCTGATGATGATGATGATGATGATGGTGCGGTAAAGGGGTTCGAACCGGCGCTCCCCGTTTGAGAATCAAGCCGTCGGTGTGCTACACCTTTAAAACCACGGAATAATTTACTTTCCGACATTCAATTCAACGACGTTGCATTAAAATGCACAGAAGAAAGAAAACTCCGCAATGAAAACTGTTTTAACAACGGCAGAGGTTTAAAATTATTTCATTTCGTTCCGAATTCAGGGATGCCATAGACTAAAGAACCTCTAGACATCCCTAATAATATAAGGGTCCTATCAAAACATCTGATAAATAGATCAGATACAAGATTATACTTCACACACTAAGTTCTAATAAAATCAAAAATTGACAAATATTGAGAGTTATTGAGGACAGAAGATAGAGCCGTAGTAGCCCAGTTGGTACAAGGCTTGCCTCTGACATATGAAGTCGCAGGTTCGAATCCAGCACAGGCCTAAACAAAAGATTGTCGAATTTGTTTTGGGGCCTTTAGCGGCTCAATAGTAATTGACACCAGGGTTGATGAGGTTGGTACTCCAACTCATAACCCACATGATTGAAGAAGATTTTTTCTTTTTTTTTAACAGTATTCCTCCATCCGGCACCAATTCGTATCGTGACATATCGATAGGCAACACAATAAACATAAAATTTATGGAATACACGTCAATTTTAAGCAGAAATCTAAAACAACCGTCTAAAAATTTTACATCGGCCAATAACCCGACAGAGTTAAGTAGACAGCACGTCAAACGGATTGCATACCAGCGAGATGCCAATTTTATTCGCACGGCTTATTCATTCATTTTAAAATTAACGTCGGATATAACTTAAATTGAAATTAGGAGGTGTCTGCTGGAATCGGGGCCATTAGGCGTCTATTTATTTATTTGGCTGTGACGCCGACTAAGGACGCGAATAAGTAAAATATTTTCGTCTTTAATGAGGAGCTGTGTCGTTGGAATTGTAAATGAAATATCTCGGATATTTTAAGTGGCAAAACGAAACCAGATTCGCTTGAAAATAACTTGCTTGCTTTGCTTGCTACTTCGCAAGGTAAGTAGACTTACCATTACGTATACAGGGTGTTAGTGACATCGTAACGAAAACTTTGAAGTATGATTGAGGCCATGATTCTGAGTTGATATCAAGTGGAATCATGAATTTTCCGATAGGAAATTCCACTTGATATCAACTCTGAATCATGGTCTGAAACATCGTCCTCAATATTTGTTATTGTGTCACTTACACCCATACGCACTTGTATGGCTACTGTACGTACAGTCATGAGCAATATAATGTACCCACTTTAGGACTCTGTCGCACTAACATATTTGACATTTAGTGAGACTTACAGTTCAATTTGTCAAAAAAGTTAATGTGACATGGTACCAAAGTGTATTATTAATGCTCGTGACCGTACTTGTACGGGGTGTAAGTGACATCGTAACAAATGCTGAGAGTGGTGATTCAGCTGATTATTCTGAGTTAATATCAACTGGAATTTTCCATCGCAAAAGTATAGAATCTAAATAATAAAAAAAATACATGAATTTTGCGACGGAAGATTCCACTTGATATTAACTCGGAATCATGGCCTGAATCATCCCCTTCAGTATTCACTAACACCCTGTATACTATGTATTTTTTTGGGACAAATAAAAGAATATTAGAGAAATATACCTACCTAATTTCTTTTCCATACTTTTTAGAGCGAGATTTTCCCGTAGTCGGGTTTTAGTTTTTAAACAGAAGAATGTAATGTCTTGTAATGTCTTTTGACATAAAGTCGAAATTTTAAAAGGTCGGGTACCCTTCTGAACTTAAATTATATTTATTAATTTTATCAACCTGCCAACCGCTGACACAGATGTCACAGATAATTTGCACAACCTTGTACATAATGTTGTGCAAATTATGGCAACACCGTATTTTATTCGTTCTGTTTATTGTCTTTCTGTCAGGAGAGAAAAATTTACGGAAAATTAAATTGCAAAGGATTTTGATGGAATATAAAATTTTATGAGATTAAATTAATTTTTCGGGTTGTACACAAAGGGAGGGACTAGAAATGAATTTATTTCATAAAATCCAAAACCTGTCATGTGTATTGTCGTGAAATATATTTGAAAATGAATAAGCGACGATTTCATGTAATTTTTTTAACCTATTTGCAGAGCTGGCGACAAGTGGGTGTGTATGCTATGCACCTCTGTCGGGGATAAAGGCGTGATGCTACGTATATATGCATAAATTAAATTATATAAAAAAAAATCTTTAACAGAGATGGTACATAATAATATTTGCAGTTGTGACCTCCTAGTAAGTGTGAAACACCTGTGTCAGAAGGTCAAGCTCCTCCATATCCATAAGTACTTATTGGTACCAAAAGTCTGAAGTATACATACATCGTATTATAAGTAAACAATGAAGAAAATATAAAAACAAACATGTGAAAAATCAACAGGAGGGGGGTATGGAGCATACTCCACCACGCTGCTCCACTGCGGGTTGGTGGAGGTGTTTTTACGGCTAATAGCCGGGACCAACGGCTTAACGTGCCCTCCAAAGCACGGAATCATCTTACTTTTTCGGACAATCAGGTGATTCAAGCCTGAAAAGTCCTTACCAAACAAAGGACAGTCTCACAAAGTGATTTCGACCATGTCCCCATCGGGAATCGAACCCGGACCTCCAGATCGTGAGCCTAACACTCTAACCACTAGACCACGGAGGCTGTTGCTGTGGCTACCCCCCTCTGGTTGATTGAGGGGAGGCCTGTGCCCAGCAGTGGGACGTATATAGGCAGTTTATGATTATGTGAAAAATCCAGATCCAGGATGTTTCAAAGAAGGATTAGGTCAAGAGTACTCCAAACTGGCGAGCATGCATGAAGTCAATGGAGTGGAAGAACCAAAAGTGGTGTGTCAGGAACTTAGTAAGTGGAACTTCGTGGTCTCAAGCCATGGGGGTAGGCAGAGGCGTAACCAAACAAAAAATAGGCATCCCGGTGATATTCAACCTGTTTGACATGTGCTGTCAACTTAATTCTATCGGGTTATTGTCCAATATAAAATTTTGGGAGGGCTTTTTAAATTACTGCCTCAAATTGACGTGTGTTCCATAAATTTTATGCATGTCGATTGTCCGTCCCTTTCCTTTTCAGTGGATAAAAAAAACTACAGGTATGACATGAACTAAAATTAGATGGTGTGTACTGAAATCAGCACCAATATCTTGTTGAGAGTGCATACATATGAAATGATTATTGAGAAAGCAAAAAACATCGTGCTGATTTTTATAATGAACAAAACTGAAAGACATTTAAAAAAACTATGGAACGTACTGAAATTTACAAGTAAGTACTTATATAAAAAAAAAATCTTATCATGACCAAGGAGACCGTCGTTAACACTTACACGGGTAATACATTCAGGTTACATTGATTTAAATAGCCCCGTACTATTCTCTTGGTCCAGAATTAAGTTGGTCATACATCAGCAGCTGAGGCAGCGGACTCACCCCACCCCGCATTGGTGTCAGCACTATTAAAATAAGCTCATTCATTACTCTTTCTGCCCCAGGGGTACCCAGGGGAGCTCTTATGTAATCTAACCTTTAGCCTGGGACAAACATGCCATTAATTAAGATGAGATAATTTATTTCAGTATAATATATAGAATGGCCCCGATTGCTGCAGAGACCCTTGATTTTATTTTAAGTTATACCTTAAACATAGTTGGTGAGGAGTGTATTACTACATACACTTCTGCCTACCTTCACCTGATTGTCCGAAAGTAATTCAAATTCAAAAATTCAAAAATATCTATATTCAGTAGGTAACATAGTTACACTTTGAATCGTCAATTTTTACATAACGAACGTCTCATCCGCCCAAAACTACTGCAGCTTCTCACAATCTGTATAGCCGGGGAAACGAAGCTGTAAGAAAAACCTCGGCACAGGGCCCTAGACGTTCTTTAAAATAAATAAAAATAAACATAAAATATTGGTATACAATTGAGTTTTTTAGCTGCCTAATAAATTATAATATAATTGGTTCCGGTTACTACTTACTTACATCAAGTGAGTAATCGTTACATGAGCCATGTCAGGGGTCTTTGGCTTAATAGTAACCGTGATACCGGGGTTCACGGGGGTAATTCACCCCACAACCCACACGATAGAAGAAGACTTCTGCCTACCCCTTCGGGGATAAAGGCGTGATGCTATGTATAGCCAAGCCACTCAACCTACCCCGACCATTTCCATTACGGAGTCTGCCACTAATGTATTCAAATTGCCCCGGTGGAGCCCGATTGTTGTCAAAATTAATTCCCGTTGATTGGTATTACAACGGTACTCCCACCGGTGGGCTTGAACTTCAATAGGAATTTGTAACTTCAAAATCGATTATTTAAACGAATTTCAGATGTTATTAACAAAGTTTAAAAGGTTTCTGTGCAGCCAAGTAGTTAATGCCATCTGCGGCAAATCTGCAACAAGTCACGTCAAAAAACAAAAAAGGAAGGCTTTTGGTTGGCGCGACCGTAATTAAACGAATAAAGTAAAATAATAATAAAAAAAACATTCATATTTTAAGTTATACCTGACATTTTCTTAAAAGAAAGGGACGGGTAATTGATAGACATAAAATTTATGGAACACACGTCAATTTTAGACACAAATAGAGACGGGTAATCGACAGGCATAAAAATAGAACATACGTCAATTTTAGGCAGAAATTTAAAAACCCTCCTAAAATGTTATATTGGTCAATAACCCGACAGAATTAAGTTGACAGTACACGTCAAACGGTTTGCATATCAGCGAGATGCCTATTTCATTCGCCCGGGTTATTCATTCAATTACTCATTCATTTTAAAATTAACAGTTGTCAATCATTAAGTCAGTAAGTAATTACTTACTTATAAGATCTTAAAAAAACAGAAAATATTTCCGTTACCTTAAGACGATTAGCAAAAGAAGTAAGTCGAAAGTTCTCGAATTTCATTTCGGCGTTTCATCAGTGTCGGGGTATTATTCAAATGGTTTCTTTAAAAACCAACCAAGTGCGAGTATTTCTCGCGCATGAAGGGTTCTGTATCAATGACTAGGTAAACAAATGTCATATTGTTTACATGTTGCCATTATTGATAACGAGTGAAAAGGGGCATAAATGGGCAAAGGGGCATAAAAACCCCCCTTGACGTTATGTGATAGGTGGGACTCCCCCCTTCTAAAAAGGAGGATGGAGCTTCACACTTTAGAGTTTGTTTTTATGATCGCCTGAATAAAGTCTTACTAACACTGTTTTATAAGTCGTTTGTATACTAACATTCTATGGATTTTCTCCGATTTTCATTTATTTTTTATTTATTTATTTAAATATTGATTTTATTTGTTGTTATAGCGGCAACAGAAATACTTAATTAGTAAAAATTTCAACTGTCTAGCTATCACAGGTTCTTGAGATACAGACCGGTGGAAGACAGACGGACGGACAGACAGACGTCTTAGTAAAAAGGTCCCATTTTTACCGTTTGGGTACGGACCCCAAAGAATGCCTGAAGGACGACGTTTCCATCATAATAATCTGCAGTCCAATCAACAGCCAGGAACTTAGCGTCGGGTAAACAGAGCAGTTATTGTCACTTGAAGACTAGTGATGTGCTGTGGCCTGTCAGTGATCTTGTCGATAAAATCTGTGGTCCTATCGATAAAATAAATCAGGTGATCAGCCTGTAATGTCCTAACCAAACTAGGGACCACAAAGTAACTTTTGTGATAGGTCCCCACCGGGAATAGAACCCAGGACCTCCAGATCGTGAGCCCAATGCTCAACCTTTGTGCTCCCTAGTTTGGTTAGAACATTACAGGCTGATCACCTGATTGTGCGAAAGTAAGATGATCCCTGCTTCGGAAGGCACGTTAAGACGTTGGTCCCGGTTACTGCTTACTGATGTAAATGAGTAATCGTTACATGAGCCATGTCAGGGGCCTTTGGCGGCTCAATAACAACCTTGACACCAGGGTTGATGAGGCTGGTATTCCACCTCACAACCCACATGATAAGAAGAAGAAGAATACATACAAACCATAACCATGTATACTAGGAATATTTTTTTGTTAAACTTTACCATACTATGTTGATACTTTATTGCACCGAAAAGAAACAATGACAAAAGTAAAGAGAGATGTGAGAAGGGATGTAATAATATCGATATCGACAAAATAACACTTCCCATCACTAGCCAGAGCAAACGACCGCCCAATAACTCGGGCTGTCATCGCGGTCGGAAGCCAAACTGCCGTATCTCAATCGCAATAATTTTGATAGATATGTCACTGTTGAACTGGTATTAGTCCATTGTGGTGAATTATTGGGTTACGTTATTAGCTCACGCGTTGTTTGTTTCGTTCGGTTCGTTGTTATCAAGTTGGGGTTGGGAGTTTGTTATTAGCCGATGTAGGTATGGTAGAGGTATAATTACTGTACTGGCATAGAATAAAGGACACAGGGTGTTAGTGACATCGTAACGAAAACTTTGAGGAATAATTCACACGTCAATCGGATTGCATATGTGCGAGATGCCTATTTGATTCGCTCGGTTTATTCTGTCATTATAAAATTAACAATTGTCAATCATGCGTCCCTTTCCTTTCCGGCGAATAAGAAAATGACCAGTGTAATTTAATATTGGGTGTCTGCAGGAATCGGGGCCATTATAAGAATAAGAATTGCTTATTATACTATACTATACTATTCATTAATTAATTTTTTATTTTAATAAATATGATTTTTATTTTATTTTATTTTTATGTTTTATTCCCCTATGTTATGATTATGACATTAAAAAATAATCGTAATAAATCATTTTAAGTCTTGATTTTAATAATTTTTAACTTTATTTCATAATTATTATTATTATTTTCATTGTAATAACTTTTAATTTTAAAGGGACATACTTAATTATATCTTACAATATGGGTACCTACCTGAAATAAATTCAAAAATTGGTACCCATATTGTACTACCTGCATTTTTTTATTATTTATTATTGCTATCCACATAACAACAATACCAAACTACTAACGTTCTATAATAGACAAGACTCAGCATATGGCGCGACGTGAGCCACGACGATGGTATTCTGTGGACTCTGCTGAGTGAGGCACGAACCTTAGATATACCCGGCTATCCGAATTGGGAATATATTTCTAAGCTTAAGTAATGTTATGTATGTAGGCTGTTGCAGGGTAAACACGCCAGTAGCGGCCAGTTCGAAGTTGGAAAACACTTTCGCAACTAACACAGGAAAGCTCTATCGCAGTCAACTGTTCTAGATTTTTGTTGCGAACTGATAATTGTTGTACAGTTGTTGTATTGCATTCGAGTGAGTTACTTGTATTGTATTGTTTTAGATTTTAGCGGGAAACGGGTTAAAGTGGATAAGTTAGCGTTACAATTGATCCGAAGACAATTACAATCGATTGTGACAATTCTTAATAATTTTATATCTTTAATAATGTAAAAAATATAGGGCATGCATAATTAGTAGAGAATTCTAATGTTTAATTCGTTTATAATATTAATGTTTAATTAATTTATATTTGTACGCCGACTGGCAGATCACAGCGCTCTAACCTATATATATGTAAGTATAACAACCTACTCTACCTGTGTTTCACAAATAAATCAATTTGTATTTGTAAGAAAGGATCTTACTTTCGGACAATTAGGGTGATCAGCCTGAAATGTCCTAACGAAACTGGAAATTGTGCTTTTTGTGATATGTACCCACCAATCGAATTCATGTTTGGATCATAAGTGATTATCACGTGCTCAGTGGTGAAGGAAAACATCGTGAGGAAACCTACATTCCCGAGAAATGCAATTTGAGTGGACAGTAATTTGAGTGTATTGTAATTTATTGAGTTTGAGTGTGTTCCAATTTTGAGCCGTGGTAGCCCAGTTGGTAGAACGCTGGCCTCTCACTTTGAGGTCGCAGGTTCGAATCCAGCACAGGTCTTAACCAATGATTGTTAAATTTGTTACGAATTAATGTTTGGATCGTAAATGATAATCACGTGCTCAGCGGCGAAGGAAAACATCGTGAAGAAACCCACATTCCCGAGAAATGCATTTACGAAGGTATGTGACCTAGCATGTATTGGGCTGGTTTTCCATTCGCGGGTTGGAAGGTCAGACAAGCAGTCGCTGCTGTAAGAAATCGGACCTGTCAAATCTTCAGGTTAGGTAAGTGGACCCTGTGAAAAACGGGATAATGCTAGGGAGATTTTGATGGGTTTGCTCGTGGCCCCAGACTTGTCCGAAGGCTTTGACGAGGCCTAAGATGGAGCGAAAGCACCAGGGTTATATGCATTCGGAAATACAGAAGACGGCAGAGGATTCCACTTTCTAGCAGTGGCATAATGAAGGACGATGCGAAGCGCTTTGTGCGAATAGTTGGTATATCCACCATTTGTTTTTATTTGTTACGGCGATGTCCCTATATAATAAAGGTTTCATTATTTCTTTCTTTCTTTTGGAGTCCTGAAGTGATCGACAAGATGTGAAAGCATGTGAAGACTTTGTTCCTTACTTTGATCTAGCAAACCAGTGAGTAAACGTAATTAAAATGTAGAACCCCGATTCTGCCGTCGCTTTTGTAAAGGGTAAATGGCACTGCTTTGGGACTGCGCCAAATGGATAGCCAGTGGCATCGGCGATACAACCTCTAGACTCCTAAGAATCGACGGACGGGACCTGTCGACACATCTGATTAATGGGTCAGATAATGACAGATTTTGAGCAACCGCGATCGCTTCTGTGATTTTCGACTTGTCTTGAGTGAGCCAATCAAAACGCAGCGTGCCGCTTCCCCCACCCCTTACCTCAAATAGTTGTAAAGGCTTATGACAGGGCATATATAATGACTACATACTAAGTAACTTAAGTAAATAGCAGCAGAGACCGACTGCCTAATTTAACGTGCCCTTCGAAGTATGGAATCATCCTTCTATACCATCCTTCCATAGTAGGTGAATTCTTTGAACAGATTCTCATACGACCACAGTTATTTTGTAAACATCGTTATTCCAAAGAACTTTAGAGAAAGAATTATGCCATGCATTTGCCATGTACTTAGTTAGGAGACTTTTTGTAATTATTTCTTTTTATTTTGGTGCAATAAAGTGTATTTTTATTGTAATGTATTGTAAGAATTTCTTTAGAAACTTTAGAGAAAGAGTCGTGTTCGATTCCCGGTGGCGACACTTTTAAGAAATTAAAAAATAAAAACTAAAACCTTACTACGGAATGCTCTAATGCTCTATTCCCTGATTTAAACGCGGTTAGAACCTGTTATTATGTAATATAATTATAATAATAACCGCGTAAACTTAAAACAATACATTGTTTAAACGCGCCCCATTTAAACGCGGTAAGAACCCGTTATTATGTGTTTTAACTTAAAACAATGTATAAAGAATTTATTGTTTCATACTTTTTAGAGCATTTTTTAGGTTTTAGTTTTGAATTTTTTATTTCTTAAAAGTGTTGCCACCGGGAATCGAACAGGACCTACGGATCGTAAGCCCAATGCTCAACCGCTGGGCCCAGAAGGCCATGAGTTCCGGTTACGGCTACGAATTAAAAGACCGTTCCTGAAGATAAAATCAAAAAAACAAATCAAATATACTTTATTGCACAGAACTAAAATTTCAACAATCAGACATAACACATGAATACAGATCCTTCTAGATATGCGAAAAAATCCTGAGGCGTCTATTTGGTTGTATGGCCGATGCCCAGCAGCTACGTTGTACTACGGGAATGTCATTAATGTCGCGAAACAATGGCTGGTTTTTGTTCCGCGTACATTCCTGTTTTGTCATGTTTTGTAACGGTTCACGTTTACGTTGTATTCTACTTCTTTTATCGTGTGGGTTGTGAAGTGAATTACCAACCTCATCAACGCTGATGTCAGGGTTACTGAGCCGCCAAAGGCCCCTGACATGATTCATGTAACGATTACTCACTTACATCAGTAAATAGTAACCGGGACCACCGACTTAACGTGCCTTCCGAAGCAGGAATCATCTTACTTTCGGACAATCCGGTGATCAGACTGTAATATCTTACCCAAACTAGGGATCACAGAGTGATTTTGTGATATGTCTCCACTGAGATTCGAACCCGGGACCTTCGCATCGTGAGCTCAACGCTCATCGACTGGACCACAGAGGCCGTCGATTCACGTTATATGAGACATGGTTTATCATCCGTTTCGGTTAATGAAATATTGTTCTAAAGTCACTGTGGTCCTGACGGGTTGCGCCGGTTTCAACCCTTGTACCGGACTTGCACCAATAAGTTTTTTTTTTGACGTGACTTATTGTAGATTTGCCGCACATGGCATTAACTACTTAGCCGGACAAATTCGGAACGCTGAGAGCTCTCACCCGGTACATAACTTAAGACAACAGGCCTGAGGGTGCCCAGTTATACCCGGGGGGCATAGCTCAGCCGCTGGTGGGGAGCGGAGAGTTGCCATTCTATGTATACGTAGTATTATTCCTTACGTACCACTGCTGGGCACAGGCCTCCCCTCAATCAACCGGAGGGGGTATGGAGCATACTCCACCACGCTGCTCCAATGCGGGTTGGTGGAGGTGTTTTTATGGCTAATAGCCGGGACCAACGGCTTAATGTGCCCTCCGAAACACGGAATCATCTTACTTTTTCAGACAATCAAGTGATTCAAGCCTGAAAAGTCCTTACCAAACAAAGGACAGTCTCACAAAGTGATTTCGACAATGTCCCCATCGGGAATCGAACCCGGACCTCCAGATCGTGAGCCTAACGCTCTAACCACTAGGCCACGGAGGCTGTTATTTACACGTGTGTATTTTATTATAAAAACTTTCATTTTTCAAACTTTACTTGAAGCCGTAAATAGCATCTCAGATTTTACCAGTTTAGCAAAAAGTAGTATACAAGTACTATTAAACGTTCGGGCAGTAAAAATCTGCTACCGTTAAGATAAAAGCTTAGTTACCGTTTACTCTGTCCATGTTTACGGAAAGGGGTGAAATTTAAATCGCCTTGGAAAGCTTTTGAAGTTGCCATGAAAAAGTTACAATTCCCCATTGTTGAGCTGCAGTCTAGCTAAAAGATAACAGTGGGTTCACTTCACTAAGAGATTTGCGACACAGACGCCACGGTACGTTACGTTCTAGCGTGACGCATAAACACACACACACACACACACACACACACACACACACATACATAAACACACACACACACACATACATACATAAACTCACGCCGCTAACGGAGTGTGCAGAGCCACCATAAATCCAAGATAATTTGCCACTGTTGATGCAAACTCCTCAGAATTCTGATGAAATTTAATCGTGATAAGGGATCAGCCTATGATGATGGAAAAGTCACAATGCCTCTGTCAGATTTTATGACATTCCCGGGAAGACAATCAGCTGCGTTTTTTTTTTATTGACTTATTGTAGATTTGCCGCAGATGGCATTAACTACTTGGCCGGAGAAATGGGCAGCGCTGAGGGCTCTCATTTGTTACAAAATTTAAGACAACAGGCCTGAGGGTGCCCAGTTGGGCGCAAACCTCAGCTCAGGGCGTCGTCTGAGAGGAAGAATATTTGAAAGAATTAATTGACCCTAGTGGGTCGATAGCGAAGTGCTGATTGGGGGAAATCGTCGACCATGCCGGCGGGGTCGGTATCGGGGTCCTGAAGTACGATGGGAGAAAACATCTTATAAAAAAGAAAAAAAAACGTGGGAATCGGCATAGAAGCCTTGTATCAAATCAAATCAAATCAAATAATACTTTATTGCATACAAACAGATATTACAAAACAACATAATTACTATAGTACAGCCGTAACTTTTCATTTGAACAAATACAATTAGTTTATTTATCGCGTAGCCCATGGAGATGCAATATTTATCGCGTCGTGCGCGATATGCAGGCTTCATGCAACGGCAGCTGAACTGTTTGCTGAAGCGAACTGATTGACTGCATCTATGGCTAAAGTGATAGGTTCAACAAGGGGAGTTACGGGGACCTAGTATGAGTTGAGTATGCGGTGTGAGCGCGTTCCTGCTCTTTGTAGTGAGTCTACTGGTATAATTTTACTATGTCAGCAAGTACAATAAAATGCAGTATGCTAATGGTTAAGACTACCTACAGTTGTTCCCGGAGGATACAAGTTTTAGTATTCCGGTGTTAAACTGACTTCGTAACAAGAAATAAAGAAGAGGCTGTGGTAGAACAGTATTTTTTTTTTAATTATCGAGAATATGGTGAGTGCGTTAATTTTCATTTGCACTTGGGAGAATTCTTCTATTATGTGGGTTGTGAGGTGGAATACCAACATTATCAACCCTGGTGTCAGGGTTACTGCTGAGCCGTCTAAGGCACCTGAAATGGCTCATGTAACGGGTAACCGGGTCCAACGGCTTAACGTGCCTTCCGAAACACGGATCGTCTCACTTTCGGATAGCGGATCAGCCTGTAATGTCCAACCAAACTAGGGATCACAAAGTAATTTTTGGAATTCTATTGGCTCTGTTTACTCCGGTGGGAAATAGGCGTGAGTTTACGTATGTACAGTTATGAGCAATACAATGTACCCACTTTAGGACTCTGTCGCACTAACATAGTTGACATTTAGTGATACTTAAAGTTCAATTTGTCAGAAATGTTAATGTGACATGGTACCAAAGTGTATACATATTAATGCTCGTGACCGTATGTGTACGTTTAATTCCTGCTTTTTTTTAAAAACATAACATAAATAGCCACTGCTGGGCACAGGCCTCTTCTCAATCAACCGGAGAGGGTATGGAGCATACTCCACCACGCTGCTCCACTGCGGGTTGGTGGAGGTGTTTTTACGGCTAATAGCCGGGACCAACGGCTTAACGTGCCCTCCGAAGCACGGAATCAACTTACTTTTTCGGACAATCAGGTGATTCAAGCCTGAAAAAGTCCAAACAAAGGACAGTCTCACAAAATGATTTCGACAATGTTCCCATTGGGAATCGAACCCGGACCTCCAGATCGTGAGCCTTACGCTCTTACTACTAGACCACGGAGGCTGTTCTTTCTTTTAAAATTAATCCAAAATTAAAATTAATAAATTCCATTTGCTTCCATCCTGACGTACTTCTCTTGCTTCCTCCTCATCCATCAATCTTTTCATACACATGTAAAACATGAAAGTATCTTGAACTCTAGGTTTCTTTAGATTGGTCTTACAATTATAGAGATTAGAGAAAAGAAATAAAGTTACAAAAGAGAATAAACCAATAAGTATAGTTAGGGAATTTAACAGTATTTAATAGTACTGCAGAGCTATATTAATTTGAACAATAATTACCGCTTTCGTTACCATGGAAACTATCGGGACCGGTAACGGCGGTAACCGTGTCCAATATCCGGATAATACCCGGATATAACACGGGCACTACCGGTTTGTTATCGTAAACATCCGGATGTGGATCGCACTTTGTTATGTACAGCACAACACATCATAAGCTTACGACTATAACCCAATAGGGGTAATCAGAGGTACACCAATCACATTTATTTATTTATTTATAAAGTACAACCACATCACATATATTAAAACATTTTACATTTATAAGGTTACGGTATTGTGACTAATATATATGACAATTCATAATCATCAATTTAAGAGCCACGCTCTTGTCGGTGTAGCATTTTCCATTCCAGTCTATCAAACGCCAATTCCTTGACTTCCCTATAAGACACGACGTTAACCTTTTCTTTAATCTGTTCCATGTTAGCTCTTCTTGGTCTTCCCCTTCTAGCTTTCCTTCTATGATGTTTTTAATGAATTCGTCGTGTCTTATTAGGTGTCCAATCATCTTGCCTCTTCTGTCCTCAATAATTCTCAGTATTTGTCTCTTTTCCCTTACTCTTACTAGCACTTCCTCATTTGTAACTCTTTCTGTCCAACTTATTCTTTCCATCCTCCTCCAACACCACATTTCAAAGGCATCGAGTCTCTCTCTGTCCTTCTGTGTCAGTGTCCAAGTTATGACAATTAAGGCGTACATAACTTATAACTCACACACACTCACTCACATTTATCTTAAGTGCAGTTTTCACTGACACGGAGAAGGGGAAGATGAAAGACAAACTGGCTGGATAATAATATAGTGTAAAAGAGTATTTATTTAAACTATAAAAATAAATAATTATATTATTATTAACTCCTAATTGTCCAAAAACTAAGATGATCTTTGCTTAGGAAGGCACGAGTGGACCCGGTCATCGTAAGTCATCACCTATAGCATTATCCCGTTTTCCACAGGGTCCGCGCTTACCTAACGTAAAGATTTTGACAGGTCTGGTTTTTTACAGAAGCCCCTGTGAAAAAATAAAAAGGAGATGATGATGCGTACGGTTACGAGCATTAATATGTATACACTTTGGTACCATGTCACATTAACTTTTTTGACAAATTGAAATGTAAGTCTCACTAAATGTCAAATATGTTAGTGCGACAGAGTCCTAAAGTGGGTACATTATATTGCTCATGACTGTACATAAATACTTGATCACATAAAATGTATTCATATTCATATTCGACGAAGCATAGTGTGTATCTCAAATCACTGAATTTTTAAATTGACCTGTTTCCCGTTAACCGTTATTTTCGACTGACATGATTTAGCTTTTAGGTCTTAATTGCTCTGGCTAAAATTAGCGCAGATTCAAAGAAATAATTGCTTTTTGTACAACTTCATTTGTTCGTTTAATATTACGAAAGCGGTATTACTTACAGGGCGTTAGTAACATCAAAACGAAACCTTTAAGGATGATTCAGACCACGATTCTCAGTTGATATCTACTCGAATTTTTCGTCGCAAAAGTATGGAACTGAAACAAAAATTTATGAATTTTAGGACGGAAAATTCCACTTGATATTAACTCAGAATCATGGCCTTTTCTTGACGTGACTTATTGTAGATTTGCCGCAGATGGCATGAACTACTTGGCCGGACAAATGGCGAGCTAGTGGGGAGCGCCGAAAGCTCTCACCCGGTACAACGTTTAACACAACAGGCCTGAGGGTGTCCAGTTGGGCGCGAACCTCGGCTCAGGGCGTCGTCTGAGAGGGGGGCTGTGCCCAGCAGTGGGGCGTGTATAGACTGTTTAAGTATGTTATTTTATTTATTATTGTTTTAACTAGCCTTCATACTTCAATAAATCGCATCACTGTTCATACTTGAAAGCTCCCGACAATGCTTTTATTATTTATTCAGTCGGATGCGAAGCTTTGCTGAGCTTTTAAAATGCATAAGCTGTCAGGTGTAATACCCAGATACAAATAACAGACCGTCCTCACGGCACGATGGAATTCATGCGATATCGAAACAAGGAGGGACTTTCCAGGCTACGGTCCCAACAATAATATAGATGGCGCTGTCCAGCTTTAACGTGATAAATACATACATACATACATACATAAACTCACGCCCGTAATCCCTAATGGGGTGGGTAGAGCCACAAGTAATCAAAGACAACTTGCAGCCACTGTTGATAAATACCTATTTTCCTATTACTCGTGCACATAATTATTCAAAAATGTAATGTAATGGCAGAAGCATATTCTTCGATCGTGTGGTGTAGGTTGTGATGTGGAGTACCAACCCCATCAACCCTGACAGGGTTACTATTGAGCCGCCAAAGGCCCCTGACATGGCTCATGTAACGACTACTTACTTACATCAGTAAGTAGTAACCGGTACCAACGGCTTAACGTGCCTTTCGAAGCACGGATCATCTTACTTTCCGACAATCAGGTGATCAGCCTGCAATGTCCTAACCAAACTAGGATATTATCATAATTAAAACACATAATAACGGGTTCTTACCGCGTTTAAAGGATGACAGTCATCCCGTGATCATGGCACTTGCAACAGTGTCGAAATATCGGGAGTCTCATATCCCTACTTTAAACGCGGTAAGAACCCGTTATTATGTGTTTTTTGTCACATGTCGAATGCTAGCGACCGTATCGTGAAGTCGCACATCCTTGCGATATCTAGGGACCGTGAGGAAGGTTCCTTATTTTTCAGCATTTTACAAAGTTGATTGTTCAATTGCTCTCGAAAAGATGGAATAATTTTATCCAATTTTTGACGGACGTACAATGAACAATACACCTCTTTCCTGACAAAGTTAAATAGACTATATAATACAGGGTGTTAGTGACAGTGAGCCGTGGTAGCCCAGTTGGTAGAACGCTTGCCTCCCAGTTTAAGTTCGCAGGTTCGAATCCAGCACAGGCTTAAACCATTGATTGTCGAATTTTTATTTCTAATTCATGTTTGGATCGTAAATGTTTATCACTAGCGGTGAAGGAAAACATCGTGAGGTAATCCACATTCCCGAGAAATGCATTTACGGAGGTTAGCCTAACCTTTGGGCTGGTTTTCCCTTCGCGGGTTAAAAGGTAACAAAGGCAGGCGCTTGTGTAAAAAATCGGACCTGTCAAATCTTCAGGTTAGGTAAGCGAACCCTGTGAGAAACATAACGCTCTCCCAGTCGAGCGTAGGAGCAATTTGCTTTACATAGTTTACTTAAACCCCGTTTTTCGCCCCCATTTGCTAGATTAACCCTTTCTAACAAAAACAGTTTCTTTGTCTCACTCGTAGCTAATAAGACTTGGGCATAGTTAAAAGAAAACAGTAGATCAACTTGATATATGCACCCAAAAAGCGCACAGAAGCGTCTCAGCCAAGTGTCAAATAGAAAGTAATCTCACTTGTTGTTACGATTAAGATCTACCACAGCGATTTCTAAATTGGGTTCCGTAGAGAAATGATCAGAGGTCCTCGGAATGGTGTCAATAATTGAGTAGTTGCATAAATAGGATAAATTATGAAATTATGATTTTTAAGACATATCAAAGAAAGGTGACAAAAAACGTTTTCTTTTTCTATTTAACTTATTTATGGATCTTAAAAAAGTGAAATGTAATAATAACCTAACCTAACTAACTAAATTATTTATAAATTTTAATGAAAAAAGAAAACCTTAATAAGTCCGACATTTTGTCACCTTTTTCTTTGACGTCAAAGGTTGCTTTTTCATACTTTCTTAGTAATTTCGTGTTCTGACGTTTAGCAAAATGTAACTGATTTGACCACAAGAAATCTGTGAGGAAAATAGTATGCGCTCATCAGAACTTTTATATTTTACCTTCTTCAACTTACGATTTGGAACTATGCCACTGTAAATTTTAGTCTATGTCAAGGGTGTTCTTACGGCATTCAATGCTCTGTATACAGGGTGTTTTTGTGGCAACGTGAACCCGACCGCCTTTTGTTTTTAGTGGAGATTGCGTCTTTATACGACCAGTGGGGTCTTGCTGGCTTGGAGTACGCAATAATGTGGAAGTTTAGTGCGGTTATTGCGAACTGAAATATTACTTAGCATATTTGAGAAAGGGGTAGACCTAGGATAACATTTATGAAACAAATAAAAGAGAAGGTGCAGGTCGTGTCGTATCCGGAGGTGAAGGTTTTGGCGGGAAGAAGAGGGGAATGGCGATTACTCCACCGACAAGAGCGCAGCTCTTAAATAGAGAGAGAGAGAGAGAGATTTGAGAAATATACATGAGGTTGAGAAGAGAATTTTGAATCCTTATGCGGATATTCTTAGTATATTACTATTAATTATGATGTATTTTATTTGTTCCATTACTTGTTTTGTTTGTATGTGTATAGTCTATTATTTATTATTATAGTTTCTTTAAATTATGGTTAGGTGTATTTTTTATTTGAGAGAGGAAGGGGAAGACCAAGAAGAGTATACATGGAACAGATTAAAGAAAAGGTTAACGTCGTGTCTTATAGGGAAGTCAAAGAATTGGCCTTTGATAGACTGGAATGGAAAATGCTACACCGACAAGAGCATGGCTCTTAAATTGAGCAGCCAATCAGCTCGCGACACCAAACACTTCAGGACCCCGATACCGACCCCGCCGGCGTGGTCGACGATTTCCCTCATTCAGCGCTTATCGCTATCGACCCACTAGGGTCGATTAATTCTTTCAAATATTCTTCCTCTCAGACGACGCCCTGAGCCGAGGTTCGCGCCCAACTGGGCACCCTCAGGCCTGTTGTCTTAAACGTTGTACCGGGTGAGAGCCTTCAGCGCTCCCCATTTGTCCGGCCAAGTAGTTAATGCCATCTGCGGCAAATCTACAATAAGTCACGTCAAAAAAAAAAAGCTCTTAAATTGATGATGATGATGTATTTTTTAGTAAATATGTATTAATACCTCTATTATATTGAGTATTTATTATAATAACTATAGTATTATATGATCTGTGACTATAGTTTCCTTTTACTTTATTATTTCTTGTATTTATTTCTTGTTGCACCATGCCGCATCCAAGTTTGGTAAATGTTTGTGTCCTGTTAGTGGTTGCCTGGAAGAAATTGCTCGAGAGCAATACGGCCGCTCATATTGTGCAATAAAGTGTTTTTGATTTGATTTGAGAATGTGTCCCCGGTACCGGACTTGCACCAATGAGTTATTGATGTATCTTAAATGCAGTTTTCACAAACTCATATTTTATTTATTTATCGAGCTATCCATTTTCCGTGATAGCCTGGTTCGGAGAACGAGAATCTCGGCTCGGGCACTAAACCACTGAATTCAACTCTTATGAATTTCAATTCATGTTTGGATCATAGATAAGGTACGCTAAACTAGTTTCCAACTAGTCAAATCAGTTACTTTTTTACTTAAAGTCAAAACACGAAATTATTAAGTATAGAATTTGTTTGAAAAAGCACACTGTGACGTCACGGAAACACGTGATAATATGTCGGGCTTATTATTAAGTTTCTATTTTTTTTTCGAGTTTTCGCATACTTAAGATTTTTTTTAATAAAAATAAATAAAACAGCAATAAAAATTATATTTCATCAAATTACAAATAATATCTAATCAAATTACAATATACCCGTATAATACCTTAAATAGTCACTTATATAATAATTACAAATTAAATATTAATCCAATTATAAAATAGTATAGTTTTTATAGTTATTTATGAATTTTAATAAAGAATTAAAAAGATTTGAAAAAAAAAATATAAAATAAAATTAATAAATAAGTAAAAAAAAGAAAATGTTTTTCGTTAGTTTTAGATGTGTCTTTATTTATTAATCAGAATTTCATAATTTATCTTGCACCTAGTACACGACCTAAATGATAGCATGTGGTTTCCAGTCGTCTATCATATGGAACTTAAAGATAGCTGGCGAGGAGTGGGTGTACTTACCATACAATTCTGCCTACCCTTTTAAGGATACAGGCGTGATGCTATGTTATATTTTGTTATAGTGTTAATAAAGATCGAGCCTATTGCCATTAACTGGGCACAGTATTAAAAAAGAAAGACTGAATAAGTCCATTGATAACATAACATAAGCTCAGTAATTATTTATTAATTAAATATTTAATTTTATTAAAAATTAATATTTAGTAATTAATTATTTAATTAAATATTAATGCGCAACGTGATAAAATTTTGTCACGGTCATTTTATAGATTTTGACGATATAATTATGTCGTTTTGTCGATTGGTGCTAATATGTGAACCTAAGTAAGTCATGTTGTTCTGTTAAAGTACGAACAAACTCACGTGTCACGTAGGTTAGGGAAAAAACAAACTTATCGATTTCGACAACATGTATTTAATCGATCTATAATTTTATCACGTTGCGCATGTTAGCCCTGCTAGATTATATCCCAATCACATTCATCGCAAGATGAACTAAGTACCCACACATCACCGAGCTTTCTGTTAGACCAATGTGATAGGAGGAGCTCGGTGGCGCAGCGGTTAACGCTCGGTCTGCGATTGTTGAAGTTAAGCAACTTTCGCAAAGGCCGGTCATAGGATGGGTGACCACAAAAAAAAAGTTTTCATCTCGAGCTCCTCCGTGCTTCGGAAGGCACGTTAAGCCGTTGGTCCCGGCTGCATTAGCAGTCGTTAATAACCATCAATCCGCACTGGGCCCGCGTGGTGGTTTAAGGCCCGATCTCCCTATCCATCCATAGGGAAGGCCCGTGCCCCAGCAAGACAATAACATCATTTAACATTTTCAAATTACATGCAGGACGGAAGGGACGTTTTTTTTTTGTTTTTTGACGTGGCTTTTCGTAGATTTACCGCAGATGGCATTAAGCTCTGACTACCCCAATTGGGGTATAGGAGTGATGTTATGTTATGTTACCCACGGAGACGGGCGGGCGGCTAATCATGTCTATTCTGTTCGACACCGGCAGCGCAATACGAGTACGATGACAAATTGGCCTATGTGACCACATTTTATTGGCATTTTATTTTTATTCTCGACCGTTGTAGACGGCGATACGCCTCATCGCCTATCATCATCATCATCATCACCAGCCCATTAACGTCCCCACTGCTGGCGCACGGGGCTTCCCTATGGATGGATTGGGAGATCGAGCCTTAAACCACCACGCGGGCCCAGTGCGGATTGGTGGTTATTAACGACTGCTAATGCAGCCGGGACAACGGCTTAACGTGCCTTCCGAAACACGGAGGAACTCGAGATGAAAACTTTTTTTTGTGGTCACTCATCCTTTGACCGGCGTTTGCGAAAGTTGCTTAGCTACAACAATCGCAGACCGAGCGCGATTACCGCTGCGCCACCGAGCTCCTCTACCGACGTTTGAATAAAATCTAATTACCTTTTTGGTGCTTAACACGTAAGTGCGAGTGAGACACTACATGCGCGCACTTTCACTTACTCCTCAGAGGCTTACGGCCATTTAAGTTGAAAGCATAGAATAAGGAATAATACTACGTACAGAACGGCAACTCTCTCCTCCCCACCAGTGGCTGAGCTAGCTTCACCACACCCCCCCTCGCTCTTACTTTAGTCATCACTCGTATGGGCGTCAGATGTCACACACACAGATGCGCAAGGTGGGGGATGATGTTTGAGCCACTTGTGCTGTCTTTTTTATTTCTGTTAATACGCCTAGCTACCCAAGGGAAACACAACAAAAAGACTTTATAAATTAAAAACAAATAATTAAAAACTTTTTACTTCTTGTGTGTGTGAGCCCCGACAGTGGTAGTGACGTTTTGTTCCTTTTGTTTTTTTTCGCGCGTGTACGATAACGCAATGTTTGTATAAAACGAGGTATTTTGCAATTTGCAATGAAGTGTCCGGGTGTGACTTAAGTAAGACCCAGAGGGGTAGGTCAGCGTCCCATACAAATTGGTGCGGGGCGGAAAGTTACCATTCTATTATTCTTTAACGATATGACGTCGCCTTGTGGAGGTGTGGACAGGCCCTTACTCAACGATATGATTAAGATACGGCGGCAAGATGGCCGGCGTTTGAGAGCTGCGAGAATTTGGCAACTGATAAGCATTTCAGTTTGAGTTCAGTCTAGTGATGTATTCTAAAATGTATCTGTTCGGTGAAATTTTTAAAAACAACCAACCGTTTTTTTAGAAACAACCAGTTTGTTGTAGGTACGGTCACGAGTACTAATATGTATACACTTTGAAACCATGTCACATTAACTTTTTTGATAAATAAAACCGTAAGTTTCATTCAATGTCAAATAAGATAGTGCGACAAGGTTCTAAAGTAGGTACATGATATTGCTCATGACTGTACTATCTATGTCGCGTACCTATTTGCATGCATCTTTTTGTTTTTCTTTTTTTTGACGTGACTTTTTGTGGATTTTTCGCAAATGGCAATAATTACTTGGCCGGCAAATGGGGCACTCACCGGGTACAAAATTTAAGCCAACAGGACTGAGAGTGCCCAGTTGAGCGCGAACCTCGGCTCTGGGCGTCGTCTCAGGGGATGATTTTTGAAAGAATTATCGACACTAGTAGGTCGCGATGAGCGCTGAATGTGAGAAATCGTCGACCCACGCCGTCGTGGTTCGTATCGGGGTCGTGAAGAGTTTGTCGTCGCGAGATGATTAGCCGCCTCTGTGGCTGGAGTAATTGGGTACCTGAGTCACTAAAGTATTTGTACCTATTCTGAAGTACCTTGAGCGGAGGCGGATCGTCACGTTTGGTGTCTCAGCTATTTCCTAAACAAAGAATTTCAGAGTAACATTTTCTTGTTTCATACTTCTTAGACCAGACCTACGGGGTATTATGTAGAATCCTTACCCAGGGATACGGGTGAAGACATCAACGTTTGCAGAGGCGGAGATGGGAGGCATCGGTGCGGCAATGCAGGATGGAAGGGGCAAGTCACAGGGACTGTAACATGGAACCTAACAGAGGGCAGCAGTAACTGTCGGTACTATTGAGAGGCGGAGGACAGGAGTCCTAGTACGGCTTTGAAATATACTACTCTGGGCGCCATCCCACTCGTGTCAGAGTACTGCAGGGCGGAATGCAAAAGGAAATCCCCTGCCCTATTTTTCTCTAAAAAAGTAGCATGGAGAATGCTACACCGACAAGAGTGTGGCTTTTAAATTAGTGATGATACTTTTTAGAGCCCTTTTTCCGTGGTCGGGTTTTAGTTTTTAAACTTATACTTTAACACAATCGAAGAAATAATTCATGATTGTCTGCATTTTCGTAGTACTTAATTTCCCTTGAGTTTCCCCAAGCACGGGTGAGTGATATAAAAACAAATATCGTATATGCAATTAGTGACATTGTATCGATAATTTTGAGGGATGATTCAGACCATGATTCAAAGTTATTATCAAGTGGATTTTTCGATCACAAAAGTACAAAAATTAAAAACAAACTTAAACGGCCTATATACGTCCCACTGCTGGGCACAGGCGCAAAAAAAAAAAGTAAAAAAATACAAACAACAACGCGAATTTTGCGACGGGAAATTACACTTGATATTACGAGTAACTCAGAATCGTGGTCTGAATCATCCCCCTCAGTATTCGTTACGATGTCACTAACACCCTCTATGTTTAGACCATTTGTCAAAAATACTATATTTCCCACTAGTAGTTGGCAACCCTACTAGGTTCTTATACTTACTTTATATACCTAGGTGCTGCAGACGTTTTCTCTCAGGCGGCGAAGTGATATCTTGAAACAGAATACGCTGTGAGAGGGGCAATCTCTCTAAATACATGGTTTATTCTGGCGGCAGACTGAAACGTGCGATCTATTTCTTAACTGACTGCAGCGAACTAAAAGGAGGGTTATGTGTTTGACCGCTATGCATGTACAATCAAAGAGCAAAAGTGCAGTCACTGAGCCCTGAGTGGTGAAATTATGGAATTATAAAATTTATATTTTTGTGTTGTTTTTGTTAAAATGACAGCGTCCTGTCGAACATGATGGATCATCTGTAAGAGCGATAGGCTGATCACCTATCATCATACGGTTTATCATTATCCACCTTAGGACTATGTATCAAAAGTGGCTGCAAATAGTTTCTTGATTATTTGTAGTTCTGCCCACCCCTTCGGAGAATACGGGCGTGTGTTATGAGTTTATGTATGTTTTTGTAGGTGTTTTTGGTCTATTAGAGAAACGACATGTAACCAGCTGGGTCTGCACGACGACCGAGCGAATTATATTGAGCGCTTCGAGCAATATTAGCCATTTGGCGTCCATGTACGTAGATAGCATTCGCATCGTTTATTGGTCCAAGCGTTCGATTCGAGCCGCGCGCGACGTGGATCTCATACAGGCCCGGCTGGAGGTCTTAAGTGCAACCAGATATTTTTTTACTTTACAAGAAACTGATTGGACTTTTGCACCTTATCGTACGTCTGTGCCCTCTTTACTCCTAAACCACAAATCAGAATTTAACAAATAAGGTGTCAGTTATCCCTGGATTGACTTGGGATCTACGAATAAATAATAAGTCAGGAAGAGTAACAACGCTCACAATTTGACGCCACTAAAATGTACACTGAGTGGGCGGGGCTTAAAAAGACTACTCGCACCTACTTCAATCTGCCTCGCGCCATCACTGACGTATGTCATTGCTCGATTTATGCTATATTTCTATGGAAATACAATGAAATATTATGTAAAATGTCGTCATGTGTAGTTAGTTGGTGTAGGAAACGAAACAAGCGCAGCAAAAAGTTAACTGGAATAACTTATCCTCGGTAAATATAACATTTCTGTTCTCGTAAACACATTGTACTTTGGTCCGCATTATTCAAAAAGTTCCTAGCTTAATTCAGATAAATTATAATTTGTAATACTATGCAGTCAAGTAATACTAACAATTTCCAGCAAAATATAAGTTTGTCTGTTATTTAGTCTTATCGAAATTTCAGTTTTTTATTTTCCCCAAAAATGAAAACCGACTGCAAAAATGGATAAAAGCAGTTCGATACGAAAGAAGAGAGGATGATCGGCTTCCATCCTATTACAGTAAATAATAAGTAAATAAAAAGTCACATTGTAATTATAAATATTTATATATCATCCAAGTAAAATTTGAAGTATTGAATAGTTGTTTTTACTAAATACCAATTAATTCAAAACACAAAACATGCAATATAATAATACTACTTGAATACATGATTCAGGAACACGCTTCATCCGAAATACAAAACACTGAAAATTATTAAATCCACCGTTAGTTTCGTATTTTTTTTTACTTATACTCACCCATGCATTGCATAACAACATCCTTGATTTGAGAACCCCGGAAACACACGCACCAACCTCTATTACGATGCCTGTTGATAACCAATCACAGCGCTTGTCGCAATGAAGCGCGTCACGGAATCGCTACTGATTGGTTTTATGGATTTACGACCTTTTAGAATGTCGTGGGGCCAATATTTCGCCGGCGTTTGTTCATAATTACTCTTCCTGACTTATTATTTATTCGTAGCTTGGGATACATTTTCCAGTCATTCTCTATGGACAAGTGTCTTTTCTATACTTGACTAAAGGACCAAGTGAGAAGTAGACCTAATCAGAAGTAGCCAAAATGAGAAGTTGTCTACTATACGAAGGACCGGTTGTCATAAATCATAAAGTTGAAGTAGAAATAGGACTTTTTGGCGGGAACGGGAACGGGACAGTTGCTTTCTTCATTGAATAATTTAAATAATTAATACAAAGTGATGTTTTGTGGTTAGTGATCGCATAAGGCCGTAGATCCATGAATCGTAGTTGTTACCATGTTGTTGCGGAGCTAAGTATATTTTATTGTAATATCTTTTATTTTGCGTCGTCTTTTCTCACCATAGTATTGTATAACTTGCATACGTTTAGTTGGGCTACAGTCTGAACCTCAAAAAGTGTATTATTTCATAAGATTTGTATCTGTAACCTGTTACGTGTGTTTATTAAATAAATAAATAAATTAACTTAGTCGGAAAACATTCGCGATAGTGTTATTATATCGGAATATCCAATAAACAAATCGTACCTATCTAGTTTCGCTTCGTGCCAACAAGCCGCTTTAAATATAACTCAAAAGTTTAAGCGAACTTTTGAGTTAATTTGTTTGGGTTCGGAGTAGGAGTCTGCTCCGAAGGTTGGGGCTTAGGTTTCATCATTCATCGTCATCACCTTTCATCATTCATTAAAATCATCAAGAAAAAAAAATACATAAGACATATATATGGCTGTATGGGCATAGTTCCCTTTGCCTTGCCCTTCGGGGAAAACCAAAACAAAAAAAATGAAGTTGGAATTATGTGTCACGTTTGTGGTTAATGATCGCATTAAGTTAGTCGGAAGACATTCGCGAGTGTTATTATATTGGAGTATTCAATAAACAAAGTGTATCTGCCTATTTTCGCTTCGTGCCGGGAAGCCGCTTCATAACTCAAAAGTTTATGCGGACTTTTGAGTTAATTCGTTTGGGGTTCGGAGTAAAGGAGTCTACTCCGAGGGTGGGGGCTTAGGTTTCATCATCATCACCTTTCATCATTTCATTAAAATCATCAAGAAATAAAATACATAAGATGGCCGTATGGGCATAGTTTCCCTTTGCCTTGTCGTTCGGGGAAAACAAAAAAAAATTAAGTTGAAATTAAGTGTCAATAGTGACTTGATTATCCGGTGGTTAAAGGTTGTGTGACGTCACGTTAAGTCTAATGTGGCGCCCTCTAGAGGACATATACAAGGGTATTGTGTTGGGTATCAAAAGGGCTCAACTTGCCCATTGAAATATTTACATATTACTAGCTTTTACTTGCGGGTTTGCGAGTAAACACAACTCGATAATTAGTTTAATTGATAATATTGTTCCCGATAGGTTACATTGCTTCTGTATGATAAAATATAGGTACATAACATACATACTGAGTTTGCACAAAATAAGCGAAGGACGTAATACATTATACGATCCCGACGACCCGATTACTCTAGCCATAGAGGCAGCCAATCAGCTCGCGACACCAAACACTTCAAGACCCCGATACCGACCCCACCGGCGTAGTCGACGATTTCCCTCAATCAGCGCCTATCGCTATCAACCCACTAGAGTCGATTAATTCTTTCAAATTTTTTTTTCTCTCAGACTACGCCCTGAGCCGAGGTTCGCGGCCAACTGGGCACCCTCAGGCCTGTTTTCTTAAACGTTGTACCGGGTGAGAGCCTTCAGCGCTCCCCATTTGTCTGACCAAGTAGTTAATGCCATCTGCGGCAAATCTACAAATAAGTCACTTCAAAAAAAAAGCACAACATAGATGGCGAGGAGTAGATGTATTACTAAATTATTACTATGCCTACACCTCTACGGATACAAGCGTGAAGCGAAATGTTATTGTTATGTTATATAATTTCATATTCAATTTTGGTCACTCAGTCTTTTTCTGTCATGTGGGTTCTGAGGTGGAATACCAACCTCATCAGCTCTGGTTTAAGAGTTATGATTGAGCCGCCAAAGTCCCCTGACATGGCTCATGTAACGATTACTCACTTACATCAGTAAATAGTTAACGTTCCTTCCAAAGCCCGGATCATATTACTTTCGGACAATCAGGTGATCAGCTTGTAATGTCCTAACCAAAATATGGACCATAATGTAATTTTTGTGATATGTCCCGACCGGAAATCGAACCCAGGGCCTCCGGATCGTGAGTCCAACGCTGAACCACTGGATCGCAGAGTGAATGTTGCTGTATTTTTGCTGATACCAATATCTTTGAAAGCTATTTATTAAAAATGAGAATTGAGTGATAACTGTGTGGGAGATAAATGTAAGCTAAGTGTTTTCACTTTGAAAGAGTTTTGTACGAACGGCAGAGAGATAAATTATGTTAGTTGTGACTTTTATTTTGCAGAAAGGAAAGAGGAAAATGTATAATTTATGGATGTTTTTGAACTAAATATGCTTAGGTGTCAACGTGAATAGAGTTGCCCATTTGTCCGGCCAAGTAGTTTATGCTTGGACAAACCTACTTAAAAAAAAAACAAAGATGTGATATGATTTGTTATACAGGGTGTTAGTGACATCGTAACGAAAACTTTGATGAGTAATTCAGACCATGATTCTGAGCGAGTATTAGAGTATTCAGCGGAATTTCCATGAAGGTAACTACATGCTATTGTAGGTTTATCTCGGATAACATTCACTCATTGGTCCTTTTATAGATTTTATAAGATTATCAAAGTAAACAAGAAAAAAATCTGCACTATATTATGAATTAGAAGTGTGATTTTCTGAATATAGGCTTACCTATAATCACACCCCGGATACTTCATACAAAACACCTCGTTTTACACAGACACTACACATTGACGTTATCGTACAAGCGCATCTGTGTGTGTGACGTCTGACGCCATACGATTTAAGTCTAAACTATCGAGGGGGGTGAGGTGAACTTATCTCAGACGCAGGTGAGGAGCGGATTATTCCTTATTCGATGTTATATTATAACCATCACAAATAACATAATCATAACTTTCGCTTCCGGGTAACTTCTACAAACACACCCGCATCCACATAGTTTATTAATTGTTATTCCGTCAAATGTTCAATTAAACTCCCTTCAAAATTGACATCTTGTTAGTTTAGTCTTGAGTTGGTAAAGCTTGGCAGGGGCATCTGATAAGATATCTGTTCCATGAATGCTTGTAAAATAAAGAATAAACTACGTGTATAACGGTAACTCTTTGCCAGGCTACACTACATTAAACTTCTCTATACTACACTATGATGCTCAATCACTTTGTGAGACTGTCTCGCACTGTAGAGTGTCTGTAGTGTAGAGAAGTGTAGTGTAGTGTATACACCCGGCAAAATAGTTTAATGTCGTATGCGACAAATCTACCGAGAAGTCACTTAATAGTATTTTATGCAACAGTTGTATAAGAAGGGTCGAAAAATGCGAGTGGCGTGAGTTGCGATGTGAGCCTTGGCGAACATCGCAATAAGAGACGCCACGAGCATTTTTTGACCTAGTTATACAACGTTGCATACAATACTTTTTCTACGACGACGTAATTTTAAACGAAACACAAAAATTTTCCAATTTATTTTCCAACGCGCGGGAAAATGGCGGCAAATGTATACTTTTTTTTTATAGTATACCTATGGCACCAAACAAAGTAAAGGTGCCAGTTTCCAGGTCAAAAAAAAAAAAACAACAACAATGCTTTTTTGGCGACATTATAGTACAGTTACACTTTGTAAACAATGCTTTTATAGGCCATAGAGCGTACACTTTTTCAAAGAGTTTAATTATGTATGTACTTATATTAGACTTTTTGGTTATTTAAATGCCAGATTAAAGTAGAGGAGTAGAAAAAAAATATATATATCCCTATACTACGCCGCAGATTATACCACTGTTTTATAACGCAATTAATTATTTTTTATAGCATTGTAGCTACTTAAATACGGAAATAAAACTACATTTTTAATAAAAATAGGTTCTGTGCCTTATCAATATTGCAGTTTACATTATAGTGATTAGAAAAACTGCATAGCCCGTAACATGCGACCTGTCATGCTTAGTTGCAATAACTGTTAGTGTTATAAATATTTGTTTTATTTTTATTTCTAACTAGCGACCGCCGCGACTTCGTTCGCGTGGATTTCTGTTTTCGCGGTAATAATTTCCGATATTTTAAATGATTAAGATATGAATGCATGGGATTAACTGTCTGAGAACTGATATTAGGCAGCTAAATTACTCAATTGTATAGAAATATTTTGTTTATTTTATTTTTTTAAAGATCGTCTAGGGCCCTGTGCCAAGGTTTTTCTTGCAGCTTCTTTTACCCGGCTATACAGGTTGTGAGAAGCTGCAGTAGTTTTAGGCGGATGAGACGTTCGTTATGTGAAAATTGACGATTCAAAGTGTATCTATGTTACCTACTGAATAAAGATATTTTTGAATTTATATTTTTGAATTTTGAATTTGAATTAAATTTAATTACTTATAGACTCTTATGTATATAGATCAACCACTACACAGCCGTAATCATAGGCCTGGCTTTTTTGTAGGACCATTTAAGATAAACATTTCCATCATATCATACATTACATATGTGTAACGGTTTTGTCAGCGCATGCCTGAATTGCTAGCCGATGGTAGACATCCATACTCACAAACTTTCACATTTATAATATTAATAAGAATAGGATAAGATCTACAGCTACTTATAACTTAAAGTAACAGTTTGCTGTACTTAATGAGGCTTTTTGGCGGGAACTTAAACGTCATGGTTGCTTTCTTCATTGAATAATCAAAATAATTAGTACGAAGTGGTGTTTTGTAGTTAATGATCGCATTAACTTAGTCGGCAAACATTCGCGATAGTGTTATTATATGGGAATATTCAATAAACAAAGTGTACCTATCTATTTTCGCTTCGTGCCAATAAGCCGCTTCATAACTCGAAAGTTTATGCGGACTTTTGAGTTTATTCGTTTGGGGTTCGGAGGCGAACTCTACTCCGAGGGTGGGGGCTTAGGTTTCATCATTTATCGTCATCACCTTTCATCATTCAATTAATCATCATCTAGAAAAAACATAATATTTAGTTGGAAACTATCTAACTAGTCAAATCAGTTATTTTTATTACCGTCAAAATAAGAAATTACTATGGAATTTGTATGAAAAAGCACACTGTCATAGAAAAATGTGATAAAATGTCGGATTTATTATTACATTTTCTCGACTAAAATTCATAAATAAGTTAAATAGAAGAAGAAAAAGTTTTTCGTTAGTTTTAGATCTGTCTTTATTTAGGAATCAGTATTTCATAATTTATCTTGAACCTAATTCACAACCCAATTGATGTCCCACTGCTGGGCAAAGGCTTCCCCTTCTCTTTCCAACCCTCCCTGTCTTGGGCATCGTTCTGCTAGGTGTTCTGGAAGGTGTCAAGCTCTTCCCTCCATCGTCGTCAAGGTCCGGTCGACGTCAACGACTCTCTAGGGCCCAGTCAGATGTAAATTTGGCCCAGTTTTCCGGATGCATACGGCAGACATGTCCCGCCCAATTCCATTTCAATTTAGCGGATGTTTCACCAACGCCTGCTAAATAGATGTAGGAGGGAGCAAGAACACTGAAGTCTTCATAACATCACACATCTTGCAATGAAAATGTATGTATGTATGTTGACAGGACTAAAATTAGCTCTATCCCTTTCATGCACTTATTGTAAGTGCAGGGCGGCACTCATTTGGGAGCTGTCGAACTGAAATTGGGTTGGGTTTGTGTGCACCCGAATGGGCACCAATTTATTTTATTTTATTTTATTTCGTGTATTTCATTTTTATTAATAATATTAATTTTATTTGATTTTATATATAATTTAATTTTAATTTATCTAATCTAATCTGATGTACTTATACTTATAATTATGGATATTAATCTGAAAATAACCCATTATACCTTAAAATGATTTTACACAGCATAGAATAGAATTAGCACCTTAATATTCGGATTAAAGAAAAAGGAAAGTGAACTGTATGTAACACAAAAAAATGTGCCGAAAATTTTTGTCTATTAGTTTTCACTAACAAATTTGGCTCGACCGTTATAGACGGCGATACGGCTCACCAGCACCACGTATCATCATCATCATCATCATCAGCCCATTAACGTCCCCACTGCTAGGGCACGGGCCTTCCCTATGGATGGATAGGGAGATCGGGCCTTAAACCATCACGTGGGCCCAGTGCGGATTGATGGTTATTAACGACTGTATAATGCAGTCGGGACCAACGGCTTAACGTGCCTTCCGAAGCACGGAGGAGCTTGAGATGAAACCTTTTTTTTGTGGTCACCCATCCTATGACCGGCCTTTGCGAAAGTTGTTTAACTTCAACAATCGCAGACCGAGCGCGTTTACCGCTGCGCCACCGAGGTCCACCTATCATGTTAGTCTAACAAAAAGCTCGGTGAGGTGTGGGTATTAAGTTCATCTTGCTGCCTTATTTTTTAAAAACGCTGTAGTAAACTATTTTTCAGAGATACGTTGCAACCATAACGATCATTAGATTTATTCATTGAAGCAGAATACTGTTCCTAGTAACAAGTAATCCAGGTCTATACGAGTCTGTTAGTCTCATCTTTATTTTTTGTATTTGTGGTTTGTACTTAACAATGTGTATAAAATAACTACGTGTTCGAAGATGATGCGTGTTATCACTTGTCTAATGAAAATTGATAAATAAAACTCATCATCACCCTAGCATTATCCCGTTTACAGGGTCCGCTTACCTAACACGAAGATTTGACAGGTCCGGTTTTTTACAGAAACGACTGCCTGTCTGACGTACCAACTCGCAAAGGAAAACCCATCCCAATACAGGTTAGGAAAGTGAACACTGTATGTAGCACAAAAAATGTGCTGAAAACTTGTTTACTTATACCTCCAAAATACATTTCTCAATCATCACACATCATCATTTCATTTTTATGACAAAACACTATTATTCTAAAAAAGAATTATGGATACTTATTTATATGTGAATCAAATTTATACCAACAAATATAAGTCCAATAATAAGTTATACCTAACAAACCAGTATTCCTAGATGTTATTATCGGTAAGTAACTGAACTTTATACTTATTTCATAATAAATTATGTTATACACATCTACTTGTCATAATATATATTGTTTATGAATCTCTCTCGTTATCTGTTTATCTGTGGCTTTTATTTTACACATCTGTTTATTTGTCGTATCTATTATGTATACTTTAACCCCTTGGCATACTATCTACCTTTGACTAATACTTTCATATTTTTCGTAATCAATTAATTCATTATATTTTCTTCATAATTATATTTGCTTATTTTTTATTTATTGTAAGTAAATCCCGACACTTTTTGTTGGCACGACAGTTCAAAGTATTTATAAGCGTAACTTAGGTACCGGCAGAATATCAGTGTTGCTAAGAGTGGTATTTCTACTATCCTTCGCAACAACATGCTGAGTCAGTCCCTTTTCCCTGGCAGTGTATTTTTGATTTGTATACTTATCTTTATTTTCTCTACTATTGTACTGCACTGTTTTGGGAATAAAGTTATTCTATTCTATTCTAAAGTACTATTATGCTAAAGAATGTTATGCAAAGAGGATTATGATAATTAAAATTATGACAAAAACATTTATGCATTTTAAGAGAATCCCCTAACGGAAACCTCGGTGACGTGTGGATACCATACTTAGTTCATCCTGCGATGGACCCAGAGTAAACCTATAGAAAATAGGAAGGATTTATAATATGTTTTATTGTTTGTAGGTTCTTGAGACCTTCAAGTAGTGGCAAAAAGGTGTAGAGCTCATTTAGCTTAGTTTATCTATGACAAAAATAATAATTTCGATCACCGAATGGCATGGCTACACTTGCGCCATCTAATGTCGCCGAGATAAGGTCCCAACCCAAAACCTTTGAGCAGTTGTCATTAGCGCAGAAAGACGCGATGGAATTTAACAGAGATTATTGTATTAACAAGAGTACTAGATTGAATTATATAAAGTATTTTATAATTGGTGAAGGGGCTTTTTCTTTCATAAATAATACCGTATAAGTACTTACATTATATAGTAATAATGTATTGGAAACAGACACAATCCTTTAGAATTCTTTTGAACCTAACCTAACGATTTTGGCTCGCAAAGCTTGCATAATAGGGATTGAACTGAGTTGAATCGCGATTCTAGTCGTTAATGGAATAGGTATCTATTAAATCCGCACCCGTGATCCATATCAGATTCCCATTATAGTTATGCCTCGTAAAAATGGCATTAGTCGATCGAATAGTACAGTTATTCGAGTTTAGTAGTTTGGTATTAGATAATTACTTAGTTAGGAAGATAGGCTTGGTTGTATGCCAATCTGCAGGGTCTGCACGACAACCGATTTATATCGAAGGCGACCTATAGACGTACGATGTCTATCTACGAGTACGTAGATAACGCTGCGTCTATTAGTGGAGGCTCTCGATATAATTCGCGCCTCGCGCGGTACGGTTACCGTGCAGACCCAAATGTATTAGCGGCCTTAAAAAAAACCTGGTGTAACTTTTTATACTGATCACAACCTAAGAATAAGCACAATTTACAAATAAACTCGGAATAACTTATACCTTGGTGTAACGTCTCATACTATCGCTAAACCAACCCTCACCCTAGTTTAAGTTCGGATACCTAAAACTGACTGACATTGACAGATGTGATTTTGTGATTTGTTGGTTTCTTCTTGGATTTTTTCTGCGCGCGCCGCTTGACCCGTTGCTTGACGGCTTCTTGACGTGGTGCTTGATGGCCGTTTGACGTGTACGAGGCATCTCCATTATCATCATCATCATCACCCTACCATTGTCCCGTTTTTCACAGAGTCCGCTTACCTAACGTAAACATTTGACAAATCCGGTTTTTTACAGAAGCAACTGCCTGTCTGAACTTCCAACCCGCGAAGGGAAAACCAGCCCAACATAGGTCACATACCTCCAAAAATGCATTTCGCGGGAATGTGGGTGTCCTCACGATGTTTTCCTTCACCCCTGAGCACGTGATAATCATTTATGATCTAAACATGAATTCGAAAACAAATTCGACAATCATTGGTTTAGGCGTGTGCTGGATTCGAACCTGCGACCTCAAAGAGGCAAGCGTTCTACCAACTGGGTTACCACGGCTCTTCATGAAGGAAAAAACGCTTAACGCCCCGCGCACCCTGACGCCACGGTTATCCCTGAACGCGGCCTAAGTATTGTAACGATATACTATTAAGTCGCAAAACAGTTTTACAACAGTTAGTACTGGAACCACTAGCCATTAGTAACATCTGTTAGAGTATGGGGCCAGTTTTATGGCACCAGTGCCGTTTGGTGCCTAGTTTCGGCCGCTTAACATGTTTCGGTTATTAGTTTTCTGTGTACTGGTTATACTGTCTTTTTTGTGGTATGCATTTGGATGTTATCGGAGCCGTGGTAGCCCAGTTGGAAAAAAAATTGAAATAATATTTTATTTTATTATTTTTTTTTATTTTATTTATTTAATATACTTAAAAATATTTTATGCGGAGCTCGGTGGCGTAGCAGTAATCGCGCTCGGTCTGCGATTGTTGAAATTAAGCAACTTTCGCAAAGGCCGGTCATAGGATGGATGACAACAAAAAAAAAAGTTTTCATTTCGAGCTCCTCCGTGCTTCGGAAGCCACGTTAAGCCGTAGGTCCCGGCTGCATTAGCAGTCGTTAATAACCATCAATCCGCACTGGTCCGGCGTTGTGGTCTAAGGCCCGTTCTCCCTACTCGTATCTATCCATAGGGAAGGCCCGTGCTTGTGCAGTGGGGACGTTAATGGGCTGATGATGACGATGATATTTTATTCATAACATAACATAACCAGCCTATATACGTCCCACTGCTGGACACAGGCCTCCCCTCATTCAACCGGAGGGGGTATTGAGCATACTCTACCACGCTGCTCCAATGCGGGTTGGTGGAGGTGTTTTTACGGCTAATAGCCGGGACAAACGGCTTAACGATATTTTTCTTTTGTTTTTTTTATTTTATTTTCTATTTATTTATTTTTTGGATTCATTAACTTTTTTTTTAAACAAAAGAGGCGTACTTACGATGCAATACTTCGCGTTGCTAGGGCACTCGTCGAGTTTGGCGGCGGTCCGGTTGGCGCATGGCGTAATGGAGCCGACCCCGTCACTGTACTGGCCACAGCGCCAGCACTTGATGCCGGCAGCGGTCGCCACCAGGGTGAGCAGCAAACACACACTCGCTAGCCGGGTTATCGGTGACATTTTCTGAGGGAGAGAGAAAAGTAGATTAATCAACTACATCGGCTAAATGATCTGATGCGTAGTCAGAGAGTCATAACTAAAATAATAGATCAATTAAGTACCCATGCCTCACCGAGCTTTCTGTTAGACCAACTTGATAGGTTCTTTCGCAACATGTTGGTCTAACAGAAAGCTCATTGAGGCGTGGGTGCTTAATTGATCTATTATTCTGGTTATGTATAATTATAATAATACATAATGTTGGTAACAGAAAGCTCATTGAGGCGTGGGTACTTAATTAATCAATTTTTCTAGTTATGTATAATTATAATAATACATAATGTTTGTCTAACAGAAAGTTCGTTGAGGCGTGGGTACTTAATTGATCTATTATTCTAGTTATGTATAATTATAATAATACATAATGTTGGTCTAACAGAAAGCTCGTTGAGGCGTGGGTACTTAATTGATCTAGTGACGGATGTACTTCTGACTACACGTAGTAAACTTATACATATACTAGATGTCGCGTGGTTCGCTCGCAGCAAGCTGCTCGCGTGTCCTGTGTTAGTTCGAAGCTTTTTCCCGCCATTTATTTACCACGATAGAATTTGACCAAGACTTAAATAGGTCTCGTGAAATCAAAAAAGTTCTAGGTGCTATAGTTTTGCCAGGCCGTAGGATGTCTCCCTGATGCGGAGCAGTTTTCCAAGATGACGTTCCGATAACACCCCTATACATCGTTTTTACACCCGAGACATTTTCTGGAAAAACAAAAATTTGTATGGCGGCCATCTTGTTTTTCGGCCATTTTGATTTTTTTTTACCGGCGATAAAATTTGACCAAGATTTTATTAGGTTTGGTGAAAAAAGAATCGTTCCAGGTGCGATAGTTTTCCCAGGCCGTAGGGTGCCGCCCTGATGCGGAGCAGTTTTTGAAGGTCGGGAAGTATTTCCATACTCAATATGACATTTTGATCTCATCCCTCTTTCATCACATTCACCCCGAGGCATTTTCGAGAAAAACGAAAATTTTGTATGGCGGCCATCTTGTTTTTCCGCCATTTTGATTTTTTTTCACTGCCAATTGAATTTGATCAAGGTTTAAATATGTCTCGTGAAAACCAAAAAGTTCTAGGTGCTATAGTTTTGCCAGGCCGTAGGTTGTCTCCCTGATGCGGAGCAGGTTTCGAAGATTGAGATCATTTTCCGTACTCTACAAGACGCTCCGATTACACTCCCATACATAATTTTGACCTCCGAGACATTTTCTGGAAAAACATTTTTTTGTATGGCGGCCATCTTGTTTTTCCGCCATTTTGATTTTTTTTCACCCACTATAGAATTTGACCAAGATTTAAATAGGTTTTGTGAAAAAAGAATCGTTCCAGGTGCGATAGTTTTGCCAGACTGTAGGGTGTCTCCCTGATGCGGAGCAGTTTTCCAAGATCTGGAAGTTTTCCCATACTCATCGGAACATCTTGATCACATCTCCTATACATCATATTTACCCCCCGGCGCTCCTTCTGGGAGAACAACCCTGTCAGTGAGTCAGTCAGTCAGTCAGTCAGTCAGTCAGTCAGTACATGGGTTTGTAGCTTTATATAATATAACTAGATGTCGCGTGGTTCGCTCGCAGCAAGCTGCTCGCGTGTCTTGTTTTCCTGCCATTTTTTTACCGCGATAGAATTTGACCAAGACTTGAATAGGTCCCGTGAAATCAAAAAAGTTCTAGGTGCTATAGTTTTGCCAGGCCGTAGGGTGACCCCTGATGCGGAGCAGTTTTCCAAGATGACGTTCCGATCACACCCCAATACATCATTTTTACCTCTGAGACATTTTCTGGAAAAACAAAAATTTGTATGGCGGCCATCTTGTTTTTCGGCCATTTTGGTTTTTTTTTTCACTGGCGATAAAATTTGACCAAGACTTTAATAGGCTTCGTGAAAACAAAAAAGTTCCAGGTGCGATAGTTTTGCCAGGCCGTAGGGTGTCTCCCTGATGCGGAGCAGTTTTTGAAGGTCAGGAAGTATTTCCATACTCAACATGACATTTTGATCATATCCCTTTTACATCATATTCACCCCCGAGGCATTTTCGAGAAAAACGAAAATTTTGTAAGGCGGCCATCTTGATTTTCCGCCATTTTGATTTTTTTTCAACGGTGATAAAATTTGACCAAGGTTTAAATACGTTGTGCGAAAAAAGAATTGTTCCAGGTGCGATAGTTTCGCCACGCCGTAGGGTGTCTCCCTGATGCTGAGCAGTTTTCCAAGATCTGGAAGTTTTCTCATACTCAACAATACGTTCCGATTACAACCCCATACACAATTTTTACCCCCGAGGCATTTTCAGGAAAAACAAAAATTTTGTATGGCGGCCATCTTGTTTTTCCGCCATTTTGATTTTTTTTCACCGGCGACTGATTTTGACCAAGATTTAAATAGGTTATGTGGAAAAAAAAATGTTCCGAGAGCGATAGTTTTGCCAGGCCGTAGGGTGTCTCCCTGATGCGGAGCAGTTTTTCAAGATCGAGAAGTACTTCCATACTCAACATGACATTTCTATTACATCCCAATACATTGTTTTTGCCTCCGAGACATTTTCTGGAAAAACAAAAATTTGTATGGCGGCCATCTTGTTTTTCCGCCATTTTGATTTTTTATCACCCACGATAGAATTTGACCAAGATTTAAATAGGTTTTGCGAAAAAAAAAAATATCCAGGTATAATAGTTTCGCCAGGCCGTAGGGTGTCTCCCTGATGCGGAGCAGTTTTCCATGATCTGGAAGTTTTCCCATACTCACCGGGAGATCGAAATAACACCCCCCATACATCATTTTCACCCCCCGAGGCTCCTTCTGGGAGAACAACCCTGTCAGTGAGTCAGTCAGTCAGTGAGTCAGTCAGTGGGTTTGTAGCTATATATATTATAATAATAACTAGATGTCGCGTGGTTCGCTCGCAGCAAGCTGCTCGCGTGTCTTGTTTTCCCGCCATTTTTTTACCGTGATAGAATTTGATCAAGACTTAAATAGGTTTCGTGAAATCAAAAAAGTTCTAGGTGCAATAGTTTTGCCAGGCCGTAGGGTGTCTCCCTGATGCGGAGCAGTTTTCCAAGATGACGTTCCGATCATCAATTTTACCTCTGAGACATTTTCTGGAAAAACAAAAATTTGTATGGCGGCCATCTTGTTTTTCGGCCATTTTGTTTTTTTTTTCACCGGAGATAAAATTTGACCAAGATTTAAATAGGTTTCGTGAAAACAAATAAGTTCCAGGTGCGATAGTTTTCCCAGGCCGTAGGGTGCCGCCCTGATGCGGAGCAGACATCGGAAACCCAGACGTAATTTCATACTCGACTTGACGTTTCGATGACACCCCTATACATTATTTTTACCCCCGAGGCATTTTGAGGAAAAACGAAAAATTTGTATGGCGGCCATCTTGTTTTTCCGCCATTTTGATTTTTTTTCACGGGCGATAAAATTTAACCAAGGTTTAAATACGTTGTGCGAAAAAAGAATCGTTCCAGGTGCCATAGTTTCGCCAGGCTGTAGGGTGTCTCCCTGATGCGGAGCAGCTTTCGAAGATCGAAAAGTATTTCTATACTCAACATGATGTTTCGATCACATTCCTCATATCATTTTTACCCCCCGAGGCATTTTCGGGAAAAACGAAAATTTTGTATGGCGGCCATCTTGTTTTTCCGCCATTTTGGTTTTTTTCAGCGGGGATTGAATTTGACCAAGATTTAAATATGTTTCGCGAAAGAAAAATTGCTCCAGGTTTTATAGTTTTGCCAGGCCGTAGGGTGTCTCCCTGATGCGGAGCAGTTTTTCAAGATCAAGCAGTATTTCCATACTCAGCTTGACGTTTCGATCACATCTCACATACATCATTTTTACCTCCGAGACATTTTCTGGGAAAACAAATTTTTGTATGGCGGCCATCTTGTTTTTCCGCCATTTTGTTTTTTTTTCACCGGCGATTGAATTTGACCAAGAATTAAATAGGTTTTGCGAAAAAAAATCTTATCCAGGTATAATAGTTGCGCCAGGCTGTAGGGTGTCTCCCTGATGCGGAGCAGTTTTCCAAGATCTGGAAGTTTTCCCATACTCACCGGGAGGTCCAGATCACACCCCCCATACACCATTTTTACCCCCCGACGCTCCTTCTGGGAGAACAATTATGTCAGTGAGTGAGTGAGTGAGTCAGTCAGTCAGTGGGTTTGTAGCTATATATATTATAATTATGTTTGTACTCTTTTTTAATAATATCATGAAAATAATAGCTGTATTTCTCCTTCGTTTAATTTTATCAGATCCAGTGAGCTTTCCGAAAGAAGTATTTTTAAAGAAACACTGTGAGGCTAATAAATATTCCTAAGACTGTTATCAACAGACAGTTAACCTGGAAATAAATGGGGAAGATTAACGTTAAACAGTGCTTGACCTCTCATTGTTGTCCTTTGGGGGCTGGCCTAGTGAGGGCGTGAAGCTATAAACATTCTACGTTTCCCAAAAATAATATAGATGGCGTGCTATACCTAAGATTTTTTTTTAAGTGTGTAATTAATTAATGTAATATGGACCATCTGAAATAAATGAGGTTTGATTTGATTTGATTAAGGAGTGGGTATACAGGGTGTAAGTGACATCGTAATGAAAACTTTGAGATTCAGACCATGATTCTAATTTGATATCAAGTAGAATTTTCCGTCGTGTATAGATATAGAACTGCAAACAATTAAAAAAAAAACACTAAAATTTTTATGAATTTTCCGGCAGGAAAATCCACTTGATATCAACTCAGAATTATGGTCGGAACCATCCCCCTCAGTATTCGTGTCACTAACACCCATACCTACTTGTACGGCTACCTGTTTGCACTTGTAAGCGACAATGTAACGAATACTGGGAGAGATGATTCAACTCTTTACTCTGAGTTAATAATTATCAAGTGGAATTTTCCATCGCAAAAGTATAGAATTAAAAATAATATAAAAAGACTAAAAAAACGTGAGTTTTGCGACGGAAAATTCCACTTGATATTAATTTAAAATCGTGGTCTGAATCATCCCCCTCAGTATTCGTTACCATGTCACTAACACGTACGAGTGCTTACCCCGGTGGGAAATAGGCGTGAGTTTATGTATGTATGTAATAATAAAACGAATTGTAATAAATAAATAAATATCGGATTGCGCTGTGAGGAAGGTCACTAGGTTACATTCTATGTCGGACCTTTATTGTCAGGAAACATTATTTACGATCCCAAGATTCCGGATTTATTACATTTTTATTGACGTTTATTTATCGACTTTCGTTATAAAAATTAATGGCCGAAAATACCGGGATTGGAGAGGAGTTTTGTTACATGAGCCATGTCAGGGGCCACCTCAGAACCTACATGATAAGAAGAAGGTGGTAGATTGGTGATTTCAGACCATGATTCTGAGTTGATATCAAGTGGAATTTTCCGTCGCAAAATTCATGTTTTTTTTTTGTTTTTTTTGATTATTTTCAATTTTATACTTTTGCGATATTAAATTCCACTTGATATTGCCTTAGAATAATCAGCTGAATCATCCCTCTCAGTATTCGTTACGCTGTCACTTACACCCCATACAAGTACATACAGGTAGCCATACAAGAAAATTTTACTTGATATCATCTCAGAATCATGGTCTGAATTTATCATCCCCTCAGTATTCGTTACGATGTCACTAACACCCTGTATATCGCATATAGTATATCGCACCGTGCGCGGCGCGGTAGCCGTGCAGAGCCTGCAGACTGTCCGATAAATAAAATGATTTTGTGTTTCGGAAAGCATGTTAAGCAGTCGATCCTGGCTACTATTTACTTAAGTAAGTATGTAGTCGTTACTTGAGCCATGTCAGGGGCCTGTTGCGGCTCAATAGAATAGAATAAGAATTAATACTACGTATAGAATGGTAACTCTCCGCTCCCCACCATGTCCGCGTCTGAGCTAATTTTAACATAGCGTCAGACTGTCGTCTGACTGTCCTGTAATGTCCTAACGAAACTAGGGATCACAAAGTATTTTTTGTGATATGCCCCTTCCGGAATTCGAACCTGGGACCCACTGATCCACATAGGTCGTTAGGGAGTGTCTCCATTGAATTTATATCCTAGTTCAGTAAACGAAGATTGCGATAAGTGAGTTACAAAGTTACTTTCACTTTGAAATTCAATGAAATCTATAGCTTTGTTTTCAGCGAGTTGTTAAATGTCTTTAGAGGGTGATTGTTGTTATTAGTTTTGACTCTTATCGTCTACTTCGCTCGTAGGGGATGAGAGTTCAATGACCGACCTGATCAATCCTGGTGTCAGGGTTAATTACTATTAATACACCCCGGACACTTCATGCAAACAACCTCGTTTTACACAGACATACACATTGACATTATCGTACATGTGCATCTGTCTGTGTGACGTCAGACGCCATACGATTCAAGTCTAAACTATGTTCGAGGGGGGTGAGGTAAACCTAGCTCAGCCGCTGGTGGGGAGCGGAGAGTTGCCGTTCTATACGTAGTATTATTCCTTATTCTATTGAGTATTTACTTTCTCACTCTCTGCCACATACCTAACCTATAGATACACCACACCATCTAAAGTCCTATACACACCTAAGTCTGTAACTTACTCAAAGTGCCCCTATTTCTGGG
Organism: Pectinophora gossypiella; assembly: GCF_024362695.1. NCBI lineage: Eukaryota > Metazoa > Arthropoda > Insecta > Lepidoptera > Gelechiidae > Pectinophora > Pectinophora gossypiella. The sequence goes on along the minus strand of NC_065425.1, from coordinate 854,329 downwards.
GTAGGGGTTAAAATTTGCCCCGCACCGAAGGTATTCATCATGTTGTCTGATTAATGCTGAGAGCTCGGCGCACGTCGCCTGTCAACTGGCAATCACTATAGGGCCCTGTCTGGGCCGGAGATAGAGATTGTGGGCCAGAAAACAAAAACTGGCATAAAAAAGGAACAAGTCACATCCGTGATAGCTTTTGGCGTCACAAGTCACCAGAAGACCCTGTTGCAGTTAATCTTGCTTTTTCTCTCGTGTGGGATCCAGGGGTGTGCCGTTCCCTAGAATGTTCCCACTTCGGGAACTTTCCCGGCAGTAAAAAGTCGTAAGATTTATGTAAAAAGCACTTTATTGCTGCGGGTGCAACATGTTGGCACGGAGATTCCACAGATGTACAAGGGAAGTTAAAATAACCCTATTCAAGGCGTTTTGTCAAAACTTGTATGCCAGTAACCTGTGGATTCAATGCACAAGAAGAAAGTTTAGTGCCATTAGGGTTCAATACAATGACGCGTTTCGTATCCTCATGGCAAAGCCCCGTTTTTGTAGTGCATCTAGCATGTTTGCCGAGTCTTTTTTGTGATATGTCCCACCGGGATTCGAATCTGGGACGATCGTGAGCCCAACGCTAAGCCGCTGGGCCACGGAGGCAGTCCGTGAAGTTAATATTAGGGATCCGGATCATGTTACTTTCGGACAATCGGGTGATCAGCCTACAATGTCCTATCCCAATAAGTTCCTACCGGGATTCAAACCCGGGACCTTTGTGATTGAGATAAGTACGGTCTGGAAGAGAGATCTTAATATAAAAAAGGGCAGGCCTGTTCAGTGTACTGCCTACTGTAATTCCATTAGGTATTATAACTTTAGTAATAAGTATTATGAAAAAAAAAAAAACAACCTATCAAACCAGCCCACGAGTCCTTCCAAATACATTCCTGTTTACAATTGTTTCCCAGAAACTTCGCGAGTCCCAACTCAAAATGCACATAGTATAAAGCCGAAATTCGATCAAAATCGTTCCTGGCGCGTCGCCAGAATTCAGTATTGAAACCGATAGACGCTGGGCGAAATTTTAATGCGCCGCGAAACTTGGGCTCGCTAGTGATGTGCTATTTCGTGGAATTTTCCCAAAATGGGAATGTTCCTGTTGTAAGAACTCTTGGATAATCAAATCAATCAACGGCTGTGGTCCAGTTGAGCATTGGACTCACGATCCGGAGGACCTGGTTCCGAATCCCAGTGGCAACAAATCACTTTGTGATCCCTAGTTTGGTTAGGACGTTACAAGCTGATCACCTGATTGTCCGAAAGTAAGACGATCCTTGCCTTCGGAAGGCACGTTAAGCCGTTGCATGAGCCATGTCAGGGGCCTTTGGTGGCTCAATAATAACCGTATTCACAAAGTGATTTTTGTGATATGTCCCGACTGGGATTCGGACGCAGGACCTCCGGATCGTGAGCCCAACGCTCAACCACTGGACCACGGAGGCCGTTAAAATAAATACTTAAATAGCTAAATAGTAAAGTCCTTTTTTCGTAACTTTTCCGGAGTGGGAATATTCTCAGGAACGGCAGATCATTGCTTGTTATCAATTTGACTAGTTTTCGGAAGTTTAAAGGATAAAAGGATTTTGCTGGATTGTTTTCGAGGATTTCGAAATTCGAAGTTATAGATGAATAGAAAACTAAATTTTGCACTCGTACGAAAGGGTGTAAAGCGTCTCTGAGAGGCGTACTCTGTATGAGTTAGTCACTCTGAGTGAGTGAGTCACTCTGTTTAAGTCAGTCATTGTGTGAGCTAGTCACTCCGTGTGAGCCAGTCACTCTGTGTGAGTCAGTCACTGTGTTTGTCAGTCACTCTGTGTGAGTCAGTTACTCTGTGTGAGTCAGTCACTCTGTGTGAGTCAGTCACTCTGTGTGAGTGAGTCACTCTGTGTGAGTGATTCACTCTATGTGAGTGAGTCACTCTGTCTTCTTCTAAGTAAGAAGAAATTGAATTTGTAGTAAGTAGTCGTTACATGAGCCATGTCAGGGGCCTTTGGCGGCTCAGTAATAACCCTGACACCAGGGTTGATGAGGTTGGTAATTCACCTCACAACCCACACGATTGAAGAAAAGCCACTCTGTGTGAGTCAGTAACTCTGTGTGAGCTAGTCACTCTATGTGAGTGAGTCACTCTGTATTCTTCTAAGTAAGAAGAAGAAGTTAAATTTGTAGTAATTAGTCGTTACATGAGCCATGTCTAGCTTTGGCGGCTCACATAATAACCCTGACACTAGAGTTGATGAGGTTGGCAATTCACCTCACAACCCACACGATAGAAGAAGAGTCACTCTGTGTGAGTGAGTAACTCTGTATGTGTCTCTGTACGAGTTTGAATTACTTTTGGCTCTGCCCACCCTATTAGGGATTGCGGGTGTGAGTTTATGTATGTATATTAATTAGTTATCTCTGAATACCTTAAGGGATCTATGCTGCTTCTATGCTGTTCTGGGAGCAAATAAAAAACATAGAACACGTTCAGCTGCTTGTCTTCCCGGGCATGTCGTAAAAACCGACAGAGGGATTGCGTCCTCTAACATGATGGACTAATGTTATGGGCGATAGGCTGATCCCTTATCACCATAAGGTTCATCATATCCATCTTAGGACTTCGTATCAACAGTGGCTGCAAGTTGTCTTTGATTACTTGTGGCTCTGCCCACCCCATTAGGGATTACGGGCGTGAGTTTATGTATGTATGTATGTACCTTAAGGGATGTAGTAGCGAATGTGTGTTATGTGTGAAAATCAGCACAATCTCAGGCAGCTAGCAACAATGACAACTCAAAGTAGACTATGAGTCCAATTAACTTCCGCATTGTGTTTTGTTCGCAAGCATCTCTTATGTGTCGCTACGAGCCACCACGTAGAATCTTACGTAGATGTCACCCTATATTGTACACTGATAGTTGGTATTAGAACACAGAAAGGAATAAACTATGTTACGTTATTTAAGTTGAGTTATAATTAAAGCACATAATAACGGGTTCTTACCGCGTTTAAATGGGGATATGAGACTCCCGATATTATATAGGGGGTTTATATCGGGAGTCTCATACTCCCATTTAAACGCGGTAAGAACCCGTTATTACATAGTAACAAGCACATGCTTTAATTATGATAATAACCGCGTAAACTTAAAACAATGTATACACAGCGGTCTTATTATTATCTTTGTAACATCTACCCTCTGTACCTGAAGTTTATGCATTGGAGCACGGGATGGTGCAATACACATACAATTACACCAACATAACTAAAAAAACACCGTAAATAAAATATATATAAATAATAAATATACACAAATAAATATACAAATAACATATAATATAAATATTATTTGTGTATATTATATAACGCATATAATATATACACATACATACAAATAGCCTACCCCAGCCTAGCCAAGTGTTCTCACGCAACGTAAGTATATATTTTGTTTTCTTTTATTCGGCCTATAAATCTAGAGGAGATGGCTTCTAAGCGAGCCACAAATAGCACTCGAGTGGCCCAACGTGAGAGGTCGGTTACCAGTCAACTCCGATATACACCCAATTTAACGTACACCCGTTGCTTTATGGCCTCTACGTCACTATTTCTGGTAACGACCGTACCTGTTATAGCCTGAGCTGGGAATCGAACCCGCGAATATACAGCGAAAATCGAGCGCAAAGCAGTCCAAGTCGAGTTTTGGCTTTAGCAGTGGGATATAAACGCCTTAAACAATAACAGTGTTACTACAAAACAAAGACTAAAAATAAAATAAAATATATACGGTCGAATTGAGAACCTTCTCCTTTTTTGAAAAGATAAACTATGTTTAAAATATAATCCGTATACGAAAGAAGTCCCGAAGGCCGCGGCGCTACTGTCGCAGATTCTGCATAGAATTATTATGACTTGTCAAGTTAGTTTCATTAAAATCCGCCGACTTCTTTCGTGGCGCGAAATACTATTTAAAACCTAGTTTATTTTTAGTTTGTGTTTTGTAGTAACACTGAAAACATCAGGTTTTTCCTTCGGGAAATGGAAGGTCAAACTAACAGTCGCTTTTGAAAAACCGGACCTATCAAATCTTCAGGTTAGGTAAGCCATTTAAGCTGACGATCATCTCCAATGGGGTAGTCAGAGGTACATCCATAGTAAGGTACTAAGCTAACTAAGCACCCACATCTCACCGAGCTTTCCGTTACACCAACATGATAGGTGGTGAGCCGTATCGCCGTCTATAATGGTCGATAAAACTGTGTTAAGGTAAAGTTAGGTAAGCAGAACCTGTGAAAATGGGATAAAACTAGGGACATGGTGTTTATACCATATTATTTGTAATAGGTTACTTCGTTATAACTTGTACGATTAACCACAATTAAGCTACGCAGAAACTTCCAGAAGTTTTACCACGAGACACGAGTGTAAGTATGTAGGTATCAAACACGGCAAAAGATGTAAGCCACTGCTAAACTTCGCACTTTATACTCTTTGCCTACTTTATAAAGAGGTTGTACTATGGTTTGGAGATGTGGTATAGATACACCATTTTGTAAAAAGGTTGTATAGCACTCCCCGGACACTTCATACAAACAACCTCGTTTTACACCACACAAACACCACACATTGACGTTATCGTATCCGCGCATCTGTGTGTGTGACGTCTGATGCCATACGATTGAAGACTATGCCGCTGGTGGGGAGCGGAGAGTTGCCATTCTATACGTAGTATTATTCCTATATACGTCCCACTGCTGGGCACAGGCCTCTCCTTAATCAACCGGAGGGGGTACGGAGCATACTCCACCACGCTGCTCCAGAGGGGGTTGGTAGTGTTTGGGCTTGGGATCATGTTACTTTTTCGCACAATCAGGCGATTCAGTCTGCAATAATCCTAGCTAAACAAAGGACAGTCTTACAGTCATTTCGACAATGTCCCCATCGGGTATCGAACCAGGACTTCCAGATCGTAATCCCAACGTTATAACCACTAGACCCTCCATCGCATTACATGGTAAGTATAGACGTCTGTTAAAGCCTGGGATATTTTATTCTTTAGGTACATTTTGCAGGTTTTTCAAAGGATTCTGCGATTTATCTTAAACCTATTCCTATTCCAGTGCACAAAATAACGGGATTTGAAATACGTGATACTGTAAAAGTGGTATATTTGATTCAAACGTGCGAGATTGTGGAAATTGTGTCTTTTGAGTTAATATCCGATTGCGCGACGCAAAGGAGGGTAATTTGTTTATTCATAGTAGTTCACGCCGCAGTTTATACTGAGTGTGGAAGACCTAACTAGTTGACGAGCTAGTTCCGACCTCATGCAACAGATGGCGCCACCATTCAATAATGCAGTCCTGAAACGCGCTATCGAAGTTAACACAGCGTGACGCATATATACGATTTCCAATATAACACCGTCGGATCGGCGATCCCTAGTCACACTACCAACTTGTGGCTAACGGGTACTGTGCCCTGATCGATACAGCACATCCTCACCGCCAAACTGGAGTGAGCCAGTTTTTCTTTTATTCAGGATTTCTATCACCACCATATTATGATCATTTCGAAGGTCAATAATTATAGGACAATAAGGTAAATAATTTCAAAGTAAAAATAAAAATAAAACGTATATTCTGTTATCCGACATACCCGTCTAATTGCGCCGTTTCAGACAGTGAATTAAGTAAACACAATGTGAGGAGTATAACTGCATTACATGTTAAATACTGCCTCTTAATACACGACCGTCCCTTTCCTACGTCAAATATTCAGGATATTTCGCACACATTTTATTAAGGGACCTCATAGGGCCCTCATATATATTACAAGGGCCACATTCTCTCGTTATCGTATGCCCTCAGATTAGGGTCCAAATTTTGAATAAACATGAGGCCAAAAGTTGTGATAGGAAAACTTTTAATTGGGTATTAAAATAAGTGGATGCAGAAAAGTTGTCTTTAGGCCTCTTAACATTGTTGAAGTGTCTTAAGACAGATTTGTTAATGAGGGTAATATAAACCGTGTCCTAATTAACATTAACTAGGATGAGATAACATAGACAGGGACGCTAGACACTCGTGGTTCCTTTCTGGGTGTGTAAATTAAGGTTCGGCCTCTGTGGTCCAGTGGTTGAGCGTTGGTCTCACGATCCAGAGGCCCCGGGTTCGCATCCCGGTGGGGACATGTCATAAAAATCACTTTGTGATCCCTAGTTTCGTTAGGACATTACAGTCTGATCACCTGATGATGATCCGTGCTTCGGAAGGCACGTTAAGCTGTTGGACACCTTACTGATGTAAGTATGTAGTCGTTACATGAGCCATGTCAGGGGCCTTTGGCGGCTCAATAATAACTATGACACCAGGGTTGATGAGGTTGGTAATCCACCTCATAACCCACACGATAAGAATAAGAATTAAGGTAGTCTTTCACAAATTCATTTTAGGTATGGAACGGCCTCAAAAGAAAAAAAACAGAACCCTTATAGGATTACTTTGTAGCACGTCCGTCAGTCTGTCCATCTGTCAAGACCCTTTTTCAGTAGGATCATTTTATTCAGAACGTGTACCATCGCTGCACGAGAGCTTGTACCAACTATCACTGGGTTTTTTCGGTTGTCACTTTATGTGAATTTTAACATACTACATACATAAACTCACGCCCGTATTCCCCAAAGGGGTGCGCAGAACTACAAATAATCAAGAAACTATTTGCAGCCACTTTTGATACATGGTCCTAAGGTGGATAATGATAAACCGTATGATGATAGGTGATCAGCCTATTGCTCTTACAGATGATCCATCATGTTCGACAGGACGCTGTCACTTTGTCGCCTTTTACGACATGCACGGGAAGATAGGCAGCTGTACGCATTCTATGTTTTTTCTTTACGTCCAGCAGAGGAGTAAATTAAAGGATGTCAATGTTAAAGTAAAAAAAAACAAAAATATTTTTTGAAACTTCACAGAAGTAACTCATCACTAATTTAAGAGCCACGCTCTTGTCGGTGCAGCATTCTCCATGCTACTTTTTAGGGAAAATAGGGCAGTGGTTTCCCTCTTGCCTTTCGCCCCGCAGTACTCTGTCTGACGCGAGTGGGATGGCGCTCAGAGTGTTCATAGAAGTAACTAAAGTGTTAAAAAAGTAGAAGTGTTAGGATCGTGGCCCGGTGCGAATAGCGACGGGACACGGCGACGTCACGTCGACGTAATTTTCCGCGTTGCGTCGACGTGGCGTGGAGTCGTGAAAATGCGCGAATCATATATTTTATAATGAAGCAATGGAATGCCAAAACAAACTGTTACCATAACTGACGATTTTTTGACCTATGCGTCAAGGTCACGGGTGCGGCGATCAGAATCGTGTAGTCTAATAGCAAATCGGCGGGGCGTAACCATGGTAACCACGATCTCGAGCTAGTGCAATAGCGTCGCTCTAAATCTACGATTGTTACCATAGACTTGGTTTTTGTTTGCTATTACGCGGTTTTGTTATTGTGTAGTGGTGGTCTTTTAATAATAAATTATAAGCTACTCCGTTCAAAAAATTCAAAAAAAATATTTATTTTTCAAAATTGGCTTACAAAGTTAACGCTTTTTGAACGTCAAAAAATTAAATTACATATTATGTAACTAGCTGTAAAACTACTACCACATCGGAATCTGTAACGCTGAGGGAAAGATGTGGCCAGAAGACCTCTCAGTACAGGGCCCTAGTCCTACTATTTCATGTTTTCCTTTCTTTTCTTTTTTTTTATTATACATTTATTTCTTTAAGTAATTTAATTTTATTGTTATCGCATAAAACGGATATTTCCTCGTACTGTAACAGTGTAGCATTGAAAGACTCGGGTCCGTCAGTCAAGCAGCTTGTGTTGTTAAGCCCTGTTTGAATCTGCATGTCTGTGACATTTGGGCAACAGTGAAGTTACGAATAGTTTGTAGTACATTGGTTAACTAGCATTTCTCTCCTTTAGGGTAAATAATACAAGGTGTTAGTAACATACAGCTTCCGTGGTCTAATAGTTAAAGCGTTAGGGTCAAGATCTGGAGGTCCAGGTTCGATTCCCGATGGAGACATAGTCGAAATCACTTTGTGAGATTGTCCTTTGTAGGGTAAGGACTTTACAGGCTTGAATCATCTGATTGTCTGAAAAAGTAAGATGATTCCGTGCTTCGGAGGGCACGTTAAGCCGTTGGTCCCGGATATTAGCCGTTAAAACACCTCCACCAACCCGCAGTGGAGCAGCGTGGTGGAGTATGCTCCATACCCCCACCGGTTGATTGAGGGGAGGCCTGTGCCCAGCAGTGGGACGTACATAGGCTGTTTATATTGTGATGTTATGTTAGTGACATCGAAACGAAAACCTTGAGGGATGAATTTTCCAATTTTCCGACAGGAAATTACACTTGATATCGACTCAGAATCATGATCTGAATCATCCCGCCAGTATTCGTTACGGTGTCCCTAACACCCATAGGTACTTACAGCTACCTGTACATACTTGTACGGGGTGTAAGTGATATCGTAACGAACACTCAGGGCGATGATTCGTCTCATTATTCAGAGTTAATATTTATTTATTTTATTTATTTATTTATTTATTTTCATGGGATAATAAACAATTATACATGATATATTAACAACAGGTGTATGATTTTTTCACATAAGCACATGTACAATCAACCACATTATCCACGTATTAGTTTACAATGTCGTCTAGTGAGTTGAAATAGGTTATGTTATAAATTAAACAAAAAATAAATCAGCTTAGGGCTTGAATAATAGATTTTTTAAATTTAGAACTAGATACATTGAATATGTCTATAAAATGAAATGAATCATTGTATTGAGCGAGAATACGACGTAGAGGTACTCGCCTGCCGGCGTTGGTGCGGCAGCGCATCGTTCTAAACAGCGGGTAGGATCGAGCCGCTCGTCGATGAACTCTCATAGGCACGTTAAATCCAATGTCATTAACAAGGTCTGGGCAGTCTATTAAGTTATGGCAGATTCTATAAAGTGTTACAGATTGAAGAAGCATTCGTCTATTGTGTAGTGTTAACATTTAATATCAAGTGGAATTTTCCATCGCAAAAGTATAAAATTGAAAATAATTAAAATTGAATTTATAGATGAATTAAATTATTATATTTATTTAATTATTATTATTATTATTTTATTTGAATAGAAAAGTAAAATGTTGTAACGTTCAATTGTTGCTGATCACGCTTATTAGGGAAATAAATGATATAAGAAACAAAATAAGAGGTGTACAGTTTATACAACCAGTTCCCGCCAGCTTTGCCAGGTGAAAATAGAGCTTGAAATTTCATCTGATTGCGAGTAACACTATAATTTGTTGATACCCAAAACGGTCCTAAACCAATGATTTTCGAATTAATGTTTGAATCACAAATGTTTATCAGGTACTCAGCGCTGTACCAAAACATCTTGAGGAAACCCACATTCCCGAGAAATGCGTTTCGGAGGTATGTGACCTAACCTGTATTGGGCTGGTTTTCCTTTCGCGGGTTGGGAGGTAAGACAGGCAGTCGCTTCTGTAAGTAACCGGACCTGTCAAATCTTTAGGTTAGGTAAACGGACCCTGTAAAAATGGGATAACGCTTGGGAGATTACTACAATTTGTTGTTGACTAATTGCCTATCCAACATATAAGGATTAAAGCCTTCCTGCTATAAAACTTTTATTTTTGTCTCCACAATAACAAGGATCCTGTATTACAACAACTATTTTCAGAATTGTTTTTGCTCTCGTTTCTCTTCGCGTTCCTTACAAAACCACACGCGCGCGCTGTCAAAAAAAGTTGCCCGTCCAAAAACTGCAGGTGGCGCTGGGCCACCTGCGTTCAGAAACCGAATGATTTTCTAATAATTAACTTATCAAAATTATACACTTCTCATCAAAAAAATCGAAACACTTCCGTTTTCATTGTTTCTGTCCGAATTTAACACAAAAAAGAATTCATACGATGAAAAAAAATACATAAATGTATAGCTGGCAGTTTGGCCATTACAGTAATAAGCGAAAATTCTAAATTCAAAATTAGAATTTCATTTGTTTATCTTATAAACGAAATGAATCACTGTTTTGAGACAAATGTGTGTTTAGGGTTGGAGTACATTTAGCGTTTAAAAACTGAAAATTGGCGCCTATCCTTAAACTTTTTGTTTTTTATTTCAATACTGTGACTTTGGGACGTCTGAAAAAAGGTTTTTTTTTCTAAAACGTATGGATACTTCGCCCACAGAAGCCGCCCAAGTTGTGGCATTGCTGGATTCTGGCCTTAGTCAGCGTGTTGTGGCTGCAAGACTGCATCTAAGCCTGTCATCTGTTCATAGAGTCTATAAACGTTATCGGGAGACTGGTTTGTTCACGCGCCGTTCAGGATCTGGCAGGAATCGGGTCACTTCTGAGCGAGATGATCGATTTATTGTAACAACTTCTTTAAGAAATCGACGCCTTAACGCTTTTCAACTGCAGCAGCGGCTTCGTGTTGTACGAAGGGTGGCTGTAAGTGACTCTACAATTAGAAGAAGGTTGAAGGATCGTGGACTGGTACCGCATAAGCCAGCAAATGGGCCGAAATGAACTGCAGACCATCGAAGAGCGCGCCTTAACTTTGCACGTGAGCACCTAAATTGGTCATACCTACAGTGGAGCAAAGTTCTCTTTTCTGATGAGTGTAAAATTATGCTGTATGGAAGGAACAAGGTCTACAGAAGAGACGGAGAACGCTATGCACAATGCTGCATTGAAGAAAAGGTCAGCTATGGTGACGGTTCTGTAGGTATGACCAATTTAGGTGCTCACGTGCAAAGTTAAGGCGCGCTCTTCGATGGTCTGCAGTTAATTTCGGCCCATTTGCTGGCTTATGCGGTACCAGTCCACGATCCTTCAACCTTCTTCTAATTGTAGAGTCACTTACAGCCACCCTTCGTACAACACGAAGCCGCTGCTGCAGTTGAAAAGCGTTAAGGCGTCGATTTCTTAAAGAAGTTGTTACAATAAATCGATCATCTCGCTCAGAAGTGACCCGATTCCTGCCAGATCCTGAACGGCGCGTGAACAAACCAGTCTCCCGATAACGTTTATAGACTCTATGAACAGATGACAGGCTTAGATGCAGTCTTGCAGCCACAACACGCTGACTAAGGCCAGAATCCAGCAATGCCACAACTTGGGCGGCTTCTGTGGACGAAGTATCCATACGTTTTAGAAAAAAAACCTTTTTTCAGACGTCCCAAAGTCACAGTATTGAAATAAAAAACAAAAAGTTTAAGGATAGGCGCCAATTTTTAGTTTTTAAACGCTAAATGTACTCCAACCCTAAACACACATTTGTCTCAAAACAGTGATTCATTTCGTTTATAAGATAAACAAATGAAATTCTAATTTTGAATTTAGAATTTTCGCTTATTACAGTAATGGCCAAACTGCCAGCTATACATTTATGTATTTTTTTTCATCGTATGAATTCTTTTTTGTGTTAAATTCGGACAGAAACAATGAAAACGGAAGTGTTTCGATTTTTTTGATGAGAAGTGTATTATTAAATAATAATTATTTATAATTTCTAACAAACATAACCTGCGCAACGTAATAAAATGTTGTCATGGTCATTTTATTGTTTTTGACAATATAATTATTAATATCGTTTTGTCGATTAGTGCAGTGCTAATATGTGAACGTAAATAAGTCATTTCGTTCTGTCAGAATACGAACGAAATCACGTGACACGCATGTTAGGAAAAAAAACACTCTTATCGATTCCGACATATTGCATTACATTGTTCTATAATTTTATCACATTGCGCATGGTAGCTCTGCTAAAGTATCATACAGTCAGCAGTACTGTTATCAAACTCTTATTCAACTGTTTATTAGCAACCGGTGAAACTCATCGTTTAAACCATTTTAAGTAATATTTATAATTAAAACACATAATACCAGGTTCTTAGCGCGTTAAATTATGGATCTACCTACTCCACTCCAATTTCATCAGTCGTCCCGTGATCATGGCACTTGCAACAGTGTTGAAATATCGGGAGTCTCATATTCCTGATAAAAAAGTGTTTTCATTAAGATAATAACCGCGAGAATCTCAAACATTTGAATAATTGTATTTTTTTGTAGATTTGCTGCAACTGGCATTAACTACTTGGCTGGACAAATGGGGAGCGCAGTAGGCTCTCACCCGGTACAAAATTATAAGACAACAGGCCTGATGGTGCCAAGTTGGGCGAATAAGACTATCCTGTATAATTATGTAACTTCTCAAACAATTCATGGCCCGAATCATTCTGCAAGGTTTTCGTTACGATGTCACTAAAAACCAAAAAGAAAATGTTAAAAACTTAACCGATTTAACGATTGAAAGGCCTTTTATTGGACTTTTTAAAACAATCACCTATTTGATCCCTAATTTTTAACGCTTAAGCTTTTTTGTTAGAACGGAACGTTTTACAGTAAATTCCAAAATGGCGGAATATGGCGAAATTTAAAATTCGAAGCCAATTTCCAGAGAGTACTTAACGACAAAAAACTTCGTTCCAGTTCATTAGTATTTCCCGTTTTGTCAGACACTCCTCCCCCTCAATCCAATAAAACATTGGGGGAAAGTATTGGGATTGGTTCAGATCTATAGACTTAATAAAAAGTGTGTCAAAACCGTTCGTGTAAATAGTGCGAGAGAACGTAGCCTGCACACTTTTGTACGCGTAATACTTAATATATTTTATTTTTTTATTTTATTTATTATTATTAAGGCTTTAAATAACATTTTTATTTTGACTGCAGGATCAGAGTCTCACTAAGACATAGTTAAATTACAAAAATTAAGAAATAGGCGTGGATGTTTGTTAGCAACTCTTACAAGTAAAAACTACTAGACAAATTTTGATGAAAGTTATCAGTCAGTAAAAAAAAAACAAGCCCAACAAGAATATTGTTCAATCAAATGCTAAAACCAAGCTATGGAATATAAAATGGATTCGTAATCGATAGTTAAATAAATAAAAACTTCTTCTAAATACTAACAAAATGTAATTTATAAATGTTTCTGGAAAGTATCGCAAAAGACCAACATGACTGCCACCAACGTAAATACCAATCATATTCTTATTCCAGGCTTATCTTTAGGTCTCTCTCTCTCTATTTAAGAGCTGCGCTCTTGTCGGTGGAGTAATCGCCATTCCTTTCTTCTTCCCGCCGAAACCTTCACCTCACGATACGACACGACCTGCACCTTCTCTATTATTTGTTTCGTAAACGTTCTCCTAGGTCTACCCTTTCCTCTCTTCCCTTCAATTTTCCCTTCTATAATGTTTGTTACAAATGAATCGTGTCGTATCAGGTAGCCAATCATATTTCCTCTCCAGTTCTCTACAGTCTTCAATATGGTTCTCTTTTCTTCAACTCTTTCCAGCACTCTTTCATGTGACACCATTTCAGTCCAGCTTATACCCTCCATCCTTCGCCAATACCACACCTCAAACGCTTCCAACCTCTCTCTGTCTCTCTGTGTCATAGTCCACGTTTCACTTCCATATAGTGCAATGCTCTTTAGGTAAGACCGTCAAAAAACTTAAAACATTTTGTCTGCGATTTTTTGGAACAGACATCTCAACTTAAATGCCAACAAACGGAGTTGAACCTTATATTTCACTTCTAAAAATAAAAATTCTCACTCCCAAGTCTAAATTATTTTCGTGCCCATTCAATCTGTAGAAATTCCTAATTGGATTTATATTTTTCATAAAACGGGCATCTTCACTGGCTTCTTTTGAAGTCCAACCACGTAAAAACGGAACGAAGAACCGAAATATTATTTATTTATTTATTATGATACTTAGCTTACCGCCCGTGACTTCTTTCACGTGGAATTTGGTCATAGAATAAACTGTTAAGGCTGCAGTCTCCGCGTTGTTGGTGACAATTATTTTCCTTTTGTAGGCAATGTTAGGGGTGAAAATATTCAAATTCTGGACTCTGCAACCAGAGACCGAACCCTTAACAGTGCGTTAGTGACGTAACGAAAACAAGAGGAATTTCCTATTGAAAAATTGATGAACATTTTAGTGATTTATTAATTATTTTCAGTTCCATACTTTTGCGACAGAAAATTCGATTGTTTTTGTTGTTGGCTCGACTATGCCTGATGGTAAGCATAGAGAAGCCCTAAGTGCAATACAAATTGATAAGCAACGCAATGAGTCAGTTTCCATTCAATTGCAACTACCATACTGGCCTACTAAATGATTCTTGATATTAACTCAGATTCTTGAGCTGAATCATCCCTCTCAATATTCGTTGCGATGTCACTTACACTCCACACAGGTAGCCATACAAGTAGGTATGGGTGTTAGTGACACCGTAACGAATACTGAGGGGAATGATTCAGACGGAGTGGAATTTCCTGTCAGAAATTCTGGTCTCTTTTAATTATTTTCAGTTGCATACTTTTGCGACGGAAAATTCTACTTGATAGCTACTCAGAGTAATGGTGTGAATCAGCCATCAAAGTTTTCGTTTCGACGTCACTCACCCTGTACAGTCAGTCATGAGCAATATCATGAACTCACTTTAGAACCCTGTCGCATTATCGTGTTTGACATATAATGAGACTTATAGTTTAATTTGTCAAAAAGTTAATTTGACGTGGTTTCAAAGTGTATACATATTAGTACTCGTGACCGTACCTATAGAAGGCATACTCTCCGCGCTAAACTAATACGAGCTTGGAGTGAGCTTCATTTGCTTAATTCTACCTTATATCATTACGCATATATGTTGTTTGAACTCGTTAAGAACTAGAAGTAAATTATCAGCAACGGAATTCAACATACATTCTTAGGTAATAATGATTGGTATTCCTAGAAGCTAGAAGCGTTTCTTGTTCAGTGGAATGTCTAGTTGGAAAGTAGTAGTAGTCACGGTAGATTCCAAGTAAGTTCTAGTAATAGGTTCGTAATTTATAAAGGTCGAGCGCAATATAGACCTTGAAGTTGTTTTTTGACGTGACTTATTGTCGATTTGCCGCAGATGGCATTAACTACTTGGCCGGACAAATGAGGAGCGCTGACGGCATTCATTGATTCAGCTCATTCTGAGTTAATATCAAGTGGAATTTTGCGTCGCAACAGTGCGATTTATTCTATCTCTATTTAAGGGCTGCGCTCTTGTCGGTGGAGTAACCGCCATTTCCCATTTTCATTACTCCATAGATACGGCGTGTAGAACGGTGGTTGCCCCAATCGCCTTCCGTTCCGCAGTACACCGACCAATTTATTATAAGCTAATAATAAAAAAAAAGTAATATAATAAGTAGTATAATATTAATAATAATAGTTAATTATAAGCTAATTATAATTTATTATGTTATCCTAAAGTTATTGCCATTTACTTGCCATAACATAAGCTCACGGCTACATCCCAATTGGGGTAGTCAAAGATAATATTCATGATTCATCGCAAGATGAACTAAGTATCCGCACCTCACCGAGGTTTATGTTAGACCAACGTGATAGGCGGTGAGCCAAATCGCCATCTATAATGAAAATATAGTGAAAACTACACTTAAGAGTAATTAATAACTCATTGGTGCAAGTCCGCTACCGGGGATCGAACCTGAGAAGCAAGCCAGAAAACAGGACCACAGTGACTATAAACTGAAGTTTCCGAAACCTTCTTAGTACGGTTGCCTTCCTTATTTACTAGCTTTGAGTTTCATTTCAATATGGTCGTATTTGTTCTATGTAATTTGTTTCCGCTACCAGCTAGGAATGAGTTTGCAGCCCGACAACATGAAAATCGTGATTCTGTTTTTGTGCTAATTCATCACAAATTCGAGGTCACCACCAATTTAAGAGTCACGGTCCTGCCGATGAAGCATTCTCCATTCTTGACTCATCATCCCCCAATCTAACCTAACCTAACCTATATTGGGCTGGTTTTCTCTTCGCGGGTTGGAAGGTCAGCCAGGCAGTCGCTTCTGTAAAAAACCGAACCTGACTAATCTTCAGGTTAGGTAAGCGGACCCCGTGAAAAACGGGACATTTATACCGTTGGATAGATAGATAGAATCTTTATTTAGGTTTAAGACGTTACATAAATTTCTTAATATGTAATTCGTTAAATACGGGATTCTGTTCCCTTTAAACACGGGATAAATGTCCCATGTGAAAAATCACGGGGTTCCCTTACCTAATCTGAAGATTTGACAGGTCCGGTTTTTTACAGAAGCGACTGCTTGTTTGACCTTTCAACACGCGAAGGGAAAACCAGCCCAATACAGGTTAGGTCACATACCTCCGAAAATGCATTTCTCGGGAATGTGGGTTTCCTCACGATGTTTTCCTTCTCCGCTGGACACGGCAATGTGTATTTGTAGTAAATGAGTCCTCTATACCATGATAGACCATGATAGACAATCACCTACAGCAAAAAAAGAATTAGGCCAGTGTTTTATAGTCTGCTTTTCAACAAGGGTCTAAAAAGTTCGTTCTAAAGAATAACTTAAATTGGTTACATATAAATATTATGTAAAACAGAGGCAGTTTTCGTCGAGTTAAATTGTTATTCCTTTCGGAGTTTACCCTAAGTTACCAATTTTTACCCCGAGTTACCAAGTTTTACCCCGAGTTTTTTAAGTTTTACCAATCGAAGGGTAAGGTGCTGAAAGTTAGGACAGATGGGTAAACTTGAGAATTCAATGGGGGCCCAGGGAAAATCGTATAGGGTAACGACAGTAGGTTGTCGCTGACTTCGTCGTTTAAGTCAATGCTGTCTTTGATTTAGTAGATTTGCCACAAATGACATTAATCGGCTGTACAGGTTGTGAGAAGCTGCAACAGTAGTATTACGCGGATGAGACGTTTCGTTACGTAAAAAATGACGATTCAAAGTGCAACTATGTTACCTACTGAATTATTATTATTGCGTATGGCAGACAAAAAGAAATATCCTGCGTGGATCAAATATCCAGCTTAAGCCCATCTAACCAAGCCTCTGCCGCATCCGTCACACAATGCAGCTCGGCTATGCCACCTGGGAACCGGTACTGAGGGCACTCGTTCACTATGTGAGATATGGTTTGATCCAGGTGACCACATTCCCAGTACCTACTGAATGAAGATATTTTTGTATTTTAGTTTGAAATACTTGGCCGGAAAGTGCTTTTTCGGACAATCAGGTTATTCAAGCCTGAGAAGTCCTTACCAAACAAAGGACAGTTTCACAAAGTGATTTCGACAATGTCCCCATCGGGAATCGAAACCGGACCTCCAGATCGTGAGCTTGAGCACTAGACTTGGGTTATAGATAATTGATATCACGTGATTTCCGGGATTTGTACCGGGACTTTGACACAGCAGATGACAGCAGATGTGGTGTAAAAGACGATATAGTGACTAGGATTGAGAAGGGAATGTTAGGTTGGTTTGGACACGTTGAGCGGATGAAGGATAATAGAATTGCAAAAGCGGTATATAAAGCGAAAGTTGATGGTAGGGCTGGCAGAGGAAGACCGAAAAGGACTTACGATGATCAAATTGGAGATGTCCTTAAAAAAGGTTCAATACGATCTACTCTGAACCGGCGTGCGTGTATGAAGCGATTGATGAATGTGGAGGAAGCAAGAGAAGTGTGTCAGGATCGAAGCAAATGGAATTCTATAGTCTCTGCTTACCCCGGTGGGAAATAGGCGTGAGTTTATGTATGTATGTACTTTGACACAGCCGGCGAGGAGTAGATGTGTATTTTGTATAACCTACCTCTTCAGGGATACAGGCATGTTCTTACCATGTTTGAATCTTGAAATTAAGGTAACGTTAGGATGGTGATAATTTACGACTAACGTATTCCATTCCTTACCAATGCCAAGAAAGAAAAGAAGTAGGTAAGGTAAATAAGTTAGCAGCTCTTTGTCTAAGAAATATTGCCTTCATTTCGTAAAAACGGTATTCTCTAGATATTTCCCGGTATTTCGTATAAAGTTTCGCCGGCTGACGAATCCAGCAACTTTCTTAGAAACTTCCCCAAACGACAAACTTCGGTCCCACTGTTTCATACTGGTTTCCATATGAGAATTTTAATTTATGATTTGTGGCCCAAGTTGCTAAAAGAAGGCCCAAAAAAGTTTTTAAATTAAACGCCTGTTTTGGCCGTTTTTTGGGACTCAACAATCTCTGCAGTATCTTTTTTTTATTTATTACCCACGAAAGTTTGGTAAAAGTCTCCGTAAGTGTATTTGTAAGTTTCGGGGCGAAAGTTATTAATGAAAAAAATACTTTTTAAAATGTCTTTTTTTGTTATTTACTTATAGGTAGCATTTTTAATTGAGCCTGTAAGTAGTTACTTACTTTTGTTCCTATTTTAATTTAGTTTTAATAGTTTAATTATAATTATTTGTAATGTTAAGTTTATGATTATTTATTTAATAGTTAAGTTTTTGTTATAATAATAAAATTTATTAAATGTTGTGGAGGAACACATTTAATACAAAAAAGTACTTAAATTAAATATTATTGTGGTTGATTTACGGTTGCAGAGGCGGAGATGGGAGCCATCGGTAAGGCAATGCAGGACGGAAAGGGCGTGTCACAGGGACTGTAACCTGGAACCTGACAGAGGGCAGCAGTAACTGTCAGTACGATTCCGAGGCGGAGGACAGGAGTCTACTGGAGACTGCTATGGGCGTCATCCCACTCGCGTCAGACATAGTACTGCGGGGCGGAAGACAAGAGGGAAACCACTGCCCTATTTTACCCTAAAAAGTAGCATGGAGAATTCTACACCGACAAGAGCGTGGCTCTTAAATTAGTGATGAAATTAAATATTATATCTTATATCCTAATATCTGAAGATTAATAGTAATGATTCTCTTGTTGTGAACATCTATATACATATAAAAGCGACAGTCACTCACTGACTGACTCGCTAATCATAAAATCTGAGAAACTACAAGTGGTAGGACGGTGATACACCAAGATAGGATTGTGCAAATTGAAAATAATTAAAAAAAAACACAATAAAAACAGAAATTTTGCGACGGAAAATTCCACTTGATATTAACTCAGAATCGTGAGCTGAATCACCCCTCTCAGTATGCGTTACGATGTCACTAACACCTTGTATGCCAGGCAACGCTACTTCTAACATACTTTACGATCTTTTTTACTCAATATCTCCCAGAAGAGCAACAGAACAACATGCATAAAATAGAAAACGTGCTGGAGTTATCTATATCTGCCTTAAGGGAGTCTTAGATACACAGTTTGATGGTCCTACTGCGTATCGCTGTAGATAAAAATGTCGAGAGGAAACTAGGACGAAGCATAAGCGTGTACGGTCACGAGCATTAATATTTATACACTATGGTACCATGTTACATTAATTTTTTTGACAAATTGAACTGTAAGTCTCACTAAATGTCAAATACAGGGTGTTAGTGACATCGTAACGAATACTCAGAGGGATGATTCAGACCATGATTCTGAGTTAATATCAAGTGGAATTTTCCGTCGCAAAATTCATGTTATTTTTTTAGTTTTTTTTTTATTATTTTCAATTTTATACTTTTGCGATGGAAAATTCCACTTGATATTAACTCAGAATAATCAGCTGAATCATCCCTCTCAGTATTCGTTACGATGTCACTTACACCCCATACAAGTACATACAGTAGCCATACAAGTAGGTATGGGTGTTAGTGACACTGTAACGAATACTGAAGGGGATGATTCAGACCATGATTCTGAGTCGATATCAAGTGGAATTTCCTGTCGGAGAAGTCATGAAAATTTTAGAGCTTATTTAAATTATTTTCCGTTCTATACTTTTGCGACGGAAAATTCCACTTGATGTCAACTCAGAATTATGGCCTGAATCATCCCTCAAAGTTTTCGTTACGATGTCACTAACACCCTGTATGTTAGTGCGACAGAGTCCTAGAGTGGGCTCATGACTCATGACTGTACGTATATTGTATACTTGTGCATTATGAGGAACATAATCTTTTAAGGGGCAATGTATACGTTTTTACAATAAGATTCCCATTGACATTCAGAATTTGCCTTTCAACTCTTTTAAGACAGTAGTTAAACAAAAACTTTACAAAAAAGGTTATTATAAAGTTAGTGATTATTTAGAAGATATGAATGCATGGGATTAACTGTCTGAGAACTGATATTAGGCAGCTAAATTACTCAATTGTATAACAATATTTTACGTCTAGGGCCCTGTGCCGAGGTTTTTCTTGCAGCTTCTTTTCCCCGGCTATGTAGGTTGTGAGAAGCTGCAGTAGTTTTAGGCGGATGATACGTTCGTTATGTGAAAATTGACGATTCAAAGTGTAACTATGTTACCTACAGAATAAAGATATTTTTTAATTTGAATTCATTAATCGATTATTACAACGAATGAATCGTTAGATGTTACATGTCAGTGTTTTTGTGATGTGTAAGTAATGTCTTTTCTTTAATGAGATGGGAATGAGAGAGATGGGTTTATTGATAGGAATTCCTATGTTAGGATTTTTTATTTGACCCAAGATAGATATTACTATCTATCTAACTTTTACAAAAGACAAATAGCGAAGTCGCTACCTTTTTTTACATTATTATATATTAGATGACACGTTCGTTATGTAAAAATTGACGATTCAAAGTGTAACTATGTTACCTACTGAATAAAGATATTTTTGAATTTGAATTTGT
Source organism: Pectinophora gossypiella (assembly GCF_024362695.1). Classification (NCBI taxonomy): domain Eukaryota; kingdom Metazoa; phylum Arthropoda; class Insecta; order Lepidoptera; family Gelechiidae; genus Pectinophora; species Pectinophora gossypiella. Next base: position 833,564 of record NC_065425.1, on the reverse strand, counting down.
TCCACGTAAGCTCTTCTTGGTCTTTCCCTCCCTCTCTTTCCTTCTATGATGTTTTAATTAAATTCGTCGTGTCTTAAAGGGAAGTCAAGGAATTGGCCTTTGATAGACAACCCACACGGGGTTGTGAGGTGGATTACCAATTTCATCAACCCTGATGTTAGGGTATTGTTACACCCTATATTAACAAGATTCGCCTAACATTTGTATTAGTTATTTATTTATTTAAAAGGATAGTAACAGCTTAGCCACCCATGTTGCAAGCCAATTGCAACTATCCACGGTTTACATTTTGTATGATTGAAGCAATGTAGGTACGCATACATATACTACTAGTATCACCCCTCTAGTTTGGCTAAATAAATGATAGTGATCCGACTTAGCAGTTAATTGCGCGTGAAATGACATCTTCTTGCAAACGCAGGCTGTCAGGCCTTAAATATACTGTTATTTGAATAAGAAAGTGGAGCGCTGAGCGGCGCTTTTCCAGTGTTTTTTCACAAGACAAATGTACCATTACTATTAAAGAAAAAAATAGAAGCTTACAGCTGCTTATTTTACCGGGAAATTTCTAAAAGGAAACTAAAAGGAATCCGTTGTAATATGACGATAGAATAAAGAATGATATTGCTCCATAATACATTGTTTTAAATTTACGCGGTTATTATCATAATTAAAGCACATAGTAACGGGTTCTTACCGCGTTTAAATGGAGATATGAGACTCCCGATATTCATGTCATTCCGTGGTCATGGCACTTGCAACAGTGTCGAAATATCGGGAGTCTCATATCTCCATTTAAACGCGGTAAGAACCCGTTACTATGTGCTTTAATTTTGCTCCATAATGTCCCTAACATTATCCCGGTTTTCACAAGGTCCGCTTACCTAACCTGAAGATTTGACAGGTCCGGTTTTTTACAGAAGCGACTGCCTGTCTGACCAGCTCAGTACAGGTTAGGTCACATACATCGGAAATGCATTTAACGGGAATGTGGGTTTCCTCACGTTGTTGTTTTCTTTCACTACTGAGTTACAACACGAAGCAAGGGCGCTTTTCATGTAAGTAGGTGTTATCTACGACTAAGTTTTATGGTTGTATGTGTACGTCCCAAGCCGTTGTTTACATCAACTCTGAAGTTTCAGCCAGTAAATTAGTCTTAATTTCCAGCAGAATTAAAAGATTAAACGGTAAGCGTTTCGTTCAGGCTTCGTTGGTCACAAGGTGGATTCTTTAAGGGTTGCCATATTGGCAGGTATTCTTAAATTTTGGGGTAAAATAGTTTTTTTTTCAGCGAATCCAGCCAGTGCTTTTACCTATTTAACAGACATTGAAATATATAATGTGTCGTGGCCAGATCGTAGAATTGATCATTTCATGATGTGGTCGACCATTTCATGAAATGGTCATATTTCATGAAATAGCCAACTTAAGTTGACTATATCGTTGAAATGTCAAGGTTTAATGATATTTCACTTCATGTTTGGCCATATCATTAATGTACGCAGTGTCCGTGCTATGTGTTGTAATAAAATTGCGAATAGTCGATTAATTTCTTAGGTTCTAAATTATGTTGCTTCTATGCTGTTCTGGGAGCAAATAAAAAACATAGAAAACGTTCAGCTGCTTGTCTTCCCGGGCATGTCGTAAAAACCGACAGAGGGATTGTGTCCTCTAACATGATGGACTAATGTTATGGGCGATGGCTGATCCCTTATCACCATAAGGTTTATCATCGCTTACGACATCGTATCAACAGTGGCTGCAAGTTGTTTTTGTGGCTCTGCCCACCCCATTAGGGATTACGGGCGTGAGTTTATGTATGTATGTATGTCTAAATTATGTACCTATTCGACGTGGAAAATTGTACAGTTACATTGATTCATCGATTATAATATCAATCAAGTTTTAAATATATTTAAGCGACACCAGCGCCACTACCGGTAGATAATGTTACGATATGATTGCTAACGTTGGGCCATATCATGAAGTAATCAACTAATCATGCATTTAGTTGCTCATATCGTTAAACGTTTTGTGCCAACGAATGATATTCTATTTCATGAAATATGACCATTTCATGAAATGGTCGAGCACATCATGAAATGATCAATTCTAAGATCTGGCCACGACATATGCACGGTCAATATACGGCGGTGTTTTGTCATAGAGTAAAGCATTTTATAATACTACGTATAGAACGGTAACTCTCCGCTCCGCACCAATTCGTATCGGACACCTACCTCACCCCTCCAAGTCTTATTTTAGTCTTAAATGGCCGTAAGCCGGTAAGGAGTAAAGAGGAGAGCGCGGACTTCTCGCTCGCACTTACGCGTTAGGCGGCACACGGTAAGAATGATCTGAATAATATTTTTTGTATGGAGTGACCGGGCTGTGTATTGTCACACCCCGGACACTTCATACAAACAACCTCGTTTTACACAGACACTACACATTGACGTTATCGTACGGGCGCATCTGTGTGTGTGACGTGGGACGCCATACGATTCAATTCTAAACTATGTTCGAAAGGGGGTGAGGTAAACCTAGCTCAGACGCTGGTGGGGAGCGGAGAGTTGCCATTCTATACGTAGTATTATTCCTTATTCTATGGTATTGTTTAATACTATGACGTTTTATATCTTTCGTGATATATTTAGGTACTTCACAAAACAGTTGTGAGTATAATTCTATGACTAACGAAAAAAAATGTAAGAAATAAAATGTTGCGCCTTAACAAGAACATTAGGCAAATTCAGTATGTTCGCCATTTATTTCAGCGATGCGGATTTTTTAGATTTAATTTACCTAATTTTACGAACACTATGAGAGAAGTTTCTTTTGCGCCGGGCCTGCGACAGAAATGACCAGTCTCCTTTATTTATAAGAAATGGGGAAGTTCCAAAATACATTCCTGGCAACCCTGGATTCTTTATGTAATTAACTTATTGTGAAGGAAAAGGGTTCGGGTTACATGTTCTTTTTTCTTTTAAAGAGTTTTTGTACCTCTTAGTACTGGGAAAGGCTGTCTCATTTGTACGAGTTAAAAAGTAATAGAGTTGCCTAGTAATTACGGTTGAGTAGATGTTTTAAAATCTGTACCTAAGTTAAGGTCTTGTCCAGGTGGAGCGGATTACAACGAAAACGCCGAGAAATAACGAATGATTGAGAAGATTCTTGTGATGTCGCTTCTCCTTAAGCTGAATGCAGACAAAGTACTTCTGTAGTGTAACAGATCTGTTCTAATTAACAGATACTTAAGGTCGATTTTTGTTTCATTATGTTGAAAAATTCTAATGAACAAAACGAAAAACGACCTTCTCTGTCTGTTGTGTGATAGTGATTATAAATTCATAAAGAAATGTGCATAAGTGATGGTAAACATACATACATAAACGCATGCTTATTTCCCACTGGGGTAAGCAGAGACTATGGGATTCCATTTGCTTCGATCTTGACACACTTATCTTGCTTCCTCCACATTTATCAATCATTTCCTAGTTGCCGGTTCAGAGTAGATCGTATCAAACCTTTTCTAAGGACATCTCCAATATGGTCAATGTACGTTTTTTTGTTTGATGGTGAACAGCACAAAATAAACAAAAATATAATAAACAATCATTCTAAGATATTCTCCGCCCGTACCAACATCTACGAGTTTGGATATCGGACATAATTTTTCTCAAAACTATGTTTACCAGTTGCCTAGACAAAATTTTCCCTAAACCAAAGGATCTAGTACATTCACAATATAATTACCACACAAAATCTTCATCGATATTCTAGAAACTAAATAACCTAAAAACTTAACTTTGCACTCACCCTAAACGTTTTATTCGAATTTGGAAAACGGTTTAACGAATCACCGTTCGGCGCTCGCCAATAAAAACACTCCAAACCTCTCATTCGTAGTCGGAGGGATTCCAATTTCGAATTTTAAATAGAGCGCCATCTAGTATGCGTTTGTTTTTTCTATTTTACATACATACATAATATCACGCGTATTTCCCATAGGGGTAGGCGGGTAGGCAAATATCACGGAATTCTATTTTGGAACAGGCGGTATCGGGTAGAGGAAGGTTTTCTCAATCGAAAGATATATTTTCCATTTTGAAACTCACGCCGAAATCCATAACAAATCACATGGCGATAAAAACAAATCACATAATATTATGGGTTTGGTATACACACTAGATAAGGCGAGAAGTCGAGGAAAATGTAATAATATTAATGAGAGTAGTTCTGCGTTCCTAATTGATTGATATAATACTTAGGGTTTACTTAGTTCTCTCTAAGTTCAAATAAATATACTTATCATCATCATCATCACCAGCCCATTAACATCCCCACTGCTGGGGCACGGGCCTACCCTAAGGATGGATAGGGAGATCGGGCCTTAAACCGCCACGCGGGCCCAGTGCGGACGACTGCTAATGCAGCCGGGACCAACGTCTTAACGTGCCTTCCGAAGCACGGAAGAGCTCGAGATGAAAACTTTTTTTTTGTGGTCACCTATCCTATGACCGGCCTTTGCGAAAGTTGCTTAACTTCAACAATCGCAGACCGACCGCGTTTACCGCTGCGCCACCTAGCTCCTCATACTTATAAAACAAAAATATACTTATAAAGATATCTAAAATTAAATATAGGATTACGAAACCGTACACTTATAAGGCGAAGGTTGGTAGAGTTGCCAGAGGAAGAGATCGTCCATTGACCAAAAAGAAGGACGTACATTGACCAAATTGGGGAGGTAAAACGCTTCGTTTTACACAGACATACGTTACCACACACGCGCATCTGTGTGTGTGACGTCCGTTCCTTATCCGTTCTATACGTAGTATAACTCCTTATTCTATGATCAAAGTGTGCCTAACCCAGGCGCTTTTGCAACAACCAACAATTTGAACTACTAAGTAAATCGTTTCGCTTGAACAATGTCGCAAACTGTTACAAGATTCATAGAACAATCAAGAGTTTGATACCAAACTGAGAATCACTTTGCTTGTTTGTGACAAGACAGCAGATTGCTTTATATCTAATCTCTCTTAAAAGAGCTTATTGGAATTGCAACTAAGCACTGAATGAAGGAAACGGTCGACCACACCGCGCCGGCGGTGTCGGTATTGGGATCCTGGATTTTTACTTTTCTATAGTGATTATATTATGTACAAATCGGGCCTGTTTCAGGTTAAGTAAGAGGACCCTATAAAAACGAAATGACACTAGGCAGATGATGATGATGATCTGTTACCCGCAATTTTCAGGTTAGGTAAGCGGATCCTGTGAAAAAAGTGATAGATTTTATGTACAAAAATAATTGAAATAAGTCAGAAGTCTCATATTCCTGCTTTAAACGCGGTAAGAACCCGTTAATATGTGTTTTAATTATGAAATAAATCAAGTTACGTGCACATCAAGGAAAACAAAACACAATCAGTGTCCATAATCCCATATTATTACATCGCCGAACAAAAAAGCGGTCCACATACTTATTAGAGAAATGGGATGGGAAATTAATCAAGTATCCATCAAGTAATTCCCAACACTAATTTATTTTAGAAATTACATTATCTTCTTATATGGAGTAGGGTTGCCAGGTGCCTGGATAATTTGCGAGAGGAATTTTGTATTATATTATGTCCCCTTCGGTTTATTGAGGGGAGGCCTGTGCCCAGCAGTGGGACGTATATAGGCAGTTTATGTTTATGTTTTATGTATATATTATGTTGTTGTGGCAACACAACCTTGCTGCCAAATAATTTTAGTATCAAAAAATAAGGCTAAAAGTGTTGATATCTTTCGATTGCATTGATCAAAAAAGCCTTGATTTTTATACAGCTTTAAAAGAACACAGACATAAGTATTACATTTTAATTCATCCACGAGTTTCTGAGAAATAGGTCTTGACAGACAGACGAACAGACGGACGGACGGACAGACGGAGGTAACCTATACTGGGCTGGTTTTCCCTTCACGGGTTGGAAGGTCAGACAGGAAGCCGCTTCTGTATAAAACCGGACCTCTCAAATCTTCAGGTTAGGTAAGCGGACCCTGTGAAAAACGGGATAATGTTAGGGAGATGATGAAGCCCTAGAAACCACGTCATAACAACTATCTATGATCCAAACATGAAATCAGACTTCAGTTAGAAAATCAGAATTCGAACCCACATCGTATGGTCACATACGCCCTATCATAGAAGTAATGATCCTATTGGTACCCTCTTATAGATTGTACCCGCAATCTTTCAATTTCAGTTTTTTACATTTTTCCTCACCTTATGGTTTTCTGGAAGAAATCGCTTTAGGCGATTACTTAGTTAAGAGTCTTTTTATAATTAGTTCTTTTTTTTGGTGCAATAAAGTATATTTGTAATTAAAACACATAATAACGGGTTCTTACCGCGTTTAAATGGGGATATGAGACTCCCGATATTTCGACACTGTTGCAAGTGCCATGATCACGGGATGACATGATATCGGGAGTCTCATATCCCCATTTAAACGCGGTAAGAACCCGTTATTATGTGTTTTAATTATGATAATAACCGCGTAAACTTAAAACAAAGTATATTTGTATTTTGGTTTTGGTAACCCTAATTAGAGAGTGTTCTCGAAAGTTCCGGATCTCCTAACCTTCAGGATCTCCTAACACAGAGATTTAGTAAGTGTAGCAATCACCTGATGGAACACTAATGGGAGTTTAATTTTATGAATAGTACAATATGGCCTCCGTGGTCCAGTGGTTGAGCGTTGGGCTCGCGATCCGGAGGTCCCGGGTTCGAATCCCGGTTCGAATTTCGGGGAGTCGCTGTCAACTTTACAATTCGACAAAACGACATAATTATATCGCCAGAATTGATAAAATGAATGTGACAACATTTTATTATGTTGCGCATGTTAGCCCAACTGGATAGGCAATTAGTCAACAACAAATTATAGTCATCTCTCTACCGTTGTCCCGTTTTCACAGGATCCTCTTACCTAACCAGATGATTTGACAAGTCCTGTTTTTTACAGAAGCGACTGCCTGTCTGACCTTCCAACCTGCGAAGGGAAAACCAGCCCAATACTGGTTAGATCACATTCATTTCTCGGGAATGTGGGTGGGGTTCCGCTGAGCACAAGCTCCGGCCAAGTAGTTAATGCTATCTGCGGCAAATCTACACAATAAGCCACGTCAAAAAAAAAAAGCTGAACACGTGATAATCATTTATGATCTAAACATTTATTCGAAAACACATTCGACAAGCGTTGGTTTAGGCCTGTGCTGGATTTGTGAGAGGCAAGCGTTCTACCAACTGGGCTACCACCGCTTCTTGTTTTTCCAAAATATCTCACTGAATTCTCCCTCAAACTATTCGTTTTATGCGAATATATTTTTAACTCTGATTCCTCAATCTGTCGGGGTTTACAGCGTCGTGTTTCTCTAAAGTGATTTACGTTCGGATTCCGGAAGCGTAGTGACTGCTCCCACTCTGACAAATATTAAGACTTACCTCACGATTTTGTTGGGAGAACGAAACACCGGAAAGACCGACGGAGGTCCCGGGTTCGAAACCCGGTGGGGACAAAAATCTCTTCTGTTAGGTTAGCTACATATAAATGCAGTTTTGCTAGAACGGAACGGGGCAATAAGATACTTTTTACGAAAAGTCAAAACGAAAGTATGGAAATACTGTCCTGTGACGTCATCACTAAAAGTGATCAAAAACCATTATCCCTTAGCATTATCCCGGGTGATTCTAAGTTGATAGTATCAAGTGGAATTTGCCGTCGCAAACTATAAAACTCAAAATAATTTAAAAAAAAAACTAAAATATTCACGAATTTTCCGACAGGAATTTTCACTTGATATCGACTCAGAATCATGGTCTGAATCATCCCCCTCAGTATTCGTTACGATGTCACTAACACTCTTACCTACTTGTATGGCTACCTGTAGGTATGTATTTCTAAGGGGTGTAAGTGACATCGTAACGAATACTGAGAGGGATGATTCAGCTCATTATTCTGAGTTAACATCAAGTTGAATTTTCTATCGCAAAAGTATGGAACTGAAAATAATTAAAATAAACACTAAAATTTTCATGAATTTTCCGATAGGAAATTCCACTTGATACCGGCTCAGAATCATGGTCTGAGTCATCCCCCTCAGTATTCGTTACGATGTCACTCCTTGTATAATTGTTTTTTTTTTTTAATTTCCACCTTTCCTTAGGTCTTCTTTAATGAGTATTTCTTCCTAAACTGTGAGGTTGGCGCGGGTCCAAATCCCGACCGCGGCGTCAAAGTGCTATTGTGGTTTACCCCGCTTCGCCATTGTTCCAATCTTCGTCAGCTGTAACTAAGATGGCCGTGATTGCTATTTAAATTATATAATAAATGACAACCATCATTCTCACTTTTGCAGCTCATCATTCATTAATCATCATCACTCATTCATCATATCATTATAATATTATCATAATATTAATCTTCTGTCAAATCTTCAGGTTATGTAAGCTGACCCTGTGAAAACGGGAAAACGCTAGAGATATGTGTGTGTGTGTGTGTGTGTGTGTGTGTGTGTGTGTGTGTGTGTGTGTGTGTGTGTGTGTGTGTGATGTGATCACTCTTACTTTTGCTTACAGAGTAATGATACCGTAACAAAAAATTTGAGGGATAATTAACACCATAAATCCGAGTTGATATCAAGTGGAATTTTCCCTTGCAAAAGAATAAAAAATAAAACAACACAATAAGAGTTCGGTGGTCTAGTGGTTTGAGCGTAAGGCTCACAATCTGGAGGTCCGGGTTCGATTCCCGATGGGGACATTGTCGGAATCACTTTGTGAGACTGTCCGTTTTTTGGTAAGGACTTTTCAGGATTGAATCATCTGACTGTCCGAAAAATTAAGATTATTCCTTGCTTCGGAGGGCACGTTAAACCGTTGGTTCCGGCTATTAGCCGTAAAAACACCTCCACCAACCCGCAGTGGAGCAGCGTGGTGGGGTATGCTCCATACCCCTACGGTTGATTGAGGGGAGGCCTGTGCCCAGCAGAGGGACGTATATAGGCTGTTTATGTACCTATGTATATAAAAAAAAAACATGCATATCCATCCTTGTTCTTCTTCTTATCCTGTGGGTTGTTAGGTGGAATACTAGCCTCATCGACCCCGGTATCAGGGTTATGATTGAGCTGCCAAAGGCCCCTAACATGGCTCATGTAACGATTACTCACTTACATCAGTAAATAGTAACCGGGACCAACGGCTTAACGTGCGTGTTAATATAATTATGGATATTATTATTAATATACATATTTATAGTGACTGAGATTGAGAAGGGAATGTTAAGTTGGTTTGGACACTTAGAGCGGATGAAGGATAATAGGATTACGAAAGCGGTATGTAAAGTGCTGGTAGAGGAAGGACGTATACTGACCAAATTGAAGATGTCCTTAGAAAAGGTTTAGTACGGTCTACACTGAACCGGTTGATGAATGTGTAGGAAGCAGGAGAAGTGTGTCAGGATTGATGAACTCGGTGGCGCAGCGGTAAGCGCTCGGTCTGCGATTGTTGGAGTTAAGCAACTTTCGCAAAGGCCGGTGTTAGGATGGGTGACCACAAAAAGAAAAGTTTTCATCTCGAGCTCCTCCTTGCTTCGGAAGGCACGTTAAGCCGTTGGTCCCGGCTGCATTAACATTCGTTAATAACCATCAATCCGCACTGGGCCCGCGTGATGGTTTAAGGCCCGATCTCCCTATCCATCCATAGAGAACGCCCGTGCCCCAGCAGTGGGGACGTTAAGGACGTAAGAAACAGGCCACACAGACCTCCCCTCAATCAACCGGAGGGGTATGGAGCATACTCCACCACGCCCAGCAGAGGGACGTATATACGCTGTTTATGTTATGATGATCTAAGAAATGGAACAAAAGAGAAAAAAAAAATTACTTATCCTTAAATTAACATACCAACAATTACAGTTTACGATATGTTTATATTATCGTATAAACATAATTAGGTACTTATATTTTGTTAACAAGAAGTTTTACAAAAGCAGATACAATATCATGGTAAATATCAACATCAATGTTTACAGTACTCTAGACCTGGCTTTGTTTTAAAATATCTTGGATCTGATCGCGGTATGTACGCCTAGACCTTCCTCTTCCAACACCTGCATCATAATCTTTTTCGTAAGTCTACTTTCATTCATTCTCTCTGCATGTCTCAACCATCAGAGCATCCCTTTCTCAATTCTCGTCACTAGATTTTCTTCCACACCACAAAACTCTTGTCACACTATTTCTTATTCTATCATTAAAATTCACCCCACGTACTCCTCAATGTAAATCCTCATCATCATCAATTTAAGAGCCACGCTCTTGTCGGTGCAGCATTTTCCATGCTACTTTTAAAACTTTTTTCTTCTTTTTTTTTGTAAATCCTCAATATATTCAACCAAAAATATTTTTACGAAATTGCTTAAACTAATTACATACAACATTATCAGTTGCGGGAGAAATGGAGGAGCGTCAGCATTGCTGCTGCTTTTCAGTCACCCCCTGTACTAATATAATCGCTACACTGGACGCTGCGATAACATTTTATCAAAACAACAACAAAAAATTAATATAAACTAACATATTTATGTATACCGCAATTTGATCGACCAACTGACTAATATTCTACTCTCGTGGAGAAGAAGAAAATAAGTAATAAATACTTAAGTATATTTGTTTTATTTTTCTTGTTATAAGGATAATGATATAGTATCGTTAAGTCGCGGGGCGAACCGTGAAAATAGAAGATAAAAATAGGTAAGAAAGCTTATGAAATAAAAATGGCCGGGATTTCAGGCTGTATCTGAGTCTGTATGGACATTTTAAAATGTTTAATGTTCACTTGTGGTAGCTTTTCATTGGCATTTGTTTGTATTTATAAGTATTCATTTTGTAAAAAAGGCTGTAAGCTACCCAAATAAAATAAAATAAAATAAAATAAATAAATAAATAAGGTAGTAAAAGTACAGTTAAGTACAGGTAGTTTCCTACTCATCGCAATGGGGAAACTTTTATATCAGCGAATTATTTTACACCAACGAGTTATTAAATTTGTCTTAAGTGCAAGTTTTCACTAACACAGTTGGTAACCTGTCACATTGGTCTAACAGAAAGCTCGGTGGGTATTTAGATCATCTTGCGATGGATGTATTTACTCGCCGGCTTATGTATATGTTAAACATAACATACGCATATCTACACCTCACCGAAATAATAAAACACGCTCAAAGTCGCAACCCTAAAGCGAAAGTGTTTACAAAGCAGGTTGACTCTGAGCAAAAATTATAAGCAACTTTATCTTATGTTCCATCATGTTGTCCCGTAACTATAATGCCATCATCCGGAGTGCTACGGACATGTTTTTCTGGGCCATTGCCTAACAGATGTTGCTGTGATAAACGTACACGAGTGGAATTTGCTTCTTATTTGTTTGTTTTGCTGGATGAGGAGGAAAAATTCGGCAAGCGAGTGACGGTTTTGCTTACCCATACTTTCCTATCACTATACAATCAAAAAAAAAATCAAAAAGTATTTATTTTCTTTTCTTACATGTTTTTCTTAAACTAGTTACTGGAGCCTCCTTTTAAGCAAAATTTGCCTGTACCAGGAGACCCCGCTCTTCTCTGACAGTAGTAAATAGGTAAGAAAGTTTTGTTACCCTTACGTTTTACAAATAAGCAATTAAAGAATGTTTGTATAATGTGTGTATGTATGTGTCTGTGTGTGTGTGTGTGTGTGTGTGCGTGCGTGTGTGTACGTGTGTGTAAGTGTGGGCATGCTCGGGCAATGAGGGTAGATTCCTCCTACGACGAAAGTCTTGGGGTCGGTTTTGAAGCCACTAGACAGGAGGAGGACAATAATTACAATCTCACAACCTCCGTGGTCCAGAGGTTGAGCGTTGGGCTCACGATCCGGAGGTCCCGGGTTCAAAACCCGGTGGGGAGATATCACAAAAACCACTTTGTGATCCCTACTTTGGTTAGGCCATTACAGGCTGATCACCTGATTTTCCGAAAGTAAGATGATCTGTGCTTCGGAATGCACGTTAAGCGGTTGGTCCCGGTTACTACTTACTGATGAAAGTTAGTAGTCGTTACATGAGACATGCCAGGGGGCTTTGGCGGTTCAATAGTAACCCTGTCACCAGGGTTGATGGGGTTGGTAATCCACCTCACAACCCACACGATAGAAGAAGATTACACAATAATTACACTAACACAGTTGGCTTGACCATTATAGATGGCGATACGGCTCACCACCTATCACGTTGGTCTAACAGGAAGCTCGATGAGGTGTGGGTATTTGTTGATCCTGCGATTTATGTACTTCCGACTCCCTCTGACCCTGGGATATAGTCGTCAGCTTATGGTATGATATATTTATACATTGATATATTTTATTATTAAGTCTTCGAAGTATGTCAATTGGCCAGTACAGCGCTGTATGAGACATTGTTTATGTATGTGTATAAAATGAATGAGAAGTAGTCCATTTGCGAGTCAGTTGCCATAATGAGAATTAGTCCTAATGCGCCTAAAACCATTCATCAAACATTAATGTTACATACATGTATGTTATGTATGTCGGCGTTAGTTATGAATTAAGAAGAGAAATTGATCAAATCGGAAAATAAAATGAAGTTACATCACTTCCGTTATGAAGTTGCAACGCTCCGACGAAAGGTGGCGTACGGCCAGAGCTGCGTGAAGTCGAGGGAGTCACTACGGAGCCGTCGTGTCGAGCGGACGTGCACTGCCGTTCTAGTCTGGCAGTCTACCGCGAACCATCGTCATGAGCGGACGTGTCGAATAATTACGAGGAGTGCTATAGTCGCTCACCTATAACTTGTAGGGACGTCAAGAAAGTGTGATCGGAAAAGAGTACCTAGCAAGTACGTTCACATGTCCCGATGATTCGGTCCGAATATAGGAACCATGGGTGGTGGAGGGCAAGTAGAGGGCGAGTAGCCCCTTCGCGCTAACGTCCTTATGCGCGCTAGATAACGAGAGACTGTGTAACCGTTACGAATACCGTGACGTTGCCGTGAGTGTGTACCTTGTGCTGTGACTTTATTTAATCGTGATACAAAAACTATGTGGAAGTAAATAAAATGATTGTGATACTGATGACGGCCATTATTGTCTTCTAACGCCCACTCTTCAAACGCCCACCCTCCATTCTGATGATGATGTTACGACCGACACCCACTGTTACGACATCAGAAGCGGGATTAGTGAACTTGGATGAAGACAATGTGATGCGACGTTCACAACAAGACAATGCAAGTTTCGATTATCACAATCAGAAGAAGATTATGATGACTATCACATTCGTGTGATCACGTGATGAAGATGTAGTGTCCATTGAAGATGGACCTGAATTTGAAGTGACCTGGACCTTGTTAATGATCGGCATCACTACATGCCGTAAGATATGATGGCGTGAACATCACAATATTTCCATAATGTGTGCAGTCGTGTTTGGAAATTGTGGTACCTCAACTTGGAAACTGTTATTACGGTGAGTCGTTTTCATACTGGAACCTTATTGTTATTGACTTCATTGCTGGGTGAATTTTCGTTTCTAATAATGAGGAAATTGATTTAAAATTAACTTGGAAATTACTATTTCCCTTTGTTTAAAAAGAAAATTGATGAGACATATTGTGTCAATCCGTGTCAATCATACCGCGTTTTCCAATCTGTTTTCATCATCGTCAAATCTTTGTATTTTGGTCTAAAAATATTTCGAATTGGTGTAGACACGCTTAACCTGCGTGATTAAAGTTGTATTTTCGCACTCCAAGCAAAAAGAAATTAATCATGACATGATAATTAAGCCTCGTTAAATAACGTGTTTTGTAATCTACCGTCATTCATAAAATCTTTCAATATTCAACATTCTTTATTGAAATCTTTTTAAACCGATTGAAAGAAAGTCTTGTGAATACGATAATACAGTGAATTCTTTTGTTTCATGTTATAACTTGCCACGTGGTTCGGCAACTGGTGGATTGCAAGCGGCGACGCAAGTGGCGCGGGCTGAGCTGTAGTCGTGTAAAGTGACGACATCATGGCAGCGAGTTGTATACCAGCCGGACTTGCTGCACTGGCGCTGGTGAAGACCTAAACCATGTCACAAGACCAGTGGTTGATCTTTTATTGGAAATTCTTATAAGGCCTGGTGAGTCGTATCTGTTTTACCTGATTTGAAAGATGGGAAGTTTTAATAGGATACAAACGAATATAGTGCAGAAAGTTCTCTTTTGTTAACTTTAGTTAAATTAGAAATCGTAATGAAGTGAAGTAAACATTGCGAAGTAAAATGATTTGGATTATGATTAAGTGAAATAGACTTGAAAAAAAAGCCTCGAAGCGAATTGCCTTCTGAGTTAAATGTTACTGATTTAGAGAGTGAATAAGATGTTACACGGCACACATACTTTGGTATTGTTATTTTCTCTTTTGTTGTTGTGCTGCATTTCCAGCGTAGTCGTAACTGCAGTCCCGTTAGAGGCTGTTCAGGGCGCGGTGTGCGACTGGAGGTGTGGTGAGTGTGTAGGTCCATGGGGACCTGGTTTTAGTGGTATATGATTACCTTGTGGAAATGACCAATGATGGTCTGTTATGAAAGTGGCAAATGGTTGCCAAACTGTGGCTCCAGCGTAGTCGTAACTGCAGTCCCGTTAGAGGCTGTTCAGGGCGCGGTGTGCGACTGGAGGTGTGGTGATTGTTTAGGTCCATGGGGACCTGGTTTTAGTGGTATATGATTACCTTGTTGAGTTGACCAATGGTGGTCTGTTATGAAAGTGGCAAATGGTTGCCAATATTGACTTATCACCGAGTATTTATGTGCCCGTGTATGTGTGTGTGTAGAATGAACAGTCTAAGATATTTTTTGTTTTTTTTGATCATTGTTGTTGTTGATGTTGATTGAGGCATTCTTTCAATTTCAAATTGTTTACTCTGTGTGGTGATGCACACGGGAAATCCACTTGATGGATATGTGTACTGAAGTCTCATGTAGAGTCACAAGTAGAGCTCATGTAGAGTAACAAGTAGAGCTCAAGTAGAGTCACAAGTAGAGCTCATGTAGAGTCACAAGTAGAGCTCATGTAGAGTCACAAGTAGAGCTCATGTAGAGTCACAAGTAGAGCTCATGTAGAGTCACAAGTAGAGCTCGTGTAGAGTCACAAGTAGAGCTCGTGTAGAGTCACAAGTAGAGCTCGTGTAGAGTCACAAGTAGAGCTCGTGTAGAGTCACAAGTAGAGCTCGTGTAGAGTCACAAGTAGAGCTCGTGTAGAGTCACAAGTAGAGCTCGTGTAGAGTCACAAGTAGAGCTCGTGTAGAGTCACAAGTAGAGCTCGTGTAGAGTCACAAGTAGAGCTCGTGTAGAGTCTCAAGTAGAGCTCGGACAGAGTCCTTTAGAGTCTCATGTTAGGTCAGGAATGACCGAGCGAACTTGGATACTGTGCTGTGGTATATTGTTTCAGATTAACACACGAGGACGTGTGTCACGCAGGATGGCCGTGTCGGCGTTAGTTATGAATTAAGAAGAGAAATTGATCAAATCGGAAAATAAAATGAAGTTACATCACTTCCGTTATGAAGTTGCAACGCTCCGACGAAAGGTGGCGTACGGCCAGAGCTGCGTGAAGTCGAGGGAGTCACTACGGAGCCGTCGTGTCGAGCGGACGTGCACTGCCGTTCTAGTCTGGCAGTCTACCGCGAACCATCGTCATGAGCGGACGTGTCGAATAATTACGAGGAGTGCTATAGTCGCTCACCTATAACTTGTAGGGACGTCAAGAAAGTGTGATCGGAAAAGAGTACCTAGCAAGTACGTTCACATGTCCCGATGATTCGGTCCGAATATAGGAACCATGGGTGGTGGAGGGCAAGTAGAGGGCGAGTAGCCCCTTCGCGCTAACGTCCTTATGCGCGCTAGATAACGAGAGACTGTGTAACCGTTACGAATACCGTGACGTTGCCGTGAGTGTGTACCTTGTGCTGTGACTTTATTTAATCGTGATACAAAAACTATGTGGAAGTAAATAAAATGATTGTGATACTGATGACGGCCATTATTGTCTTCTAACGCCCACTCTTCAAACGCCCACCCTCCATTCTGATGATGATGTTACGACCGACACCCACTGTTACGACATGTATATTATCATATTAATGTTTGAAGAATGATGTCTTATTCATCATCATCATCATCAGCCGTACGACGCCCACTGGGCGGCATAGGCCTCCCCAAGGATCTCCACGACGATCGGTCCCGCGCTGCCCGCATCATTCACCAGATCGTCGGTCCACCTTGTAGCGGGCCTACCCACTGAGCATCGTCCGACACGTGGTCGCCATTCCAGAACCCTTCCGCCCTAGCGGCCATCGGTTCTCCTCGCTATGTGTCCTGTCCACTGCCACTTCAGCTTTGCAATTCTCCGAGCTAAGTCGATGACTTTAGTTCTCCTGCGGATCTCATCATTTCTGATTCGATCCAGCATGGAAATACCGATGTCTTATTAAAAGGGATAAAATAAAGGGCACCATAGAGCGGATGACGGATAATATGATTACGAGAGCAGTGTATAAAGCGAAGGTTGGTGGTAGGGCTGGCAGAGGAAGACCTAGAAGGACGTACATTGACCAAATTACAGATGTCCTTAGAAAAGGTTTAGTACGATCTACTCTGAACCGGCGTGCGTGTATGAAAGGATTGATGAATGTGGAGGAAGCAAGAGAAGTGTGTCAGGATCGAAGCAAATGGAATTCCATAGTATCTGCTTACCCCGGTGGCCAATGAAATAGGCGTGAGTTTATGTATGTATGTATAGAATAAATGATCTGATATAATTGATACGCACAACAAAGGTACTTACAGGAAAGAGTTTTTCTAAAACGAGGCAGACATTACGAAAGAAAAGAAAACACCTTTTCAAAAGCAACTTTTTATAATATTCGTCACGTTTTTGTGAAATGTTAAATCACAGTATTTTCACAAAGGCGGCCATGATAAATTAACAGACGTCGTTTAGGAAAAAATATAGAAATAATGAACCTATTGTCATATTTTTCGACAAAAATTTAGTTCACAAAGATGGTCGCCTGTCGTAATAATTTATCATTTCATCTTGTGACTGAAAAACTGAAATATCCTTTCCAAAATGACGTAGCATCGTGGCATGACGCTAGAGAAAGTTCTAAAGCGTTATCCCTTCATAAATTAAGCAGGAACCTCGTAACTAACTTCTTATTTTCCCAAAGATAAGTTTTTGAATATGATCAAAATATTTATATGCCCAACTTCTTCTTCTTCTATCGTGTGGGTGAGGTGGAGTACCAACCTCGTGAACCCTGGTGTCAGGGTTATTATTGACCCGCCAAAGGCCCGTGACATGGCTCATGTAACGACTACTTACTTACATCAGTAAGTAGTAACCGGGACCAACGGCTTAACGTGCCTTCGGAAGCATGGATCATTTTACTTTCGGACAATCAGGTGATCAGCCTGTACCTGTTCTGTGTACAATAAACATATACTTTGAGGTCACAGGTTCGAATCCAGCACAGGCCTAAACCAATGATTGCCAAATTTGTTTTAGAATTCAAGTTTGATCATAAATGATTATCACGTGCTCAGCGGTAAAGGCAAACTTCTTGAGGAAACCCACTTCCCGAGAAAAGCAATTTTCGAAGGTATGTGACCTAACCTGTATTGGCCTGGTTTTCAAATTCTGAATTCAAATTTTGAAAACGTTTCTTTGTTTAATTTGTTTCAATTTGTGTGTTTGGAATGTCCATAGGCCGATCACCGTCCAAGTCTCATGAAGATAACTCTGCTCACCTCGGTGGGATATAGGCGTGTTTATGTAGTTGATAACATAGCACCACGAGGCTTGTAATACTAATCTGAGGATTGGCTGCAAGTGTGTCTTAGACTGAAAACTTATTTGAAGTCGACTAATTGTCTTATTAATGGCGTTTAGCTGCTCACCCCTTTAGGTATTACATCTCGATGAATGGCTCGATTATTTCAACAGATGCTCCATTAAGTGAGACAAAAAACCCTATCAGTAAAACATGGGGTCCCATTCTTTATGTAATTTATCTCAGTTAGTAGAAGACGAAAAATGCGTAAAAAGGGACAGCAGTTTTTTTACTGCCTTCATCAATCAGTAAATTACTTAGCTGAGTAAGTAAGGTTGATCAATCTCAAACTAAAAAAATATTTTATCATCTCCGCATTGCATCTTAATTCGAGAGCGCTTACCTAATATTATTGATAGGTTTTTTAAGGAAGCGACTGCCAATCCGGCCTTCCGACCCGAAGGGAAACCTAGCTTAAATACAGTTTGTAACTGGTACCTACCCACAATATAAGTACTTACTTAAATATTTGTTGAAATTTGCTTTAATACATAAAACATATCATATCTGTACCCCCTAAGGGTCAGGGGCTTTTAATAAATAACTAAACATATATTTTTAAGTGATTTGTTAGTTATTGCTTGCCGAGTTGCAAACGATTATGATTATGGCTATCGACAGTGACAGTGATGAAAATGTACGGAATTGACATGTCACCTTGTGTCAACCCCATACATTTTTAACACTGTCATTAAAATTTTTAACAAATTACTTTTAAAAATATTTAGTTATTTATTAAAAACCCCTATCCCTTTAATAAACCACTGGTCTATTTTTCCCTAAAAAGTAGAATGGAGAATGCAACATTGACAAGAGCGTGGCTCTTAAATTAGTGATGGTGATCCCTTTAGGGGGGTACGGACATGATCTAATGTTTTGTGTGTTAAAAATCAAAACAATTCAATAATTACAACAAGTTTCAACACATACTTGAGTATTTATATATTACAGCTTACCAGTTACAAATAAATACGACAATGTGTTAAAAAAAAAAATCAAATACAAGCTAGATCGCCATCGACTCGCAAAGAAGAAGAAGCTAGAGCAATTAGTTGTCTTAACTTATACCCCATCAGGAAGCATAAAATAATCGAAACTGTTACTTCTCTTTTAGAATTTAGGGCACCATTTAACAGAAAGGGAATTAATTAATGCCCCTTGATGGGGTATTATATTAACACACCTGATAATAATTTGTAACTGTTATTTCACTTGTTTATTTTGTTTCTACCTTTGAGGGATGTCCAAAATAAATTTGGGGTACTATTTTACGTGGAAGCATTAGCCAGTGGATCATTATGACTGAGGAAGGTTTTCTTTTCAGAAGCTGATTAAATATGCATGCTGCACTCGCCGGTAGAGGGAAGGCAGTTCAATTTCCGCTGCAACAAACTCGAAAGTTTACGACCGGTCACTGTGGGAACATATAGCCAGGGTTGCCATTTGTTCAGCCAAGTGTTGAATGCCTTATGAGTATACAAGGCGACAGAAAGTCATACATAACACTCCCCTTAATCAACCGGAGCGGGTACAGAGCATACTCCACCACGCTGTTCCAATGCTGGTGGAGGTGTTTGGGCTAGTAATTCGGGACCAACGGCTTAGCCTACCTACCTTCCGAAGCACGGAATCATCTTACTTTTTCGGACAATCAGGTGTTTCAAGCCTGTAATTTCCTTACCAAACAAAGAACAGTCTCACAAAGTGATTTCGACTTTCTTTTTGACGTGACTTATTGTAGATTTTCCGCAGATGGCATTAACTTATTAACCAGGACAACCCGGACGTTGACCTGTACAGCTGTTCGGTGGCCAAATTCACAGATGTGGCATTTCGCTATTAATAATAATAATAATAAAAGCACTTTATTGCACACAAATTCACCAAACATTTACAGGATAAACTTATTCTAAGGTGGACAAAGGCGGCCTTATCGCTAAGAGCGATTTCTTCCAGACAACCTTCGGCAGAGGATATAGTACACTTGTACAGCTGCAGTAAAAAGTAAGATGATCCGTGCTTCGGAAGGCACGTTAACCCGTTGGTCCCGGTTACTACTTACTGATGTAAGAAAGTAGTCGTTACATGAGCCATGTCAGGGGCCTTTGGCGGCTCAATAGTAACCCTGACACCAGGGTTGATGAGGTTGATAATCCACCTCACAACCCACACGATAGAAGAAGAAGACAGCTGCAGTGTAGCGCGCAAAAAAGTAAAATAGAATAAGAGAAAAAACATACTTAAATAAATAAATAAAAAATTATATATAATTATATATTCTATTGTTGTAGTTAATAATAATAACTGTTATGTCTTATATGTGTTTATTTCAGTCGAATTGGTTTTTACTGTAATGGCTGAATGTAAAACTGTAAAAAAAAACTATTTGGCCGGGTGATTTCGACAATATCCCCATCGGAAAAGAAAGTCATGTCGGAAAAAAATATGGAAAATCTGAATACTATTTACCCTCTCTTTTTTTGTGTGTTTGACATGACTGACATGAGTGAGTTATTGTAGGTTTGCCAAGATGGAGAACCAGTTACACTGCGATGTAAGTCACGCTTTCTCTGAATAGGGTTGTCACTCACTGGTTCGGATAAAGAATAATATATTACAATATCATACCAGAAATGTCTACTTGACAGTTTTAACAATAAAATATGAAATACTAACGTCCCGCCCCGGCTTTGCTCGGGTGCAATGCCGAGGAAAAAATGAAATTATTAACGACAGCACATTAAAAACTAAAAAAACCAGTATTTCTCCACTATTTAATGCATGTTATTATACATATAAACCTTCCTCTTGAATCACTATTTATTTTAAAAAAAAAACCGCAACAAAATCCGTTGCGTAGTTTTAAAGATTTAAGCGTAAGTACATAGGGATATAGGGACAGAAAAAGCGACTTTGTTTTATACTATGTAGTATGACGGATTTGGTATATTATCATTTAACGATAATTATCTAATAGTTTTTTTTTATTAAGATCATTTTTATATATTTTATTTTTACATATAAAAGCGTTTTTTTATCTATATATTACAAAACCCGAAACGAGCGGTCATAATTGAACTTCGTGGGACGTCACATTTCACAAAATAAACAAAAACTCAAAAACAACAAAAAATAAATGTCTGTTGACCAAGAGGAGATGTCCTTAGAAAAGGTTCAGTATGATCCACTCTGAAGCGGCGTACGTGTATGAAACGATTAATGAATGTGGAGAAAGCAAGAGAAGTGTGTCAGGTTCGAAGCAAATAGTTCCATAGTCTTTGCCTACCCCGGTGGGAAATAGGCGTAAGTTTATGTTATGTATCATATACCTACTTATGTAGGTACGTGATCGTATAACAAACAAAGTATCTATCTATCTGTCTACTCAGCCTGTATCCACCCACTGCTGGGTATAGGCCTCCTTTCACGCCATCCTTTCCGGTGCTGTGCAAGTCTCATCCATTGCTTTCCGGCGTACCTCACGATGTCATCCGACCACCGACCAACCTAACAAAGTTACTATCGCATTTATGTTATGATTGGTACTTACGTACAAGGTTAATTTGAATCGCGATTAAATGCTATGAAAGTTGGTTTTGATAAATAACATTATTTTATGATTAATCATCATCATCAGCCGTACGACGCCCACTGCTGGGCATAGGCCTCCCCCAAGGATCTCCACGACGATCGGTCCTGCGCTGCCCGCATTTATGATTAATACAATTTACAAATCATCAGAACTTCTGCAGTGAAATAGAGAAAGAAGGATCTTTGTTTAGAGATTAGCTTACCTGTATTGTGTGTTTTCTTTATGTACTTATGTTCCTTATGTCTCTTTTATTGTGTGTCTTTATGTACCACATTTGATAAAAATAAATTATTTTGATTTGATTTGATTTGCAAATAAATAAATAAGGATTAATTAATTTTAATTTAGCATTTTGAACACATTAATGGAATATAGTATTTACCGAAAAATAATTATTAGAATATCTAATATTAACAAGACGAGTAATATCAATGCAAAAATGTGTACAACTATATTGCAAATATTTTACTACCATTCTAAATACAACCTAATAAATTATTTTTTTATTTATTTATTTATAAAATCTTAATACTAAATATACAATTTGTCAATATCCTGTAAAACTGTTTAAACAGTTTGTCTACAGGAAAGAGTCTCTACTAATAATATGAACTTATATATCTAATAGTAATTTGTAAGTAGGAGCACAACGAATGTATCACATTATTTAAAAAAAAAAACAATTAATTACATAAATTAGCTAGGACACGAGTCTAAAAGATATTAAGGTTTCCTACAGTGATTACATAAACTCCTGAAAAGATCAACTTTTATAAAAGCCTTTTCTTTTTTGTGTTTTGCACATAATTTATGACTTTATGACCTTTATCATTTCCTATGAATACAATTAATAAATACTTTTAAAAAAGTTTCAAATCAAAAACTTACCGTTAAAATTCAATTCACAATTTTCTTTACCACACAGGAATTCACTAAACTTTGAAAAAAATAATTTAAATTCCAAATTCAAACTTTGTAATATAGTTGAAACGTAGTTATATTATCGCGTTCTATTTTCAAAGAAAGGGCGCGTGTAACCGCTACCACGCCTAACGCGATACTGAGTTGCTCAAATCCGGCTCCGTCCTGTATAATTTGACCCCTATACCTATTAAACATACCTCTATTTTGCTCCAATTTCGGCAAGAATAAGTTCTGGGGCAGGTCAAGTTATTTTGGGAAAATATTTTTAAGTACGTGTTCTTTTATTTGAAACAATATAGTATAGAATATTTAAAACTTTTCTGCTGTAAAGATTCTATATTTGAATACTTACCTACTAATTTTTATTTTTAATCTACTAAAACCACAAACTTTAATATGAATAGAAATAAATTGCTGTAAGGGTGGAAAACGGTACCTAAAAAACTCAATAAAGAAAACCGGTCAAGTGCGAGTTGGAATTCCATGTCACGGTTTCCTCTTTTCCATAGTAGTGCATACACTACTAAAAAAAATACGTATATATACATAAAATATTTATTGACTTCAATATATTACTTTTAATATAGTTTATGTAGGTATACTTATATTTTTTAACTTTTGCACTACCCGCTACGCTTTTATACCTTTTGCCTGGAAAATATTGCTACCTTAGCAACAAGGCCGCCTATTTTACTAGGTACCTAACTGATTGTAATTGTGTTTTTATGTAATGTTTGTTTTAAGTGCAATAAAAAGTTTTTTACTGTATTGTTCCGCACAATATAAATGAAAATATTTATAAACTTAGTTGGTTTTAATAATTTTAGGTAATTCTTTCCAAAATATAAGTAAAAGACTACTTAATGGTGAAACAAATAATATGCCTGCGTTAAGTATTTAAAAAAAAACAAGAACAAATAGCACGTTATGGTTGCACACGTTAAGTAAACATTCGAATAATTCCTAATTCTATAGTTATTTTCATTTAAATGAATTATTTCGTCAAAAAAAATCGAATATCGTTCTCGTTCTTTTCTTTTTATCGTTCGTTCGTTCAAGTTATCGTTCGAATTATGAATTATCTTTCGAATACACATCGCAAAAATATAGAATTAAAAATAATAAAAAAAAAACACAAGAAAAAGCATGAGTTTTGCGACAGAAAACTCCACTTGATATTAACCCAGAATCATGGTCTGAATAGTGCCCCTAATTATTCGTTACGATGTCACTAACACCCTGTATAAATCTTTTATCTTCGTTTTTGGCTGTTAAGTTGATGGTAGGGCTGGCAAGAAAGACCTAGAAGGACGTATGTTGACCAAATTGGAGATGTCCTTAGAAAAGGTTTAGTACGATCTACTCTGAACCGGCAGCGCAGGATACACACCGGCATGTGTGAATGAACGATTGATGAATGTGGAGGAAGCAAGAGAAGTGTGTCAGAATCTAAGCAAATGGAATTCCATAGTTTTTGCTTACCCCGGTGGGAAACAGGCGTGAGTTTACGTATGTATGTATATAAGTTTGGGTATAAATGATAATTTATTACCCTTTTTATAACACCCAAAATTTCATTTTCAACCCATTATTATTCTGATCAAAAAAAAGAGAAGTAATATAGGTAGCAACTTAATTCTATGCATAATGTGATCCAAATATCAAACAACAATCATTTTTATATATGCTTTTGCCATTTATATTGTATTTTGAATAATTATATACCTGAGTAATGAGAAAATAGGTAATTATAAAAAAAATAAATATTATAAAAGTGTTTTTAGGTAAAACCACGTTACCTCGTTATCACGTTAAATTTCGATAGCGCCATCTATACGAGTATTAAGTACTTTTGGAGAACGTAGCTTGGAAAGTCCTACGTTAATTTCCCAAGTAAGATGATTCCATATTTAAAGATATTCTTTCTGATCTAGATAAAAATAGCTATATCCTAATACCACGTTTTACCCAAGGTTATAGATACAACTGAATCGTTTTAGGCATACAGACGTCAAATTGAGCCAACCATAACCATAGTCAACAAAAAAAGAAACTGAATTGCTGACTCCAGCAGACACCAATTTAAAAAGGAAAGGGACGGGCAATCGACATGTATAAAATTTACGCAACACAGTCAACCAAAAAGAAACTGAATTGCTGACTCCAGTAGACACCAATTTAAAAAGGAAAAGGACGGGCAATCGACAGGCATAAAATTTACGCAACACACGTCAATTTTGAGCAGAAATATAAAATAACCCTCTTCAAATTAAAATAGAATTAGGTCTGGAAATAGCACCAATGTTGTATTTTTATTTATTCTTTAATTTCCAATAAGTGTAGGCGAGTCTTTGCTTATCCCGACAGAAGAGGAAATTAAATGATCGATTGATGTTTCTTTAGCGCCGTGTGTCAGAAGCATATTTCCCCCGTCAGTCAAGCATGTAATTTCCTGTGGCCATCGCTCCGCTACCCACCCCCCAAGCGAGATAGCACTAAGTTATTTTATGCACCTAATAAACCGCCTCTCGACTTCGCTGATAGAATTTTGTTACGACATATCTGTTACTTTGTAGAGGTACAAAGTTACAATATTTTATAGGTAAGTACTGCTACAGAATTTATATACGACTACGTACTAACTAACAGTATCTGTGGTGTAGTGGTTAGAGCGTCGGGCTCACAATTATTGGGACGCTTACCTTACTGAAACCTATGGATACCACAAGAATAACGTAAAAAAACACAAACAGCCTATAAGTACAGGGTGTTAGTGATATCGTAACGAAAACTTTGAGGGATGATTCAGACCATGATTTTTAATTGGTATCAAGTGAAGTTTTCCATCGCAAAAGTATAGAACTGAAAATAATTTAAAAATATACTACAAATTTAATGACTTTTCCGACAAGAAATTCTTGTTATCGACTCAAAAACATGGTCTGAATCATCCCCTTCAGTGTTCGTTACGGTGTCACTAACACCCATACGTACTTGTATTGCTACCTGTACGTACTTGTGTGGGGAGTAAGTGACATCGTAACAAATACTGAAACGGGTAATTCTGCTGATTATTCTGAGTAATATCAAGTGGAATTTTCCATCGCAAAAGTATAGAAAATAATTTTAAAAATATAAGAATTTTGCGACGGAAAATTCCACTTGATATTAACTCAGAATCATGGTCTAAATCATCCCCCTTAGTATTCGTTACGATGTCACTAACACCCTGTATACGTCTCACTGCTGGGCACAGGCCTCCCCTCAATCAACCGTAGGAGCTCCACAACGCTGCTTCACTTGGGGTTGGACCCAAAGAATAACAAAAATAAACTACTTCAGCTACGTGGTTCACTGACGGATCCCTATCAAGAACCCTCCAACTAAAAATAAAATTTTTAACAAAAAAAAAACCGACTTCAAACGCAAAACTAAAAAGCAATAAATAAATTTACTTCGCACAAAGTAATTAGTACGTATTTTCAATTAGTTAATTAATTTATAATTCTGAAGCCGGTGCCAAGGAAATGCTACAACGAAGTACCGATTCATATATTTTTCAATACTGATTGTTTTGTAATTTTTTGTTTGACATTGTTTTGTAATTGCTTTGATATAGGTATTAAACAATATTGTGTGTACATAGTAATTTGATATTGTAGTAGGGTTGTTGTAGCATTTACTTGGCACCGACTTCAGAATTATAAATTAATTAACTAATTGAAAATACGTACTAATTACTTTGTGCGAAGTAAATTTATTTATTGCTTTTTAGTTTTGCGTTTGAAGTCGGTTTTTTTTTTGTTAAAAATTTTATTTTATTTTACGATTTTAAGTGATGGTTAGACCGAGCAAGGATGCAGACAGACAGATTTTCTGATTTATATTCATATATAATAATATAATATATTATTAGTAGTGATCACAATTATTATTGATGAACATGTTTACACACACACACTCACACACGCGCTAACGCACACGAGCACACGCGCACGTACACACGCACACACACAGATACACGCACACACACAGACACACGCACACACACACACACACACACGCGCGCGCGCGCGCACACACACGCACACACACACACACATGTGTATGTGTACATTCACACATGTGGTTGTCAGTGGAAGCTGCTATCATACACACTCACACATACATATAGATACAGTAGATTTCGCGTGGTTCGCTCGCTGCTAAAGCAGCTCGCGTGTCCTGTTTATTCGAAACTGTCCCTCTTCGTATGGCGGCCATCTTGTTTTTCCGCCATTTTGTTTTTTTTCACCGGCGACAGAATTTGACCAAGATTTAAATGGGTGTCGTGGAAACAAACAAAATCCAGGTGCAATAGGTTTGCCAGACCGTAGGATGTCTCCCTGATTGGGAGCAGTTTTCAAAGATGACGTTCCGATCACACCCCTATACATCATTTTTACCCCCAAGACATTTTCTGGAAAAACAAAATTTTGTATGGCGGCCATCTTGTTTTTTCGCCATTTTGTATTTTTTTCACCGGCCATTAAATTCGACCAAGATTTAAATAGGTTTCGTGAAAGAAAAATTGGTTCAGGTGTGATAGTTTCGCCAGGCCGTAGGGTGTCACCCTGATGCGGAGCAGTTTTCGAAAATCGGGAAGTATTTCCATACTTAACATGACGATCCGATCACAACCCCGATATATATTTTATATCCCGAGACATTTTCTGAAAAAACAAAATTGTGTATGGCGGCCATCTTGTTTTTCCGCCATTTTGTTTTTTTTTTACGCGCTATGGAATTTGACCAAGATTTAAATAAGTGTTCTGAAAGAAATATTGGTTCACGTGCGATAGTTTTGCCAGGCCGTAGAGTATCTCTCTGATGCGGAGCAGTTTTTGGTGACCAGAAAGTATTTCCGTACTCTACATGACGTTTTGAGTAAGCGCCCCATACATTATTTTTACCCAAACGGGCTTCTTCCAAAATCGACAAAATTTTGTATGGCGGCCATCTTTTTTTTCCGCCATTTTGTTTTTTTGCACCGGCGATTGAATTTGATCAAGATTTAAATACGTTTCGTGAAAGAAAAATTGCTCCAGGTTGTATAGTTTTGCCAGGCCATAGGGTATCTCCCTGATGCTGACCAGTTTTCGAAGGTCGGGAAGTTTTCCCGAAGCCTAAAGATCGATCCGATCAATATGACTTTACAAACGCACTAGTCGCTCCTACGATTTTTGAAAATTCCCCTCGATTTCTCTGGTCTTCCATCATCAGATCCTGACTTCCTTGACATGGGACCCCCTTGGGTATATCTCCTTTCAAACAAAAAAAGAATTATCAAAATCGGTTCATATACGACGAAGATATGCCCGAACAAACATAAAAAAAAAAAAAAAAAAAAAAAAAAAAAAAAAAAAAATACGGTCGAATTGAGAACCTCCTCCTTTTTTGAAGTCGGTAAAAAGGGATTTACTAATTGCTGTTTAGTAACATGAACCCTGATATCAAAAGTCACTTGACCTATATCTTTCAAGATAGTTTTAAGGAACCGTGATATGGTACGTACACACATCATTCACACTGATTAATATTAATAAACAGCCTCCGTGGTCCAGTGGTTGAGCGATAGGCTCACGATCCGGAGGTCCCGGGTTCGAATCCCGATGGAGAAATATCACAAAAAATACTTTGTAATCGCTAATTTAGTAAGGACATGACAGGCTAATCACCTGATTGTCCGAAAGTAAGATGATCCCTGATTCCGTGTTAAGCCGTAGGTCCCGGTTACTACTTACTGATGTAAGTAAGTAGTCGTTACATGAGCCATGTCAGGGGCCTTTGGCGGCTCAGTAGTAACCCTGACACCAGGGTTGATGAGGTTGGAAATTCACCTCATAACCCACACGATAAGTAGTAGTACTTACTAAATAAAGATATTTTCGAATTTTTATTTAAATTGTTTATTAATTTGGGGCTCAGCCATTATAGACGGCGAGATCTATCTTAAGTGCAGTTTTCACTAACAGTTTATTCGTTCATTATAGACGGCGATACGGCTCACCACCTATCACGTTGTAACAGAAAGCTCAGTGAGGCGTGTACAAATAACTAAACTAAACTGCCTATATACGTCCCACTGCTGGGCTCAGGCCTCCCCTCAATCAACCGGAGGGGGCGTATCCAATACAAAAATAAAATAAAATATTGCGTGTTATAAGATATTACAGTGTTGTCATCGGTCTCAGCACATTCAGCCAAGAATTGGCATACGAATTTAAAATTGTCATGCATATAACAAACTAACACTTTTGTGAAACAGAGTAGTTTTACAATTAACCAGTCTCAGTTTAAGATCTCGCCTCGCACTCTCTTATTTATTGGCGTAGTTATTTAGTTCTACTTCTAATGAATGTAGCTGTGACTACCCCAATTGGGATATTATCGTGATGTTATGTTTGTTACGAAAAGCACTCAACATAACGAATGACAAACTTTATTCTGTCGCATTTGTAACAGACAGTAAATGTAACTTCACAAATAGAGCAAAGTTTAATAACAGCCTGTCCCTAGTGCCTTGCTCGCCTTTTGTCATAAGGGTATGAAAGAGTCAAAGTAACGCGGGTATGTAACAGAGATATATCATAGAATAAATAATACATATTTAGGGTGTTAGTGACATCGTAACGAATACTGCGGGGGATGATTCAGACCATGATTCTGAGTTAATATCAAGTGGAATTTTCCGTCGCAAAATACATGTTTTTTTTTATATTTTTTTTCATTTCTATACATTTGCGATGTATTCGTTGCGATGTCACTTACACCCCGTATAAGTACGTACAGGTAGCCATACAAGTCAAGTAGGTATGGGTGTTAGTGACACCGTAACGAAAACTTTGAGGGATGATTCAGACCATGATTCTGAGCTAATATCAAGTGGAAATTCCAGTCGTAAAATTCATGAAAATATTTGTGTCTTTTTAAACTATTTAAAGTTTCATACTATTGCGATGGAAAATTCCACTTGATATCAACTCAGAAACATGGTCTCAATCATCTCGCAAAGTTTTCGTTACGATGTCACTAACACCCTGTATACTGCGTATAGGACTGTAACTCTCCGCCCCGCACCGATTCGTATCGGGCGCCGACCTCACCCCCTCTGGGTATTCATTTTTTTTTAAATAACGTCTTGGACCCTGTGCCGAGGTTTTTCTTGCAGCTTCTGTTCCTCGGCTATACAGGTTGTGAGAAGCTGCAGTAGTTTTAGGCGGATGAGACGTTCGTTATGTAAAAATTGACGATTCAAAGTGTAACTATGTTACCTACTGAATAAAGATATTTTTGAATTTGAATTACATTAGGTTTGGTCGTAAGCTACTAAGGAGTAAGAGAGCGCGTGGACTATGTCTCGCTCGCACTTAGGCGGTAGGTGGCACACGGTGACAACGAGATTTTTGTATGGAGTATCCGCCCAGTTGGTAGAAAGCTTGTCTCTCAGTTTGAGGTCGCAGGTTCGAATGCAGCACCAGCCTAAACCAATGATTGTCAAATTTGTTTCCGAATTCATGTTTGGATCATAAATGTATATGTCTTGTTATGACATGACATATAACGTCACGACTATATCCAAATTGGGGTAGTCAGAGGTACATCCATAGCAAGATGAACTAACGACCACAATTTCCAATTTCCAACACAATGTAAAGTTGTTCTAAGGAATAAATGAATATGAATATGAATACCACACCTCACGTTTCTGTCCTTATTCTTTCGTGTTGATAATTCTGATACTTGTAAATTACTATTTAAGTAAATGAATGAGTTCTTTTTCAAGTATCAGCACTGTAACTGTTCGGCAGCGGGAAATTCTTAGAAACTTAGGAGATGTATATAATTATCAAAAAGTATAAAATCCATATAAAAATGTCCGTGCGTCGTTAACAAGCACACTTCAGATACCACATAAAAAAAACTCGTTTTACACAGAAACTACACATTGACGTTATCGTACACGCGCATCTGTGTGTGTGACGTCTGACACCCGACTAAAGTAAGACCGAGGGGGTGAGGTAAACCTAGCTCAGCTGCTGGTGGGGAGCGGAGAGTTGCCGTTCTAAACGCCGACTAGTCGTCGACTATGATATTGACAAAATATTTAGCAAAACTTTGGTTATTGTTTACAAAATAGAGTGACAACATAACCTTGTATTACTAAGTAATATAATTGTTTTGTAACATTTCATAAAGTTTAATTTATTTATGTGGAATGGCATAAATTCAAAACATTAGGTTTTCTCTTGAATACGTATAAGTACTTATCTCTAATTTAAGTAGCACAATTAAATATTTATTCGTTTTCGCAAACGTAATTTCGTAAATGCGTAACCCTTTAAGTACGAGAATAGAAAATTACACGGTAAAAACTTTCTGAGTATACGTTTAAATGAAGGCCTACGGATAAGTTCTTGTAAGTGAAGTTATAACGGCCCACAGACTACCCCATATAGACACGTTGTGTGAATCAGATTGTTATAAGTACAATATTTACATACATACATAAACTCACGCCTATTTCCCACCGCGAAAAACAGAGACTATGGAATTCCATTTGCTTGCCCACTTGTCCACATTCATCAATCGTTTCATACACACACACCGATTCACAGTAGATCGTACTGAACTTTTTCTAAGGTATTTGGTCAATATACGTCGTTCTAGGTCTTGCGGGACAGGAAGTATGGTATTGTGAAGTTTCGATTCAGCGTACCAAGTTATAAGTTGTGACTATTATGTAGAAATAAATTGTGTAAAACTGAAAAAAAAACAGCAATTGTGTTAAAAAATTAAATTAAAAAACCCCCGACCGAAAAAAGTACTCAATTATTATGACAAAACATGAAAAATGCTCAACCCTATAAAAAGCAAAAATAACTTATCCCACATATGCTTGCAAGCAAACTGAGCGTGTAACATTCCTATCACACTTAACAAACGACCTGATGACCTTGAAGACCTGAACCGATTTCCACTAAACACAGCTAAGAAGAATCTCGAATGTTATACCTTTCAAAAAAAATAAACCGCAATAAAATCTGATCATCCGTTTGGGAGCTACGATGCCTCAGACAGATACATACACATTTACACAGACACGTCAAAGTGTTATAACACCTCGTCGTTTTTGCGTCGGGGGTTAAAAATACGAAGCGTCATCGTATTTTTTTTTGACATATGTCCATCCGTGAGGGCCCATTTCCACCCTAACTTATAAGGAACGGTATCTATTGTAAGAATAAAGTCTGTGTCACAGCCATCCGCATCTAAACTCGTTACAAAGTTAGCGAGTCTACCGGTGGTACTTCGGCTCTATATCGTGGATTTTGTCTAAAATAAATGCCTGGCGCTTCGCTGTGCTCGTCTTGGCGGGAGCACTACCGTGCCCCCAGATGTTAGTTTTTCTGGCCAAGTAGGTTTGCGGCAAGTCTACGAATTAAGCCGGATAAGAGCCCATAGCGCTCCTTATGCGGGAAATCTACCTACACAAGTAAACCGGACCTGTCTAATCTTCAGGTTAGGTAAGCGGACTTTGTGAAAAACTGAATAATGCTAGGGAGATAATGAGACGGGAATAATAATAAAGTACCAAGGAAAGAGAAAGCGATATAGCAGATTTAAAATATTACTGCTTTAAACCCCTGTGAAATATAATATTCTCCTATTAAATTGTTTACTCCGTTCGTTAGGAAATCCGAACACGAGATAGGAATAAAAATAATATATTCCAGTTATTTATTTACTGGAACTTCTGCTGGAAACAATATAACGTGGTAAAGCGTGTGTCGGTCTGATGGGAATAAGGTTCCGTATATTCTTCAACAAACTATCATCGTACGGTTCATATCTATTTTGAAACGAATATCTGGGGGGTTAAAATGGCCACATCGAAGCAATTCATCTAAGAAAGCAATATTGCTATTTGACGTTTGTTTGTATTGCGCACTTAGTTTTATATGTTACTTTTGTATTTTAACCCCCAGGTTGTATTTTGGTTAAAACCGTGAGTTTACCGTATGAAGTCAGATGTTTATTTACAGACAGGTATGATTTTTACTTATAATTTCCAAAAATCGCATTAGTGTCGACCGGAATTAAAGGGCTCGGTGTAGCATTCTCAATGCTACTTCTTAGGGAAAATAGGGCAGGGTTTCCCTTTTGCCTTCCGCCCCGCAGTACTCTGTCCGACGCGAGTGGGATGGCACCCAGAGTAGTCTATTTCATAGCCGTACTAGGACACTTGTCCTTTTGGTTTTATCATCATCATTAATTTAAGAACCACGCTCTTGTTGGTGTAGCATTCTCCATTCTTATCTTCTTCTTCTTCTATCGTGTGGGTTGTGAGGTGAATTACCAACCTCATCAACTCTGGTGTCAGGGTTATTTTTGAGCCGCCAAAAGCCCCTGACATGGCTCATGTAACGATTACTCACTTACATCAGTAAATAGTAACCAAAGTCTATCAAAGGCCAATTCTTTTACTTCCTTATAAGACACGACGTTCGCCTTCTCTTTAATCAGTTCCATGTAGGTAAGCTCTTCTTGGTCTTCCCCTGGTAAGCTGTTCTTGGTGTTTGGTTTTATACGGAACCCTAAATTGAAGAGGCTCGACTTAGTTTGATAAATGTGCTCTGCCTGAAGGAGATCCCTGCATGGAATGGAAGTAAGAAAATAAGAGGAAAAATTTGATATAGAATTTTTGTTACTATGGCAGTCATCCGTGCTTATAGAAACTCAACAACAAACTTCACGACTATATCCCAATAGGAGTAGTCAGAGGTACATCCATCGCAAGAACTAAGTACCCACATTTCACCGAGCTTTTTGTTAGACCTACGTGAAAGGTGAGCCGTATTAAATAGCCAATGAGAAATTCTAGTCTTTTTTTTAATTAAGATGGGTTTGCTCATGACTTCGTTCTTCCACGAGGAGAAGAGGTCGACGGTGGAACGAACTTACCCAGAAGATGCATATTCACTCGTGATTTTTTTTTATTCTTACGAGTATGTACGGTCAGGAGCATTAATATGTATACACTTTGGTACCATGTCACATTAACTTTTTTGACAAATTGAACTGTAAGTCTCATTAAATGTCAAAATATGTTAGTGCGACAGAGTCCTAAAGTGGGTACATTATATTGCTTATGACTGTACCACATTTTATGCAATAAACGACTATTCTATCCTATCCTATTCTATATCATACTGTGCTGTTGGGGATAAAAATGGCCACATCGAAGCAATTCATCTAAGAAGACAATGTTGCAATTTGACATTTGCGCATATACCTAAAAGTAAGTGCGCAATGCAAACAAATGTCAAATAGCAATATTGTTTTCTTAGATGAATTGCTTCGATGTGGCCATTTTAACCCACCTGTTCTGGTCTATTCTATTTTGTTACCCTACCCACCCCACAGGGGATTGCAGGTGTGACTTTATGTATGTATGACTTAAAAGACTTAAAATAATAAACAAGGAAGTGAGTGCCGCAAGGAATAACATTTACGTTTGTCAATAAAAGTTTTCATTAAATTCATTGAAGCCTTGAAAAGTTTTCACAATAACCTTCTACGTTGAAACTTTGTTTCGATTTCAATGTAAGGAAAATAATAAAGGATTCTCACACAGTATGGAATATAGCAGTATGTGTATATGTGTACACAGAGTAACAATACGCAGTGACTCCGCTGAATGTCCGCAATATGGTAGAGAAATAACTGCGGTTTGCCTACATCGAATTTTTATTATAATTTATTTACATTATTTTTGTGATTTATTTTATTATTTTTGACCGATTACGATTACCGTGTTTCCGAAGGCACGTTAAGCCGTTGGTCCCGGTTACTACTTACTGCTGTAAACGTAAGTAGTCGTTACATGAGCCATGTCAGGGACCTTTCGCGGCTCAATAATAACCCTGACACCAGGGTTGATGAGGATGGTAATTTACTTCACAACCCACACGAAAGAAGAAGAATAAACCGATTCAAATAAATAAATATTAAATTATGTAGGTATTTCGGAGAGTCATACATGAGTACAAACTAGTGTACCGATGTCATAATATAAAATTAATAATAAAATGACAATCATAATAATAATAATAACTTTACAATACTATTATAATATAATAATAAATAAATAGGTAATGAAATAATTAAATGGAATATCTGTTTAAGTTCTGTCATAGAATTAGGAATAGTACTTACTATGAATAGAACGGTTACTCCCCGCCTCGCACCAATTCGTATCGGACGCCGATTTCACCCCCTCTAGGTCTTAATTTAGTCGTAAATGGCCGTAAACCGCTGGTGAGCGAGCGCACGGTCTGTCTATCTCGTTAAGCGACATACGGTAAGAATCTTCTTCTATCGTGTGGGTTATGAGGTGGACTACCAACCTAAATAATCCTGGTGTCAAGATTATACTTTTACGGTAAAATTGAAATTTTAGTATGGACTGTCCGGGCTGATGTAGGGTCACGAGTACTAATATATGTATACACTTTGAAACCATGTCACATTAACGTTTATCACAACTTAAACAGTAAGTCTCATTAAATTTCAAATATGATAGTGCGATAGGGTTCTAAAGTGGATACATGATATTGCTCATGACTGTAGTCCAGGTAAAACATTAGTGCCTACTCTTTGATAAATTTGTAGGGCTAGCTGAAGACACGTTCGCCAGGACGGGAAGTGAAAATGCGAAAATGCATTACACATTCTATTTCCACATGGAGCCGAATAGGAATAATATAATATATTCTAATATAACCTGGCCTTGTACGAAAATATTACAATTGATATTTTGTAATATTGGAACACAATCGTTTAAAAGCTTTCGAAAGTAGGTAAGTTTGTTTTAGGTATAAAAGTAGGTATAATTGAAAGTTTTTCATCCCGTATTTCACAGGGTCCGCTTACCTAGCCTGACGATTTGATAGGTCCAATTTTTTACAGAAGCCTGTAAAAAACGACGCCTGTCTGACCTTCCAACCCGCGAAAGGAAAACCAGCTCAATACAGGTTAGGTCACATATCTCCAAAAATGCATTTCTCGGAATGTGGGTTTCCTCACGATGTTTTCCTTCACCGCTGAGCACGTTGATAATCATTTATGATCCAAACATGAACTCGAAAACAAATTCGATAATCATTGGTTTAGGCATGTGATTCGAACCTGCGACCTCAAAGGCAAGCGTTCTACAAAGTGGGCTATTACTCCTCCAAAAGTTTTTCATCCTATTGGAAGAAATTGCTATTTAACCGCCATTTGTTTTTTCTGTCTACTTCTAACTGCCCTATACATACGTATAATATGTATCTATATGCAATAAAAATTATAATTATAGATTCTAAGTATAAGCTAGGCGTATCCCTTTTTACCATAAGGTTCATCATAATTCATCCTAGGACTTCGTACCAACAGTAGCTGCAAGTTGTCTTTGATTACCTACTTGTGGCTCTGCCTACCCCATTAGAAATTACGCGCGTGAGGTTTCATATGAATCCATCACTAATTTAAGAGCCACGCTCTTGTCGGTGTGGCATTCTCCATGGTACTTATTTAGGGAAAAATAGGGCCTTCCGCCCCGGTTCGCGGAGGTCCGTGTTGCTCTATGCTTCCACCTCGAAGTACTCGCTCTAACGCGAGTGGGATAGAGCCCAGAGTAGTCTATTTATCAGCACCGTGGTTCACGACGCGCCTTGTGCTGAGTGAGGCCCTTTTATCTCAGGACGTCCACCACTACATTATGATAATTTCGACGAAAATCCGTTTTGCTTTTTTTAAATTGTTTTGTGAAAATTTGATATGATGTTAGTCTCTTGTTTTTGTGTGTATGCCCTTTCATAATGAACTATTTTATATTTCAAAGCCGTACCTACTAGGGACTCCTGTGAATAGTACTTTTAAAATGCTCAAATAAAATACAATCTAAGAGAAAGGGTACTCACATGACTTCTTCTGTAGGTGTTGTTTTCTGATTCCAGTTCATTCTGGGAGCTGCTGATGCACTTTTCAATGCATTTAGGACGAGATACTTTGGTTAACCACACTTTTATCACGGTTTAAAGTTCTCGCAAAGCTACGCGCGCGACGGCGGAGCGTCAACTGACATTTTACTTTTTTTTAACGTCTTGGGGTAGTGACGTTTTTAGCCGGAACCAAATAAGTTTTTAGCTGAGATTTTATTTGGTTTCCTAACAGTATTTAAAATACAAACGTACATAAAATCACGCTCATGATTCCTAATGGGTGAGCAGAGCCTACAACATTGAAAATAAACGATTTATGATTTTATAATACCTATTACTGTTTTATGGCGTGACTGTAACGTGTAACACGTGTTCGTTAGCGCGTGTAACGGCAATCGACACGCTTTACAGCACGTTTTGTTATCTACCCACATATTGGTAGGGGACGCGGGAGCGGATAATACAATCTAGAAGAACTTCTAAGCTTAATATTAGGCAGCCAAATTACTAAATCGTATAAGTAACAATATATTACGTTTTTTTTTAAAGAACGTCTAAGGCCCTGTGCCGAGGTTTTTCTTACAGCTTCTATTCCCCGACTGATTAGGTTGTGAGAAGCTGCAGTAGTTTAGACGGATGAGACGTTTGTTATGTAAAAAATGACGATTCAAAGTATTACTATGTTACCTACTGAAGAGAATTTTTTGAATCTGAATTCGAATTGAACTAGTAAGATGGGCCATTATGTAATTATGTGGAAGACATTTGATCACCTGTCAGCATACGAATTTTATCCTATCCATCCATCTCATCATAATATCTGATCTTCTTCTATCACGTCGGTTTTGAGGTGGATTACCAACCTCATCAAATCTGGTGTCTGGTTTTTTATTGAGCCGCTAAAGGCACCTGACATGACCCATGTAACGACTACGTACTTACTTATATCAGTAAGTAGTAACCGGGAACAACAGCTTAACGTGTCTTCCAAAGTATGAATCATCTTGCTTTCGGAAAAGTAACTGAACATCCTGCAATGTCCTAATCAATTATTGCTTACAAAGTGATTTTTGTGACATGTCCCCACCGGGATTTGACCCTCGGGATCGTGAGCCCAACGCTCAACCACTAATATTTAGATTGAATTGTCTTAAGGGGCCTCTACGTGTTTGCTTCGGCCCCACACACGCCTTCCAAACGTCCGGACCTCAATAAGGCCGAGATATAGCAACAATATAACATAGGTACTTACAAACAATAATAATAAAATATATTTATTACGAGTAAGTACTGTAACCGCGCACATCATCCTGGCTGGCGCGTTATTTAAAAAGTTAATTTTGATTGAGGTTATTTATTTATTTTTATTTATTTTATACTTATACAAACTTATAAACTAAAAACAATAAATCTCATCAATAAACCCTAAAGGAGTTTGTCCTGATGAACATTCCGCTGAAATAATTTTATCCGCTTCGGGCATAAGGTCTGCGGGCTTAGCACCGTAAGCGTGCGACTCTTTCTCGCCTCGACATACGTCACCCGTCACTCTCTCACAGTACTGCACAGAAAGGGACAGATGATCTCTGTCGCGGCGAGAAACAGTCGCGTGCTTACGGTGCTGATGACAGAGAGTGTCGATCGCGCTGGCCACAATGTTGTTTTCTATCCAGTTTCCCCCTTTTTACATATTATATATTTTTTTGAGGTGACTTATTGCAGATTTTCCGCAGATGGCATTAACTGCTTGGCCGGACAAATAGGGTGCGCTGAGGGCTCTCACTCGGTACAAAATTTAAGATAACAGGCCTGGAGAGTGCCCGGTTGGGCGCGAAGCTCGGGTCAGGGCGTCGTTTGAGAGGAAGAATATTTGAAAGAATTAATCGACCCTAGTGGGTCGATAGCGATAAGCGCTGTCGGGTTCTTTTTTTATATTTAATACATTATTGTAATGGTTAGAAGACGATCAATAAACGTTAAAACATCTCCCATCGAGTTTGTCTTAGTTCCTGTCGTGACGGTACGGTACCTACTCCAAGTTAGTTCTGTTTGATTATTCCGCGCCGCTTCATGTTGCGATAGAAGCCTAACGTAATACAGTAAGTTATGGCCCATCAAGCAGGGACGTGACGTGGCGCTCAACACGGGGCTACTTAATATCACTACCAACATGAAAAATTGTGGTAACGAAACCGGAAATGTTTATGTGATATCGTTTCTATTGTGATCTTGTTTATGGTTTTGGACTTCCGGAGTAGTTCAATTTGGTATATTCAATTAAGATTAACCTATTAAATAACTTATACCTATTTGGCGGCAAGGATGTGCTGCTTCCAAAGGATGCTACTTGTTGGTAGTGTGACTAAGGATCGACGATCCAACGGTGTCATGTTGGAAATTGTATATATTGATCTCGCTGTGTTAACTTCGATAGCGCGTTTCACGACTGCTTCAAGAGTGCATTATTGAATGTGGCGCCATCTGTTGCATGTGGGCGGAACTAGCTGGCCAACTAGTTGAGTCCGCCACACCTACATTGATTTGAAAGATGTGTTGCTGTGGCAGTTTCTTGACATTTCTTCTTCTCAGCCGTAGATTCAAAAATGTTAAATTGACCTTCGACAAGTTTACCTATCTATGATAGTATCGTTGAATAAATGATTTTGATTCTGATTCCTAAATACCGATCACGTTGGCCTAACAGAAAGTTCGGTGTGGGTACTTAGATCATCTTACGATGGATGTACCTCTGTCTACCCCGATTGGGATATAGTCGTGACTTTACATAACATAAACAGCCTATATACGTCCCACTGCTGGGCACAGGCCTCCCCTCAATCAACCGGAGGGGGTATGGAGCATACTCCACCACGCTGCTCTAATGCGGGTTGGTGGAGGTGTTGTGGAGACGTGACTTTATGTAGCCTAAATATCTATAAATGACCATATACAGCTTATAATGACCATTGCCCTATGTCTCAAATGAGCTTGTAAACGTTTCTTCGAAAATGGGAATTGAATGTGAATTGACGAGAATCTTGTAATGTGTAATTGAAATGAAACAAAACATCTACGGCTTTACCAAAATCTCTTTATTAATCATTCATTGCTAATTTTAGCATTTACTTTACAAAAAAACATAATTCTACCACTAAAACAATATTCCAAAAGTAATTGACTATAATAAAGAATACTTTATACCCATTAAAAGATAATTTTATTGTTTTAATAACGCGGTACTAAAATTAATACCATCGTGAACGGAAGATGTTTTGTTTCATTTCATTTTTATGGCAACATTATTTTTAAAGCCTTTGAAGGTAAAATGAGTCACGCGCGGTAGTGTGCACGGTTTTTGTATAAGGGTGGGCAGAGCTGCAAACGTACATAACTCACGCCTATTTCCCACCGGGGTAAGCAGAGACTATAGAATTCCATTTGCTTCGATCCTGACACACTTCTCTTGCTACCTCCACATTCATCAATCGCTTCATACACGCACGCCGGTTCAGAGTAGATCGTATTAAACCTTTTCTAAGGACATCTCCAATTTGGTCATCGTAAGTCCTTCTCGGTCTTCCTCTGCCAGCCCTACCATCAACTTTCGCTTTATATACCTTCAGAGCTGCAAACTTAGTCTTAATATAGATAATGATCAAACAATCAGCCTATTTATTGCTCAATCAGCCTGAAATTTAAAATTGAATTAATAAATTTGAAAGTTGAATTAATCAGCCTAATTTTTTTTGTTAATAACGTCTTGTTTACACCTTTATAGAACATAATGGTGGTGTTTCCAGCACGGTCATGAGCATTAATACGTGTACACTTTGGTACCATGTCACGTTAACTTTTTTGACAAATTGAACTGTAAGTCTCACTAAATATCAAATATGTTAGTGCGACAGAGCCCTAAAGTGGGTACATTATATTGCTCATGACTGTACAGGCGGCGTTACGGCTACCACAGTGAAGCATGGGTCCATCCAACTCGCGCATTTGAATTACCTAGATTAGTGAGCTATAAATTCTAGATTATGTTACTCAGCTGATTTTTCTGACCATGATCACTTTTCAGAGTCGTTTATCTTTTAAAACGTAAAAAAGTTGGCGCGAAAAAGCTATTATGTCAACGTAATAGCTATGGAGGAAATAAAGTATTATTTATTAAACATATTTTTACACTACATTGCAATGAAAATGTATAACATTTCCTTGTATTCATGAGCGGGCTTTTGATGCCATTCAATTCTCGTAGTATGTGTGTACACTTGCGGACAGTTTGAATGGACTAGCGTAGTATTTAACTTAATTTAACGAACTGAGGAGTTAAAAAGGGCACATCGAAGCTATTCCTCTAAAAAGCAATATTGCTATTTGACATTTGTTTGCATTGCGCACTTACTTTTATATGCGCAAATGTCAAATTGCAATATTGTTTCTTTTTTTTAGGTGAATTGCTCGATGTGGCCATTTTAACCACCCTGTTCTAATAAGTATTCTTATTTTAAAGTCATAAGACCGAATGTTCTTTTAAAATCCAAACCCTACTGTTTAACTATATTTATATAGGTAAGTTTCTTTTATATGTAAGTACTCTTTGTGCTTCTCTTTTTTTAATGTCCTCTCACACCATGCGGGGTTGGCTGGAAGAGATCTCTTATAGAAATAAACTCACCTTTAAAAAAGAGAATATGTCTTTTTGTCTGGGATTCTCGACGTTACAAGGTTTAAAGAGATTTAATGACAATGATTTTGAATGTTTTTTAAAAAGGCATGCATTGTTTTTGTTTTATGTAACTTCACCATTTGTCATTCTACACAAGGAATTTTTTTTCAGCAATTACCAGGCACTTTCGTCTTTTTTCAGGAATTAACACACACACACACACAACACACATCCTTGTTTGTTGTATTTTTATTTATTTATTTAATGACAATGATTTTGAACGTTTTTTTAAAAAGGCATGCATTGTTTTTGTTTTATGTAACTTCACCATTTGTCATTCTACACAAGGAATTTTTTTTTCAGCAATTACCAGGTACTTTCCGTTTTTTGTTTAAAATTAACACACACGCACACACAACACATATCTTTGTTTGTTGTATTTGTATTTTTTATTATAAAATGTATATTATTGTACCTCAAATAATAATGAAGTATGTCAATTAGGGAAGACACTGGCTCCTGAAATACAGTTACACTGGTTTAGGAGCCAGGGCCTTACTTATAATTGTAACTTGTTTGTTGTACTGAAAAACAACCTAATAAACTTTCCCTCTTTTTTTTCTTTTCTTTCTTTTTCTTTTTTTGTGTTTAATAAACTTTCTCTCTTTCTTTCTTTCTTACTTATTGCAGCTGTAGAATAGAAACTGCAAAATACTCATTAACAATAAACACATTAAAAAAAACATTAAATGAAGTCGATATATACCTAAATGCATAGGTACGCTAAATCAAAAAGGTGCATTTAATTTTGTCCGCAAGTGTACAGATCGACTATTGAATCGAACACCATTGTAGCGTCATATAATAGCGCTGTCGTAACACATTACGCAACATGCATTTACGCGAGTGATTTTCAATGAGGGATTTTCTTTTTTTTTCTAGCTGCTGGATAGATGGCGCTGAACTTGGTAAGTTACTGCAAGTTGCAAGTTATGTTTCTTTTTCATCAATTAAATTTTGAAAACATAAAACAAAACGCATATGTAATAAAACGCACAATAAAAGGGGTAGTTTCCAAGTAGTCAAATTATTTACTTTTTATGAAACGTCAGCACGCATGAAAACACAGAACCGCGAAAAACACGCACATACGCACAGGACCGCGAAAAATGGAAAGAGGAAGGGGAGGCCTTTGCCCAGCAGCGGGATCTTGTAGGCTAGATTAGATTAGATTATAAACGTCAAAACACGAAATTTACTATGGAATATGTATGAAAAAGCACACTGTGACGTCATCGAAAAACGTGACAAAATGTCGCACTTATGATTACATTTTTCTTTATTTAAATTCATAAATAAATTAAGTAGAGAAATGATTAGGTTTTTTGTCAGCTTCAGATCTGTCTTTATTTCAACCTTCACGTTAACTCCGAGATTTATATATTACTTTACTAGTTACCTAAACGTGCATGTTCTTACTTACATAATAAACATAATATTCGTTCGAATTTGTGTGGTTTTAATTATTTTAAATTAGGGGTAAACTCAATTTCCATACTTGTTCACAGGAGTAGTGACATTAAAAAGGTTAGGCACCACTGCTGTAGGCAGATAAAAACAGAGTAGGTACAAATAATAATTTGAAAAAGAAAAGCAGTCAGTGTCCTTACTATTAAAGGGTTTTTACAACGGGAACATTTCCACTTTGGGAATATTCTCGGGTACGACACATCACTGCCCACAATAGTTAACAATGCGGTTTTGATTTTAAAAGGACATTCAGTCTTTAAGCTTCCGTAGGACATTTGTTAGACAACGCAGTCTTCGCTAACGTATCTATAGTAGATTCTGGAAGGCCAAACTCAACCAATCCAGTGGGTAAGCATAGTTTCTGTTCATCTTGAGAATTCGGAGCATCCTCATTCAATCGAAGTGATTGAAGATTTCGCAACCTGTTAAGGAACATAGGTCTTCTTCTATCGTGTAGGTTGTAGGAT
This sequence comes from Pectinophora gossypiella, assembly GCF_024362695.1. Classification (NCBI taxonomy): domain Eukaryota; kingdom Metazoa; phylum Arthropoda; class Insecta; order Lepidoptera; family Gelechiidae; genus Pectinophora; species Pectinophora gossypiella. Next base: position 790,368 of record NC_065425.1, on the reverse strand, counting down.
TACCAACCTCATCAACCCGGATGTCAGGGTAGTAACCATTACTACCTGTAATGTAAGTAAGTACACGTTACATGAGCCATGACAGGGGCCGTTAGCGGCTCAATAATAAGGTCATGAGGGTTGATGAGGATGGGAATCTTCCTTACTATCCACAGGATAGAAGAAACGCTTATTTCGGTCTGAAGCAATTTCTCCCAGGCAACCATTACCAGGAATAAAAAAAACTTGGATGCAGGACGGTGCATAACAACGGGTATTATATATACCCGTTTATATATATCCGGTGTTTGAATTGTGATAGAATTTAAATCAAATCAAATATACTAAAATTTACAAATCTTTAAACCTAGATCTTTGAATTTCAATAAATATTTTCCCACTATCCCTAAAAGGGGACTTCGCTTAGGAAGGGGTGTTGTGAGTTACGTCAATAACTTAGGCAATATTACAGTTATTTATTTTGCTCCCGAATTAACTTATAATAATTACATTTGCAACTAAATAATGTGCGGTTGAAATATAATAAATATAAAAGAGTAATGTCTAAGTTGTATAAGATAGAACGACGTCCCTGAGAATCTCTGAGGATACTCAGCGCGAATCTCAGGGCATCGTCTAAGACGAAGGCCCGGAGAGGTTAATACTTCGCGATATTGAATTTGCATATCGTCGCCTTATAGTGAAAACCAAGTAAGCGCCTTCTTGAAAAATCACATCAGAATGTAATTTTTTTTTTTTCATCAAAAAAACTTAGATTTTTTTTCATCAACATCATCTCCCTACAATTATCCCGTTTTTCACAGCGTCCGCTTACCTAACCTTAAGATTTGACAGATCCGGTTTTTTACACAAGCCACTGCCTGTCTGACCTTCCAACCCGCGAAGGGATAACCAGCCCTATACAGGTTAGGTCACATACCTCCGAAAATACATCTCTCGGGATTGTGGGTTTCCTCACGATGTTTTCCTTCACCGCTGAGCACGTGATAATCACTTATGATCCAATCTGAAAACAAAGTCGACAAGCATTGGTCTGGCCTGCATAGGCCTGTGCTGGATTCGAAAATGCGACCTCAAAATGAGAGGCAAGCGTTCTACCAACTGGGCTACCACCGCTTCATTTCTTCATTCTTTTGATTCATTTCATTCCGGGTAAGAATTCACCACAATTTTCTCAAACAGTTTTCCGCTTTTGTAAAAAACCGGACCCGTCAAATCTTCAGGTTAGGTAAGCGGACCCTGTGAAAAACCGATGATGAATGATGATGAGATGATGATGAAACCGGCATAATGCTAACATTATGCCGGTTTCATCATCATCTCATCATCATCATCATCTCCCTAGATGGATGGATGGGGATGATGATGAATTTTCTACCCTGGATTGCAACCAGCGTGTCTATTACGAGGTTTTGTTAACAAAGATCACATCCACATGTGATGTTTTAAAATGGCGCTTACATCGTTTTTACTATAACACGACTTTTTTTACTGTGTGTGACTAATTGTAGATTTGCCTCAAACAGCATTAACTAAGTAGTTGGCCTCAGGCTCTCACCCGCTATAAGACGACGATATGTGTATTACTCTTTTTTACTTATTATTTTACTAATTGATAATCACCATGCCTTCTTAGTCTCCTGTTCTTCTTGTTTAACATAAGCTGCAAATAAAAATATACATGGTGTTAGTGACATCGTAACGAATACTCAGGGGGAGTTTCAGACCATGATTCTGAGTTAATATCAAGTGAAATTTAACGTCGCAAATTACATTTTCTTTTTTAGTTCTTTAAATTATTTTAAATACCACTTGATATTAACTCAGAATAACGAGCTGAATCATTCCTGTTAGTATTAGTTACGATGTCACTTACAACCCGTACAAGGACATGCAGGTAGCCATACAAATAGGTTTGGGTGTTAGTGATACAGTAACAAATACTGAGGGGGATGATTCAGACCATGATTCTGAGTTGATATCAAGTGGAATTTCCTGTCGGGAAAATTCATGAATAGTGTTTTTTTATTATTTTCAGTTCCATACTTTTGCGATGGAAAGTTCCGCTTGATATCAACCAGAATCATGGTCTGAATCATTTTTGAAAGTTTTTGCTACAATGTCACTAACACCCTGTAAAATATAAAATAATTACTTATCGCATCAGGATCTGGTTCTAGCTCAAAATAAGCCACCGCTGAAAGGATACAGGAAAAAAATATTATAAGATTAATGATTACCTAAATGATAAAACCGATGACGAGACCCGAAGGCCGATGGGGCGGAAAGGTTCTAGAATGGCGACCACGTGTCGGACGACGCTCAGTGGGTAGGCCCGCTACAAGGTGGACCGACGATCTGGTGAAGGTCGCGAAGCCGCTGGATGCGGGCAGTGCAGGACCGATCGTCGTGGAGATCCTTGGGGGAGGCCTATGCCCAGCAGTGGGCGTCATACGGATGATGATGATGATGATGAAATGATAAAAATGTCTGGTATTGAATGTGTTCCTCTAGTTATTAAATAACTTGTAATGCACCCTCATTGATTTGAAAGATGTGTTGCTGTTGCAGTTTCTTCTCATTTCTTCTCCTCAACCATAACACCTTGCGAAATGACGTAAATTCAAAAATGTTATATTGACCTTCAACAAGTTTATCCATGATAATTACGTTGAATAAATGATTCTGAATTCTGAATATTTTAAAATTATTGTAAGTACTTAATTATATAGGTAAGGATCATCGACGATAAAAATGAGATTTTTTGTATGGAGTGTCCGGGGTGTGATATTGTTTATTCTATGTTATTGGTATGTCGAAATGTAATTTATGATGAACTATTATGGTGACCTTTGCTAGGATAAGATAAACTTTCGGCCCTCAGCGCTATTTGTACAGCCAAATAGTGAATTCCAATCGCAGTAAATCTACAAAAAGTCGCCTTAAATAAAGATGTTAGCTATGTGTTGAACCGCTCCATACTTCAAAGGAGTCTTAGGGATTTTTATAAATTATTTGTAAATATTATTTGCTACTCACATTTATTCTCGTCATCTAAAATGTATAGGTAGCAAGATATTAAAAATTGTATAATTATCAGCATTTTTCATCGACCTCCATGATCCAGTGGTCGACGGTTGGGCTCACGATCTGGTGGCCTGGAATCGATTCCCGATGGGGCCATTGTCGAAATCAATTTGCGAGACTGTCTTATGTTTTTTTTTTGGACAATCAGGCAATATACGCCTGACTGTCCAACTGATCCGAAAATGTAATATGTTTACGTGCTTTTGAAGGCACGTTAAGTCGTTAGTCCCGGCTACTAGCCGTAAAATACACCTCCATCAACCCGTAGTGGAGCAGCGTGGTGGAGTATGCTCTATATCCCTCCGGTTCCCCAGTATATAGGTAAATTACGTAACATTTTTGGCTATCTTCGGTACAACTTTAATAAAGAGTTTTTGTATTGTATTGTAACTTTTATTAATATTACTGAAGTTGGTACTTACAGCGGAAGTCCTTTATGATAACTTTATTTTGTCTTCCAAACTCTGGAATAAAATGGTTCGAATCATAAAGAAGTAAATTAAATTATTTATTTACAACTCACAATATTATTTATGAGTACATACTACAAACGGTTTATTGTAATTATAATTAATTGAGAATTATTTTTGTTGAATTACTAAGTATATTATTTTATTTTTGTAATACAGTGACATCGTAATGAATACTGAGGGGGATGATTCAGCTCATGATTCCGAGTTAATATTAAGTGGAATTTTCCGTCGCAATTTTTTTTTTGTATTATTTTAAATTTTATACTTTGGCGTTGATATCAAGTGGAATTTGTTTTTTTAATTAATTTCAATTCTAACTTTTGCGACGGAAAATTCCACTTGGTATCTACTTACTTAGAATCATCCCTCAAAGTTTTCGTTACGATGTCACTCACACCCTGTATTTATTATGGACGCTAAGGCAAATGAGTGAATTTGAATAATAAAAAGGAGACCTACCTGTCAAAAAATTATGTAGATGTCTTTTATATTCAAATATATCGCTGTTATAAGTAACGTATAAGTATTGCGCAAACAATTGGATATCGGCAGCTATTCGATCCTTATTCGGTATCTCAGCTGAAATATAAACATTCATATTTTATCTTTTTTATCTTTTATCCAACGATAGCGTGACGACCCATTTGCATAAACTGTACCGCTCCACTCTACACATTTTTGACTCCAAAATAATTTTAGGAAACATTTTCAGCGGGCTTAGCACCGTAAACGCGCGACTCTTTCTCCCCTCGACATGCGTCACCCGTCACTTTCTCATAGTACTGCACAGAAAGAGACAGATGATCTCTGTCGCGGCGAGAAAGAGTCGCGTGCTTACGGTGCTAAGCCCGCTGGTCACTTTAAGCATATACAAGTGAGCTGTGGGTATTCAGTTCATCTTGTGATGGATGTACCTCTTTCTACCCCATTTGCGATATATTCGTGAGCTTATATTATGTTACTACGTATGTATTAATCTCTATTTGGTGGATATCTCAACTATTCGCACAAAGCGCTTCGCATCATCCTTCATTATGCGCACTGCTAGGGAGTGGAATTCTTTGCTGTTTTCTGTATTTCCGCATGCATATAACGCGAGTGATTTCAAGGCCAGAGTGAACAGGCACCTTCTGGGCGAGCTCGCTCCATCTTAGGTCTCGTCAATACCTTCGGGCAAGTCTAGGGTCAAGAGCAAACCCATCAAAGGTAAAAAAAAAAATCCTTACTAGTGGTAGTAGGACCAAATAAATTGTACTTTTGAAGATATCTCTCATAACTGTCAGGTGACATGGTGAACTGCTTTCTCGTTTCAGTGTCATCATGCTTGCTTTTCTTTCTGTGTTTAGGTTCTATAACGAAAAACAAAACATATTACACTTATTGTTTTAAAATTTCAGAGAAATTAAAGACGGGAGTTGTCTATTGGTAACATAAACAGCCAGCAGCAACAGATAGCAGTTTAATAATAATAGACATTTGAACTAACTTTTATTTCGAAGCTTTTTCCTTTTCTTCGTACTCTCTGTGTTTGTTTCTGGATCAGATTCAGTTGTAATTTCATTATTTTTACCCTTCTTTATATTTTTCATTTTAATCACAATGTCGCCTGAAAATAAAATGCTACAATTTTACGTGCAGTCAATTATTTTACATAATAAGTATAATAGTTTTTGTTTTTATTTTCAATTTCCAACACAATATACAGTTGTTATAAGGAATAAATGAAAATATGAAATATATGAAATTAAGCCAGGCTAAAGTGGGACCGGGCTGGACACGTGTGCCGCATGCATCCGGAACGATGGGCAAAGTGGCGCGATGATCTCGACGGTTATCGAAAAGACTGGATAGAGCTCGCACAGAACCGGGATACTTGGAAAGATATGGGGAATGCCTTTGCTCAGCAGTGATCACACAGGCTAATAATAATAATATGAAATAATAATATTTATCAGCGTGTAACTGACACCGTAACGAATACTCAGGGGGATGATCCAGGTCACGATTCCGAATGGAAATTTTCGTCCCAAAATATATGTTCTTTTTGTGTTATTATTATAAATTATTTTAAATTCGACACATTTTCGGTGGAATTACTTCTTGATATTAACTCAGAATCATGAGCTGAATCATCTCCCTGAGTATTCGTTACGGTGTCACTAGCACCGCGTTTCATTAGTTACAGGCAACCCACTGTACAGAATACCGGGTTAAACGTCCATCTTATAACAAAGCGAAAACTAAGATAAAAACAAAGGTGTCAGCCAATTTGCAAACGTTTACGACACTCAACAGTGAGTGAGGTAAATATGTATGGGATTGACGTAAGGTCAGTGAGGATAAAATCTGCCTTTTTCTCCCATAAGGTGTCGCTACTGTCGAGTGTTCTTAAATTTTCACAGTTCCCCATACTATAAGTAAACAAACATATTATTTTGGTTATATTAATGCACTATAACCCTTTGTGCAGCGTTTACCTGCAAAATCATAGTGTTATATTTATGTCCTAAAGATCGGAAAGAAAAAAAACTTAGAAAAACTTTATTTTCAATCAAAACTGCCTTTTTCCATCTGATGGATTTTCGTTTTCGTAACTCATCCTTCAGATGGGATACACTCGTTGCTTTCCAAAATGTAAAGCATCATCGTTGCGAATTTTAGCTAGAAAGTATGGAGAACTATCAAAATTTAGGAACACTCAACAGTGCTGCCGCCTACATTTGAGCTTGTAGTATAAATCCTCATTTTATGTTTTTTTTTTTATGTATGTCAGCTTATGCCACCTTACGCCAACACCCATATATTTTTATCACTGTCACTGTCCGTTGTCATAATCGTTTGCAACTTGGCTAAGGCCCCGGTTTAAAAAAGTCCGCGGCACGAAAAAAGTCCATAGATTTCAGTTACAAGTCATGAGAATTCCTATATGAATTGAATTAAATAATAAATATAAAAAAATACGTTACGATACCTTTTTTATCCACTGAAACAAAAAATACAGATATAGTATTAAAAATAAAAGGTAGTTAACCTAAAATGTGGGAATGGAATTAGGGCGTAGAGTCAGGAAAAATTTTCTTCTTTTTTTGGTTCTTCTTCTTCTTCTTCTATCGTGTGGGTTGTGAGGTGAATTACCAACCTCATTAACCCTGGTGTCAGGGTTACTATTGAGCCGCCAAAGGCCCCTGGCATGACTCATATAACGACTACGTACTTACTGCAGTAAGTAGTAACCGGGACCAACGCCTTAACGTGACTTCTGAAGCACGGATCGTCTTACTTTCGGACAATCAGGTGATCAGCCTGTAATGTCCTAACCAAACTAGGGTAATTTTTATGATATGTCCCCACCGGGAATCGAACCGAGGACCTCCGGATCGTGAGCACAACGCTCAACCACTGGACCACGGAGGCCGTTCTTTTTTGGTTCTTTGTTGGAATGGACACAATCCTTCTGTTGGATAAAGTTAATTATACAGATTAAAAATAATATATGAGTACTTACTGCCACTCAGAGATAGTTTCGTGGAAACTTTTGAAATAAGTGAAAATTACACAGACTATTAAAAAAAATATCTCGATCATAATTTTCGAGTTTGGAATATTATATTTTTTTTATAAAAAGTTCTTAAATAAACTTACTATCAATGTCGCTTATCCTCACTCTATGCTCTTTTTCAAGACCTGAAACAAAAAAAATCTATAGGTAACATAGTCGTGTGACTAAGCAGGACACAGTCCTTCCCCTCTCCCTCTTTTCCCCTAAGACTAAAGTTTAAGACTAATTTTAAAACACAAAAAAGACACGAATTTTACGACGGTAAATTCCACTTGATATTAACTCAGAATCGGGGTCTTAACCTCTCATATGCCGAGATACCAGACACAATAGATTTTACATTGTGTCTGGTCGAGATCCGCGTTCCGGCGTTCGAAAGATTAATCATCCCCCTCAGTATTCGTTACGATGTCGCTAACACCCTATATAATTCGTGTCGGTGCGATTCGGACACCACACCGCGAAGGCTTGTCGGCAAACCGGCAAGTTCTCTTCTGGTGACTTGAAGCTCTACCCACCCCTATAACGACCGCAAGCTTGAATAAATTAAATACAATTTGTCACTTATAAATTAATATTACGATTAATTAAAACATTTTAAATTATTGCACAAACACTGCAGGTCAGTCTAAAATACCGCTCCGTCTCGTACGATCACGAGCATTAATAATGTATACACTTTGGTACCATGTCACATTAACTTTTTTGACAAATTGAACTCTAAGTCTCACTAAATGTCAAATATGTTAGTGCGACAGAGTCCTAAAGTGGGTACATTATATTGCTCATGACTGTACCTGGTTCAAAGGTGCCCATTATACTGGCCGCGTTACCACGCACTATTGCCAAAGAAACTTGTTGAACCAGGAACGAGCTGGCGCGGGGGTCACTGCCGCGGTCCTTAAAGCGCCAAAAAAATTGAATTTCGTGAATTGTGTTAGTGTTTACTTACTCATGACAACAGGTCGAAGCCTCGTAATTAGGCTATCAGTGTCAACAGTCGTTACTAATGCTTTGACATACGACTTAAGATCATCCTTCCAATCGTTCTTATTTATATCTGGAAATTAAGTAACTAATTAATTATACATCATCATCATCATCTCCTAGAATTATCCCGTTTTTCATAGAATCCACTTACACCTGAAGATTTGACAGGTCCGGTTTTTTAACAGAAGCGACTGCCTGTCTGACATTCCAACCCGCGAAGGAAAAACTAGCCCAATAAAGGTTAGGTTACATACCTCCGAATGCATTTCTCGGGAACGTGGGTTTCCTCACGATGTTTTCCTTCACCGCTGAGTACGTGATAATCATTTATGGTTCAAACATGAATTCGACAGCAAATGCGTCAATCATTGGTTTAGGCCTGTGCTGGATTCGAACCTGCGACCTCAAAGTAAGAGGTAAGCGTTCTACCAACTGGGTAACACGGCTCATTCGGTTTATACATACAAAACTAATTAATTATAGAGGTAAGAATGAAAAAAAATTGTTCATTAAGTTGTACATCCTGTGCAATGACATCGTGCGGGCTTAGCACCGAAAGCACGCAACTCCTTCTCGCCGCGACAGAGATTATCTGTCTCTTTCTGTGCAGTACTGTGAGAGAGTGACGGGTGACGTATGTCGAGGCTAGAAAGAGTCGCACGCTTACGGTGCTATACCCGCTGGTTCCGTTAAAAACTTTAATAGTACGGACACTGGTTGCTTTCAAATTCAAATCCAATTCAATTTATTTTTCAAATTGTTATTTCTTGTACTCTGGTCTAAATGTTAAGTAAAGTAATAAAGCTGTACATAAATTTCATTCCCCGGAAAGACACATCACTGATCCTGTGTGTGACAAAAAGTATTTCTTATGTTAAATTGTCTTTACAAGTTTTTGCTACAATTTCAAAAAAAAAAATATATAACTTATGAATGTTCAATGACATTTTTAAACGTTGTGAGTGTTACTTCAATACGATGAAGATAAACTAGGTTTAAAATAATAATCCGCGCCACGAAATATGTCGACGGATTTTAATGAAACTTATTGACAAGTCACAACAAATTCTATGCAGAATCTGCATACAGACAGTAGCGTGGCGGCCGTGAGAGTTCTTTCGTGACACGGACTTTATTTAAAACTTAGTTTATCTTTTAGTCTTTCTTCTGTAATATTTTTTTTCTAGCGGGAACTTATTATTAGCATCATCTCATGCATATTTAGTTTATTTAATGTAGAAATAGTCTGTAAGTTCTCCAAATAAAATAAAATAACAGCAGTGAACTACATAACTTAATCATAGTCACATCCCGACTTTATACAAAACACCTCGTTTTACACAGACACTACACTTAATTTTAATGCACACTTCCTCTTTTCCCTTCATCGTTGCTGTGCCCTACAGGGTCCATGTTTTAGTCCCTATGCCTATGTAACACCCCATTGTACTACATGGAATGCAATAAATAATTGAGTATTGTTTGTGGTGTAAATAAAATTTGACGATTATATCGACTTACACTTTCTTGAGTCAATATCATTGTCTGGAACCAAGTCAATTAACTGGGCAACTGCAAGAGAAAAAAAAAATCATTGGCGTAAACTATAAAGACATTAAGAAGGACCACACCGATATCATTAAAGAGGTTCGTGTTTGTCCAAAATCGAGAGGGACCTACGCTCTTACCACTATCAACATCCCCCTAGCATTATCCAGTGTTTCACAGGGTCCGCTTATCTAACCTGAAGATTTTAACAGGTCCGATTTTTTACAGAAGCGACTGTCTGTCTGACCTTTCAACCCGCGAAGGGAAAATCAGCCCAATATAGGGAACATACCTCCGAAAATGCATTTCTCGGGAATGTGGGTTTTCACGATGTTTTCCTTTATGATCCAAACATAAATTCGAAAACGAATTCGACAGTCATTGGTTTAGGCCTGTGCTGGATTCGGATCTGCGACCTCAAAATGATAGGCTCCACACCACCCACTCGGTTCTTACCACTACTCTAAAAAACACATTAAACTTACATCCGACATCAGAACTGCTTGACACTTTCTTAACTTCATCGTCATCATCCTTTTGGTATAGTATTGTGCTGTCACCTTTAAAAAAAAAGAATAGGTACACAGCCTGGCTGAGAAAAAGGAAGACTTTGTGGTGGTGATCACCGATGCCCAGGGATGGCAGTTTTAGGACACCTTCAAATATTTAATTCTTTTTTTTTCATCTGTGGCGAACCCAACTAGTTGGCCACCTAGTTCCGCCCACATGCAACAGATGGCGCCACATTCAATAATGCATTGTTCAACCAGGCGTGAAACGCGATATCGAAGTTTACACAGCAAGACGCATATATACAACTTCCAACACAACACCGTTGGATCGTCGATCCCTAGTCACACTACCAACGTGTGGCTAGCGGGGTACTATGCTCTGTTCGGTACCCTGAAAAACATCCTTTGGCGGCAGCACACCCTCGCCGCCAAACTTCTTCTAATCCTTTTATCTCCTTTAAGGATGTAGGAGAGAAGAAGACATCACTGCTTATGTTAATCCCATACATTTTGTATTGTCACAGTCGATTGTCATAATATTAAAGCACATAGTAACGGGTTCTTACCGCGTTTACCCGTTACTATGTGCTTTAATTATGATACTAGCCCCGATTCCTGCAGACACCGCCTAATTTTATTTTAAGTTATATCCGTCGGTTTCATATCCGTCGAAAAGGAAAGAGACGGATGATTCACACACAGCTCTTAATTTTAGGAAGAATGAGTAAATGAATGAATAACCCGGGCGAATCAAAAAGTACGTCGCTGATATGCAATCCGTTTGACGTGCTGTCTACTTAACTGTGTCGGGTTATTGACGGACGTAAAATTTTAAGACGGTTGGTTTAGATTTGTGCTTAAAATTGACGTGTGTTCCATAAATTTTATGCTTGTCGATTACCCGTCCCTTTCCTTTTCGGCGGATAAAAAAATGACAGATATAACTTAAAATAAAATTAGATGGTATTTACAGGAATTAGCACCAATAACCGCTTAAATTTAAAACAATGTCATAATATTGTTTTATTCAAAAGTAGGTTTGCCTTTTACCTTAATACCACCTGATGGTAAGTGATAACCGGCCTAAGAAGTAACACGCTTACCCAGCAAATGCCTATTCATTCTAGTCTTGACAACTCGAAATTTTAAAAGTTGGAAACACAGACTACGGGAAGCTGTTCCTGTCCTTTACTGTTAATTTAAATGTTAATAATAATACAAAAAACCCTAAAAAAGAAATAATAAACATAAAAAATTATACATTACCATTTTGTGACACTGAAAGATACAGGTAACACAAAAATCTTTATGTCAATAAATAGGTACCAACTCAGGGTTTATAATGTCTACTGAATATTTTAAGTTTTGTATGATAAAAATTCACCAATTAGTTTTATTGGGGTCCATTTTTTAAATAAGTTATGTAACTTTTTTGATCAAAGATTACTGAGAAATCAAGCTTAATTAAAATAACAAATTAAAAAAACAGAAATATTAATATTGTGTACCTACCTGACACCAACAACTTTATTTTATTTTCATCTTCTACGGCTGAAACATAAACAAGATATAAGCAAATAGTCACACAGCCTCTGTGGTCTAGTGATTAGAGCGTTGGACTCACGATCTGGAGGCCCGGGTTCGATTCCCGATGGGAACATTATCGGAATCACTTTGTGAGACTGCCCTTTGTTTTGATTCGATTGCAGGCTTGAGTGACCTGATATTCCGAATAGTAAGATGATTCCGTGCTTCGGAGGGCACGTAAAGTCGTATATTGTTATTAAGCCGCTAAAGGACCCAACGGCTTAACGTGTCTTCCGAAGCATGGATGATCTTTCTTTCGGACAATCAGGTGATCAGCCTGTAATGTACTAAGTAAACTAGGGATCACCATGAGATTTTTGTGATATGTCCCCACCGGGATTTGAACCGGGAACCTCCGGATCGCGAGTACAATGCTCAAACCACGGAGGCCGTTATGGATGATGATGATGATGAATGAATACGTACTCTGAACAAGTCTTCTGATAGCAGCTTTGGATTCATCATAACCGTTATCAAGCACAAAGGATTTTATATCCTCATGAAGCTGCACCAGATATTGAGGGTCTTTTGAGCTACGGTAGCCTGGTACTGCTGAAACACGTAACATAGTATTACTTAGCCTGAGCTCACGACTCTATCCCAATTGAGGTAGGCAGAGGTACATCCATCACAAGTAGAACTAAGTACCAACGCCTCATCGAGTTTCCTGTTAGACCAACGTGATAGATTATGAAACTGCACTTAAGATAAATTAATAGGTAACTCATTGGTGCAAGTCCAGGTATCGAACCGGTGCTCCCCGTTTGATAAGCAAGCCGGTGTACCAAAAGATCACAGTGACTTTTAGCTCTATAGCCGAAAACTAGAACTTTACTTAAGGAAATGTGTATGAAACTCTACAGTGAAATTTTCACAGAAGTCAACATCACTAATTTAAGAGCCACGCTCTTGTCGGTGTAGCATTCTCCATGCTACTTTATAGGGAAAATAGAGCAGTGGTTTCCCTCTTGCCTTCTACCCCGCAGTACTCTGTCTGGCGCGAGTAGAATGACGCCCAGAGTAGTCTATTTTAAAGCCGTACTAGGACTCCTGCCCTCCGCCGAAGGCCGCTGTCGCAGAAGTATGGAACTGAAAATAATTATTAAAAATCGCGAAAATACATGCATTTTGCGACAGAAAATTCCATTTTTCTTGCTTCACCCATATTCATCAATCGTTTCACACACACACACCAGTTCATAGTAGATCGCACTAAACCTTTTTAAGAACATCTCCAACTTCGTCAACTTACGTCTTGGCTTCAAATTCCAGGGTGGCACAAATTTTGGGTCGCGCCGTCTAGTTTCATCGTTATTATTTGCTGTAATAAATTTAAAAAAATATTCATCATCAATTTAAAAGCCACGCTTTTTTCGGTGTTGCATTCCTCTCCATGCTACTTTTTAGGGAAAAATATGACAGTGGTTTCCCTCTTGGCTTCCGCCCCGCAGTACTCTGTCTGATGCGAGTGGGATGGAGCCCAGAGTAGCCGTTTCAAAGCCGTACTAGGACTCCTGTCCTCCGCCTCTGAATAGTACTGACAGTTACTGATGCCCTCTGTCAGGCGAAAAAAAATTATTAATCAGAAAAACGATGAGAACTCTTTCTCTTTCGTGAATTCCAGAGCAAGGCTAGTGATTTTTCCTAGGACCCGTGATTCGGAAACATAGGTCTGTTTTAAATTTTAAATATTCTATTTGAAAGAAGTTTATCTAAGCTGTAACACCACCAAATACTATGCTCGCATTTTTTTTATAGTTCTTAATTGGATATACGTAGGTATTTAAGCACTTACTTCGTTTCACTGAAATGGTAAAAACAAATAATAACAACCTAAGTACAAAAAAAGCAAGTAAATAAGTAGTAAGTGGAATTCTGTGGTGTCTGCCTATCCCAACGGGAAATAGGCGTGATCTTATGTACTAAAAAAAATCAAAGGAAACAAAACCTTGGGGCGTGCCCAGTTGGGCGCGAACCTCGGCTCAGGGCGTCGTCTGAGAGGAAAATTATTTGAAAGAATTAATGGACCCTAGTGGGTCGATAGCGATAAGCGCCGATTGAGGGAAATTGTCGACCACGCCGGCGGGGTCGGTATCGACTGGAAAATCTGACCATCAACGTGTTAATGTTACCTACCGTTAACGTGCAATAAGACGCCGTGTTTCTTCTCAGCATCTGTAAACAGACAATAAATGTATTAAGCTTATACACAGAAGAAAGAAACGGGGCGGAGCACTGTACTTTGTACGATACTGCAAATGCGAATAAACAATTCATTCTTTCATTCATTCATATATTAAAACGTTTGAATGGTTTAATACAAATTAAAATTCAAAATGTCTATTCTTCTTCTTATCGTGTGGGTTGTGAGGTGGAATACTAACCTCATCAACCCTGCTGTCAGGGTTATTACTGAGCCGCCAAACGCCCCTGACATGGCTCATGTAACGACTACATAGGCACTTACATCAGTAAGTAGTAACCGGGATCAACGGTTGTCTTTATTCAGTAGGTAACTTAGTCCTTCATTATGCGCGCTGCTAGGGAGAGGAATTCTTTGCAGTTTTCTGAATTTCCGAATGCATATAACCCGGGTGCTTTCAAGACCAGAGTGAACAGGCACCTCTGGGCAAGCTCGCTCCATCTTAGTCCTCGTCAACGCCTTCGGGCAAGGCTGGGGCCAAGAGAAAACTCATCAAAGGTAAACAAAAAAAAATATTACCCCGTACTATAATACTTACATGAGGAGCTCGGTGGCGCAGCGGTAAACACGCTCAGTCTGCGATTGTTGAAGTTAAGTAACTTTCGCAAAGGCCGGTCATAGGATGTGTGACCACAAAAAAAAACATCTCTAGCTCCTCCGTGCTTCGGAAGGCACGTTAAGCCGTTGGTTCCGGCTGCATTAGCAGTCGTTAATAACCACCAATTCGCACTGGGCCCGCGTGGTGGTTTAAGGCCCGATTTCCCTATCCATCCATAGAGAAGCCCCGTGCCCCAGCAGTGGGGACGTTAATGGGCTGGTGATGACTATAATACTTAACTTATCCGCCTACCTATGTTTGGACCGTTTCTAGTTCTGCCGGTCACTGCTAGTACATATTTACTTGTAGGTTCTATGATTAATTTCAACCGCGGCGAGTAATCGATGGAACCGCATTGCGACAGCCAATTTGATCGGCTGCCGTTATTTGACAAGTAATTTATTAGCTGTTAGTGGTAATCCATTGTTTGAATGCCGTTTGGGTTTAGTCAAACGAGTAATTATTTAGTTTTATCAGTCAATTAGGAGAGCGACAGCCTCTGTGGTCTAGTGGTTAGATTGTTAGGCTCACAATCTGCAGGTCTGGGTTCGATTCCCGATAGGGACATTGTCGACTAGTCGACGACTAATTAGTGCAATTCTACGGCAAATCTAAAACCCTGAAATTCGGTATACGCAGCGACATGCAAAAATGTTTTTCTAATATCTTCTTTTCCCCGGCTATAGATGTTTTAAGAAGCTGTAGTACGGTCACGAGCATTAATATGTATACACTTTGGTACCATGTCACATTAACTTTTTTGACAAATTGAACTGTAAGTCTCACTAAATGTCAAATATGTTAGTGCGACAGAGTCCTAGAGTGGGTACATTATATTGCTCATGATCATTGACTGTACTTAGTTTTAGCCGGAAACGTTCGTTATTTAAAAATTGACGATTCAAACTGAATAAAGATATCTATTTTATTATTTATAATATTTATATTATATTATTTTTGAATAGGCCAGTTTCCAACTAGTCAAATCAGTTACTTTTTACTAAATATCAAAACACGAAATTACTATGGAATTTGTATGAAAAAGCACACTGTGACGTCATAGAAAAACGTGACAAAATGCCGGACTTATTATTACGTTTTTCTTGATTACAATTTATAAATAAGTTAAATAGAAAAAAAGAAAATGTTTTTCGTTAGTTTTAGATCTGCCTTTATTTAGTAATCAGAATTTTATGATTTATCTAAACCTAGTACACAACCCAATTTGAATTTGAACACATTTAGAACTATAAGTTATATAGTTTGACTTAGTTGTATAGTTTGAGGTGCTCGGTGGCCCAGCGGTAAACGCGCTCGGTCTGCGATTGTTGAAGTTAAGCAACTTTCGCAAAGACCGGTCAGAAGATGGGTGACCACAAAAAAAAGTTTTCATCTCGAGCTCCTCCGTGCTTTGGAAGACACGTTGGACCCGGCTGCATTAGCAGTCGTTAATAACCATCAATCCGCACTGGGCCCGCGTGATGGTTTAAGGCCCGATCTCCCTATCCATCCATAGGAAAGGCCCGTGCCCCAGCAGTGGGGACGTTAATGGGCTGATGATGATGATGATGAGAACTATAAGTACTTACAATTATGAAGATCTCACCTTCGACCAGCGCCTGTATGTACGGCGTCGCGGCCTCATAGCCAAATTCCTTCACCATCTTCCTGATATCCGCTTGCAGGGTCAGTACCCAGCTGGTGTCCGAACCTGGAAGCAATAATTCATTATAAACGTCCTCTTTGGTCCAGCGGTTGCGTATTGGGCTCGCGATCCGGCGGTCTTGGGTTCGAATCCGGGGACGTACCTACCTAATTACCTAGTAATTACACAATTACTTTGTGATCGCTAGTTTGGTTAGGACATTGCAAGCTGATCACCTGATTGTCCGAAAATAACATGACCTGTGCTTCGGAATGCACGTTAAATCGGTGTCAGGATAGCTATTTAGTCGCCATTGGCCCATTTTGGTACATTTGGTATGAATTATGTCGTCATCGGAAAATGGTCTAAAGTGTTTGTTAAAATTGGGTCCTAAATTGGCAGTCTCAATCTTATTATCAGTTCAAAATCGAATCTCGATGTGAAAATGGTCACCAATTTAAATTTATTGTAATATCATAATTAATCAATTCCAGAAGATAGCTATCAACATTTTCGCCTATAACTTTCAAGTTTCCGTAGTGTAGTGGTTATCACGTGTGCTTCACACGCACAAGGTCCCCGGTTCGATCCCGGGCGGAAACAGTGACTGTTTTTGTCTTTTTGAGTTAAATTATTTGCTTTTATTAATTTCTGGCCCCTTTTTTATTCATATTTAAGACTAATTAAAAAAAAAAACCACTTTAATTCAAGAATTTTTTCTTAGGTTAAATTGTGAAAATATTCCCTCTTTGTATAAGTACTTTTAGAGGTGGGTGGTGAGATATTTTTTTATACAATAAGGTTAAAAAAAGATAAAAGCAGGTAGGTAGATATCTGTGGTAGGCAAACATCTAATAAGAGTTATAATATAATGATGAATTTTGAATTTGAATTGAATTTGGAATTTCCTTTTAGGGTAGATAACCCCAAAAAATGATTTATCCTTACTCGTAAACCAGCTAAACTTTTTTAAAATACGCGTCTAATATTTCTCTCTCTCTTTATTTAAGAGCTGCGCTCTTGTCGGTGGAGTAATCGCCTCCATTTTCATTACTCCATGGATAGGGCGTATAGAACGGTGGTTGCCCCAATCGCCTTCCGTTCCGCAGTACACCGACCAATTTCTCAATCGGTGATGTTCTAGCTAGAGCCCTACCAGAATCCATTTCCTCAATACTGTCTAATACTTATATCATGCATATTTATGGGCAATGAACGGTGATAACATTGCTTAAAAAAGGAAAATAATTGTCAGCAAAAACTCGAAACGGTGGAATTTTGAGACTGCTTCAATCCAGGTTAAGTAGTCTCAAATTCTCAATCGACCGGAATGAAATTATTTATTTTTAATAAAGTCGCTTACGTTTTCTCTAACACAACAGCCTCCGTGGTCTAGTGGTTAGAGCGTTGCGCTCACGATCTTGAGGTCCGGATTCGATTCCCAATGGGGACATTGTCGATATCACTATGAGACTGTCCTTTGTTTGGTGACTTGAATCACCTGATTGTCCGAAAAAGTAAGATTCCGTGCTTTGGCACGTTAAGCTGTTGGTCCAGGTTATTAACCGTAAAACAGCTCCAACCCGCAGTGAAGCGGCGTGGTAGAGTATGCTCCATACCCCCTGCGGTTGAAGGGAGGCCTGTGTCCAGCAGTGTGAACGTATAAGAGTGGGATAAGGACAGAAGTATGATGATGACGTAGTCAACTGACTAAGCTCAGTAATTTCAGTACATACATACACATAAACTCACGCCTATTATATAGAATTCCATTTGCTTCGATCCTGACACACTTCTCTTGCTTCCTCCACATTCATCAATCACTTCATACACACACGCCGGTTCTGAGTAGATCGTACTAAACCTTTTCTAAGGACATCTCCAATTTGGTCAATGTACGTCCTTCTAGGTTTTACATAATGTTATTTTTTATTTTAAAAAAAGCTGTAATCATAATTCATAATACATCCTTCTAGGTCGGCAGGTAGTAATTTCAGTTGGTATTTAATAGTAGATAGTAAATGCACTCTTGGGGAGGCCTTTGCCAAAGGGCAAACTGGCACATAAGAAAATAAACTACTATGATACTTTGAGGAGCTCGGTGGCGCAGCGGTAAACGCGCTCGGTCTGCGATTGTTGAAGTTAAGCAACTTTCGCAAAGGCCGGTCATAGGATGGGTGACCACAAAAAAAAGTTCATCTCGAGCTCCTCCGTGCTTCGGAAGGCACGTTAAGCCGTTGGTCCCGGCTGCACTAGCAGTCGTTAATAACCACCAATCCGCACTGGGCCCGCGTGGTGGTTTAAGGCCCGATCTCCCTATTCATCCATAGGGCAGGCCCGTGCCCCAGCAGTGGGGACGTTAATGGGCTGGTGATGATGATGATTATTAGTAGATAGTAAAGTACATACATAATATACTTACTAGGTTCTCTTGCCACTTCGGCAGACATTTCCTCTACAGCTCGTAATATGGGGTGTCCTCCAGAATTCAGACCTACATTTAAATTAAATGTAAGCTTTATTAGTCACTGGCCCCAATACGGTAGTTTCCAACTAGTCAAATCAGTTACTTTTTACTAAACGTCAAAACGCGAAATAGCTATAAGAATTTGAATGTAAAAGCATCCTGGGACGTCATAGAAAAACGTGACAAAATATCGCACTTACATTTTTCTTTATTGAAATTCATAAATAAGTTAAACAGAAAAATTAAAACGTCTTTTTGTCACCTTTAGATCTGTCTTTTTTAAATTTATCTTAGACCTAGGAAACTACCAAATAAATTCCTGCAGAAACTTCTTAATTTTATTTTAAGTTACACCTGTCATTTTCTTATCCACAGAAAGGAAAGGGACGGATGATTGAAAACTGTCTTAAAATTTTGAATGAGTATGAATATATCCGGGCGAATAAAATAAGTATCTAGCTGATATGAAACCCGTTTGATATACCTGCCAAAAGGAGAGGGACGGTTAATCGACAGACATAAAATTTATGGAACAGACGTCAATTTTAGATAGAAATTTAAACAACCCTCTCAAAATTTTACATTGGTCTACGAGAGAATTAAGTTGACAGCACACGTCAATCAGGTTGCATATCAGCGATATGCCTATTTTATTCGCCCGGGTTATTCGTTAATTCGCTCATTTATTTTAAAATTAACAGTCTTGAATCATTCGTCCCTTTCCGGATGTGTGTTAGTGAGTAATCGTTACATGAGCCATGTCAGGGGCCTTTGGCGGCTTAATCATAACCCTGACACCAGGGTTGATGAGGCTGGTATTCCGCCTCACAACCCACACGATAAGAATGGCTATCTATTACGATCCTATGCTTAAATGCGGCGCTGCCTAAGCCAGGGTATAGACTATAGGTATAACTTACTAGAATGGTAGCTGTAGTCTCCAACAGCATTGTTCAAGTTTACCTGAAACAATGCGGTTTAAAGAGAAAAAATGAGAATATCTAGTCCCATTGCAAGATGAAATAAGTACCCACACCTCATTCACTAAAACAGTTGTCTCGAAGACAACAATACGGCATACAATTGTTGTCTTCGAGACAACTGTTTTAGTGAAATCTGCACTTATAGCCTAAATTAATAACTCATTGGTGCAAGTCCTTTACCGGGGTTCGAACCGGCGCTCCTCAATTGAAAACCACACTTTTTTACCTTTGATGGGTTTTCTCTTGGCCCCAGACTTGCCCGAAGGCATTGACGAGGCCTAAGAGCAAGCTCGCCCAGAAGGTGCGTGTTCACTCTGGCCTTGAAAGCACCCGGGTTATATGCATACGGAAATACAGAAGACGGCAGAGAATTCCACTCCCTAGCAGTGCGCATAATGAAGGACGATGCGAAGCGCTTTATGCGAATAGTTGGGTTACCCACCAAATAGGGATTGAACCCGGCCGTACGTCTGGAAGTCCAAAAATAAAAGGGGGATGGTGGAATGAGCTCGTGTAGATCGCGGACACACTCCCCGAAGTGCAGTCTGTAGAATATCGACAAACTGGCAACACTGTCTAATCCCATTTAGGTAAGTAGATTAAAACCATTTTTTTTACTTACCACAAGAAGAACAATGCAAATAAATAATTTCATGATTTCAAGCACACAGTCCACTCTCGGTACTCATATTCGCTTTTTAATGTAGGTATCCTACTACTGCCCGTGCGGTAAATAAGCGTGAAGAAAATAATTGAAAACGTCCTCAAAGTATAATAAAGATTGAATAATGTTTGTAGTCAAGGAGTCGACGTCAGTTCAGTGATTTTATTTTTAGAGTTTTGACTTTTATATCGTAGATTCTGAGTTGATATCAAATGGAATTTTCCGTCGGAAAAATCACAAAAAGATCATGAAAATTTTAGCGTTCTCTTTTGTAAAAATATACTTCGATATATAAGTACGAGTAGGTAAATAGAATTACAAACATGTCAAACGGGTCGCATACCGGCGAAATGTCTAATTGATTCGGCCAGATTATTGTTCAACTTCACTAATTCATTTTAAATTTATTACTTATTTTATTTATCACAAAATAAGCTGTCAATCTCCGTCCCTTTTTTTTCGGTCGATAAAGAAATGACAGGGTATAACTTAAAATAAAATTAGGTGAAAAAATTACAGGTTGGTTTAAGTAACTTAAAATAAAATTAGGAAACAGCACAATATGAACTAATGTAGAACTTTACCTTATTAATTATATTTCCGACGCTTTGACGTTACATGTTTGGCACCGACCGTGGTCACGGGACGACTGGTGAGGTGAATGACAAAACTACCCTCACTTGAGTAATATTTACTTACTTATATTGAACACTTTGCGTTGTCATTCCAGGACTTTCCAGGTTACGTTGCCCAAACAAAATATAGATGGCGCTGTATAAACATCTTTCGTTTAACCTTCTAATTTCATGCATAATAAACATATATACATCTTTTATATTTGTTTTTGGGTATAAATGATGACTCTTTTTATTACACCCGGGCACAATTATATTCCACCCATTATTATACTTATCAAAATAAAAAGAAGCAATATAGGTAGCAACATAATTCTGTACATAATCTGATCCAAATATGAAGCAAAAATTATTTTTATACATGCTTCTGCCATTACATTTTATTTTTGAATAAGTAGTTATGTACCCGAGTAATGAGAAAATAGGTAAGTAAAATTTCTACAGCGCCATCTATATAATTTTTTACAAGCGTAGCCTGGATAGTTCCTCATTGAAATTTTCACAATAACATTAAAATTAACATTTATCTATGTTACAGTCCAGCCAGGAATGTCTTGGTGCGGCTGCTTCACCGACGTGAGTCAACAGGCGACGCGCGGAGTCGTGTAAAATAGTGCTGAGGGCGTATCTCCCTATTTAATATGATCTGGGCAGTTAAAAATGCCACACCGAAGCAATTCATCTAAAAAAGCAATATTGCAATTTGACATTTGCATATAAAAGTAAGTGGGCAATGTCAACAAATTTCAAATGGCCTTTTTAACCCCCCTGAAGTCATTCAAGCCAGGCAGAGCACTGCGGGGCGGAAGGCAAGACGGAAATATGTGCCCTATTTTTTCCTAAAGAAGTAGCATGAAGAATGTTGCACCGACAAGAGTGTGGCTCTTAAATTACTGTATCTGTAGTACTTACCTATTTTTATTCTAGGTATATGTATTTCTTTCTAAATAAATAGACAAAGATCCATCCGTTTCTATATTATTTCCAACAAATATACAAACTCCCTTAACAATTAACATTAAACTATACATAAAACTATACAAAAACAATTTACATAAATTTACAGACATTAGTGTCGATTTGCACCCAGGTGAATTCATCAGCGAACCTGGTGAATTCAACAGTGCAGTCAGTCTCCGCAGGCCAGCTTGTGGCGAGCTGTTGGTGAGTGACGACACCACGGAGCTGAGATCTCGCTTCCCATTTAATAGGAGGCGAGCCTATTGCCATTAACCGTACACAAATCGTGGAAACCACGTGATATCAATTATTTAAAAGTCCTATTTGTATTTAAAATAACATAATTTGACCATCTTAATTGAGGATATTATGATATTGCATTTTCGTAAAATCCTACAGAAATACTTACGACATTTCGCAAGTTCGTTCAGTCCGTTATAATCGACACCAATGTAATTGTTAAAGTAAAATAAATTCTATGCGTTAAAAAATACGGAATCATTCGCCTTATTACGACAGACAATTTAAACTCGCATTAAAAGATTTGTGAAAATTCTACTAATAGAACTATTGTAAATAAACCACTATTTAATTTTGGAGGCAATAGTATAGAATAATACTACGTATAACAAGGTAACTCTCCGCCCCGTACCATCGTGTATCGGGCGTCGACCTCACCCCCTCTGGGTCTTACTTTAGTCATAAATGGCCATAAGCTAAGGAGTAAGGAGAGTGCAGTCAGTCTTACTCGCTCTTACGCGGTAGAGGGCACAAGGTAAGAATGAGATTTTGAAGATAAAAGGGGGATGGTGGAATGAGCTCGTGAAGATCGCGAGCACACTCCCCGAAGTGCAGTCTGTGGAATACCGACATACTGGCGACTTTTCGCTGATGTGCTAATGGAGCTTATCTGTTAGCCGCGTATCGCTGATCATCCTCTTGGCTCTGCGCTCCACTGTGTCCAAAGCGGCAAGTTGGAATTCATAACTAATTATCGTTCGTTATCTTACAGGTTATAGTCATTAGCTAGGTACAAACCGTTTGTCTAAGCAGATAACAACTTCAGTATGTCGATGAATATCATTGTAACTTTGAAATACTAATCTTGTAACAATATTTAGTTTTATCACCTATTAAGGCGTTAAGTCTGGCAGTGACCATATTTACCAAACTTCTCTAACAGATGGCGCTTTCGAATCAAACTTCAATATTGTCAACTGTACGTAGCTCTGTTACGTATGTCCATCTCTTTTTCTTCCGTCAGTGAAGCTCCGGAGTGACTGCGAGCGTGATTTTCTGTCTCCCTCTAACGATCTCCATCTTGAGGCTTCCCGAGGTGTTTTCTAGTAAGGTGTATATATCTTGTGCTGTGAGTACTGGCTTGTCGTTAATTGCTATAACTATGTCACCTGGTTGCAAGCCGCCACTGCAAGAGAGGTAACATTTTAGTAAGCATTAGAGCGCCCATTTCAGTCTAACCAGCTAGGCAGTACTATTGTACTGCCATTTGACTAGCCTATTGGCTAGTCAAATTAGTCAAATGTCGTTTTTTTACGAAAAATCAAAACAAGACTAATTTCTATGGAAATGGTGCTTCTTCTATCGTGTGGGTTGTGAGTTGGAGTACCAACCTCATCAACCCTGGTGTCAGGGTTACTATTGAGGCGCCAAAGGCCCCTTACATGGCTCATGTAACGACTATGGACATGATGCTGATTCCTGTACACACCACTTAATTTTATTTTAAGTTATACCTGTCATTTTCTTATCCGACGAAAAGGAAACAGACGGGCAATCGACAGGCATAAAATTTTTGGAACACACGTCAATTTTAGGCAGAAATTTAAAAACCCCTCCCAAAATTATTTCTTTTTATTTTGGTGCAATAAAGTGTATTTGTATTGTATTGTATTGTAATTGTGAATTGGCCAATAACCCAACAGAATTAAGTTGACAGCACATGTCAAACAGCTTGAATATCAGCGGAATGCTTATTTTATTCGCCCGGGTTGTTCATTCATTATAAAATTAACAGGGGGTCTAAAAATGCCACATTTAAATAATTCATCTAAAAAAGCAATATTGCAATTTGACATTTAAAAGTAAGTGCGCCATGAAAACAAATATCAAATACCAATATTGCTTTTTAGATGAAATGCTTTGATGTGGCGTTTTTATCCTCCAGTTGTCAATCATCCGTCCCTTTCCTTTTCAGCGGATAAGAAAATGTCGGGTATAACTTAAAATAAAATTAGGTGTCTGCAGGAATCGGGGCCAGTGTCGTGTGACGTCACTAATAGTACTTACTTGTATGCTGGTGATCCGATAATGACTTTCCACACTAGAATACCATGCTCTATGTCTGACGGCATCTGAAAAAATAACGTTTTTTTATGAAATTTTAGTTTTAGAACGTTTCTGCGCATTTGCCAGTCTCTACGGTCACGAGTACTAATATATTTACACTTTGAAACCATTAGGGCTAAGATGTGCAACGTGATAAAATTGTCACCGTTATTTTATCGATTCTGATGAAAAAAATGTGTCGTTTTGTCGATTGGTGCTAATATGTGAACCCAAATAAGTCATGTCGTTCTGTCAAAATACACGCATGTTAATGGAAAAAAACAAAAACTTATCGATTTTGACAAAATTTATTGAATCAATCGATGAATTTGTTACGTTTGCGCATGTTTGCTCTGCTAGTCATATTAACTTTTTTGACAAATTCAACCGTAAGTCTCATTAAATGTCAAATATGATAGTGCGGCAGGGTACTAGATGATCGAGCCGTCAGTGCGTTGCATTTAGAATACTTAGTTTTATTATTATTATGATTTTTTTTGTTTATGATTTTTGATCTTGGTTTTCTTTTTGTTTTGTTTTTTTTCTGTGTATTGATTTCCGTGTGGTTTCTGTCCTGTGTTGAATGTAATGTACCTTTCTGTCTGTGTCTGTAGTGTCCGGGAGTAATAAATGTTTCTTTCTTTCTTTACTAAAGTGGGTACATGAAATTGCTCATGACTGTACACTAATACCATAGGAATTAAACGCCCAAAGCCCTTTTAAATTCCAAACGTCATAATTTAATTATTGTCTTTGAAAATCTGCTAGAAATTAATAATATACTAAGTAAAACGTGTACGTGTATACATGGTGTTAGTGAAATCGTAAAGAATACTGAGGGGGAATTTTCCGTGTGTGGAAATTTATATGGAGGATTCCGCAATTTTCATGGTGGAAAGCTAAAAATTGGTATGCGGACTATTTGTAACTAATAAAAAAATTGTGCATTTTTTTGGAAATCTGCCCTCAACACCTTCAGAGTACGGTCACGAGCATTAATATGTATACACTTTGGTACCATGTCACATTAACTTTTTTGACAAATTGAACTGTAAGTCTCACTAAATGTCAAAAATGTTAGTGCGACAGAGTCCTAAAGTGGGTACATTATATTGCTCATGACTGTACCCCCTATTATATGGGAAAATTTGCAGTTTTCAAGGTAGTGTAGCAGAGTACAAACTCTGCACATACTGGCCTTTCGTTCTGACCGTCAATCATTTTAAATTTAGAAATTCTCATTCCATTCCGCATTTCCTTTCATTTTACACTGACTCATTGCATCCCCGACCTTCATAAGAACAATATAATTATATTATACTGTTTAGCTCTGGCCGTGCCCTGGATTTGTATGTTGAGTGTTATTAATAAATGTTCGAAAAAAAATATTCAGAAATATTAATAATAATAAAAAACAGAATGTAAATCCACCACAGGCTTCGTCAGTACCAACATTCATGGTTTGACGAAGTTTCTGCGGATTTTATTATGTATGATTTGAATATGCTTTGCCTTATTTATTTTTTTAATATTAATAAATTATATCCTCCTAATACCGAATGCTGTTTAACTATTGTGTCTGGAAATCTCGGTCTTAAGAGGATATAATATGTTCCTGCTGAATTTAATACGTTATTGTGTCATCGTTATCACCAATCATTCCTCAACTCTGCCGGTACGTCGGGATATCATCCTTCTCACCCATTGTGCAGCAGTAGGTAGCTAAAAATTGGTACCTTAGGAAAGGAGAACCGTGTTACCCCGAATTTAACGCGAGGGACGCTACAGGCTGGTGCAGGTATATTTACCTCAGGGTTCCTCATCCGTAGCTCCATGAGTATGTTGGGAGTGAGTGAGAGCATGGTGATACCGAGATACCGCCGAGACACCTGCGGGGACTTCGTTTTCCCTGCCAAAGAGACAAAAAGGTAAAATGCATAATATAGAAGATATAAATAAGTTTAAAACTAAAACCCGACTAAGGAAAAGAGGAGGAAAAGGAGTCAAAAATATTCCTCTTAAATTCATTTTTTAAGGTGATAGACGTGGTCGCATGCCGTGGTAAGCGAAATCTTAGGACAGTTTGGCATTAAACCACCTGTTTTAGAAGTTAGTTGGGAGACATTAACACATACATATATCGAGCGGTCAAACACATAACCCTCGTCGGGTTTTTTTTTATATAAACATCCTATGTCGTCGCTTTAAGCAACCTAGCCAAGCCCGTTTAAATCTTTGGCGGCGGAAGTGTTCTCCCACCCCTTTTATCGCACCATCGGAAAGTCTCCCGCCTGGAAGCAATCTAGCGTGGCCCACATGGAAGTCTTTAAATAGGCTCCGGACACAGGTTGGCCGCTGCAAGGATAATCTCTGCAGGTGGGGATATCTGGTTGATGGTTGCGATGATTGCGAGTGTGGAGTATCATCACAAAACTATGGCTCACCTTTTGTGCTGTCCTAAGTGCCCTAACACCTGCACTATTAAAGACCTTTACGAAGCCACTGACAATGCCGTAAGCGTGGCCAATTATTGGTCAGCAAAAATTTAGTATCGATCGCCATCGACTCGCAAAGAAGAAGAAGCAACCTAGTTTCAATTGAAGTAAAAAAATACGGTCTCAATATTTCGCCGTCTGTAATGGTCGACTGTGTGAAAGCTCGGTGAGGCGTGGGTACTTGGTTCTTAAGATGGATGTACCTCTGATTACCTCAATAGGCTACTTGACAACCTAATCAAATGAGATTTTACGAAAGTTTTCTTTGGAACTTGTATGATACTACTGTCCTGTGACGTCATCAAAATAAGCGGTCAAACGTCGTACTCATTGTTACTTAATTCATAAATAAAATTCGAAAATAAGTCGAAAACTTTATGACATTGATTTTTAATCATCCTACTTTGGTTAGGACATTATAGGCTGATCACCTGATTGTCCAAAAAGTAAGATGATCCGTGCTTCGGAAGGCACGTTAAACTTTTGGTCCCGGTTACTACTTACTGATGTAAGTAAGTAGTCGTTACACGAGTCTTGTCAGAGGCCTTTGGCGGGTCAATAATAACCCTGAAACAGGGTTGATGAGGTTGGTAATTCACCTCACAACCCACACGTCACAAGAAGATCTTAGACTGGCTTCTATTACTAGATTAGCATCATCATCAGCCGTAAGACGCCCACTGCTGGGCATAGGCCTCCCCCAAGGATCTTCACGACGATCGGTCCTGCGCTGCCCGCATCCAGCGGCTTCCCGCGACCTTCACCAGATCGTCGCTCCACCTTGTAGCGGGCCTACCCACTGAGCGTAGTCCGACACGTGGTCGCCATTCGAGAACCTTTCCGCCCCAGTGGCCATCGGTTCTCCTCGCTATGTGTCCTGCCCACTGCCACTTCAGCTTTTCGAATTCTCCGAGCTATGTCTAGATTAGCATTTTATAATTTATCTTTGACCCAATTGGGATATATTTGTGATGTAACGCCACAACCGTCATTAAAGCATGCAATAATAAACCCGACTTACCGACTACACCATTGATTTTCTCAGCTAAATACGACCTCATCGAGCCATTAGACAACTTACGTTTCTTAAGAAACTCCTTCACATAGTCTATGGGAATTGCGAAGGATATTCCTGAAGTCACTTTCATACTGTTAATTCCAATAGCTTCGCCGTCCAAGTTCACTAGAGGACCTCCGCTGTTACCGAACGTGATAGGCGCGTCCGTTTGGATATATACCATGTCTTTGCCTAGAAATTACAAACACCACAATTTGTACGAACACATGGTCGCAATAAAACATTTCTATTTCTAAATTAATGTCATGCAATAAGGAATAAGTAATACTACGTATAGAACGGCAACTCTCCGCTCCCCACCAGCGGCTGGGCTAGGTTTACCTCATCCCCCTTGGTTTTACTTTAGTCTTCAATCGTATAGGCGTCAGACGTCACAGACACATATGCGCTTGTAAGATACTCGTAACGTCAATGCGTAGTGTTTGTGTAAAACGAGGTGTTTTGTATGAGTGTATTCACCGATTTGTAGCGGGCGCCGACCTCACCCCCTTTGGGTATTTGCTTTTTTTTTAAAGAACGTCTAGGGCCCTGTGCCGAGGTTTTTCTTGCAGCTTTTCCCCGGCTATTCAGGTTGTGAGAAGCTGCAGTAGTTTTAGGTGGATGAGACGTTCGTTATGTAAAAATTGACGATTCAAAGTGTAACTATGTCACCTACTGAATAAAGATATTTTTGAATTGGAATTTGTTTAAATAAAAATATATATGTATATTTTCTCTCCAGCATTTTACAATATCAAAATTGTGAACCTCCCAGTAAGAAATTTAATATGCTCGTATCGGGAGTGACCACGCTGCTTTCGAGGGTTACAATACTTACAATATACAAAAATGTTTGGATCATAAATAAAAAAAAAAACGTGAGGAAACCCACATTCCCGAGAAATTGGTTTCGGAGGCCGCGTTTCATGTTGCATGTGTAACATATCGAAAGTTAGCACGGAACTTTTCTTTAACGACGTTGTCTGTCTACGCATCAACTACACGTCCGTTGTAGACAACATGTCGCCTGAGGAACGAGTGTTGTGCGTGTCACGTCTCCACTCGACAACAATTGACGCTCAACTAACGATGCTCTCTAAACAAACAACAATCCGCGCGACATGCTAAGCTTCAGCTGGCAACGTCGCGCGCTGTTGTGCAACGTTGCCGCACATGAGCGTTACGTGTTGCGCGTCAATTGTTGCCTAGTGAATATGAGACAATGGCCCCGATTCCTGGAGACACCGCCTAATTTTATTTAAAGTTATATCCGTCATTTTCATATCCGTCGAAAAGGAAAGGGACGGATGATTCACAGCTCTTAATTTTAGGAAGAATGAGTGAATGAATGAACCCGGGCGAATCAAAAGGTACGTCGCTGGTATGCAATCCGTTTGACGTGCTGTCTACTTAACTGTGTCGGGTTATTGACGGATGTAAAATTTTTAGACGGTTGGTTTAGATTTGTGCTTAAAATTGACGTGTGTTCCATAAATTTTATGCTTGTCGATTACCCGTCCCTTTCCTTTTCGGCGGATAAGAAAATGACAGATATAACTTAAAATAAAATTGGATGGTATTTACAGGAATTAGCACCATTATTATCAATACCATGTAGTTAGAAATCGATCAATTAACTTTGTAAAGCGTCTCAAATTTTTATTTACTTTCCGGTACTACATTACCTACCTCGTAAGCCTAACTCTTCACTGGCTCGCTGTGTAGAACTGACCACACCAGCAGTGACTGTATTGCTCAGAGCTAACGGACTTCCCATTGCTACAACCTGGAAACATGGACAAAACTATTTAGACACGTGATATTCTTATCAATACTCAAATATAGACTTCTCGTTCCATTCCCTGTCAGATTAATCAAAATTTCATCTAAATTGGTTTAGCGGTTTAAGCATAAAAAGGTGACCTACAGGAATATTCAAAAGTAAATTAAAACAATTTCTAAGTCCTTTTACTCCGTGGTTGAATATTTAAAGTTGAGCACACTACACTTACATTGGCCCCGATTCCTGCAGACACCTAACTTTATTTTAAGTTACATCCGTTATTTTCTTATCCGCCGAAAAGGAAAGGGACGGATGATTGTCAACAAATTAATTTTAAAACGAATGAATAACCCGGGCGAATAAAATAGGCATCTCGCTGGTATGCAATCCTTTTGTCGTGCTGTCTACTTGAGTCTGTCGGGTTATTGGCCGATGTAATTTTTTTAGACGGTTGTTTTAGATTTCTGTTTAAAATTGACATGTGTTCCATAAATTTTATGCCTGTCGATTACCCGTCCCTTTCTTTTATAGCGAATAAGAAAATGACAGGTAGGTATAACTTAAAATAAAATTAGATGGCGTCTGCATTAATTAGCACCATTGAATGTTTATACTTGTTGGTTATTATGTATTTATGGGGTTTTGAGCCATGTCATGGGCCTTTAGCGGCTCAATAGTAACCCTGACACCAGGGTTGATGAGGTTGGTACTCCACCTCACAACCCACACGATAGAGGAGAAGAAGAGGATTTATATTGTTGATTTTAAGTTCGATTTTATTAGTTATTTAATTATTTAATATTCGTACACTACATGGTGAGTGAAGGACTTTTATTGTACAACGCAATACATTTTTTAATTAGATCTGTATTTACCACTCTAGAACAAATAAATATATTTAATTTCATTTCAGACAGTTATTTTCACATTTAGAATATCTGTAGAGATCCGATTTTGATTTATTTTTATCATATCTAGCCTACAAGATCCCACTGCTGGGCAAAGGGCTTCCCTTCCACTTTCCATTTTTCGAAGTCATGTACGTACTCCGGCCAGTCCCTCCAGCATCCAGCCGTCTCTTTCGCGGTCTACCACGTCGCCTCTACCCGTTATGAGGCACCCAAGGCGTCTGCCCAATAGTTTTATTATTGTACTAAAAATCATCTCCCTAGCATTACCTCGTTTTCCACGGGGTCTGCTTACCTAACCTGACGATTTGACAAATCCGGTGTTTTACAGAAGCAACTGCCTGTCTGACCTTCCAACCCGTGAAGGGAAAACCAGCCCAATACAGGTTAGGTCACATACCTCCTAAAATGCATATCTCGGGAATGCGGGTTCCCTCACGACATTTTCCTTTACCACTGAGCATGTGATAATTATGAATATGAAAACAAACTCGACAATCATTGGTTTAGGCCTGTGCTGGATTCGAACCTGCGACCTCAAAGTGAGAGGCATTCTACCAACTGGGCTACCACAGCTTTCTATGCTTGCTTTATAGTTATAATCATAATCATTTATTTGCCATTGAGAAGGGTACAATACAATAAAAAAAAAGGTACATACATACATACATAAACTCACGCCCGTAATCCCTAATGGGGTGGGCAGAGCCACAAGAAATCAAAGACAACTTGCAGCCACTGTTGATACGATGTCGTAAGCTGGATATGATAAACCTTATGGTGATAAGGGATCAGCCTATCGCCCATAACATTAGTCCATCATGTTAGAGGACACAATCCCTCTGTCGGTTTTTACGACATGCCCGGGAAGACAAGCAGCTGAACGTGTTCTATGTTTTTTATTTGCTCCCAGAACAGCATAGAAGCAAAAAAAAGGTATAAAAATAATACTACTACATAAAGATTGGAAGATTTTTTTAAGGCTATTGTACTAAAAATGATGCAAGTATAACACATACCCACTCTCCTGGCCTTAAATCAGCAGAGGAGCCAAGTTTCATAGTTGGCAGGCCGGTCACCGGGATCCTGAGCGTAGCCAGGTCAGACTTCATGTCTACGTCTTCAACAAAGCCTGTGTGTGTCGATCCATCCTGGGGAATGATTTGGGGTAAATTAGTGTAGTAATTATAACATAACATAAGCACACGACTACATTCTAAACTAGATGAATGAATTGTTTTAAGTTTACATGGTTTTTATCATAATTAAAGCACATAATAACGGGTTCTTAACAGCAACAGCACTTGCAACAGTGTCGAAATATCGGGAGTCTCATATCCCCATTTAAACGCGGTAAGAACCCGTTATTATGTGCTTTAATTAAGATGAATGAAGTACCCACACATCACCAAGCTTTCTGTTAGAGCAACATGATCTATACTGGTCAAGAGAAATGTGTTAGTGAAAACTGCACTTAAGATAAATTTAACTCTTTGGTATAATTATTTGAATTTGAATTTGGTGCAAGTCCAGGTTCGAACCGGTATTCCCTGTGAGAAGCAAGTTAGTGAACCACAGGACAAGTTCTTTTCCAGCCAATATTTTATCGCAAACGACTAAGATTACAATTATAACAACTAAGAGCTATGTTTGTTTTGTTACTTTCTGATAACTATGTGATAGCCAATCTATATGTACCCTAACACCATTATTTCACTTCACAAAATTTTAAGGAGTGGTCTTCAATACAAGAAATCAAAATCAAAAATAAATTATTAATATTATAATCTAATAATTATCTGGTGGATTGTCAGAACTATCAGATAGATACCTACTTTCTACTAGGTATAAAATATGCTAATTTTATTTGCCCGGGTCATTTCTATAACTGATACAGGCGCGAAATTCGAAAAACTAAACTAAATGTTTCACAACAATTTCAATGTCATACAATAAAAAAACAAACTTACCATAAGTCTAACAGTAACTATAGCGTTCGGTTTGTTCACCACAACGTGAGCGTTCGTAAGTATCAAACCATCTTCTTTCACTATGAAACCTGAACCATTAGATAACGTTATAGGCTGTCCAGTAAAAATGTCCAATCTTCTTCCATCCTTAATCTCTATATACACTACAGACGGCGCCGAAACCTTCACAACATCTGCTATAAAGTTATACATCTCCCTTCTACCCTTTAAATTAATATTAACAACAGTAGCGGCAGATATTTTGTCCCTAAAACCGACATAACCTACCACGCCAGCAGCCACTAAAAAACCACTTAAATAATAACTTTTTCTATTAAACTCTTCCCTATTATGGTTGTTACTTGTTACAGCAATACGGCTTAAACATCTATGATTGATATTTATTATCGGTTTTATGGTAAAAATGCGAGAAATGTTCCGAGAAATAGACATTGTTGACGACTTTACTTTACTGACATTTGAGTTGTCAAAACGTAAACGTCATTCTGACTTAAATAGGGATGTTCCGAAAGTAGCAACTCGAGTATATATGGTACTTGGAGAGATAACGCTATAACGAATGAAATTATTAATTCGTTCGTTCATTACAATGACCGGTAAAATTAATCTACTGGATTTGTAGCGGGAGTTGTTTATTGTTGTTGAATTAAAGTGATAAATCAAAACGATTAAAATGCTATATAATAAAAGATTTTGATTCTACTATGTACAAAATATATTCCAATAATTTTATGTAGTTACACACGCGATATGATTTATATATTATAATATACTTAAAATAATGTAAAATTATAAACATAATTATGAATACCTAATAAAAAAATAAACTAATACTTATTTACATTTTAGGAACTATAACTTAACTGTAAATGATCATGAATACGACACACTAAAGCCAATGTAGTAACAAAACATGAACCTAGCCTAAGATTAGCTGAGATGATATTATATAAAAATAAAATTATTATAACTCGGTATAATGTATATTCAATAGTTCATTTTATACTTTAATATTGTTACATTGGCACTACAACATCAGATCAATATGACTACATTTATGTAATCTACTAACCTAAAATGATAAAAGTAGAGCTCACAAAACATACGTATGCGTTTAAAATTTTTCTACAAAATTTTAATTTTCTTAATGTCAACAGACAAAATCTCATAATTCAACCCCTTGGAAGGTTATCAATTCGCATAAAATCTCTCATTAAACTTAGCAAATTATTTAATAACAAGAATCTAAATTAATTTACATTAAATAACAATAACTTTCCAACATTAACTTTCATTAACACAATCACCGTTGCTTCCATTCTCATAAGCAATTCCATTCACTTTACCATTCACCGTTCCATTCATTCGCTCATATTTTTCTTTTCTGTTAATGTTTTCCGGGATGTATATTTCTGCTCCATTCTCGTCTCCGGGACGAGAGGTGTAGAATACTTCGCAAAATGCACCGTCGTCGCGAGGTAGTTGATAATTAACATGTTTAGCTGCTAGATATGCAGCGCCTAACGCACTGGATACTCGGAGACGTACGAATTCTAACTCCATTTTAACCTGAAAGGGAAATAAAAAACATTGAAATGCAAGATAAGTTAAGAAGCTCGCTTAATTAATACTGATACTCGCTTTGACCTATTTTTCAATGGCGTTCAAAGGGACCTAATTTAATTTCTGGCTGTATCTGAGTCTGTATGGTCATTTAAAACGTTTTACGTTTACTCGTGGTAGCTTTTTATTGGCATTTGTTTGTATTTACAAGTATCCATTTTTTAATAAAAACAAACTCAAAAAATAAAATTATGCATAATTCATGTTTCAACAAATTGACCTTCACCAAGTTTATCCACGATAATTCCGTTGAATAAATGATTTTGATTCTGCTACCATTTTCACAATAAATGTCGTAGGTACAGATTTTTCTTAGCGTCATTCTGAAGGTGAAGTTCTGAAGGGGTCAAAGCAAGGTCTTATAATTGCATTTATCATCAACATCATCACCAGCCCATTAACGTCCCCACTGCAGGGGCACGGGCCTTCCCTATGGATGGATAGGGAGATCGGGCCTT
Source organism: Pectinophora gossypiella (assembly GCF_024362695.1). Classification (NCBI taxonomy): domain Eukaryota; kingdom Metazoa; phylum Arthropoda; class Insecta; order Lepidoptera; family Gelechiidae; genus Pectinophora; species Pectinophora gossypiella. Next base: position 755,796 of record NC_065425.1, on the reverse strand, counting down.
AAACCATCACGCGGGCCCAGTGCGGATTCATGGTTATTAACGACTGTTAATGCAGCCGGGACCAACGGCTTAACGTGCCTTCCGAAGCACGGAGGAGCTCGAGATGAACTTTTTTGTGGTCACCCATCCTATGACCGGCCTTTGCGAAAGTTGCTTAACTTCAACAATCGCAGACCGAGCGCGTTTACCGCTGCGCCACCGAGCTCCTCAATTGCATTTATAATATAATAAAATAAGGTCTTGGATGTATCAACAGATTTAAAACGCTGAACTGAATTGCTAAAATAAAGTTGATAGACCGCGTACGAATACATACATTTTTATTCTTCAACTGCTTCACCATCCCAGGCTGAAGGTACGTCCAGCTCTTCCACACGGATCCAACACAGACTACCCTCATCCTATCCGTGTGGGAGTGTCGGGTCAACGCCGCTATATGGTCCGCTAGCGTGCAACCGGCGTCGGCGAACAACTGTCGTGAAAGACGGTCGCCGGTTGACGCCAGATGCGACAGTTTTGCTGTTAGACCTGGGAGAAAATTTTATACAGGTAATAGGTGTATAGCCAGAATTGCAATAGCCAAACAAGCATTTAACAGGAAAAAATATATTTTGAAAACCAAAAACATATCATTAAAAATAAGGAAACGCTTTATTAAATCATATATTTGGAGCATTGCACTCTATGGAAGTGAAACGTGGACTATGACACAGAGAGACAGAGAGAGGTTGGAAGCGTTTGAGATGTGGTGTTGGCGAAGGGTGGAGGGTATAAGCTGGACTGAAATGGTGTCAAATGAAAAAGTGCTGGAAAGAGTTGAAGAAAAGAGAACCATATTGAAGACTATAGAGAACCGGAGAGGAAATATGATTGGCCACCTGATACGACACGATTCATTTATAACAAACATTATAGAAGGAAAAATTGAAGGGAAGAGAGGAAGGGGTAGACCTAGGATAACATTTATGAAACAAATAAAAGAGAAGGTGCAGGTCGTGTCGTATCGGGAGGTGAAGGTTTTGGCGGGAAGAAGAGAGGAATGGCGGTTACTCCACCGACAAGAGCGCAGCTCTTAAATAGAGAGAGAGAATAGGTGTATACAGGTTTGCAGCCTATATAAGACAAGGATGGAGTTTGTTTTTACATTCACATTTGAATTCATTTAAATCCACATGTTCCCAGTGTACACATTACACTGGGAACATTTAATGAGACTTACGGTTTAATATGGCAAAAAAAAGCCAAAATCCACATTCCCAGTGTAATGTGTAAATCCACATTCCCAGTGTGTGTGTGTCAGTGTGTGTGTATAATATATATACATAAAAAAGTTTAAAATTAACTTAAAAAATTTCCAAAATGAGAAAAGTTTTTACTGATATTAATAAATGATGTAGATTTTATTGATATTAATAGTTTTTAAGATTTTCATAGTTATTTTTAGATTAAGTTTGTTTAATGTTAAGTACTTATTATTATTATTTTTGTATTTCTGGCCTAATGAAGCAAGAAATTACTTGATATTTTTGTTTGTTTTTGCTATACCCTATGTCCATATGTGATACTATAATATTTCTAACAACTGTTTACCATAATGGTGTGCAATAAATATTTTGACTTTGACAGTGCGGTAGGGTTCTAAAGTGGGTACATGATATCGGTCATGACTGTACTACGCAATGTCCGAGCATCCGTCGCTAATTCTGATCTAACTTTTCGTCCCACTTTTCGTACTTATATATCAATGATTCTTTTCACTACAATCACTACATGGCCGGCATTGCTGTATGATTGATGACATTTGTAATTTTAGGTTTATAGAATCTTTATTTCTTATTAAAGACTTACAGTCACTTACATAAGAAATACTTGCTTAATAATAATCATGCTTACGATGCTATACAGAAACAAAGTTATAGGATGCTCTAAATAGAAATATTTTGTATTACATAATGGGAAAGTTTGGCCTTAAATGAATGATCTGACTCAATACGTTTTATATCGGACGGTAGTCGGTTATAAAGTTGTGCTTCCTCGTATGTAATTTTCCTGTGTGCATACATGTTGCCATTGCTCCAAGATGCATCAAAATTTTTCCATACTATTGTTTTATAAACATTAAAAGAGTATTTAATTTTTTTTTTACATCTGTGTGCATTGTATTATGTTGTGTCATGGAAGTAAGCAATAGAGGCTGCAAAATATCGCGAGGAGTGAAAACCTGTTGTCCGAGCCCTACATCCCAGCAGGGGAAAATAGAATTAAGAAGAACAGAGATGTATTATCTTCAATAAAGAGTTAATGTATCTCGCAAGATGCGAGGATGGCTGTTCACAATGCAGTGCTTGTCCCTACGCTGAAGTACGGTAGTGAATGTTGGGTATGGCAGAAGAAGCATGAAAGTAGGATCAATGCCGTAGAAATGAGGTCTTTGCGTAGCATCTGCGGTGTGAAGTTGAGTGATAGAGTGAGAAACAGTGTGATAAGACAGAGATGTGGTGTAAAAGACGATATAGTGACTAGGATTGAGAAGGGAATGTTAGGTTGGTTTGGACACGTAGAGCGGATGAAGGATAATAGGATTGCAAAAGTGGTATATAAAGCGAAAGTTGATGGTAGGGCTGGCAGAGGAAGACCGAGAAGGACTTACGATGACCAAATTGGAGATGTCCTTAGAAAAGGTTCAATACGATCTACTCTGAACCGGCGTGCGTGTATGAAGCGATTGATGAATGTGGAGGAAGCAACAGAAGTGTGTCAGGATCGAAGCAAATGGAATTCTATAGTCTCTGCTTACCCCGGTGGGAAATAGGCGTGAGTTTATGTATGTATGTATGTATGTAAAGAGTTATCGAATGGAACTACTTACCAGCAAACATAGACTTGTCAAAGTGCGCGTAGGCATGGGCCAGTAGATCCGTCCGCGTGTCAATGTTAAAGTGTTCCCTGATAGCTTCCCATACTCTATCTGTCGGGTAGGACGCCGGCTGCAGACCGTCCACATCGTCGAAGATCGTCTTCACTGCTCTGTGGGCTATCCAGTATGCTGCAAGGTGAAGTGAAGGGATATAGTTCATATTTTTTTAGGTATCAGATGCTATGCGTTGGTCTAACAGATAGCTCGATGAGGTCTGTACGGTCACGAGTACTAATATGTGTACACTTTGAAACCATGTCACATTTAACTTTTTTGACAAATTAAACCCTAAGTCTCATTAAATGTCAAATAATGATAGTGCCAGGGTTCTAAAGTGGGTACACGATATTGGTCATGACTGTACCTATATTTTATAGAGGTACGGCAAGCCGCTAACTCATTCCGGAGCTCAATATAATAGTAAAAGCCAGCTGGTGCGCCGGCGCAACCACTAAAACGTGAAATTGTTCAAGTATGACTTCCCCTTCACTTTCAATATGACACGTTATTGATTCGACAGGTTACCCATTGGAGTAGAACAAACGCTATCGAATTGTTGGCGCATAAAAAATGATAAACAATCTCCCGACTATTCGCAAGACGAATTAAGTACAATCATTCATGAGCAATATAATGTACCCACTTTAGGACTCTGTCGCACTAACATATTTGACATTTAGTGGGACTTACAGTTCAATTTGTCAAAAAAGTTAATGTGACATGGGACCAAAGTGTATACATATTAATGCTCGTGACCGTACCCACACCTCATCGAGCCTTCTCTTAGACCAACGTGATGTTGATAAAAATGATATGCGTACGTTCAAAATTTATTTCATTCGATAAATTGTTAAATAGGGACGACGAATGTAAAAAAACATTATATTATAAAATACAATTACATTTTAGTGTTCATTACGTTTACAATGTGAAACTACAAAATGTTTCCGATGAAACTACACACGCAAAGTATATTAAAATGTCAACATTTTCCAAGCATTATCCCGTTTCTTACTGTGTCCGCTTACCTAACTTGAAGATTTGACAAGTCCGATTTTTCTACAGAAGCGACTGCCTGTGTGATTCAGGTTAGGTCACATACCTCCGAAAATGCATTTCTCGGGTATTTGGGTTTCCTCACGATGGTTCGCTTCACCGCTGAGTAAACGGCTAATAAATAAATAAAATAAAAATAAATAAAATAAGTATGTAATTACGCAGACTTACCAGCACCCTCGTCTCCAAGTAAATAGCCCCAGCCTCCACATCCGAACTGCTCTCCTTCTGCTGTCCTCATCAGCGCATTCGAGCCTGTACCTGTAATATTACAAAATGATAATCTTATTAGAAAAAAAAACTCTTATTATTGCGTCAAATAGTCATAACAATTGTCCACCACGTTAGAAAGGACACAATCCTAAAAAAAATAATTGTGGTGTTTCGAAGAAGGAATATTAATATTTCCTTGCCTTATGATTGTTTGGAAGAAATCGCTGTAAGCGATAAGGCCGCCATTTTCCATGTACCTAGTTAAGAAAAAAAAAGTCCTTTTTGTTTTTTTTTTTTGTTAGTTTATGTATATTTGTACTTATATGAAAATATATCCATAATGGCCCCGATTCCTGCAGAAACCGCCTCCTAATTTTATTTTAAGTTATACTTGTTACTTTCTTATCCGCTGAAAAGGGAAGGAACGGATTATTGACAACTCTTAATTTTAAAATGCATGAATAACCCCGACAAATAATATAGGCATCTCGCTCATATGCAATACGGTTGACGTATGCTGTCCACTTAATTCTGTCGGGTTATTGGTGAATATAAAATTTTGAAAGGGTTTTTTTAAATTTCAGCTTAAAATTGACTATTTTTCATAAATATGCCTGTAGATCCCTATAAACGCGTCCCTTTTCTTTTCGGCGGATAAGAAGACGACAGGTACCTATAACTTAAAATAAAAACATAGATAGTATGCTCTCTTGGTAGTGTGTCGAATGACATTGTGAGGCATGCCGGAAGGCACAGGACCGGAAAGGATGGCGTGAAAGAGAGGAGGCCTATACCCAGCAGTGGGTGGACACAGGCTGAGTAAATAGATAGACAGTATGCACTGTAATCAGCACCAATATGCCAATATGCATGTGCCTAGTGCATCAGGCGGGCCTGGCAAATATTTCAATTAAATTTTGTTTTGTTTCGTCACTGCTAACATAGTTTTTAAGTTTTTGTAATACTAACAAATATGGGCATCTGTCAAAATTATTTTATTTTTATTATTTTTTTTAATATTATTTTACGATTACGAAAACCAATGAAAACATTACAAATTCGAGACAAACCGATGCAAATCGCATACTAATCAGACAATGACATTGCAAACACCATAATGTATACAAAGTCACGAGTGTATGACCGCTACACTATGCGAAGTATGTCCATATATTATAGATGCTTATGGTAATGCCAAGTTCATTATCAAATGGCTCGTGCAGACACTCAACATTTATATTGATTAGAAAGTAATTGATACGACGATTAAGTACGGTGACGAGCATTAATATGTATACACTTTGGTACCATGTTACATTAACTTTTTTGACAAATTGAACTGTAAGTCTCACTAAATGTCAAATATGTTAGTGCAACAGAGTCCTAAAGTGGGTACATTATATTGCTCATGACTGTACTTAAAAGACATTTTTATCTTAATAGAGGTGTATTATTGTTGTTGTAGAGGTGTGAGGTGGTTTATTTTTAGTTTGGTGCAATAAAGTGTATTTGTATTGTATTGTTGTATTGTGTAATTTAAAACTAGCTAGCTATCTTTTTCTTGCATTTAACGGAAGTAAAGGACAGCAATATTTTCAGAACTGAGCTTAGTTCGCCATCAAACCACCAAAGTCGTATTGAATTATTTACATGGCCCGAAAGAAATAGCTATATTTAAACGTTTTATAAGTACCTATCTATCGTTTTTGATGACGTCATAAATCGTCTGAAACAGACTTATAAGGCCAACGATGATATGATTGTTTTTTTTTTAATTTAAAAATATCTAAATTCCCTAAAGTGGTATAGGTTTTTAAAAATCGAATATCCCTAAACATAACTTTATTGCACACAAACATTTAGCAACAGTATAACATACATAGCATTTTTTTTTGTTTTTTAGTAATTGCCAATTCACTAATTTTTTATCCGATTTTTTATTCACTAGCTTTATCCAATTTAAGTGATAAAAAAAACTTTATTTTAATTAAAACAAATTATGATAATAACCGCGTAAACTTAAAACAATGTATAAAACTTTATTTTTCTTTTTTTTATGATGTGACTGTGAATGGTGTGTACGGTCACGAGCATTAATATGTATACACTTTGGTACCATGTCACATTAACTTTTTTGAAAAATTGAACTGTAAGTCTCACTAAATGTCAAATATGTTAGTGCGTCAAAGTCCTAAAGTGGGTATGTTATATTGCTCATGACTGTACACGCCTTCGTGAACTAATCTTCTTTAGATTGGGCTTGTGCCCGGCCTTAAACATAGCTGGCGAGGAGTGAGTGTATATTACACCTCTGCCCACCCCTTCGGGGATACAGGCGTGATGCTAAGGTTATGTTATGTAAACAGATCTGTCCTTGTATCGGGACTCGTAAGTGGGTCATGTTGTGAAACAGGACGCCGGATTTAGGTCCGATGATAACCCCTCACCTTGCTCCGAGAAACAAGGACAGATTGTCCTCTCTTGATTTGTTATTACATACTCAAATCCATTTTTTCTTATGGAATTTTCTAGAGTTTGATTGTAAGAGATTCAACATGCATTAACTGTGGCATTTTTTTTATTTAACGGAATCCATTCATAAGCAGCCGTCTGAGTTAACTCAGGCCTTCCAGGGATTTAAAAATGCCACATCGAAGCAATTCATTAAAATAAAAGCAATATCGCAATTTGACATTTGCGTGTAGGTATTTAAAAGTAAGTGCGCAATGCAAACAAATGTCAAATAGCAATATTGCTTTTTTAGATGAATTGCTTCAATGTTGCTCTTTTAGATTCCTAAACTACTATGATATCCCGGACACTCCATACAAAAATCTTAATCTTGCCGTGTGCCGCCTAACGCGTAAGTGCGAGCGAGACAGACGGTCCGCGTGCTCTCCCTTACTCCTTAGCGGCTTATGGCCATTTAGACTACGAGGCGGTGAGGTAAAAGGTTGACGCCCGACTGCCTAAAGCCACTGGCACTAACAAGGAAATTATCGTTTTATGTATAATTTATTATTTACAAGAGCTAGAACTGATTGATAATTCTACTTCGCTGACTAGCTACACCGTACCGCACTTTAACTTTCTCAATGTCTTACACTGACTAAGAGGTACCTTATTTTTTTTCCCAGTAGGGTCGATAACCGCGCCGCGCGATGCAATTTATACCGAGGTCTTCGACCAATAAACGCAGCGGATGCTATCTACGTAGATAGAAGTCATCCGGCTATTGGTAGAAGCCGTCAATAAAACTCGAGGCGCGCACGGCGGTTGTCGTATTATACTTAACTACGTTTATCATTCATCGAATCTATCTCAATGAACACAATTGGTCAATGAAACAAACAGAAACGACCTTCGTCCCAGATTGACTGTATTAATTCTAGAGACAATAGACAGCATGAAACTAAACAAGAATCTAATAATGTCAAGGAATAGAAACTGGGAAATTTCGCAGAATAGAATCGTGTTTTATGTAACTGTGGGACTGTTTCTTTTATCTTGGGAGTTTTTATGGGCCCATTCTTATATGCGAGGGAATACAACTTATTTGTTTAATTAAGTTAGCGGTACAGATTCCAATCTGATAACGGTGCTAATTCCTGTAAATACCATCTAATTTTATTTTTTTAAAAGGAAAGGGACGGGTAATCGACAAGCATAAAATTTATGGAACACACGTCAATTTTAAGCACAAATCTAAAACAACCGTCTAAAAATTTTACATTGGCCAATAACCCGACAGAATTAAGTTGACAGCACACGTCAAACGGTGTTTGCATACCAGCGAGATACCTTTTTGATTCGCCCGGGTTATTCATTCATTTACTCATTCTTCCTAAAATTAAAAGCTGTCAATCATCTGTCCCTTTCCTTTTCGGCGGATAAGACAATGCTGTCATTGTCATACCTGTGTATAACTTAAAGTAAAATTAGGAGGTGTCTGCAGGAATCGGGGCCAATATTAAGTTATACCTGTCTTTTATTTATCCGCCGAAAAGGAAAGGGATGGCTAATCGATAGAGTTAAATCTATGGACCTTACCGGCAATGAGCACAATGCCGCCAGAGGGCGCCCCAGTGAACAATGAGCCGGCTGTGTCGGACGCGACGTAAACTGCGCGAGCACATTTCCCGTCCTTCTCTAACACGCGCGCTGCTAGCTGCGCGTTGGTGCTGTCTTCTTCACACCCCGATAATGTTAGAGCCTGTGGAGAAAAATGGCTGGTGCTGGTAATATTATATTTAGTTTGTCCGGCGAAGTAGTTAATGCCATCTGCGGTAAATCTACAATAAGTCACGTCAAAAAAAAAGATAATATTATATATAATTAATATAGTTTCTGCTTTTATTTAATATAGTCCAACATACTTTTTTACGCTTTTACTGTTGGTTAATTGATTTTACACACACGACTGAAGATTCACAATATAGTTCTTGATAATTAAAAAAAAAACTAAATTATAACGTCCTACAAAGTGACACATTATTCTAAAGCAGTACAAATAGTAAGTACCTACAATTGGCTTGAGATTTTTTGTCACTCAAATCTGACTCTCAGATATTTCCAATCAGCTATTTAGTTCACTTAACTGATTTGCGTGCCAATTGCTAAATTTTAATGATGTTTGCAAATAACGGATAGGCAATGACTCGTCTCACTAACGGTACTTTTTGCGTAGGTACATTTACAATGATGACAAAAACTAGAAGCTCAAATGTAGCCGGCAGCACTGTTGAGTATACCAAAATTTTGACGGTTCTCCATACTCTCCAGCTAAAATTCGTAATAAACTGCTATAAAATGTGCAGCAACGTGGAATGTATCCTGTTTGAAGGATGGGTCACGAAATAGAAAAGCAGCCAGTTGGAAAAAAGGCAGTTTTGATTGAAAATTGAATATTTTTTTGGAAATTTTCTTCTTTTCGATCTTGAGGGAATAAAATATAACACTATGATTTTGCAGTTAAACGCTGCGCAAAGGGTAACAGTGTAAAAATATAACCAAAACAATATGTTTGTTTACTCAAATAGTATGGGGAACTGTCAAAATTTAAGAACAATCAACAGCGACACCTGATTGGAAGAATAGGTAGTTTTTATCTTCATTAAACTAGACGTCGTCTATGTTCAAAAACAGGACATGACAAACAGAAAATGACCAGCACATTGTATCTGTACGATAAACAAGATAATATTAGTGATACTAATATAGGGGAACCCCCTGATTCTGTTGAATAACAAAAGGCACATTGAGACAGTTCATCTAAAAAGCAATAAGTATTGTAATTTCACATTGGCACATTTCAAAGTGCACAATGGTGCTAATTCCTGTAAATACCATCTAATTTTATTTTAAGTTATATCTGTCATTTTCTTATCCGCCGAAAAGGAAAGGGACGGGTAATCGACAAGCATAAAATTTATGGAACACACGTCAATTTTAAGCACAAATCTAAACCAACCGTCTAAAAATTTTACATCAGTCAATAACCCGACACATTCATTTACTCATTCTTCCTAAAATTAAGAGCTGTGAATCATCCGTCCCTTTCCTTTTCGACGGATATGAAAATGACGGATATAACTTAAAATAAAATTAGGCGGTGTCTCCAGGAATCGGGGCCAATGTCAACAAATTTCAAATAGCAATATTGCCTTTTAAATGAATTGATTACATGTGACCTTTTTAACTTCCCAGTATTATATCTATGGTCCTACTGTAATGTGCCAATATAAGAAATATATATTGCCTAACTTACCAAAGCATCTAAAGGCTTGTCCCTGGGTATATTCGCATCATCTTTAGCATCATGAAGCATGGCCAGAATTCTGTTGGCACACTCATCAATGCCCAGGATCCAGTGATTGGTGCCAGGGCCTTTTGCTGTGCCGATCACCTTCCCTGTTCCATCGCAGATCACCAAGTTTGAATGTGTTGCACCTCTGAGAAGAAATGAGAAATTTATGTAAAACAATAAAACTATAGTACTTACTTAACCATGAATTGACCAAATTGGAGATGTCCTCAGAAAAGGTTTAGTACGATCTACTCTGAACTGACGTGCGTGTATGAAATGATTGATGAATGTGAAGTGGGAGGAAGCAAGAGAAGTGTGTCAGGATCGAATCAAATGGAATTCAATAGTCTCTGTTTACCCGAGGGAAATAGGCGTGAGATTTTGTATGTATGAATGTTGGATACACATTATTCAAAGTGGAACGCTCACAACCGAAAATAGAAACCACCGGTTTAATAAAGGAAAACTATTATAAATATAAGTACATTCACCTTTATCTATAGCCAGACGCAATTATCGCTTACTTCTGCGTAAAATACGAGTAGACTAAGCTACCTATGTTATCAAGTTTATCAAATGAGTAAATTTGCTATCATGACATGATGACAAGCCCTTCACTTTAATAATTATGTTCTTCATTTGATATAAGCCGTTGATAAGAGCTTAATAAAGTTTCTAATAATATGTTAGTCATGTAATAGAAAACCGTGTGTGGTCGCCGCTAACAAACAACGCCTTTCAGATAATATTTTGTTTGTAGATAAACTGTTTGTAGATAAAATGATTATTACGACGTAAGAACACATCCTTGAATAGAAAACACTTCAATATAGACTAGAGTACTTTCTTGATCTACTTATGTGGACTAATCAAAATGTGTGCTAATTCAAGTATTTTTTTAAAACTATGCATCTCAAAATTCCTGACTAAAAATTGTTCCCAATCAACATAACAGAATGTATTCTGAACCGATTGTCGAATGTGAAGGAAGCAAGAGAAGTGCGTCAAGATCGAAGCAAATGGAATTCCATAGTCTCTGCTTATCCTCGTGGGAAATAGGCGTAAGTTTATGTATGTGTGTGTGTTCCGAAATATTTTGTTATTTTTTATATGTAAAATATAAAAATAAAAAACAAAAAATCGCTGCACAACTTAACATCCTTAGAACCAGATACCTTTTAAAATCCAAATTCCATTGTTTAACTATTGTGTCTGGAAATCCGGTTCTTATGAGGATAGAGGTCCAGATTACAAACCCCTCAGAGGTTTCATCACAATAAACATGAATATTCACAACAAAACAATGGAATTCCACAGAGTACTAACATTCCCAATGGTAGAAGTGTGAATCAGAATTTGAACACAGGAAAATCAGACATAAATTAATATCCAGAAAGACGTGTACTTGATTTTTTATTTATTTTTCTTCCTTTTACCTCTAAGGAAATTTTGAGCAGTATTTCTTCATGCATTATTTACCCACCAGGCATAGTAAATACAAAGTTATCTACATCTATTAAAAGGCCAAGTTCACCTCAATGCTATCAGATATGATATTATATGAAATAGATAAAACTCTTCTAAGTAGAAACGTATAGCTACATTTAATGTGACGCTTATCTCCTTGATTAGATAAGTATAATAATTTCAAAAAGAGTTTTGTTATTTCTATTTCCGTGTGAATTTAGACATAGGGAATTCCTTCGCCTTATGACAATAAACATCTCATCATCTTAAGCATCTTTTGATGTGATTTTCTTCAACAAAACATCGAAGCCGATACACTAATTTAGTTCTGGGTAAAAATTTAGTCCACATTTTTTTTAAGTTGAAATACTAATGTGTCTAATGTGGGTAAGAAAATAGGTGTTTGCAGGAACCATTGTAACTGCAAAGACATTCAACTCAAGAGATCTATTTCAGCCAATCAATCTAGTATCAGATAATTATGATTAGCGTGGGGTCGCAGTCACTACTAGATCAAAACAACAGATAAATTGGCCAATTTGTTCACAACTGCCTACTTTTCGTCTGCGGTTCCATCCGCTTACTTCGGTTTTTTTTGTCCGGGATGAAAAATATCCTGTGCTTTTCCCTGAGTCACAAACAATTTCCACACATATTCATCTAAATCGGCGTAAGTGTGAAAAGGTAACAGACAGACATGAGTTACTTTCGCATTTACTAGTAAAACGCATGCATAGCAGTAGGCGAAACAGATTCTTACACATAGTACCTTACCGCGTTAATCAGGGATATTAGACTCTCGATATTTCAACACTGTTGCAAGTGCCATGATCACGAGACGACTCATGAAATTGGAGTGGAGTAGGTAGATCCATAATTTTCTTCTGTCTACCCTCTTTCTTTGCCGTTTGATTTTATTTAATAATAACCGCGTAAACCTCAAACCCCCTCCGGTTGATTGAGGGGAGGCCTGTGCCCAGCAGTGGGACGTATATATAGGCAGTTTATGTTAAACCTCAAACAAGATAAAATCCTTGATAGTTATAGTGCATCGTTATCGCCAGGTGATTGTACTTCGTGCGTCAGATCATAATTCACTATACGGGCGATATCGACCTGTGGAAATGTAACCTTATTACTGTTTGTTTGCACACCACATATACATGTTTGGCCTTCGGTTTGTGTTTGCTGAATTTATGGTAATGCAGGCTGCACTGTATCGATTGCTTCCTGTTTTTTTACATATACTCACGCCTATTTCCCACCGGGGTAAGCAGAGACTATGAAATTCCATTTGCTTGGATCCTGACATACTTCTCTTGCTTCCGCCACATTCATCAATCGTTTCATACACGCACGCCGATTCAGAGTAGATCGTACTAAACCTTTTCTAAGGACATCTCCAATTCGGTCAACGTGCTTCTAGTTCTTCCTCTGCCAGCTCTACCACCAACCTTCCCTTTACTTTTATTTTTGTTTATTTTTGTCGTATCAATGGCGTATCATTAACCTTTGGACTTTGACGTACTAGAGTCAGGCTAGCGAAAGCTATCCAAGAGAAATGACGGGAATGAAGCTGGGGACTATGCAGATCTTATTTCATGCACTGCATCACTGCGACCTGTATGATCTATTGTGATCATCGCCTTATGCTACAGTTTGCCTCTAACCCCTACCCTAGGCGTGAGTTGTTTGAGCGCCTCTGGAGCCTTTATCCTGCAAAGATGACACGGCCCTTGGTCATCAGGGGTTCATACTCCCCTAGTATATAGAGGGGAGTTTCAGCCTCACTGAGGTAAGAGGTAAACAATGCCCACGTGGAGTTGATACTAGATGCTACAGAAAATTTAATTTTACGAGCTTGAGGTGTATCGGCGTCTGCTTACGTGTTCTCATATAGCAAAATGTTTTAAACATCTCAATCTTCCGGCCGCTCGCGCCATGACATTTACTCTGACAAAGGTAAATGAATGTTATCAAATAAAAATTCAAGGCTGACTGTTATTGCGAATTATTAGAATTCTTTATATTGGTATCGTAATGTTAATTCTTAGTGCTCAGAGTTAAGACTTAGTTTTAACTGGAGGTAAATGTTGTCGGTGTGACGGCAAGCCTTTGTAATTCTGGCTTGTGATTGGTTGGTCACTTTTATTATCGCAGTTTGTGGCGACATTTACGTATTTTAGGGTTGCCATAAGTAAGGGGTGCACTTGGTGTCGAATAAGATTTTTGAAAAATAACATAAACATTATCCCTCTAGCATTATCAATCAATCAATCAATAATACTTTATTGCACAACGACATATACAAAGGACATAAACATACGAATAAAATGCGCAAAATAGGCTGCCTTATTGCTAAACAGCAATTTCTGCCAGGTAACATTATCTCGTTTTCCACTGGGTCCGCTTACCTAATCTGAAAATTTGACACAACCGGTCTTTTTTGTACAGAAGCTACTGCCTGTCTGTCCTTCCAACCCGCGAAGGGAAAACCAGCCTAATACAGGTTAGGTCACATACCTTTGAAAATACATTTCTCAAGAATGTGGGTTTCCTCACGATGTTTTCCTTCACCGCTGAGTACGAAAAAAAAACTAACATAAACATAAATAGCTTATAGTCAATGGGAATTAGAAAAATACATGTGTTAAAATTATATTCATCATGCTTCATGCTTGTATCCCAGAAAGGGTAGGCATAGGTGTATAACACATACACCCAGTCCTCGCTAGCCATGTTTGATTCCCATGTAACAGGGGTCGAGTATACAGGTAGGTACCTAGGTAGGTAGTATGAAACGTGAAAATAATTATGATGGCGTTTTCCTTGAACCTACCATGAAAATGCATTAATTTTTCTTGATTGAAACTTAGGTAAGGTTTTTCATTTTGCTATTAGTTTAATTTCCTAACTATTTATTTGTGTAGGTACCTACCTTCACTATCCAAGTGGGTTAAAAGGGCCACATAGAAGCAATTCATCTAAAACGCAATATTGCAATTTGACATTTAAGGTGAGTGTGCAATATTAAGAAATGTTAAATAGCAATATTGCTTTTTTAGATAAATTCAGACATCAAAACACATTATTTATTATTACATTTATGGACATGTTAATACCTAGCAACTCTAATTAGGTAATTATTGTTGTTTACTTTTATGAGTGCAGGTTGGTGCAATAACACGGCAGTATTGCGTTTATAGATCCTTTTTTGTAAGTTCATAATTAATTAGGTAAGTAGTTAATTAATTGTAGAAAAATATTTGTAGATATAAACACAAGGGAAGGGAAAATGTACTTATTATACCTACCTACCTATCTATCTATGTGACGGATTTCCTATCTGTTAATGAACTGAAAATATTTAATGTAAAAGTCAGTTATATTTAATTAAATACGTGATACTGTATGGTGACTGGGTTCTTTCATAATTTCATGGTAAAGTAACAAAATCATTCCAATGAAGTGCCAACAATGATAGAATTCCTATTATAAACATAAATTAATATTGATAAAATTCAGCCGATATAAATTAAAATACATTAATTAATATCTCCATAATAATTAGATGCATTTATGCATCGAAATTAACGTGTCGTAACGTCTAGGAATGTCTCAAGGCGAACCTTTTCACTTTCAATACTCTGTAAAATGAATAGCTACTGGCTACTGCATTGTTGGTTAAAAAGTTCAAAGGAAAATGTTCGAAAACTTACCCCTCCACGCCACCAAATAACATCGTAGGGTCCATAGTTTATTATTTGTTTACACACGAAACCGTGGGCGGTTTCCGTTTTGATAAACAACTCGTATAATATCGGATTTCTCGATAATAAGATCACATTACAACACGACTTTCCACTGCGAAAGCGGTTTGTCAACTGAATGAATGAATTTTGTGCGGCGAATGAACGGTGTGGCGAATGAAAACATGTGGCGCTAGTGTTGTGCGCTTTTTACGTGTGACTGGATACTAGGTGTGAAAAATAACGTTATGTTGTCTAAGTTAGGTACCTCATTGATTCGTTTCGGTATATTATGCCTTAGACATAATGAACAGTGAAGTATATTTTTCTGTACAACAATAAATTACTATATACTACAAGAGCACATTGTTAAAATCTCCGACTAGCTTATACATACATACATACATAAACTCACGCCCCTAATGGGGTCCCTAATGGGGTGGGCAGAGCCACAAGTAATCAAAGACAACTTACACAATCCCTCTGTCGGTTTTTACGACATGCCCGGGAAGAGAAGCACTGCCGTGTCATACGAATCTCTGCTATCTCAAAAAATGCTGTTTTGAGTAAATCGCCTTTAAAGTTTTTTTCAGTTAATCGTCTGTATAGTTGGTATTAAGTGAAATATCTGTCATCAAAATATCAGAAAATATTCTAAAAAGTACTCTGAATAACAGGCACTTTTGATATTTTTCTTTATTATAATAGTTTTTATTTAAATCGAGATTAAGAGTTGTGCATGACCACCCTTCCATAGAGATGTGGTCACACGGTCTGTGCTATGTTAAGTTAGCAGAGTTTGGCACATGCAGCCGGTTTGTTATTATCTTTAATCTATCTATGCTAATTATTAGTTGTAAGAGATGAGCGTTACAAGCTTTCTATAAGGATTGCTTTTGGGGTAGCCTGGGTTGAGTAGACTAAGTGAAATAGATACAAGGAAAATATTTATATTAAGTACTTAGTTTAATTTTGATATCTGAAAAATTGGAAATATTAATGTACAAGTTGGGAATTCCTTTTTTTCTACCCTGACATACTTTTTTTGCTTCGTACACATTCATCAATCAGCAATCAGGAGTTCAGAATTATGTTATTTTATAATTTTAAATAAAATAATCTAAAATATAAAGAATGTTTAGAAAAAATATTTGTGAAATATATAACTATGTTCAAACTTCTTTTCAATACTAAAAAAAAAATGGGATTCCAACAGCATGATTGCAATCATCAATCACAATGCCATAGCTTAAAATGTTTTAGGCATAACCTTCAGGAATCGATTAATTCCTCCTCACAATTTTCTTCGTGTCTGGTACAGTTCGTGCTTGCATAGCAGACAAGTTTTCAGGAGAAGGGGAGCTATGCAGTCTAGCAGATTGTGTGGAGAAAGACTAAATAAGTCGTGGGACTTATTTACTCCTAACTACTGGAAGGTGTTTCTAAGGGGGTGTGGTGTGCTAGCCTTGCGGATAGTTGAATTTAGTAAGGGTTCAACAGATGTTTTTAGTAAGAGGTGGTGCATGTGTCCCGATGATTTCAGAGTGACTGAGTCACTCTGCCTTCCAGTAGTTCGTCGCAAAACAAAATAAAGTTTTCGTGGCCAAGAGTCTGCAGTGTCGTACTTTCCCACGACTCATTTACTCTTTCTCCACACAATCTGCTAGACTGCATAACTCCCCCTCTCCCGAAAACTTGTCTGCTATGCAAGCACGAACTGTACCAGACACGATGGAAGTTTGCACCGGCTCGAAACACACCCCCTACGCTTTTTGCAGCCACAAGCGTAGAAGAGTCAATCAAGACGATCATTGCTGAAAATGGGTCTCCACTCTCAACAAGAATGTACAAGAATGGATCCTGTGAAGTTTGTAGTTCAGAGTAGAAATTTGTCATGCCTCATGACACAGCATCATATTTCACCCTTGAGACAAACGTCTCAATGAACAGAACCAACGTTCTTGAAAACAACAATCCCCACAGCTAGCCCGGGCATGCAAATAGCCTCCTGCACATCCACAGCAAAAACCTCGTCAACAGTAGGTACCTTCATTATTTTTTAGATCGCCCTCTAAACATCTATGGGACTTATTCCACATATGAAACCCGTAGATATTCAAAAGATGTTCTTAAAATTGAAAGTACTGCCAAAAAAGCTTTTAGCTTGGGATCATTATGTACATACTATGGATGTGGAAACCAACCGTAAAGGATTACTTTGCGTGAAAGGCAGTTCCACTGCAGGCTGAAAAGTCCACAATATAGCATCAGCATTCTGTCTCTGTATTGAACAACCCTTGCAACCACAAGAACTTGGCTTTGAATTGTGACAATTATACCTCACAAAAGAAAAATATAATTCTCTTCCTGGCCATGATGAGATCAATCAACTCGTCCTCACTTGTGACTGCAGAATACACAAAGCTCTTGCACCTGGAACCGGTGGTTGCACCGCGAACTCTTGGATTCTCGAGAGTAAAAGAGATTGACGATCTGACAGATTATCACATAAATCGACAACACAGACCATCAGTCCACAAAACCTGAATCCGTTTCGCGACAAACTACAAAAACCGCTTCCAGAATACATAGAACCCTTGAAGAAGCCGAACCCAGCAAAGGTTCAACAAATGTTTTACAAAAAATCGCATTCGGCGAACGAGAATCATCTAGGAACAAAAGCAATAAACAAAATAACCCTGTGCTCATGAACTATTTACGATTTTGATGCTGCAATTCATGATCAAAACTAAAAATAATATTAATAGCGATGATGTCATCGCTTGCTCAGTTATGAAAGTCCAGGGTTACATCTATTGCGATTCTTTATTCAACAAGAAAAAGTCACAAGACCTTATCATCCTCATCACATTTGAGTTTGCTTTCTCACAACAAACAGTTTTCCAGCTCGGTATTGTATCCTGCCATTGCTGGTTCTTGCAAAACTCGATCCTTTGACCAACGGTCCCAGGTAGTATCACTGTTCTAAAGAAGTTTCCCATTCTTATTCAAACCAAAAAATATTTCCCCTTTATGCCTGGTTCAAAGCATTTTGGGTCCTCGACTTCTCTCTCAGATTCAGGAAGTGTTTCTTCCATGGGCGCCGGGTTTGCAAGTACAAAGAATGTCGCGAATCGCTAGGATTACCTTCGTCATAGTCACGCCTATCTATTGTAACTTCTAGTTAGATGAGTTAGGCGTGACCCACATGCAAAAAAATCAAGTTAGCAGACTTTGTCAACCTCTGTATCTCAAAAAGTATCAATAAATTTTAAAATGTTTTTACTGAACTATGTAAAGTATAGGATATAAACCCCTTTTGCACTGGTTATTCGTAACTCGACTATTTTAAGATAGCAGACTTGTGCGTGACACGGCAGAGCAGCTGATCGTGTTCTATGTTTTTTATATGCTCCCAGAACAGCATAGAAGCAACTAGCCTATACTAGCTTAAATATTTTTATTTTATTATTTTAATGTAGTTTGTTCCGAATTTTAATTTAATACACAAATAAAACCACTATATCTGTAACATCTCGTATATTTTTGTAGTTTTTTTTACACAATTATTATTTTATTTATAATTTATCGTTCACACATAAACATACAACACTCGACTAGGATTATTTTATTACCTATTTAAATATTAATTAATATTAAACATCGAATTTACACAAGTAGGTTTACTTAAGTAGAGTACTCTTGAAACTCTTGAGGAACGTAGAGATCTTTTTTACTTTTACATTAAATTTAAAAATTCTTGTTATAACGTTACTTAGGAGGACTTACAGTAATTAATTTATTTTAACGATGTTTATAGGTCAGCTCAGATAAAGAGGCACGAGTCTTTGCTTATTGAAAGGTATAACGAAGCTGCTCTACTTGAAAGTTAATAGAGCCTCATGACGTCGAAGATCTTTGAAATCATTATTATTATTATTATTATTAGCCTATATGATCCCACTGCTGAGCAAAGGCCTTTAATTTAAAAAAAATCCCTAAATTGGTAAATCTTTTTATTGCCATTGTATTTCTATTTATTTTTTTATGAAAAAATTAAATAACTAATCAATTACCTACTTTTTATGAGGGGGTGATTTTAATATTTTAGCGCATAATTAATTGCGCTGAGTTATTTAGTGTGTTTGGAATATTTACAGAGGTAAATACGTACTATTCCACAAAATTAACTAAAAATAAATGAAAAGTCCAATAAAATTAAAAACACCGTCGTTTATAAACACTATAATATAAAATAATATAATAAAATAATAACTTTGTGACTTATTTATTTTCTTTGTGATTTATTAAACACATCTAAAAAGTAATATGTTACTAATAAAAATAATAAATGAATTTGTGGAAAAAAGAGTTCTTTATTTAAAAAGCTAAAGGGTATTTTTTACAATTACCTATTAGAGGCACTGTCAAACCACCGAACGATCCACAACGATCAAATTATTTTTACTTTGGTGTTCATTTACTGATTTTTAATTACATTTATCTCATTATAATTGGCTACTTTACACATATTTAAATAACTTCCTTACATAATTGTATTTACTTAATTCATAATATTTTTGTTAAGTACATTTTTATTACGTTTTATGAAAATGGAAGATTATAATAATATATTTTCTTTTTCTGAAAATAATAAAAGTTTTTTAGAAGTTGGTTGCAGTCGAAAAACAGTTTTTATACACTAATATTTTTAATTTAGTACTTACTTATAATAGCTATTACGTAAAGCGTAGATATCTTTTCCGTTTTTCGGATTTTAATATTAATTTTTAATTTTTTTTATACAGGAACACATCAATAATTAAAAATAAACATTATTTTATATAAAAAAAACATTAGTTACTCATAATAATATTAATAAGTACTTATTTTTTTTATAATTGAATTAAAACTACTTGTTCTGTTTCAACGAATTATTAAATAATTGTTAAAATTTATTTAATACAAAAACAATTAAAACCATATTTTGTGATAAGAAAAATCTTAAATCTATGTTTTTCAGGACTTTATTAGGAATAATTCAGGATAGCATTTAATTTAATTTATCTAGGTATAAGTAGAATAGGTAGGAATAACAAAAGGACTAAAAGTCCGTATAATAAAATTTTATACATTTATCAGGATAATAAGTAATATATATATATATATATATATATATATATATATATATATATATATATATATATATATATATATATATATATATATATTTATTATTATTGTACATGACATTAACATTATCTAGTTTTATTTATCTGAAACAACAATCATCTATAAATAATTATAAGTAAGTACAAATGTACGTAATTTTAAATATTCAGACAGTCTTTTCAATAAATAATTTATATTACAAAGACATCACTACTAAATATAAGTTTTACGCGACTCGAAATTTTCTAAAAGAGCAATTGTAATTGTTTCCCCAAAAGGAATCAAGATCCAAAGTTCACCTGTGTCGAGCACAGCCTTGCCTGCCATACGCCAGTGATATAAGACAAACTCAGCTTCGCGAAAAATAAATTATTCTAAACTTAATTTTGAAAAAGATGCGTTTAATCGACGGCTCCACGAATGAAGTCATTTTAATAGGTACGTAGTTATAATTATTTTTCTTACTTGGTTGAAAAGACAAAGGAAAATGTTTAAATTTAGAAACTGAGGGTTCTGAGTTAACTTTGCTCCGAGTATCTAACCACTCAGGATGTTTTGCGCTTTTCATTATACATAGTGAAAACCCTCAGTGCTTCTACATTTGACTGGCTACATTTATTATCTGTGGCGAAATGTACGTATTACGAAATTATCTATTTTACTTACTATATGCTTATTATTTGAGTACAAAATGTCCTGTATACAATATTTATGAAATAACTTTTAAAGCATACATTTACGAGTATAATAATTATTTACAATTATTATTTTAATACAGTTCAAAACAACGCTATTACAATTATTAGACTACTATTTTCGTACAATACCTATTATTTTGTGCAATTACATTTTGCGTTATATTCTGGGTTTTCATTTTATTTAAATTTGAAATAGGTACTTAACATTATAAAATTCCATTTCTAACTTTGAAGTAGCGGAAAGTTCCTTCTGTAATTTAAAAGTAGCATTAAGTTCCTTTTATAGTTTGTAAGTTCTTTTATTCCTTGAATTATATTTAAGTACTATAATTTATTTCTGTAGTGCATTCTACATCATTCTCTCGTTACACGCATGCGACGGTAGTCTGGAACTGCGGATTCGCCCGCCGCATTGCCTGTCGTCACCTAGAACATCATAAACATGAATTTGAAATTCTTCTGTGATATTGAGAGTCACAATATTAGAATTGAATTCAATTCCAATTCAATACTTGTTCGATGTTTAGGAGATAGCCGTGGTCGAGTACAAATTTATCCTAAGAGTTTGCTTACCACGGCATACGCGGCGATCTCTATCCGGAAATATTTCAGAGTAATATTTTTTGATTCATACTTTTTAGAGATTTTTCCGTCGCGTCGTCGGATTTTAGTTTTAAAACTAATATTTTTGCCAAAAGCAATAAAATAGAAGGAATTTTTTAAATACTCACCTATCAGTAGTGCTAGAAGTATGCGACTGGCTGTGATCGTGTTCCTCTAACGAGTGGGAGTGCGTGTTCCGCAGCGGGCGCGCGCGCGACTCCACCGCGTTGGCTGCGTTCGCGCCGTCAGACTCGCGACGTGCGCCTGCGCCTCCGCCGCCGCAGAAGCACTTGCAGATTATGCGCTTGAAGGCGAACCTGCAACAAAATGTAGACATTACTTACTGCAACTGATTTAGTCCCAAAACAAATATAAAAGATGCATTTATGTCTGTTATCCATTAAATTTAAACGAAGGCAACTCTGTACAGCGCCATCTATATTTTATTGAGAGGAAATTCCATTAGTTATTATTGCGCCACCAAAGGCCCCTAATATGGCTCATGTAACATCCATGCAATTACATCTGTAGGTAGTTAGTAATTGACACTAACGTCTTAACGTGACTACTGAAACACGGATCATCTTGCTCCCGACCAATCGGGTGATCAGCCTGTAATGTTCTAACCAAATTAGGGATGACAAAGATTATTTTCCCGCCAGTATTCGCCACCGGGACCTTCGGATCGTGACCGTGGAGCTCACGGAGGTCCCTAATGGATATGATGATTGGGAAACTTACCGGAAGTCTTTAGAAAACAGCGCATAAATGAGAGGGTTGATGGCAGAGTTGCAGTAGCCCAGCCAGAAGAGGACGGAGAATACTATGGGGGTCACACAGTCCCCACAGAAGGCTCTAACCACGTACACGCTGAAGAAGGGTAGCCAACAGAACACGAAGCCTCCCACGATGATGCCAAGGGTCTTCGCGGCTTTGGTTTCCATCCTGAAGCGTTTTACCTTGAAAGAGAAGATAAAAAAATGCTAATATTCAGGACGGTTTTAGTTCGTGCAGGTAGAAATGGCCACATTGAAGCAATTCATTTAAAAAAGCAATATTGCTATTGACATTGCGGGTAAAAACTATAAGCTCAAATGTAGGCACTGTTGAGTGTACCTAAATTTTGTCAGTTCTCCATACTGTACAGATAAAATTCGTGATAAATTGCTATAAAATGTGGAGCAACGTGGAGTGTATCCTGTCTGAAGGATGAGTTACGAAAAAGAAAAGACATCACTTGGAAAAAGGCAGTTTTGATTGAAAATAAGTTTTTCTTACTTTTCTTCTTTTCGATCTTTAGGGGATAAATAATATAACACTATGATTTTGCAGTTTAAACGCTGCGCCAAGGGTTATAGTGTAAAAATATAACCAAAACAATAATGTTTGTTTACTCAAATTGTATGAGTAAGTAAATGTCAAAATTTCACAACCCTCAACAGTAGCGACCCCTGATGGGAGAAATGTTGTTATCCTCATTGTAATATATTTTTTTTTAGATGAATTGCTTCAATGTGGCCTTTTTAAAGCCCTCTGGGTTTCAAATGAAAATGCAGTCCCAGAATTAAAATAAACTTCAACATGAAAATGCATTCTCAATGAGGCAATGTGTACATAGTTGCACCGAAATATGTTATTTTAGGTTAGGATGGTTGCGTACTATGAAGGTTACAAGGAAGGACAAACCTGAGCTTTTACTTGTAACAGAAAATTGAGCATTCGTCGTTTTTCGAGTGTATTTCAATTTCACGAACCGAAATTTTAAAAACGAAATTTTTGGTGTAGTATTTTATCACAAATGTCAATATAACGAAGAGCAAATGCAAGATATAAAGAAATGAATGTGTAAATGTATTTTTTTTATTTTTAAATGTATTTATTAATATCCGAATTAACTATTTTGTCGAATACAGCATCGAGAATTCGCAAGAACAAATAAATTAATTCCACGGAAATGCTCGAGAAAATACCTTTATAAAAACCATGGTACTGAATCCTGTACGCACCATCTATTTTTATTTTTAGTTATACCTGTAATTTTCTAATCCGCCGAAAAGGAAAGTGACGGGTAATCGACAGACATAAAATTTATGGAACACACGTCAATTTTAAGCAGAAATTTTAAACACCCTCAGAAAATTTTACGTTAGCCAATAAACCGACAGAATTAAGATGACAGCACACGTCAATCGGGCTGCATACCAGTGAGATGCCTATTTTATTCATTCGGGTTATTTATTCATTCATTTTAAAATTGACAGTTGTTAATCATACGTTTCTTTCCTTTTCGGCGGATCTGAAAATGACGGGTATAACTTAAAATAAAATTAAGAGGTGTTAGCGGGAATCGGGGCCAGTATTAAAAATACTCGCAGACGCAACAGATGGTAATCAATGATCATTTTGATATTATTTTCAATGAATGATAATTATCGTTTATAAAACACATGCTATCACATGCTTTAATCTTTACACACCACTTTCGCTTCCGCCACTCTTAAGAATATCTGCTTGTTCAGAGAACACTCGACCTAGAATATGTTTAAAACATTCTCAATTTAATCACGTTATATTATACGCGTTGCTTATTGGAAAACATAAGAGAGCCTAATGGTATATAATAAACAAAAATCAAATCAAATCAAATCAATAGAAGATTAGAAGGGACATTCTTCGCCCCGCACCGATATGAGCTTGATTACCTCACCTCCCTTTCCTAGGAGTAAATAACGCGCTTGGATAGGATATATAAGCAGGCATACAGCATCCTGTGTAGTGTTTTTGCCCCTAAAGTTTTTGGCTACTCGCTTAGTGTAATGTCTGACTTAGACCGAAATTATTTTAAATTGAAAGTATCACGGTGCATTGGCGCTTCTGCACTTCTTCTTCTTCTATCGTGTGGATTGTAAGGTGAATTACCAACCCCATCAGGTTTATTACTGAGCCGCCATAGGCCCCTGACATGACTCATGTAACGACTACGTACTTACATCAGTAAGTAGTAACCGGGACCAACGGCTTAACGTGTCTTCCGAAGCACGGATCTTTTTACTTTTTTGGACAATCAGGTGATCAGCCTGTAATGTCCTTACCAAACTAGGGATCACAAAGTGATTTTTGTGATTTGTCCCCACGGGATTCGAACCCGGGACCTTAGAATTGTGAGCACAACGCTCAACCACTGGACCACGGAGGCCGTTCTGCACTGTAAAGTTGTGAAATGTAAATAAATAAAAAAATAAATTTATAGTCCGGGTACGTCACTGTGGCCCTGTGGTACTCTGGCTTGCTTCTCAGATGGAGACCACCGGTTCGAAACCTGCTACCAGAGTTGCACCAATGCGTTATTAATTCACTAATACAGTTGGCTCGATCATTCTAGATAAGGTTCATCGCCTATCACGTTGGTCTAATAGAAAGCTCGGCGAGGTACTTAGTTCATCTTTCGAAGGATGCACCTCTGACTACCCCAATTGGGATATAGTCGTGACTTTGGTCCATCCAGTGGTAACTTACTTGCGCTTTGATATTCCGCTTCCCCATCCGCCTAGTCGTCCGGGGTTTATCATCAAAATCATCGTACAGTGGCGTGGGAGCTAAATGATGAGGAGGCCTGACCCTCAGCCGACTCTCAGTCAACTCTCTTCCATCTCTCTCGTAATGGACAGCGTAGAGAGATGGGCTGGGCGATCTACTCGGTGACCGAGAGTTCTCATGAGCTGGACAGATCTGCTCGGAGGAAGGGTAGGAGACGGAGATTTTGATCTTCTCGTGGGCTCTTCTTGCGCTCGAGTGTCTGAAATTGGAGAAAAAGCTATCAGTATCACATCGCTTTCCACCTGCAAGCTTGTGGTCGTCCACTTAACCCAAGGCGAAGGACAGAGAAGAAGACAGGGTGGTCAAACAAAAGCAATATTGCTGTTTTAAATTTGATGACATTGCGCACTTACTTTTTAAATGCGCATTGCAGTCAAATCGCAATATTGCTTTTTTAGATGAATTGGAACATCGAGACTATTTTAACCCCCCAGATATTCAGTGAAAGTAATTTGGAATTTTATTATTTATGTAACTCACATATGACACCTACTTAATGGGACGCGATGTTCGTGCCTCACTCCACAGATTATTCTGTTTGAGATCCATAATGTTTTGGAAGAGTTTTACGTAGTTAAGCTGCTCTGCTGTTTGGCGACTTATTAAGTATAAGGAACCTTTACGTAACGTGAAATTAAATAAATTATAATTAATCACTTGTATGGCATCTAACCTTCTCAATCTCTCCGGTGAGGCACTTAAAGAAGTGCTGGTGGAATGGTTGGAGGCCGTCGACAGTGGTGACCCGTGAGGACGCGCTGATCCTCGGCCCCGGTGGATCCTTAACGTCAACCGGTTGTCATCGAACCGACTACCCATGCCTTTACCTGAAGTTGAAAGAAAATGTCAACTAAGCACCTTTAAAGGCTGTTTCCTCTACTCTTCTAGAATTGTGTGGGTGTGCGGAAAATGAACCGCTAAAGACCCCTGACATGGCTCTTGTAACTACGTATTTGTATATCTATATTTGTAAATAGTAACCGGGACCAACGACTTAACGTGCCTTTCGAAGCACGGATCATCTTATTTTCAGATTATCAGCCTCTACCGGTATGAGTTTCTACCGGGATTCGAACCCGGGATCCTGAGCCCAATGATCAACCACTGTACCACAGAGGCTGTTACGGCCCCGCTGCTTACTAGCGTCCAGAATGCAGCCAAGAAACGCTTATAATCATTTAAATAAAGTCTAAAATGTACTTACCACAACCACCTTTGGTGGTACGGAAGCCCTGGTTGATTGCTTTCGTAGTCCTGACAGCAGCCTTGTAGATCCTCCAGTAGAAGAACAGCATGACAAACATGGGGATGTAGAAGGACCCCAGTGCGGAGTAGACGACGTAACCAGCGTCATTGGTGAGCTCACAGGTCCACGGGCATCGAGGATTTGGTGGCACGTCGTCTTTGACCTCCGATTCGTCTGGCTGAGGGAAGCAAGACGGGTCTTGTTAGATTGGATGCTGATGCACAACTGCGTGGCTCTAAAGTTTGTGATGTGATATTAGTTACTTAATATACTGGATAGCGGTCTCGACGTGGTTTACATAACTAACGAACTAATATAATCGTTTGCAAGTCTCAAAAGCAAAGGTCACGGCATTTGATTTATATAAGGTTTTTGAGACACCGTACCGAACTTTGGCATCATAATATTTTTATGAAAACTTAATATACAGGGTGTTAGTGACATCGTAACGAATACTCAGGAGGATGATTCAGACCATGATTCTGAGTTGATATCAAGTGGAATTTTCAGTCGGAAAATTCATGAAAATTTTTGTGTTTTTTTAAATTATTTTCAGTTCCATTGCGACGGAAAATTCCACTTGATATCAACTCAGAATTATGGTCCGAATCATCCCCCTCAGTATTCGTTACGATGTCACTAACACCCTGTAAGTATGTAAAAAAATGTCCGGATAAATTACCAAATTGTGATTGATACTGATGATGTCTTCAGAAATACCCACCTTCTTATCCTTCCACCCGACGAGCGGTGGGAAACAGATGACGAACGAAAGCACCCACAGGCCAGCGATGAGAGCCTTCGCCCGCTTGCGGCTCATGATGCTCGGGTAGCTCACTGGCCTGGTCACCGCCACGTAGCGGTCTAAAGAGATGGCGCACAGGTTCAGGATGGATGCGGTGCACATCCACACGTCCACCGCCAGCCACACCGCGCACCAAACGTCGCCGAAGATCCATATCTGAAAGGCGAAAAGAGAAAGGCTGGGTGAGTGACTGGAGGGGGGTTAGGGGGATCTTTTTTGTAGTTTTCGGTTTGTAGACGTGTACTTTTCAAATACATAAACATAAACAGCCTATATACGTCCCACTGCTGGGCACAAGCCTCCCCTCAATCAACCGGAGGGGGTATGGAGCTTACTCCAGCACGCTGCTCCAATGCGGGTTGGTGGAGGTGTTTTTACGGCTATTAGATTTTAAATAGCCGGGACCAACGGCTTAACGTGCCCTCCGAAGCACGGAATCATCTTACTTTTTTGGACAATCAGGTGATTCAAGCCTGAAAAATCCTTACCAAACAAAGGACAGTCTCACTAAGTGATTTCGACAATGTCCCCATCAGGAATCGAACCCGGACCTCCAGATCGTGAGCCTAACGCTCTAACCACTAGACCACAGAGGCTGCTTTTTGTGTTTTTCAAATAGTTGTAGATTTTTTTTAAGAACGTCTAAGGCCAGGGCACCGGTGTCGAGGTTTTTCTTACAGCTTCTTTTCTCAAGCTCAACAGGTTATGATAAGCTGCAGTAGTTTTAGGCGGATGATACGTTCGTTATATAAAAATGACGATTCAAAGTATAACTTATGTTACTACTGAATAAAGATATGTTTGAATTTGAATTTGTTTTCGCCTCGAATGCCTCTAACTGTCACTGTTCCTGCGTAACTGCACAACCTCCTCAGACCCATTGTAAAAAAAAAAACTGTTCCTTACACCAATAATGTGACGATACACACTGAAGATTTATATCTTGTAGTGTTGTGTATGTATATACAATCAAAGAGCAAAAGTTCACTCACTGAGCCCAGGGAGTTATTTGTAAACAGTGGTGATATTGGCCCCGATTCCTGCAGACACCGCCTAATTTTATTTTAGGTTATATCCGTCATTTTCGTATCCGTCGAAAAGGAAAGGGACGGATGATTCACAGCTCTTAATTTTAGGAAGAATGAGTAAATTAATGTGTCGGGTTATTGACTGACGTAAAATTTTTAGACGGTTGGTTTAGATTTGTGCTTAAAATTGACGTGTGTTCCATAAATTTTATGCTTGTCGATTACCCGTCCCTTTCCTTTTCGGCGGATAAGAAAAGGACAGATATAACTTAAAATAAAATTAGATGGTATTTACAGGAATTAGCACCATTATGAACCATAATAAAATTTGTCATAATTATAAAAAATATGTTTTTGTAGGTATTTTTGGTGTAAGTATTACAGAAACGACATGTAACTGGAGGTCTTAAGTGCAACCAGTTAATTTATTACTTAGCAATAATTTGATTGGACTTTTGCAGCTTATTGTACAGTCATGAGCAATATAATGTACCCACTTTAGGACTCTGTCCCACTAACATATTAGACATTTAGTGAGACAGTTCAATTTGTCAAAAAAGTTAATGTGACATGGTACCAAAGTGTATACATATTAATGCTCGTGACCGTACATACACCACCCTCCTTTACACCTACGCCTATTTACCGTTAGGGTAGACAGGAACCGGGGAATTCTACATACTACGATTCTGATACACCAATTTCGCTTAGACCACTCTCATCAGACTTATTAATTGACAAAAATACCTGAGACAATAAAAAACTTAAGAAAATAATCAATCAATCAAATCTAAACTGAATTAAGCTACTTTTTTCTGCTGCTTCTTCACTGGTAAGTGTGTAGATAATATTTATTGTCAAAAGCAAGCTCTACAATCTTTGAAAATTGGATCTAGCAAATAGATTTACCTGCAAAAAAATTGCAACATATCTAAGCCGCGCTCAAACCGTTTCCCCAATTTCTCGACCAGTTTCACATTTCTTTTCTAACAAAAAGTTTATCCGGGGATATAATTCTCGGTAACTCTCTTACCTTTAATTAAAGTGTTTCATATTTCGGGGGAAGCAACAGAACGGAGCATGTATGCTGTGCTATTAATTAAAATTTTAATCTCACCAACAGCTGCCGTTTCCGGAAAACCCTGCACTCTCTCGAAATTAAAACATAATATACTTAATGCGTTCATTTAGTCTTCTTCAGGGGAATCTGGGTAAAATTTTGCCTTTGAAAGTTGTTATAATATTATAACATAAACTGTCTACATACAGGGTGTTAGTGACATCGTAACGAATACTGAGGGGGATGATTCCGCTTTGGAATTTCCCTTGAAGTTTTTTTAATACTTTTGCAATGAAAAGTTCCACTTGATATTAACTCAGAATCATTACCTGAATTATCCTCCTCAGTATTCGTTACGATATCATTTACACCCTGTACAAATACGCATGGGTGTTAGTAACACCGTAACCTATACTGACGAGGATGATTCAGACCATAAAAAATATTTCAATTTTTTTTTATGTTGTAAATGTATGTATATGTGTGTTGTAGGTTTTTTTTGACAGAGGGCAGCAGTACTATTCAGAGTCGGAGGACAGGAGTCCTAGTACGGCTTTGTAATAGACTACTCTGGGCGCCATCCCACTTGCGTCAGACAGAGTACTGCGGGGCGGAAGGCAAGAAGGAAACCACTGCCCTATTTTTCCCTAAAAAAGTAGTATGGAAAATACTGCACCGACAAGAGCATGGCTCTTAAATTGATGATGAGGAGGTTTTACCTACATAAACTTTTTTATTGTTATTATTATTACCATGGTTCAAAATCAAAATTTCTAGTTTGTGATTTGTGTGATAAATAAACAAAAAACTGCCTAAGTAAGTAATGACGGTTAAATTAGGTATTGTAATTAGCAGTCCTCAGACGTCACACAAACAGATGCGCGTGTCCGATAATGTCAATGTGTAGTGTCTGTGTAAAACAAGGTTGTTTGTAAGAAGTGTCCGGGGTGTGGTCACACTAGCAACTTGCGGCTTGCGGGATACTACGTTCAGGTTGGTACTCCGAACAATCCTTTGGCAGCTCACCCTCGTTGCCTAACATAATATTAGAAAACTTTGTTGATTTTAACAACATGCCCGCGAAGATCTATAGGCAGCTGAACGCGTTCTACGATTTTTATTAATTCCATGCAAAGTTATTTGTGAAAGTTCTTCATAAAATAGTTTACATCAACATAAACATCGATGCGAGGCCGCTCCAAATTCCGTTTACGAATATTTCTGAAATTCCTTAAACTTGTTAGCCTTTGGTTTACATAGGCACATAGCAGCTTTAATAACGGTCTCTGTGGTTAGTAGTTGAGCGCTGAGCTCACGATCCGGAGGTCCCGGGTTCGAATCCCGGTGGGGACATATAACAAAAATCATCTTTGTAATCCCCATTTGGAAATTACAGGTTGATCACCTGATTGTCTGAAAGGTAAGGTTATTGGCCGATGTAAAATTTTTAAACGGTTGTTTTAGATTTTGCTTGAAATTGACGTGTATTCCATAAATTTTATGCCTGACGAGAAAATGACGGGTATAATTTATAATAATATTGGATGGCGTCTGTAGGAATAAGCACCAATGTCTATGTAAAACGAGATGTTTTTGTTTCAAGTGTCCGGTGTGTGCTATAGAGTAGGTGGGCGTCAGAATGGCCGGTCACTGTTAGAGTCCAAGATTCGTATAGTAACGGAAACATTGGAATGATTGGGTACTATTCACTCGTAATTTTAAATACGCCGACCGCCCATTCTGCCAAATGCTAGCTGAAAAAAAAAACGACCCAGTTGGTAGGATTAAACTTGAAATAAACAATCTGTGCTTCCTTCGCAGACCCAAATCCTCTAAAATGATAAATGTACACAGATGAAGGAAGGGAGGAAAATGACGTAAAAAGTCTTAAAAAATAATTAAAGAAAACAGTACTCATCATTCATTCATTCGTTACTGCCCATTGTATTTTTACCCGACGAAGAAAAACGAAGGGCTATGTGATTGACCGCTATGTAGTATACAAACAGAGTGTTAGTAACATCGTAACGAATACTGAAAGAGATGATTCAGACCATGACTCTGAGTTAGTATCAAGTGGAATTTGTCGTCGCAAATTTCATGAATTGTTGTGTTTTTTTTTATGTTCATTATTTTGAATTCTATACTTTTACGATGGAAAATTCCACTTGATATTAACTCAGAATAGTGAGCTGAATCATCCCCCTCAGTGTTCGTTACGATGTCACTTAGATTCCATACAAGTGCGTATGATTGTTAGTGACTCCGTAACAAATAGTGAGGGGGATTAGTTTTCGTTACGATGTCATTGTCACTAACGCCCTGTTTAAGTATGTATGTGTGTATGCACGTCTGTTCCAACCTAACTTCTAAACCACCTGGCAGAATTTCACAAATGAGGTGTCACTAGAACCATATTGATTGTCCGGAGGTTATTGGCTAAGTGAAGTCACGCTAAATTCTATGTGGCTCCCTCTAGGTGACAAAAACTGATGACGAAAACATTTTTTTTTATTCAAAGGTTAATGTGTTAGGTGTGAAATGAAGGGGCTTAATATGCATATTTCAAATATATACATATTACCTGCTTTTACTTAAGGGTTTCCTTGCAAATAACATGATTCCTCACACATGTTCCGTATTGGTTTTATCTCCAAATTGATTTGAGATTTTTTTTTACGTGACTTATTGTAGATTTGCCGCAGGTGGCATTAACTACTTGTCGGACAAACGGGGAGCGCTGAAGGCTCTCACCCGGAAACTTACAGAAAACACGTATTGGAAGCATGTTATCTTAATAAATAAGACCCCAAAATCGTCGTAGCTAATTTAAAATCTGTTATGTGCAATCGGATCTTATTTAAAGAAATTAAAAAAAAAAACTTCCGCCTGATTTTTTTTGTGTGACTGTGTGTTTAAAATATCCAAGATAACGTATTTACGTACATAAGAGTTTGTACTGATTATTTTAGGAGCAAAATACTATTCGATCCTGATAAAAAAGAAATTTGGTGTGGGCGACACATAGAGCTTTTAAATTTTATTTTTATTTTGTGAAAAAAATATATTTTATAATGATTTAACCTCTCTACTTTTATTTACACACTTCTAAACACGAAATGACATCAATAATAATGCTATTTACTGCTTTTAAATTGGCAACGGCGAAATTTTAATAATGTATTTTTATTCCGTAGTTGGGTTTTTAAACTTAAGTAAGTAAGTATATTTTTATTTTATTCTTTTTTATTCTTATTCTATGACGATTCAAAGTACATACATAACGTGTCCACGAATCGATACGACAAGTCATTATAGTAAATCAGTAGGTAGGTACACGTATAATTATGTTGTAGTGAACTGATTAGCCTGAATAATCACCTGCCACCGAAAACACGGTCCCGCTATAAGGCATTTGACCCCAATCTATTCGTACGTAGAAATTTTACTGGTTACAAATAATCAACGAACGATCAAGTGCGATCTACTCTGAATCGGCGTGCGTGTATGAAACGATTGATGAATGTGGAGGAAGCAAGAGAAGTGTGTCAGGAACAAAGCAAATGGAATTCCATAGTCTCTGTTTACCCCGGTTGGAAATATGTATGTATGTACAAATAACCAAATAAACCTTTCAACTCGTAAGGCCGAGAATTCTAGCCCGATAGAAGAATTTCTTCTTCTATCATGTGGGTTGTGACGTGGATTACCAACCTCATCAACCCTGGTGTCAGGGTTACTATTGAGCCGCCAAAGGCCCCTGACATGACTCATGTAACGTCTACTTACTTACATCAGTAAGTAGTAACCGGGAGCAACAGCTTAACGTGCCTTCCGAAGCACGGATCAGGGATGGACTATGATTCTAAGTTGATATAAAGTGGAATTTTCCGACGCAAAAGTATAGAACTGAAAATAATTTAAAAAAACACAAAAATGTTCATGAATTTTCCGACAGGAAATTTCACTTGATATCAACTCTGAATCATGGTCTGAATCATCCCCCTCAGTATTCGTTACGACGTCACTTACAGCCTGTATAGGCTGTTTATGATTTACGAACATATTCTATAAGTACTCCTAGTTGGAACGTTCTGGTCAAGTTTTTCTACCATCATTCATCAACATCACCTAATTCGTCTTTGATTAGGAGCGTGACTGGTCACGCACGTAAGTATTTTGGTATTTTAATGGGGCTCGATACCATCAGTGATGTGGTTCAATTTGCTCCTTATACACGAACGTGTTTCAATGAGAATTCAAATCAAATACACTTGAAATGAAATGGTGAAGTGTGATTTGGTAAACTTCTTAGTTCAGACGGAAGTGACTACACTTTTTTTGACGTCACTTATTGTAGATTTGCCGCAGATGGCATTAACTACTTGGCTGAACAAATGGCGAGCGCTGAAGGCTCTCACCCGGTGGAAGTGACTACAAGTAATACAGGTTGTTGTGACATCGTAACGAATACTGAAGGGAATAAATCAGATTATGATTCTGAGTTAATATCTAGTGGAATTTTCCATCGCAAATATCATGATATTTTTATTTATTTAAGTCTTATGCGGTAGAAAATTCCACTTGATATTAACTCAAAATAATGAACTGAAGAATCAGTATTCGTTACGATGTCACTTACACTACACCCCGTACAAGTACGTACAGGAATCCATACAAGTACGCGAGGGTGTTAGTGACAGACACCGTAACGAATAGTGAGCGGGATAATTCAGAATATTTCAAGACCATGATTCTGAGTTGATATCAACTGGAATTTCCTGTCGAAAAAATTATGAAAATTTTAGTGTATTTTAAATTAATTTCATTTATTCAAATCATGGTCTGAATCATCTCTGAAAATTTTCGTTACGGTGTCACTAGCACCCATAATCCTCTCAAGCGACGCCTTGAGCCGAGCTTCACGCCCAACTGCCCTCAGGCCTGTTGTCTTAAATGATGTACCTGGTGAGAGCTCTTAGGCACTCTTTATACTAAAGTTAGTAAAAAAAAAACTAACTTCCATTCAAGAATTATACTTAATGTAATTTTACTATTGAGGGGCCAAGTAAGTGTTGAGTCTGGTTTTTAGTAAAACTTCTCGAACAATTGTGCATTTTATATTTTATAATCAGTTCAATGCTTGGAACCACATCAAAAACGGAATAATGCTAGGAAGATGATGATTATGATGAGTTCAGTTCTTTGACCCTTCGAATTAAACTAATGTAATAAGATTTATCTAGGTTTATCTTATATTTATTGTATCTGAATTTGAATTTAGAATTAAGTAAGTATGGTCACGAGCATTAATATTTATACACTTTGGTACCATGTCACATTAACTTGTCAAATTGATCTATGATTCAAAAATGAATTCAAACCCATTCCGCCTTATTACAAAACGAAATATAAAGATAAACTACTTAGATTTAAAGTAACAATCCGCCGATTTTAATGAAAGTAATTGAAAGTACGAGACTTCTTTCGTGACATGGACTATATTTTAAAGCTAGATTATCTTTTAGTCTTCGTTTCGTATTTAATAACACTTATAAAGTCGAAGACAGAAGATTAGAGCGCTTATTAACCAAGCGACATCTGAACAGTCATGGCTTCGAACTGCCTCCGTGGTCCAGTGGTAGAGCGTTAGGCTCACGATCCGGAGGTCCCAAAAATCACATAAAATACTCTGTGATCCCTAGTTTGGTTAGGACATTACATCTTGATCACCTGATTGTCCGAAAGTAAGATGACCGTGCTTCAAAACGCACGTTAAGCTGATGGTCCCGGTTACTACTTACTGATGTAAGTAAGTAGTTACATGAGTCATGTCAGGAGCTTTTTTCGGCTCAATAGAAACCCTGACACCAGGGTTGTGAAGTGAATTACCAACCTCATATTTTCAACCTCAGAGAAGAAGCACGAAATAATTCGAAATTGTAATAAAAATTGCTCTGAATCAAATGTGGCTTAAATTTCTGGATATTTCTTAAAGTCGCCCGAATGTTCTTTTAAAATCCAAACTCCATTGTTTTAACTATTGCTCCCGGAAATCTCGGCCTTAGGAGGTTAATCCAAAAGCGCAACTAAGCCTTCACAGATCAATATCCCTGCCAAATCAAGCTGAACAGAAGCCATTAAAATCCGCTTAGGGTTTATCAATGGGAGCAAAGCGGCCTACAGCCCATTTCTTTAAGATAACAACAGCAGGGGTCGAAATGGACACAGTGTAGTGAATACAGCAGGGACACTGTGAACGCAAGTAAATTTGTGGAATCAGAGACGAGATCTTCTCAATAAATGTTTCTTGTTTCTTGTTTCTTGATCTTTTGGTGAAAATCTAAATTGTGTCACTTAACAAACATTTGTAATTTTGTGATTTTTTTTAATTATGTTTATGTCTTGTTTTTTTTTTGTGTGGCGTCCTTTTATAATACACAATTTCTTATCCGGAGGCCCGGGGTTCGAAACCGGGACATATCACACAAATCACTTTGTGATCCCTAGTTTGGTTAGGACATTACAGGCTGATCACCAGATTGTTCGAAAGTGATATGATCCGTGCTTCGGAAGGCACGTTAAGCCGTTGGTCCCGGTTACTACTTACTGACGTAAATATGTAGTAGTTACGTGAGTTATGTCAGGGGTCTTTGGCGGCTCAATAATAACCCTGACACCAGGACTGATGAGCTTCGTATTCCACCTCACAATCCACACGATAAGAAGAAGACTAAACTGTGGAGTACTGTGGAGTGGCATGATTCTGCTGGCTGTGTCTTCGGAGGCTTTTGTGTGTAGTGCGCTGGACGTTCTTGATCCATTTTATGACTCAAATGTTAAGGAAGCGTTTGCTATCCAAACTATATACGCTCTGCCTTACAAATAAAACTAGTGTAACTTTTTATATCGATCATAACCTAAGAATAAGCACAATCTACAAATAAACTCGGAATAATCAACCCTCACCCTGGTTTAAATTCGGAATAACCTAACACTGACATTGACAGATGTGACTTTTTTGGTGATTTGTTGGTTTCTTCTCGGATTTTTTAAATTATCTCCTTATTATCGGTTTATACTAAGTTTAACTATTCCTAGTATAATCTTGAAATAAGGATGGAAGTTTTATTTGTTAGGCCGTATACTATGTTTACACTATGGCTCCGTTTTTATTGACTCTTGCACGATGATACTTTTTTTACGTTTTCTCTGAGTTATCAATTGTGTTGCGTGTCGCAAACTATAAACTGTGAATTTCTTTATTTGATATTTCTATTACCAACTTCTTCTTCTTCTGATACTTTTATGCTCGCATAACAGATTTCCAGATTTGATTTGATTTTCAGATTTGTACTGTATCTATCTTCATCTGTGTGAATTTGTTTTGTATGTTGTGTGCAATAAAGTATATTTGATTTGATTTGATTTGATTTCCACACCACGCGGTCATGTGTAGCCTCTGTATGATGTACCTACCATCTTCTTCTTTTATCGTGTGGGTTGTGAGGTGGATTACCAACCTCATCAACCCTGGTGTCAGGGTTATTATTGAGCCCTCAAAGGCTCCTGACATGACTCATGTAATGCCTACATGCTTACATTAGTAAGCAGCAACCGGGACCAATGGCTTAACGTGCCTTCCGAAGCACGTATCGGCTTACTTTCGGACAACCAAACTAGGGATCACAAAGTGATTTTTGTGATATGTCCCCACCCGAATTCGAACCCAGGACCTCCGGATCGTGAACCCAACGCTCAACCACTGAACTACGGATGCCGTTGTGATGATGTAAATAATAATAATAAAAAAGTTTATTTAGGTACCCACCATAATAGGTTGAAACATCTTCAACTTTTTCATCGCTTTCACTTATATATTAAGGCACGGGTTATCTCGGTTGACTGGCTCGATCTGAATGCGGTGCGGTTGTACAGAATACAAATGTATTTCCAATGATATATGTACCAAACAAATCAGGTTGCAAACATGAAGGGCAAACTTTGACGTTTTCAGTGTTATACTAACGTATTATTATATATCAATGGTTCAAGTATATCAATAAGATAAATAAATAATAATTCAACATGTGTGCCCGGTTAAAGGCAATAGGCTTGCTCCCTATTAGGCCTCAAACTGGATGACAGCGGCAGCGGCGCGGCGGCCCCTGTTCCGTTCTCGATGCCAGCGGCCAAATCGCGCGGTGTTGCGGCGGTATAGGGTTGTGTCTCGATGAACGCGATGTCGAAACGGCGACAACGCATTTTCGATTAGTTCTTTTGTTTTGTACGATTTATTATGGGTAAAAGAAGATCTGAATCCCTATAATGAACAAAGGAAACAAAAAGGCCAGTTTCAAACGCGACAAGTCGACACCGCTCGACTAGAGCGCGCCGCTCGTTGCGCGCTCGCCGCGCCGCTGCCATCGAGAACACTTCAATATAAATCTTAGCATTTGAACGCGCCGCTCCCCGCACCGCCGCTGCCGCTGCCGCTGTCATCCAGTTTGAGTGCGTGTATAATATAACCTACATCTCTGCCTACCCCTTCGGGGATACAGGCGTGAAGCGGGTATAAGCGAGAGTTAAAAACGCTCGGCATATCATAGAAGCAAGCTACAGTAGCTGCAAAAGATCGCGAGGAGTGGAAATCTGTTATTCGAGCCTTACATCCCAACTAGTGATGTTCCGAATATCCGTATCCGTATCCGTATCCGCGGATATCCGAGATAAAAGAAAAATCCGTATCCGTGTCCGTTACTTTTCACGCGGATCTTTTACGGATCTTTTTCAGGTGATTAAGTAGAATTATTAAATAAAAAACTATAAAATACCATTCAGATTGTTTTTATTTCTTAAAATCAAATATTTGGCACCTTTATATTGCAAACATTTAGATAGATTGATCTTTATAATGAAAGCAAGATAAAATATCAGTTTTATAACAATGAAATAACTAAAACTTTAATCTTTTTGTTTAAGAAAATAAAGATCCGTAGCCGTATCCGCGGATCTTTATACTAAATATCCGTATTCAGGTCCGTATCCGCGGATATACATTTTTAACGATCCGGCACATCACTAATCCCAACACGATAAAAGGATTAGAAGAAGAGAAGAAGTAAGTAATATAGTTACACATTGAATCGTCATTTTTTACGTAACGAACGTCTCATCTGCCTAAAACTACTGCAGCTTCTCACAACCTGTTTAGCTGGGGAAAAGAAGCTGCAAGAAAAACCTCAGCACAGGGCCCTAGACGTTATTTAAAAAAATTACAGCCTGGACACTCCATACAAAAATCTCATTCTTTCCGTGAGTGCGAGCGGGACAGACATCATCGCACGCTCCCTTACTCCTTAATGGCTTATGTATAATCTGTGGTTACCGGTGCAGGTTGCAACTATTTTTATTTCATAACCTAGTTTATAAACTCGTGCAGTTGTTTCATGACTGGAATAAAGAAAAAAACTAAAGCGACGCTCGTCAGGGGGTGAGGTAAATCAAGTTTGCTCCAAGCTCGTATTGGTGCGGGAGGGGAGTGTCCCTTCTATACGTAGTTGCTTATTCTATGACGCAGGTCTTGTCCTTTTCGATAAGAAAATGACTGTTAAGTAAAATTTAAAATTAGAAAGTGTCTGTTGTATTCAGCACTATTATAATACTATTTGCTGAAGTGGAGGCAAGTAGTGTAAATCGAAGTACATCCTGCACCATCTCGCATAACCGCATAACCACACAGATGGTTGACCGCACACCAATATTAGCCACCACATAGTACAGATAATATAAATGCATATGCACACGCGTGACAGTCAAACTGTACGAGATATGCAGTGTTAGTGCGACTGTGAAAGGGAATACCAACTTCATCATCATCACCATCTCCCTAGCCCTATCCCGTTTCTCACAGGGTCCGCTTACCTAACCTGAAGATTTGCCAGGTCCGGTTTTTTACAGAAGCGACTGCCTGTCTGACCTTCCAAACCGCGAAGAGAAAACCAGCTCAATACAGGTTAGGTCACATACTTCCGAAAATGCATTTCTTGGGAATGTGGGTTTCCTCACGATGTTTTCCTTCATCACTGAGCACGTGATAATCATTTATGATTCAAACATGAATTCGAAAACAAATTCGACAATCATTTGTTTAGGCCTGTGCTGGATACGAACCTGCGACCTCAAAGTGAGAGGCAAACGTTCTACCATCTGGGCTACCACGGCTCACAATAATTATTAATCTATAATCCAAATATGAATTCTAACTTTAAGTTTTTAATTCAGTGGTTTAGAGCAAGAGAGCCTTCAACAAACACGTCTGTACGAATGTCGAAGAAGTACATAACATAACATAAACAGCCTATATACGTCCCACTGCTGGGCACAGGCCTCTTCTCAATCAACCGGAGAGGGTATGGAGCATACTCCACCACGCTGCTCCACTGCGGGTTGGTGGAGGTGTTTTTACGGCTAATAGCCGGGACCAACGGCTTAACGTGCCTTCCGAAGCACGGAATCATCTTACTTTTTCGGACAATCAGGTGATTCAAGCCTAAAAAGTCCTTACCAAACAAAGGACAGTTTCACAAAGTGATTTCGACAATGTCCCCATCGGGAATCGAACCCGGGCCTCCAGTTCGTGAGCCTAACGCTCTTTCCACTAGACCACGGAGGCTGTTCGAAGTTCAAAGAAGTAACAACAGCTTTTTTAATAAAAATAAAAATATGTAATTAAATTTGTTAATAACCCAACTGCGGTTACTATGATGACATAAACCTCATGGAGATATTAAAATGAACCATCATTCTGTGTAATTGCTCGCTCTCCGTGTGATGTTGGAAACAGATGTCGGCGAACGCAGTGGTTTTCAAAACTGACTGTAATTAAATACGAATGATTTATATTTAAGTACATTAATTCAAGGAAAATTGTGGTATAGTGGTTAGAACTTCGGGCTCACGCTACCGGAGGTCCTGGGTTCGACTGCCAGTAAGGACCTATGTTGACGTGTGTATGACGCGTGGATCATAATCTTCTTCTATCGCGTGGGTTGTGAGGTGGATTACCAACCTCATCAACCCTGGTGTCAGGGAAATATTGAGCCGCCAAAGGCCCCTGACGTGCCTCACGTAACCACTACTTACTTACATCGGTGAATAGTAGCCGGGACCAACGGCTTAACGTGCCTTCCAAAGCACGGATCGTCTTACTTTCGGACAATCAGGTGATCAGCCTGTAATGTCCTAACCAAACTAGGGATCACAAAGTGATTTTTGTGATATGTCCCCACCGGGATTCGAACCTTATGTCTAGTTTAAGCTCCCTCAACCAAATCTCTGCCGCATCCGTCACATAATGCACTCGAGTAGGACAGGATGTTGGTGGGGGAGCTCTAAAAAGAACTGTTTGTACTTAGTAATTCTTGATAAGGACTGTTTATGGTTGAGTCTTAAAAAGGACTGTTTTGGGGATCCATGATGTAATCGCAGAATAAAGCACGGGGAGATTCGCAAGGAACAGTCCGTTGAGCCAATGCCATCAAGACTATATCGCCAACGAAAAGATATTAGCATCGATAAATTGATCAACAAAACACGAGTTTATTTAATTTTAAATTTTGAATTTAGAACATGAACAATTGAATAACATGAATTATTTTTATTTCTATTAGGTACTTTCTTGGATTTTACATTTCTGTGTTACATACATAAAGTCACGTCTATTTCCCACCGTATGGAATCCCATTTGCTTCGATCCTGATACAGTTCTCTTGCTTCCTCCACATTCATCAATTCAGAATAGATCTTACTGAGCCTTTTCTAAGTACATCCCCAATTTGGTCCATGTACGTCCTTTTAGGACTTTCAAATCGGTACACATTCGGTTTTGTAGGTAATCCTTACGAAGCATGAACTTGCGAGTGCTTTAGTTCCGGCCAAGTATTTAATGCCATTTGCGGCAAAACTACAAGAAGTCACGTCAAAAAAAGATTGCTTTAGATTTTTTTAAGGGTTGTGCCTGTTTGTTTAACGGCTTCTTTCATTTTAGGCTTCATAGTGATCTCTGGTAAAGAAGCAGTCTGATAGACAACCAGTTTGAGAACCTACGTGCTATTAGATAATCAGACCACAACTCAATCCCAACCTTATTTTCAAACGTTTAAGTCAAAAATTCCGTGACTCAGCATCCCTACATTGTCTTAAACGATTTTGGACTTTGTAACTGAAGTTTTAGATTTTATTTTCGCGTGGGTTGGTTTTTATTGCACAAGTTTGTAAGGTATGCGATTTTAAAGGTTATATAGTGGGTAGTTAGAGTGGGGATTTGAATGGCACTGTTATTGTAGGTGGGTTATTAAAAGCGGCTAGGCTGTGAATGGTGGCTTTGTGTTGTTGTATTGAAGTTTAAAAAAGCAATGTTTATTGGGTCACTCTGATATCTTTCTGTAGGGTTCCTTCTCTTAAATTTTAGTGCTCTCAATGGTAATAATTCCCGTAGACACAATCTAATTTTATTTTAAGTTTTTCTTATGCGCCGAAAAGGAATGGGACGGGTTATCGACAGGCATAACATTTATGAAACACAAGTCAATTTTAGGCATAAGATTTATAACAAACAACTAAACATTTTACATTGGCTAATCACTCGACAGAATTATGATGACAGCACACATCAAAGTAAGAATAATAGTAAGATGCCTATTTGATTCACCCGGGTTATTAATTCATCACTCATTCTTTTCAAATAACATCTCTCAATCATCTGTTCCTTTCCTTTTAGACCGATAAGAAAATGACAGGTATATTTTAAACTACCTACTGAATGTACATAATACAATCTACCATGCTCGTACAAAACAAACTTGCTTCAGAAGTACTTAAATCTGTGTCTCGTGTTTATTTCACAGTTGCAAAGTTATTTTCTACAAGCTATTCCAGATAAATTAGCCTTGTAACTTCAATTAATTCCTAAACAACGTCTTGGGACAAAATAAATGTAAATTACTTCTTACATGACGCTCTGTAGAAAGCTCGAGACTACATTTTAAAGTCTGTCCTAGACTTGACATATGACAAACATAACAGAGGGGTTAAAATGGTCACATCCACGCAATTCATCTATTTGACATATTTGTTTGCATTGCGCAATTACTTTCATTATGTGGAAATGTCAAATTGCAATATTGCTCTTTCAGATGAATTCTTTAAGATGCTGCCTATATCAGTTACCAGAAATTTAATCCCATGCGGTCATATCTTCTAAATAAATAATCACTAACCTTATAATAAACTTTTTTACAAAGTTTCAGGGTGGTTAAAAAGGCCAC
This sequence comes from Pectinophora gossypiella, assembly GCF_024362695.1. Lineage (NCBI taxonomy): Eukaryota > Metazoa > Arthropoda > Insecta > Lepidoptera > Gelechiidae > Pectinophora > Pectinophora gossypiella. The sequence continues at coordinate 713,051 of NC_065425.1, read as the reverse complement.
ATCGAAACAATTCATCTTCTTCTATCGTGTGGGTTGTGAGGTGGAGTACCGAACTCGGCAACCCTGGTGTCACGGTTACTATTGAGCCGTCAAAGGCCCCTGACAGGGCTCATGTAACGACTACTTACTTACATCAGTAAGTAGTAACCGGGACCAACGGCTTAACGTGCCCTCCGAAGCACGGAGGAGCTCGAGATGAAAACTTTTTTTTTGTGGTCACCCATCCTATGACTGGCCTTTGCGAAAGTAGACGATTATCGGGCTATAATTTTTTTTTTTTTAATAAATAAAATTCACATGGTGTTACTGACCTCAAAGACCTCCCTAGTGGCCGAGAAGGGCAGCACGGCAACCCCGACCAGCAGGTCAGCGACCGCCAGCGACACGATGAACAGGTTCGTGACACTGCGCAACTTCGATGAGCATAACACCGCCGCTATCACCAGGCAGTTTCCTGGAACAAAAGTACAGATAAGTGATGGTGTACCTAAAATTTTTTCATAGACTCTCTGGTCCTACTGGACCTCCACCAATGACTTATTATTAACTAATATTACTTAAGTTTAGTTTTCACTAACACAGTTGGCTAGACCAATTATATACGACAATACAACTTGTGGTCGCCGAAGTAAGTACTCCTTTGGCCAAAACACTATGATCCAGTCCTTTAAAAAGAAACATTATGACTTAAACATTTTTAAGAAGACAAAAGACAATTGACGATAGGGCGCGAAAAGGATTGTTCTTTGGTAATTGGTAGATAATCGAAACAAATGTAAGTGTATAATGAATGTTGGATGTCAATATAAATGTTTTCATACTAATATGGGTTTCCTTTAATAAATTCACCACCTATCACTTTGGACTAACAGAAATCTCGATGAGATGTGGATACTTCTTGCGATGGATGTACCTCTGGCTATCCCAATTGACAACATTTCATTTTTACTAAGGTGCCTTAAATCGAAAACCATTTCGAGATATTTCTATGATTTACACAAAACATATTTTTTCAGATTTTTTAATTCAGTAATAATAGAAATATATTGAAAAATCCACGAGTTCAGAAGAGGAAGGCATAATAAGTTCAGACCTTTACATAAAAATTATAAAAAAAGTAAATGTCATGCATAACATGACACTTTGTTTGCGACTTGTTTTAAATACGCATGCAAAGGTACATTACATTATACTGCCTTCATTCTATCAATGGCAGAATCCAATTTTCAAAAAATATTTTTTGTAACTTCTAGTGGAAAAATCTTGAAAAGAAAAAATACGTGTCTTCTATTTAAACAAGTACTTTCGAAATAGCACAAAAAAACCACGGCTTAAAAATTTGAAATGTTGTCAATTGGGATTAGTCGTGACCAACGACAACCTACAATAAGTTATGCTAAAAATAGGGGAAAAAACCGGGACTTATCAAGATCAGTCAACACGCGCTGCGCAAGCCTACGGGCTCAAAAAAATTGGCTTCAGCACTTTTCAGTCTTTGCTTTTGATAAAAGGATCCCTGCATCCGTTTTGGAACAAGTTTTCCATTGAATTACAGCAGTGGCCGGGAACATTTTTCAGACTTCTTTTGGTTCAAGTTATTATGCCTCCTTTTAAAATGAGCTTTTTTAGGCTGAAGCCCAAATGAATTTGCATTTACTTACTCTAATTATTTTAGTTACAAGAATTGCGGATTATAGACGTATAGTTTTGGTTGGTATTACCGAATTAAGATAATAATGATTCTGATGATGGAATTCTATAGTCTCTGCTTACCCCGGTGGGAAATAGGCGTGAGTTTATGTATGTATGTATGTATGTATAATAATGATTATCGACGTTCCAAACTTGAATTCAAAGTCAGAAAGTCGAATTTAGTTGTTTAGAACCCAAGCCGACTTCGCAACGTGAGTAAGTACAAGATGTACTAAATATTCTCACTTCACCGAACTTTCTGTTAGACCAACGCGATAGGCCAGCCGCACACGGGATCGGATTTGAAAAAAGTAATTTATGATTTTTTTGTCAAAATTTGTCCATTTTGTTATGCCATTCGACAGAAAAAATCAATACAATTAACATCTAATACTGGTGTTTTTACCGAAAAACTAATATTTACCTAAATATGATGAAAAATGTGTTTTTTTTACTATGAAACGAAAACCAATTTCTCTGGTGCTCCAAGACCGTCAGCGATCCAGACTTCTCGTGTCAAATATTATATTCTACAACTATTTAGGTGTAATAAATTAAGAAAATCACATCGATAAAGCTGCCGGTTTGCCTGTTCTGACCTCTTGAACGTAGGTGCTTTTTAGCTTATTTTCAAGTACCGGGGGGTTAAAATGGCCACATTGAAGCAATTCATCTAAGAAAACAATATTACTATTTGTCATTTATTTGTATTGCGCACTTACTTTTATATGCGAAAATGTCAAATTGCAATATTGCTTTCTAGGATTGCTTCAATGTGGCCATTTTAACGCCCCTGTTGAGCGTTAGAGCACATTGCCAGTCCTTTTACACAGTCTGTGGGTGGATAACACGCGTCGGGCATACAGCGATCTGCGCGTCCAGTATAATAACGCTTTCAGGATATTGTTGAGGTTGCCGCGATATTGCAGCGCCTCTGGTATGTTCGCTGAGGCCCACACAGATGGTTTTGCAGCAATCATGCGGAAACGTTGTGCGTCGCTTCTCACGCGGACTCGAGCCAGCCCCAACAGTATCCTGAAGATGTTATGTGATAGGTGGGACTCCCCCCTTCTAAAAAGGTGGATGAAGCTTCATACCCTATAATTTGAATTTTTGATCGCCCGAATAATGTACTAACACTAGTTTATAAGTCGTATGTATACTAACATTCTATGGACTTTGTCCGAAATAAACGATTTTTATTTTATTTATTTATATAATGGTGCTAATTCCTGTAAATACCATCTTATTTTATTTTAAGTTATATCTGTCATTTTCTTATCCGCCGAAAAGGAAAGGGACGGGTAATCGACAAGCATAAAATTTATGGAACACACGTCAATTTTAAGCACAAATCTAAACCAACCGTCTAAAAATTTTACATCCGTCAATAACCCGACACAGTTAAGTAGACAGCACGTCAAACGGATTCCATACCAGCGACGTACCTTTTGATTCGCCCGGGTTATTCATCCATTTACTCATTCTTCCTAAAATTAAGAGCTGTGAATCATCCGTCCCTTTCCAATTCGACGGATATGAAAATGACAGATATAACTTAAAATAAAATTAGGCGGTGTCTGCAGGAATCGGGGCCATAATCCGTCTAACTAACTAAGTAATAAAATTATCAACTTGTTGGAGCAAGTCCGGTACCGGAGATCAAATCGGCGCCTTCCGTTTGAGAAACAAGCCGTTGAAACACAGTATCATCTTAAATAAATAAATAAAATAATATACCCATATACCCATAGACGTACGAACTTGGGAAGCGTTCTAAATGGAAAACCGTTGTTTGCGCGCGGTGGCTGACAGATGGCGCTGACGTCACACCAGGAAATATTGAAAAACTTCTGAATAAATAATAAGTGGAAAGCCCAACTTTACAGGCAGGAGGATCTGTTAACCAACAAACCTGTTTTCCTTTATCGAAATGTTTTTGGTTTGGTTTGAGAACCCCAGTTCCTTTTTTTAAATTGGACTTATTTTTTCTTAAGGATAAAAGTTCAAGCATCGGTACTGCCTTTGCTTAGTTTAGTTAAGTTTTTTTCTTTTGTAAATGTCGATAAATTGCCGTGAATATTAGGATTAATATGCAGAACAGATTATGTGGTTACATAATACATAAATAGTCTATTTATGTCCCACTGCTGGGCACAGGCCTCCCCTCAATCAACCGGAGAGGGTATAAAAATAATAATAATAAAAACTTTATTTACTTAAAACAGGGTTCATACATAATTTCTTAGTATAAGTAACGCATTATAAACTTAGTCTAGTGTTCACTAGTATCTGAACTAGGCCGAGCCTGTATCTCAGATACTAAGGTATGGAGCATACTCCACCACGCTGCTCCACTGCGGGTTGAAGAAGGTATTTTTACGGCTAATAGCCGGGACCAACGGCTTAAAGTGCCCTTCGAAGCACGGAATCATCTTACTTTTCAGCACAATTAGTTGATTCAAGCCCGATAAGTCCTTTCCAAACAAAAGACAGTCTCACTAAGTGATTTCGACAATGTCCCAATCGGGAATCGAACCCGGACGTCCAGATCGTGAGCTTAACGCTCTATCACTAGACCATGGAGGCTGTTATTTATGTAAAGGTGAATAATTTGTTCATCCTTCATTCTCGTCCATTGACAAAATGCAATCAGTTGCTGCGTCAGCTAAGCAGCCTTGAGTGGCTTGAAGGCACTCCGATCTATTTATAGAACTATGCTGTTTTTTTTTGAGGTCATAGTAACAGTTGTTTAATGAGAACAAGAAAAAAAGTAATTTTCTTATAGACACTATGTTTTTGTTTTTAGTAAACTCACTACTACTTTATTAGTGAAAAATTTTATCCCTAATTCTTCTTCTATCATGTAGGTTGTGAGGTGGAGTACCAACTTCATCAAACCTGGTGTCAGGGTTACTATTGAGCCGCCAAAGGCCCCTGACATGGCTCATGTAACGACTACTTACTTACATCAGTAAGTAGTAACCGGTACCAGCTTAACGTGCCTTCCAAAGCACGGATCAACTTACTTTTTGGACAATCAGGTGATCAGCCTGTAATGTCCTAACCAAACTAGGGATCACAAAGTGATTTTTGTGATATGTCCCCACCGGGATTCGAACCCGGGACCTCTGGATCGTGAGCCCAACGCTCAACCACTGGACCATGGAGGCCGTTATATAATCCCTAATAAAATATGTCTAACAAGTTTTCAAATACTAAACCGTTTTTAAACCAACAATACATCGAAAGACCCGATAAACCTTTGATGGTTTAACATTTTCCAGCCGTTAATCCATTTGAAGTTTATCTACCAAACAACGGAACAATTTAACGAATTGGAACGCAAATCTATAGACGCAAAGACAAAAGGCGGCTTTACAGCCTGAAATCTTTTGTCAAGGTTTTTAAAGCCTCCATTTTCTGTAAAATAACAATTCATTTACACAATCAGAGGTACCTTTGCTTTATTCAACATACTATTGTCGGTTTGTTGTCGTATAAAAATGGGTTTTATTGCCATTGCGTAGGTCGTAGATTGGGTCGTGACGGCTAGAAGCTTTTTAATCCCATTTCCGCTTTGATTCACTGTACGTGACTACGCTGCTACAGCGTAGTACTTGCTACGGTGCTACGGGCTGATTTATCTCTACACGTTGGACTTGCTACGTCAGATGTAAGTTCCATTTTGTGACTCGTTAGAAAATTAAATGGGAATTGAATTGAAAACATTTCCTAGAGCGCTTTTGACAGTTACTTTAAGATCTTTCTTAGAAAGGTATTTGTTAGAGCTACTTAACAAAAAATTGTTTCTTTTTTACTTTGAGCTTACATACACCAAACATTAACCAAATTGGTGTTGTCCTTAGAAAAGGTTCAGTACGATCTACTCTGAATCGGCGTGCGTGTATTGAACGATTGATGTATGTGGAGGAAGCAAGAGAAGTGTGTCGGGATCGAAGCAAATGGAATTCCATAATCTCTGCTTACCCCGGCCGAAAACAGGTGTGAGTTTATGCATGTATGTAAGTTGAGTTTTAAAACAAAAAAGGATAATTTTTATAATGACACAATACATACTTAGATGTTTTTTCTTTTTTGACGTGACTTATTTTAGATTTGCCGCAGATGGCATTAACTACTTGGCCGGACAAACGGGGAGCGCTGAAGGCTCCATTATACACACCTAGATAAACTATAATACTTAACGGAAAATAGGCCTAATTTGATGTGTGTAGAATTTATTCCGACCAAGAATTCTCTCGAATCAAACATTTATTTTCTGTGAATTACAATGAGACAGGGTTTGCCTTTTAAAAGCCTAATTTCGCTGGTAGACCGCCACAGAATATATTATACATAGACGCTGAAAGTTAAATAAATTTGGTTCGAGAAAACGTTTCAATTTAAACCCGTGGATTAGAGTATTTTTCCACACGCCTTAAAAGCTATTTGAATCACACGTTCGCTTCTGCAATTTAGGACTAAAGTTAGTATGTATGGGATTAATTTTTAATTTTCTTCGCTGGCAATACTTAACTCGTATGCCCACCCACGCTAGTTATTCATAATACGGGTAAGACAACCCCATTACTCTAGCCTAGCCATAGAGGCGAGCTGATTGGCCAATCAGCTCGCTAGCAACACTTCAAAACCCCGATACTGACCCCGACGGCGTGGTCGACGATTTCTCTCCCAATAGTGATGTATAGGAAATAAAGACGCTTCTTGTTACTGAGTGGTTTAGACGTTACGTTGGAACAGACGTACATACACACATACATACAAAGCGGTTAAACATATAACGCTCCTTTTTGCTTCGCCGCAGTCGGGTAAGAAAGATAATAATTATCCCTTCAACTTATGGCATTTTCACTTAACAGTCACTATAGAAATGGCTCTTGTCTCTTGCATTAATTTGGAAGTTGATCTCCAGTCCATTAGCGGATTGCGTTTCTCGCGAGCTATCCACCTGAATCAAGGCTACATACATAAATTGACGCTAACAGACGAGGTTGCATATTTATGGAACACGACGTTCGTGCCTCCCCCAGCGGGGTCCACATAACACCAGCGTCCTGGTTCACGAGGCGACAGATTCGCGCCCGACTGGGCACCCTCAAGCCTGTTGTCTAAAACATTGTACCGGGTGAGAGCCTTTAGGGCTCCCCATTTGTCCGGTTAAGTAGTTAATGCCATCTGCGGCAAATCTACAATAAGTCACGTCAAAAAGAGAAAAAAAAACACGACTAATGTTTGTTTACCATTGCTTACCCACAAGTTTTTGTTACCTACTTATCTATGTATAATGTAAGACGGATATCGTAGATACCTAGCATCGACACAAACCATGGTTTAACGATGCTAGTTAGCATAATCACTGTGTGTACTAAATTTTTGAAATAAATAAATAAAATAAAAAATAAAATAAATAAATGCTGAGTGAGGCCCTTTTATCTCAGAACGTCCAACACTACCTTATGAATTTAGAAATCAGAATCATTTATTCAACGTAATTATCATGGATAAACTTGTTGAAGGTCAATGTAACATTTTTGAATTAACGTCGTTTCGCAAGGTGTTATGGCTGAGGAGAAGATATGACAAGAAACTGCAACAGCAACACATCTATTAAATTCCTCTAGTTATTTAATAACTTGTAATGTATACCCTACATTACAAGTTATTTAATAACTAGAGGAACACATTCAATACCATGATCAATATGACTGACTTCCTTTATGTATACAATAATTAATCTCGTCAAAAAATATAGAAAACAATAGAAATTGTTTATTATAAATGGACGCCGCACACAAAAGCAAGACAATAAGGTACATCACATAAAAAAAATCACAAAACAATTACAAAAATCATAGAGGATGTTCATTAGAATGATCATAAAAGGTGGTGGTGGACGTCCTTATAAAGGCCGCACTCAGCACGAGTCGCGGCGTGAATAAAGACGCTGGTATTACGTGGAGCCTGCTGGGTGGGTAATAAAAATATGAAGTTTCAAGTAACCACCAGAAGCGCAGAAAATTATAAGAGCTTATCAGTAATCTGCAGGCTCCAATTGGGTCATTCTTGTACCCCTGTTCACCTTAATAAACTTCGAATCCGGGACTCCTCTATTTGTGAATGCGGCATCGAGGACGGAACGACTGACCATGTTTTGTTCAACTGCTCTCTCAGACCAGTCTCCCTTTATGATATCCTCCCTCCCAAAATTCCCAAACCTATAAATGTTAAATCCCTCCTCTTGTATACTAACACCCCTCTAATCAGACTAATTTGTAAATATATAATTTATGTAAATACAATATTAAATTGTGATAAACGTTTTGTGACGTCCTGTTTTGTCTTGTTGCAGGTTAACTCAAGGTTTAGCTCTCTACCTACAGTTTAAAATTAATCAACCTGTCAAATTTTTTCAGTTTGTTTTCTGATCACTTCGACACTGGCAGAATGGTCGTACTCCTAAGTGACCCATTGCCATAATAAAAAAAAGAGCTTATCAGAAATGTAATAAGCTGGTGTACCTACCAGGAGAGCATGAAGAATCAATTGGTTACAGACCATGTATTAGGCGATGAAGAGCAAAACTATATCCGATCACAATCTTAAAGTACCAGGAACGCATACAGTATAAAGAGCTCACTAGAAATAAGAAATAAATATAAACAAACACTTGATAGTCATATTATAGATTCACACACTAGTTTACTAAGCACTTGATAGTTCCTAAGACAGGTATTTCGACGACGAGGTACCAGGCGTGCAGAATGAAATAGGAGCGTGGCTTGGTACTAACCTGCAATAACCAGTACGTCGATGAGCGCGAGTATGGCGAGGCTGACGAGGCTGGTTGGCTCATCCCATCGCACGTCTTCGAGGAGCGCCGCGCACGCAGTCTCGTTCAGCGAGCGCATATTACGCGCGTCGCCGCACGCGCAGCGCGCCCCGCGGGGCGCATCGCCCGGCCAACGTTATGATGGTTTCATTTTTGTTATGTCGGCTCTGTGGGCAAAGGATATTGGGGTTAAAACTACGGCCTGTTGCCTTGTTTTTGCAATAATCAGAAGCAATACCTATGTATTAATAATAGTAAATTTGTATATACAGGGTGTTACTGACACCGTAACGAACACTAAGGCGATTATTTAGACCACGATTCTGAGTTGATATCAAGTGGAATTTTCCGTTGCGAAATTCATGTTTTTGTAAGATTTTTTAATTATTTTCAATTATATACTTTTGCGACGGAAAATTCCACTTGATATCAACTCGGAATCATGGTCTGAATCATCCCTCAAAGATTTCGTATATACCTGGCTGTATATACCTAGTTTAAAACTATTTCTACGAGCTACATCGCACGTCTTACCGAGCTTTTGGTTAGACCAACACCACCAACTCCACCAAGCCGTATCGCCGGCAGTGACGATAGTATTAATCGATTTGAGAAAAAAATCGATACTAAATCTATCGTTTCGTTTAGAGCACACTTTTTAGACCTGCAGTCTTCACAGCAAGAATTGCCCCGATACTGTCCAATCTCTCTTAGGAGTAGAACAGGGAGAAGCAGTATCTTATATTTCAATACAATACAATACAATACAAATACACTTTATTGCACCAAAATAAAAATAAATAATTACAAAAAAGACTCTTAACTAAGTACAGTCATGAGCAATATAATGTACCCACTTTAGGACTCTGTCGCACTAACATATTTGACATTTAGTGAGATTTACAGTTCAATCAAAAAAGTTAATGTGACATGGTACCAAAGTGTATACATTTTAATGCTCGTGACCGTACATGGCAAAATAAGGTGAGGAAAAATGTAAAAATTGAAAGATTGCGGGTAGAAACTATACCCGCAACTACACACTATATTTTGTGTAATTCTCTGCCGGAGTGGAACTAAGGAGTGGAATTCTCTGTCGTTTTTTGTATTTCCGAATGCATATAACCCGGGTGCTTTCAAGGCCAGAGTGAACAGGCACCTTCTGGGCGAGCTCGCTCCATCTTAGGCCTCGTCAATGCCTTCGGGCAATTGGGTAAATAAAAATTATTATTACAATATTTTTTTTTATTACTATTACAATAAAAATTGGGTAATTGGGGTTTTTTTTCGGGTAAAAAAAGTTTAATTCGATTTTATCCATTAACGCTATCTTGAAAGCAATTAAACGGGTAACAAAACCGAAAACCGATGGGCAAATGGGCGAATAATCGAAAAAACCGATTTTAACGGTTATGTCCCCGGTGACCGTTTACAGCCCGGTAACGGTGCGAGTAATGTTCCGGTTGGTGAGTTTTCAGGCAAATTTTGCGGTCACCGTACTTATGGGGTTATTTCACACTGAATTTATAAAACGCACTTGACTTTATAATTTTTGTACTCGGTGAAAACCTTGCCCGGTCATGTAGTGAATATGTCACAAGACACGTACTAGCGACTCATAAGTTACACGTCAAGACAGACGATGCGCGCGAGTGATAAACATCCTGCGCGCGCAGGCGAAATCTGAGACCGCGCGCGGGCCAGATTTCATTTAGGTACTTTAAGGAAAGTATAAATAGCTTCCGTGGTCCAGTGGTTTGAGCGTTGGGCTCACGATCCGGAGGTCCCGGGTTCAACTCCCGGTGGGGACACATCACGAAAATCACTTTGTAATCCCTAGTTTGGTTATAGGACATTACCGGCTGATCACCTGATTGTCCGAAAGAAAGATGATCCGTGCTTCGGAACGTACTTAAAGCCGTTGGTCCCGGTTACTACTTACTGATGTAAGTTAATAGTCGTTATATGAGCCTTTGGCGGCTCAATAGTAACCGTGATCAGGGTTTGGTAATCCACCTCACAACCCACACGATAGAAAAAGAAACGGAAACACCATTGTTGCACCATCCTGCATCCAAGTTATTTGTAAATGTTTGTTTCCTTTTGGTGGTTGCCTGGAAGAAATTGATCTAGAGCAATAAGGCCATCCAAATTGTACTGTATTCATGTGTTATGTCTGATTGTTGAAATTTAGTTCTCTGCAGTAAAGTATATTTGATTTGATTTTTTGAAGAACCTGGAAAGTGCCTCATGGAGTTGCGTCCGTTAGTAACTGTTTGGTGTGAAACAGTAATTATAAGGTCATGTCCGATGACGTCATCAGTTATGTACGACCAAGATATGCAAATGTGGTCTTTACGGTGGACGGAATTAGAACCGCGATAGTGACCGTATTTACTCTAAGCTTTAATTAAACGAACTGAGCTACAATATTCCATGGTCGAATCCTGGTCGGGTAATTTGGGAAAAGCGTTTTTATTACCCGCCGTTTGTTGAGTATTTTCTAATAAACCGTGAAAATAATGAAATTATTTAAAAAAAAAGAACAGAAAATATCATGAATTTCCGTCGGGAAATTCCACTTGATATTAACTCAGAATCAACTTAATCATCAGCTTAATCATCCCGCTCAGTATTCCTTGCGATATCACTTCTTCTATCTCAACACTCAACCTCATCAACTCTGGTCTCAGGGTTACTATTGAGCCGCCAAAGGCCCCTGACATGGCTCATATAACGACTACTTACTTACATCAGTAATTAGGAACCGAGACTAATGGTTTAACGAGCCTTCCGAAACACGGATCGTCTTACTTTCGGACAATCAGGTGATCAGCCTATATGTCCTAACCAAACTAGGGATCACAAAGTGAGTTTTGTGGTTTTTCCTTCCGGTTAACGAACCCGGGGCCTCCGGATCGTGAGTCCAATGCTCAACCACTGGACCACGGAGGCCGTTAGCGATGCCACTAACATCCTGTAGTTTTTCTTAAAATCTTTTGCAACTTGGCTAAGGCCCACGTAGCAGCAAGGCGTACATCACGATAGGGTAAGTATTAGATAATTATGTAAATGAGAAATTCAGAGGGAGAATAAATTAGAACGACCGCGAATGGGACGAGTAGTATTTATACTAAAATTAAACTTTGTACATGTTTAAACATGTCAAAGGGAAAGTAGGTCTTTCTCGTTCACAAAACACTTCAGAACCCCGATACCAACCCCGCCGGCGTGGTCGACGATTTCCCTCATTCAGCGCTTATCACTATCGACCCACTAGGTCGATTAATTCTTTCAAATATTCTTCCTCTCAGACGACGTCCTGGGCTGGGCAAACTGGGCATTTCAAGGTTATCCCAGCTGACGTCATTCCACACTACGTTGCCATTTTGTAAAAAAAAAACCTAAACAAAAACCAGGCCTGGTAAGAAGAATACAGAAGCTGATCACGTGTTTCCCGTTTTTCGTTTTTTTTTTGTATTTTATTTCATTTTTATGAATAATATTAATTTTATTTTATTTATAAGAACATTGATAATTTTAATTTTATTTGATTTTATATAATTTAATTTTATTTTAATAATGGAATCTAATGTAATCTGAAATAAATAATTTGAATAAGAATTTAAGTTGGGCTATTTTCAGGTGTATAGGGACAGCGCAAGTGGTTAGGATTCTTCCTTTCCTTTGTCTTTTTCTTTTTCATATTTGTTTTTTTCTTTTTTTACATTCTGCATTAATGTGCATCAAACAATTTTAGACATGTTTTATTAATGAAAACGCATCCCTACGAAGTAAACATAAACTAAACGTACGCAATACGCATGAGTGAAACAAAAATAAACATGTTTACCAAAGATGAGTCATACTGCAAATGTAAACATAGCCTACTCTCTCTATTGTTTGACGTCATAGCATATTTGAATTATTTCTCTATCGTGTGGGTTGTGAATTGGATTACCAACCTCATCAACCCTGGTGTCAGGGTTATTATCGAGCCTCCAAAGGCCCCTGACCAACTCATGTAACGGCTACGTACTTACATCAATAAGTAGTAACTGAGACCAATGGCTTAACACTTATGATCTCTATACATGAATTCGAAAATAGGTTTAGGGTCATGCTAGGATTCGAACCTGTGATCTCATAGTGAGAGTCCCTGGCTTTGACTCCAAACGAAAAATCTGGACCCGACTGAACTGGTGTAGAACCAACCATGGAAAGTCGAACCATCACCTACATAAATGGGGCTTAAAGCGGTCGCCATATTGTGAATACCTCACATAGTGAACGAGTGCCCTCTGCACCGGTTCCCAGGTGGCATAGCCGGGCTGCATTGTGTGACGGATGCGGCAGAGACTTGGTTAGGGGAGCTTGAGATGGATATATGAAAAAAATAAAAAATTAAAAATTATATAATATTATAGTGAGAGTCAAGCGGTTGTCCCTCTGGGCTACTACGGCTCTACATGCGCAAAGGCACCTATAAATACAAAAAAAAAGAATGTTTATTGTTTTCTTTTATAAAAAATATAAATATAGTTAGTGCGACAGAGTCCTAAAGTGGCTACATTATATTGCTCATGACTGTACACACTAATTCTGTTAAAGTAATTTGGTATTATATTATAATGTATATGTCACCGTAAAATTGTAAATAACGTTAGATTATAATCTATCTCGCGAGATTGTGAACTGTCGAAAAATTGTGAAACGTAATATACTGCTTACAATTTAACGTATTATTATTTGTCAGATTATAATCTATCGAAGTAAAACTGTTAAATCACAATCTTACAATTGTCAAATTGTCAACTGTCCGACGGCTGTCCCTGATTGGTCGGCCTTACAGTAGACCGTTCTGTGTCCATAGAGTTAGGAATAAAACACAGGTGTCAGTCAAATAAAATAAATGCTCTTCAAGATTGTGAAATCAAGTACGTATTTATTAATTATTTAGTAAGTAATCAATAATTCTGACATCACATGGTAAGAAAAAATGTATCAAAATTAAAAAATCTGAAACGTATCATTCAGTATACTTTTCGTGTGTAGGATAAACATGCTGGCGGCGTAGGGGTGGCCCAGGGGCCACCCCCGCCGCACCCTAACCTACTGTTATGCCTTGTAAAAATTATGACAAAACACTATTATTCTAAAAAAGAATTATGGATATCTATTTATTAATCCCAAAAATAAGTTATACCTAACAAACCAGTATTCCTAGATGTTATTATGGGAAAGTAAAACTATTATGCTAAAAAGCGTTATGCAAAAAGGATTATGATAATTAAAATTATGACAAAAACATTTATGCATTTTAAGAGAATCCCAAATTAACATTATGCTCACTCTAATAGTTTTGTAACTCTATGGTATAGCACGCGAGGTGCGTTTCGTATCACAATTTGACGGTTTCACTTTGATAAATTATAATCTACCGAAAAATAATACGTTAAATTGTAGGCAATATGATACGATTCATAATTATTCGACAGTTCACAATCTCGCGAGATTCATGTTTATGGAACACGATGTTCGTGCGTCACCCAGCAGGGTCCACATAATACCAGCGTCGTGGTTCACGCCGCGACTTGTCCTGAGTGAGGCCCTTTTATCTCAGGACGTCCACCACCACCTTATGGTCATTTCGACAAACATCCGTCTTGCTTTTTTGTAATTGTTTTAGTGGAAATAATATGATGTTGTCTTTTTTTTGTGTGTGGCGCCTTTTTATAATAAACTATTTCCCAAACTATTCTCTATTCTATTCTATGAATGTTTGGAGAACGTAGCCTGAAAAGTTCCTCATTCCCTATTCTTCTTCGTCGTTCCCTCACTGCTGAGGATCGCGACCACAGGTTATGGTTTTCCACTCGGTACGGCTATATGCTGCGTGCACCGCCCTCTGTATGCTACCGCTCACCGTCTTCTTCACGATGTCAGACCACCTCGTAGGCGCCCTTCCTCGCGCACGTTTGCCATCCATTTGCCCAACGATGATCTGCTTCTCCAGACTGTGCTTCGGAGACCGCATAATATGTCCGAAGAAGCTTAGGGCACGATTCCGGCATATTGAGGAGAGCCGCGTCGTGATCTTGAGCTCTTTTAATATGGACTCATTCGTACGCATCGCAGTCCAAGGTATGCGTAGCAACCTACGCCAACACCACATTTCGAAAGCATCGATCTTACTGCAATCGCGGCTCTTCAAGCTCCAAGTTTCGGCACCGTACATAAATATGGAAAACACCAGAGCCCGAACCAAGCGCACCTTAGTTGTGCGTCGAATACCACGGTTCTTCCAAATCTTATCGAGATTAGCCATCGCACTTTTAGCCATAGCAGCCCTACGGCGGATCTCATCGGTGATCATTATTCATTCCCTATGACTATGACAAAAAAGTTTTAAATGGAATAGTTTCTAACTTTTATTGCATCGAATTAGAACGGTTGTGTATTATACTCATGTGACAGTTTCGTAAAGTAATTACAAAGCCAAACAACTGCGGAGACAGTTAATTAGTGAACGGAACGTTTAGAACGGTCAGTCTTGTGGTCTGAATGAGAGAGGCATTTGCAACAAACGCTCCACAGTAAAACAGTTGTTTCATTTTACGTTTTCGTACAACAAATGACAATGGGCACATTTGTATGAAACTTGGTCCAAGAACCTCCACTGATGAGACTTATATGTAATGAAAGCTTATACTTTCCCTATGATTCTGGCAAAGTTCTATCAGATTCTGTCCCAGGGTTCTTTTTCTACAGCCATGTTTGTCCTGGCTAAAAATGTGATAAAATACAGTGGGGGACTAAAATCGACTCAAGATTTGTTGCTCAGTAACTAAATCTACATAGCCAGGACAAACACGGCCGTAGAAAAAGAATCCCGGGACAGAATCTGATAGAACTTTGCCAGAATCATAGGGAAAGTATAAGCTTTCATTACATATAAGTCTCATCAGTGGAGGTTCTTGGACCAGTTTCGCCCATTCTCCTTTGTCTAGGACAAGCGCCATCTAGCGCATATTTTAGGAACCAATTAGTTCGCTTCGTTCGTTTTTATCTCACTGTCAAGATATTTGAAAATGTAACTTAGTAAGCAAAAAATCTAACAGATGTCGCTTCTTCTTCTTATCGTGTGAAGTGTAATACCAGACTCATCAATCCTGGTGTCAGGGTTATGATTGAGCCGCCAAAAGCCTCTGACATGGCTCATGTAACGATTACTCACTTACATTAGTAAATAGTAACCGGCTTAACGTGCCATCCGAAACACGGATCATCTTACTTTCGGACAATCAGGTGATCAGCCTGTAAGAAAATAAATAAAAAAATAAAAAGAGTTTATTTCGGACATGTTCCATAGTGGTTAGTAACAAGCAATAAACAACTTAATCTAGTGATAGTAATAGAACGATAAAAATAAAATAACATAGTAATGTCCTAACCAAACTAGGGATCACAAAGTGAGTTTTGTGGTTTTTCCTTCCGGTTAACGAACCCAGGGCCTCCGGATCGTGAGTCCAATGCTCAACCACTGGACCACGGAGGCCGCCACAGATAATAAGAAGATGGAGTGAACGACGAAATGCGACTTTTATTTTCAGGTAAAGTTTACAGGTAAAATGAAGGTTGTTAATGGCGCTGATTTCAAATTTTAATTTCTAATATTGTAGGTACACAGGAAAATATTATTACTTACTTTTTATTACACTGATTTAGAAGACGGTTTAAATATTTTTTCATTTAGCTCTGTTGGCTCGAACATTAAACACGGCAATACGGCTCAACACTTATTAAGTTGGTCTATCTGAAACCTGGCTGATGTGTGGGTATCTAGTTAATTTTGCGATGGTGGGTGTACACTCTGATTTTTTTTTTTTTTTTTGACGTGACTTATTGTAGATTTGCCGCAGATGGCATTAACTACTTGGCCGGACAAATGGGGAGCGCTGAAGGCTCTCACCCGGTACAACGTTTAAGACAACAGGCCTGAGGGTGCCCAGTTGGGCGCGAACCTCGGCTCAGGGCGTCGTCTGAGAGGAAAAAATATTTGAAAGAATTAATCGACCCTAGTGGGTCGATAGCGATCTACCTCAATAATAATTAGGATATAATTGTGAACTTACATTTTTACAATTTTATCTAGGCAGTGGAATTCTCTGTCATCTTTTCTATTTTCGAATGCATATAACCCGGGTGCTTTCAAGGCCAGAGTGAACAGGCACCTTCTGGGCGAGCTCGTTCCGTCTTAGGCCTTGTCAATGCCTTCGGGCAAGTCTGGAGCCGAGAGCAAAGCCATCAAAAAAAAAAATTTGGGTCTTTTAAATGCATCATACGCTCATAATCCCTCACTTGCCCCACACTGGCCGTATCACGTCTCTCCACCCATTCAACTGCCTATTTGCCGATCTCCGATCTGTTGTTCCATCCCCTATTTACATTAAGGCAACGAACCAATTTTAAACTAAGCGAGTACAACTACAACTTTAATAATCATTGCGTCCCCTGGATTTTAGTCGCGTTATGGTTGGTAATTAATTCTTCTTCTATTGTGTGGGTTGTTAGGTGGAGTACCAGCCTCATCAACCCTGGTGTCAGGGTTACTATTGAACCGCCAAAGGCCCCTGACATGGCTCATGTAACGACTACTTACTTACATCAGTAAGTAGTAACTGGGACCAACGGCTTAACGTGCCTTCCGAAGCACGGATCATTTTACTTTTTGGACAATCAGGCGATCAGCCTGTAATGTCCTAACCAAACTAGGGATCACAAAGTGATTTTTGTGGTATGTCCCCACCGGGATTCGAACCCGGGACCTCCGGATCGTGAGCCCAACGCTCAACCACTGGACCACGGAGGCCGTCTTTTAAATAAAAAAGTCCGAAGCAAACATATAAACATAAACAGCCCATACAGGGTGTTAGTGACATCGTAGCGAATACTGAGGAGGATGATTCTGAGTTAATAATCAAGTGGAATTTTCCGTCGCAAAATTCATAATTTTTTTATTAGTTTTTTTTTAAATTATTTTCTATAGTAATACTTTTGCGATAGAAATTCCACTTGATGTTAACTCAGAATAATGAGCTAAATCATCCCTCACAGTATTCGTTACGATGTCACTTACACCCTGTATAAGAAGTACCATTGCTGGGCACAGGCCTCCCCTCAAACAACCGAACAGGTTGAGGAGCATACTCCACCACGCTGCGTCTGCGGGTTGGTGGTATGTTGGGCTAGTAGTAGTACTGATTGTCCGAAAGTAAGATGATCCGTGCTTCGGAAGGCACGTTAAGCCGTTGGCCCCGGTTAGTACTTACTGATGTAAGCAAGTAGTCGTTACATGAGCCATGTCAGGGGTCTTTGACGGCTCAATAGCAACCCTGACACCAGGGTTGTTGAGGTTAGTACTCCACCTCACAACCCACACGATTGAAGAAGAAGAATTGTAGATATTTCGCGAATGACATTAACTAATTGGCCGGACAAATATGTACTAAGTGCTTGTACGAATATTGTAGGAGGAAGAAAACGTACACACATATATATATGTATAACCGGCAGGGCGTGTTAATTAAGATGGATATGTCATTTCATATTACTTAACTTGATTAAAACGAGACAGCAATAATAATGGTGAAGTAGGGAAGTAAATCATCGTAAGTGAGCCTTGGAAGCATTGATATACAGGGTGTTAGTGACATCGTAACGTATATCAAGGGGGATGATTCAGAGTTAATATCAAGTGGATTTTATTTAACATAAACAGCCAATACACGTTCCACTGCTGGGCACAGGCCTCCCCTCAATCAACCTGAGGGGGTACTGCGGATAATACCAATTACCACTTGATATATGAATTTCAGTATTTCAATCAATTAACCCTTTTGGATCAGGCGGGATCAAATTAGGCTGTAAACTGATCCAACCGTAATTATATTTCGTCTAAATAATGAACAAGTTGATGAAATAATAAACCAATCGTAACATAATACATCAACTAGATGACCTGGTGAACTTGATATCACCCTTTTCCATATTTAACACCGTTCAATGCTTCCCTGGACTTCCACAAGTATTTCAAGACTAAAATTAACCAAACCAGTTCAGCCGTTCTTGAGATTTTAATTAAATTCAATTCTTTATTGGTGCAATCATGTGTATAAAGGTTCTTCAAATTAATTATTTAGCACTTACAACAAGACACCTCGTCGGGGAACTGCAAATTTTCTTTCTTTGATATATCAAATATATAGAAATAAAAAAAAAATAGAAGTAACTCAATCATACAATATAAGACACAACAACAATATCAGACATGATAACAAAGAGCATTTTAACTTAATAAAATGAATTTGTGGATCAAAATAATTATTTCGATTCGAAAAACTCCTGCAGATTATAATATTTTTTATTAATTAGGTATTTTTTCAATTTTTGCACGAAGTTATTATAATATACTAAAATCCGATATTTCTTTTGGAAGCTTATTATATACAGGGTGTTAGTGACATCGTAACGAAAACTTTGAGGAATGATTCAGGCCATAATTCTGAGTTGATATCAAGTGGAATTTACTGTCGCAAAAGTATGGAACGGAAAATAATTTAAATAAGCTCTAAAATTTTCATGACTTCTCCGAAAGGAAATTCCACTTGATATCGACTCAGAATCATGGTCTGAATCATCCCCTTCAGTATTCGTTACAGTGTCACTAACACCCATACCTACTTGTATGGCTACTGTATGTACTTGTATGGGGTGTAAGTGACATCGTAACGAATACTGAGAGGGATGATTCAGCCGATTATTCTGAGTTAATATCAAGTGGAATTTTCCATCGCAAAACTATAGAATTGAAAATAATTAAAAAAAACTAAAAAAATAACATGAATATTGCGACGGAAAATTCCACTTGATATTAACTCAGAATCATGGTCTGAATCATCTCTCTGAGTATTCGTTACGATGTCACTAACACCCTGTATATTATTTTTATCGCCATAATAATATTATGTGCATTCTTACTGTATAACTTCATATTTACTCTGGGAAGTATCAGTTTATCTGTACGTCGAGTTTTAGTGAGACTAACGAACAGCAAATCGTTTTATATACAGGATGTTAGAGACATCGTAACAAATACTGAAAGAGATGATTCAGACTATGATTCTGAGTTAATATCAAGTGGAATTTGCCATCGCACTTAAAAGATATTGGTTTCATTTTTCCTTGTAGTTTGTTTATTTTTAGAACATAAATTATTGTCAAATACAGGCTGTTAGCGACATCGAAACGAGATTTTTGAGGGATGATTCAGACCGTGATTCTGAACTGGTATCAAGTGTAATTTTCCGTGGCAAAAGTATGGAACTGAAAATAAATTAAAAAAAACACTAAAATTTTCATTAAATTTCCGACAGGGAATTCTTCTTGATATCAACTCAGAATCATGGTCTGAATCATCCCCATTAGTATTCGTTACGGTGTTACTAACACCCTGTCTAAAAAAATACCTTCACAAATACCTTACACACCCAATTGTCGAGATAACATTCCACTCCTATCGCACGTTTACACGCTATCAGCAGCTATAAAACACCCGACACAGAAGGCTTCTACTATTGGTTATCACCACAACCCACACCCTGGACACTCCATACAACGATCTCATTCTTATTCTGAGCTGTTTACCGCTTATAATCTTCTTCTATCTTTTGAATGAGAAAAGTACTAGATTTTTAGTTTAGGTATCAAATAATAGTAAGGACGAGAGACGGTATATGCGGTTGTGCACCCGCCTATGCACTAAAAGTATTCCTGCCTGCTTCCGACTTCATCAGTAGTGGATAGGTAGTATATCTTTTTTTTGACGTAACTCATTGTAGATTTACCGCAGGTGACAATAACTACTTGGAGGGACTAATGGGGAGTGCTGAAGGCTCTCACCCGGTACAAAATTAATTTGTCCAGTCAAGTAGTTTATGCCGTATGCAGTAAATACTTATATTTTTTTTTGATGTAACTTATTGTAGATTTGCTGCAAATGGCATTAACTTTTTGGCCGGACTTAAATGAATACACACTTACCATCTTATCTCTCTGTCTGTCTGATTATCCGCTTTAACGCTAAACAACCAATTTTTGATGAAACAGATATATTAGAACTTGGAAAAGGACAAAGTTTAATTGAATTACCTATTTGATAATTGGATTTAATTTCGGCTGTCAAAGAAGAGTGCAGGTATATTCTCAACGCTTGTTTATGTTTTAATTACGCACTTGACAGTTGTAACAATAAAATATGAAATAAGTCGGATATAGTAGTTTAACATTTAACAATAATTTTATCCAACAGTTTTTTTTATGAAGAAATTTTTTAAATATTTTATTTTTACAAAGTTAAAATGCGATTTTTTATCTGTGTATCACAACTCACAAGACCCGAAACACGGGCGGCCATGATTGTATTTCGTGTGACGTCACATTTCACAAAATACTTCTTCTATCGTGTGGGTTGTAAGGTGAATTACCAACCTCATCAACCCTGGTGTCAGGGTTATTATTGAGCCGCCAAAGGCTCCTGACATGGCTCATGTAACGACTACTTACTTAAATCAGTAAGTAGTAACCGGGACCATTGTGCCTTCTAAAGCACGGATCATCTTACTTTTACAGGTTGATCACTTGATTGTCCAAAAAGTAAGACAAAATACTTAAATAAAAACTATCTGTCAGGTTTCAATATATACAATTTGACAGTTTCTTTGTTTGTTTTAATGTGACGTCGCATCGCACATCCTAAAACTGTCATGTA
This sequence comes from Pectinophora gossypiella, assembly GCF_024362695.1. Taxonomy (NCBI): domain Eukaryota; kingdom Metazoa; phylum Arthropoda; class Insecta; order Lepidoptera; family Gelechiidae; genus Pectinophora; species Pectinophora gossypiella. The sequence continues at coordinate 691,677 of NC_065425.1, read as the reverse complement.
GCCAATTGTAAAAGTAGCATGGAAAATGCTGCACCGACAAGAGCGTGGCTCTTAAATTAATGATGAGCCAATTTTAAATTATTATTATTGCGTATGGCAGACAAATATCCTGCTTGGATCAAATATCCAGCTTAAGCTCCCCTAACCAAGTCTCTGCTGCATCCGTCACACAATGCAGTTCGGCTATACCACCTGGGAACCGGTGCAGAGGGCACTCGTTCACTATGTGAGATATGGTTTGGTCCGGGTGACCACATTCACAGTATGGTGACTCCTTTAAGCCCCATTTACATAGGTGATGGTTTGACTTTCCATGGTTGGTCCTACACCGGTTTAGTCGTGTCCAGATTTTTCGCTTGGAGTCAAAGCCAGGGACCCTCCGTGAGGGATCCCGAATAAGGTCCGAATTTGTGCCGTCGAACATGTACGAACGGCTTAGCCGGCTAAACGTTCTCGACTGAAATGGCTCACCGGACTGTTCCTTGCGAATCTCCCGGTGCTTTATCCTGCGATTTCATCATGGAGCCAATTTTAAATGATCGGATCTTTCCAATCTCACTCGATTCTCGCGTTTAAAACAGCACAATGGTATGTGCATCCGCAATCCCGGTAGAAATCAATCACATGAGCCTTTATCGCATTCTCTGTCCATGCACTCGACGCGATTGGAAAACCAATAGAAAGAACGTATTGTGGCCACGAGATCTTAAATTGCTGGCATTTCTTTAGATGGTTGGCCTAGGTGGCCAGGCATAGAATAAGGAATAATAGGTACTACGTATAGAACGGCAACTCTCCGCTCCCCACCAACGGTCGAGCTAGGATTCCTCAAACTGTGACTTTAGTCTTGTCTTTAAAAATACGCGACGTACATATCGCGATCAGGTCCAGGATGTTTTAAAGAAAGGCCAGGTCAAGAGAAGAGATGCTCTAAACTGGCGAGCATGCATGATTGGAAGAAGCGAAAAGCGGAATCGTGCCCTAAGCTTCTTCGGACATATTATGCGGTCTCAGCACAGTCTGGAGAAGCAGATCATCGTTGGGCAAATGTATGGGAAACGTGCGCGAAGAAGGGCGCCTACGAGGTGGTCTGACATCGTGAAGAAGACGGTGGGCGGCAGCATACAGAGGGCGGTCCACGCAGCATATAGCCGTACCGAGTGGAAAACCATAACCTGTGGTCGCGATCCTTAGCAGAGAGGGAACGACGAAGAAGAATTTTAAAAATAACATATTCTTTTTTTACCTCTTAACTTACCTATCTTATTTTCTCTAAAAAGCTTTATACAATAGAAAAAAAACATATTTTTCTTCAATTATTTTAAATTTCACAGTGACGTCACATTTCAACAAACTGTCAAACAGTATAACTTGAGGCTTTTTGGCGGGAGACGGGAACGGGACAGTTGCTTTCTTCATTGAATAATCTAAATAATTAATACGAAGTGGTGTTTTGTGGTTAATGATCGCATTAAGTTAGTCGGAAGACATTCGCGAGTGTTATTATATTGGAGTATTCAATAAACAAAGTGTATCTGCCTATTTTCGCTTCGTGCCAGGAAGCCGCTTCACAACTCAAAAGTTTATGCGGACTTTTGAGTTAATTCGTTTGGGGTTCGGAGTAGGAGTCTACTCCGAGGGTGGGGGCTTAGGTTTCATCATCATCACCTTTCATCATTTCATTAATCATCAAGAAAAAAAATACGTCAGACATGGCTGTATGGGCATAGTTCCCTTTGCCTTACTCTTCGGTGGGGGGGGGGGGGGGGTTATAAAACTTGAAACCTGACAGATAGTTTTTGTTTATTTTGTGAAATAATAGTGACGTCACACGAAGCTCAGTCATGGCAAAAACTCTTGGATAATTATCGTAAGAGGATAAATTATCATAATGTGACATGTTTCATATTTTATTGTTGCAACTGTCAAGTAGCCACAATTCCGTGATCTTGTGTATATGTAATTAAAAAAAAAAACAGTCCACTTGTCTCAAAGTGAAAGATAATCCTGACTAAAAATGTTTGGAATAATTTAAGAGTTATTGGAGTCTTGGCAGAGTTCAAATTACGCTTAAAACTTCATGAAAGCACTTTTCAAAACTAATATTTCATTTGGTTCGTCTTAAGTAACCTCGTGTAAGATAATCCGTAGATCTTCAAACAGGGGCGTAGCTAGGGGTGACACCGGTCTTCTCTCGAGAGGTGAGGTCAATGACCGAACTTATCAACCCTGGTGTCAAGGTTACCACTGAGCCAGTCAAAGGCCACTGACATGGCTTATATAACGATTACATAATTATAATCAAACACTTTATTGCATATAAATTTAAAAGAAATTTACAGGAAAACCTTGCAAAGGCGGCCTTATTATTATTATTATTATATAATAATATGCTCTGCCGAAGGTTGTTTTGTATGTGTGTGTATAGTCTTTTATTTATTATTATAGTTTTCTCTGATTATGGTTAGGTATATTTTTAGTATATATGGTTTATATTATATTGAGTATTTATTAATATAATATGTACGTATAGTATAGAGTATTTATTATATTTTTAGTTTTACTTTTAGGTATTTATTTTTTATTGCACCATCCCGCATCCAAGTTGTTTGCAAATGTTTGTTTCCTTTTGGTGGTTGCCTGGAAGAAATTGCTTTAGAGCAATAAGGCCGCCCAAATTGTACTGTTTTCATGTGTTATGTCTGATTGTTGAAATTTTAGTTCTGTGCAATAAAGTATATTTGATTTGATTTGAAGATTATACGTTTATACAACTACACTGTAGCTTAAAACTACTACTTACTGACAACGCTCTAAGTAGGTAATAGTACTTAAGTAAATAGTAGTAGAAACCGAGTCTTTAACGTGCACTCCGAAGCAAGGTATCATCTTATTTGTCCTGACCAAACCAAAGATAATCTCACAAAGCGATTTTTCTGTTACATTTAACCCAACCGTGAATCGAACCCAGGCCCTCTGGATCGTGAGCCCGACGCTCTAACGACTAGACAATGGTTCGCTAAATAACATTGTAACAGTGAGTGAAAATTAAAATGAATAAAAAAACTAGTGAATTTATTTTTCATTCGTTTTGACAAATCAAGAAGTCATTCTTGCGATGTGTTACTACAGTAACACCCTGGTACACACACACACATACACCACAAGTAACACACACAGTCTTCAAATAACACACACCGTGGGGTCAGGCCATGCCATGAGCCATGTTAGGAGCCTTTGGCGGCTCCATAATAACCCTTTTGTTTGGTAATTCATCTCACAACTCATACGATAGAAGAAGACCCCCCTAGTAACACACACACCCCGTAAATGTGTACATATTATAATGTCAATGGCAGTGGGTGTCACCTATACTTGATACGTTTCTGTCTTTCGCGGGCGCTCGTGCCTAATCTAAAAGTATGGAGCGCCTACCGATAAGGATTGGCAATTCCACTTCGCGACGTCGGGAGGTGTCGGCGCTAAGCGCTTTAAATTCTGATAAGGCGTTTGGGGATTATTATCCTCCTTGTTAGGTGATTTATTTGGTAAATACAAATTTGGGTGAAATAGCTTTCGAAAAAAAAGTCGCCAATTGCAATCCGTTGCGTTTTTATCAACCATGGTTAGTGCAAAAGTTGATGTACTTCTGTAAGTCATAGAATAAAGAAATAGCAATGGCTATTTGACATTTGTTTGCATTGCGCACTTACCTTTATATGCGCAAATGTCAAATTGCAATATTGCTTTTTTAGATGGATGGCTGCGATGTTGCGTTTTTAACCCCCTGAGTGTGAGAAGCTGCAGTAGTTTTAGGCGGATGAGACGTTTGTTATGTAAAAAATGACGATTCAAAGTGTAACTATGTTACCTACTGAATAAAGACATTTTCGCATTTGAATTTGAACCTATTGTTACACAAACATAAAACTCACAGTATGGTTGCAATTTCAGTTTCGCATTGCAGTTGCGAATCATAAATCGGATTACTATTGGAAAATGCTGCTTATATTTTCTTAATATCCGTCATATATCAATCACGTGTATTAAAATTTGAATTCAGAACGAATTATCTTAATAGTTCTTAGTTCACACAGGAATCAAAAGTATTTATATTATTGTTACTAGATGTCGCGTGGTTCGCTCGCAGCAAGCTGCTCGCGTGTCTTGTTTTCCCGCCATTTTTTTACCGCAATAGAATTTGACCAAGACTTAAATAGGTCTCGTGAAATTAAAAAAGTTCTAGGTGCTATAGTTTTGCCAGGCCATAGGGTGTCTCCCTGATGCGGAGCAAGTTTTCCAAGATGACGTTCCGATCACACCCCTATACATCATTTTTACACCCAAGACATTTTCTGGAAAAAGAAAAAAATATATGGCGGCCATCTTGTTTTTCGGCCATTTTGTTTTTTTTTTCACCGGCGATAAAATTTGACCAAGATTTAAATAGGTTTCGTGAAAACAAAAAAGTTCCAGGTGCGATAGTTTCGCCAGGCAGTAGGGTGTTTCCCTGATGCGGAGCAGACATCGGAAACCCAGACGTATTTTCATACTCGAGATGACGTTTCGATCACACCCATATAAGTACATAATTATTTTTTGTTGTTTTATTATTGTTTTTATTTTATTAAATTATTATTTTTTGTCTAAGTTTTTTAATTGTAGGTACATACTTGTTCATGTCATCATGTCCCTAGCATTATTCCATTTTTTCACAGGGTCCGCTTACCTAACCTGAAGATTTTATGGACCTCCGTGGTCCAGTGGTTCTATTTGATGTCAACTTAGAATCATGGTCTGAATCATCCTTCCAAGGTTTCGTTACGATGTCACTAACACCCTGTATATCCCATGATACAGTCCTAAACCAATTATTAGTTTAAAATAATCTGGCAACATTCATAAATGTTATTTATAACTTAGTTTCCAATTAATTTGAAGTTTAGGAAACCAGAAATCAGAATCATTTATTCGACGTAATTATCATAGATAGACTTGTTGAAGGTCAATGTAACATTTTTAAATCTACGTCATTTCGCAAGGTGTTATGGCTGAGGAGATGAAATGACAAGAAACTGTAACAGCAACACATATTTTAAATCAATGTAGTGATACATTGGTGCTAATTCCTGTAAATACCATCTAATTTTATTTTAAGTTATATCTGTCACTTTCTTATCCACCGAAAAGGAAAGGGACGGGTAATCGACAAGCATAAAATTTATGGAACACACGTCAATTTTAAGCACAAATCTAAACCAACCGTCTAAAAATTTTACATCCGTCAATAACCCGACACAGTTAGGTAGACAGCACGTCAAACGGATTGCATACCAGCGATGTACCTTTTGATTCGCCCGGGTTATTCATTCATTTACTCATTCTTCCTAAAATTAAGAGGTGTGAATCATCCGTCCCTTTCCTTTTCGACGGATATGAAAATGACGGATATAACTTAAAATAAAATTAGGCGGTGTCTGCAGGAATCGGGGCCATTTGTAAGTTATTTATTAATTAGAGAAACACATTTAAGATGCATGTAGCATTTCTATAATTTAGGTAATAATTTATCTTATAATAAGCTTCTTTACGCAAAGTAAGCTTCACATGAAGTATATTCTGACAAATTTAAAAATACTGTCTGGTATTTTATTGTAAAAGTTTCTATGTAGTTATCTATTTAACTTTGAATGAGTTAAATTACAGAAATATTTCCGTACATTTGGTGGCGCGATCAGTTACCGCTATTCTTCTTCTATCGTGTGGGTTGTGAGGTGGATGACCAACCCCATCAACCCTGGTGTCAGAGTTATTATTCAGCCTCATGCTGACGTGACTCATGTAACGAGGACGTACTCACATCAGTAAGTAGTAACCGGGACCAACGGTTTAACGTGCCTTCCGAAGCACGGATCATCTTACTTTCGGACATTCAGGTGATCAACATGTAATGCCCTAACCAAACTAGGTATCACAAAGTGAATTTTGTGATATATCCCCACCGGGATTTGAATTCGGGACCTCCGGATCGTGAGCCGAACGCTCAAACCAGTGAACTACGGAGGCCGTTATGAATTTTAATAAAGAAATTTGTAATAATAAGTCCGTCTTGTTGGAAAATGTCGGACTTATTATAAGTCCGAGTAATGGCGATAGGATCTCCCCCCTGTTATATGAGACTTATACTGGGTGTTAGTGACATCGTAACGAATACTGAGGGGGTTGATTCAGACCATGATTCTGAGTTAAAATCAAGTGGAATTTTCCGTCGCAAAATTCATGATTTTTTTTTAGTTTTTTTTAAATTATTTTCAATTCTATACTTTTGCGATGGAAAATTCCACTTGATATTAACTCAGAATAATCAGCTGAATCATCCCTCTCAGTATTCGTTACGATGTCACTTACACCCCATACAAGTACATACAGTAGCCATACAAGTAGGTATGGGTGTTAGTGACACTGTAACAAATACTGAAGGGGATGATTCAGACCATGATTCTGAGTCGATATCAAGTGGAATTTCCTGTCGGAGAAGTCATGAAAATTTTAGAGCTTATTTAAATTATTTTCCGTTCCATACTTTTGCGACGGAAAATTCCACTTGATATCAACTCAGAATTATGGCCTGAATCATCCCTCAAAGTTTTCGTTACGATGTCACTAACACCCTGTACATAGCTGGTGTGGAGTGAGTGTACACGTCTGCCTACCCCTTGAGGATACAGGCGTGATGTTATGTTATGTATGTATCTAGAAACATTAGCTGGATTACTCAAACAAACAAGTTTAAACCGAGTTAGGGCTCTGTAGCGAACATAATCGAATAAAAACTGGACCAACTTTTAATGGACGAGAGTCACCGAACCGGGTAATCGATTCAGCTATTCGATTTTTTATCGTAAACGAATAAAATGTAAATCGAGAAGGGCTTTTTTTTCTTCTGGCTTCCGCGGCTAGCGATGTGCCAATGACAAATCTTGAGTGATCTTAGTCTTCAATAATCATTATCGTGGTATCATACATTGTTTTAAGTTTACGCGGATATTATCATAATTAAAACACATAATAACGGGTTCTTACCGCGTTTAAATGGGGATATGAGACTCCCGATATTTCGACACTGTTGCAAGTGCCATGATCACGGGATGACTGATGACATTTAAACGCGGTAAGAACCCGTTATTATGTGTTTTAATTATCGTGGTATCATTATGGCATTTCATATTGTTACTGTGCAGTCGTTAAAACGAGGACACTTTTCAATAATAAAATATCCGGATAGGGAACGGAATTTGGAAAAGATCGAGAAGGTTTCCACTTGGAGACTCTTTAATGAAATGACATTCGAATTTTGAAATGGTAAAAGAATGGTACCTAGTGAGCAGCTAACAAAAACAAGGCTTTTTGGCGGGAACGGGAACGGGACAGTTGCTTTATTCATTGAATAATCTAAATAATTAATACGAAGTGGTGTTTTGTGGATCTCAATGAACGCATTAAGTTAGTCAGAAGACATTCGCGAGTGTTATGATATTGGAGTATTCAATAAACAAAGTGTATCTGCCTATTTTCGCTTCGTGCCAAGAAGCCGCTTCATAACTCGAAAGTTTATGCGGACTTTTGAGTTAATTCGTTTGGGGTTCGGAGTAGGAGTCTACTCCGAGGGTGGGGGCTTAGGTTTCATCATCATCACCTTTCATCATTTCATTAATCTTAGGAAAACCAAAAAAAAAAACAAAATGTCTATGATAAGTATGAAAAGCGTCTGCAAGTCGATCGTCTTCTGATTAGTTGCTCTGCCCACCCCATTAGGGATAACGAGCATGAGTTTACGTATGTGTTATCCCTTCCACATTTTGTCCAGTGCAACCGCACTCACTCAACCACGTCTCACGTTGGAGTCGTTAATTGAAAACGAATCGAACTTCACATGTAACCAACAATATACAATATGGTTTGGAGGCTATCCGTTTTAATTGTATTGTTTTGATATTTTTGGACATCCATGTAGTCTCTATAGTTTATATCTGTCAGCAAACCTAGCGCGCTAATTTTTTTTTGTTTTCCCGAAGGGTAAGGCAAAGGGAACTATGCCCAAACTGCCATGTCTTACGAATATTATAGATACACTTTGTTTATTGAATATTCCGATATTATAACACTGTCGCGAATGTTTTCCGACTAACTTAATGCGGTCATTAACCACAAAACACCACTTCGTATTAGTTATTTAGATTATTCATTGAAGAAAGCAACTGTCCCGTTCCCGTTCCCGCCAAAAAGCCCTAGCGCGCTAAAGTCTGTCCGAGAATGATCTTCATAAAAGGTAAACAAATATGGCTGCCGATATTTTTTATCTTTTTTTTTTTAAATTTTTGGCCTGGTTACAAAGACCTTTAGGCCACGTCTTCATTTCGGTGCAGGTTCCAGCAGACACAGAGAAATATGCGCTTATATTTTTTGAAATGTCTTCTTAATGTATTGAAATAAATGGATTGAAAACACTTCACATTTTTTAATAAATCTTTAAGGTGGCGGCGGCGGGAGATATATATTATTATTATGTGTGTCAAACTGCATACTAATGAAGTGCTGAATTGATTTTAGCTCATTTACTTCATCAAAATAAACTGAGGGGAGGCCTGTGCCCAGCAGTGGGACGTATATAGGCTGTTTATGTACGTATGTTATGTTGTGTACATTTTTTTCTGCGCAAGTTGGCTTATAAAGTACAGTAAAGTAAAATTAACTTAAGTCATTTACGGAACATTCGTTTACCTGACCTGAATGAAATGTCCCATCACTAATACGTCAAATCGACAGCAGGCCACGAATAGAATAACAGAAAATCTAAATGTGATATAGATCACGTTGTGAGGTGGATGACCAACCTCATCAACCCTGGTGTCGGGGTTATTATTGAGACACCAAAGGCCTCTGACATGGCTCATGTAACGACTACTTAGTTACATCTATTATAGTAACCGGGACCAACGGCTTAACGTGCCTTCCAAAGCATGGATCGTCTTACTTCAGGACAATCACGTGATCAGCCTGTAATGTCCTAACCAAACTAGGGATCACAAAGTGATTTTTGTGATATGTCCCCACCGGGAATCGAACCCGGGACCTCCGGATTGTGAGCCCAACGCTCAACCACTGGATCACGCAGGTCGTTGCCGTCGACTTTATATAATATTATGAATCACCAAAAACACGTCAAAGTTTTCATCTCGAAAGACCAATTTCAGCATTATTCTCATCGGTATACACTTGTTGCTAACGGCCAATGTTAAATCGCTTGAGAACGAGTTAGTTTTAACTTTTAGCTTTATTGGCTTCAGAGCCTTTAGATAAATACCTACTAGAGTTCAAAGGGTATTGGAATTTTGGATGAAGGGCGTAATAATTAAAATGGTGGGATATTAAAATCTTTGGGGTACGGAGTCAGTTTCAGTTGTGAAGTTGTCGAACTATCGATAGCTGGGGAGTTAAAATGGCCACATCGAAGCAATTCATCTAAGAAAACAATATTGCTGTTTGACATTTGCGCACATGTAAAATTAAGTGGGCAATGCAAGCAATATTGCTTTCATAAATGAATAGGCTAGTTTCCAACTAGTCAAATCAGTAACTTTTTACTAAACGTCAAAACACGAAATTACTATGGAATTTGTATGAAAAGGCACACTGTGACGTCATAGAAAAACGTGATAAAATGTCGGACTTATTATTACGTTTTTCTTATTTAAAATTCATAAATAAGTTAAATAGAAAAAAGAAAATGTTTTTCGTTAGTTTTAGATGAGTCTTTATTTAGTAAACAGAACATCATAATTTATCTTGAACCTAGTACACGACCCAATTGTCGATGTGGCCATTTTAACCCTATCTTGTACGTATAAACTACGATAGCGAATAGCGATACAATATTATTCAATGATGTAAACAAATTAATATTGTTATTGATAAAAGAAGTCATCATCATCTCCATAGCATTGTTTTGTTTATCACAGGGTCCTCTTACCTAACCTCAAGATTTGACAACTACGGTTTTTTTACAGAAGCGTGACGAAACATGATATTTTAAATATCACATAATAACGGGTTCTTACCGCGTTTAAAGTAGGGATATGAGACTTTAAACGCGGTAAGAACCCGTTATTATGTGTTTTAATTATGATAAAAACCGCGTAAACTTAAAAAAATGAACATGATGTTTTACTTAATATTACGTTAACGATAATATTTATGTTATGTTTTATTTATATCGACAGTCTATCGATAAGTTGTGACCTATAAATTGACAACACTAACGATGTTTGCTACATGTAGGCGTTGTTTTAATATTGTGTAAGGTATTAATGAAAAGTGGGCGAAAATATGCCTTTATTTTATTAATAATAATTGTAATATACACTCAATCCTTGCCAGCCATGTTTTTAACGGCCTCCGTGGTTCAGTAGTTGAGCGTTAGGCTCTCGATCCGGAGGTCCTGAGTTCGAACCCCGGTGGGGAAATATCACAAAAAATATTTTGTGATCACTGGATTGGTAAGGATATTATATTATAATCACCTGATCGTCCGAAAGTAAGATGATCCGTGCTTCGGAATCCACGTTAAGCCCTTAGTCCTCGTACTATATCGTTGTTACATGAGCCATGTCTGGGGTCTTTGGCGGCCCAATAATAACCTTGACACCAGGGTTGATGAGGTTGGTAATCCACGTCACAACCTTGTGTGTGCAATCGTGTCCGATAGTAGAAGATACCTAACTTCAAGTTTAAAAAGGGGAAAAGTCCCTAAGTAGAATAGGTTTAGGACGATCTACTCTGAACCAGGGTGCGTGTAAGAATGCGAAGGAAGCAGCAGAAGTGTGTCAGGATTGCAGAAAACGTAATTCCATAGTCTTACCCTGGTGGGAAGTAGGCATGAGTTTATGTATAGCTCAGGGTTATTATTGAGCCGTCAACGGCCACTGACATCATGTAACGACTACTTACTTACATCAGTAAGTAGTAACCGACACCAACGTTTGTGTCTTCCGAAGCAGGGATCGTCTTACTTTCAGACTATCAGGGGATCAGTAATATCCTAACTAAGGATCACAAAGTCGTTCGTCGTCAAGTTCGTTTAGCTATTAAGTTGCCTTTCATACTAACCCCTATGGATGTGTTAATGTCTGAAATAAATATATTTGAATTTGAATTTGAAAGTGATTTTTGTCCGCGCCCGGGACCTACGGATCGTGACCCCAACACTCAACCATTGGACCACGAAGCCCATAACGAAGCTATAACTTGCCACAAGTCCAAGACAAGTTTGAAGGTCGGAGTCGCTTGGAGATCGATACGGCCAGGTGGTCGACTCATGCATTATACAACGACCCCGTCAATACGGTATGCAACCATAATGCTAGATGCATTTAGAAAACATTTTCCAACGGAAGCTAAAATACACTTTGGAAACGTTTAGCTTCATTTGTGGGTTGACGTGGGAATCAAATTGTTTGGTTACATAATATAATATAATATAGGTTATATAATAAGTTTTCATTAGTATATTTTCAATTGTAATAGTTACAATGTTAATAAAATATATAACATAGTCAAATTATAGAATATAACATAATATACTAAAATACATCAAAACACAAATATATTGAAAACCATATCAGGCGTCAAAAAGTCCTCCCGAAAGCGAGCGCAGCCTGAACGTATCCATTATGCTTGCAACGATACTAATAATAATAAGCACATACACTTCTCATCAAAAAAATCGAAACACCTTGCAAGTTTACGTTTTGTCAGGATTATCAGAAAAATGTGTACATTTAGGAATAAATGTTAAATGTCGTTTAATAGTGAGTAATATGAGCTTATCAAATCTTAATGTTAATGTTCTAAATTTAAATGAATTTTTCATAGGTTTCGTATTTTGTTAAATGAGTCATTTTTATTCCGTATGGAGTATAAAGGAAATGGATAAAACAACACACGTAAATGAAAAAAAAAGCTAAAAAACGTTTATTTAATAACTTGTATTCCCTCCCCGAGCTCTAATTACTGCTTCCATACGGTTCTTCATCGATCGGATGAGAGTCACGATCACATGCTGTGGTATATTGTCCCATTCCTCTTGGATTGCATCTTGCAGCTGGCTAAGTGTTTCTGGGGCAGGATCTCTTGCTCGAATTCGTCTCTTTAATTCATCCCACAGATGTTCAATGGGATTCATGTCCGGGCTTCTTGCTGGCCATTCCATAATAGAGATATCGACTTCGTTAAGATAATCTCGTACGACGCCCGCGGTGTGAGCCCTAGCATTGTCGTGCATGAACATGAAGCCGTTGCCAATAAAATGTGCATAGGGCATCACATGAGGCTCGAGACACTCTTCGACGTACCGATGACAGTTTAGTGCAGGCAGACGTGGCCCAGACACGAAAGCAAGCTCTGTCTTACCGTCAGCGCTGATTCCTCCCCAAACCGTCCACGAACCGCCACCATATCTGACCTTTTCTTCAATGCAGCATTGTGCATAGCGTTCTCCGTCTCTTCTGTAGACCTTGTTCCTTCCGTCGTTACCATACAGCATAATTTTACACTCATCAGAAAAAAGAACTTTGCTCCACTGTAGGTATGACCAATTTAGGTGCTCACGTGCAAAGTTAAGGCGCGCTCTTCGATGGTCTGCAGTTAATTTCGGCCCATTTGCTGGCTTATGCGGTACCAGTCCACGATCCTTCAACCTTCTTCTAATTGTAGAGTCACTTACAGCCACCCTTCGTACAACACGAAGCCGCTGCTGCAGTTGAAAAGCGTTAAGGCGTCGATTTCTTAAAGAAGTTGTTACAATAAATCGATCATCTCGCTCAGAAGTGACCCGATTCCTGCCAGATCCTGAACGGCGCGTGAACAAACCAGTCTCCCGATAACGTTTATAGACTCTATGAACAGATGACAGGCTTAGATGCAGTCTTGCAGCCACAACACGCTGACTAAGGCCAGAATCCAGCAATGCCACAACTTGGGCGGCTTCTGTGGGCGAAGTATCCATACGTTTTAGAAAAAAAACCTTTTTTCAGACGTCCCAAAGTCACAGTATTGAAATAAAAAACAAAAAGTTTAAGGATAGGCGCCAATTTTTAGTTTTTAAACGCTAAATGTACTCCAACCCTGAACACACATTTGTCTCAAAACAGTGATTCATTTCGTTTATAAGATAAACAAATGAAATTCTAATTTTGAATTTAGAATTTTCGCTTATTACTGTAATGGCCAAACTGCCAGCTATACATTTATGTATTTTTTTTCATCGTATGAATTCTTTTTTGTGTTAAATTCGGACAGAAACAATGAAAACGGAAGTGTTTCGATTTTTTTGATGAGAAGTGTATATTTAAAAGCCCTCAAGCAATTAATTTCGAATTTGTAATTTATACAGAGTGTTAGTGACATCGTAACGAATACTATTCAACAGAATGATTCAGACCATGATTCTGAGTTAATATCAAGTGGAATTTTCCGTCGCAAAATTTATGATTTTTTTTAGTTCATGTATACCTTTATATACCTCTATGTTCCCATTGTGCAATAAAGAATTATGAATTGTATTGAATAGTTAGCCGTGGTAGCTCATTAGGAACGCTTGCCTCTCACTTTGAGGTCGCAGGTTCGATTCCAGCACAGGCGTAAACCAATGACGCACAAAGTGAGAGGCAAGCGTTCTAAAAACTGGCCTATCGGATCGGCTATAACCACGGTAATAAAAATTTCTAGTTAGTAAATTACCTACTCGTAGTCCCAGTTAACATTCTAATTTTATCCACTGATAGCTAAGTCTTTATCTGCCACTGAAATAAACCCACTGGAAACGTGACGTCACTATGACGTCATCAATGGCGTCTTAAGCTTCAATATCGCAGTAGTGTAATATACTTCATCATCATCAGCCCATTAACGTCCCCACTGCTGGGGCACGGGCCTTCCCTATGGATGGATCCTTAAACCATCACGCGGGCCCAGTGCGGATTGATGGTTATTAGTGACTGCTAATGCAGCCCGGACCAACTGCTTAACGTGCCTTCCGAAGCACGGAGGAGCTCGAGATGGAAACTTTTTTTTTGTGATCACCCATCCTATGTGAAACTGACCTTTGCGGAAGTTGCTTAACTTCAACAATCGCACACCGAGCGCGTTTACCGCTGCGCCACCGAGCTCCTCTAACTACTAATCTAATAATATACTTAAGTAATATACTTAAGTAATATACTTAAGTAATATACTTAAGTAATATACTTACATATAAGGAACTACATTTTAAGGCTAGTTTACAATAGTGAGAAATAATAGGCAGTTTTTACCCTCATTATTACGGGTGATCCTGCGGGCTTAGAACCGTAAGCGCGCGACTCTTTCTCGCCTCGACATACGTCACCCGTCACTCTTTCACAGTACTGCACAGAAAGAGACAGATGATCTCTGTCGCGGCGAGAAAGAGTCGGGAGCTTACGGCGCTAGGCCCGCTGGAGTAAGGATTGTCATTAGACGAGTATCGTGTCTTGTGTCCACAAACGAAGCACAAAAAGTGGGAAACAAATAACAAACGTGTGCGACCTTCATCCAAAACATGGTGCTTTTCCTTCATAAATAATGAATTACGACTAAAAATAATTCCTATTCAATCGATATTTAAAAATAGGGACCACTTAAGGTTGCTGTTTAACTAGGTTAAATTCACAATTCTTGCTTCTACTCTTTGACTATACACACATCGAGTCATCTCCCAAGCGTTATCTTTTTTTTCACGGAGTCCCAAGTCCGAAGTCCCTTAGGTTGGAAGATACAGGTTAGGTCACATACCTCCGTAAACATATTTCTCGAGAATGTAGGTTTCCTCACTATGTTCTCCTTCACCGCTAAGCACATGGTAATCATTTAAGATCCATACATGAATTCGAAAACAAATGCGAAAATCTAGACTGGATTTGAACCTGCGACCTCACAATGAGAATCAAGCGTTGTTGTTGTTGGACATGGCTGTATGGGCATAGTTTCCTTTGCCTTGCCCTTCGGGGAAAACCAAAACAAAAAAAAAAACATCACTATAGTATACGCTGTAGGCTATGCCTACCACAGGATGGCGACCCCAGCGATATATTAATTGATTAACAATTTGGATAGGCCACCCCTAATGAATCCTATAAAGCGGCCCTCATTAACGGCAATTAACGTCATTAAAGACGCTCCAGATTTTTATGTCGATTGTTGAGAAAATTTGAAATTTCGACTTAAGTATTTACTTATCCACACTTTCAATAATAAGTTTTTCAGTCTCAGATGACGTCCTGATACGAAGTTCGCGTCTAACTAGGCACCATCAGGAATGCTGGCGTAAATTTGGAGAGCCCTCCGTGCTCCCCATTTGTCCGGCCAAGTAGTTACTGTCATTGGCGGCAAATCTAAAATAAGTCACGTAAAAAAAACTTAGTATTTACTTAACCCTAATTTCCGAGTCCTTTTTTACTTTTTTTATTGTCTGAAATACACAATACACGTCTCATGGTTATAACTCACCCCGGACACTTATAAAAAATCGTTTTACTCAGACACTATTTGACGTCACATTGACGTCATCGTACACGCGCATGTGCGCGATGAACATTAAAGTAAGACCGAGAGGGGGTGAGACAAATCTAGCTCAGCCGCTGGCGGGGAGCGGAGAGTCGCAGTTCTATACGTACTTCATTATTCCATATTTACGATAAGATATTATTGCATTCCTGATGTTTTTACAGAAGTCTTAAAGGTAGAGGATAGTAGTACAAACAGGAACCCTGTAAGGACACAAAAACAACTCAAAATTATACACAATGCAAACAGAAAACCAAAATAAATAAAATAAAGATAAAGTTAAAAAAAATACGTACTTTTACAATAATCAGTATCTAAAAGGTTCGTTAAAAACCCCAGCAACCCTTATTTCGTCCCTATTCTCTTAAATTTTATCTTTTCTTTTTTTTCCTCATCTTTTTCTTTCTTTATTTTATGGCTATAGTCTGTTGTCGAGCCGCCGCCATGCTTGCTTCATCCCCTCTGTCAACAAGTCAACAAATCCCCAAACAACCCTCTGGCACAAAGTTTAAAACTCACAAATTAAATTTATATCGCCATCTCATTTTCATGGGGTTTTTATGGTCCGTCACGTAATGTGGACCGTTGCCGCGACAAACGATTAGTCATGTATTTTTTCTTTGTTTATTATATCTATCTATATTTGTTTATTATATCTATCGTGTGGGTTGTGAGGTGGGTGACCAATCTCAGCAACCTGTTGTCAAAATAATTACTGAACAACCAAAGGTACCGTCTTTGTGCGTGGTATACTGCGTGGGGGTTTAGAGTATGCTTCATACATCCCCCCCTCACTTTGTGATCCCTAGTTTGGTTAGGACATTACAGGCTGATCACCTGATTGCCCGAAAGTAAGATGATCCGTGCTTTGGAAGGCACGTTAAGCCGTTGGTCCCTGTTACTGATGCAAGTGATCGTTGCATGAGCCATGTCAGGGGCCTTTGGCGGTTCAATAGTAACCCTTACACCAGGGTTGCTGAGGTTGGTAATTCACGTCTCAACCCACACGATAGCAGAAGAAGAAGCGACCTTGACATAGCGATAGCTGCTTTCCTACTCTACAATCTTTCCGGTTATTGTTTAGGGTATAAAACTTACACGGTTGACAGCTCACCCATGAGTCTTCCACTCCGTTGAAACAACACACATGGCTTATGATGTGAAACACACCTTTTCTTCAATGGTCTAATCCGTGATAGTCCTACATCGTAATGTATAGAGTAAAAGGTTGGTAATCCACCTATAGAAGAAGACGTGTGTAGTCTGTACTCCGATAGGGTCAAGAGAGATGTAGTATATGCACGCACTTCTCGCCAGTTGACAGCCTCCGTGGTCTAGTGGTTAGAGCGTTAGGCTCACGATCTGCAGGTCCGGGTTCGATTCCCGATGGGGACATTGTCGAAATCACTTTGTGAGACTGTCCTTTGTTTGGTAAGGACTTTTCAGGCTTGAATCACCTGATTGTCCGAAAAAGTAAGATGATTCCGTGCTTCGGAGGGCACGTTAAGCCGTTGGTCCCGGCAAACATAAAATATTGTATACCAAATTATTTTTATTTTTTTAAAGAACGTCTAGGGCCCTGTGCCGAGGTTTTTCTTGCAGCTTCTTTTCCCCGGCTATACAGGTTGTGAGAAGCTGCAGTAGTTTTAGGCGGATAAGACGTTCGTTATGTAAAATTGACGATTCAAAGTGTAACTATGTTACCTACTGAATAAAGATATTTTTGAATTTGAATTTTTGAATTTGAATATTAGCCGTAAAAACACTTCCACCAACCCGCAGTTGAGCAGCGTGGTAGAGTATGCTCCATACCCCCTCCGGTTGATTGAGGGGAGGCCTGTGCCCAGCAGTGGGACGTATATAGGCAGTTTATGTTATGTCTCGCCAGTTACGTATAAACATCGCTCCTAAGCGAGCGAGCGAGCCTAACCGGGCACAAATCTCGGAATCGTGACATCCCTCGGCCAGCAGAAACACGCTCGTGACCCTTAATGATTTCAACGAATATTTTTTTTTTTTTGAAATAAGCCCAAAGAGAAAATTGTTTAATATAATAAAAGTCCCTTTTTTCATTATTTAATGATATTTCGTAAAATATGACTGTGGGAATAATTTCTTTTTATATTTTAGACGTACAGCGTATTTTTTTTTGTTTTTGGTAGGATAATAATTTTGTGCTACAAGGTGGACCGACGATCTGGTGAAGGTCGCGGGAAGCCGCTGGATGCGGGCAGCGCAGGACCGATCGTCGTGGAGATCCTTGGGGGAGGCCTATGCCCAGTAGTGGGCGTCGTACGGCTGATGATGATGAATAATTGTGATATCTTTGTATTGTGTCCTTATGCTACATTATAACGACCTCCGTGGTCCAGTGGTTGAGCGTTGGGCTCACGATCCGGAGGTCTTAGGTTCGATTCCCGGTGAGGACATATCACAAAAATTACTTTGTGGCCCCTTGTTTGGTTAGGACATTACAGGCTGATCACCTGATTGTCCGAAAGTAAGATAATTCGTGCTCCAAAAGGCACGTTAACCCGTTGGTCGCGGTTACTACTTACTGATGTAAATATGAGCGTTGACAGGGGCCTTTGGCAGGCTCAATAAAAAAAAACCCTGACACCAGGGTTCATGAGGCTGGTACTCCACCTGACAACCCACACGATAAAAGATTATAAGGTGCTAATTCTTAGCAACATGAGAAGTGAGCTAATCACCTGACACATCTAGCATTATCCCATTTTCACAGGGTCTGCTTACATAACCTGAAGATTTGACAGGTCCGGTTTTTTACAGAAGCGACTGCCTGTCTGACCTTCCAACCCGCGAAGGGAAATCCAGCCCAACAGGTTAGGTTACATACCTCTGGAATTGCATTTCTCGGATATGTGGGTTTCCATGTTTTCCTTCACCGCTGAGCACGTGATAATATATTTTATACTCCCCGCTGTGAAACGAATCTTGGTCTTCAAGCCCCGCTAACCAGAACTTTTAAAGAATACAACTCTTTTTGTAACAAAATCTTAGATCTTGATGTGTTCCATGATCCGCTGAATATAATAATATACATATATGAGAAAAATTCTAGATTATTTAAAGCTCAACACATATTAATTACTTACTTATATTTACTTATACTTATATCTTTCTAATTTCTAATTTTTAAGTTTGATGTGTAATTTTAATTTTACTTTATTTTTAAATACTTAAGTACCCTTAATTGTATAAGTTATGTACGCCGTAATTGTCATATATATTAGTCACAATACTGTAACCTTATAAATGTAAAAATAAATAAATAAATAAAATGTTTTAATATATGTGATGTGGTTTTACTTAATAAATAAATCACTTATGATACAAACATGAATTGGAAAACAAATCACAAAACCTATCACGTTGGTTTAACTGAAAGCTTGGTGAGGCAAAGGTACTTGATTCATCTTGCAATGGGTGTACCTCTGACTACGTCACGGCGATATAGTCGTGAGTTTATATTATGTTGTTTTTTTCATCCCAATTGGATGAAGCATCCAACAACAATGCCTAAGAGTAATTGCTTTCATATCTTTTCTTCCGTTTCATTCTTCATTTAGAAAATAGGCCCAAATCTTTCATACTCGTGCCAATTAATTTCCCTCTCAGTGTAATAGGGTCTGCAGTAAAATATGAAATAAGGCTGTGATGTAAGCGGAAGCGATTAGCGGGAAATACATCGTATCGTCACGGGTTTGATTTCGAAAACCAGTGGATTCGTTATTAATTTTGAATTTTGAGTATGAATCCCAAAGAGCATTTTTGAAATAAAATAATCACAAGAATCACTTTTGATTCGTGGTTTGGTTAGAACAAAAAAAATCAAAAATATCTATTCTACAAAATAGGCTTATACAGTTAGCGCTTTTTGAACATCAGAAATAAAATTACATATTGGGCCCGATTCCTGCAGACACCTCCTAATTTTACTTTAAGTTATACCTGTAATTTTCTTATTCGCCGAAAAGGAAAGGGACGAATGATTGACAGCTCTTCATTTTAGGAAGAATGAACCCGGGCGAATTAAATAAGTATCTCGCTGGTATGGAAACCGTTTGACGTGTGCTGTCAGCATAAGTATGTCGTGTTATAGGCCAATGTAAAATTTTTAGACTGTTGTTTTAGATTTGTGTATTCCATAAATTTTATGCTTGTCGATTACCCGTCCCTTTCCTTTTCGGCGGATACAAAAATGACAGATATAACTTAAAATAAAATTAGATGGTATTTACAGGAATTAGCATCACTATGTAACTAACGTTTTCAATTATTGATCCCGGCCACTATTTACCTGAGTAAATATGCAGCCGTTATATGAGCCATGTCAGGGGCGTCAGATATCTTAATAATAACCCTGATACCACGGTTGATGCGTTCGGTCACTGATCTCACAACCCACACGTGGATAATAAGAACCACCTTTATTATCGAGCATGTGGAATCCAGTAGTAGGTGTTGTAAAAAGCTTGAAACGGCCTAATGTGGTGACATAACGTGAGGACACAGTGAGTGCGATTGGTCGTAGTAAGTTTGGTGCGAGTTCAGATGGTTCCGAACATTCCGATATCAAAAACATAAACGGCAAAGAAAGAGGGTAGACAGATATGTCTGTCCGTAGAATATTATGGATCTACCTACTCCACTCCAATCTCATCAGTCATCCCGTGATCATGGCACTTGCAACAGTGTCGAAATATCGGGAGTCTCATATCGCCATTTTAAACGCGGTAAGAACCCGTTATTATCTGTTTTAATTAAGAACCACCCTCCTTTTTTTAGGCTATGGCTACCTTCCCGCTATCCGCTGTTTGCATGTTCGTGGCCTTAAGACGGACGCTCGTCTAGTGGCCTTGCACCAGACGCCTTTGTGATACAAGTGACACTCTACGTATTGTGTGAATTTTTCGCTAGGACTTAGTTTTACAGGTCAACTTAGGTACCCTAGACCATTGCCTGGAATGCTAGTTGGTAGTTAGTAGCTCAGCTTCTAGTCTTTTCCACAGATTACTTTTGTAGTGTTGGAAATGTTCGCCATCATCTACCTAGCAATATTCCGTTTTTCACATAGTCCGCTTACCTAACTTGAAGATTTGACAGGTCCGGTTTTTTACAGAAGCGACTGCCTGTCTGAGGTTCCAACCCGCGAAGGAAAAACCAGCCCAATACAGGTTAGGTCCCATAACTCCGAAAATGCATTTCTGGGAATGTGGGTTTCCTCATGATGTTTTCCTTAACATATACAGCCTGTATATACGTCCCACTTCTAAAGCAGAAGCCACCCCTCAATCAACCAAGATATGGAGCTTACTCCATCACGTTACTCCACTGCGGGTTGGTGAAGGTGTTTTTTTTTACAACTAATTGCCGGGACCAACGGTTTAACGTGCCCTCCGAAACACGGAATCATCTTACTTTTTCGGACAATAAGGCGATTCAAGCCTGCCAAGTCCTAACCTGGATTTCCAGATTGTGAGCTTGACGCTCTAACCATTAGACTACGAAGGCAAACTAACTAAATAAATAATAATAGATAGATATGACTTTTTTCCCGGAATTCATCCGAAGTCGAAGCGCTGGTTTGAAGCCCGGTACCGAATTTGCACAAATACTCTTATTAATTTATTATATACGGCTCACCGCCTATCACGTTGGTCTAACAGAAAGCTCGGTGGGGTGTGGATACTTAATTCATCTTGCAATGGATGTACCTCTGACTACCCTAATTCGAACATAGTCGTGAGCTTTCATTAAGTTCAAAAAATCACAACAAAAGTCGCGTACTCAAGTAAGTACGGCGATTAAAAGTAACAGTCCCAGTTTCACCAAGTAAACTCCACTCCTCGCTCAAATTTAAGGCTTAATTTTTTGAATACAAGAGGAAAAAAACAACGTTTTATGTTTTTATTCCCACCGTTATCCCGGAGGCGAGGGAAATAAAATCTTGACTGGCATAATGTTATGATTCAGCCAAACTATCAGCCACGTGAAAAATGCTTCAAACGATTCTGACACACGAGAGTTTACTTTGGAGAACCGCTCAAATTTCTCAGATCATAATTCAAAATTCAAAAATATCTTTATTCAGTAGGTAACGTAGTTACACATTGAATCGTAATTTTTTACATAACGAACGTCTCATACGCCTAAAACTATTACAGCTTCTCACAATCTGTATAGCCGGGGAAAATAAGCTGGAAGAAAAACCTCGGCACAGGGCCCTAGACGTTCTTTAAAAAAAAAAACATAAAATATTGTTATACAATAGATTAATTTAGCTGCCTAATGGCCCCGATTCCTGCAGACACCGCCTAATTTTATTTTAAGTTATATCCGTCATTTTCATATCCGTCGAAAAGGAAAGGGACGGATGATTCATAGCTCTTAATTTTAGGCAGAATGAGTAAATGAATGAATAACCCGGGCGAATCAAAAGGTACGTCGCTAGTATGCAATCCGTTTGACGTGCTGTCTACTTAACTGTGTCGGGTTATTGACGGATGTAAAATTTTTAGACGGTTGGTTTAGATTTGTGCTTAAAATTGACGTGTGTTCCATAAATTTTATGCTTGTCGATTACCCGTCCCTTTCCTTTTCGGCGGATAAGAAAATGACAGATATAACTTAAAATAAAATTAGATGGTATTTACAGGAATTAGCACCAATGTCAGTCATAAAATAACAATATCATAAATAATAAAAAAAACATAAGGTTCAAAATTAAAACCCGACAACGGAGAAATCGCGCATTCTCTTTTCTTTACTTATTGTACATTTGTCGCGGAAACGGAAAAATGGAGAGCGCTAAAAAGAGAACAAGCCTTAGGGTGCCCAGTTGGGCACTAACCTTGGCTCAGAGCGTCGTCTAAGAGGATTATATTTGAAAGAATTAATCGACCCTAGTAGGTGGGGCAAGTCACAGGGACTGTAACCTGGTACCTGACAGAGGGCAGCAGTAACTGACAGTACTATTCAGAGGCGGAAAGGAGTCCTATGACGGCTTTGAAATCAACTACTCTGGGCGCCATCACACTCGCGTCAGATAGAATACTGCGGGGCGGAAGGCATGAAACTACTGCTCTCTTTTTCTCTGGAAAATAAGCATGGGCAAGAGCGTGGCTCTTAACCTTTCACGGACAGAGACCATGGGTCATTGATGGGTCATAAAAGGTGGTATGACGCATTCGTATCGGAACGTCTGTAGACGTTCTGTCCTTGAAAGTGTTAAATTAATGATATGCGGGCTGATTGCGATAAGCGGTGAATGATGGCAACTCTCTGCCGCGCACTAATTCGTATGTGATCAAATCAAGTAATCAAACGAACACTTGCAGCCACTTTTGATAACAAGAAGAAGATTCCATCATTCCATCAAGTTTGCACTGACATATAGACTTTTACAACATGCTCGGTATGACTTATTGTTCCTTGCTGTCCGTTCTTATCGCCCGTGTGTAGCGACCTCGTTGACATTCCGCGCACAGATCTCCGGCGCGCTCCGGTGAAATCACGCCTTGGCTCGAATTCTTAACTTAATTACGACAAAGGTGCGGAGCGGGCGGTTCGCAACGGAGCCGAGCGAAGTAAACGAAGTCGAGCGAAGCGGTTCGAAGCACGTTACGGAGCTTGTTTGCTTTGAGCCTGTGATTCTCAATATGTGCGTGATTAAGAAGATTGAGGAGCATTCCTTGTACTGCAGAATTGCTAGACTGATAAGCTCACACCTATTTCCCACCGGGGTAAGCAGAGACTATGGAATTCCATTTGCTTCGATCCTGACACACTTCTATTGCTTCTTCCACATTCCTCAATCGTTTCATACACGCACGCCGGTTCAGATAATAGTTGTCTTTAGATTAACCCAAGTCCCTTTCTTTTTCATCGGATAAGAAAGTGACGAGTATAACATAACATAATATTACATGGTTTGTACAGGAATTAGCACTTACGACTTCATATCAACGGTGACTGTAAGTTGTCTGATTACTTGTGGCTCTGCAACCTCATAAGTTACAAGAGTGAATTTATGTGTATACGTATATTATACTCTTCTTCTTCTATCGTGTGGGATGTGAGGTGGATTACCAACCTCATGATCCTGGTATCAGGGTTACTACTGTGCCGCCAAAGGCCCCTGACATGACTCATGTAACGACTACGTAGATACATCAGTAAGTAGTAACCGGGACCAACGGCTTATCGTGCCTTCCGAAGCGACACCGAAGCACCGAAGCGAGCGAGTTTTCGGACAATCAGGTGATCAGAAATTTCCTAACGAAACTAGGGATCACAAAGTGATTTTTGTGATTTGTCCCCACGAGGATTGGAACCCAGGACCTCTGGATCGTGAGCCCAATGTTCAACTACTAGACCACAGAGGCCATACATTGTATTGCGAAGTTTGAAAAACGATTCACTTGAACGAGAAAATGTCCGACATTAGTCCATCAGGGAACAGGTAACAGATAGTACGGGTAGAAAAATAGCAGTGATTTATCAGTAGAATGAATGGGTGCGTGTGTGTATGTATAGAAATATGGATGTATGGCCATTCATCAGAGTAATGAGAACATTACCTGTAACATCAAACGTAAGGGTAGATAGTAGAGCCGAGCCGAGTACGGTTTGGCCGACTGGCCGATTAGGGATTGCACGATTCCGGGAATTCCCGTACACTTAGTACCGTGACAGGAGATTGCTGGAGGAGGCATAGATCATCATCCCAAGTAGAACGCTTGCCTCTCACTTTGAGGTCGCAAGTTCGAATCCAGCTCAGGCCTAAACCAATGATTGTCGAATTTGTTTTCGAACTCATGTTTAGATCATAAATGAAGGAAAACATCGCGAGGAAACCCACATTCTCGAGAACTTTTTCGGAGGTATGTCACCTAACCTGTATTGGGCTGGTTTTCCCTTCGCGGGTTGGAAGGTCAGACAGGCAGTTTCTTCTGTAAAAACCGGACCTGTCAAATCTTTAGGTTAGGTAAGCGGACACTGTGAAAAACGGGATAATGCTAGGGAGATGATGATAACGGAAACATTCCAGGAACATTCTGGGGAACGGCACATCCCTGATTGTACTTTAGGGATGGGCCCTTAGGTACCTTATACATTGTTTTAAGTTTACGCGGTTATTATCATAATTAAAACACATAATAACGGGTTCTTACCGCGTTTAAATGGGGATATGAGACTCCCGATATTTCGACACTGTTGCAAGTGCCATGATCACGGGATGACTGATGAGATTGGAGTGGAGTAGGTAGATCCATAATTTTCTACGGGCAGACATATCTGTCTACCCTAATCTGTCTAATGTTCGGAACCATCTGAACACCTAGTGTTGTAAAAAGCTTGAAACGGCCTAATGTGGTGAAAAAACGTGAGGACATAGTGAGTGCGGTTTGTCGTAGTGAGTTTTGTGCGAGTTCAGATGGTTCCGAACATTCCGATATCAAAAACATAAACAAGCGGCAAAGAAAGAGGGTAGACAGATATGTCTGCCCGTAGAAAATTATGGATCTACCTACTCCACTCCAATCTCATCAGTCATCCCGTGATCATGGCACTTGCAACAGTGTCGAAATATCGGGAGTCTCATATCCCCATTTAAACGCGGTAAGAACCCTTAGGTACCTTGTTACGACGCTACACTTGGCATATTGTCCGCGGTTCTATTATGTGTCTCTTGACATTTACTTTGACCTCAGATTTTGAATTTTATTTTTTGTGGTATATTTTATGCGGCCCTTGAGCGGGTTTGAATTTGAATTTCATTATCTTTTGAAAACGTTTGGTTTAGTAATTTCGGGGAATTCATTTTGAAGTCATTGTTTTCTGGGAATTCTGGGGTGTTACTAAAGTAATGCGAATACAAAGATATTAATGTGGTCTGATGTGGTGTGAGTCCTGCATGAGATACCATTATTGAGGGTGATGGACTGATGACCAGTGGGGGAAGGGGCTTAAAAAGGCCACATTGAAGCAATGTATATATACATACTATATAAAATAACAACATAAGATATATAATAATCATAATCATCATCTCCTTAGCATTATCCGGTATTTCACAGGGTCCGCTTAACATGAAGATTTGACAGGTCCGGTTTTTATAGAACCGACTCACATACGGGTATTTTGCTAATCTACGCGGCCAAAAGTCGAATTTACAAACTGTAGATAATGTTGAATAGGACGACTACTTGAGCTAGGGCACAGTCCCGGGAACAATAACCCGTCCTTACCGGTCCGCTACCCGCACCTATCGCGTCATACATTTAGTCGGAATTCGATCGTTCAACTTGTTGTTTGTGTCTGTTCTCGGCGCTCGTGCAAAAACATTAACTTTGAAGTTAAATATTAAATATATTGCGTAAACTTAAGAAGTGTTTGTGATGGATCCTGATGTAGCAGGTAATTATGCTGTATTTTAATAAGCTTTTTGTTATTTTCAACATTACAAAGCTATGATATAACAATTTGAAAGTATCCACTTATTTGGGCGATTTTTCATTGTAAATATTTTATTTCGTCGTCTATTTGTTATACTATCAAGTTAGATCCTGCCATAATTCCTTATAAAAATGAAAGTTTGAAGATATGAGTAGTAAAAAATAAAAAATACTGCCGCGGATAAGCGCGGATACGTTTTGTTTTGATAATTTGAACTTATTTTGAGTAACGTACAAAAAAGTACTGTAATTCTTATAATTCTAAAAAAAAATGTCTCTTTGTTTTAGGTTCACGAGGTACCTCTGGAGTAAGAGTAAATACATATTTGATCGTGTGCAGAGCTATGATTTGCCTAATTTGGAAGAAAAACTCGATTCCCTCAGAAGCCATCTGTGTAGTGAAGATTACACAGAAGAACAAATTAAGACCCTGAAACGTAACTTTTCACACTTCAAATCACAAATTAAGCAAAGATGGCTAAAAGCACATAAGAAGGAGGACGTATTTCTCAAAATTAACCACTCGTGGCTTGAAGGAACGTTTGAGATACCCGCCATTTCACAAAATCGACCAGGACGGCCATCTAAGTTATTTAACGAATCGAGTGAAAGGACCAAGAGGAGGAAAACTGAAGAGATTCGGTCTGTTGTAGCACAAGATATTATCATTCATGCAGCTCAGGTTGAATTGAGGAAATCCGGAAAAAGAGATGCTTCCGAAATACTTAAAGAGATCACCAGTACTCCAACTCGGCGTCAAAATATAAAAAGGCTTTTTCTAAGTCAACAAGAGAAAAATCAAGCTCACTTACTCCAATACAAGCATTGTCGACGTTTGTAGAAGCCGAACTAACTCGTCGACAATACGAAATAGTAAGACATACTAACAAGAAGTTCTTTCCTTGTTATACTCTGTTACAGAAAGCAAAACAAGAATGTTATCCGCCACCAGAATCATGCAGAGTAACGAGTACCTATGCTGAAACCGATTGACAACCTTTGGTTGACCATAGAGTTAGGCGTTTATCTATTTTCCTAGAAGATTCTAACAACATTAAAAGAACAAGAACGAGAGAGCTTAAAATTAATTTCAAAATGGGGATGTGACGGTTCACAGCAATCACAGTTCAAACAAAAGTTTGCAAATGATGTAGACTCTGATGCCAACATATATTTTATTTTATGAGAAGCTTTAAAAGAAGAAAAATGCAGTGTTTTTTGCAAGAAACTATCACGCTTCTCATGCCTGGGTCAATGTCGATTCTTCAGAGAGCGAGGAAGAAAACTAGTAATAAACTCAACAGATAAATCTTTTTTTACATAAAATTTACTTCTGTAAAATGTTATATAGTGAATATTTTATAATAAAACCTCCTTATAAATCACAAAAAATATTTTTTCTACTAAGTTATATCCTTTAGAAAAAAATAAGAACATAAAATAATTTTGGCCGCGTAGATTGTCAAAATACCCCTGTGTGCGACTGCCTGTCTGACCTTCCAACCCGCGAAGGGAAAACCAGCCTAATACAGGTTAGGTCAGATACCTCCAAAATACTAATCCAACGAGTTTCGAATTTATTTTCGGATTAATGTTTGGATCATAGATGATTATCACGTGCTCAGCGGCGGAGGAAAATATCGTGAGGAAACCCACATTCCCGAGAAACGCATTTCAGAGGTATGTGACCAAACCTATATTGGGCTGGTTTTCCGTTCGCGGGTTGGCAAGTCAGACAGGTCAGACAGGCAGTCGTTTTAGTAAAAAAACCGGATCTGTCAAATATCTAGTTAGGTAAGCGGACCCTGTGAAAAACGGGATATCGTTAGGGAGATGATTATTATCATGAAAATAAAAAATGTAGATAGATTAGAGCAAGTCATGCGATGAAATTGGCTCCGACGGCAAAGTTATATGAGTTGGAGATGAAATCAGTATCATGACTGCAAGTTTTAATTTCAAAAATACAGGGTGTTAGTGACACCGTTTGGGCGATAATTCAGATCAATTCTGAGTTGACATCAGGTGGAAAATTCAAGACAATAGGCTAATTTCCAACTAGTCAAATCAGTTACTTTTTACTAAACGTCAAAACACGAAATTACTATGGAATTTGTATGAAAAAGCACTCTGTGACGTCATAGAAAAACATGACAAAATGTCGGACTTATTATTACGTTTTTCTTGATTAAAATTCATAAATAAGTTTAATAGAAAAAAGAAAATGTTTTTTGTTAGTTTTAGATGTGTCTTTATTTAGTAATCAGAATTTCATAATTTATCTTGAACCTAGTACACGACCCAATTTTAGTTTTGTCCGACATTGTGCTTTAGGCTGCATAGAAACCATCCATCAATTTAAAATTTTATAAATTTATGTACTTAACCACCTATTTCTAAGTTTTATTCTGCAATAGTTTTAGTTTTCGTTTGATTTTTTTCATACCATGTAAACATTGTTGTGTTGTATTAGACGATTTATGTTTTTTCTTTTTTAAATTTTATTTTCAATTATTGTTCTTTTTAAGCTAACTTTAGTTTATACTTTTTATTATCAGTGTTGTGTGCGTCTATAATTGGCAGGCATACCGGAACTTTTCCTATGTGTATTTTATATTGTGTGTTTGTATGTACTGCTGTTGATGTACCATAATAAATAATTAAATAAATAAATAAAATAAGAGAAAAAGATGAGAATTTATCAAAAAGCATCAATATAAATCGAACAACTCGACTGAAATTTGACTCAATTTAAGTAAAAATTGTTTTAGGTTTACGCGGTTATTATCATATAATTACAACACATTATAACGGGTTCTTACCGCGTAAATCAGGGATATGAGACTATCGATATTTCGACACTGTTGCAAATGCCATGATCACGGGATGACTACTCCACTCCAATCTCATCAGTCATCCCGTGATCATGGCAGATGTATATGTCTGTTATCCATGAAATTAGAAGGTCAAACGATGGCAAATCTATACAGCTCTATCTATATTTTTAGGGAACGTAGCCTGAAAAGATCCTCATTAAGTAGACGTGCTATTTTTTATCGGTACTGAGTCACTAGCACCCTGTATAGCCAAGAGGTATTAAAAAAAAACTGAAGCTGAAAAGTTTGTTCACTGAACAGCGATGAATACTTTAAAGCTAATAGTTTGTTAGTGTTTTTTTTATTTATAACTCGCCACTACTACCATATTTGTTAAAATGTTCCTGTACCCAAAGGTTGTTAAAACTCCATACTCAATTATTTATTACATTCCATTCAGTACAATTGGGAACACCCAATTGTAACAACATAGACATAGGAACTAAAACTTGGACCATGGTGGGCACGGCAACGTTGAGGAAGAGAGGAAGTGTGTATTAAAATTAAAACTTATCATTTAAAAATTCGTCTACAGTATAATTGTTTGGAAGAAATTGCTGCTTGTTTTGCATGTATCCTTATCTCTGTATCTTGTGTGTATTGTGCTCAATAAACTATTTTATCTACCAAAAGCTGGGTGTTTATGTATCTTTAAATTCATACAAATGTTGCCACCCCTATATGTATTCTCTTAGGCGTTGAATTTCTCAAAATCCCGTCTTAGTGAGCACCCACGTCCTAAAAGGAACTTAAGACTCCTAACACCTGTAGCTTCTTAGATTTCGTGACGAGTGACTCTCAGGAATGTGGGTTTCCTCACGATGTTTTCACGATGTGTTGTATTTTCTTTATACAATACTAGCGACCCGCCCCGGCTTCGCTCGGGTGCAATGCTGAGGAAAAAATGAAATTATTTACATCACATTAAAAACTTCAAAAATAACAGTATTTGTCCACTATTTAATAGATGTTATTATACATGTAAACCTTTCTCTTGAATCATTCTATCTATTTAAAAATAGTTTTAAAGATTTAAGCGTACATAGGGATGTAGGGAGAGAAAAAGCGACTTTGCTTTATACTATGTAGTGATGTTGCACCGTCCCGCACGAAGTTGTGATAAAATCCTTGCCACTGGTTGCAAGGAAACTGTTTTTTTTTATTATTTAAAGTAATAATAAACATTTTACAAAAACGGTGTCTCATAAACCTATCGACAGGTTTTTCTGTATACCGCAACTCATCGTCTGTTTTTACATTTTATAGGTAGCTACAATAAAGACATGCCAAATGGATCAGTACCTACACGGTGGTGAAGAAGTAGGTAGTTCGCTCGTTACCGCTTGGTTAGTGGTTGGTTGATGTATATCTATCTTTGTATTTATTTTTATACGTACAAGTATTCACTATCCCGCTATATTACATAATATTAAATATCTCCTATACTTGAAGGTCGCCTGGAAGAGAATGCTATTTAGCAATAAGGCCGCCTATTGTACTCATTCTATTTCTCGTTTGTTTTTTCCTGTTTGTGAAATAAGAGTATTTGTTATGTTATGTTTTGTTATGTTGCCTGGAAGAAATTGCTGCTTAGCAATAAGGCCGCCAGATTGTACTGTATCTTTCGTCCAACTAAAACTTGTTTTGTATGTTGTGTGCAATAACGTATAATTGTATTGTATGTTTTCCTTCACCGCTGAGCACGTGATAATCATTTATAATCCAAAAATGAGTTCGAAAAGCGATTTCGAATTTCATAGGAGAGTCAGCTTTTTTCCAACTGAGCCACTGCGGCTCTAATAAGTCACATCTTAAAAAAAAAACTTATATTTCCCTACTGATTATAAAAATAAACCGCTAATAAAAGGCCACGTATTGTATTCATTCTGTTTCTCTTTTCTATTGTATTTTGTTTTTTCCTGTTTGTGCAATAAAGTATTTGTTATGTTATGTTATTATTTTGATTCAAATTCAATTCAAATTCAAAAATATCTTTTTCAGTAGGCAACATAGTTACACTTTGAATTCAATTTTTAAATAACGAACGTCTCATCCGTCAAAACTACTGCAGCTTCTCACAACCTGTTTAGCCGGGGAAAAGAAGCTGCAAGAAAAACCTCGGCTCAGGGCCGTAGACGTTCTTAAAAAAAAAGGAGAGAAGAGGATCGGTAGCTATTTTTTAAATTGCGAATCTTGGTGTTCTATATACTTTTTAACACCCATAAATTGACAAGAACACGTCTCATGTGGCCTATAAAACACGTATCTCCTTTCATCAACCGGCCAACAAGAAGCACTAAAGTCTCAAAACTACCTTAAAACTTGCTGCACTAAACGTTGCATAATCTTGCAAAGTAAACATGCTTATAGTCACCTGCGACGTAAGGTCAGCATATTGAGGTCAAGCGAGATACAGGCCTTATTTCCGCACCCTAATATTCCAACCTTACCTTTATAACTGCCATTCATAGAGCAAGGAAAGAAAATTCGCTTAGGCGCTGTTAGAGTTGTCACAACCGTTATCTACACAAAACCAACATAATAGCCCCGATTCCTGCAGACACCGCCTAATTTTATTTTAAGTTATACCCGTCATTTTCTAAAAGGAAAGGGACGGGAGATTCACAACTGTTAATTTTAAAATGAATGAAGGATCGGGCGAATTATATAGGCATCTCGCTGTTATGCAAACCGTTTCACGTGTGCTGTCAACTTAACTCTGTCGGGTTATTGGCCAATATATAAAATTGGGAGGGTTTTTAAAATTCCTGCCTAAAATTGACGTGTGTTCCATAAATTTTAAGGCTGTCGATTATCCGTCCCTTTCCTTTTCGGCGGATAAGAAAATGACTGGTATAACTTAAAAAAAAAAATAGATGCTGTGTACTGGAATCAGCACCATTATGTAGATTATATTATAATCTCACCAATATTCCCGAAGAAAGGAATTTGGAGATTAAAATTGAGATTTTAACATTGTATTCCACAAATATTATTTCTTCTTCTTTCCCTACTATTTTTATTATTAGATACACTTTGAAGCCGATTTGCTTTTTAAATATTCATTTCTAATTTTCAGGTGCAATAGAGGTGGGGCGTAATTCCATTCCCAGCTCTGTGGTCATACGAGATAAGTACAGCTTTCATATAATATTCACCCTTCAAAACGGACACATGTGAAAGAGGGTCCCGTGTGTAATATTGTGTGTTCCCTTTATTAGATTGTGGTAAATGCTGAAATTTTCTGCTTTAATTTAAAGCACGTGGTGAAAGACAGCAGCGCTCCCCATTATCCGGCCAAGTAAATGACATATGGAGCTTGTCACGTCAAAAGAAAAAAATGCTGAGTAAATATCAATTTGTGAAATTTTTGGGGGTAAATATCAATTAAAACACCACCAAATGAAGAATAAAATCCATTAGGTGCTGTAGCGAATATTAACCGTGACTGAGCGGTAAAAAAAAATATTACGCATTATTTAATAACAGTATTTTTTTTTAAATAGCAAATGAATTCAACTACGAAAATTGACAGTTGGTAGGAGTATGTGGAGATATTCACTGCCGTTATATATGTAACATTCTGGAGACTTTCGCTTTCGCGCGCGGCAAGATTTTTCCATCCCTTTAGGGGTCGATTAACGGGATAAAATCCGATGTTCTTCCGTAAATCTCAAAATTATCTCCGTACCAAATTTCATCTAAATCGATTTGGCGGTTTAAGCGTGAAAAGGTATCAGACAGACAAACAGACAGAGTTGATTTCGCATTTATAATAAAATTATTAGTATGGATTGTTGTTAGTAGAGCTGGCAGAGGAAGACTTAGAAGAACGTACATTGATCAAATTGGAGATGTCCTTAGAAAAGGTTTTGTACAACCTACTCTGAACCGGCGTGTGGGTATGAAACGATGAATGTGGAGGAAGCAAGAGAAGTGTGTCAAGATCGATGCAAATGGACTTCCATAGTCTCTGCTTACCCCTGTGGGAAATGGACGTGAGCTTTTGTCACCATATAATAATCACCATTACAGAACAGGGGGGTTAAAATGGCTACATAGAAGCAATTCATCTTAGAAAGCAATATTGCTATTTGACATTTGGTTGCATTGTGCACTTACTTTTATATGCGCAAATGTCAAATTACAATATTGCTTTCTTAGATGCTTCGATGTGGCCATTTTAACCCTCCAGGTAAATAGTTTTATTGTCACTTTTCCGAAGCTCGTTGCTCGAGAACGGGTGGGAATTCAGAAAAGTGTATAATGACAATGTTGTAGGAAAGTTCTGTAGTACGCATTGTTTTTGAGATATAATCGAAAAACCCAAAAATGGGACCTTTCCCGTCCCGAGGAGGTCGGCCCCTACTCTCTAGACGCGGGAACTTTTAGTATGTTAACTCCCTAAAAACCCTGAACACATTCCTGAAAAACCTTAGGATCCCTGCTGGTGAGGACCTGTAAATGGCTGTTTGTTTTTACCGACTTCAAAAAAGGTGGAGGTTCTCAAATCGACCGTATATTTATTTTTTCATGTTTGTTCGGGGATAACTTCGACGTTTATGAACCGTTTTTTTTTATTATTAACTATTATTTTGTATCGTTAGCTTTTGGTCTTCCAATAAAAAAATAATAAATAAATCCTTCTTACGCACTCTACAACCCCTTTATTGACCGGACTAAAGGTCGATATTAGTTTTAATTATGATAATAACCGCGTAAACTTAAAACAATGGATATTAGTTTTGTTTATTTGAACAGAAGCAGACGTCACATCTGCTCAAACAGTCCGATGTAGTCCAAAGTGGTCCAATATAGACAGACGTCGGACATCTCCAAACCCTAGTTGACATGTGCAAGTCATCTGGTGAAATTGCCACGACAATGTACGAGAAAAATTTAAGCTACATCCATCGACTGACCAGGGTGGTAGACCCTTCGTTGCATCATGCATGTCATGTTATTATAATGACGATAAGGTAGACTTGTTAGTACCTTATGTTCTAAAGTCCCTGCTTTAAACGCGGTAAGAACCCGTTATTATGTGTTTTAATTAATCACATTTTTATGTTCAAGAGATGCGTCCTAAATAATATATAAAGTTATTGATGGTTATTATAAAGTTAGTGATTATTTAGAAGATATGAATGCATGGGATTAACTGTCTGAGAACTGATATTAGGCAGCTAAATTACTCAATTGTATAAAAATATTTTATGTTTATTATATTTTTTTTTTAAAAGAACGTCTAGTGTAACTATGTTACCTACTGAATAAAGATATTTTTGAATTTGAATATACTTTATTGTATTAATCAAACAAAATTAACGGTATTGTAAAATAGTGTCACAACTTAGTTTTTAAATCCGATTACGTAATCTGAAGATTTGAAAAACAAGCCCAATACAGGTTGAGAATGTGGTTTTCCTTGTTTTCAACGTCTCTTTATCTCTGAGCACGTGATAATCAGTTATAAGACTTAAACATGAATTTGAAAACAAATTGGTAAGTTATTGGTTTAGGCCTGAACTGGATGGGAACCTGAGACCTCACAGTGAAAGTCAAGCATTCTTCCAACTCGGCTACGACAGCTTATCGATAATTGTTTTTTTTAATTATCTAATAAAAGAAACTAACGAAGAGTCTACCATATCGGTTGGTCGATGGTTCGAACACGAAGCGCTGAATAAGCGAAATCCTCTTCGATCAATAAGAGTGTCCGAGACAACTTTATTTCTGTAATATTTTGTACAGTTAAATGACAGTTTATTCGTTGTGACAACCATATTTCAACTTTACAGTATATTAATGAAGGAAGGTAACTTTCAGTACTATTTAGAGGCGGAGGACAGGAATCCTAGTATGGCTTTGCAAAACGCTACTCTGGGCGCCATCCCACTCGCGTCAGACAGAGTAATGCGGGGCAGAAGACAAGAGGGAAACCACTGCCCTATTTTTCCCTAAAAAAGTAGCATGTAGAATGCTACACCGACAAGAAGGTGATGATGAAGGTATATTGTTGCGGGAGTAATAATTCACAAACATAACGCGTTCAACTGCTAATCATTCCGGGCATGTAAATACCTACGCAATGATTGTGGTTTTAGTCTTCTTCTTATCATGTGGGCTGTGAGGTGGAATACTAACCTCGTCAACCCTGGTGTCAGGGTTATCATTGAGCCGCCAAAGGCCCCTAACATGGCTCATGTAACGATTACTCACTTACATAAGTTAGTAGTAACCGGGGCCAATAGCTTAACGTACTTCCGAAGCATGGTTCATCTTACTTTCGGACAATCAAGTGACCAGCCTGTAATGTTCTAACCAAACTAGGGATCACAAAGTGATTTTTGTGATATGTCCTCACTGGGATTCGAACTCGGGACCTCGGAGTTGTGAGCCCACTGCTCAACCACTGGACCACGGAGGCCGTTGTGGTTATATAAGAAGTACCTTACCTTTTCAGAATACTGGACAGGGGCGCTTTTAATCGACACAAAAAGCCCTTCATTTTGTTCACAAAATGAGGTCCTTGTATTATGTCAAACACTTAGGTATATCAAATGTTGTACCGGGTGAGAACACTCAGCACTCCCCATTTGTCCGGCCAGGAAGTCAATGCCATTTACGGCAAATCTACAATAAGTCACGTTTACCAAGTTAAGATAAGTATGCCACCAAATTACTGACCTAAATGGCCTCCGTGGCCCAGTGGTTGAGCGTTGGGCTCACGATTCCGGTGGGGACATGTCACAAAAATCACTTTGTAATGCCTAGTTTGGTTAAGACATTAGACTGATCACCTGATTGTCCAAAAGTAAGATGATCCGTGGTTCGGAAGGCACGTTTAGCCGTTGGTCCTGGTTACTACTTACTAATGTAAGTATGTAGGCGTTACATGAGTCATGTCAGGAGCCTTTGGCGGCTCAATAATAACCCTGACACCAGGGTTGATTAGGTTGGTATTCCACCTCACAACCCACACGATAGAATAAGACCGTTCTATAAATAATTAATTTACAATCCATCTTAGGACATCGTTAAAAAAGCGTTTTCATTTAGTCTTGTGAATTTTGCTCTACTTAACATAATACGATAATACTAAGGTTATGTTTACGTATATTTCGTATGTGTACCACATATTTTGAGCACAATATTTTGCAGGATTACCATAATATTCTTGAGTGAAATATATGTAAAATGAATGTGAATATGTCACAAGAACCGCCGTGCCTCCGTAAAGCCGTCGACGTCATCTCACTAGTGTGGGGAGAATACTAATCCCTTCCGTAGGGGAGGATATGTTGACAATCGACACGTATTAACACGTTCCGGGACAGGTTTCGTTTTTTGACGTGACTTATTGTAGTTTTGCCGCAGATGGCATTAATTACATGGCCGGGCAAATAGAGACCGCTGCGGGTTCTCAACCGATAACACGTCTTAATACGTTCCGGTATAGAACGTCGAATGGCGAGTGGGAATTCTCTTTGAAATTACACACGAGAGTAGAGACTAAATGTATAAATATAGCTTTACCACAAATTTTTGGCCAGTAGACACTTGCCACATGCATTAAATTGACGCCCTGACCTATTAATAACCAGTAACTTAATTAAAAGTAAAAGCTAATCATAATAGCGCGCGTTCAATTCGAGAAGGTCATATAATATTAGCACGCCTATTAAACAAAACAGTCGCCGTAAAATTAAATCCGACTTCTCAACTTAATACCTCGCCAGAAAGGGACTATTCCTCATTTTGTACCCCTCCCTTACGCCCCTTACACTGCCATAAGGGACCGGGGGATAAGGGAAGATGACATTCGTACCCCGGGGCAGCGATAACCTTAATAAGACGCACCTTTTATCTCTATTGCGTCAACCAAGATGATGCACCGAGCCCTGAGGGTATTTCCTTGACACAGAGAAGGATAAAACAGTTGTGACACTTGATTATAAAATTGCTATTCAAAATTTTTGATTAAGTAAACTAAATTCATCTTTTTTGGGATTATGTATAAATGCATATTATTATATAACCAATATAACAACGCTCTCAGGGCGGTGGGGATAAGTCGGTACTGCAGTGCCTCGGGCATGTTCACGGCAGCACGGATAGCTTGTTTTCACAGCACTATGCGAGTGCCTGCAGCGGCACTGGTGCGGCGAGTGCGTGCCAGCCCCAACGCTGTCCTGGTGGTGATCGCGGACAGATTGGACTGTCCTTACATCATGCACTGCTGCGACAGGCATGTAAAAACTGGTATAGGTTAGGTATTATGTTATTTTATTTTAATTTAATTTTATTTTATTTAATTTAATTGTCATTTCATTTTGTTTTCAATTTATTTTATTTATTTATAAGTTTTTACAATAAAATAACAGATAATATTTTATAAAATAAATTTAAAGCTCATGTGAAGCTTACTTTATGTAAAAAAGCTTATTATAAGATTAATGATTACCTAAATGATAAAAAGTCTGGTATTTAATGTGTTCCTCTAGTTATTAAATAACTTGTAATGTATACACTCATTGGTTTTTAAAAGATGTGTTGCTGTTGCAGTTTCTTGTCATTTCTTCTCCTCAGCCATAACACCTTGCGAAATGACGTAAATTCAAAAATGTTACATTGACGTTCAATACGTTTATCCATGATAATTGCGTTGAATAGATGATTCTGATTTCTAGTTGAAATGCTGTCCCAATGGGTAATTTACGATATTTCGTGATATAACTGAAGTCCAATAGAGTTAATAATAAGAAAAAGTACTTTAAGTTCGACCGTAAAAAGCCCTATATTTGTCGTAAAATATCCTATCTAAGTGTTAGTTTTAATCCAAATCGGTCCATTCTGTTAGGCGCGAAATTAAAACAGTAATACATTTGTGCAGGTTGGCTTACACGCCTACCTGCTAGTTAGCCAAGTAGCTAATGACACATACCACGGCTGACTTTGCTAACTGACGTACAGAAACAGTCTATATACGTCCCACTGCTGGGCACAGGCCTCCCCTCAATCAACCGGAGGGGGTATAGAGCATACTCCACCACGCTGCTCCAATGCGGGTTGGTGTAGGTGTTTTTACGGCTAATAGCCGGAACCAACGTCTGAACGTGCCCTCCGAAGCACGGAATCCTCTTACTTTTCGGACAATCAGGTGATTCAAGCCTGAAAAGTCCTTACCAAACAAAGGACAGTCTCACAAAGTAATTTCGACAATGTTCCCAATCGGGAATCGAACCAGGAACTCCAGATCGTGAGCCTAGCGCTCTAACCACTAGACCATGGTGACTGACGTATCTGTATTTTTTTGCTAAAGTGATTTGTGTCTTATTGACAATGGCAAAAGGTGCAAATCAGTTTCGCCGACATCAGTAACGGCAAATCGTTAAAAAAAAAATACGCTTTGTCCACTACTGTGAACAGGAAGTTGAATTGGACTGTCTGTTTTCTGTGTAAATAAACGCTCTCGCTTATTGCGTGTGGGAGTCCAAATTCAAATAAAAAAAAAACAAATATATTTATTTTTTACAATGACTTACATAATCAGCGCTTTTTGAACGTCCAAAATTACAGAGGGCAGCAGTAGCTGTCAGTACTATTCAGAGGCGGAGGACAGGAGTCCTAGTATGGATTTGTAATAGACTACTCTGGGCGCCATCCCACTTGCGTCAGACAGAGTACTGCGGGGCGGAAGGCAAGAGGGAAACCACTGCCCTATTTTTCCCTAAAAAAGCAGCATGGAGAATGCTGCACCGACAAGAGCGTGGCTCTTAAATTGATGATGATGATTATGTAACTAGCTGTAAAACTACTACCACATCGGAATCTGTAACGCTGAGGGAAATACGTGGCCAGAAAACCTTCCAGCACAGGGCCCTAGTCCTAATGTTTCAATTTTTCCTTTCTTTTTTTAAATTCAGTTTGTATTACATAATTTATAAACTTAAATACAATGGTATTCCATTCATCGCCCTACTGTTCGTATCTACACTGTGACTACTACCTACTTAGCTCTTAGCGGCGATTACTGTGCAGATTTAACTTACGTATGAAATTCGTTATAGCCCAGTTCGGAGAACGCAGGACATACATCGTAGAGTCGCGGGTTGGAATCCCGGTTCCGGCTCTAAACCACTGAGTTCCACTGTGACTTTGAATTGTCGTTTGAATTAATATTGGGGTGTTGTTTAATGTGCTGTGGATAATGCTCACAAAATATTATCACATCATAAGTAGTTTGATGAGAGTAGTAGGGAAAGGGGTGTATCAGGATCGTAATAGGTGAAATTCCGTGGTCACTGCCTACCCCAACGGGACATAGGCGTTATATTATGCACCTATCGCTTACCCCATCACTATTGCCTCGATATCTTGACCGATATGTTATTATGTGCGATGTTGGTGCTTTGTGTTTACCCCTACCGGCAAAAAAAAATATTTACGATAAAATTCGGCATAAAAAATATTTACATTAAAATTCGGCATAAAAAATATTAACGATAAAATTCGGCATAAAAATTATTTACGATAAAATTTAATGTAATTTGGTAATTTAAATTATAAAATGTAACTCTAATTTTCTATGTTTATGTCATAATTGTCGGCTATATAATGGACAAATTGGTGTGTA
This sequence comes from Pectinophora gossypiella, assembly GCF_024362695.1. Lineage (NCBI taxonomy): Eukaryota > Metazoa > Arthropoda > Insecta > Lepidoptera > Gelechiidae > Pectinophora > Pectinophora gossypiella. The sequence continues at coordinate 652,039 of NC_065425.1, read as the reverse complement.
TAAGTTTAGCTCATCTGTAGCTACTCGTTTTTGATGTTGTGACTGTTATTGTTTAAAGGTTAGTCATTAAGTTTATATACAGGGTGTTAGTGACATCGTAACGCATAACTCAGGGGGATGATGATTCAGACCATGATTCTGAGTTCCCTTCGGCCGCCTGCGACACCAGTTATGTGAGCAGAAAAAAAATCCTGTCAAAATATTCATGAAAATTTTTGTTTTTTTTTAAATTAATTTTTCAGTATTACTCAGTATTCGTTACGATGTCACTAACAAGAAAGAAAGAAATTTTAAAAAACAAAAACATCACGTCAATGCGCCTTCGACCAGCGTAGAATAGCATTTTTATAACAATATAACTGACTGACGGTATCCATGAAATATTATTGCAGAGCTGCTATTACCTCTGCGACATTTATTTTGCATTTCGTTTTAATATTCTAAATAAAAAGTAACCCTGATCGTCAAAATAAAAAGCTCTAATTTTAGGAATTATTTCTCCGTAGCGTGTTCTTACTGATTAATTGTCTATAAATACCACAGTATAGCAAAAACAGTACTGGCCCCGATTCCTGCAGACACCGCCTAATTTTATTTTAAGTTATATCCGTCATTTTCATATCCGTCGAAAAGGAAAGGGACGGATGATTCACAGCTCTTAATTTTAGAAAGAATGAGTATTTGAATGTGTCGGGTTATTGACTGATGTAAAATTTTTAGACGGTTGGTTTAGATTTGTGCTTAAAATTGACGTGTGTTCCATAAATTTTATGCTTGTCGATTACCCGTCCCTTTCCTTTTCGGCGGTTAAGAAAATGACAGATATAACTTAAAATAAAATTAGATGGTATTTACAGGAATTAGCACCAATGTAAAATTAATAATAATACTACAGTAGGTAATGTTCAAACCACCTGTCTATCAAAACACTCATTCACATCACATAGATGCTGTATTTTGCTACGATTCGGCATTTATGGAAAGTATAATGGACGTTATATTATGAGGATAGATCAATACTTACTCTGTTCACATTTTGCGATGCTATTATGATATTATTTAGTGCACAAAAAGATTAAGTATTTAAGATTAATAAAATATATTTAAAACATTACCTTTGCTACGTTTATTACTACTATGACTCGGTGATTCGGACGATGAGCAGGCGAATTAATAAAGATGGTTTATAGAGTGAAACTACTGTTTTAATTTGACTGTGTCCCTACTGCATAAAGTTGGTTTAATGCGGTTCGTGTTAGACTCCAAAATAAGCACTAAATGGGTAGGTAAAGTAGGTAGTAAAACACAATAGGACCTTACGAGTAATTTTGTAATTTTGCGTGCCCCGACTTCATGAAATGAAGTATAACTTTTCTGTAACATGGAAACATGACACAAGAATTTATGTTTTTAAAGGCAGTGCCTAATTTTATTAATGTAATTTTCCTGCAAATAAGGATTAATATAGATTTAGATTAGAAAAATTAGGTATGTTTGTAACCGACTTCAATAATGTATGTTTAAAATGTTTTGTGCCTGTCCCAATTTTAGGAGATAATAATACTTAGTTAGAAATTACGGGGAAACCACAGCCCTATTTTTCCCTAAAAAAAGTAGCATGGAAAATGCTGCTTATTTTAAATCTCAAAACTAGGACACTGATACCGAGCGTGGCTCTTAAATTGATGATGATGATGAGTTAGAAATTAGATGTTACTGATGCTTATAGCACAGGAATTAATTTTCCTATTTTAAGTGTCAGTAGCTATACCTTAAATATTGTATTAATCTAGCTAAACAATGTAGTGTTGTTGTGTGTGAAATTGAAGGGAAGAGAGGAAGGGGTAGACCTAGGATAACATTTATGAAACAAATAAAAGAGAATGTGAAGGTCGTGTCGTATCGGGAGGTGAAGGTTTTGGCGGGAAAAAGAGAGGAATGGCGGTTACTCCACCGACAAGAGCGCAGCTCTTAAATAGAGAGAGAGAGAATGTAGTGTTAAGTGTTTACTGTGTAATCAACTTTTATACGCAATAAATTTTATCTTATCTTATCTTATCTTATCTTAGATAAAGTTAAAATTAAAGTGGTAGCTATCACACTTTAGATTCAACCAAGTAGGTTATAAATGAGTACCTACCAGTGAAGTGCCGTTCCCGGCAATATTTCCACTTTGGGAACGTTCCCGGCCGTAAAAAGGCACACAACATACGTAAAAAAAACATTTATTATTACCTAACCTTTAGGCACATAAGACCAGAGTACAAAAAAAAAAGCTTGGCATCTTACCACTGCCCTGCATGTACATTAGGGGAGTATTTATTTATTTATTTAGATAGGTATACCAACAGTACAGGTATGTATATTCGTGGCATCAAATCCCAATAATTGGAAAACCCGGGGTCAAATGATCCAGAGACAAACAAGAAGGCATATTATGAACCTGCTGTATCAACCTCCTGCCCGGAAATATATTTACAAGAGGAACATATCAAATATGTGTATAGTTATAACGGGTGTTAGTGACATCGTAACGAAAACTTTGAGGGATGATTGAGACCATGATTCTGAGATGATATGAAGTAGAATTTTCCGTCGCAAAAGTATGGAACAGAAAATAATAAAAAGAAAAACAAAAATTTTCATGAATTTTCCGACGGAAAATTCCACTTGATATCAACTCAGAATCATGGTCTGAACCATCTCCCTCAATATTCGTTACGGTGTCACTAACACCCATACCTACTTGTATGGGTACTGTATGTACTTGTGCGGGGTGTAAGTGACATCGTAACGAATACTGAGGGGGATGAAACAGCTGATTATTCTGAGTTGAATTTTTCATCGCAAAAGTATAGAATTGAAAATAATTTTAAAAAACTAAAAAAAAATCATCAATTTTGCGACGGAAAATTCCACTTGATATCAACTCAGAATCATGGTCTGAATCATCCCCCTCAGTATTCGTTACGATGTCACTTACACCCCGTATATAATAAACTTCCCACCGTATTTAAGAACATGACCAAAGCTGCTTTTAAAGTTAATTTGACAAAATGGTTGCAACAACATTGCTTTTATAGTATTAAGGAATTTCTAGATTATAAAAACTAAATTTTGACATTGTTAATTAGAGTTTTATTATTATTTTATTTTATGATTGATTTGTATTATATAATTATTATTTAATTGTAGATGCATGTGTAGCAACAACATAAATTTGCATGCTTACTTGTAAGCTGAAAACACGGACTACTTTATACAATTACATCTGTAAATACTGTTTTCTGGCAAATAAATTATTCTTATTCTTACAAGAAAAAACATTTTGAAATAGAAAAGCAAACATTGTCCTTATTATTTAAGAGTTTTTACAACACTCTGTGATCATTCCCGGTAACGGTACCTTCTACCTACCTATCTTATACATATACTTACTTATATCTGCCTACTTATAGTCATAAACTGCCTATATACGTCCCACTGCTGGGCACAGGCCTCCCCTCAATCAACCGGAGGGGGTATGGAGCATACTCCACCACGCTGCTCCACTTCGGGTTGGTGGAGGTGTTTTTACGGCTAACAGCCGGGACCAACGGCTTAACTTGCCCTCCGAAGCACGGAATCATCTTACTTTTTCGGACAATCAGGTGATTCAAGCCTGAAAAGTCCTTACCAAACAAAGGACAGTCTCACAAAGTGATTTCGACAATGTCCCCATCGGGAATCGAACCTGGACCTCCAGATCGTGAGCCTAACGCTCTAACCACTAGACCACGGAGGCTGTTACTAGACCATGGAGGCTGTTCTGCCTACTTAGTACTTGTTATTACTGCAAACCAGCGTTACAATCTTCAAAAAAATAATCGGAGTAAAAATTTTTTTTCGATTTAAATTTTCTCTTTGCAATCTGTTTTTTTTTTAAGTTTGATAAAAAAATTTTTATTCTCTCTCGTGGTACGAAAGTATGGACAATTTATAATCAAAGAGTGTTTAAACACAGTACAGCTCATAAATTGACGGGTGTTAACAAAACATTAGGTATTTTACGATGTCGTTTCACCACCCATCAACACGAGAAAGGCGCGGCAAAGTAAATAAAATTCTCCTACTTTGTTGCACTTAAAACAACCTTAAAGAAAAACAATAAAAACAAAAACAATCTAGAAGAAAAATAAAAAGATTGCGTAAGGCCTTTTCTGAAAGTTTATAATTTAGTTACATAATATTCCTTCCATCCATCTTATAACAAACTGTCCTAACTGTCATTTTTGGCGTAAAGAGCCATAATAAAAAATATCAACTTATGTCAATTCCAAACATTTTTGTCACTCTCACTGTCGATTGTTATAATCGTTTCCAACTTGACTAAGGCCTCAGTCAGTGGCTCTTACTGAGTCATCGTCCAATCTAAAGTTATTGTAATATGAATTACGGTTTTCCAAGATACAAGCTCCGCCTAGTTTGAGCACCTCTGTCAATTCGTAAAACTTATAATGTACTCTCTTTTGATTGTGATTTTTGATTTGAATCTTAGGCATGTCGGAGAAAAATTACCACGAATAGGCGTAAGTGACAACAAATAGGACCTTTTGAATCTTTTTGGAGAGCATGGAAATTACTTTTTTAACTCTGAGATCACGTACGCTTCTGCAACTCCTCGCGGGAGTTCTATCAGTCAATAACAGTTTACATTCAGTAATAACAACTTTTCCATCACAAAATGGGGAAGCAATTCCAAACCTTGGCAGGTTTCGTGTCATGAGAGTGTTTGCATTTCGGCGTCTGACTTCGGTATGGATCTGCCATCGGCGATAGATTCTATAGACACCCTAATAACAAACGGACAGGTATGATTAAAACCTCGGCCCACTTGAAATCGTAAATCCAAATGCCTTTTAAAATTTAATTCTTTAACTATTGTGTCTGGAAATCTCGACCTTACGAGGTTATGCCACATCTTAATTTTCCATTACATGAGAAAAGAAAAGCGTAAAATACAATTACATTTTAACGTACATGTGCAATTGTGCAGTACATGTTTAGCTTACAACAATACGAGGAACAAAAAATTAAATTATAAATAATAAATTATAATAATATATTAAATTATAAATATATAAATTGGTTATGTACACATTTTTAAAATAAAATACCAGACAATTATTTTAAAGTCAGAAAATAAATTTAAAGCTCATGTGAAGCTTACTTAATGTAAAAAAGCTTATTATAAGATTAATGCTTACCTAAATGATTTAAAAATGCCTGGTAATATAATATGTGTTTCTCTAGTTATTAAATAACTTGTAATTTATACCTACAATTTAAAAGATGTGTTGCTGTTGCAGTTTCTTGACATTTCTTCTCCTCAGCCATAATACTTTGCGAAATGACGTTGATACAAAAATGTTAAATTGACCTTTAACAAGTTTATGCATGATAATTACGTTGAATAAATAAAATATTCAAAAAATAATATTATTATTATAATATAATATTATTAATATAATTCTTGAATAGAAATATTTTTTAGCTTCACAGTGGTGATGCAATGAATACCACAATTAAATTATATTTTACAATTGTAACTGGCTCTTTGGAATCAATCTTTTTTTTTTAAAGAACGTCTAGGGCCCTGTGCCGAGGTTTTTCTTGCAGCTTCTTTTCTCCGGCTATACAGGTTGTGAGAAGCTGCAGTAGTTTTAGGCGGATGAGACGTTCGTTATGTAAAATTGACGATTCAAAGTGTAACTATGTTACCTATTGAATAAAGATATTTTTGAATTGAATCTTGACTAATAAATCAGATATAAACTGTCGCGCGACACAGTTTGACCAATCGAAAGACTTCCGTAATATTTCGAGGTGTTTAAGATCTTCATTGAATTCAATGCGAAAAATAAAACAACATAATAACGGGTTCTTACCGCGTTTAAAGCAGGGATATGAGACTCCTGATATTTCGACACTGTTGCAAGTGCCATGATCACGGGATGACTGATGAGATTGGAGTGGAATAGGTAGATCCATAATTTTCTACGGGCACACATATCTGTCTACCCTCTTTCTTTGTCGCAAGAAAATTCAAGCGTCTACCTGGTCGCACAGTTGATGGGTTCCGCAATTTGACAAATTGAACGGAAACTGGTTTGAAATAGCAATGTCAATGGCTGCTACTGTATAAGTATATTTTGGCTTTGAACATATTCGCGTCTTGTATGTTCTATAAAAGACCCCATTAAGGCCTCACGGATAGTGATGTACCGTTCTCAGGAATGTCCATAAAGTGGGAATGTTCTTTAAAAATCTTTAATAGCAAGGACACTGGTTTTCTTTTCCAAAGTGTTCTATCTTATTTTCTGCTGTTATCTGCCTAAAAATCTCTATGTGATCTCCAGTATGGTTAGGACATTACAGGCTGATCACCTGATTAACCGAAAGTAAGATTATTCGTGCTTCGGAAGGCACGTTAAGCCGTTGGTCCCGGTTAATGCTTACCGATGTAAGTAGGTATGTAGTCGTTACATGAGCTATGTCAGGGGCCTTTGGCGGTTCAATAGTAACCCTGACACCAGGGTTGATGAGGTTGGTATTCCACTTCACAACCCACACGATAAGAAGAGAAGATCTGCCTAAAGGTTAGGTAATAAAACTCTTTTTACATTAGTTTTACGTCGTTTTACTGCCGAGAATGTTCCAAAAATGAAAATTTTCTTCCGTCTTACAAGAAATTAAAGACGGTCACATTGAAGCAATTCATCTAAAAAATAATTTTATATTTGACATTTTGTTGACATGGCGCTTTCTTTTATATGCGCAAATGTCAAATTGCAATATTGCTTTTTTAGATTGCTTCGATGTGGGCTTTTTAACCCTCCAGTTTTCACTTACACTGTAGGCGCGTCTCACCGCCTATCACGTTGTCTAATAGAAAGCTCGAGGGGTACTTAGTTCATCTTGCTTCTTAGTTCATGTTAATTTTAATATTAAATAAAGAAATTAATAAATTAATGTGGGATAATGAAATAACTCGGATATTTTTTAAATGCTTTCAGTGAAAACTTATCGAGTTCGAAATTCCAAAGTACCTATATGAAAAGCTTAAATGGGTACGGGATGTTCAAACGCGAAGCCTGAGACGCCACCGAGAGACGAGTCTGGTACTCCCAAAGTATAGAACGGTTAACTTCAGAGGAGGTTTCAAATTCGCCGCTACAAAAATATGGAATGACCTACCGCCTCCGCTACGGGAACCTATGACTCAAACCTTATTTAAAAAACGTGCGCGGGAACACTTTCTGTCTAAACAAAAAGTAAATAATTAGAAACCTCGACCTCCAGGTTACGTGCCTACCTACTTACTGATGGCTATGTCTCGTTAAAAATGTATAATTAGATGTTTTCTTTATTTTTTCTCCTTATTTTAATTTTAGTGTATGTATTTTGTCACAACGATAATTATTCCATGTTTTGATGTTACGAACCTAATAATAAAACGACAGAGTGCCCTTAATGATGTATGTACTTTCTTCCCGCATGTATTGGTATTATTATTGGTGTTTTGGTTGCTTTTTATTAGTTAGTCGTCGTTTATTGTACTTTATCAGTATCCTATAGATTATCGGTCTTCACCAACTCAGGTGCAGGCTGAAAACCAGCGTCGAGATATTTCATCTTGGCATATGCTGAGCTTGTTACCTTTTGTGATGGAAAACTTTATTTTATAATTGTGTGTTGAAAACATATAAATATATTTAAGATTTGTATTTTAAATATGGAAACACTTTTGTAATTACATTCATTCGCGGAGCTTTCGTTCTTCCCTTCTCTCAATACAACACAAGACAAGACGCTGCTGTTTTATTTCATTAAATAAATTTCACCGTCCCGACACCCAAGGATTTCTTCATGGTCCTTCGAGCAACGTGAGCATAGTGTGCAGCTCATCTACAGGTGTTTGCGGCCAAAACGGTGCGACGGATCAGCACGATTTTTGCGTCAGAAGTTTACGTCGGGCAAGTTTGTGAGTCCATTCCAGTCGCCATTATTCCTGAGCAACGCGGTAAGATTGTACTTCATTCATTCACTCAATCATCGTTGCCGCGGCGGAAGGACACACCGACGTCGAAGTGTTCAAAACCGGAGAAAGCAATCTTCATCTGCGTGTAACCGAATTTACAAAGAAGAACTTCAATAGTGTTCGTTTATTTGTAACGATTTTATTTCGTCAAACTCGCCGAAGACAAAGGACAACGCAATACAAATAAAATTGCTATCTCACTCACTCATAGCATATTACGGAACATTAATATTGCTACAAAAAACGCGATGTTCGGAGTGAAGTGAGCGATTTTTAGCAATCAACGTTGTCGTTCAATACAATCGATCTCGATCCCAATCTTAACAGGAATTGTATTGCATCATTTTTTTACCACGTTTTCGTATACCGAGCGACCATATTTTTTTCAGGAAAAGTAAATTTAAACAATTCAGTACTTGTTTACGTAATTAGTCAGCAATATGGCAAGCGACAACGAGCTATTTAACAGGCGGAAATATGTGAAAGGCACGATGACGCGCCTACGCAACTCGCTAACGTCGGAATTCCTCGCGTCCGCATCCGAACAAATGTTACGCACGAAGCAAGAACATGCCCAGTCCATCTTCAAGGAGTATATAGACCTGACTGTTCAGGTCAACGACGACCATGATCCCACTCCTGTTGAAGAGGCCTACTTTGTGTGTATGGACTTACTGCGCACTACTTTGCAGTCAAGATTCGGGACGACGGCGGCGGCGGCAAAGCCAAGTGGCGGTTCTAATAACGTCACGTCCAAGTTAAAACTCCCTGATATCCAAATACCACCATTCGACGGCAAGTACCTAGAATACAAACCTTTCATCGAATTGTTTACGGCGCTTGTACATAACGATTCTAACATTGTTGACATTCAAAAGTTTGTGTATTTACGTGGTTTTCTAAAAGGAGAAGCCTTCGATCTTATTAATAATTTACCAATACAAGGCTCAAGTTACAGTGAAGCATTGACAATCCTGCGTGATCGATATGATAATAGTCACAAAATTGTATTTGAACATATATCCAAGTTATTGGATCTTGCCTCGATACCCAGGCCAAATGTAACCATGTTACGTAATTTAATTTCTGTTGCAAAACAGCATGTAGCAGCTCTAAAAAATTTAAATGAACCCGTTGACAAATGGGACAGCATACTTGTATGCATTCTATCTCGCAAACTCGACCCAGTCACTAATAGAGCTTACTGTTTGGATAGGAACTCATCTCAATCCCCAACTTTTACAGATTTCATAAAATATCTTGAAACAAGAGCCCTAGCTCTCGAAAACTCGAGCAACAATGATGTCATCGGCGCTAGGAAAGTACAAGCTACTGCTGCAGTAACAAATAATCATGTAGCTAAGTGCTATTACTGTGGTAAGTCAGATCACAAAATATTTTCATGCCCCAAGTTTTTGCTTGCATCGATTGCAGAACGTGTTGAATGTATAAAAGCTAAAAAGCTATGCAAAACCTGCTTAAACAGCCATACAGGGAAATGTCGCTTTCATTTTAAATGCACTCACTGCAAGCAAAATCACAACACGCTCTTGCATGATGGAAATGAAACATCATCATCTAGTACTGAGGGTGGGGTAACGTTGCTGTCAGGCTTAAATGACAACAACCAAGTTTTGTTACCTACTGCCAAAGTAAAAATATTAACTAGAAATGGGCAGGAATTGATAGTCAAGGCTTTATTAGACTCTGGCAGTCAGTCATCTTTCATTACAACTAAATTAGCTAATCTAATTGGGAGAAATCTACTAGCTACAAACACAGAGGTTTCTGGCATTGCTAAAACTGGAAAGAAAATACAAAGTTCCTTGCAAGTGGACATATTTTCATGTGCTTATCCCTATAAAGTTAATACTGACTGCCTAGTGGTGGACAAAATAACTACTAACTTGCCACAAAACAGTTTTGACCTGTCACTTATTAACATTCCAAAAAATTTATTACTAGCCGATGACACATTCAATAAAACAAGCGAGATAGACATTTTATTAGCTGCTGACATCTTTTTTCAGGCGTTGCTGCCCCAGCTTGAGGACCAGCACAATGAGCTCAGCGATCCCGCGACACCCCGACTCGTTCACACGCAGTTTGGTTATTTGGTTGCAGGAAAAGTCCCCGTACAGTCTCCCCATGAACTTCAGAGTACCCCTGTTTCTTTGTTTTGTCAAGAATGTAAAACAGACTTAAATTCTAATGTTATTCAGTTCTGGAAATCTGAGGCTGTACCAGAAATATATCCTGAGCACCCCACGTCTGAACAAAAATATTGTGAGGAATATTTTAATGAAACGGTTCAACTTGTTGACAATAAATTTGAAGTCTCAATGCCTTTAAAGATTCCAATTTACGATGTAAACAATACTTTAGGGAATTCTCTAGTTCTCGCTATGCGCAGATTTTTGAATTTAGAGAAAAGGCTCCATAAAGATGAAGCTTTGTTCAAAGAATATCAAAGTTTTATTCATGAATACATAGACCTTGGCCATGCCAGCTATGTCGATATTTCTAGTTACGATTTTAACAAAGATGCGGTATACTTTATGCCACATCACCCTGTCATACGTGAAAATGCAGTTAGTACTCGTTTACGTACAGTATTTGACGGATCTATGAAAACAACAAATAAAATTTCTCTGAATGATATTATGTTGAATGGCCCTGTGGTCCAAAACGAATTATTCGACACTCTATTGTTGTTCAGATTAAATAAATATTTTTTCGCTTGCGATATTAGGCGTATGTTTAGAAATGTTTTAATAGAAAAAAGTCAGAGGTCACTCCAAAATATATTATGGAGAGATGACCCCCATGAATCCATAAAATGTTTACAATTAAACACTATTACTTATGGCTTAAAAAACTCATCTTTTTTAGCAACAAGGTGCTTAAATGAGTTAGCTTATAGATTTAAAAATGAATATCCTTTGGCTGTCCCAGTAATTCTAAATGCAACATATGTTGATGACATATTGTATACTCATAATGATTTAAATGTAATAATAGAAACAAAAAGTCAACTTTCACAATTGTTATCTAAAGGTAGTTTCTTCTTGCATAAATGGTCAGCCAACGATTCCAGTATTTTACAGGATATTCCGAAGGAACAGAGGTATTCTGGAGAAATTAACATGCAAAAAGATGTTAAAACGTTAGGGTTGAATTTTGACGTCAATTCAGACACTTTTAAATTTTCCCCCCCGCCTAAGCAATCTGTCAAGACCAAAAGAGAAATCTTAAGTTTTATCAGTAAATTTTATGACCCTCTTGGACTGATTGGACCAATCTTTGTGCAAGCCAAACATATTATGCAAAAGCTATGGCTGTCCAAAACAGACTGGGATTCTATTCCTCCGCCAGCATTAAATAATAAATGGCAATCACTTTATAATGACTTAACTAACATGTCAAGTATTCATATTGAAAGGAATACAATGTGTAAAAGTGAACATCAAACATTTCAATTAATAGGATTTTCAGACGCATCCAATGTGGCATATGGTTGTGCAATTTATGTGAGAACTATTGACATGCAAGGTAAAGTTCAAATGTCACTATTATGCTCTAAGTCACGCATAAATCCCATTGCACCTAAACAGTTAACCATCCCACGTTTAGAATTAAACGCTGCGCTTTTACTTGCCAAGTTAGCTTCAAAAGTATACAATACTATTAGTCAGAAACAGATAGTAAATGAAGTTCACCTTTACACAGATTCACAAGTCGTATTGGCGTGGTTGAAGACCGATCCAATCAAATTAAAATCTTATATTGCGAATAGAACAAAATTAATTACTGAATGTACTAATAACTTTAATTGGTCCTATATACAGACAGATAAAAATCCTGCAGATTGCTTGAGCAGAGGAACAAGTCCCTGCGACTTACCAAATCACCACTTATGGTGGTCAGGGCCTAAGGAAATGTCAGATTGTAATTATAAATTTAAAAATTGTACTTACCAATTACCCGAGGACATTCCTGAAATTAAATGTTCACAGAACGAGGCGGTCTGTGCGGCGGTATCGCTGAGCTCAAATGGGTCGTCATTCCTTGATAATTTTATTCACAAATATTCTGATATTAACAGAATGAAACGTGTACTTGCATATGTCATTAGATTTTGTAATAATTCTAAACCTAACTCGGCCAAAATTAAAGAAAACTTTGTTTCCTTTGCTGAGACTAACAATGCATTATCTCTGCTTATAAAGCACGAACAGCTCAAGTATTTTTCTAAAGATTTAAATGCTTTGCAAAACAGTATGCAAGTACAAGCTTCTTTAAGAGGGCTTAACCCGTTTATAGATGCTCACGGTCTTCTCCGGGTAGGAGGTAGACTGCAACATTCTGGTTTGCCATATAACCAAATGCATCAAATTATATTACCTAGGCAATCTCTAATTACTTGTATGATAATTGAAAATGAACATAACAAGCTTTTGCACGCAAGTCAAAAATTAATTTTGTCTAGTTTAAACCAACGTTATTGGATTGTCAATGCTTTACGCTTAATTAAGAGTGCAATATTTAAATGTATTACAGAATAGACCAAAATGGAAAGATAACATGCCAAATGTAAAGATAGGCGATCTTGTCATTCTGAAAGAATTGGACACACCCCCCATGACGTGGCCAATGGCTAGAGTCACAAAGGTATTTAGATTTACAAAGGAAAAATAAGAGCCATGGAAGTTAAAAAAGCAAATGGTAATTATCACAAAACTTCTATAACTAAAGTTTGCATATTGACTTTAAATTAAATACCTAACAATTTAAGTAAGTTGTTATCAGGCTCAGTCTAACTACCTATTATTATTATTACCTGTGTATAAGGTTGTCCAGTTCTCGTAGGCCTAGATGCTTCTCAGGTAACCTAATTGTGCCTGAGAGGATGCCAAGAGACTTAGGCTAAGTTAATTAATAAGTTTAATTAAGTTGAATTGTAAAACTATTCATTTTCCTAACTAAATTATAGTTATGTCACTAAGACTGGTTACTTACCAATTTACGTTTGTAAAAGGAACAATTCCTAAGTTATATATAAGAGTAAATAATCGAATAATAACTATAAGAGCAAATAATTGATTTCACTATTACTAGCTGCCTATGTAACAAGTTCATAAACTTAAAATTTAATTTACTTTACTTAATTATAAATGTAAAAAATAAATACTAGATACTTACATAGGTACTTACCAGTAATACTTACCTCAGTGGTTGTATAACATAAAAGTTAAAAAGGTTAAGTGAAAAACAAAAAAAAATAATTGTAGTTATGTTTATTGTAAAATTACAGTAACTTATATACTAGTAAACCATACTTACATAATTGTACTTACCTTCCAAACTTAAGCTAGATAAATTAAAAGTACTTATCTTCTAAACTTAACCTACTTAAACTAAAACTATAAATAGATAATATTATAAATAATAAGTTGAATGTGTAATTGTAATAGATAGTTCAAACTATTCTTCATAGCACTGACAAATGCAAAAGTTATCGCACACATTTGAATCAGTTACCTATTAATTATATACTTACAGTCCATTATCGAAGCATTATCTTTTGCCTTGTTGGGAGTTATGTTGAAAACATATAAATATATTTAAGATTTGTATTTTAAATATGGAAACACTTTTGTAATTACATTCATTCGCGGAGCTTTCGTTCTTCCCTTCTCTCAATACAACACAAGACAAGACGCTGCTGTTTTATTTCATTAAATAAATTTCACCGTCCCGACACCCAAGGATTTCTTCATTGTGTTATGTAAACCTGTGTATCACAATAAACATTTTTTTTTAAATGTCTTAAAGTACTCCCTTTTTATACACACACACCTTATATTAAAACCATAATCATCTCACCCGTCCGACATCGCACCAAAGACTCCCCTTTCTTACTTTTTAAAACTGCCTTACGTCCCATTCATTAACCATCCTCATTTCATACCATAAACAATCAAATTCCCATTCATTATCCTTACATAGCATTCTCACTTTCCTACATGAATTGCTTCAAATGCTGCTTAATTAAGTGCCATGTACTTAGTTATACTCGTGCTTCGTCCTCAAGATTAGTAAGACTTTAACATATGTAGTATGACTTGGGTGTCACCACTCATGTACTGTAATTTGAGAGAAATAAAGCTTTTTTTTTTTTTTATGTTACTTTAAAGGAGGCTGTATGTATACAACTCCCGTGCCGCGCGGCCGATAGATGTCATTGACAGTACAGTGCTTCACCACTCGTTACGCATTTCGTTAAAACTTTTGAATCTTTTGTGAAAAACTTTTAAAAAAGGGTTATTAAGTGTATAAAAGGTTACATTATGCCTAAAAGAAAACGTGACCATGAAGATTACGACTATCTCAGTCGAAAACTGAGGAAATTAGAACGAAAACTTAGGCGAGCACGAGGAGACAGAAAATCATCTAATGTACCTACATCGGTGTCATCGCGGGATTCTACGCCGTCGCCACATACTCACGCAGGTATTTATATTCATAATAAGTAGAGAAAAGTGTTTGGTATATAAAAAATTCAACTCTGTATAAGCAAGTACATCGAACAGCTCATAGGACTGTTTAACCGTACTGTATTACAAATGGGTGCGTGCAATTCAGTGGAATTGGAACTTTACTCATAAGTTACTTACGCTACGGCAATCGGGCAGTACATTGGTCTGCCTATACCTACATTAAACGAAAGACGTACAATTCAATGGAGTTGTAACCTTTCTAAAGTAGATATACTTGCCTGTTTTTTCCAGACGATTCCCCGCCGCCGCCGCCGGTATCCGCTAGTCCCAGTGATGATGTTATCTTATGTGACATGCCACCACCGTCTGAAAATACTGTTTTGTCTGCACAACAGCCAGTAGCAACAATCACACAAGCATGTGATGTGCAACAGTCTGTGTCATCAGATATACTCCAAAAGTCCAATGATGACACAACAGAGATACCTGAACAGGTACTTGATAGCGAGCTTTTGGAAATACTTGGAGAAGACCCAATAGATAAATCTGAATATGGTGAGGAGATTCACAAAGAGTTAGCTAGTCGTCTAGAACATATTGCCACTAAAGGACTTAATAAAGACATACGCAAAGAGTTGCTTGAGAAATACTTAGTTCCGAGGAACTGTACATATATTGCAGCGCCGCAGCTGAATCCAGAGATCAAGGCTGCCCTGCCAGATTTAACATTGAAAAGGGACAAGGGAATAGAAGCGAGACAAAAACAGTTATCATCAGCAATAACCTGTATAGGACGGGTTATTACCAGTCAAATGTTGTCAAAGGACAAGAATAATGAGTTATTAAAGCAGTTGATGGACGCTATACGTATCATGTGTGATGTACAACATGCTGACTCAGCGAAACGAAGATACTTTTATTTTATTTTATTTTATTATTTTATTTTATTACTTTGCTTTTTCCTCACTCAAAAAGGATATTAATGACCAGCTGATACATTCAAAAATTGATAAGTTTCTCTTCGGTGAAAACCTAGCTGAAACTTTAAGAGCTGCCAAAGCTGTTACTAAGTCCGGAGCGGAACTAAAGGTTGTAACAAACAACTCGACGAAGACCTCCAATAAGTCCACGCAACCTCAACCATCCACTTCTAGAAATTTAAACTGGAAGGCGCCCCCTCCAGCTCGCAGGCAGCAGCAGGGGACGTGGACGCAGAGGAACCGCCAGCCTGCTCCCGGGCGGAAGCCAGAGCCCTCATTCAAGCAATCGCGGCATCCGTCCAAGCCGACCCGCCGCCAGTAGACCAGGTAAAATATGCTGGTCAGTTATGTCTCTTTGCCAAACAATGGTCACTTATTACAAAAGATTGTATCATTTTATCGTGGATAAATGGCTATAGACTTACCTTTTCACGACCAGTAGTGCAACATAATATTCCTGTTGCACCAATATACACAAATTCGGAGAGGACTTCCCTTCGTGAATCTATTAATAACCTTCTTTGTATTGGAGCGATAGCAGAATGTAAATCGTGTGAGGGCCAGTATATATCAAGCATTTTCGTAATACCCAAGCCAAACGGAAAAATGCGATTCATTTTGAATTTAAAGAATCTCAATAAATTCATTGACACTGATCATTTTAAGATGGAAGATTTACGCACGGCTGTTAAACTTATAAGTCATGATACTTATATGACTACTGTAGATTTAAAGGATGCATATCTTTTAATAAAAGTACATCCCGACTCTAGAAAATACTTACGATTCTGTTTTGAAGGAAAAATATTTGAATTCAACGTCCTTCCGTTTGGCTTAAACTCAGCACCTTACATTTTTACGAAAATAATGAAACCTGTAATGAAGTTGTTACGATTAGCTGGCTTTGTTTCGACAATATACTTAGATGACCTATTTCTAACTGGGATCTCATATGATGGGTGCATGGATAATGTTAACATGTCAATAAAGTTGTTGACTTCTTTAGGTTTCCTAATCAACTATGAAAAATGCAATCTGCAACCATCATTAACATGCAAATTTCTAGGATTCATTATAAATTCACATGATTTTGAAATTAGCTTACCACAAGACAAAAGGACACGAATTAAAAATGAAATTCTAAAATTTATGACTTTTAAACAATGTAAAATTAAATTATTTGCTCGTCTTGTGGGATTATTAGTGTCAGCCTGCCCAGGTATTGAGTATGGCTGGCTTTACACAAAGTCTTTGGAACGTTGTAAATTTATAAACTTAATAGGTCACAATAATTATAATAAACTCATGAATATTCCAAATTCATTACAAGCAGATTTCCATTGGTGGTTGACAGCAGTTGATAGTTCGGTGCATAGAATCAGAGATGATACTTACGCCGCGGAGATTTTTTCTGACGCCTCAACCACGGGGTGGGGTGCTGCCTGCGGTTCTAAGTCAGCCAGTGGTCAGTGGTCCCAGAGAGAGGCCACACAACACATCAACTACCTAGAATTACTCGCGGCATTTTTAGCCTTAAAAATATTTGCTAAAGATTTCTACGACTGTCAGATATTGCTCCGTATAGACAATTCAACCGCAATCAGCTATATTAATCGCATGGGTGGAGTACAATTCCCCCATTTGACAAAAATTTCTAGAGATATCTGGCAGTGGTGTGAATCTAAGAAATTATTTGTCTATGCATATTATATAAAATCAAGTGAAAATGTAGTTGCTGACTATGAATCCAGGCGTATCCATCCTGATATTGAATGGGAACTTAGTATTACTGCTTTTAATAGACTTACAAGGGCATTTGGCCAGCCTGAAATCGACTTGTTTGCTAGTCGTATCAATAAAAAATGTAATATATATGTGTCTTGGCATAGTGATCCTGATGCTTACACTATTAACGCCTTTACAATAAGTTGGTCCAAGTACTACTTTTATGCATTCCCTCCTTTCTCAATTATTCTTAAAACGCTTAGAAAAATTATCACAGATCAAGCTAAGGGTATTGTGGTTGTTCCCCTGTGGCCAACACAGCCCTGGTACCCCATTTTTCATAACTTGTTGATTTCTAAGTTAGTAATTCTGAAACCTCACGAAAACATAATTATATCTCATTCCAGCAGACGCAATGTCCAGAACAATCTTACCCTGGCTGCCGGGATATTGTACGGAGGGCGTTATTACGAAGACAAGTTCCACCAGAATCTATAGAGATAATGATGGCTTCACTTGCACCCAACTCTATCAAACAGTACGATGTTTGCTTGAAAAAATGGTTTCTTTTCTGCGCCAGCCGCAATTTAGACTTATTTAAAGTTTCTATTTCGGAAATCATACATTTCCTTACTGATGTTTTTAACTATGGAAGTCAGTATAGTACGATAAATAGTTATAGGTCTGCTTTATCGTTGATTTTGGGTCCTGAAATATCTAAAGACGATAGAATCTCGAGGTTTTTTAAAGGAGTGTTTCGACTTCGTCCTCCTTTACCGAAGTACGACGTCACATGGGACACTACTAATGTGCTTAATAACTTAGCTAAGCAATATCCCAACGAGAGTCTATCGTTAGAACAACTTAGTAAAAAATGTATCACTTTGCTAGCACTAGTGACAACACACAGGGTACAAACATTATCGAAAATTGTTGTTAATAACATAGAGATTAATCCATCTCAAATTGTCATTAAAATTCCCGATCTAATTAAAACATCACGCCCAGGATCTAATCAACCAGTATTAGTTTTACCGTTTTTTACTGAAAAGTGTGAAATATGCCCTGCACAAACTCTTGTGTCGTATATCAATCGAACTGCACCATTACGAAATGGACAGTATTTATTTGTTAGTTTCAGAAAGCCTTACAATATAGTGTCCACACAAACTTTAAGTCGCTGGATTAAATGTAACTTAATGCATAGTGGTATCGATGTGTCAGTGTTCTCAGCTCACAGCACAAGACACGCTGCCACGTCTAAGGCTTATAAATCAGGAGTCAATATAGATTTAATTAGAAAAACAGCCGGTTGGAGTTCATCCTCAAGCACCTTTTGGAAATTTTATAATAGATCAGTTATGAATACTGATACCACATTGATAGCCAGAGCTATTATTGAAACAAATAGTGATTCTGAATAAATTGTGATTTATTAATTAAAATAGAAATAATTTGTTATACTTACTATTAATAAGAACTGTGATTTTCTTATCTATAAGTTAGTTTTGTGAAATTATTAGTACTAAATATAATTTTCATGACATAATTTATATGAATATGTCTTTATTTATCTTTAAGTTGATGTTTTATGAACCTCCTCTCAAAGTCTACATATGTTAAAGTCTTACTAATCTTGAGGACGAAGCACGAGTATAATTAATGATTAAACGAACTTACCTGTACGTGAAGTTCTATCATAATTATACGAAGTGCTTCGTCCGAAGAGATTAGTAAGTCCCACCCGCCCTTATGTATGATGCCCAGGACGGTTCAAAAATATCAACAGTATTCGAAGCTCTGAACTAAATGACATCTATCGGCCGCGCGGCACGGGAGTTGTATACATACAGCCTCCTTTAAAGTAACATAAAAAAAAAAAAAAGCTTTATTTCTCTCAAATTACAGTACATGAGTGGTGACACCCAAGTCATACTACATATGTTAAAGTCTTACTAATCTCTTCGGACGAAGCACTTCGTATAATTATGATAGAACTTCACGTACAGGTAAGTTCGTTTAATCATTAATTATGAGACTTTTTTGTAAGTCTTTCTTTTTATTTTGGTGCAATAAAGTGTATTGTATTGTATTGTATTGTATTGTATTGTATTGTATTGTATTGTATTGTATTGTATTGTATTGTATTGTATTGTATTGTATTGTATTGTATTGTATTGTATTGTATTGTATTGTATTGTATTGTATTGTATTGTATTGTATTGTATTGTATTGTATTGTATTGTATTGTATTGTATTGTATTGTATTGTATTGTATTGTATTGTATTGTATTGTATTGTATTGTATTGTATTGTATTGTATTGTATTGTATTGTATTGTATTGTATTGTATTGTATTGTATTGTATTGTATTGTATTGTATTGTATTGTATTGTGCCGTCCACGTGGACAAGACAGCGGGCGAAAAGTTAAGTAGAACTTATAGGCCTAAAATCTAATTCCGCTAAGTGGTGTTAGAATGAATACAATTGATACTAACAACTAATTGATCGATTGAGTAGCTAACATGACTAGATAGGTGAAGTTCGAGAGTGTTACCGAATAGGGGTGTTTTGATTGATGTTATGTCGATACTGGGTGGTGATTCTGATTGAATTTTCGCTGTAATTTGATTTTGTTGGTGTTCTAGAAAGGTCCTGGGCGAGTTACTTGAAAAACAAACACTAAAACATTTAACAGATAAACGAAGGTAAGAACCAAGTTTATTAAAACATAGTCCATACTATAAATTAGTATATTAGTGATGTGCCGGATCGTAAAAATGTATATCCGCGGATACGGATCTGACTACGGATATTTAGTGTAAAGATCCGCGGATACGGATACGGATCTTTATTTTCTTAAACAAAAAGATTAAAGTGTTTGTTATTTCATTGTTATAAAAGTGATATTTTATCTTACTTTCATTATAAAGATCTATCTATCTAAATGTTTGCAATATTAAGGTGCCAAATATTTGATTTTAAGAAATAAAAACAATCTTAATGGAATTTTATAGCCTTTTTATTTAATCATTCTACTTAATCACCTGAAAAAGATCCGTAAAAGATCCGCATGAAAAGTAACGGACACGGATACGGATTTTTATTTTATCTCGGATATCCGCGGATACGGATACGGATATTCGGAACATCACTATAGTATATAAATATAAGTTAAGATATTTTTATACTGTTTTGTTTATATAATATAACATAGAATTGCGAAAGCGGTATATAAAGCGAAAGTTGATGGTAGAGCTGGCAGAGGAAGACCTAGAAGGACTTACATTGACCAAATTGAAGATGTCCTTAGAAAAGGTTTAGTACGATCTACTCTGAACCGGCGTGCGTGTATGAAGCGATTGATGAATGTGGAAGAAGCAAGAGAAGTGTGTCAGGATCGAAGCAAATGGAATTCTACAGTCTCTGCTTACCCCCGTTGGGAAATAGGCACGAATTTATGTATGTATGTATGTTGTTTATATAATGTAAGTTTAGGCTGTGACCTCATAACATATAAGAAGTTGATATTGTCACATTTACTACCCTAGTAGGTACATTCATAGAGTTGTTAATCCCCATATGACTGGTGGAGACAAACAGTAATTTATGTCAGCCATACACCTGTGCCAACGACAATAATAATGTGACAATAATATACTGCTAGTATTAAGATAAATCATAGGTATTATAACATAATGAGAACAGTATTTGGCTAAGATATTTGTTTGGATATGAATTAGGTAATCTAATAATAATACATACATCTTCTTCTTCTGTCGTATGGGTTGTGAGATAGATTACCAACCTCATCAACCCTGGTGTCAGGGTTACTATTGAGCCGCCAAAGGCCCTGGCATGACTCATGTAACGATTACGTACTTACATCAGTAAGTAGTAACCGGGACCAACGGCTTAACGTGCATTCCAAGGCACGGATCATCTTACTTTTGGACAATTAGGTGAACGGCCTGTCAGTGGCCTCTGGTGGCTCAATTATAACCCTGACACCAGGGTTGATGAGGTTGGTATTCTACCTCACAACCCACACGATAAGAAGAAGAAGCCTGTAATGTCCTACCACACTAGGGATCACAAAGTGATTTTTGTGATATGTCCCCACCGAGATTCGAACCCGGAACCTTCGGATCGTGAGCACAACGCTCAACTACTGAACCACGGAGGCCTTTAGTGTAATAAATTCATTCAAATTATAAAAAGACCCATCACTAGCGACTACAGTTTACGTCATCAAGTCCTTTCAACGCCATGTGACGTGGCGCGCTCTGATTGGTCCGCGACTGTGTCTGATTGCCGAGACAGCCCGCGAAAGCTCCTGTCACTTACAATCGTTTTTTTTTCTTGATAAAGGTAGAATTCCTCCGTAATACTTTAAGGGCTCCCTCACAATGCGATCCCATATCGCATTGCCTGTTACCGGGGACACAAAATGATATGGTACGATAAAGAACTCAAAATTAGGTGAGAAGGTGACAGATGTGGTGCACTGTATACAGTTTGTTGCGCACCTCAGACCCTAACCGAAGGACGTAATATACGATCCCGACGACCTGATTACTCTAACTATAGAGGCAGCCAATCAGCTCGCGACACCAAACACTTCAGGGTCCCGATACCGACCCCGCCGGCGTGGTCGACGATTTCCCTCATTCAGCGCTTATCGCTATCGACCCACTAGGGTCGATTAATTCTTTCTAATATTTTTCCTCTCAGACGACGCCCTGAGCCGAGGTTCGCGCCCAACTGGGCACCCTCAGGCCTGTTGTCTTAAACGTTGTACCGGGTGAGAGCCTTCAGCGCTCCCCATTTGTCAGGCCAAGTAGTTAATGCCATCTGCGGCAAATCCACAATAAGTCACGTCAAAAAAAAAAAATCAGACCCTAAGCCGTGGTTTGCAGCCAACTGGGCACCCTCAGCCTTGTTGTCTTTTTTTATACCGGGTGAGTGCGCTTATAGCTTTCTATTTCTTCTGCCAAGTAACTAATGGCGTCTGCGACAAATTTACAATAAAAAAAATAGTTACACAAATGAGGTGTCGCAAAATTTCAAGTTTGGCTGTGTGAAATTTTCCCCCTGACAAGAATTACAAGTTATAATACGACTATATATTTGTCAATACATCAAACTTATCGCCACTTATGTATGCTGACCTCTTCCCTCGTTACTTTGTTGATCAATGTCAATCAAGGAATATCATGTTAGGGACTTCCGTTGGAAGCAAAATGCCAGCGTACGTACCTTGAGTGCACGTTCACAATAACCACTTTATGAAGCATCAAGCAACCAATCAGAGTTGAGGGCCTGAAACGCGCTAACGAAGTTTTCCTGAGTGGTTGCATATAAGTAAGATGCAATTTACTTCTATTAACTACGCTACTCTGAGAGTGGATACAAAACATAATGCAGTTTTTAGTAACATAATTGACTCGACCATTATAGACGGCGATACTGCTCACCACCGATCACGTCGGCATAAAATAAGAAATAATACTACGTATAGAACGGCATTTCTCCGCTCCCCCCCAGCGTCTGAGCTAGGTTTACCTCACCCCACCTCGAACATAGTTTAGACTTGAATCGTATGATGTCAGACGTCACATGCACAAACAGCGCGTGTACGATAACGTCAATGTGTAGTGTCTGTGTAAAACGCCCTGAGCCGAGGTTCGCGCCTAACTGGGCACCCTCAGGCCTGTTGTCTTAAACGTTGTACCGGGTGAGAGCCTTCAGCGCTCCCCATTTGTCCGGCCAAATAGTTAATGCCATCTGCGGCAAATCTACATTAGTCACGTCAAAAAAAAAAGAAACAAAAAAAAATGTGTAAAACGAGGTATGTTCTATGAAGTGACCGGGACGTGTCACAGTATAGAAATAGAATAATCGCAAACCCCGGACACTTCATACAAAACACCTCGTTTTACACAGACACTACACATTGACGTTATCGTATACGCGCTGTCTGTGCATGTGACGTCTGACGCCCGACTAAAGTAAGACCGAGGGGGTGAGGTAAACCTAAAGCTGAGCTGGTGGGGACCAGAAGCTGAGCTTTGGGATGTAGGGCTCGATTAACATATCATCTACAACACATCTGACTACAATTATTGGGATGTTGTCAGATGGATATAGCCGGTGAGCTTGTGTTATATTATGTCCATAGAAATAAATCCACGAGTAAACTAAGGAATTCTGAACATGTGGCCTGTGACAACTGAAACTACAATTAAAACACATAATAACGGGTTCTTACCGCGTTTAAATGGGGATATGAGACTCCCATTCTCATATCCCCATTACCGCGTTTAAATGGGGATATGAGAATGGGAGTCTCATATCCCCATTTAAACGCGGTAAGAACCCGTTATTATGTGTTTTAATTATGATAATGGCCCCGATTCCTGGAGACACCGTCTAATTTTATTTTAAGTTATATCTGTCATTTTCATATCCGTCGAAAAGGAAAGAGACGGATGATTCACAGCTCTTAATTTTAGGAAGAATGAGTAAATGAACGTGTCGGGTTATTGACTGATGTAAAATTTTTAGACGGTTGGTTTAGATTTGTGCTTAAAATTGACGTGTGTTCCATAAATTTTATGCTTGTCGATTACCCGTCCCTGTCCTTTTCGGCGGATAAGAAAATGACAGATATAACTTAAAATAAAATTAGATGGTATTTACAGGAATTAGCACCAATAACCGCGTAAACTTAAAACAACTGAAACTATGGTGTTCTATAATTTCTTTACCAATAAATAGAGCAGGTAATCAAACTTTGCATTGACTAGACGCGAAATTCATAAAAAAATATATAAATAACAAAAGGACTATTTTAACAAAAATATTTACAGCAAAAAAAAACATGACTTAACTAATAGACATATTTTTTTTGTAAAATCGCACGAACGTTATCATTTGGAACGCGCGCCCGCTTCCGTAGCACTATTTTAGCGAAATCGGAATCATCTATTCAACGTAATTATCATGGATAAACTTATTGAAGGTCAATGTAACATTTTTGAATTACTTCATTTCGCAAGGTGTTATGGCTGAGGAGAAGAAATGACAAGAAACAGCAACAACTGTCGCTCTACATCTTGTGCAACACATATTTTAAATTGCGACTTCTTTGGTTTTTATTAAATCTACAACAAAGCGTGGATGATCAGACCAGCATGAAATTTATGTATTTAATAAACACACGTAACAGGTTACAGACACAAATCTTATGAAATAATACACTTTTTGAGGTTCATACTGTAGCTCAACTAAACGTATGCAGGTTAAACAATACTATGATGAGAAAACACGTTTACGTTCACAAATTAAAAGATATTACAATAAAATATACTTAGCTCCGCAACAACATGGTAACATCTACGATGCATGGCTCTACGGCCAAATCTTCAGGTGAGCATTATGTTTCTAACAAGAAAACGAATGAAGGCAGGAAAATTATTATTAAAAATATCAATATCCTTGTCATTAACGACAAGGTCGTTGTACTGACGACTCATACGGGTGATAGGGTTGTAAAAGGAGGTGTTATTACGATACACGCACAGATTGAATGGTCTAGGATTCCGGGAACGACAGTATGTATTAAAATTAATAAGGGAAAGAAGTTTAGGAGAGTCAACCTTCGAGTGAATAATTTTGTAAAGAGTGGTTAAGCTGTTAATCTGGCGACGGTTCTCCAATGAGGCTAGATGGAATGCTAACCAAACTAGGCATCATAAAGTGACTTTTGTGTTATGTCCCCACTCGAAATCGAACCCGGGATCTCCAGATTAAGAAACTTACTACTACAACACAGAAGTCATTAGTTGAAAAGCCATTTTAACTAATAAAGTTATTTTAATTAATAAATCCATTATCTCATAGCGGACATTAAGATTCCGTGCTCTGTGCTCTGTACGGATAAGTACAGTCAAATGCGCGTCGTTTGGCACGCTGCCGTGTCGTATCTGTGTGTGTTCTTGGCTAGTTGTACTTATACCAAAGAATAAGTAATAATACAGAACGGCAAAAGATCGCGAGGAGTGGAAATCTGTTATTCGATATATCCCAAAACTCAGCTTCTGGTGGGGAGCTCAGCCTCAGGTTTACCTCACCCCCTCGGTCTTACTTTAGTCGGAAGTCAGACGTCACACACACAGATAGCGCGTGTACGATAACGTCAATGTGTAGTGTCTGTGTTAAACGAAGTGTTTTGTATGAGGTGTCCATTATTTAGAAGATATGAATGCATGGGATTAACTTTCTGAGAACTGATATTAGGCAGCTAAATTACTCAATTGTATATTTTATGCATTATTTTATGTTTTTTTTTTTAAAGAACGTCTAGGGTCCTGTGCCGAGGTTTTTCTTGCAGCTTCTTTTCCCCGGCTATACATGCTGTGAGAAGCTTCAGTAGTTTTAGGCGGATGAGACGTTCGTTATGTAAAAATTTACGATTCAAAGTGTAACTGTGTTACCAACTGAATAAAGATATTTTTGAATTTGAATTTGTCCATTGACATTATCGTACACGCGCATCTGTGTGTGTGACGTCTGACACCATACGATTCAAGTCTAAATTATGTTCGAGGGGGGTGAGGTAACCCTAGCTCAGCCGCTGGTGGGGAGCGGAGAGTTGCCGTTCTATACGTAGTATTGTTCCTTATTCTATAAATGTGACTTCACACATTTGGTTCCGCTCCTTTGCACGCCAAATGACTGCTCAGAAGTGCTAACTGTTATGGCTTTATTTTACGAAGAAAATTTGCAAGAACGTTTTGTTTTTACTATGCATAGGAGTTTTTTTTTTATTGAATGGGTTTGCTCTTGACACCATTCTGCCTCTTAAAAAGTTAAGTAAGTGTCAAAGGTGTTATAAACTTATCCAGAAGGAACCCTATTCAACCTTACCTTAAAGAAACTCAAGTTACAAGTTGAAGGGAACACCAACACAAGTGTTGCTCGATGAGCGGTTTACTGTATATCGATTTTTTAATCCCCTAAATAATTTACACGTCGATATGCCAAAATGTTTGGAATTAAATCAATAACTCGTATCGATGTAGTAAATTCTTACATACTTAATATAATTGATTATATCAATTGTAAAATAATTGCAATACTATCGATTAAAACTGTAGAATTTTCAATATCGATAGTTGTTGGGGTCTGCGGTTGGTCGTATTCAAAGACGTTGTTGAAAGTATTAGAAAAATATTTATTTTCTTGCACACATGTTACATCTTGATGGCGTTGAAGGAGGAAGAGAGTGAGCCATTTTAAAGTTGCCACAATAATAAAAAAATATATATTTTATTGTTGGTGTTGCCAACAATAGTATCGATGTAATTGATTTTTAGATTATTTAGGGGTAAAAAATCAATTGATATGGCAGCCCTGTTAGGAAACACATGACTCCCGGCCCTCGTGGCTTTGGCGCCAAACCAATTAATTCACATTTGAATTCATATTTGGAACATAGATAATTGATATAGAGGAGCTCGGAGGCGCAGCGGTAAACGCGCTCGGTCTGCGATTGTTGAAGTTAAGCAACTTTCGCAAAGGCCGGTCATAGGATGGGTGACTACAAAAAAAAAGGTATCATCTCAAGCTCCTCCGTGCTTCGGAAGGCACGTTAAGCCGTTGGTCCAGGGTTCATTAGCAGTCGTTAATAACCATCAATCCGCACTGGGCCCGCGTGATGGTTTAAGGCCCGATCTCCCTATCCATCCATAGGGAAGGCCCGTGCCCCAGTATGGGGGACGTTAATGGGCTGATGATGATGATGATAATTGATATGACGTAGATTTCAGGATTTGTGTCTGGTTAATGGCAATAGGCCTGCTGCTAAGTATTCGGGAGGACATGATCCTATGTTATGTATTGTATATTCACGTAACAGTTAGCACAATGATGATGAAAGTACTTTAGACTGATATTAGAATCATTGGCATATCGATCTTTTAAATTATTTCACAAATATAATATACTTAACCATAACATTAGCAACTCGC
This sequence comes from Pectinophora gossypiella, assembly GCF_024362695.1. Lineage (NCBI taxonomy): Eukaryota > Metazoa > Arthropoda > Insecta > Lepidoptera > Gelechiidae > Pectinophora > Pectinophora gossypiella. Next base: position 624,718 of record NC_065425.1, on the reverse strand, counting down.
CCCGGCTTCGCACGTGTAGTGTATTATGTGAATATGGAGATCATAGCTTTAAAAATAAAATATTTTTCTTACAAACTTTTTTAGACATAAAAAAAGCCGAAAGGCATCTACAAAATACGAAAAATGAATATTCGTTGTTTTCTTATTTTCTAATTTTAGTCTAGCTGGTTTAATTCCTAAAAAAAACATTTCCGAATTTATGAAATGCTGATTTTCAAACAGTTTTTACCATGAATGTACTATTTTGGTACCATGTCACATTAACTTTTTTGACTAATTGAACTGTAAGTCTCACTAAATGTCAAATATGTTAGTGCGACAGAGTCCTAAAGTAGGTACATTATATTGTACATGACTGTACATATTATATAATTTACTTATTAGCTTACCTTTATCTCTTCCTCAGTTTTCAGATGTTACAATCACCACAAGATAACACTTCACTTGATAATTCACTGATTCTGTAACAAAAGAGAGAATGAGATTAAATTCCACGGAAAAGTTATATGGTAATACAATGTACTTGATGAAAAAAATATGGAAAAAAGTACAGAAAAAATTATATGCGCAAACTAAAAAAAATATGGGTACCGAGATTGCGTTGAAGGAGTCTTAAATCGGACCTGTCAAATCTTTAGGGTAGGTAAGCGGAGCCTATGGGGTATAATGTAGAGACGTCGGGATACGGGTGAAGACTTCAACGGTTGCAGAGGCGGAGATCGGAGCCATCGGTACGGCAATGCAGCACGGAACAGGCGAGTCACAGGAATTATAACCTGACACCCGTCACTTGGCAGAAGGAAGCAGTAACTGTTAGTACTATTCAGAGGCGGAGGACAGGAGTCCTAGTATGGCTTTGAAATAGACTACTCTGGGCGCCATCCCACTCGCGTCAGACAGCGGCTAGGCAGAAGGCAAGAGGGAAACTACTGCCCTGTTATACTACAAGTTATCCTATAAATTATAGCTCGCATCATTGATAATTTACGCCTGTGACATTTGTCTGTCTGTAATGTAAAGAGGCTCTTAAACACAAGCCCTCTCAAGAGACGCATATCCCCCTAGATACAGGATTAACTACGGAACCCTCGTAAAGACCTTAGTACTCTAGACTCAGACATAAAACAAATGAAGGTACAGCATCGCCAAAACAACCTCTATACTCCTAATAACGGAAGAATGGGTTCTGACAACACATCTGACTAGTATATAGAATTAAAAATAATTTAATAAAACTAGAAAAAATCATGAATTTTGCGACGGAAAATTCCACTTGATTAATTCAGAATCATGGTCTGAATCATCCCCCTTAGTATTCGTTACGATGTCACTAACACCCTGTATAATAGTAAGGACAAAGTTGATTTCAGCATGTGAACTTACCGTAAACACTTCTACGGAGACCTCATTCATTCGTTGATCTCATTCATCTTAAAAATTTATTATTTTTTTTTACTATTTGACATTTGTAGACATTGGGCGTATATACACAAAAATGACAAATTGAAATATTGTTTTTTTTTTTTATGATTTGCTTCAATGTGGTCTTTAAGACCCCCCCATATTACTTAGGGGGACGATGAAATTAATGGCTTCATCTTTTTTTTCTCCTGTTGTTAGTTGTCTAAGAGTTGAAAAAAAGAGAACCATAATGAAGATTATAGAGAACCGGAGAGGAAATATGATTGGCCACCTGATACGACACGATTAATTTATAACAAACATCATAGAAGGACATTTATGAAACAAATAAAAGAGGAGGTGCAGGTAATGTCGTATCAGGAGGTGAAGGATTTAGCGGGAAGAAGAGAGGAATGGCGATTAGTCCACCGACAAGAGCGCAGCTCTTAAATAAAGAGAGAGAGTTAGGTGTCTATTTGGTTGTACCGTCGATGAATGCCGGACACAGAACGTGTGCCGTATGGTCAGTTATAACCGGGATGATAAGGGGTTGGAACGGCCCAGATCTGACCTTTTGGCTGGTTATATTTGGATGTACTTATTAATAACAAATATAAATCGCTAAAAAGATTGGTTGGAAAAAAAATAATAGGGCGCATTTGTATGCCTAAAATCCGTCTCTTTTTTAATTTGTCATCATCATTACCAGCCATACGACGCCCACTGCTGGGCATAGGCCCCCCCAAGGATCTCCACGACGATCGGTCCTGCGCTGCCCGCATCCAGCGGCTTCCCGCGACTATCACCAGATCGTCGGTCCACCTTGTAGCGGGCCTACCCACTGAGCGTCGTCCGACACCTGGTCGCCATTCGAGAATCTTCATCATCATCAGCCCATTAACTTCCCCACTGCTGGGGCACGGGCCTTCTCTATGGATGTATAGGGAGATCGGGCCTTAAACCATCACGCGGACCCAGTGCGGATTGGTGGTTATTAACGACTGCTAATGCAGCCGGGACCAACGGCTTAACGTGCCTTCCGAAGCACGGAGGAGCTCGAGATTAAAACTTTTTTTGTGGTCACCCATCCTATGATCGGCCTTTGCGAAAGTTGCTTAACTTCAACAATCGCAGATCAAGCGCGTTTACCGCTGCGCCACCGAGCTCGTCAACGCGTACTATTCGACAGAATCCTATGTGCTCCCAGCTTTAGTAAAGCCCATAAAACCGAAACAGCAATCCCTCAATACGACTATCTTGCTTTCACACTTCGTGACGTCACGATCTCTCGACCACAGCTAATTAACGCTCGCTGTGCGGGGTAGATAGGGAGGCCATATATTTTCATTGCCGCTTGATTCTCGCTGATAAACTTCGTTGGCTAGTCAACTGAAAAAGGTTTATTACTGAAAGTTTTGACGCATTTTCTTTTAGTATTTTAGGTTGATTTTTTTTTATTGAAATGGTAGTGTTTTTTTTAATTATTTTCAGTAATTGTGCAGATCCAAGAATACGCCCGCCATCCTGACATCAGGCTGGCGGCTCACTAATTTCCTTCAATAACTTTTGTTGTAAAAAGGTACATTGCTCGATGTTTTAGGTACATTAAGTACATTGGTCGTACATTGCTTTCACTCACAAAGCAAGGCCATTTGAATACCTACACCCGCCATCCTGATGCACACATACTTTTGCGACGGAAAAATTCCACTTGATATTCATCCTCAATTTAAGAGCCACGCTCTTGTCGGTGCAGCATTTTCCATGCTACTTTTCATTACACTACTTATTTATTTTATTTATTTATTTATTTAGATAGGTATACCAACAGTACACATATTGTAAAGTTATAAAATACAAGTCTTAAATTAGTTTTTGTATATGTGCTCCAATTACAGGTACACACAACATTCGTAATTACAACAACAAACTTATATATTTAAGTGTATATATATTTATATATAATTAAATATGTATAAAACTTAAACAGAAATTAACTTCTAAATTAAAACAGCCATAAATCTTCTTAGAAAACATAAGAGTTAAAACTATAACATATACATAGGTATACAACAAAATTAAGTATTGTTGGAAACAAATGAATTAAAATTAAAAATTAAAAATACAAATGGGAAAATGTACGTTATGAATTTATGATGATACAGAGTTTGTAACATGCCTCAGTATCTTAGCTTTCAGTGTTTCACTACTTGATATTAACTCAGAATAATCAGCTAAATCATCCCCTTCAGGTTTCGATATGATGTCACTAGCACCCTGTTTAGCGTAGGACATGACGCCAGATTTAAATAAATAAATAAAAAAGTCAACTTTAAATGGCCCTTAGCCATCCCTGACTACGTAACGTCGGAACATTCGGATCCGGCTTGCGGTCAGATCAAGACTTAGCGTTCCAATTTCAAATGCCTACTATGCTACAAACAGCTTACTTGCAGTGGACTGGGAGGGAAAAATAAAATGAAGACCGCGTTCTGCTGCCTTTAGAAAGACAAATAGCAATGTTTATTTTACTATCATTTGCGACAATAATAACAAACGGAACATCTTTTCGATCGTATTTTTGTGCAGTCGCATATAACATTACGATAAAATTTTGTACCGAGTGAGAGCCCTCAACGCTCCCCATTTGTCCGACTAAGTGGTTTACGCCATTGAGGTAAATCTACAATCTTCTATCATGTGGGTTGTGAGGTGGATTACCAAACTCATCAACCCTGGTGTCAGGGTTACTATTGAGTCGCCAAAGGCCCCTGACATAACTCATGTAACGGCTACGTACGTATATCAGTAAGTAGTAATCGGGACCAACGGGTTAGGTAACGTTTGCCTTCCGAAGCGCGGATCGTCATAGTATACTTTCGGACTATCAGAAATCTACAATAAATACTTATTTGTGCCCGGTTAATGACAACAAGCCCGCCCTCCTCTTACATACACACACATAACATAACATAAATACTATATACGTCCCACTGCTGGGCACAGGCCTCCTCTCAATCAACCGGAGAGGGTGGAGCATTCTCCACCACGCTGCTCCACTACGGGTTGAGGTGTTTTTACGGCTAATAGCCGGGACCAACGGCTTAACGTGCCCTCCGAAGCACGGAATCAACTTACTTTTTCGGACAATCAGGTGATTCAAGCCTGAAAAGTCCTTACCAAACAAAGGACAGTCTCACAAAGTGATTTCGACAATGTCCCCATCGGGAATCGAACCCGGACCTCCAGATCGTGAGCCTAACGCTCTTACCACTACTAACGCTCTAACCACCGTCACGGCAACATCAAGTTATAAGTGCTACGCGCTCAAAATTCGATTAAAAATAGAAAAATCACGTGAAATTAGTGAAGTGATATACCGTCGGACGCGGGCAGAGATAAGCTACAATGTGGTGAAAGAATTTTTAAAATTGGTTAAGAAGGTTTCTCTGAGTATTTGACTCGCTTTAAATGCAAAGAGAACCCAGCGTGCGCCTGCGACCCTAGTATAGCTGAGACTGTGCCCCACCTCCTTGTAGACTGCCCTATTTACAGCAGGGAAAGGTACGACCTTGAAATGAGGGCAGGCTACAAATTGACTATGCAGAGCCTGCAAGAGTTTATAACAGACAGAAACAACTCACAACTGTTTGTAGATTATGTTATAAAAATTGTAAAAAGTGTAAACAAAATAAATAGCTAGATTAAGAAAATGATTGTTTAGTATATTGTACATATGCTAAGATAGTCATAATGACTTTAAATAGAATTAAGTAAATTGTAAATGTAAAATAGGACATAAGAAACAACTGTTGTAGTATGAAAAAAAAAAAAAAAAAAAAAAAAAAAAAAAAAAAAAAAAAAAAAAAAAAAATTAAGTGTCCCCTCTGTTTTCTCTCCCCACCCTAGAATAAGAAATAGAATAGGTATAGGTATGAAAAGAATGAAAGATGATGAATAAAAGTGCGAGAGGAATAAATGCGAGAACTTGTATGGTACTAGAGGACTGGAATGGATGAGTGAGATAGTAGGGCCCAAAAAAAGGGCAGGCCTAGAATTTAAGTACGAGCACGTAAGCGATGTTTGTATACCAATGACCCTGCCTTTCTTGTGTGGCAGGGGTACAAGTTATATAAAAAAAAAAAAAAAAAAAAAAAAAAAAAAAAAAAAAAAAACGCTCTTACCACTAGACCACGAAGGCTGTGGCATGAAGGGCTGAAGGCCCCCTATTACATTGGACTTTAACATAACTGGCGGGGAGTGGATGTATTATTAGTATACAAGATGATAGTGACATCGTAACGAATACTTTGAGAAACAATGCAAACCATGATTCTGAGTTGATATCAATTGAAATTTTCCGTCGGAAAAGTATGGAACTGAAAATATTTTTTTAAAAATCCGAACTTTCTGACAGGAAATTCCACCTGATATTAACTCAAAATCATGAACGGAATCAGTATTCGTTACGATGTCAATAACACCTTCATCATCAGCCCATTAACGTCCCCACTGCTGGGGCACGGGCCTTCCCTAAGAATGGATAGGGAGATCGGGTCTTAAACTATTTAACGACCGCTAATGCAGCCGGGACCAACGGCTTAACGTGCCTTCCGAAGCACGGAGGAGCTCGAGATGAAAACTTTTTTTTTGGTCACCCATCCACCGGCCTTCGCGAAAGTTGCTTTACTTCAACAATCGCAGACCGAGCGCGTTAACCGCTGCGCCACCGAGCTCCTCACTAACACCTTGTATAGTACTAACTTACCCCTTCGGGAACTTGCGCGATGTTATGTTATGTGTAATGAAATATCGCTAAGCAACGGTGTCTGGCGATCGTTCGTTATACTGTCTCCGGTTGGACATTTTTGCGATATCGCAGCGATGTCCGATTTTGTCGTGGGGAAGCAACTTTACTTGTAAGGGGCTACCTGGTCAGTTTAGTGAACTAGTAAAACTAATTTATCTAGAGCTAAACTTCTAACTGGGGGATAGATTATCTCTTGAACGCGAGCAATTACAACTTGCATACGGGCTTGTTATAAGAAACTTATGGCATTTGTTGGGAATCTGAAAACTTTGACTTAAGAGGAATAGGTATTACATTTATCAAACATTCGTCAATCATGACTTTTTATTCAAACAAAAATTGACCTTATTATTACTGCACTGCGATCGTTATTTGTAGGGTGGAAATAACTACGGTAAAATCAAGATCACCCATAGACAAAATTATTGACGACGAAGTTTAAAAAACTCCTTACAAATAACAATCGCAGTGAAGTAATAATAAGGTCGATTTTTCTAAACTTCGTCGGCAATAATTTTGTCTATATGGGATCGTAGTTCCATGGTAAAACCACGATCAGCACACAAGCCTACAAATTAATAACGATTACAGTGCAGTAATAATAAGGTCGATTTTTGTTTGAATAAAAAGTCGAATTGAAAACTTCCTCCTTTTTTGAAGTCGGTAAAACGTCGTGATTGACGAAAAATTGGTGGATACATGTAACACTTCTCTAAGACAGCAGATTTGTGCGTTGACCAGTCTTAAAGCACAAATAGACGATCGAATCTGTGCGGTGCGCACCACGCACACGATAATGCGGTGCGGTGCGCCATCCACACGATCGAACTTGTGCACCAGGTTCGATGCGCAAGGTGAACGCACACCCGAACCAATAATAATGTGCGGCGCATATCCCTCGACAAGATCGAAAAGGTGCGATATCGAACCGGGTTCGTGGTGCGGTCCGCACCGTTCGACTTACTAAGATGATCCGTGCTTGCAGGCATGGTTAGCCGTTGACACCGGTTACTGCCATCTACTAATGATATCGGACGACAAAATTGACCCCGCTACATAAAAACAAAACCACTTTCACGAAACACGATAATTCAAAACAACATTTAACCATCTCGTACAAGTCAATAAAGCGTCACAAAATTAGTCATAACTATATTAAAGCCCAATATAACATAACATAAAGTGACAAAACGTACATTATGTCTACAATAAAGTGACTTAAGTAGTAGACCACCAATATCACTGAATGCCGGGTATTATTGTAGCACGAAGACGGAGCTATTTAATAACACGAATCTTGGGATAATAGTCTTAGCTGGGATTTCTCCCGTACGAAATATATTTCCTTGAAACTTTTGGAGACGAACGGATTTGGTATCACTTGTTTTTATATTTTACTAGCTTTTGCTCGCGATTTCGTCCGCGTGGCGTGTTATTAAAATAAAGATCTTTGTGTGTGTGGGAGTGCATGTCAAATTTCAAGCATCTAACTTACGCAGTTTAGATTGCAAGTTCATTGCACCTGTCTGTTTGGTGAATGAGATTTCAAACAGAAGACATCCTAAATTTAAAATTCGGTGAGTTAAATAATTCGAGTTGCGTTATCGGCAAGTAAATAAGCAGCCAGCAGCAGCTATAAGCAGTCGGTAAATAATATATTGTAGCCAGCAAGACATAAGATTATTGACCATGCTTATAACAGATTTGAGACTTGAGTATGAAGTCCATTCTAATTACAGGAGTAAACAAAGACATCTAATCTCATCACTATCATCTCATCTAATCTATTTTAGATACTCTTTGTAGTATACAAAGTAAGATTGTTTTCTACTGGAACACACTTCAATGTGTATTTAAATATTTAGTACTAGATATCTGGTAGTATCTTCAGACTAAGTAAACGGAATCTGTGAAAAACGCAATAAATTTAGGAAAATGATGATGAGCAATATTGTGTCTGATTTCAGGGTCAGTCAACTTTATTGCACTGCACCAAAGATATTCATCTTCCTTGCGTTATGCAGTTTTTACAGGGTCCACTTCCCTAACCTAAATATCTGACATATCTGTCTGAGCTTCCAACCAGCGAAAGGAAAACCTGACCAATACAGGCTAAGTCACGTACCTTCGAAACACATTTCTAGATAATTTATGTACAGTGCGCCAAATATAACAAATTCAATAGATAGATAAATGAAAACCGCGTACCAAGTGCGTCCCAATGGCCTTACCAAATCCGCTCGCCCGTCAACCCGCAAGTTTCCCAACACATATGTATTCAAATCGATCCGCAATTTGAATAAGTCTGAAACTTACTTGTTCAATTTAGTTCATGGAGCGTAGAGACATGGAGTGGCGTGACTGTGCTGGGGAACGAGATTCCAAGCGATTTGACTATCACGTCTAAATGTTCCCGGTTTTAGCTGATGGGTGAAATGGAGTGGTAATTTTACTACCTCTGAGGGTTTTGCAACTGGACGAAGATTTTATAGTAGAATAGTAAAAATTACATGTGTACGCGTTTCCAATTGTAACGAATACTGAGGGGAATGATTGAAACCACGACTTACGATGACCAAATTGGAGATGTCCTTAGAAAAGATTTAATACGATCTACTTTGAACCGGCGTGCGTGTATGAAGCTATTGATGAATGTAAAGGAAGCAAGAGAAGTGTGTCAGGATCGAAGCAAATGGAATTCCATAGTCTCTGCTTACCCCGGTGGGAAATAGGCGTGAGTTTATGTATGTATGATTCAAACCATGATTCCGAGTTAATATCAAGTGGAATTTCCTGTCAATAAAGTCATGAAAATGTTTGTAATTTTTAAACTTATTTTCCGTTCCATACTTTTGCGACGGAAAATTCCACTTGATATTAACTCAGAATCATGGCCTGAATCATCCCCCTCAGTATTCCTTACGATGTCAGTAACACCCTGTATAAGAATCCCTCCATTTAGTCGTTTCCTCCGACTGCGTCGCAGTTATAGCAACTAGATGACACACAGATTTGTCCCCCGGGTATGCAGCTTTGATCTGAAACTCTTTGTTACTCTCAGGTTGCTAGGCGCGTGCTCAGTAACAGCGAAAAGCAAATCAGCTATTTATTACCCGACTGTGGCGAAGCAAAAAGGAGGGTTATGTGTTTGACTGCTATGTATGTATGTGTGTTTGCACGTCTGTTCTAACCTAATTTCTGAACCACCTGCCAGAATTTAATACATGAGGTGTCACTAGAACTGTCTTGATGGTCTAGTTCTTCTCTCGTGTGGGTTTTGAGGTGGATTACCAACACCAACCCCATGAACCAGGTGTTAGGGTTACTATTGAGCCGCCAAAGTCCCCTGACATGACTCATGTAGCGACTACTGACTTAAATCAGTAAGTAGTAACCGGGACCAACGGCTTAACGTGCCTTCCGAAGGTTATGGCTATGTGACGTCAAGGTTAATTCAATGTGGCGCCATCTAGAGGACATAAACTGAGGACGAATATTTATATATTATTAAAACTAGCTGTTACCCGCGTTTTCGTTCGCGTGAAACCCCAGTATCAAAACTAAAGAAGTTTTGTACAAACTTTGCCACCCCCTTTTACCGAATTGAGGTTTGAGGTTGAATTTCACAAAATCTCGTGTTTACTGAGCACCTACGTGTTAATGTGAACCTCCGTGCAAAATGTCAGACTCCAAGTAAGTAGTTCTAGTTTCTTAGATTTCATGATGAGTCAGTTCCTGAGTGAGTGAGTGATCTTTCGCATTTAGTATGATTGATTGATATATGGTTTATTACACTTGCCCGGCCAAGTAGTTAATGCTATCTGAGGCAAACCTACATGACTATACCCCATATTATTATTATGGTAGTAAACGATAAGCGGCCTTTGTGGTCCAGTGATTGAGCGTTGGGCTCACGATCCGGAGGCTCCGGGTTCGCTTCCCGGTGGGCACATATCACAAAAATCACTTTGTGATCCCTAGTTTGGCTAGGACTTTACAGGCTGATTGTCCGAAATTAAGACGATCCGTGTTTCGGAAGACACATTAATCCGTTGGTTCCGGTTACTACTTACTGGGGGGTTAAAATGGCCACATCGAAGCAATTCATCTAAGAAAGCAATATTGAAATTTGACATTTGCGCATATAAAAGTAAGTGCGCAATGCAAACAAATTTCAAATAGCAATATTGCTTTCTTAGATGAATTGCTTTGATGTGGCCATTTTAATCCCCATGATGTAAGTTACAAATTAAACCCTTAAGGGTTATATGTATTCCATGTTGAAATGAATAAATAAAAAAGAAAAAGTATGTAGTCGTTACACAAGTCATGTCAGGGATTTCTGGCGGCTCAATAGTATCCCTGAGTAACCTGACAACAGGGTTGATGGGGTTGGTAAATCACCTCACAACCCACACGATAGAAGATTGGGGTAGTCAGAGGTACATCCATCGTATGATGCATACATAAACATACATACATAAACTCACGCCCGTAATCCCTAATGGGGTGGGCAGAGCCACAAGTAATCAAAGACAACTTGCAGCCACTGTTGATACGATGTCGTAAGCTGGATATGATGAATTAAGCAACCGCTAACAGACGGACTTGCACTTAGTTTGTTTGAATTCAAACATTCTCTGTTTATTGTAGGACAAACTAAATAATCTACCTACTTTTGCAGAAAAAAGCAACTCTTAATAATTATACTGTTGAAAATGTTTTCCATAACGGAAAGAAATAATTGCTACATTCGATTTCGGATCATATTTCGCGAGCGATAATTTTTCTTTTGCTTCATTCTTTACCGAAAGTTTGGAGTAGTAAAGTAGAGTAACTTCGGGTAAAGTGACGTCAGCGGGGTGCTCCACGAGAGGGGTGAAAATATTTAAATTCTGAATTCTGCAATCTTCTATCATTATGAGGTGGATTACCAACCTCATCAACCCTGGTGTCAGGGTTACTATTGAGCCGCCAAAGTCCCCCGACATGACTACTGTAACGACTACATACTTACATCAGTAAGTAGTAACCGGGACCAACGGCTTAACGTGCCTTCCGAAGCACGGATCGTCTTACTTTCGGACAATCAGTTGATCAGCCTGTAATGTCCTAACTAAACTAGGGATCACAAAGTGATTTTTGGGATGAGTCCCCACCGGGATTCGAACCAGGGACCTCCGGATCGTAAGCCCAACGCTCAACTGCTGGACCACGGACGCCGTTAAGTATTCTACAACCGGAGACTGGGCCATAACACAACATAAGGTGACATGTCTGTAGGAACGGAACGACATTAGATGAAATAATGAGCATGTGCGAGAGAGTAAAAGGATAGAAGCGCGACGTATGAAAGGGACAGAATATATTACAATTGGAGATAGATTTAAGATGGTGTTAAGACGTTAATTACGACGTTAATGATATAAAGTGTGCTTTTTAATAGAAGACATCGCGAAATAGCTTTTTAATTTCGATTACGTCCCCACATGTCACATGCATATTATTATATTTGTCGGCGTTAGTTATGAATTGAGAAGAGAAATTGATCAAATCGGAAAATAAAATGAAGTTACATAACTTCCGTCATGAAGTTGCAACGCTCCGACGGCAGGTGGCCTACGGGCAGAGCTGAGTGAAGTCAGGGAGTCACTACAGAGTCGTCGTGTCGAGCGGACGTGCACTGCCGTTCTAGTCGGGCAGTCTATCGCGAACCATCGTCATGAGCGGACGTGTCGAATAATTACGAGGAGTGCTATAGTCGCTCACCTATAACTTGTAGGGACGTCAAGAAAGTGTGATCGGAAAAGAGCACCTAGCAAGTACGTTCACATGTCCCGATGATTCGGTCCGAATATAAGAACCATGGGTGGTGGAGGGCCCCTTCGCCTTAGGCGCGCTAAATTACGAGAAACTGTGTAACCGTTACGAATACCGTGACGTTGCCGTGAGTGTGTACCTTATGCTGTGACTTTATCTAATCTTGATACATAAACTATGTGGAAGTAAATAAAATGATTGTGATACTAATGACGGCCATTATTGTCTTCTAACGCCCACCCTCCATTCTGACGACATATTTTTTATGACTATCAATGTAGATTGACATGTTGGTGAGCCGTGGTAGCCCAGTTGGTGCGCTTGCCTCTCACTTTGAGGTCGCAGGTTCGAATCCAGCACAGGCCTAAACCAATGATTGTCGAATTCTTTTTCGCATTCATGCTTGGATCATAAATGATTATCACGGTTAAGGAAAACATCGTGAGGAAACCGACATTGCCGAGAAATGCATTCTCAGAGGTATGTGACCTAACCTGTATTGGGCTGGTTATCCCTTTGCAGGTTGGACAGGCAGACAGACTGTCGCTTCTGTAAAGAAACAGACCTGTCGAATCTTCAGATTAGGTAAGCGGACCCTGTGAAAAACGGAATATTGCTAGGGAAATAAATATCAATTGTCATAATGAGGAGCTATAATATAAGCCATTGTTCCCGGCTGCATTAGCAGTCGTTAATAACCATCAATCCGCACTAGGCCCGCGTGATGGTTTAAGGCCCGATCTCCCAATCCAATAAGCGTGTGAAAGATGACAAGAGAAAAACCGTGGATCTTAGCCAAGTTGCAAACAATTATGACATCATCATCAGCCCTATCGATGCATCCATAGGGAAGGCCCGTGCTCCAGCAGTGGGGACGTGAATGGGCTGATGATGATGTCATAATTGTTTGCAACTTGGCTACGATCCACGGTTTTTCTCTTGTCATCTTTCACACGCTTATTAAATTTCCCTTGTGTAATATTTTCCCATTAAATTCCCTCATTTTTCCATGAATCGCCGGCTTTTTGTCCTTTTTAAATGGCTTGTGATAAATGATTCTGTTCCTTGACCATTTAGCGCAAAAACAATTTTGATGCGTTTACTAAGGTGTCCATTTTCTTCCTTCGCTTTCACTTTGGAATATTTTTATGTGCCTGTCGTTAATTATTTTGTTTGCCTTGTGTAATTGTCTTATTATTCTATATTTTTGACATGTCCTATATTTTTTGTTTGTTTTGTGTAATTGTCCAAAATTGCATAATTTGTGTATTGCCGAAGAAATCTGTGACACACTCATTTTATTTATGATCTAATGGCGAAAATTGTGACAAATATGTTGATATTTATTATTTAAGTTCCATGTAATGTGTATTTTAAAACTTGTGTATGCCTGCAAAGGTAGTATTTAGAGGACGATTTAATAATGTAAATATCAACTGCAAATGTAAATGACCTAAATATCTAGCACAATAAAGACATTGAATTGAATTGAATTGTTGTTGCAAGAGAAGTGTGTCAGGATCGAAGCAAATGGAATTCTATAGTCTCTGCTTACCCCGGTGGGAAATAGGCGTGAGTTTATGTATGTATGTATGTGTGAATTGTTAATTTTATCATAATGACGGACTTTCCAGGTTAGGCTTTGTACAGCTTTAACGTGATAATTACCTACTTTCTCATTACTCGGGTACATAATTATTCCAAAATACAATGAAATGACAGAGGCATATTACATAATTATAAAAATAATTGTTGAAAGAAAGAAAGAAACATTTATTACTTCCGGATATCACAGACACAGACAGACAGGTACATTACATTTAACACAGGACAGAAACCACACGGAAATCAATAAGTACACAGACAAAAAAATAATATCCAAAACAAAAAGAAAAGCAAACCAAAATCATAAAAACAATAATAATAAAACTAAGTATAAGTAAACTAAGTGTAAGTAGTGGTAGTGTTGCTTGATATTTGGATCACATTATGTATAGAATTATGTTTCTACCCATATTGCTTCTCGTTATTTTGATAAGAATAATAATTGTTTTAAGTTTACGCGGTTATTATCATAATTAAAGCACATAATAACGGGTTCTTACCGCGTTTAAATGGGGATATGAGACTCCCGATATTTCGACACTGTTGCAAGTGCCATGATCACGGGATGACTGATGAGATTGGAGTGGAGTAGGTAGATCCATAATTTTCTACGGGCAGACATATCTGTCTACCCTCTTTCTCTGCCGCTTGTTTATGTTTTTGATGGATTATGGATCTACCTACTCCACTCCAATCTCATCAGTCATCCCGTGATCATGGCACTTGCAACAGTGTCGAAATATCGGGAGTCTCATATCCCCATTTAAACGCGGTAAGAACCCGTTATTATGTGCTTTAATTAAGAATAATAATGGGTGGAAGATATCATTGTGCCTGGTTGTAATAAAAAAGGTCATCGTTCATATCCAAAAATAAAGATGAAGGATGCACATGTCTGTTATCCATGAAATTAAAAAATAAACATGAAAAAAAGAAAAATCTGTACACCGCCATCTATACTGATTTTGAGAAACGTAACCTGGAAAGTCTCTCATACATACATAAACTGCCTATATACGTCCCACTGCTGGGCACAGGCCTCCCCTCAATCAACCGGAGGGGGTACGGAGCATACTCCACCACGCTGCTCCAATGCGGGTTGGTGGAGGTGTTTTTACGGCTAATAGCCGGGACCAACGGCGTAACGTGCCCTCCAAAGCACGGAATCATCTTACTTTATCGGACAATCAGGTGATTCAAGCCTGAAAAGTCCTTACCAAACAAAGGACAGTCTCACAGAGTGATTTCGACAATGTCCCCATCGGGAATCGAACCCGGACCTCCAGATCATGAGCCTAACGCTCTAACCACTAGACCACGGAGGCTTTTAAAAGAAAGTCTCTCATTAGTAATTTCATCATCAGCCGTATGACGCCCACTGCTGGGCATAGGCCTCCCCCATAGAAGAAAAAGACCATAATGGCTTTGTATTAGAGTTGGCGGTCCCAATGGGAAGAAATGTACCTCTGACTAACCCCTTCGGGTACAAACGTGAAGCATTACGTTATTAAAACACAGCAATGTAATAAGGTAATTGTTTTTTACCTTATTTTTTTATTTTTGTAGTCACTGGGGTCGAACTCCGGTACCGGACTTACACTAATGAGTTAAGTGTATGTTTTATCTTAAGTGCACATTTTCACTAACATAGTTGGTTCGGCCATTATAGAAGGCAATTCGGCTCGCCACCTAACATTGGTCTAACAGAAAGCTCGGTGAGGTGTGGGTACTTAGTTCATCTTGCAGTGGATGTACCTCTGACTAGCCCAATTGGGATAAAGTCATTCACGTTATATACATACCGCCCACTACTTAAAACTTCAAGAATTGTTGCTTCACGAGTTATGAATATCATCATCATCATCGCATCCAAGCCGTGTCCGGTGACGGCGACTCCTAAATGTCTATCCCAGGTCGTTGTTATGATAGGCTCTAATGATAGGTTATAAATATACAGGGTAAGTGACATGGTAACGAAAACTTTCAGGGATGAATCAGGCCATGATGCTGAGTTAATATCAAGTGGAATTTACCGTCGCAAAATTCATAAAAAAAAATTTTTTTCCATTCCATACTTTTCGACGGAAAATTCCACTTGATATCAACTTAGAGTCATGGCCTGAATCATTCCTCAAAGTTTTCGTTATGATGTCACTAACATCCTGTATGTTGTTATGTTAAATATTCTATGGGTATGCGCCGAGCTTCATAGAATCTCTTATCATAACCCACAGTACGATAACATGGCCGCAATTTTGGAATGTAATATATTGCCAGTGGTCGACAACCTTCATTTGACTAACCACAGAACTGACCACAAAACTGGTCAGTCGAAAATATTTAAAAATATACGTAGCATTAAACTTATCAGCAGCTCATGACTATATTTCCGATCAAAAAAGTAGATAGGTACATTTGAGTGATTTCGTTTTTATTTTGATTCATCATCATCAATTAAAGTGCCACGCTCTTGTCGGTGTAGCATTTTCCATTCCAGTCTATCAAAGGGCAATTCCTTGACTTCCCTATAAGACACGACGTTAAGCTCTTCTTAGTCTTCCCCTTCCTCTATCTCCTTCTATGAAAGGGTTACAAATGAGGAAGTGCTAGTAAGAGTAAGGTAAAAAAGACAAATACTGAGAATTATTGAGGACAGAAGAGGCAAGATGATTGGACTGTATTTTGATTAGCCCGCTCAAAAGGTCTACTAACTTAATAAAAAAAAAATCATCATCAT
The DNA here is from genome assembly GCF_024362695.1 of Pectinophora gossypiella. NCBI lineage: Eukaryota > Metazoa > Arthropoda > Insecta > Lepidoptera > Gelechiidae > Pectinophora > Pectinophora gossypiella. The sequence goes on along the minus strand of NC_065425.1, from coordinate 608,345 downwards.
CACCAGCCCATTAACGTCCCCACTGCTGGGGCACGGGCCTTCCCTAAGAATGGATAGGGAGATCGGGCCTTAAACTATCACGCGGGCCCAGTGCAGATTGATGGTTATTAACGACTGCTAATGCAGCCGAGACCAACGGCTTAACGTGCCTTCCGAAGCACGGAGGAGCTCGAGATGAAAACTTTTTTTTTTATGGTCAAAAAAATAATAATAATACATATATTCACGCCTTTACTACTTTTGTATTTCTATATTTTTTCGTATTGAGAAAGCGAAGGTTGATAGTAGGGCTGGCAGAGGAAGACCTAGAAAGACTTACATTGCCAAATTGGAGATGTCCTTAGAAAAGGTTCAGTACGATCTACTCTGAACCGGCGTGCGTGTATGAAGCGATTGATGAATTTGGAGGAAGCAAGAGAAGTGTGTCAGGATCGATGCAAATGGAATTCTATAGTCTCTGCTTACCCCGGTGGGAAGTAGGCGTGAGTTTATGTAAGTAAGTATGCACCAACCCGCATTGGGGCAGCGTGGTATGCTCTATACCCCCTCCGGCTGATTGAAGGGAGGCATGTGCCCAGCAGTGGGACGTATATAGACTGTTTATATAATATGTTATGTATGTATGAATTCATCTTTAAAATCGCGTGCTGTTGAAAATTTGTCCAACCCTCGGCGACCGTTCTTGCCGCTGCAATTTGAAATTGCATGTTGCTATCAGATAAAGTTCAAAGTCGTTATAAGTCGGCCCTCGCGTTGATATGCGGTCAGTGAGAAGTGGGCTTTATAACGGGTTACTTGTGAGTTGAAACTGAGTTGCGACGTCGAATCGTGCGAATATAAATTTCTCTAGAGTGCTACACATTGAATTTAGCGTGACGTAAGCTTAGTGACGTAGCTTCTTTTTTTTCTATAGTGTGGGTTGTGAGGTGGAGTACCAACCTCATCAACCCTGGTGTCAGGGTTACTATTGAGCCGCCAAAAGCCCCTGGCATGGCTCATGTAACGACTACTTACTTACATCGGTAAGTAATAACCGGGACCAACGGCTTTAACGTGCCTTCCGAAGCACGGATCATCTTACTTTCGGACAATATGGTGATCAGCCAGTAATGTCCTAACCAAACTAGGGACCACAAAGTAATTTTTGTGACATTTCCCCATCGGGAATCGAACCCGTAACTTAGCTTATAACCACCGGACAAGCAAGAAGTAAAGTAAGTGTGTTAGGATCGAAGCAAATGGAATTCCATAGTCTCTGCTTAGACTATGGAATTCCATTTGCTTCGATCCTAACACACTTACTTTACTTTTTACCTGATTACTTACTTTGTTATTTACCTGTTTCTTTTTGTATTATTACTGATAATAAACACATTTTTTATTTCAATTTTCTTTTTTTTTACTATCTCTCGACCGAATGTGTCCATGACGCTCGCAGCGTTACCCCGTTGGATGACGAGGTAAATATGCTGCGAAGTAATGCCCGGAACAGGAGTCGCCTCTTAGCCACATTTTCATCATCACCCTATCATTATCCCGATCCTCACAGAGTCCGCTTACCTAACCTGAAGATTTGACAGGTCCGGTTTTTTACAGCACTGCCTGTCTCACCAACCCGCGAAGGGATAACCAGCCCAATACAGGTTAGGTCACATACCTCCGAAAATGCATTTCTCGGGAATGTTTAACAAATTCGACAATCATTGGTTTAGGCATGTGCTGGATTGGAACCTGCGACCTCAAAGTGAGAGGCAAGCGTTCTACGACTCCACTCTTAGCCACTTGTTAAATTAAATCATTATTTTTTTGGTCAATAGAAGTATTACCTACTATAATCAGCGCAGGAATCGAACCGGTGACTGCTGAATATACCAGCTCAGCGGCTCATCGTTCCATTTGCCACTCTACTGGTTTTTACGTGCAGCGGAGTGATATGATAAATCTTGGTTAAGTGACGGCTCTTTGTCTGAGAAACGGTGCAGGCCATAAGCGAAACGGTTTTACGGACAAAAAGAAATAACTTTGTTTTAAGTTTACGCGGTTATTATCATAATTAAAGCACATAATAACGGGTTCTTACCGCGTTTAAACGCGGTTTACCATTTAAACGCGGTAAGAACCCGTTATTATGTGCTTTAATTAAAAATAAATAACGTAATAAAAACAGCTTCAAAATCTGTAAAAATAGCCGTGGTAGCCCAGTTAGTAGAAAGCTTGCCTCTCACTTTGTGGTCGCAGGTTCGAATCCAGCACAGACCTAAAACAATGACTGTCGAATTTATTTTCGAATTCATGTTTGGATCATAAATTATTATCACGTGCTCAGCGGTGAAGGAAAACATCGTAAGGAAACCCACATTCCCGAGAAATGCATTTTCGGGGGTTGGAAGGTCAGACAGGCAGTCAGTAAAATAAAGGCGTCTTAGGCGTCTTAAATTTTGTACCAGGTGAGAGATTTGTCCATCCAGGTAGTTTATGCAACTTGCGACAAATCGACAATAGAGCAGGTACTGGGGCGCGCTGCTCAACCTCTCAGGTACTGCGCGTGCGCACGTATAACGTATAAACAGTCTATATATGTCCCACTGCTGGGCACAGGCCTCCCCTCAATCAACCGGAGGGGGTATGGAGCATACTCCTCCACGCTGGTTCAAGTAAGTCACGACAAAAAAACTGTGGACATCGTGAGAAGAAGAAGTCAAATGTTTCCTCTCACACCTCTCACACCTTGTGACTTGTGGCAGGACGCCACCGCGGCATTTTATATCAATTTACGCGACCATGTCAGATTTGGAATATGGCGGCTTTGCACTACTACTCATATACCATGGGACGCCATCTTTAATACTATAGTGATGAAAATAACAATTTAACCGAGGAGCCATGACTGAAAAAGGTGTTGGAGAAGTATTAATTCTTTTTCTATCGTGTGGGTTGTGAGGTGGAGTACCAGCCTTATCAACCCTGGTGTCAGGGTTACCATTGAGCCGCCAAGGGCCCCCCTGACATGACTCATGTAACGACTACGTACTTAACGTAAGTAGTAACCGAGATCAACGCCTTAACGTGCCTTCCGAAGCACGGATCATATTACTGTAGGACAATCTGGTGATCAGCCAGTAATGTCCTAACCAAACTAGGGAACACAAAGTAATTTTTGTGATATGTCCCCACCGGGAATCGAACCCGAGACCTCCGGATCGTGAGCCCAACACTCAACCACTGGACCACGGAGGAATTATTCATTAAACAAGGGTATTGGGGGTCAGAAGAATAAAAAATATATCTTATTGCCAGACACAAAAGTCCTAACATGATTACCTAGCGTTTAAATGGGGATATGAGACTCCCGATATTTCGACACTGTTGCAAGTGCCATGATCACGGGATGACTGATGAGATTGGAGTGGAGTAGCACACACAACACTACACACTACTTCATGGCACAAAACAGTGTCGAAATATCGGGAGTCTCATATCCCCATTTAAACGCGGTAGGAACCCGTTATTATGTGCTTTAATTATGATTACCTAGTACAAAAATTATGTTACATACAAACTGCATTGATAATGTAATATAAATACATAAAATAAAAAGTCGGTAAAAAAACTTTTAAGTTAAACGGTTTTATTTTATGTGCAGTGAAAACTAGAAAATAAATAAATAGTTACTTACCTATCAACCTACGTAGGTGGTCCCGGTCATTACTATCTCTGATGGTAGTGATCGTCATAACATGAATTATGTCAGCGACCGAAAGGCGGTTCATGAAAGAACACTAACACCAGGGTTTGCTTGGTAGGTAAACTAAGCAGCTCACACCATAATAATTAGGGATTTTGAACTTCTAGTTTAGAAATATTTTAGTACTGGGCAGAATAGCTTTTAGGCATATTAGACTAAAATAAAAACGTGGGCCCAATATCTATTCCTGTATTACTTTCTACTATTTTAAGTTTGGATTACATCGACTTACTGTAATCTTCTTCGCTCATCTTCTTGCACAATAATTGAGGACGACAAGAAGAAGAAGAAATATTCCAGATAGAAAAAGAAGAAAGGAGAAGAAGAGAAGAAGAGGAGGAGAAGAGGGAGATTCTATTTCTCTTTTGTTTTGTATTTTGTTTTTTCCTGTTTGTGCAATAAAGTATTTATACATTGTTTTAAGTTTACGCGGTTATTATCATAATTAAAACACATAATAACGGGTTCTTACCGCGTTTCGGGAGTCTCATATCCCCATTTAAACGCGGTAAGAACCCGTTATTATGTGTTTTAATTCATCATCATCACCAGCCCATTAACGTCCCCACTGCTGGGGCACGGGCCTTCCCTATGGATGGATAGGGAGATCGGGCCTTAAACCACCACGCGGGCCCAGTGCGGATTGGTAACGACTGCTAATGCAGCCGGGACCAACGGCTTACGGCGTGTTTTAATTACAATAAAGTATTTGTTATGTTATGTTATGTTAAAAACAGGTGTGAAACAGTCATCTTTAGGATCGCATTGGGGTGCCCCCAGTCTTTGTACCAATTGAACGTCAGGATGACCAGCCATTCAGCGTTTTAAAGGTAAAATGGTGCTCAATCATTGGTTCCCTATTAGTGCCTATCACCAGACATATTTGCTTCCAACATCATCATTTTCCTAGCGTTATTCTTAGGGTCCGCTTACCTACCGTTTTTTAACAGAAGCGAATGCCTGTCTGACCTTCCAACCCGCGAAGGGAAAACCAGCATAATACAGGTTAGGGTCACATACCTCCGAAACGCATTTCTCATGTGGGTTTCCTTACGACGCACACAATCCATGTTTGCTTCCAACGTATCTTAGAAATTAAATTACATTTTACCCTAAATAATGGGTAATCTTCTTCTATCGTGTGAGTTGTGAGGTGAATTACCAACCTCATCCTCTCTGGTATCATGGTTATTATTGAGCTGCCAAAGACCCCTGATATGGCTCATATACCAACTACTTACTTACATCAGTAAGTAGTAACCGGGACCAACGCCTTAACGTGCTCTCCGAAGCACGAGTCATCTTACTTTTTGGACAATCAGGTGATCAGCCTGTAATGCTCTAACCAAACTAGGGTCACAAAGTGATTTTTGTGATATGTCCCCACAGGGATTCGAACCCGGGACCTCCGGATCGTGAGCCCAACGCTCGACCACTGGACCACGGAGGGCGTACTGGGTGATGACCAACATGGAGTATGCAGTAAAGTGATTCTTAACACCCACGCATAAGCCCCTAATCGTTTCATTTGGCTTCCAAAAACTAAATTCATCCGAAGCGTCACGTCTAGGAGCTGCCGAGGTCACACGTCTGTCATCCGATATCCGGACCCCGAATCATTTTTCACGTACGCAATCCGAAATCCTGATTCATCTTCCGTTTTTGCCTTAACGTCCTCTAACCCTTAATATCCAGGATTAAAACATACATCACTCACTCAGTGAACTCTCAGAAATCCTGTCAAAGTTGGCAGAAAAAGTCATTGCAATGAAACAGCTACAAAACTTACATGATGAACTCTATGATATCTTTCTTTGTATGGTATCTTTCTAACGTTTTGAATTAAAAAGATATTTTATTCCTTATATTATTAATTTTCTATTTTTATTATCATCATCATCAGCCCATTAACGTCCCCACTGCTGGGGCACAGGCCTTCCCTATGGATGGATAGAGAGATCGGGCCTTAAACCATCACGCGGGCCCAGTGCGGATTGATTTTTATTATACGTATTGAATGCTATTGTAATTTATTTATTAATTTTATTTGTAATTTAATAATCTGTTATGTTTTAAATTCGTATACCGAAAGGTGCGACATATATTATATTGTAACAACCCTTTTACCTATGTTGACGAATAAGGGAATTTGAATTTGAATTTGTAATACCAGCTCATCATTGCCCTTAGGGTCCAATGTTATTTATTATAGTCATCATGGTGGCGTCACCACGGCTGCGTCGCGAACAAAATGTTTGCAGTCTTCTTCTTCTATCGTGTGGATTGTGAGGTGAATTACCAACCTCATCAACCCTGATGTCAGGGTTATTACTGAGCCGCCATAGGCCCCTAACATGACTCGGTACTTACATCAGTAAGTAATAACCGGGATCAACGGCTTAACGTGCCTCCCGAAGCACGGATCCTTTTACTTTTAGGACAATCAGGTGATCAGCCTGTAATGTCCTAACCAAACTAGGGATCACAAAGTAATTTTTGAGATATCTTCCCACCGGATAATGGAACCTGGGGCCTCCGGATCGTGAGCCCAACGCTCAACCAGTGGACCACGGAAGTCGTTAAGTAGTAAAGTCAAACCGTGGTAAAGTCAGTGTTTAATTGTATAACCAGGCGTGGTGTACGTTGGTGAAACTAGCCATGATCGATCTGAGCGGCCATTCAAACAAGACTGCAGATTATGATAACATTATGTATGGTCCATGGGATTCGGACCCCGCTGGACCAGAGAGGTCGTTAGGATTTTAAATTTATTTGTTATGTAGTTTTTTTTTCGAATGGCACTTAAAGAGCTAATATGCCTTACGGTGCTCAGGTGGGGCGATCCGCTAAGAGCATTGTCTGAGAAGATTATGCTGGAAAGGATTTAATCCTTGTTGACTGTTACAACACGCCTGGGATGACATTATTTTTTGTCGTAACGTGTTGTACATTTGTCCCAGACGGCATTCATGACTCAGCCGTGTATTAACGGCTTCTGTAGTTCAGCGGTTGAGCGTTGGACTCACGATCCGGAGGCCCCGGGTTTGAATCCCGGTGGAGACATATCACAAAAGTCACTTTGTGATCCCTAGTTTGGTTAGGACATTACAGGCTGATCACCTGATTGTCCGAAAGTAAGATGATCCGTGCTTCGGAAGGCACGTTAAGCCGTTTGTCCCGGTTACTATTTACTGATGTAAGTGAGTAATCGTCACATGAGCCATGTCAGGGGCCTTTGGCGGCTCAATCATAACCCTGACACCAAGGTTGATGAGGCTGGTATTCCACTTCACAATCCATACGATAAGAAGCAGACTCGTCGGAATGAAAACTTACTGATGTTGGTGTCTTTGGTAACCCCCGTATCTAGGTTTGTTTATTATATATTATGGCGCATGCGCAATAATTTTACACTATAATTATTTTGTGATCTTCTCTTTGTTATATTAGTACTGAGTTCGTCATCTTTCATTTCGCTCGCTAATAAGATGCTTAGTAAAGTCACACACCTCCGAAACGCATTTCTCGGGAATGTAGGTTTCCTCACGATGTTTTCCTTCACCATTCACATCCAAAATCATTGGTTTAGGATAGTGCTAATGTTAATTCGCACCTACGCGTTGACACACAAACGTTCTTCCACGTTATACATTAATTCAAATTCACATTCAAAAATATATTATTCAGTAGGTAACATAGTTACATTTGAATCGTCATTTTCACAAAACGAACGTCTCATCCGCCTACAATTACTGCAGCTTCTCACAACCTGTATAGCCGGAGAAAAGACGCTGCAAGAAAAGCCTCGGCACAGGGCCCTAGACGTTCCTCAAAACAAAAACATAATTTGGCTGCTTAATATCAGTACACCCTCTGCCGCCATCTGGACGGACGCTCCAATATCACATAGTTGCTTGTGTCAAGGCTTCATTACAAATTGATGGGGTGTACGATCACGAGTACTAATATGTATTGTGTATGTACACAGTTTGATACCATGCCACATTAACTTTTTTCCCAAATTAAACCGTAAGTCTCAAATAAGTTGAAAAAAATTGCAAAAAAAATAATAAGTGTAATGTAGTGTGTCCCAAGTAGCAATCAAGAATTGTGATTAAGTCATATATGTCTAAACTTTAGCTAAAGTGAGATTTATCCAAATCAAATAGGACTTATTAGGACTTCATAAATTCATTTCCTTCTTTAATTCTATATAGTTTTCAACAAATCCTACTTTAGATAATTTAGAATACACAAAACCAAGTTAAGTATTCACAAAACTATTTTGTCTTATCTCAGCCTACTGTTAAGTCTACAAGTATTCTTTTACTTTACTCAGATTATTTGAAGGCTCACTTAACACTAAATTGATTTAGTGAAGTATCAGTTTAGTCTTGTAAAGTAAAAATTGATTGCCTAGATATACTTAAGGCAATTTTTATTATTTGTTGCTCCTATACAAGACTGTTTTATTCGTTTTTGACTACAATAAGTAAAACATAAGAAAAGTCTATTCAATGGACGATAAAATCGAAATAGAAGCAAGCAGAAAGATGGATGAAGTCCAAATAATAAAAGGATCTGGTGGTTTTCGAAGGCAGAATATTAAATACAGAAAATTAACCTGTGATAATGCACATCCCACTGTTTTTGTTAGCGATGCGATATCTTCTTCATTGCCATCATTTTTTTATATCGATTGGTATAACACAATCATTTAATTTTGGCAAAAAAATCGTAAGTTCCTGTTTTTCAAATCCGATCCAGGGTGTGGCGGCCCAGGTACCTACGTCTCGCACAAATCTTCTCAAAAATGACTAAGCTAGTCTAACCTAATCTAAGCGCACGGCAACACTACACCATGAAAAATCGAGTTTTATAGTAAAACCTGCTAAGTTCAAATATAAAATTAGGTACCTATTAGACTAATAATAAATAAATCCAATCAAAAACATAAATGTGGAATGAGAGCCAAGTTCAATATTATGCAATGCTTTGGTTGTTGACTTCAACGACAAAAGAAGTGAGATCTAAATGGGTGCCAAGTTCAATGGTCAGTCCTGAAATTTATTTATAAGTAACAGTATAACATATCATATCTTCTTATAACATAAATATATTGTAGCCTAAGGTCTGTCTTATTGTAGGTAAGTACATATCCTCGTAACGCGTGGGTCCTTTTAAAAGGACAAATTCAAAACTAAAAGTCGACTTTATAGATATAATACATTTGAATACCTATTAAACTCGTTTAAGATTCACGTTAAGTTAAAAAAAATAATATGCTAGTAAAATGGATGTGAGTTGTGTTGTATCGTGGGCGAAAAGCTGACAACCTATCACCGCTAAACACATGTTCCAACTTGCTTACCTACCCTTAAAGTACTTGTCGAATATGGCATCAAGTGGTTTTATGATCACTTAGTGCTCTGCCTACCCCGATATAGGCGTGATTGTATGTTATGTTAAGTTAATCCACATACCTACCACAAAAAGACCGGCTGTCATGAGTTTTGATTACTTACTGACTCTTGCATCTATAGTTAGGTACAGGCACTAATTAGGTATTTATGTTAAGCGTTCATAATAGAATCTAATTATTTTTTGCCAGTTTATAATTTTTTCCTTTATATTCATCTAATTACCTATCTTACCAAATTTTAACTCTCTAGGATCATCTGGAACTGGGTTAGAGTTTTGATTTATAGGTCAGTCAGTCAGTCAGTCAATGATAAAAATGAGGATTTTTGTACATTAATATCTAAATAACCGTTTGAGATAAGCTTATGAAATTTAGAACACTTATATGTATCTCACAAGTCTCAATATATGAGCCAAATTTACGATACGATACGATACGATTTGATACGTTTATGTAAAATAGTTTTTGATTTATGAGGGGGTCAAAAGTGGCTGCAAATGGTTCGTGTAATATTACACACGGTGCGGCTCGCCAGTTCTATTTCTTGAACTTGGCTTGATACGCTACCGCGTGTCTAGATATTTTCTTTCTTCTTTCATTCTTTCTTTTAATAATTTTAAAAATGTACCTATTTTTAACTAAGCTTTATTCACAATCATAAACAAAACATATCTATTTTAAGTTTTGTGTATGGTTAAATGCATTTAAAGTGGGCATTAGATTCGATTCCTTTATTTTTTTAGCTTGATAAAGTCATCGGGAATGGGGCCGCCTTTTTTAACAATAATGTTTTTGGTGGGCTTAGAAACTACCGCGCACACACACGACGTTAATCAAATTGCGAGGGTTCTTCGTATATACAATATTCAACGGATACTCGTAAATTTTTACAATAATCACATTGTTTCCGTTGGCAATTAGAAGCGCGGTGATCGTACCTACTTTGCGTCAGCGAACCATGTAGGTACCTATGAGAATGTATGCGCGGAGACTCATTAGCAAATTGAGTTTATGTTTGTTAGTTCCAATTGCGATAAATATTAAATAATTAAGTAAATCACATTCCTATCCAAGTAAGAACTCAGCATAACAATATTTTTTATCTTCCACGAGTCGAAAAACTTACCTCTCAAACAAACATACTTTCCATAGGTTTTAAAAGCTTGTTAGATTTTAATTGTTACTTGTTACATAGATGATTCTGGCACAAAATAAACAAACATGATTTTACGACATTACTTTACTAAATCAAAATAGAGGATCACTTTAGACATAAGAGTTTTAAGTAGGAATTCACTAAATACTTTTTGTCTTAAGTTGGTATACTCCTAGACAATTGAAGTAAAATTTATCTTAACTAGTACTTGATGAAGTGCAACTTGACTTTACTTTTCTAAACTGATTCTTACGAAATCAATTGTTTCTAAAGTCTTACTTCATTTAGAAAAATATTACTTAACGCCATTTTGCACTTACAGGAAGAAAACATGTAATATTTTTTTGACAATATTATCGTCAAAAACTGAAGTAAATTAATATATATCTCTGTTGTAGTAACAATTACTGCGTTCAGCTGTCACATATTAATACAAAATGAATTTCTCTATACTATATGTCACCATTTTTTTTATTTGCTGAATAATCAATCCAAATTTTATTATTATTTTTCTGGTATATTAAAGGCCCTTCTGTTTTTTAACACTTTCTATCGATTTTACACGAGAAACAATCATGCGTTTATAATTTCCTGTATGTGAAACGGCAGAATAACCTTTTGTTAAAACAACTTAACAAATATTTTAGACGCCATTTTCTTACAGACTTCATTTCTTGTGTTAATGTAAATGTTCGCCATTATATTCTAAAATAAAGACGCGTGAAGTAAAAATCGTTTTAGTATGACCTGAAGTTTTACTTCGTTAAGTTACAATTGACTCAGTGCAATTCAATCCTATAGTCTTAACTAAGTATTGTAGATATCTTCAAGTATACATTTTTGGTATTAAGTGATACTACAAGAATTCTAAGTTTAGAATACGCAAGAACATTGTCTAAAGTAGGGTTTAAGTCTGACTTAACGTTGTCTTAAGTCTGTCTTGTATAAGAGTTAAAGTATGTGCCCACTTTTACTAAACTGTATCTTCAAGACATCTTGAGGGATATCTTGGAGACATATAAGACTTATCCAAGACAAGGGCTTGATTTAGTCTACTTGCCTTCAAGATATCTACAATTCTCTTTTAAGACAATCGGTTGCTACTTGGGGTGTGTGTGTGTGTGTGTGTATGTTAAATAAGTGTAAGTCGTGAATCATATCAAAATCATTCTAAATCAGAAATTATCATGGATAAACACATCTTTTAAAAACCAATGAGGGTATATATTACAAATTATTTAATAACTAGAGGAACACATTTAAGACCAGACATTTTTATCATTTAGGTAGTCATTAATTTTATAATAAGTTTTTTACATAAAGTAAGCTTCACATGAGCTTTAAATTTATTTTCTGAGTGTAAGTGTCAAATATGATAGTGCGTCGGGGTTCCAAAGTGGGTACATGATATTGCTTATAACTGTACACCCCTGGCATGAAAATGGAACGGTCCCTGGGGAGTATCTTAGTGGCAAGAACAGGGAAAATTATGACTGATTCCCGAGGAAGGATTAGGTTGTGTTTTCGTGTTAATAATGTGTTTGTGTCAAGATAAACGGCCTGTGGAGGAAGGTTTGACAATTAATTCGGTGGCTGTGTGGTTGACAACGCGACTGACTGACTCACTGAGTGAATGAATGCGCAGTCGTGTTTACAGGGACGTGAAGTGTGAATAATGTGTAGATTGGTGACTGGTACATAGATAGGTTATTGGGCATTTTGGTCTAAGTTTGCTTTTATTGTTTTAGAATTATATTGATTCTATGCAAAAAAACACTTTTGTTTTTTTTATGCTGCTTCTATGCTGTTCTGGGAGCAAATAAAAAACATAGAACACGTTCAGCTGCTTCTCTTCCCGGGCATGTCGTAAAAACCGACAGAGGGATTGCGTCCTCTAACATGATGGACTAATGTTATGGGCGATAGGCTGATCCCTTATCACCATAAGGTTCATCATATCCATCTTAGGACTTCGTATCAACAGTGGCTGCAAGTTGTCTTTGATTACTTGTGGCTCTGCCCACCCCATTTGGGATTACGGGCGTGAGTTTATGTATGTATGTATATTGAACTAAAAACGGCGGGTTTTGTAAAATTATTATTATTTTTGTTATTCTTATGTTTTGTATGGTCAAATTAGAGCTGGTCTTAAAAAAGGCTTAGTGCGATCTACTCAGAACCGGCGTGTGGTTTCCAGAGTATCATCATCCCCTTATCATTATCCCGTTTTTCACAGGGTCCGCTTACCTAACTTGAAGATTTGTCAGGTCCATTTTTTTACAGAAGCGACTGCCTGTCTGACTTTCCAACCGGCGAATGGGAAACCAGACCAATACAGGTTAGGTCACATACCTCCGAAAATCGGGAACGTGGGTTTTCTCACGATGTTTTCCTTCACCGCTGAGCACGTGATACTAATTTATTATCCAAACATGAATTTGAAAACAAATTCGACAATCATTGGTTTAGGCCTGTGCTGGATTCGAACTTGCAACCTCAAAATGAGAGGCAAGTGTTCTACCAACTAGGCTACCACGGGTTTCCAGGGTATGTGCCCGGTTAATGACAATAGGCTCATCGTCTTTCGTATGGGACTTAATCATAGCTTTCGAAGGGTGGTTTGTTATACTGTAAATCACTGTCTACCCTTTCGGAATACAGGCTTCATGCTATGTTGTAACGACTACGTACTTACATCAAAGTCATGTCAGGGGTCTTTGGCGGTTCAATAGTAACCCTGACACCAGAGTTGATAAGTTCGGTATTCCACCTCACAACCCACACGATAGAAGAAGAAGCTATGTTGTGGAAAAATTGGAAAGAAAGAATTCTAGATTGTATTATCTTTACCAGTAAAGCAGGGAACTCTATAAAATAAAACGCGCCAAGACACCCACATTTTCTCGAGGCAGAATTTCATTGGACAAACTGACTTATATCAAACAAGAGTGAATGGAAACATAAGAATCCGCCGGCTTCACTGCCTACAGCCCATCGACGGTGTAACCAGATAGACACCTGCCGCTTTTTTACAAAATTCACAATTCATAATCGCATAAAATTGCAATAAAATTGGTATTACCTACAGTTTGCAGATGGTCGGCATTTAACATTCGGTCTACATTTTTAGTTAATTAAATTATAACATGCAAATAGTAAAATAAAATATAATAAAAAAATAAATTTGAGGAGCTCGGCGGCGCAGCGGTAAACGCGCTCGGTCTGCGATTGTTGAAGTTAAGCAACTTTCGCAAAGGCCGGTCATAGGACGGGTGACCACAAAAAAACAAGTTTTCATCTCGAGCTTCTCCGTGCTTCGGAAGGCACGTTAAGCCGTTGGTCCCGGCTGCATTAGCAGTCGTTAATAACCATCAATCCACACTGGGCCCGCGTGATGGTTTAAGGCCCGATCTCCCTATCCATCCATAGGGAAGGCCCGTGCCCCAGCAGTGGGAACGTTAATGGGCTCATGATGATGATGATGAAAAAATAAAAAAAAGACATTAACGCTGTGATGAGAGTGGAAGAAGCGAAAGTAGTGTGTAATGGAACTCCATACACTCTGCCAACCCCAATGGGAAATAGACGTGTAATTATACACGAAAGATAGAATACCAGGGGGCAATTAAGGTCACATTGAAACAATTTATCTAGAAAGCAATATTGCAATTAGACATTTGCACATATAAAAGTAACTGCGCAATGTCGTCAAATAGCAATATTGCTTACTCCGATAAATCGCTTCTAAGTAAATAGTCCCATGTAAGAAGCTCTACGGCTGCAGCGCTAGTATAGCATCTTCATAGAATTATTATGACTTAGATGAGGTCCATTAAATTCCGTGGACTTCTATTTTATTTTAAACCTGGTATTACGTATCTTCAGTCTTCGTTTTGTAATATGACTTATGTTTGGTTTTTCATATATATTAATTCTGTAAATTAACTGAGGTTACGCGTTTTGAAGGGGCACTCTGCATACTGATTGGCTCACTCAAGATCCTAAACACGTCGAAAGGCCGGACCTATTAGTCAGATGTAGACAGAACCCGTTTGTCCGTTTTTCTCTTCTTCTATCGTGTGGGTTGTGAGATGGAGTACCGACTTCATCAACCCAGGGTTACTATTGAGCCACCAAAGGCCCCTAACATGGCTCATGTAACGACTACTTACTTACATCAGTAAGTAGTAACCGGGAGCAACGGCTTAACGTGCCTTCCGAAGCACGGATCATCTTACTTTCAGACAATCAGGTAATCAGCGTGTAATGTCCTAACCAAACTAGGGACCACAAAGTAATTTTTGTGATATGTCGTTTCTCCGTTAGTAAGAGTCTAGACGTTGTATCGTCGATGCAAGTCAGAATCCAAGTAACTTGATATTTTCTGATTGAGTTAGCCTCGAGTTTCTTTGTTTTTTGTGTAAAAATATCACGTTATCTACGTCTGGTCTCATTTTTCTCATCGGCTGCAAATGCAATAACAAAAAACTATGAAGTGAAAATCTTTTTTTGTTACTCAGTTGATTGTATGTTTGCGTTACATGCCTACAAGGTGGAGCACCTTATAAAAAAATGTCTCATGCTCACCATGTTTTTGGTTTGCCTCAAACGGCATTAATCCACTTGGCCGGTCATTTTTGACTACTTTTTAATCAGAAGAGAAAACCGTTTGCCCACCTTAGAAAACAGTTTCTCCTGTAAACATACATACATACATACACTCACGCCTATTTCCTACCAGACTATGGAATTCCATTGATGTAAATTTGTTTTATTATTATTGTATGACTATGTAATTTCTTTATCTTAGGCTTATGGAGTCCCGGACTTTTGGAATGCGTGCGTGGGGCGGAAGTACGTAGTAACATAACATAAACAGCCTATATACGTTCCACTGCTGGGCGCAGGCCTCTCCTCAATCAACTGGAGGGGGTATGGAGCATACTCCACCACGCTGATCCACTGCGGGTGCGGGAAGTACGTAATAAACATAGCCAACACGTAGTGGCCCCTTAAGACAATTTAATCTAACTGTAGTGTTATTAATGTTTTACCCTGCAGTAGAATGCTGACTTCTATATTGAATATCAGTTTTAGAGTTTCCTCTGATAGCATTCACTACTTGGCCGGACATATGGTTCTGTAAGTTTATAAACAAATTAAGTTCTTACGAATTGATGTATGTCTGACATCAGCTGTGAGTAACAAACTTATCTACATCTACAATAGGATTAAGCAGTTCATATTTATTATAAACATTAAAGGAAGTTGGACCCAGAGCGCTCCCCGGGGCAGTCCGTTTTATTGCCAACAACACCTGCTGTTTTGGAAGTAAATAGTTTAGATTTACTTTGAAAGCAGCGATTGTGAAACTTAAATATTGTTTTAAGATACCTCAGTAATACTTCCCGACCTTTTGTTAAAGATTTACTCAAAGTTTATTGTGTCAAACGCATTTGATAAGTTAAGAAAATATTTTGTTTTTGTTTCTTAAGTTATGATGTATTATATAACTTAAAGTTTCATTGGAACGTTGATTTTCATATCTGATTACAAATTATTTGTTGTTTTCAAATAAATACAACATTTTTTGTGCTTATATTAAATTTTGAATGCGCAATTTAAAAAACTGCAATGGAGTACACGGATAACATGCATCCCCCGGATATGGTGAACCATTACCCAAATACATAACATTTATTTTTAGGAAGGACACTTGCGGTCATTGGTATTTGGTAAAAAAAATGATAACGATGTCAGATATGACTAAAACATAGGACTAAACTTGGACATTCGACTTTAGTTTACTTTAAGGTATTTATTTCTTGTTGCACCATCCCGCATTCAAGTTTCGAAAATGTTTGTTTCCTCGTAGTGGTTGCCTGGAAGAAATTGCTCTAGAGCAATAAGGCCGCCAAAATTGTACTGTAAAATTGATTTATTTATTTATTTCCTCACTTACATCTACCATTACAGTTTATCTTTTGCGATAGTGTAGTAATAAAAAACAAGGTTTGGTTTTTTTTTACAGTCTATAAGATATCATATATAAAAAAAATTAAGCAAAATTAAAAATTTTGAAAAATACCCACGACGGTAAAAATTTCATCGAAAAAGAATAAAATAACTCAAAACCCCCGACTTAACCCAATTATTATGTAACGAAATATTATATTAGACTTAAAAATACTTTCTAAAAAAGAGTTGATATCTCGAGACATCGGTAATAGATATACTTAAGTACCTAAACAATGAATTATGGATGTTTACAGTTTTTCCTAACGTTTCTGTTTCTCGAAGATATACTTAAATGTAGCGATAATAATTTTACCATAATACATAACCGAGGAATATCCGTCGGGTGCTGCCTTTTCTGTATAAAATTTCAACAAAAATTTAATCATACTCATAAGTGTATTATAAATCGTCGTTAAACATCTACAATTCTTCAATAATTGTATTCACGTCACTAGAAAAACTTTAGCTGGGTTAATGGCAGCGTCCTCTAGTGAGTTAAAGACGTAATTTTTATTATTTGGGAACATGCATTAAGCTACCACGTACACATTGCTGAAAACAGAATTGTAATCGGACATTTCGTTTTGATTATATTGCAACATTGTTTTGCACTAATATTGTAGCGCCCCCTAGTGAGTTACAGCCATGACACCTGTCTAAGAACATGAACTTAACAAACACAATCCCGTTATTGAAAACCGCCTCAAAATCGGATCATTAGTTTAAAAGATAGGTGGTAACATTACTTTGCACAAACGCACACACAAACATCTCTTACCCTAAACGCATATACCTGCTCCGTTCCGTCGTGGGTAATAAATGTAATTACTAACCGTAATTAACAACAATTTGCTTTACTTAATACTACCTGATTATTGAGTGATGGGTTCAACTTTATGAATTAAATGAGGATTCATTGGATGAATTTGATTCACTTGACCACACAATCCACGTGCCACTTAAAGTCGATCTTGATTTTTCTTTAATATTCGCCAATCACTTCGTATTAATTTATCTACAATTTATTGTTTATGATCTTCTCTGAAATCCGGCTCGAAGGACCATGAATATGCCTGATATGACTTTTTACTGATTTTTAAGGTATTTAGGTAGCAATGAAACAGCACCGTGTTCGACGTAATTACGTGTAATCAATGGAACCGAAAAAAAAACGCCTGTCAAAAACAATTAACTAATAAAAAATATTGCAAATAAATTGCTATTATAAATTGAAGAGGCGTTTCGAATAATATTGACTCTAAACACTAATATTGTGGCGCCCCCTAGTGAGTTACAGACATGACACCTGTCTAATAACATGAACTCATCAAACACAAACCCGTTATTGAAAACCGCATCAAAATCGGATCATTAGTTTAGAAGATAAGTGATAACATTACTTTGCACAAACGCACACACAAACATCTCTCACCCTAAACGCATAAACCTGCTCCGTTCCGTCGTGGGCCGTGGGTAATTATTATCATGTTTAATGTCTGATTGTTGAAATTTATTTTTTTGCAATAAAATATATTTGATTTGATTTGACTAAACTGTAGTTATAACTTTAACCAGGTACGAGAGGGGGCGGTATTTTAGACTGACCTGCAGTATTTGTGTAATAATTTGAAATGTTTAATTATTCGTAATTTTAATTTTAAGTGACTTTCACTAAAGAATTCAAAATGACGTACGATTCTAAGACCTAAGATTCTAAGAGAATTGTGAAGTGTCGTATCTCTGTCACAGATAAATAAATAAATACACACTTGTGTAAACTTACACCCGTAATTCCTAACAGGGTAGGCAGAGCCACAAGTAATCAAGACAACTTGCAGTCACAAAAACAAAATTCAGATTTTGCTTTAATTAAGAAATAAAAATAAACGCAACAATAAGTTTGATGTTTTATAATAAGTAATTCATAATAGTAATTCTTCATCGTAGTTAAGTTAATCCGTAGTTAAGTTAATTAACAGATTTTTTTGTAAAAAGTTATTTGATTAATCAGTTGAAACTACCCTAAAATTGCGTTCAAAGTGCGACCGGCCTTAAACTTCAACATACGAGTACATTATGGATACAAAATGTTCGATCCTAAATCGAAAATACCGCGTCCCGGAACTAGATTGCGGTTGGTGTCCATCTTGCGAAGTTTGCAAGAGACTTGCTAACTGTAACTTGCAAGAGTTGCAAGTCGCTTCTGTGAAGTGTTGCGACTTTGTGGGACTTAGTGTTGGGAATATTTGTTGAGTCTTCCGCGGAAAGTTGTGTAACTGTTGTCCTATAAGTCGCTTACTGGTTCTAATCGTTACATTTTTAAAACGGTCTTCGAGAGCACTTTGGCAGTCGTTGCTTTGTGAATTTTACAGCTTAAACTCAAACATAGAATTAAGAATACTAAGTACGTGTAAAACGACTGTCCGCTCACCATCAGCAGCTGAGCTAGGTTTACCTCCCTAAAAAAATGACTTTGACTTGATTTTTAATTTCTATAGAAAATAAAAAAAATAAGCAAAATTAAAAATTTTGAAAAAACCCACGACGGTAAAAATCTCATCGAAAAAGAATAAAATAACTCAAAACCCCCGACTTAACCCAATTATTATGTAACGAAATATTATATATTAGACTTAAAATTCTTTCTAAAAAAGAGTTGATATCTCGAGACATCGTTAATAGATTATACTTAAGTACCTAAACAATGAATATGGATGTTTACAGTTTTTTCCTAACGTGTCTGTTTGTCGAAGATATACTTAAATGTAACGATAATAATTTTACCATAATACATAACCGAGGAATATCCGTCGGGGGCTGCCTTTTTTATATAAAATTTCAACAAAAATTTAATCATACTCATAGGTGTATTTTATGTCGTCGTTAAACATCTACAATTCTTCAATAATTCTATTCACGTCACTAGAAAAACTTTAGCTGGGTTAATGGCAGCCCCCGACGGATATTCCTCGGTTATGTATTATGGTAAAATTTTGTTTCATGTATTTCTTTCTTTTCTTTTTTTTAAATCCAGTTTGTATTACATAATTTATAGACTTAAATATAATGGTATTCCAATTACAGTCGGTGGAATGAAAGTTCCTTTTATTTTGGTGTAATAAAATATATTTGTATTTAGTATTTGTACAAATGTCAGGGGTAGTTTTGTGCTCTACCAACCCCAATAAGGACACCACACCTGTGTTTCCATAGACATGCCGATTAGCTCACGTAGGATTATAAGATTTACTGTCATATATAGTATTAAATTTAATGCTCGGTAGTCAATTTATCTCGGTTATATATTCATAATGCCTCGCGAATTTCAATTAAGTTAAGCATATTATACCTACGACGAGGTGTGCAGTGTAGATACAGGATGTTTTCATACCCATTATAATTATACTGGGTGTTAGTGACAACGTAACGAATACTGAGGGGGATGATTCAGACCATGATTCTGAGTTAAAATCAAGTGGAATTTTCCGTCGCAAAATTCATGATTTTTTTTTATTATTTTTGTAATTATTTTCAATTCTATAATTTTGCGATCAAAAATTCCACTTGATATTAACTCAGAATAATGAGCTAAATCAGCCCCCTCAGTATTCGTTACGATGTCCCCACACCAGTACATACAGGAAGCCATACAAGTAGGTATGGGTGTTAGTTACATCGTAACGAATACTGAGGGGGATGATTCAGACCATGATTCTGAGTTGATATTAAGTGGAATTTCCTGTCGGAAAATTCATGAATTTTTTGTGTTTTCTTAAATTATTTTCCATTCCATACTTTTGCGACGAAAAATTCCACTTGATATCATCTCAGAATCATGGTCTCAATCATCCCTCAAAGTTTTCGTTACGATGATACTAACACCCTGTATTATTTTTTAAATATTATTGAATTTCGTGCGTCATTTCACTTGCGTCAGACACAATACTACTGGACGAAAGGCAAGAGGGAAACCATGGCCCTATTTTTCTACACCAACAAGTGCGTGGATAAAATATTCTACTGTTCATTTGAAGTTAGGTCAATTCTGTAATCCCATCATCGATTTAAAACGGAAGTCCGTATTGCTCTATGATTTATAATGACTTATAGACGGGGCATAAACAAAAGACCACAAAGAGAACCTATAAGTGTCCATACAATGTGGTATAATCACAGGCCTCCTTTGTCTATGGTTCCATGATTTATAAATCGCTATTAATTATAGTGCTGTGAGCGATTCATTTTTGTAATTGGTCGGGACCTGTAGAGAGGTCAATTCGGGTGACTTAGTGTTATAAGTTAGCTGTACTAGTTAGTAATAGATGGCGTTGACATAAGATTTATAGCGATAAGTACACTAGATAGATATAGCCTTTACTATGAACTTATTCTAAGAAAAGACAAACATTTTTTTCCTTTTTTTTAGCTTTAACTTAATATTTAGAAAAAAAAATGTATTTGATTATAAAAATGTAATTTATTTTCCTCCATTTGTCTTTTGACAAAGGCCTCCTCCAGCTCTTTCCACTTATCCCTGTCTCTCGCCAGCCTTCTTCACATATTTCCTGCTGTATTTTTTATTTCTTCTTCCCATCTCTTAATTGGTCTTCCTCTCTTTCTTGTTCCATATCTGGGGTACCACTAGGTTACGTCTACGATAAGTAAACATAACATAACATAAACTGCCTATATACGTCCCACTGCTGGGCACAGGCCTCCCCTCAATCAACCGGAGGGGGTATGGAGCATACTCCACCACGCTGCTCCACTGCGGGTTGGTGGAGGTGTTTTTACGGCTAATAGCCGGGACCAACGGCTTAACGTGCCCTCCGAAGCACGGAATCATCTTACTTTTTCGGACAATCAGGTGATTCAAGCCTGAAAAGTCCTTACCAAACAAAGAACAGTCTCACAAAGTGACGACGAATACACGACACGACAAGTACACTACGATAAGTACACTAAGTGAAATAAAATGTTATTACAACAAGAAAAATAGTTGTAATATTGTTTTTAACGTATACAGGTTGTTGTGGCATCGTTACGAATACTGAAAGGCACGATTGATGTATATTTTTTTATTTAAATCTTTTTCTTCTGTTAATACTTTCCGGTCCGGTAAAAGAATACTTTCTACAATGTCAGTTAGGCGGTGATACACCCTATTAAGAGTATTTATTACATTAACTTTAGTTTTACTTTTAGGTATTTATTTATTTCTTTTTATTGCACCATCCCGCTTCCAAGTTGTTTGTAAATGTTTGTTTCCTTTTGGTGGTTGCCTGGAAGAAATTGCTCTAGAGCAAAGAGGCCGCCCAAATTGTACTGTATTCATGTGTTATGTCTGATTGCTGAAATTTTAGTTTTGTGCAATAAAGTGTATTTGATTTGATTCGATTAAAAATATTCATGCTTCATATCAGCCATATATTATAACTCACATGCATAATAATATATAGAATACAAAGACAAAACAATAACATCACTTAAAAATTTTCACTAAACAATTACAAAAAGCGATGTTAGTTACAATGATCATAAGGTGGTGGTGGACGTCCTGAGATAAAAGGGTCACTCAGCACAAGTCGCGGCGTGAACCACGACATTGGTATTATGTTTTTACAACAAGATTCCCATTGACATTCAGAATTTGCCTTTCAACTGTTTTAAGACAGTAGTTAAACAAAAACTTTACAAAAAAGGTTATTATAAAGTTAGTGATTATTTAGAAGATATGAATGCATGGGATTAACTGTCTGAGAACTGATGTTAGGCAGCTAAATTACTCAATTGTATACCAATATTTTATGTTTATTTTTATTTTTTTAAAGAACGTCTAGGGCCCTGAGCCGAGGTTTTTCTTGCAGCTTCTTTTCCCCGGCTATACAGGTTGTGAGAAGCTGCAGTAGTTTTAGGCGGATGAGACTTTCGTTATGTAAAAAATGACGATTCAAAGTGTTACCTACTGAATAAATATATTTTTGAATTTGAATTTGAATTTGTGTTGGGTGAGGCACGAACGTCGCATATATACAGATTTTACACATACATACAGTATAATACATATACTTTTGAACTTTTCTCCCGCGTACATAATGTTTTTACAGGTTTATTACCTTCCGAGGGATCACTAACAAGTTATTACTCGAGTTTATAATCAGGTTTAGTCTCGTAGCAAGTATTCTGTATTTATTTATTTTTATTATCATTTTCTTTTTCCTCTGTTGGAAAGTAAAACGAAACGCCTGTGACTAATTAAGTTTAAGCAGTAATTCGTGTGTTGTAGTTTGCAATATCGGAACGCAGTAATAGATACTTCGGACATGTCAGTTTGTATGTGTCTCCCTCTAATTCACAGGTAGATTGACATTTTGCTGTTCCTCTCTCTCTCACACATACTGTCGGTTCTATGTGTAACTGTAGTACACATACATTTCTTTTATAACCTTTGCTAATAAAGCTATTAATTACTCTGCAATCCTTGTTTATTTTCGCTCATAACCCTTCATCCTCAAACAGTTTACATTACGGTTTGGGTACGTAATTATGTGCTTAGACTTTAGAGCCCAACAAAAAGATGTGACTTTGTGCTTAGACTTAACAGCCTCCGTGGTCTAGTGGTTAGAGCGTTAGGCTCACGATCTGGAGGTCCGGGTTCGATTCCCGATGGGGACATTGTCGAAATCACTTTGTGAGACTGTCCTTTGTTTGGTAAGGATTTTTCAGGCTTGAATCACCTGATTGTCCGAAAAAGTAAGACGATTCCGTGCTTTGGAGGGCACGTTAAGTCGTTGGTCCCGGCTATTAGCCGTAAAAACACCTCCACCAACCCGCATTGGAGCAGCGTGGTGGAGTATGCTCTATACCCCCTTCGGTTGATTGAGGGGAGGCCTGTGCCCAGCAGTGGGACGTATATAGGCTGTCTATGTTACTTTAGAGCTCAGTTTTTTGTTTCACTGTCTTTTATACTGATTTCCAAACCGGCTGCAGCTGAAAATCAGCGTCATAGTCTATCTACAGCTAGGCCGTGAGATTTGCTGAGCTGAAGCCGTTTCAGCATTAAGTATAATAATTATTAAGTAATTTAATTACCTAAGCACATTTTGTTAATTAGTGTTAAGTATCCCGAATAAATATTTTTTCTTTCTTTCTTTTTTCTTATCGTGTGGGTTGTGAGGTAGAACAGAAACCTCATCAAGCCTGGTGTCAGAGTTATTATTGAGTCGCTGTCAGCTGGGGCTAGTGGACTGTATGTGTAGATGGTGAGGTTGAGCTGCTTTCACTGCACTAATTAAAACACTCGGAGACTTGAATAAACACTTTTATTTCGCGTAAATTATGCGAGCAACAATGGAGCTTACAACGATGATGGACGAAATGTAACAGGAAGTGACGTCAGACTAACAAACTATATTTTTTATTTTTAAATTGTGTTGGTGTTGCCAACAGTCGCCAAAGGACATGACTCATGTAACGACTACATACCTTCATCAGTAAGTATTAACCGGGACCATATAGATTTATGAATATATAATATCAAAAAGCAGAGCTAATATTACTGGACGAATTACAATGGTAAAATAAAAAAAAAACTAAGTATTTTTATGAATACTACTAGTTTTAAAAACAATTGTGATGAACGATCCTATGTTTACCCGACTGCGCCAAAAAGATGCTTATTTTATGTTATAAACACAAATCTTTATAAATTACCGCATTCGTTATTAATCCGATCAGATCATTTGGTCCCAATTAAATTCTATCAGAATTAATAATTTATCATGATAATATACGATAAAATAACCGCCATTGCAGAGGCGAAAAAAATTAATGCGTTTTTTTTACAAATTAACACACCTCTTCATCATAGCGGCAGTAAAACTGTCAGAAAAAATAAATGGACGTTAGAATATAAGTACGTGGACTTAAGTAGGCTTTTATTATTTGGGGACCATAAAGAAATGTTCGGTTTTAATTTTAAAATACTGGAAAAATAATGGCTGTTTTGCATTGTTTATGGTGTGGTAGATTATTGGCGTTTTTTTATATATCGCACACAATATCCAATACTTTTGTAACATAACGAAGCGTAACGCGTCTATCGAAGGGGTGGGCAGATGTGTGTTTTCACACACACACACACACACACACACACACACACACACACACACACACACACGCATTATACGTCCACTCGTCGCAGCTTGTTTAAGAACCATGCCTATTGCCATTAACCTGGCACAAATCCTGGAAACCACGTGCTATTAGTACTTTATTGCACCAAAATAAAAAGAAATAATAAAAGACTGGCAAATGGCGGCCATACCGCTTAAAGTGATTTCTTCCAAACAACCATGAGGCGAGGAGAAATGTAAAAAAAATTAAATTGAAAGATTGCGGGTACAAACTATAAGTACAATTTATCAATAAATACATGCTAATTAGCTATCTACGATTGAATTTTATGTAAGATTTTTTGATGTTATTGCATTATTCTTCAGCAATAACAAAATAGGAAATAACAAACAAACGTAATAACAAATATTTTCTTTTCCCCTACCTTTCTTGCTTACTTTATAATATAAATGGTTTACTGCGTTTCCACTTGGCAAAGCCCGCAACAAGTTGCCCGACATGTTGAAAGTTAACGCGGAACTTTTGTTTAACAACATTGTCTGTCTACGCATCTATATTCGTCTGTCGTAGACAACATGCCGCCAGAGGAACTAGTGTTGTTGCGTGTTACGTCTCCACTCGACAACAATTGATGCTCAACTAACGATGCTCTCTAAATAAACAACAAGCCGCGCGACATGTTACGCTTCAGCTGGCAACGTCTGTTGTGCAACGTTGCCGTACATGAGCGTTAGATTTTGCGCGCTAATTGATACCTAGTGGGCTTTAACCCTTTCTTCAAGGTGACAGTTATTCGCTTACGAAGAAAAATAACAACTACCTATATAGCGGAATACCGAGAAGGACTTACGATGAACAAATTGGAGATGTTCTTAGAAAAGGTTTAATACGATCTGCTCTGAACCGGCGTGCGTGTATGAAGCGATTGATGAATGTGGAGGAAGCAAGAGAAGTGTGTCAGGATCGAAGCAAATGGAATTCTATAGTCTTTGCTTACCCCGGTGGGAAATACGCGTGAGTTTATGTATGTATGTATCTATATAGCGGCTTTTCTTAAATATCAACAACTTCACAGCACTACATCAAATAACTTCTAACTAACCGATCGTATATCCTCAACAAAGGGGACACTCAAAAACTAACTAAACTACCTATAAACTAAATCAAAGTCCGAACTAAGTTGAACCCAGTACGTTTCCTTTACAAGTTGTCGTTCTACCGCGGGCGAGAGGCGGTTAAGTTAAATACATAAACTTCCTATACACGTCCCACTGCTGGGCACAGGCCTCCCCTCAATCAACCGGAGGGGGTATGGAGCATACTCCACCACGCTGCTCCACTGCGGGTTGGTGGAGGTGTTTTTACGGCGAATAGCCGGGACCAACGGCTTAACGTGCCCTCCGAAGCACGGAATCATCTTACTTTTTCGGACAATCAGGTGATTCAAGCCTGAAAAGTCCTTACCAAACAAAGGACAGTCTCACAAAGTGATTTCGACAATGTCCCCATCGGGAATCGAATCCGGACCTCCAGATCGTGAGCCTAACCCTCAAACCACTAGACCACGGAATTAAGTTAAATATTGCTATAGAATAAAGTAGTTTTGAAGTTTGTATATTAATAAGTAAGGTAACATCACCGACTTAGGATAGTCTCCTGCATGGCATAAGAAGACAGGAATGCTCAATCCTGTGACAAGCCGCCATTGCTAGCCCATTAATGACGTAAGTGTTATCACTGTGTTACCATTAAATTGGTATCTCCAACATTTCAAGGACGTAAATTTTACTATTGAAAATTAAGTGAATTACTGACTAATGCATTTAATAATTAAAGCGTTTAAATGGGGATATGAGACTCCCGATATTTCGACACTGTTGCAAGTGCCATGATCACGGAATGACTGAACCCGTTATTATGTGCTTTAATTATGATAATAACCGCGTAAACTAAAACATACATAAAACATAAACATAAATAGCCTATATACGTCCCACTGCTGGGCACAGGCCTCCCCTCAATCAACCGGAGGGGGTATGGAGCATACTCCACCACGCTGCTCCAATGCGGGTTGGTGGAGGTGTTTTTACGGCTAATAGCCGGGACCAACGGCTTAACGTGCCCTCCGAAGCACGGAATCATCTTAATTTTTCGGACAATCAGGTGATTCAAGCCTGAAAAGTCCTTACCAAACAAAGGACAGTCTCACAAAGTGATTTCGAAAATGTCCCCATCGGGAATCGAACCCGGACCTCCAGATCGTGAGCCTAACGCTCTAACCACTAGACCACGGAGGCTGGAAACTAAAAACAATGCATTTAATTACTATTACTTGTCACATAATAAAAAAAAACATTAAAACTGTAAGTAAGGAACTATTTTAATAAATGTTCAAAAATTCCTTGCAAATAAAAACAATGGTCGTAGGTAATTCATTTTTTACGAAATGGCAACACAGGGTCGGATGACGTCAGCTGGGCTAACCTGGAATTGCTAGCTATCAGTTTTGAGCATACCTTCTCTAAGTGCGTCAATTTTCTAAAACGGTCTTTCAATCAGCTGCTTGATACAAACCCAAAGCTACTGTCAAGTTGGCGGTGCTCAACAAAAATACCGCGACTGCATTTTGGCTATGGGTTGTTTACGATATTGCGAAGGTATTTATATAAATAAGTTCATATATAAATAAAAAAAATTAACCAAATGAAACACAGTCGCTTATCACTGACATAGGGACTACTGGCGATACAATGGGGTGCAGGTACAGGGTATGGGGAGGGCTATTAGGGGTGTTTTGTACCCCTTCAATTACCAGCGTTGGTACCCAGGGTATAATTGATACCAATCGTTGGGGACGTTAATGATCCATGCGGTTTATGATGGTGTTATATGGTGCAAGATTTGTGTAGCGGGCGGATCTGCAAGTCAACCGAATAACGATCTTTGACACTTCAAAATTAGAGTTAGAATTAGAGAGGCATTGGTGCTAATTCCTGCACACACCATCTAATTTTATTTTAAGTTACACCTGTCATCTTTCTATCCGCGGAAACAGAAAGGGACGGGTAATCGACAGGCATAAAATTTATGGAACACACGCCAATTTAGGCGGAAATTGAAAACCCCTTCCGAAATTTTATACTGGCCAATAACCCGACAGAATTTAGTTGACAATACACGTCAAACGGGTTGTATATGAGCGAGATGCCTATTTTATTCAACGGGGAGCGCCGGTTCGAACCCCGGTACGACTTGCACCAATGAGTTATTAAGATTTTCCCACACATTGGTCTCGGCCATTACAGATGGCAATACGGCTCACCACCTGTCACGTTGGTCTAACAGAAATCTCGGTGAGGTGCGGGTAAATACCCAAACGAAGTAGTTTATGTATTATATTATGTATACAGGGTGTTAGTAACATCCTAACGAAAACTTTGATGGATGATTCAGGCCATGACTCTGAGTTAATATCAAGTGGAATTATCCGTCGAAAAGAGTATGAAACTGAAAATAATAAAAAAGCACAAATATTTTCAAAAAACACACACAAACCTTTGCAAAACTATAAAATTAAAAATATAAAAAAGAAAAATCTAAAAAAAATCATGAATTTTGCGACGTAAAATTCCACTTGATATCAACTCAGAATTATGGTCTGAATCATCCCCCTCAGTATTCGTTACGATGTCATTATCACCCTGTATTATGTTTAAGTTACGGCTAATACCCGAAGTGCGGCTACACCTAGTTTTAGCCGGTTAGAACTAGGTGTAGCCACTTACTCTTGGTTAAATCTAGTACTAGCCGATTGTTTTCGGGTAAAATTAGGTCTAGCCTTCATCATGCCGGCTACAACTAGGTCTAGCCATTCCTTGTTGGACAAAATTAGGTCTATCCGATATCATTCCGGCTAGAAATAGGTTCAGACAATCCCTGTTGGATAAAATTTAGATGCGTATCCCGCCAAGCCTTCCGCCCCGCGTCACACTCTTGATTCATAGCATCTACAGCAGCGTCGCGGGGTGGAGGGCATAGCAAACCACGCGCCTCTACAGGTTGTAAGCACCAGATGCTGCTAATCTACTGCAGGTCTACTAGCTAGTGTGGCTCACAGCGTCTCTCGATCTTCTTTTTCTTATCTTGTGGGTTGTGAGGTGGAATACCAACCTCTTCAACCTTGGTGTCAGGATTATAACCGAGCCGTCAAAGGCCCCTGACATGGCTCATGTAACAACTACTTACATAGTTACATCAGTAAGTTAGTAACTGGGACCAACGGCTTAACGTGCCTTCCGAAGCACGGATCATCTTAGGCTCAAACAATCAGGTGATCAGCCTGTAATGTCCTAACCAAACTAGGGATTCGAACCCGGGGCGTCGTATCGTGAGTCCAACGCGCTACCACTGGACCACGGAGGCCGTTCTCTTCTCAATCGTAGTCATTATATCATCTATGTATGTATCTAGGTACCAGTGTAACATTATATTATCATTTTTCTACCGCACCCGCTTAAAGCATATAGCTTGACGGCCATAAAATAAGCATTACCATACTTGTAATAGATATAGGAGCCGTGCGCGGCATATCTGGTTTTCAGTGTAATTTGTGCTGAGGGAATTATTACTTAGATTTACGATATCACTTACAAGGTATGCTTTTTGCAACGTTTTTTTTTTTCAACACAACAATGGCAATGATGTGCAAATGAATTCTGCTTGTAACTTGGTCGATGTGTTTCGTAGATAACGCTTGTAAAACAATAGGTCTAATGATGTTATTTTCTGAAAGGTAAACAAAGTTATGACACTGAACTTAATGGGAAATCTCTCGTGTGAGCTCCATATTATAACAGACAGTTTTGATCAAAAGTGACAGCAAAAATTTCAAGGTTAGCCCAGCTGACGTCATCCAAACCTGAGTTGCCATTTCTTAAAAAATAAATTGCCACCAATGTCTTTAATTTACACTGCAAAGCAATTTTGAATTTTAAGTAAAAGATTTATTGTCATTTTTAATGATTGTTATATAATATATGTGACAAGTAATAGTAATTAAATTAGTCAGTAATTACCTTAATTTTCAATAAAAATGTGGTTCAGCGTTGGGCTCACGATCCGGAGGACCCGGGTTCGAATCCCGGTAGAGACATATCACAAAAATCACTTTGTGATCCCTAGTTTGGTTAGGATATTACATGCTAATCACCTTATTGTCCGAAAGTAAGATGATCCGTGCATCGGAAGGCACGTTAAGCCGTTGGTTACAATTACTGATGTAAGTATGTCGTCGTTACATGACCCATGTCAGAGGCCTTTAGCGGCTCAGTAATAACCTTGACACCAGGGTTGATGAGGCTGGTTATCCACCGCACAACCTACACGATAAGAAGAAGCGAGGCAACCAGCTAGGACGTGAAGTGGCCAGGAGCGATGTAAACCATGTAGGTTGTCATACTTACTAAATTAACCACCAATGACAGTGTTTACGCTCAAGCAACCGAGAATTGTTCCATGTAATAGAGTTATCTATCTGGTAGCACATAAACAAAGCTATATTGTGGTAGCCCGTTGAATGTAGACTATCTCAAATAGTCCGAACTGGAATTAACTTGGTACAGTCAGCCTGAGAATCACCTACGTTACACGATATTGTATGCCAATATTTTATGTTTATTTTTATTTTTTTAAAGAACGTCTAGGGCCCTGTGCCGAGGTTTTTCTTGCAGCTTCTTTTCCCCGGCTATACAGGTTGTGAGAAGCTGCAGTAGTTTTAGGCGGATGAGACGTTCGTTATGTAAAAATTGACGATTCAAAGTGTAACTATGTTACCTACTGAATAAAGATATTTTTGAATTTGAATTTGACAGCGCCATCTAGCGCACATTTCTTGAACCATCAGTTCTATTCAGATGTCATAATGTTATGTGAATGTTGTCTTGACAAATGTAATTTTAAAAATGTAACGAAGTACTTAATTAACAACCCACCCTCCATGGTTTAGTAGTTAGAGCGTTAGGCTCATGATCTGGAATTCCGGGTTTGATTCCCGGTGGGTACACTGACGAAATCACTTTGTAAAGACTTTTCAGGCTTGAATCACCAGTTTGTTCGATCATTATATACGTATTAATGGGGATAAAAACTAAAATGTAGGCGGCAGAATAGTTGAGTGTTCCTAAATTTTGATAGACAGGACAATATAAAGAATATTGTCCGTCCAGATAAATTTCTATTAAATATAGAGCAACGTGGAGTGTATCCCGTTTGAAGGATGACTTACGAAAAATAAAAGCCATCAGTTAAAAACGGCAGTATTGGTTGAAAATAACTTTTCCTAAGTTTCTTCTTTCCGATCTTTAGGGAATAAATATAACACTATGATTTTGCACAAGGGGATATAATTTAAAAATATAACCAGAACAATATGTTTGTTTACTCAAATAGTATGCGGAACTGTCAAAATTTAAGAACACTACAGTAGCGACACATGGGGGGTTAAAATGACTAACTAAGAAAGCAATATTGCAATTTGACATTTGCGCATATAAAAGTAAGTGCGCAATGCAAACAAATGTCAAATAGCAATATTGCTTTGGTCTAAACGAGCCCATTACACTAGCGGTATTACCGCGTTTTACGGTAACGAGTACTAACACTTTGAGACCATGTCACATTAACTTTTTTGCCAAATTAAACCGTAAATCTGATTAAATATGAAATATGACAGTGCGACAGGGTTTTAAAGTGGGTACATGACTGACTGAGAAATAGGCAGTTTTATCCTCTTATTTAATTTATTTGTCTTGCAAATATTTAGAAGCCTGTCTGTACTAGTTCCGTCTGAACTATCGCCCTAACTTTGCCTCCCGCTGCTGATTTAGTCCGAGACAGTTGACCGCTATATTATATCTCAACTCAGCTTGCTACCTCTCAAATATCTACAGCAGCAAGCCTGTCTGAAGTATTTTTTTTAACGTGACTTATTTTAGATTTGCCGCAGATGGCATTAACTACTTGGCCGGACAAATGGGGAGCGCTGAGGGATCTCACCCGGTACAAATTTAAGACAAGCCTGAGGGTGCTCAGTTGGGCGCGAACCTTGGCTCAGGGCGTCGTCTGAGAGGAAAAATATTTGAGATAATTAATCGAGGTAGGTCGATAGCGATAAGCGCTGATTGAGGGAAATCGTCGACCACGCCGGCGGGGTCGGTATCGGGGTCCTGAAGTGTTTGGTGTCGCGAGCTGATTGGCTGGCTCTATGGCTAGAGTAATCGGGTCGTCGAGATCGTATATTACGTCCTTCGCCAAGACCCAGAGGGGGTGAGGCACGTATTGGTGCGGGGCGAAGAATTACCGCACTATGCGTGATATTCTTTATTCTCTGCCAAAACTAAATAAACAGTCAATGCTAAACCTTGGAATACCTCTTGAATCTTTCTTAAGCGAATCGAAATCCATTTATAAGAAGATAAACATTTGATTGATGTAATTTAACAAAACAGTATGTGTTTGCCAACAGATACAGTCAATTTGTTTGGCTGGAAATAATCATATTCATTGGTTGTTTATTGATATTATACACTTACTGATTTCTTGAATCAGGGTTGCGTTGTGTGGACTCGGCTTTCTATTCCGTCAGGAAATGTACCTGAAAAAGAAATAAAAGGGTTGAATTTGCCAGATAATAAATTTAAAGCTAATATTAAGATGAAATAATGAAGCCTGGCGTGAAAAGTATTCCTTTGTGTCGGTGTGATGCTTTGGAGAAGTTTTTTTGTTTTGTGTTTAATAAATATATTTTTTTAAATATTTACGCTGGATGCGGGCAGCGCAGGACTGATCGTCGTGGAGATCCTTGGGGGAGGCCTATGCCCAGCAGTGGGCGGCGTACGGCTGATGAAATACTTATTATATCCCAATCGGGGTAGTCAGAGGTATATTCATCGTAAGATGAACTAAGTACCCACACCTCACAGTATACATTACAAATCTTTAAATAACGTGTGTGGTGTGGGTACTTAGTTCATCTTGCGGTGAATATACCTCTGACTACCCCTATATCTATACTATATCCCAATATAGTCGTGAACTAAAAAAAACCTTATTAAACACATAACAAAAAATCTTCTCCAAAGCATCACACCGAGGCAAAGTGTCCAAAAGACTGGCAACATTTCCCCTTTGAACTGCTAAACCAACCCTTGGACAAAAGTAGTAGCCAGCCCTTGGGTCTTACGTTGTTGGGTGTAACAGGACTTTCAAAACTAAATTTGGTTTTGCTAGTCACGCCCGCACCCATGCAAGAGTCCAGGATAACACTAGCTAAGGGTGTCGCCGTCGACGGATACGTCTGGGAGGACATCATCATCATCATCATCATCATCATCATCATCATCATCTTACGTTGCCTCGACGAGACGCTTCGAAAGGTTCTTAATGAAACTCATCGTGAACATTAGTTATGTTTAAAAAAATGTGTTGCTGTTTCTTATCATTTCTTCTCCTCAACCAATATATCAAACTAGCTTTTGCCCGCAACTTCGTCCGCGTGGCGTGTTATAAAATAGAGATCTTTGTGTATGTGTCTAATTCAAATTTATGCAGTTTAGATTTTTTATACAACATTTTTTTCCCGCTAACTCCCATTTTTCAAAATACAGCCATAACTAAACTTTATATTTAATAAGATATGCATGCATGCTAGATTGAAAATATCTACTCGTATCTTACGCGGTTTAGATTTTTTCATACAAATGTTTTTTCCTGCTAACTCCCGTTCCCGTGGGAATTTATTCTATTTTGCAACTAAGCTTTAAGTTTACTAAGGTACCTGCATGCCAAATTTCAAGCGTCTAACTTAAGTGGTTTAGGTTTTTAATAAAAAACGCCTTTCCTGCTAATTCCCGTTCCCGTGGGAATTTCGGGAATTCCTTTCTTAGTGCACCTCTACGGTACCTAAGCTACGTCTCTTCCAAATTTCAAGTGCCTACGTTTAGCCGTTAAGGCTGTGCGTTGATATGTCAGTCAGTCAGTTTCTCCTTTTATAATATATATTTAGATTTCGAAATGACGTAGATTCCAAAATGTTAAATTGTAAATTGACCTTTAACAAATTAACCATGCCTAATATATTATATGCTCTGAGATGATCTGAGACCGAACCTTAATCATTTAGCACAAGAGGCAATTTTATTACACACTAAGTCAGCTCAGCTATGACGAAGAGGAAGCGAAACGACCGTAAAATATTGTTTTCTTGGATCTGTCTTTTGAAGTTATAATTGAATCGCCAGTCGCTTCTTTAAAACTCATTTCAACTTTACGCAATTTTATTTATCTTAGCTGGAAATCGACTCATCAGAGATTTCAACATTTTCAAGTAGTGGACATTAATCATAACTTTCTGGCTAATTACAGTCCGATTTCACCTGCGCCACAGATTAAACAGTTCGTCAAGAATGGTACGAAAGTCTTCTTCTTATCGTGTGGGTTGTCAGGTTACCAACCTCATCAACTCTGGTGTCAGGGTTACTATTGAACCACCAAAGGCCCCTGAAATGTCTCATGTAACGACTACATAATTACATCAGTAAGTAGTAACCGGGACACAGCTTAACGTGCCTTCCGCACGGATCATATTACTGTCGGACAATCGGGTGATCAGCCTGTAATGTCCTAACCAAACTAGGGATCACAAAGTGATTTTTGTGATATGACCGGGATTCGAACCCGGAATCTCCGGATCGCGAGCCCAACGCTCAACCACTGGACCACGGAGGCCGTTGAAAACCTTACTTGTCATCCCCGTTGCTATGCGCACATGTTGAATAGTGAATAAATAATAATTTAAAAAATAACAAGTGCATGCATTTTCAAACGTTACAATATTAAGATATTGTAATCCGGAGGTAAGCCTCCGGAACGGTTCGGAGACCACTGTGTGTACAGACCTTAATGTTTCACCGCCAATCACCGGAAGTTATTAAACGCTTAACCTTAATATTGGATCGTTTAACAAAGTAAACATTTCAAGGAGTTTATTAAACTTTAGCTCACTTCAATCAATCCGATTTCTCGGCATGACTGGAGGTAAACACACAAACGTACGAATTATTGTATAATAATTAAAACACATAATAACGGGTTCTCACCGCGTTTAAATCAGGGATATGAGACTCCCGATATTTCGACACTGTTGCAAGTGCCATGATCACGGGATGACTGATGAAATTGGAGTGGAGTAGGTAGATTCATAATTTTCTTCGGACAGACATATCTGTCTACCCTCTTTCTTTGCCGCTTGTTTATGGATTTGAAATCGGAATGTTCGGAACCATCTGAACTTGCACCAAACTTACTACGACAAACCGCACTCACTGAGTCCTCATACTGGTCACATACATCTGTTATCTTAAAGTCCCATATAATAGGAGGCGAGCCTATTCCCACAATCTTATTAACCATGGCACAATTGGGCACAAATCCTGTTAACCACGTGATATGATCCAAACATGAATTCAACCTCACAAAATTGAATATTTACAGCCAGTGATTCAAACCTTTTATCAATATGAAAGCCAATTTATCTACGGGGATAAGAAAATCAATAAATAGGTTTACCTACTGATGTAGTTAGGTATCCAAACTAATATTAATGCGAAAGTAACTGTCTGTCTGTTTGTCACATTTTCTCGTCTACTATACCGATTTAGAGGAAATTTGTTATAGATAGTTTGACACTCAGGGAAGAGTAAAGAATAGTTTTTATCCTGAAACTTTCCCCTTGATCTCGTAAGACCTATAACATCCAGACCCAATAGATAAGCAATGGGGTTTGGATTTTTAAAAAGACATCGTGTCTTATGACTTAAGGGTATGAAAAGTGGGGTGGAAAATACGTGGCGTGCGCGATAATCGAAATCCACGCAAAAGGAATCGCGGGAGGAAATCTAGTCTTAACATAATAACGGAATACCTACTGTAAACCAATTGAATAAAGCCCTCTTGGCTCCGAGGCGAAATTGCATTCGATTTGGCAGCCAACTTGCCGTCTAGGTACTTGCCGATGTTGCTGACATTTTTAACAGATTATACACGCTCTTATGATAAATTTTGTCAACTAAAATACACGGACAACACAATTTTACACACAACACATACATACAACACGCACACAATATATAAACACAACATACACACATAACACATACACACAACACACACATACAACAAATTCGGTGCAGGCAATGTTCCCAGTAGGTTATACATATCTCTCTCTATTTAAGAGCTGCGCTCTGGTCGGTGGAGGAATCGCCATTCCTCTCTTCTTCCCGCCAAAACCTTCACCTCCCGATACGACACGACCTGCACCTTTCTCTTTTATTTGTTTCATAAATGTTATCCTAAGTCTACCCCTTCCTTTCTTCCCTTCAATTTTTCCTTCTATAATCATCATCATCAGCCCATTAACGTCCTCACTGCTGGTGCACGGGCCTTCCCTATGGATGGATAGGGAGATCGGGCCTTAAACCATCACGCGGGCCCAGTGCGGATTGATGGTTATTAACGACTGCTAATGCAGCCGGGACCAACGGATTAACGTGCCTTCCGAAGCACGGAAGAGCTCGAGATGAAAACATTTTTTTTTTTTGTGGTCACCCATCCAATGACCGGCCTTTGCGAAAGTTGCTTTACTTCAACAATCGCAGACCGTGCGTTAACCGCTGCGCCACCGAGCTCCTTCTATAATGTTTGTTATAAATGAATCGTGTCGTATCAGGTGGCCAATCATATTTCCTATTTTTGTACAGGTTATACATATATACGTACATAAACTCACGCCTATTTCCTACCAGGATCAGAGAAAACCCCGGTTCCTAACTTGCACCAATGAGTCATTAATTTATCTTAAGTGCAGTTTTCACTGACACAGTTGGCTCGACCATAGTAGACGGCGATACGGCTCACCACTTATCACGTTGGTCTAACTAAAAGCTCGGTGAGGTGTGGGTACTTAGTTCATCTTGCGATGGATGTACTTGACTACCAGAATGGTGGTGGTGATGATGGTGAATGGTGAGCGTATGTTATGTTACGCTTAACTCTTATTTTGAAGTGGCAACACAGGCCTAAACCAATGTTTTCAAATTCATGTTTGGATCATAAAATGATTATCACGTATTCACTACCCCAATTGGAATGTAGTCGTGAACATTATGTATGTTAAAAATGTATTATTCATAACGATGTTATGTAAGGGAGAGAATTGCATTTGCTTCGATCCTGACACACTCTTCTTGCTTTTTCACATTTGCCAATCGTTTCATACACGCGCGCCTGTTCCGAGTGAATCGTTCAAAACCTGATTTTAGAACATCCGAATTTGGTCAATGCACGTCCTTCTAGGTCTTCCCCTGCCAGCCCTACCAACAACAATTGCCTTATAACCCGCTTTCGTAATCTTATTATCCTTCAATAGGTCACCCATTAATACTTACATAAATGTCACAAACTGAAATATACATTATAATGTCATTTATATTTTCTACTACTCCGTGGTCTACAACAGCCTCCGTGCTCTAGTGGTTAGAGCGTTAGGCTCACGATCTGGAGGTCCGGGTTCGATTCCCGATGGGGACATTGTCGAAATCACTTTGTGAGACTGTCCTTTGTTTGGTAAGGACTTTTCAGGCTTGAGTCACCTGATTGTCCGAAAAAGTAAGATGATTCCGTGTTTCGGAGGGCACGTTAAGCCGTTGGTCCCGGCTATTAGCCGTAAAAACACCTCCACCAACCCGCAGTGGAGCAGCGTGGTGGAGTATGCTCCATACTGCTGTAAGCTTCCCGAATAAAATAAAATAAAATAAATAAAAATACCCCCTCCGGTTGATTGGGGGGAGGCCTGTGCCCAGCAGTGGCATTTAGGCTGTGTATGTTATTATAATAATATATATGTAAGTTACTATAAATACATTCAAAGATGTATAAAATAATGAGCTGGCAAAGAAGAAAATTGGATGTTCAGACCACCCGTTATTATAGATTTGCCATGGATGGGTTTCACTACCTATTTATCAGAGAAATGGGGAGCACTAAAGGCTTCCAGAAATATAAGTTCTTGATTTATTTTTATAACACTTACCCGTGCGTGCCTGTGCTTAGAGAAACTCACTAAAAGAAAAGAAAATTGAAAAAGTCTTTCTAAGAAGGGATGAACCAGCAGTTCTTGTCAAGCCAGCAATGAGGACCCGGAGGTAAAATGGTTAACACGCTTGTCCTGGCTTCATAAGAGCTCCGCATTCAAATCCCGTCCAAGTGAGACTTTATTGTTTTAACTTTTTGTTCATTACTTCTCATTTTAAACGAGCAACATTATTATAAAATACTTATCGTAATTATAAAGACGGTATAATGTTCAGAATTGACTCATATACACTTAAGATATTCAACGACTAATATCAAATGTAAGCACATGTAAGCAAGGTCCCTCCAAAAACTTATATTTAAAGATAAATCGGGCCCAATACGCTACCCTTAAGCACTCACATAGAAATGACACATGCACCTATCATTAATACATAATATAGTTTAGTGAAAAATTATTAAAATACCAAAACTGCTGCTTAGTGTTTAGTGGCATGAATTTAATAACAAAGTTCAACTACCTAAGCATCAATTTTCATATGTCTGAGTCTGTCAAATGCCTTTCAAAGGTCGAGGAGACATTCCAAACGAAACGGTTTATCAATGACCCCCTTGTAAACAATCAAGGGTATACGATGACCTGACACTTGATAGATATTAGACACTTAAAATAGAACGCTTTCGTTATAATACTGACCTTAATGATATTTATGAATAATTTGTGTTAAATGGAGAGTACTTAAACGTTGTTAATAGTCGTTTATTACTATCGAGACACTCTAAGCCAATTCAGTTCTGTCCTTCAAACAATTTACGCCCATCTCAGTCTCCTCAGTCATGTTTTCTTTTTTATTTGGTGAAAACCCTCACGGCGACTCGATCCGCATGAAATACTTTTTTTTAATGACGTGACGTGTCGTAGATTTGCCGCTTATGGCATTAATGCTTGGCCGGACAAGTAGGGGTAGGGGTAGGTATTAAGGGCACACAAAAAAATACTTTAAAAAATTAAGAAATAAAAAATAATAAAAATTAAATAATAATAATTAGTAATTATTATTTAATTGTTATTATTTAATGATTACTTTTTATTAATTAATGAAGAAATTAAGTGGTCACTCGGCACAAAATTAAGGGCGTCGTCAGACAGGATTTAATTATATTCACAGTTCGTCGTGAGCACTCAAGTAGGCAACACGTACGTCCGCTCTCAGTGAATTTTCAGTGGTTGTCAACCTTTGGTAGTTTAATAGTTTTTTTTTTTATATATATATTTTTCTTTTGTCTTTTTTTTTTGTCGGTTCGTCATGAAGTGTGCAGCCTGCATGCAAGCTTGTAACGATGGCGTAAAATGTAGTGCCTGCGGTAAACAGTATGGTTTTTGCTGCTCGTCGATATCTGAATCGAGCTATCGCAAGTTAGGCTCGGAGCGTAAAGCCGTGTGGTGTTGTGCTCGCTGTAAAGCTAGCCCAGCACCGAGGGACGGATCGGGGCCAGCGGATGCCGCGAAGGATGATGGCACTACCTCTGAAGTTACTTTGGCTGCCTTGATGCGGGAGCTTCAAGGTATAAAAAATCAACTGTGCTGTCTTCCTGCACTAACCGATGACATCAAGACCATCAAGACCGAAATTATGGATCTCAAAACATCGTGTGAATTTGCTCATGCTAGCATCGAGGAACAAGCAGCCAAAATTCAGGATTTGGGAGAGAGAGTCTCAGAAATCCAGGTGCTACGCGAGACCCTCGATACAGTCACCGAGGAGCTTGCTGCGATTAGGGCCGATGCGGCTGATAGAGAGCAACGCAATAGAATGAATAATGTTGAGATCAAAGGCATCCCGGTGAAGAAGTCAGAGAATCTGTTTATAATCTTCGAAGCTGTTTGTGAGGCGATTGGGTACAGCGTACCCAAATCGCAAATAAATTATATATCCAGAGTACCAACAAAAGACCCTAAACAAAAATCTATTATTGTCGCCATTAATAATCGCTACGTAAAGGACGACCTCATGGCAGTGGCTAGAGCCAAAGACAAAAAGGAGCTGAAGTTAGCTGATGTACCAGCTCTGAAGATGGATTGCCAGGATCGTATATATATAAATGATCATTTGACCCCGCACCGCAAAATTTTATTTAACAAAGTCAAGATAGCAGCTAAGGAGAAAAACTACCAATTCATCTGGGTTAAGCACTGCAAGATCCATGTTAGAAAAAACGATACTGCACCGGTGTTCATTATAGCTAGCGAGAGTGATTTAAACAAAATAAAGTAGTCTGCAGCCCGTTTGTTGATTTTCATAACATGTTTCCGTTTTCGTTAATTATTTACTGTCAAAATAATGTTACTTCGAAACACTTACTTATTTTGTTATTGATTTTGCTAAATCTGATTTGTTCGCATAAATGTTGTACAACCACTGGCATACCGGCCACACGCATCGTTCTCTTTTGTTATCGCACCTTGTCACTTCATAACCAGTTTACGAATCATACACTTGCAGCTAATCTATCTATCCTTTTTTTGCTAATTACGCTTAGCCTATATTGCCTGTTCGCTCGCGCTCATTTACTTATTTTGCTATGTCATATTGTATTCATACTTAATATGAATGATTTTATTGATTATTATCTCTTTGATAAAAGAGGCTTAAAATGCTTAGGGCGTTGTGTTTTGCTTTTATTAGGGTTTTGTCTTATATTTGTAACATAATGTATCCTCTCAACGATTTAACTATATTTTACCAAAACACTAGGGGTCTGAGAACTAAAACTTCAGTTTTTTATCGCAATGTTTGCCTATGTAATTATGATATCTTACTATTAACTGAGACCTGGTTATTGGACAGTATTGGAGATAGTGAGTTATTTAATGACCGTTACGTAGTACTGCGGAGAGATCGTGACTACGCAATGACACAGCAGAAATTTGGTGGAGGTGTTTTGATTGCGGTGCGTAAAGAATTAAGTGTTACATTTCAGCCATCATTTCAATCGAGTGCTGAAGATGCGTGGGTCAGCCTAAAGGTCAGAGGTTATGGTAAGATTCCCGTAACAGTTCATATTTGCGTTTTATACTTATGTGATCAGAAACTAGGTAATTCATTTTCATTACAGTTATCCAATTTTTTCGACAATCTTGATAAATTAATTAGTTTAAACCCGGAGGATAGTTTTCTTATAGTAGGGGATTTTAACCTTTCTAAAATAGCGTGGTCTATGAATGACAATGCATATTGTGATCCAATCTTTTTAAGAGTGTCACCGTTCCCAGACGAAAGACTTTTAGTGGATATGCTGAATTTTCTTAACCTAGGGCAATATAATTGTATAAAGAATGAGCATAATAGGATTTTAGACCTAGTGTTGGCCAGCGATAGTTTTGTAAAGGTAACTAATTGTGCTGATAACGTACTTGTTCCTGTTGATAAAAACCATGGAGCACTTTTACTTACCTTGGATTTTCAATCTTTTATCCCGCTTGAAAAAGTGTGTGCACCAATATTTTTGTATGACCTTGGTAACTATGACGCAATTAACGAAGATCTATCGAAAATCGAATGGGAGAGGTTATTTTTGGGACTGCCACTGGATGACGCGGTTGCGGAATTCTATAAAATTTGTGCAGATTTACGTGATAAATACATACCCCAAAAAACACCTCGCTGTGATAACTTCCCGAAGTGGTATACCAAGGCCTTGATAAAAGCCATTAGAGAAAAGTTCAAGTATTTTCGTAAATACAAAAAATACGGTAACCTAGCCGATCAGCTTTCTTTTCTTGCGCAGAGGGACAGAGTTCGCACTCTTGAGGCTAATTGCTATAAAAATTATATTAGGCTTGTTGAGGATTCTATAATTTGTAACCCGAAGTATTTTTGGACGTATATGAACTCTAAGTTGAAGTCACGGCATGGTGTACCGAAATGTGTTACATATAACGATCTTACTTACAGCGACGGGGACGAGATATCCACTGCTTTTTCTGATTATTTTCAATCTAACTTCTTAAATGACCCTGCTACTCTCACGAGCTATCGCTTTAATTCGCTTGAAGCTGATTCACTTGTACAGAGCGCTGCTTCAGATATAGCTTCTGTTTCTGTAGACGCCGAGACTGTTACTAAACTTCTATTAAGCCTGGATCCGAAAAAGTCCGCTGGACCTGACAAATTACCTGCTCGATTTCTAATAAGTTGTGCGAAGCTTTTATCTGTGCCTCTGTCTATTTTATTCAAGTGGTCTCTTGATAATGGCGTTGTGCCTTTATTGTGGAAACGAGCTCTTGTAACTCCTGTCCACAAAAAAGGTGTAAAGACTGACGTTGCGAATTATCGCCCTATTTCCAAGCTGTGCATTGTGTCTAAAGTCCTTGAGAAAATCGTCTATAATCAGGTATACCCCGCTGTAAAGCAGTCTGTAAGTCACTCTCAACACGGGTTTTTAAAAGGGCGCTCTACAGTGTCTAATCTGATTCTGTTGAATGACGCTGTTACAGAAGCCATGGACGATGGAGCGCAGGTTGATGTCATTTATACAGATTATAGTAAGGCGTTCGATAGAATACACCATGATTTATTACTTCAAAAGCTTTCTATGATTGGTATTAGAGGTAATCTTTTGAGATGGTTTTCGTCCTACATTGACAATCGCTCACAGGCCGTTGCCGTTAATAATTATATTTCCGGGTGGCTGTCAATACCTAGTGGGGTTCCTCAGGGATCGCTTTTGGGCCCCCTATTATTCATTATTTTTGTGAATGACATCAATCTCTGTCTTAAGTCCTCTCAACTCCTGTGTTTTGCAGATGACATGAAGTTATATGCACGAATAACTTGCTATGCTGATGCCGAAGCCTTGCAGCGTGACTTGGGTCGCTTGGAGGAATATTGTCAGGCTAACCTACTGGATCTGAACGCGTCAAAGTGCAGCGTTGTATCCTACCATCGTAAACGCTCTTCGATTACTTACCCTTACATGCTGAAAGGCGAGTGTCTGCAACGTGACTCTGTAATTCGTGATCTGGGTGTCTACCATGACTCGAAATTACTATTCGATAAGCACATAGAAATAATTACTGCTAAGGCTTATAAATCTCTAGGATTTATCCTACGCACCTCCAAGGACTTTGTAAAAGCTAAGACATTAAAAGTTTTGTACTGTAGCTATGTGCGCAGTAATCTGGAGTTTGCTTCGCAAGTATGGAACCCTAGGTATTCTAAGTACATTGATATGATTGAAAGCATCCAGCGCAAATTCGTGCGGCATTTGTGCTTTAAAATTAAGCAAATATACAGTTCTAGGAACTACCTTGGCATCTGTAAAAAGCACCACTTGCTTCCTTTGGTCGAGAGAAGGAAAGTAGCTGATCTCACTTATCTCTTGAAAATTGCATCGGGTGTTGTTGATTCTCCTGGCCTGCTGTCCAAAATATGTATAAGACCTCCGAAAAAGACTTTGCGTCATAACGCCTTAATACATCTCCCTCCGGCTTCCACCTATTACCGGCAAAATTCATTTATGTGGCGAGCGAGTAACAGCTTTAATACTCTTAGTCAAACACTTGACTTGGATTTATTTAATACTGGTTGTGAAGTGGCGAAAAGATTAATAAACCGACAATTCTTTGTCTCATAAGTAATGTTGTGCAACTTTATTTGTAAAATTAGTTTGTTTTTTTTTGTTTTTTTGTTTTTTTTTTTTTTTTTTTATTATTATTATTATTTTTTATTATTGTTATTATTATTTATTTTTTTTTAAATTTTTTAGGTTGTTCTAGTGATTAGGCTTCCACTGTAAGCGATGCGTGTGTATTTCTTTTTTCTTGGTTTTATATATATATATTTTTTTTGTCTCACCTATTACTTCTATGCTATCAACTATTTGTGGGGATCTATAATTGGCTTTGTGTTACTAATTTAAGGATTAGACTGTAAGTGAATGCTGTTGATCTCCCTAATAATAAATAAATAAATAAATAAATAAATATTTGAATTAATAATTAATTCAAATTCAAAAATATCTTTATTCAGTAGGTAACATAGCTACACTTTGAATCGTCAATTTTTACATAACGAACGTCTCATCCGCCTAAAACTACTGCAGCTTCTCACAACCTGTATAGCCGGGGAAAAGAAGCTGCAAGAAAAACCTCGGCACAGGGCCCTAGACGTTCTTTAAAAAAATAAAAATAAACATAAAATATTGGTATACAATTGAGTAATTTAGCTGCCTAATATCAGTTCTCAGACAGTTAATCCCATGCATTCATATCTTCTAAATAATCACTAACTTTATAGTAACCTTTTTTGTAAAGTTTTTGTTTAACTACTGTCTTAAAACAGTTGAAAAGCAAATTCTGAATGTCAATGGGAATCTTATTGTAAAAACGTATACATTGCCCCTTAAAAGATTTAGTAATCTTATGTAATTAATCGACGCTAGTGAACCGATAGCGATAAGCGCTGCTTGAGAAAAATTATCGGCCACGCCTGCGAGATCGATATTGGGGTCTTGAAGTGTTTGTTGTCGATAGCTGTTTGGCTCTATGGCTAGAGTAATCTGGTCGTCAGGATAAAATGCTTAAGGCAAACCTAGAATATTTTACAAAAAGAATTCAAGTCGTGTGACAAAATCATACAGTTGAATTCAAAAGTGCCTTTATACCCATCAGACACATAACTTACTCATACATGGTAATTTCCAAACACAATATTGACGTTTACAACGTTCAGTTTCCCAAAGCGTCTTGCGTTCAGCAGCGGATATTTACTCTTCAGCTAAAGTGTATGGTGGCGTGGGTGTCGGCGCGAGCGGTATGAACCTGTGACCTTTACGTTGCATTGCCTGCACTTCACGCTGCGTATTTTTGTAAAACTTCAGCAATGTTACATATTTAACTGTTTATCGAATATTTCAGAATGTTTATTTTTTATTAACCCTTATCCATTCTAATATTGTAAATACGAAAGTGTGTGTGTCTGTCTGTTTGTTGTTCGTCTTTCACGGCTGCGACAAATTGACGGATTTTTTTAAGAGAGGATAGTTGGACTGGTAGAGAGTGACCATAGGCTACTTTTTTGTCTATTGTCTCTTTTTAACCCCCCCCCCAACTTCTCTAAAATTGGGGGTGGAAGTTTGTATGGACAATTCGTCAATTTTCAAGATGGAAAGCAAAAAATTGGTATGCGGACAATTTGTGACTAAATATGCCACAAACCCCATCAGAGGGGGTAAAACTTTATATGGGACGTTTCGCAGTTT
Organism: Pectinophora gossypiella; assembly: GCF_024362695.1. Classification (NCBI taxonomy): domain Eukaryota; kingdom Metazoa; phylum Arthropoda; class Insecta; order Lepidoptera; family Gelechiidae; genus Pectinophora; species Pectinophora gossypiella. The sequence goes on along the minus strand of NC_065425.1, from coordinate 563,459 downwards.
TTAAAGTAGGAACCTAAAAAATGATATTTATCGCGAGTGAAGCCGCGGGCAATAGCTAGTACGATTATAAAACACTGCGCTAACGGTGATCGCGCACTATAGAATATGCGGCAGAGTGTCTTAATTATTATTGTCATAATAAATATTTTTAATTATACATTATGTGGAGTTGTAATCATGCACATGTATTAAATGGAACTGTTGTGGACTGTATGTTCAGGATCTTGGGTTTCGAAGTAAAACTCGAACTCGAACTCAAACTAACTCCTTTATTTCGTATAAACAACCATCTTAGGTACTAATCTCAATATCACAACTAGTGGGTGTTCACGTGTCGATCGTATAGCTATCTTACTCTAACAGTATCGCCGTCTCGTTCTAGGGGCGGCGCTTCCTTCGCTGTCCCTTTTTAGCGGCGCCGTCTTGCTCTAGCGGCGGCGTCCGCTACATCTCTCCCCCCGGCGTAGCTTGCGAAGCCTCCTTCTTGATCAGCACGGCGAGCTTCCTCGTTGGCCTCCTGAAAATTCCGGTTTTAGTTCTGACGTCGGCGACTCGTATCCCGCCGTCAGGTCCGCTGAAGGTCCGGATCACCTCCCCCATTGGCCAGACGTTTCGTGGCAGTGTCGAGTCAACTACCACTACGATGTCTCCTTCTTTCAGCCCGGCGTCGTTGTTCGTAGGCTCCCCTCGAGGTACCAGCGTCGGCAGATACTCCTTCAGCCAGCGTTGCCAGAAATGGTCGGCGAGGGCCTGGCTTGCTCGCCAAGCTCGTCGGTCGGCTTCGTCGCATGGTCCGGTGGTTGGTAGCCCCATGGATCCTCCCAACAGAAAATGGTTGGGTGTGAGGGCCTCCGGGTCGTTCGGGTCCACGCTGACATGAGTGAGGGGGCGGGCGTTGACCGAGAATTCCACCTCCGTTAATAGCGTCTGGAGCACTTCCTCCGGTGGCGCCTTTTCCTTTAGTACAGCGCCTAGTGCCACCTTCACTGAGCGCACCATGCGTTCCCAGGCTCCTCCCTGGTTAGGCGCTCCGGGTGGGATGAATCGCCACTCCGTTCTGTGCAGCATCCCTTCTTGTTGCAGTGCGGGCGCCCATTCCCTGTAGGCGGCCTTCAGCTCGTGATCTGCTCCGCGAAAGTTCGTCGCGTTGTCTGAGTAAATGACGCGGGGCCATCCTCTGCGTGCTGCCATGCGCCGCAACGCCATTAGCGCTGAGTCGGTGGAGAGGGAGGCGGCGAGCTCGACATGTATAGCTCGCGTGGTGAGGCATGTGAAGAGCGCGCCCCACCTCTTCTCTCGTCGTCGTCCGATCTTCACCATCATTGGGCCGAAGTAGTCCACTCCGCAGTTCGTGAAGGGGCGATGGTATGGTTCCAGTCGGGCTTGCGGTAGATTCCCCGTCGCTGGTGACCGTGGCATGGCTCGCCTCACTTTGCAGAGTGCGCAGGCATGCTCGACAGCGCGTACTGTTGGTCGCAGATGTACGATCCAGTATCGTTGTCGTAGGTCGTTGGTCACGCGCTCCCGGTTGGCGTGGCCGGCGGCGCAGTGTTCCCTCAGCACCAGCAACTTGGTCAGGTGATGACGGCCGTCCAGAATGATTGGCCGCTTCATATGTTCTGGAACGGTCGCGGCTCCGATACGACCTCGAACACGGAGGATCCCATCTTGCAGCTCCGGGTCTAACTTGTATAGGCGGCTTGTCTTTGGAATGGAGCGCCCTGCTTGAATCCGTTCTATTTCAGCGCCAAAGCTCTCACGCTGAGCTCTTTGCAGGAGTGCTCGTTCGGCGCGCTCCAAGTGCTCCACTTCCAGGTTCTTTGTCTTCTTGCGGCACATGTCGATGAACGCCAGTACCCGTGCCGCCGCTCTGATTAGCGTTTCGTATTTGGAGAATCGACCAGGGTCAGGTAGCCAGTCCTCCTTCTGTCCATCGCGTGTCCCAGTGTGAAGGACGTCTTCCTCCTCGATGTGCGACGACTGTTCAGCGGGCCAGTGTTCCGGTGACTCGTATAAGAAGTCTGGCCCCTGAAACCAGCGGTCGTTCACGCTGATTGTAGTCCCATGACATCTTGTGGCGTCGTCGGCTACGTTGTGTGTAGTGGGGAGCCATCGCCATTCGTCCTTCTCGGTGAGCTCAGCGATCTCGCTCAGCCTGTGCGCCACGAATGGGGTGTAGCGCCGAGCGTCGTTCCGCACCCAGTGTATCACCGTCGCTGAGTCCGTCCAGTAGGTGACACTGTCGATCTTGATGCGGTGTTCCTTTTTCAGCGTGTCGGCCAACCTCACTCCGATGACGGCGGCTTGTAGTTCCAGTCGCGGGATCGTTTGTGTGCGCTGTGGCACCACCTTTGACTTGGCGCCAACCAGAGTGACACCGATGCTTCCGTCGCAGCGCACTATCCTCCAGTAGGCCACCGTAGCGTATGCTTGTTCGCTGGCGTCGCAGAAGATATGTAGTTCGATGCGCTGATGATTCTTCAACCCGTAGCATCGTGGTAGGCGTAGCCGGGCGATCTCTTCCAGCTGTGCCAACCAGCTCATAAATTGTTCGGCTTCTTCTTCCGGGATCGGCTCGTCCCATGGCAACTTAAGACGCCATAGGCCCTGAAGGATGATCTTCGCCCGGATCGTGTAGTGGCTCAGGGGTCCCAGCGGGTCGTATATGCTCATGACCGCACTGAGAGCTTCTCGCTTCGTAGGCGCGCGGCTTCGTGTTCGCACCTCGTCCGGTACTCTATTGAGCGACGTGTTGAATCCCAGTTCGTCTCGACCTGCGTTCCAGTAGAGACCAAGTATTTTGTGCTCGGCGTGGCCCTCTCCTCCGAGCTGCGTTGGTTGTGTCGCTCGAAGCTCTACGGGCACTTCGTCCAGGACTCCCTTGTAGTTAGAGTTCCACCCGCGCAAAGTGAAGCCGGCGTCTGCGTGGACTTCTATCACCTCGCTGATGGTTCGGCGGCCCTCCTCGATGTCTTCATAGCTCGCCACAAAGTCATCCATGTAGTGACTGTGTGTGATGGCCTCCAGCGCACGTGGGTGAGTGTGCGCGTGAGCATGCGCGTTGTGGTCTCGCACGCTGTGAGCCATGAAGGGTGAGCTGGCCGCGCCGAAGATCATGCTCGTCATCTTGAAGCAGCGAGGCGGATTCTCCCGGTCGTTTCCCCTCCACAAGAACTGCTGGGCGGGTTGGTCTTCTGGGCGGATCTTCACACGCAGGAACATCTCTTGTATGTCCGCAGTGACGGCGACTGGTCTCTCTCTGAACCGGAATACGATCCCCTGCAGTGACAGTAGCAGGTCCGGTCCCTCAAGTAGCTCGTCGTTCAGGCAGACACCGTGGCTGCGTGCGGCGGCGTCGAAGACCAGGCGTAGTTTTCCTGGTTTATTGGGGTTCTGCACGGCAAAGTGTGGCAGGAACCAACTGACGGTGCTCGCTCGTTCATGACCGTCACATGGTGCTGCGTAGCCTTTGTTCAGCAGGTTTTCCATTTGGGCCGTGTACTGTTTGGCGAAGTCGGGTGAAGCGTCCATCTTCCTCTCGATGCTTCTCAGACGTCGGAAGGCTGCGTCGTAGCTTGGAGGCATGGTCACGTCGTCACGACGCCATGGAAGTCCAACCTCGTAGGCCCCGTCGATCTTCTTCATCGTCTTCTGCACGATGTCCCGAGCGCGCTGATTGGCAACGCCCACGAGCGGTTTGTGACTGACACCCAGTGCGTCAATCTTGAAGTGCGCCTCGACGAGTTGCTCGAGACGTCGGTCGTACTGGTCGGTTGTGTCCCCGTGTCGTTCTACATCGTAGATATGCAGCACGCTCCCTTGTTGAATGATGGTGTTGCGTGGTACGGATCCGTGTACCACCCATCCAAGCTGCGTTCTTGATGCGGCGGGTTCGTTCGGGCCGCCAACTCGTAGTTCACGGGACACGATCAACTCCCAGTGGTCTGTCCCCACTAGGACTTTAGGGCGTGCTAGCTCGTAGCACATCTCGTTCTTGTCCAGGCGTAGGTGCTTGTATTTTCTCAGTAGCGACTTAGGGATGGTCTGCTGGTGTAGAATAAGGTTCTTCACAGTGCGTGCCCTTATTCCGTACGGTGCGTGTTCATTCTTGCCTCGGAGTTGCACCGCGACTGATCTGCTCTCCTCTTCTTGTTGCTCCATGTTCACACCGCGCAGGTTCAGTGGCCGTGTGGGTCCGTTCGCGCCGATGCTCTCCGCCAGCTCGTTGTCAATAAGAGTGACGGTGGCGCCTTCATCCAGTAAGGCGTAGGTGGAGACCTCCCCCCGTGGTCCGCTCACGATCACTGGGCAGACCTTCAGCAAGACAGTCCTCGGGCCAGTGGCGGTAGTGGCCACCGACATAACTGTCTCCGGGCCACTCGTCGATGGTTGCGGTTCGGCTGCAGCGGCGGCGGGCGGGTCCTCGTGTAGCGTAGCATGATGTGGACGGCGACATTGGTTCACGCCGCACACCCGCGCCTTGCATGCTATGCGTCGATGTTTTGATGCGACACATTTGAAGCAGAGACCTCTCTCCTTCACGAAGTCCCATCGCTGGTTGACTGTTAGTGCCTTGTAGGATTGGCACTGCGGCAACTTGTGATCTTCTCCGCAGCTGGGGCACTGAACGGCTCGCTCGCTTGTGTTGTAGACGGCGTCTGGTTTTCTTCCCAACGATGATCTTCCACTCGTGCTGGCCTTTAATTCTTTGCTTCTGTTCGCAGCGGGAGCAGTAGCAGCGGCGACGGTGCTGGCACTCGGGGCGTACATGAAGGAGATCGCTAGGTTCGCCTCGTGTGTCAGGAATCGGGACATCATGACGATCTCGGGAACGTTGTCCTCTTCATGAAGGGCTGCGTAGTCACACCAGCGTGACCGATGATGCGGGCTGAGCTTGCCAAGTACTTCTCGAGCCAGCAGTGGGTTGTGGATGAAGCCCCGCTTGTCGATGGCCTCCAATATGCACACTTGATTGCGCAGCTTGATCGCGAAGTTATTGAGGTCTATCGCAGACGGCCCCAACCTCGGTAGTCGTCTGATTTCTTCTAGCGCCCGGTCGATCAGCACCTCGGGGCGCCCGAAGCATTGTTCCAGTGTCTTCATTATGACGCTCGGATCGGTTGCGGTGTACAGCAGTGCCGCCACGGCTTCGCGTGCCTCCCCCCGTAGGCACGTCCGTAGTCGCTGTAGGTTCTCGGCGGCGCTCAAGTTGTAGAGACGTGTCGAATCTCTCATTGTTGCTTTAAACGGCAGCCATTCGTTCGGGTTGCCGCTGAAGATGGGTAGCTCGACGTTCCGGATGCGTGGTCGCGCCATCCGCTCGAGTGCCTCTGCCAATTGCTCGATGCCTTGCTTCGCATTCGAGGTTCGGCGTCTTCGTTCTGCTGACGGGTGTCGCTCTCGTTCAGGCGACGGTGAGAGGTGTCGCACACGTTCCGGCGACTGTCGGGGGCGTCGCACTCGTTCAGGCGACAGTGAGGGGTGTCGCACACGTTCCGGCGACTGTCGGGGGCGTCGCACTCGTTCAGGCGACGGTGAGGGGTGTCGCACACGTTCCGGCGACTGTCGGGGGCGTCGCACTCGTTCAGGCGACGGTGAGGGGTGTCGCACACGTTCCGGCGACTGTCGGGGGCGTCGCACTCGTTCAGGCGACGGTGAGAGATGACGCGGTGCGCGTTGAGGTGTCGGCGAGAAGCGTAGCGGCGCGCGGCGTCTGGCTCTCTCCTCGAAACGGGTCTGCTTCTGTTCTTCGTCCCGTGTCTCGTCCATGCGCATGAACCAGTCATCGACCCGGTCATTGGGTCCCAGGCATACGTCCTCATCCTGCAGACGAGCGCTCTCTTCCTCTTGGATGTTCTCTTGTTCGACGGCGAGACGCTTCCGAATCAGATCGGCTTCTAATTCCATCTTGCGTCGTTCAAGCTTCGCCAGTTGTTCCGCGGCTTCTAATTCAGCCAAGCGCAGTCTCGCAGTAGCATTCGTCGATCGTATGGAGGGCGCGAGCGATCCGCGCAGTGTTTCTGCAACGCGTCGTGCCGCAGCGGGGGCAGCGGTGCGGGGCGCGGTCCGACCGTGAGGGGCGCGGTGCCGGCGGTGAGGTGCGCGGTACCGGCGGTGAGGTGCGGGGCGCCCGCGGTGAGGGGCGCGGTTTCGATCGTCGCGCTAGTCGTCGGTTGTTCGCGGACTAAGCGCGTCGCGACGGTAGGTGAGGCGGGGGGTGCTTGAGATAACCGCCTCTGACGTTCCTCTTCGATTCGTTGGAGGGCGAGACGTTCGGTCTCGCGCCGTTGCTCTTCCTCGCGGCGTTGTTCCTCCAGCTCCACAGCGTCGCTCTGACTCCGGGTCACTACCATTTCGGATCGGTAGAAATGGCAGGGAGGTACTGAGCGCGTTCCGCGATGGCACCAGATGTTCCCACGATGAAGTGCTTCGGCGATCTGAATCCGGCTCGAAGGACCAGGAACTGTTGTGGACTGTATGTTCAGGATCTTGGGTTTCGAAGTAAAACTCGAACTCGAACTCAAACTAACTCCTTTATTTCGTATAAACAACCATCTTAGGTACTAATCTCAATATCACAACTAGTGGGTGTTCACGTGTCGATCGTATAGCTATCTTACTCTAACAGTATCGCCGTCTCGTTCTAGGGGCGGCGCTTCCTTCGCTGTCCCTTTTTAGCGGCGCCGTCTTGCTCTAGCGGCGGCGTCCGCTACAGTAAGTATGTTAAAGTAGAATCTTTTGATGACGTCATCAGGCATTTCAATTGAAAATAACAATACAATCGACCTTATCTGTTCTGCGATAGTGATTCATTCCATTTAAAACTGAAAGTTGTGACAGTGCGTACGATTCGTATGGGTTTTCAGCAATAATGGTAGCCTGACTTTCTCATTGTAAAAAATAAATAACTGAAAAATACAATCGCGACTGTTAATAGTATCAATATGTGTATTTCTAGAAATTCATTCAATTCAAAGACGATTCATTTATCAATTCAAAAGTAAAATACTGAAACTTATCCCACACTACTAATAATTTTATGAAATTTTATAATTTTAGAAACTTACCTACCTATTTCTAAGGTTTTTTTTTGCAATAGTTATAGTTTTTTATTTTTCATACCATTTAAACGTAAAAGTAACCAAACGTAAAACGTAATAAAGTTTTATAATTATTAGAAGATTAGTTTTCAAACGAAAGCTGACAAGGTTGCCATTAATAAATATTTCAACGTTGTTTAAAGAAAGTTTACAAGTTTATTTTCAGTTATTGTTCTTTTTAATTTGTTAACTTTAGTTTTTACTTTTTATTATTATTTTAGTCAGTGTTGTGTGCTTCTTTAAATCCCTTCGTCAAATAGCAGAATTTAAAATTATAAAAATGGTTTATTTCGCTGTTTGTCAATCTGTCATTTCGTATTGCATCACCTCTTGGGGTGGTGCACCTAAAACTACTTTAATAAAATTAGAAACCGCTCAAAGAGCAGTCTTAAAGGTTGCCACATTTAAGCCTTTCCTTTTCCCTACTAATGAGCTTTTTAAAATTTGGGAAGTATTGTCCGTCAGAAAACTCTTTATCCTAAGCACAATATTGAGAAAACATGCCACAGTTAACTATGATCCCACTCTTATTCTTCGAAAAAGACGCCATGACATAGTTTGTGAAAACATTCCGCGAAAAACTGCCTTCGCAAAGTGTTTTTTTGGTTTCCTTGGTAATTACTTATATAATAAATGTAACAAGATAAACAATATTTTCCCCTTAAATAGCTACCGCTGTAAAATATGTGTCTCAGTGTGGCTCCTTGGCCTTACTTATGATGATACGGAAAATCTGCTACTCGTTGAATCTTAATCATTGCTATCATTATTTTATTTTTGTTTTATTATTACGCACTAATACAAAGAAACAGCCATACTCTCACGTTCACTAACACAAACACGCTAACTCACGCACACATACATACACACAAATACGTTGAAATTTATTATTATACTTTCTTTAATTTTACTTTTTTACTGTATTATTTAATAATTACTCTGCAAATTTTTCATAATTGTAAATTTAACTGTTTAATATCTGGAGGTGGAGACCTGGTGTCCTATATGACAGGTTTTACCTAGTTTAGGCACCAGCCTCTTCTCAAAAATTGTATGCACAAACTAAATGTCTTTTGTTATGGATTCTTTTTGTAGAGGAAATAAACTTTTTACTTACTTACTTCTATAATTGGCAGGCATACCGGAACTTTTTCTATGTGTATTTTATTTTGTGTGTTTGTATGTACTGCTGTTGATGCACTAAAATAAATAAATGAATTCTACAGCGAAAAAACATTTTTTCTGCTCCGTCCTTGTGAACAAGGTCTTTGCAATTTCAGCCGTTTCTGCGGTGCAATCTGTTTGTTTACAATGTTCTCTTTATTTTGTCTAAATTTTATTACCTGTCTGCAGAACCACATGTTCAGTTAATAGCTGATCTCCGTTGAAAGGACGGGAGGTGAATAACCCGAAAATTTTCACGATATTTTTGTTGAAACATATAAAAGATTCCACTTCATCAAAACCAAACGTAGGATTGGAAATGTTGCATACTAATATTCCAGGAAAATTCAGTTTTGTGCTAAAATGTGGACTTTCTACGACTTTTTTATCTACAAATAGTTATTCAGCTATTTTGTTAAGTTTCAGTTTCTTTTTTAATAGAAACTTCTGTACCTACTTATTTATCTTTAAAAAGTTCGAAGCTCGGTACCAGTCTTGCAGTAAGCTCGACCATTTTAGACGGTGATACGGCTCATCACCTATCACGGTGAACAAACAGAAAGCTTGGTGAAGCGTCGGTACTTTCAAGGATGAACTAAGTACCCACACTTCACGTTCTAACGTATTGTTTACATTTATTTTAATTATATAATTATGGATTCTTACAGCTGTATACCGGGTGAGAGCCTTCAGCGCTCCCCATTTGTCCGGCCAAGAAGTTAATGCCATTTTCATAAAATCTAAAATGTGTCACGTTAAAACAAAATGCTTCAGCTATAGGTCCTTTCAATTTTATTATCGGAATCGAAAATCAACTGTCTCTCTCTATTTTTAGCCGTGACTTAATACTATTTTATTACAAAAAGTACAGTGTACCCGCATAAACTTTATCGTTTGTAGTTATGGGTTTTTACAATTTTGAAGCATTTTCTTTCACCTTGAATGCCGATATTGTTTTTGGAACAGTTTTAGTGTACGCACAATTTTTTTAGGGAAGCATAGGGCAGTGATTTTCCTCTTGCCTTCCACCCCGCAGCATAGAATAAGGAATAACATTACGTATAGAACGGCAACTATCAGTTCCCCACCAGCGGCTGAGCTAGGTTTACCTCACCCCTCTCGGACATAGTTTAGTCTTCAATCGTATGGTTTCAAAAGTCACACACACAGGTGCGCGTGTAAACTGGGAACTGATATTAGACAGTGAAACAATTAAATTGTATAACAATATTTTATGTTTTTGAAAGAACGTCTAGGGCCCTGTGCGGAGGTGTCCCTTGCAGCTGTTTTTCCTCAGCTATACAGGTTATTAGAAGCAGCTGCAGGTTTTAGGCGGATGAGCGTTCGTGATGAAAAAATGGCGATTTAAAATGTAACTATGTTACCTATTGAATAAAGATATGTTTTTGAATATAATGCGAAGGAAATATATCCCTCGCATTGTTTGCGCTAGTTTAGTTTAGTTTGCCATACGTGTAAATCTACAATAAGATTTGTCAAAAAACCAAAAAAAAAAGAAAACTGTCAATCATCATTATCATTTGCGACATGCCTAACCAAAGACTCTAGATCATTTTCTCAGTCAGTTCGATGTTTCCTCGCGTTAAAGTTTTCTTCTATCATTGAATTATACTATACTTTTCAATATTATAGACTACTCTGAGCGCCATCCCAATCGCGTCAGACAGAGTACTGCGGGGCGGAAGGCAAGAGGGAAACCACTGCCCTATTTTTCCCTAAGAAAGTAGCATGGAAAATGCTGCACTGACAAGAGAATCATCATCATCATCAGCCCATTAACGTCCCCACTGCTGGGGCACGGGCCTTCCCTATGGATGGATAGGGAGATCGGGCCTTAAACCACCACGCGGGCCCAGTGCGGATTGGTGGTTATTAACGACTGCTAATGCAGCCGGGACCAACGGCTTAACGTGCCTTCCGAAGCACGGAGGAGCTCGAGATGAAAACTTTTTTTTTGTGGTCACCCATCCTATGACCGGCCTTTGCGAAGGTTGCTTTACTTCAACAATCGCAGACCGAGCGCGTTAACCGCTGCGCCACCGAGCTCCTCAAGAGCTCTGACAAGAGCGTGGCTCTTAAATTGATGATAATGATGATGATACTTTTAATTATAATTATCTGTTATTCTTAATAAGGTTTTAAGGCAAAACCCACTCTAATTAAATCAACACGCCTTCTTGTCAATTACCACAGATTATAATCAACGACACAAGATCTCCATAATTCAATTAAATTGATTATTAAGAACACACGTGTAAAAGGTACAAAAGATCAATAATAATTTGGGTCGTGTATTAGGTTCATGATAAATTATGAAATTCTGATTATTGAAATATAGACAAATCTAAAACTAACGAAAAACATTTTATTTTTTCTATTTAACTTATTTTTAATAAAGAAAAACGTAATAATAAGTCCGATATTTTACCACGTTTTCGTATTAATTCACAGTGTGCTTTATCATTCAATTTCCAAAGTCATTTCGTGTTTCGACGTTTAGTAAAAAGTAACTGATTTGACTAGTTGGAAACTATTATTTACAATACGTTTGATGTTTGTGTTATATCCAATTAAGTTCAAAACAGGCAAACAGTTGCTTATTATACATATCTACATATATAAATAATAGTGATGTTAAATTATTTTCCGTTCCATACTTTTGCGACGGAAAATTCCACTTGATTACAAATCAGAATCATGGTCTGAAACATCCCTCACAGTTTCGTTTCGATGTCACTAATACCCTGTTTATTTTTATGTATATAAATATTAAGTTAAAAATGGTCATGAGTTTGAATTTCATTAAAGTAGAAGCTTTTTTTATACAGCTTCAAGAGACCACAACCACAAGTATTACTGTTAATTTCAACATTATACGTCCAAGCGTTTTTGAGAAAAATGTCTTCGCAGATAGACGGACAGACAGACGGAGTGATCCTATAAGGGTTGCGTTTTACCTTTTGACGTTCGGAACCCTAAAACCCATCGTAAAAGTACGTTTAATGATACGTTTCTAATCAGTAGTTCAAACTTATTATTATAGTGTACCATATCGATTTCCCGATCGATATTGACGATAGTTGGCTCGACCATTATAGGCATTATAGGCTCACCGCCTATCACGTTGGACTAACAGAAAGCTCGGTGAAGTGTGGGTACTTAGTTCATCTTGCGATGGATGTACCTCACCCCAATGATAGATTATGTACCCAGCAATGAGAAAATAGGTAATTATCATGTTAAAAGTGAACAACGCCATCTATCGTGTGTTTGGGGAACGTCGATTGGAAACTCCCTCATTGGCATATAGTCCTAAGCTTGTAGGTAGGTACTAATTTAATCTCATTCGCATTCTATCAGTAAACGGCTTCAGACGGTTGGTGCCTTCAGAGAACATAATTACGAATAGAAACGTATTTTTTTTCCATTCTAAAGTCAAAGGTTAACTCAACGTAATTTCCCGCTTCTTGTGATATAACTGCTCTGTTCGTTTCTCATTTAATCAGGCTGGATTCAGAGCGGATAGATCGGACTTTTCAAGTCCGCTAAATCCATACTCATCTCCCTTTTGACGAAGTCCGCTTACCTAACCAGAAAATTTGACAGGTCCAGTTTTTCACCGAAGCGACTGCCTGTCTTACCTTCCAACCCGCGAAGGGAAAACCAGCCCATTACAGGATAAGTCATTTACATGATTGTGGATTTCCTCACGATGTTCTCCTTCGTCACTGAGTACATGATTATGATGCAAACATGAATTCGAAAATATTCGGAAAACATTAGTTAGGGCGTGTACTGGAATTCGAATGTATAATAAAAACATAACATTATGTTCACGACTATTATCACCATTCGGGTAGTCAGAGGTATATCCATCGTAAGATGAACTAAGTACCCACGCTTCAGCGAGGTTGCTGTGAGACCAACGTGATTGGTGATAAGCAAATCGCTGTCTATAATGGTCGAGCCAACTGTGTTAGTGAAAACTGCACTTAAGTTAAATTAATAACTCATTGATTCTGATCCCAGTACACACCAACTAATTTTATTTTAAGTTGTACCTGTCATTTTCTTAACCGCCGAAAAGGAGCTATTCATTTTAAAATGAATGAGTGTAGAATGAATAACCCGGGCGAATCAAATAGGTATCTCGCTGGTATGCAACCCGTCGGATGTGTGCTGTCATTTAATTCTGTCGAGATATTGATCAATGTGTTTTAGAGCGTTGTTTTAGATTTCTGTCTAAAATTGATTTGTGTTACATATTTGTTATGGCTAGCGATTAGGTACCCGTTCTCTTCCTTTTCGGCGGATAAAAAAATGACAGATATAACTTAAAATAAAATTAGATGTGTGTAAAAAATCGGACCTGTCAAATTTTCAGGTTAGGTAAGCAGACCTTGTGATAACCGGGATAATGATAAGTGGTGTAATGGATAATGTGGTGTCTACAGGAATTAGCACTATTGGTGCAAATCCAGTACTATAATAAAAACTACAACTGGAAATGTCTGTTGAACTAATTTCCTCCTTCGTGATATAGCTGCGCAGTGGGCGCTCCTCTTAATCACAGCAGATGTCTATCCTGACACACAATCTGATAACTCGAATGCTCGCCGCAATTGGATTGCGTATTAGAACCAGAAGGCGTTTGAACTCTGGCAATTTGTACTTATTTAGTTGTGTGATATGTGAGTGTTGCGGTAGGAAAGAAAACGGGATGATCTGAGCATCTTTTTTCAATTCTCGTTCGGAAAGCTGAGAAAAGCACCTGCCTACTCTTACTATAGCGTCAAAAATTGAATTCTTTAAAAAAACGTTTTCCTTGTAAACAAGATCTTACAAAAAAAAACACTCCGTCAAACTGTTAAATAGTTTGATATTTAAAATTGAATGAAAGACGTACCTATATATACTGACAGAGGGTAACATTACCTATCAGTACTATTCTAGCCTAGTACGGCTTTGAAATAGACTACTCTGGGCGCAATCCTACTCGCGTCAAAGGCAAGAAGGAAACCACTGCCATTTTTCCATAAAAAGTAGCATGGAGAATGCTACACCTACAAGAGCGTGGATCTTAAATTAGTGGTACCTATATATCATCATATTATAAAAGCGTTATGATTTATTTGTGAATGTAGGAATCTCAACTACACCAGTTCCTATTAAAGGATATAAAAGTCAAGTCTAGATAGACTTGCTATCAAATTCCATTTCAAGTTCTTCCTTAAATTTTTGTTCCTTGCGAAATCATAAGTCAATTTGTTCGGAGTTCCAGGAGATTTAAAATCTCCGAGCTACATCTTCGTGCATTTGTACTTATTTAGAAAATGCTCTTCAAACTTTAATGCACAACTTTGAGTACACTTCTTACAATTTCATATTTTCAACAGAAAAGAAATATAATATTGAACGAAAAGGCAATGCTTTTAAGAATCGGAATCATTTAATAACGTAAGTAATTATCATGGATATAAACTTCTACGGTGTTCTGAGGAGAAGAAAATCGAATTCAAATTCAAAAATATTCAAAAATTCAAATTCCAAAATATCTTCATTCAATAGGTAACATAGTTACACTTTGAATCATTATTTTTTACATAACGAACGTCTCATTCGCCTAAAACTACTACAGCTTCTCACAACCTGTATAGCCGGGTAAAAGAAGCTGCAAGAAAATCCTTGGCACAGGGCCCTAGACGTTCTTTAAAAAAAAAAACATAATTTATTTTAATTAAAGCACATAATTACGGGTTCTTACCGCGTTTAAATGGGGATATGAGACTCCCGATATTTCGACACTGTTGCAAGTGCCAACAGTCATCCCGTGATCATGGCACTTGCAACAGTGTCGAATTTTTTTTTTTTAAAAAACGTCTAGGGCCGCGTAAACTTAAAACAAATTATTTATTTATTAAATATTAATACTAAAAATACAATTTGTCAATGCCCTGCAAAACTGTAAAAATAGTTTGTCTGCAGGAAAGAGTCTCTACTAATAATATGAATTTATATATCTAATAGTCAATTCTAAGTAGGAGCACAGTGAATTACTCAATAATACAATTGAGTACCTAATTTAACTGCCTAATCAAATCAAATCAAATATACTTTATTGCACAGAACTACATTTAAACAATCAGACATAACACATGAATACAGTACAAATACCAAATACAATACAATACCACAATACAATACAATTACCACACATACATTACATTATTATATTATTACATATACATTACATTATTATATTTATACAGTACAATTACCTAATATCAGTTCTCAGACAGTTAATCCCATGAATTCATATCTTTTAAATAATCACTAACATTATAGTACTTAACCTTATTGACAACAAACTGCAACATTAACACATTTTTTAAATATTACAAGTTATTTAAAAATGGAGGAACACAATTATATCCGGCATTTTTACTAAACTTTTTTACACAGAGTAACCTTTAAATAAGCTATAAATTTATTTTCTGTCAAATTCAAAATATAGTCTGGTATCCGGTCAATAAGGGACTTTACAGTCTACGTTCGTCAAAAACAAGATGGCGTTGTTCAATTTAAACGTGATAATTAGGCATTTTCTCATTACACGGGTACATAATTATTCCAAAATACAATGTAATAGCAGAAGCATAATATCAGATGATGATGATGATGATGATGATGAATATACAAAAATAATTGTTGTTTAATAATACCAGCCTCCGTGGTCTAGTGGTTAGAGCGTTAGGCTCACGATCTGGAGGTCCAGGTTCGATTCCCGATGGGGACATTGTCGAAATCACTTTGTGAGACTGTCCTTTGTTTGGTAAGGACTTTTCAGGCTTGAATCACCTGATTGTCCGAAAAAAGTAAGATGATTCCGTGCTTCGGAGGGCACGTTAAGCCGTTGGTCTCGGCTACTAGCCGTAAAAACACCTCCACCAACCGGCATTTGAGCAGCGTGGTGGAGTATGCTCCATACCCCCTCCGGTTGATTGAGGGGAGGCCTGTGCCCAGCAGTGGGACGTATATAGGCTATTATATTCACATTATGTGTAGAATTATGTTGCTACCTATGCTTCTGTTTATTTTGATCAGATTATAATGGGTGGAAGTTGTAATTGTGCCTTTGTGTAATTAAAAGGATCATCATTTATATCCAAAAACAAAGATGCGTATGGCTGTTATCCATAAAATTAGAAGTTTAAACGAAGCAAAAACTTAACAACCCCATCTATCGTGTTTTTGGGGAACGCCGATTGGAAAGTTTCTCATTCCAGTTAAATAATACCCCATAATACATTGTCGTAGAATGTTGATTTCTTTTCTATATCCAAGTCATCTATCTACATCATGATGTTGGCGATAGATTGCGTTGACCACATCGAGTTGGCGTTAAACACAAGCGGCGGCCTTATTGCTAAACAGCAATTTATTTCTACTCCAATTAGGATAAAACGCGTGACTCTAAATACACATACATAAATGTAAAAATAAAGTTGGCTTAATGTTGTTATTGTCGTATAGCACTACAATCAATGGCGTCGACTGATTTGATTGCGTGTTCAAATTACGTTGTTTCCACACAGAATAACACGCAGATAGGACAAAAGCTTTTGAAGAAAAGGTTATTGATTTGGGAGATTTTGGTTAGCTGTGTAAACAACTAAAATAAAATTAATAAATAATATAATAAAAAAATTATTCAAAAATATCTTTATTCAATAGGTAACATAGTTACACTTACAATCGTCAATTTTTACAGCTTCTCACAACCTGTATAGCCGGGGAAAGGAAGAAAAAAAAGTTTGTCGTGCACTCCATCATGGTACCTCTGAGATGGTACCTATCAGATTTTATTGGCGTTGGTTTCTAGCGACATCTGTTAGGCTGTTTGGTTACTTCATTACAATTCGATTTTTGAATTATGGCTTCTGTCATCGTTACTAATTCTGCCAGTTACTTAATTACATTTTTAAATTTCTCTGACATTGACATTTGACATCGTAACCGAACTGATGGTTTATAAAATGTGCGCTAGATGGCGCTGTCCGTAGCGTGAGTTTATGTATGTAGGTCAACTGTTCTGGGGAGGGGGGGTTTGGCCAAACAATAGCTAGATAATAAAATGTGTGCTACGATAACTGTATATACATACAAATATAAACTCACGCCAGTAATCCCTAATGGGGTGGGCAGAAAAAGTACTCGAAGACATCTTGCAGCTATTGTTCATACGAAGTCTTAAGATGGATATGCTGAACCTTATGGTGACAAGGGATGAGCCTATCGCCCATAAAAATAATCTTTAGTGTTTAGAAATTACACATTCCACTATCGAATTTTACGACTAACAACTCAACTGTACATAACCGAATATTTTAAGTGCGAAACACAATATTTTGCTTACGAAAAATACCATAAGTCCTAATCATAATTTCACGCGGGCTGATATCTAGGCAATCAATACACCCATCGATCAGGGTGAGAGCCCTAAGCGCTCCACATTTGTCCGGCCAAATAGTGAACGCCATATGCGGCAAAACAATAAGTCACGTCAAAACACCCGCGACTGACTATAATTACAAATAATCTCCTTTTCGGAATGGGAATCAGGAAACCATTGAGCGTCAAATGAATTTTTGTGGTCCTGACGTTTTGGCATTTTCCTTGGTGAGACCAATGGAAATAAATAATTAAAATGGGTTGAAAGCGTAGAACCTTTATTCTCATTTTACTCAGAGAAATTATAGACGGGTGTTGCCAGGCGCTCGTGATCTGTTCTGCCGAATTATATGAACGATCCGTTCCTGTTGTTATTTGTCTGACGGTGAATTTTTCTTACGAGTGTGCGCTTTAACGGCCACCGATCCGGAGGTCCCGGGTTCGAATCCCAGTGGGGAAATATCACAAAAATTACTTTGTTATCCCTAGTTTGGTTAGGACATTACAGGCTGATCACCCGATTGTCCGAAAGTACAATGATCCGTTGGTAAGCCGTTGGTTCCGGTTACTACTTACTGATGCAAATAAGTAGTCGTTAAATGAGTCATGTCAGGGGTCTTTGACGGCTCAATAGCAACCCTGACACCAGAGAAGAAGAAGAAGATAAGTGTGCCGTAGAAAATTGTTACAGATAGACCGACCCTTAACTCAATTTATCAAATGAGTGATTACTTGGATTAGGACCGTGATCACTTAAAGGTACCAGTCTTAAAGAGCCGAGATGGTATCAATCCAGACAGCAATAATAGGCGCCATAGTCCCCCATAGCCCTAGTATCCCGATCCACTAACCCCTAACCCAATATCCCAGGTCCCTTCGTTCCCATAATCTGCAATAGTTCTACACGAACCGGGGATTATCTTTGGGTGCACTTTCATAGTGTACACAGGGATAATCGCCGGTTGGTGTCACACCACATTTAGATTAAACTGTCTTAAGAGGCCTCTACGTCTTGGCTTCGGCCCCACACACGCCTTCCAAAAGTCCGGGACTCGATAGGCCCGAGATATGGAAACGACATACAAATAGTAATAATAAAAACCGTAACCTGTGGTCGTGATCAGTGTGTAAAAACTCTTTAATAGTAAGGACACAAATTATTATTTCGTGTACTCTAGTCTTATCTAGATATAAAGTTTAGGTAATAAAGCTATTTTTTCATAAGTTTTATGCCTTTTTGCTGCCGAGTACTTTCCCAAATTGGGAACACGTCACTGGTTGCAACCCACAGCAGTGAGGGAACGACAAAGAAGAATAAAAAAACTAAACCAGCTTGTCTTCTGCGAGGTTTTGTTAACAAAATCACTTTCGAATAGGATTTTTCAAAATGGCGCACGTGATTTTTCCGCAAGGCGACGATAAGCGGAATTTCCAAGGTGAAAACGATAATTCGTCACCCAGAACCTGTCATTACCCATCCATTATCCGGGAAGATGATTTCCGCAAATCATTCTCCAGGAAAGGACGTGAAGTGTCGATAACGAAGGAACGTTATATAAAAGGATTGGTCGGGTAGAAACGCAACGAATTTGCCAGACTGCGCAATGAAAAAGAGGGTTATGTTACAAAAACGAGTTATGGATACTTTGCAGTGCGGAATAATTGGCCCATTGATTATTTGGGGTTATTCTGGATAGCGAATGTAATAAATATGTAAGTACCTACATTAATTTATTTTTAGTTTATGATGTGGACCATTGATCAGTGCTAAAATAATGTGGATCATATAAAACGCATTATTTTTTTCCCATAAGTAGGTATAGATACTCGTATATAAATCCACACATTTACTCTTGCTAAGAATGCGAGAATAACTCTGTCTGTCTGTTACCTAAACCGCTGGACTGATATAGATATTTTTTTTATGGAAATAGTATGACACCTAGAGAAAAACAAAGGATAGTTTTTATCCCGGAAAATGAAAAGGGGAAGGAAAAATATGCCACTACGTGGCCACGGCGGATAGCCAGTAAGTTTAAAATATAACTAGTTTAAACTTAAATATTGACAGACAGACAAACTGTTGCTTTTGCATTTATAATATTAGTGTAAATAATCCATATTAAATTCCAATTTGAAATGTAAACACTTAACTATTTTTATTAGACTTTGGCAAGTCTGCCATATTTCCTATTCTTTGCATGTAAGTATAGTAGTTATACCCAGTGATGTGCCGTCCCAGGGAATATTCCCAAAGTGGGGATGTTCCCGTTGTTTTCTTTTTTGACGTGACTTATTGTAGATTTGCCGCAGATGGCATTAACTACTTGGCCGGAGTTCCCGTTGTAGAAACTCTTTAATAGTTAGGACACTGGCTGCATTTTTTTTTTCAAATTGTTCTTTCTTGTATAGTCATGAGCAATATAATGTACCCACTTTAGGACTCTGTCGCACTAACATATTTGACATTTAGTGAGACTTAAAGATTTCAATTTGTCAAAAAAGTTAATGTGACATAGTACCAAAGTGTATACATATTAATGCTCGTGACCGTAATCTAGTCTTATCTGCCTAAAGGTTAGGTAATAAAGCGCTTTTTACATAAGTTTTCCGTCTTTTTACTGCCGAGAATGTTCCCATAGTGGGAAAATTCCCGGTAACAGCACATCACTTGTTATACCCCACACGCGATATTTAGTGCTCTACCAAACTTGTTTCAAATAAAGAAAACTATTCCGTCCAAGAATAGTTATTAGTTTATTTGAGAAGTGAGGCAAATGAAATAAAAGAAAGTATTATTCCATATGCTTGCATGCTTGACTTAAGGTTAGGTTACACAGTGCGAGCAGCTGATGTGACAATAGACAGCTACTGTACCTCTGTACTCGTATGACAGTAGCTCGACTCGCCTTGCACGGTCACACTATGCAAACTGCTGGCGTCGCAGAAAGCAGCTACTATACCAGTGTACTGGTATAATTGGTTTGTATTATGTCGCCTAAACAAGAAACACTGTACCCGGCGTGGGCCCGAGCGTACGAGCTACTGTCATTTCGTAAAATCGTGCGAGTTGACGACCGAGCGGCGTGCGAATGGTGTGGTGGGGAAGGCAAGTAGCGAGTAAAAACAAAAAATGATGAAGTAACTCAAATGCGAGCAACTGTCCCACTCGCGCATGACAGTAACTCGTATGATGCGGTCACACGTGCGTAGTAGCTGCACCTCGATAACTGACTCGGTCAGCTGGCATGTTAGCTCGCACTGTGTAACCTAGGCTTTAGGATTAGTTCTATACACGTAATAAATAAAACAAAATCACACAAAAATAAGGTACATTATAAGTTTATCTTTTCGTGTAAAATATGTACATCTACGGACGCTTTCAAATTAGTGGCGTTGCTGTAGTATTTTTTAACGCGGTTTAGATTTGTCGCAAACGCATTAACTACTTTTCCGGACAAATCTGCAAGATGCCTATATGCATAGATATTGTGTCGGCCGCGACTAGACAAGAATTGTCGCGCGACTATTTTGAACGCCCTAAGTACTCTTAGCAGGAACTCCCGTCCTGAGTTAGAACAATAAAAGAATAAAAAAAATATAAAAAACATGATATCTCCTAAAGGTAAGATAAACCATGATGATAGGTCTTTTAGCCGATCACGGATATTTTATAAGCGTATTTTTTTTTCACGAATTCTTATATTTACGCGCTGTGGGATCATTAAAAAATTTGGTTCACACAAATCGCAATAAAAATGTGTTTACGTTAAAAATGGTTCATGGAAGGAGAAAGAAGTATAGGACGAAATATGGTGAACTAATTATAGGCGATGAGTAAGGGAGCGCGCGCGCGCTACTTATTATAAGTTAATGTGACATGGTACCAAAGTGTATACATATTAATGCCCGTGACCGTACATGGCGGCCATTCCCTCAGTTTTGCATCGCTGCAGTCGTTTAAAAAATAAAAGAAAGGAAGAAGAAGCATTTCTAGCAGAAAAGACCTTTTTTGTGCCTTTTGTTTTACGTGTGGGCGGCGGTGTGGTAACATGACTAGATATGTGGGTATGTTTAACGTGAAACGGAGCGTGGGTGTCAAGTTCATTAAAAGTCAATAAAACACTCGTGAATCACGAGAGTATAGGGCGCCGTGGTAAGTCTATCCCCCGCTGTTAACCAGAGATGTCAATGACCGTTTTAATAATACCTACTTACTGGGGAATACCGTTCTTTCACCCTTTATAGATCATTTTTATTGTACTTTTGACACACCCCGAACTCGTAATTAGAAATGCTAAGTCAATACGACGGATGAGCTGAACTGGAGTACAGGGTGGTGGTGGAACTGGAGTGAGGTAATCAGACATACCTCCATCGCTGAGAGCCTCCAGCGCTCCCTATTTGTGTACCGGGTGAGAGCCTCCAGCGCTCCCCATTTGTCCGGTCAAGTAGTTAATGCCATCTGCGGGGAACTTGCTTAAATTGGGTTATGTCACTCTTATCACGTTTTTCAGTAAGCGGTAACCGGGACCAACGGCTTAACGTGCCTTCCGAAGTACGAATTATCTTACTTTCGGACGGACCGTAATGTCCTAACCAAACTAGAAATCACTAAGTATTTTTATGATATGACCGCACCGAGATTCAAACCCGCGCGCAGAAAAACATCGTCAGTCCTGACGTCAAGATGGCCGGTGTATGAGACATACCATTTAGCGCTTAAAGCTTATAAGTACATCATATCCCTGACATTATCCCGTTTTTCACAGAGTCCGCTTACCTAACCTGAAGATTTGACAGGTCCGGTTTTTTTACAAAAGCGACTGACCTTACAACCCGCGAAGGGAAACCAGCCCAATACAGGTCACATGCCTGCGAAAAAAAACTTTAAGCTCAAAGCTTTTAAGTACAAAATGTTTTTGTTTTAGTACATTAAACTAAAACTAAATAAACTTTATTATTATTATTATTATTTGTATGTCGTTTCCATATCTCAGGACTATGGAGTCCCGGACTTTTGGAAGGCGTGCGTGGAGCCGAAGCCAACGGTTCTCTATTTTTACGCATAATTTTTTATGTAATAATTTACCATGGCATAATGTTACTTGTCCTATTATTAGTTACGCATAATATTAATTTGTCATAACTTTTTAAGCATAATTTTGAAACTCATAACTACCATAAGCATAATAATTAATGACAATAATGACATATAAGCATAAGTATTATAAGCATAAAAACTATACTCCGAATAAGAAAAATTTTGACACAACTTTGAACATTTCCGAAACTTACTTTTTCCTTGGTTGCATTTGATTCATGATTGTGACTTTTTATATTTTTTAACTCTATTTCATGCTGTTGGTGATCATTCACTATACTTTTCGTGTGTAAGATAAACATACTGGCGGCGTAGGGGTGGCCCAAGGGCCACCCCCGCCGCACCCTAACCTACTGTTATGCCTTGTAAAAATTATGACAAAACACTATTATTCTAAAAATGAATTATGGATACCTTTTTATATGCGAATCAAATTTATACCAACAAATATTAGTCCAAAAATAAGTTATACCTAACAAACCAGTATTCTTAGATGTTATTATGGGAAAGTACTATTATGCTTTAAAACGTTATGCGAAAAGGATTATAATAATTAAAATCATGACAAAAACATTTATGCATTTTAAGAGAATCCCGAAGCCAACACGTAGAGGCCCCTTACAACAATTTAATCTAAATGTGATGTGACACCAACCGGCGATTATCCCTGTGTACATACACTATGGGAGTGCACCCAAAGACAATCTTCGGTTCGTGTAGGACTATTGCAGATTATGGGAACAAAGGGAACTGGGCTATTGGGTTGGGGGTTAGTGAACCGGATACTGGGGCTATGGGGGACTTATTATTATTACATTTAAAAACAAAATAGGTACAATCTTTAGAGTTTTTATTCAACGGAAAATAAGAAATATCTTAACTAGAATGAGTTCTGAATTAAATAAGATGTAAAAATAATAGTTCAACCCTTTTCTTTCTGATTAGACGCTCGCGGCGTCGTGACAGCAAATATAAACATTGCCGTAAATAGAGTCTTCCTCATTAACTGTTAAGTATTGAAGAAAAGCTACTATACAGGGTGTTAGTGACGTCGTATTGAAAACTTTAAAGGATTAAAACCATTATTCTGAGTAATTATCAAGTGTAATAGGCTACTTTTTTTTTGTTGCACCATCCCGCATCCAAGTTTGTAAATGTTTATTTCCTTTTGGTGGTTGCCTGGAAGAAATTGTTCTAGAGCAATAAGGCCGCCCTAATTGTACTGTATTCATGTGTTAATTGTTTAAATGTAGTTCTGTGCAATAAAGTATATTTGATTTTTGATTTGATTTGCTACTTGAGAACCTAGTCAAATGAGATACTTTTTACGAAACGTCAAAACGAAAGTTTTCTTTGGAGTTTGTATGGAAATACTGTCCTGTGACGTCATCAATACAAACGATCAAACGTCGCATTCGTTCTTATTTTATTCATAAATAAAATTCGAAAATAAGTCGAAACGTAAAATGAGATTGATTATTGATCATCTTAGACTGGCTAGAAGCCAGATCAGCATTTCATAATTTATCTTGAACCCAGTCAAATACCCTATTTTCCATCGCAAAAGTATAGAACTGAAAATAATTTTGAAACGCACTAAATTAATTTTCAGACAGGAGCTACCGCTTCATATTAAATCAGAATCATGGTCTGAATCATCCCGACTTAAGATACAAAAGTACAAATAAGGTAACTTAACTATGTATACATAACTACTACACATACACTATGTATACTTAACTATGTATATGTGTGTGTGTGTATGTTTTATGTATATGTGTTGTCTGAGGGCAGCAGTAACTGTCAGTACTATTCAGAGGCAGAGGACAGGAGTCCTAGAGACAGGAGTCGCTTTGTAATAGACTACTCTGGGCGCCATCCCACTTGCGTCAGACAGAGTACTGCGGGGCGGAAGGCAAGAGGAAAACCACTGCCCTATTTTTCCCTAAAAAATGTGGCTCTTAAATTGATGATGATGAACTATGTATACTTAAACAAAGTGTAAACAATATCAAAACAAATTTCACACATCATTCATCACCTCGCAGAACCTCAGACACTCATTCAGACAAACAGATCACACTCTGGTGATTAGTGCTTACTCTAGCCATAGAGGCGGCTTACCAGCTCGCGACACCAAACAATTCACAACCCCGATATCGACCCCGCCGGCGTGGTCGAGAATTTCCCTCATTCAGCGCTTATCGCTATCGACCCCTAGGATCGTATGATTCTTTCAAATATTATTCCTCTCAGACGACGCTCTGAGCCGAGATTCGCGCCCAACAGGACACCCTCATGCCTGTTGTCTTAAATTATGAACCGGGTGAGAGCCCTCTGCGCTCCCCATTTGTCCGGCCAAGTAATTAATGCCATCTGCGGCAAATCTACAATAAGTCTAAATCTACAATAATAACGTCTGGTGTGTGCTATGCATAACGAATAACACCAAGAAGATACGTGATCAAAGCAGAATTAGATCCTTTGACTCTTTGATCTAATCCTGCGATATGTGACTCACTAACAGCTCTTTAAGGTCAAAAGCGAACCGATAAAAACAATTAAACCAAGGTAAGTATCAATTTAAAGGCAAAATTGCAACATAAAAATTAAGTCCCTGAACATTTGCACACAAATCTGCCATAATATTTGACCTCTATGACCATATAACAAGACAATGGCTTTAGCTGCCCACAGACGGTTTAATTTGTTTAAATAAGCATCGTTGTGCGGTCGGCCTAATGTCATTTAATTTCGGCCACACTGCATTTGGACGTAATTTGCGAAACTTAATAAGGAATTTTCGTAACGGCATATCCCGGACGCTTCATACAAAACACCTCGTTTTACACAGACACTACACATTGACGTTACAATATGTGTACACTTCGGTACCATGTCACATTAACTTTTTTGACAAATTGAACTGTAAGTCTCGCTAAATGTCAAATATGCTAGTGCGACAGGGTACTAAAGTGGGTACATGATATTACTCGTGACAGTGAAAGCCTGTACGATTGAAGACTGAAGTAAGACGGGGAAGGGGGGGGGGGATGAGGTAAACCAAGTTTAGCCGCTGTTGGGGAGCGGAGAGTTCGTTGTATATACATAAGTTGTTACATAAACAGCCTCCGTGGTCTAGTAGTTAGAGCGTTAGGCTCACGTTCTGGAGGTCCGGGTTCGATTCCCGAAGGCGACATAGTCAAAATCACTTTGTGAGACTGTCCTATGTTTGGGAAGGACTTTTCAGGCTTGTATCACCTGGTTGTCCGAAAAAGTAAGATGATTCCGTGCTTCGGAGGGCACGTAAAGCCGTTGGTCCCGGCTATTAGCCGTAAAAACACCTCCACCAACCCGCATTGGAGCAGCGTGGTGGAGTATGCTCCATACTCCTCCGGTTTATTGAGGGGAGGCCTGTGCCCAGCAGTGGGACGTATATAGGCTGTATATGTGTGTGTGTGTTACATATACGTCACATGATATCAACTCAGAATCACGGTCTGAATCATCCCCCTTAGTATTCGTTACGATGTCACTAACACCCTGTATTATGAAATTCTAATTACCTACTAAGTAAACACAGATCTAAAGATGACAAAAAAGTTTTTATTTTCTATTTAACTTGTTTATGAATTTTAATAACGAAAAATGTATGTACGTAGGCGACATTTTGTCACGATTTTCTATGACGTCACAGGTGGCTTTTGAAACAAATTCCATAGTAATTTCGTGGTTTGACGTTCAGTAAAAAGTAACTGATTTGACTAGTTGGAAACTTATTATAATGTAAGTGTAACCGTTGTACCGGGTGAGAGCCTCGCTCCCCATTTGTCCGGTCAAGTAGTAAATGCCATCTGCGGCAAATCTACAGTAAGTCTCGTCAAAAAAAATGCGGGTGTGTGTCAGGATCTACTTACCTCGGTGGGAAATATATGAATATATATATGTATGTATATATATATATATATATATATATATGTATATATATGTATGTATGTATGTGTAAAGTAAATGGTGCCTAGGCTTACGTACTGCGATTAAATCCAGGATGTTTTGAAGGAAGACCAGGTCAAGAGTATTCTAAACCGGCGACCATGCATGAAGTCTTTGACGAGAGTGGACGAAGCGAAAATGGTGTATCAGGATTGTAGTAAGTGGAATTCCGTTGGCTCTGCCTACCCCAATGGGAAATAGGCGTGATATTATGTGACATACGTACACTAAAAACGACACATATTAGTTTCACATATTGTAATCAATACCACAGAGATCTTATCTAGAGGCATAATAGGCATATTGCGTGTGCCTAACTCCGCCGAAAAGATTAAAATGTAAAACTATTAAAATGTCATTACAATACGTGTAGATACTTACAAATATTATTGATAAAACTCTATTATTGGAAATGGTTGAGTACACTACCTATTACTTGTAAGTATTCACTATAAATAGACATAAAAAAATACTTTTGTTTATTTAAGAAATGTCAAAAGATTAAATCGATCAACTTAGCGCAGCACTAATTTGGCTTTGCTCAAAGTCACATCACTATCACATTTTTGAGGAATTTGGTGAGATAATCCGGTAAAGCTAGTAAGAGCAATTATTGCGGTGTACACACCAAGAACCAAACCCAAGACCTCCAAGTCGAGACCCGAAAACTCTTATCACTATACTACAGAGACTTTTAAATTACCATCTTAAATATTAATTTGAATAAAACACCAAGAAAAAACTGACTTCCTAATGCGTTTGAATGAATGAAGGAATAAAATAAAAGAATTTTAATTAGCACCCGAAGTTTATCTGAGCGTGAAGCTGCCAAAATAAGGGACTTTCCATAAACTACGTTCTCCAAAAATAATATAGATGGCGCTGTCTAGATTTCACGTGATAATAACCTATTTTCTCAATACTCGGGTACAGAATTATTCAAAAATATAATGTAATACAAATGATGTTAGTGACACCACCGTAATAGAATAGAATAGAATAACTTTATTCCCAAAACAGTGAAGGTTACAAAAGCATTTACATAAATTAAGTTTAACAATTTGTGACTAGTAGCTAACGCTGCCCAGGGAAATGGGACTGACTCAGCATATTGTTGCTAAGAGTACGGTACGAATGCCCACTCTCACCAACACTGATATTCTGCCAGTACCCATATTACGCTTATAATTAGTAATAAATGAATTGAACGTGCCAACAAAAAACCGTGCCGTGAATTGTTTAAACGGAAATATATATATATATAATATAATAAAAAAATAATAATATATAATATAATAGTATATAATATATATATAAATAAGTAAGGTTAACAAAGTACTAAATGAAAATCAGTAGTAATAAATACTTACTAGTAGAGAGTGAAGTAACATCGTAACGAATACTGAGGGGGATGATTCAGTTCATTATTCTGAGTTAATACCAAGTGTAATTTTTCGACGCAAAATTCATTATATATTTTTCTATCATTTTTTAATTATTTTCAATTCTATACTTTTGCGATAGAAAATTCCACTTGATATTAACTCAGAATAATGAACTGAATCATCCCCCTCAGTATTCGTTACGATGTCACTTCAATCCCTACAAGTAAATACTTACAAGTGTTAGTGACACTGTAACCAATACTGAGGGGAACGATCATAATTCTAAGTTTTTATCAATTGGGATTTCCTGAAGAGAAATTAATACAATTTTTTAATAAATTTAAAAAAATATTTTGTTGCACTAGATATCAACTCACCGGGCGAGAGCCTTCAGCGCTCCCTATTTTTCCGTCCAAGTAGTTAATGCCATTTGCGGCAAAACAACAAGTCACGTCAAAAAAAAAATGATATCAGCTCAGAAACTAAATAATTCGAGTATTCAGTACGAAGTCATGGTCCATTCCCCTACATTGGTTAATGGGAGGCCTTTGCCCAGCAGTAGGACGTGTATAGGGTATTTATGTTATGTATAGCTGTCATTAACCCGTCCCTTTCTTTTTCGGTGGATAAGAAAAAGACAGGTATAACTTAAAATAAAAATTAAATTGTAAAAGAATCAGCACCAGTATACTTTTAATACTTGGTGAGGATACAAAATGTCGTTATAGGAAGAAAAGACGGTATTTGATTAATCTACCGTACTTCCTTCGCTGCTTCGTTGGCTCCGCATTATATTTGTGGCAAAGCTATGAATATTAACTAGGTTTACAATGTCGTGTCTTCAGCTGTGTATATAAAGTGAACATCGGCATAGTAACATCACAGAATACATTTCTAAACATAAACAATGTATATCATTCTTCTTCTACTGTGTGGGTTGAGGTGGAGTACCAACCTCATCAACCCTGGTGTCAGGGTTACTATTGAGCCGCCAAAGGCTTGGTGTCATGGCTCATGTAACGACGACTTACTTACATCAGTAAGTAATAACCGGGACCAACGGCTTAACGTGCCTTCTGAAGCACGGATCATTTTACTTTTTGGACAATCAGGTGATCAGCCTCTAATGTCCTAACCAAACTAGGGATCACAAAATTATTTTTGTGATATGTCCCCACCGGGATTCGAACCCGGGACCTCCGGATCGTGAGCCCAACGCTCAACCACTGGACCACGGAGGCCGTTTGTGTATCATTAATAAGAAATGACAAAATGATGATGTCGTGATGTTTCTCGATGTAATTCTCGGACGGCTCAACACGCTCGTCCCCGCTTGACAAGAGCTGCGGGTTCAAGTCCGAGTAATAAAAAAACAAGTAAAAAAAATCCACTAACAAATAATCCCTAAAAAAAAATAGGCTTATGTATAGAGTTTTAGTAACATCGAACCGAATACTGAGGGGATTGTTCAGCTTCTGAGTTGATATCAAGTAAAACAAAATAATTTAAAAGTACACTAAATATTAATTTTCCGACAAGAGATTCCACTTGAAATTAGCTCAGAATCATAGTCTGAATCATCTCCCTCCAGTATTCGTTATGGTGTCACTAGCATCCGTACTTGTATGCATAGGTACTTGTAGGGAGTGAGCTGATATCGTAACGAATACTGAGGGGGATGGTTAAGCTCATTATCCTGAGTTAATATCAAGTTGAATTTTACATCGCAAAAGTATAGAATTAAAAAAATAATAATATGGAGAACCACAAATAAAAATATATAAAATTTGCGACGTAAATCTCCACTTGATATTAACTCAGAATCATGGTCTGAATCATCCCCTCAGTATTCGTTACGATGTCATTAACACCCTGTGTACAATTTTACAGTAAAATACCAGACGATATTTTAAATTTCGCCATCTAATTAATAACTGGTGTATACTGCCTATACTGATTGTAATAACCAACCAGACACGATCCAACCATATTTTATTCAAACACAATGACTTGCGCACCTTTTACATAGTGCATGTGTTATGCATAAATTATTGTATGAATGAAATCAATACCATACAAGCAATAATAATTGCTTGACTGATTTTAACTTCTAGCATAGAATATACTACGTGTAGAAGGGACACTAAGCCCTGGACCGATACGATAGGCGCTTGATTTGCCTCATCGTGAAAAAAGGGCAGCCCTAGAACTTTTCTTTTCCTGTAGCCTAATTAACGTCCCACTGCTGGGCAAAGGCCTCCCCCTTCTCTCTCCAACCCTCCCTGTCTTGGGCATCGTTCCGCCAGGTGTGCCGTAAGGCGTCCAGCTCGTCCCTCCACCGTCGTCGTGGTCTATCTTGACGTCGACGACCCTGTGGGGACCAATCAGTTGTAATTTTGGCCCACATTTCCGGATGCATACGGCAGACATGTCCCGCCCATTCCCACTTCAGTTTAGCAGATTTTTCTCCAACATCTGCCATTTGAATTCTGGAGCGCAGCGTCGTGTTTCTATTGCGATCGATCAGTTTAACACCTAACATACTGCGCCCTAGAACTTAGAAATTTAAAATAAAAAACGTCTAAACTACTAAACTAAACTCCACTACACCTCTATCACTAAACTCGTCGTCTTAAAGCGTCTCGTCGAGGCAAACCATGATCCAAAGGCTGGCAGCTACTTTTGTCCAAGGGTTGGTTTAGCAGTTCAAAGGGGAAATGTTGCCAGTCTTTTGGACACTTTGCCTCGGTGTGATGCTTTGGAGGACTTTAAAAAAAAAAACGTTTATTTTCAGACTACAGTCCATAGACATGTTAGTATGATTAACTTACATGCTATGTTAGTAACAGGTAATAAAGTAATGTAGATAATAAAATATTGAAGACTATAGAGAACCGGAGAGGAAATATGATTGGCCACCTGATACGACACGATTCATTTATAACAAACATTATAGAAGGAAAAATTGAAGGGAAGAGAGGAAGGGGTAGACCTAGGATAACATTTATGAAACAAATAAAAGAGAAGGTGCAGGTCGTGTCGTATCGGGAGGTGAAGGTTTTGGCGGGAAGAAGAGAGGAATGGCGGTTACTCCACCGACAAGAGCGCAGCTCTTAAATAGAAAGAGAGATAATAAAATATTTATTTTGTGTTTAATAAATTATTATTTGATTCTGAATAAAATAAAAAAGTAAATTTTATTACGGGTAAATTTGACCCAGGATGTTAGCGACAATGATTTCTTTCTCACTAATATTAGTATTACACAGATACACACACATACACAATAAAAATAAGACATTTATATACTGCTCCTGTACGGTCACGAGCATTAATATGTATCCACTTTGGTACCATGTCACATAAACTTTTTTGACAAATTGAACTGTAAGTCTCACTAAATGTCAAATATGCTAGTGCGACAGGGTACTAAAGTGGGTACATTATATTGCTCATGACTGTACAAGTGACTGATGAAGAACGTCTAGGGCCCTGTGCCGAGGTTTTTCTTGCAGCTTCTTTTCCCCGGCTATACAGGTTATGAGAAGCTGCAGTAGTTTTAGGCGGATGAGACGTTCGTTATGTGAAAATTGACGATTCAAAGTGTAACTATGTTACCTACTGAATAAAGATATTTTTGAATTTTGAATTTTGATGGAGCAATGAGTCATGTACGGACAGTCCAGCCTACTTACAATCATGCAATACATAAAAAAAACGTTTTATATATAATTTTATCGGCTTTCTTTTGAAAACTTTTTTAATTCGAAAGTTTTAATTTTAAAAGTTTGATACTCTTAGTTTTCTGGCCAGTGTTTGTTTTGTTTATACTGTTTTTTTTCCCGAAGAACACAAATCAACTTGACCTTTCTAATTACTGGACACGCAAAGAACGATGCTATCTAGAATAATCCGGTTGTCTGGCTGGAGGTACGGGTGTTATAGATAATTGATCTGAATTATAGTCATTATCATTAATCCATGCGATGACGTCATTAGTATTATAAGTTCAATACACATAAACTCACTACCCTAATCGCTGGCTTTCAATATTGTCATACATAATCATAAACAGCCTGTATACGTCCCACTGCTGGGCACAGGCCTCCCCTCAATCAACCGGAGGGGGTATGGAGCATACTCCACCACGCTGCTCCAATGCGGCTTGGTGGAGGTGTTTTTACGTCTAATAGCCGGGACCAACATCTTAACGTGCCCTCTGAAGCACGGAATCATCTTACTTTTTTGGACAATCAGGTGAAACAAGCCTGAAAAGTCCTTACCAAACAAAGGACAGTCTCACAAAGTGATTTCGACAATGTCCCCATCGGGAATCGAACCCGGACCTGCAGATCGTGAGCCTAACGCTCTTACCACTAGACCACGGAGGCTGTTACGTATATATGTGCAATATTGTCATAGACTTTGCTTTTTTGATGAATTTGCCCCGAGACGGGACAGGCAAAGGAACATAGCCATACAGCCTAGTCAGACGAGATTTACCTTCACGTAATCTTTGGAGGTCTAAGGCATTTATTTTCTTCTTGTCATTGTCTTCTAGGCCAATTCTCCTGTTTGTTTTACCCGAGCCACACTGTCACTTTTCAGCATTAGAATGCTACATTATCTAAGAGTAACATAGGCTATTTAACTATTACTAGAATGGAGGTTCTCAATAAAATTTTACTCTTAGAAAAAATGGTCACCCGTGCGAAGCCGGGACAGGCCCTATAAAAAAAATATTCATCTGTATATAAAAAAAACTCATCTGTGACCTTTATTTCCACCCACGACTCCATCCGTCTTCGATTATACGCGCGGTACGTTTGTTTATTGCTGGTTTAGGTTTCATACAAGACCATTAAACCGGCCCTATGGGGGATAGAGTCATGTTCTTTGCCCTACTCTACCTTCTCTACTGGGGTAATTCCTATTCAGCGCGTCCTTGCCGCGGGGCTGGGCGCCTCTTCTGCAGGCCAGAGTGATGGCTGAGGTCGGATAGGGACCCAGACCTCAACGGTTTCAGAGGTGGAGATGGGGCTAGACACAGGGAGTGTAAACAAAAACTAACAGAAGCAGTACTATTCAGAGAGAAAAAGAGAGAGAGATATTCGGACAGGAGTCCTAGTACGGCTTTGAAATAGACTACTCTGGGCGCCATCCCACTCGCGTCAGAATACTGCGGGGCGGAAGGCAAGAGGGAAACCACTGCCCTGTGTCTCCTTGAAGAAGTAATACCTATGGAGAATGCCATATCGACGCGATACGATTTATTCCACACACTTTGTATCGCCATAAGAGATAATTTCTAAGATACAACCATTCTTTGTACTTCTCTTGGTCTTAAGCTATCTCCGTACGATTGTCTTCTATATCATTGCTTTAAGTTTACGCGGTTATTATCATAATTAAAATACATAATAACGGGATTAAATCAGGGATATGAGACTCCCGATATTTCGACACTGTTGCAAGTGCCATGATCACGGGATGACTGATGAGATTGGAGAGGATTAGGTATCCCTGATTTAAACGCGGTAAGAACCCGTTATTATAATATGTTTTAATTGTAATCTATGTCGTTTAGCGATTTATGCGCGTCAATATAATGGACGGACAGAGCTACTTTTGTATTTGTTATCATTAGTTTTTGTATAGTAGATACGCAGAACTTAATTTACTAAAAAATTAAATACCTATAAATTTGCGCAGATAAAAACTTATTTTTAGTCCGAACGAGGGGGCCCTCGTTAGTAAGCCGAAAAGGGAAATAGAGCGTGATAAATAGATAAAAATGCGTCATAGTAGAAGTAGTTGTTTCTACGCTGAACTAACAGCCTCCGTGGTCTAGTGGTTAAAGCGTTAGGCTCACGATCTGGAGGTCCGGGTTCGATTCCCGATTGGGACATTGTCGAAATCACTTTGTGTGACTGTCCTTTGTTTGGTAAGGACTTTTCAGGCTTGAATCACCTGATTGTCCGAAAAAGTTCATCTTACGTCTCCGTGCTTCGGAGGGCACGTTAAGCCGTTGGTCCCGGCTATTAGCCGTAAAAACACCTCCACCAACCCGCATTGGAGCAGCGTGGTGGAGTTTGCTCCATACCTCTTCCGGTTGATTGAGGGGAGGCCTGTGCCCAGCAGTGGGACGTATATAGGCACTTTATAACGCTGAACTGGGAGCGATTAAAAAAACATAGAATGCGTTGAACTTAGAGTTGCTTCTTAGTTCGACTGGATTTGCGCCAATCAGTTTTCTTCCTCTATCATGTGGGTTGAGAGGTGGATTACCAACCCCATCAACCCTGCTGTTAGGGTTACTATTGAGCCGCTAAAGTCCCTATCATACACTACTACATCACACACATTACATCAGTTAGTAGTAACCGGGACCAACGGCCTAATGTGCCTTCCGAAGCACGGATCATCTTACTTTCGGGCAAACAGGTGATCAGCCTGTAATGTCCATCGTGATATATCCCCACCGAGATTTGAACCCGGAACCTCCGGATTGTGAGCCGAACGCTCAAACCTCGGAGATTTTTATGTGAGTTATTAAATGAATTATTAATTTATCTTAAATGTAGTTTTCACTAACGCGGCTCAGCCATCACATTGATCTAACAGAAAGGTCGGTGAGGGTACTTAGTTCATCTTGCGATGGATGTACCTCTGCCCACCCCAATTGGCATATAGTCGTGAGCATGTTGTTATGTTATGTTAACGCGTTCAGCTGCTTATCTTTCCGAGCATGTCGTAAAAACCGACAGAGGGATTGCGTTCTTTCTAACATGATGGCACATTATATTTTCACAATTATCTTATCGCTTGTCTCAACAAAGTTGTTTAACTACCGTATTGCTAAATAGAATTTGACATAACATAACATAAATTCATCATCACCAGCCCATTAACGTCCCCACTGCTGGGGCACGGGCCTTCCCTATGGATGGAAGGGAGATCGGGCCTTAAACCACCACGCGGGCACAGTGCGGATTGGTGGTTATTAACGACTGCTAATGCAGCCAGGACCAACGACTTAACGTGTCTTCCGAAGCACGGAGGAGCTCGAGATGAAAACTTTTTTTTTCTGTGGTCACCCATCCTATGACCGGCCTTTGCGAAAGTCGCTTAACTTCAACAATCGCAGACCGACGTGTTAACCGCTGCGCCACCGAGCTCCTCCATAAATTATGTAGGTACAATAAGGTGCAAAAGTTTAATCAGTTTCTTGCAATAAATTAACTGGTTGCACTTAAGACCTCCTGGTTACACGTCTTTTCGTTAATAGACCAAAAACACCTACAAAAATATAAATTTTATAATTATGACAACTAATCGTTCATAATTTCACCACTTACAAATAATTCGCCGGCATCAGTGACTGAACTTATGCTCTTTGATTGTACATAATATCATATGAGCTCACGACTATATTCCAACTGGGGTAGTCAGAGGTACATCCATCTCAAGATGAATTAAGTACCCACACTTCACCGAGCATTCTGAGACAACTGTAGCAAAAACTTCAGATAAATTAACACTTTCAAGGACAGAACGTCTAATCTTCTTCTTATCGTGTCGATGGAAAACTAAATAGTATCATTGACATCCCATTGACATTCAGAATTTGCCTTTCAACTGCTTTAAGACAGTAGTTAAACAAAAACTTTCCAAA
Source organism: Pectinophora gossypiella (assembly GCF_024362695.1). Lineage (NCBI taxonomy): Eukaryota > Metazoa > Arthropoda > Insecta > Lepidoptera > Gelechiidae > Pectinophora > Pectinophora gossypiella. Next base: position 528,566 of record NC_065425.1, on the reverse strand, counting down.
AAAGGTTATTATAAAGTTAGTGATTATTTAGAAGATATGAATGCATGGGATTAACTGTCTGAGAACTGATATTAGGCAGCTAAATTACTCAATTGTATATCAATATTTTATGTTTATTTTTATTTTTTTAAAGAACGTCTAGGGCCCTGTGCCGAGGTTTTTCTTACAGCTTCTTTTCCCCGGCTATACAGGTTGTGAGAAGCTGCAGTAGTTTTAGGCGGATGAGACGTTCGTTATGTAAAAATTGACGATTCAAAGTGTAACTATGTTACCTACTGAATAAACATATTTTTGAATTTGAATTTGAACATCGCCCCTTAACTTGGCAACAAGTATGGCGCTATCTGCAGCGCTCATCAGGTCCTCCTGCGTGCAGGTGTTCGGGCACGCAGAATACGATGTAAGATGTTCCGTCGTTTGGGGAACAGTGCTGCACCTGCGCTTTAAGTCCGAGCCATCCGAGAAACCCCACCTGAACAAATTACAGCGAACGAACGATGAACGACTAATGACATTCCGATTCCAAGGTGTCATACTACCTATTATAAACCATCAATGACTCATGGTATCTGTCTGTGAAGGGGTTAATAACTCTTTGGTGGAAGTCTGGTACCAGGATTCGAACCGGCGCTTCTGTTACCAGCATGATAGGTGGGGGGGAGTCTTATCTCCGTATTTAATGGTCAAGCCAACTGTGTTAGTGAAAATTGTACTTAAGATAAGTTAACTCAAGTGCAAGTTCGGTACCGGTGGTCGAACCGGCACTCCCCATTTGAGTAGGAAGCTAGTGATGCAAGACCATAGTGACTTCATGCTACACACCCCGTACACTTCATAAAAACTTCATTTTTAAAAAAAAAACATTTAAGGCCCTGTGCCGAGGTTTTTCTTGCAGCTTCTTTTCCCCGGCTATACAGGTTATCAGAAGCTGCAGTAGTTTTAGACGGATGATACGTTCGTTATGTAAAAATTGACGATTCAAAGTGTAACTATGTTACCTACTGAATAAAGATATTTTTGAATTTGAATTTGAAACAACCTCGTTTAACACAGACACTACACATTGACATTATCGTACCCGCACATATAGAATAGAATAGAAATAGTTTATTATAAAAGCACGCCACACACAAAACGAAGACAATAACATCATTTAAACTTTTGACAAAGCAATTATAAGAAAATGCAAAACTGATGTTCGTCGAAATGACCATAAGGTGGTGGTGGACGTCAAGAGATAAAATGGTCTCACTCAGCACAAGTCGCGGCGTGAACCACGACGCTGGGATTATGTGGACCCTGTGGGTTGGGTGTGACACCTGACGCCATATTGAATTGAAGACTAAAAATGATCGAGGGGGTGAGGTAAACCTAGCTCAGCCGCTGGCGGGGAAAGGAGAGTTGCCGTTCTATACGTAGTAATATATTATTCCTAATTCTATGCTAGTAGTACGTAAATAAGGGACCTTTTTAGTTTCGGCATGTCTGTCTGTCCGTCACTACCCTTTCGCTCACTCATTACCCTTTATCCTCACAAAAGGTACGTAAATGTATGTTACGTGATCCGAAAACAGTTTTTTTTTTATATTGGTTTGTTTCTTTTTTATTTTATGGCCTGGTTGGGCAAAGATCATCACGCACTGGGTACCACAGGACGGACACCGTAGACGTGGTAGACCCCGGAAACGATGGCGCGATGATCTCGACGGTTATCGAAAAGACTGGATAGAGCTCGCATAGAACCGGGATACTTGGAAAGACATGGGGGAGGCCTTTGCTCAGCAGTGGGATCATACAGGCTAATAATAATAATAATGGTTACATAGCGTATACAGGGTGTTAGTGACATCATAACAAATACTCTGAGGGATGATTCAGACCATGATTCTGAGTTAATATCAAGTGGAATTTTCCGTCGCAAAATTCATATTATTTTTTTAGTTTTTTTAAATTATTTTTAATTCTATACTTTTGCGATGGAAAATTCCACTTGATATTAACTCAGAATAATCAGATGAATCATCCCTCTCAGTATTCGTTACGATGTCACTTACACCCCGTACAAGTACATACAGTAGCCATACAAGTAGGTATGGGTGGTAGTAACACTGTAACGAATACTGAAGGAGATGATTCAGACCATGATTCTGAGTCGATATCAAGTGGAATTTCCTGTCGGAGAAGTCATGAAAATTTTAGAGCTTATTTAAATTATTTTCCGTTCCATACTTTTGCGACGGAAAATTCCACTTGATATCAACTCAGAATCATGGCCTGAATCATCCCTCAAAGTTTTCGTTACGATGTCACTAACACCCTGTATATAGCCTGGTTACATAGACCTTTAGGCCGTTTTATATTGATTTTATCCATACCACAGATTATAGAAAGAAAGGAGATATGTCCTCAGTACGAAATAGGATAGTTTTCAACTAGTCGAATCAGTTATTTTGTACTGAACGTCAAATCATGAAATTACTTACTATGGAATTTGTATGAAAAGCAGACGACAGAAGCAGATGACGTCATAGAAAAACGTGACAAAATGACGCACTTATTATTATATTTTTCTTATTTAATATTCATAAATAAGTTAAATAGAACGGATTTTCATGCAGTTTTCACTAGTTAATTTACATTAGGGAAATATTGTACTCAAGCGCTAGTATAAAATATTACTTATGTGAAATGTTCTATTACAATATCTCCCTAGCATTATCCCGTTTTTCACAAGGTCCGCTTACCTAACCTGAAGATTTGACAGGTCTAGTTTTTTACAGAAATTGCCTGTCTGACTTTCCAACCCGCGAAGGAAAAACCAGCCTAACACAGGTTAGGTCACATATCTTCGAAAATGCATTCTCGGGGATGTGGGTTTCCTCACGATGTTTTCCTTCACCGCTGAGCACGTGATAATAATTTATGATAGAAACATGAAATATTTCATAACTAATCTCAATATATATTATCAAAGTAGCTTCCCCATAAAATTTCCGAATAATATTAGGTGACCTAACTACTTGTAATTTTAAACCGTTTCGTCATATGGCCAAAGCCAGTAATGTGCTAAAACCGGGAATGTTGCGAAAACCTTTTAATAGTCAGGACACTGGCTGCTTTCATTTTTCAAATTGTTCTTTCTCTGCCTAAAAGTCAGGCAATAGTGTTGCGCCTGCAACTTTCCCAAAGTGGGAAAATTCCCGGGAACGGCATAACACTAGACAAAACAAACTATATTAAGCCAAAATGTAGGTGTATTGGTTTTAGTCAAAATATTAGAAATTAAAGATAACAATTTGCGTAACTGCCTATGGATGATAATTTTAATGACCCGTGAAATAACAACAATAATTTATATAGACAGGTAAATAGGTATTCAGTAATATGAATAATAAAATTGAAAAAAAGTGAGTATTTTATGTATTTAAAATAACTACTTAATTAAGATAATTCGTGGTCGTATGAAGCTACTTACACAAATAATATTTAAATGTAAGGATGGTACCTACTTTCTTGTAAGTTTTCATACTACCTTGAATTATCTTAAGTATTTCACCTAACCATAAAATAATATTCACTTATTATATTTTTTATTTAAATTATTATCTTTTATCGAGTTAGAAAATAAATTATAAAAAAATAATATAATTTACCTGATAAAAAGACTCCTAAAGCAGTATTTCCTTCACTTTTACAAAGATCCAATGCAAAATCCACTCCAAAAAAAATAAAAACGTACACTTTTGATCCCACGCACAAAATATCTAAAATCACGCACAAAATAAATTCATATTTAAAACTTTAGAGTCGTGAGTTTAAAAAGTTAGGAGAAATTTAGTTTAGTTTTTAATTTAATTTTGATTAAGTATATTTAGTTTTTAGTTTCGTTTACGAAAGTTGTACCGGTCGCGGCGAATGCTATATTGGCGCGCGTTTCCTGTGAATGGCGCCTACTGACTGCCGAGCTGAACGAAATCGCACACATGCGCAAACGGTGGGCGACATTCAGTCAAATTGTACTACTTTTAGTGTTATCTCTTTTACTGTTTTACTGATATAAATAGTCAGGGCAAATATAGATACGTGTGCACGAATTTATGGCATTAAAACTGAACTGGTTCGTATATATAATTGTTTTGGCAAAGACAACTCTATCGTTGACACGTGAACAGATTTATTTTCTCTAAATGAAAACTTAATGTCTCCTAGCTTAATTGAAATTCGTGAATTTGAAAATGGAATTAAATTGTAAGTGCAGTTTTTACCGACTTCAAAAAAGGAGGAGGTTCTCAATTCGACCGTATATTTTTTTTTTTTTTTTTTTATGTTTGTTCGGGCATATCTTCGTCGTATATGAACCGATTTTGATAATTCTTTTTTTGTTTGAAAGGAGATATACCCAAGGGGGTCCCATGTCAAGGAAGTCAGGATCTGATGATGGAAGACCAGAGAAATCGAGGGGAATTTTCAAAAATCGTAGGAGCGACTAGTGCGTTTGTAAGTCATATTGATCGGATCGATCTTTAGACTTCGGGAAAACTTCCCGACCTTCGAAAACTGGTCAGCATCAGGGAGATACCCTATGGCCTGGCAAAACTATACAACCTGGAGCAATTTTTCTTTCACGAAACGTATTTAAATCTTGATCAAATTCAATCGCCGGTGCAAAAAAACAAAATGGCGGAAAAAAAAGATGGCCGCCATACAAAATTTTGTCGATTTTGGAAGAAGCCCGTTTGGGTAAAAATAATGTATGGGGTGCTTACTCAAAACGTCATGTAGAGTACGGAAATACTTTCTGGTCACCAAAAACTGCTCCGCATCAGAGAGATACTCTACGGCCTGGCAAAACTATCGCACGTGAACCAATATTTCTTTCAGAGCACTTATTTAAATCTTGGTCAAATTCCATAGCGCGTAAAAAAAAAACAAAATGGCGGAAAAACAAGATGGCCGCCATACACAATTTTGTTTTTTCAGAAAATGTCTCGGGATATAAAATATATATCGGGGTTGTGATCGGATCGTCATGTTAAGTATGGAAATACTTCTCGATTTTCGAAAACTGCTCCGCATCAGGGTGACACCCTACGGCCTGGCGAAACTATCACACCTGAACCAATTTTTCTTTCACGAAACCTATTTAAATCTTGGTCGAATTTAATGGCCGGTGAAAAAAATACAAAATGGCGAAAAAACAAGATGGCCGCCATACAAAATTTTGTTTTTCCAGAAAATGTCTTGGGGGTAAAAATGATGTATAGGGGTGTGATCGGAACGTCATCTTTGAAAACTGCTCCCAATCAGGGAGACATCCTACGGCCTGGCAAACCTATTGCACCTGGATTTTGTTTGTTTCCACGACACCCATTTAAATCTTGGTCAAATTCTGTCGCCGGTGAAAAAAAACAAAATGGCGGAAAAACAAGATGGCCGCCATACGAAGAGGGACAGTTTCGAATAAACAGGACACGCGAGCTGCTTTAGCAGCGAGCGAACCACGCGAAATCTACTGTATCTATATGTATGCGTGAGTGTGTATGATAGCAGCTTCCACTGACAACCACATTTGTGTATGTACACATACACATGTGTGTGTGTGTGCGTGTGTGTGCGCGCGCGTGTTTGTGTGTGTGTGTGTGTGCGCGTGTGTCTGTGTGTGTGCGTGTGTACGTGCGCGTGTGCTCGTGTGCGTTAGCGCGTGTGTGTGTGTGTGTGTGTAAACATGTTCATCAATAATAATTGTGATCACTACTAATAATATATTATATTATTATATATGAATATAAATCAGAAAATCTGTCTGTCTGCATCCTTGCTCGGTCTAACCATCACTTAAAATCGTAAAATAAAATAAAATTTTTAACAAAAAAAAACCGACTTCAAACGCAAAACTAAAAAGCAATAAATAAATTTACTTCGCACAAAGTAATTAGTACGTATTTTCAATTAGTTAATTAATTTATAATTCTGAAGTCGGTGCCAAGTAAATGCTACAACAACCCTACTACAATATCAAATTACTATGTACACACAATATTGTTTAATACCTATATCAAAGCAATTACAAAACAATGTCAAACAAAAAATTACAAAACAATCAGTATTGAAAAATATATGAATCGGTACTTCGTTGTAGCATTTCCTTGGCACCGGCTTCAGAATTATAAATTAATTAACTAATTGAAAATACGTACTAATTACTTTGTGCGAAGTAAATTTATTTATTGCTTTTTAGTTTTGCGTTTGAAGTCGGTTTTTTTTTGTTAAAATTTTTTTACAGGTGTACTTAAATATAATTGTACAGTCTTAATAACCAACCCACCCAACCACTACCCACTTTAGAACCCTGTCGTACTATTATATTTCGTGTACAGAAAAACCTGTCGATAGGATTATGAGACACCTTTTTGATTGTAAAATGTTTATTGTTCCTCCTCACCGAGCTTTCTGTTAGACCATCGTGATAAGTGGTGATCCGTATCGCCGTATATACATAATGCTCGAGCTGATTGTGTCACTGAAAACTGCACTTAAAAAAAATAATAGCCTACTGGTGCAAGTCCGGTACCTAAATAAATAAATAAATAAAATAAAATAAAAAATCAGAACCGGCGCTCCCCGTTTGAGCTGGTGTACCAGAAAACCACAGTGACTTTATTGTAAATATATAATTATGTTCGCTGAGACGTAGCTGCCATACGTACACTCTCATACATGGTACATTAGTATAGTAAACTATTTTTAATTACAAATAATAAATAGACCTACCTTACTAATTTGTTTTCCCGACGTTTCGGTCGTGTTGCAGCGACCGTGGTCGCGGGATGACTGACGCGACGAGTGGTTGTCATTGCGAACGTGTTGTAGGTGTAACTACCCTCACTTCACAACTATTAATAAGGTAAAGGTTTTTAACTTATTTAATATTTAATCACGTGTCGACCCGATTAAAATATAGATTGAGTAAAATAAAATAGACAGATACTTAATCAGGATTGAGCAGTTATCGTGAAGACAAATAAAAAAAATCTATTTATTTATAAAAATATATTATTTACATTTCGAAAAACCACTAGGTACTTTAAACATTATAGAACAATATAAAAATACATGCGCAGGATACACACGAGCCAATAATAGGCTTCCACAAATAAACGTACTTAGATAGTATAAATCGGTTTGACAGCATTAATTTTTTAACACTATACTAAATACTAAATGCAGAGTCTATGGAATTCCATTTGCTTAGATCCTGACACACTTCTCTTGCTTCCTCCACATTCATCAATAGTTCCATACACTCACGCCGGTTCAGAGTACTGAACCTTTTTCAAGGACATCTCCAATTGGCCATTGTACGTTCTTCTAGGTCTTCCTCTGCCAGCCCTACCACCAATCATTCTATACTGCTTTCGTAATCATATTAGCCTTCGTCCGCTTTATGTAACAAAGTAAAAGAAAAATATTAATGTTAGTCAGTCTTCTTCTATCGTGTGAGTTGTGAGGTGAATTACCAACCTCATCAACCCTGGTGTCAGGGTTACTATTGAGCCGCCAAAGGCCCCTGACATGACTCATGTAACGACTACGTACTTACCTCAGTAAGTAGTAACCCTTCCGCCTTCCGAAGCACGGATTATCTTACTTTTTGGACCATCAGGCGATCAGCCTGTAATGTCCTAAACAAACTAGGGAACACACAATGATTTTTGTAATGTTAGTCAGTGTATAAAGATTTTATATTTATTATTATATCCAGTAACTTCATCATTCAAAATGAGTACTTGTCGATGGACCGAACCAATTGAGGTCCAAAAGTTTTGGGCCGTGTATTTAGTTTTTCGGGTGTTTTGGACCAAAACTACTAAACACCGGAATAAATTATAACACCATGAAATCAGAAATCAAAATTACTTATTCAACGTAATTATCACGGATAAACTTCTTGAAGGTCAATGTAATATTTTTGAATTTACGTCATTTCGCAAGGTGTTATGGCTGAGGAGAAGAAATATTGTATGGAAGGGTCATGTTTGCCTTTTTTTTTGACGTGACTTATTGTAGATTTGCCGCAGATGGCATTAACTACTTGGCCGGACAAATGGGGAGCGCTGAAGGCTCTCACCCGGTACAACGTTTAAGACAACAGGCCTGAGGGTGCCCAGTTGGGCGCGAACCTCGGCTCAGGGCGTCGTCTGAGAGGAAAAATATTTGAAAGAATTAATCGACCCTAGTGGGTCGATAGCGATAAGCGCTGAATGAGGGAAATCGTCGACCACGCCGGCGGGGTCGGTATCGGGGACCTGAAGTGTTTGGTGTCGCGAGCTGAGTGGCTGCCCCTAGGCTAGAGTAATCGGGTCGTCGGGATCGTATATTACGTCCTTCGGACGCCGATACTTTGTCATGTTTGCCGAATGTAACATGATAGGTAGGGAAATGTTGTGGACACCTCCTGGACGCAGAGGCAGAGGCAGACCCAGATAGCGATGGAGACACGACCTGGTCGCGTTTCAGATTGATTGGAGAGAGATCGCTCAGGACAGGCAGAACCAGCAGTGAAAGGACAATTTCCACCCCGCGCTGCTATGTGTTTAGTGCAAGCTTCACCTTCTTTTATGAATGTGTATTCTAGGTTTAAAGGAAATATAGTTCCGTCACGAGTTCCCAGAAGCTGGAAAATAAACACGACAATGAAGTCCTTTTGCCAACTTAGAAGTTGTCAAAGTAGAGTTAAGAACAATGAGAACTACGACTGAGGTTAGAATAATGGTAATTTCAAGTTTTTTTTCGCGACGGTTCTATTGAATTAACACTCTCTTGGTTGGCCTTACTTGGCAAAGTCACAAGTCATGAAGAAGATAATCTGTAGTCACTCATAATATTTAGCTTCTTACCATCCACTACTCAAATCACCTGAAGTTGCAGCTTCCGAATTCCGAATACATCCCGCTTAGGGACGGTACTGAAAAGTATCGACGTAATATACGATCCCGACGACCCGATTACTCTAGCCATAGAGGCAGCCAATCAGCTCGCGACACCAAATACTTCAGGACCCCAAAACCGACCCCGCCGGCGTGGTCGACGATTTCCCTCAATCAGCGCTTATCGCTATCGACCCACTAGGGTCGATTAATTCTTTCAAATAATTTTCCTCTCAGACGACGCCCTGAGCCGAGGTTCGCGCACAACTGGGCATCCTCCCTCAGACCTGTTGTCTTAAATATTTTACCGGGTGAAAGCATTCAGCGCTCCCCATTTGTCCGGCCAAGTAGTTAATGCCATCTGCGGCAAACCTACAATAAGTCACGTCAAAAATAAAAAATAAAAAGCAGCTTCCGAAACCATTCCACTTAGGGACGGTACTGAAAAATATCCCGAAGGACGTAATATACGATCCTGACGACTCGATTACTCTAGCAATACAAGGTGGTCAATTAGCTCACGACAACAAACACTTCAGGACCCCACGCGTGGTTGATGATTGATTTCCCTTATTCAGCGCTTAGTGTGGTCTAATTCTTTGAAAAATTAACGCCCTGTCAGGCCTGTTCGCTGAAATTATTGTATCGGGTAAAAACTCTCAACATTCCCCATTTTTCTCGCCAAGTATGATAAAATGCCTTCAATAACTCGCGTCAAAAGATACAATCTAGAAGAAGCAGCTGAATGATAACTAACTTCAATTTTTAATACAATAATTACTTCTAATCCAACCACATTTCCGACGTACTTGGCTTCAAATTACATTTTGACACTCAACTCCGAGTCTGCAAATAATTCGATTAAACTTGACAAATTTGATCCGGTGCTTCAAAACATTCCTTTCGTATAAATAAGAACTAATTTTCTTAAAATCGGAATAAAGTAGGGTTTGGAAAAGGGCCTTTAATGCTTGTACGTGGGCCCAATCCAGGGCTGATTCGAGTAATTCTGGGCACAACGGCATAACGAACCCTGAGCCCTTTCTAAACGTGATCTGCTTTCAACCGGCTGTAACTGGTTTAAGCCAGTTTTATCTGGTTATGTGTTAGTTAGAACATGTAGCTACAGTGCGGATTTTTAAAATTGTGAAGAGCGCTGGTTTTTTTTTTTTTTTTTTTTTTTTTTTTTTTTTTTTTTTTTTTTTTTTTTTTTTTTTTTGTTGAATACAACAGAATACGGGCTTTTGTTTGCAATGAAATGACTTCCATAAATGTTTCATTCTTCTGCATTTTCAGGGAAAACAAGTCATTCCTTTCAATAGCTGGACACTCAAATGTGATATTTAGGTCAAACGGTAAAACAGATAAAGTTGAATATCGAGTAGGCAAGAATTGACGCGTAACATGCAGGATTCAATTTATGTGAACGTAAAGGGATTGAGTCGATTTTAACGCTGTGGATGTCTTCTTCTATCGTATGGGTTGTGAGAGAGATGTCCGACCTCATCAACCAAACCATCAAAAATGTTGATTTCCTATCCTTTCCTATTCGGCGGAACGTGACAATAGAATAAGGAATAACACTACGAAGAGAACAGCAACTATCCGCTCCCCACCCTCCGCTGAGCTAGGTTTACCTCACCCCTCGGCCTTACTTTATTAGTCTTCAATCGTATGGCGTCTTTCACACACACAGATGCGCGTGTACGATAACGTCAATGTGTAGTGTCTGTGTAAAACGAGTTGTTTTGTATGAAGTGTCCGGGTGTGGCTGACTGTCTGCTATCCATAGAGGCAGCCAATCAGCTCGCGACACCAAACACTTCAGGTCCCCGATACCGACCCCGCCGGCGTGGTCAACAATTTCCCTCATTCAGCGCTTATCGCTATCGACCCACTAGGGTCGATTAATTCTTTCAAATATTTTTCCTCTCAGACGACGCCCTGAGCCGAGGTTCGCGCCCAACTGGGCACCCTCAGGCCTGTTGTCTTAAACGTTGTACCGGGTGAGAGCCTTCAGCGCTCCCCATTTGTCCGGCCAAGTAGTTAATGCCATCTGCGGCAAATCTACAATAAGTCACGTAAAAAAAACAAAAAAAAAGGCTGACTGTCTCTAGCAACATTAAAATAAAGACGTAAGATTTATATTGCTTTTCACAAAAAAAAAAAATGGTCGCATTTATTTCGGGAAGTAAAAAATAAATGAAAACTGGCCATTTTCGTCGTCGTGGTGAGTGAGAGGATTTGGGTCCTCTGGGAAATTGTCGTTTGTGTCGTTTCTTGTAATACCTACCTTTATAATTGCTTCGTACGCTTGGGAGCACTGGGGGTCCTCTGAATTGTCTTACTTGGTTGGCTTTTAAAGCAATTTGGTGTGCCTACCTTCTGTCCGTTTGTCCTCTTTAAATATTTCCGAATATTTATTTTTTCGATCAAAAAATAAAATATTAATAAAGAAAACCGTGCGGAGCCATAATAGGAAAAAACTGAAAACGATTTTCAAATGGAGGAAATTGGGATGAAAATATATTGTGTCATATCTGATTGGAAATAAAAATGTATTTGATGATTCCTAATAATAAAACATTACGCCTTCATTTTCAACAGTTTTTTACCAATATTTATATAGTGACTAAGATTTAGAAGGGAATGTTAGGTTGGTTTGGACACGTTTGGAGCGGATGAAGGATAATAGAATTGCAAAAGCGTTATATAAAGCGAAAGTTGATGGTAGAGCTGGCAGAGGAAGACCGAGAAGGACTTACGATGACCAAATTGGAGATGTCCTTAGAAAAGATTTAATACGATCTACTCTGAACCGGCGTGCGTGTATGAAGCGATTGATGAATGTGGAGGAAGCAAGAGAAGTGTATCAGGATCGAAGCAAATGGAATTCTATAGTCTCTGCTTACCCCGGTGGGAAATAGGCGTGAGTTTATGTTTACCAATATTGACATATTCCTGAACCTTTTATATTATAAAAGTATTACATAGTTATTTAGCCGATCTCGATGAAACTTGTGCCCAACTGGGCACCCTCAGGCCTGTTGCCTTAAATGTTGTATCGGGTGAAAGCCTTCAGCGCTCCCCATTTGTCCGGCCAAGTAGTTAATGCGGCAAATCTACAATAAGTCACGTCAAAAAAAAGCAGTTTCTTGTCATTTCTTCTCACCTTGCGAAATGACATAGATTCAAAAATGTTAAATTGACCTTCAACAAGTTTACCTATGATAATTACGTCGAATAAATGATTCTAATTCTGAATGATTCTCATTCTGACTTACACTCTTCGCCAAGTTTCGCGATGTATATCCAATAAAAAATATATATTGCCATACGAGATGTGGTTTCTGAGAAATGTGTGGATAAACTTACATAATTATCTTCTTCTTATCCTTTTATCTCGTATGGGCTCGAATAACAGACTTTCACTCTTCGCGTGATCTTATGTAGATATGTATAAAGATATAAATAATATCATGTACCCACTTTAGAACCCTGTCGCACTATCATACTTGACATTTAATGAGACTAACGGTTTATTTGTCAAAAAAGTTAATGTGACATGTTATCAAAGTGTATACTACATATTAGTACTCGTGACTGTACATGTATTTATAATTGAAATGAAGAATTTTCCACATAACGAACTTGTTACACTGAAGGGTGTTTATGTAACTTAGTTTCAACCTTAACAAATATAATCCTATCCTGTGATTGGCTAAAATATCAATTACCTTATGGGAATTGTCAGTTTCAACTAATCACAACACAGGATTTCTCTATGTCAATATAGAAACTGAGTAACACGATTAGGGTGCAGTTATGTTTTTTGCGATGCTGTCTATTGGCATTTTTCTTTAGTATCTATCTATTCTTGTTTAGCAGTCGTTAGGTAAGCCATCAGTCGACCCGCACTAATGTGATGTGATGGGGAAGGCCGGTCGTTAATCAGGAGCTAAGTGTTTAACGAGAAGGATGTTCCGCGATGTAGCCAGTGAAACTTGCGTGTGGGGGTCTAAAAAGGCCACATTGTTGCAATTCATCAAAAAAAATTTTTGCACCTCACAACAGCCTCTGTGGTGTAGAGGTTAGAGCGTTAGGCTCACGATCTGGAGGTCTGGATTCGATTTTCGATGGGGGCATTCTCGAAATCACTTTGTGAAACTGTCCTTTATTCGATAAGGACTTTACAGGCTTGAATCACCTGATTGTCAGAAAAAGTAAGATGATTCCGTCAGGGCACGTTAAGCCGTTGGTCCAACCCGCAGTGGAGTAGCATGGTGGTGTGCTCCATACCCCCTCCGGTTGATTGAGGGCATGCCTATGCCCAGTAGTGGGAAGTGCATAGGCTGTTTAATAAAAATTGACAATTGAAATTGTAATAACTACGTTACCTATTGAATAAATAAGTTTTTGAATATGAATTTGAATTACGGGTATGAATTTATTGTCTGCCTGCCTGTTACATAGGAAATACTGAAATTCTTTGTAAACATTTTATTTATTTCAGTTCTGAAAACTGCAACTGAACGGTCCGAGATAAAATTGAATGCCTCGTTGGAATCAAACTGCGCAATATTGAAAGCGCCATTTTTGTAAAATATGATACGCGGTATCTAGGGGCTTAGTACATACATACATACATACATAAACTCACGCCCGTAATCCCAAATGGGGTGGGCAGAGCCACAAGTAATCAAAGACAACTTGCAGCCACTGTAGATACGAAGTCCTAAGATGGATATGATGAACCTTATGGTGATAAGGGATCAGCCTATCGCCTATAACATTAGTCCATCATGTTAGAGGACGCAATCCCTCTGTCGGTTTTTACGACATGCCCGGGAAGACAAGCAGCTGAACGTGTTTTATGTTAGGGGCTTAGTTGTAATTGAAAATGGTACTTTTCTAGCTTAGTTATAATGGTTTCAGTTTAGCTACATACATACACACATAACTTTACCCACTACATCAATACAATATATATTTCTATATTGCACTACACATTTATTTATTACATTTGACTTTACAGTGCAGAAGCGCCAATGCGCCTTGAAACTTTCAATATAAACAATAATAATAATTAAACATATTATGAAACTTAGGTGTAAACATATTTACTTTTCCCACATCATTCATAATCTCGCAGAACCTCAGATAGTCGCGACACACAATATATGTCCACTCACTCACAAACAGACATACATAAACTCACGCCTATTTCCCACCGGTTAACCGAAAAAGTTAACCGGTGACCGATTGTCCGAAAAAATAAGATCATTCCGTGCATCCAAGGGAACGTTAAGCCGTTGGTCACGGACTACAAGCCCAAACACCTCCACCAACCCGCAGTGGACCAGCATGGTGGAGTATGCTCCATACCCCCTCCGGTGGATTGAGAGGAGGCCTGTGCCCAGCAGTGGGACGTGTATAGGCTGTTTATGTATGTCTACCTAAGCGTTAGTCTTTATGACATGCATACTTATTAGTTAGAATTTTATACGATTATATAACTCTGTCAACGCGTACTCAACTCTGATTTAATTTCAGCTTTCGAATCCCGTCTTTTTTCCAACATCAAAAAATGATATTTCACTGCCCCTGTCTTTTAAAAATGGAACCCAACAACACTAATGATCGTAACCCCACACGCCTGTAGGCACGTGTTTTGATGACATTGCGGTGCATCGCACATTGGGGTAAGGCAGATGCAGATAGAATGGATGAGAACAAACGAACGGGATAGCAAAAGCTGGACGGGGCGAAATAAAGTCTTCTTCTATCTAGGTGGATTACCAACATCAGCCGCGGTCGGTCCCGGTTACAACTTACTGATGTAAGTAAGTAGTCGTTATATGAGCCATGTCAGGGGCCTTTGGCGGCTCAATAATAACCCTTGCGGCACGCTGGGTGGTGAGGATATGCTATCCCGACGTGCCGGCAGAGTAGGGGAATGATCGGTGATGACGGTGATAAATTAGAAGCAAGCAGCAAACAGGAATATATACAGTTTATTAAAAACACTTCACAAACAGGATAGCAATATACATAGTTCACAATACACACAAAAGAATCAAGACTTAGGAATTAGAGGGCACGGCCCTAAACAGTTATAATATATACTTGTTGTTTTTATGAAGGTCGGGGATGCAGTGAGTCAAAAGTGAGTAAAATGAAAGGAAATGCGAATGGAATGGAATGAGAATTTCGTAATTTAAAATGATGATGGTCCGAACAAAAGGCCAGTATGTGCAGAGTTTGTACTCTACTACACCCTGACAGCAGGGTTGATGAGGCTGGTATTCCACCTCACAAACCACACAATAAAAGATTGTAAATGTCGCAATCCAGATCATAGAAAACTTGTTGAGCATGGCCAGTGTACGCGGACGATGTCGACGGACTTAGGGGACATCTTGTCCTAGTCTTAAACTGGGTCCAGGGACGAGTTTGGGTAACTGGGCCCACTATGATTCAGTTGTTGGGACGATTACACCATTGATTATTTTCTAGGGGTTTCTTGGGCCCTACGTGAAGCTGCCTCGAACAATGGGAAATAAGACAGACTACGGGCAGGTATGTTGTACCGCGAGTCAACAACTACTTCGGTGACAGAACACTTCGTAAACGAATACCGTATCTGTTCAACATGCTGCCGGTCGACATATTATGTCAGGAGAGCAATATAAATAAATTTAGTAAATCTTTATTTAAACATCTTATGCAAAAGATCTCTTAGCTATAATTTAACTGTATTCTAAAACATTTTTTTTTGTGGGGTTTTTATTTTCTGTATTTTTTTTTTTATGAAAAGTAAACATTTTACTTACTTATTTCAATTCGCACGCGTTCATCCGGTGTGGATATACCTTCACATGTATAGTGTTTACAGAGACCCAGATACCACGCCGATGCAAAAAATAGATCGCAGTTGGCAATAACACAGTGTACTGAATACAGTGCATCCACATAAAAAGAGTATTATATAATTATGCTAGAGGAGCTCGGTGGCGCAGCGGTAAACGCGCTCGGTCTGCGATTGTTGAAGTTAAGCAACTTTCGCTAAGGCCGGTCATGGGATGGGTGACCACAAAAAAAAAGTTTTCATCTCGAGCTCCTCCGTGCTTCGGAAGGCACGTTAAGCCGTTGGTCCCGGGTGCACTAGCAGTCTCTTAATAACCATCAATCCGCACTGGGCCCGCGTGGTGGTTTAAGGCCCGATCTCCCTATCCATCCAAAGGGAAGGCCCGTGCCCCAGTAGTCGGGACGTTAATGGGCTGATGATGATGATAATTATGCTAATATAATATAGTATTTATTTATTTATAACAGTATTTTTTTTAAAGAAAGAACGTCTAGGTCCCCGTGCCGCGGTTTTTCTTACAGCTTCCTTTAAGCGAAAGCGGACCCCGTGAAAAATTTAATTATTTTCTCATAAGAACGTTAATTTCGACTATATAAAACTGAGATCAGAAAATATTAGAAGCGTTTCTTTATTTATTACGTGATTATGGAGTCCATAGCTTTCTTTTCTTCTGATGCTTTTATCCCTACAGATGTCCACTTTTACAGCCTCTGTCGAAAGCTGCTGCCTAAAGCTGTTGCTGCTTCTGCTGTATATGTGCTGTTAATAGCTTTAAAAATAAAATATTTTCCATACAAAATTTTCATCCCTTAACAAATCACTAAATACTATTTAATGTCTTTAAGTAATGAGTATTTTCAAGAAGAATAAAATTTCTCTGTCAGTTTTTACGACATGCCCGAGAGCAGCTGAATGGATCGTTTCTTATTCGGTTCCAGAACAGCATATAAACACGCGAAAAATGGTACAAATTCAATTCAAACTTAAAAATATCTTCATTCATTTATAGGTAACACTTTAACACCGCCTAAAACTACTGCTGATAACCTGTATAGCCGAGGAAAAGTAGCTGCAAGAAAAAACCTCTGCACAAGGCTTTGACATAAAATAAAAATATTACTACTTTTACCGTCCAGGCTCTCTCTCTTTATTTAAGAGCTGCGCTCTTGTCGGTGGAGTAATCGCCATCCCTCTCTTCTTCCCGCCAAATCCTTCACCTACTGATACGACACAACCTGCACCTTCTCTTTTATTTGTTTCATAAATGTTCTCCTAGGTCTACCCCTTCCTCTCTTCCCTTCAACTCTCCAGCCTAAAAAAAATTATAATAATATTATAGATTATTTTATAAATTACTGTAAACAAGTCGACATGATGATACAAAGCTGATGATAGAAAGTAATTAAAGAAAATTCCGTGTTTTCTCTACCCACGATTTTGTATCGCAGCGGTGATCGATGGGTTGAATGAGTGAGTGAGCGAAATTATTGAACGGGTGAATGATTTAATGGATTCATGTTCGGTCGCTGTAATTAATCTTCTTTATACTTCCGAAACTGTCATCCTGTGTTTACATTACTAAAGTGATATTGTTATTATTTTTCTGTACTTTTAAAGCGATAAGTAAAACCCTGATGGGCCCCTGAAACCCTGGGAATATTTTCATACATGTTAAGCGATAATTTCGACCTCCGTGGACCAGTGGTTGAGCGCTGGGCTCACGATCCGGAGGTCCCGGGTTCGAATCCCGGTGGTGACATATCACAAAAATCACTTTGTAATCCCTAGTTTGGTTAGGACATTACAGGCTGATCACCTGATTGTCCAAAAAGTAAGATGATCCGTGCTTCGGAACGCAGTTAAGCCGTTGGTCCCGGTTACTACTACTACTGATGTAAGTAAGTAGTCGTTACATGAGCCATGTCAGGGGCCTTTGGCGGCTCAATAGTAACCCTGACACCAGGGTTGATGAGGTTGGTAATTCACTTCACAACCCACACGATAGAAGAAGATTACGTGGTTTTATAAATGTAAGGCTTTCCCCGGCTATACAGGTTGTGAGAAGCTGCAGTAGTTTTAGGCGGATGAGACGTTCGTTATGTAAAATTGACGATTCAAAGTGTAACTATGTTACCTACTGAATAAAGATATTTTTGAATTTTGAATTTGAATAAGACATATATTTATTTATTTTCATGGAATAGTAAACAATTATACATAACAATAAGTGTAGGATATTTTCACATATTACGTACATATACAATCAACCACATTATTCACGTATTAATTTACAATGTCGTCTAGTGTGTTGGAAAAAGTTATGTTATACTTAAATTACAACTTATACAGCAAAGGAAGACCTAGAAAGACGTGCATTGACCATATTGGAGATGTTCTTAGAAATGTTTCAGTACGATCTACTCTGGACCGGCGTGCGTGTATGAGACGATTAATTAATGTAGAGGAAGCAGGAGAAGTCAGGATCGAAGCAAAGATAATTCAGTTATCTCTGCTTACCCCGATGGGAAATAGGCGTGAGTTTGTGTATGTATGTATTATTATAAGCTTGAGATATTCAAAACCAACAACTTATAAAATGCTAATATAGAAATAGGAGCCAGTTTAAGATAATTTATAAAACATTAATATTATATATGTCGTGGCCATATCGTAGAATTGATTATTCCTTGTTGTGCTCGATCATTTCTTGTAATGGTCATATTTCATGAAATACATACATAAACTCACGCCTATTTCCCACCGGGGTAAGCAGAGACTATAGAATAAAAACTCAGTAAAACGGCATTTGCATGTTTTATCAATCATAATATTTTGACATGACATAAGACCATAATATATATGTTTATCCATAATATATATGTTATTTAGGTATATACATGTTTTACTTATGGTCTTCATCATCATCAGCCCATTAACGTCCCCACTGCTGGGTCACGGGCCTTCCCTGTGGATGGATAGGGAGATCGGGCCTTAAACCATCACGCGGGCCCAGTGTTGATTGATGGTTATTAACGACTGCTAATGCAGCCGGGACCAACGGCTTACCGTGGCTTCCGAAGCACGGAGGAGCTCGAGATGAAAACTTTTTTTTTTTTTGCGGTCACCTATCATATGACCGGCCTTTGCGAAAGTTGCTTTACTTCAACAATCGCAGACCGAGCGCGTTTACCGCTGCGCCACCGAGCTCATCAATATATCCCTATGTACGCTTAAATCTTAAAAACTACGCAACGGAGTTAGATGCGTTTTTTTAAATAGACAGAGTGATTCAAGAGGAAGGTTTATATGTATAATAACATCCATTAAATAATGGAGAAACATTGCTATTTTTGAGGTTTTTAATGTGATGTCGTAAATAATTTAATTTTTTTCTCAGCATTGCACCCGAGCGAAGCCGGGGCGGGTTTCTAGTTTTTACATTAAGTTACCTTCATTTTCTGAATTCAAAATGTTTATTTGTTCCTAGCAAACTGATTCAAGTAGACTATGGTATTATCCAGATTTAATTAGAATTTAGCTACACATCGCTCTTCGACGGTTCGTCGCGTCTGCACTGGTCATTCATCTTTGTTTCGTGTTTATTTTCTTGCATTCAATGACAAGGAGAAGTCACTGAATCCAATTCAGAGTAATGGATGTATTTACTCCTCTCTCTTGATGAATGTTTACCTTGCTGCTGCACTGGAAGTGAATAACAGAACGCGTTAAGCTGATCCTCTTCTACCAACCATTGCCCAATGGCTCAAATTAACTCAAAACGTTATTTTCGATTCTGCTCCGCACCACCCAAATCCCCTGGTAGTTGCGGCTTCCGAACGACGTCCTAAGGACGTAATATAGGATCCCGACGACGCGATTACTATAGCCATATAGGCAACCAAACAGCTCGCGACACCAAACACTTCAGGACTCCTATACCGACCCCGCTGGCGTGGTCGACGATTTACCTAAATCAGCGCTTATCGCTATCGATCCACTAGGGTCGATTAATTCTTTCAAATAAGTTATTATATTTACTTCTTCTTTTATTTTGCTTCTATGCTGTTCTGGGAGCAAATAAAAAACATAGAAAACGTTCAGCTGCTTGTATTCCCGGGCATGTCGTAAAAACCGACAGAGGGATTGTGTCATCTAACATGATGGACTAATGTTATGGGCGATAGGCTGATCCCTTATCACCATAAGGTTCATCATATCCAGCTTACGACATCGTATCAACAGTGGCTGCAAGTTGTCTTTGATTACTTGTGGCTCTGCCCACCCCATTAGGGATTACGGGCGTGAGTTTATGTATTATATTTATTAATATGTATTGGGGAAAAATGAGGAGCGCTGAGGGTTCTCACCGGGTACAAAATTTGTGACAACAGGCCTGAAGGTTCTCAGTTGGGCGCAAACCTCGGCTCAGGACGACGAAAAGAATTAATCGACCCTAGTGTTTCGATAGCGATAAGCGCTGAATTAGGTAAATCGTCGACCACGCCGGCGGGGTCGGTATCGGAGTCCTGAAGTGTTTGGTGTCGCGAGCTGATTGGCTGCCTATATGGCTAGAGTAATCGCGTTGTCGGGATCATAATATTACGTCCTTCAGATGATCAGCCTGTAATGTCCTAACCAAACTATTTATTGTGATATCTCCCCACCAGGATTTGAACCCGGGACCTCCGGATTGTGAGCCCAACACTCAAACCACTGGGCCACGGAGGCCGTTATCCCCAACATGATAATCCAAATATAGTTCTTTTCCAAATCCATTTTCCCTTTGCATCAATCGTTTGTCTGTCTCTGCCTACCCTCAATAAGTACCCACTGATTTGGACCCTTCTTCCGGTACATTTATCCCGTCCTGGGTACGGTCAAGCCGACACTTTTACCGGGCCCCACTTGGCCAATAGACTCGGTAATGAGACGATCTTCATGCTTCTCTGCATCGCATTGATGACCTCTGCGGTCAAAAGGAAAACCTAGATTGCCAGTCTATACAAGCCAAGTATAAATAATATCTGTACCGTCGGTGAAAAGTAATACAACTCGAGTTGTATCACTTTTGAGTTATTAGCACACACTTCATGTTCAAAAAATTCTCTTTCTTTCTGTCTAATTCTCGTAACTGTAGCTATTATAAATACGGAGATAATTTTTGTGTTCAATGATATAAGTACTGTTTGTGAAGGATTCATGCTGTTATAATACGTGTAACATAATTCATCTTAACTTGTATTAAAGTGAAATGAAGATTTTCATCAAATATTTTGGTGTAAGTAAATGCAACTCAACATATATTAAAATACACGCAATCCTTGAATTCTCACGGTCCGTGTTTAATGATATAATTTTAGTTGTAACATCAAACACCAAATTTATTTTTTTGTGAAAAGTAATATAAATTAATATATATCAAAATATTTCAGAAAATACGATCTTGGATATCAATAACGTGTCGTGTATAATGATACATACAAGTTCGATTCCATGCGCCACCAGTGTGTATCCTAGGGTGACCTCCGCATAAACCTGTCTATGGAAAGACATTTTGTCTAGAGCCAAAGCAAACCATATCTGATCCGCATTGCGAATGGGTATAGGTTAAGTAAGTACTTCAGACCAAACCGTGTTTTTTCTCTTTCTGCTATAGCCACCTTGTAGTACTTAATTACAGTACCTCAATAAGTTGTGGGTCCTGATCATGGCGTCGTTATCACCATGGCAGGGTTAGTCAAGAGGTATTTGAGATTTGTCATAACTGTCGTTAGTCTTCTTCCCTTAGCTCGAAGCATAGCTGTTTTACATAGTTTTCTTGATTACATGCAGGTTAAGCGGTGGCAGATTGAACGATGCCTTTATTGCTAAGGAGGTTGTAGACGTGAAATAATGGCTCCAAATATTATCGAGCTCCAATTAATATGCAAACCATTCAATACACGCTGGTTAGATCTTTGATGCAAGCGCCGGTAGTGGTATTTTTGAACCTACACAGACGTAGATGATCGTACGTACTTTTGGGTTTAAGGTCCTACTGGGATCCAGCTCGGCATCGGCAGCATCGGGATCTGCCACATCTTCTCAAGAGAAGATTACCAGTTTCTCAAACACGTTGAATGGTGTAAATTTGTCGAGCTTCCTCATTTTTATAAAGGGAATAACTACTCTGAACTCTTGAGCACCACCAGTAATATTTTTTCTGTATTTTGATTACATAAGAGAGAATTACGCACAGGACTGTGAAAAATGGAAAGAAAAAGGGGAGGCCTTTGCACAGCAGTGGGATCTTGTAGGATAGATTAGATTAGAATAAATAATTGGCAACGCCACGGGCACAACCCCTTAATTAAACCAGGTCACAAAGTTTGTAAAAATCCCAGGAGGTATTTGAGCTTCTGAACAGAGTTAGTAGGCTTACATACTCAATAAAAGCACGCATAATGGACCACTTGCGTTTATGCGGAAAACTGAGCCCATTAAAAGTTATAAGCCTGACACCAGGGTTGATGGGGTTGGTAATTCACCTCACAATCCACACGATAGAAGAAGAAGAAGATGGGACATTTGCCCATACAAACATGTTGTGCCGACCCCACCTAGAGTAAGGATAAGGGCAGGTGGATGATGTTGATATAGTGGAATGTTTGCCCACTTCACAATAGTGGTCCATACGCTAGGATACGCGGAAAGTCCCCCACGTGTGCTTACGTGTAGAGTTTTGCAGAAACGAGCTCATTTAGCTTAACCATAACAGACCATGGTAAAGGTTATAAGACCTACCCTGAGGATAGCCCTGTTGAACCTATAGGTTTGGAGGTGAACCAATGATCTTCATTTTCACTACCTATTCTTATCGTCAACATTGATTCGACTCCGTTTATCGTTTTGTCAATGTTGCGGGCTACCATTAGACCGGGAATTTTGATAATTCGAAATATCGAATGTTACTTTAGGGGATTTTGATTGTGGAATGAGTTGTGATCTTTTAAATAGTTTCAACAGGAAAGAAGTTACCGGTTTGTGTGATTTTGGTTTAAAAGTACGTAGGTACATCACCTTTATCTTCAGGCCATACTGCCAGGCTAGCCCGAAACATTCCTAATGACCAGTCTTAATATGATTTCTCTTACCTTCATTTGTTAGAGGGGAAAAAAAGTGGTTTTGATTAGGGGCGTAGTGTAGTGGACAAAATGTGTTTGTAGCGGGCAGCAGTGGTGGTTTTGGCCGGTTATTTATGAGTTTTGAGAGTAAAATCATAACAAAAATATCTTATATATCGCCACCTTACACTATATATACGTGTACCATCTTTATATGTATTTATTTCTAGAAATTCGTAAAAACATGTATCATTTTACACAATAAAACCGAAAAAATAAGTCATGTTAAACCACTTGACACAAATTCGTTATAGTTTATCGTTTGTGTCAATTGATATAAGTTACGTTTCTTTACTTTTTAAAGAAAATAAATAGAATTTTGCCTTTCTACAACTTTATGAAATAAACTTTCTTCCAAGACATTTTGTTTTTTGTAGAATAAGACTGTAAAATTATTAATTGAAATATGATATATCAACGATGACTTTTGTATAGTTATGTGTGTAAAAAGGTATAACTAGACTTGTATCAATTTACACAGTATAAAAGTTGGTGTCAACTGATACATGTAATTTATTTTGATCCTCTACCATTTCTGTTTAGGTTCTAAATATAACTAAATATTAGAAAAGAAACCTTCCATCATCACCTATCGACACATTTAACTTCTGTTCCATTATTTCTTATAAGTCGCGAGCTAGAATGTTTTTAACTTTAAACTCGATTTTCTCAAAACTTGAATTTTGGACTTGTATTACTTTTCACCGACGGTACAGATATATACTTATGTATACACCGGCGAGCTCGGTGACGCAGCGGTAAACGCGCTCGGTCTGCGATTGTTGAAGTTAAGCAACTTTCGTAAAGGCCGGTCATAGGATGGGTGACCATAAAAAAAAAGTTTTCATCTCGGGCTCCTCCGTGCTTCGGAAGGCACGTTAAGCCGTTGGTCCCGGCTGCATTAGTAGTCGTTAATAACCACCAATCCGCACTGGGCCCGCGTGGTGGTTTAAGGCCCGATCTCCCTATTCATCCATAGGGAAGGCCCGTGCCCCAACAGTGGGGACGTTAATGGGCTGGTGATGATGATGATGACACCGGCGAGCCGTGGTAGACCAGTTGGTAGAACGCTTGCCTCTCACTTTGAGGTCGCAGGTTCGAATCCAGCACAGGCCTAAACCACTGATTGTCGAATTTGGCTCGCCGGATTGATCTTTTTCTCGCGACCTTCAAGGGGGTTAAAATGGTCACATCGGAGCTATTCATCTAAGAAAGCAATATTGCTATTTGACATTTGTTTGCATTGCACAATTACTTTTATATGCGCAAATATCAGCGGCTCAGCGGGCAATGGAGAGAGCTATGCTCGGTATTTCCCTGCTGGATCGAATCAGAAATGAGGAGATCCGCAGGAGAACTAAAGTCACCGACATAGCTCGGAGAATTGCAAAGATGAAGTGGCAGTGGGCAGGACACATAGCGAGGAGAACCGATGGTCGCTGGGGCGGAAGGGTTCTGGAATGGCGACCACGTGCCGGACGACGCTCAGTGGGTAGGCCCGCTACAAGGTAGACCGACGATCTGGTGAAGGTCGCGGGAAGCCGCTGGATGCGGGCAGCGCAGGACTGATCGTCGTGGAGATCCTTGGGGGAGGCCTATGCCCAGCAGTGGGCGTCGTACGGCTGATGATGATGATGATGCGCAAATATCAAATTGCAATATTGCCATTTTAACCCCCCAGGTCACCGGTCCACCTGGCAAACACTAAATAGCTGAAGGTACTGTTGTTATATCTTAGTAGAAACATTCTTATTATGTATACATCTTTATTCAAATCCGCAGTATACACAACATTATACAGTAACGCAAACTCCTTACCGAACTATGCAAAGCTATTGTGGTGTAGCTGTGATTTGTATGCTAATACACTGCACAGTGTTACAATAGTGAGCTATCTTCATACGACGCTGCCAAAACCGGCTTGCATAATGTATTATATAAACAGCCTATATACGTCCCACTGCTGGGCAAAGACCTCCCCTCAATCAACCGGAGGGGGTATGGAGCATACTCCACCACGCTGCTCGACTGCGGGTTGGTGGAGGTGTTTAGGCTAGTAGCCTGGGACCAACAGCTTAACGTTCCCTTGGAAGCACGGAATCTTTTTACTTTTTCGGACAATCAGATGATTCAAGCCTGAAAAGTCCTTACCAAACAAAGGACAGTCTCACAAAGCGATTTGACAATGTCCTTAATCGGGTATCGAACGCGGACCTTCAGATCGTGAGCCAAACGCTCTAACGACTAGACCACGGAGGCTGTCTTAATTTTTTAATATATTAATAATGTATTATAATGATTAATACCCGGCATAATGTATAATACCCGGTAATACACATAGTCACTCCCCAGACACTCCAAACAAAAATATTAATATTTTTTATCGTGTGCCTACCAGTTTTAGTCGGTAGAACCCTTGCCTCTCACTTTGAGGTCGCAAGTTCGAATCCAGCTTAAACCAATGATTGTTAAATTTGTTTTCCAATTCATGTTTGGATCACAAATGATTATCCTGTGCTGAGCGGTGAAGGAAAACACCGTGAAGAAACCCACATTCCCGAGAAATGCATTTAAAAAAGGGATGAAATATGTACGGCGTGTGTTAATCAAAGTCCACGCGGACATAGTTGCAAGCGGAAAGCAAATGAAGTATGTTTGATTTGATTTGATTTGATTTGATTGCCACCGGTCGCAGCCTTTGTTAACTGAACACACACAAACCGCGTTCAATATCATGCATTGAAGTTAGCTTACTAGTACAAAACTATATCTATACAGAGTGTTAGTGACATCGTAACGAAAACTTTGAGGGATGAATCAGCTCATTATCTTCGTCTTATCGTGTGGGTTGTGAGGTGGAATACCAACCTCATTATCCCTGATGTCAGGGTTATTATTGAGCCGCCAAAGGCCCCTGATATGGCGCATAGTAATGACTAAATACTTACATAAGTAAGTAGTAACCGGGAGCGACGGCTTAACGTACCTTCCAAAGCACGGATCATCTTACTTTCGAACAATCAGGTGATCACCCTGTAATGTCCTAGCCAAACTAGGGATCACAAAGTGATTTTTGTGGTATGTCCCCACCGGGATTCGAACCCGGGGCCTCCGGATCGTGAGCCCAACGCTCAACCACTGGACCACAGAGGCCGTTATTCTGAGTTAATATCAAGTGGAATTTTCCGTCGCAAAAGTATAGAATTGACAATTATTTAAAAAAAACTAAAATAAATCACGAATTTTGCGATGGAAAGTTCCACTTGATATCCATCATGGTCTGAATCATTCCCCTTAGTATTCGTTACGATGTCACTAACTATATGTACTATAAGGATAGGATAAGTGCCGTAGAAATTAGGTCTTTGCGTAGCATATGCGGTAAGTTGAGTGATAGAGTGAGAAACAGTGTGATAAGACAGAGATGTGGTGTAAAAGACGATATAGTGACTAAGATTGAGAAGGGAATGTTAGGTTGGTTTGGACACGTAGAGCGGATGAAGGATAATAGAATTGCGAAAGCGGTATATAAAGCAAAAGTTGATGGTAGGGCTGGCAGAGGAAGACCTAGAAGGACTTAGATGGCCCAAATTGGAGATGTCGTTAGTAAAGGTTTAGTACCTAGTAGACGTCTGAGATTTGATACTCCTTTGTTCCTTCCCATTGCTTCAACTAATTACCGTCAAAATTATGATATATGCAGAGCTAGTAAATTTCTCAATGAATTGTCAGGTGATACAGATTTGGATCTGTTAAATATTAGACCTAATGATATTAGGCACCAGCTGAGTTTCGGTTTTTCTGAGTAGTCTAAGCAGGTTCCAAATGGTGGGGCGTGAATTTTTTTAGCGAGTTTGCGGTTTTCATCTCATAATATATAGATATTAAGTTGTTATTTGCGAAAACCTATAATTGGCTATAGTTTTAACATAGGGCTGGCAGAGGAAGACCGAGAAGGACTTACGATGACCAAATTGGAGATGTCCTTAGAAAAGGTTTAATACGATCTACTCTGAACCGACGTGCGTGTATTTTCTCTTTGTCATCATCATCATCACCAGCCCATTAACGTCCCCACTGCTGGAGCACGGGCCTTCCCTATGGATGGATAGGGAGATCGGGCCTTAAACCATCACGCGGGCCCAGTGCGGATTGATGGTTGTTAACGACTGCTCATGCAGCCGGGACCAACGGCATAAAGTGCCTTCCGAA
The DNA here is from genome assembly GCF_024362695.1 of Pectinophora gossypiella. NCBI lineage: Eukaryota > Metazoa > Arthropoda > Insecta > Lepidoptera > Gelechiidae > Pectinophora > Pectinophora gossypiella. The sequence continues at coordinate 501,396 of NC_065425.1, read as the reverse complement.
GCACGGAGGAGCTCGAGATGAAAACTTTTTTTGTGGTCACCCATCCTATGACCGGCCTTTGCGAAAGTTGCTTAACTTCAACAATCGCAGACCGAGCGCGTTTACCGCTGCGCCACCGAGCTCATTTTCATTTTCTCTTTGTAAGAAAAAAAAAGGCATAATGCTCTGGCTATCCGTGCGAAGCCGAGGCAGGGCGCTAGTATAATGTTTTATAGTAAATACGTGCGCGATTTCCTCTCTGACTACCCCGGAAGCGATAAGGGTAGAGAATACGTTATGTTGTTGAAGTTGAAGGAAAAGTTCAATCGCTTACCTTTTACTATAGTTTACATTTTCCGATTTTGCTTTCATGAATTTACTCTGTGGTTTAATAATACAACACAATAGTGTATTTTACTGGGTCAAAGATAAATTATAAAATGCTAATCTAGAATTAGAAGCCAGTCTAAGATGATCAAAAAATCAATCTCATTTTACTCAACATTCATCAATAGCTTCATACACGGCCGCCGGTTCAGTGTAGAACGTACTGAACATTTTCTAAGGACACCTCCAATTTGGCCAATGTAAGTCCTTTTAGGTTACCGTTCTATACATAGTATTAGGTATTCCTTATCCCATACCCAGGTACTTTTCATTTCCACATTTAACAGTCAACCATTCCACATATTCGAATCTTCTTGTATCATGTGGGTTGTGAGGTGGAGTACCAACCTCATCAACTCTGGGGTCAGTCTATTGAGCCACCAAAGGCCCCTGACAATCTGGTGATCAGCCAGTATTGTCCTAACCAAACTAGAGACCACAAAGTCCGCCGGGAATCGAACCCGGGACCTCCGGATCGTGAGCCCAGCACTCAACCACTGGACCACGGCGGACCATATTCGAATGAGCCCGACATTGTATTGGAGTGCATTGACATTATTGTGTGGTTTCGGTGGGTTTGGCCATTGTGAAAGGAAATAGGACACAAATGTCGTAATGATTGATTGAAACATGTTTCAGGGACAATGCCAGGTTTGTTGTGTGGGCAACAATGAGGAGGAGAATCGAACGGACTTACCTGAAAAGGGCATTGCTCAACTTTGATTCAAATAACATAACATACAGGGTGTTAGTAACATCGTAACGAATAGTGAGGGGGATGATTCAGACCATGATTCTGAGTTAATATCAAGTGGAATTTCCCGTCGCAAAATCCCGCCGCACACACACACACACACACACACACACACACACACACACACACACGCGCGCGCACGCACGCACGCACGCACGCTCACACACACACTCACACGTCTGTCTACTATTATGTTTCTAGTATGTAGTTAACTGTTATTGGCTTCACTATTGTTCTAAGTTCATAATTGTAAAATATTTTTGTTAATGACCTAATGATAATAGTTCTTGTCCTAAGAATAAAAAAATATATAAGTATGAATAATTCGTGTTAATTTAAAAAAAAAAAAACGACGTTTACAATTTTATTGTGCTATTTATTACACTCTCTCTCTCTATTTAAGAGCTGCGCTCATTTATTACACTGGGTCTACCGAAAACGTGTTTACGACCATTTCTTGAAAACGATGTAATGCAGATTGAGGACAGGCCTTAAATTCCGCCAGATGCCTGTCTGATTCTCAGGGTAACGAATCCCCACATCTCTATCTAAGGGCGGCTGCAGACAATCCGATTCAATCAGTCTATTTGATTATTGAACCCATAAAAATTACGTGAACACGTCTTTGCTTCTGATTTGATGTGTGTAACATTTTCTTCATTTTGTTGCTTGATTTAAAATTGGCTGGGTGAATGCCCTCAGCGCTCCCCATTTGACCAGACAAGTAGTTAATGGTATTTGCGGCAAATCTACAATAAAAACCAACAAATATCGCATATTCTCTCATGTCATTACAACGTATAGGGTACATGTATGTAGTAATTATCTACATCCGGTTTACCGTTTCGTGTGGACTCTCCTGTAGTAATATTATTATGCATAAATTGGTCCCGTCATTGTGACGTCAAGTTGTGGTGGGACCACACACACACACACGCACGCACGCACGCACGCAAGCACGCACGCACGCACGCACGCACGCACGCACGCACGCACGCACGCACGCACGCACGCACGTACGCACGCACGCATACACGCACGCACGCACACACGCACGCACACACACACACATGTGCTGGGAACAGTAAAACGTGTCATCATCATCTCCCCATCTTTATACCGTTTTTCAAAGGATACGCTAACCTAACCTGAAGATTTGCCAGGTCCAGTTTTTTAAAGAAGCGACTGTCTGTCTGACCTTCCAGCCCGATACACCAATACAGGTTAGGTCACATACCTTCGAAGTGCATTTCTCGGGAATGTGGGTTTCCTCATGATATTCTCTGAGCACGCGATAATCTTTTACACAGTGCAACGTGTATATCTTATTAAGAGTGGTACCAAAAAGTGATAAGATAGTCATATATTATTAGGAGCTCGGTGGCGCAGCGGTAAACGCGCTCGGTCTGCGATTGTTGAAGTTAAGCAACTTTCGCAAAGGCCGGTCATAGGATGGGTGACCAAAAAAAAAAGCTTTCATCTCGAGCTCCTCCGTGCTTCGGAAGGCACGTTAAGCCGTTGGTCCCGGCTGCATTAGCAGTCGTTAATAACCATCAATCCGCACTGGGCCCGCGTGACGGTTTAAGGCCCGATCTCCCTATCCATCCATAGGGAAAGCCCGTGCCCCAGCAGTGGGGACGTTAATGGGCTGATGATATGAATGCCAATATTAATAAATTGGACTCACCAGTTAAACGCCAATGAACCCATTGCATGTACGTTGCTTATAATAACATAAGCTGAGTATTCAATAAGATTATATCCACAAAAGCTGGTGAACATCCAAACTTTATAACCGCAGCGATTGAATCAGGGGTGTGTAGCCCGCCTTAATCCCCTTTACATCTGTCGCCGGGTCTCATTATACAAATCCTTTTGCCGGCTTTCTGTTGTGACGACAATTTTGTCATCAAAGTATTACGCTTTATCCTACAGCGCGCAGAAGGAAGTTTGCTTAATTCGTTCCGGAGGCAATCAAGATTACTTTTGTGGGCGATTTCAATTAATCTTCTTTTGGTGTTTTAGTATTTACGGTTTAAGATTATAATTGTTATTGTTTCGGTTCTTTATCTTAAGTGCATTTTTTTCACTAACACAGTTGGCTCGGCCGTTATAGACGGTGATAAGGGTCACTACCTATCACGTTGGTCTAACAGAAAGCTCGGTGAGGTGTGGGTACTTAGTTTGTCTTGTGATGGATATATGCATTTGCAATAATTATTATATACCTATACACCTCTGTCTACCCCTTCGAGGATGCAGGCGTGATGTTGTGTTATTTCTCTTTATTTCCAATCTGGGCCTGCTGTAACTCTACATCCAAACCACTGCATCGGTAGAAACTTACTTCAATATTGAAAAGTTTGCTTCACTGAGGATTTTGCTTTTTATTCCAAAGCTCAACTGTTTGCACGCTGTGTTTATATTTTTATGCTGAAGACCAGAGAGATTTAGTGCTGGAGAGGCATAAGATAGGACATATATTGTTGGCAAAATAACCAAAATATTTTTATATACAGGTTAGTACCGAATACTGAAGGGAATGATTCAGCCCATGATTCTGAGTTAATATCAAGTAAAACGTTTCTTCCAACTCTCAGTCGTCAGCTTAATACTTAAATTAATTAATTCCTTCTCAATGGGAGGGTTTGGCAGCACAGCGCCCAGAATGGCGCAGGCTGGTGATGAAGCGAGTCCACGAGTTCGAGCAACAGCGCACGGCAGACCACGACGCTAAACATGATGAGTTGAAGGCCCGTCCCCCTGCCGCTATTCATTATAATAACCAAAACGGTGTGTTCACGTGCCCTCACTGTGCGCGGGGTTTACTGTAAAGATAGGCTACATAACATACTTTATTGCACTTAACAACTAGTTACATCACAAACAAGAAATGGACGTTTACAAGGATGGACTTATCTCTAAGAGAGATCTCTTCCAGCCAACCCAGAGGTAGTATTAGAGTAACTGCAGAAGAATAAAAAGAGGTGCAATATATTAAATACATTATAATAATTATACCTACATATAAAACCGTTAAAAAAATGGCGCATAAGCCATCTTCGGGCGCATCAGCGTCGTGCCGACTAAGACTCCAAGTGGTCGCCATGGCCGAAATCGGTCGAAGATCATCATCACTTAAATTTAAAAAAAAATCTGATTCAAAAATTAATTTCGGAAACTAGTACATATCATGTTAGTAACAGAATGCTTAACTCAGCTAACTAAACTCAATCCCTTATTTATTTATTTATTCACAAAGAGGTATTCAAAATCAAAATCAAAAGAGTTTTATTGCAATTGTACAGTATAGTCATGAGCAATAACATGTACCCACTTTGGAACCCTGTCGCACTATCATATTTGATATTTAATTAGACCTACGGTTTAATTTGTCAAAAAAGTTAATGTGACATGGTTTCAAAGTGTATACATATTAGTACTCGTGACTGTACAAAAAAAAGATGTCACATTATAAAAAGACATTATAAAAAGAAAAAATACAGTATTATAATATTTACGTAACAATAATCTTGGCAAGCATGCTAGCTTAACTCACACTTTTCACATTATTTCTTTGATGGTTGTAGATTTTCCGCAAATCGCGCAGGAGCTTCACACAATCGATCCACACATTCTCGGGTCATTCTCTACCCCTTTATTATCATCCACACAATACCATGTAATGTACAAATGCCAGATCCGAAAAGCTCATCATCTTCCTAGCATTATCCCGATTTCCCGAAAAGCTGTTTATTATTATGATATTTTTTTTTCGGATAACTAAGAGCAAAAGAAATAATACATTAAGTTATAGTTGTATTCAAAAAGCTAATTATAGGTTTTCACAAATAACAACTAAACGGCCTATGTGGTCCAGTGAATGGGCGTCGAGCTCACAATCCGGAGGTCCCGGGTTTGAATCTCGGTGGGGACTTATCACAAAAATCACTTTATAATCCCTAGTCTGTTTAGGACATTACAGACTAATCACCTGATTTTCCGAAAGTACAATGATCAGTGCTTCGGAAGGCACGTTAAGTCGTTGGTCCCGGTTACTGCTTACTGAAAGGGAGTAATCGTTACATGAGCCACGTCAGGGGTCTTTGGTGGCTCAATAATAACCCTGACACCAGGGTTGATGAGGTTGGTTATTCACCTCACAACCCACACGATAGATGACGATGACAAATAACAACTTAATATATCTACGTATATATGAGTTGAAAACAGCAAACTCGCCAAAAAATTTCACGCCACGAAACTATTAAAGTATTTAAGTGTATATGTATGTAATTTTGTTTGGGGGCCGTCCATTAATCATGTGATGTTTTTTTTTGGCATTTTTAACCCCCCTCACCCCCTTGGTGATACATGGTGAGGTTCAAGACTACCACCCCCCCCCTCCCCCCTTATCCTGTATCACGTGTATTTTTTAGTACCTACCAAAATAATTGCACGAAACGTCGCTTTTCGGTTCAGTATCGCGCGTTTGCCGGAAAAACTAAATACTCGTGATATATTACTACACCCCCCTCGCCCCTTATGATATTTCGTGATTTTTTCATGGACCCCTCCCCCCTCTCGAGCCTCGCATGATTAATGGACGGCCCCTTATAAATTGATTTAAAAAAAACTTCAAGAGGGCGCATCATAAAATTTAGCGTGACGTCAAATAGCCTATAACCACCGGACAATCAAGACGCTTCTAGTAACACCTCATTTGTTAAATTCTGACTGATAGTGTAGAAGTTAAGTTGGAACAGACGTGCGTATTATTATATCCCCTATTCCCAGTAGTTTATTTTTTTGACGTGACTTATTGTAGATTTGCCGCAGATGGCATTAACTACTTGGCCGGAAAAACGGGGAGCGCTGAAGGCTCTCACCCAGTACAACGTTTAAGACAACAGGCCTAAGGGTGCCCCTTACCAGTTGAACTACTGGGAATTTCCTACATAAGCGGCCAAACACGTAACCCTCCGTTTTGTTTTGCCGCAGTCGGGTAAAAAGCACATCTGGTTCCTGTAGTGCAGTAAATATCAGTCGTTGTTTGAACGGTGGATTCATATTGAAGACATGCTGTTACATCGCTCAAAGCTATCTCGTAGCAATCTTTACCTTGTTCACGGTTTCATCTGTGGTTATTTGAGTTCTGTTCAGGTAGAAGTCGTGGCTGTAGTTAAAATAATTTTAAGCCTTTTTTAAATTATACATTAATAGCATAACATTCATAGCACTTCCAGACAGACCTGATGGAGGGTAGCAGTAACTGTCAGCACTATTCAGAGGCGGAGAACAGGAGTCCTAGTATGGCTTTGTAATAGACTACTCTGGGCGCCATCCCACTTGCGTCAGACAGAGTACTGCGGGGCGGAAGGCAAGAGGGAAACCACTGCCATATTTTTCCCTAAAAAAGTAGCATGGAGAATGCTGCATCGACAAGAGCGTGGCTCTTAAATTGATGCTGATGAGCATCACTCCCGGCACAAATTGCGGAAACCACGTGATATCAATTTATCTATGAACCAAACGTGAATTCAAACTCATAAGTCGATTTCAGTGGGTAACAGCCTGTGCCGAGGTAGCCCAGTTAGTGGAACGCTTGCCTCTCACTTTGAGGTCGCAATTTCGAATCCAGCACAAGCCTAAGCCAATGATTGTCGAAATTGAATTCGATTATCACGTGCTCAGCGATTCCGTGCTTCGGAAGGCACGTTAAGCCGTTGGTCCCGGCTATTAGCCGTAAAAACACCTCCACCAACCCGCAGTGGAGCAGCGTGGTGGAGTATGCTCCATACCCCCTCCGGTTGATTGAGGGGAGGCCTGTGCCCAGCAGTGGGACGTATATAGGCAGTTTATGTATGTATGTGCTCAGCGATGAAGGAAAACATCGTGAGGAAACTCATATGCCCGAGAAATGCATTTTTGGAGGTATGTGACCTAACCTGTATTGGGCTGGTTTTCCCTTCGCGGGTTGGAAGGTCAGACAGGCAGTCGATTCTGTATAAAAACCGGATCTGTCAAATCTTCTGGTTAGGTAAGCGGACCCTGTGAAAAAAGGAATAATGCTAGGGAGATGAAGACAGCTACAACTAGGATTCGAACACGGGACGTTATGATTGTAAGTCACGTATTCTTCGAACAAAGTAAAGAGTATCTTTTATTTTAGGAAAATTTAAGCCTTTGGTCCCGATTACTGCTTACTGATGTAAGTAAGTAGTCGTTACATGAACCATGTCAGAGGCCTTTGGCGGCTCAATAGTAACCCTGACACTAGGGTTGATGAAGTTGATAATCCACCTCACAACCCACACGATAGAAGAAGAAAAGCTTACCTTATCTCTCGCTTACGCGAAAACATTAATGATATTCCACACAAAGAGAGGATCTTTCTTTCTTTCTTTCTTTCTGTTTTTTTGTCTTTTTATTTTGTTAAGCCAGTCATTAAAAACTTTTGTATTTCTTTGTTTTGGTAACATAAGTGCGTATACTAGCTAGCTTAAGTAACATAAATATCCAGGAGAGAGGCATCATAGGCTGTAATACAAGTATTCATATACTTAGTCAGCTATGGTACCTACCTATTTATACCTGTGTCCAAGACTAAGCTATTTTAAGGAAAGAATTGTACCTACTTTTTTGGCAATAATTTTTATTATTATTATTATTTATTAAATACTTTGACCTCATACCTCTGACAGTGAATTCTAGCTATATTTTTTCAACAATTTTATCCTGAGTTACCGTCGGCTATTAATTATGCTTCGTTATTAACATAATTTGGTTTGCATGGCTAATTTCTTCAAGCTACGTTGTTATTACAGCTGGGTAAAAACCATAGAATAAGGAATAATACTGCAGACCGGCAACTCTCCGCTCCCCACCAGCGTCTGAGCAAGATTTACCTCACCCCCTACGGACAAAGTTTAGTCTCAGACGTCGGTCACGAGTACTAATATTTATACACTTTGAAATCTCACATTTACTTTTTGACATATTATACCGTAAAACTCATAAACTGCCTATATACGTCCCACTGCTGGGCACAGGCCTCCCCTCAATCAACCGGAGGGGGTATGGAACATACTCCACTGCGGGTTGGTGGAGGTGTTTTTACGGCTAATAGCCGGAACCAACGACTTAACGAGCCCTCCAAAGCACGGAATCATCTTACTTTTTCGGACAAACAGGTGATTCAAGCCTGAAAAGTCCTTACCAAACAAAGGACAGTCTCACAAAGTGATTTCGACAATGTCCCCATCGGGAATCAAGCCCGGACCTCCAGATCGTGAGCCTAACGCTCTAACCACTAGACCACGGAGGCTGTTTAGGCCGTAAAACTCATTAAATGACAAATACGATAATGCGGCCGGGTTATAAACTAGGTACATAATATCTGTCGCACTAACATATTTGACATTTAGTGAGACTTACAGTTCAATTTGTCAAAAAAGTTAATGTGACATGGTACCAAAGTGTATACATATTCAAGCTCGTGACCGTACATACAAGTGGTCAGACGCTATCACAGAACAGATAAGGGCAAAAAAACACACACACACACACACACACGAATATACAAAAAAACCGCGAAAAGAAAATGAATATTTTATTATAATAAAGATTTTATTCCGAATAACAATTGTATTGAATGTATATTAATATTCCGTGGAAGTGTCTGGTACGTAGCTGACCAGCTCCTTGGCTGTCAGGTCACGTCTGTTTGAGGGTACAATCAAATTATATAGGAGGGACCTGCGGGCGTGGGACAAGATGGAGGCAAAGGGAGAATATCTGTTTTTACAGAACTGTAAGTATTCATTTTAGGATGGGACGTTCGAAAAAAAATACTTATGTATGTAAAAATTGACTATTTAAAATGTAGTAACTATGTTACCAAATTAAATATTATTACTTTTCAATTTTCAGTTTGAGTTTGTTTCTCATTAAAATCATTAACACACAAAATATCATCATATACGTAGTTCACACCTCAAAGAAAAAACTGGACGGCTTATGGATTACACTCTTCCTCGCTACTCCACTTCGGATTGTGGTGGTTGTGGTGTGGCCTACGGTTTAACTACGTGCCTTCCACAGCACGGTATCGTCTTATAACAATATTATTATAATATAAAAATATTATAGCACTAATTTTTTGAGTCATCATCATCACCAGCCGTACGACGCCCACTGCTGGGCATAGGCCTCCCCCAAGGATCTCCACGACGATCGGTCCTGCGCTGCCCGCATCCAGCGGCTTCCCGCGACCATCACCAGATCGCTCAGTGGGTAGGCCCGCTACAAGGTGGACCGACGATCTGGTGAAATTTTTGAGTATTAAAATAAAAATTATTTATTTTCAGACAAGTTAAGTCCATAGAGTCCGTATTGTTTTACAATCATAATAATGATTTCGTTACTAAATTTGTATATAAATAATATTCATTTTTATCAATTTTAATATTTATTATTGTGTAATAGCTTTTAGTTGGTAGATTCATTTAGTCAGAAACAACGGGTTTTAGGTTTGGTACCCGAGAATAAACGGGAAAAGAAAGCGGAATTAAAATAAACATGATAAGCTCAAGGGAGATAAAGTCTACTTGATTGATATCAACGAAACAAGCATTTTTTTTAAAGTTAGGTTAGTTGTGTGTAGAGAAGGCGAACGTCGTATCTTATAAGGAAGTGAAGGAAATGGTTTTTGATAGACAGGAATGGAGAATGGTACAAGACCGTGTCTCTTAAATTAGTGATGATGAGTTGTGTGTTGTTGTGTGTGTTTTAAGAGAGACACATGGCAGAGATACAAATGACGAATGTGTGGTGTAACCGGAATGGACATGATTAGGAAAGAATATACAGACAGGGGTGTTTACATAATAATGAAACATTTTATTGGTGATTCAGACCATAATTCTGAGTTGATATCAAGCGGATTTTTCCGTCACAAAATACAAGTTTTTTAGTATTTTTTTTAAGTTATTTCTGAGATCATGATCTCAACCATCCCCCTTTATATTTGGTACGATGTCACTAACACCCTGTATATAAAAGAAAGTCTGAAAGCAGCTTTTTTTGACGTGACTTATTGTAGATTTGCCGCAGATGGCATTCACTACTTGGTCGAACAACTGAAAGCAGCGGTCACTGAGAAATTGAAAAACAACAGGTTAGCATGGTATGGGCATGTGATAAGGAGGGATGAAAGGCATATAATGAGGAAAGTTATGAGTATGAATGTGGATGAATATAGAGTTAAAGGACGACCCAAGAAAGTGTGGATGATGTGTGAAGAAGGATATGGAAGGTGTTGATGGATGGAAGAAGAATACATGTTATGCCGACCACACTTAAGAGTGTGATAAGGACAGAAGGATGCTGAAGTTATAACATTAGTCAGAGGCACATTCATAGCAAGATGAACTAATTACCCACTCCTCAGCTTTCTGTTAGACCAACGTGATAGGTGGTGAGCCGTATCGCCGTCTATAATGGTCGAGCCAACAGCGACTAATCCTTGCCAGTCCAGAACCGGCGCTCTGAGAAGCAAGTTCGTGGACCACAGGACCTAAGAGAGTACATTACAATACAATACAAATACACTTTATTGCACCAAAATAAAAAAAATAATAATTACACAAAGACTTTAACTAAGTACATGGCAAATGGCGGCCTTATAGCTTAAAGCGATTTCTTCCAGATAACCACAAGGAAAGGAGGAAAAGTGTAAAAATTGAAAGATTTAAAGAGTTTTTTTTTATTGAAAAATAATCTTACTCTCTTATAACTTGGACCAAATCTGTACTCTAACGATAACTGACAAAATGCGGAGGCTATTCACATAAATCCATCTTTATTTTCAAAGCGGTAAGCGTGTAGGGTGAAAAAACTACGAATTACCTGTTTCTGAGTGTCCATTTGCTAAACTAAAGGCGTGGTTAGGTCATTATAGTACAGGCATTCAAAGGTCATTGCATAGCTTTATGTAAGCTGTTAGTGACGGCGTAACGAATAATTAGGGGGATGATTCAGACCATGATTCTGAGTTAATATCAAGTGGAATTTTCCGTCGCTAAATTCAAGATTTTCTATAGAATAGAATAGAAATTGTTTTAATTAAAACACATAATAACGGGTTCTTACCGCGTTTAGAAAATTATGGATCTACCTACTTACTCCACTCCAATCTCATTAGTCATCCCGTGATCATGGCACTTGCAACAGTGTCGAAATATCGGGAGTTTCATATTCCTACTTTAAACGCGGTAAGAAACCGTTATTATGTGTTTTAATTATGATAATAACCGCGTAAACTTAAAACAATGTAGAAATTGTTTATTATAAAAGGACGCCACACATAAAGACAAGACAATAACATCAATTATTTTTTTTTCACACAATTACAAAAAGCATAGGAGGATGTTCATTAGAATGATCATAAGGTGGTGGTGGATGTCTTGAGATAAAAGGACCTCACTCAGCAGAAGTCGCGGAGTGAACCACGACGCTGGTATTATGTGGGTGAGGCACGAACTTTTCTTTGTGTTTTTTTAAATTTATTGAAATGCCTGTGTCAAGAAAACCCCGCTCTTCTCAAATATAGAGGTATATGGCATGCGTGAAAAGTTTGTTCTTTTTATTTTGAAAATAGAACTATATCTACTGGCATGAAGTACGAATGCCTCCACCATCATCCCAATACGCATTAAGCCTGCAGTCGATTTTACACGGGAGGAACGTAATTTCCGTTCCCCATAAACTTTATGGGACAACACACGAAAGGGAAACACCATAATGGTATCGATCGACATTTATGAAAAGTATGAAATACATTGGTTGAGGTTCGCGCGGTTATTATCATAATTAAATATTATATTATTGTGTTTTTTTTTACAAAGCTTTAAGGTCAATACCTCGCGCTAATATACGTAATAAGATGATTCGTACTTTCTTAATTTCAAACGATTATATTGAATGTACAGTCATGAGCAATATAATGTACCCACTTTAGGACTCTGTCGCACTAACATATTTGACATTTAGTGAGACTTACAGTTCAATTTGTCAAAAAAGTTAATGTGACATGGTACCAAAGTGTATACATATTCATGCTCGTGACCGTACAATACAAATGGTCAGACGCTATCACAGAACAGATAAGGGCAAAAAAAAAATATTTATTTTTCAAAATTGGCTTACATAGTCAGCGCTTTTTGAACGTCAAAATTTAAATTACATATTATGTAACTAGCTGTAAAACTACTACCACATCGGAATCTGTAACGCTGAGGGAAAGACGTCGCCAGAAAACTTCCCAGCACAGGGCCCTAGTCCTACTGTTTCATGTTTTCTTTATTTTTTTAATCCAGTTTGTATTGCATAATTTATAAACTTAAATACAATGGTATTCAAATTGCAGTCGGTGGAAGGAAAGTGCCAAATAAAGAGTTTTTGTGACTTTATCACAGACACGGGCACTTCTTCTATCGTGTGGATTGTGAGGTATATTACAAACCCCATCAACCCTGGTGTCAGGGTTATTATTGAGCCGCCCCTGACGTGGCTCATGTAAGGACTATTTACTTACATCAGTAAGTAGTAACCGGGACCATCGGTTTAACGTGCCTTCCGAAGCACGAATCCTCTCACTTTTTGGAGTCAGGTGATCACCCTGTAATGTCCTAACTTAAAAAAACAAAGCACACCCTGAAGTTGGCGAAGTGGTACACCAATAGTGTAAAACGGATCTGCTTAATTGCAAAAAAATGAAAGTCTCATAAGTTTTATGATTTATACATATATTAATGCTCGTGACTGTACTAGCGGCCGCCCGCGACTTCGTCCGCGTGGATTTCAATTTCCGCGGTTTTTCGTTTTTTTTTTTTAATTGTTAAAGCCTGTGTGTTATTCTGATGCATAAGCTATATTATTTTAAAATTTCATTAAAATCCATTCAGTAGTTTTTGCGTGAAAGAGTAACAAATATATCCATATTATATATATATTATAAAGTTAGTGATTATTTAGAAGATATGAATGCATGGGATTAACAAAATGGGGCAGCTAAATTACTCAATTGTATAAAATATTTTATGTTTAAATATTTTATTTTTTTACAGAACGTCTAGGGCCCTGTGCCGAGGTTTTTCTTGCAACTTCTTTTCCCGGGCTATACAGGTTGTGAGAAGCTGCAGTAGTTTTAGGCGGATGAGACGTTCGTTATGTAAAAATTGACGATTCAAAGTGTAACTATGTTCCCTGCTGAATAAAGATATTTTTGAATTTGAATTTGACTCACAAACTTTCATATTTATAATATTAGTAAGATATAATACCATTGTGTTCCGGATGCATGCGGGACACGTGTCCATCCCAGTCCCACTTTAACCTGGCGGTCTTCCTGCCAACGTCAGCTATACCGGTTTTTGAGCGCAGCACAGTGTTTTTAACTCGATCAAATTTACACCTATTATGCTGCGTTCCATTGCTCTTTGGCAAACCTTGGACTTTTGAGCCTCAGTAAGCGACCACGTTTGGGCACCGTAAGTAAGGCATGCATCCGGAACGATGGGTAAAGATCATCACGCACTGGATACCACAGGACGGACACCGTTGACCTGGTAGACCCCGGAAGCGATGGCGCGATGATATCAACGGTTATCAAAAAGACTGGATAGAGCTCGCACAGAACCGGGATACTTGGAAAGACATGGGGAGGCCTTTGCCCAGCAGTAGGATCATACCATGAACTGCCTATATACGTCCCACTGCTGGGCACAGGCCTCCCCTCAATCAACCGGAGGGGGTATGGAGCATACTCCACCACGCTGCTCCAATGCGGATTGGTGGAGGTGTTTTTACGGCTAATATCCGGGACCAACGGCTTAACGCGCCGTCCGAAGCACGGAATCGTCTTACTTTTTCGGACATTCAGGTGATTCAAGCCTGAAAAGTCCTTATCAAACAAAGGACAGTCTCATAAAGTGATTTCGACAATGTCCTCGTCGGGAATCGAACCCGGACCTCCCAGATTGTGAGCCTAACGCTATAACCACTAGACCACGGAGGCTGTTACGGAGGATCATACCATTGTGTAATGTATAGCTAAACAAGCGCCATGTTTTCGCCGCATTTTTGTATCAAGCGATGTATCTACGGTAGTGGTAAATCAATGTTCGATGGAGTACTGCTTATCCCATGGGGATATATATGTGAGCATATTTTAAGTTCGAACAGATAGTTGTTGCATTTAAGTCACCTTACACCTTAGCCTGACCTTTATATTTAAGTTAAATGCAGCATTCTAGTCGTAAAGTACAGTAACTCCCAAAGGTACCGCGTGGGTTTCAGTCTTTCACTGAGTATTTACTCCCACGTACCTTTGTTGATTGCTGTTGGTTCTGAGGGGATGCTATGAGTACTAAAGCATCTGAGATGCACTTAGGGATCAGTAGCCATTATGAAGAATGCATAATAGGTCTTCCTTTGTACTTCCAAGTCTTCGAAAGTTCTAAACCGCCAAGAACTTGTCGGTTCTTATTTTATTACTTATTCCGAAAATTTGAATTGCTGGCAGAAACTGGCCATAGAACATAATAATTCGTAATATAAAAAAGTAGCCAAGTCGGACCTTAGGCTACAATATATTACCTTAAGTTATAAGAAGAAATTATGTTTTATGTTATTATAAATCTTTAATTTTTTTTAATTTTACAAATAACTTTTTGATCCCTAGTTTGGTTAGGACATTACAAGCTGATTACCTGATTGTCCAAAAAGATCCGTGATCCAGATGATCCGTGCTTCGGAAGGCACGTTAAGCCGTTGGTGCCGGTTACTACTGATGTAAGTAAGTAGTCGTTACATGAGCAATGTCAGGGGCCTTTGGCGGCTCAATAGTAACGCTGACACCAGGGTTGATGAGGTTGGCACTCCACCTCACAACCCACTCTATAGAAGAAGAAGAATAAATTTCAAAAATGACCATTGAACTTGGTACCCATTTAGATATCACTTCTTTTGTGGTTGAATTCAACAACCAAGGCATAATATTCTTCTTCTTCTTCTTGTCGTATCGACGGCATTCATATTTTTTCAGCCCAGTATTTTGCCAATCGGACAGCATTTTCGGTGGCATTCATCAGCTCCTCTCGCGTACGGGTATCAGGGCACGCGGGGCATGATGTCAGGTGAGACATAGTCTGTGGCGTAACACCACACACGCAGCTCAGGTCCGATCCGTTGAGAAAACCCCACCTGGACAGGTTATCTTTACTTCATAATAACAACTACTAACTACTACTGACTTTATATCATTATATTGAACTTGGCTCTCATTTCTCATTTGTGTTTTTGGTGGGATATGCTATCTACTTGTGGCGTCGCGTGTGCTATGCCGCGGGCAGATCGCAAAGTGTCTGTCTGATTGCTATTCCTCGTGTTATCCACCTCCAGGCCTTCCCCGGGAATTAATTCGAGTGTAAAGTTTACTCTATGACAGGGGTGGAGTAAGGAAGGGTGCTCAAGAAATACCAACCACCGCTCATAATTCGATGAATCGGTACGCTACTTCCCCTTCTTAGGCTGCCCAAGTAGTTAATGTCCGGTCAAGTAGTTAATGCCATCTGTGGCAAATCTACAATAAATCATAATTAAAACACATAATAACGGGTTCTTACCGCGTTTAAATGGGGATATGAGACTCCCGATATTAACCTGAAACGCGGTAAGAACCCGTTATTATGTGTTTTAATTATGATAATAACCGCGTAAACTTTAACAATGTACAATAAATCATGTCAAAAAAATACCCTTTTTAGCATTCCGAACCATAATAGTCAAAAGGAACCTTTATGGTGAGATTAAGTCGTCCAGCCAGGGGTGACCAGCCTGCAATATCTTAACCAAACCAGAGTTCATAAACAGATTTTTGAATTCTGTCCCCACCGGGATTCGAATCCCGGACCTTCGTATCGTGAGCCCAACGCTCAACCACTGGACCACAGAGGCCGTTAAAAAGTCACGTTAAAACGTTATAACTTTAGAACCATGGTAGCCCAGTTGAATTGGGCAATTTCCTAGGTCAAAGATAAGTTATGAAATCCTGATTACTAAATAAAGACAGATTGAAGGTGACAATAAACGTTTCCTTATTTGTATTTAAACTTATATAAGAATTTTAATAAAGGAAAATGTAATAAAAAGTGCGACATTCTGTCATATTTTTCTATGACGTCACAGGTTGCTTTTTCATACAAGTTCCATAGTAATTTCGTGATTTTACGTTAAGTAAAAAGTAACCGATTTGCTTAGTGAGTAATCGTTACATGAGCCATGTCAGGGGCCTTTGGCCGCTCAAAAATAACCGTGACACCAAAGTTGCTGAGGTTGGTAAACCACCTCACAACCCACACGATAGAAGAAGTCAAGGATATAACAGACCCCATCCTTAATCCATCCCTGTCTGTTCAATATACTCGTGCTGAATGTTGAGTTCCATGTCGTGGGCTGGTTTTAGTATTATCATTGTTAGAGGAAATAGTTTATACGCTGTCATAGGTATTTCTTACTCATCATCTCCCTTTAACGTTATCCCGTTTTTCACCGGGTCTACTTACCAAACCTGAAGATTCGACAGTCTTTTGCAGAAACGAGTGCCTGCCTTACCTTCCAACTTGACTAAATAAATTCAGGTCAGGTTAGGTCACATACATACATACACATACATAAACTCACGCCCGTAATCCCTAATGGGGTGGGCAGAGCCACAAGTAATCAAAGACAACTTGCAGCCACTGTTGATACGATGTCGTAAGGTTAGGTCACATACCTTCGAAACGCATTTCTCGATAATGAAAGAAAGAAAGAAAGAAAGAAACGTTTATTATACCTAAAGGGACACCACAGTTACAAATATAAAACAAATATATAATTTAAAACACGATAATGTGATAATGAGGGTTTCTTCACCGCTGAAAACACGTGAAAATCATATCATAACATCCAAACATGAATCGAAATAAAGAAAAACATTGGTTTTGGTCGGCGCGGGCGCTGGGATTAGAACCTACTACCTCAAAATGAGAGTCAAGAGTTCCTGCAACTGTCCATTTTTTGTTAAATTTCATCAGTCTATACGCCCGTATTCCATGAGGAGGTAGGCAGGGTGTGTAGAACACCCACTCCGCGCCAGCTATTTATAGGGGCGAGCACATTGCTATTAACGGGCACAAATCGTGGAAACCACGTGATATCAATTATCTATCAAAGAATTCAAATTCACCAAGTCGAATTTTGTAGGATCCTACGTCAAAGTTAAATTATGAGATTCTGATTACTAAATAAAGACAGATCTAAAGGTGGCAATTTTTTTTATTTTTATTCTATCTACTTACCTTATTTATGAATTAATAATGAAAAATGTAATAACAAATGCGACATTTTGTCACGTTTTTCTATGACGTCACAAGTTGCTTGTTCATACAAAATTCATAGTAATAGGCTAATTGACAACGTAGTCAATTGAGATACTTTTTTCTTGATCTTTCATTGCCGACGACATGTCGCCGCTATAGAAATACATAGAATCCAGTTGTGTCGCTGCGACACCTCGTCCGCTGCTGCCTTGTGTCGTCCGCTGCCAACTCGTACCTTTAGGCCTCAAACTGGATGACAGCGACTGCGGCGTGGCGGCGGCGGCGGTGTGGGGAGCGGCGCGTTCAAATGCTAAGATTTATATTGAAGTGTTCTCGATGGCAGCGGCTCGGCGAGCGGGGTACGAGCGGTGCGCTCTAGTCGAGCGGCGTCTCTGCGTTTGAAACTCGCCTTTTTGTTTCCTTTGTTCTTTATAGGGATTCAGATCTTCTTTTGCCCATAATAAATCGTACGAAACAAAAGAACTACAATTGAAAATGCGTTGTCGCCGTTTCGACATCGCGTTCATTTGAGATACAACTCTATACCGCCGCAACACCGCGCGATATGGCCGCTCCCCGCGCCGCTATCGCCTCCGCGCCGCTGCCGCTGTCATATCCAGTTGAGCCCTTACAGTGCGACATTACGCCGCTGCTCTTTTCTGCCGCGCGGCGAAAACCGCGTAGTGCGCGCCTGGCCTTAGAGTTCACACGAATGAATGATACGCTTAAAATGGTCCTGCCGTCGGTATATTAACAATTCAAACGTCGTGACAGACGGACGGGCGACGGAACAAGGGTTCGTAATTTCAACTAATTGTCCTTGGATGTAGATCCACAGACGGCGAAGGGACAACAGGCTTATTTTGCAACACTTTCGACTGTGTTGAAGTTCCAATTGTTTCGGTAAATCGTGTCGTTTTTTGTATTAGCACACCGGACACTTCATACAAAGCACCGTTTTACACAGACACTACACATTGACGTTATCGTGCACGCGCATCTGTGTGTGTGTCGTCTGACGCCATACGATTCAAGTCTAAACTGTGTTCGAGGGGAGGTGAGGTAAACTTAGCTCAGAGGCTGGTGGGGAGCGAAGAGTTGCCGTTGTATTATAGGTATATATACGTAGTACATACATACATACATACATAAACTCACGCCCGTAATCCCTAATGGGGTGGGCAGAGCCACAAGTAAAGACAACTTGCAGCCACTGTTGATACGATGTCGTAAGCTGGATATGATGAACCTTATGGTGATAAGGGATCAGCCTATCGCCCATAACATTAGTCCATCATGTTAGAGGACACAAGCCCTCTGTCGGTTTTTACGACATGCCCGGGAAGACAAGCAGCTGAACGTGTTCTATGTTTTTTATTTGCTCCCAGAACAGCATAGAAGCATTATTCCTTATTATATGATAACTACGGAAAATTCGCGCTCTAAATAATATGAATCATATCTGATCCGTATTTCTTCCGAAAAGTGATATTTAGGAGATAGCCATGTCGTTTGCCAATCTGTCCTAAGGATTTGGTTACTATAGCATATGACCACGACAATCTCTTACTTTAAAATATATGGGAACAAGTATCGTCTATTGACAGTGTCTTCTTCTTCTTCTAATCCTTTTCCACTCCTCGCGATCTTTTGCAGCCTATGTAGCTTGCTCCCATAACATGCCGAGAGTTTTCAACCCTTCTTCAACCGATCGTCGCCAAGGGGTTAAAATGGCCACATCGAAGCAATTCATCTAAGAAAGCAATATTGTTATTTGACATTTCGTTTGCATGCTCAAATGTCAAATTGCAATATTGCTTTTTTAGATGAATTGCTTCAATGTGGCCTCTTTCACCCCCAGGTGTCTTGGGGCCGCCCCTTCTGCGTTTTCCACGCGCACACCAGGCACAACAAAATAATATAAATAATAACAGTGTGCCATTTTGTAAACAAAAATCACATCCCAATGAGATTATTCAAAAAGATGCTTACGTTGTTTTCACTAGAAGGCGACAATATGCTCGTGTTTTAGCGGCAACTTTTATAGTATAGCGAGAAAACCTCTGTAATAAGTATATTAGTTACTCCAAGTGACATGTAGTAACGTATGCGGCGGACCGAACTAGCTCACCAGATAGTTCCGCCCACACGCAACAGATGGCGCCTCCATTCAATAATGCAGTCCTGAAACGCGCTATCGAAGTTTACACAGAGTGACGCATATATACAACTCACAACATGACTTAAGCGGATCATCGATTCCTAGTCACACTACAAACTTGTGGCTAGCTACCCTGATATCATCCTTTGGCGGCAGCACACCCTCGCTGTGTGGGTATATAAAGCCGTGACAGCTTCAGGTAATGGGATTCAAGTTATACGTTTAACGACACACTTTCAACTATCGAAAAAGTAATTCTACAAACTCGCGTCGTTTCGTTACTCTTTGAAAACATCCTTTCGTTTAATTTGACGCAGTTTTACAATTTAAACTATTATAGAACTGGATTATTTATTTAGCTCTTGAATGTAGGCTGGTAGGTGCGTACAATTGTTTGCGATTAAGTCGCTAGACAGACAAGAGCGTCGCTGTTGCGTCGGAAATGTATAATGTACATAGTCAGTGACATCGTTCAATGCTATACTTTTAATTTTACGATGTTACTTACATCCTGTATAAGTACATACAAGTAGATAGGGTGTTAGTGACATAGTAACAAGTACCGAGGGGGATTTAGACCATGATTCTGAGTTCATATCAAGTGGATTTTTTTTATAATTGTTTAGTGGAAATTTGATATGATTCTATTGTCTTTTTTTTGTGTGTAGCGCCCTTCATAGTAAACTATTTATATTCTATTCTACATCGGCCCCGATTCCTGCACACACCTCCGAATTTTATTTTAAGTTATACCTGTCATTTTATTATCCGCCGAAAAGGAAAGGGACGCGAGATTGACAACTCTTAATTTTAAAATTAATGAAAAACCGTTAAATAACCCGGGCGAATTAAATTGGTATCTCGCTGGTATGCAACCCGTTTGACGTGTGATGTCAACTTAATTATGTCGGGTTATCGGCCAATATATAAATTTGGGACAGATTTTTTAATTTCTGCCTAAAATTGACGTGTGTTCCATAAATTTTATGCCTGTCGATTACCCGTCCCTTTCCGTTTCGGCGGATAAGAAAATGACAGGTATAACTTAAAATAAACTTAGATGGTGTGTACTGGAATCAGCACCAATGTTGTGTTATTCTTCTATCGTGTGGGTTGTGAGGTGGATTACCAACCCCATCAACCCTGGTGTCCGGGTTACTATTGAGCCGCCAAAGGCCCCTGATATGGCTCATGTAACGACTACTAACTTACATCAGTAAGTAGTACCCGGAGCCAACGTGTTAACGCGCCTTCCGAAGCACGGATCATTTTACTTTCGGACGATCAGGTGATCAGCATGTCCTAACCAAACTTGGGATCACAAAGTGATTTTGTTGCCCCCACCGGGATTTGAACCCGGGACCTCCGGATTGTGAGCCCGACGCTCAAACCACTGGACCACGGAGGCCGTTATATGTTATGTTATAAAAATCGTATAGAAGCGTCGCGACGCAAAGTATACAGAAGAATGTATATTATGTCTTTCGTAGGTTTTAACCTAAATAAACTTTTTATTATTATTAAGAGACAGGGCGCGGACGCGGACACCAAGCGTCAGCGTCCGCGTGGCGTCCTGTCTGCGTCTTACTTCCATTCTTCTGTCTGTTTTGCGCTTTAGAAATCCTTTGCTAATTTTATTCCATGAGGCGCTTTGTTAGTTTAACTTTGGTAAATACTACTCTGCCAATAACTTCACTGAATAGATTTGAATACGAAATGATTATAATTTTGTACTTATTAAGAATTATTTACGCTGTTTATTTCAAATTATATTTGAAATTAAAATTTATGAATGCGGGTATCAACGGCAGCATTGCTAAAATATAATATTTATTAAAATCAGTCTGTCCTTGTCCATATTCTAGTCATAAAATGCTTATTTGTAATGTGGCGTCCATTTATAAGCATTTGATTTCTTTTTCTTTTCAATGTTACAATCGAGATTAATACCGTTTTATTAACCATTTCTAAGGCTAAGATTCTCGGCCAAAAACTCTCTACCCCATGCTTTAAAAAAAGAATAAAAAAGAAAAAGTTCAGTCGACCCACCGTCATCGCGCGTGTAAATTGCAAAAATCAAAACCGCGTTATTACGGTTTGTTAAACCTTATAATCTAATTTAAAAACCTTTGAAAAGTGCACCAGCTTTACCCAGTGTACCTACCTCAGGGTCAGGAGACTTTCTGTGAGTTTTATTAGACCGTATTTTATTTGGGCGAATACATTGCCTTTTACTAAAGCCGTAGTTTTCCAACACGGCTAGCATTATCATCGTAGTAAAGGGATTATGACTATTTATTTAATAAGAACATTCCAGGCTTTGTTCTAAAAAAAAAAAAAGGATGGCGCTGTTCAGATTTTTCAACAAAATTTTCATTACATACTTTTTTACACAGGTTCGAGTTAGACCACGACCTCAAGAATTGGTAAGTGTCTTAACTTATTAAGTACTTTTATTTTTTCAAACATATTTTTACAAATAAACCAAAAGTCTTCATTCGCAAATAAAACTTATTTTCCTCCAAAAACATATTCAGTGGCAGCCCTAACTTTATTCTCAAAGAATATAAATTAAATTAGCAGAGACGACAATTCTCTCTGGGTGATGCGACGTTGCCTGATGGTATTCATGTCACGATTGGCGATTTGCGTTCCAGTTTAACTCGAGAGGCGACGCTATGCAAACTACACAGCTGTACTGTCTGTATATTTATTTATGCTTTGTGATTGAAATAAATTTACGAAATAAATAAGGTTTAAGGTTAAGGTTTAAGATACTTCATTTCTCAAATGTATTCTACGTATACATTTGATTCGCTTACTGCGAAACAATCACTCTCATATGAATAGTTTTAAACAACATTGGAGTTGGACTAATTGCACTACAAAAAGAAGTAGGTAGGTAGGTACTTAAATAACATACCGAGACTTACTATACTAATTAGCCATAGAGGCAGCCAATCAGCTCGAGACACCAAACACTTCAGGACCCCGATACCGACCCCGCCGGCGTGGTCGACGATTTCCCTCATTCAGCGCTTATCGCTATCGACCCACTAGGGTCGATTAATTCTTTCAAATATTTTTCCTCTCAGACGACGCCCTGAGCCGAGGTTCGCGCCCAACTGGGCACCCTCAGGCCTGTTGTCTTAAACGTTGTACCGGGTGAGAGCCTTCAGCGCTCCCCATTTGTCCGGCCAAGTAGTTAATGCCATCTGCGGCAAATCTACAATAAGTCACGTCAAAAATAAAAATAACAATAAATTACTATACTAATTACAAATTAAAAGAAACCTGCTTATTAGTTACACATCTCAATTTGGATACATTATTATTTAAGTATACTTCAGCCTGAGCAGACATGGGACACCTTACGTTGATTGAAATATAAGTAGCTACCTGTATTCTATATGCGTAACGATTCTTATACTGAACTGGGGCCTGTTTAATAAAACTTACAATTGTAAATTACAACAACAATTTGGTGTTCATTACGTAGCTAATATGAAACTGCAAAATATTCGCGAACACACACTCCGCAATGTACATCAAATTGTCATTGTAATTTACATTATTGTAAGTTTTATTAAACAGGCCCCTGGTAACGAATAAATAGAAGGACACGTCTATGTTTCACTAACACTGTTAGCTCGACCATTATAGACGGTGATACGACTCACCACCGATCACGTTGGTCTAACACAAAGTGAGGTGTGGGTACTTAAGTAGTTCATCTTGCGATGGACTACCCCAATTGGGACGTAGTTGTGAGCTTGTGTGAACACGTTCAGCTGCTTATCTTCCTGGGCGTTTCGGAAAAACCGACAGAGTAACCGTGCAGATCAATGCGGAATGGTGGCACCTTAAATTAAGTTGTTTAAAAAATATTAGAGCCCTTCCCCACGGCGCGATCGGATATTGCGATATAAAAATATGCGAATTTAGGGTGACGACAGCAGGATATAACATTATCCCGAAGACGATAGGGGACATCAAACCACCATAAACCAATGGTATTACCATTATTATTTATACCATTATTTGTAATACCACTTTTTATTGCGAATTAATGATTATGAATTGTGAATTATCACAAGTTTGTGTGCACGTATTGACATGCGCCATTTTTGTAGACTACAATGCATATTTAATTTAGTAGACAAATAAATTAAACAGGATTCTTCATACTAACCTTTATGTTAAGTTATGTATATCTGACAAAGTCTAATAATTAATTATAAGTAATAAAACAAAAAACAAAAACCTATTCTGTAAACGTTTGGCCAGATTTTGGCGACGTCATAATTCATAACTCGTTATTTAATAAAAGTTTTATAGACAATTTGACAATACGGTATTTGACTGCGTCTAAGATACATTTTTAAAATCCTAATCTAGAAATAAAAAACAATCTCATATAGTTTTCTACTTATTTTCGAATTTTATATGTGAAAGAAGTAAAAGTAAGTACGAGGTTTGACCACTTTTATTGATGACGTCACCGGACAGTATTTCCATAATAAACTCCAAAGAAAACTTTCGTTTTGACGTGTCGTAAAAAGTACCTCATTTGACTAGGTTATCAAGTAGTCTATAGGTAAAAAAAATCGAAATTAAATAGTGAAATAATATTTAAGTTTGTGCGAATATCGCACTTATTACATCGCATATACTAACGCCTATTTCCCACCGGGGTAAGCAAAGACTATAGAATTCATTTTGCTTCGATCCTAAAACACTTCTCATGCTCATTACATCGCGCCGTGAGGTAGATCGCTTAGTATTTCCGACCTCATAACCCACATTAATAGCCGGAAGCGGATGCCGTATTTTTAAAACGATCCTTCTAATTCAATCGTTCTCGTCCTCTTTAAATAATTCATGCCCTCGGAGTGCCGGAGTGGGCAGAGAGGGAGCCAGCTCTTAGCGTATTGAATGAGTTTGTGGCGTGGGTTTTTCTAGTTTCGCTTTGGATTGAATTCATACATAATATTCTTTTCTTTTCTTACGTGACTTACTGTAGATTTTCTGCAGATGGCATTAACTACTTGGCCGGACAAATGGGAAGCGCTGAAGGCTCTCACCCGATACAACGTTTAAAACAACAGGCCTGAGGGTGCCCAGTTGGGCGCGAACCTCGGCTCAATTCATACATGATAGTCAAGTAGTTAATGTCCTAGCATTATCCCGTTTTCACAAGGTCCATTTACCTTAGCTGAAGATTTGACAGGTCCGGTCACAAACCTTCTGACAGACACATAAGAAAGACCAGCGGGGTTAAAAAGGCCACATCGAAGCAATTCATCTAAAAAGCAATATTGCTATTTGACATTTGTTTGCATTGCGCACTTACTTTTATATGCGCAAATGTCAAATTGTAATATTGCTTTCTTAGATGAATTGTAACAATGTGGCGTTTTTTACCAAGGCCAAACCTACTCCAATCTGACGAGCAAGCATAACGACTGATCAGATTGGAATAAGTGAATGTGGTATCATTATGTACAGTCATGAGCAATATAATCTACCCATTGTAGGACTCTGTCGCACTAACGTATTTGACATTTAGTGAGACTTACAGTTCAATTTGACAAAAAAGTTAATGTGACATGGTACCAAAGTGTATACGTATTAATGCTCGTGACCGTACATGTCAACATCGTGTTTAGTGGTCTTCGTCTACCCTCTTCTTCTTCTATCGTGTGGGTTGTTAAGTCAATCACCAACCTCATCAACCCTGGCGTCAGGGTTATTATTGAGCCGCCAAAGGCTCATGTAACGACTACTTACTTACAGTAAGTAGCAGGACCTACGGCTCAACGTGCCTTCCGTAGCACGGATCATCTTACTTTTTGGAGAATCAGGTGATCAACCTTTAATGTCCTAACCAAACTAGAGATTACAACCGAGTCAATCCTGAATCCTGACACACTTCTCTTACTTCCTCCACATTCATCAATCGCTTCATACACGCACGCCGGTTCGAGAGAGTATAACAAGATAAAATTATTAGAAATTCGACATAGGTAAACGTAATTATAGATAAAATTGACTACATAAACAACTTCATAAGTAAACACAAAGATAGCTTAACATCAAATAAGTAGATAAGTAAGTAAAAAATAAATAAAAAAGAATTGTTAAAGAAAAGAATACAAGCCAAAATAAAGTTCTGTTTCAGTAGAAAATTGCCAATGTTTACCCAAATCGGTTCCCCTTGGTGGCAATTTATTCATAAGTACCTGCAAAGTTCAATATTCTTGCAGATTCGATTAAAAGTTACCAAGAACGATAAGTATACTTAGTGTTGCCATGTGGCCCGATTTGACACGTTACCTTACCCCGGACACTCCATAAAAAAGTATGATTATTTCAGTGTATCCGTGTCGTGAACCATACATAAAATCAATTAATTAGTACTTTTCGAAACTCGTAAATGAACTGAACTGACTGACAACAAACTTAACAAAAGACAGCTATAGGCATGTTGCCCATTTGTGGGTATTTTGCCCCATAGGTATTCATATAACTATGACACATTTCAGTTTTGGAATGTGATTCAGAATTCAGATAATTCGTGGCCTTACATGATTATGTATGGTTCACGACAATCCGTAAGTGTGAGCGATACAGACCACGCGTGCGCTCTCCCTTTCTCCTAAGCGGCTTATTGTAAACGGTTTCTGTGGTCCAGTGGTTAAGCGTTGGGCTCACGATCCGGAAGCCCCGGGTTCGAATCCCGGTGGATATCACAAAAATCACTTTGTGATCCCTAGTTTGGTTACAGCCCACTTTGCAGAGGCTGTCTGGACGCAGAAGAAACTGCCCCCCATGTAATCCTGGAATGCACGGGAGTGTCAGCACAACGGGTAAAAATCCTCAAAGGAATGGGGTCGCTCCGCGAAGCCTGTGAAAATCCCAGGAGGTTTCTGAGCTTCTGGAAGGAGATAGGTTGGCTTACGTAGTCAACAATTACACGCATAATGGGCCATCTTAGAGTCTAAATGCGGAAAACAGAGCCCACTAACCCTAGTTTGGTTAGGACATTATAGGCTGACCACCTGATTTTCTGAAAGTAAGATGATCCGTGCTTCGGAAGGTACGTTAAGCCGTTGATCCCGGTTACTATTTACTGATGTAAGTGAGTAATCGTTACATGAGCCATGTCAGGGGCCTTTTGCGGCTCAATGATAACCCTGACACCAGGGTTTATGAGGTTGGTATTCTACCTGACAACCCACACGATAAGAAGGAGAAGAGCGGCTCACAGCCATTTTTGTCTAAAACACACCTCGAAGAAAAAATGCAAATAAACGAATGGTTTGGCAAATGGAATTCTATAGTCTCTGCTTACCCCGGTGGGAAATAGGCGTGAGTTTATGTATGATGCACACCCCGAACACTATATACAAAACATTATAAGTATAAAAAGCATCCGTTTGTGATGTCTGACGCCCATGCGATTGAAGACTAAACTAAATTTGACTTTATATTTGTATCACATTATGTATAGAATTATTATGTTGTTGCCTATATTGCATTTTTTTATTTTCATCAGAATAATAATGGGTGGAAGATGTAATCGTGTTTGGGTGTAATAAAAAGGGTCATCACTTATATCCAAAAACAAAGATAAAAGATAATTGTCTGTTATCCATGAAATTAGAAGGTTAAACGAAGGAAAATCTGTACAGCGATCTATATTGTTTTTGGAAAAGACACTTTTTGTAATATAAGTAATAAAATAGTGACTTACAGTGTTACTACAAAACACAAACTAAAAATAAACTAGGTTTGAAATAGTATTTCGTGCCACGAAAGAAGTCGGCGGATTTAATGAAACTAACTTGACAAGTCATAATAATTCTATGCAGAATCTGCGACAGTAGCGCCGCCGCCTTCGGAACTTCTTTCGTATACGGATTATATTTTAAACATAGTTTACCTTTTAGTCTTTGTTTTGTAGTAACACTGTTAGATTTTTAAATTCCGAATCAGAAATTCATGTCCCGTATTTTTTGTCCCCGTGTCTCACTTTAATCCATTCTCCGACACTAGTACTTTTGAAAGTTCAAAGTTGATCACAAAGAGTTATAAGCTACATAAAGCAACAAGGGAATTTCTTCTTATCTAAAGCCATGACTGTGGGCGGCATGGAATTGGCACTGGTACTGTTCGTTATTTAAATATTTCCCACGCATTTGTAATTCCCGCCTTTTCCCTTTGACATTTGACTCGCATCGACCGCCATATTTAAAAAGAAAACGGTTTTTTGGCGGGAACGTAAACGAAATGGTTTTTTTTTCATTGAATAATCTAAATAATTAATTCGAAGTGGTGTTTTGTGGGTAATGATCGCATCAAGTTAGTCGGAAAACATTCGCGATAATGTTATTATATCGGAATATTCAATAAACAAAGTGTACTTATCTTTTTTCGCTACGTGTCAAGAAGCCGCTTCATAACTCGAAAGTTTATGCGGACTTTGAGTTAATTCGTTTAAGGTTCGGAGTAGGAGTCTGCTCCGAGGGTGGGGCTAAGGTTTCATCATTCATCGTCATCACCTTTTATCATTTTATTAATTATGGCTTGGCTGGTCTTGGCTTTATGGACATAGTTCCCTTTGCCTTGCCCTTCGAGGAAAACCAAAACAAAACTATCTACGTAGATATACGGCGTACGGCTATTGGTCAAAACCCTCGACATAATTCGCGCAACGCGCGTCGCGGTTGGCATGCAGGCCCTGTAGGTGATAGAGTTTAAACAGCTGCATACATTTTGGAGGTGGGGCGTGACCGTGGTGGCGTTACCAAGGTGTCCTAGAGAGTATCCTAGGGCCGTAGAGACTTACACAATATGCCCGGGATACTAACCTGCTGAACGTATTCTAAGTCTTCACTTTAATTCCAAAGCATCAAAGTTCTAAGTTTTCCGTTTCATTCCCGACCATGCATATAAACTTTTAACTTCTACCGAGTTTTTAACAACCACCGTAGGTACGTTTACATATTTTTTTGTTTTCAAACTTCCATAATTTTTCATGAAAGTTTAAAAACTTACGATAAACAGAAAATGTTATGCACAAACTTAAAATGTAGGTATGAAATTAAGAGTCATAATTCGTCATTGTTTTAATGTTGTGTTTATATGTAACTAAGCGTTTTTGAATTGTATTGTATCATTAATGTTTCACATTTCAGTATAAGTAAAATAATTAAGTATAACGATCGTGCCTAAAGAATAACAGGATTGGTAGAGCCGAAAAAGTTAACAAGACAACTTGCAGCCACTTTTGGTTGTCTGATGTTGATGGAATCATCATCACCAAGAAGTTCTTTCATTTTTACAAGGTCCACTTACCTAACCCGAAGATTTGACAGGTTTTTTCAGAAGCGATTGTCTGTTTGACCTTCCAACCCGCGAAGAGAAAACCAGCCCGATACAGGTTTAGGTCATATAAATCCGAAACGCATTTCTCGGGAATGTGGGTTTCCTCACGAAGTTTTCTTCACCGACTACTTCGAGCACAAGCGGCGCGGTTGTCGTGCAGACCCTGAAAATTCGAACTTGATAAAAAGTGTACCTCTAAAAAATTCTATCCCTCGGATTCTACAAATTGACCACATTTCTTTCGAAAGAGTTGATGCGATTTACCTCCCAGAGACACAATTTCCCGAATAAAACTCAGGGAGAGGGTCAGTGAGGGAACCTATAGAGAAATTACATTTACTGCCAGTTCGCAACACTCCTTGCAAATTATCTTCTAAAGCGCTCTTACAAAAAATTGGATTTGTTAAAGGATATGTTTTAGAGTTCCAAAATCACTTAAAATCACTTTGTGATCCCTAGTTTGGTTAGGAAATTACAGGCTGATCACCTGATTGTCCGAAAGTAAGATGATCCGTACTTTGGAAGGCACGTTAAGCCGTTGGTCCCGGTGACTTACTGATGTAATTAGGTAGTCGTCACATGAGCCATGTCAGGGGTCTTTGGCGGCTTAGTAACCCTGACACCAGGGTTGATGAGGCTGATATTCCACCTCACAACCCACACGATAAGAAGAAGAAGAGAGTTCCTGATTATCATGAAGCAAAAAGAAAGGCGTCGCCTTAATGACGATACATAGCTCGAAATAATTTCGCATGGACAGGAGGAGGACCTGGTGGTGTAATGGTTAACACCCTTGTCCTGGCTTGGCAAGAGCTGCGGGTTCCAGTCCCGGCCGAGTTACATTTTTTTTTTCGATTTACAGTTTCTCTTTGTGAGTTTCCCTAAGCACGGGTAGGTGCTATAAAAACAAAAAAAGGACAGAAAATATTGGAAAGCTCTATTATGGCTCCATTATGTAACGGCTATGTATCAAGATGTATTGAACAGGGTATAATCATGATATATAGCCTTATTCGCAAAAAGCGTGACCTTAATTGGGTCGTGTACTAGGTTCAAGATAAATTATGAAATTCTGATTACTAAATAAAGATAGACCCAAAAGTAACGGAAAACATTTTCTTTTTTCTATTTTAACTTATTTATTAATTTTAATCAACAAAAACGTAATAAAAGTCCTACATTTTATCACGTTTTTTGATGACATCACAGTGTGATTTTTTCTTTATAAATTCCATAGTAACTTCGTGTTTTGACGTTTAGTAAAAAGTAACTGATTTAACTAGTTGGAAACTAGCCTATTGCAATGTCACAGGTTCAAATCCTGTCTTGAGCACTAAACCACTATTTAAATTCGACTTGTAAGTTTGATGAATTCATATTTGGATCATAGATGATTTGTGTTCACGTGGTTTCAAATTCAAATTCAAATTCAAAAATATCTTTATTCAGTAGGTAACATAGTTACACTTTGAATCGTCAATTTTTACATAACGAACGTCTCATCCGCCTAAAACTACTGCAGCTTCTCACAACCTGTATAGCCGGGGAAAAGAAGCTGCAAGAAAAACCTCGGCACAGGGCCCTAGACGTTCTTTAAAAAAATAAACATAAAACATAAAATATTGGTATACAATTGAGTAATTTAGCTGCCTAATATCAGTTCTCAGACAGTTAATCCCATGCATTCATATCTTCTAAATAATCACTAACTTTATAATAACCTTTTTTGTAAAGTTTTTGTTTAACTACTGTCTTAAAACAGTTGAAAGGCAAATTCTGAATGTCAATGGGAATTTTATTGTAAAAACGTATACATTGCCCCTTAAAAGATTTTGTAATCTTATGTAATCGACTGACTTGTAAAGCAAGTTTATTTTTATTCCTGCTATTAACAATGTGCCGATCGCTATTTTTTGCAAATAATCCTATATGTTTTTTTACATATATTAAGTTTTCAAAGATATAATATATTGTGATGCCAAAGTTAAAATATTAATTTCTTTAAATTTATATACATACATACATAAACTCACGCCCGTAATCCCTAATGGGGTGGGCAGAGCCACAAGTAATCAAAGACAACTTACAAATAAATTAAATTTATATCTAAGTGACATTTCCAGGATTTGTGCCCGATTAATGGCAATAGGCTCACCCGCTATTACATGGGGCGTAAACATAGCCAGCGAGGAGTATATATCTCTTCCTACCCCTTTTGGGATAAAGGCGTGATGCTATGTTATGTTATATTACACAGTCAAATACGAAACCCTTGAAACTCCTCAATATCCTCGCCTTCTGGCTGAAGGTTCAGCATTGCGGTCAAATTGCGAATTTATACCCTCTTAATGAGTAATTAAGGGTAAAGTCCCCTTGACGATATACTTTCACTTTATGTGGGGGCCCGTTTTACGAATTGTCCCTCTGACAGCGGTAGAGTATACAGGGTGTTAGTGATATCGTAACAAATACTGAGGGGGATGATTCAGACCGTGATTCTGAGTTGATATCAAGTGGATTTTCGAGTCTGAAAATTCATGAGAATTTTAGTATTTTTATAATTATTTTCTGTTCCATACTGTTGCGATGGAAAATTTAACTTGATATGAACTCAGAATAATGGCCTGAATCATCCCTCAAAGTTTTCGTTACGATGTCACTAACACCCTGTACAGAAAAATAATAGTACGTAAAGGAGGGCTTTGCCGCCCCCATCGATACGAGTGGAGCGAGCTTTAATACTTAAATTCTTAAAGAGTAAAGAAGACCGCACGTGCTATCTGTCTCGCTCGCACTTACGGAAGGCGGCACACGGTAAAAATGAGATTTTTGTATGGAGTAGCCGCACTGTGCATACCAGGGAGTTAGTGACATCGTAACGAAAACTTTGAGGGATGATTCAGGCCATGATTCTTAGTTTATATCAAGTGGAATTTCTCTTCGCAAATGTATGTAACAGAAAATAAATTAAAAAACACTAAAACTTTCATGAATTTTCCGATAGGAATATCCACTTAATATTAAGTGGAATTTTACATCGTTAAAGTATAAAATTTAAAATAATTTTAAAATACTAAAAAAAATCATGAATTTTGCGACGGAAAATTCCACTTGATATTAACTCAGAATCATAGTCTGAATCATCCCCCTGAGTATTCGTTACGATGTCACTAACACCTTGTATAAAGTGACGTCACTTCATAAGCGTGTAGCAAAATCGCTGCCCGTTCCACGCTAGCACTGTGACCACCTGCCCCTTGATATTGTAACAGTGACCTGAGTTCTTACAGATTGCATCTGAAACTTAACAACTTGTAATTAATAATCTTAAACACGAACGTCCTTTGATCTGACTTCAAAAGATTTTTTGTTAAGTAATACTTTTTGTAAAGTAGCTACTATTATACAGAACGATTACCTACTTACAGGTACCCATTCAGGTACGTATGAGTGTTAGTGACACCGTAACGAAAACTTTGGTAGAAGATTGAGACCATGCTTCTGAGATGAAATCAAGTGGAATTTCCTGTCGGAAAATTCATCAACATTTTAGTGTTTTTTAAATACTTTCAGTTGCAAACTTTTGCGACGGAAAATTCCATATCAATTCTGATTCATAGTCTGAATCTTCCCTCAAAAGTTTTCTGTATTGTTCAGTTCCAAAAATATGACTATTTGCATATTATGAGTCAATTTATAACCTTCGTTTTGAAGTCGAATTAAAATATCTAGTCTGTTCAAAAACCTAAGCGTTATTTCAGATAAACATTCCAAATAAATTAGAAACATTTGCGTATAAGAATTTATCCTGAAGCGTTTATAAAAATACCGCCCAACTCGGCACATAACGGACTTCTTACAAAGTTCAACCGTTCCTCTTTATAGCTCTGTTATTCAGCTAAAGGCAGTTAGATTATATTTTTATTGCGGCCCCCGGCTAACTCCCGCCGATTAAGAGTTGCAGTTTTGCTTTGGGGTATCATTATATTACCTGAGTTTTTTTGGAGAGAGATAAGTTCTTTTGTCGTTTCTATTTTTCGTGCGTCTCTGCTGAATTGGCGGTAGCTAATGTAAAACTCGTAGAATGCTTTTTACATACACACATAAACTCACGCTTATTTCCCACCGGAGTAAGCAGAGACTATGGAATTCCATTTGCTTCGATCCTGACACAATACTATTGCTTCCTCCACATTCATCAATCGTTTTATACACGCACGCCGGTTCAGAGTAGATTTTACTGAACCTCTTCTAAGGACATCTCCAATTTGGTCATTGTAAGTCCTTCTAGGTCTCTCTCTGCCTAGAATGCTTTTAGATCTAATTAATCCGCATATTAAACGCAAAAATGTACAACGAACTCTATGTTAGGACACAATCCCTCTGTCGGATTTTACGACATCCCCGGGAAGATGAGCTGCTGAACGTGTCGTTCTACGTTCCTCCCTTTCCAGAATAGAAACAACATACATACACATACATAAACTCACGCCTATTTCCCACCGGGGTAAGCAGAGACTATAGAATTCCATTTGCTTCGATCCTGACACATTTCTGTTGCTTCCTCCACATTCATCAATCGCTTCATACAAGCATCAATCGCTTCATATAAACAAAAAAACAAATACCTAACATAATTCCTAATTCAACATGAGACATCAACATTTCGCCTCAACAATGTCGGGCACATTCCTTTAAGTTAGTGTGTTGTTACTGGAACATGCCAGCACTTGAACACAAGTACCGTCGCTCTCCTATGACACAGTTCAGACTTATATTGGTACCGTCTGCAGAAGAAAAACATTTCTTTTTTATTACTGTTCGGCTCCTGGTGTGTGTGGACTGTAGGTGTAGTGGATGGTGAGAGGTCGAGGGTTCTTACTTCCAAATACAAAACACCAGTTTGTTCCTTGTCACTATTTAATTAGGTGTTTTATAATTGTTAAAAACACTTTCGCGGGACGCGTCGGCCTTTCAATTCGGTACAATATTGCCATGTAAAAAATATTATTAATTATAATTACTTGTGTTGCCAGCAACAATTACTACGCGAGAGGTTGATGTAGACTGCACTGGACGTAGAACGCACAATTTACATGTCAAATAATATTAAAAATAAAACTTTAAAAACTAAAAACCGACTAAGCAAAAATGGTGCTCTAAAAAGTATGAAACATGAAAATATTTCTCGTAATACTTCCAATATTTTTATGTTTAGGAGATAGTCGGGGTCATGCCGAGATAAGCAAACTCTTAGTACTTAGTATCGAGTGATTTTTTGTAAAATGTCCCCACCGGGATTCGAACTCTCCGAATCGAGAGCCCAACGCTCGAAAATATCATGTTTACTGTTTTTGTCGTCTGTCGGTACCGCAGGCAGGTACATTAGCATGCAGTAATTGTGGAGAGTGCCATAGACAAGTTCGGGCTGAGCAGGAGTTAAAGAAAGCCGCACAATTAACCCACCTGTTAAGGGGAAGCCTTCGGTCTTAAGGCAGAATAATTATTTTATTTTATAAACAGCTTATATACGTCCCACTGCTGGGAACAGGCCTCCCCCCATTCAACATATTCAATAGGCTAGTTTTCAACTAGTCAAATCAGTCAGTAAGTCTAGTAGTTCAACTGGTAAGACCACTCCGTAAGACTGCTGGGAATATGTGGTTAATTTTTACTATACTCGAAAAAAATCACGAAATTACTATGGAATTTATATGAAAAAGCACACTGTGACGTCATAGGATAATGTTATAAAAATGTCGGAGTTATTATTACGTTTTTCTTGATTAAATAAGATTTTCTTGAAAAAATTCGTGCCGCCTTCCCGGATAAGAGTGACCGAGACAGATAGTCCACTCTTTTAGCTCTTTAGCGGCTTACGACCTTGAGCGTGAAGACCCAGACGGGGTGAGGTAACTCTAGCCGGGCCATTGGTGCGGGGCGGAGGATTACCGTTCTATACGCAACATTCATCATCTCCCTAGCATTCTCCCGTTTTCACAGGGTCCGCTTACCTAACCTGAAGATTTGACAGGTCCGGTTTTTTACAGAAGCGACTGCCTGTATGACCTTTGAACCCGCGAAGGGAAAACCAGCTTGATACGGATTAGGTCATATACCTTCGAAAATGCATTTCTCGGGAATGTGAGTTTCCTCACGATGTTTTCCTTCACTGTTGAGCACGTGACAATCATTTATGATCCAAACGTGAATTCGAAAACGAATTCGATAATCATTGGTTTAGGCCTGTGCTAGATTCGAACCTGCGTCCTCAAAGTGAGAGGCAAGCGTTCTACCAACTGGGCTACCACGGCTCTATACGCAACATTGTCGAAGTAAAATAGCATTTGAAAGATAATTAACTTTTTAGAACTGTAGGCTTCGCCTTAACTCGGAGACGTAAACTTAATTACTTAGAAGAAATGTTACGCCACACCTACGAGCGAGTAGGTACCTACTAAACCGCGCTTAGTGATGCCAAAAGTGGTACAAAAGAGTCGAATAAACGGTACTTCTGTCGGATTTTATTTATTCATTTATTATTAATTTATTTACCTATATCTAACAATACAAACACATCACAGGCTGACCCAATGCGATGATGGAAAACAAGGTTCCTTAGAAAAACATGGGATAAATATTGATATAAAATTAACAAAAATGAAAAAAATATATATGACAAAAATTAACAACTTTACAAACAATATTAATACAAAAAAAAAACTATTATTTAAAATTATTTAAAGTAGACTTTATAAAAATCAAGTGGTACGGTCTAAAATCTTAACAACAGCTCTAATTCCACCATATTATTATGACATATAAATGTCAAGTGTTAGGCTTTAATTTATTTTTATTGTTGTTTATAATTTCTAAGTTATGTCATTTAATAGTAAATCATTTAATAGGGATGTTAAATGATTTACTATTAAATGACATAACTTACAAATTATAAACAACAGTAAAAATAAATTAAAGGATGTCTTTTTTTTCTTTTTGACGTGACCTATTGTATATTTGCCGCAGATGGCATTAACTACTTTGCCAGACAAATGGGGAGCGCTGAAGGCTCTCACCCGATACAACGTTTAAGACAACAGGCCTAAGCCCAGTTGGGCGCGAACCTCGGCTCAGGGCGTCGTCTGAGAGTAAGAATATTTGAAAGAATTAATCGACCCTAGTGGGTCGATAGCGATAAGAGTTGATTGAGGGAAATCGTCAACCACGCCGGCGGGGTCGGTATCGGGGATTAAAGGATAAAGTAGATTTTTACAATACAAGGGCTCGGGGT
Source organism: Pectinophora gossypiella (assembly GCF_024362695.1). Taxonomy (NCBI): domain Eukaryota; kingdom Metazoa; phylum Arthropoda; class Insecta; order Lepidoptera; family Gelechiidae; genus Pectinophora; species Pectinophora gossypiella. The sequence goes on along the minus strand of NC_065425.1, from coordinate 465,010 downwards.
CTCCTTTTAAGCAAGAAGTTCCTTATAGTAAGTAAGGGTGTCAAATATTATTCAATGTATTGAATTTAAATCGGAATCCCCGTAATTCTATTCTAATGTGCGTCCCTATTACAATTTGCCTTAATGTTTACTGTCTATTTATTTGTACTCTTTATTTTGTAAGTTGTTTTTCTTGCGTGTTTTGTTTTATATTTGTTACTGTGGTGTCCCTTTATAATAACCGTTTCTTCTCCGTGGTCCAGTGGTTAGGCGTTGGGCTCACGATTCGGAGGTCCCGGGTTCGAATCTCGGTAGGGACATATCACAATAGGCTGATCACCTGATTGACCAAAAAGTAAGATGATCCGTGCTTCGGAAAGCACGTTAAGCCGTTGGTCCCGGTTACTACTTACTAATGTAAGTAAGTAGCCGTTACATGAGCTATGTCAGGGGCGGCTCAATAATAACCCTGACACACGATAGAAGAAGAATTATAGAATAGACAACATACAATTTATTATTAAATCGATTTTTGTACTTTTATTTAAATAAATCCAACATTGATAACTCATTGTTGCAATTCCTGTACCTACCGAAGTTCGAACCGGCGCTCCTCATTTGAAAAGCAAACCGGTAGCCACAGGGCCACAGTGACTTCATCATCAGTCCATTAACGTCCCCACTGCTGGGGCACGGGCCTTCCCTATGGATGGATAGGGAGGTCGGGCCTTAAACCATCACGCGGGCCCAGTGCGGATTGATGGTTATTAACGACTGCTAATGCAGCCGGGACCAACGGCTTAACGTGCCTTTCGAAGCACGGAAGAGCACGAGATGAAAACTTTTTTTTGTGGGCACCCATCCTATGACTGGCCTTTGCGAAAGTTGCTTAATTTCAACAATCACGGACCGAGCGCGTTTACCGCTGCGCCACCGAGCTCCTCAGTGACTTATTCCTACCTATGTATAAAATACCGCTTTTACGGACAAAAGTTGCAAACTATTCCCCCGAACAATAAATCACGTCGAGTGTGAAGTGAGCGGCGAACGAATGCGGTGTAAATAAAACAATTAAATCTGCCGCTAGAGGGCGCTGATTGTGACAACGTCGCCATATTTATTGCCGGCGGTTTTTAACAAAACAACACATAACATAGCATCATAACTGTATCCCCGAAGGCATAAGCAGAGGTGGATAGTATGCAGGGCCTTACTGACACCGTATTGAAAACTTTAAGGGATGATTAATATATACCTGTACCTGTCTTGTATGTGTGTGTATAGTCTATTATTTATTATTATAAGTAGTTTTCTTTAGATTATGGTTAGGGAAATTTTTTACTATATATGGATTATATTAAATTGAGTATTTATTAATATATGTACGTATAGTATAGAATATTTATTATATTAACTTTAGTTTTACTTTTAGGTGTTTATTTATTTATTTTTTGTTGCACCATCCTGCATCCAAGTTGTAAATGTTTGTCTCCTTTTGTTGGTTGCCTGGAAGAAATTGCTCTAGAGCAATAAGGCCGCCCAAATTGTACTGTATTCATGTGTTATGTCTGATTGTTGAAATTTTAGTTCTGTGCAATAAAGTATATTTGATTTGATTTGATTTGATTAATCGACCCACTAGGGTCTAGGGCGACACCAAACGACACACAGACGATTTCCCTCAATCAGCGCTTATCGCTATCGACCTACTAGGGTCGATTAATTCTTTCAAATATTTTTCCTCTCAGACGACGCCCTGAGCCGAGGTTCGCGCCCAACTGGGCACCCTCAGGCCTGTTGTCTTAAACGTTGTAACGGGTGAGAGCCTTCAACGCTCCCGATTTGTCCGGCAAAGTAGTTATTGCCATTTGCGGCAAATCTACAATAAGTCACGTCAAAAAGAAAGATTTTTTTTTTGTTAGGGTTTTACTGACACCTGTATTAGTATTAGAAAAGGCATCAAACCCAATCCAATCAGACCCAGTCACCCTTAACTTTTTTCTCAGAAATTCGGTAACAATCTAATCTATTCGTAGGTTATCCCAATCAAAGGCACCCGAAAAATCCCTTACCTCGACTTTTTGTAAATGCACTTTGACTGGACCACGTCTATATCTCCGAAGGGGTATACACAAACATCTGCTCCTCGTCAGCTATGTTCAAGTCCCATGTAATAGAAGGCGAGGTTTTGGCCATTAACCGGGCACATGTTCTGAAAACAACGTGATATTGATTATCTTTAATCCATACCTTCTAGGGTGTTCTGGGAGCAAATAAAAAACATAAAAAACGTTCAGCTGTTTCTCTTCCCGGGCATGTCGTAAAAACCGACAGAGGGATTGTGTCCTCTAACATGATGGACTAATGTTATGGGCGATAGGCTGATCCCTTATCATCATAAGGTTCATCATATCCAGCTTACGACATCGTATCAACAGTGGCTGCAAGTTGTCTTTGATTACTTGTGGCTCTGCCCACCCTATTAGGGATTACGGGCGTGAGTTTATGTATGTATGTATAATCCATACCATAGCCTCCATGGTCTACAATCTGAGTCATACCCCTCAGTATTAGTTACGATGTCTCTAACACATAATGTACCTGTATGGTTAACTATACGTACTTGTATGAGGTGTAAGTAACATCGTAACGAATACTGAGAGGGATGATTTTTTTTTTCATTATATACTTAATCTAAATACATGATTTGAATGATGCCGTTAAACCACAGGGGTTTGTCTCGGCACCCATTCGTCGCATTAAAACTGAAAAAAATACAGAAAACATTCAAAGCAATCATATCGATAGCATTATACAAAATGTAGCTTAATAGTTATAGTGATCCACAAATAAACTCAAAAACACACACAGCGCACTGTCGTACCGAGTAGGCATAAATGCCCAATCAATGCTGCGTACCTCGTATTCATTAATTAAAATATTCTAAATTCAAATTCAGCAATATCTTCATAAAGGTTTAGTATGATCTACTCTGAACCCGCGTGCCATGTATAAAACGATTGACGAATATGCAGAAAGCAAGAAAAGTGTGTCGGGATCGAAACAAATAATTCAATATTCAAATTCAAAAATATCAGTAGGTAACATAGTTACACTTTGAATCCTCAATTTTTACATAACGAACGTCTCATCCGCCTAAAACTACTGCAGCTTCTCACAACCTGTATAGCCAATAGAATTCCATAGTCTCTGCTTACCCCGGTGGGAAATAGGCATGAGTTTATCTATGTATGTGTAGGGTTTATCTAGAAACAAGGCGTATCACTTTTCTGTAGAACCGAACGTCGCGTGATCCGAAATAGTTTCCTCACCAAATAATAGGCGTTTTGATCACCATTCCCTTCTCCTGAATGGTGGGACCTTCGTGACAGTACAGGGATTTGTCCCGAGCATTGTCGTGGGTAAAGGCAATTTAGGTTTGTTTACTTGCGACAAAAATACAGCGTAAGTAATTGCTGGGCGTTTGAATGGATCATTGTTTGGAGATAATGCGTTTTGGGTCGTATAGGTAGACGAAAATATCGTATATGAAATTACTCGAAGCTATACTGAACTATGTTGCTGTGTGTAGCAAGACAAGTGGAATACTATAGTCTCTGCTTACCCCGGTGGGAAATAGGCGTGAGTTTATGTACGTATGTATGTTTTCTGAACTGTGTAGATCTTCTATCGTGTGGGTTTTGACGTAGATGACCAACCTCGTCGACCCATCGATGGGTGTCAGGGTTACTATTGAGCCGCCAAAGGGCCCTGACATGGCTCATGTAACGACTGCTCACTTACATAAGAAAATACTAACCGGGTCCAACTGCTTTACGTGCCTTCCGAAGCACGGATCATGTTACTTTCGGACAATCAGGTGATCAGCCTGAAATGTCCTAACCAAACTAGGGACAAGGTGGATTTTATAATATGTCCCCACTGGGATTCGAAACCGAGACCTCCGAATTGTGAGCCCAACGCTCAACAACTAGATCACGGAGGCTATTACTGTTACTGTGTGGATAATTGTTGCATTCACTGCTAAGATCGGTTACGTCAGCCATATTAGAGCGCATCTTAGGCGTTCCTAGATTGGAGACTTGTCGCCATGGCCGAATACGGCTGGAAGATATATATATATATATATGGATATATATATATATATATATATATAATAGTTGGGATATTGAAGAAGATAAATATTAGTTATCTTCAGCCTCCGTGGTCTAGTGGTTAGAGCGTTAGGCTCACGAACTGGAGGTCCGGGTTCGATTCCCGATGGGGACATTGTCGAAATCACTTTGTGAGACTGTCCTTTGTTTGGTAAGGACTTTTCAGGCTTGAATCACCTGATTGTCCGAAAAAGTTCATCTTACGTCTCCGTGCTTCGGAGGGCACGTTAAGCCGTTGGTCCCGGCTATTAGCCGTAAAAACACCTCCACCAACCCGCATTGGAGCAGCGTGGTGGAGTATGCTCCATACCCCCTCCGGTTGATTGAGGGGAGGCCTGTGCCCAGCAGTGGGACGTATATAGGCTGTTTATATATGTAAATATTAGTTGGTCGTTGAGACTGTGGTAGCTTAGTTGGAAGAACGCTTGACTCTCACTGTAAGGTCGCAAGTTCGAATCCAGCACGGGTCTAAACCTTTGATTTTCGAATTCATGTTTGGATCATAAATTATTATCACATGCTCAACGGTGAAGGAAAACATCGTGAGAACCCACATTCCTGAGAAATGCATTTTCGGAGGTATGTGACCTAGCCTGGGTTGGAAGGTCAGAAAGGCAGTAGCTTCTGTAAAAAACCGGACCTGTCAAATATTCAGGTTAGGTAAGCGGACGATGATGAAATATAAATTGGTACTTAAATACCTACATATCCACTTTTCATATTTTACATACATACAAAAACACAAACAAAAATGCCTACTTACCTCTCACAAGCGTGCACAGTCCTTTCTTCGATCAACCGAATAATTCAATAAGTAAGATTTTTTATCATTTATTTGTCATTTGGGATTTAATATTTTAACGCACAAAAATGTCACAGTTCAGTCGAAGGCGGAAATTCCTCTCTCCATTATTAATTTAATAAACTGAGCGAAAGTTATTATGAAATAAGAAGATACTAAATTGAATACAGGGAGTTCAAAAGAATCAATCCAAGTTGCTTGTTAATGTTTCTTTCATTTTAGTGATTGCCTGGAAGAAATTACTCTAGAGCAATAAGGGTTCGATTCCCGATGGGGATGGGAATGTCGATATCACTCTGTAAGATTGTCCTTTGTCCTTGGTTCCGGCTATTAGCCGTAAAAAAACACCTCCACAAACCCGCAGTGGTGCAGCGTAGTGGAGTATGCTCCATACCCCTTCCGATTGATTAAGGAAAGACTAGTGCCTACCAGTGGGAAGTATATAGGGTGTTTATGTCCTGTGACTTAAAAAAACCGTTTACTGTACTTACATAAATAAAAAAGAGTTATAGATATTGTAAATATCAAAAATTTCGCTTGGCGAGGTTTTGTCATCGAAAATAGAAAGAAAGTGTCAAAACAAAGTTGTTTACCCTACTTCCACACTTTCTCAACCCCCACCCCCCAACTAATTTCCCCCCTTTAGGTAAAGACGAGCATGAATCAGACATTAGCAACCTCTGACCAAACTTTTACGTAATTTGAAATGTCATTTACGTGAAAGTTGGAAACATTTTTATGTCGATTTTATCTCTGGTGTGACTTTCTCACTTATTACAGAATCGATATATTTACAAGCAGTGTAGCAACTTCACTAGCAAATGCGTCTAAAAATATCAAAATTTTTATTTCACAGAGTAGTTTCAAAAACATGCAACCTTTTATAATCAAATGTTATCGTAATCTATTAAAAAAAGTAAATCATCATTATCCCGTTTTTCACAGGGTCTGCTCACCTAACCTGAAGATCTGACCTTCCAACCCGCGAAGGGAAACCCAGCCCAATACAGGTTAGGTCACATACTAATAATACAATAATAATTTTATTGCCAAAAAAGTGGGTACAATTATTTCCTTAAATATAGCTTAGTGTTAGACACAGATATAGATAGGTTCGTACCATAGCTGACTAAGTATAAAAATACTTGTATTACAGCCTATGATGCCTCTCTCCTGGATATATATGTTACGTTAAGCTAGCTAGTATACATACTTAATTACTTATGTTATCGAAACAAAGAAATACAGAAGTTTTTAATTAATGGCTTATCAAAACAGAAAGACCATACGCAATATTGTTGTTTATTCTTTGACATTACCAAAACCAAACGCACAGTTTATTCGTAAGCTGACACACTAATAATATATCATGTACCGTCTACCGGGAGGGGCGAGTGTGTCATAAATCTATATTGAGGTGATATATACCGCTCTTACTTTCAATTTTATCGCGCCCACCACTCCGTGTCCTGAAATATTGGCAGGAAAGCTTACTTCAGATAATGGATAACTTGTTCGAGTGTCATCACATTTTGTTGTGCTTAGTAAGAACATTTTGTTCATGGTAACGTTAAGTTTCGCGCCCAACTGGGCACCCTCAGGCCTGTTGTCTTAAACGTTTTACCGGGTGAGAGCCTTCAGCGCTCCCCTTTTGTCCGGCCAAGTAGTTAATGCCATCTGCGGCAAATCTACAATAAGTCACGTCAAATAAAAGTATTGTTTAGAGTTATGGTTGCCGTGTGTCGCAGCGCCAATCAATGATTTTCGTATAAGCTTGTTTCCAACTAGTCAAATCAGTTACTTTTTACTAAACGTCAAAACATAAAATTACCTATGGAATTTGTATAAAAAGCATCCTGTGACGTCATAGAAAAACGTGATAAAATGTCGGACTTATTATTAGTAATCTTGATTAAACTTCATAAATAAGTTATATAGTAATAAAAATGTTTTTCGTCAGTTTTAGATCTGTCTTTTCTTTGACATTCGAAACTCTCTGACCTCTTTGACCAATAGTTGTTTGTATCATAAATGATTACTTATCAAGTGCTCACCGGTGAAGGAAAACGTTTCGGAGGTATGCGACCTAATCTGTATTGGGATGATTTTCTCTTCGCGGGTAGGAAGGTCAGACAGGCAGTCGCTTCTGTAAAAGAACCGGACCTGTATTCAGGTTAGGTGAACGAACAATGTGAAAACACGATAACGCTAGATAGAGATTAGAACGATTCACTGTGATTATTACATACTAGCACATACTAACTGGCCTAGAAATTCAATTAAATAATGAAAGCAGATAATATTTAGTTATTCAGTCGACGATAAAGGTAATTAACTAAATTACAGTCACAAATCCTATTGTTACTGTGTCATTAGCGTCTAATCTACGTATATTAAAACGTTTTTGTTATAATTACTAGGTAGTTCAACACGAACGTAGGTATTTCTATATGTACAATTGTTAATCAGTTGTAATTATTGTAAATTGTTGTGTTGTGTTGGCAAGCGTGATCCACCCTAGACCACATCGTCAATCACCATCAGGTGAGGTTGCGGTCAAACGCGAGTCTATATTATTACATAACATAACATAAACTGCCTATATACGTCCCACTGCTGGGCACAGGCCTCCCCTCAATCAACCGGAGGGGGTATGGAGCATATTCCACCACGCTGCTCCACTGCGGGTTGGTGGAGGTGTTTTTACGGCTAATAGCCGGGACCAACGGCTTAACGTGCCTTCCGAAGCACGGAATCATCTTACTTTTTCGGACAATCAGGTGATTCAAGCCTGAAAAGCCCTTACCAAACAAAGGACAGTCTCACAAAGTGATTTCGACAATGTCCCCATCGGGAATCGAACCCGGACCTCCAGATCTTGAGCCTAACGCTCTAACCACTAGACCACGGAGGCTGCTGTATTAAAAAAAACTTATTTTTTTTACTTAATTCTTCTTTTGAGTGGGTTGTGAGTTGGATTACCAACGTCATCAACCCTGTTGTCAGGGTTATTAGTGAGCTGCCAACTTACTTATTTTGACTTTATTTATTTGAATTAAAAAACAAAAGAAACATATAACTTATATATAAATGAAACACCTCGTCCAATGCGTCACATCGAGGTAAGGTGCCCAACAGGCTGGCAGCATTGCCTCTCTGAATCGCCAGACTTATTTTTTGACAAAAATAACTACTAGCCCTTGAATACCCGAAGTCCCGATAAGACGCATGGAAAGATACAAAATTATTATTTTTCCATACAAATTTACATTTTCTATTTCATCCATTTGTAAGGTTTGTTTAAATTCATTAAATATATTTAAATTTCTTTAAACAACGAGTAATTTTTAGTAATTTGGAAACCCTACTATTAAAACATAGAAGCTTCAAACAAAATTAACTCAACCCACTTTTACCCCCTTAGGGGTGGAATTTCACAGTGAGCATCTACGTCCTAAAAGGAACTGTCATGCAAAATTTGATACTCTTAGCACTTGTAGTTTTATGAGATTTCGTGATGAGTGAGTCAGTCAGTCTGTGAGTAAGTTATATAGTAGGTAAGTTTATATATATATTAAGTATAAGTATTATACATGTATATTTATTTTTTATAAAACATATGTCACACATAGATAACCTTAACTTAGATAAGTATCTATATACTTATCATGTTGTATAATAAGTCTTATAGGAGCCCCTATTTCTTTAATATGCCTGAAACTAACAGAACAATAGTGAGACAAAGTTAAAGTTCCAGTAAGATTTATAGTTCCTTGTTAAATAGTTGTTGAAATATGAGTTTAGTAGTTTATCACAATATACAGGGGTGTAAGTGACATGGTAACGAAAACTTTGAGAGATGATTCAGACCATGATTCTGAGTTCATATCAAGTGCAATTTTCCGTCACAAAAGTATGGAACTGAAAAAAATTCGACAGAAAATTCCCCTTGATATCAACTCAAAATTATGATCTGAATCATCCCCCTCAGTTTTCGCTACGGTGTCAGTAACACCTATACGTATTTGTATGGCTACCTGTACGTACTTGTATAGGATGTAAGTGACATCGTAAAAAATACTGAGGCGGGTGATTGAGTTCATTATTCTGAGTTAATATCAAGTGGAATTCCATTGCAAAAGTATAAAATTGAAAATACCTTAACAAGACACAAAAAAAAACAATGATTTTGCGACGGAAAATTCCGCTTGATAATTATTTAAGAATCATGAACGGAATCATCCCCCACAGTATTCGTTACGGTGTCACTAAAATCCTGTATTCAACCAAGTTGCGCTAACTTAGCGAGTGTCTTTAAGAAAGAAACTAGCTATCAACTCCGTGACTTTGTCCGCGTGGATTTCTTTTATCGGAAAGTATAGCATAACAAAAACGACTATATCCCAAATAGGGTAGTCAGAGGTACAGTCATGAGCAATAATACCAATTTAGAACACTGTCGCACTATCATATTTGACATTTAATGAGACTTACGGTTTGTTTTGTTTGTTTTTTTTTTTTTAAATTTCATTTCAAAGTTAATGTGACGTGGTTTATACGAGCTGTTAGACCAACGTGTTAGGTGGTGAGCCGCATCGACGTACTCAAATTAAAAAATATCTTTAGTCAGTTGGTAACATACTTACACTAAAGTCTTTAAATCGTAATTTTTATATAACGAACGAAACGACCTCCGTGGCCCAGTGATTGAGCGTTGGGCTCACGATCCGGAGGCCCCGAGTTAGAATCCCGGTGGCAACATATCACAAAAATCACTTTATGATCCCTAGTTTGGTTAAAACATTAAAGGCTCACCTGATTGTCCGAAAGTAAGACGACCCGTGCTTCGGAAGGCTCGTCAAGCCGTTTCTTTGAATAACATTTCCTGTAAAAATAAAATAATGCACAAAACCTGATACAGAATAAAAAAGGCAAAATCGCATCGAGTGAATTGAAATGAGCCGCGCGCTCTCTTACCGTGATTCCGGTCGATTTTGCTTATTAAATGTTGCCAGCATTTCATCGACTTTTTATCGGAACGCATAGAGTTGTTGCGAGGCACTTTATCGATGTAGTAGAGTTGGAAGTTAAGGGTTAAGTGCGCTCTACAATAAGTTACTGCACAAAAATTAAAACTGCACTTAACCCTTTTTTTAAACTCATATTTTTATAAGGTGAAAGATATATAAATAGGTAGATAGAATACTTTACCGAGCACAATGCTCATATACATATGATACAGAAATATGGACAATAGATACAGAAAGGCACAACACGCTACACGCAACAAATACAAACAGGTGGAAGGTATCTAACCTGTCTATCTTAAACTAAGCGTCCTAACTTTGATGTGAACATCAAAGAAAAAAAAAAGAAAAAAAGGATTAAAAGAGAAAAGAAAAAAAGAGAAAAAAAAGAAAATAAAAAGAGTTAAACAGTTTTCGTATTGTATTGAGAACATTTCTTAGGTAAAGTTATTCTGGCAGCTACTTCTATTCAAGTGTGACCTTGAAGTATCGCCCTTGATTCCCCCTCGAGAGACGCGCCGGCGCCTGTCCGCGGCTCCTGCCAAAAATACACATCTGCTTGTACTGTGACACTAGGGACTTCGGCTCCCGCGCAACATAACAAATATTTACCTCACACACAGGAAATAAATTTTCATAGAAACAAAAGAAAAATAAAGAGTACCATAAGCGGCCTTATTTCTCAGTGGCAATCTCTTCCAGGCAATTTTCGTGTAGAGAAAGAAAGATAAAAACGGCAATCACCTAAACATCCCACCCTATTTAGAAGAATTTAGAGAAATGTTTTCTTAAATGATTTTTTTTATAGTCCTCACCAGCGCTTAGGGAAACTCACAAGAGATAATTTCGTATAGACAGGAGTAGAACCCAGTGGTGTAATGGTTAACACGGTCGTCCCGGCTTGACAAGAGCTGTGGGTTCAAGTCCCGGCCGAGTAAAATCTTTTTTCGATTTTTTTTTCTCTTTGTGAAATTTACTCGTTTAAAACTTTAGACCGCGATTTAGAGTCGGGTTTTCAACCTCAACTTTTACCTACAAAACACGTCAATATTGTCTTAGGTTCATAGTTTAAGTAGTCCTAACATCACCCCTGATAAAGTTGCGAGACGACGCACCCTTGGCAGGCAGCCAGGATGTCCAAGGTTCAATCCCGATAGTGAAGATAGAAATTAATCATTCTATATGATAATCTATGGAGACGTTGTTGTGACCTTATAGATAAATCGCTCGTTTTTCCTTGAAAACGAAAGCGAACACCTTCGTGTGACGTCAGAGTTTTCCGGGATAAGAAAGAAAGTAAGAAAAATGTTTCTTACATTTATTACTCCCGGGTACATTCGGGATATTTAAATTTAATTTCATACATATCTTTATATAATATATATAATGGGCAGGACACATAGCGAGGGGAACCGATGGCCGATGGGGCGGAAAGGTTCTGGAATGGCGACCACGTGTCGGACGACGCTCAGTGGGTAGGCCCGCTACAAGGTGGACCGACGATCTGGTGAAGGTCGCGGGAAGCCGCTGGATGCGGGCAGCGCAGGACCGATCGTCGTGGAGATCCTTGGGGGAGGCCTATGCCCAGCAGTGGGCGTCGTACGGCTGATGATGATGATGATGACATATCTTTATAAAAAAATCGCGCGACGTCAAGCCATTCCCCGTAAAGAGACTCGCCGTAGCGGGAATCACCGTTCAGGGAGTCGCTGTCAACGCCATAATTCTTCAATAGGTACAACTAACAAAGTTACACTTTAAATAGTATTTTTTTTTGTAATATAGGCTCGCGTTTGACCACAATCTCATCTGATGATAAGTGTCATCTAAGGTGGATCATGCGAATCGCGTTTGAAAATCGTGGTGGTAAATTTTTACATATAGAACTTCTCATCAAATCAAATCAAAATCTTTATTTGTGAATACAGGTATACAATAGGATGTTACATAAAATTATTACAATCTCTGTATTCAGCCTGTTAGTAGGCATACACATAGTGGCTTGTTATTTCTCTCTCTCTTTATTTAAGAGCCGCGCTCTTGTCGGTGGAATAATCGCCATTACTCCATAGATAAGGCGTGTAGAACGGTGGTTGCCCCAATCGCCTTCCGTTCCGCAGTACACCGAGCAATTTCTCAATCGGTGATGATCTAGCTAGAGCCCTACCAGAATCCATTTCCTCGGCCTCCAACCAGTACTGATACCGCTGCTGCCCGGCATCAGGGCTTATTATTTAAGTACTTAATATGAAATTCAAAATTTTATACAATATATATATATATATAGAGATGTCAATTTAAAGATAAAAATACATGTATATTATATAAGATTATTATTCGTTAGGTATTCATGGATGTTAAAATAGGCCTTATTTGTCAGTAGTGCATATAACTCGTTCTACCAAAAACTTCCTAAAACTACTACAGTTTCTCGCAAGCTGTATAGCCGGGGAAAAAAAAATTACCCACGTTAGGACTCTGTCGCACTAACATATTTGACATTTAGTGAGACTTACAGTTCAATTTGTCAAAAAAGTTAATATGACACGGTACCAAAGTGTATACATATTAAAGCTCGTGGCCATAGTAGTAGGACTCCATGAGCAGCTTCTTTTCTGCTTGAGGTAGCTTAGCTAGGGTTCTACCAACAAGCACCACTTGGCTGCAGGCTGACGGGCTCCTCGTAAATCTTTGAGAGTCGATAAAATAAAATGGACAATATAGAATGTATATTGTCTGAGTTATGGCAGCTGAGATATAACTTCCGTCGTTTTATTCCATATTATGGTTTATGGACTATGTTTATCCTGTCTACAAAGAGGTATGGCCCAGTTGGAAGAACGCTTGACTCTCATTGCGAGGTCCCAGGTTCCAGTAAAAACAAATTATTTTCATATTTGTTTTCGAATGCATATTTGGATTTTAAATGAATATCATAGTGCTCAACGGTAAAGAAAAATTGTGGGGAATCACATACTTACCCGACAAATTATTATTATCGGAGGTAAATAACAGAATCTGTATTGGGCTGGTTTTACCTTCGTATTATAACGTCGCTCTGTAAAAAACTGGGTCTTTCAAATCTTCAGGTTAGGTAAGCGGACCTTGTGAAAAATAAGATGATGCTGAGGACTTTTTGTTATGTAACATTTCTGAAAGTATTAAAACACTTATAATTTACCTCGTCAAATCAAGAAATAATTAGTAACCACGTAAAGTATTTCGTATTTTTTTTAAGGTGAAATCAGATATAATTCTTTCATACATACATACATAAACTCACACCCGCAATCCCTAATGGGGTGGGCAGAGCCACAATTAATCAAAGACAACTTGCAACCACTGTTGATGCGATGACTTAAGCTGGATATGATGAACCTTATGGTGATAAGGGATCAGCCTATCGCCCATAAAATTAGTCCATCATGTTAGAGGACACAATCCCTCTGTCGGATTTTACGACATGCCCGGGAAGATAAGCAGCTGAACGTGTTTTGTTATTTATTTGCTCCCAGAATGCTTTAATTCACACAAACACATGACAAAAATAGGAATACAAAGCGAACTAAGTCACTTCACATAACGTTTCACGTGCGAGCGACAACTGAAAGGATAAAAACCTGAAACAGCTGCTTTGAAAGCCTGGAATAAACTCCTGAAAAATGGTTTCACATTAGTCATCCCGTATATACAGAGCCTGAAGGTGTTTCTTTCAGGTCCCTTGCGTGGAGGGTCGTTACTTAGGTCCATTATGTTAAGCCACCTTTTATTATGTAGGTTCTAAAAAGGTCACTTCATTTTTGGTGTGACCTTTTTTTGTAAAATATCAAAAGCAATATTGGAACGATGAAAGGTGTGTAAGACTCTTACGTATTTTAAGTCGCATAAAGACAATAGTGCCGACTAGCTCATTTCCGAAAATTCAATCATAGGATGGTCACAAAGTAATCTCAAGGATTTTATCACATACATACATAAACACACGCCTATTTCCCACCGGGGTAAGCAGAGACTATAGAATTCCATTTGCTTCGATCCTGACACACTTCAAGAAAGAAAGAAAGAAAGAAAGAAAGAAAGAAAGAAAGAAACGTTTATTATAAACTTCTCTTCTACCATCACTTCTCTTGCTTCCTCTACATTCATCAATCGCTTCATACACGCACGCCGGTTCAGAGTAGATCGTTTCTAATCACCACGGTCTTTTCCAAGGACATCTCCAATTTGGTAAATTTTCAATAGTTGGTATATGAAATCAAATTATTTGCGAGAACGGGTGGTAGAATACTTTTAGATGACAGTGCTGTGATGCATTCAGCCTGCATGCAGGCGTACAAAACAAAAAAAAAAAAACAAAAAATATAATATATGTAAATATTGTACATTGGAAAGAAAGTATGTTATAAAAAACTATACAAAGTAGAGCCATTTTTTTATATTTTTATTTATTTTGATTTTATAATAGAGAATGTTTTTATTGATAATAATAATTACATGTCACAGATATAACAAAATTCAATTTATATCAATATTATTAGAGGAATTCAATTGTTTTTTTTTTTACCATAGAATATTTTATATTTATAACCAATAGTTAAGTCATGTAATTCATTATAGTTACAATGTTAATAAAATAAATAACAGTCAAATTAAAACCTACACTAAAATACATCAAAATACACAAATATATAAAAAATAGCTTTATACATATTTATATAATTTACTTTTGTTTTTTTTGTTTTTTCATTTTAATAAAAAATATTTTGATAAAAAAAGGGAAAGCATATTGAAATATACATATATTTTATACAGAAAGAATAATACTAAAATGATATTCTAAGATGGACAAGTTGCCCTCTGACTCTGCCCACCCAATTAGCGACTGCGGATGTTAATTTAATTATACATTAGTGTTAATTCCAGTCGACACCATCAAATTTTATTTTTAGTTATCTTTTTCTTATCCTGCGAAAAGATCATCGACTGCCATAAAATTTACGGAGCACACGTCCATTTAGATAGAAAAATAAACCGTCTCTAAACTTTACATAAGCCAAGTATTAAAATATTTTTGTTATATGTACTTCTTTTTTTATTTTATTAGTTTTCTATAACTTTTATTGACTTTTATTAATTTGAATTTAGTTTATGTGAATTAATTTAATGACATTTATTTAAATCCGTACAACAATTAATTTCATTATAGGACCTTTGTATATATTGACACTTTTATATTTTAAATTATATAATAAATTTTGCATGATTTATGTAATTTAAATGCACGCTACATCTGTCACACTGCATTTATGGCAAATAAAGAATCTTATCTTATCTTATCCGCAAGAAAAAATAAGTTTTTTTTTGTTCCTTTTTTATCCGCAAAAGGCCGACAGAATTAAGTTTACAGCACACGTTCAACGGGTTATTCATTTTAAAATGAACAGGTGCCAATCGTCCGTCTTTTTCCATTTCGGCGGATAAGAAAATGACAGTTATCTGCAGGAATAAGGTAATATATAGTTATAATCATAAATACTTACCTAATTATTACGACTACAATATTCTCCAAATTACAAACAAAATTGTATCGTAGTAATTGTATCGTAGCTGGGCTACAGTGCATGCTACGTCGTAGCGGCGTTACGAATATGCTACGAACAGGCTTTATTTTGTGGGACGAAACATTCATTTGCATTAAGGCTTCTGGTGTGTGGAGCCAAAAACATGACTACTTATCTTTGGGCGTCTTCCGTCGACAAGCGGAGGCTTCACGTGGTTGCCGATGAAATGTGAATGTTTGGATGCGGTAGTATTTTCCGAAAGCAAACACGGTGAGCTTTAGCAGTTGACATATATACGTGAAACGGTTCGCACACTAGCTGCGCGATGCTTGTTTAATTATGCCGGGTTCTTTATTCATTCGTTTTAAAATTACCAGCATCATTCATCAGTCCTTTTCCTATACGGCGGGTAAGAAAATGACAGGTATAACTTAAAATTAGGAGGTGTCTGCAAGAATCAAGGCCATATGCTTCGATCATTATTTGATTTTATTTTCTTCAGGATATATGCAGCCTAACTTACAATGTACAGTAATTAACCTATACGTAACTATAAACCAATGAGGGACTTTTTTCTTTTTTTTTCTTTTTGTTCCTAGCTGCTGGATAGATGGCGCTGAACTTAATAAGTTACTACAAGGAACGAAACTTTAATTATTTATGTTTTTCTTTAATGAAATTTTGAAATCATATCAAAACGTATTTGTTACAATTAATTATTAAATAACAAGGAAAAAAAGAAATCCATGACTTTTTAGTTTGTGGCATCTTGGCAGTGGCCCAGTAACATAGTTGATTAAGCGCTATCTAACGAGATATTGAGAACTATTTATTTTTTAAATCTGACAAAAGTTCTCCTTTGTAATAGGAGACTTTCTTTCCGCCACATAAAGATTATATGTAAGTAAATAAAAAAAAGAGTTTTCAAGCAGCTCGAAGAATATCACCTTATCCATTTGTCATTTCCCTTCTTACCTCATAGTCGTCCTACTTTAAGCTTTTTCCGCTTTTCCGTGACAAACATGAAGACGTTGCACGTAGCGTGCTAAGCCTTTGTTTGCTGTCTTACTCTGTACACCACGCCTCCCACCCATGTAGGGTTACCAGAGCGTATAAAAATATTACAACTTAGTACCAGGTCAAGTCAAGAATACTCTACACCCGCGAGGAGCCTCAAGATTAACTTCATGCATGTCTTTGATGAATAAGAAACGAAAGTGGTGTGTCAGAATCGTAGTGAGTAGAGTTCCATGGTATCTGCCTACCCCGACGGGAAAAAGGCGTGATCTAATGTATGTGTGTTTGTCCGCTAGTGTCATGTTGGAAGTTGTATATATGCGTCACGCTGTGTAAACTTCGATAGCGCGTTTCAGGACTGCATTAGTGAATAGTGGCGCCATCTGTTGCATGTGGGCGGAACTAGCTGGCCATCTAGTTGCGTCCGCCACATGTATAAATTAGTACTTTTATATTAAGTACCATATTTCACCGAGACGCCATGGCGGTGTCGCCAAATAATTTATATTTAAATTGCTTCGTCGCTAGAAAGTCGCCAATGGCCATACATAACGATATGAATTGTTTGGTCACTAGCGCCAGCGACATGGCATGACGTGAGTTATGGCCCTATTGTGATGTGTTGTTCCCTAAAATGTTCCCAAAGTGGGAATGCTTAGCCTTATTGCTGTTTAGCAATAAGGCCGCCTATTGTGCTTATGTTTTATTCGTATGTTTATGTCCTTTATATATGTTGTTGTGCAATAAAGTATTATTGATTGATTGAATGTTCCTATTGTAAAAACTCTATGATTGTAAAGACTCCGAACGCTTTCCTTTTAAATAGTTCTTTCTTATACTTAAATCTTATCCGCCTAAAGGTTAGATAGTAAAGCTCTTTTTACATTACAAAGTGGAACCATTCTTCGAAATGGCACATCACTAGCCCTAATGGACCCAACAATGATATCCATTATCCAATAATTCAGAAAAATGATATTTTCTAGAACATTCTGCTACTGGTAACCCTATTCCGATGGAGCCTCAGTTAAGCGAATGCCATGTTTTCCTCTTTGCTCTTATAACCGTTCTAAGAATACATACTATTTTAGTCCTTATACATTCTTGGACTCAAACTCGTTACTCTTTTCAAGGTAAACTTCTTCTCTCGTGTGGGTTGTGAGGTGGATTACCAACCTCATCAACCCTGGTGTCAGGGTTACTATTGAGCCGCCAAAGGCCCCTGACATGACTCATGTAACGACTACATACCTACATTAGTAAGTAGTAACCGGGATCAAGAGCTTAACGTGCCTTCCGAAGCACGGATCATCTTACTTTCGGACAATCAGGTGATCAGCCTGTAATATCCTAACCAAACTAGGGATTACAAAATATTTTTTGTGATATTTCCCCACTGGGATTCGAACCCGCGACCTCAGGATCGTGAGCCCAACGCTCAACCACTGGACCACGAAGGCTGTTATGGTGACCTACGTTTAATCCTTAATTTTAATCCATATTCAAATTGAATACACTAATATACTTTCATTGCTCATAGCATAACATAAACAGTCTATATAAGTACGTCCCACTGCTGCGCCCGCAGTCAACCAGAGGGGGTATGGAGCATACTCCACCACCCTGGGAGCGGCGTGGATGAAGTTTTGAGCCAGTAGCACAGGGACTACCAACGGCAACGTCTTAACGTGCTTTCGAAGCACGAAATCATATTATTTGTCAGACAATCAGGTGATTCAGCTTGCAATGTTCGTTTTACGACAAACTATCTTATCGTACTTCCACACGGACAAAGTCACGGGAGAAACTAGTGAAGCACAAAACAAGGGATCGTCCACATAGTCATTAGTGTCAGCAACTCCCAGCAACTTGTAACTACGCCGTCACCACCCCTGAGTGACCGTCAAGTTGCCAACTTAGTTTTATATTTCTTCAGAAAAGTCACTGTACTAACATAAGCAATGATATCCCCTTCCCAGGAATGTTCCCGTTGTAAAAACTCTTTAATAGTTAGGACACTGGCTGCTTTTAATTTTTCAAATGTTGTCTATTTACAATCATCAGCAATATCATGTATCCACTTTAGAACTCTGTCGCACTATCATATTTGACATTTATTGAGATTTACGGTTTAATTTGTCAAAAAAGTTAATGTGACGTGGTTTCAAAATGTATATAGTACTTGTGACTGTACATAATTTTACACATTTTTAAATGGAACGGCTCGTGCCTGAACAAACGTATATATTATACGTATACGAACATACGTTATTAAGTTTCAATACAATCTACTCTGAACCAGCGTGCGTGTATGAAACGGTTGATGAATGTGGAAGAAGCAAGAAAAGTGTGTCAGGATCGAAGCAAATGGAATTCCATAGTGTTTGCTTACCGCGGTGGGAAATAGGCGTGAGTTTATGTACCACTACTATCACGTTGGCCTAACATAAAGGTGTGGATACTTAGTTCATCTTGCGATGGATCTACCTCTGACTACGGCAATTTGCTTGTCAGCTTATATTATGTCATGCGCTGTGTGATGCACTGTCGTGGGGCCCTCGCCTACAATTCGGTTGAAAAGATATAGATTAATGTAAATTAAATAGTTCCACTGATATTTAAAAAAAAAAACTGTAAAAACTGAACACTGCCTCTCAAGATACTGGTTTCCTAGTTTGAGAGACAGGGTTACCTTCTGCTTTTAAATAGCCACAAAACAAAATTATATTTTATTGTTGATGTAATGTTTAATAATATATTATAAATCGTTGTTGTTGTGTAAAATAATTATATTTATTATTATTAAAAAAAAATGTATGCAGGGAAGCCATTTTATTTTGTTGTTTTCTTTCTTATTATAGCACGTACACATAAAATCTTTTCACGTACACTATGTACATGGTACGTACATTAATCTACATCGTCGTACACATTAGAAATATAGACAAACCTACACTCTTTCACAGTAATTTAAAAAAGTTCCTTGTAGGCAAATGTTAAGATTTTTTGCAGATAAACTACTTAAATGCTTCGATATCTCTTTTTTCTTAAGTTTTTCTTTTTAAATTTAGTTTTCTATTAAGTTTATAGTTTTTTTTTTCTCTAATCTTGTTATTAAGTTTTTCGCGTGTGGTATTCTAAACAGCTGTATTATATAATTTTGTACCTAATTACTTAATAATACTACTTAGTTAGATATTACTTACTACTTACTTAGTTAGATACATCGTATCAACAGTGGCTGCAAGTTGTCTTTGATTACTTGTGGCTCTGCCCACCCCATTAGGGATTACGGGCGTGAGTTTATGTATGTATGTATGTAGTTAGATATTATATTATTATTATAATAAGGCACCTAGTGTCGCCTCTTATACTGTCGTGCCCCTGCAGGGCGTCACATGTACCTTTTTACTATGTTCCACCTTAATTTATGTCTGTGACATGCAATAAATGAATATGAATCGTTTTCAACTGAATTGGAGGTGGTGGCCTCGCGACAGAGCATCACATCATGCGCTCGCTGTTCCCCCGCCAGTACGTCACAGCTGCCAACAGCGACATTACGCGTGATACATCGCCAAACTTACGGCAACGTGTTATTATCACCACGCTCTTCAATGTATACAGGCCTCATGCAGGCATTCTTCTCGCTTGCCACGTTTTTAGGGTTCCACACATTGAATTTCCACACATTAAAACAAAAATGCGGCGAAAACTTGGCGCTTGGAGCTATACATTCGTACACAGCGGTGAACACATTCAATAAAATCGTATCAAATTAAGAAAGTCCACATCGTCTTATTTCGTATATTAGCGCGCGGTGCTTCGTAACGCGGTCGGGTTATACTGCGACTCGGATTGACCGGGAGTACTTGGTTTAGTGTATTTTAAATTAAAATAATAATTAAATTAAAATGTTTATACTATGATAACAAGCACAATGTCATTATTTATTATAAATATTATGATGTCCATCCTTCTTTTTCCGCTTTGAGGTTCTATTTTTGCAAGTTTATATCACGCATTTCCCCGTGTTGCCAGTTCGGCGCCTAATCGCGCACTGAGGTAAAGTACTGTCAACGTCGCTATATTAACAGTAACTTTGCTTCCCACTTTTTGGGCGCTGATGTTCAAGAAGTAAATCTATGGTTCCACAAGACGGAAAAAACAT
The DNA here is from genome assembly GCF_024362695.1 of Pectinophora gossypiella. Classification (NCBI taxonomy): domain Eukaryota; kingdom Metazoa; phylum Arthropoda; class Insecta; order Lepidoptera; family Gelechiidae; genus Pectinophora; species Pectinophora gossypiella. The sequence goes on along the minus strand of NC_065425.1, from coordinate 444,278 downwards.
ACAAAATCTCTATTTGGGTCGAAAACTTGGTATCACAATCAGAAGATGACTTGATCGTTATGGAATACGATATTCGCATTGCTTACCGGTGGTCCCAATATGTTGACGGATACCGACCCCGACGGCGTGGTTGACGATTTCCCGCTCAGCGCTTATCGCTATCGGCCCTACTAGTGTCGATTCATTCTTAGTGACATCGTGACGAATGCTGAGAGGATGATTCGGGATATGATTCTGAGTTGATATCAAGTGGAATTTTCCGTCGCGAAATTCTAGATATTTTTTCAGTTACTTAATTAGTTTCATACCCGAAGTTGAGGTTCGGGTGGGTTGGGCTTGGGGTGCTTGCTCCGGTAGGAAATAAGGGTGAGTTTATGCATGTATGTAGGCAGAACCACGAAATTCTACTTACTATGATCCTGACTTTCACTTCTTCCTCTCTCCTCAAAGACTTCATACATGCTCGCCGGTTTAGGCGATTCTCACACTGCCCCGCATGAACGCGCGTGGATGCATTTTCTGTGTGTTAGAGTGTGCGTGTTTTCTATACAAACGGAGATACTTACAAGCAACGGAAGAACACGCATCCACGCGCTACGCTGCATCATGCGGAGCAGTGTGAGAATCGCCTCTTGATGTAGACGTGTTCTATTTATTTGTTCTCAGTCTAGAATAAATGCGACAATTACGTAACAAAAGTATAAAAAAATGGAGGTACTGGTGTCTGTCCTCCTTCACTCCGTCAGAGCAATCTAATTTTGTCTTTCAAGACTTTCGTAGTTGGTATAAAAAGCTTGTGTGAATACGAATTATTCTTGCTTTTTACCCCGTCTTTGTCGTTACTATGATTAAAAGATTGTAATGGTAGATTTGAAGTTAAAGTCCTTATCACGTTAAATACAAACGGCCCAAAGACATAACAGTCATGACATATAATTTAAGGCGCGGTATTAATTGAGTAGGTGTTTTATGATTAAAATATTAGAATGTCATTTGACTAATTCGGTTGTACGAGCGAACGAGGGAATCGAGTGGTGGGGATGTGAATTCGTAAGGCAACGATTCGTGGCGGTCAGTTGGTAACGGGCCGTCATTGAGAGTGGTCGTCTACCTTCGAAGTGTAGTTGCAATAATCATTACTACTACATATCTAGTTGGAGAATTGTAAAAGGTGTGGTGATAGAAGATTAAAAGTGTGTGCTCATCAAAGGGAGTTTTATTATAATAATCAGTCCTGTATCCCCGTAGGCCGAGGTGCAATAAATGTTACACCCTCTCCTCGCTTTCTTTAACATACATAAACTCACGCCCGTAATCCCTAATGGGGTGAGCAGAGCCACAAAGAATCAAAGACAACTTGCAGCCACTGTTGATACGAAGTGCTAAGGTGGATGTGATGAACCTTATGGTGATAAGGGATCAGCCTATCGCCCATAGCATTAGTCCATCATGTTAGAGGACGTGAGCTTTCTTTAAGTCCCATGTAATAGCGGGCGAGCCTATTGCCATTAGCCGGACACAAATCCACGTGATACTAATTGGGTAGTTTCCAAGGTCAAAGACAGTAACAGCAGTAACTGTCAGTACTATTAAGAGGCGCAGGACAGGAGGAGGAGGACAGGAAATACGGCTTTGAAATAGACTACTCTGGGCGCCATCCCAATCGCGTCAGACAGAGAGTAGAGCAGAGTCTGCGGGGCGGAAGGAAAGAGGGAAATCACTGCCCCATTTTTCCCTAATAAAGTAGCATGGAGAATGCTACATCGACATGAGCGCGGCTCTTAAATTAGTAATGAGGTCAAAGATAAATTATAAAACTCTGATTAACCTCTCATATGCCGAGATACCAGACACAATAGATTTTACATTGTGTCTGGTCGAGATCCGCGTTCCGGCGTTTAAGGGGTTAAATAAAGACAGATCTGAAGGTGACAAAAAACGTTTCCTTTTTTATATTTGACTTATTTATGAATTTTAATAAAGAAAAAATAAATATGTGCGATATTTTGTCACGTTTTTGTATGATGTCACAGGTTGCTTTTTCATACAAATTCCATAGCAATTTCGTGTTTTGACGTTTAGTAAAAAGTAAATGATTTGACTAGTTGGTTCGAAACCGTCACACTTTGATGTAAATCACATATTCTCAGGATATCACGGATTCAAGATACAGAGAATTGAGCTGATAGAGAAAAGCGCTGAAGGTGAGGTCGTCTTCACCGGCGTGGTAAGTAGAATCTATCAGGGGAAAGTACCGAAAGGTCTAAGAAGATTGAACCTCGATACCGACCCCGCTGGCGTGGTCGACGATTTCCCTCATTCAGCGCTTAACGAAATTCTTCAAATATTATCCTGTCAGACGACGCTGTGAGCCGAGGTTCGCGTCCAATTGGCACGCTCAGGCCTGTTGTCTTAAATTTTGTACCGGGTGAGATCCCGCAGCGCTCCCCATTTGTCCGAACAAGTAGTTAATGCCATATAATCTACAACACACCCCGGACACTTCATACAAACAACCTCGTTTTACACAGCCACTACACATTAACATTATCGTATACGCGCATCTGTGTGTGTGACGTCTGACGCCATACGATTCAAGTCTAAACTATGTTCGAGGGGGGTGAGGTAAACCTAGCTCAGACGCTGGTGGGGAGCGGAGAGTTGCCATTCTAAACGTATTCCTTATTCTATGTCTACAATAAGTCACGTCAGAAAAAATATTAAACAGTAGAAAGTGTTAAGTTAAGAATACCTACGGACCCTCTCTCTTGTGCGTTCACACTTAGCCGAGAGATTTCATAAACATTTTATTTTTTTATTATCGCGCTCCCTGCGTCTAAATTTTCACGGAAATCCCCGAAATTGACTTTCAAATGGGTGTTTTGAATAAAATCTAGGTTAAATTCCTTATTTGATATTCTATGGTTCTTACTTGTGCCGAATATTGTTAGAAATATTGTAGTAAAATAATTAAATTGCGAATGTTCCTCTTGTGGGTTCTATATAACTAAATAAAAAATTCCAATGCTGGGCACAAACCTCACCTCAATCAACCGGAGGGAGTATGGAGCATACTCCACAATGCTGCTCCACTGTGGGTTGTTAGAGATGTTTTTTCGGATAATAGCTGGATTAACGGCTTAACGTGCCTTCCGAAGCACGGGTCATCTTTCTTTCGAACAATCAGGTGATCAACCTTATGTGTCCTCACCGGTATTTGAACCCGGGACCTCCGGATCGCGAACCCAACGCTCAAACCACTGGACTATGGAGGAAGTAAATAATAGCCGTGATCGACTGCTTAACGTGTCTTCCGAAGCACAAATCATCTTAGTTTCAGAAAAAAACTGTCTACAAAATTCCCACTCTCTTTAGCACGCTAAAGTAGAAACACTTGTAGTTTTTTGTCAAAGGAAAATTGTAGTCAAAGCAGAACCAAACATGAACGAAGCCACTGCTAAAAGCTAGTATAAACCCGTCGTACATATGTACATAACCATCTCATACATTACTCTAAGCCGGAGTTTTTGCCACACTCTAGGCGTCATAGTTACACTGTCGAGCAAAAGTAACGAAGCAGTCTACTTTTTTTTTCTCAGGGAGTCGTCTGAGAGGAAAAATGAAAAATGAAGAAATATAATGTAAAATTGAAAAATGTTTATTTAAAAAAAATATGTTTTGTATTCTAATATATTTATATACCAGTACAAACACTAAACGCCGCTTTATTTTTTTTTTAATTGTATGCAATATAAGAAATTGAATTTTTTGCATTTTTTTTTTTGCTTTTTTGAAGGTTTTTTTGTGACTGACCGTTTATTTTGCTCGTCGGTGTACTCGTATACGTCCTCTTTGCGTCAAAAATGTGGAAATTCTTTCAGTTCTTTCCGTGGATTAACTGCCTGAAGACAGAAGTTTTTACTGTTTTTTTTACCATTGTAGCCGAAAAACGTACGACTATTTAGAGTTATGAGGTGTTAGTTTGATAAGTGCTTCTTTGTTGGACTTTGAGGATATAAAAACTTAGAATTCGTTCAGCTGCTTATCTTCCCGGGCATGTCGTCAAAAGCTCCACTGCTAATTAGTTAATAACCCAAACCTGAGTTATGAGGGTTCAAAAAATCGGCAAAACGTTTCGAGAAAGGGTAGGTAGTGCCTGCCTTTGCGCTTCGCTTTGCTCGTCTTGGCGGGGGCACTGCCGTGCCCCCAGATAAGACAATTGACTTATTAGCAAGAACATTAATTATCAGTTTAATTGGCTGTGGATTAAGAATAACATATTACTTAACTATTATTTATTTACTCATTTAATAGCGGCGGCGGTGGAGTATGCTCCATACCTTTTCCGGTTGATTGAGGGGAGGCCTGTGCCCAGCAGTGAGACGTATATAGGCTGTCGTTTTGTCGATTCGTGCTAATATATGAATCCAAATAAGTCATTTAATTATAAGTTCTGTCAAAATACGAACAAAATCACGAACCAGGTATGATAGGGAAAAACAAACATCGATTATGAAAAAAATATATTTAATCGATGGATAATTTTACCACGTTACGCATGTGGGCTCTGCTGATGGGCGCGATCGTCGGCGGTTCTTTGTCTTAGATGATTTTTAAAATACGCGGCTCTGAGTGAAGCGATGGCGATAAGCGCTTAAGAAGAGGCTTTATAAGGTACTAGCGGACCCGACAGACTTCGTCCTGTCAGAAAGTTAATAGATATGATTGAATTTAAATTTTTAAATATCATCATCATCATCATCGTCAGCCTATTAACTGCTGGGGCACGGGCCTTCCCTATGGATGGATAGGGAGATCGGGCCACGCAGGCCCAGTGCGGATTGATGGTTATTAACGACTGCTAATGCAGCCGGGAGGCACGGAGGAGCTCGAGATGAAAACTTTTTTTTGTGGTCACCCGTCCTATGACCGGCCTTTGCGAAAGTTGCTTAACTTCAACAATCGCAGACCGTTTACCGCTGCGAATTTCAATTTTTAAATAATAAAGCGCAAATTGACTCTGAAGTTAGGAACACACCTACATTGCTTAGACAACAGTGAGTGCTTGCAATATGAACTTTATACAATAATAATAAAGCTCAAATGAAATGAAATGAAAATTTATTGTCATAAATGTGGTAAGTATATCGATGGAAGTAAAGCTTATAGCGCTCAGCACATTTAGTCATGTTGTGACATACAATAATAACTACTTACATAAATTACTTACTGGAAATATGAATTAGGCGCATTAGGGCTAATTCTCATTATGGCAACCGACTCGCAAATGGACTACTTCTCAACAAATTGACTGTACGTTTTAGTTAGGAAACGTTTGTATGGGGAAAAGGAAAGGGCAGTTTTTAGGGTTTTTCCGGCAAACATTCGATTTTTTTTCGCCGTAAAAACCATCAGTGGATTTCAACGAACATTTAAAAAAAAGAATTGGCCAAATTGGTCCAGGCGTTGTTGAGTTATGCGCTTACCAACACATTTTGTGATTCATTTTTATATTATAGATTATTGAAGTGAGAAACACAAAAAAATCTTAATGAAAATTCATTGAGGAAACCTTCTAAGCTGAATTAAACCGAATAATGATAATTTTCCGCGTATTGCAAAACAATGTTAAAAATAACTTTCCACGATTCAATGCCAATCGATTACATTTTATAGCTCTAAAGCCGAGCTGCATCGAAAGGTCAGGGGTACGCAACATTTCATAAAAAGAGACTTAGGGCACAGTATAATAAGATCAGTGAGTAACCCAACTACCACACTTGAAAAATTGGAAATTCCATAGCATTTTTGTACCGTTTTTTTATAGTTTGTGTGATAGTTGGGAAATCTTCATATAATAGACGCCCTTGTAGACACCTGGAGATAGACATGCCTACAATTCGTCACAACATAACTTGTAAACAAACACTCTTGGTACTACGTCGAAAGGCAGTGGTACGCAACATTTTGCAAAAAGAGACAGGGCACAGTATAATAAGAACAGTAGGTAACCCAACCAGCACTTAGAAAATTGAAAGAAAGAAAGAAACGTTTATTATTTTCGGATACCACAAACGTGGAGAGACTGGTATTCTGAGAGACTGACATTCAAAACAGGACTAAAACTGATCGGATATAAATAAAAATAATTATATAAAATGTGGAGCAACGTGGAGTATATCCCGCCTGAAGGATGAGTTACAAAAAAGAAAAGCCATCAATTATAATATAAGGCAGTTTTTTGTAAATTTTCTTCTTTCCGATATTTAGGGAATACATATAACACTATGATTTTGCAGTTAAACGCTGCTCAAAGGGTTATAGTATAAATATGTATCTAAAAATAATATGTTTGTTTACTGAAATAGTATGGAGAACTGTAAAAAAATAACACTCAACAGTAGCGACACCTGATGGGAGAAATGGGCAAGTTCTATCCTTATTCACATAAAAAAGACAATATTGCTATTGGATATATATGTTGAAATTGCGCAGTTACTTTTATAGGCGCAAATGTCAAAAATAGTTTTTAGAAACTTACTTATGTTTGTATGATGAACGAACTGAGGAGACTGGTAGTGAGACAAACCGTATTGTGATTTAACGGTCTCAGTGGTTTACCTAACTATGTAATACTTTAATGATATAACTTTTAAAAAAAGAAGATTAACTGCTTCCACGTAGGCGTTTTTGGTTACTTATATGATTAGACTACGGTTAATTTAATTATTACCTACTGTTATTTCTATTTTTACATTTTTTCTCTTTGACCATGACTTTCTGGAGGTAGAGGCCTGGAGTCCAAAAACACAGGGTATCCTAGTTTAGGCTTCAGCCTCTACAAACATTACCTTATTTTTTTGTTTTTTTTTTAAGCGCCCGCCTACCATCCCACCGAGCGACACTGCTGTTATTTTTCTACTACGGCAGTAATGGCCGTCAAAAAATGCAAATGATAAAAACGAAGGTGGCAAAACTCCAGCTGCCGTCATTTCTCACCATTGAGAGCTTTCATCTCGGCATAATGTTGGAATTCTGTCCCCTATCTACTACCTACCCTCACTCATTATTTCATTTGTAACGGCTTGCAAAACCGTTCACCCTGAGAGTGGTTGACAATGGGCATATTGCAATTGTCAATTGTTTTAGTTCGTGAGAGGATTATATATTATGAAGCCATGCAGTGTTTTAGCAGCCTAACAGTGTTGTTAAGATTATAACATAATATAAGCTCAGATATTCAAAAATGGACCAGTCAAAGGTACATCCGTCGATGATGAAGTTGGAAAGTAAGACCCAGAGGGGGTGATGCAAGTCTAGTTCAGGGACGGATAGTTACCGTTCTATACGTACAGTTACCGACGCAAATTTATGTTAAAACTAGATGTCGCGTGGTTCGCTCGCTGCAAGCAGCTCGCGTGTCCTGTATTAGTTCGAAACTTTGTATGGCGGCCATCTTGTTTTTCACCGGCGGTAGAATTTGACCAAGACTTAAATAGGTGTCGTGAAAACAAAAAAGTTCTATGTGCGATAGTCTTGCCAGACTATAGGGTGTCTCCCTGATGCGGAGCAGTTTTCAAAGATGACGTTCCGATCACACCCCTATACATCATTTTTACACCCGAGACATTTTCTGGAAAAACAAAAAACGCTCTCTTTAGTGACTAAAATTTCTAAAACTGCTAAATATACCTAACTACCCCGCAAGCGGTCACGGCCACGTAGCTATACGTAGAAGTAGCACGTCTGCTTCACATTATCAGCCTTCATTTTCATTAAGAGGCTTTGTAAAATGGAGGACGCTTTGTACCACGGAAAAGGTTCCACTCGACACTGAAATTCTGGAGATCCACGATTAAAATAGAATTTCCATAAATTCTTTTTAAAGTCAAAAATACCTATGTTACGCGTAAAAATAAATTCGAATTAGCAAACTTTGTTAATTATTGGAAGCTCTCTACCATCTCGCAGTCATGGAATAAAGAACAAGAGAAGGGTTAAAATGGTCACATCGAAGCAATTCATCTAAGAAAGCAGTATTGCTTTTCGACATTTGTTTGCATTGCGCACTTACTTTTATATGCGCAAATGTCAAATTGCAATATTGCTTTCTTAGATGAATTGCTTCGATGTGGCCATTTTAACCCCCTGTAGTGCGAACAAGACAGATAGCCTACGCGCGATCTTTCTTACTCTTACGGCTTACGGCCAATAGGGTTATTTCCAACTAGTCAAATCAACGTTACTTTTTACTAAACGTCAAAACATAAAATTACTATGTAATTTGTATGAAAAAGTACACTGTGACGTCATAAAAAACGTGACAAAATGTCGGCGTATTATTACGTTTTTCATGATTATAATTCGTAAATAAGTGAAATAGAAAAAAGAAAATGTTTTTCATTAGTTTTAGATCTGTATTTTTTCATTTCATAATTTACCTTGAAAGTACTACACGACCCAGTTAAGACTAAAGTATGTTTCTTGTGTCTGTTTTATTGTGTACAAATAAATAAATAAAGTAAAACCCAGAGGGGGTGAGGTCGTCCGATACGAATTGGTGCGGGGCGGACAGTTATCGTTCTATAGGCACATTATCATCAATTTAAGAGCCACGCTCTTGTCGATGCAGCATTTTCTATTCCAGTCTATCAAAGGCCATACCATTTTCTCGATGAACTTACTCGTAGAATCAAGTATAAACTTAAAGTAAATATTTCTCAAGGTATTATTCATATTCATTTAATCATTGCAAAGTCACAAGCAGTTAGGTGTTACATACATGGTATTAGGTACATGTGACGCCCTGCAAGGGCACAGCAACATTCTGTTTATTCAAAAAACAACCCCTTTAAATACTCATAGAACCTTGACTAAAAACCCTGTACAATAACATCTGAATAGTGTTTTTGTAGTGCAAATTGACTAGCTTGATTGATGACAAGGTAAATAAGCTCAACTGATGAGTAGTGGCTATGTCAATGGCAATATTGTGTATGAAGAAAGAGAAAATAATAATTTATACAGCTATTTTTCGACCAAGGTTACCGCCATCTTTGAATTTTCGAATATTTTCCTCACTCGAAAAAATTGCTTAGGTACAACATGATCAACTTACTGCCTACCCGCATTTCTCCGAACTTTTTCTTCTTATTTTTTTTTTGTTTCACCGACTAATATCCTGTATTGCACCAAAATAAAAAGGAAAGAGTTCCAAAAATAAACTTAACCCTTTCACGGACAGAGATCATGGGTCATTGATGGTTCATAATAGGTAATATGACACTTCGGAATTGGAACGTCATAAGACGTTCTGTCCTTGAATCTGTTAAATAGGTACGTAGCGGTAAACGGGAATCGCTGGTGTGGGACGAAAAGCCGTCAGATTCAAATGGGATTGGGCGGGACATGTTTGTCGCATGCACCCTGAGCGATGGGCACGGATCGTCACGCATTGGGTGCCTCATGACGGGTACAGGCGTCGTGGTAGACCTCGAAAGAGATGGCGTGACGACTTGGACGCTTGCCGGAGGGACTGGCTGGAGTACGCACAGGACCGCGAAAAATGGAAAGAGGAGGTGGAGGCCTTTGCCCAGCAGTGGGATCTTGTAGGCTAGATTAGATTAGATTTAGGTACATAGCATTTGGCAGACTCTCGTTTAAAGCGATTTCTTTCAGGTTGGATAAGCTTCTGTTTGAAAATTAACATTCTATAGGTACTAACTTATCTTCGATCCACTTTTCTGATTTATTACGACTTCCGTGATCCAGTGGTGTTTCTCATTATTTTGATCAGAAAAATAATGGGTGGATGACATGTTGTGCCCGAGTGAAAACAAGGGTCATAATTTATACCAACGGCCGCCGTGGTCCAGTGATTGAGCGTTGGGCTCATGATCCGGAGGTCCCAGGTTCGAATCCCGGTGCGCATATATCACAAAAATTACTTTGTGAACCCTAGTTTGGTTAGGACGTTACAGGATGATAACCTAACCGTCCGAAAGTAAGATGATCCGTGCATCGGAAGGCACAAGCTAGTACTTTCTATTGTAAGTACGTAGTTACATGAGTCAAGTCAGGGCCCTTTAGCGGCTCAATAGTGACCCTGACACCAGGGTTGATGAGGTTGGTAATACCTCATAACCCACACGATAGAAGAATATCTGATATATTACAAAGTCATCGTCCACTCTAAGCTCCCCACTTGGTCGGCACTTGACCGCTATCAACGCTCACGGTCAAAAGACGAGCCACTTCAGCGTGCCATAGTAGATAGTATATCTACATGTATTGTATCTATCACATTTAGAGGTCTATGCATATTATGTCATACACTTACACAATAAAAGTCGGAAATTCGATGACATAGTACGTAATATAAAGTTGATAGTGGCCCCGATTCCTGCAGACACCGCCTAATTTTATTTTAAGTTATATCCGTCATTTTCATATCCGTCGAAAAGGAAAGGGACGGATGATTCACAGCTCTTAATTTTAGGAAGAATGAGTAAATGAATGAATAACCCGGCCGAATCAAAAGGTACGTCGCTGGTATGCAATCCGTTTGACGTGCTGTCTACTTAACTGTGTCGGGTTATTGACGGATGTAAAATTTTTAGACGGTTGGTTTAGATTTGTGCTTAAAATTGACGTGTGTTCCATAAATTTTATGCTTGTCGATTACCCGTCCCTTTCCTTTTCGGCGGATAAGAAAATGACAGATATAACTTAAAACAAAATTAGATGGTATTTACAGGAATTAGCACCATTACCGTTGACCCCTTATCTAAAACCATAGAATAAGGAATAATACTACGTCTTCATCTATCGTGTGGGTTGTGAGGTGGAGTACCAACCTCATCAACCCTGGTGTCAGGGTTATTATTGAGCTGCAAAAGGCCCCTGACTTGCCTCATGTAACTACGTACCTACTTACAATAGTAAGTACTAGCTTAACGTGCCTTCCGATGCACGGATCATCTTACTTTCGGACAATCTGGTGATCAGCCAGTAATGTCCTAACCAAACTAGGGACCATAAAGTATTTTTTGTGATATGTCCCTACCGCGAATCGAACCCGGTACCTCCGGATCGTGAGCCCAGCGCTCAACCTCTGGACAACGAAAGTCATCATCATTCATCAAAACATACTATTCATTTGTAATAAAATTGAACCTAGCCTAAGTGCTTAATGTAAAAAAAATGTGAATGCGATTAATTATGTCAGTGAATTTTAAATTGTATGGGCGTGTCCGTTAACGTCAATGTGTAGTGTCTGTGTAAAATGAGGTGTTTCTGTGTGCGAGGTGTTGGGTGAATAATGACGAATAAAAATTCTCGTATTGGGCCGATACGATTGTGCCGATATTCATTTCTATTCAATCATTGTATAGAAATGACGAAATAATAATAATGCTCATATACAGTTAAAGACACAAAACTATACGTAGTTAAACCACCTATTCTTTATCAAACACATCCGAGACCTTTCATCTCGCCCTATCTCTACCCCTAAGGATATTCAATAAAGCGAAGTCTTTTATATTTATTATAATAAAAAGTAATATCTCGACGACAATACTCAATACATTTATGTAAACAGAATATTTTGTAGTACCATCATAAAATAACGAATATTACTACGTATAGAACGGCAACTCTTCGTTTCTCACCAGCATCTGAGATAGGTTTACCTCACCCCTCTCGGTCATACTTTAGTTTTTTATTTCTTATCATTTTAGTTTATTATGTTCGAATTTTGAATTTAGACGCCGACGTTCTTTTGTCAGACTCGAATATTTTGTTCTCACAGTTATTACCCGCGTCGACACGCCTACGTGGCGTCGATAAATTATTATTTTCAATGATGATTGTTCATCAAAACATACTTACTGTTAATTTGCAATAAAATTTAACCTAGGGTAAGTGCTTTATGTAAAAATAATGTTAATTCAATTCATTATTTACAGTGCTTTTCGTGTCAAATGTAGAGCCTATTAATTTATATTGTAAACCTTTATTCTTCAAGATTTGTTTGGTAAATACATAAATAAATATTTAGTAGTGATTAAAAAAGCTTCCTTCGTAAGAAGTACGACCAGAAATCAGAAATTAGAATCATTTATTCAACGTAATTCTCATATATAAACTTGTTGAAAGTCAATGTAACATTTTTGAATTTACGTCATATACGACGTAAGTAAGTAATAACGGTTAAATTAGGTATTGTATTTGACAGCTCTCAGGCGTCACACACACAGATACACGTGTACGATAACGTCAATGTGTAGTGTCTGTGTAATACGAGGTTGTTTGTATGTAGTGGCGGTGGTGTGCTGTCCTCTATTACCATAAATGTGTCTAGACATGAGAACTGATATATTAAGTACAGTTGTGACTGGATTCGCAATCGTTGCTTCTATGGTGAGCTGGGAGCGAATTATGACATAAAACGTGGTCCTGCAACTCCAGTAAACAAGCTCACTGGGCGGTACATACGGAATCGAAGTCAAAATTTACATGTTATTGCGAATATCGCAACTTTCGGCAGTCCTTTCTGTTTAAAACTATCTGCGTATTTTATTTACTTACTCCAAGGGAAATCGGGAAGTAAAGACAAAAATGTGCCGACTCAAAAATTTCAAATAATTTAAGCTGTCTATGAGAGACTTTCCAGGCTACTTTCCCTAAAAATAATATAGATGGCGCTGTACAGAGCCCTCGCATAACCATCTAATTTCATGGATAACAGACATATGCATCTTTTATCTTTGATTTTGGGTATAAATGATCTTCTCCTTATCGTATGGGTCGTGAGGTGGAATACCAACCTCATCAATCCTAGTGTCAGGGTTATTACTGAGCCGCCAAAGGCCCCTGACATAGCTCATGAGCTCAATCATTCCGAACTCAGCCACCACCTCACTCCAGCGTCAAGGACGCGCCGAACAGTAATTTCCCCAGTGGAGTTATAAAATAACTAGTAATGAATACCTACATTGATTTGAAAAATGTGTTGCTATTGACGTTTCTTGTCATTTCTTCTCCTCAGCCATAACACCTTGCGAAATTTCAAAAATGTTAAATTTACCTTCAACAACTTTATCTATTATACCTTGAATAAATGATTTTGAATCTGATTCTGGAGGGCAGAGAAGATGATACTGTCCCTCCTAAGGTCTTGTATGAAATGGAAACCAAAGGCCAGTCTACCGTCTACACCCCAAAAAAAAAATCCTGAACTTTTATGATCGTTTTCAATCGACAACCGCCGCTGGATCCTCATCAAAAAGGCTTATAAAGATAAATATCCCATTCAAGTATGACTTTTGCACCCTCTAGGGAAGTTTATGCGGGCGTAAAAGAAAGTTTTTATTAAAATCTATCTTCGAGAAGCACACCATAAGGGTGTGGTTTGGATTATAGCGGGCAGCGGAGCGGAGCGGAGTCGGCTGCTACGAAGCAAACGGTGTCGAGCTAAATCCTCCGAACTAACTACACAGTTACTATCGAAAATACTTCGTCTTATTTGTTTCAATAATGATCGTTGAGGTTCTAGATAAATTATGAAATTCTAATTAATGAAAAAAAACTAACGAAAACTTTATTTATTTTTTCTATTTAACTTATTTATTAATTTAAATCAAGACAAAAGTTATAATAAGTCCGACATTTTTTCACAAAACACATTTTGTGTTTTGACGTTTAGTAATACGATCCCGACGACCCGCTTACTCTAGCCATAGAGGCAACCAATCAGCTCGCGACACCAAACACTTCAGGACCCCGATACCGACCCCGCCGGCGTGGTCGACGATTTCCCTCAATCAGCGATCATCGCTATCGACCCACTAAAGTCGATTAATTCTTTCAATTATTTTTCCTCTCAGACGACGCCCTGAGCCGAGGTTCGCGCCCAACTTGGCACCCTCAGGCCTGTTGTCTTAAACGATGTACCGGGTGAGAGCTTTCAGCGCTCCCCATTTGTCCGGCCAAGTAGTTAATACCATCTGCGGCAAATCTACAATAAGTCATGTTAAATAAAAGATGTATTCTTGTTTATTTAAATTATAATAACTAAAAAAAAAACGGGCAAGAGCGAGTCTGTTTCCGCACAATTTGCCATCTGGTCATTATTAGACCCTGAATGCCAACTACCAACAAACCAACTGCAAATAAGTTTCTAATTGAAAAACAATATTACTTTGCTGTTGTAAAACTGTTTGTTCTATACATCGACTATGTCGCGATTTATTAACTAGCTGCAAATATAAGTTTGTAAATAAGGCAATCAAAATGAGTGAATTAATATATCGTCATCAAAATGTGTCACGTAATTAAAAAGCAACATAAGGTCACGACTGAGAGTTACATCCATCGCAAGGTGCACTAAACACCCCCATCTCACCGAGCTTTGTGTGAATGTGACTTTTTATAAAGGCGCTTACATGCTCCTCGCTATAAAGCAACGATATATTATTTCGTGGTGTCCAAACAGACACCCGTTCGTCATTTAGTTCGCGCCCAAATGTTGGGCGCGCCAATCAGGGTCGCGATACAAATAAACTGCTGCGATAGTGCTGTTCCTTTTATAGTTCATTTATCGATTAACTCTATTTAGCACTCGCTCGACGTTTTATAAAGGCTGATACCGAATACTGAAATTTGAAATTTAAATAAAGAACGTTTAAAAACAAAAAATAACTCGCTCGTCGTAGAGGGAAATTAAGGGTGTAGGGATAGGGACCTTAGTCTAGTATCCTATCCGTTACCAAGAATGGCGCACGTGTAACGCATTCAGTGTAAAACGTAAATAATTTATTATTTTTATCATTTACCATTAAATCTGACGCTTCATTTTATTTGTGCTACAAGAGGTAAAATTAAAATGTATTTTCTTTAAATACAAAATTATTTACTAAGTTTAACGTAAATAAACCTTTACAAAACTATTTTTATATGTACATAACATACATAAACTGCCTATATACGTCCCACTGCTGGGCACAGGCCTCCCCTCAATCAACCGGAGGGGGTATGGCGCATACTCCACCACGCTGCTCCAGTGCGGGTTGGTGGAGGTGTTTTTACGGCCAATAGCCGGGACCAACGGCTTAACGTGCCTTCCGAAGCACGGAATCATCTTACTTTTTCGGACAATCAGGTGACTCAAGCCTGAAAAGTCCTTACCAAACAAAGGACAGTCTCACACAGTGATTTAGACAATGTCCCCATCGGGAATCGAACCCGGACCTCCAGATCGTGAGCGTAACGCTCTAACCACTAGACCACGGAGGCTGTTCATTTTTTTTTTTTTTCTTTATTTATTTTATTGTACAAAAAGGCAGAACGTGAATTAAATTGCCTAGTAGCAAAGACAGTTTTAGTATAAGGTACTTCAACAACAATATCCTTACGTCGCTTTTCCTTTTTATATGTATTTTTCAATAAAAATAACATTTAAATAGGAAGTCGTCAATAACTTCAGACTCAAAGTAAACCTTAAGAGAGTAGAAAGGATTTATAATATTTTTTTATTGTTTGTAGGTTCGCTAGACCTTCAAGTAGTGGCAAAAAGGTGTAGAGCTCTTTTAGCTTAGTTTATCTATGACATCTATGCTGTTCTGGGAGCAAATAAAAAACATAGAACACGTTCAGCTGCTTGTCTTCCCGGGCATGTCGTAAAAACCGACAGAGGGCTTGTGTCCTCTAACATGATGGACTAATGTTATGGGCGATAGGCTGAACCCTTATCTCCATAAGGTTCATCATATCCAGCTTACGACAGCGTATCAACAGTGGATGCAAGTTGTCTTTGATCACTTGTGGCTTTGCCCACCCCATTAGGGATTACGGGCGTGAGTTTGTGTATGTATGTATGTATCTATGACATTTTGCGATTTGCGGCTCTGTGTGGCCGCACGGTGCGAAGAGATAGCAACTATAGACTTGAGTGTTTAGGAACCTTTTTAGCACGTGCTCTGCGGTGAAGATAAACTTGAGGATACCCACATTCCCAAGAAACGCATTTTCGGAGATATGTAACCTAACCTAACCTAACTTGTATTGGGCTGGTTTTCCCTTCGCGGGTTGCAAGGTCAGACAAGCAGACGATTTTGTAAGAAACGGGACCTGTCAAATCTTCAGGTTAGGTAAGCGGGTTTTGTGAAAAACGGGATAGTGGTAGGGGGATGATGGAGTTCCAGTGTCGATAGTAGTCAGCCAACACTATCAACGTCTTACCATTTTGCGGCATGATTTGTATGCCGGTCGGATCCCGAAGTTTATTGCGTGCCCCTCGAGGGCCGCTAATTCCGCAGTTTACTTCTTTTACATTGTTTTATGTTGTACCGATTCGATGGTTGGGTAGATAGAACTTTTTTGGAGGAAATACTCGTACGCAATACAAATACAACACATAGACGATATAAGCTATAAAGAAAGCCAGAGAAAGAAAAAAAAAGAGGTCATCATCATCAATTTAAGAGCCACGCTCTTGTCGGTGCAGCATTTTCCATTCCAGTCTATCAAAGGCCAATCCCTTGATTTCCCTATAAGACACGACGTTAACCTTTTCTTTAATCTGTTCCATGCAAGCTCTTCTTGGTCTTCCCCTTCCTCTCTTTCCTTCTAGCAAAAAAAAGAGGTAAAAATATTTATTAGAGTCCTCCCAGCTACGATACAATGACATCAAAAATCATCATCTCCCCAACACTATGCCGTTTTTCACAGGGTCCGCTTACCTAACCTTCCTATTTGACAGGTCCGGTTTTTTACAACAGCGACTGCCTGTCTGACCTTCCAACCCGCGAAAGGAATACCAGCGTAATAAAATAAATACGTAAATCTTTTAATACGTTATTTATTTTGTAGAAAGGACTCAACCCCCGTGTCGGCTTATACGACACGACCGTTGTCTGGGAACATAAACAGCTGAACGCGTTCTTCGTTACTTATTCGGGCCTATTACTACGGAAAGCAGTATATAAAGCGAAGGTTGGTGGTAGGGCTGGCAGAGGAAGACCTAGAAGGAACCTAAAAGGAAGGGTACATTGACCAAATTCAAGATGTCATTAGAAAAGTTCAGTACGATCTACTTTTACCGGCGTGCGTGTATGAAACGATTGATGAATGTGGAGGAAGCAAGAAATGTGTCAGGATCGAAGCAAATGGAATTCCATTCTCTCTGCTTACCCCGGTGGGAAATAAGCGTGAGTTTATGCACTTGTGTATGTAGGAAAGTAAGAGTGCTATGTAAGGATAATGAATGGGAATTTGATTGTTTATGGTATGAAAGGAGGATGGTTAATGAATGGGACGTAAGGCAGTTTTAAAAAGTAAGAAAGGCGAGTCTTTGGTGCGATGTCGGACGGGTGAGATGATTATGGTTTTAGGCTTTTCGGCGGGAAACGGGAACGGGACAGTTGCTTTCTTCATTGAGTAATCTAAATAATTAATACGAAGTGGTGTTTTGTGGTTAATGATCGCATTAAGTTAGTCGGAAGACATTCGCGAGTGTTATTATATTGGAGTATTCAATAAACAAAGTGTATCTGCCTATTTTCGCTTCGTGCCGGGAAGCCGCTTCATAACTCAAAAGTTTATGCGGACTTTTGAGTTAATTCGTTTGGGGTTCGGAGTAGGAGTCTACTCCGAGGGTGGGGGCTTAGGTTTCATCATCATCACCTTTCATCATTTCATTAATCATCAAGAAAAAAAATACGTCAGACATGGCTGTATGGGCAGAGTTCCCTTTGCCTTACCCTTCGGGGAAAACCAAAACAAAAAAAAAAAATGATTATGGTTTTAATATAAGGTGTGTGTGTATAAAAAGGGAGTAAAGACATTTTAAAAATATCCGAGTTATTTCAATTGAGTTAATTGAGTTAAGGATGGAAGTCTGAGGTCAGACAGAAAGCAGAATGGCCGAGCTGTAGGAAAGTAAGAATGCTATGTTAGGATAATGAATGGGAATTTGATTGTTTATGATATGAAAGGAGGATGGTTAATGAATGGGACGTAGTGAGTTTTTAAAAGTAAGAAAGGAGAGTCTTTGGTGCGATGTCGGACGGGAGGGATGATTTCGGTTTATAAAAAGGAGTAAAGACATTTAAAAAAATATCCGAGTTATTTCATTATCCCACATGTATGCGTACCTATAGTCTAGTCTAATCCCTATTACGGCCACATGGATCACATGCATTACATTATTATCCTCTGGTTACCCACTCAGGATGCCAGCGTGATGCCCGTTTAGCCCACTTTACCCGGGCTGCGTATATCCCTGGGTTGTTTCCCTAAAAAGGCCGCCTAGTGATGCTACGTGCCCTAGACTTTATTTTTATAAACAAGTTTACTACAGCCGAAACCGTTGTAACCCAGTTGTTAGAACGTTTGCCTCTCACTTTGATGTCGCAGGTTCGACGCACAGGCCTAAACCAATGATTGTCGAATTTGTTTTCGAATTCACGTTTGGATCATTTTATCACGCGCTCAGCGGTGAAGGAAAACATCGTGAGGAAACCCACATTTCCGAGAAATGCATTTTCGGAGGTGACCTGTGTCGGGTTGGAAAGTCAGACAGGCAGTCGCTTCTCTGAAAATCCGGATCTGTGAAATCTTCAGGTTAGGTAAGCGGACCCTGTGAAAAACGGGATAATGCTAGGGAGATGATGAACAAGTTAAATACATACATAAACTCACGCCTTTTCCCAAACGGGGTAAGCAGCGATTACGGAATCCCATTTGCTTCGACCCTGATATACTTCTCATGGTTACACATTCATCAATCGTTTCACCCACGCTCGCCGGTTGAGGGGTAATAATTTTATTCCGTACGAAAACTACGGATACATAGACAATACTCGCGCTCGAAACCCTTTCAGGGTAGACAGAGTTACAACTAGGTACTCAGTAGATAACTTGGTACCACTATAGATTCGAAGTCTTCAAATTGATGTTTCTATAAACCATATTAAGGTCAGTGAGGTGTGGCCTTCTGCTTTCAAGATCATGCTCAAGTCTCTGTTTTTATATAAGAACTGTCACATTGACATGATCTTGAGGGCAGTCTCGAAGCTGAGATTAGTTAGTTACAGTGCTTCAATTATCTTAAATGTCCCTCGGCACTCGGCAGTCATGATTTTTTCGAATACAATCGAATGCTAATTTCCATGTTCATCAATAGGCTGGATTCTAACTAGTCAAATCAGTTACTTTTTACTAAACGTCAAAACACGAAATTACTACGGAATTTGTATAAAAAAACATACTGTGACGTCATAGAAATACGTAATAAAATGTCGGATTTATTATTTCTTTTTTTTTATTAAAATTAATAAATAATTGAATTAAAAGAAAATGTTATTCACTAGTTTTAAATCTATATTTATTTAATAATTGATTTATCGGTATCAACATTTTAATTTAGAACTAACTACTTGATTGTTGTATTATTCAGGCGAAATTCAAAACAAAATAACAATAACGTTCTGAATTCAAATTATGTATATTTAATAAATCTAATAATTGATAATTATACCAACATGGATATTAGCATTCGTTTGAATTTAGAAAAACGAGTACTGCCAAGAGACGGTAACGAAGTAGAACCTATGTACTTACTTATATAGGTATTAGGTACTACTTATTCAATAGAAGTGTGCGGTAACATCACTAGAAAAGATTACGCTCAATATAGCATAAAAAACTGCTTAACATTATGGATCGCCGTTTCGCATGAAAGAAGGCATGTTTTATTTTATATTTAATGGCAATGTGGGCGTTTAGTAAATGGTCACGCGCCTCTAACGTTCACTTTGTTTTTCTCGTAAAAAGTTAGTGAAAGATTCCGACGTGCTAAGAGGTTGTATTGCGTAAAGTTGGTAAAGTACCTACTTTGTTATAGGCGCGACGCTCACACGAGAATCGAGATGGCGTCGCGTGGCGTAAGGTGGCATCGCGTCGGCGGGGCAGCTTGGTTATATTATAACGTTTGCCAATCCATCCTGCCCGATGCTTCAAGGTCACGGGCACGGCGATCAGGATTGTGTAGTCTTGGCAAATCGGTGGAACGTAACCATGGTAACCAATATCTCGAGCTAGTGTAATAGCGTTAACATGCGCAACGTCACGGTAATTTTATCGATTCTGACGATATAATTATGTCTATTGTGGTCAAACGCGAGCCTATTTTAAATAAAAAAAAAAACGGAACAAAAAGCACGTCTATTCCTACCAGAGTAAGAACAGCTTTGGATCCTAACATATCTTGCTTTCTCCATACCCCTCAATCGTTACATAAACGCGCGTCGTAATAGTAATCTAGACCGTGTATTAGGTACCTAAATTTTCTGTAAGGAGTTCCTTGTATGTAATGAGCATAATATAAAATGGGTAATTACAGTGGGAACTGGTTTTTACTGAGTGGTACAATCGCCATATCTCGATACAAACTCACAACAGATTACGTACTTATACACTCATCCCCAATTGGCTACTTCATAGTTGTAACCTACAAATATTAATATTATTTATAATATTTTATTTTTATTTTATTTTATTAGAATAAATATTATTTAGTCATATTTTATAAATAATATTAATTCTAATAAATATTATTTATTCGTAGGTTGTAACAATAAAATATAAAATATGACGGATATAGTAGTTTATCATTTAATAATAATTATCCAATAAGTAGTATCATTTTATAAAACGATTTTAAAATAATTATTTTTTACAAAATAAGAATGCGATTTTTTACCTGTGTATTACAAGACTCGAAAATCGGGCGGCCATGATTGAGCTCCGGTGTGACGTCACATTTCACAAAATAAAAACTATCTGTCAGGTTTCAAGTTATATACTGTTTGACAGTTTCTTTGCTTATTGAAATGTGACGTCACTGGGCAAAATGTCACGTGACCAACCGTTTTCGCGCGAAATATGAAGAAAAATATTTTAGAAGCCATTTTGGTCAATGTAAACCTTTTATGTCTTATATTGACGCGTATTTACAGTCGCGTCTCGCCAGCTGATTAGTTGCGTTTATCTATAGTAAATCAGATCACCAGGACCGTATACTTCGTCCTTGTGACTATGCTACAACATTTCGACATAGTCCCCGAGCAGAGAACACTTCATAATGTATCATAGTCCCCAAGGTAAACCCGAAAACAATTTCATATGATAACAACGAAGACATACTTGCTAAAGTTAGATGACAAATATCTTTTGGGAAATTATGTTAGACATGTAACCTTCTTGAGGAATGAAGCAATTGAAAAAAATACTAGAATACTGTTTTACTGCTATTTCAGTATTACTCTCGCATGTTTTAGGTATAGGAGTGTCTGAGTGCTATGTTTAAATTGTAGTCGTGACATAAACAAATTATCGGCGAAGAAAACATAGTGAGGAAACCCACATTCCCGAGAAATGCATTTTCGGAGGTATGTGACCTAACCTGTATTGGGCTGGTTTTTCCTTCGCGGGTTGGAAGGTCAGATAGGCAGTCGCTTCTGTAAAAAACCGGACCTGTCAAATCTTCGGGTTAGGTAAGCGGACCCTGTGAAAAAACGGGATGATGATAGGAGGTGATGATACACACGTTTTAATAAAGTCATTATTTTTTTCACTCTATAAACTTACATAACATAACTATCTAATCGCTTTATGCGATAAGGCCGCCATTTGCCATGTACTTAGTTAAGAGACTTTTTGTAATTATTTCTTTTTATTTTGGTGCAATAAAGTGTATTTGTATCGTATTGTATTGTATCTATCCTACGCAATCTCACCAGCCGTGGTAACCTAGTTGGAAGAACGCCTTACGTCTCCTGAACCTGGGACTTCACAGTGGAAGTCCCAGGTTCGAGCACCAGCACAGGCATAAACTTATGATTTTCGAATTTGTTTTTGAATTCATATTTGCATCATTTATAAATGATCATCAGTGTGCTGACTGAGCACGAAGGTGAAAAACTTTTTTTAATACGGATTAAACGGCTTATCGTGGATAATCATTTTTGTAATGTCAGTTTTTAAAATATATTTTTAAACAATAAAGCCATTAAAAAGAAACAAAGTGTCAAAAAGATATATTAAAATAAGTAAGTAGGTACGTTTACTTTTCCCCAATGGACGTACACAGGATGTTAGTGCCTTAGTACCGAATGCTGAGGTGAATGATTCAGCTGAGTTAATATCGAGTAGAATTTTTCTCAAAAAAGTATGGAACCGAATATCTAAGGTTGCCTGGAAGAAATTGCTGCATGAGCAATAAGGCCGCCTGTTGTGCTTTTCTGTATATGTTGTCCTCTGTATTTTGTGTCCATTGTGTTCAATAAAGTATTTTATCTATTTATCTCTAAAAAACCCCAAAATGACAATAGGCACATTTATATGAACCTTGGTCCAAAAACCTCCACTGATGAGACTTATATGTAATGAAAGCTCATAAGCTTTCATTTCCTCATGATTCTGGCAAAGTTGTCATTAGATATAAGTCTCATCAGTGAAGGTTCTTGGATCAGATTCGCCCATTCTCCTTGTAATGATATTTCCGTTTTTTATAATGTCTTGCAGTATTTTTTTGTGATGACGAGCCGCTGAAGTAGAAACTATTTTCATCATTCAAAAAAGAGCAGTTCGCGGTATTTATAATCTGCGTCGTCGGGACTCTCTAAGGGAGCTGTTTAAAGAAATGAATATACTGACGGTCGCAAGTCAATATATTTATGAAAACATTACGTATGTACGCAAAAATGTATCTCTCCTTCCGAGAAACTGTGATAGGAATAAAAATAAAATTGATATTCAAAATTCTAGATTAAGTAAATTAAATTTATCTTTTTGGGGTTACGTATACGTTTTTACAATAAAATACCAGATAATATTTTGAATTTGTCAGAAAACAAATTTAAAGCTCATGTGAAGCTTACTTTATGTACAAAAGCTTATTATAAGATTAATGATTACCTAAATGATAAAAATATCTGGTAGTAAATGTTTTCCTCTAATTATTAAATAACTTGTAATGTATATCCTCATTGATTTAAGAGATGTGTTGTTGTTGCAGTTTCTTGTCATTTAATAATTACGTTGAATTAATGATTCTGATTTCTAATTGTAAAAGTATAGAACTAAATTAAAATAAATTAAAAAAACATCATGCATTTTGCGACAGAAAATTCCATGAGATGAATTATCCCCCTCAGTATAGGGTAGTTTCCAACTAGTCAAATCAGTTACTTTTTACTAAACGTCAAAACACGAAATTACTATGGGATTTGTATTAAAAAGCACACTATGACGTCATAGAAAAACGTGATAAAATGTCGGACTTATTACATTTTCATTGATTAAAATTCATAAATAATTTAAATTGAGAAACGAAAATATTTTTCATTAGTTTTAAATCTGTTTTTATTTAGTAATCAGAATTTCATAATTTATCTTGATCCTAGTTCACGATACGCTGTCACTAACACCCTGTATATAACTATAAGAATGTTACTCCCCGACCATGATTGAAGATATTATTGGACAACTCCAATTCATAATTAAAACACATAATAACGGCTTCTTACCGCGTTTAAATGGGGATATGAGACTCCCGAGTTTGGTGCGAGTTCAGATGGTTCCGAACATTCCGATATCAAAAACATAAACAAGCGGCAAAGAAAGAGGGTAGACAGATATGTCTGCCCGTAGAAAATTATGGATCTACCTACTCCACTCCAATCTCATCAGTCATCCCGTGATCATGGCACTTGCAACAGTGTCGAAATATCGGGAGTCTCATATCCCCATTTAAACGCGGTAAGAACCCGTTATTATGTGTTTTAATTATGATAATAACCGCGTAAACTTAAAACTCCAATTCACCCCAGCCGACACCAAAAATTTTTGACTATTTTAAGATTATTCACAGATAAACTATTGAACTGAAAATGAACACGATTTTTCGCTGCTCTCGTGGGCCCGAACCCCCACTTATATCAATTTTACATCGCTGCCCATCCCTTAAAAAGCAGGCCTCACGGCTGTTGCGTCGTCGCAACGCTGCGATGTCGTCGCGTGACGTCACACCCGCGACACTCCATACAAAAATGACATTCTTACCGCTTATCGCCTAATGCGTAAGTGCGAGTGAGACAGATAGTCCCCACCCCCTCACTCCTTAGCTTACGCCCATTTAAGACTAAAGCAAGACCCAGAGGGGGTGAGATCGGCGTCCGTTACGAATTGTGATCCCTAGTTTAGTTAGAACATTACTGGCTGATCACCCAATTGTCCGAAGGTAAAGTGATCCGTGCTTCGGAAAGTACGTTAAGCCGTTGGTCACGGTTGCTACTTACTGATGTAAGTAATCGTTAGATGAGCCATGTCAAGGGCAAGTGGCGGCTCAATAATAACCCTGACGCCAGGGTTGATGAGGTTGGTCATCTACTTAATAACAGGTTGTGAGAAGCTGCAGTAGTTTTAGGCGGATGAGACGTTCGTTATGTAAAAATTGACGATTCAAAGTGTAACTATGTTATCTACTGAATAAAGATATTCTTGAATTTTGAATTTGAATTTTTGAATTTTTATAGACAGAGAGAGGACACGTCATTTGTACGCTGGCTGAGAGACCACCATGAGAATAGAGCTAGAGTTACTTTGAGAATCCCACGACGTGTCGCGTGGGCGCACCCTTACCCTCTACCTCGTGATCCGCAGTAACAAGTTCGAATAGAGTGTAGTGACACGTGTAATACGGCCCTTTCTGATTATTTGTTCAACCAACTATTCAGGGGTAAAATCGACAAGTTACTGACAGAAAAAAAAGTGTTAATCCTCGAGGAAAAAGCGAGATAACGAAGGTATGCGGAAATTATAGCGGACAGAAAAATCCAGTAGAGAAAGAATGATTTTTCGATTTGTATGAAAATAGTTTTATTAGAATATAATTTTATTTATTAAACAAAAATAATTATAAACGAATACAATTTGTCAAATAATCAGAAACATACGTAACTTCGCCACATCCAACTAGACGCTTTAGTAGTCTTAAATAGTTTTATTTAAATTGATGAAACAGTAGCACACATCATATTTTATAAAAAAATGTTAACACTTATAAAGATTCACGCACTTTATATGTACTTATTCATATAGTACTACTCGTATAGTATAGACTACATAGTAGTACTCACGCATATATAGGCGTGTGTGCACTTTATATATTTTCCGACAGGAAATTCCACTTGATATCAACTCAGAATCATTGCAAATCATCCCCCTCAGTATTTGTTACGGTTTCACTAACACCCAAAGCTATATTCAGCTCATTATTCTGAGTTAATACTAAGTGGAATTTTCCATCACAAAATTATAAAATGAAAATTATTTTAAAAAACCTAAAAAATATCATGAATTTTGCGACAGAACATTCCTTTTGATATTAGCTCAGAATCATGGCCTGAATCATGCCCCTCCGTATTCGTTACGATGTCACTAACACCCTGTATATATCCAGCGTCGACCTTGGTTGTAAACTGTTGTTGAAAACCGGGTGCTTATAAAAAAACTGGCCAACAACTGTGATCGCAAACTATGACAAATTTGTTGTTACATTCAAAACACTTAAGTATTATGTATTAGTCATGTGATAGTCACAACCCTGCACCGACAGCCGTGATGCTATGTTGTGTTGTGTGGTACGTAGTATAGGACCCCGATACCGACCTCGCCGGCGTGGTCGACGTCTTCCCTCAATCAGCACTTATCGCTATCGACCCACTAGGGTCGATTAATTCTTTCAAATATTTTTCCTCTCAGACGACGCCCTGAGCCGAGGTTCACCAACTGGGCACTGTCAGGCCTGTTGTCTTAAACGTTGTACCGGGTGAGAGCCTTCAGCGCTCCCCATTTGTCCGGCCAAGTAGTTAATGCCATCTGCGGCAAATCTACAATAAGTCACGGCCAAAAAAAAACGTAGTATAACTTCAGTGGTGAGTACGGAATTCTCACACATACGTATTGTCACTTTTCCACAGTTCATGGCTCAGCTCACTGGTTAGCGATTACGAGGGTGGATTTACTTGACTTCCGAGAACAGTTTCAAGAAAAAATAAGGTAAAATAATACTCTACATAAAATTTTATTTCGCAACTCATAAATATATACAGACGGTAGGTACTTAAAATAATAATGGCAGCTACATCAATTATCGATCCCTCAAAACTATAAATAACGCTAATCCTAGTATTTTTATTCTATTGCATACGAAAATCAAATCGTTGTTCGAATCAGTCTTTTATAAAATTTTCATTTCTCGACTGGTTTGAAAAAGTACATTTTTACACAAAAGAAATAGTAAGTTTCGTTCTTACGACGGACTATTAAAAGTTGAAAGAAAATAAGTATTCAACAAAAACTACATAAAAGTCTATGAAGTTTCTTCAAAAAAACTTGAATGATGGTCACTAACATTGTTCAATTTAAAAGTAAAATTTCTGATTCACTTAGCATTAAAACTCGCATTTAAAGAATTTATAATTCTCCATCTTTCATTCAAATGTAATTAAATCTATGCTACGTATAAATAAATCTTTCACCACGACTTAAAATTAAACCTCATTCACTCAGGACCGCATTCGACTTCAATGACATGTGTGTGTTTCTTATGCCTGTGTATACCTTCAAATTCATCTTGTATCTCTTGCAGTGTCCTACCCTTAGTTTCTGGTACAAAAAAGTAAACAAAAATAGCTCCTACAATACATGTCACTGAAAAATGACACAAAGTCCAACCCGGGCTTACTTTTTCCACCAGATTCTGGTACAATTTTGTCACACCAAACGCCAGGAACCAATGAAAGCCTGCAGTGATAGCCGTGGCTCTTCTCGTTACATTTGCTGGAAAGATTTCTCTTAGCATCAACCAAGGAATAGGCCCTATACCCGCTGCGTACATACTTACGTATATACATAATGTTAACAACGGTACCCACGTACTATTTGAAGTGATAGAATTTGATGCTTTCAAATGATAGTAAGTCGCTAAGCCCCCTAAACTCATAGCCATTGTCGTTAAAGAGATGATCAACAAAATACGTCTCCTGATAGTCTTTAGTAACATAGATGAGAAATAAGTAGACGTGACTAACGAGAAACCCAAAATAATAGCACCTGCGGGTGGGTTGAGGGAAATTTCAAAAGGTTTGAAAACAGAGTCAGCGTAGAAAAGGATGGGGTAGATGCCACTTAGTTGCTGGAAGATCATGAGTCCGAAAGAGACAACTAGAGCTTTGATAGTTGCTCTTGTACTGAAAAGTTCTTTGAAGGTGACTTTGTGTTTGAGAGAGTTCCTGATGTTTTCCTTTAAGCTCTTGATTTCGGAGTCGACGTCGTTGTCGATGCCGCGGAAATACGTCAGGGAGGTCTTGGCTTCGGCGAATTTTCCCTGAGAGAGGAGGTAGGCTGGCGACTCCGGGAGGAAGATAAAGGCGATGAAGAAGGCAACTGGTATGCTGGCACAAAGCAGGCAGTGCCATGACACGCTGTTTACCATACCTGCGAAAATAAAACAATTTTATTATGTTTACTTGTCTTGTCAAGCACGAAAGGTATCATGCAAGAGATTGTAATGTTTTGTCACAGACTAAAAACGTTACTAACAAACACCAGTATAAACACAACAGTCGCACAAACTCAAATCAAATTCAGCAGTAGCGACGTTTCAAAGTGTACTGAATAAAGATATATTTAAATTTGAAACAGATACGTAAAGAAGTTAGAGAGAATCAAAATGAGAATTCGTTGGGTCGTGTACTAAGGTCCAGATAAATTATGAAATTCTAAATACTAAATGAAGACGGGTCTAAAACTTTTATTATGTTTAACATATTTATGAATTTTAATCACGAAAAACGTAATAATAAGTCCGACATTTTAGCACGTTTTTGTATGACGCCACAGTGTGCTTTTTCATACAAACTCTTGAGTTTTGACGTTTGGTAAAAAGTAACTGATTTGACTAGTTGGAAACTAGCCTATTCCAATTTAAAACTAAAATTTGTTATCGCGTGATTACTAACTGCCGAACTGGGCTCTTATCATATATGTAGTCAATTTGATCCCGCTGGTAGACAACTTCTGTGACAACAGTCAAGATGGTCTCGCGATCATTACCAGTCTCTGCCACTTAGTCCTTATGTTATTTCAAGAAATAGTTTTTACCTATAATATATCCAAAAAGTACTCCGCAAGTGAAGTGCAGGTGGTAGAAGTTGGCCAAGGTTGGCAGGAGAGGCTTCTCAGCTATATCCTCGATGTACGGTGGAACACTGACGCTGAAGGCTCCGACCGCCACTCCACCGACCAGGCGGCCTACGTACAGGCCGTAGACGTTTGGACTGGAGATGACAAGGGGGTTAGTGGAGAGTTTCATTTTAGTTTGAGCAAAAACAGTTGCCTCATAAATATAAGTACATATAATTTTATTTTTTTATTTTATTCATATTAGTCATTTAAGAGTAAAAAAAACTAAATTACTAATTTGTAGTTGCTTTGTACACTATAATTGTTATATAATATAATTCTTAATTTTAGTAATTATCTAATAAATTGAGCTAATATATCAGGTATGAATCAAGTCAAGAGCTAATCTTTGCATCTATCTGCGATCGTTCAGGTTTTAGACACTAAAACCAGGTAGAATTACCAGAAAAGTCAAACAGAGATATCTGAATACTTTAAGACCTGAGTCCACGTACCTGGAAGCCACAAGTATCCAGGACACCACCAGCGGCAAGGCCAGGTAGAGCAAGGTCTTCTTCCGTCCGAAGTACTGGGAGATCAGGCCAGCCGGCACCGCGCCGAACAGTGCGCCCAGGCAGAGCAGCGACGCCACCCATGACGCTTCTGATTGGTAAATCTGTGAGGAAAATCGTAATTATGAACAGGGGTGTTAAAAACTCACTCTAGTCTGATAGCGATAGAGCGTGGATTCGAACCCGTGACACGGATAAAAGATTTTAGGTGAGCCGCCAAAGGCCCTGACATGGCTCATCTAACGGCTACGTACTTACATCAATAAGTAGCAACCGGGACCAACGACTTAACGTGCTTTCACGAGCACGGATCATCTTAGTTTCGGACAATCAGGTGATTAAGCTGTAATGTCCTAACCAAACCAGGGACGAAGTAATTTTTGTGATATTTCCCCACCGGAATTGTAACCCGGGACCTGCGGATCGTGAGAACAACGTTCAACCACGGGACCACGGAGACCGTTTTGGAAATAAAAAGGTTCGACATAAAAAAATAAAAGATTTAATCTGCATGTCTTAAAGGCTAAAACAAAAACCTTTTTATCTCATTTTCCAACCAAAGATCAGAAAATAGATTTATTTTCATAGCCTTAACAAGCTTTTAAGGGCAATCAAACGATTACCTGCAGAGTTGAATAGACAATTCTAAGAAGATAAGGGATATTATAAGCAAATACTGAAAAAATACCCTGGCTCAAAACTTTGACACAGTTAATAAATTACAGTGGTTACACTACATAGAAACCCAGTGTGAGAGTTCTCAGCGCTCCCCATTTGTCCGGCCAAGTAGTTAATGGTAACATTTCTATCACACTTAATAAATGACCTGATGACCTTGAAGACCTGAACCGATTTCCACCAAACATAGCTAAGAACACTCTCGACTGATATACCTTTCAAACAAAAAAAAACGCATTATAATCGGATCATCCGTTTGCGAGCTACGATGCCACAGACAGATACATACACATTTACACACACACGTCAAACTTATAACACCCCGTCGTTTTAGCGTCGGGGGTTAAAAACATTAAGTTCACGGCTATTTCCCGTTGGGATAGGCAGAGACCACGCAATTTCTTTTACTACGATCCTGACACACCACTTTCGCTTCTACCACTACCTACTGTTCTCTGTAGACTACGCCCCGGGCATCGAACCCGCAACCTTGTCTGGGCTGGGACATCTTGCGCGTCTAGGGACGAACTTTAATGCTGTCCTACATCGATTTATTAATAAAGTCATAGATCATATATTATTCATATGATTGGAATACATATAAATTACCGCTAGCTTTTGAATAATGTACGGTCTTATGTATACAGTTTGAAACCAAGTCACATTAATTTTTTGACCAAATTAATCCGTAAGTCTCATTAAATGTCTAATACGATAGTGTGACAGGGTTCTATAGTGGGTACATGACATTGCTCGTGACTGTACCTATGTAGTTAGATATTGTTATAATTTAGATGTCCCAGTAGGAAAACGATTTATTTTATACTTATTCACATAACAACATAACATCACGACTATATCCCGATTGGGGTAGTCAGAGGTACATCCATAGCAAGATGAATTAACCTACGCCTTTTTTTAAATCCTGGTTATGGTTACTTGCCGCTCTGTCCACCCTATTAGGGATAAATTTTTTTTTTATTTATTGCGTGAGTTAACAGTGAATACTTACAGTAAGCCTGTGTGTTGCGTTGGGGATAGTGCTGAACTCGGATATCTGTAACAAAATAAAAATATGCTCAATAATATATAATACACTTCTCATCAAAAAAATCGAAACACCTTGCAAGTTTACGTTTTGTCAGGATTATCAGAAAAATGTGTACATTTAGGAATAAATGTTAAATGTCGTTTAATAGTGAGTAATATGAGCTTATCAAATCTTAATGTTAATGTTCTAAATTTAAATGAATTTTTCATAGGTTTCGTATTTTGTTAAATGAGTCATTTTTATTCCGTATGGAGTATAAAGGAAATGGATAAAACAACACACGTAAATGAAAAAAAAAGCTAAAAAACGTTTATTTAATAACTTGTATTCCCTCCCCGAGCTCTAATTACTGCTTCCATACGGTTCTTCATCGATCGGATGAGAGTCACGATCACATGCTGTGGTATATTGTCCCATTCCTCTTGGGTTGCATCTTGCAGCTGGCTAAGTGTTTCTGGGGCAGGATCTCTTGCTCGAATTCGTCTCTTTAATTCATCCCACAGATGTTCAATGGGATTTATGTCCGGGCTTCTTGCTGGCCATTCCATAATAGAGATATCGACTTCGTTAAGATAATCTCGTACGACGCCCGCGGTGTGAGCCCTAGCATTGTCGTGCATGAATATGAAGCCGTTGCCAATAAAATGTGCATAGGGCATCACATGAGGCTCGAGACACTCTTCGACGTACCGATGACAGTTTAGTGCAGGCAGACGTGGCCCAGACACGAAAGCAAGCTCTGTCTTACCGTCGGCGCTGATTCCTCCCCAAACCGTCCACGAACCGCCACCATAGCTGACCTTTTCTTCAATGCAGCATTGTGCATCGCGTTCTCCGTCTCTTCTGTAGACCTTGTTCCTTCCGTCGTTACCATACAGCATAATTTTACACTCATCAGAAAAGAGAACTTTGCTCCACTGTAGGTATGACCAATTTAGGTGCTCACGTGCAAAGTTAAGGCGCGCTCTTCGATGGTCTGCAGTTAATTTCGGCCCATTTGCTGGCTTATGCGGTACCAGTCCACGATCCTTCAACCTTCTTCTAATTGTAGAGTCACTTACAGCCACCCTTCGTACAACACGAAGCCGCTGCTGCAGTTGAAAAGCGTTAAGGCGTCGATTTCTTAAAGAAGTTGTTACAATAAATCGATCATCTCGCTCAGAAGTGACCCGATTCCTGCCAGATCCTGAACGGCGCGTGAACAAACCAGTCTCCCGATAACGTTTATAGACTCTATGAACAAATGACAGGCTTAGATGCAGTCTTGCAGCCACAACACGCTGACTAAGGCCAGAATCCAGCAATGCCACAACTTGGGCGGCTTCTGTGGGCGAAGTATCCATACGTTTTAGAAAAAAAACCTTTTTTCAGACGTCCCAAAGTCACAGTATTGAAATAAAAAACAAAAAGTTTAAGGATAGGCGCCAATTTTTTGTTTTTAAACGCTAAATGTACTCCAACCCTAAACACACATTTGTCTCAAAACAGTGATTCATTTCGTTTATAAGATAAACAAATGAAATTCTAATTTTGAATTTAGAATTTTCGCTTATTACTGTAATGGCCAAACTGCCAGCTATACATTTATGTATTTTTTTTCATCGTATGAATTCTTTTTTGTGTTAAATTCGGACAGAAACAATGAAAACGGAAGTGTTTCGATTTTTTTGATGAGAAGTGTATATTATTATATTATATTAAGTTAAAATACTATTTTCATTTATTTGTAAGTGAAGATTATATTTATTTGTTTATTTAAATGTAAATATTTTATTTAGAATTTAATACAGAATATATTTATTTAATATTTATATTTATTTATAAATAACAACGTAGAAGAAATATAATATATAAATAAAAAATAAAAAAATATTAGTAGTTTAACTTTGGCATCAGAATATATATTATAAATTGTTTGTAAAAAATAGTGACCGGCACATAGTTAATAAAATTAATGAATGAATGAAATATTTATTTCAGATATTTATCCATATTTTGTTAGTAATAGAAGATTATATCTAAGTTAGTAAAATTTATAATTTTCATTGGATGTCACATGCATGTACATCCAGTGAGTGAGGATGGGACTGTCCATCCTTTGTGAGACCACCTTCAGGAGACTGTTGCTGCTGCCCCGCACTCGCTCCCACAGAGAAGCCACACGCTTGCGTAGAACAGCCTGGAAGCCATCAGTGCTCCAGGAGGCGAACATCCCCGAGGCACTGCAGCGCCAGGGCAGCCCCAACAACCCCCTGAAGGCGTTATTATATTGAACGCGCAGAGCACTGAAGGTCTTTTTGGTGTAATTGCTCCAAAGGTTGCACGTGTATAAACTCTGGCAATAGCTTTTGAACAGGGTAACCTTCACCTCGTAAGAACATCGTGCAAATTAATTAATACCCAATAATATATTATTTTAAGGGGAAATATACATTTTTAAAATAAGATTCTCATTGACATTCAGAATTTACCTTAGAATAATTTTGAAACAGGACGTATAATTACCTAAACAAAAACTTTGTTAAAAATATTATAAGGTTAGTGACTATTTAGAAGATATGAATGTATGGGATTAATTATCTGGGAACTGATATTAGGCAGTCGAATGACTAAATTTTATAATGATAATTATATTTTTTTAAAACGTCTAGGGCCCTGTGCCGAGGTTTTTGTCGCAGCGTCTCTCGCAGAGAAGCTTCAGTAGTTTTAGGCGAATGAGACGTTCCACAAAAGACATATTTATGTAAACATTGGTGCTAATTCCTGTAAATACCATCTAATTTTATTTTAAGTTATATCTGTCATTTTCTTATCCGCCGAAAAGGAAAGGGACGGGTAATCGACAAGCATAAAATTTATGGAACACACGTCAATTTTAAGCACAAATCTAAACCAACCGTCTAAAAATTTTACGTCCGTCAATAACCGACACAGTTAAGTAGACAGCACGTCAAACGGATTGCATACCAGCGACGTACCTTTTGATTCGCCCGGGTTATTCATTCATTTACTCATTCTTCCTAAAATTAAGAGCTGTGAATCATCCGTCCCTTTCCTTTTCGACGGATATGAAAATGACGGATATAACTTAAAATAAAATTAGGCGGTGTCTGCAGGAATCGGGGCCATTGACGATTCAAAGTGCAATCTGTTACAAGTGTTAGAGATATATTTGAGTTTGAGTTCGATACACCTATGCCTACCCCTTCGAGTCTATTTTTTTTTTGACGTGACTTATTGTAGATTCGCCGCAGATGGCATTAACTACTTGGCTGGATAAATGGGGAGCGCTGAAGGTTCTCACCCGGTACAACGTTTAAGACAACAGGCCTGAGGATGCCCAGTTGGGCGCGAACCTCGGCTCAGGGCGTCGTCTGAGAGGGAAAATAATTGAAAGAATTCATCGACCCTAGTGGGGCGGTAGCGATAAGCGCTGATTGAGGGAAATCGTCGACCACGCCGGCGGGGTCGGTATCAGGGTCCTGAAGTGTTTGGTGTCGCGAGCTGATTGGCTGTCTCTATGGCTAGAGTAATCGGGTCGGCGGGATCGTATATTGCGGATCGTATATCCTTCGGCTTCGAGTCTATAGTTATGCTATGTTATGTATTGTAATCATTTCATCCAAAGAGATCCGTATTTCGCTACACGTTCTGTTTTCCGCATATAATCCGCACCCTTGCGTCCCAACAATTTATAAACTTACACATTCATATCGCGCGTGTACACTTGCTTTATGGTCTACTCACACTATGCGTAACTCTATCGAATCGATATTACTGAATATATTCACGTGATCCGGAACCCCCATTTATAACACGCACTTTGCAAGCGCACACACGAATATTTTTACATAAATATTACTTTAGTGAATCCAAAAGTCTAAAATCCGAAAGAAAGAAATTCATATCATCAAACTGCCCTGGTTAAAACTCCCTGACTATTAACACTTTCACGGACATTGACCATTCATAATAGTATGACACGTTGTATTCTTGGAAGTGTTAAGGCGTGATGTAGGACTTATCGTCTTGATGTGTCAATTGGCAAGACAGTTAGACTTTGAATTCAATATCTACATAGATTAATTAAAACACATAATAACGAGTTCTTACCGCGTTTAAATAGGGATATGAGACTTATGTGTTTTAATTATGATAATGGTGCTAATTCCTGTAAATACCATCTAATTTTATTTTAAGTTATATCTGTCCTTTTCTTATCCGCCGAAAAGGAAAGGGACGGGTAATCGACAAGCATAAAATTTATGGAACACACGTCAATTTTAAGCACAAATCTAAACCAACCGTCTAAAAATTTTACGTCAGTCAATAACCCGACACATTAATTTACTCATTCTTCCTAAAATTAAGAGCTGTGAATCATCCGTCCCTTTCCTTTTCGACGGATACGAAAATGACGGATATAACCTAAAATAAAATTAGGCGGTGTCTGCAGGAATCGGGGCCAATGGTGCTAATTCCTGTAAATACCATCTAATTTTATTTTAAGTTATATCTGTCATTTTCTTATCCGCCGAAAAGGAAAGGGACGGGTAATCGACAAGCATAAAATTTATGGAACACACGTCAATTTTAAGCACAAATCTAAACCAACCGTCTAAAAATTTTACATCAGTCAATAACCCGACACATTCATTTACTCATTCTTCCTAAAATTAAGAGCTGTGAATCATCCGTCCCTTTCCTTTTCGACGGATATGAAAATGACGGATATAACTTAAAATAAAATTAGGCGGTGTCTCCAGGAATCGGGGCCAATAACCGCGTAAACTTAAAACAATGTATCTACATAGATTATACGTATATTTTTGTCGAACCGAACGTCTTATCCACCTGAAACTACTGCATCTTCTCGCAACCTGTCTAGCTTGTCTGTCAGTCTTTTATGGGATACACTTCGATGAGAGTGCGCGGGAACTTCACGAGAAAATTCCACCCAATCCATTCCATCTACGGACAACTAGGCATCGGCAGGCATTCCATCCTTATGTTGTGGATATACCACCAATCCGCACACAATGTTTTGCCTCTTCCTTTTGATGCAAACAGCGAAGGTTTTGAACTACCTGCCGTCGGCTGTTTTTTCAACTCAAGTCTTCAAGGCTATAGTGAAGATTCTTCTATCGTGTGGCTTGTGAGGAGCATGACCAATCTCATCAATCCTGGTGTCAGGATTATTATTGAGCTGCCAAAGGCCCCTGATATGCCTCATGTAACGACTACATACTTACATCAGTAAATATTAACCGGGACCAACGGCTTAATGTGCTTTCAAAAGCACGGAGTCATCTTACTTTCGGACAATCAGGTGATTAGGCTGTAATGTCCTAACCAAACTAGGGATCACAAAGTGATTTTTGTTATAAGTCCTAACCGGGATTCGAATCCGGGGTTCTGAGGTCCGCAAATAGCGACACGTCAGCGTAATACATGGACGTAGAACAAATACTGATGCACCAACTTAACCTAACAACTGCAATGCGCATACAATCTGCGAAGTTTGTTCCAAAACCACACCCGAAAGTACTAACAATGGCAATTTTGAATTTCATACCTTCGGATTTTCAATTTTGTTCCGCATGTGAAATGAAGCAATTTTCGTTTGGTCACGTTTTTGTTTTATTTCCGTGCGGTGGTGTAGAATTAGTGATAGTAGCAGTAAATTCTCTTTGCAGGTGTCACGGGAGAACACTTGCAAATGCACTATAAAACGGGCCAGCAGTGCAGTTAGTGCTACCAAAGCCTAAACAGTGGCATTCCAGCATAGAATAAAGAATATTACTACGCACAGAAAGGTAATAAATTCTCCGCCAACTCAAATCGGGCGCCAAACTTACCCATTATAATTATACGTTATTATTATTTATCAGTAGTATTAAATGCCTCTCACTTTGAACTCGCAGCGCAGGTTGGAATTCAGCAAAGGTCTAAACCAATGATTATCGAATTTGTTTTCGAATTCATTTTTGGATCATAAATGGTTATCACATGCTCAGCGATGAAGGAAAACATCGCGAGGAAACCGACGTTCCCGAGAAATGCATTTTCGGAGGTATGTTTTCCCTTCGCGGATTTCGCTTCTGTAAAAACTGGACCAGTCAAATCGTCAGTTTAGGTAAGCGAATCCTGTGAAAAACTAAATAATGCAAGGGGTATGATCAGAAGTATTAAATGGCTGTAAGGTGCTAAGGAGTAAGAATGAGCTCGCTGATTGCATCTCGCTCACACTTACGCGTTAGAAGGCACACTGTAAGAATGACACTCCGTACAAAAATCTCATTCTTACCTGTGCGACCTATGCAAATTATTTAGTTGACAGCGTCTCCCCGGACGGCGATTCCCGCTACGACGTGTCTCTTTACGGCGCGTATTTTTACGGCGAATCTCTCTACGGCGAGTCTCTCTACGGCGAGTCTCTCTACGGCGAGTCTCTCTACGGCGAGTCTCTCTACGGCGAGTCTCTCTACGGCGAGTCTCTCTACGGCGAGTCTCTCTACGGAGAGTCTCTCTACGGCGAGTCTCTCTACGGCGAGTCTCTCTACGGCGAGTCTCTTTAAGGCGAGTCTCTTTACGGCGAGTCTTTTTACGGCGAGTCTATTTACGGCGAGTCTTTTTACGGCGAGTGGCTTGACGTCATGTCTGTCATTTGCTTCTACAGTTCAAAACACAATTTTAATCACGCTTCATACATCGGTGGTAAGTATTAAATATAAGGGGAAATCGTAGCCTCGACCAAAACGAAAACAGGTGAGTATGCGATTCAACGCGACCCTATTGTCATCTTAAGGAAGCAAGTTACTATGTCAATGGAGCTTGTT
This sequence comes from Pectinophora gossypiella, assembly GCF_024362695.1. Classification (NCBI taxonomy): domain Eukaryota; kingdom Metazoa; phylum Arthropoda; class Insecta; order Lepidoptera; family Gelechiidae; genus Pectinophora; species Pectinophora gossypiella. Next base: position 406,887 of record NC_065425.1, on the reverse strand, counting down.
GCTTGTTGGACCAACTTACTTGCCAAGTCAGCGTCGTCACGAGATACAGAGGTAGGGTGACCATTTCACAGTATAATACCAGGCCTGTCTTAAATTTTGTACCGGGTGAGAGCCCTCAGCGCTCCCCATTTGTCCGACCAAGTAGTTAAATGCCATTTATGGCAAATGTACGATAAGTTAAAAATAAGTAAAAAAAACACGTTTAAACGTTCGTGCTTTGGAAGGCACGTTAAGCCGGTGGTCCCGGTTACTACTTACTGGTGTAAGTATGTAATCGTTACATAGGCCATGTCAAGGGCCTTTGGTGGCTCAGTAATAACCCTGACACCAAGGTTAATAAGGTTGGTATTCCACCTCACAGCCCACACGATAAAAAAAAGATGAAACTCCGCGGGTCTATGGGACCGCGCACGGTAAGCTCGGATGGAATGTTACCGTTCTAAACCTAGTATTAAATTAATTTTATGTTTAGGTACACGAATAAAATGAGTCGAAGTAACTATCATAAATTCGCTGCAAATGTGATTAAATATTGGTCACTATACACTAAGTAAACTAGTGAAGTCCCTTGCGAATTACAAGATGTCCGACATAGCACACGTATATAGCAACAGTATCGTAGCTTAGCAATAAAGAAAATTCGTAGAAGGCAAGCAAGTATACATTAGGTTAAGATGCTTGATATTGTTAATATCACTTTATGATACTGTCATTTGTTTGGCTAGGACAATCACTCTGAGTCACCTTATTATCCGAAAAAGTAAGATGACACGTTCTTCCGTTAGTCCCGGTTACTACTTACAATTGGAAGTTTTGTAGTCGTTACATGAGCCCAGTCTTTGGGGCGTTTGACGGGTTAAAACCTTGACACTAGGGTTGTTGAGGTTAGTCATCGACCTCACAACTCCATCCCGTTATGTCGTCTCTCAGGATCCGTTTACCTAACCTGAAGATTTAACAGGTCCGGTTTATTTACAGAAGCCACTGCCTGTCTGGCCTTCCAATCCGCGAAGGGAAAAGCGGCCCGATACATGCAAGATGTTTTCCTTTACCATGTGATAATCATTTTTGAGCTAAATATGAATTCGAAAACAAATTCGAAATCATTGGTTTAGGCCCATGCTTCCAAATGGGGTACACCGGCACACACGACACACGCGATAGAAGTTGATAATGTTACTTGTATTACTGCCCGTAATCTTGGAAGTATAATAAATAGTGACGCTAGAGTATTGCACTCTATGGAAATGAAACGTGGACTATGGCACAGAGAGACAGAGAGAGGTTGGAAGCGTTTGAGATGTGGTGTTGGCGAAGGATGGAGGGTATAAGCTGGACTGAAATGGTGTCAAATGAAAAAGTGCTGGAAAGATTATAGAAAACCGGAGGAAATATGATTGGCCACCTGATACGACACGATTCAGTTATGACAAACATCATAGAAGGAAAAATTGAAGGGAAGAGAGGAAGAGGTAGACCTAGGAGAAAATTTATGAAACACATAAATGAGAAGGTGCAGGTCGTGTCGTATCAGGAGGTGAAGGATTTGGCGGGAAGAAGAGAGGAATGAAAATACCCCAGCGACAAGAGCTCAGCTCTTAAATAAAGAGAGAAAGAGAGAGAGATTACTGCCCGTCTTATCTATACTGCGTCGTCCGGGTCGGACACGACCCCAGTAATTGGTCCTATTTGTCCGTTCACACTCGCGCCCGCGCATCTTACCGGATCGCTTACCACTCGCTTTTGTTTTGTTAAGCAATGATAACAGGGATAACGAACGAGCAATGTTTATCTTCTTGTACGATAGATTACTAGAAACATTGATTTGAGGTAAATGAAACCACAATATCATGCAATTTCATTTACACAAAATTTCGCCATAGTTTTTAACTTAGAAAACTTAGCCAGATGTGTATCATAATCAAGAGATAATGTTGTTGTTTAAGTCGCTTGTTACACAAGTAGATGCGCAAACACACTTCTGTTAAAAGCATACCCCCGATACCGACCCCGCCGGCGTGGTCGACGATTTCCCTCATTCAGCGGTTATCGCTATCGACCCACTAGGGTCGATTAATCCTTTCAATATTCTTCCTCTCAGACGACGCCCTGAGCCGAGGTTCGCGCCCAACTGGGCACCCTCAGGCCTGTTGTCTTAAACGTTGTACCGGGTGAGAGCCTTCAGTCCCCATTTGTCCGGCCAAGTAGTTAATGCCATCTGCGGCAAAACTACAACAAGTCACGTCAAAAAAAAAAAAAAGTTAAAAGCAAACGAGACAGTGATGGTCGCTGTCAATTGGCATACCCCGGATACTTATAGAATAGAAATTATTTATTATAAAAGGACACCACAAAAACAAGACAATAACATCACTTAAAAAAAATCACAAAACAATTACAAAAAGCATAAAGGATGTTCATTAGAATGATCATAAGGTAGTGGTGGACGTCCTGAGATAAAGGGCCTCACTCAGCACAAGTCGCGGCGATGTTCGTACAAACAACCTCGTTTTACACAGACACTACACATTGACATTATCGCACACGCGCATCTGTGTGTGGGACGTCTGACGTCATACGATTCAAGTCTAAACTATGTTGGGGTAAACCTAACTGAGACGCTGGTGGGGAGCGGAGAGTTACCGTTCTATCATCATCATCATCAACAATTTAAGAGCCACGCTCTTGTCGGTGCAGCATTTTTCCATGATACTTTTTAGAGAAAAATAGGGCAGTGGTTTCCCTCTTGCCTTCCGCCCCATACTCTGTCTGACGCAAGTGGGATGGCGCCCAGAGTAATCTATTACAAATCCATACTAGGACTCCTGTCCTCCGCCTCTGAATAGTACTGACACTGCTACCCTTTATCAGGTTCCAGGTTACAGTCCCAGTGACTTGCCCCTCCAACCTGCATTGCCGTACCGATGGCTCCCATCTACGCCTCTGCAACCGTTAAGGTCTTCACCCGTATTCCTGGGCAAGTCTACGTTATACCCCGTAGGTCTGGGTCCCTATTCGAACATAGCCACCATCTCACTCTGGCCTACTGAAGTAAGAGGCGCCCACCTCCGCATAGGAATTTCCCCAGTGTAGGGCAGAGAAGATGACTCTGTCCCCCCTGGGGCCGGAGTTGTATGAAACCAAAATATTTATGAAATGTATCAGCTATTCTTAAAGTGGCTTGTACCCACTTGTGGCTGGATACCCAAGGGATTACAGTCACTTAGTTACATATGTAGGTACCTACACCACATTTTCAATTCAAAGTATTCAGACGCATATGACTAAGTTAAATGGAATTCCGATATCCAGTGGTGCTCAAACTAAACACTCCGTTCGTGAAAGTGTTTATCTAACTACTTCGCATTTACATAAAGGGTTCATTAAAGTTAAATTGATATGACTATACCTATTTTATTCCATCTTCTTATCGTGTGGGTTGTGAGGTGGAATACCAACCTCATCAACCCTGATATCAGGGTTATTACTGAGCCGCCAAAGGCCCCTAACATGGCTCATGTAACGACTACATACTAACATCAGTAAGTAGTAACCGGGACCAACGGCTTAACGTGCCTTCCGAAGCACGGATCATCTTACTGTTGGACAATCAGGTGATCAGCATGTAATGTCTTAACCAAACTAGGAACACAAAGTGGTTTTTGTGATATGTCCCCACCGGGATTCGAACCCGGGGCCTCCGGTTCGTGAGCCCAACGCTCAACCACTGGACCACAGAGGCCGTTATTTTATTGGTCGTTAGAATTTCATACTATAATACGTAATATTAACTTTTAGACATAGAACGAAATTCTATGAAGCCGTGGTAACACAGTTGTAAGAACGGTTGACTGTCATTGTAAGGTCGCAGGTTCAAATCCCAGCACGGGCCTAATCCAATCATCATCATCTCCCTAGCATTTTTCATTTTTATCCCGTTTTTCAAAGGGTCCGCTTACCTAACCTGAAGATTTGACAGGTCCGGTTTTTTACACAAGCGACTGCCTATCTGACCTTTAAAAACCGCGAAGAGAAAACCAGCTCAATACAGGTTATGTCACATACCTCCGAAAATGCCTAAACCAATGATTTTCGAATTTGCTACCCAGATGCTTATCATAATGGTTTACTTTAAGACATTTCTGAGATGGTAAGCCGTTGAAAGCATTAATTACAGACGCTATCCACTACTTGACCGGACAAATGGAGACCCCGAGGGCGCTCACCCGGCCGGGGTATAACATCCTCGGCCCTAAAATTAGCATAATGGTTTCACTTGAACCAACTTCATAATATTAAATCAAGGCAGAGTTTTGTTTCAAACTCGGCGAAATTACGTAATACTCTTAATGGAGTAATGCTGTAAGTTCCCGTTCATTTAATTAAAGATACAGGTATAGTGACCTCTGCGGTGTAAAGGTGACACCACGATTGCCAAACCAGAAGTCCCGGGTTCGGTTCCCCGGTCAGGTCGATTTAAATTGAGTCTGTTAATGAATCAGCGTGGTGTAGTACGCCCCATATCCACATACTACATACATACACTGCATACATAGACACATACATAGACACATATCTACATATATAGACTGATTAGATTATGTTTATGAGAGTCGTTTAATGCTTGCAGCTTTTTTTTTACCTTTGATGGGTTTGCTCTTGGCCCCAGACTTGCCCGAAAGCATTGACGAGGCCTAAGATGGAGCGAGCTCGCCCAGAAGGTGCCTGTTCACTCTGGCCTTGAAAGCACCCGGGTTATATGCATTCGGAAATACAGAAGACGGCAGAGAATTCCACTCCCTAGCAGTGCGCATAATGAAGGACGAAAGCCGAAGGCTCGCCCCTTATTACTGTACACCTCTGCCAACCCCTTCAGGGACACAGGCGTGATGCTATATGTATTATAATCATTCCACATCGTTCACTGAATATTAACAATAAGTTTGTCTCTGCTAATTTCCAATACATTATAGCATAAGTACGTCAAGTATAGATTTTCTATCTGTAATTATGAGAACAGCCGCTGTGGTCCCGTAGTTAGAGCATTAGGCTCATGATCTGGAGGTCCAAGTTAGATTCCCTTTTGTTTGCTAAGGACATTGCAGACTAGAATCAAGTGATTGTCCGAAAAAGTAAGATGATTCCGTGCTTCGGAGGGCACGTTAAGCCGTTGGTCCCGGCTCTTACCTATTACCACCATCCCGCTGTGGAGCAGCGTGATGGAATATGCTCCATGCCTCCTCCGATTGATTGAGGGGAGAACTATGCCCAGCAATAAAACAACTTACTTACTTACAACTAATTTTTTACAATAAAATACCAGATAATATTTTAAATTTGTCAGAAAATAAATTTAAAGCTCATGTGAAGCTTACTTTATGTAAAAAAGCATATTATAAGATTAATGACTACCTAAATGATAAACATGTCTGGTTTTGAATATGTTCCTCTAGTTATTAAGCAACTTGTAATGTATAACCTCATTGGTTTTTAAAAAATGTGTTGCTGTTGCAGTTTCTTGTCATTTCTTCTCCTCAGCCATAACACGTTGCGAAATGACGTAACATCAAAAATGTTACATTGACCTTCAACAAGTTTATGCATGATAATTAACATAAACTGCCTATATACGTGCACAGGCCTCCCCTCAATCAACCGGAGGGGGTATGGAGCATACTCCACCACGCTGCTCCACTGCGGGTTGGTATCCATGATAATTACGTTGAATAAATGATTTTGATTTCTGGATTAAAAAAGCATTGAGTGGCGCAGTGTATTTAATTAAAGTTCAGAGGTACCAGGTTTGGGGTCACCAAGTGTAAGTAATCTTTGACTTGGGAAATTGTACCGCTGCCGTCTAGTTTTTTCGATTTGTAGACGGGCGGTTTTCTAAACTCTCGCGAACAATAACTGACATAAAGTGATTTGACGAAATATAATTTGGTAACCCAATTTTAAAGCCGGGGCTTTAATATTTTCAAATCCATGTTTTAAAGAAAAGCCAGAATAAGAGATCTTCAGACTTTCTACTTCTATCGTGTGGGTTGTGAGGTGGATTACCAACCTCATCAACCCTGGTGTCAGGGTTATTATTGAGCCGCCAAAGGCCCCTGACATGGCTCATGTAACGACTACGTACTTATAAGTAAGTAATAACCGGGACCAACGGCATAACGTGCCTTCCGAAGCACGGATAATCTTACTTTCGGTGAATCAGGTGATCAGCCTGTAATGTCCTAACCAAACTAAGGATCAGACTTTGATAAGAGGGATCACAGTCATCATAATTCCTCTAAAACCAATCAACACTTTGAGCTTCAGTTGACTAGACAGTTGGTATCGACCATTATATGCGAGGATACGGCTCACCACCTATCATGTTGATCGGTGAGGTGTGGGTACTTAGTTCATCTTGTGGATGTACCTTTGACTACCCCATTGGGATATAGTCGTGAGCGGTTTATTTTATGTTACTTTAATCGGCGAGCGTTTCACCGCGCACTTTCGCGGTCCACCCGCCCGTGTGTACCCCGTACGCGGACCCGCACCTCACCACAGGGTTAATTTATAGTCGGCCGCTAATGAAAACATTATTTATCGCCCCCACCCCTCTGGAGGCGGGACGCATAAATTTTTGCGCCCCACCTGCTGTTAGCGCCCCATACGGACCCTAGGAGTTTGTTCTCTCAGATTTTAACGCTTTATTGAACCGGTAGTTGTGTTGTTTGTTTTGTAAACTGTCGGCGGTAGAATTAATGTACCTATTGTTATTATTAACAGCCATCTGTGCCCCACTGCAGGGTAAAAGCCTCTCTCGTTTTCTTCCTCTCTTCCCCAGCCTGTTCGTGCACCGTTCTTGATCTCTCTCTTGGGTCGGTCCCACTAGCCACAAGTTGGTAGTGTGACTAGGGATCGACGATCCCTAGTGTTGTGTTGGAAGTTGTATATATGCCTTTTGCTGTGTAAACTTCGATATCGCGTTTCACGACCGCTTGAAGACTGCATTATTGAATGTGGCGCCATCTGTTGCATGTGAGCGGAACTAGGTGGCCAACTAGTTGGGTCCGCCACAGTCAGCACCAAGGTTGCATTTGGAGCGGATGATCTGCGTCCACCAGTTTCTGTCAAGCGCTTCCCTTACGACTGTGTAGAGCTTGGATGACGACGAGTCTTTCACTTGATCGCTCCATCTAGTTGGTGAACGACCACGCGATCTTTTGCCAGTGTTCCCAACCACAATCAGTTTTTCTAAACTGTCATCACCTCTGCGCATCGTGTGGCCGAAATAAGAATGCGTTATTGGCATACAGTGGACAGACGAGTTTTTATTTGGAGCTGGGTCAGGATCGATTGTTCCCGATAGCCTACCTAAAAAAGAATACCTACTTAGAAAATGGCCCCGATTCCAGCAGACACCTCCTAATTTTACTTTAAGTTATACCTGTCATTTACTTATCCAGCGAAAAAGAAAGGGACGGATGATTGACAGCTCTTAATTTTAGGAAAAATTAGTAAATGAATGAACCCGGGCAAATAAAAAACGTATCTCGCTGGTATGCAATCCGTTTGACATCATGTCAACATAATGCTGTCGGGTTATTGGGCAATGTAAAATTTTTAGACGGTTGTTTTAGATTTGTGCTTAAAATTGACGTGTGTTCCATAAATTGTATGCCTGTCGATTACCCGTCCCTTTCCTTTTCGGCGGATAAGAAAATGATAGATATAACTTAAAATGAAATAAGATGGTGTTTACAGGAATTAGCACCAGTAGCTACTTTTATATGGATTTTTATTGACGTGAGACATTTGTAGGCAATATGTGACTTTTAAAAAGGTTACCCTCTGATGGCCCAGTTGGGCGCGAACCTCAGCGCATGAGGTCTTGTGAGAGGATTATATTTGGTAGAATTGGAAACGTAAGAATTCTTGTGTGTACTTGAAATAAGGAACAGAACTTATCTGTATGACAAATATCTTCCACATTACTTTGCCAATAAAGCAATTATGAATGATAAATTAATTCAGTTCAATGTGGAAGGCAATTACCAATTTTCTCCTATAAATCAAACGTGTTATAATTATCAGGTTGTTAACCTGTCAAGTACAGTTCATCATTATTTTATCTCCAGACACAAATTCCAAAAGCGGCTGCAGGTTATCAGGTAGCGAATATGTATGTTCATGATAACGTAATTAGGTTTAGGTACCTACAAAACATAAACAGCCCACATATGACCCACTGGTGGGCACTGGGGGGTTAAAATGGCCATACATACATAAACTCACGCCCGTAATCCCTAATGGGGTGGGCAGAGCCACAAGCAATCAAAGACAACTTGCAGCCACTGTTGATACGGTGTCGTAAGCTGGATATGATGAACCTTATGGTGATAAGGGATCAGCCTATCGCCCATAACATTAGTCCATCATGTTAGAGGACACAATCCCTCTGTCGGTTTTTACGACATGCCCGGGAAGACAAGCAGCTGAACGTGTTCTATGTTTTTTATTTGCTCCCAGAACAGCATAGAAGACCAGGGGGGTTAAAATGGCCACATCGAAGCAATTCATCTAAGAAAGCAATATTGCTATTTGACATTTGTGTGTATTATTCAGAGGCGGAGGACAAGAGTCCTAGTATGGCTTTGTAATAAACTACTCTGGGCGCAATCCCACATGCGTCAGACAGAGTACTGCGGGGCGGAAGGCAAGAGGGAAACCACCGCCCTATTTTTCCCTACAAAAGTATCATGGAAAATGCTGCACCGACAAGAGCGTGGCTCTTAAATTGATGATGATGACATTTGTTTGCACTGCGCACTTACCTACTTTTATATGCGCAAATGTCAAATTGCAATATTGCTTTCTTAGATGAATTGCTTTGATGTGGCAATTTTGACCCCCCTGGTCTTCCATCAATCAGGAAGTACCTTCCTTAAGTAATTTTAAATGGTGTGATCCATAAACATTTCGCCAATGAGAAGCCTGTACTCAGCAGTAGATGCATACAGATCCGGTTTTTTACAGAAGCGACTGCCTGACTGACCTTTCAACCCGCGAAGGAAACGTGAAAACGTATTTCTCGGGAAAGCGAGTATCCTCGCGATATTATCCTTCATTAGTATGCATGTTTAGGGGAGGCCTATGCCCAGCAGTGGGCGTCGTACGGCTGATAATGATGAATCGTAAATGTAACGTAAATTCCAAAACAGTTTCGAAAATCACTTTCAACAGGCCTACCATGGCTCTCGATCATCATCATTATCTCCCAAGCATTATCCCGTTTTTCACAGGGGTCCGCTTACCCAACCTGAAGATTTGACAGGTCCGGTTTTTTACAGAAGCGACTGCCTGTCTGACGTTCCAACCCGCGAAGGGAAAACCAGCCCAATACAGGTTAGGTCACATCCGAAAATGCATTTCATGGCTATCGATCATGCAACTGGGACACCACGGCTATGATCCTTCCACCTGAGTTACCACTGTAGTAGAGTACAAACTCTGCACATACTGGCCTTTCGTTCTGACCATCATCATTTTAAATTACGAAATTCTCATTCCATTCCGCATTTCCTTACATTTTACACTCTTTTGACTCACTGCATCCCCGACCTTCATTAAAACAACACAAGTGTGTTACACTGTTTAGGGCCGTGCCCTCTAACTCTTGATTATTTTGTGAAGTGTTTATATTGTGAACTATGTATATTCCTATCCTGTTTGTGAAGTGTTTTTAATAAACTGTATATATTCCTGCTTGCTGCTTGCTTCTAATTTATCATCGTTATCACCAATCATTCCCCTACTCTGCCGGCACGTCGGGAGACCACATCCTCACCACCCAGCGTGCCGCACCAGTGTTCTCGATAGCTTCCACAGCTTTAGAAACATACATCTATTAACTAATTAAATACTCACTCGTAATATTATTAACACAAGTAAACACGACTTATTTACGTATTGCTTCCGACCTCTGATCTTATTACCGCCTCATATGTTAAGTATATTTATTATTTCCAATACTAATAGGAAATGTTATTTATTATACTTCTGTGGAATGGGGGCAAATTCCAAATGTAAAGGAATATTATGGTCGCGTTGACTCGTACGAATTGTAGAACCTTGTCGCATTTATTTATATGACAAATTTTACCCAAAATCTCATTAAGTATGGAAAACCTGAATGCGATAAAGTTCTAAAGTTTACACATGATTGTATGGTGACCGTCGCATAATAAAAATAAACTATTAAAACAACTTTAAAAAATAAAACGTAGAGAATTCAGTAGTTTAAATTATGAAAATTAAATTCTGATTACTAAATAAAGACAGATCTAAAGGTGACAAAAACTTTTTCTTTTTTCTATATTTAACTTATTTATGAATATTTGGCGGCTCAATAATAACCCTGACACCAGGGTTGATGAGGTTGGTAACTCACCTCACAACCCACAGGGCAGAAGAAGAAGATATAGCTTATTATAAGATTAATGATTAAGTAAATAATAAAATGCCTAGTATTAAATGTGTTCCTCTAGTTATTAAATAACTTATAATGTATACCTACATAGATTATAAAGATGTGTTGCTGTTTCTTGGCATGTCTTCTCCTCAGCCATAACAGCTTGCGAAATGACGTAGATTCTATTATAATTACGTTGAATAAATGATTCTGATTCTGATTGGTGGAGAGCCCATTGCCATTACCATTAATCGGGCATAAATCCTGGAGAGGAGCTCGGTGGCGCAGCGGTAAACGCGCTCGGTCTGCGAAAGTTGCTTAACATAGGCCGGTCATAGGATGGGTGACCACAAAAATAAAAGTTTTCATCTCGAGCTCCTCCGTGCTTCGGAAGGCACGTTAAGCCGTTGGTCCCGGCTGCATTAGCAGTCGTTAGTAACCATCAATCCGCACTGGGCCCGCGTGATGGTTTAAGGCCCGATCTTCCTATCCATCCATAGGGAAGGCCCCAGCAGTGGGGACGTTAATGGGCTGATGATAATAAATCCTGGAAACCATGTGATGTGATGTATCACTTGGTTCTCTCTGTCCACGCCTTCAGTTTGATGCTATGTTATTCTCATAAAATTCAATAATATTTCTTTTTCAAAATTGGCTTACAAAGTTAGCGCTTTTTGAACGTCAAACAAAATTAAGTAACTAGCTGTAAAACTACTACCACATCGGAATCTGTAACGCAGAGGGAAAGACGTGGCCAGAAAACCTCCCAGCACAGGGCCCTAGTCCTATTTCATGTTTTCCTTTCTTTTCTTTTTTTTTAATCCAGTTTGTATTACATAATTTATAGAATTAAATACAATGGTATTCCAATTACAGTCGGTGGAAGGAAAGTAAAAAATAAAGAGTTTATGTGACTTTCTCACAGAAACAGTGTTTACACATAATCAGTGATTATTAGTGGTTATTAGGAAGATATGAATGCATGGGATTAACTGTCTGAGAACTGATATTAGGCAGCTAAATTACTCAATTGTATACCAATATTTTATGTTTTTTTTTTAAAGAACGTCTAGGGCCCTGTGCCGAGGCTTTCGTGCAGCTTCTTTTCCCCGGCTATACAGGTTGTGAGAAGCTGCAGTAGTTTTAGGCGGATGAAACGTTCGTTATGTAAAAATTGACGATTCAAGCTATGTTAAAACAATTGAATTTATCATATGCCTCTTACCTCAGGATGACCAGGGGAAAGGAGTGGAAGCGCTGATGATGACCACGCGACGCATACCCCTGAAGCCAGCGCGCCCAGGTTTACTGGAATACAGTAAATTAAAATGTATTAAGTAAGTAAAATCTTTGTTTTTATACCACTCATCCGTACTTAGGGAAACTCATAAAGAGAAAATTAAATCAAAAATTAAAGCGATGACTCGGAATTTCGATTTTGAAAGAAATCTTGACCTTAACTGGCCAAGTTCCATATCACCTATATAAGAAGATAGACTTATAAGCCTATCTGTTTACGCATAAATAAGTAATTTACCACAGAATGCACTCAACCATTCACAAATAAGATTTACCTTATCTAGCAATATAGTTTACATGACCTATGTCTGATACTGATAATTCATGCGCCGGCGCAATGCAGACTTACCAAAGTAAACTACATTACTATAATGCACACTTATATAAGTTATCTGCGTGGTCTAGTGGTAACAGCCTCAGTGGTCTAGTGGTTAGAACGTTAGGCTCACAATCTGGAGATCCGGGTTCGATTCCCAATGAGGACATTGTCGAAATCACTTTGTGAGACGGTCCTTGTTTGGTAGGGACAACGCAATTCTTGCAGGCTTGAATTACCTGATTGTCCGAAAAAGTAAGATGATCCGTTCTTTGGAGGACACGGTAAGCCATTTGACCACAATCTCACCTGATGAGAAGTGACAATTTAAACTAGGGTGGATCACGCTTACCTAGCAAATGCCTATTTACTCTAGCCTTGAAGACACCCAGATTATAACGACTTGGACCAGACGACGGCAGACAGTTCCAGTCCTTTGCTAGATTTTGGAGTCGAGAAATTTTAAGACGAGAGAAGTTTTAAGAAGTAGACCCACCGATGCCAGCAGCAATATACTGCGTGGTGATCCCAGAAGTATCCCTCTTGATGTCTGGAACCGTCTCGATCCTCTGCAGTATCTTCCTGTTCCCATTCCTGGTCTCCGGAACTTCGAGCTTCGTGTCTTCTGCATTCTCTTCCAGGGAGTCGTTGTCGTTGTCCAGAGCTGGAGTCAAGTCGTCCACTGGAAGAATTATTAAAATATGTTAATATTTGTATATATCGTATGTCAATACATTTCTTTTATTTATTCTCTTTGTGCCTTCCCACTTTTATTGACTTCTCCATAAATCTTCTTAAAAAACATAAGAGTTGAAAATCTTGTCTTGTTCATGTAAATAATGTATTCTTGCCATAGAGGCAGCCAATCAGCTCGCGACACCAAATACTTCAGGACCCCAATACCGACCTCGCCGGCGTGGTCGACGATTTCCCTCAATCAGCGCTTATCGCTATCGACCCGCCAGGGTCGATTAATTCTTTCTAATATTTTTCCCCTCAGACGACGCCCTGAGCCGAGGTTCGCGCCCAACTGGGCACCCTCAGGCCTGTTGTCTTAAACGTTATACCGGGTGAGAGCCTTCAGCGCTCCCCATTTGCCCGGCCAAGTAGTTAATGCCATCTGCGGCAAATCTACATTAAGTCACGTCAAAAAAAAAAACTGAGGTTGGTAATCTGCCTCATAACCCACACAATAGAAGATTGTTTAACAACATTTATTATTTCAGTCGAATCTAAAAAAACATATTTATAACCTCGGGTTAGTGTCCGAAAATGGGTTTTATTTTGACCATTACATAACTATCGACGCTTTACACAATTTTACGATCTCTCCCAATAGTCAATTTTATCACGCCATAAAAAAAAACTAGAAAACAAACTTATCAACAGACTTGACCTTTGGAGGCGCGGTGATTGCGGGAGTTTTAAATAGTTACATCTGATAAGTGATAACAGCATTTGTATAAGTATTGACTATTCATTATCAATACCATGGGGCCTAACCAAATTGCAAGAGTGCCAAATTTTAAAGGTTTAAATCAGACGTATCGATAGGTAAGCATTTCATTGGTGTCTTTTTTTATCGTGTGGGTTGTGAGGTGAATTACCAATCTCATCAACCTGGTGTCGGGGTTATTATTGAGCCGCCAAAGGCCTCTGATATGGCTTATGTAACAACTCAGCATTGCACCCAAGCGAAGACGGGGCGGGTCGCTAGTTATGAGGTTGGAGTACCAAGCTCACAAACCCTGGTGTCAGGGTTACTATTGAGCCGCCAGAGGCCCCTGACATGGCTCATGTAACGATTACTTACTTACATCAGTAAGTAGTAACCGGGAAAAAAATGTTGTATAAAAAAATCTAAACTGCATAAGTAAGATGCTTGAAATTTGACATGCACTCCCACACACACAATGATCTCTCTTTTATAACACGCTACGCGGACGAAGTCGCGGGCAAAAGCTAGTAAAAAAATAAACAAGCTAAGCGATAAACGTGTGTATATTAGCATTTGATAGTCAAGCAAAATTTAATCCAATTATCAAATAATTCGATTGAACTTTGCTTGGCTTTCAAACGTTTACTGCTTGTTATTTTTTTATTGGTAAAGCGGTTTATTTCTAAGGTACTTGCACCGTATAAGGGCTGGCTCCTAATAAGGACCACGTGTGAAAACTCACACTTGCAAATTTCAAAACTATAATTCACCCATCCTCCTAGTATGGCCTTTTTTTTTCTAAGTATTATAATAGAGGGATTGAAGTTTAATATAAGTAAAGAAAGAAAAAAAAGAGTGGAAGAAGCGAATTTTTAACCCGCGAAAGTGGTGTGCCAGTATCGTAGTAAGTGTAATTCCGTGGTCCCTGCCTACCCCAACGGGGAAGCAGGCGTGATCTAATGTATGTATAAAATAACATTTTAATCTTCTTCCTATCGTGTGGGTTGTGAAGTGGAATACCAGCAGCGTTGCCAGACGTCCAGATTTTGGCAGGACACCAGGGTTGACGAAGCTGGTATTCAGCGTTGCCAGTTTTTTTTTTTGCCTATTATAGTTGAGTCTTATTTGTTTTCTGAACATTTTAATAACACCTACCTACTTTTTGTGAAATCCACCGGTCACCCCCATCATCAAACGATTATGACGCTTTCTCTTATATTTAGACTTATAAACTTAACCAATTACCTATATTATCTATCATTCCCGATCATATGACTTGATCTACAAGTAATATCTTCTTCAATAAATCCACTCAAACTCGTATTTTTGACGTGACTTATTGTAGATTTGCCGCAGATGGCATTGACTACTTGGTCGGAGTATGCCGGTCTTCCCCACATTGACTTATGTATAAAATAAAATTGTAAATAAAACCTACTTTTTGTGAAATCCACTGGTCACCACACCCCCACCACTATGTTGGTCTCGACACACAATGTTGTACAAATGATCGTCGATATAGAGCGGTCCGCCGAGACTGGGACGACACAATCTCAGATATCAACTCTCAGCGCCGCACAGGGAACACCAACTTAGGGCTACATTTTTTTTATTGTCTTTACCCGACTACGGCGAAACAAAAAGGAGGGTTATGTTTTCTATACAGGGTGTTAGTGACATCGTAACGAAAACTTTGAGGGATGACTCAGGCCATGACTCTGAGTCGATAACAAGTGCAATTTTCCGTCGAAAAAGTAAAGAACGGAAAATTATAAAAAAAAACACTAAAATTTTCGTGAACTTTCTGACAGGAAAATCCGCTTTATATTAACTCAAAATCATGGTCTGAATCATCCCCCTCAGTATTTGTTACGGTGTCACTAACACCCATACGCACTTGTATTGCTA
This sequence comes from Pectinophora gossypiella, assembly GCF_024362695.1. Lineage (NCBI taxonomy): Eukaryota > Metazoa > Arthropoda > Insecta > Lepidoptera > Gelechiidae > Pectinophora > Pectinophora gossypiella. The sequence continues at coordinate 391,461 of NC_065425.1, read as the reverse complement.
CCTGTACGTACTTGTGCGGGGTAAAACTATAGAATTGAAAAAATATATATAAAAAAATAGTTATGATGTCACTAACCCCTGTATTATTTAATGTCACATTATAACCTTCTATCATCTAACAACTTTTCAAAACAAAATTTAAAGTGTTATTTCCCAATGTCAAGAATCAAAATAAGTTCATTACCTCTAAGAAGACTATCAAACGCTAAGACATAATAATCCGTCTGGGGACGCAGGTTCACGATTTAATTACATCCATCGCACCCCGCCAATTCATTACTGCGAAAGGTATCGATTCTTCTATCGGCGAAACGGCGTGAAGCGTAAATTGTCGCATCAATAAAACTCGCGCACATTGCACGAACATAATACCTACAAGAAAACTTACTGGAGTTACTTGCACCAACGAGTTATAAATATAAGTAACTTTAATGTCTGGTATTGAATGCGTTCGTCTAGTTATTTATTTATTTATGGCATACATAACTAGTTACAGTCGTGAAATTAGATATCTAATTAAGTGTAACGTAAAACTAGACTATAACATTAAAACATGCATGCACATTCAGCCACTTATGTTATAATTATTAAATAACTTGTAATGCAGTTTCTTGTCATTTCTTCACCTCAGCAATAACACCTTGCGAAATGACGTAAATTCAAAAATGTTACATTGACCTTCAACAAGTTTATCCATGATAATTACGTTGAATAAATGATTCTGATTTCTGATTTAAGAGCAGTTTCCACTCATGCGCAAAATGTAGTGCTTCCTTGGTTGAGCATCATAATTTTGACAGTAGGTTTGAGTTTGTGTTAGATGGATGTGACGTATTATGTTTCTGATATGTTTTTTTTTTTCATCTATTATAGTAGTGGAATTGAAATTTAATATAAAAAAGGAAAAAAAGAGTGGAAGAAGCATTAGGTTCCTAAAGTTTTTTTGCAGCGATCCTCAGTTGGGGTGCATATACTCCCTATGATTATGTCATTATATTATTGTCTTCATAATCAATAAATGAGTCTTGTATCGACCATCCGTTGTTTCAGTCGTCTCACCACCATACTTGGTGACTCTGCCTGAGCGCAAGGGGAGCCTCCCGGTCCGCGATTCCGCTTCTTAAATTCCATTGCCCATTTAAGGAATGGAATATGATGACACAGTGATGAGGGAATGATGTAGAAGAGGTAAAATAATAGAGCGGTGACGCTCCGACATCGCAACGCAGCCACGGCATTTCTAAACCACGTCGACGTAGACCCCGCTACCCGCTTGAAGCAGGCCACACACCCGAAATGCGATGAAATCATTTGCCTAAGTGATTGAGTTTCAGCTCATCAAAGGCGTTTTTCAGATTTGCTCCCGAATTCAAGGAATATTAAAAAGAGAACAAATTAATTATTATGATTAAAGCATCGGTATTTTAATTCTTAATGATTATATTCAAAGTTTTGTGGTTGAATATCTTTGTGTGTCATGAATAAGTTATGTGAAGTCGTATTTCTGTGTTATAAATTTTATCACTGAAAATATTACCTTAAGAACCTAAATACGCTTTTGTCGGTGTAGCATTCTCTATGCTACTTTTTCATGGAAAAATAGGGCAGTGGTTTCCCTCTTGCCTTCCGGTCCGCAGTACTCTGTCTGACGCGAGTGGGATGGCGCCCAGAGTAGTCTAAATAATCCTTACCTAATATTATTATATGCCCAAGTAACTCTGTCTGTCTGATGAGATGAATCATATTTGGGTGAGATCTTTAATAAATTAATGAAAAAGTCTAGTTATAGCATGATAGGTATCTGGTGTTAGTGGCATCGTAACGAATACTAAGGGGGATGGTTCAGACCATGATTCTGAGTTAATATCAAGTGGAATTTTCCGTCGCAAAATTCATGATTTTTTTTAAATTATTTCAAATTCTATACTTTTGCGATCGAAAATTCCATTTGATATCAAGTCATTGATGGCCTGAATCACCCTGTATTTCGCGATGGCATAATACATTTCTTTACTAGTTACAATACCTGTAATTTAAAAACATTTTATTTGAAGGATAAGGGAGTATATATTAATATGTTTTATGGTTTACCATAAACAAAATACCTATTTACATATAAAATCCGGTGAAACCTCGATAAAATCAATCTCGCTCCATCAAACGGGATTAAACAAAATATTTTTATATGCAAATAAACCTCCGATACGCCCGACGAAGCGACGTTTTAAAGGAAAGTAAAAAAGTAATATTTTCACCTCACAAAACACCACTTCACTTAAGTGAATTTCGAAAAATCTGGGCAAGTTTTTGTCAAATCTTGTTTCGAGAATATGCGCGTTCAAGTAATATTAATAAAATATTTAAAATAGGTAATTTAAAAATTTAATCAAATTTAATTTATTTTTTCCGGACGGCTTTTTGACGCCTGATATAGTTTTTTATTTTTTTATTTGTGTATTTTGACGTATTTTAGTGTAGGTTTTTAATTTGACTATGTTATATATTTTATTAACATTGTAACTATAATAAATAAATCAAACAGTAAAAACAAATAAACAAATTATAGCTTTGAAAAATTAAATGAAGAAGACATTAGTAATAAAAAATAGATATGATTTTAAAATAGGAATGTTCCAAATACAAAATTAAAATATTCGTTGAACAAATATTCAGAAGTGTTTTGTTTTCTTATAAGAAGTAAGTAGACACCTCCACCGATCCGCTGTGGAGCAGCGTGATTGAATATGCTTCAGCTATGCAGCAGCAGATGATCCGTGCTTCGGAAGGCACGTTAAGCCGTTGGTCCCGGTTACTACTTACTGATGTAAGTACGTAGTCGTTACATGAGCCACGTCAGGGGCCGTTGGCGGCTCAATAGTAACCCTGACACCAGGCTTGATGAGGTTGGTCATCCACCTCACAACCCATACGATAGGAAAAGTAGAATGTTTAAGTTTTTTAATAGTAAATATCTTTATAAATGTCTTTTATATTCCAATACATGCTGTCTCGCCTCGCATTATCCCAAACGTGGCTCCAATTCCGAGCGATTCAACAAGTGACCTGTTGAGTCGCCTATTAATTACATTACGCCCGAATTTATAACTTTTTAATAACAATTCTCATACTTTTTGTCCAGATATTAAACTTAAACGTATATAATTATATTATGACCACTTCACGATTTCTTTCGAGACTTTTATTATTTTTCATAGTAATTATACTTTTGTGCCGGTCACAGACAGTCTAGACCTACATACAGACATGGACCTATAGACATTCATGGACCTACATACAGACATGGACCTATAGACATTCATGGACCTACATACAGTCATGGACCTATAGACATTCATGGACCTACATACAGTCATGGACCTACATACAGACATGAACCTATAGACATTCATGGACCTACATACAGTCATGGACCTATAGACATTCATGGACCTACATACAATCATGGACCTACATACAGACATGGACCTATAGACATTTATGGACCTACATAAAGTCATAGACATTCATGGACCTACATACAGTCATGGACCTACACACAATCATGAGCGATATTAAAGATGTTGACCACACTGTGACGTGTTCGCCGATAAATGGTGGAACGTATGAAGTGCATGACATTTTGCGAGGAGAATAAATAAAAGGAGTATAAAGGAGTATATATACTGATTTTTTATCTATTTGTAATTTTGTGTCATATATTACAGACATTTTTTCATCTTTATATAGTCTTATTTATCTTTTTTATTGTTTGTTTTTGAATATCTAATTAATATATTGTTTTCTTGTCATACAGTGCATTATGTTCCTTTGCGTAAATAAATAAATAAAATGAATAATGGTCTAAAGAATAGGTTAATTTAATTTCTCTACATCATCTATTATCACGCCAGCTTCAAGTCTGCAGCCCACACAATTTCCTTTTGAACGCTGAACTAACAACATAAGGTTTACTTAACATTAAAAATTTAAAATCCCATCTGCAAATTTTAATTTATTTTCCAAGTTTATTTTCATAACGTTTGAATAAATTCGTCTGACAACGTTGTAATGTCTCATTTACATAATTTCACTGAAATTCGATGCCACTCGACCGCCCTGAGCCGAGGTTCGCGCCCAACTGGGCACCCTCAGGCCTGTTGTCTTAAACGTTGTACCGGGTGAGAGCCTTCCGCGCTCCCCATTTGTCCGGCCAAGTAATTAATGCCATCTGCGGCAAATCTACAATAAGTAACGTCAAAAAAATCTCTAACACACTACATTATTGACAATAAAGCTTACCTAAGGTACAAAATGTATTAAGTAAACAAAACACTTTTTTATCACGAAAAGCTGATACGAAAATTGTTTACGCTATTACTATACATAATATTTATATTAGAAAATGTGCCTGTAAAACGTACAGATATTTATAAGTTTGTAGGCTCTGTAATAATGTTTATCGAGAGCGGGTGAAGGATCCAAAACAAATAAAAATTAACCGCAAATTGAAAGGAAAATTATTTCGAGGATAATTTGAGCTGGTTATTACTTGCTATGTTGAAATATTCGGCAATACAACCTCTAAGATAAAATAAAGTATAATACGACGCACACTACACTACACTTCTTCTTCTTATCGTGTGAGTTGTGAAGTGGAATACCAGCCTCATCAACCCTGGTGTCAGGGTTATTATTGAGCCGCCAAAGGCCCCTGACGTGGCTCATGTAACGATTACTCACTTACATCAGTAAGTAATAACCGGGACCAACGGCTTAACGTGCTTTCCGAAGCACGGATCATCTTTATTTGGACAATCGGGTGATTAGCCTGTAATGTCCTAACCAAACTAGAGTTCACAAAGTGATTTTTGTGATATGTCCCCACCGGGATTCGAACCCGAGGTCTCCGGATCGTGAGTCCAACGGTCAACAACCGTGAAATGGTAATTAATAAAGTAACATAATTACATTATATTACCTACAGTACAATCAAATAGCAAAATTTCAGTCCCTGAGTCCATCGTGTTGTTTCTAAACATTGGTGAAATAATGAACCATTGTTTGTCATAATTATAAAATTTATGTTTTTGTAGGTGTTTTAGTCTATTACAGAAACGACATATAACCAGCCCGGTCCGCATGACAACCGCGCCGCGCGCGACGCGAATTGTATTGAGCGGTTCGACCAATAAACGACACAAATTTTACCGTCAAATTTCTATTGGTCGAAGGCCGCGATATAACTCGCGCCGCGCTCGTCGGGGTTGGCGTGCAGAGCCTACAGGAGGTCTTAAGTCCAGTTAATTGACTACTGCAAGAAACTGATTAGATATTTGGTATTTAGTTCATTCAGGCAATTTCAAACATTTTTGTAGGTACCACCATTTCCAGAATTAATAGAAAACAATTCATTCTGTAGCATGAGTGGCGGGCAGAAGATAACATCGTCCATTTAAAGAATTTAAGGAAAAATATTCAAGACACTATTATTAAAATTTCTTTCATTTCCGCTCACGGACAACTTTAATATCATTTAATTTTTACTGGAGCAGAAACGGGAAAGAAATTCATTTGTGTTATAATGAAGAGAAGTATTTCAGCAATGAATATTCACTAGGTATAATACGTTATTGCGTAGGCTCACGATCTGGAGGTCTGGGTTCGATTCTCGATAGATAGGCCTACACCCTTAATAAAATATTGTTACGTATGCGGCCCGCGGTTTATTCTCCCTGACGCGATAGCCCCGTCGCGTCTCTTAACCTTTCGCCCATCCGTCTTGGCGCTAACAAACATATTATTATTATTATTATTTTAGACTTAATAATATTTATTATCTCCATCAAATAGCGTGTATATCGGCACGTAGGTATGTCTGGGTTGAGATTTTAGGTCGATGAGAATATGTCTCTATGTATGTGTGCATCCTACCTCATCGAGACGCCATGGCCAATTCGCCGGCGACGGTCGCCACACAATTCATATTGAAATGTATGGGAATTAACTCATTTGGCGACGCTTTGGCAACGTAGCCATTTCAATCTTCTTCTTCTATCGTGTGGTGTCAGGGTTACTATTGAGCCGCCGAAAGCCCCTGACATGGCTCATGGTAACGACTACTTACTTACATCAGTAAGTAGTAACTGGGACCAACGGCTTAAAGTGCCTTTTTGATAATTTGTAAAAAAAATATCTCGTACCACTTTTTTAAGAGGTACCCTTTGGAGACGTCGCCGACGAGGTTGCCTTGGCGTCTGGTGACGGCCCTAATAGGAACTTACAATAGGTACGCCATCATATTAAATTTAAAAAGAAAAATGCAAAACATACTATATAAAACAAACACACTAAATAAATAAATATAAATAAAAATGACTGAAATAAAAATAAATGTGTCGTTATTAAGGCGAGTACCCACCAAAATGTATTATGCCCCTAAAATGCCGGAAACGTGGAGGCGACATAAAAAACCGGTAATTTTGTGGATATTCTTCCCCGTTTCGGTATACTTTCATATGTCCCGTATCACCTATTACGACTTATCTAAAACACATAACAGGATATAGGGCTGGCGCTGAGGTCCATTTATTATAAAGCGGTTGAGTGGATTTTCAAAAATTTTATGCCCATAATATTGCGGCATAAGTTTGTTACGGAATATCTTATCGTCATCACTAATTTAAGTGCCATGCTCTTGTCGGTGTAGCATTCTTCATGCTACTTTTTAGGGAAAAATAGGGCAGTGGTTTCCCTCTTGCCTTCCGCCCCGCAGTACTCAGTCTGCCGCGAGTGGGATGGCGCCCAGAGTAGTCTACTACAAAGCCGTACTAGGACTCCTGTCCTCCGCCTCTGAATAGTACATCTGTTTCTGGTGGATCTTATACTAATCTTGAAATAGAAGCAAGTCTAAGGTGATTAAGAATTAATCCCATTTTAGTTTTCGTCTTCTTTTCGAATTTTATTTATGAATTAAGTAACAATGAATACGACGTTTGACCGCTTTTATTGATGACTTCACAGGAAAGTATACTAACTCCAAACAAAACTTTCGTTTTGACGTTTCGTTTAAAGTATTTGATTTGAATAGGTTATCACGTAGCCTATTTTTTGTTAAGCTTACGTTCTACTGCTGGACACAGACCTCCCCTCAATTAACCAGACGATATATGGCGCATACTCCACCACGCTGCTCCACTGCGGATTAATGTGGACCGTGTAGATTATTACAACATTAATATCAACATAAACGCTCTTGAAAGACAAGCAGGCATACTGACAGACGGACAACGTGGAAGATAGGTATCTCTGTAAGCGATAAGACCGCTTATAGCCACTTAGATAAGCATGTTTAAGGCTGCGTTTCCATTGACGCGGAGCTGGGCGGAGAGGAGCGGAGATGTGCAGGAATCGACCAATCACCGTGAGGGTGAGTGTGAGAGAGCGTTTTCGTTTTTCGCTCTCTCGAACGCTGTGATTGGTCAAATCCGCACATCTCCGCTCTTCTCCGCCCATCTCCGCGTCAGTGGAAACTCGGCGTTAATTCTGTAAAATTTAATTCCGTTTTTTCTTTTGAGATACAAAACCCTCCAAAAGTCCTTTAAGTACAGCCCTACTGAAGTTGAAAAAGTGTTCGGCTGCACACCAGGGTACCATGTAGTGACGTCACAACACTCACAACACAAGTGATGGTGGGTACAGTGTTTATGAAGGTTTTATCTTATAGCGGTGTGGAGCAGACTTTATGGTGACAGCGTGACAGATAGATCAATAGTTGATAAGTTAGAGGGCGATATTTTATTTACCGATATTATGTAATAAGTTTTCCAGGCACGGTTAAAAAGCTTGTGTTAGCCCAGTTAGAAGAACGCTTGACTTTCACTGTGGGGTCGCAGGTTCGAATCACAACGCGGCCCTAAACCAATGATTTTCGAATTTGTTTTCGAAATCATGTTCAGATCTTATATGATTGATTTTAACGTAATCAGCGGTAAAAGAAAACATCGTGATTCACATTCCCGAGAAATGCGTTTCAGAAGTAAGGTTAGGTCACAACCTAACCTGTATTGGGCTGGTTTTCCCTTCGCCGGCTGGAGACAGACAGACAGGCAATGCTACAAAATGCAAAAACAGACGATGAGTTGCGGTGTACAGAAAAACCTGTCGATAGGTTTATGAGACACCGTTTTTGATTGTAAAATGTTTATTATTACTTTTAATAAATAAAATAAAAAATTGTAACGCGTGAGAGCTCTCAGCGCTTCTCATTTGTCCGGGCAAGTGATTAATGAAATTTGAATCACATTTAAAATAGGTCATAATGTACAAAATAATTGGTTTGAGAACTTTTTTCTAACGCCAAAAAATCTCGAACTTGGTCCGTCCCTGAATGGGAACGCACATTATAATTTCTGTGCCTATGGGCTGTTTATAGATATGTTTGCCAAGTACGCAAATCATGATGTTTTGTAGTGATGATTCGACCGGGTTGCCAAGCTTATCATGTGTTGTGCAATTTCTCTGTTTGTACTTGTATGTAAGTAACTTGTTTAGTCTTAAGAAACTTGCCCTTGACTCTACTATCGAGCTTATCTCACTTCCGATATGTTGTATCAAGTTAATATTTTATGTTCATCACTACATAGTATAAAACAAAGTCGCTTTTTCTGTCCCTATATCCCTATGTACGCTAATATCTTTAAAACTACGCAACATATTTTTATGCGGTTTTTTTTAATAGATTGAGTGATTCAAGAGGAAGGTTTATATGTATAATAACATCCATTAAATAGTGGAGAAATACGGTTATATAAAGGTCGTAAATAATTATTTTTTTCTTCAGCATTGCACGCGAGCGAAGCCGGGGCAGCGTCGCTAGTTAATATTATATTCAGTTGGTTTATATAGACAGATTTCCTGATATCTAGGTGACCTGTGGCTTAATGGTTAGATATACTCTTCTTCTTTTAATCCTGTTATCAGAGAAAGACAACAGCCTATGTTGTCCAGTGGTTGAGCGCTGGGCTCACGATCCGAACGTCCCGGGTTCGAATCCCGGTGAGGACATAACACTAAAATGGTTAGGACATTGCAGACTAATCATCTGATTGTCGGTGCTTCGGAAGGCACGTTAAGCTGTTGGTCCCGGTAACTACTTACTAGATGTAAGGAAGTATTCGTTACATCAACCGTGACAACCTTTGGCGGCTCAATAATAACTCTGACACCAGGGTTGATGGGGTTGGTAATTCATCTCACAACCCATACGATAGAAGAAGAAGATCAGAGTAAGAGAAACATCACTAAGTCACGGTAGTTCCGTGTGGCATCTGCTTAGTTCTCAAACGAGGAGTGCCGTTTCGATTCCCGGTACCACACTTGCAAAAATCTATTTCATTTTTATTCTTAACTAAATCAAGAAGTTTAAAAGTAAAAATGGCTCTAATTACAAATATACACGGTGTTAGTGATACTGGAACGAATACTGAGGGGGATGGTTCATCCCATGATTCTGAGTTAAACGAAATGGAATTTTACGTCGCAAAATTCATGATAGCATTGCGTGGATTTCCACATTTTTGCATGACCTAATTCATCCCACTCAGTATAACATGCTGTATTTAAAAAAATCCCCACACAAATAAAGGCAAAAACATAAAAAAAAACATCTTCCATTTCGATACGAATGTAAACATTGGGCGGAGTACATTTCATAGATGAAACAAAAAAAGAAAACCCCGTCAGACATGTTAGCATGATTAAAATATAAACGAACACACATCAGACTCAATATTTTCTCTGAAACATGAGAGATTTTTATACTGAACATATATTTACATATCATTAAAAATAAGGAAACGGTTTATTAAATCATATATTTGGAGCATTGCACTCTATGGAAGTGAAACGTGGACTATGACACAGAGAGACAGCTCTCTGTCTCTCTGTGTCATAGTCCAGATTGGAAGCGTTTGAGATGTGGTGTTGGCGAAGGATGGAGGGTATAAGCTGGACTGAAATGGTGTTAAATGAAAAAGTGCTGGAAAGAGTTGAAGAAAAGAGAACCATATTGAAGACTATAGAGAGGAGAGAAGAAATTATGATTGGCCACCTGATCATTTATAACAAACATTATAGAAGGAAAAATTGAAGGGAAGAGAGCTTCCTCTCTTCCCTTCAATTTTTTTTTAAGGGGTAGACCTAGTAACACAGTGCAGCCAACAAAATGTATGCAGTTGTACAAACGCGTAAGAAAATGAAAAAAGAAATGAAAAACGAAAATGGAGTATGAGAGCGTACGGTGAACTACCACCTGGTTGTCTTGTTGGTTACGCAACCAACATCATCCCCTGATTCCGAAACCGCCTGGTTGACGATTTCCCTCATTCATCATTATCGCTATCGGCCCACTAGAGTCGATTTATTCTTTCAAATATAATCTTCTCAGACGACGCCCTGAACCGAGGTTCGCGCCCAACGGGTCACCTAAGGGTGTGACTCTCAGGCCCATTGTCTTAAATTTTGTACTTTGTGCTCCCCTTTTGTCCGGCCAAGTAGTTAAAGCCATTTGCGGCAAATCTAAAATAAGTCACGTCAAAAGAAAGCAACTAACATTCGTTTTCGGAAGCTCCGCTATACCTTGCCTGAAGATTTGACAGGTCCAGTTTTATACAGAAGCGATTGCATGTCTGACCTTCCAATTTTTTTTGTTTTGGTTTTCCCCGAAGGGTAAGGCAAAGGGAACTAAGCCCATACAGCCATGTCTTACGTATTTTTTTTCTTGATGATTGATGAAATGATGAAAGATGATGATGATGAAACCTAAGCCCCCACCCTCGGAGTAGACTCCTACTCCGAACCCCAAACGAATTAACTCAAAAGTCCGCATAAACTTTCGAGTTATGAAGCGGCTTCCTGGCACGAAGCGAAAATAGGCAGATACACTTTGTTTATTGAATACTCCTACATAATAACACTCGCGAATGTCTTCCGACTAACTTAATGCGATCATTAACCACAAAACACCACTTCGTATTAATTATTTTGATTATTCAATGAAGAAAGCAACTTTCCCGTTCCCGTTTCCCGCCAAAAAGCCGTGATAATCGTTTAAATAATCCAAACATGAGTTTAGACCCGTGCTGAAATTCGAACCTGTGACCTCACAGTGACAGTCAATCTTCAGTCAATCTGACAGTCTTCCAACTGGGCTACCAAGGCTCTCTAATTAATTATTAATTAATTATGTATGTGTATGACATTGACATACTAATAATGTTTAATTTATTATTGTTACGAAAATCCATATCAATTGTCTATTTAATTAAAAACATGTTTATAATAATATTCAACCTATTAATTAAATAGGTAAGTGATAGGTATTCTTCTGCCCATACAATACTTATCAGTTACTCGCGTAGGTACTAAGTATGTACCATTGTTTTTATATATTCCTATCTCAAGTAAGGTGACATATTGCAACTTGTACGTTATCTGAGTATCACTGTTGTTATGTTTTAATCTATTTTATTGAATATATTTATAGTTTCTGTAACAATGTATGATTACCTAAATGATACAAATGTCTGGTATTGAATGTGTTCCTCTAGTTATTAAATAACTTGTAATGTATCATTGATTTTATCAACCTACCTATCTATCTATCGATATGATTTGTCGGAGTTATTGATATGGAAGTGGTACCGTAACTTCTAAACGGTTATTATTCAAGAGCCGATGTAAAAGTTACTCTGTACGTTTGAAGTTTAAGATCAAAAGATATTCTTTGTATGAAACATCCATATTCAATGATCACGTTGGTCTAACAGAAAGTTCAGGTGGGTCTTGCGATAGATGTACAGTCTTGAGTAATATCATGTACCCACTTTAGAACCCTGTCGCACTATCATATTTGACATTTAATGAGACCTACGGTTTAATTTGTCGAAAAAGTTAATGTGAGATGGTTTCAAAGTGTATACATATTAGTACTCGTGACCGTACCTCTGACTGCCCCTTTTTCTTCTAATCCTTTTATCTCCTGTTGGAATGTAGGGCTCGAAATCAGAAATCAGAATCATTTATTCAACGTTATTATCACGGGTAAACTTGTTGAAGGTCAATGTAACATTTTATATTCTTACTTAATTACTTGTTTCATTTTAATTATTTCTAGCTTTTTATTTTTAACTTCATACATAAGATACTACTGCATGCTGTCTCTAATGTAATCGCTCATTTTTGTTTTCCACTACTTTTGTCATTTTACTGTATTGGTTCTTAATTTACATTATATAAGTTTACTCTTATAGCTCAACTTATGTGGCCGAACCCTGATTACCAAGCCACAGGCCTGTGTGCTTAGTTTGGTTTATCAGAGTTCAACAATTAATTTCTACAACTTTGCTTCTTATAAATAAAATAAAACAAAATATTTTTTTTTTTTTAATTTACGTCATTTCGCAAGGTGTTATGGTTGAGGAGAAGAAATGACAAGAAAGTGCAATAGCAACACATCTTTTAAATCAATGAAGGTAAGTACATTACAAGTTAGTTAATAGAGGAACACATTCAAGGAGTGTACATTACAAGTTAGTTCATAGAGGAACACATTCAATGAGTGTATATTACAAGTTAGTTAATAGAGGAACACATTCAATACCAGACATTTATCATTTAGGTAATCATTAATCTTATAATAAGCTTTTTTACATAAAGTTTTTGATTCCCGGTCTACCGAGGGTCGCCAGGTCTCTTTATGCTGCCCCTTTTGCGTTTTCGACGCGCACACCAGCTCAGAGCTCGTCGGGACGGGTGTTCCACAGGTCTTCTAAGGACATGACCAATCCACCGCCATTTCCGCGTGCGGATATCAGCTTCCACGGTATTTTGCTCAGTCAATATGCACAATTCTTTGTTTGTAATAGTTGTAAGCCAGAAGATGTTTATTTGCCGTAAACATTTATAAACAAACACTTGGGAGTTTGCCGATCATATATTGCCGATCATAGGACAGACTTAAGGTTAGAATCTAACTAGCCCAATAAGCGACTTTTCAGGCTATGTTTACCAAAAACAATACAAATAGCGTTGTACAGCTTTAACGTGATAATTACATAATATTTTCTCATTACTAGGGTACATAATTATTCCGAAATACAATGTAATGGCAGAAGCATTATATAAAAATAATTGTTGTCCGATATTTGGCTCACTTAATGTACCTATAGAATAATATTGCTACCTATATTGCTGCTCTTTATTTTGATCAGAATAATAATGGGTGGAAGATGTGTTGTGGCTGGGTGTAAATGATGACCATTATTTAATTTTATACTCAAGGATATCTTGAGGAGCTCGGTTGCGCAGCGGTAAACGCGCTCGGTCTGCGATTGTTGAAGTTAAGCAACTTTCGCAAAGGCCGGTCATAGGATGGGTGACCACAAAAAAAAGTTTTCATCTCGAGCTCCTCCGTGCTTCGGAAGGTACGTTAAGCCGTTGGTCCCGGCTGCATTAGCAGTCGTTAATAACCATCAATCCGCACTGGGCCTGCGTGATGGTTTAAGGCCCGATCTCCCTATCCATCCATAGGGAAGGCCCGTGCCCCAGCAGTGGGGACGTTAATGGGCTGATGATGATGATGATGATTTATAAAACAAAGATAAAAGATGCATGTCTGTTATCCATGAAATTAGAAGGTTAAACGAAGGCAACTCTGTACAGCGCCATCTATATTCTTTTGAGATTGTTTCATTTATGAAAAAATGTTTTAAAATTATGTATTTTAATATATAATAAACTACCGTATTGTCTGAAGTCATTGGAAGGAAGCTGTTTTTAGAAAACATTGACAAATTGGTTGTTGGAGAATTGTTTTTATGATTTAAATGATTATTTGTCTTTTAAAACGTAAACTTTTAAACTTATTATACTGCAAGTTTTTGTTTTCAGATTGTTAAAATATTTGCATGCCTAGTTAATGTTGAATACTATGACATACTGTAATACTATACCATCTTTTGTAAATTGTATTCTGGCAAATAAAAATGATTGACAACTCTTTGATTATTTGAGTTGTCTTTGATTACTTGTGGCTCTGCCCACCCCATTTGGGATTACGGGCGTGAGTTTATGTATGTATGTATGTATGTATGTATGTAAAAATGATTGATTGATTGATTGAGAAACGTACCCTGGAAAGTCCTTCATTTGAAATATAGTCGTGAGCACAGAGTTCTTACTACAGAGAGAGTAGTGGAACTTAATAAAAACCTTTAAGCAACCAAAATATACTGAAAAAGTCTCGTACAACTAAACATTATTCTCTCGGAACGTTTTTCCATTTTCCGCCCCGAGTCGCGAGGCCGTTTGACTTACTACCCCTTTCCTCAGAAACCCCCAACATAAAATCTACAGAGGTTGTCAATCGTTGATATATATTCGGCGAATTTTTCGATTCGAATGTATTCTAACGTAAGGGCTGAAGCTCATAACGCACTATGCGACGCGACACGACGTTCATATCGCCAGAACATATTATTTTTTATTAAAGTACTTAATAGGTATCTATGTGAAATATGAGTTTTAATGTTATCACTATAGCTTTTCACCATAACCATCACTAATTAAAGAGCCACGCTCTTGTCGGTGTGGTTTACCTCTTGCCTTCCGCCCAAAATATAGCATTTTTTATATTGATGAATGATGAATGATGAGATGATTCATACCATGATTCTGACTTGATATCAAGTGGAATTTTCCATCGCAAAAGTATAAAACTGAAAATAATTAAAAAAGAACTAAAAAAACATGAATTTTGCGACGGAAAATTCCACTTGATATCAACTCTGAATCCATCTCTGGTAGTCGCAACTGATTCGAAACGGACTCATTGCGTTGCTTTTCAGTTGCTACTGCAATTAAGGCTTCTTTATGTTTACCATCAGGCATAGTTGAGCCGACATACTTGGTCAATATATGTATATATATATATATATATATATATATATATATATATATATATATATATATATATATATATATATATATATATATATATATATATATATATATATATATATATATATATATATATAACGTAACGTAACGTAACGTATATATATGTATATATATATATATATATATATATATATATATATATATACGTTACGATGTCACTAACACCTGTATTTAATTATACCTACGTGTATTACAATAAGAGAGGAATGGCGATTACTCCACCGACAAGAGCGCAGCTCTTAAATAGAGAGAGAGAGTATTACAATAAGTTGTATTTATGTACTTATGTAAACAGTACAGTAAGTACATCGCATCGCATCGCATCGCGCGTGCTGTGTAGAGGTCTATAAACTTGAGACACGGAATCCAATAACCATAGGATAGTCATAGTCGGGTAGTCGGTAGTCGGGCCCGTAATGGCGGTGCTCCGCTCTATTCTCTTTCAATCGGAATCACACGCCTAT
The DNA here is from genome assembly GCF_024362695.1 of Pectinophora gossypiella. Taxonomy (NCBI): domain Eukaryota; kingdom Metazoa; phylum Arthropoda; class Insecta; order Lepidoptera; family Gelechiidae; genus Pectinophora; species Pectinophora gossypiella. The sequence continues at coordinate 375,982 of NC_065425.1, read as the reverse complement.
TTGTTCTACTGCCTTACTTTACCCGTCCGTTTTCCGGTTTTATCCGGATTGGAGGCCGATGATCTCTACAAGCTTTGTGGCTGAAATTGTGGAGAAAAATTTCGGGAAAGCGAATAATTCTTTCCATTGTTAAAATTATAAAACAGAATAATATAACTCGAGAGAATGGGTTAAAAAAATAAGAATGGAAATAAAAACATCTCAATGGAATTGTTCTCGTTTTCTGGACTGGCAGTAAGGGATTGTTTTTGTTTTTTTTTTTGGATTTTTGGACGTTCAGCTGCTTTTCTTCCCGGGCATGTCGTAAAAACCGACAGAGGGATTGTGTCCTCTAACATGATGGACTAATGTTATGGGCGATAGGCTGATCCCTTATCACCATAAGGTTCATCATATCCATCTTTGGACTTCGTATCAACAGTGGCTGCAAGTTGTCTTTGATTACTTGTGGCTCTGCCCACCCCATTAGGGATTACGGGCGTGAGTTTATGTATGTATGTATGTATGTATTTTTGGCCTGGTTACAAAGACCTTTAGCCCACGATTTGACGTGACTTATTGCTGACGTTTACGATACTTTCTAATGCAAAGGTCTTGGCAAAGGTCATATAAACGAACCGTTTTGACGTTTCGAAAAAGGTAATTTAAAAAGTTATACCTACTTGAAAATATATATGATGTAAAGTAAGAAATAATGTCTTTGAATACAATGTTAGTATCTTAGTTCGCATTATTTCTATTCTATATATTCTTCTTCTATCGTGTGGGTTGTGAGGTGAATTACCAACCCCATCAACCCTGGTGTCAGGGTCATTATTGAGCCGCCAAAGGCCCCTAAGTAAGTAGTAACCGGGACCAACGGCTTAACGTGCCTTCTGGAGCACTGATCATCTTACTTTTTGGACATTCAGGTGATCAGCCTATAATGTAATATACCAAACTAGGTATCACAAAGTGATTTTTGTGATATGTTCCCACCGGGATTCGAACCCGGGACCTCCGGATCGTGAGCCCAACGCTCAACCAATCGACCACAGAGGCCGTTTCTAATTACTATATTATACTATTTATTATACGAGGTCTATGATTGTTACATAATTTAATTGATGTATAAAATGTTACTATAGTAACATAATATACTTATACACTCCGACCCCGTCTGACACGCAAGTAAGTATAGCAAGCACCATACAACATTCCATTACAAGTTACTCTGGTTAATGTCTGCGCAAATTGCTTCCACTTGCCAATTTCCTGGAAGTTTCCAATCAATGTACCTAGTGAGGGTGGTGTTAGCTACGATTCTTTGCGAACTTGGCTGAAATTGTGTTGAAATGAACAATATTGAACGAATTCCGTGGGTAACTATAGTTCTTTTTTTTTGACGTGGCTTATTGTAATTTTGCCGCAAGTGGCATTAACTACTTGGCTGGACAAATGGGAAGCGATGAGAGCTCTCACCCGGTATAAAATGTAAGATAACAAGCCTGAGGGTACGCAGTTTTGCGCGAACTACGGCTCAGGGTGTCGTTTGAGAGGACTATATTTAAAAGAATTTAAGCCCTGAATGAGGAGCTCGGTGGCGCAGCGGTTAACACGCTCAGTCTGCGATTGTTGAAGTTAAGTAACTTTCGCAAAGGCCGGTCATAGGATGGGTGACCACAAAAAAAGTTTTTATCTCGAGCTCCTCCGTGGTTCGGAAGGCACGTTAAGCCGTTGGTCGTGGCTGCATTAACAGTCGTTAATAACCACCAATCCGCACTGGGCCCGCGTGGTGGTTTAAGGCCCGATCTCCCTATCCATCCAAAGGGAAGGCCCGTGCCCCAGCAGTGGGGACGTTAATGGGCTGATGATGATGAAATAGATAGATATCGGGGTTCAGAAGTTTTTGTGTATATAATGCGTACAGTTCATTTACAATAGATATGATCGGGGTGGTAGAAAACTGGGTCCAAGAAGGCAACGTAAAGCATTTCATCCATTTATGTATAATATTATGTTACTATGGACTCTCTGAACACATTCTGTTTACTTTTTACTTCCCAGTCCGGAAAAGTTAAAAACTTCTATTTTGTATAAGTAATCGTCTGGACGTTGTCTCTTCACTTTTTTTTATATAAGTACTGTTATTGTTTTATAAAAATAGGTCCACGACAAGAGCGATACCCAAGAGACAGATATAAAAAAAAAGCACCGACGCGACTGTCCAAGGTCAGACTGAAGTTATATCGCACTAAGGACTCTAAAGTCTCGGTGTTGTCGCCTTACCGTGATAACGTGATCCGTGCAGACTCGGATGCATACAAATAAAGTAATTATAATTATTAATAAATACTGAGCTTATTCACGCCATCAATATCACTGTCCCCTATAGAAATCCCCGGTATCCCCTAACAAAAACGTTTACAATACCACGATACAGAACTAATTTAGATTACATCCTATAACGATTTAAAATCTCTTCAACTGGATATATTTTTCGATTTGCAGCGAACTCTCAAGAGCAAGCTGACAAAACACTCATCATCACATCATCATCATCAGCCGTACGGCGCCCACTGCTGGGCATAGGCCTCCAAGGATCTCCACGACGATCGGTCCTGCGCTGCCCGCATCCAGCGGCTTCCCGCGACCTTCACCAGATCGTCGGTCCACCTTGTAGCGGGCCTACCCACTGAGCGTCGTCCGACAAAACACTATCTCCATTAAAATTTAATTATATTAGTATAGTTTCTTTATTTTCTGTGCCAACTTTTGCAATATTTATTATGTTACACTGTTATAACAGTTGCGATTTTAGCTGCTGAGAAGTTAGTCTAAACAGACTAGACGTTGTTTTATGATGAATGTTGTGTTCACTTGCTGGCGTATACATCATCACCAGCCCATTAAAGTCCCCACTGCTGGGGCACGGGCCTTCCGTATGGATGGATGGATAGGGAGATCGGGCCTTAAACCATCACGCGGGCCCAGTGCGGATTGGTGGTTATTAACGACTGCTAATGCAGCCGGGACGAACGGCTTAACGTGCCTTCCGAAGCACGGAGGAGCTCGAGATGAAAACTTTTTATTTTTGTGGTCACCCATCCTAAGACCGGCCTTTGCGAAAGTTGCTTAACTTCAACAATCGCAGACCGAGCGCGTTTACCGCTGCGCCACCGAGCTCCTCAACACATTAGTGCTGTTTTACTTTGTTTAATTATGTCTTAACTAAATGTTATAATGTGCATAGCTGTAAGTGATCCATTAAATAAATACATTTACCATTTGTGTTACGTTCGCTGTACTTATGACGCCACACTACTCCTTAGCTAGCTTTTAGAAGCAAACTTCACAAACGAACATGAGATCCTTACAACTTGAGTATAGTTCACAGAGCTTCTTCAACAAGTTTTCTTCGAAACACGTCTTATTATGCTTTGAAGCACACATAGATACCTACTTGATTAAATATCACAAGCATTCAGAATAAGAAATCATTTATTCAACGTAATTATCATGGATAAACTTGTTGAAGATTTTAACATTTTGAATCTACGTTATTTCGCAGGATGTTATGGTAACAGCAACACATCTTTTAAGTCAATAGCGGTATACAGGGTGTTAGTGACATTGTAACGAATACTAAGGGGGATTATTCAGACCATGATTCTGAGTTGATAATCAAGTGGAATTTTCCGTCGCAAATTCAAGTTTTTATATTTTTAATTCTATAGGTTTGCGTTGGAAAATTCCACTCGATATTAACAGAGAATCATAGTCTGAAGCCACTCTCAAAGTTTTCGTTACGATATCTAATACCCTGTATATTACGAAGTAAAACCTTCTCAAGTTTTACTCAAAGGCTACATACACTTAATTTCAACATTTACAACCTTATGCCTCAGTGAGAAGGCCTAGATTTGAAGTAGTTTAGCTTACAGAATAAACTTTGGTGAATTTTTAATAAAAAGCGCGAGTGACACACGACAGCTAATGGAAAACAAACATGGCCGTTCAATGAATGTAGTAACATCTACAGAAGACGATATTAAAGATATGACAGACTGACTGCATTTTAACTGCAAAATTGAAAAGAATAAATATAATAGAAATAGTTTATTGGAAAGGACGCCACCCACAAAAAAACAGACAACAACATCATATCAAATTTCCACTCAAACAATTACAAAAAAGCAGGACGGATGTTAATCGAAATGATCATAAGGTGGTGGTGGACGTCCTGAGACATAAGCAAAATTAAAAATTTTGAAAAAACCCACGACGGTAAAAATCTCATCGAAAAAGAATAAAATAACTCAAAACCCCCGACTTAACCCAATTATTATGTAACGAAATATTACGTATATTACACTTAAAAATACTTTCTAAAAAAGAGTTGGTATCTCGAGACATCGGTAATAGATATACTTAAGTACCTAAACAATGAATATGGATGTTTACAGTTTTTTCCTAACGTGTCTGTTTCTCGAAGATATACTTAAATTTAGCGATAATAATTTTACCATAATACATAACCGAGGAATATCCGTCGGGGGCTACCAAAAAATACAAAATAAACATTTCTCTCTCTCTCTCTCTCTCTCTCTCTCTATTACAAAGAAATAATATAAATTCCATCGTTTCGCAACTTTTAAATTTAATCTAGTTAATATTCATGTTAGATGATAATATTGAGATATCTACTTGCAGATAATTAAACTTCTTTTAATATACGCGTGATCATGACATTACTTGTATCAGGATGAAGTAACCTGGACCTACAGCTCAACTTGCACTTCGAAGCACGGATTACCTTACTTTCACAACCTCTAATATCCTAACCATAATCTCAAAGTGATTTTATGGTGTGTACGGTCACGAGCACTAATATGTATACACTTTGAAACCATGTCACATTAACTTTTTTGACAAATTAAACCGCAAGTCTCATTAAACGTCAAATATGATAGTGCGACAGGGTTCTAAAGTGGGTAATATGATATTGCTCATGACTGTACCCATCGGGATTCGAACTCAGCACCTCCGGTTCACGAGCCGAACGCTCAGCTACGGGGATCTTGATTATTTTCGTTGAATTAATGTATCACAGTATTGTTTCTAAGACTATGACTAAAATCGGCATCGATAAGTCAAACGATGCTCTAAAGAAATTATTATGTAAAGACAAAAGATACCAAATTGGGCATTATTAGCATTTGGGGCAGCAGGGGTCGGATTCAGGAGCCGTTTGGGGGCATCTATTATAGCTTTTAGCGTTTTATTTTATTTTTTTATCTTTCTTTTGTCACACTCATAGGTGCTCACAAATATGTATACTAACTTATACAAATGAAATTAAATATAACATTTAAGATTATTCTCTACGATTTTTATTATTTTCACTGTATGTTTTTGATTGTATTTTATTTCAGTTTATTTTATTTCTTTGTAATGTGACTGATGGGTTTTTACCTAAATAAATAACAAAAAAAAATACATGCGATATGATTTTTGTGACTACTTATACACAAAACGTAAAAAACTACAGCAGGAACAGCCTCCGTGGCCTAGTGGTTAGAGCGGACTCACGATCTGGAGGTTCTGGTTTGATTCCCGATGGGCACATTGTCGAAATCACTTTGTGAGATTGTCCTTTGTTTGGTAAGGACTTTACAGGCTTGAATCACCTGATTGTCTGAAAAATAAATTGATTCTGTGCTTCGGAGCGCACGCTAAGCCGTTGGTCCCGGCTATTGGCCGTAAAAATACCTCGCAGTGAAGCAGCGTGATGGAGTATGTTCCATACCCCCTCCGGTTGATTGATGGGAGACCTGTGCCCAGCAGTGGGACGTATATAGGCTATTTATGTTTTATGTTACACAAAATGTATGTATAATATTTAAAGATGCAGTATCGATACTATTAACGTCATTGTTAATAAGAAATTTTTTTATGAAACGTCGAAACGTTTATTTTCTATGCAATTTGTAATCATTTGTATGTATCATTTGTAAACGTAGTTTTAATGCCATCAACAAACGTGGTCAAATAGACGTACTCATTGTTTCATAATTGGGTTGTTTGCTAGATCAAAAATAAATTATGAAATTCGACAAAAACACCTTTTTGTGACAAAAAACCTTTTCATTTTTCTATTTAACGTATATAAAGCCAAAGTTGATGGTAGGGCTGGCAGCGAAAGACCTAGAAGAACTTACATTGACCAAATTGGAGATGTCCTTAGATAAGGTTTAATACGATCTACTCTGAACCGGCGTGCGTGTATGAAGCGATTTGTGGAGGAAGCAAGAGAAGTGCGTCAGGATCGAAGCAAATGGAATTATGTAGTCTCTGCTTACCCCGATGGGAAATAGGCGTAAGTGCGATATTTTGTCACGTTTTTCTAGGACGTCACAGGTTGTTTTTTCATACAAATTGCATAGTAATTTCGTGTTTTGACGTTTGGTAAAAAGTAACTGATTTGACTAGTTCGAAACTACCCTATTCTAGATCTGTAAACAAATCAAAAATAAAAAAATGTTTATTGATCGTCTCAGAATTTCTACAATTATTTAATTCAGTTTTTATAATCATCTATCCATTTGCCTTTTTGCGCAACATTGTACCGGTGGTGGCGAGCGACGTGAAGTTGCGTGCAGGTGGCGCCATCGTGTGAGGAGTCTTGAACCGAGCGCACACGACAGTTTCAAGTCAAGTCAGTCTATCGCGAACCTTCGTAGTGAACGCATCGGCCTAGCGCGCGCGTGGCGAAACTGTTCACTTCATACGCGTGTGAAGTTGTGCGTTATAAACTGTGCAGGTAGAAATACTGCTATAATTTCTACGGACGTGATATTATATGGAATTGTTCAGTGCAAATGGATATCCAGGACTGTTGGCCATCAAACGCCTCTGGTGACAATTATATCGCATTGCTCCCGTTGTCAGGTATATATTTATGTAATATATTCAGTTTTAATTGTAATATTCAGTTTGTTAATTGTAACACATAACAAAGCATCACGCCTGTATATGCAGAGGTGAGCAGTATCTATACCTACACCCACTCGCCAGTTATGTTTTTCTTTTATGTGGGTTGTTAGGCCAATAATCGGCCACATCAACCCTTGTGTCAGGGTTACCTATGGCTATGTTTAAGGTCCATGTAATAGGGAACGAGCTTTCCACCGGGCACAAATCCTGTAAACCACGTGATATCGATTTTCAATGATCCAAGATAAATTCAAAATCATTAAGACAAATTCAATTGTTTCAAGTCCGAAACGGGATATTAGCTGTGGGTATATTTCAAATACATTTTTATACGGTAAAATGTGGCCAACTACCGTCTACGTTATTGATTACGGTAAATTTTAATTTATATGTAGGTAGTAGTAAATTAAAATTATGTGCATACGATTTAGAACGATATGCTCGGGGTGATAAGCAGCAAGTCTTTGGAAGGCTAACGAATGTCGTCGTGTCGTTCAAAATCGTTGTGTATTCTCTTCAACGCGATGAGTAAAATATATTTCAGTTAGATGGAAACAATATACTGCTGTTTTTGCTTCAATGTGGCTCTGTAACCCTCCAGCAAAAATATACCTACTTAAAGAAAGTTACACACTCATTATCACATGCTCTACCAACTGGCTGAGAGCAGTCATAAAATGCAGTCCCTTCTCGACCTAACTCCGTGTCTGTAGTCTAAAGAAATGGTATCATTAAGAGACATTAAAGCGATCGTCAGAATTGAACGGAGAATCTCTGCCTTAAATTAGTAATTAGACGCAGGCAGGGCCAGGGAAGCCAATACCAGAAGCCCCAATAAAATGCAGATTAGCTATTTCTTCAACTTTATTACTTCAAAGGATTTTATTACTAAGACTTATAAAAAAGCGCCTGTACAAATGTTACGAGCAATCGCTACATCGAGTTACTATTTTATTGCTCGTATAAATTCCGTAGGCGTCGCCTAATCTTTATAGCGGTAACACTTAGTTTAAGCTTGATTTTGTACATTTTTACCAACTTTTGGCATGGTAACACGTTTTGTTTGTATATTAAACACTGATTTCACACACACAGTATAACCCTTGCACTTTGGGGATTATTTTCAAACGAGAAACACTACAATAGCTTTGGGTACAAATGAATTTGACTCACTAGGGCGTGTGGTTCATTTCCCGTAGAATATTATATTCCGACTTCAAAGGTGAAAGGTCACATCACTTTGTCTCTGTCATTTACGCGTCGTTACTTAGCTATGACGTCATAGCACTGCGGAAACTTCGCTTGTTTTTCAGCTCGCGTAGTTGTAGTTATAGAAAATACTTAACTTGTAGGAAAGGATTAATTGACAATCTGCGTGCGATATATGCGTAGAGTTCCCACAATACGCCACGAACCGTAGACACGATTTTTCAGTACAATTTATACCAATGCATCATCTCGAATACCGGATTCTCAGAGCCCTCAAAGCTCCCCATTTGTCCGGCCAAGTGTTTAATGCCATTTGCGGCAAATGCAGGCACAGTAAGTCACGTAAGTAAAAATCATCCTCTCAAATGGCTTCCTTCTACTCTTTATTTATTCTTCATTGATATTAAACAATTCTGTAGAAATTCCATTTGTCCCTGCTGGCTTCTTGCAGCCCGTTTTGGTCTGTAATTGATACCGATATGAACTCCTGCTTCACGTGTCTCAGTCACTGTGATCCTGTGAAATGGAAGCACCAGTTCCAAACCTGGTACCGGACTTGCACCAAGTAGTTGGCTCGACCATTATAGACGGCGGCAGTACGGATCACCTCACAACTTATCACCTTGGTTTAATTAAAAGCTCGGTGAGCTGCGGGTACTTAGTTCATCTTCTGATGGATGTCTCTCTGACACCATTGGGATTGGGTGTTTTGTTATGTTAAGTTCTTCACGCATTCCACGATCTTCTCTCTCTCTCTATTAAAGAGCTGCGCTCTTGTCGGTGGAGTAATCGCCATTCCTCTCTTCCTCCCGCCAAAACCTTCACCTCCCGATACGACACGACCTGCACATTCTCTTTTATTTGTTTCATAAATGTTCTCCTAGGTCTACCCCTTCCTCTCTTCCCTTCAATTTTTCCCTCTATACCCATCTCTACCCATGTTTGTTATAAATGAATCGTGTCGTATCAGGTGGCCAGTCATATTTCCTCTCCGGTTCTCTATAGTCTTCAATATGGTTCTCTTTTCTCCAACTCTTTCCAGCACTACCACACCACGATCTTATACCAGACTAAATTCCGTGTATCTTTTCGTCGGTAATGGAATCCTTTCTTACTGTTTTCGAGATAGGGGGAGAGGCAAATTACTAGGTGTCTGATAATACTGTGGCGTCTCGTTCAGGGTCGTCGCCCCACAAACATCCCCCCCCGCTACCAGCAATAGTCTTCTCTTGCGGTGATGACGTAGCAGTGACGTCACACTCGTGAAGCTCCGCTCCCCCTTCCGTGCGAAGCCAAGCGCGAGCCGACCGTCCGGCCGCCGGCGCACGCCCACGTTATGCACTGCGTTTGCGCACGATACTGTCAGCGTGTATGCGTGGTTTGGCTGGAACAAATAAAGAAAATAAGATTAACCGCCTATGCAACCTAACGGCTTCCATGGTCTAGTTATTAAAGCGTTGGGATCACGATCTGGAGGACCGGGTTCGATTCCCGATCGGAGCATGGTCGAAATCACTTTGTGAGACTGTCCTTCGTTTGGCAAGGACATTGTAGGCTGAGTCATCCTGATTGTTAAGCCGTTGGTCCCGGGATATTAGCCAAATCACAGTGGAGCAGCCTATTGGAGTATGCTCCAAACCCCCTGCAATCCCAGGGGACGCCTGTCCCAGCAGTGGGAAGTATGTCGGCCATTTATGTTATGTTATTTATACCTATGCATATGATTATGACCCACTACAGGTTTTAAGGTATCTTTAAGTTTTTTTTTTTATTGTTTCAGGTAAGTTCAACATCCAATTTCAGTTGACATTCACAAAGGAACAGCTTTGCAATGCAACTGGCACTCCTGTGAGTATTATTACATCATTTACCCTTATCCCCTTAAGGGACAGATTTTGGGACGAATATATATGTTATGTTTTACCCTGGGTCTCAAACTAACTCTATGCCAAATTTTACCTAAATCGGTACAGCTCTTTAGACGTAAAAACAGATAAACAGTTGCTCTCGTATTTTAATTTTAGAATTGATCCCACAGCAAGTTTCATGTTTTTTTTTTTGTTACAGGTCATCTACCTACCATCGGCGTTCGCAGCACTTCTCCCAATATACCTCCTAACGCGCAGCCTCACTGTGAGTATTATTTATTACTTACACAATTATTAAGTACCTAAGTTATTTTCTGAAATGTTTATGTTGGCAAATCCCTTACTTTGTCTTCCTTAAACTTCGTAAATGTATTGATAACATTCGTCGTATAAGTTTTAATAGGTGTTATTAGCCTGCCAGACGTTGTTAATTATTTAAGATTTTTCCTAACAAGACAATGGTGTTAATTCCTGCAGACGCCATCTAATTTTATTTTAAGTTATACCTGTCATTTTCTTATTTGCTGAAAAAGTAAGGGACAGGTAATCGACGGGCATAAAATTTATGCAACACACGTCAATTTTAAGCAATAATCTAAAACAACCGTCTAAAAATTGTACATCATCCAATAACCCGACAGGGTTAAGTAGACAGCATGTCAAACGGATTGCATACCAGCGAGAAGCCTATTTTATTCGCCCGGATTATTCATTTGTTTTAAAATTAACTTGTTGATAATGATCTGTCCCTTTCCTTTTCGGCAGATAAGAAAATGACGGGTATAACTTAAAATAAAATTAAGAGGTGTCTGTAGGAATCGGGGCCATAATAGTCTGAAATAAATAAATTTAAATAAAACTATGCGATATAAGACTGAACATCTACTTTAGACTTAAAGTATACATAAGTCAATACAATTAAACTAACACCGCTAAACCCCACTCGGGTTTATCGCGCTATAATCCCCTTAGACACGACGAATTCATTAAAAACATCATAGAAGGAAAGCTAGAAGGAAAGAGAGGAAGGGGAAGACCAAGAAGAGCTTACATGGAACAGATTAAAGAAAAGGTTAACGTCGTGTCTTATAGGGAAGTCAAGGAATTGGCCTTTGATAGACTGGAATGGAAAATGCTACACCGACAAGAGCGTGGCTCTTAAATTGATGATGAATCCCCTTAGAATTACTTATAACTGTATGTAAAACTTGTTTTGTATGTTGTGTGCAAAAAAATATATTTAGGTATATAACTTTAAATTTAAACTTGAATTACTATTAACTGATGATTCCGTGCTTCGGAGGGCACGTTAAGCCGTTGGTCCCGGCTATTAGCCGTAAAAACACCTCTACCAACTCGCATTGGAGCAGCGTGGTGGAGTATGCTCCATACCCCCTCCGGTGGATTGAGGGGAGGCCGGTGCCCAGCAGTGGGACGTATATATAGGCTGTTTATGTATGTACTATTAACTATAGGTACACCTCTGCCTACCCTTTCAGGGGTACAGACGTGATGTTATGTTATACGATACGTCCTACTGCAAGTGTCATAAAAGTTTTTTAATTATAATTTTTATTTTGTTACAGGTAAGTACCTATCAGAATTCAGCACTTTTGATTGTTTTTATGTAAGTGTTATAACTTTCTTAACTTACCTACGTAATTAATTATTTATTCTATTCTATTCAAAAATCGATCTCATTATACTGTTCGACTTATTTTCAAATTTTATTTATGAATTAAGTAACAATAAGTCGGACGTGCAACCGCTTGAATTGATGACGTCACAGGACAGTATTTCCATACAAACTCCACAGAAAACTTTCGTTTTGACGTTTCGTAAAAAGTATCTTATTTGACTGACTAAGTAGTGAAGTAGCCTATTCCCGTTAGTCACCGATGAGAACGATGTTCTTATTTATACATAAGAACAATGCTGGTACGGTCACGAGTACTACACACACACTACGGTACACTATGGTATGGTATACACTTTGAAACCATGTCACATTAACTTTTTTGATAAATGTGACAAAAACATTTTAATTTTTAACTTATTTATGAATTACTTAATAAATCAAGACCTTACGTGTCTAATCGTCAAATAATCCCCCCCGAGTTATTCCAGGCGCAAAGGTCCCCATTACACTCGCCGCGTTACCACGTTGTATGGCGATGGACAACCTTAGCACCAAGAAAGAGCCCGCACGCATATCGGACCCCCTCTCTCTTAACCTACGCCCCAGTTCCCTAATAAAGGCTATAGCCTAAAATGATAAATTAAACCGTAAGTCTCATTAAATGTCAAATATGATAGTGCGACAGGGATCTAAAGTGGATTCATAGTATTGCTTATGATTGTACACCATCGGTATACCTATACAAAGAAAAAATAAAAGTTAAAAAAATAAAACCCGACTACGAAAAATCGCGCTTTTGAAAGTATGAAACAAGAAAAAAATTCTCTAACATTCTTCCAAGTAGTGATGTTTAGGAGATAGCTGTAAATTTTGAACCCGGGACTTCCGGATTTGCTTTACGCTCAACCAGTGAACCACAGAGGCCATTGAACCCTAGACAAAAACCGTACACTGCATAGATTAGGGATTATGGATAACAGTATTAGCTTTTATGGAGACTTGTACTTTATGTGAAATTACTTGAATATTGGTATCAATATATCATCTTTTAACAATATGAAGCCATTATATCAATAACGTAGTGGAAGGCATGATTAGATGAGGAGATAATAATGAAGGTTGTTGGTAGGGTTAAAGAAGACCTAGAAGAACGTACATTGACCAAATTGGAGAAGTCCAGAAAAGGTTCAGTACGATCTACTCTGAACCGGCGTGCGTGTATGAGACGATTGATGAACGTGGAAGAAGCAAGAGTGTATTAGGGTCGTATAAATAGAATTCCATAGTCCCTGCTTACCCCAGTGGGAAATAGGCGTGAGTTTATGTATGTATGTCGTGGCCAGATCATCAGCGCCACTACCGGTGGATAATGTTACTAATTTTACGATATATTATAATTGCCAACGTTTGGCCATATCATGAAGTGATCATGCATTTAGTTACTTATATCGTTAAAAGTTTTGTATTCATTGTTCATCTGGCCAAACTACATCACATGCCAACCAGTGATATTCTATTTAATGAAATGATGATGTGATCCAGCCGATTTCGGCTACGGCGACTGCTTCAACTCCGACGTTCATGTGCTCGCATGTGGCTTATATGTATAGCCAATCTTATTGGAAAAGATCCTCGCACATAGCGGGCATGTGAGTACACCATTTAAATATGTATAATTGATCGCCGTAGGCGGGCGGGCTTTCAATTCATCATTGGTCATTTATATAATGAAATATGACCATTTCAAGCACATCATGAAATGATCAATTCTAAGATCTCGCCACGACATGTACGTATATTGGTATGGCGAATGTTCATAGTGTAATATTAATATCCCTTTCAATCAGCATCGAGTCACGCGATGTGCCAAGAAGGAATAGTTCCATACGGAGAACTGTTCCGTATAATTTTAAACGCGACTTGATTTTCTCGAAGGAAGAATATTTTTTCCGAAGACTAGATCACTGCTTGTCTTCCCGGGCATGGATTGTGTCCTTTCTAGTATGATAGACAATTTTTATGGGCTATAGGCTGATCTCTTGTTAGCATAAGGTTCATTACGTCCATCTAGGAGAATCTGACATTAGTCGACGAATTCTTTTTATTCTATAATATCGTAAATTCAGACACTCCATACAAAAATACGTTCTAAATGTAGTAGTATTCTTTATTCTAAGGTTCAAGTTAGTTAAGCGGATATCGGTGAAATCGGTATAAATGTTGTGTTAGAAATGAAACAGAATCGATCTATCTAATCTCGACTTGATACGTCCACGGGATAAAAGAAAGAGTTTGGAAAGGCGCTAACGCTCATTTTGTAAGAGAACCGCTGTCGCCGGTTCAACCCCATTCTTTTTTACTTCTACTTCTACAAACAGATAACTACGTTAGCTCTACTGCTTGTCAAATCCGTGGCCACTTTACTGGCTATATGTATTTTATGTGATAGGCTGCAATTTTATTTTTCGTAAGATACTGCATGCAAAAGTATTTTTTTTTTAATTTATAGCCGAAAACAAAGGCTTTTAGCGTTCCTTAAATGATAGTCGGTGATTGATTATTTTCCCTGCCGATTATATTAATACACTTGGTTAAGGTCCGTGTAGTGGGTATAAACTACCCCTTAAAAAGGGAGAATAGAAAATAAAATATAAATAATAATAATATAACGTTTATTTCAGACCAACACAAATAAGTATAACAGTCCATAGATTATTGCACAAGACGACCTTCTAATGTACTATCGTGGAGTTCCATGTGGCATAAAGTTGGCGGACGAGTGGAGTGCAAAGTTCAAGTATGATCTATTTGCTCATACTTGTATGGCGCGCGTTTCGCGCTCACTTGACCCTTCCAGCCTCTTTCTTCTATTCCGTGGATGCTTCACTGTGCTAATGAACGTCAGCTATCGACCCACTAGGGTCGATTAATTCTTTCAAATATTTTTCCTCTCAGACGACGCCCTGAACCGAGGTTCGCGCCCAACTGGCCACCCTCAGCCCTGTTGTCTTAAACGTTGTACCGGCTGAGAGCCTTCAGCGCTCCCCATTTGTCCGGCCAAGTAGTTAATGCCATCTGCGGCAAATCTACTATCAGTCACGTCAAAAAAAAAATGAACTTCATAACACTGGCTTCCATACTTTGACGGATGTGTAAAATGTTAATCTATACAGAAATATAATCACTAATTATAGTGATCCAGACGTTCTGTTTAATGCTGGGGAGATTACTTGTTTTACAAAATGGCCGCTGCTACTGAACATGCCACGTATGTTCCTTACTCTCAGGGGAGAAGTTTCTAGATATAAGAAGACTGTAAGACACGGTCTCTAAAGCACTAACTAAAGTTAGGAAAGTTTCGCCGACGTGCATCAAAGGCCAAAGGTTTCCTATCAAAACATGCGCATAGACATGGACTCTACATACTAGAAACTAGATGATAACACAGAGAGAACAGTCTTAACTCCCTAGAAGCTTGAAGTGTTTTTTCGACGTTTTTTTCGGTTGATTTATTTATAGATTTGCCTCTGATAATATTCACAATATTTCCAAAGGAATAGGAAGCGCTCTTAGCTCATTTTTTTATCCTTTTATGACTTTCTCTTGTTAAGTAGCTCGACCATTATAGACGCGACCATACTGCTCACCAATTATCACGTTGGTGTAACAGAAAGCTTGATGAGGTGCGGGTACTTAGTTCATCTTGGATGGATATGTAGGTAGGTAGCAACATAATTCTATACATAATGTGATCAAGCAACAAATATTTTTATAGATACTTTTGCTATTACATTGTATTTTTGAATAATATTAATAAATAATTTATATTAACACAACAAAAAACATGAATTTTGCGAAGGAAAATTCATGAACTGAATCATCCCTCTCAGTATTCGATATAATCCGCTTTTAAGAACCAACCTGCTGTACTATTTTATATTTGTACTTTACCACAGGTTTTAATATCAAAACGTGTACATGAAGGTAGGTAGGTAATCATTATACTTGGGCATTACACGGTACGCCCTAGGCATCTCTGATTACATCCTTCTAATATGAGAATGTACGTCTGTCATAGTAAAACAGAAATTAGGTATGTTTACATATTTCATTCATCATCATATTCGCAATTTGGGGACGGAAATTTCATCTAATTTTACGCTTGTTGTAAAGGTGTTTGCAAACTGGAATATTCGGATACATTAATTTTGTTCAGGCTCTGTTACCATTTATATGGATTTACTTTATTTTAAGGCGGAAACGAATGAAGTATATTCTACATAGTATTTATCCTTCATGGAAACCAACTCCAATCATAGAATAAATATAGAGTGAAGAAGGGACACTCTCCGCTCCGCACTATTACGGTTACTTTACCTCAAAAATCTGTACAGTCGGTGAAAAGTAATACAAGTGCAAAATTCATGTTTTGAGAAAATCGAGTTTAAAGTTAAAAATAGCAGCCATTTTAGTATATTTCAGCCGTAAAGGAGTAAAGGTGCGCATGCGCAAACTGTCTGTCTCGCTCGCCCGTGCGATGTGAACGGTAAAAACGAGGTTTTTGTACGGAGTGTCCGAGCTGAAAGACTACCTAAAGGTATTCGAATTTGTCGATAAATCGATTGATAGTAAGTTGAGTTTGGATTTTCTGTTGTAGTAACTTTCTCATTTTGAGTTCTGTGCCGTATACATCTCGATAGGAATAATGGGTGTGATTTGTATCTGTCTGTCTGTCAACTGAGCTGCGAGTCCTTCCAATATCTCACAAGTAAACCCGCGGGGCTAGCATTATACATCGTTAGTTAGGTTAGTTAGGTAATCGCATAAGAGAATGTAATCATAAATTCTGAGTTATGTGTACCGTATCAGGCAGATATTTATTATGTAGATATAATTTATACACGGGAGCGTTGTCATCAATTTTAGGATAAGAACCGAACGCGTTGAAATGTTATAAACGAACGTAGTAATGTGGAGTATGCTCCATACCCCCTCCGGTTGGTTGAGGGGAAGCCTGTGCCCAGCAGTAGGACGTATATAGGCTGTTTATATTTATTTTACGTACATAAATAAGGTTGCATTCAGTTATTTACTCTTGAAACTTGAGTATCGGTAGACGAATCAATAGTTTTGAACAACTTATTTAAGAAGCCGTAGAAATATCTTAAAATATTCTATGCATACAGAGAGTTAATGTCATCGTAACGAAAACATTGAGGGATGATTCAGGCCATGATTCTGCGTTGATATCAAGTAGAATTTTCCGTCGCAAAAGTCATCACTAATTTAAGAGCCACGCTCTTGTCGGTGTAGCATCCTTCATGCTACTTTTTAAGAGAAAAATAGAGGAGTGGTTTCCCTCCTGCTCTTGAGGCGGAGATGGGAGCCATCGGTACGGCAATGCATGACGGAAGAGGCGAGTCACAGGGACTGTAACCTGGAACCTGACAGACGGCAGCTGTCACTGTCAGTACAATTCAGAAGCGGAGGACAGGAGTCCTAGTACGGCTTTAAAATAGACTACTCTGGGCGTCATTCTACTCGCGTCAGACAGAGTACTGCGTCGCAAAAGTATGGAACGGAAAATAAATTTAAAAAAGAATCATGGACTGAATCATCCCCCTCAGTATTCGTTACGATGTCACTAACAATCTGTATAGGTGATTAGTGAACGTTTAATTAGAAGGGCTTAAACGCGTACAACATGTTTGGCATTTTGCATCTTTGCTATTATTTCGAACAGTAAATTTCGTAATTGGGGTAGTCAGAGGTACATGAGCAACTATCACTACATAGTATAAAACAAAGTCGCTTTTTCTGTCCCTATATCCCTATGTACGCTTAAATCTTTAAAACTACGCAACGGATTTTCATGCGGTTCTTTTTAATAGTGATTCAAGAGGAAGGTTTATATGTATAATAACATCCATTAAATAGTGAAGAATTTATTAAAAACATCATGGGAGGAAAGTTCCTATGATGTATTTAATAAATTCGTCGTGTCTTATTAGGTGTCCAATCATCTTGCCTCTTCCGTCTCTTCTGTTTGTGTTCTGTGTTATTATTTCAATCAATCAATAATACTTTATTGCACGACATATACAAAGGACATAAACATACGAATAAAATCATAAGCACAATAGGGCGGCCTACAATGTATTATAAATCATCATCATCAGCCCATTAACGTCCCCACTGCTGGGGCACGGGCCTTCCCTATGGATGGATAGGGAGATCGGGCCTTAAACCATAACGACTGCTAATGCAGCCGGGACCAACGGCTTAACGTGCTTTCCGAAGCACGGAGGAGCTCGAGATGAAAACTTTTTTTTTGTGGTCACCCATCCTATGACCGGCCTTTGCGAAAGTTGCTTAACTTCAACAATCGCAGACCCAGCGCGTGTACCGCTGCGCCACCGAGCTCCTCCATAATAATAAATTATCAATATTATTTCGTACAATAAATCTGGTACAAATATGAGTACGGAACCCTGGAAAGTAATTAGCTCTCTCCCTCTCACAGTGAGTCTGATTGCTCGTCAGGGCGACGTACAAAGACATCGGATCATAAAGAGGGAATCTGCTATTACATCCCACACGCCATACAATGCTTAGTGCGGAAAAAACGCGCGTAATACGCTCGAGAATAAACGTTGCGTCTCCAAGTCTGCAGAAGATCTCTTTTTAATGGCATATCTATTTCTTATAAGGGTAAAAAAACTAAGTCTTTTTTTCTTCTTCTTCTTATCGTGTGGGTGTCAGGGTTGTGATTGAGCCGCCAAAGGCCCCTGACATGGCTCATATAACAATTACTCACTTACATCATTAAATAGTAACCGGGACCAACGGCTTAACGTGCCTTCCGAAGCACCGATCATCTTACTTTCGGACAATCAGGTGATCAGCCTGTAATGTCCTAATCAAACTAGGGATCACAAAGTGATTTTTGTGTAATGTCCCCACCGGGATTCGAACCCGGGGCCTCTGAGTCCAATCGTGAATCGTGGGACCACAGAGGCCGTTAACGTTAAAAACTAAGTTACAATTCTGGAGAGAGCTCCTCGTTCCAAATTTATACCAATGGCGAAGGGAGTTGCACACTTATGAGACACTGCGCTTTCTGTATATCATCACCTTAAAAAGCGCTTGAAAGCAACTCAAGCGCTTTTTTATGGAAAAAACACATTCTGATGCGATTTTCCTTAACATAACCCCCATTTCTTTCATTAATTTCAATCGGGGTAAAAATTTGGACCCCAATCTTTACGTGGATTGAACCTTGAGGGTCTATTGCGAGGTTTTGTTAATAAAACTCCCAATATGAATTTCCAAAAAGACGCATACATGGTTTTTATTATAACCTCCTAAGGCCGAGATTTCCAATGGGGTTTGGATTTTAAAAGGGCATTCGGTCTTACGCCTTTAAGGAAAGGTATGGAGATGAGTAACATCTGAGTCCGCTACTAGGGAGTCTAATAGGGCCTCATTGATTTTGCGCATTTGGTAATTTTTTTTACATTTGACGAGACCTAAGATGGAGTGAGGTCGCCCAGAAGGTGCCCGTTCACTCTGGCCTCTGGCTCTGGCCTTGGCTCATTAAAGTACAGTCATGAGCAATATTATGTATCCACTTTAGGACTCTGTCGTATTAACATATTTGACATTTAGTGAGACTTACAGTTCAATTTGTCAAAAAAGTTAATGTGACATGGTACCAAAGTGTATACATATTAATGCTCGTGACCGTACGCGCAACGTTGACAAATTTCAAATAAGTATTTGGGTTTTTTTAACCAAAACTCACCTGACTCGAAGGTCTCAGCACAAAAGTGCCATCAGGATGTCCCCTAAGCAGGTTTTCAGCCTCAGTGCGGTCTATGTTCATGAAATAGGGCTCATTTTCCACGGGCACCGGCAGCGGGCGGTCGGCCATGTTGGATTTCTTCCTCGGCTCGTCTTCGGGCTCGCTCGGCAACCTCCGGGCGTTGTCGGCGTCCGCGCACGCTTCCGGACTCGAGTCATTTGTTTCTGGGAGCAAAACGGACTTGGATCATCATCTCCCTAGTGTTTCCAGCGGTTTCCGCGTACCTAGTCTGAAAATTTTACAGGTCCGGCCTTTTGTAGAAACAACTTCCAGACTGGCTCTCCAACCAGAAGGGAAAACCAACCCAATACAGGTTAGATCTAAAACGATTTTTGGATGATGAATATTTAAAGCACTTTTTTTGGAGATTGTTACTTATAGTTTGGGATCTATTGCATTATAGGATTATATTTTTTCTAAATAAATAAATAAATAATAGCGATGAATCCAAGGAAGGTTGAGGGTCGCTCCAGCCTGATTGGGACCTTTAGATACATTGTTTTTTTTTTGGGCGAGAATGCCCTCCCTTTCTGTACGACCGAGCACCTAACGAACGCCGTCTGAAGCAAATGTAATAAAAGAAAAAAAATAGTAATCTTGACATTTCTCATGAGATTCTATTGATCAAAAACTCAAACAGGATTCCGCGATGTCGAATCCCTTCATCCCTTAAATAAGTATCAACTAATATCGTTTACCAAGTCAACAACTAAAACGACTGCAACCTACAACCATACTTATTAGTAATAGATACCGTTCCAATTTGCGAATGGTATCAAAATAAACGAAGCCCCTGAACCAACTTTCCGAGCAATCATTAAATAGCAAAGTGTGTAATTGGTATTATATTCATGCCAGGCGTAATGAGGCTGTTTCGAGATAATGTCATTTACTTATGAATTGTTTTTCGAAGGCAATTAGTGAGTATTTGGTCCATTGTAAATTATGAAAAGACGTTGTTTATGTTTATACGTAAACGATCGACAATCACTTCATTTTTGGCAAAATTAAATGATATTCGAACGATGAATGAAATTTATATTAATTTAAATAATACAATGAAAATAATTTATTTATTTATTTATTTATTTATTTATTTCACTCACAACAACTATCTTTACAGGATAACCTAATGCGACAGAGTTGGGGACTTATTGATACATATTTAAAATTAATCATTAATTATTTTTAACTAGCACAATATACGATTTCCTTAATTAAGTATAACAGATCACACTCATTGCTATTTTTGCGAATTCACTCTTGGAACACGAAAACAGATCCACTCTCCCGGCTATCTCGTTTACTGTGCGCAAGGTTCGAACAAATGGGTCTTTTGACAGAAGGTTGGTGCGGGCCGTCGGTACTGCCAATAGGCGCGGGCGCCGTCGCCTCCATATATACCTGTCTGGTACGCATAGCTGTAAGCGTAGTAATATTTCCGCATTATGTTGTAACCCTCTTAGCACTTTCACTATGTACTCCGTCAATGCATAATTTCTTCTTGCTTCCAGCTTATTGTATCCCACCATACCCAGAACGAATAGAGTTGGATACATGAGCGGATAAAAGGGATAAATGCCATAGAGTCTCAAGTACAGATATCGGGTGAACTTATTCTGAATACGCTCTAACATTGACTTGTATTTGTCCTCGTGAGGGGACCATATCATCGAATTATACTCCAAATGACTTCGCACTAAAGAGTCATATAACGCTTTAATTGCTTGAATGTTTGTAAATTCTCGCGTCTGTCTCAATACAAACCCTAAATTGCGGAAAGCTTTCCTACATACTTCCATGATATGCTCCTTAAAGTTCATTTCGGCGTTGAGTTTAACCCCTAAGTCTCGTACTTTGTCTACTCGCTTCATCTGCACCGCATTTATGACATATTCGTACTGCAAGGGAGAATGAGAGCGACTGAAAGTGATCACTGAACACTTAGACAAGTTAAAGTGAAGATTATTTGTGTTACTCCACTCCACTACCTTACATATATCATCCTGAAGTTTTTGGCAGTCTAAGTAATTCTTTACTGGGAGAAGAAGTTTTAAGTCGTCAGCGAACAATAAACACGTTGCATGTTTGACGACCTCTGGTAGATCATTTATCATTATAATAAATTCCAGAGGCCCCAAATTGCTGCCTTGACTTACCCCAGAAAGGGTGCAATAGGGTTCAGATTCATATCCTCTGTAGTCCACGTACTGCCTTCTATCCTTCATGTAGCTTGCGAGAAATTTTAGCAGATGTGGAGTGCAACCGATATCTGCCAGCTTTTTAAGTAGAATGTCATTGTCTACCGAATCGAAAGCCTTTTTAAAATCAAAATAGGCAGCGTCTACTTGCTCCCCTGCATCCACCGCTGGTACTACGCAGCCCATGAAGTTCAGAAGATTGGTGGCTGTACTACGAGACGGTCGGAAGCCATGCTGAGCTTCTGACAATGAGCTACACATCTGTTGGTATATGCTACGATGTATAGCGGATTCAAACACCTTTGCCGGAGTCGACAAAATGGCAACCGGTCTGTACCCAGTCACATCTTTACTAGCTTTTCCTTTAGGAACTGGAATAACCCTGGTAATCTTCCAGCGAGCCGGAAAAGTTTCCTCCGCAATCAATTTATTAAAGATGTATTGCAATGGCCTAACCAATACTCTACGACAATCTTTGAATAGAAACGCTGGTATTCCATCCGGCCCAGTTGATTGTTTTGGTTTTAAACGTGATAGGGCTTCTGCCACTTCTTGCTGCGTCAATGACTGCAACTGGACCCTCGCGCTGTTCGCCCTCCCACTTTTTATAATAGACTCCACATCTAACTGCGCTGGTTTTTCGCTGTAAACAGAATGAAAGAAACTTGCAAACTCCTTCGTACATTCTTGATTTTCTAAAATTCGCCCATCCCTACCTATTATTTGTTTACTTTTTGAGCTTCGCTTCGACCTGATATAAGCCCAAAAAGATTTGGGATCTTTCTTGAATCTAGATTGCAACATATACTGGTTCTGCTTAAACAGATATTTTATTGATTCCTTAATACGTGCCCTACACTCGGAATAGGCCCTATAGTCAGCATCAGATTTAGTCATTTTGTATTTTTTATGCAATGAAGCTTTCCTTTTAATGTCTAATATTAAATCACGTGTATACCATTCCGGATACTGATACTTCGTCTCCGTGGACTTATTAAGTTTACGGGGAACACAAGCGTCTAAAATATCGTAAATAGTCTTATAAAAATAATCTAATATTTTCTCACTCTCGTCCAATTCATACATCAGTTGCCAATCCACAAAAGCTAGTCTTGAGTATAATTCGAAATAATCTGCCTTATAAAAATTCCAACGAGGTCGCGAGTTTCGTGGTACGTCTTGCCTAGCGGAAGGTGACGCAGGGGGCGCGGGGCACGCGCGCGCAACCATCGGCACCGCCACCACGAGCGGCGGGTGCAGCGGGTCCACGCGCACGATAGCCGAGCCCGCCGCTGTCACCGTCACTCGCCCCTCCCATCCCGCACTTAGCACCTGGTCTAAATAACGGCCCATACTGTTGGGAATGTTGTTGCTCTGAGTGAATTCGCAAAACGACATAATGTATTCGTAATAATTAACTATATTTATAGAACACGAATACAAATTAAAATCCCCTAAAACTATAATATCTTTATACACACTACATAATTGTTCTATGATTCTAAACAATATCAAGTATTCGTTTTCCCTGGTACCCGGTGGAATATAAACACAACAACATACAAATAAAAACCTATTATTTAAATGCACTGACACGCACACTAGTTCAAATGCGCAAACATCTATTATAACATTACCCGGTATAGGTAATCGTCGTAACTCGAACCGTTGTGTGGCCACGAGAAACGCTCCTCCCTGCTTGCGACCATCCGCTCGATCGCAGCGTACTATTTTGTAATCCGACGGTACAATTTCGGAGTCGTGTATCGATTCATTTAGTCCGGATTCAGTGACAGCATACAAATCAGCATTAAATGACAATAAGTTGTTCCTGAAGTCATCCAATTTTGTTCTCAGGCCTTGTACGTTTTGATAGTATATCTCCAATTCCTTTCTATTTTGTCTCACTCGATATTTTGTTAGATCTCCGAAACCAAATCCATTCACTGAATTCAGCGTTCAAGGGCCACACCTCAGGTTGGGACAACTTTCCGTACATCCCCTCTGGTACACCAACAATAAACGAGGAATATCCCCGCTCTGATTTGTGTTTGATTTTATGCACCTGGACTTTGACATTTATACCACAAATTTGCTGAACATAAGACAAAATAGTTTCTTCCTTTGTTTCGGGGTGTAGACGCCAGATATGTAAATGCTTATTTCGCTCCATACCCTGAATTTCTACTATACTATTATTATTTCCTTTCCTCACTTCTTTAGAGTCTCTTCTGCTTTTTTTATTTGTCACTGTTGTCCACTCATTCCTATCTTCCGTTATTTCATTTTCCTTCTCTAGCAAACTTTCTCTATCGGTCATAGATAGTAGCTCAGGTGTAGGTGACGACATGACATCTAGTTTTATGGCCCCAGACTTATTTACACTCTTGACCTTTGGTTTTTTATTAAGACCTGTGTTATCAATCCTGGAGGCACTGCGATTCTGAACTACTATGTTTGCAAATGTGGTAATTGGTTTCGCATTACTTGTAGGAGAATGAGGTTGTTGACTAACGGTTCCATCCATTTCACCGGTTTTATTGCTACTATTTTCAAGTACCCTCAACATTTTTACAATATTTTCCAGTTCATCTTTGGTTTGACAAAATTGGTCTTGCAATTGCTGTATGGCCTTGCCTTGCATGTCCAATCTACTTAGGATTTCTTGTCGAAGTTCCTTGAGGAAAGAAAACATCTCAGACTCGTTTTTTTTCACAGTATCGTGTGTGCTTTGCCGGTAAGCAGAGCCGCGCTGAGTGTTTATGTTCGATGTAAAAGTATTATTTAATACAGATGTTGAATTTCGAACAGGTGTCTCAGCGTCGTTGTTTCTAGGCTTAGAGGAGCTACATAGCGGACATACCCATTGGTCTTTGTATTCCTGAGAATAAGCCTCAAACTTCTCCACTTCCAGTTTTAGACATTGCAAATGATTATATTAATAAGAAAATTAAATGTAAAATAAAATAATACTGTTATTGATGACGTATATGTAACTAAACTAGGATAAATCCAAGCGAAGAGAAAACCAGCCCAATACAGGTTAGGTCACGTACCTCCGAAAATGCATTTCTCGGGAATGTGGGTTTCCTCACGATGTTTTCCGTCACCGCTGAGCACGTGATAATAATTTATGATCCAAACAGGAATTCGAAAAAAAATATACATTCGAACCTGTGACCTCAAAGTGAGAGGCAAGCGTTTTACCAACTGGGCTACCACGGCTCTGAAGCCACGAAACCCAAATTGAATATGTTAGTGATAAATTATTTTTTGCTAATGCTCTTAAACGCCATAAAAAAGTAACAGACAATATTACAGCCCTTTCTGCGTATCGTGCATATGTGGGCTCAGTCAGGAAATATAGACTTGTCATGTGGAGCAGTGGGACATATCTGCAACGTGTCCAAATATGCTGTACTTAAGTATTATATTATATTATTACCACCTAAAATACCATATTTGTGCAATAAATGATTTGATTGATTGTCATAAATATAATATTATATTATAAATATAATAGACTCGCGTTTAACCACACACCAATCAATCAACAACAATCAATCAATTACAATCTCACCTGATGGTAAGTGACGATATGGTCTAGCATGGTTCACGCTTACCTAGCAAATGCCTTTTTACTCTAGCCTTGAAGACTCCCAGATTATAACGAGTTGAAAAAACAGACGACGGCAGACAGTTCCAGGCCTTTGCTGTTCTCATCAAAAAGGAAGAGGCAAAACTTTTAATGCGGATTGGTGTTATATCCACAACATAGGGATGGAAAGCCTGCCGGCGTCTTGTTGTCCAGGTGTCAACAGGAAGCCAGTTTTATAATATTAGTTGTGTTAAACTTATCATCATCATTGGCCTTATACGTCTGTTTCAGACGATATATGACGTCATTAAACTTATACTGAATGAATGAATACTAATACTGAATGAATGAATGAAACTTTTTGACAAGTCATAATAAATTCTATGCAGAATCTGCGACAGTAGCGCCGCCGCCGTGGTACTTCTTTCGTGACACGGATAGTCCGCTAACTAACAGTTTTACCAGCAGGGCTAATTTGCGCAAAGTGATAAAATTATCAATCGATTCAATCAATTTTGTAGAAATCGATAAGTCTTTTTTTATTTTATTCGTTGTTTGACAGAACAACATGCCTTATTTTGGTTCACATATTAGCACCAATCGACAAAACGACATAATTATATAGTATTATTATTGCGTATGGCAGACAAAAATAAAATATCCTGCGTGGGTCATTATCCAGCTTAAGATCCCCTAGACAAGTCTCTGCCGCATCTGCAGCTCGGCTAGTTATAACTAGGTCAATAAAAAAAAATATCAACTTGCGCATGTTAGCCCCACTGGTTTATCTTTTAGTCTTCGTTTTGTAATAGCCAAGTCTCACCAGTGACTGCATCTGTGAGGCAGTGGAGCAGGTGGTAGCACCAGTCCACCGCTCCACCGGCCAGCCGCGCCCCCACGTTGTATATCAGAGGCACACTCACTTTAATCCACCAGCACATTGTCACATACTCACTATTTACCCTTTACGTACAGTCATGAGCAATATAATGTACCCACTTTAGGACTCTGTCGCACTAACATATTTGACATTTAGTGAGACTTACAGTTCAATTTGTCAAAAAAGTTAATGTGACATGGTACCAAAGTGTATACATATTAATGCTCGTGACCGTACACTACACATACACACATTTAGTCCAAGCTTCAATACAAAAAAAAAAAAGTTTCTATTCTATTCTATTCAATATTATAGGCTGATCACATGAGTGTCCGAAAGTAATTTGATCCGTGCTTCGGAAGGCACGTGAAGCCGTTGATCCAGACTGATGTAAGTTAGTAGTCGTTACATGAGCTATGTCAGGGGAGTTTGGCGGCTCAATAGTAACCCTGACGCTAGGGTTGATGGGGTTGGTAATCCACATCACAACTCTCACGATAGAAGAATACAATATTGTCCTTACACGGTTGCATTAGCCTTCTTACTTCGTTTTACTCAGTCCATGTAGTTCAGCTTGGAGCATAAATTCTCCTATACTCAAAGGTTACCTGGGTGAAATTGCTACTTAGCAATAAAGGTGCCTATGGTACTCTTTCCTGTGCGTACATAAAGCATTTTGTTATGTTATGAATTCAATATGGAGCCCACACATTGATTTTATCCCCTTAGCTAAGTATTTCTAAATATTTTTCTACTATCATTTGGATCTTACAACCAAAATCTCTGTCTAATTAGATTTCTTCACCTTATAGTAAAATCCTCGCAAGCGCTTTCTAGAAAAAAATCCACATCGTAAAAGTGTCCTAAGAAAAGGTTCAGTACGATCTACTCTGAACCGGCGTGCGTGTACGAAACAATTGATGAATGTGAAGGAAGCAAGAGAAGTGTGTCAGGATCGAAGCAAATGAAATTCCATAGTCTCTGCTTACTCCGGTGGGAAATAGGCGTGAGTTTATGTATGTATGTGTATGTATGAACTAATTGAATGAAATCAAAGTATTGTTGAAGAAAATCACATTAGAATATGATTTTTCAAAAAGACAGTTACGTCGTTTTCGCTTTAAGGCGACGTTATACCTGCATAGGTATACACAACTCTCTCAACAAATTAATCTTGTAATATCGCGACTCTAATCAACAATTCAACCGACGCCTTGATCTAAAACAACTCAAACGCAAAATGCATAGTCCACAACGTGTTAATTATTATTATCTACTTGTCCTTCTATAGTGACTCCTGTATCGTTGCTAATTGTTAATTACAAAGTGACAGCTTATGAATCTCTATTACGAGAGATCCCGTCTGGAGCCGCGTGACTCAAACCCTGAGTCATCGTCTCGGCTGCCGTATCAATTACTATTTGCGCTATAGTATCATTTACTACATTCAACTAGGGACTTTCCAGCAGGGATGTTAGGGAGCTTCGTAACCGTAACCGAAACAATCGGATATCCGATATAAAAAACATCCGTAACCCCGACCGAAACTATCGGATATCCGATATAAAAAACATCCGTAACCGTAACCGAAACTATCGGATATCCGATATAAAAAACATCCGTAACCGTAACCGATACTATCGGATATCCGATATAAAAAAAACATCCGTAACCGTGACCGAATCCGAAATCAAAATTTCGGATTATATTGGATAGGGGCGGAGACTAATTGATACACTTTATGTTATGACAAGTTGTTTCGATCGGCTGGCCGCTGCCAGTACCGACACACAACCCGCGCGTATTGTTTGTTTTTTTCTTCTTTTGTCGTTATAACTTATTATTATACAAGTTGTCGTTATAACTTTTTTCATTATGAATAAAACCACTTTATTTCCTATTCGTGTATTACTTTTAAAAATTCGTTAAAAAAATAATATCCGTTACCGAAATTATCCGAAACTAACGGATAATCTGAAATAATTTATCCGTTTCCGAAATTTATAATAACATCCCTACTTTCCAGGCTACGTTCCCTAAAAGCAATATATCGTCGTTGCCAATTTAAAAGCTCTTATGTGTCGCCCTTGCCAATTTTTTTTTTGTCAGGATCGAATAGTATTTTGCTCCTAAAACATTCAGTACAAACTCTTATGTACATAAATAGCAATTATCTTCTAATATTTTTTAACACAGGTATACAAACAATTTTCAAGCGGAAGTTTTTTTTTTTTAATTTCTGTAAAATTGACTCGATTGCATATAATAGATTTTAAATTGGCACGACGACATTATGGTGCTGTACGGTCACGAGCATTAATATGTATACACTTTGGTACTATATCACATTAACTTTTTTGACAAATTGAACTGTAAGTCTCACTAAATGTCAAATATGTTAGTGCGACAGAGTCCTAAAGTGAGTACATTATATTGCTCATGACTGTACACAGCAGTTTTACTTTTCAGCACTGAAAGATCACGTCAAACTACACAATATGTTTACACACACATACATAAACTCACGTCTATTTCCCAACGGGGTAATCAGAGACTATGGAATTCCATTTGCTTCGATCCTGTCACACTTTTTTCTTCCTCCACCTTCATCAATCGTTTCATACACGCACAATATGTTTATTGTACATTTTTCCGTATTTTCCAACCATTTTAGAACTTTTTAATGCAACATTTTGCATCTTCACGTGCCGTTATCTACACAGAACACAGTGAAAGCACAATATCCGAGCACAAGTTAGCGGGACAGAGTATCTACTAACAATCAAGTTAGGCGTCGGATGTTCGTACAGTTCCGTTGTTTTATTTCCCAACAGGCGACAGATGATGCAACGATGCTGCCACGGATGTAAAGGGAGGAAAAGGAACGCTGTGCAGCTTATTATTATTATTTGAGAATTGTAAGGGGCGCAGCTCTTAAACAGAGAGAGAGAGAAGGGCCGAACTGAATATACCCCGCGAGATCACTGCGACCTTGTCAGATCTACATAAACAGCCTATATACGTCCCACTGCTGGGCACAGGCCGCCCCTCAATCAACCAGAGGGGGTATGGAGCATACTCCACCACGCTGCTCCTATGCGGGTTGGTGGAGGTGTTTTTACGGCTAATAGCCAGGACCAACGGCTTAACATGCCTATTATATAAATTCACGCCTATTTCCTGTTGGGGTAGGCAGAGCCCACGATACCACTTACTACGTTCCTGGCACATAACTTTCACTTCAATACCACTCAACACACCTTGACACAGCACTTTTAATTATGTTCTCAATTTTAATTATTAAGATAATATAAAATTTGAAATGTCGACCTTTTCTGTTCTGTGAAAAATAAAATTTTCACAGGGTTATATGTACGTTTTTACATTAAAATACCAGACAGTATTTTAAAGTCAGAAAATAAATTTATAGCTCCCATGAAGCTTACTTTATGTAAAAAAGCTTATTATAATATTCTTCTTCTTCTATCGTGTGGGTTGTGAGGCGAATTACCAACCTCATCAACCCTGGTGTCAGGGTTACTATTGTGCCGCCAAAGGCCCCTGACATGACTCATTTATAACGACTACGTACTTACACAGTAAGTAGTAACCGGGACCAACGGCTACTACTTACTTATTATAATATTGACGATTACTTACCTAAATGACAAAAATGTCTGGTATTAAATGTGTTTCGCTAATTATTAAAATTAATGTATACCTACATTGATTTAAAAGATGTGTTGCTGTTGCAGTTTCTTGTCATTTCTGCTCCTCAGCCATAATACCTTGCGAAATGACGTACATTCAAAAATGTAAAATTGACCTTCAACAAGTTTATCTATGATAATTACGTTGAATAAATGATTCTGTGTTATAATTGTGTTGCCGTATCCATATGAGTAAACATCTGTGTATGCAGCGATGCAGCGCATGCAATAGACAGTGGAAAGCATATGCGGCGCATATGACGGCAAAAACACGTCGCTATGGGAACGGGGAAGTAGACGCGAGCCAGGCGGTTGTGCAGTTAGACGTGTTGAGTAATTAGTTTCATTACGTAGAGTACGTCTTGCGGGGTGGGTTGAGACGATAGAGTAGATAGATAGATAAATAAAATACTTTATTGAGCACAATGGACACAAAATACAGAGATAAGGACAACATATACAGAAAAGCACAACAGGCGGCCTTATTGCTCATGCAGCAATTTCTTCCAGGCAACCTTTGAGTAATCTGAATTTGAGTAATGTGAAGACATCATTTAAAAAAAGAGCAGTTCGCGCTATTTATAATCTGCGTCGTCGGGACTCTTTATGGGAGCTGTTTAAAGAAATAAATATACTGACGGTCGCAAGTCAATATATTCATGAAAACATTACGTATGTACGTAAAAATGTATCTCTCCTTCCAAAAAACTGTGAAAGGCATAGGTATACGACACGAAATAAAAATAACACGAGACAGTTTGTCAATTCGCGGCTTACTC
This sequence comes from Pectinophora gossypiella, assembly GCF_024362695.1. Taxonomy (NCBI): domain Eukaryota; kingdom Metazoa; phylum Arthropoda; class Insecta; order Lepidoptera; family Gelechiidae; genus Pectinophora; species Pectinophora gossypiella. Next base: position 345,259 of record NC_065425.1, on the reverse strand, counting down.
AAATCTACCGAACGGATTTTGTGTGATTTTTATATCGTTCTTCAATAGATGGCGCGATTTAAGAGGTTTTAGTATACAGGATTTTTGCGACACCATAAAGAAAACTTTGGGGGATGATTCAGGCCGTAAGTAGTAACTATGATTGATTATTAGAGCAATAAGGCCGCCCAAATTGTACTGTATTCATGTGTTTTGTCTGATTGTTGAAATTTAGTTCTGTGCAATAAAGTATATTTGATTTGATGATTCCGAGTTGATATCAAGTGGAGTTTTTTTTTTTATTATTTTCAGTCCAATATTGTGCTTTATTATTCCCAGTACAGGCAACAGTACATCCGTCGCAAGATAATCTGAATACCCATTTCCCAGAGCTTTCTGTCAGACCAACGTGATTGGTGGTGAGCCGTATCGCCATCTATAATCGCTGAATTTTAATATTTTATTCTTCTTTTTATCGTGTGGGTTGTGAGGTGGAATACTAGCCTCATTACAATATATAAATATAATTAAAACACATAATAACGGGTTCTTACCGCGTTTAAAGTAGGAATATGAGACTCCCGATATTATGTGTTTTAATTGTGATGATAACCGCGTAAACTTAATATATAAATATGAATTTCCATTTAAACTGCTATTCATTACGTATTCGGTTGGACACAAATAATATAATTCACCTTAACACAAAGACGTTTGGCTTGACAATGGCATTGTCTAAGTTAGGTCTAGACTTAGTGCTACTGATAGACTGTAAAAACAGTAGCAGTATATCAGCTGGAAGTAATAAATAATTAACCCCCTTGATTAATAATAATAGTAAATAATAATATAATAATAATAATCCTGTAAATGTCTTGTAAATTTGTGTGCAATAAAGTGTTTTATAATTATTATTAAATAACATAGAGTGTATTCAGCTGTTTTGTCTTCCCGGAAATAATGTCGTAGAAACCGACAGTGGGATTGTAACATCGTTATGATACAGGCTAAAAATTATCACCGGGATTGAAATTAATTCTTCTTCTTATCGTGTGTTAAACCCTGGTGTCAGGGTTATAACTCAGCCGCCAAAGGCCCTTGACATGGCTCATATAATGATTACTCACTTACATCAGTAAATAGTAACCGAACCAACGGCTTAACGTGCCTTTCGAAGCACGGAAAAATAATTGAAATTAATTGAAAGAAATCGAAGTTTTGTTGAAGAAAATCACATCAGGGGGTTTAAAATGGCCACATCGAAGCAGTCCATCTAAGAAAGCAATATTGCAATTTGACATTTGCGCATATGAAAGTAAGTGCGCAATGCAAACAAGTGTCAAATAGTAATATTGCTTTCTTAGATGAATAGCTTCGATGTGGCCATTTCAACCCCCAGAACGTCATTTTTCAAATTAGGCGCTTACATGATGTTCGCTGTAAGACGACTATATTCAAATATTGTCGTCTAAGTAGCATAACTGGTTGTATATGAATGTAAACAACAAGCCAAGCTGCTCCGAGGGATGATGGCCCGGGTATTTGTATAACAACGTCTATTTCCAAGTGAAGGGTGGAAGCCTACTGTTATAGATTTAAGATGTGACCCCGTCAGTTTGGGATGGCCATTTTGGGACCACTTGCAATCCGCTGGTAAGTACCTATTTCCATTTTAGACGTCTAAATTGAGGTCGTGCAAAGTTATCGTTTTTCCTAACCTATATCAATAGTCTGGCCGAGTACGGGACCGCCAAACATGGAAAGAGGAAGGGGAGGCCTTTGCCCAGCAGTGAGATCTTTGTTTTTTTCTTTTTAAAGAGGCTTTTAACAAAGTTTAGTTTAGTTTTAATAAAGTTAGATTGGATATCAACAAACAATACATTTTTCGACATTAAATTATTGATTATTTATTTATTTAGCATCGACTGTCATGCAAGAAAAGCCCTCCTTCTCACAGGAAAGTCAATAAATATCCCTTTTATGTGTCCCTTTGATAAGGAGTGATAAAATTGCAGCCTTTCGCGTATAATGTACATTGCCGGCAAAGTGGCTATGGAATTTGAGGAGCAGGAGAGCTATCGTAGTTATCTGTTTGCAGGAGTAGTAGCAAAAGAGAGTGGGGTTGAAAATGCGCGTTAGTGCCTATCGAACCTCTTGGACACCAATAGCTAAGTTAAAACAGTTTCCATACTTTCCAGGAGAGCGTAAAAAGAAACAAACAATATAACCAAGCCGTAAGTACGTACTAAGTAGGACACATATCGTTTCACACTCTGGGCTCCACAAATACACAGAGTTTACACGAAAAATACGGATTTATGGTAATGCGTGATATCTGCTGGAAACGTCAATCGCTGCGGATTTCGGACGACTTAATATCGTTACGAGCCACAAAACTGGTGGTTGTCACACCGGCGCGTGATTGTGCGAGTGAATTTTTGTGTGCCTATGCACCAATCCCGTCGTATTTATTTTTTATTTATTTGGCATAACAACAGCACCTTAAACTTTAAAAGTGACTTTAACGTAGCACTCGGAAATCAAAATCATAATGTATACCTACATTGATTTAAAAGATGTGTTGCTGTTGCAGTTTCTTGTCATTTCTTCTCCTCAGCTATAACACCTTGCGAAAGACGTAGATTCAAAAATGTTAAATTGACCTTGTTGCTCTACCCATTAGTGATTCCGGGCGTGAATGAATGTATGTATACAAAAACCTCGTTTTACACAGACACCACACATTGACGTAATCGTACACGCTCAACTGTGTGTGTGGCGTCTGACGCCCATTCCATTGAAGACTAAAATAAGTTCGGAAGGGGGTGATGTAAACCTAGCTCAGCTGCTGGTGGGGAGCGGAGAGCCGTTCTATACGTAAAATTACTCCTTTTTGCATGGTCATCATCATCAGCCCATTAACGTCCCGACTGCTGGGGCACGGGCCTTCCCTAGATGGATAGGGAGATTGGGCCTTAAACCACCACGCGGGCCCCGTGCAAATTGATGGTTATTAACGACTGCTAATGCAGCTGGGACCAACGGCTTAACGTGCCTTCCGAAGCACGGAGGAGCTCAAGATGAAAACTTTTTTTTTTTGGGCACTCATCCTATCGCCGGCCTTTGCGAAAGTTGCTTAACTTCAACAATCGCAGACCGAGCGCGTTTACCGCTGCGCCACCGAGCTCCTCTTTGCATGGTAGAAGTCAGTTAAAAATCGTACTCACCGCGCCTTATACCGAAGCTCTCGAACAGACTGAGGATATACCCGAGGATGGAGTCGTCCCGCGGCCGCAGCGCCACGTCGCAGTAGTCTTTCGTCAGCTGCACTGGCTCCAGGTAATCTTCTACAGGCAAGCCCGACTGGAAAGGATGCATAAAGGTGAGTGTCAGAATGGCCGGTTACTGGTATTCGGTCTGTGTGACCCGTGGTACCGCTTGGTACAACTTGTTTCTCCCGATGGACCTATTGTCCGATGGTACAATTAAACATATTCTCTATGGAACAATTAATTAGTTCTTGTACCATGTAATATTATCCAATGGCTTCTGTTTACAGTTTAAAGTTGAAATGGTGCTTAATCATTGTTTCCCTATGAGTGCCGCTTTGTTGAACCAGATGCATTCTTCTAAGAAAATAACATAAAAACAACATAACAAAAAAACAAACATAACACAACAATGAACATTTAAAAAAAACCTGTTATTTTTTATTATTTATATCTGCATTACACTGCGTCTCAAAACAGGTATCTCTGATGTAGGGAAAAACTCCGCCAAACTGAAAAGGGACTGGGCCGGACACGATTGCCGGATGCATCCAGAGCGATGGGCACGGGTCGTTACTCACTGGACACCTCAAGGCGGGCATAGAAGTCGAGGAAGATCGCGTAAAAGATGGCGACCTCAATGCTTATCGCAGGGATTGGCCGGAGATCGCGCAAACTCGAAAAGAGTGGAAAAATCAAGGGGAGGCCTTTGCCTAGCAGTGGGATCGAATAGGCTGAATAAGATAAGATATAGACATTATGTCGCCATCTATGCGAAACATTGAGTACTAATATTTCTTAGAAATTCATATTTGCTGATATCTTTTCACTGTACGTGTTACAAGTTTGAGGACAGTGAAGAAGCACTGTCGTTTTGTGAAGTAGTTCGCAACTTGGATGTAGCCCCTGATCTTATCGTTAAATCTTCTTCTTCCATCGTGTGGGTTGTGAGGTGGAATACCAGCCTCATCAACCCTGGTGTCAGGGTTACTATTGAGCCGCCAAAGGCCCCTGACATGGCTCATGTAACAATTACTCACTTACATCAGGAAGTAGTAACCAGGACCAACAGCTTAACATGCCTTCCGAAGCACGGAAGCCTAACGACACTAGGGATCATAAAGTGATTTTTGTGATAATGTCCCCACCGGGATTCGAACCCGGGACCTCCGGATGGTGAGCCCAACGCTCAACCACTGGACCACAAAGGCCGTTAAATAGAAAACAGACATACCCACAACCATTTTGATTTATCTGCCTTAGATATAATATAATAAATTAAATTCATCTTTTTTGGGGTTATGTATACGTTTTTACAATAAAATACCAGATAATATTTTAAATTTGTCAGAGAACAAATGTAAAGCTCACGTGAAGCTTACTTTATGTAAAAAAGCCTATTATAAGATTAATGATTACCTAAATGATAAAAATGTCTGGTATTGAATGTGTTCCTCTAGTTATTAAATAACTTGTAATGTACCCTCATTGATTTAAAAGATGTGTTGCTGTTGCAGTTTCTTGTCATTTCTTCTCCTCAGCCATAACACCTTGCGAAATGACGTAAATTCAAAAATGTTACATTGACCTTCAACAAGTTTATCCATGATAATTACGTTGAATAAATGATTCTGATTCTGATTCTGATTCTGATATAATAAGATAGAGGTGACTCCAATATCTGAACTTGTATCGAAAATCCATTTCAGTAATGCTGTACGAAATCTAGGCTAATCTTATCGATTTTCCGTCCAATATTCAATCTGAATGCTCCAAAGAGAATCTGTAGTTAGTACTTTGATGCACTTTGCAAGTTTAGCAACAATTTTGACTAACAAACTTACCTGTTTCGCTCCATTATGTTCTTCGTCTTGTGAATTAATATGAATAGAATCGTACATGCTGGCTGCACTATCACTATTCTCATAAATATGTACGTCTTTTTCACTCTTTGTGGGTGCAGTATCTAGACTTGTTGCTCCTTCTTTTTCTTCAGTTTTCTTAAAGAATGGAAGCTTAAAAGAATGAAAGAGTTCTTGAATTTTCACTAAGCCAGGCATCGTATTCCCTTGAGCTGGTTTTATTTCTCTAATGTCATTGTCTTCTTTAGCGACTTCATTATAATTCAAGTCTTCATAGAAATGATCTTCAGGGCATTTTTCCAATTCCTCAGCAGTTGTTAACGATTTATACTTTCTAGATTCTGGTTTTTTAGCAGTTTTTTGAATGTAGTATTGGCTGTTGGTTTTGACTGAGTAGTATCCTCGATCGTTGAAATTTTCAGTTCTTGAGAATCTTAGCTGCTTGATGTCAAAGTGTGGATACTCGTATGAACTTAGGCGGAAGAACCGCTTTGATTTCTTTGGTCTGCCGGAATCCATAGGGAGGTATGACGTCACAGGCTTGTCTGTGTTTGTGGGTTGGTTTCTGTACAAGAAACTCTTAGCAGGCACAATTTTCTTCAAAATGTCTTCAACGCTAAGTGATGTTGATGCCAACTGTTCTCTAATTCGTTTTGCTTTTACCGTTTGATATTGAGCTTGTACATCAACTTCAGGTTTTGTTTCAAGTTGCTCTTTTACATTGTCTAAATATTTCTCAGGCTCAGTTTTGAGTTCTGCGATAAATTCTATGAATTTCTTAGCGTTGGCTCGCGGCCTCCACAACTTCACAATACCTTCAGTGGTTCCCTGTAAACACGACATTAAATAATTTAGTGTACTTAGGATAGAATTCAAGACTTTAGAAGTAGGTTTAAATAAATTTAAAGTTTCCGCAAAGAGCAGTAGTTACTGAAACGAAATGCAAATAGTTAGCGAGTGTTGGAGCTAAAGTGAAATATTCGGTCGTTGGTGGAATTTTATTGCTGTAAGTATGCGGGTAAATGCTCGGAAAGTTATTATATCGCAGTTTATGCCAAGAATTGTTGGATCTACAAGAAATGGAACTATTTTGAACGAGTTTAATCATAGTTTATTGTGCAGCCATGCGCTACTAGTTGGACTGATATGCACGAGGGGGAACTGTGATGAAGTTATTCGCTTAAAGCTAAGTATGTCTTACGTAAGTTTCTCGAGTCCCAAACGACCGGAACTTTTGTATTATTGCTTGCAGATTTCTGTTATTTTAATGTAACTGTAACTGTTAGTAAGTGTAACTGTAAGCTTGCCTGTGATGGCATTCACTACTTGGCCGAACATAGGAATTCTGCTTTAAGATTGTGAATGACATTATTGTATTATTATTTATTAATGTTTTTTAATGTTGTGTTGTGTGTATTAATGTATTGTATTGTATCATAAATACGTAGACACGACAGCGTAGATACTATATACTACAAGACATACTTTAGACATCATAGTCTACATTTGACAGATTCTACAATTAGGAATTTAGGAAATATTAAACAGATTGACTTCTTAACTGTTAAATCTGTCAAATAACTAGTAAACCCTAATCTTGATGTCACATAATCCACTACAACAATGATATAACACTCATACCAAAACAAATACACTTACATATTATATTGTACATCTATGAATATAGAACGGCAACTCACCGCTCCCCACCAGCGGCTGAGCTAGGTTTACCTCACCCCCTTTTTTTTCTGGCTATGTCTGCAATCAGTATCTTTTCTTTTTCTCTTTTTTTTTACCTCACCCCCTTTTAAGACTTTTAGTCTTCAATCGTATGGGAGTCAGACCTCACACACACAGATGCGCGTGTACAATGTAAGACGTTACCTACTCTACATAAAACCCAGAAATAAGTTGGAATTTCGGAATTAAATTATCAAACTGCAAAATAAAAATCTATTAATATCGCGGATAACTTTATATATTTTTTTGCAAATATCAATGAAAAGTATAACAGTTTTCACAATTGGCCATTGTTATCTATTTCCAAGTTTCGTAGGCGTAAAGTTGCTTGACCAAGACTTTTATTAAAAAGCCAATCAAGTGCGAGTCAGATTCACCGAGGGTTCCGCTTAAAATTGTATGTAAATAGTTCGTTCATCACGGTGATAAGGGAGGCTACGAGAAGTAGAAGGTTTTGATTCTCCTGCTGAAATGTTAGAAAAAAGTCTTAAAAACAAGTCTTTGGATTGCGTTGATTTAGAAGCATGTTTTTTTTATAATTTCGACTGGATAACTCTGCACGTTTCCGAAAAAAACTGTCTAAAAACCGTCTGTCTGTCAAGACCCTTTTTCTTTTCCTTTTCTTCTGTAGCGTTTTTCTTCTTTTTCAAAGAAAATAGGAATAAGGTATTTTAAAAGGCGGCTAGTGTTATGGGTTATTTAATGACTAGTTTTTATGTTTATATGTGTGACTTATTGAGATGATACTTTTGTTTTTCACGATATTTTTGTGAAAGATACCCACTTAAACTCTTCTTGGTCTTCCCCTTCCTCTCTTTCCTTGTAGCCGTCATGTCTTATAAGGAAGTGAAAGAATTGGTTTTTGATAGACAAGAATTGAGATTGCTACACCGACAAGAGCGTGGCTCTTAAATAAGTGATGAGTGTCCTACTTAAAAGTATTACAGTGATGTTATGAAAGGAGAAACTGAACCCTAAAAACATCGCTCTATCGACTTCAACCTCTGCTAAAAACTTTTTCAAACTTAGGTCATTCATCAACTAATAATGGTTTAAATGCCTCGTAAGTGCGATGACTCTCCTATGTGACTTTAAGCAAAGTTTCGCAGTTGACTCATGTCATGACATCAACCGCGGCTGCCGAGTTGCCAGCGCGGTTACGATGACATTTATTAAAGCTCGGTGACATTACAGAAAATTCGATGAATACCTCGTGACCTTCCACACGGCGCGACGCAATTCTTGCGATATAAATATAATATGCTATTAAACAGAACGACCAGTTCAGTACAATTAGTGACATTCATCAAATACAAATATACTTTATCTTATCTTATTTAGCCTATACGATCCCACTGCTGGGCAAAGGCCTCCCCTTGATTTTTCCACTCCTCTCGACTTTGCGCGATCTCCGGCCAATCCTTGCGATAAGCATTGAGGTCGTCACACCATCTTTTACGCGGTCTGCCTCGACTTCTAAGCCCGCCCTGAGGTATCCAGTGAGTAACGACTCGTGCCCGCTCCGGATGCATCCGACAAACGTGCAAATATACTTTATTGCACCAAAATAAAAAGAAATAATTACAAAAGACTCTTTAACTAAGTACATGGCAAATGGCGGCCTTATCGCTTAAAGCAATTTCAATCATAACATTTTACAATAGCTTCAAAGCGTAGTGCGTAAACTAATGTTGTGACGTTCATTAGCATAGTGATGTATCAGTCGACATTAGGTCGATAGATTCTTTTCTCATCATAATCGTAAACAGCCTATATACGTCTCACTGCTGGGCACAGGCCCCCCCTCTATCATCCGGAGGGGGTATGGAGCATACTTCACCACGGTGCTCCACTGCGGGTTGGAGGTCGATTCTTTTCTATCTAATAATACATGCTTACATACATAATATCACGTATATTTCCCGGAACCACGGAATTCCACTTACTACGATCCTGACGCACACTTTCACTTCTTCCTCTCCTATCAAAAGACTTCATGCATGCTCGCCGGTTTGAAGTACTTACTCACCTGGCCTTTCTTTACAACATCCTGGATGTGATCGCGGTGTGTGTCTGTGTATATTCGAAATAATGAGCATGACAAAAATATCAAACGTCGATTTGTTCATATGCCCCCAATATTTGCAGCCCTCTAATATCGCAGATTAATGCGATATCGAATCGCGTTGTGGGGAGGGTCGCTTAGTTTGGAGAATGTAATACGAAGATCAGATCACAAGCCAAGTGTGAAGATGTAATTACGTGAAATTGAGAGCATTAAACCGAATCAAAAGGAGGCGAAGGTGGTTGTAAGGGTCAATGCACATGTGTGAATCTCTGACGGAGAGTTAATTAATGACATGAACTTTAGTTTTACTACTATATAAAATACAATAGGCTCCGGACACAGGTTGGCCGCTGCAAGGATAATCTCTGCAGGGGAAACCTGGCTGATGGTTGCGATGATTGCGAGTGTGGAGTATCACCACAAACTATGGCTCACCTTTTGTGCTGTCCTAAGTGCCTTAACACCTGCACTATTAAAGACCTTCACTAAGCCCCCCCCTTTATGACTTTAGTCTTCAATCGTATGAGCGTCTCATAGATGCTCGTGTACGATAAGGTCAATGTGTAGTGTCTGTGTAAAACGAGGTGTTTTGTATGAAGTGTCCGCGGTGTAACCCTGTATGGTATTTTTTTTATACGTACCAACAGTTTTCTTCCATTCACTTGCTTCTCCCTCACAAACTCCACAAAATCTCCCATTTCCCATCTCTCTAGTACTCCCACTACTCCCTGCACATCTAAGTCTTCCACTCTTCGTGCCTTCTCTTTCTTTTCCATGGCTGATGAAGAGTATAAACGGGATGGGTAGTGTGTTCAATGTTTAGTCAGTCATTGATGTTGAATTCTTATTGCTTCTGAAATTAACATCATAATATTTTTTTAGCATGCTTAATTCGGTACTTAGTTCGTCTTATTTTGTTATTATTTTTATTAATTTATATTCAAACATTCTCATAATTAGACTCGGTTCTGTTTCTATTATACAGGGTGTTAGTGACATCGTAACGAAAACTTTGAGGGATGATTCAGACCAAGATTCTGAGTTGATGTTAAGCGTAATTTTCCGTCGCAAAGGTATGGAACGGTTTTTAATTAAATATGGAACGGAAAACCAAAAAAAAAAAATACACAATATAAATATAATAAATAAAAAAAATATAAATATAATTCAAAAAATCACTAATTTTTTTATGAATTTTCCGCCAGGAAAATCGACTTGATATCAACTCAGTATCATGGTCTGAATAATCCCGCTCAGTATTCGTTACGGTATCACTGACATCCTGTATATTAGGTTACGGAATGGTGGCCAAGGGATGGTATGCAATATCGAGGCAGACCACCAGCCCGGTGGTCGGATGACATTGTGAGGTACGCCGGAAAGCGATGGATGAGACTTGCACAGGACCGGAAAGGATGGCAATGGATGGATGTAGATTTGATTCTATGCTAATTGCTAGACTAAGAGGTACCTCTGACTACCCCAATTGGGATGTAGTCGTGAGCTTATGTTATTTTATTCCACAGACGTACACATGTCTCGACAAAGTAGCTGAAGTGGCGTGTAACGGCCTCCGTGGTCCAGTGGTTTGAGCATTAGGCACACGATCCGGAGGTCCCGGGTTCAAATCCCGGTGGGGACATATCATAAAAATCACTTTGTAATCCCTAGTTTGGTTAGGACATTACAGGCTGATCACCTGATTGTCCGAAAGTAAGATGATCCGTGCTTCGGAAGGCACGTTAAGCCGTTGGTCCCAGTAGCCGGGACCGATGTAAGTAAGTAGTCGTTACATTAGCCATGTCAGGGGCCTTTGGCGGCTCAATAGTAACCCCGACACCAGGGTTGATGACGTTGGTAATCCACCTCACAACCCACACGATAGAAGAAGAATCGAGACGACATTATGACCATTGTGTAAATATTTGAATGAAAGTAGGTAAATGTTACTTTTGAGGAAGTATTTCACGGAAACACCTTCAATTTTCGTCTCCCCTTTTAAAATATCGAATTACAAACTAATTACTTACAACTCGACGTAAACAAAGGAGAACTTGAAACTGTTTGAAGCGAGAAAGAGAAAGTAATACTGTAAAAGGTGTACTTTGGCGGTATCCTTAGACTTGCACTTTCATTCATACAGGAACAGCCATCAATCAAAATGTCCTATACACTAATATCTATAATGGTCGAGCCAACTTTGTCTGTGAAAATTTCAATTAAGAGAAATTAATAACTCATAGATGCGAGTACGGTATTTAAGTCCCGTGTAATAGGGGCGAGCCAGGCACAAATCCGAATTCAAAGGGGTGCCACCACCACTGAATTCGACTTTATTACTTTAAATTATTACTGTACATATATTATAACAAAAACATACCTGTCTGACTAATTCCCATCAACGCTCATTCTTTACGACAATACCCAGGTAGCCTTCACAACCCAACCACAAAATACAACTCACCAAACATGGACAAAACTACAGAAAACAGGGAGCTATTTTCGAATATCCTGTTAGTGATAAATTTAGCACCACTCCGGTGGGACACTCGATAGAACACTGGACGGACCGTGCGGCATAAATTCACTTAATTAGCTTGATTGGAGTCCTTAGTGTGGAACAGAGATGTGCGAACGACAAACTGTTCTGGTAGAGAGGAATTAGCTGCAATACTGGGGAAGCCAGTATAGTTTAGCTTCTATACTGGAGCGAATATATACACATAGAATCTGTTCAGCTGCTTGTCTTTCCGGGCATGTTGTAAAATCCACGGATTAGAATAAAAAGGTTCAATCGCCAAGTGCGCGCAATACGCGCGCCATACAAGTATGAACAAATAGTTCATACTTCAACTTTGCATTTGACTCGTCTGCAAACTTTACGACATACGGAGCTCCGCGATAGTATACTAAAAGGTCGTTTAGTATATTATAACCCACAGGGCAATGAGTCGAATTTTGACTATCATGCACGAAGATCCCTCCTTATCGAATGAATGCTAAAAACCTGTGTAAGATTGGTTATTTGTTAAAAAAAAAATATGCAGTATCTTGTGAAAAGTACTGATAAAATTGCAGTTTATCACATAAAATATACGTTGCCGGTAAAGTGGGTATGGAATTTGAGAAGAGTTATCGTAGTTGTCGGTTTGCAGTAGTGGTAAAAAAGAGAATGTGGTTGAACCGGCGACAGCAGTTCCAACCTCTTTCTTCTATTCCGTGGTGAAATCTGTCTGAGGGATTGAGTCGTTTCTTACATGATGAACGATTGTTATGGGCGATCAGCTGATCCCTTCTCATCATAAGGATCATCATATCCCTCTTAGGACTTCTTGTCACTTGTGGCTCTATTTGGAGACTACGATCGTGTTCAGTTCAGCATAGAAACCGCCCCCTAGAGTCCATTAATGCTTTCAAATATAACCCTCTCGCCTTTGGCGGCTAAATAGTAACCCTGACACCAGGGTTGATGAGGTTGGTAATTCACCCCACAACCCACACGATTGAAGAAGAATATAATCCTCTCAGACGATGCCCTGAGACGATGTTCGCACCCAACTGGCCGTTGTCCTAAATTTTGTACCAGGTGAGAGCTCTCAGCACTCCCCACTCGTCCGGCCAAGTAGTTAATGCCATTTGTGGCAAGTCACGTCAAATAAAAGCACAGAAACCATTCAGATAAATCAAGTGCAGTCATCATCCTCCTGCCCTCAGCCCACTCTAGCTGTACTTAAGTAAAATATAGCAAAAACCACTGAAAAGTTTTTCTTACCTCTTATTTTTCCACAGAAATGATTCCCAAAGCTCCTCAGAAAGTCTGTACAGCGTCGCAATACAAATTCTAACTTGTTTTTCATTTTACAATAAGCCCCAGCAATTCTATTCATTGAATTGACCAATTAAAAGCGGAATTAGTATTCAATATCGAGCTCCGTTTCAGAACTCGCTCCGAGGAAGTTTGGGGTTATTTGCATTTAGTGATGTTGCCAGATTTCTGAAGCCGACTAATAATAGCTGTTTTGGCTATCCAAGTTAGTTTTTTTATTTACTTTTAACTAATAGTGAACACTAAAATAGATCAGGGAACCTCAGTCATTTCACGGGAATTCCAGGGGACAGGGGAGTGTCCCTTGGGTCTAAAATGTCCCTTTCTTAAAATATCCCTTGTCAAAACGTAGCTTCTCCGAAATGTCCTTACACCAGTATGCCTTTTCCTCAAGAAGACTCGTCTTCTAAATGCCCCCTAGCCTAATTTTTATTACTGTTCTAAAGCGGTCTACGCTACATATGGCGGCGCATTCATTCAGAATTTCAACTCAAGTTAAACGAATAATTAATACATAATATCGATACTGAACATCACTAGTAAGTACTGCATATTTCTATGAATTTTCAACAGGACCAGTTACATCGCTTGTTTCGCCAAATTCAATGGAAAAGTTTAGCTTGACTGATTGGAAGTAAAGACAATGTTCAGTGAGCCAATGTTGGTTTAATGTTCCTGGACGCAGGGTGAGTCATTTTAACCAGATATCAATGAAATATACAGGGTGTTAGTGACATCGTAACGAAAACTTTGAGGGATGATTCATTATTCATTGCGACGGTAAAATCCACTTGATATCAACTCAGAATCATGGTCTGAATCATTCCCCTCAGTTTTCGTTACGAAGTCACTAACACCCTGTATTATGACTTGCTTCATAAACGGGGAGCGCCTAGCGCCTGTTCGGTCCCTGGTGCTGGACTTGTACCAACGGGTTATTTGGTTCGCGTTGGTATAGAAGCTTAATTTTTTGCACCTCCAGTGGACCACCTATCACGTTTTGTCTAACAGAAGGTTCGGTGAGGTACGGGTAGGTACTTCACTCGTCTTGCGGTGGATGTACAACCCCAATTAGTATATAGTCATGAGCTTATGTTATGTTCAAGAGATCGCAGACAGACTTAAGTATTATTAGATGTTAATTTCAATTTAGTGCCTTAGTAGAATTAATAAATAATTAAATAGTGAGGAACTTTCCAGGCTACGTTCTCCAAAAACAATACAGATGACGTTGTTCAGTTTAAATGTGATAATTACCTAATTTCTCATTATTCGGGAAGAAGAAGCATAAATATATAAAATTAAATGTTGCTTGATGTTTGCATGACATTATATAAAAAAAAATAGTTTATTTCTTAACCTGTTACACTTTAACAAATATTTTTTTTTTGGTTACTCCTTTTAAGTAATAAATATACCTGTAGTAGGAGTATTATATACAGGGTGTTAGTAATATCGTAACGAAAACTTTGAGGGATGATTGAGACCATGATTCTAAGATGATATCAAGTGGAATTTTTCGTCACAAAAGTAGAACAGAAAATAATTTAAAAGAAAACAAAAATTTTCATGAATTTTCCGACTGAAAATTCCACTTGATATCAACTCAGAATCATGGTCTGAATCATCCCCCTCAGTATTCGTTACGATGTCACTAACACCCATACCTACTTGTATGGCTACAGTATGTACTTGTGCGGAGTGTAAATGACATCGTAACGAATACTGTGAGGGCGATGATTCAGCTGATTATTCTGAGTTAATATCAAATGGAATTTTTCATCGCAAAAGTATAGAACTGAAAATAATTTAAAAAAACTAAAAAAGAAATCATGAATTTTGCGACGGAAAATTCCACTTGATATTAACTCAGAATCATGGTCTGAATCATCCCCCTTAGTATTCGTTACGATGTCACTAACACCCCGTATATTGCTTCTCTTTATTTTGATCAGAATAATTAATGGATGGATGATGTAACTGTGCCTGGGTGTAATAAAAAGGGTCATCATTTATACCCAAAAACAAAGATGAAAGATGCATATGTTTGTTATCTAAGAAAGTAGAAGGTTAAACGAAGAAAATCTGTACAGCGCCATCTATATTGATTTTGAGGAACGAACCCTGGAAAGTACCTCATTGAACTCTCCTCAGTCTTCGCCCCGATAAGGATTAAGAGCGTGTTGTTTCTTTTGCGTGCCCCAAAACACAAGTGTTCACACTCCGTGAGGTCAAATAACGTTGAAGCATATACCTGTTGACGCAATCTTCCACTCCTTATCATTCAGCTACATTAACGCCTATGTCCTTTCAGCAAGGTCCATTATCGTCAGTGGGATATGCATGTGGAATGGACCGTGGTCTGTCTCA
The DNA here is from genome assembly GCF_024362695.1 of Pectinophora gossypiella. Taxonomy (NCBI): domain Eukaryota; kingdom Metazoa; phylum Arthropoda; class Insecta; order Lepidoptera; family Gelechiidae; genus Pectinophora; species Pectinophora gossypiella. Next base: position 330,145 of record NC_065425.1, on the reverse strand, counting down.
TTAACCAGAGTCAATTGAAGGGGTGATGTCATTGAGTCCGGTAGATATTTAGAGCACAGTATACGTACTAGGTACTAATGTTTATGGTCTGATAGCATGATTATTTGTATGTTGTTTCTGTTATGTTGTATGGAACCCCGGAGTTTTGGAGGACGTGCGTGGGCCAGAAACCAACACGTAAAAGACCCCCTTCATCATCATCAGCCTTAAATTGGCGATGATGAACACAGACACCGTCTTAGACACTGTATAAATTAACTAGAAAAGATGTATGAGGCCTGATGATATTTACACAAATAACACACCACTTGCGGATTATTTCAACATACATAGATAAGAAAACGATACGACATACGCGTTTCAGATAACTTATCTCTCACCGATACATTAAATGAAAAGCAAGGAAGTATGTTAAAACAATCATTTATTTATACTTTAATTTCTTTTGAGAATATGCAACTTTAATTTGTGAAGACATTCTCATCGGTAACAACGCACAGGACTTATTTTTAAGTAAACTCGACTTGTTTTTTACTAAATGTACATTCAGTCTTTCTAGGACTTTACAATCTTACACGATAATCCAAAAACAACTCTTTATTCACAATTTTACACCCGGCACAAGACATCGTACATTTTATGCGACACTTCATTGCCAGCGAATCCAATGTAGCAGCAGTTGTGGCTCGGATGGACCTTGCCAGGAGTGATAGAGAGCTGGTACCTCGCTCGTCCAACGTAGACGTTCTCTCCTGAAGCCGTTCTTCCTCCAGGTATTGCCCCATTAGGAACAGTCCCATTCGTAGCTGGAATCCACTGCAAGCTTTCAGGTCTCGAAACCAACACTTCGATGTTTTGGACGCCAATTTCCTTTCGGTCGTAAGTAATCGACGCAGCGTTATGTCTAACTGAGAATTTGCCAGGAATCAGGTCTCCCATATGCCACGCCCTGATGACCCAGAGAGGGCTCCCGTCCCAACCTTCATGGCCTCCCACCACTGCTCTGCCAGCGAGTTGCGATGCAGTAGTTGCCGTACTGGCGACCCAGTCGTAGTCTCCAGACATCTCCGCCATTTGTGGCTTGTCTTCAATTGCTGGAGCGCCTTGAGAACTCTCTCCGTGGTAAATATAGTTGGTTATATAAGTAGGGTTGCTGGGCTGGGGGTCTGGTTGTACCGGCATCGGTCCAAGGGGAACTGGAGCAATAGGAAACATCATAGTGGGGACGTAGTAGGGGTACGTTGGGGGAGCTGTGACTTGTCCCCCGTCATGTGGCGGTGGCGGGTACGGATGCCCCGGTGGAGGGGGCCAATGAGGGGGGCCATAATATGGGGGTGGAGGGGGCCCCGGAGGCGGTGGTCCGTGTGGGTACTGACTCATTATATCACTTGCACTTTTCTTTCCAGTTCGCGTTTGATTACAAACACTTATCAACCTCACTTTGCACAAAATACTGCTCGATTTGCTGATTACGACTATTTATAAAGACAATCGATGACAAAGGGTTTATCTTATCATTATTGATAAAACGGCCGATAGGGTTAATCATCAATGAGTCAGAATGGATTTCAGTTATTTTTGTGGTGTAATAATAAACCATGATGACGACGGATGGATGGGAGCCATCGGTATTGCAATGCAGGATGGAAGGAGCAAGTCACAGAGACTGTAACCTGCTTTGAAATAGCCTACTCTGGGCGCCATCCCACTCGCGTCAGAGAGAGTACTGCGGGGCGGAAGGCAAGAGGGAAACCACTGTCCTACTTTTCCCTAAAAAAAGTGGCATAGAGAATGCTACACCGACAAGAGCGTGGCTCTTAAATTAGTGATGATGAATAATAAACGATATTACGTTGGTAGGAGTTTCCTTTCTTGGTCAACATAAACTTTAAATGCATAAGTATAAGTATTCTATCTATGATTTATGAAATATCTATACCTCTATCGTACATTAGTATCGAAGATAATTATAGTTTTTTTATGGATGTGTGTATCATACTATTAATAGTACTTGAGTGATAGTTCTGTAAGTAATTGACAGGCACTATACAGTAAATAATGATAGGCCTTCATCAGGGCGAACAGAATTTTGTATGTAGTTTTATGTTGATCCCATTTTCTTTTATGCTTTTTAATTGTATAACAATATTTTATGATTATTTTTATTTTAAAGAACGTCTAGGGCCCTGTGCCGAGGTTTTTCTTGCAACTTCTTTTCCCCGGCTATACAGGTTGTGAGAATCTGCAGTAGTTTTAGGCGGATGAGACGTTCGTTATGTAAAAATTACGATTCAAAGTGTAACTATGTTACCTACTGAATAAAGATATTTTTTAATTTGAATCTGTGTAACACCACAGTTGTAAACAAACTTATATTTGAAATTTATAATTTAGATTAAAACACAAAATATTTTGTAAAAGAGATTTATTATACTGAACTTAATTAACATAATGTAAATAACTAAATAATAAATTCTGAATAAATTAGTAAATAGTCTCCACTGGCTTAGTTTAAACGAATGTTAATTTTGTACAAGTAATTCGTAATTTCTTAATTAAAATGAAAATAAACACTACTTAATAATGACTTATATCGCCTTACCAATAAACAAGCGAGCGAGTGAACGTGTGTGTATAAATATAATTAAACTAGCTGTTGCCCGCGACTTCGTCCGCGTGGTGTGTTATAAAAGAGAGATCTTTGTGTGTGTGGGAGAAAGGTTAAAAAATGCTTATTTTTTTTTTAAATGAGGTTAGATATAGTATAAGTAGCTCAGTTAAATAATGAATTGTTATTAATTTTTAGATTATTAGTTTATGATTATTTGGTTTAATATAAATTTAGGAAAATACGATCAGAGGAGGCTAACCCTGAAGTACGTATAAGCTTTCGTCTGGAATTCAGAGATGAGAATGTTTTTTTCATACAAATGTCTTTTCCCGCTAATTCCCGTTCCCGTGGGAATTTCGAGAATTCCTTTCTTAGTGCACCTCTTCAGTACCTAAGCTACGTCCTTTCCAAAATTCAAATGCCTACGTTTAGCCGTTTAGGCTGTGCGTTGATATGTCAGTCAGTCAGTTTCTCCTTTTATATATTTAGATTATAAGGTAATTGAAATAAAATTGCTTCTATGCTGTTCTGGGAGCAAATAAAAAACATAGAACACGTTCAGCTGCTTGTCTTCCCGGGCATGTCGTAAAAACCGACAGAGGGATTGCGTCCTCTAACATGATGGACTAATGTTATGGGCGATAGGCTGATCCCTTATCACCATAAGGTTCATCATATCCATCTTAGGACTTCGTATCAACAGTGGCTGCAAGTTGTCTTTGATTACTTGTGGCTCTGCCCACCCCATTTGGGATTACGGGCGTGAGTTTATGTATGTATGTATGTATGAAATAAAATTTGCTTGGCTGTCAAATACATAAACACACGTTTACCGCTTATTTGTATTGGTAAAGCAATAAGTATATAATTATCATTATTACAATTCATACAACTTATAGTCATGAATAAAGATTTTAAACAACTATGGTGACCTCTGGCTGGACGCCGCAACCCCCAAACCACATGTTCCGGTTTGATTCCCGGGTGGGTCTTCTTCTTCTATCGTGTGGGTTGTGAGGTGGATCACCAACCCCATCAACCCTAAATAACCCCCGGTTGGATTTAAATAATCCATCGTTACAATACCGTATAACAATTATAACAAATAGTATCAGAATATGAGTTTTATTCTCTTGATAAAATATCAGTCAAGTTAACAACGGAATTGATCTGACAGAAAGCTCGGTGAGGCGATTAACGTACCTCTGACTACCCCAATTAGGAATATAGTCGTGAGCTTACGTTAAGTTAAAAACGAAATGGATTGTAATGATACATAAATAATAACTTATCTTCACATTCAAACTATCCTAGCGGTAGGACGGTATGCAAACAGCGATATTGCATTTTTAATATATTTTTTTTAATCCAGACTGCAACAGAATGTTTTTAACCGACTACAATCGAACTGTAAAAGAACTGCATTTTATTATTGTTAGATTACAGTTGGTTCGCATCCACTCAGCTATGCCAACCGCACACAAACTGGATCCTAGTAGCAGTCTTGCAGCTGGCGTGCAGTTCAAATGCAGTACATTTATAATAGCACTAACTTATCATCGTGGCTTGTTATTGGACCCAGTCACTATTAGTGACCAGGGTTGGCAAGGTTGGTCAGTGATTGTAATGAAAAATTTAACTCTCGTCACATTTCCGGCGTGACGGGGCGCTAATGCTACGCCGCCGGCAGTGCGGTGAACAGAAATGTGATGTCACACTGCGGGCGTCACATAAAGTGCGGTGGCGAGCGCTCGGAGTGTGACAACTCACCATTTCGACTCTACATTTTGGCAAGAGCTTAAGTGAGCACAACAGCTCGGAAGACGCAGCGAGGCCCGTCCATCAGTGCTGGCCAGACGAACGACTTGATCAGGTCAGAGCGGCGCTCGCGAGCCTCGCCTGAGGAGAAGCGCACGTGTTTCTCTGGGTTCATCACCACTGGAATGGAAACAAAAATAAACTGTCAGCCGAGTATCAGTCAACAGCTGGGTCTCTGTTCTAATCAACAATTGCCACCAAACATCCATCCATGCGAAAGAATTTAGTTGGAAATGTCGCAGTCACCACAATTGAATACGTTCAATTCAACTACTTAGCATTTCCGGCATGTCACAAAAGTGGTGGATGGTGATGGTGGTAGTGGTGAATGGTATAAAGATAATGCTAATTAAGAATATCTTCCTCCCTCCTAGATCCTTCCAGAAATCTTCACCACGCTGGGATGTCTGCTTAAATTGACTGAATGGAGTTTATTCAAAGGTGCCTAAATCAACCTTATTAGCTCGAATTCCAACTAATGGATATACAATTTGTGACAGGGGTGAGTTTATGAATGTATATACAGGTTATTAGTGCCACCGTGCCAAATACTGAGGGGGATGAATTCAGCTCATGATTCTGAATTAACAACAAGTGGAATTTTGTGAGGTATGTGAATTATCCCCCACAGCATTCGGCACGGCAAAACAAATAATTATTATGGAGAAAGATTGTCGTCATATTTAGTGCCAAAAATATTTAATAAAATAAGCTTGTTAAGACAAAATAATAAGTTAAGTAAAAATCTGTTAAAATTAAAACTAAGAAGTGTATTGCTCGACAGCTGTAAGTAATATATTATTTGTATTAACAATTACTGTCGGTAGGTAAATTAAGATATAAACATATGAGCGCTACTCGCCATCAAACTTCATAAGTTTGGCGGGGATGATTTGTAAATCTACCGTTTACGTTTCTGTATGTATGTGTACATGACTCACCAGGTGTGAAGTCGGTATCGATCCTCAGGGGCGGGGAGTGCAGGCTGATAGTCCAGGCGGCGCGGCAGGCGGCGGCTACGAGCGCGTGCAGCGCAGCGCACCCGCCCAGACACGGGTACTCGCGGAGAGTCGTCAGCACCTGCAGATACCCAGAGAACAAGGTACTTCATGATATGTGACATCAAACTAAAATCAAATATATTTCTTGTGGCTCAGATTACAGTTGAATTAATTTCTAGGTGCTAGAAGTAGAAAGATTAAGAGAAATGAAACAAATATGGAGAATTATTAAGGACAGAAGAGATAATAAGATACGACGAATTTATTAAAAAACATCATAGAAGGGAAGATAGAAGGAAACAGAGGAAGGGGAAGACCAAGAAGAGCTTACTTACATTATCTTTCTCGTTCAATCATATCACTCTCTCTTTCACATATTTACCTTAACGTTCCGTTTTATTCAGCCTACCATTCTTACGTACGTAGATATGCACTGTCACGAGCCTTTTGGTACCATGTCACATTAACTTATTTTGACAAATTGAACTGGAGTCTTTCTAAATGTTCGAAACTCGGTGGAGACATATCACAAAAATCACTTTGTGAACCCTATTTTGGTTAGGATATTGGCTGGCTGGTCACTCGATTGTTCGAAAGTAAGATGATCCGTGCTTCAGAATGCATCTTCAGCCGTTGGCTCCGGTTACTAATTACTGACGTAAATGTATTCGTTACATGAGTCATGTCTGTAGCCTTTGGCGGCTCATTAATAATCCTGATACCAGGGTTTCTGAGGTCTACAATCCACCTCACAACGCACAGGATAGATACTAAAACGTAGTGAATTGTATTATCTTTAGTGGTATTCCTCATGAGTATACCTGGTTGACAACGGTCCGTTCAGCATCGCCCAGTGGAAAGCTATGCGCCGTGGTTTGTAGCACTCTCAGGGCGGCTGCTTGCAGCCTAGCTATTGCAGGGTCTGATGAAGCAAGGTCGCCTTCCGCTCCCAGCAGGGTCTTCACCTCGTTGAGTCGCCGGTCGCGCAGGCTGATCGCTGCGCGGAACGACAGCTGGAATATAAAAGGAAATGCTTGATGGTTTGAAGAATCTTTAAAATGGTGGAAATTAATTAACCTATCAACGGCCTCCGTAGCCCAGATCCGGAGTTCCTAGGTTCGAATTCCGGTGAGGATATGTCACTAACAACCTGTATTACAAAAGACACTTCATGAGTAGACTAAGCTGTCTTGTGATGCCATGCGAATGTTCCAGTTCCACGAACGAGGACTAATATAAAACTTGTGGTAACTCACAACGACGACAGAGAAGACGATCTTGTACTTGAGATGCGGCGTGGCGCGCAACGGCTCGAGCGACGCAAGCGCAGGTAACGCCTCGTCCGCCGCGCGCGCCCACACCCCTGCGTACTGCGATACTAGCTTGCTCCTGAAACGTAAAATAAGAACGGTTTAGGAGGTCTATTAGTTTTAATGTAACTTTAACGGCTTCCATGGTCCAGTGTTTGACCACTGGGCTCAGGATCCGGAGGTCCTAAATTCGAATCCCGGTGGAGATTTAATCACAAAAAAATCGTTTTGTGATCCTCAGTTAGCAGTCCAAAAAGATCAGATCCTGCTAAGCAATCGGTTGCAACAACTAATATATCTAAGTAGTACGTATGTAGATAAGATAAACATACTTTATCGGGCACAACGGAGACAAGATACAGAAACAAGGACAAGGGATAAAGAAAGGCACAACAAGCGGCCTTATTGCTCATGCAGCAATTTCTTCCAGGTAACCTTGGAGTACAGAAAAAGTATGTAGTTCTTGTATGAACCATGCTAGGGGCCTATGGCGGCTCAAGAGTTGTTGTAGTTGTAACCCACACGAGAGAAGAATATAATTTGGTAAGGATGATGGTAAGGATGCAAAAATGTACCAGGACGTCATACCTGTCAGGATGTTGGTGCGAGTCGTCACTGTCGGAGTGGTATCCGTCGCTGGCCGAGTCAGTCTGCGAGCGCTCGCTGTGCCGGGTCTCGGAGCCCTGGGGCTCCGCCTCCGTCATCTGTTCAAGAACCGCCGCACAGCCACGCGAGTAGCTCATCAGCACGCCCGCTACTGGCCTGCAAATTATATGATCATCATCATCAACCGTACACAGGTACATACATACATTATAGACGGCAATACGGCTCACCACCGATCACGTTGGTCCAACATAAAGCTGGGTGAGGTGTGGGTACTTTTGTTCATCTTATGATGTACCTCTGACTACCCCAATTGGGATATAGTCGTGACCTCATAATTATTATATAGTGAAAAGGTTATTGAACTATTCATTTACTTTTCCGCTCTGAAATCAATTATTCAATCGTAAGTGAATAGAATATTGATGATGTTGACTAGATTAATGACTCTGATTGATTTCATTCTCAAACAAATTGACGTTGTATGTTGTATGTATTAGCCTCTTATAAATCAAATTAGTTTTACCATTGCACGTTTCTATAACTTTTTGTTTCTTTTCTATAACAAACTAACACAACTAAGTATAGATATTCCAAATTAGACTAGTGATAAAAAAAGAAGGGAAAACATGGGACAGTAGGACTAGGGCCCTGTGCTGGGAGGTTTTCTTACAATATTAATGATTTTTATAGTATATATGTAATGCTAACCGACAAGAGCGTGGCTCTTAAATTGATGATGATGATGATAGTATATATGTGACAAGCAATAGTAACTAAATCCATTAGTCAGTCAGTAATTCACTTAATTTTCAATAATAAAATTTACGTCCCTGAAAGTTTGGAGATACTATTAATTATATAAACTAAAAAAATAAATTACCATGCAAACTTCCACCTTAAATTGGTTTGAACGAGATTTTAGGTTTTTTTTTTAATACGTCATAAATCTTAAACCGTAATTTACATTAAAACATCGATAAAAGATACAACGAACTACAAGAACTTTTATATTATGTTACTTACTGCTACGGAACCTTTCATGGGCGAGTCCGACTCGCACTTGACCGTTTTTTATATCTATAAAGCTTACTATCAATCATTAGTGTATAAATTATGTTACTATTTGCTGTTAGGCAAATACTATTCGTTTTTCGGAGGTTAGTACTTCGCAAATGTTCAATATGTCCATTTAAAAAACTTTCTACCTCTTAAATAATTTTCCATTATCTTGTCAAATAAGCTCTCACATCGATTCAGAGACGATAGCCATAAACGGTAGATGGTGTAAATCATAAACATACCACAACGGCTTGCGCAAGCGCGTGAGAAGAAAGTGATGCGCTGTAAATTATTTTTAAATAAACAATATATTAAACGCCTTGATGATATTTCTATGAAATATTTATAATTACTAAAGTACTTAATAATTATTAACTTTTTTAATGTTAACAGTAGGTATTTTTGGTTGGAAAATTACCTATCTATATAGGTTATCTAGGTTATATAGGTTATTGGTTAGGTTAGAGAGGAAGGGGAAGACCAAGAAGAGCTTACATGGAACAGATTAAAGAAAAGGTTAACGTCGTGTCTTATAGGGAAGTCAAGGAATTGGCCTTTGATAGACTGGAATGGAAAATGCTACACAGACAAGAGCGTGGCAAATATTGAGAGTTATTGAGGACAGAAGAGTTGCCTCTTTTCCCCTTACTCTTACTAGCACTTCCTCATTAGTAACTCTTTCAGTCCAACTTATTCTTTCCATCCACCACATTTCAAAGGCTTCGCAAAGAAATCGTCATCACAGAACACAAATCATACTCAGCCACCATTGCGCAACCACTTTCATTAGCAGGCAACGTGGGAGCGATCATATCACCTCCTTGCGTAACCAAATTATCATCTCTAATTGGAATCGCCGTTATTTTGGTGTTAATTTTGTAATTCCTTAAGTGAGGAGGTACAGTCTTTAATCGGTCGATTTTGTCATTGTTGGTGTTGTGTGTAATTAATTCTTTTTGTTCAAATAATTGGTATTGCGAGTGGGAATCACTTTTGTTATGTTGAGAGAGGAATAATCTTCTCTTCTTCTTATCGTGTGGGTTGTGAGGTGGATGACCAACCTCATCAACCTGGTGTCAGGATTGTTATTGAGCCGCCAAAGGCCCCTGAAGAGACTCATGTAACGACTACGTACTTACATCAGTAAGTATTAACCGGGACCACCGGCTTAACGTGCCTTCCGAAACACAGGTCATGCCAGGTCAGGCATATGACGTGTGTTTGTATTGTAATTATTGTGTGAATAAATGATTAATTCCACTTTAAGCACACAATAAATTGAAAACCTCCTTCTTTTTTGAAGTCGGTTAAAAAGATGGTATATATGGGATTAGGTTAACCCGAAAGGCAATATTAGAAAGAAAGGTTATAACAGTTAAACAACCAAGATACTAAGACTGTTGGATCTTCTTCTATCGTGTGGGTTGTGAGGTAGATTACCAACCCCATCAACCCTGGTGTCAGGGTTACTAATGAGTCGCCAAAGGCCACTGACATGGCTCACGTAAGTACAAAAGTTTTGAGGGAAATCTCTATAATGTTGCGCAAAAAACTAAATGTCTATATAACTGTTTATGACATTGCAAACAGAATTACAGTATTGCTTATTTCTTTGTATTATAGCACACAATCTCCATTCATAACCAGATTTCAAAATTCAAAATAGAATTTCGTATTTTCCAGAAACAATCTCGGAACGCCCACGTTTATGACATATTGTAAAACAGCAATAAATTTCACATCATAGTATATACAAGGACTTGGTGTTCCTATGCTGAAATGGGAACGAAAAAAAAAACGGTCCGGACAACTAAGGTGGATATACAGGATGCTAGTAACATCGTAACGAATACTCAGAGGGATGATTCAGAGCATGGTTCTGAGTTAATATCAAGTGAAATTTTCCGTCGCTAAATTCGTGTTTTGTTTAGTTTTTAAAATTATTTTCAATTCTATACTTTTGCGATGGAAAATTCCACTTGATATTACCTCAGAATAATCAGCGGAATCATCCCCCTCAGTATTCGTTACGATGTCACTTACACGCCGTACAAGTCTATACAGTAGCCATACAAGTAGGTATGGGTGTTAGTGACACCGTAACGAAAACCTAGAGGCCATGATTCAGAGTCTAGCAATTAATATTTGGGCGTTAGGATTAAGTTATCTGCAGTGGGTGTAAGTTGTCTGCGCACCCTATAGGGATTGCGGGCGTGAGTTTATGTATGTTAACAGAAATTCATATTTTCAAGAACAATCTGCATGTTTACGACAAGTCGTAAAGCAGCAATAACATTCGATTTCACAGCACGGTGCAAACAAAATGGTCGACACGTATGAGCGAACTTTCCTTGCGTTTCTCGAGACAATGTGTCGTATTCACGCATGCGCCGTGTGGGCTGCTTCACGCTTTTCATATAGGTACACACAAATCGCCATTGACTGGATTTTTTCCCCTCATTCAGCGCTTATCGCTATCAACCCACTAGGGTCGATTAATTCTTTCAAATATTTTTCCTCTCAGACGACGCCCTGAGCCGAGGTTCGCGTCCAACTGGGCACGCTCAGGCATGTTGTTTTAAACGTTGTACCGGGTGAGAGCCTTCAGCGCTCCCCATTTGTCCGGCCAAGTAGTTAATGGCATCTGCGGCAAAAGTCACGTCAAAAAAAGGATTTTTTTTAAATCTACGTTTTATTTATGCACGATATGCAAGCATTTGACCTCTCACATGATGATAAATGATGATGTGATTGAGGGTCATGTTACCTTCTTCTTCTATCTTGTGGGTTGTGAGGTGAATTACCAACCTAATCAACCCTGGTGTCAGGGTTATTGATCCACCAAAGGCCCCTGACATGGCTCATGTAATGATCACTCACTTACATCAGTAAGTAGTAACCGGGACCAACAGCATAACGGACCTTCCAAAGCACGGATCATCTTTTGAACAATCAGGTGATCAGCCTGTAATGTTCTAACCAAACTAGGGACCGCGATTCGAACCCGGGGCCTCCGGATCGTGAGCCCAACGCTCAACCACTGGACCATGGAGGTCGTGATGATGATCCATACTAATATTATATAATGCGAAACTATTTCTGTCTGTTTATTAAACCGCTGAACCGATTCAGGTAAAATTTAAAACCTAGGGAAACCCTAGAATAGTTTTATCCCGGAAATCATAGCCTAGAGGGATGGAAAACCGATAACCGAAGTCACAAGCGGAAAGCTAGTATAAAATAAATAGTAAAATACGCATTTACGTCGTCGAGAGGACTTCTCTTGCCCCTTTCTGTGACGTCGTCGAGATAACTTGCAGGTGCATTGTTATGTTGTTTCACTGCATCTATTGTGTCTCAGTGCATTCAGTGCTTATTGCTTTTTGCAATATGTTGCACTGATAAGCACTTTCTTCTATTATTGTTGCTATTTACTTTCTATTGTAGTCGCGATAGAGATATTAACGTACATAGCTTGGTTTGTCACTTTCCTCGCACTGTATTGTTTTACGGATTAAATATCTTCGCCTTGTTGTGAAATACACGGAAGCGCCCTTTTGAAAAATCATATTCTGATGTGATTTACTTGAACAAAAAAAAACAACAGCAATAAATATCTTTATCTTTTATCTTTAGAAAACCTCGATTTCCTTCAGGTAGATTAGCTAAAAAAATAGGAAAGTGTACGTTAATTATTTCGCATTTATCTATCTTCTTATACCATGTGAATTTTCAGGGTTATTATTGAACCGCCAAGGTCCCTACGTACTTCAGTAAGTAGCAACAGGGACCAACTCATTAACGTGCCTTCCGGAACCCATATTGTCTTACTTTCGGACAATCAGGCGATCAGTCTGTAGGTACTGTCTTAATCAAACTAGGGATCATACTGATATTTTTTTTGTGATATGACTCCACTGGGGTTGAACCGGGGCCCTCCGGATCGTGAGCCCAACGCTCAACCGCTGGACTGCAAAAGCCGTTCTTCTATTTACTATTTACCCATGTAAACATCTTTTAATGACCTGAACTCGCAGGAGATTGCCATCTCTCGAGTCCGCAGAACATTATAGTAAGCAATGTGAATTTAATTAACTTACGATCTAATCTGGCTTAACAAATGGCGGCTGGCTGAGATCCCTGACCTCACTCTGAGTCATATTTAATACCACAGATGAGCAAGTAGGCTTTAATTAAATGGAAAGTACGATGGATGTTTTGAGTATTAGCGAGCGAAGATTCTGCAAATTAGGTTCATAAAACATGAAAGATTTTAAGAAAGTATTTAGCTGCCATTTTAATAGCAACTAATAGAAAACAAGCCTATTGCCATAAATCCTGAAAACCACGTAATATCAATTATCTATGATTAAAACACGAATTCAAACTCAAAAAAATCCAATTCAGTGCTCATAGCTGGCTTCAGAAATTTAAAAAAACATCATAAACAAAACAGTTACAGATCAAAAATATCAAACAAAACAAAAATAAAATTAAATAAATTATTGTATATAATTTATTTAATTTTATTTTTGATTAATAATTAAACTTAAACTAAATCTTAATTAAAAAGCCCGCCTTTAATCGTACCTGGCGCAAATGTACCCATAACAAAATATTGTTTCTTACTTTCTATTAGATAGATTTTGAAGTCAGTATTCTTAATAGGTACAACACATAACATAAGCTGAACACTAAATCCCAATTGGGGTAATCAGAGGTTCGACCATCGCAAGATGAACTAAGTACCCACATCTAACCGAGCTCTCTGTTAGACCAACAGGCGTGATAGGTGGTGAGTCGTATTATTTTTTTAATTTAAATTGCGTTTTTTTTTAGATGTATTTCTTCCATGTGACCTTTTAGACCCCTTATTAAACAAAACAAAATCGGGATACGAAAATAAAACAGTTTTCTTTTCTTTTTTTTCGTCTCTTTACGCTACATACTCCCGGGATATATCCACTGTGTTTTCCAGCTTCAAAGGAGAAATTAAAGCTCAATCGCCAACACTGTAACAAGTCATCATGATGACGGTGCACCCAGATGTTCACTATTGCGTAACAAATGTAAATACCAATAGCAAATCAAACATGGATGCACTTATCAAATTTCACCACCTATCGATCACATAAGCCGAAAGTGACTTTCTCCAAAACCGGTCATTGCATAATAACTCGAATAACTAGATAGACCTAACGTTATAAATAACCGTAACGCTAATAACGGTTATAAACATTTTATGTTTGATTTTTTTTAGGTTATAATTGTGACGTTTTATGGATTTATTGTTTGCGGTAATAGTTTATAATAATAGGGGAGATACAGACATGTAGTTAGAAGATGATATTATTTCGTTTTGTTAATGGCGGTGTAAATCTTTTTTGACTTAAAAACTAGTAATTACAACTGTGTTTTGTAACATACATCTTATTGCAATGTAATTTGGGTGATAAAAAAGTTTCATAATAAAAAAATAATTTCAAACGTGATTCGGAAATAATCGTTGCTGCACTAAAAAATTAAAAATGGAATGAATTTAAATTAAAAACCGAAGGCAAAGCGGCCAGTTTATTATTTATATCTTGAGCTATACATACAAATAAGTAAGTGCATTATTTTCAATTTGATAGCGTTATCATCAAAACTATGAAATTGATAATAATTAAAAAAGTACGAAAGAAATCATGAATTTTACGACGGAAAATTCGACTCGATATCAACTCAGAATCATGTACAGAATCATCCTCCTCAATATTAGGTACTGTGTCACTGACACCCTGTGTTATTTTGTTCAATATATTGATTACGTCATGTCAGAGAATCATCAAAAGATGGCATGCATCATCAGAGAAACCGAACCAAACCGCGTGCTGGTTTTCAACTGGCGCAGAGCACTTATTTTCTCCCGCACACCTCACTAGTTGCGTGTTATGATCTTCAAGTCATCACTATCATTAAAAGGGTTACCTTAGAGCACTCGACACACATGCCGTGTTTTCAAGCTATTACGCTTCCGGAGTCAGTTTATAGAAACTGGCACTTTCTGAGATTTAAAATTTAAAAATGGAACGTTATAACACTCATGATTCTGTTCCACGTTTAAAAACCTTTGACATTTGAAGAATATTTTCATTGAATTTCCTGGTTCAAAAGAATTCCGTGTTTTTTTTAATACAAATGAATGAACAAAATCTTAACAGGTGACGTTCCTCAAATAAATAGTACAGATGGCGCTGTACAGATTTGTCTTCGTTTAACCTTGTAATTTCATCGATAACAGACATATTTATGCATCTTTTGTCTTTGTTTTTGGGTATAAATGATGATCTCTGTTATTACATCCCGGCACAACACATCTCCCACCCATTATTATTCTGATGAAAATAAAGAGAAGCAATATATGTAGCAACATAAATCTATACGTCGTCATCATCATCATCAGCCCATAAACGTCCCCACTGCTGGGGCACGGGCCTTCCCTATGGATGGGTAGGGAGATCGGGCCTTAAACCATCACGCGGGCCCAGTGCGGATTGATGGTTATTAACGACTGCTAATGCAGCCGGGACCAACGATTTAACGTGCCTTCCGAAGCACGGAGGAGCTCGAGATGAAAACTTTTTTTTTTGTGGTCACCCATCCTATGACCGGCCTTTGCGAAAGTTGCTTAACTTCAACAATCGCAGACCGAACAAATCTATACGTATCTGATTTAAATATCAAGCATAACAATTATTTTTATGTATGCCTCTGCTATTAGATTATATATTTGAATAATGTAGGCATATTGTCACGTTAAATCTGAACAGAGCCATCTATATTTTTTGGGGAACGAAGCCTGAAATGTCCCTCATTAGAAGATAAGCTATGAACTATCTTTTATTTATCATTTTTCTAGCGCTATCGTGTTATGACAGACGGTTTACCCAACCAACAACCAACCTGAGTGAGTATTGATAGGTAGATCTAGGTTTTTACATAACTACGTAATTTTCTGATAATCAATAGAATGGAACATTCGACCATCTTACTTCATGAAGATGAGCCATGCTAGGCGACTTTAATGGCTCGATAGTAACCCTTCCTCTACAACAGAATACAAGTATTCATGTCTACAAAACGTTCGATCCGAAACTTATTGAATATTATTCTAAAAATGCGTTGCGTGAACTGAATTTATTTTTTCATCGAAATCTACATACATAAACAGTTCGTTTATTTAAACACTTACACATCAAGCCAAATGCCATTCATTCTTGGAAACCAACCTTCCTAATACGTTGTAATGTTTAATTGCTATACAAAAATGGTTGCTTCCCTCTAGGATGTTGCGATACTATCTACAGGAAGAGGAAACGTTCATACTGTAGTAGTTTGACGTGTAGTTATGTGCCAGCGCGTATGTATGTATTGGTGCTCTTTGTGGTGTAGGCAGAGAGATATTCCTCAAGATTTCGGTACTTTCCGCATGACAGACGTTGTGACCCAATAAGACTCATCATCTCCCTAGCATTATCCCGTTTCTCACAGGGTCCGCTTACCTAACCTGAAGATCTGACCTTCCAACCCGCGAAGGGAAAACCAACCCAATAGGTAACATACCACCGAAAATGCATGTGAGTTTTCTCACGACGTTTACCTTCGCCGCTGAGTTATGATCCAAAAATTCGAAAACAAATTCGACAATCATTGAGTTAGGCCTGTGCTGGATTCGAACCCGCGACCTCAAAGTGAGAGGCAATCGTTATTCCAACTGGGCTACCAAGGCTCCCTCGCTCCCCCTTAAATATTCATTGCTAATATTGACCATTCTAGTCTGCACGTGTATTCTTCTTTCGGGAGAAGATCTGATCTCTTTTATCACCCAACAGTCTGAACCATACAGCACGATAGGTCTTGTGTTTGTCTTTAAATCCTTCCTTCCAGCTTCAGGGTCACATGTAGTATGGTCCTTGAGGAGCGTTCATAAAGACAATAATTACTATAATAGTTAAGATCTAAACAGCATCCGACTCGAGATATAGTCTGTTAAAATTAGTACTGATATTGGTATAGTTAGACCTTACCTCGTATCTGTCAAATCCAGGGTCGGATCGCTCCTTTTGATCTGGCCAACACACGCCAGAACCGCTTTATCGCTTTCCACCCTGGCTGCCAAAGCTGACACCAGGGTCGGCAGCTGCCTTAGTGCTGGTTTGTCCACTATGGTCAGCAGAGACTTGTTGTCGATCAGCCGTCGCTCTACGTCTCCGTGAGAGAGTGCCAAGAGACGCTGGTGGGATGACGAAGCCGGGTCCTGGTTTATTGTCACTGGAGACTGGAATAGGTGAAAACAAATATAATTAAGTAAATATAAGTACACACAATGATACATTTAGTAAGGTCCACAGACAGTGTCGTAACACGCTCCAGCTCTGCCGAGAGAGATCCTTATATTCGGAACATCTACCATCATCATATATCATAATTAAATATTTTATAATTATGTAATTTTGTGTGTTTTTATCCAATAATATTTTTCATTTATACGGGATGTTAGTGAACTTCTTAACGAAAACTTTGAGAGATGATTCAGACCATGATTCTGAGTCGATATCAAATGGAATTT
This sequence comes from Pectinophora gossypiella, assembly GCF_024362695.1. Classification (NCBI taxonomy): domain Eukaryota; kingdom Metazoa; phylum Arthropoda; class Insecta; order Lepidoptera; family Gelechiidae; genus Pectinophora; species Pectinophora gossypiella. Next base: position 313,126 of record NC_065425.1, on the reverse strand, counting down.
TCCGTATCCGCAAAAGTATACTACTGAAATTATTTAAAAAAACACTACAATTTTCACGAATTTTCCGATAGGAAATTCCACTTGATATCAACTCAGAATCATGGTCTGAGTCATACCCCTCAGTATTCGTTACGATGTCACTAACACCCCGTATAACATCTATAACGGGGCCCTTTTCGAGCAGAACTCCAACCAAGGCCAACTAGATGAAACCCAAAGCCGTTTTTTGTGGAGTGTGTGGTGTGGAATTTCTTCCTGTTATCATCGTGTCGAATTTCTTAAGTAAGTAAGTACTTAAAAAAAAACAGAAACCACGAAGCCATTAAAGAACGCTTTGGGTTACCACATCACCGTTTTGTCTCGTTAGAACGACAGGTCAAGGTTGTAAATACAGCGGCAATTTTTGGAAAATTAAGATTATTATCTGGAGTTTCTATTTATTATAAAAGTAGACATTGGGTGATACTAATAAACTAATCTCAGCTTTGAGACTGCCTTCAAGATCATGTCAATGTGACAGTTCTAATATAAAAACAGGGACTTGAGCATGATCTTGAGGGCAGTCTCAGCTGAGATTGATTTATTAATACCACCCATAGTCCTGTTCGGACAACGAGTGTTGTCGTTGGTTCAAAACCCGGCTCGGGCTGAAACCACGGAATCAGAATTTATGAGCTTGAAGTCATGTTTGGATCATATATAATTGATATCATGGTGGATTCCAGGATTTGTGCCCGATTAATGGTAACAGGCTCGCCCCCTATTACATGGGACTTAGAAATAAATTTAAAGATATTAATATTTTAACTTTGGCATCACAATATATCTTTGAAAACTTAATATATGTAAAAAAACATATAGGATTATTTGCAAAAAATAGCGATCGGCACATTGTTAATACCAGGAATAAAAATAAACTTGCTTTACAAGTCAGTCGATTACATAAGATTACTAAATCTTTTAAGGGGCAATGTATACGTTTTTACAATAAGATTCCCATTGACATTCAGAATTTGCCTTTCAACTGTTTTAAGACAGTAGTTAAACAAAAACTTTACAAAAAAGGTTATTATAAAGTTAGTGATTATTTAGAAGATATGAATGCATGGGATTTACTGTCTGAGAACTGATATTAGGCAGCTAAATTACTCAATTGTATACCAATATTTTATGTTTATTTTTCTAGAACGTCTAGGGCCCTGTGCCGAGGTTTTTCTTGCAGCTTCTTTTCCCCGGCTATACAGGTTGTGAGAAGCTGCAGTAGTTTTAGGCGGATAAGACGTTCGTTATGTAAAATTAACGATTCAAAGTGTAACTATGTTACCTACTGAATAAAGATATTTTTGAATTTGAATTTGACTTAAATATAGCTGGCCAAGAGTGGTTCTATATACTACACTTCTGCCTACCTGGGGATGCAGGCATGATGCTATGTTATAAAGTTATAATGTTGTTATGTTATGTCATAGAATAAAGAATAATACTGCGTATAGAACGGTGACCCTCCGCCCCGCACCGATTTGTATCGAACACCGACATAACCCCTGAGTCTTCCTTTAGTTTTAGCTGGACGTAACCTGCTAAGGAGTAAAGGAGAGAACTAGTGGTTTGTGTTTCGCTCGCACTCAAGACACGGTAAGAAATCAGAAATCAGAATCATTTATTCAAAGTAATTATCATGGATAAACTTGTTGAAGGTCAATGTAACATTTTTGAATTTACGTCATTTCGCAAGGTGTTACGGGCCGGCTGAGGAGAAGAAATGACAAGAAACTGCAACAGCAGCATATCTTTTAAAAAACAATGAGGGTATACATTACAAGTTATTTAGAACACATTCAATAAAAGACATTTCTGTATGGATTGTCCGGGCTGTTGTTATATGCAGTGCATTTCTTCGAAGCAATGACGTCATAAATCGTCTGAAACAGACATAAAAGGCCAATGATGATGATGTTATGTGAGTCTCACCAGCTCCTCTAGTTTGTGGAGCGCCTGCTTGTAGACGTCGACGTGGCGCTGCAGCTCGTTCTTCATCGCCACGTGGAGCGATATCAGCGTGCCAGATGAGTCAGCAGTCAGACCGTGCGTGCCCAGACCTGCAACCAGGGGATCTCGTGAGCATTTGTAGATTTTAACATGGTAAGAATGAGAAGTCTTTACCTATGGAATGTCCGGGTTCTCTTCTTTTTCTATCATGTGGATTGTGAAGTGGTTTACCAACCTCCTCAACACTGGTGTCAGGGTTACTATTGACCCGCCAAGGTCTCCTGACATGACTCATGTAATGACTACGTACGTACATCAGTAAGTAGTAACCGGGACCAACGGCTTAACGTGCCTTCCGAAGCACGGATCGTCTTACTTTCGGACAATCAGGTGATCAGCCTGTAATATCCTAACCAAACTAGGGATCACAAAATGATTTTTGTAATATGTCCCCACCGGGATTCGAGCCCGGGACCTCCGGATCGTGAGGCCATCGCTCAACCACTGGACCACTGAGGCCGTTCCGGTCCGATGGTCCGGGTTGTGGCGAACGCAAAGTGATCCGTAGTCCATGAGCCATGTCGGAGTCTGAAGAGAGGCGGTGAGGTGGGTCATCGATCTCACACCCTACACGACAGAAGATACTTTGAAAACAAGAATGAGCTGGGAATTTATATTACAACAAACATAACCGCCTGAGTAGCTCATCAGCACGCCCGCTACTGGCCTGCAAATTATATATCGTGGCCAGATCGTAGGATTGATCATTTCATGATATGTTCGACTATTTCATGAAGTTGACCACTCAACGTTTGGCCATATCGTTAATGTAGGCGGTGTCCATGCTGTGTCGTGTAATAAAAATGCGAATAGTCGATTACTTTCTTAGGCTCAAAATTATGTACCTATTCGATATGGAAAATTATACGTAACATCGATTATAATATCAATCAAGTTTTAAAAATAATCGACACCAGCCCCACTACCGGTGGATAATATTACTAATTTTACAATATGATTGCCAACGTTTGGCCATATCATGAAGTAATCATGCATTTAGTTGCTCATATTGTTAAACGTTTTGTGTTCATTAATCTGGCCAAACTTCATCATGATGTGGCCAACGTGTGATATTCTATTTCATAAAATGATCGAGCATATCATGAAATGATCAATTCTAAGATCTAGCCACGCCATATACATATATAGCTACATATATACATAAGCTATTCCTACCCATCCATAGGGAAGGCCCTAAATATTTAAGTCTATAAATTATGTAATACAAACTGGATTAAAAGAAAAGAAAGGAAAACATGAAACAGTAGGACTAGGGCCCTGTGCTGGGAGGTTTTCTGGCCACGTCTTTCCCTCAGCGTTACAGATTCCGATGTGGTAGTAGTTTTACAGCTAGTTACATAATATGTAATTTAATTATGTCTGACGTTCAAAAAGCGCTAACTTTGTGAGCCAATTTTGAAAAATAAATATTTTTGAATTTTTTTGAATTTTTTTGACCGTGGCCCAGCAGTGGGGACGTTAATGGGCTGGTGATGATGATGATGATACATAAGCTCACGACTATATCCCAGTTGGGGTAGTCAGAGATCCATCCATCGCAAGATGAACTAAGGACCCACACTTCACCGAGCTTTTTATTAGACTAACGTGATAGGTGGTGAGCCGTATCGCCGTCTATAATGGTCGAACCACTGTTAATGATTCATTCGTGCAAATCCAGTACCGGGATTCAAACCGGCGCTACCCGTTTGAGAAGCAAGCCTGTGAACCACGGAAACATAATGACAGTTATATTTATGTATGTAAAAATGAAAGTTTGTGTGTGTATGTAACTGTTAGTTTCTACAGATTTTATTTACTAATCTTTTTAAATTCGATTGCGTGGATTACCACCGTAACGTGGATTACTTTGCAATTATTTAATTACTGTACCGTATGAGTATTCTTTTGTAATGTTAATTGTTGCATGTTGGCAAACCTGATGAGTTGCTTCATAAATGTAACATTTTTGTTGTTATTATTATTTTGGAGAATCCTCTTCGTAACCTTGATCTTATTCGCAGTTTAAATTGTTGAGTATTTTGCATCATTGTCCTTTTTCATTTAATTATTCTTTTTCTAAATGTCTCTCGGCAATTATCGCATTTCCGAAAATAAACGAATTCTAATTAGCTACTTGACAGTTTTCGGATAAGTATTTTATAAAAAATACGCTTAATTTATAACGCTTAAAATAATTTATTTTGTCGAAAAAGCTTTTTATAATAGAAAAAACTTACTATTCTTATTTTAAATTAATGAATTTAAAATTTCGCGCGGAAACGGTTGGTCACGTGATATTTTTCCCACTGACGTCACGTTTCAACAAACAAAGAAACAATCAAACAGTGTAACGAGAAACCTGACAGATAGTTTTTGATTATTTTGTGAAAAGTGACGTCACACGGAGCCCAATCATGGCCGCCCGTGTTTCGTGTCGTGATACACAGATCAAAAAATCGCATATTGAAAAAACGAAAAACTAAAACGAAATACTGGATAACTATTGTTAAATGATAAACTACTATAATCGACATATTTCATATTTTGTTACAACTATCAAGTAGGTAACCAATTGCCATGTTTATTAATGATTACATTTATCCTGTATCAGAATTTGAATTTAGAACTAAGTAATTTATTGTTGATTTGTTTTGTTTCCCGCGTGAATAAAATGACATTAAATTACTTACGTAATTCTAAATTCAAATTCAGATACATGATAAAAAGAATGTCTGCATGTTGTTTGAGTAGAGTGATCTATGTCTATGTCTTTTATATAATGATACATATAATTTTTCACCTCTACGTACAATATAGATACTTCTTTATTTCACAATCATCTGACTCATATCACGAGATCGTCTCAGAACAAAAAAACTGTCTTTATTGTTTACTTTTAAATCGTGCTTAATGAGCGTTAAATAATTTTCAGCCAGTCATAAATTATAATTAACTAATTTCTTTGTTTCTAGTGGCTGTGTGACTTGCTTTCCTTGCCTGAATTACACGATGTATGATAACGTAACCGTAATTATCTGGGGGGTTAAAATGGCCACATCGAAGCAATTCATCTAAGAAAGCAATATTGCTATTTGACATTTGTTTACTTTTATATGCGCAAATGTCAAATTGCAATATTGCTTTTTTAGATGAATTGCTTCGATGTGGCCATTTTAACCCCCCTGTTCTGTTGGAACTATATAAATACGAAGCAATACCTAATGTCTTCATTGCCTCAATTATTACATTAAGCTATAACTATAAACGCACCCTGGACACTCCATACAAAAATCTCATACTGTTTGCCGCGTAAGTGCGAGGAAGACTTCGCTCTCCCCACTCTTTTACGGCTTACGGGTAAACTAAAGTATGACCCAGAGGGGGGGAGGACGGCGCCCGATACGAATTGGTGCGGGGCGGAGAATTACTGTTCTATACGTAATATTATACCCTTTATTCTATGGTATAACCACATGGAGGCACGATCTTTCAATACCAATGATAACTGCAGTAGACTGCATCATCTCCCTAGCGTTTATCCCGTTTTTCACAGGGTCCGCTTACCTAACCTGAAGATTTGACAGATCCAATTTTTCACAGAAACGACTGCCTGTCTGACTTTCTAACCCGCGAAGGGTAAACCAACCCAATATAGGTTAGGTCACATACCTCCGAAAATGCATTTCTCGGGGATGTGGGTTTCCTCACGATGTTTTCCTTCACCGCTGAGCACATGATAATCATTTATGATCCAAACATGAATTCGAAAACAAATTCAACAATCATTTGTTTAGGCCTATGCTGGGTTCGAACCTGCAACCTCAAAGTGAGAGGCAAACATTCTAGCAACTGGGCTACCACGGCTGTTAATTAACAATAACTATTATACTAAGTAAACTCTAGAACTCTTTAGGAATCGTCTAAGGAAGTATGAGTTCTACATAGCGATCATCTCATCCGCTGAAGGAAATCAGCCATAATCGCTACTTCCACAAACATCAACATTTATGTTGTCTGTGCAGTAATCTGATGCTTTAATGGGTTTGATTCTGGCCTTGGGAAATTTATATTGTAACAGTCCTTGATGTGTTGATCTTAGATAGTGTATGATGGACTTAGGTATGTGTTGTGCCGAAATAGTATACTTAGTACATTTACAATTGCTCCGATGTGGCCATTTCAACCCCGCAGATCTTAGGATTGATCATTTCATGATGTGTTCGACCATTTCATGAAATTTTGATGTTTACAGTGTTTGTACATACATACATAAACTCACGCCTGTAACCCCTAATGGGGTGGGCAGAGCCACAAGTAATCAAAGACAACTTGCAGCCGCTGTTGATACGATGTCGTATTGACATGTGGATATGATAAACCTTATGGTGATAAGGGATCAGCCTATCGCCCTTAACATTAGTGCATCATGTTAGAGGACACAATCCCTCTGTCGGTTTTTACGACATGCCCGGGATGACAAGCAGCTGAACGTGTTCTATGTTTTTTATTTGCTCCCAGAACAGCATAGAAGCAAGTTTTTGTAACAAAATATTATCGTGAATATGAACACACCGATTCAAGTTACATTGCAGTTTTAATTGTAGCAATTATACAAATCATATTGTATATATGAATGTAATGAATCCGCAGTGTAATAGACAAAGGAGAAAGGCATTGTGGGAGGCTAATGACAATCACTTAGCTGGCGTGTGGTGGTGTGGATAAAATAGGTATCGATATAAAACAATAATAACCGCGACACATTCGGATTAATAATGGTGTGTCAGTCATAGTAAGAAAGAAAGAAAGAAAGAAAGAAAGAAAGAAAGAAAAAATATTTATTCGGCATACAAGAAACATACTTAGGTAATTAAATTACTTAATAATAATTATACATAATGCCGAAACGGCTTCAGCTAAGCAAATGTCACGGCCTAGCTGTAGCTAGACTATGACGCTGATTTTCACTAGCTTTTTCGCTAGCTTTTTTTTAGTAAGAAGAGAAATTCCATTTATTTATTAAAAGTAACAACGAGTCTCTTACAGTAAAGATCTTCATAAAGTGACATAGTAATTGTTACCTTAATTATAGGTGACAACGGCATGCAATGGACTTATAGCAAAGATAAACGGCATTTTTGACACCCCTCCCCCCCCCCGCTTGTGATACATGGTGAGGTTCAAGACTACCCCCCCCCCCCCCTATCCTATATCACGTGTATTTTTTAGTACCTACCAAAATAATTGCACGAAACGCCGCTTTTCGGTTCAGTATCGCGCGTTTGCCGAAAAACTAAATACTCGTGATATATTACTACACCCCCCTCCCCCTTATGATATTTCGTGATTTTTTCATGGACCCCTCTCCCCCTCTCGAGCCTCGCATGATTAATGGACGGGCCCTTAGGAGGAAACTAGTCTATCGCCCAAAAACTATCGACAACTTCACAACCCAGCACAACACTAGTGCGTGTGTCATCAATTACTTTAAACGTATCATTGTCACGACAATGACGGGTGTTTAAACTCGCATCAGAGATATGAAGTCATACAAGATGCCGTAGACAATGCTAGATCATGCTATCTTTTCCGGGTGGGTAGAGAAAAGTTGCAGGTTGAATGAGTAATTGACACCCGATGGAGTCAATTTCTGGTGAGTTTTTCACGATGAATGATCATTGCGAGGAACGATGACTAACAGCAGATAGGAGTAGGTTTCCCTTTCTACATGTACGGTTACGAGCACTAATATGTATACAATAATTAAAACACATAATAACGGGTTCTTACCGCGTTTAAAATATGGTGGGGGGGTTAATATTTTAAACACGGTAAGAACCCGTTATTATGTGTTTTAATTATGATAATAACCGCGTAAACTTAAAACAATGTATAATATGTATACACTTTGAAACCGTGTCACATTAACTTTTTTGATAATTTAAACCGTAAGTCTCATTAAATATCAAATATGATAGTGCGACAGGGTTCTAAAGTGGGTACATGATATTGCTCGTGACTGTACGTCCTAAAGTGAACCGCTGCGGAATCGAAAAGGACCAACAATATGACAGCCGATTGAGTGTCGATATAAAGTACATAATGGCCCCGATTCCTGCATATTACCTAATTTTATTTTAAGTTATACCTGTCATTTTTTTATCCGCCGAAAAGGAAAGGGACGGATGATTGACAACTGTTCATTTTAAATGAATGAATGAATAACCCCGGGCGAATTATTTGATTCGTCAAACGAAGTCTTCATATTATTATCCTCGGTTCAGAGCATTCTCGGCCTACCTCCGTGGTCCAGTGGTTGAGCGTTGCGCTCACGATCCGGAGGTCCCGGATTCGAATCCTAGTGGCGACAAATCACAAAAATCACTTTGTAATCCCTAGTTTGGTTAGGACATTACATGCTGATCACCTGATTGAAAGTACTAAGATGACCCGTGCTTCGGAAGGCACGTTAAGCCGTTAGTCCCGGTTATTACTTACTGATGCAAGTACGTAGTCGTTACATGAGTCATGTCAGGGGCATATGGCAGCTCAATAATAACCCTGATACCAGGGCTGATGGGGTTGGTAATCCACCTCACAACCCACACGATAGACGAAGCTTTTCTATCTATAATATATCCTGATTTTAATAAATAACTCATTGGTGCTAGTCCGGTACGGAAAAATATGAATACCTACAATTACTGGGATTACTGTTATTATTATTATTATTACTGGGAGTGTGACGTCACTCCGTAGGTCACAGCCAACTTTAGCCCAACTGGGAGTCTTTGTCAGGAGCACCTACCCTGTACAGCTTGGTCGAGCTGCCGCCGCCTGGTGTCGACAGTGTCTCTCGCGAGCGGCGTGTACTGCGCGAGCGCCGCCGCCAGCCGCGTGGTGCGCGCACGCAGCGCCGCGCCCTGCTCGCCGCCCAGCAGGCACACCAGCCGCCATGCGATTGACTCGCATTGCACGTCCGGGCGAGGGAGGATCTCCAGGGATATTAGTCTGGAAGAGAAGACTCAGGTTAGTGTCGTTTTTTATTTTTCAGCAGAAAGAAAAACCATCTATAAGTTCTGGTTTTGGTACACAGATAGGGTTCAAAAGGCCATATCAAAGCGATTCATCTAAAAAAGCAATATTGCAATTTGACATTTGCGCATTTAAAATAAGTGAAAATTTTCAAGATAATGCCCTCTATTCCCGATAGTCTTACCGAGTAGTCTTACCAGTTGAACTACTGGGAATTTCCTTCCCAATAGACTTACTGAATAGTAAGACTATGCATGGTTTGATGTGGCCTTTTTAACCCCATAAACACAAACACCATATATACGTCCCACTGCTGACACAGGCCTCCATTCAATATACGGCACCTTCTGAGTCCAGATTTTTTTGTTCTTTATTTTATTTAACAGAACACAAATAGTTCAAAAACGATCGAACAAATTATCGATCGATTCAATAAATTTTGTCGAAATCGATAAGTTTGTTTTTTTATGATAATAACCTTAAAACTTAAAACAATGTATAATATGTATACACTTTGAAACCGTGTCACATTAACTTTTTATCTAACATGCGTGCTAGGTGTTTTTTTTTGTTCGTATTTTGACAGAACTACATGACTTATTTGGGTTCACATATTAGCACCAAAACGACATAAACTCGACAAAACGACATAAATATAGAGGTAAAATGTCCGTGACAAAAAAAAATATCACGTTGTAGTCCTGCAGAAGACAACTTTCAACACTATTTAATCTGTCAGAGTATCTTCCAACACATCACTAGTATGCACACATTATAATCAGATTCAGTTCATAAGCAGATAATACATGATTGAGATCGAATAACGAAACCAGTGCAGACCACTGTATGAATACATTACATTCATAACAGTACCGCTCTGCTCACGCCCCTGTTCTCACAGCACACTTACAGCCCGACGACAACTGGCAACTGACGGAGAATGTTTTAATTATCATTGCTTTAAGATGTTATTAAGGAAGGAGACAGTTACATTTAAAACAAATGTTCCATAACGACCTCTCTGTAGCCAGCCGTTACATTCTAAACGCATGTCGCGTCCGCCGCGATAAGCGAGCGAACAAATTGGTCTACTTATCGCGTAGTCAATAAGGTGCCTCTGTCTAACACGATGAGCTATCTATCTGTGACACGAGCTGTTAAACTGCTTTAACATAAACTCACCACTATATCCCCATTGATATAGTTAAAGTTACGTCCATCGGAAGATGAACTGAATTACCATGCTTCACCGATCTTTCTGTTAAACCAACGTGATAGATAATACGTAGGTATTTGGCCCCGATTCCTGCAGACACCGCCTAATTTTATTTTAAGTTATATCCGTCATTTTCATATTCGTCGAAAAGGAAAGGGACGGATGATTCACAGCTCTTAATTTTAGGAAGAATGAGTAAATGAATGAATAACCCGGGCGAATCAAAAGGTACGTCGCTAGTATGCAATCCGTTTAACGTGCTGTCTACTTAACTGTGTCGGGTTATTGACGGATGTAAAATTTTTAGACGGTTGGTTTAGATTTGTGCTTAAATTTGACGTGTGTTCCATAAATTTTATGCTTGTCGATTACCCGTCCCTTTCCTTTTCGGCGGATAAGAAAATGACAGATATAACTTAAAATAAAATTAGATGGTATTTACAGGAATTAGCACCATTATATCACCATACGTTAACTAGTCATAGGTCTAAAAAAATCTTCAACATGAAGTGTTATTTTATATTATGTCGAGGTTTGACAAAGCGACGCAGCTAATGCTATCGATGTGGATAAACGTCGTACTTGCATATACATAAACTCACGCCTATTTCCCGCCGGGATAAGCAGAGATGGAATTCCATATGCTTCGATCCTGACACTCTTCTCTTGCTTCCTTCACATTCACGGACGCCGGTTCAGAGTGCACCAATGAGTTATTCATTTATCTTAAGCGCAGTTTTCACTAACACCGCTGGCTCATTATTATAGACGGCGATACGGCTCACCACATATCACGTTGGTCTAACAGAAAGCTCGGTGAGGTGCGGGGACTTAGTTCATCTTGCGATGGATATATCTCTGACTACCCCAATTGAGATATAGTCATGAGCTTATGCTACGTGCAGAGCCCGTGCAGCGGGTACAGGCGACATACACGCGTTGTGTGTGTTAGTACTACTTAAACCGATGAAAGAAAGAAAGAAAAAGAAAGAAAGGAAAAATATTTATTCAACATACTTAACAATGAACTTTATAAATTGACGTAAAATTTAACGGTATTTATCTTATTGTTAGTGTCAGTTTATGAACAGAAAGATTTTCTCTGAATGACGCTCGATACAATATTAATTGTGTGAAGGAGTTCTTTTGTCCCCAAGATCTCTGCCGATGATAAAACATAACTGGATATTGAGATTGCTACCGCCACGCCGGCTGTTGTGCACGAAAATAGTATAACAGAACCTGTTAATGTCAATTAGTAACAGTTTTCAATAATTAATGGATTAACCCTTATTACTATTACCATTCCGGGTTCGATTCACTTTGTGAGACTGATCTTTGTTTAGTAAAGACTTTTCAGGCTTGAAACACCTGATTGTCTGAAAAAATAAGATGTTTCCGTACTTCGGAGAGCACGTTAAGCCTTTGGTCCTGGCTATTAGCCGTTAAAACACCTCCACTAACCCGCAGTGGAGCAGCGTGGTGGAGTATGTCCCCCTCCGGTTAATTGAGGGGAGGTCTGTGCCCAGCAGTGGGATATTATAAGCTGTTTATGTCAAGCCAGATTGTTTATGTGTTTATGTCATGTTTATGTAATACAATTATATGATCTGGTCCAATAAAAAATCTTATTGGACCAGAGTGTCACGTAAGTTAACGATTAACGTATACATCTGGCATCGTGTATTCGTGTGAAATAGAGAAAACCACTTTCTTTTAACGTCATTATTAAAAATGATGTGAGCAAGTGCATAATTGTGTAATAAGGTGTATTTACATAAGCTCTGTCATCGAGTTTGCCTCTTAATTAAATGTTATTGAAACATAAGCATGTGGAGGAGCTCGGTGGCGCAGCGGTAAACGCGCTCGGTCTGCGATTGTTGAAGTTAAGCAACTTTCGCAAAGGCCGGTCATAGGATGGGTGACCACAAATAAAAAAGTTTTCATCTCGAGCTCCTCCGTGCTTCGGAAGGCACGTTAAGCCGTTGGTCCCGGCTGCATTAGCAGTCGTTAATAACCATCAATCCGCACTGGGCCCGCGTGATGGTTTCAGGCCCGATCTCCCTATCCATCCATAGGGAAGGCCCGTGCCCCAGCAGTGGGGACGTTAATGGGCTGATGATGATGTGAAGCATGTAGAGGTAAGTACTTACAAGTAGATATTCGGGATATTATCGACTGCAATTACTCATATACCTAAAGGTTGGTTTAAAAAAATGCTACCTTGAAATAAGGCCGCTTTTGGTACTAATATTTATTTTTATGTATATTTTTAAGTATTTAATGGTGCTAATTCCTGCAGACGCCATCTAATTTTATTTTAAGTTATTCCTGTCATTTTCTTATCCGCTTAAAAAGGAAAGGGATAGGTAATCGACAGACATAAAATTTATGCAACACACGTCAATTTTAAGCAGTAATCTAAAACAACCGTCAAAAAATTTTACATCGACCAATAACCCGATAGGGTTAAGTAGACAGCAAATCAAACGGATTGCATACCAGCGAGATGCTTATTTTATTCGCCCGGGTTATTCATTCGTTTTAAAATTAACTTGTTGACAATCATTCGTTCCTTTCCTTTTCGGCGGAAAAGAAAATGACAGGTATAACTTAAAATAAAATTAAGAGGTGTCTACAGGAATCGGGGCCAATGTGGGTATAATAGGTAATATGGTAATTGATTTCGTATCATAAAGTCGTCGTAGAGTCGTATCCACCGAGGAGCTCGATGGCGCAGCGGTAAACGCGCTCGGTCTGCGATTGTTGAAGTTAAGCAACTTTCGCAAAGGCCGGTCATAGGATGAGTGACCACAAAAAAAAAAGTTTTCATCTCGAGCTCCTCCGTGCTTCGGAAGACACGTTAAGCCGTTGGTCCCGGCTGCATTAGCAGTTGGTAATAACCATCAATCCGCACTGGGCCCGCGTGATGGTTTAAGGCCCGATCTCCCTATCCATCCATAGGGAAGGTCCGTGCCCCAGCAGTGGGGACGTAAATGAGCTGATGATGATGATCATAGAGTCGTACCATAGATATAGCATTCTATACGTAGTATTATTCCTTATTCTAACTCCCTGCCCCGCGCCTATTCGTATCAGGCACCGACCTCACCGCCGCTGGGTCTTAGGCCGTAAGTGGCTAAGAAATAAGGGAGAGAGCGCGCATATTGTTTTTTTTTTATAAATCATTGTGGAACAAAGCCCCTTTACCAGTTATAAAATACTCTATCTAATGCACTCTAGTTCTCTTGTTAACACAATAATCTCCGTCGAACTCCCTTGTTGTAATTATTTTTTCTCCATCGCTCCTTTCTGCGCTAATTTAATGACAACTGCTTAATGTCCCTTCGCGGCAAAAAGCCGTGGAATGGCGCCACAGTCGCACCATTTGTTTTTTAAAATACGATCAGATTTACACAATCATTTGTATGAAATCGTACGCAACGTCGCACACCCATCCGCGCCGCACGATCCGCATTTTGCCGAAAAATGCGATAACTCCGGCGCGTGCGTCTCCTGCGGTGCGACTAGGTGCGTGGGCGCCTTTATGCGGCACACGGTAAAATAAATGAGATTTTCACGTGCTCAGCGGTGAAGGAAAACATCTTGAGGTAACCCAAATTCCCGAGAAATGCATTTTCGGAGGTATGTGACCTAACATGTATTGGGCTGGTTTTCCCTTCGCGGGTTGGAAGGTCGGGCAGTCGCTTCTGTAAAAAACTAGACCTATCAAATCTTCAGGTTAGGTAAGCGGACCCTGTGGAAAACGGGATAATGTTAGGGGAATGATGATGACCCGGGATAATATACAGCATGAAATAACCGATTTTCATTTTATTCGTTACTATAATATTTATAAAAAAGTTTTTGTTTTATTTTTGCTTTGCATGTCAACTATTTAGTGTTAAGAACTAGGGTAAGAGCGAGACATCCCCTACTCAAGCATTAGCCTTGCTTCCTGGGGTTGCCTCATAACTTTATGTTGTTTAAAACAAGAATTAAACACTTTTTTTATATACAATGTTCATAAACGCGCCCAGAATGGCGCAGGCTGGTGATGAGGCGAGTATACAAGTTCGAGCATCAGCGCACGGCAGACCACGACGCTAAACGTGATGACTTGAAGGCCCGTCCCCCTGCCGCTATTAATTATTACCAAAACGGTGTGCTCACGTGCCCTCACTGTGCGCGGGAGTTCACTGTAAAGATAGGCTACATAAGCCATCTTCGGGCGCATCAGCGTCGTGCCGACTAGGAGTCGAAGTTGTCGCCATGGCCGAAATCGGTCGGAGATCATCATAGACGGCGATACGGCTCACCACATATCACGTTGGTCTAACAGGAAGCTCGGTGAAAGATACTTAGTTCGTCATGCGATGGATGTACCTCTGACCACCCCAATTGGGATATAATCGTGAGCTTATGTTAAGTTGTTTGTTACGTCATCATTCAATTTGGTCTCAACTGAGTAAATCAATAGATACTATCTCCTCCGTGACCGTGGCAGTGTCATGGACCATACATAATGTTATCGTAATCTGCAGTCGTGTTTGAATGGCCGCTCAGATCGATCATGGCTAGTTTCACCAACGTACACCACGCCTGGTTATACAATTAAACACTGACTTTACCACGGTTTGACTTTACCACTTAACGATCTCCGTGGCCCAGTAGTTGAGCGTTGGGCCCATGATCCGGAAGTCCCGAGTTCGATTATCCGGTGGGGACATATCACAAAAATTACTTTGTGGTCCCTAGTTTGGTTAGGACATTACTGGCTGATCACCAGATTGTCCGAAAGTAAGATGATCCGTGCTTCGGAAGACACGTAAAGCGTTGGTCCCTGATGTAAGTAAGTAGTCGTCACATGAGCCATGTCAGGGGCCTTTGGCGGCTCAATAGTAACCCTGACACCAGGGTTGATGAGGTTTGTACTCCACCTCACAACCCACACGATAGAAGAACCAAGGTTTTTATTTTAACGTGACTTCTACTGAGCCGGACAAGTGAGGAGCGCTAAGGTCTAAGAAAAAGACAAGAAGTCTACATACAAATTTTGGTTTGATTCTTAATTTTTTTAAGTGATTTTGTAGGTCACTGTGTGTGTTTTGTGACCGAAATGCTTCTCAAACGAGGAGAGCGACGGTTCGATTCCCGGTACCGAACTTACATCAATGAGTTATTAATTTATCTTAAGTTCAATTTCTACTAACACATTTGGCTCGACCATTATGTAGACGGCGATATGGCTCACCTATCATGCTGGTCTAACAGAAAGATCGGTGAAACGTGGGTACTTTGTTTATCTTGCTATGGATGTCCCTCTGGCTACCCCAATTGGAAACATAGTCGTGAGCTTATGTTATGCTTATGGTTTTTTTTTTCTTACAATACAGAATGGTTCCGAAAAGAATGCAAGCGAAGCTTTCAGTTTTCGACTCGATTTATGTGAATTGAATAAATACTTAATTTGAATTAAGCGGTTTCACAAAAATGTCTTCTTTGACCATAACTATTGTGACGTATCTTTTTGTAGTTTCTATTGACGGTAGCATCCAATAGATTTCTCTATTCTCATGGCTTATATAGCTACGTCAAGGCTTGGCCATTATGTAATCCTATTATAGACATATTAGTATACTTTCACAAAATAACGGATTAAAATGATTTATGAGCATCTTGTTTGATAGCTCCAGATAAATCATCGTGAGTAGATAATTATCCGCTAGATTATTAATAAAAGACTTAACGGCCTCCGCGGTTCGTGGTTGAGCATTGATCTCACGATCCGGAGGTCCCAGGTTCGAAATCGGATGGGGATACCAAAAATCATTTTGTGATCCCTAATTTGGTTAGAACATTGCAGGATGATTACCCGATCGTCCGAAAGTAAGATGATCCGTGCTTCGAAAAGCACGTTAACAGAGTTTAGGGGTAGGCATAGATGTGTAGTATTATATATACGCACTCCGCGCCCCTGGAAACCACGTGATATCTACTATCCATAATCCAAACATGAATTCAAAATTTAAAGCTCATGTGAAGCTTAATTTATGTAAAAAAGCATATTATAAGATTAATGACTACCTAGATGATAAAAATGTCTAGCATTGAATGTGTTCCTCTAGTTATTAAATAACTTGTAATGTATACCCTCATTGGTTTTTAAAAGATGTGTTGCTGTTGCAGTTTCTTGTCATTTCTTCTCCTCAGCCATAACACCTTGCGAAATGACGTAAATTCAAAAATGTTACATTGACCTTCAGCATGTTTATCCATGATAATTACGTTGAATAAATGATTCAGGTTCTTAATTTTTGGAAGTCATAAAGTTGAATTCAGTGGTTTAGAGACCAAATCGAGATTCGAACCCATGACATTACGATGGAAGCCACCCGGTCGTTTTTTTTTTTTCATCCTGTCTCTGTAAATATAGAAACTCGAGCATTAAAAAGTCCTTCCATCGACACGCTTTCTGCCTCTGCGGACATTGACCTATAAAAACCGACTTTAAAAAAAAAGTCACGCCGAGCTTCAAAAGCTTGTCGTGCGTAAGCGCAGGAAACGCAGGCATTCCATCACCCCGGCGTCCACCGCAGCAGCGCGTCGGAGAAAGTGCCCGCGCCGGTCCACTCTGACCCACGCTGGGAATTTACTTTCATTCGGGTCGGGTTTTTGACTAAATTCGGAACCTTCGAGTTTTGATAATAGGCTACTTGACAACCTAGTCAAATGAGATACTTTTTACGAAACGTCAAAACGAAAGTTTTCTTTGGAGTTTGTATGGAAATACTGTCCTGTGACGTCATCAATAAAAGCGGTCAAACGTCGTACTCATTGTTACTTAATTCAAATTCAAATTCAAAAATATCTTTATTCAATAGGTAACATAGTTACACTTTGAATCGTCAATTTTTACATAACGAACGTCTCATCCGCCTAAAACTACTGCAGCTTCTCACAACCTGTATAGCCGGAGAAAAGAAGCTGCAAGCAAAACCTCGGCACAGGGCCCTAGACGTTCTTTAAAAAAAAAACATAAAATATTTTTATACAATTGAGTAATTTAGCTGCTTAATATCAGTTCTCAGATAGTTAATCCCATGCATTCATATCTTCTAAATAATTACTAACTTTATAAGTAAGTAATAACCTTTTTTGTAAAGTTTTTGTTTAACTACTGTTTTAAAAAAATTCATAAATAAAATTCGAAAATAAGTCGAACAGTAAAACGATATTGAATTGTGAGTACTAGCTTCTATTTCTAGATTAGCATTTTACAATTTATCTTTGACCCAGTCAAATACGCTATTAAGCGCCTTTATGGTTTGACACGTAAAACTGTTAGTTGGTGTTGGTGTGCTTTAGAGAATCATTTAATCGAATACTTTTAATAACCGAAATGAATGTTCTTTTATAAAGAACACCATAAAAGGAAAAAAATAAGGAAAGAGAGGAATTGGTAGACCTAGGAGAACATTTATAACAAATAAAAAAGAAGGTGCAGATCGTGTTTTAACAGGAGGTGAAGGATTTAGTGGAGAAAAGAGAGGAATGACGATTACTCCACCAATAGAGCACAGCTGTTAAATAAAGAAAGATAACCGAAAAAATATATGTAAACAAATGAACCCTTCAAAGTCGAGATGTCCTTAGAGAAGGTTTAGTACTCTGAACCGGCGTGCAAGTATAAAACTTTTGATGAATGTGGAAGCAAGAGAAGTGTGTCAGGTTCGAAGCAAATAGAAATTCATAATCTCTGTTTAATGCAAAGGCCTTTCTGGATGACAGTGTGGCGGGTTACCTATATTAAAGAAACTTTTTCAAATTCAAAAATATCCTTATTCAGTTCTTCTTCTACCTTGTGGGTTTTGAGGTGAATTACCAACCTCATCAACTCTGGTGTCAGGGTTATTATTGAGCCGCCAAAGGCCCTGACATGGCTCATGTAACGACTTTTTACTTACATCAGTAAGTAGTAACCGGGACCAACGGCTTAACGTGCCTTTCGAATCACGGATCGTCTTACTTTTCGGACAATCAGGTGATCAGCCTGTAATGTCCTAATCAAACTAGGGATCACAGAGTTATTTTTGTGATATGTCCCCACCAAGATACGAACCAGGGACCTCCGAATCGTGAGCCCAACGCTCAACCACTGGACCACAGAGGCCGTTATTCAGTTATTCAGTCTGTAACATAGTTATACTTTGAATCGTCATTTTTGACATAACGAACGTCTCATGCGCCTAAAACTACTGCAGCTACAATTTGTTTTCTTCTTGTGATGTCTCCCTCGTGGGTTCGTCTAATTAGAGAGTCCACGGCGCGCGCGCACGAAAAGCCATTTCTCCACACGTGGCACGTGTGATGTATGAGGTACATGGCATGCGTCGCAATTATCGTCATATCTATCTATGCAACTGTGTCAATCGTATGCAGTTTTAATTATATCAAACTATCTTACATCGTCCACGATCTTATTTTTTTTTTGTCTTCACACTTCTTACTGAGTTTCATCATTCATGTATCGGTGGTCCAGTGGTTGAGCGTTGAGCTCACGATCCGGAGGTCCCTGCTTCGAATCCCATGGAGACATATCTCAAAAATCACATTGTAATTCCTAGTTTGGTTAGAACATTCCAAGCTGATCACCTCATCGTCCGGAAGGAAGATGATCCGTGCTACGGAAGGCACGTTAAACCGTTGTTCCCGGTTATTACATACTAATGTAAGTAAGTAGTCGTTACTTGAGACATGGCAGGGGCCTTTGGCGGATCAATAATAACTCTGACACCAGGTTTGATGAGGACGGTCATCCACCTCAAAACCCACACGAGAAAATAGATAGAAATATCGATTTACATTCCATTAAAACAAATCTCTTCTATCACCATCACTTTTATAGTGAAATATATATATTATAATAACCGAATCATGATTACGATAATAGTGATATAACAACATTACCGTCTAGACCGCATCACACCGCGCTAGTGGGGTACGCGCCTCATTGTTAGCGTGAACTCTAACCTATGAATATTAATCATCTCTTGCCTGATATGCAACTTTGGTGATAAGTACGCACGGTTCGATTCGGTTATCGCGCGCTCTATTCCAACTCTAAATAATATGTTAATTATCCTATGTCCAAAGTCTAATCTATCTCTGTGCCAAATTTCATCAAAATCGGTTTATTAATTTAGTCGTGAAAGCGTAATAGACAGACAGACCCAGTTACTTTCGCATTTATAATATTACTAGCGACCCGCCCCGGCTTCGCTCGGGTGCAATGCTGAGGAAAAAATGAAATTATTTACGACATCACATTAAAAACCTCAAAAATATTTCTCCACTATTTAATGGACGTTATTAATACTGCACTACACTGCGCTGCAAAACGGGTATCACTGATGTAGGGAAAAAGTCCGCCAAACTGAAGTGGGACTGGGCCGGACACGTTTGTCGGATGCATCCGGAGCGATGGGCACGAGTCGTTACTCACTGGATACCTCAGGGCGGGCTTAGAAGTCGAGGAAGACCGCGTAAAAGATGATGTGACGACCTCAATGCTTATCGGAAGGATTGGCCGGAGATCGAGCAAAGTCGAGAGGAGTGGAAAAATCAAGGGAAGGCCTTTGCCCAGCAGTGGGATCGTATAGGCTAAATAAGTATAAGTATTATACATATAAACCTTCCCCTTGAATCTCTCTACCTATTAAAAAAAACCGCATCAAAATCCGTTGCGTAGTTTTAAAGATTTAAGCGTACATAGGGATATGGGGACAGAAAAAGCGATTTTGTTTTTTTACTATGTAGTGATGCGGGATTAAAAAGATCCCCATTTACACCGAAATATCCCAAAAAAAAAGAAATATATATTTATCTGTTCCGTGTTTATGTTATCCCCGTCGTCTCGCCGCCAACGTATGTAACCTAGTATTTACACTGTTACTTAACGCATATAATACGCTAGATTATGCTGTCGAGTGTAAAAAACTGTTAGGTAATAGGGACAATAGAACTAACGAGCGTCATCGGCGGAAGTTACAAGTTATTCAACACCTTCTTGACATGTTTATTAAAGTATTTTCTACTTTCGATATGTATTTTTAAACAGTTAAGTGATATATTGGCTCGTCACTTTGGCCGGTTTAAACCTTGGTATGGGACTTGCACCTATGAGTATTAATCAATCAAATCAAATCAATTTGTGTTCGGCCTGCGTGCAGGCTTACAAATATACATAAAAAAAATAATAATAAAGAAATGGTACATTGAAAAGATAATTATACTTATTATTAATTAATCTTAAGTGCAATTTTCACTAACACAGTTGCCTCGACCATTATAGACGGCAATATGGCTCACTACCTATCACGTTGGTCTAACACAAAGCTCGGTGAGGTGCGATGTATGTACCTCTCTGACTACTCCAATTGGGATATAGTTGTGAGCTTATGTCATGTTCTGTAAATATGTGTTTTTTTTATATTTTGGCTCGTCACTTTCGACATGCGTTTAAGGGGGTCACATCTAAACCAACATTACTGCAAATAGTTACACAAGTTTTGTGTACGCAAGTATGAAGATCTATTTGCATAAGTTATGTGTTAAAAGGTTTTTCTAAAGCTGTAGTTATACAACAGTTTAGGGCGGAAGGTAAGAGGGAAACCGCCGGTTTATTTAAAAGTGTTTGGCAATAACAAATGTTCAGGACCTCTGCGATACAGGGTTTCCCTAGTGCGGGGTCCGCCAATAATGTATACATGTTTAAGTTTTTTGATAAATAAACATATTCTATTCTAAAAAAAAAAAACCACTGCCCAATTTTTCCCTAAAAAAGTAGCGTCGAGAATGCTACACCGACAAGAGCGTAGCTCTTAAATTCTGTTTAGTTATACAACGTCCGGTATGGTCCGAACACAACATAAATATGCTGGGCACAGATCTCCCCTCAACCAACCAGAGGGGGTATTTTTACTTATTTGAGCATACTCCATCTTAATTAAAACACATAATAACGGGTTCTTATCGCGTTTAAATGGGGAAATGAGACTCCCGATATTTCGACACTGTTGCAAGTGCCATGATCACGGGATGACTGATGAGATTGGGGTGGAGTGTCGTAAATTATGGATCTACCTACTCCACTCCGATCATGGCACTTGCAACAGTGTCGAAATATCGGGAGTCTCATATCCGCATTTAAACGCGGTAAGAACCCGTTATTATGTGTTTTAATTATGATAATAACCGCGTAAACTTAAAACAATGTATACTCCATCTTTTTTAAACCCCGACGCAAAAACGACGGGGTGTCATAAGTTTGACGTGTCTGTGTAAATGTGTATGTGCCTGTCTGTGGCATCGTAGCTCCTAAACGGATGATCCGATTTTAATGCGGTTTTTTTGTTTGAAAGGTATATCAGTCGAGAGTGTTCTTAGCTATGTTTGGTGGAAATCGGTTCAGGTCTTCAAGGTCATCAGGTCGTTTGTTAAGTGTGATAGGAATGTTACAAACTCAGTTTGCTTGCAAGCATATGTGGGATAAGTTTTTTTTTGCTTTTTATAGGGTTTAGCATTTATAACCTTTTGTCATAATAATTGAGTACCTTTTTTGGTCGGGGTTTTTTTTATTTTTTATATTTTTGTTTATGTAAGTTTGTTGTTAAATTATTACATATGATAGGAGTCTCATATAAATAAAAAGCATTTTTTTTCTCAAACCCGTACAGCAAGCCTAGTCCACTGACACATAAAGCCGGCAGATTAAGCACCCGATCACACACATCCTCGACCTGACACGTCATCAGGTCGGGCAGGTCACGGGGGAAAGCATGACCGGTTGCCATGGTAACCGGTTCACTTTCGATACGCTGCTTCTCAGGACGAACTTGTGCGTATTGTAATGGATGTATCCACCCTATTAAGGAGTACGGGCGTGAGGTTTTGTATGTCAAAAAAAAACTATTCATACCGCATTTTTATTTGGTTATCTACGTTTGAGTACAGTCATGAGCAATATCATGTACCCACTTTAGAACCCTGTCGCACTATCATATTTGACATTTAATGAGACTTACGGTTTAATTTGTCAAAAAAGTTAATGTGACAAAGTTTCAAAGTGTATATGTATTAGTACTCGTGACTGTACACAGAAAGTAGGTATGTCATTATTTTAACGTTTTGAAAATAAAATATATTTATGATATTTCACCATGCAGGGTTGATTGGAAGGGATGTCCAAGTGATTATTTACCTGTCAGTTAAGTTGGAAAAAAAAACAGGTAGCAAATATTGTGCGAAACGTTGGTTGTCAATCAAAATATTATAATATATAGGTAAATCATAAATCCCTCAATCAACCAGAGACGGTATGGAGCATAGTCCACCACGCTGCTCCACTCCGGGTTGGTGAAGTTGTTTTTACGGCTAATAGCCGGGACAAAAGTTTTAACGTGTAATTAAATTACTTCTTCGGACAATCAGGTGATTCAAGCCTGAAAAGTCCTTACCAAAAAGGACAGTCTCACAAAGTGATATCGACAATGTCGCCATCGGAAATCGAACCCGGACCTCCAGGTGGTAATCAAAACATTATACATAAAAAATAAAGAAAACATTTGGGAAATGAAAATTTGCGTATAATAATAGTGCGGCGAAAACGTGGGACACGACAAGCCCGATAAGGGAACTACTGGTACAAATTCAAATTCAAAAATATCTTTATTCAGTAGGTAACATAGTTACACTTTGAATCGTTAATTTTTACATATCGAACGTCTCATCCGCCTAAAACTACTACAGTTTCTCACAACCTGTATAGCCGGGGAAACGAAGCTGCAAGAAAAAGCTCGGCACAGGGCCCTAGACGTTCTTTTAAAAAAAATAAACATAAATAGTGTTACTACAAAACAAAGACTAAAAGATAAACTACATATATTTAAAATACACTTCTCATCAAAAAAATCGAAACACCTTGCAAGTTTACGTTTTGTCAGGATTATCAGAAAAATGTGTACATTTAGGAATAAATGTTAAATGTCGTTTAATAGTGAGTAATATGAGCTTATCAAATCTTAATGTTAATGTTCTAAATTTAAATGAATTTTTCATAGGTTTCGTATTTTGTTAAATGAGTCATTTTTATTCCGTTTGGAGTATAAAGTAAATGGATAAAACAACACACGTAAATGAAAAAAAAGCTAAAAAACGTTTATTTAATAACTTGTATTCCCTCCCCGAGCTCTAATTACTGCTTCCATACGGTTCTTCATCGATCGGATGAGAGTCACGATCACATGCTGTGGTATATTGTCCCATTCCTCTTGGATTGCATCTTGCAGCTGGCTAAGTGTTTCTGGGGCAGGATCTCTTGCTCGAATTCGTCTCTCTAATTCATCCCACAGATGTTCAATGGGATTCATGTCCGGGCTTCTTGCTGGCCATTCCATAATAGAGATATCGACTTCGTTAAGATAATCTCGTACGACGCCCGCGGTGTGAGCCCTAGCATTGTCGTGCATGAATATGAAGCCGTTGCCAATAAAATGTGCATAGGGCATCACATGAGGCTCGAGACACTCTTCGACGTACCGATGACAGTTTAGTGCAGGCAGACGTGGCCCAGACACGAAAGCAAGCTCTGTCTTACCGTCGGCGCTGATTCCTCCCCAAACCGTCCACGAACCGCCACCATAGCTGACCTTTTCTTCAATGCAGCATTGTGCATAGCGTTCTCCGTCTCTTCTGTAGACCTTGTTCCTTCCGTCGTTACCATACAGCATAATTTTACACTCATCAGAAAAGAGAACTTTGCTCCACTGTAGGTATGACCAATTTAGGTGCTCACGTGCAAAGTTAAGGCGCGCTCTTCGATGGTCTGCAGTTAATTTCGGCCCATTTGCTGGCTTATGCGGTACCAGTCCACGATCCTTCAACCTTCTTCTAATTGTAGAGTCACTTACAGCCACCCTTCGTACAACACGAAGCCGCTGCTGCAGTTGAAAAGCGTTAAGGCGTCGATTTCTTAAAGAAGTTGTTACAATAAATCGATCATCTCGCTCAGAAGTGACCCGATTCCTGCCAGATCCTGAACGGCGCGTGAACAAACCAGTCTCCCGATAACGTTTATAGACTCTATGAACAGATGACAGGCTTAGATGCAGTCTTGCAGCCACAACACGCTGACTAAGGCCAGAATCCAGCAATGCCACAACTTGGGCGGCTTCTGTGGGCGAAGTATCCATACGTTTTAGAAAAAAAACCTTTTTTCAGACGTCCCAAAGTCACAGTATTGAAATAAAAAACAAAAAGTTTAAGGATAGGCGCCAATTTTTAGTTTTTAAACGCTAAATGTACTCCAACCCTAAACACACATTTGTCTCAAAACAGTGATTCATTTCGTTTATAAGATAAACAAATGAAATTCTAATTTTGAATTTAGAATTTTCGCTTATTACTGTAATGGCCAAACTGCCAGCTATACATTTATGTATTTTTTTTCATCGTATGA
This sequence comes from Pectinophora gossypiella, assembly GCF_024362695.1. Lineage (NCBI taxonomy): Eukaryota > Metazoa > Arthropoda > Insecta > Lepidoptera > Gelechiidae > Pectinophora > Pectinophora gossypiella. The sequence continues at coordinate 288,305 of NC_065425.1, read as the reverse complement.
ATTATTTTTTGTGTTAAATTCGGACAGAAACAATGAAAACGGAAGTGTTTCGATTTTTTTGATGAGAAGTGTATAATCCGTATACGAAAGAAGTCCCGAAGGCCGCGGCGCTACTGTCGCAGATTCTGCATAGAATTATTATGACTTGTCAAGTTAGTTTCATTAAAATCCGCCGACTTCTTTCGTGGCGCGAAATACTATTTCAAACCTAGTTTATTTTTAGTTTGTGTTTTGTAGTAACACTGAAAATATTTTTATACAATTGAGTAATTTAACTGCCTAATATCAGTTCTCAGACAGTTTCACAACACAATTGCTATGACTCGTCATCCAGAGAACGTATAGCTCTGCCTACTCCCATAGGAAATACAGTCGTGAGTGTTTATCTGTAGTTAAATGTATAACTTTCAAATAAAATCCTAACATCAAACAGGTTTTCATCAATATAAATCTTTATAAGGACTTGTTTCTCATTATTCAGTTCTTTTGTCGGCAAATTGATCATGATAAACAAGACAGTAGAAATCTTGAATTAACCACATGCCTTACCGCTTGTGGAATAAGGATGGAATTTGAAAGTTCCCAATGATTTATTACAGCGGTTCCTACACAGACGGGTTTCTATTTCACTCAGGTATGTGAGCTTTTATAGCTACCATTAGAAATGGCTCCTTACGTACGTTAAGTTCTTAATCAAATTGCCACTAATATGACACATCACACATACACACATAAACAGCCTATACAGGGTGTTAGTGACATCGTAACGAAAACTTTGAGGGGTGGTTCAGGCCATGATTCTGAGTTGATATCAAGTAGAAATTTCCGTCGCAAAAGTATGGATTGGAAAATAATTAAAAAGAAAAGAAAAATTTTCATGAATTTTTTGACACGAAATTCCACTTGATATCAACTCAGAATCATGGTCTGAACCATCCCCCTCAGTATTCGTTACGGTGTCACTAACACCCATACCTACTTATATGGCTACCGTATGTACTTGTACGGAGTGTAAGTGTCATCGTAACGAATACTGAGAGGGATGATTCATCTGATTATTCTGAGTTAATATCAAGTGGAATTTTCCATCGCAAAAGTATAGAATTTAAAATAATTTAAAAAAACTAAAAAAAAATCATGAATTTTGCGACGGAAAATTCCACTTGATTTTAACTCAGAATCATGGTCTGAATCAACCCCCTCAGTATTCGTTACGATGTCACTAACACCCAGTATACGTCCCACTGCTGGGCACAGGCCTCCCCTCAATCAACCGGAGGGGGTATGCAGCATACTCCACCACGCTGCTCCACTGCGGGTTGGTGGAGTATGCTGCATACCACGCTGCTCCAACGGCTTAACGTGCCCTCCGAAGCACGGAAGCATCTTATTTTTTCGAACTATCAGGTTATTCAAGCCTGAAAAGTCCTTACCAAACAAAGGAAAGTCTCACAAAGTGATTTCGACAATGTCCCCATCGGGAGTCGAACCCGGACCTTCCAGATCGTGAGCCTAACGCTCTAACCACTAGACCACGGAGGCTGTTATATACTTATGGAGCCATTGGTGCTGATTCCAATACACACCATCAAATTTTATTTTAAGTTATACCTGTCATTGTCTTATCCGCTGAAAACGAAAGGGACGGGTAATCGACAGGCATAAAAGTTATGGAACACACGACACTTTTAGGCACAAATATAAAACAGCCCTCTAAAAATTTTACATTGGCCAATAACCCGACGGAATTAATTGAGCAAGATGCCTATTTTATTCGCCCATATTATTCTTTATTTTAAAATTTACAGTTGGCAATCATCCGTCCCTTTCATTTTCGGCGGATAAGAAAATGACGGGTATAACTTAAAATAAAATTAGGAGGTGTCTGTAGGAATCGGGGCCATAGTCTGAAATAAATATTTTTTTTTATTTATTTTTTATATAAGACTGACCATCTACTTTAGATTTAAAGTCACGCTCGTAATTCCTTACGAGTTAGATAGGACTACAGAAGATAATTTCTGGTTGCTTTTGATGTTGTAATCGTAATACTTAATGTATACTGTTGTAAAAAGCTTTTTGTTTATAAAATGTGAACAAAATACATTCAATTCTTTATTGTATTTGTGAAAGAAACAATTACAGAGATAAAAGAGGCTTATCAGAGGCAATTGGCGGTCTTACCGCTTAAAACCATGTCATTCAGGTAACCATACGGTGAGGAAAAGAGGGAATCTAACTAGAAAATCCGGTAAAACATTTCATTTTAGCTCTTTCTACCATATATTTTTCATTATTCTTACATTTAAATGTATATTCAACAAATTACTAAAAATAACCCTGCTAATTCTTACTCAGAGACTTTGAGATAAATGCTAAAACATTAAAATATTCGTGTATTCAATGAATTCATTGAATAAATCTGTTATTACACATAAAACAAAACGGTATTCAACTGGTATTCAGAGTTCATTCACCAGCAGAGAACAGCGGGCAAATAGACTGTGAATGAGCATTGGTATTCAAACCGCTTCGTTACTAAGTGTTCTCGATCCCAACTCGAACTCAACAGTAACTCTATCGCTATAGTAACTCACTCGCAAGTCGAGCGCGGCGGCCTCGCGTTGCGCGTTAGAGCGCGAAGATGATAACGCATGCATTAGTGTACGGAAATAGCTATACTTTTATTATATTTCGATGATTATCTTCTAAAATGTAAATGTGTATCTTAGCGTAACTGGTAGGTAAAAAGTAATTATTTCTTCTTACACTCGATGAGCATAAGTTACGAGTGTACATTAAGTAATTATACATATATAAAACAACCTCTATTGTTTTAACGTTTTCTTCTAATTTTATTAAACGATGCATTACTTATATCGAATGAAAAGTGAAATAGGTACTTACTACTTTATATAGAAAAAAAAATTGGCGTGATCTTGTATTGAATTCGATTTAATGAGTTTGAATTAATGTTAGGATCATAGGAAATTGATAACACGTAGTTTCAAGGATTTGTGCCCAGTTAACGGCAATAGACTCGCCCCCTATTATGGCGGCGAGGCGTGATGCTATATTATATTATACATACATAAGATACAATGTTGTCAATGTGATATATCATCATCAGCCCATTAACGTCCCCACTGCTGGGGCACGGGCCTTCCCTATGGATGGACAGGGAGATCGGGCCTGAAACCACCACGCGGGCCCAGTGCGGATTGATGGTTATTAACGACTGCTAATGCAGCCGGGACCAACGGCTTAACGTGCCTTCCGAAGCACGGAGGAGCTCGAGATGAAAACTTTTTTTTTGTGGTCACCCATCCTATGGCCGGCCTTTGCGAAAATTGCTTCAACAATCGCAGACCGAGCGCGTTTACTGCTGCGCCACCGAGCTCCTATATATATGTCATAGCATAATGTTTAGTTTTAAGTTAACTTGCCTGTTAAGAAGTGTCTCAAGCAGATGAGCGGAGTGCGGCAGGGACTCAACAAGCAGATCTATCGGCAGCTCTGTCGCCACTGATTGCAGCACGCCGGGCCCAAGCCGCGACAATATGGCCGCTGCCTCTCTGAATTGTCTCCCTTCAGACAGTAACAGCACTCTGCGCAAGGCGAGACGGGGAGAGGTATACGTATTCTTCTCTCTCTCCCTCTCACGACGAATTCGCTCTCGACTGTCGTTCATCTTTACGTTCGAGTTGCAGTGGTAGCGCTAGCCCATCGTGTTTGTTGGTGTCAATGTAGATTATGTTGCGATCTGTGGACAAAAGATGGCTGATTAACCCTAGGATGGTAACATAATTTAAATGACCACGCATAGTAACAGGGGTGCCACGTCACCCCTGCTACTACGCGTGTTATTAAATGAGTAAATAATGAAAAATAAAACTTTTTATTATTAAAACAAACTAAAGGAACACTTTTCTTGAGATCTATCAGTAACTAGACGAAATTATATTAGAAAAAAAAATTTTTTGCTAACTTAAACACAATTAAGACAAATTTCCAAGCGATGTTCGGGGCACGCAGGTCTTTTACATTTGGAACAAAAAATCTTTACTTTTTCGTCATTTTTTCGAGGACACAATGCACATCGAGCTTGCTTTGGCAATTTGGCGGGGGGTTCGCTTGCTGGAACTTCTTCGGGAACATTTAGAATAGCCCTTATATTTCCCGATAGTAGTCGAGGTAAATTTGACTCCAAACGTCGTTTCATGTACGGCTCGGCTAGCTGTATTGCTAGTTTTTTCAGGAAATTGTTTCTGAATTTGTTAGCTGGCGTATTCGGATGCTTAACTTCTAGATAGAGAATCATAGAATTGATCCCTGCTTGATCTAACATGCCAAAGAAAAATCTAAGAGGCCAGCGTCGAGTACCCCTTGCAGTCGTATAATTGTGCAATTTGTGCATCATCTTGTCAAAGGTATATCGCATTGTAGTCCTCAATTATAATTGGCTTGTGCGTTGTGGGATTAACTTCTTCCTTATTGTGCATAGTAGATAGCAATATCACCGATTTGTTCACCTTTGAACAAAACAAAATACCTACGTAAATAGTAACAGGGGTGACGCATCACCCCACACATACCTGCAGAACGAAATTGGCGTGCTGCCGGACCCACCGCGCAACGACTACTGATGACTGACAGTAAAACAAAAGAATACACAAAATGCTAGAGCGGGATAGCTAATAATTTTCAATAAATCGGCACGTGATTGCTCGCGTGGGGTGTTGAGTCACCCCTGTTACCATCCTAGGGTTAATGGTTGTAGAATGGGTTAAGATAATAAATACGCGAGTTGTATATAACTATAGAGTTATTATATGGGTTGTTAATGCAGGTTGCCTTTGGTTTTGGTTCATACAAGACCATTAACCCGGCCCCGGGGGGGACAGAGTCATCTTACGGGCCCTCCACTGGGGCAATTCCTGTTCGGCGCGTCCTTGCCGCGATAGTTGCGTGGTAAGACCCCCTGGCGGTGCTGCCAGTCGTACTCGAGATTAGTTTCTATGTAACTAATTGTATAATTCAATAGTAGTGATTCATATTTTTACAGTTAAATAAAACGTATTATAAAATAAATGAAAAAGCGCGAGTATTACGAAATGTCCGTCATTGAGTTGAATATTACCGATGATTGTTCCGGGACAATAGTGTCCGGCGAGGTGTCAAGAACCTCGCTGCAGGTGGTTGTGGTCAACAGTGGTCGGAGAATGTGGTGCAAGTCACGGGAGACCACCGGGCGGCGTTGAAGATACAGGGTCTTATTTATAATCGCTCGCCTTCAACTCGCGTGTGAAAATATATACCTCTCTCATCTTGCAAAGGACAAGTTTCGATGTACTACGTGAAATGGGTACTTATAGTACATTTTCGGACGTGATTTGAAAGCGAGGGGCCCCTGGACCGAGTCTCCAACTTCGATAAAATCGATAATTACAATACAATTATTTATGGATAGTATCGATATAATTATATAATATTCAGTATCGATAGTATCGATTAGCATTTCGATATTTGGATTATTCGGCAACACTAGGTCTGACTGAATGAAATAATGCATTTGTAACGGTACCTCCTCCTTGGTTGACATCCTTCATCGTCAAATTTAACGTTCTGGCTGATTTCATTTTGGAAATAATTCTTAATTCAAATTATACTCTACCGCCGCAGCACCCTTTTGTAATTTTATTTTATCATTGTCTTAATATACTTTATATGGACACCAGTAATAATATAAATAAAATTAAATAGTTCAGAAAAAGTAAATGTTCTCCCCTGCTATACTTTATAATATCTGTTGTTCACCCGCATACTTTGACTAAGGTTTTAGAACTCATAATAGTTAGGGCTTGTAGGACTAAGGTGTGTAGAGTTAAAAGCTTGGCTCTACATGAGATCTTTTTGATAGTGCGAGGCATATGGTCTATTGGCAACATTTTACATGAAAATATTTATGGTGAAATTTGTTTTTTTCCAGACAGATATGAAATTAGATATAGCTACCTTCTAGAAAATCACAAAAAATAGATAATATAACATTGACCAAAATTCCTCATCAAAGTCTACAACTCTAAACAGTTCTTTCGCCATCAGCTTACGCTTTAAATCTTCTTGATAACTGTCCGCGGTAAAGCTCACTTAAACCATTGGCGCGCGCGCCTCTATCAACGTAGATCTCGGTAAATCAATGCTTTTTGTCACACGCCGCCGGCGCAACCGTAAATTTTGAAAAAATACATCATTTCATGCAATACCCAACTGTAATCCCAAGTCTAGCATTAAGTTTTTTTTAATTTTGATTAAAGTTGTAACTGTTAGTGGCAAGGACTTGGAAGGTAAGTATAATCAATAACTGACGTTGTAATGAAATGAAATGAAAAATATGTTTATTTTCTGAGAAATACCTATTTTTCTCTTTGGCTACTCATACGGTAATCATTAACCAATTAATTAAGAGCAAAAGATGTTTCTTCTAGTGTTTTACAAATTCCTGCGTCCATATTTGTTATATTATCTATTATTGTTACCTTATCAATCAATGTAGCTCTTCATTGCTCACTATATTTGTTTATATCTCAAATTATAAAATACATATTATTTGAAGCAATGACCAAAAAGATGCCATCTCTCTCTCTTTCTTTAACAATTTCTGGTCTATCCGATCCACTATAAATGGACTTAGGAAGTAGTACCTCCGGCCATCAGATTAATTACTTTTACAATTCCAACTCACCGTTTGCCAGAGTATAAAACAGAAGAGCACCTGTCCACTGGGTCGCTGTCACGACAATTATCGGCTAAATTGGCACAATTTAACGGATTTCATCGCGGTCCATTGTTTTATACCTCAAAGTCACCGTTCGAACACTTCGAACTGGGTCACTAGGGTCTGACTACTGACTTCCGATACTCAATGGTGTCTCATCCTCTTACATTGTCTTCTAAGGTTTATTATTATTCATTTTATAATGACAGTGCCTGTTTTAAACTTATCCTTCAAAAAGACAATATTAAGATCAATTTATAACATGTTAATTAACAATAACTTTGACTGTTTTATGTTGCTTGGGATTACAGACTTGTCGTAGGCGCAGATTGAAGGATCATGATCTATTTAACGGTATATATCTTAACGGTTGCCTGGAAGAGATTGCTACTTAGCAACAAGGCCGCCTATTGTACTCATTCTATGTCTCTTTTGTTTTGTATTTTGCTTTTTCCTGTTTATGCAATAAAGTATATGTTATGATGTATTGTTACGTTATGTTATATCCACAACTATTTTACTTATATTCTTTTTTAATTGTTTTACTGAACACATTCAGTACAACAGATACCTGCCAAAGACCTGCGGCGTTTAGGTCACCAATACGCTGAGTAGTTGTTATGACAAGAGATATTGAAATACAGAAACATCCACTTCGAGAGTTCGAAGTAAAGGATACAACATAAAGATTAGAATACATTATGCACATCGAAGAAAGTATAGCCTTGGTTTATCAATAGTGATTGACTCATCTACTTGCTATGCCATATTGCCGTATGCTAAGCTAAGTATTGGCTCCGTCTCGGTCATTATATTATTGTATATTCTATGTCACTATGTCAATACATGGATCTCGTCCACCTACTCGTAGAAATTCTACCAAATGTGGGTTTTTAGATTCATTTCTAATTTGTTAATATGTTGTCTCTAACCTGCTGGAAACACTTTCGATTTTATCATCACATTATTTGTCTTTATTTATGGTGTTTGGTTTTTGTAGTTTCATATAAAAATATATATTTTTTAATCTTCTTCTATCGTGTGGGTTGTGACGTGAATTACCAAACTCCGCCTATTGAGCCGCCAAAGGCCCCTGACATGACTCATTTAACGACTACGTACTTTACATCAGTAAGTAGTAACCGGAAACAACGGCTTAACATGCCTTCCGAAGCACGGATCGTGTTACTTTCGGACTATCAAGTGATCAGCCTGTAATGTCCTAACCAAACTAGGGACCACAAAGTAATTTTTGTGATAGGTCCCCACCGGGAATCGAACCCAGGACCTCCGGATCGTGAGCCCAACGCTCAACCACTGGACCACGGAGGCCATTAATAGCTATTTTTCAATATTTTCTGATAACGTAATAACCATCTAATAGCCTATCCAGAACATCTTCGGAAGGTAGCAGTAATGTTATCAGACACTTATGAATTCTGTTGAAAACAACTAATTTTTCCATTGTCAATCAATCAATCAATAATACTTCCCATCAACGTCGTCGTTCTTAGGTCTTTCCTCAACTTCCCATCAGTTGCCTGACCTTCATCTTTATCAAATTCCACAATCTTCCCACTAGTCAGTCAATCAGAGCTAGATCTTGTAACGGTCATGTTTTTCATTCATCACTTCACCAGTTCACCTAATAGAACCAGCACAATCATTGTTTAGTTATAACAAAGATATGATCTCGAGACGTTTCCCAACTCCCGCCGTTACGCTCCCATGTGATACATACCACACTTTAATAACGGGACTAAGCTCATCGATTACTTGTTGTTCTACTGAAACATGTTGGCCTGGTACTCATTAGAAACTTACTTCCGCAATTATATTCTTTTCGTGTGTTATTCTGTGCCTTGGACAAATCTGAAACGCCGAGGAGGGGGGCATATGATTTTCTTTATTTGAAAATGCTTATTTCCAATCATTATCTCTTTTTGTTTCTAGTGTAGGAAATCAAGGCAATCCATCTCAACATTGCAAACATTATGTCACTTTTTAGTTATACAATTATTTATTTTGCTGTAATGTATGGTATTTCAATGCAATCATTATGTGTGTCGACCGGGTTGGCACATACACCAACAAACCGAGTTAAGGTCAATTTAAGTTAGAAACTTGTTTTATTTATTTATTGCCATCATGTACAATGTTGTCATGTTGTCTTTGATTACTTGTGGCTCTGCCCACCCCATTAGGGATTACGGGCGTGAGTTTATGTATGTATGTATGTATGTACAATACTTATACAGATCTATGTTTTACAAAGGTGGAACAGTACATGAACCCTGTTACTAGAGCATTGCAGATGACATAAAAGTGAGTTGGACTCAGACATGCATTAAAATAAAAATAACAAGTTTACAATCATAATTTGGTTTTTACAGTAAAAATTACTAGCTAGATTGGATTGCAGAAATCCCGTTATTCAAGTAACTAAAAAGTCATTCATAATTTAATTTATTAATACTGTTTTATTTATGTCAATTTATCTATTATAATAATAATAGATTCAGAAGTATTTTTAATTTGTTTACTTGAATCGGGTATCTCTTATTTTTCCGTGGTACCATTATATAGTACCACTGATGGTACTGTGGCAATTTCTAAAAACAGGTCTAAGTTGTAATAACTCAGACCTGATTCTAAAACTGACTTAGCATTTTCCCACTTTCACATAACGCGTGCCAAGCCAGAACATGAGAGTATGCAAGTATTGGCATATTCTAGCTTAACGGTTGAGTAACGGACGACATTGATTCTCAAGTCATCCTCCAATGCGGACTGAATTCTTAACAAACTAGTGTTAATGCGTGCATTTAAATAAATGAAATAGTGCCTATAAATGTAACAGGTACATTCAGAATGGTAAACAGATCAGATACACTCACTTGCGTACTACTTGCAGCCATACTTTGTCTGGTATTAAATATGGTTGTTTATAGACTGGTTACCAGTTTATATATACACAAACTCACGCCTATTACCAAGGTAAGCAGAGACTATAGAATTCCATTTGCCATACAGACATCTCTTACTTCTTCCACTTCTGTCAATCGTCTCATACACGCACGCAGATTCAGTGTAGATGGTGCTAAATCCATATACCAGTTTATATCAGTAATATATAAGATAGTGTCTCCTGTTGATGGATACGGCATTATTGCTCGTGAAAATAAAATAGGTGTAAGCAAACTATGCTTGGATTTTACTCCCATTCCGGCAGACAATTTCAATTACGTTGTATAATCTGTAAACTTTTATAAAACTAACGAGCCCTCACGACAACAGATTGTTTTGGAATCCAGTAGTGAAGACCACAAAGTACAGTAAAAAAATTGTAGATCGTTTCTTGCACGGTTTGTGTCTAATATACACACTGCGTTTGATAAGTACCGGTGTTCACTACTTCGTTGTACAAAATTTGTAGAACGTTCTAGAAATGTTCTACAAAAAACAGCTTGCATTTGTAATTACACCTTATATGACACGGATGACGCTGCCGAAATTGAAGAACTAACATTTGAAGACGCGAGTAACCGTGTAGTCAATATTGAAGTGTCATTTCCTATAGTTACTGGTGATCTTGTGATCTACATCATAGTTGATCTACATTCTATATTATTGTTGAGTAGAATGACGGTAGATGTTTATTATTTCTGAGAAATTTGTGATCATGTGTGCATTAATGTAACTGTGTAAAGTCAATGTGATTATACATAATATACACAACAATTTGATTATACATAATATACTGAATACCGACGTTATATGACAACTTGTTGTTCTGTAGCACTATCGTGGGTCCACTAATGGACAGGGGGTCAAAATGACCACATCGAAGCAATTCATCTAAAAAGCAATATTGCAATTTGACATTTGCGCATATAAAAGTAAGTGCGCAATGCAAACAAATGTCAAATAGCAATATTGCTTTTTAGATGAATTGCTTCGATGTGGTCATTTTAACCCTCCAGTTATTTTAAATTATAGTCTTTAAAAAATATATTTTTGGGTTGCCAACGTTCCCAATAACAATTAGTATCAATGTTAATATGAAATGATTACATATTCATACTTGCTTAGATTATAAGTAGGTATGACAGTTAGATTAAAAATGTATTTATTTATAAAAAAAATATTACACTCTTTGTGTTTCGTGCGTTCGCAGCCCCGCTAAAAATATACATTGATATTACAAGTGACAAAAGGAAAAATGTAATGAATGGGCACAGCCTAAACCTAGGACTAGAAAGTTAAAAGCCTAAAACTTATTTTCATAATAATGACCCTTGTTTTCTTAACTCTTTCTGTAACGCCTTAGTTTTAGGACATTCAACTCTTAAATACCACATAAAGAAGTTAAAGAAATAAAATTTCTTGGAGGGACTGGCCGGAGTTCGCACAGAACTGGCGAAAAATGGAAGGAGGTAGGGGAGGCCTTTGCCCAGCCGTGGTATCATGTAGCTTGGATTAGTTAGTTCTTGTAGTCCATTATGCTGATTCCGAGAAATATACTTCTTTTATCCGTAATAAATAAATAAATAATCATTTATTTCGGAATCATAATCTTCCATAGTTTGTTAGTATTGACAAAGAAAAATTACTTATATATCAAAATAAATAATAAGAAATGCAAGTCCGGCAAGAATGTCATCTCATCGCCATTGTAACGAGCACCTTCTATTTGTATTCATCCATGAACATCAATATTCCTCAGTTTTTTGAGAGCACTTCCGATGTAGCATTGACCGACACCTCGGGGCTTAGGTCAACATTATAACGACTGTACATACGTGAAGTCTCGCCGAGAGCTTGTGCCCGGTAGCTCTGACCGCGAGGGTTCATGCGAGAGCTACAATTTACACTCTTGAACCGGGCATGCCGACGTAATATACGTACCTAACGACCCGATTACTCTAGCTATAGAGACTGCCAATCAGCTTGCGAGGACAAAAATAACAAGATGACAAAATACCCACGTCTTACCGAGCTTTCTGTTAGACCAACGTGATAGGTGTCGAGCCGTATCGCCGTCTATAATCTTCGAACTAACTGTGTAATCTCGCATTGGTGCAAATCCGGTACTGGGATTCGAACCGGCGCTTCCTGTTTGAGAAGCAAGTCGGTGAACCACAAGACCACAGTGACTATAGGTTAATAACTAATGCAAGAAAGACAACAGCTATATCTATTAGTTTCAACAAACGCAGATAGCATTCACCAATACACCATACAAAGACATAGTAACAAGAAACTTATTTGCCACCGCCATTATCATACAAGATGTCAGATAAATAGAAGAATCAACATAGGTGCAGCGAAAGTGAAGGTACAGGTGGCAAAAACGGACAGTTAAGCCCGTCTTACATGGAGCTACCCAAAAATCATCATCACTAATTTAAGAGCCACGCTCTTGTCGGTGTAGCATTCTCCATGCTACTTTTTAGGGAAAAATAGGGCAGTAGTTTCCCTATTGCCTTCCGCCAAAAATAACTAAACAAAAAAAAATTAAATAATTTAAGTTACACATTCAAATTACTGACAAGTTTCTTATGCTGTCAAAATTTTCAATTTTGTATTGAATTATAATCACTATAACAGAACGGATAAGACAAATTTTTTGTTTGTTTGACTCGGATATCAACCAAGATAAGACATACTTAGATAAAAAGAGTTAGTTAGAATAGAATAATTAGATTTTAGTTAGTTAGATGAATTATATATAACTAATTTTTTTAAATTTAAATTGGAGAAGCGAAGGTTTTGCGAGGTATACCTAGTTTTAACAGCAATTACTAAGTTTCATATTTTTTGTCTCCATGTGAGACGGGCCTTAGACTACTCGAGATTAAACCTGTGCGAGGATCGACTCACGCGCAACGAGAGCTCTCGAGCTTTTTATAAGTTTAATCGAGATGCCTTGATCATTCCGAGCATTTCTTCAAGAGTAGTTTTTATTATAAGTAGCTATTGCATTCTTTTGACGTTGGATTATTTTATGGAATTTTCACAGATCGTTATTTTATAGAAAAAAAGAACGGTAGTACTTAAGTTCCATACAAAAAAAATCTAAAAAGTTATGTTCCTATTTGGCATTTGTCATTGCGCAGTTACTTTTATATGCGCAAATGTGAAACTTCAAAATGACTTTTTAGAGGAGTTGCTTCTGGTATTGTGGCGTTTTTAAAATCTAAAAAGGCTTACGTAAATCACACATTACTTACAAACTTAACTGAATCTGAAAATCATTGGTTCAACGACAAACTACCCAAATAAGAGCAAGCACACAGCAAAATATTCGTACAATAAGAAAATGATGCGAATAATTGCCATATTGATAATCGCGATTATTTAGGCGTGTATCCGAGGAATGCAACACTGTAAAATTAAATTCGCCATCACACGAGTAGGTCAATATCAACATACAGAGCAAGTATAATAATATGGGCAATGGATTGGAAACCAATAACTCGCGGATTTCACTCCGACACGCTGGACTAGAAAAACCGCAGAGTGGCAACCCGTTTGAGCTCGCCATACACAGAGACGGTACCGCGAATGAGCGAGCCGCGCGCGCCGCGGCGGCGCAGGTGATATCTGTGTGAAAGTGATTTTTTTTTTGTTACTTATTGTAGATTTGCCGCAGATGGCATTAACTACTTGGCCGGACAAATAGGGAGCGCTGAAGGCTCTCACCCGGTACAACGTTTAAGACAAAAAGCCTGAGGGTGCCCAGTTGGGCGCAAACCTCGGCTCAGGGCGTCGTCTGACCCTAGTGGGTCGATAGCGATAAGCGCTGATTGAGAGAAATCTTCGACCACGCCGGCGGGGTCGGTATCGCGGTCCTGAAGTGTTTGGTGTCGCGAGCTGATTGGCTGCCTCTATGACTAGAGTAATCGGGTCGTCGGGATCGTATATTACGTCCTTCGGACGCCGATACTTTTCAGTACCGTCCCAAAGCGAGAAGTATTCGAAAGCGGCAACTACCAGGGGATTTGGGTGGTGCGGAGCAGAATCGAATGTGTGAAGGTGAACGCGTGTGTATAATAAACTCGAACGTAACGTGACATAACGTCACCTAATAGCCGTGTCCGTCAGAACCGCCGGTCACCTTTAAATGTTATTTTATGTCTAAAATACTTTGGAAGCAAATGTCTAGTGATAGGCACTGTTTATGACCATCATCATCATCAGCCCATTAACGTTCCCACTGCTGGGTCACGGGCCTTTCCTGTGGATGGATAGAGAGATCAGGCCTTAAACCATCACGCGGGCCCAGTGCGGATGGATGGTTATTAACGACTGCTAATGCAGCCGGGACCAACGGCTTAACGTGCCTTCCGAAGCACTACCAAGTGAACCATAAATATTTTAGCTATAGCAATACTAGAATAGTTTTGATAGTATATAGCTAGTTAGTTAAGAAAACTCATTATAACAAAATGGTGTAATTGGTTATGCCATAAAATAAATATCGTCATAAAATAATGCCATAAAATAAATAAGGATCCCAAACGGAATTCCATAGTCACCGCTTACCAGTGGGAAATAGGCATAATTTTATGTATGTATCTATGTACTTATAGTGAAACCCTGTAACCAAGATTTTTAATAATCATATTCTAATGCGATTTTCTTCAAATAAACCTCGATTTCATTTAATTAATTCATTTAATTCCAAGTAAAAATTGAGACTACAAATTTTGAATTTGGAGCGTGTCTATTGCGAAGTTTTGTAAACAAACATTTTGTTTTTAAAAAGGCCCTGACGAAGTTTTCACTATAAGTAATAATATTCTATTCTATTCTAATGGTATACATTCGTAAATAAATATGTCTGTCTATCTGTCTGAACCGATACCGAATTTGGTATGGAAATAGAGCTCCCAGGAAGAACATAGGATTTCTTTTATCCCAGAAAGAGAAGTATAGCTTGTCTAGATATCTATAAAATCCACTCGGACAGAGACGCGGACAAAAAGCTAGATTCGATTGTTCCCAGCCCGGAACGCCCCCGGTTGTGGCTCTGTGTGTATCAATAAAGCTTTAAGTCTACATTTAAGCGAGTTTAACTTCAAGTTTTGCAAGTCTCGACTCGATTCGCCAATTTCACCAATATAAGAGGTGTCGTTTTAGAATGTCGACAAACACCCGTCTTGTTGGCTGATCTGGTTTGTTGTGAATGGATTGTATGTATTTATTTAATTATTTTTTTATTATATTTATTTACACACAACATAATTAAATAAGAACAATTACTTATAGTGAGAGTGACAAACACATTTTAGAAATTATAAAAATAAAAAAATAATAATATAATAGTAATAATATATAAAAAAAATATTAGCTGTTGGTCCCGGTTACTACTTATAGATGTCAGTAGTCGTTACATGAGCTATGTCAGGGGCTTTTGATGGTTCAATAATAACCGAGGTTGGTAATTGACCTCACAACCCACATGATAGAAGAAGAAATTATAAAAATGGATAGACGCTGGAAAAAGAGAGAAACAAAAGATTTGTTAGTAGATAATTATTCGATTATGAGACTTAATGTGGCCAGAAGAGATTTCCTATCGAGTTGAAACAATCGATGAACTTGGATGAAGCAACAGAAGTGTATCAGGACGTAGCAAATGTATTTCCATAGTCTCTGCTTACCTCGGTGGGAAATATTTTGAGCTGTGTGAAGTCGATTATTATTTTGATCAACGTCATAATATATTAAGTTTATATTTTAAAACAGGCTACGAAGTATTCTCAAGATAAATTTAGCTCGATAATGGCCCCGATTCCAGCAGACACCTACTAATTTTATTTTAAATTATACCCGTCATTTTCTAATCCCCCGAAAAGGAAAGGGACGGATGATTGTCAACAAGTTAATTTTAAAATGAATGAATAACCCGTGCGAATAAAATAGGCATCTCGCTGGTATGCAATCCGTTTGACGTGCTGCCTACTTAGTAATTCTCTCGGGTTATGTACCGATGTAAAATTTTTAGACGGTTGTTTTAGATTTCTGCTTAAAATTTACGTGTATTCCATAAATTTTATGCCAGTCGATTACCCGTCCCTTTCTTTTTCAACGGATAAGAAATGACAGGTATAACTTAAAATAAAATTAGATGGCGTCTGCAGGAATTAGCACCAATATCGACAAACGTCGCGACTTTCCGATCCGACAAAACATGGCGCGATAAAAACAATCGATAGAAGTGCCTGTGAATGTCAAGCGTTGATTGTTATATATCGCGGTCTCGCCACAGTTATGCACATGAAGATAACGTCGACTAATACGCTTCTTGTTTGTCCGGAAAACGTAGACGGGTTTTCTCACTTAACTTTCTATTAGGAAAAGAGTTAGTCTCTAAGTCAGTTGAGAGAAAACCCACGGGTTTGCGTTTGCAAAGTTATATTTATTCATTAAGGCATGTGTCCTAATGCGTGCGAGAGGCGCTTGTATATATCTCGCTTATTTACTACACATATATATACATACATACGTATATAGCTTCACACACATTCATCATCATCATCTCCCTAGCATAATCATCATGAAACATTCGCCAGCATAAACTCACGCCCGTAATCCCTAATGGGGTGGGCAGAGCCACAAGTAATCAAAGAAAACTTGCAGCCACTGTTGATACGATGTCGTAAGTTGGATATGATGAACCTTATGGTGATAAGGGATCAGCCTATCGCCCATAACATTAGTCCATCATGTTAGCAAAACATTTGTGTAATAAAATGAACGAATGAGCCATATCAGGAACCTTTAGCGGCGCTGTAATAACCCTGATACCAGGGTTGATGCTGGTATTCCACCTCACAACCCACACGATAAGAAGAAGAATAAAATGTCTCCAGTGATCAAGGCAAATCTAACGATACCTCATACATCAAAATCCATCAAGCCGTTTAGGCTACCGGAAGGCACAAAGAAACAGACATACATTCGATAATCATTACCCCACTCGTTTGGCAGTCGAGTAAATATAAACAGTCATCATCATCTCTTTAGCATTATCCCGTGTTTCATAGGGTCCGCTTACCTTACCTGAAGATTTGACAGGTCCGGTCTTTTTACAGAAGCGACTGCCTGTCTGACCTTCCAACCCGCGAAGGGAACACCAGCCCAATACAGGTTAGGTCACATACCTCCGAAAAATGCATTTTTCGGGAATGTGGGCATCGCTGAGCACGTGATAATCATTTATAATAACAAGATTAACAAATCTATATTAATATCATCAACATGAAAGAAATGCCTCGTTCGTAGCGAACCTTAAACTGGCCACTCGCCCGCCGCATGCGCTGGGGCAAGTAGCTAAACCAGTCTGTTATAAACAGACGATTACGGAAACTGATCATAACTTTTACAGACAGTTTAGAGATCAGATGTGTTAGTAGGTGAGTAAGTAATGCTTGAACACTTTCAACTATAACGATCCTGCTACAGGCTGCTTACGGCGTGATAAATTGACTAACAGTTGCAGATGATTGCCTTATAGAATAGAATCAAAAAATAATTATTATTCCGATTGTCCGAAAGTAAGATGCGTGCTTCGGAAAGCACGTTAAGCCGTTGGTCCCGGTTACTATTTACTGATGTAAGTGAGTAATCGTTACATGAGCCATGTCAGGGGCCTTTGGCGGCCCAATCATAACCCTGACACCAGGGTTGATGAGACTGGTATTCCAACTCACAACCCACACGATAAAAAGAAGAGTAGATAGAATAGAATAGAATTGAATAGAAATAGTTTATTACAAAAGGACGCCACACACAAATACAAGACAATAATATAATTTAAAATTATCACAAAACAATTACACAAAATCAAGACGGAAAACTACGAAATAAAAAAACAAGAAAACATAATATATAATGAAAACCACGTGAGCGTTCTATGAAAAATCATATTCGAATATGATTTTAATAACAATTATTATTGTTTCCAGTCATGTTTTTTTCGGTAAATCTACAGTAAGTCACGTTAAAAGAGTACCAGTCCACCATGTTAGAAAGAACACAACCCCTCTGTCGGATTTTACGATATGCCCGAAAATACAAGCAGCTGAACGTTTCTATGTATTTTTATTCGCTCCCATAACAGCGTCTATGCTATATAATTATGAGAGCTTATACGCTTTAGCCTACGCCTACGGCAGTGAGACGTGGCCGCTTACGATGGGTCTCGTGAGGAGGCTCGGTGTCGCTCAGCGGGCAATGGAGAGAGCTATGCTCGGTATTTCCCTGCTGGATCAAATCAGAAATGAGGAGATCCGCAGGAGAACTAGTCACCGACATAGCTCGGAGAATTGCAAAGCTGAAGTGGCAGTGGGCAGGACACATAGCGAGGAGAACCGATGGCCGATGGGGCGGAAGGGTTCTGGAATGGCGACCACGTGTCGGACGACGCTCAGTGGGTAGGCCCGCTACAAGGTGGACCGACGATCTGGTGAAGGTCGCGGGAAGCCGTTGGATGCGGGCAGCGCGGGACCGATCGTCGTGGAGATCCTTGGGGGAGGCCTATGCCCAGCAGTGGGCGTCGTACGGCTGATGATGATGATGATACGCTTTAGTATCCTATTTTTTGACGTGTGTTATTGTAGATTTGGCGCAGGTGGCATTAACTACTTGGCCGGAACTTTAGTATTCGTTTCCCGTTGCTCCCCAAACATGTTATCGTTGAAAATGCGTCTAAGGAAATGTGTATCGTGTTGAACAATGTAGGGGTTGGTGACCGTATCATGTACCGATGTAAGATGGATACGATAAATTTATCAGAAATTCAATACCATGTGTGTCTGGAAGTTGACTTTTGGGTACTTATGGATCTGCCTAAGTTTATAGAAATCAATCAGTTGAATAACGGCCTCCGTGGTCCAGTGGTTGAGCGTTGGACTCACGATCCGGAGGTCCAGTGGGGACATATCACAAAAATTACTTTGTGGTCCCTAGTTTGGTTAGGACATTACAGGCTGATCACCTGATTGTCCGAAAGTAAGACGATCCGTGCTTCGGAAGGCACGTTAAGCCGTTGGTCCCGGTTACTACTTACTGTGTAAGTACGTAGTCGTTATAAATGAGTCATGTCAGGGGCCTTTGGCGGCTCAATAGTAACCCTGACACCAGGGTTGATGAGGTTAGTAATTCGCCTCAAAACGCACACGATAGAAGAAGAAGAATCAGTTGAATTTTATACTTATGTCATACTCCATGTTAAGGGATCTCGTCAACCAAAAAAGTTCGTCTTAATTTTATTTAATACATTGTTTCTAACCGTAGAGCTTTGCTACCCCAGTACCGGGTGAGAGCCGTAAGCGCTCCCCATTTGTCCGGACAATCAATTAATGCCATCTGAGGCAATCCTACAATAACTCTCGTCAAAAAAAACTACCCCCGTATGGTTTCACATCATCGAAACTATAAATGTACAACGGTCATTTATACCTAACCTAATGAAAACACATAATACCGGGTTCTTACCGCGTTAAAATCAGGTATTTTGTGTTTCAACTATTAACCTTTATTTTCTTACTTCCGCTCAATTTAATCTCTAATTTATATTATTAACATATGTCATTGAACTGTACCATTGTTTTCAAAGTTCAAACCGAATTTTGGCAATAAAAAATAATTTCAACAATGAAATAGAAAATTACCATAATTCAAACTTACCGTATACAATAGAGCAAATCCAATCTAAAGCACTATCACTGAACACCGGATATGTCCACACAACACAGTCTTTTAAAAAAGTAAAAAATTCGATAAAATATACGAACGCAAAACCCCTTTATTGAAATATAAAAGAAACAAATTCAAAATGGCATCCAAAAACTTGTATATTTTAAAATTTCGAACATGCACAGAGTAATGCGTGATGCCGCGAGCGGGCACGCTTGCAGCACAGAGTAGTGAGCGTGAGAGACAGACGCGTGCGCGGCGCGGACGCTTCCAGCGAAATGTGCTCGAACTCACTGGACGGTGTGTGTGAAAGCTTCCGGATGGTGTTGTGCATGATGTGACCATTTAGTTTACATTGACGAAAATTCCAATCCATACCTCAAGAAACGAATGAACCCTTCATGACAAAAGAGTGGAATAAAACAAAATGATTTTCTTTTAGGTGTGCCCAGTAGGAAAATTGACACTGTGTTCAGTGCCACATGCGTGGGTAATTATTTCATCTTGGGATGAAAGTATCTCTGACTATCCCGGGAAAGAATATAGTCGTGCGTAAGTTTGTGTTATGTGAATGTCAGAATGAGTTAGTATTGCATGTTGTTGTTGGCGGCTCTGTCTACTCTGATACTATTAAATGCTATCTTGTTAAGGTTATGGAACGACTATATGCAATTAAACGTAAAGCGTATTATAAATACGTACTTATTTATAAATTAAAGTAGAGCAAAAAAGTGTATTGTAGCCAGACTATAATACAGAATTTAACTGCAGAATAGAAAATAGAATAGAATAGTAATAGTTTATTATAAAGGACGCCACAAACAAAAAAAAAGACAACAACATCCTAATCAAATTTCCACTAAAACAATTACAAAAAAGCAAGACGGATAATAAGACGGACGGCTGCACATGGTTATATTTTGAATTGTTTCCTTTGGCATAATCTCGACCATGAACAGGTGGTGTGTTGCTTCCGAGAGTGTCCCGCGATGATGGACGAGACGTCGCGTCGCGTGTGGTCGCGTCATTAGGCGTGCCGCCGCGTCGCGCGACTTCACGCTTCTACGCCTTCAATAATCGTTAATTATACACGCTATGAGCATTTGAGTTTGATGACTGATTTTTGATTGAGACTAAGGTGGAGGTGTATAAGCGTGGTTCGGGAATAAAAAAAGAAAGAATATTCCATACATCCGTGCATTAAATCAAATCTCAATGAGCCTTATAACAACATACATAACGACCCCTATGGTCTAGTGGTTGAGCGTTGGACTCGCGAACCGGAAAATTTGCTCGGTTTGCAGGTACTGGAGGTTGATGGTTGCTCCGATAGGCGAATATTGTGCTCATAATACCGGGTTCTTACCGCGTTATTATCAGGGATATGAGAGTCTGATAATAACGCGGTAAAAACCCGGTATTATGTGTTTTAATTATGATAATAACCGCGTAAACCTCAAACAATGAATATGGTGCAATTCCAACAATATTACATATACATATTGATAACCTCCTTCTGTGTTGAAGTCGGTCAAATTGATGCCTGCAGCTGAAATGATACCAACCCTCAAGTTCAATAGCACCTTACATAACAATGAGTCACCTCATTAATTTATGATAATCAAAGCAACCTCCAGTGAAGGCTGGGCAAATATAACACCAAACATGGAAACGCAATTAAGGCATAATCAAAATATTACTGCTTCCTTCATCCGGCACAATCAAACAAAATGTAGTAACATTTATATAAACAAACTTATGTAAGGAAATTAAATTCAAAATACATCAAGATGATATCAACGCGATGGTAGATGACTGCTCTACATTTATTGTTAAGAAGCTCATAATAATCATAATTATGGCGGAACTAGAGATGTTATGTGTAATTAATAACTGTTATGATTAATCTTGAACAGCCTCCATGGTCTAGTGGTTAGAGCGTTGGGCTCACGATCTGGAAGTCCGGTCATCCCCGATGGGGACATTATCGAAATCAATCTGTGACACTGTCCTTTGTTTGGTAAGGACATTGCAGGCTTGAATCACCTGATTGTCTGAAAAGTAAGATGTTTATGGATGGCGCGTTAAGCTGTTGGTCCCGGCTTTTAGCCGTATAATCATTTCCACCAACCCGCAGTGGAGCAGCGTGATGGAGTATGCTCCATACCCCCTTCGGTGAACTGAGGGGAGGCCTGTGCCCAGCAGTGGGACGTACAAAACGCTTATTTGCACAAAGATAAACATAACAAATAGGACAACTACATAAGACACAAAAGAGGTACAATCGGTAGTCATATTGCTAAACAGGAATTTCTTCCAGAACAACTTAGCGTGGAAGAAATTGATTTATTTATAGATCCATGGACCCATTACGTTCTCTATCTTATTCATAATCTTTTTGTCTGATCAAATGTCAAAAACATAATTTTATTTTCTAGAAGAGGTTATGTAAAACTATTTCAGGTGAGATTTAGTTACTACGTATAGAAATAATGCAATTACTTACTTATAACTCAAATATATATATGTTAAGTACAAAAATATCACAATTATGGCTACTTCAGCTAATCAAAGCACAGCCGAACACACAAAAAGAAAACAACAATTTAGAATCAAAGAATGTACGAAAGTTTTATAACCATTATAATATGCCTCAGGCCTCCATCAATACAATACAATATTGCATAGATTAAAGTACAAAAACATAACCCTCCTTTTTGTCGCAGTCGGGTAAAAACAAGGCCCTACAATTACAATAAACCTTCCTAATATCCTACCTCGTATCTCGTATTCTACTCATCATCACATCATTTGAATACCAAAAATTAGGTCAATTAAAAAGAGATTACACAGATAATACAGAGGTAAGTCGATTTGCCCCAAGGCTACAGGTTGAATTACATGATGTTCTACCGCGCATGCGTGATAGTTATAAATTTAAATCGGTGGATGCGCGGGCGACGATGTAATGTGAATATAACAGGCGCATTAGGGCTACAGGTCCCATTGTTTACGAATAGCGAATATGTTGACGAGTCATTTGATAAAAAGCACATGGGTGCTGATGCTAACCTAACCTAACCTAATTTATACCAGAAGCATTTCTTAACTTTGTTTTTAGTTTACGCGGTTATTATCATAATTAAAACACATAATAACGGGTCATCCCGTGATCATGGCATTTGCAACAGTGTCGAAATATCAGGAGTCTCATATCCCTACTTTAAACGCGGTAAGAACCCGTTATTATGTATTTTAATTAGCATTTCTTAACGTTTGATTCCGATGGTATAACATTATCCTTGGTGAATATAACCACTACAAGGTGGTGACATTCCCAGACCAATATAGGTTAGGTCACATACCGTCGAAAGGTATTTCTAGGGAATGTGGGTTTCCTCATAATGTTTTTCTTCACCGCTGAACACATGTTAATCAGTTTCCCTATTTTATTGCATAAAATTTTATGTCATAAATTTGAATGGCATATATTTATTTATATAAAAGAGAAGGTGCAGGTCGTGTCGTATCGGGAGGTGAAGGTTTTGGCGGGAAGAAGAGAGGAATGGCGATTACTCCACCGACAAGAGCGCAGCTCTTAAATAGAGAGAGAGATATATATTTACTATTCGTAATAATCGTTACCATCACCACGTTCGAGGGAAACCACTACCCTATGTTTCCCTAAAAAAGTAGCATTGAGACTGCTACACTGACAAGAGCGTGGCTCTTAAATTAGTGATGTGATGAATAATCGTTACGCATAAAAGGCATTAGGCATAACTACACATAATATAATAAAGCATAAATTCATACCTATTTAAATAAACATGACAAGTTAAATCTGATAAACCTACAAGAATAGCGCAAACATCATCAGGCTTAACAAGCATTATGCTAATTAAAACAGTATGACAAGTAACCATTATGCCAAAAGACGATTATGACTAAAAAAAATATGCCTAACCGGTTATGCGTAATTAAAATAGGACAAACAACATTATGCGGAAAAAAGGGTCTCGGTAATCTTTATATTATCCACACATTAAAATTTAAAAATCATTGGTTTAGGCCCGGGCTGGGATTCGCTGATTTTATTATTATTATTTTTTATTATAACATAAGCCAAGTTCATATAAACTAGTCGCTATATCGCCTGCAATAGAGCCATTCCAAGGAGTTTTATTGCATGTGAAGGTGTACTAACGTGAAGGTTCGACTCTTTCTCACGATGCATCCCTTGAAGCGATGTTTTCCGGCGATTTGTGAGCACCACTTCCGTGGATATTGAACGTGCATCATCATCAGCATTTACTGTCCATGTAAACTATCGTAGACTTCACATCGTGAGCGTGGAAACTTAAATAAGGTTCTAAATTCAAATATCAAATGCATATGTATTGTATCCTCAAGTTTTCATCTATCATGTTTTTACTCAATCTCTTCATCTTAAGGAAGGATACTTTTTTAATAACTTTGCTTATTGTAGATTTGCCGCAAATCGCATTTACTACTTGGCCGGACAAATGGGGCGGAAAATTTAAGACAACAGGCCAGAGGGTTCTCAGTTAGGCATAAACTCGGTTCAGATTGTCCTCTGAGAGGATTATATTTGAAAGAATTAATCGGCTCTAGTGGGGCAATTGCGATAAGCGCTTAATGAGGGAAATCGTTGACGCCGGCGGGGTTGGTATCGGGGTCCTGAAGGGATTGTTGTAGCGAGCTGATTAGCTGCTTTTATGGTCGTCAGGATCGTACATTACGTCCTTCGGGTATAAGGAATAAGATATTAAGAAAAGTACCTAACCCTTCGAATTCCATCGAAGTCGCTTCAATCCATGTAATAGTTATCATTAGCATGTCTGAAAGGTCATTACCCTCCTCGCGTCACATGTGGTCGTCATCTGTCGCACGCGCACATAACCGCTTTCATGTAACGTGACACTAACACGACAAAACGACCAACCCTGGTGAAAGATACGACTTAACACTTGGAGCCGGAAGGCGTAGTATTTTTAGTAACCTACTTTCTAACCTACTTACTTACCTATTTTATTTAAAAAAAAACTTCCTGAAGAAGATGGTATATAAATATGTGCGGCCCTATAGGGTTGGCAGGACTTCTAGGTGACTTGGCTTGTGCGTTAGGAATTTCAGAAGTAAAACACTGTATTAAAGTTCAGAGTCTATTATTGTCCAAATATATATCAGCTGATACCATCACACATTTGTTACATAACAAATCACATGTTCTGTCAGAAGGATTAGTACGCGTGTTGCCCGTTGCCCTGAGACTGCCGGTATGAGGGTAGGGGCTGCTTCCGTTGTGTCAGCATCTTACCCTTATCCAATTACCTACGCTTACAATATAAAAGCCATCTGACAATCACATAGAACCCATTGATCAAGGCCGTGCGCCTTTATACGTACCATTTAAATATAAATATGAAATTAATGAAAAATAAAACGATTCCTAACTATGTAATTTGAAATTCACAAGGAATGCAATTCACACTTGTGGAATGCAATTCTATAAGTGGATATTAAACCCTTTTAACCAAATGCGACTAAAACTAATAACTGCAACATAACTTCAAAATAACATTGAATATAAATTCCTAAAACCAAAGAGATATCGTAATAAACGGTAAAAAAACAGAATGTAAAGAAAGTCTTGTCGGCTCAGTAAACACTTTAAAAACAGTAAAAATATTGTCAATAAAATAAAAAGCAATAAAATGTATCGAATAAACACACTGGGTGAGAAAATTAAGCGCGTGGTGTGAAGTTACAACGTCGTAAAAATAAAAACGGGAGTAAAACGCGAAAGAACTGAACTTTTAAGGAAACACATAAACATGTTATTGGCCCGATTGTACACTTGATAAACGTGAGACATTGAAAATGGTTTTATTTGTATCGGAGATTTTATATTCAATAGAGTTGACAGATAGTGAGGAGCTCGGTGGCGCAGCGGTAAACGCGCTCGGTCTGCGATTGTTGAAGTTAAGCAACTTTCGCAAAGGCCGGTCATAGGATGGGTGACCACAAAAAAAAAGTTTTCATCTCGAGTTCCTCCGTGCTTCGGAAGGCACGTTAAGCTTTTGGTCTCGGCTGCATTAGCAGTCGTTAATAACCACCAATCCGCACTGAGCCCGCGTGGTGGTTTATGGCCCGTTCTCCCTATCCAGCCATAGGGAAGGCCCGTGCCCCAGCAGTGGGGACGTTAATGGGCTGATGATGATGACGATAAGAGTTGACAGAAAATAATATTGTACCTACTTAAATAAATATCATTTTTTTTAAATAAAATAAGCTTGCGTTTGACCTCAAGGTTCAATCTCACGTAATGGTAAGTGACGATGTGGTCTACGGTGGATCACGTGTACCCAGCAAATGCCTATTCACTCTAGCCTTGAAGACTCCCAGATTATAACGAGTTGGAAAAACAGACGACGGCAGACAGTTCCAGTCCTTTGCTGTTCTCATCAAAAAGGAAGAGGCAAAACGTTTGCGGATTGGTGGTATATCCACAACATAGGGATGAAATACCTGCAGACGTCTTGTCCGTAGATGGAATGAAGTGGGTGGAATTAACTTATTAGGCATCCTAATGAATAAATTTTATAACATTATTTTGTGTTTATTTTTAACGTCTAGGACTACATACATACATACATAAACTCACGCCCGTAATCCCTAATGGGGTGGGCAGAGCCACAAGTAATCAAAGACAACTTGCAGCCACTGTTGATACGAAGTCCAAAGATGGATATGATGAACCTTATGGTGATAAGGGATCAGCCTATCGCCCATAACATTAGTCCATCATGTTAGAGGACACAATCCCTCTGTCGGTTTTTACGACATGCCCGGGAAGAGAAGCAGCTGAACGTGTTCTATGTTTTTTATATGCTCCCAGAACAGCATAGAAGCAACGTCTAGGACTATATGCCGAAGTTTTTCTGGCAGCTTCTTTTCCCCGGCTATACGGGTTGTGAGAGGCTGCAGTAGTTTTAGGTGGATGAGACGTTCGTTATGAAAAAAATCACGACTCAAAGTGCAACTATGTTAGGTGTTAGGAGTGGAATTCTCTGCCGTCTTCTGTATTTCTGAATGCATATAACCCGGGTACTTTCAAGGCCAGGGTGAACAGGCACCTTCTGGGCGAGCTCGCTCCATCTTAGGCCTCGTCAATGCTTTCGGGCAAGTCTGGGGCAAAGAGCAAACCCATGAAAGGTAAAAAAATGATACCTACTGAATAAAGATATTTTTGAATTTGAGTCTTGTTCGACAGATTCAAAATTCAAAAATATTTATTTTTCAAAATTGGCTTACAAATTTAGCGCTTTTTGAACGTCGAAAAATTAAATTACATATTGGCCCCGATTCCTGCAGACACCGCCTAATTTTATTTTAAGTTATATCCGTCATTTTCATATCCGTCGAAAAGGAAAGGGACGGATGATTCACAGCTCTTAATTTTAGGAAGAATGAGTAAATGAATGTGTCGGGTTATTGACAGATGAAAAATTTTTAGACGGTTGGTTTAGATTTGTGCTTAAAATTGACGTGTGTTCCATAAGTTTTATGCTTGTCGATTACCCGTCCCTTTCCTTTTCGGCGGATAAGAAAATGACAGATATAACTTAAAATAAAATTAGATGGTATTTACAGGAATTAGCACCATTATGTAACTAGCTGTAAAACTACTACCACATCGGAATCTGTAACGCTGAGGGAAAGACGTGGCCAGAAAACCTCCCAGCACATTCAACTATAATATTGGACGTTCGACTAGTTTGTCATTATGCCATCACTGGTTCACACATGCGCGACCAGTAACGTAACACACATCAGGTGGCGACCAGAGAAAGTCCGACACTCGACAATTAATTATTATAAACCCGATAGCTCCACCGAGTGAAAGGGAAACAGCCCTACACGTTGAGAAAGTAAAACTTTGGCAAGTGAAATACCGTTTTTGTTGACGAGCCAGTATGATGTTGATCCTTAAATATGTGTCTTGGTTTTAAATTGGAAGATAGTAATGGGAGGTTTTTTTATGTGACTTATCCTCGTAACGCCGAAGCATAATTACGATTTCGAAGTAATAATCGAAGGTGGTACCTTGAAAAGGACCAAATTTTTGTAGTCGTAAAGGCCGAGCACTTCAAGTACAAATTTTAATATGTTAGAGTTATCCGGTCGGGTTCAAATTAAGTGGAGACCTATGTAAGGATGAATAGAAGACATTTTTGAAAAAATTACGTTTTTTTTTAGTTCTTCCAGAAGGACTCCCGGTTTAAGTCACTACTTTTAGTAAAATCTGAAAAATATTATTATTATAAAGGGTTATGTATTTTTTCATTAGCATACATACCTATTTGTACGTCATAAATATGTGTATATACTTACATGTTTAAATATAAAATAAGTAACGAGTTTTAGATTTTATGATGTAGTTTGTGATTAGTCCCTCTGGAAGTACATTAGGTTTTTATTATTAGGAAAGAAATTAATTCATGGTGTCAGTTTAGATCATCATTAGAAGGAAAAAGGAAATAAAATGAAGACGGTAGTTTTTTTTAAATCATAAGATCACGTAAGCAAGTCAGTCTATATCGGTATGATTTAATCACATATAACAGTTAAAAAAAGTATTTGAAAAATATCCGGACATGACACTTTGCTTTCATATTGCTAACGATATCGATACGAAATTGATAAAATAACTATGTCATTTTGTTGATTATTATGTTATATTAACATCTACACAGCGACAAGTAATGAGCACGTAACAGATTTTTTAAACTCTGAAGAGAATTAGCTACTCTGATGGCGGGAGGTAAGGATGTCCACAGTCGCACAGATAAAATTATAACATCGCTCAATACCTGATCTCAAAATGAACAGGAAAGTAATTTATTAAGTAACAGCGTCAAGACTTGTCAATCATTGAACTACTCGTAATAGATT
Organism: Pectinophora gossypiella; assembly: GCF_024362695.1. Taxonomy (NCBI): domain Eukaryota; kingdom Metazoa; phylum Arthropoda; class Insecta; order Lepidoptera; family Gelechiidae; genus Pectinophora; species Pectinophora gossypiella. The sequence continues at coordinate 259,840 of NC_065425.1, read as the reverse complement.
GACGCAGATATCCGCAAGAAACGCTAGACTTTCAATTCCGATCTAGCCAGATCTAACCAGATCAAGCAGATAGCGAGTATACAAGGAAACCGATTAATGTATTGATTAGTTTGTAACTTTTACACCGACTGCAATAGTTGTTCTGTATAGCGACCAATCACATTTAAAATAAACTATGTCATATAATAATTATTAATAATACTATATATAGAACGGCAACTCTCTGCTCCTAACCAGCGACTGAGTTAGTTAATTAAATAATAATAATAAATAATAATTATTATGATTAAATAATAATTATTGATTATTTATATAATTATATAATATAATAATTATTTATTATTTGATTGATTTTAGATTATTTTTTTATTAAATTTTAAAACAAATTATATCTGTATAATTTAGTTATCTACTAAACGATTACGTTGTCTTACACTGCAAATGTTGTGTGCACCTATAATTGGCTTATGTAACAGTCTAATTCCTGATGTAACTTTTATTTTATTTAATGCTTTATTATATAAGCTGTTGGTATACCTTTTTTATAAATAAATAAATAATTTATATTATTATATGTGGTGATATATATATATACATATTTATCTGTGTGTGTTCTGTACCATAATATATGAATTATTATATGACAGGTATGGGAGCCATGGTAGCCCAGTTGGAAGAACGCTTCACTCTCACTGTAATGTCGCCGGTTCGAATCCAGAACACGCCGAAACCTATGATTTTCGAAATCGTTTTTCGAATTCATGTTTGGATCATAAATGTTTTTTCCTTCGCGGGTTGGAAGGTCAGACAGGCAGTCGCTTCTGTAAAAATACCGGACTTGTCAAATCTTCAGGTTAGGTAAGCGGTCCCTGTTAAAAACAGGATAACGAACGCTAGGGAGAAGACGATTGTGGCAACCCAAATAAGTAACACCGTAACGCAGTGTTACAGTGGTCCGCTATAGCTTCATACAGTCGATATAGAAGTGTATATTTTTGAATAATGGTGGCTTGACGAATTGAGTGTGAGACCGAACCTTCAAGTCGTCGGTGTCGCCAGCCACATCAGAGCCCACAACAACAGCCTTGGGGTAGACATCAGGAGTCGCCGTCGCCGGATAAGATTAGGACATGATGATGATGATGATGTCAATCAACAGATTCCGATCCCAAGACCTTGATCGTAGGGTTACACACTCATACTCACTTTTACACACACTCACATAAAACCACATACACATTCACCCACATAATTAGCTTTTTTTTTTATATAAAATATTATAAAATTAGCTCGCTGTATAAGCATACTATCTATTCCGTGATGTCCGAAGGTTGGGGCCTGGTGATCTGTAACACAGGCCTACGCCTATCACAGACACCAGTCTTTCGCCTGCTTCATTAATCTGTACCCGTATAGATTGGATATTGTATTTAAGTTCTAAGCTAGTGAGAGAAATAATTTTATTTTTGTATATTTTTGACGAAGTTTTGTTTGTGATCCACTACACAAGTTAGAAAGTAAATCAATGGCACGATCCGTCGATCACGTGTTACGTCATGTTGTAGTCAGATAACACGAATAATACGAGTAGTTTACAATCGGAAATTATAGAGACAAGTAGCTTTTAAATTATACAGAGAATGTTATTTATTAAAATACAACCACATCGCAATATTATTATATATTTACACGATAAGCAAAGGCGGATTTATATTTGTCTGATGTGTTGTGACGTGACGTGTCGTGACGAGATGGCTAGTTTACACGTTTATATGTTATGTTCTGACGCCTCATGAAGATATTTTGAATCAATACAGCTCTGATTCAACCGCGATCGTTTCTGATGAGACACAACACAACACAAGCCATCACAACACAATACGCATTACGGATGATTACAAAAGGTATCTCGCTGATATGCGTTTAGGTTATTGGCCAGTATAAAATCTTAAGAGGGTACTTTTCAATTTAACTTTAAATTTACGTGTGTTCCATAAATTTCATGCATGCCGATTACCCATCCCTTTCCTTTTTGGCGGATAAGAAAATGACAGGTATAAGAAAATAAACTTAGATAGTGTGTGCTGAATCAGCACTATATAAAAGTTAGAAACTGGCTTAAGCCATAGAATAAGGAATACTACGTCTTAAGCTTGATTCAAAATGTAATTAGGAAGCAACATCTGTTAGATTGTTTTAAGTTTACGCGGTTATTATCATAATTAAAGCACATAATAACGGGTTCTTACCGCGTTTAAATGAATATCGGAAGTCTCATATCCCCATTTAAACGCGGTAAGAACCCGTTATTATGTGCTTTAACATCTGTTAGGCTTGTTATGACTGAAAAAAAAACAAGAAACTCAGTAATACAGTGACTGTTGTCTATTGAACATCCGTAAATGTTTTATTTATTTATTACCTGGAAAACCAACAGCTTACAAAACAAAACAATTTCGATTTAAAAACACAAACAAAACAGCCAATTACAGGTTTTCATTTCCGATGAGTATTGATGTGTATTACGAATACATTCCTAATGATGAAAGGACAAGTGATAGTAAGAGGCTGATCTTATTACATGATTGGTTTTAGATTTAGGCGCTTGAAAGCGAAAGTAGGTACTGCCATGTCAGTTGGTAATGTTGGTGAACAAACCTATTTTCTTGTTTCATACTTTTCAAAGCGCGATTTTTAAAATAGAATAGAATAGAAATAGTTTAATAAAAGGCGCCACACACAAAAAAAGACAATAACATCATATCAAATTTCCACTAAAGAATTACAAAAAAATCAAGACGGACGTTTGTCCAAATTATCATTCCCCTTGTGTTTGTTTTCCGTAGTCGGGTTTTAGGTTTTAAACGTATATTTTTATTTATATTATTTTGAGGTCTTAGTTATTAAGGTCTAGCCATAGAGGCAGACAATCAGCTCGCGACACCAACACTTCCACACTTCAGGACCCCGATACCGATCCCGCCGGCGTGGTCAACGATTTCCCTCAATCAGCGTTTATCGCTATCGACCCGATTCGATTAATTCTTTCAAATATTTTGCCTCTCAGACGACGCCCTGAGCCGAGGTTCGCGCCCTACTGGGCACCCTCAGGCCTGTTGTCTTAAACGTTGTAACGGGTGAGAGCCTTCAGCGCTCCCCATTTTTCCGGCCAAATAGTTAATGCCATCTGCGGTAAACTGCGGCGCCACATTGATTTGAGCGTGACGTCACATAGCCTATAACCACCGGATAATCAAGACGGTTCTAGTGACACCTCATTTGTTAATTTCTGACAGATGGTTTAGAAGTTAGGTTGGAACAGACGTGCATACACACACATATATAGTGGCCAATCACGTAACTCTCCTTTTTGTTTCACTCCAGTCGGTAAAAAGAGGATAAAACAGAAGGTCAAGACCTTCAAGACTTCCTTCTTTTGTTCAAGAGCCAAGGCTCTATAAGAAATCGTTCAGGCTACTCCGCAATCCGAATGTTGTAAATGGATTTATTAAATTTCAGTGCTTAAAAGCGAAAGTACCGCCGTAACACCACCACCTATTGTATTAACCTGGACACGATCACAATGTATTAGTATCTTCCGCGGTGCATCCGAGGCTCATCTTGCATCTGTGAAAGTATGACCTGTGACCGAGCCGTGCGGGCTCCAACCATCGGCGGTACTGCCAAATAGGCGCCTAATTCTATCAACTAGCTGAGGCGATGCGATGGTGGAAGCGGGACTCTACGTTTTAATTGGCTCACTTAATGTCAGGCACAAGAATCGGACACACACACAAACAAACAAACGCGCGCGCACACGCGAACACGTAGAAATGTCACAGAAGTGGTGGACAGCATTTTATATCTGATCTATTACCAGAATTGTTGACAGAACCCGTTCGTCTGTTATTAGGAGTCTAGAGGTTGTATCGTCTATGGTTTCAACTAAACTGTGCACAATTTACACTTACTGAACGTGCAGCTTTCGAAAGTAAAGGTGTTTGAATAGCTTGCTGGGATTGACAATTATTGGGATAAACAAAACAGAAGATAAACAGCCTATTGTAATACAGAGAGGATCTTTAAAGACATTGTAGTTTGACTCAAAAGAGGAAGGCGTAAATGGCAGACCTGGTCTCCATATGGGAATAATATATTCCAAGGAAAGAGAGAGAATACAACTCAAAATACTTTACATCAAACAAGATTTCGTCTATCTACAATCTATAACGAAGCAAACACAACAAAAAATAAATCCTATCATATTATAAGTTATCGCCAATGAGTAAAGTAATGGATTAGATAACCTATAATTCGACTGGAACCGGCCGCCATATTCCCGAACGTGACGACGCCATATTGGACCGCCATCTTATTTTTTACTTTTTTCCGGTCGGTTGCGTAAATCAAAGCTCTTGTCCTACCTGTCACTATGCAGAATGAAATTTGTTTGAGTTCAGTGCACATATCTGGTTTAACATTCGTAATCTTTAATTTCATATTGACATAACAGTACACGATTGAATATCGTTTTAAATTGAGGAAATAGTTATAACATTGGTCATGATACGTAACCACGGCACTGCATCTTCATATTCGTCTTAGGAATCTAACACTGATACCCGGATTTATCCAGATAGTAGGCTGACAATGTCTTGAGCCAAAGTTCGCGATCGTAAAAGAGTTGAAAGAAGAAGGATGTAGGTATGAAAGTTAAAAATTTTGGTCCCTGAGATTACAGGCACGAACTTAATAATTAAATTAAATTACAATTGCTTTATTTCAGATTACAATGATCCATAATTTATATAATAAAACATTCAAATAAATTAAAATAATAAATTTAATAAAATCAGATAAAACGAATAAAATGAATTAAAATATAAAACAATGATCACAAAATAGGTACATATTTCTTTTTATAATATCATGTGTATGGAATAAAATAATAAACATGTCTAACATGAAATAGTTAACAAAAAAAGAAGTAGCAAAAGTTCTCTACTACTAGTAATAAAAACTCAATGAATAATAAAAAAAAAATGTTGTGCCAGTTACACATTTGACTTCTAGAAACGAAAACCGAAGTAGTCCACTTTCGAAAACTGTTCATGGATATTAATTTATATTTATTATGATTCAAATTGCGAATGGAATTAGTTGTAAAGTATGCTAAATCGAATAAGCGTATTTCTAGGACTGAAAGTATCGATAGGTTTTAATTAGATAATTATTTTTATTATGCATTGTCTATCGATAGTGGCCTGTGGGTCGGTAACTGTTGTGTTTTGTAGCTATCACTAAGTACTCGGCCGGACAAATGGGGAGCGCTGAGCCGGCACAATATGCCTCACCATCATAAGAATTTTATGACAACAAATCAAATCAAATCAAGATCATTTATTCAACGTAATTATCATGGATAAACTTGTTGAAGGTCAATGTAACATTTTTGAATTTACGTCATTTCGCAAGGTGTTATGGCTGAGGAGAAGAAATGATAAGTAACTGCAACAGCTACACATGTTTTAAATCAACGAGGGTACATTACAAGTTATTTAATAACTAGAGAAACTACCATTTGATTATGTTGTTTGTTTTATTAGCTGTTACCCGCGACTTCATTCGCGTGAAATCCTAGTTTTTAAAGTGTCGAGTCACTGTCACTTTGTGATCCCTAGTGTGGTTAGGACATTACAGGCTGATCACCTGATTGTCCGAAAGTAAGATGATCCGTGCTTCGGAAGGCTCGTTAAGCCGTTGGTCCCGGTTACTACTTACTGATTAAGTATGTAGTCGTTACATGAGCCATGTCAGGGGCCTTTGACGGCTAAGTAATAACCCTGACACCAGGGTTGATGAGGTTGGTATTCCACCTCACGATAAGAAGAAGAGAAGAAGAAAAGTCGAGTTTTTACCCGCGTAGGGGTTGAATTTCGCAAAATTCTATTCCATTTCTAATTTCTTAGTGAGCACTTATGTCTTAAAAGAAACCCCCGTGCAAAATTTGAGACTCCTAACACTTCTAAATCTATGGAGTAATGAAGGCGATTACTCCACTGACAAGAGCGCAGCTCTTAAATAAAGAGAGAACACTTCTAAATATATCTTTTTCATATTTCTCTGCTTGTAGATTAAGAATTATGTTGACTTTTGGTATTTTTAGATAAAAAAATCCGACAACTTTTTAGACCATATTCCAATATGTTACATTTTGGCCCACCGTTTTCCATCTCCTTTCGTGATGAGTGAGTCAGTCAATGACCTTATATACAGCAATCATAATTTTATCGATTCAGATGGTGTGTGTCCTTACATTACACATTCATTACATTACGACTAATCAGTAAAAACAGCAAACATAATGAGTTTACCGATTCATTATAATTGAAATGCCTGTAGTTGCCAATGCGCCGTTACACCGTCATCTATCATCGAGTGATCTAGCTAAACCGGCGATATGTAGTCAAATGACCAATGATCACCGTTACATACCGAAGTGCGCACGCGGCGACTATTTGTCGTTGTCGTGAAATATCTTAACGTCATTATGGTCTATCCAGTTTATTGTATGTGCCGTAAGGTTGTTATGAGATGCTGGTTGTTTACTGACAGTAATATATTTGTAAACTGGCGAGTTGTTAGAATGTTCGTCATTGGGCGGTTATCGCTATCGACACAGTAGGGTCGATTTATTGTTACAAATATACATAACCTGCAACGGGTGAGAGCTCTCAGCATTTTCCATTTGTCCGGCCTAGTAGTGTATTTTTTTAGTATTTTTTTTATTTTTTTAAAGAACGTCTAGGGCCCTGTGCCGAGGTTTTTCTTGCAGCTTCTTTTCCCCGGCTATACAGGTTGTGAGAAGCTGCAGTAGTTTTAGGCGGATGAGACGTTCGTTATGTAAAAATTGACGATTCAAAGTGTAACTATGTTACCTACTGAATAAAGATATTTTTGAATTTGAATTTGAGTGAATATCAGCTGAGTCAAATATACAACAAATCACGTCAAAAAACAAACGAATGTGACTATTACACGCGTGGCTTCTTTCTACTGTCTATTTTGGTTTTGACTAAGCAAGACGTTTGCAATCTTTCGACACACAACAATAAACCTACAATAAGGCACATAAGAAAAAGTTAGCTTTTTTGTCGCAGATGGCATTAACTACTTGGCCAGACAAATGGGGAGCTCACAAAAAAGACAATAGGCCTGAGTTGGGCGCGAACCTCAGCTCAGGGCGTCGTCTGAGAGAAATTCCATCTTTCACCAACATCATCACTCATAAGAAACTTCCACTACGGTGCTCTCGATATCATCAGAAATTGAATGTAGAACATACACATCAACAACGGAAACAAGCACAAAAACTATAATAATAACAATTTGCTATTCTCAATAACCTATAACTACCGGCGTTGTACCAACATACCAACATGACGGCACCAAGTTGTTGGCAGTACCAACATGACGCCCGTACACAATAATCAGCACACGTGTGATCAGTTCTCAGTCAGCCATTATCACTCCATTGCGATCTGCTAATCGACCGCCAATTGCTAGGAAAGTTCCTCTGTTACGCACGTCTCTTTGGTAGCGTAAAAGCGACAAGCATTTCGTCAACTTTTAACAAAAACCAAGTAAGCGCCTTTTTTGAAAAATCACATTCTGATGTGACTTTCTTCAACAGAACCTTAGATTTCTTTCATTTCATTTCTAATGAACAGGTTTTCAGAGAGTTGCACAAGCCGGTTTAAAAATACCCAGGAAAAATCTGCAACTCGCTTGTCTATTTTTCGCTTTGTAATTTTTCAAAAAGCGCTTACTTGGTTTTCCCTTTAAGGCGACGTCGCAATAATATGTTCCATCAGTCTCATGTATTGTTTAAGGCCAGGTATATAAGTACAAGAAAATATTTAGAAAATGCCATGATACGTGTTAACCATAGAGCAACACGGGCCTCCGGCGGCTTAACCCTTTCTGGACTGTCCTAAAATCGAGTGAGATCTATCACTCAACGCTCATGTATCGCACTCAGTTTTCATGCTACTATATTGACAACTAACCACAGGTGTAGGCAGTTAAAATATTACGAATATTTTTTTTTATCTCGAGCTACAATGACTCATTATTAAATGTTACTCAGAGTTTAGTATATTAGGTTACGGAAACAACTTATCTAAGCTTATACTTACTCTATACGAATATTTTGGCCCACTGCCTCGTAATTGGGGAGTCATATCTGCTCGCTAGGCTTGAGAATGTCTTCTGGCGGCCGTCCAATAATAATTACAATGATGCTCTCTTTATTTAAGAGCTGCGCTCTTGTTGGTGGAGCAATCGCCATTGCTCTCTTCTTCCCGCCAAATCCTTCACCTCCTGATACGATACGACCTGCACCTTCCTAAAATTTCCTTCGTATATATTGGAAATTGGACTTTGTCGAGTTTGTTGAATTTGAAAATGGAACTTTGTCCAGTGCAAACATCGAAAGTGGTGCGTCGGGATCATAGTAAGTGGAATCTTAGTGGGAAGTAGTCATCACCCTATGATTTTTTATGTGCTTATTGATAATAAAGGCCTTTTCTCTCAGTCTTCTCATGGTAGTTTCTCGCTCCCCGCTGCCACTGAAGAGGCGTTGCCCTCTGATGAGGAAAGTGCCTCCACCGCCGGCGGTCAGAGAATGCCGGATTGTGATCAACAGGTGTGATAACACATGTTGTGATCCGTGACTCGCCACGGTCAAAGGATGTAAGTCGCAATTATATGTTTTGATTCTACCTTTTTAAAGAATGAAATAGAAATTGTTAATTATAAAAGGACACGACAAGAATAATAGCATTTAAAAATTTCAGGAAATTATACCTCTTAATGAAATTAAACAAAAAAACAATACAGAAAAGATTCTTCGCGGGCACGTTAAGCCGTCGGTCCCGTAATATTTTCTCCATGCTCTAGAGCAATAAGGCCGCCCAAATTGTACTGTATTCATGTGTTATGTCTGATTGATGAAATTTAGTTCTGTGCAATAAAGTATATTTGATTTGATTTGATTTTCTGCATTTTGAAGGTAACTTTTTTAATTCAACGCTTTTGGTTTTTACCTAGTTATAAGTATTTTTTACTCGGGTACATCTTTTCTCACATCCCGGTACAAACAACATGATATGTCGATAATGGAAATACACCCATTCTCACGGCCATCGACGTTTAGAAAAGCTGTCTCTTGTCAGCGATAAAATGCCCATAATATACTAATAGTGTTATTATCTCATTATAACCCATGCGAATTTACAAGGCACCTCGCTTGTATACAAGCCATTCGACGCGGCGTGGCAATTTAACTCTTACGGGTTATACTTACTTTCAATGTCACGGTGACGTTTCATATCAAATTAATTGTCTGTCAATATCAAACGCTTTTATGTTTTTTGTATAGGAACTTCGTCATTAGTTTCGTTGATGGGTCGTTAATAACTTTTCTATCTTTAATAGACCTTTAAAACTTGATAGAGAATGGTCGGTAGAGATGTGTGGATATTGGCTATTTAACTATCTTTGTAAAACCATTGTGATTAAACGTTGAAAAACTTTCTAACCCTTATTAAAATTATCAGCCTAATAATTAATGACATTTGAATCACATTTACTTATTCTTTCTTGTGACTTGTGAGACCTCGTCAGCTCTGGTGTCAGAGTTATTATAGAAACACCAAATGCCCGTAACATGCCTCGTGTAATGTCCACGTACCGTACTAGGCTCACCATCCAGTTCGAATCCCGATGGGGACATAATCGCAAATAAAATCTTTTTGATCCCTAGTTTAGTTAGGAATTTGCAGGCTGATCATTTTTCCGGAAGTAAAACGATCCGTGCTTCGGAGGGCACGTTAATCAGTCGGTCCCGCGACTATTTACTTAAATAAGTATGTACAGTCATGAGCAATATCATGTACCCACTTTAGAACCCTGTCGCACTATCATATTTGACATTTAATGAGACTTACGGTTCAATTTGTCAAAAAAGTTAATGTGACATGGTTTCAAAGTACTCGTGACCGTAGTTGTTACGTGAGCCATGTCAGGGGCCTTTGGCGACTGTAACCCTGACACCAGGGTGATGACTTTCGTTATTGACTTCCCAACCTACACGAGAGAATAGGACCTACTCTTCTTCTATCGTGTGGGTTGTGAGGTGGATTACCAACCCCATCAACCCTGGTGTCAGGGTTACTATTCACCCACCTACTTATTCACCCACTTAAGATAAATACATAGCGGTCAAACACATAACCTTCCATTTTGCTTCCCCGCAGTCGGGTAAAAAATATATAAAGAAGCCACTGTAAATTATATCAATTAATATAATGCAAAGAAACCTGTCGTCGCCTACAGAGAGACCTTTTCGTATAGTTTGTGTGACGTCAGCCCACTGTCCACGGGTGTGCCCAGGTGTGGGAAGTGTATCGCCCACTCGCCCACTAGCCCAGCCGCCCAGGGGCCCAGTGCGTCCGCAATCCGCTAATAAGTGAAAGTCTATCAATTCTAATGGAAACACGACGGATTGATTGTGGTGTGGTACAAGGGGTCTCTGATGCTGTGAGGCATTCGCTATTTGGCTGGACTGAACTGAAGGTGAGGTCCTTGTAGTGGGATTGTATAGGCTATGTCTGTCATACAGTTATAGTCAGATACAGAAGTGTCTGCAGGCTGCTTTTAATAGCCTGTGCGCTGTCGAATAAAGATATGAGCGTGACTGTTATAACATCACTATAAGGGGCCAGCGGGAGGCGGGGACGACTGCAGTGCCGTCATCAGCCATTGCTTGGTCTCAACGGCATCAGAAGCTTCGGCAGCAACTATTCCCTGCAAGATTACAGAGCGAGAGGAGAGTATTTACTAATTACATCACCCAATCCACCCAGACGGATGCGTCCAGGTCACATCTAGACCGGCAAAATCGACGCTATTACACTAGCTCGAGACCGTGGTTACCATGGTTACGCTCCACCAATTAGCTATTAGACTTTTGGCGGCTTGGTGTACTGCCGCTGGGGTACCTAACAGAGCCTAGTACCCCGCTAACCACAAGTTGGTAGTGTGACTAGGGATCGACGATCCAACGGTGTTATGTTGGAAGTTGTATACTTGCTGTGTAAACTTTCGATATAGCGTTTCACGACTGCTTTAAGACTGCATTATTGAATGTGGCGCCATCTGTTGCATGTGGGCGGAACTAGCTGGCCAATTAGTTGGGTCCGCCACAGACACAAGGACCATTGATTACACCACAGAATCCTGATCGGCAAGCCCGTGACTTTGATGCATCGGGCAGGATGGCTTGGCAAGTGTAAGTAGGGCTTTAACAATGTGTATATGTATATCTCCCCCGCCCCGCCCCCGCTCCCGCTCCCGCTCACACCTCACCCCACAAAGCAATACACATTATAACCATACACGGCAGCGAGGCGCGGTGTGTTCGACGGACACAATTCACGATACTCTTCCATCGTTATATTATACGTTTTGTAAAAGGAGTTGTTGCTTGAAAGCAATAATGGCGCCGGGTATGTTTTTCCAAAATTTGTACAATAATGTCCTGTCCGGAGACAGCACTTCAGTGAGTAATTAACAGTTTCGGGCACAAACTCTTTATTTTAATACCTCTTAAAATATTTCATTTTCTTGAAAAAGCTTCATATAACAGAAAAAAAAACATATTTTTCTTCATTAATTTAAATGCATTTCTCGGGAATGTGAGTCCCCTCACGATGTTTTCCGTCACCGCTGAGCACGTGATAAGCATTTATGGTCCAAACATGAATTTGAAAACAAATTCGACAATCATTGGTTTAACCCATTGCTGGATTGAACCTGCGACCTCAAAGTGAGATGCAAGCGTTGTACCAACTGGGCCACCACATAGACGTACCTCTGACTACCCCTAATTGGGATATAGTCGTGATGTCAAGGCAGGCCGCATAGTAGCACGTTATCTGTGATCGATGCGACGGCGGATGTCTGCGCGCGCGCCTCTTAACCTCCACACTTTCGCTTTTGTCTTGTCTCATCTGATGGTCTCAGATAATAAATAATGCACATATACGTATAATACGTATCACTACATAGTGTTGCTGGCAACACAAGTATAAAAATAATTAATTAATATTTTTTGGTATGGCAATGTTTAAGTCTCGAATGGCCGACGCCCCCCGCGAAAGTGTAAAAGTGTATTTTTATTAACAATTTAATTAAACAGCGAAAAGTAACAATCTGGTGTTTTGCTGCAGTTGAATTTAGAACCCTCGACGTCTCATAAACATAAAACATACATAAACAGCCTATATACGTCCCACTGCTGGGCACAGGCCTCCCCTCAATCAACCGGAGGGGGTATGGAGCATACTCCACCACGCTGCTCCAATGCGGGTTGGTGGAGGTGTTTCACCACGTCTCACCATCTACATATTATACAGTCCACACAAACCAAGAGCCGAACACATAGTATAAAACAAAGTCGCTTTTCCTGTCCCTATATCCCTATGTACGCATAAATCTTTAAAACTACGCAACGGATTTTGATGCGTTTTTTTTAATAGATAGAGTGATTTAAGAGGAAGGTTTATAATATGTATAATAACATCCATTAAATAGTGGAGAAATACTGTTATAGTTATAATGTGTGTTATTTTTGAATTTTTAATGTGATGTTGTAAATAATTTTATTTTTTCCTCAGCATTGCACCCGAGCGAAGCCGGGGCGGGTCACTAGTATGTTATTATAGTAAAGAGCTTTAATTATACAGGTCGGTTGTGTGTCTTTATATATGTGTGATGATATTTACCTGTATTGGGCTGGGTTTCCCTCCGGATTGGAAGGTCAAACAGGCAGGTGCTTCTGTAAAAAAACGGATCAATCAAATTTTCAGGTGCGGTAAGTGAACCCTGTGGAAACGGGATAAAGTTAGGAAGATGATGACTTACTGAACAGAGGTCAGTCGAGGAATTAATTAATTAATAAATTAATTCCTCGACCTGAAAACAAAAAATATGCACATATGTGTAAATAAATATATTTACGTACTTTTTTATATAATAAATAAAATATTATTAATATTCACCATAAGGTTCATCATATCCATCTTTGGACTTCGTATCAACAGTGGCTGCAAGTTGTCTTTGATTACTTGTGGCTCTGCCCACCCCATTAGGGATTACGGGCGTGAGTTTATGTATGTATGTATGTATTATTAATATTAAAAGACAATAGCTTTTTTGAAAAGCTTCCTTCATTTCGGCCGAAATAATTATCGTTAAAATAATTATCTTTCTGAGACTATAGAGCTAATTTATTAGCGCAATAATAAGTCCGACATATTTTCACGTATTTCCGTAACGTCACTGTGTTTTTCATACAAATTCCATAGTTATTTCTTGTTTTGACGTTTATTTAAAGTTTCTTACTTGACTAGTTGAAACCTACACAATTCCATTTGCTGCAATCAACACCTCAACAACACAATTCTCTTAAATCCGACAGATGATTACGAATGTCTCAAGTAGTGGGTCAGTGTGACAGGTGGAGTCAGTGTGGCCGGCACCCGTCCGCAGGGAGTGGTGTTCGACTCCCCGCGGCACACTTGCACAGATACTATGTTTTATCGCCTCAGATACATTCTATTACATCAATTTGTTGATTGGAATCGTTTTCACGTAGTTTTGTGATTGTTTTTAGATAGAGAGCGTGGTGTTGGGCGGAGCGGAAGAGGAATTGTGCATATAGGTGTTGTTATGTAGATATGAAATTAAATAGGCTCATTTCAATGTACTTATGTAATAAACATAACATAACCCCCTGCCTGGTTGCCTGAAAGAGATTGCTACTTAGCAATAACGCCGCCTATTGTATTCATTCTATTTCTCTTTTGTTTTAATTTTTGTGCAATAAAGTATTTATATGTTATGTTATGACGACACCCCGGACACTTCATACAAAACACCTCGTTTACACAGACACTACACATTGACGTTATCGTACACGCGCATCTGTGTGTGTGACATCTGACGCCCATGCGATTAAAGATTTCTGTAAGACTGAGCGGTGGTGAAGTAAACCTAGCTCAGCCGCTGGAGCGGAGAGTTGGAATTCTATACGTAGTACTTATTCTTTATTCTATGACATAACATTTACAACCTGCACCTGAAAACTCCCCCCTATTCTACGCAAATGTACGGTGACTCTTATACCGTTCAGGCCGTCAAACTGTGGAACGCGCTACCCAGGGTCACTCGGGAATGTGACACGGTGGGTAGTTTTAAAAGGAACTTGAAGGATTATTATTTGAGTCTTGCTTGAGTTGCATTAGTCGTATTTGTATGCATTTACTTATTTATGAAGGTATATAAGGTATATATATACCTTATATATATATATATATATATATATATATATATATATATATATATATATATTTTATATTATATATAGCTACAAACCCATGTACTGACTGACTCACTGACATAATTGTTCTCCCAGAAGGAGCGTCGGGGGGTGAAAATGATGTATGGGGGGTGTGATCTGGACCTCCCGGTGAGTATGGGAAAACTTCCAGATCTTGGAAATCTGCTCCGCATCAGGAAGACACCCTACGGCCTGGCAAAACTATCACACCTGGATCGATTCTTTTTTCACAATACCTACTTAAATCTTGGTCAAATTCTATTGTGGGTGAAAAAAAATCAAAATGGCGGAAAAACAAGATGGCCGCCATACAAAATTTTATTTTTCCGGAAAATGTCTCGTGGGTAAAAACTGTGTATGGGGGTGTAATCGGAACGTTTTGGTGAGTATGGAAATACTGCTCGATCTTGAAAACCTGCTCCGCATCAGGGAGACACCCTACGGCCTGGCAAAACTATCGCTTCGGGAAGGATTCTTTTTTCACTAAACCTATTTAATTCTTGGTCAAATTTTATCGTCGGTGAAAAAAAATCAAAATGGCGGAAAAACAAGATGGCCGCCATACAAAATTTGGTTTTCCCAGAAAATGTCTCGGAGGTAAAAATGATGTATGGGAGGTGTGATCGGAACGTCAAGCTTAATATGAAACAACTGCTTGATCTTGAAAAACTGCTCCGCATCAGTGAGACACCCTACGGCCTGGCCAAACTATCGCACCTAGAACATTATTTTTTCCACCAGGCCTATTATAATCTTGGTCAAATTTAATTGCAGTTGAAAAAAAATCAAAATGGCGGAAATTCAAGATGGCCGCCATACAAATTTTTCTTTTTTCCTGAAAATGCCTCGGGCGTGAAAATGATGTATAGGAACGTGATCGGATCGTCATGTTGAGTATTTCAATACTGCTCGATCTTCAAAAACTGCTCCGCATCAAAGCGACACCCTACGGCCTGGGAAAACTATCGCACCTAGAACATTTTTGTTTTCACGATACCTATTTAAATCTTTGTCAAATTTTATCGCTGGTCAAAAAAAAACAAAATGGCCGAAAATCAAGATGGCCGCCATACAAATTTTTCGTTTTTCCTGAAAATGCCTCAGGTATAAAAATTATGTATAAAGGTTTTGATCGGAACGTCATGTAGAGTACGAGTATACTTCAAGGTTTTCGAAAACTGCTCCGCATCAGGCAGACACCCTACGGCCTAGCGAAACTATCGCACCTAGAATATTTCTGTTTTCACGAAACCTATTTAAATCTTGGTCAAATTTTATCGCCCGTGAAAAAAAAAAAACAAAATGGCCGAAAACAAGATGGCCGCCATATAAATTTTTGTTTTTCCAGAAAATGTCTCGGGTGTAAAAAATATGTATAGGGGTGTGATCAGAACGTCATCTTGGAAAACTGCTCCGCATCAGGGAGTCCCCCTACGGCCTGGCAAAACTATAGCACCTAGAACTTTTTTGATTTCACGAGACCTATTTTAGTCTTGGTCAAATTCTATCGCGGTAAAAAAATGGCGGTAAAACAAAACACGCGCGCAGCTTGCTGCGAGCGAACCACGCGACATCTAGTATATATATATACATATATATATATATTGTATATAGTGTGTATTTTTATAAACCAATATAGAAAGTATATAATATGTTTATATATTTATGAAATATGTATTATATTATAATTTATTTAAATGTGGTTTGTAGGTTTAGGTTAATATTGTGTCTTATATTAGTATAAGTAATAAGTAATTTCTAAATAATTTGTACGCGTATGTATGTCTATCTATATACGAGTAATATTATACGTTGAAAGTCTCTCTTGCCACGTAGGTCAGCTGGAAGAAATCTCCTTGTTTAGAGATAAGCTTGCCTGTACTATCTGTTTTCTTTGTATGTTTCTTGTGTCTGTTTCATTGTGTACAAATAAATAAATAAATAAATAAATAACACACAAAAACAGCATAGCATAACGCTTGTATCATATTACATAGTATTATACCCCCTCTCCTCGCCAGCTATGGTTAACTCCCATGTAATAGGGGGTAAGCCTATTGCCATTACACATTCAACACAAATCGCGGAACTCGTTCACAAACACCTCTCCCTTACATCTTCACGGCTAATCATCGATTAGTGTTGGCATGTGAGCAGTTAACACCAATACTTGTCGATCACATAACCATTGAGGCCACCATTTATAAGTACTTAAATATAATTATGTAGAACTGGTGTTACACTTTTCAATACCTACGTGGCCAAGATTTTTTCTTTTTTGTGTTGTTATGTTATTCACATTTTATAAATTTGAAAATAACTCTACTTGTCTGGTAGTACTTGACGTAACGTAACTACGCATAATATAAATTTAACCTAATAATAAATCTTTATAATGATTACTTTGTAACCAAATCGTTATGATAGTATGCCTGAATGTGATTTATCCGAATAACCGAACACCGAATATTATTCGGCTTAACTATTGCCGAACCGTATATTCGGCTGAACTATCCGGCTTCGTGTTACGTGTAATCTCACGGAATAGAAGAAATAAGTTTTTTACCTCTTTCTTCTATTCCGTGGCAAACCCACAAAAATATCTGATTTTACTGAAACCAACCAACCAGCAGGGTCTGCGTGGCAAAGGGACCGCGCGCGGCTCGAATCATATCGAGGGTTTCGATGGACACAGCGAATGCTATCTACGAGTACGTAGATAGACGTCGTACGGCTATTGGTCGAAATCCTCGATATAATTCACCCGCGCGCCGCGCGGTTGCCATGCCGCGTTAGCTGAGGTAATTAACAAAATGTTTTTTTTATAAATCTAAAATTACTCTGCACAGAAACATGTTATTATGAGAGGTATTACTATTTACTGATGAAGTGAGTAATCGTTACATGAGCCATGTCAGGGGCCTTTGGCGGCTCAATAATAACCCTGACACCAGGGTTGATGAGGTTGGTATTCCACCTCACAACCCACACAATAAGAAGAAGAAGGGGTATTAAAACACCAATATTAATTAATAACTTTAATCTATAATTATGTATTTTTAAGTTCTTGTCTCACATATGTAGTGTATTTACCGAATATATCCGGCACCGACAAAGAATATTCGGCGCATCCCTAGTTTTTATTTATACTGTTATATTGATGTTTTTTTTATCCATAGTTCTCAATGCAAATCGCGAGGTGATGCTTCTTGTACGTCGTCGGGGTCGTCGACCGTTGACGTCATTAATATAGGGGCGATGTAATGTGTATGTACTTATTTAAGGTATATGGTTAATTTACTCGTCGTCCTCGTAGTGCGGGTAGATGGCAGCGCGGTGCGGCGCCTTGTACGGGGGCCGGGGCGTTTTCTTAGGTGTTACTATAAAAATAAACATAAGGTTATGACTATATCGCATTTGGAGTGGTCACAGGTACATCCAGCGCCAGATGAGTTTACCGAACTTGCTCTTAGACCAACTGAGTGGCGGGCTGTATCGCCGTCTATAATGCTCGAGCCAACTGAGTTTAGAAAAATAAAAGCTTTCTAAATATGAGCTCCTAATACCGATGGCGAATTCCTTTTCTTTTTGTATCTAGGGGGTCATCGGACTACGCCCTTACACCCCCCATTTTTTTGTAAATATTACATAGCGCCCAAACAGGGACATGAACCCTGGACCCTTGGATTTAGACATTTATAAATAAGATCTTCGTTTTGTCTAATTAATAACACATAATTTACAGTCCGTCGTTTGCGGAACGAATACTTTCAAACTTCCCTCACTACTGTCATACCCCGAATACTCCATATAAATATTATCTATCTTACCCTGTGCCACAAAAAGACCAAGGAGAGCATATTGGAACAAATTAAAGAGAAGGCGAACGTCGTGTCTTATATGGAAGTCAAACAATTGGCCTTTGATAGACAAGGATGGAGAATTGTTTTAAGTTTACGCGATTATTATCATAATTAAAACACATAATAACGGGTTCTTACCGCGTTTCAAGCAGGGATATCAGTCATCCCGTGATCATGGCACTTGCAACAGTGTCGAAATATCGGGAGTCTCATATCCCTGATTTAAACGCGGTAAGAACCCGTTATTATGTGTTTTAATAAGGATGGAGAATCATAATGCTACACCGACAAGAGCGTGGCTCTGAAATTAATGATGATGACCGTGTACCTAACCTAACGCATAAGTGCGAGTGAGACACAGTCCGCGCACGTTCCCCCTTACTCCATAGCAGCTTACAGCCAAGACCCAGAGGGGGTGAGGTAAATCTAGGTACGAATTAATACGGGGCGGAGAGTACTTTGTACTTTCTATACGTTGTATTATTCTTTATACTATGGTAGTGTACCAACCTTTAGGGGCTGTGGTGAGACTATTTCCTGCCGTCGAGTTGCCGGCAATGTCGGACGCCAGCTTCTTCATTTCACCATCATTTGTAACCTTAGTCTGAGCTGAACTTCGCGTCTCTTCCTCTGAAACGTTAAAGGTTTTCTATACTCATATGAGGATAAAAGTTGTTGAAGGTGTTAAAAGTTGTTGAGTGGTTGTTGAGATATTCGTTTTTATTGATTACAAAACATAAGTTAAGGACTCCTGAAATCAATACAAATGTAGGTAATATTGACCTTCAACAAGTTTATTTTTTATAATTATGTTAACGGCCTCCGTGGTCCAGTGGTTCAGCGTTCTGCTCACGATCCGGAGGTCCCGGGTTCGAATCCCGGTAGGGTCAAACCACTTTGTGATCCCTAGTTTGGTAAGGACATTGCAGGCTGATCGCCTGATTATCCAGAAGTAAGATGATCCGTGCTTCGGAAGGCACGTTAAGCCGTTGGTCCCGGTTACTACTTACTGATGTAAGTCGGTAATCGTTACTTGAGTCACCTCAATAATAACCCTGACACCAGGGTTGATGAGGTTGGTTATCCACCTCACAACCCACACGATAGAAGAAAAAGAAGATAATTATGTTTGAACTGGATGGAAAAGTGTCGGAAAAAATAATCATTGCTGAAACACGCGGCCAGTAGGCTCGTAGTGTGTCGAGAACCGGTATTCTCGGTACTCAGTCAGTACCTAGTATAGTACCGAGTACGTAGCTAGTAGATAGACTAACTAGATAGGAGCATTCACAAGACCGAGAGGAAGACCACCAATGAGATGGAAGGACGACATTGTGCGGCACGCAGGATATGGCTGGATGTCGGTAGCCCAGGACCGTCGGAAATGGAAAAACATGGAAGAGGCCTACGTCCAAAATTGGATATAAATTTAGGCTGATATAGATAGATAGATAGATAGACGTAGCTAGTACAAGCGTTGTAGTACAATACTCACGCGAGTGTGTCAGGTTGAGGAACTCCGTGCAGCGGTGCGTCACCTTGTACCCTGCCAACGGACAAACAGACACTCAATATAGAAGAACAGGTCTCAATTTTATTACCTATATCACACATGGAAAGGAAGAGGGGGCTTTGCCCAGCATTGGGATATTGTAGGCTAGATTAGATTAGATATCACACAGGAGCCGCCGTGGTTTAGAGATTAGAGCGTTGGGCTCACGACCCCATGAGCCCAACTGGAGGTCCGGGTTTGGTTCCCGATAGGGACATCGTCGAAATTACTTTGTGCGATTGCCCTTTGTTTGGCTAAGACATGCAGGCTAAGTCACCGAATTATCCGAAAAACCGATGTTTCCGTGCTTCGGACGACACGTGAAGCCGTTGGCCCGAGCTACTAGTCCAGTGGTGCCGCTCCACACTCCCGTACCTCCTTTTTTAATCGGTTAATATAATCTCATTTCATTTAGATGTATTATGCACTTACAAGGTACGTGCTCGAGCTGTTTGATGTCTTTGTCTGTAACAAACAACAAGTTGTGAGTACTGCAACAGAACTCAAGCGATATTAGGGATTCGCGTCCAAATAAAGAAGCCTAAAAGCTAAGCTAGTATATGCTTAGCTCGCTTAGCTGACGCAGTTTTCTTTTATCTGCTCACTTAAAACTTGCGCCAGCTATGTGAAGTAAGCTTAAACTAAATTAGCTTAACTCTTGGTTTGCAACCAGCTGAATCAAATCAAATACACTTTATTGCACGGAACTTGATTTTATCAATCAGACATAACACATTAATACAGTACAAATAAGTAGTCGTTATATGAGCCATGTCAGGGGCCATTGGCGGGTCTATAGTTACCCTGACAATAGGGTTAATGAGGTTGGTACTCCACCTCATAAGCCACACGATAGAAGAAGAATACAGTACAATGACACAAATCACATTTGATAACACTATGGTGCCGATAAGGAAGGAATGCTTAGTTATAATTACATTTCTATCACTTTCTTCCACGTATTGTTGGTGAAGGACAGTATTAGTTTAAATTAGGTTAAGTTTGTGTCTCCCTGAATAAGCTCCAATATCACACTACCACGCGTGACTGAAAGTGGTAAATATTTTAATAGATTTTTATTACAAATGACCGTTCTGTATCTGTACCCCACCCACACAATAGCGCAGAAAATTCCGTATTCGTAAATGGTTATGAAACTTTGGTTACCAATGTAACTGAAGGGCACTCACCGACCACAGCTCCCTCGGGTGGTGGCGCTCCTGTCGCCCCCGCCTTGGTCGCCCCCGCCTCGGTCGCCCCCGCCTCGGTCGCCCCCGCCTCAGACGCCCCCGCCTCGGACGCCCCCGTCATCCCGGTCGCCCCCGACCCCTCCAAGCTCTTCGCCGACTCCATTGTCCTATTGTGTGCTCCCACCGCCTGTAAGCACTGCCGTCACTTCGTCACCTTGAGTTGTACAAACCCACACATCGGAAAATTGGTAATGCCGACGGCAGTCCCCTATCACGTACCTCCGAAACGCATTTCTCTGGAATGTTTTCGTTCACCGCTGAGCATTTGATAATAATTATGATTCAAACGTGAATTCGGAAAACCCGTGGAGATGTTATCTTCTGTCGTCATTCATGTATAAACAGAGCCATAAATCATCATTCAACCGGCATTATCTGCTTGGCAGGACGAATTGGAAAGACTAACAGCTCTTACCTGGTACAAAATTTAAGAATAGGCCTGAGGGTGCCCAGTTGGACCCGAATCTCGCCTCAGGGTTGTCTGAAGGCATATTTCAAAGCATTAATCGACCAGTGGGCCGATAACGTTAAGCACTGCTAAATCAGTAGTATGGCCAGGTAGTTGCCATATATGTCCTCGTGTTTCTTTGTTTTGTATTGTATTGTAAAGTTAGGTACTCACAGCGGCCACCATCATGAACACGAGTCCTCGCATGACGACCACGGGGAGCACTCAGACTGCACTTGAGAAGCACTGCTGCGTGGAGCGCGCGTGTAAGACTGTCGCAACCGAGGTTGGCAGCTATACCGGCCACGAGCCGAATCAAACGCCATTTTATGATCCAGTCGTTTATTACTATATTTCGATTTACATTTATCTTAAGTGCTTTTACTAACACAGTTGGCTCGACCATTATAGACGGCGATACGGCTCACCACCTATCACGTTGGTCTAACAGAAAGTTCGGTGAGGTGTGAGTACTTAGTTCATCTCGAAGGAGGTCCTCTGACTACCCAAATTGGGATTGTCCTGAGCTTATGTTATGTGTTGTGTGTCTGCTACGTGCAGAGCCCGTGTAGCGGGCATGCACAGGCGGCGAAAGATACGCGTTGTGTATTTGGGCTATCCTTTTTTTTTGACGTGACTTATTTTAGTTTTGCCGCAGATGGCATTAACTACTAGGTCGGACTGAAGGCTCTCGGTACAACGTTTAAGACAACAGGCCTGAGGGTGCACAGTTGGGTGAGAACCTCGGCTCAGCGCGTCGTCTGAGAGGAAAAATATTTGAAAGAATTAATCGACCCTAGTGGGTCGATAGCGATAAGCGCTGATTGAGGGAAATCGTCGACCACGCCGACGGGGTCGGTATCGAGGTCCTGAAGTGTTTGGTGTCGCGAGCTGATTGGCCGCCTCTATGGCTAGAGTAGTTAGGTCGTCGGGATCGTATATTAAGTCCTTCGGATGCCGATACTTTTCAGTACCGTCCCTAAGCGGGATGTATTCGGAACCCGCAACTACCAGGGGATTTGGGTGGTGCAGAGCAGAATCGAAAAAACGTTTTGAATATGCAATGTACAAATTGTCGTAAAATTTATTATGTTATTTTTCAATTTCGGTGTGCTCGCCGACGGCGTGGGACACGGTCAATCTCTGTCGGTCTCTTGCTTCCTCCACATTCATCAATCATAATTATAAAATATATGTTTTTAATTCTTCTTCTTATCGTGTGGGTGTGAGGTGGGTTGTGAGGAATACCTCATCGACCCTGGTGTCAAGGTTGATTAAGCCGCCAAAGACCCCTGACATGTGTATGTTTTTAATTGTTAAATGTATATTAGATTTTATGCGAAATAATCTTATTATTAAATAATGCAGATTTATAATTATGCTATTATTTGAAGTTAACTTATAGTATTTAACGTGTGATTTTAAGTATAGACTCCTCACAGTGTCATCCGACTAAAAATAATCTTATTCAGTGTTTTTTTTGTAATGTTTGTTTTATTCGTCGTCCGCGAAATGCGGGTAGTCGGCCCCGTCGGGCGGGCCGCTCGTCGTGGGTGCCGTCGTGGGCGCAGTCGTGGGCGGCGTCGTAGGCGGCGTCGTAGGCGGCGTCGTAGGCGGCGTCGTAGACGGCGTCGTAGGCGGCGTCGTAGACGGCGTCGTAGGCGGCGTCGTAGACGGCGTCGTAGGCGGCGTCGTAGACGGCGTCGTAGGCGGCGTCGTAGGTGGCGTCTTGGGCGGCAGCGCCGTGGTTTTCTTAGTTGTTACTACAAAAATTAAAGAATAATACAAATCTTCTGGTCTCGTGTGGTTTGTGAAGTCAATAACGTCAGGGTTACTATTGCGCCGCTAAAGGCCCTAATAAGTAAATATTAGCCGGAAACGACTGCTTAACGCGCCCTCCGAAGCAGAGATCATCTTACTTTCGGACAATCGACTGATCACCCTACGGTTGGGTTGATGGGGTTGGTAATTCAGCTCACAATCCACACGATAGAAGAAGAAGAGCCTACGGTGTCCTAACCAAACTGGGGATCATAAAGGGATTTTTCTGATAAGTCCTCAGGTTTCGAACTCGGGACCTCTGAATTGTGATCCCAATGTACAACCACTGGACCACGAGGGCCGAACAAAAATATGAACTTTCATAAATAAGATCTTCGTTTCATCTAATTGATAACATAAATTTACTGTCCATCGTACCTATATGAAACGATTGATGAATGTGGAGGAAGCAAGAGAAGTAAGTCAGGATCGAAGCAGATGGAATTCCATAGTCCGTTTACCCCGGTGGGAAATAGTTGTGAGTTTATTTATGTACAGTCATGAGCAATATAATGTACCCACTTGAGGACTCAGTCGCACTAACACATTTGACATTTAGCGAGACTTACAGTTCAATTTTTCAAAAAAGTTAATGTGACATGGTACCAAAGTGTATACATATTAATGCTCGTGACCGTATGTACTATCCGTCGATAATGGAACGACACAGTCTTCTCTTATTAGTATACCACCCCACTAATGCTCCATACAAATATCTGTATCTTACCGTGTGCCGCCTCATGTGTAAGTGCGAGCGAGACACCGTCTGCGCGTTCTCCCGCTTACTCTTTAGTGGCTACGACTTACGGCCATTTGCGACTTTAGTAATACCCAGAGGGGGTGAGGTAAACCTAGCTACGAATTGGCGCGGGGCGGAGATTTACCGTTCCATCAGAAAAGAATAATACTCTTTATTCTGTGGTAATGTACCCACCTTTAGAGGCTTTGTTGGGTTTTTTCCTTGCCGTCGTGTTGCGGGCAGCGTTGGAGGTGACCTTCTTCCTTTTTTTTGTAACCTTGGTCTTAGCTGAACTTCGCGTCTGCTCCTCTGAAATGTTAAAGAGGTTAGGGTTTCATTCCCTATGAGGACTTAATATTATCGCTCTTCTCTTCTTCCAATCCTATCATCCTCATGGTCTTTTGAAATCTCTGTAGCTTGCTCCCTTGACATACCGAGAGTTTTTGATTCTCAGATTTTTGATTTTGATTCTCAGCTGGTAAATGCAAAGGGAGCGGCCTTTTGCGTTTTCCATGCGCACACCAGCTCAGAGCTCGAATACACTATATTCTTTTAAAAAATAATTCACCTTCAACAAGTTTAATTACGTTACACTCGATGAAATGGTGGCGGAAAAAATCATGTGGCAATGTCTGAAATCCACGCGGGTGGAAGGCTAGTGGAGTGTCGAGAACCGGTATTTTCGGTACTGAGTCAGTACCTAGTACGTAGCTAGTACAAGCGTAGAAGTACAACACTCACGCGAGTGTGTCAGGTTGAGGAACTCCGTGCAGCGGTGCGTCACCTTGTACCCTGCCAACGGACAAACAGACACTCAATATAGTATATAGAACAATAGTTCAAGATTGTTTTTTTTTTTTATTACTTATATCACACAGACAACCTCCGTAGTCCAGAGCTTTGAACGATATCACGCGATCTAACGCCCAACGCACAATAATCGTAATTATAAATTAATTATGACGTTGACAGCTACTCGTCGAACGGCGATTCCCGCTACGGCGAGTGTCTTTACGGTGAGTGGCTTGGCGTCGCGGATCAGTCTGTGTGACCATCTAAATGCGTGTGACTGTATGTCCACGCAATCATAATCATAATCACGCAGTTCATCCAACTTCCACCAGACACCAGGGTTGATGGGGTTGGTAATCGACCTCACAACACGGTAGAAGAAGATCCAACTTAGGAAATATCCATGTGTATTATGTACTCACAAGGCACGGGTCCGCCCCGTTCGACGTCTTTGTCTGTAAAAAGCAACAGTATGAGTACTGCAGCAAACCTCAGCGATGTCAGGTGTCTGCGTTCAAAGAAAGAAGCTTAACCAACATACATAACCATATTCAATTGCTTCGATCCCGACACACTTCTCTTGCTTCCTCCACATTCATCAATCGCTTCATACACGCACGCCGGTTCAGAGTAGATCGTACTTAACCTTGTCTAAGGACATCTCCAATTTGGTCAATGTAAGTCCTTCTAGGTCTTCCTCTGCCAGCCCTACCATCAACTTTCGCTTTAGAAGCTTTATATATTATTACTTATTTTTTAAGCTTAACCAAAATCTAAGTTAATTTAAGCTTTGCTTAGGTGACTCAGTTTGCAAAGTGCGTGCATAGTTCACAACTCACAACTTTCGTGTGCCATGCAAGCTAAGTTGAAACTAACTTAGCTTAGGTCTTGTTCTGCAACCAGCAGTGGTATTACCATAATAGCACACTACGGACACTTCATATAAATAACTTCGTTTTACACAGACACCACACATTGACATTATCATACACGCGCATCTGTGTGTGTGACGTCTGGCGCCATACGATTTAAGTCTATGTTCGAGGAGGGGTGAAGTAAACCTAGCTCAGCCGCTGGTGGGGAGCGGAGAGTTGCCGTTCTATAAGTAGTATTATTCCTTATTCTATGGTAATAGTGCGGATTCGGGCATACAGCAACTTAATTGACAGGACTAAGACTAGCTCTATCTTTTTCTTGCACTTATCGTGAAGGAGGGCACTGGTTTTAGAGTTGTTGAACTAAAATCCGCTCGAATTGCCATCAATATCCCACTACTAGCTGTCTGTCACTGTCAGTGAGGAGCTCGGTGGCGCAGCGGTAAACGCGCTCGGTCTGCGATTGTTGAAGTTAAGCAACTTTCGCAAAGGCCGGTTAGGATGGGTGACCACAAAAAAAAGTTTTCATCTCGAACTCCTCCGTGCTTCGAAGGCACGTTAAGCCGTTGGTCCCGGCTGAATTAACAGTCGTTAATAACCATCAATCCGCACTGGGCCCGCGTGATGGTTTAAGGCCCGATCTCCCTATCCATCCATAGGGAAGGCCCGTGCCCCAGCAGTGGGGACGTTAATGGGCTGATGATGATGATGATGAGCTGTCTGTCACTAGTTGGTCCATCGAGTAACAGTGTTACTGGTTAGAATGCAAAAAAAATTAAAGAGTTAATTAATTATTGTAATAGGTTATTACTACGTATAGTAGAGCATCGCAGCCATATAAGAGCGAAGAAAATTCCGTTTTCGTAACTGATTATGAGACTCACCGACCACAGCTCCCTCGGGTGGTGGCGGTCCTGTCGCCCCCGCCCTGGTCGCCCCCGTCCCCTCTACGCTCTTCTCCGACTCCAGTTCTCTTTGGTGTGCTCCCGCCGCCTGTAAGCATTGACAACAGCTTGAGTTGTACAAAGCCATAGATCGGAAAATTGGTAATGGCAACAGAAGCCGTACTTTTGGTATCGCATGATCATGGCACTTGAACCAGTGTTGAAATATCGGGAGTCTCATATCCCTGATTAACGCGGTAAGAACCTGGTGTGATGTGTTTTAATTATGACAATAACCGCGTAAACCTCAAAGCATGTATTTGACATTTTTGAGGTGAAATACCAACCTCATCAATCCTGGTGCTGACACTGAGCCGCCAAAAGCCCCTGACATGGGTCATGTAACGACTACGTACTTACATCAGTAATTCGTAATCGGGACCAACTGCTTAACGTGTTTTCCGAAGCACGGATCATCTTACTTTCGGACAATCAGGTGATCACCCTGTAATGTCCTAACCAAACTAGGGATCACAAAGTGATTTTTGTGATATGTCCCTACCGAGATTCGAACCCGGGGCTTCCAGATCAGGAGCCCAATGCTCAACCACTGGGCCACGGAGGACGTCAGGATGATGGTCTACTTAGAAGAATGGTCTGAACGTGTCACTAACACCCTGTATTGTTCAGTTAGGTACTCACAGCGGCCACCATCATGAACACGAGTCCTCGCATGTCGACCACGGGGAGCACTCAGACTGCACTTGAGGAGCACTGCTGCGTGGAGCGCGCGTGTAAGACTGTCGCAACCGAGGTTGGCAGCTGTACCGGCCATGAGCCGAATCAAACGCCATTTTATTGTCCAGACGTTTATTACTATATTTCGATTTACACAATTTTCAATTTAGCGCGCCTATTGCCACTTGTCACGCTCTCTTTTCCAACCTGAGAAGATATTGAGCTCGAGTACTGATAACATACAGTCACGACGATATCCTAATCGTTAATTTACTCGTCATCCTCATAGTGCGGGTGGTAGGGCGCGTGGTGTAGCGCCTTGTACGGCTTACTCTCTCTTCAGTGTTACTACCAAAATAAACATAACATAAGGTCATGACTATTATCTCATTTGGGGTGGTCACAGGTATATCCATCATTCCGGGTGAGAGCCTTCAGCGCTCCCCATTTGTCCGGCCAAGTAGTTAATGCCATCTGCGGCAAATCTACAATAAGTCACGTCAAAAAAAAAGGTATATCCATCGCCAGATAAGTTTAGTACCCACACCTCACCAAGCTTTCTGTTAGACCAATGAGATAGGTGGTGAGCCATATCGTCTCTCTCTCTCTCTCTCCTTGGCATTTATTATTCCCATCTGATGGTGGGGTCTGCCTTCTTCGTACTTCTCTTCCACTTCGCTCTATCGGACGTGTCGTTCTCGGAGACATTGCACATACACAGGTCCTAGCCATATCGTCGTCTATCATTATAGACTATGTTAGTGAAATCTACACTTAAGATAAATAAATAAGTCATTGGTGCAAGTACGGTACTGGGATTCAAACCGACGCTCCCCGTTTGAGAAGCAAGCTACATAAATAAATCTTTTATTTTATTTATTTCTTCCTTCAAGTAGATTAAAATTCCACAACACGTTTGGCAAATCACATTTAAAGTAAATGTGTGTATTTGCCAAAAAGCTCGAAAGCAGAGTAAAATGCACGACATATGGGGCAATGAATACCACCACCGCATGGTCATCAAGAGCCAGATGTCTGTAGAAAGCCGAGGTTGTTATTTTAATACCCTTACTGTTTTATTTCAATTTTTTTAGAGCATTATCTCTCTATCGTTATCCCGTTTTTCACAGGATCCGCTTACCTAACCTGAAGATTTGATAGGTCCGGTTTTTTACAGAAGCGACTGTCTGGCTGACCTTCCAACCTGCGAAGGGAAATCTAGCCCAATACAGTTAGGTCACGTACCTCCGAAACGCATTTCTCGGGAGTGTGGGTTTCCTCCACCGCTGAGCACGTGATAATCATTTATGATCCAAACATGGATTTGAAAACAAATCCGAAAATCATTGGTTTAGGCCCGTGCTGGCATTCAAATCTGCGTTTATGAGGTCATAATGCGTCAAGCGTTCTTCCAACTCTGCTACTACGGCTTCTAACTATTTTACAACAGTAAAGAAAAAAAAATGCGTTCAGCTGCAAATATGTCATAATATATATCTCTAACATATCCATCAAACGTGCATTATATCGATGGCTTCAACTTATTGTCGTACGAGGATTATCTGCGTATCTAGGCACATAAATTTTGGTCGCTATCGGCAGCAGCGGCGGTTGCTATGCTGCGGGGCAGCACGTCATAGCCCAATAGTGACCATAGACCAGCCGTCGGTACAAAGCCCCACTACCTCCACGGCACACTTCCCTGGAACACTTAGTGGATCATAGGTTAAATTCCTACACTAGATATACCTGTTTTAACCAACTAGATTCTGACGCGAATAGTTATATTTGCATATGTGAAAGTGATATTATTATTAGTGTCCTTAATTATCATCATGTCCAAACCGTATCCGGCGACGGCGACTCCTGTATCTATCCTGGATCGTTGTTGTTTTGGGCTCTGATATGGGTAGCGAAACCGAACTTCGTCTTGATGAAAACTTTATTGAATTTTTGTCCTTTTTGTCATTGAATTTTAGACTCCACGTTTATTTATGTATAACTTTCTCAATTAGTCTTTAAATCTACACCTGTTTTCTCTATAAAAAAGTCACAAAAAAGAAAAATGCCGACAATAGTGTAACGAATGCCGACAATAGTATAATAATTCGGCGACCAGTCCACGAACCAGTCCGGCCACTGGTCACCTGCCGACACACTGGCCGCGACACCATACATCGCGGTAATGTTCGACCGCAGCTTAACATATTGACTTCAACCTTAATGGTTGCTGGTTTTTACTGGGTTGTCGGTTTCTTCTGCCGTGAGATAACGTCAACCTTCGGTTTTATTACACGTTTGCTGTAGTTTAAAAATGATGTTTATTGTTGAGTGTCGAGCGTATGATTTTAAAATATACTTCGTAACGAGCTGTCATGTTAATTATTCTTCTTCTATCGTGTGGGTTGTGAGGTAGATTACCAACCTCAGCAACCCTGGTGTCAAGGTTATTATTGAGCCGCCAACGGCCCCTGACATGGCTCATGTAACGATTACTCACTCACATCAGTAAGTACCGAGACCAACGGCTGAACGTGCCTTCCGAAGCACGGATCATCTTACTTTCGGACAATCAGGTGATCAGCCTGTAATGTCCTAACCAAACTAGGGATCACAAAGTGATTTTTTTGATATTATGTCCCCACCGGGACCTCCGGATCGTGAGCCTGACGCTCAACCACTGGACCACAGAAGCCGTTATATGTATATATTATTTTTCGTATGAATGCTCTCTATGAGACCGCATCAGTTTCGTTCGTGCGCAGTGACAAAAAAGGCACCAAAACGTTTGTTCATTTGTTTATTATATTAAGGAAGTTACAAGAAAACACACGTTTGAAACCAAATGATATGTAATCTCAATAAACATTTCAGTAGAACAATTTCAACAAAATAGTAGTATCCCGTGATCATGGCACTTGCAACAGTGTCGAAATATCGGGAGTCTCATATCCCCATTTAAACGCGGTAAGAACCCGTTATTATGTGTGTTGGCATCCCCAACAAAATTGTAATTCATATTTTAAGTATGGCAATACTTGCCCTTCTGAATCTCGAAACTAACGTGTACCTATCGTGTGTTAAACATTTTATAATATAAATTAATAAAAGTGCAGTCAACATTGTCCAGCTGTGTTATTCCCCATACCTACCATCAAGCAGAGCATCGACCACAGCTAGATGCCCACATTGGTCCTTCGTCCCGGTAATAAGAATCAGCCAGCTGCGAGGAAGATTGCCGCGATCAAGTCGCGATTTACATTCGACTTCGGCTTTCTAACGACAGTGCAGAGAAGACGAGTACTATTTGGCACACGCAGAAAAATACACAGTGCAGCAAGATATTTCATCATCGTTGAAGAACTACAACATTTACATCGTTTCATACAATTTCTATCAAGATAATTTCGCATTTCATTTCGCCGCCATTTTACGTCTTTCGTCATCATTTTCGTCGTGGTGAAGTTCCCTGCGAGCGACAGTCACCCGTGTCTACAGGAAATAAGGTCGGATTTTGCAGCATATTTTCAGAATTCACCATATACACAGTTGAAACGTCCCGCGCTTTACCGGAAATTCATCATCGACCGCTCATCGACCGAAGCGCGAAATGTCAACGCGCCATTGGCTGAACACAGAAGCAACGCGATCGCCTATTCGTCGAAGTTGAAGTTCTGCCAACGCGACGCAATAAGGAGGTATTGGTACACGAAATCGAGTGAAACGCAAGATAGTAGTTCTCAACGCAAGTAACAAGGACAGCATATATTCCTACTAATTTTAAGAGGTTGTTTAATTTAGTCGTGTACGTTTGACGTTACTCAGTAGTTTTTTAGTAGCGTAAACGCAATTTTTATACACGCCATTTTGATGTAATTCCGTGTTACAACAGAATATTTAGAATTTATTGAGTGTATACGTTGTTATCATTGTGAAAATGTCTGTTTCTAACGGAGAGGAGGACGTAGCTGCAAAACTAAGCAAACTTAGGTTAAACCGCGGCTATAATAAAGGTACGTTGACACGTTTTCATACCACATTATCCGACGTCAATAAGTTAAAAGATGTTCCGTTAGCCACGCTTGAAGAAAAGCGCAAAAACGTGCTATTGACTTATGAACAATACGAAAATTATAATAGAGAAATAATCTTTCTAGATCCTAAAGAGGAAATGTCGGAAGATATCGCGACAACAGAGGACAAAATGTATTCCGTCCTCTCTATTTTGGATCGGGAAATTGCGTCCCGCAAGCAGGTTTTGCAGCCTCCGCCTCCGCCTCCTCCAGCTAAAAGATTGGTGAACCTACCAACTTTAGGGATTCCTATATTCGCAGGTAAATATTCCGAATATACACCATTTATTGAATTGTTTAAATCTGTAATTCACAATGATGCCACGCTTGACAATATACAAAAACTCCATTATTTGAGAAACTTTTTAAGCAGTGAACCACTTAAATTGATTCAAAACTTACCACTCACCAGTGCCAGCTATGATGAAGCAATCAAAATGCTCGATGATAGGTACTGTCAGAAATTTCAGGTCATTAATGAACATGTAAATATTTTATTGGACTTGCCCCACATATCTCGTTCGACTCCCACCCAGCTTAGGGAATTTATTTGTCAAGTCAGACAACACTTGGCCGCAATCAAAAACATGAATACATGCGTTGACAACTGGGATCCCATCCTAATTTGTATTTTGGTACGGAAATTAGATTCTTACACGGGAAGAGCCTACCACATGGAGCGTGACACGTCTGCAGAGCCCACGGTTAAGGAGCTGCTGGCATTTTTAGAGAAGAGAGCGCTCGCAATGGAAAATGCTGAGCCTCCTGCGAAGCCCTCTACCAGCAACGCCTATGGTAACAGGCAGTCCAGATTGGCAGTCAACGTAGCAGCGGTGGGAAGCAAACCAGCATGCAATTACTGTAAGTCCACAGAACATAAAATATTTTCATGCAGTAAATTTAAACTCCTACCTATAGTAGACAGAATTAACTTTGTTAAAGAAAAAGAGCTGTGCAATACATGTTTGAATAAACACATGGGTAAATGTAGATACCATTTTAGATGTGGTCAGTGCAAGCTAAACCACAACACACTGATCCATCTCGATTCAAAGACAGAGCCAGTCATTATGCTCTCAAGTAAAGTATCTAATGACATTTTACTCCCCACAGCTCGCATCAAACTTATTGCCCAGGACCAGAGAGAGGTCCATGTAAAAGCAGTGCTAGATTCTGCCTCCCAAGCTTCCTTGGTGACAAGCAAGCTCGTGAAAGTCTTGGGATTGGCTCCTGTGCAGAATAGCACTCACATCATAGGAGTCACAGACAATAAAAGCAGTGTAAAATTTTCCATCCCATTAGAAATACATTCATTGAAGTCTCCTTACAAAACATCCATCAACTGCCACGTAGTGGACACGATAACATGTCGCTTGCCTCAGCAGAAGATTGACACTTCCAGGTTCAAAATACCTGCAGGAATAGAGCTGGCTGACGATGATTTTTTCCTACCATCTGATATACACATGCTGATTGGTGCCGACGTATTTTTTCAGATACTGGAGCTTCCGGCGAGCCAGCAGAGCGAGCCTCGGCCGAGCCACACGCTGCTGCCGAGCCCGGCGGCGCTGCGGCCTGAGCCGTGCGCCTACGCGACACCTACCGCTCCGCCCGAGGATGGCCCGCGCATCTTAAACACTAAGTTTGGACATATAATTGGCGGTGCTTTACCAAGCCAGCATGAGGTAACAAAGCTTATATCGCTCTTATGCACGAAGTGTGACAACAATTTAAATGATACTATGGCAAGCTTCTTCCAAACTGAGTCTGTACCTGAGGTATATAAGGAGCAACTTTCAGAACATGACATTGTAGAAAATAATTTTCAAACTACTATGAAATTGGAAAATAATAAATTTCAAGTGGACTTACCACTAAAAATTCCTATTTCTGATGTGAATGAAACATTAGGTGAATCTTTCGATTTAGCTTTGTACAGGTTCTTAAGTCTTGAGAAAAAATTGAATAAAAATAGTGTTTTACACTCAGAATATAGTAAGTTCATAAACGAATATGTAGAGCTGGGACACGGTCATTATATTAATTTGGATTCTTATAATTTGAGGCAGGATCCCGTATATTTTCTCCCACACCACGCGGTTATAAACGAGAGCAGCAAAACCACTCGCACACGAGTAGTGTTCGACGCGTCTATGAACACGCGCAGTAAGGTTTCTCTCAACGACATTTTACTTAACGGCCCGGTCGTGCAAAGGGATCTCTTTGACATAGTCATTTTATATAGATTCGGAGATTATACATTTAATGCAGATATCAAACGTATGTTTAGGGGGGTCTTAGTAAATCCTGAACACACCTCATTACAAAATATTTTATGGCGTGAAGACCCTTCCCAACCCATTAAATGTATACGATTAGATACCGTCACATATGGATTAAAATCGTCAAGTTATTTAGCGACTCGATGCTTACTAGAGCTTGCAAAACAGAATGAAACTAACTTACCTTTAGCCGCTTCCATAATTAAAAACTGTACCTATGTCGATGACGTCATGGTTTCGCACTCTAATTTGAATACATTACTTGAGGCAAAAATGCAACTAACACAATTGCTGGCTCTGGGTAGCTTCGAATTGCACAAGTGGTCATCCAACAACAAACAGGTGTTGTCAGATATTCCCACGAGCCTACAACAGTTGGATGATATAGAACTTCAAAAGGAAAATTATAATATAAAGGCGCTAGGTCTGTCTATAGACGTACAGGAAGATTGCTTTGTCATAACACCTCCCACAAACATGCATACACAAAACATCACAAAAAGAAATATCTTAAGCCAGATTTCTCGATTTTATGACCCGCTAGGCTTTGTTTGTCCGATTGTGGTGAAGGCGAAGGTCATTATGCAGCAGCTATGGCTTGAGAAGATGGAGTGGGACGCATGTCCGCCTCAGCACATACATGACGAGTGGGTACAATTTTCTAATAACCTAGCTTCTATGGACACTATTAAATTAAAAAGAAACATACAGATTCCCTCAGACGCTGAAGCTGTGCAGCTCATTGGATTCGCAGACGCCTCGAGTTCTACGGGCTACGGTTGCTGTGTATACCTACGAGTGGTTCACTCATCAGGTACAGTTGAAACATCCTTACTGTGTTCGAAATCACGCATCAATCCACGCACGAAACCGTTGACCGTTCCGAGGCTCGAACTCAACGCATGTCTGTTACTAGCAAAGTTAATAACCAGAGTGCATGAAACGCTCACAACAAAGATACGAGTAGACGATGTTTACCTATTTTCTGACTCGCAGATATCTTTAGCTTGGCTTAAAACGGAAGTCACAAAACTACAAGCGTATGTTTCGAACAGAGTGAGAGTAATCCAACAACTCACTAATAGATGGCGCTGGCTATATGTGAATACTCAGGAGAACCCTGCAGACTTGGTGAGCAGAGGAGTGGACGATCCGCGAGTACTAGCTTCCAGCACACTGTGGTGGAACGGACCAGCCTTCCTTCAGCACAGGGAGTATTCATTTAACAATAAAATTCAGTCGCCTACAGAATTACCTGAATTGAAACCGCAAGCAGAAGACGCAGATCATGGCGCAGTTATCCTTTCTTGCACTTTAGATCAGTCGCAGGTACTGGACATGATGATACGTAACATTTCAGACATTAACAAAATGCAGCGTATCTTAGCATACATACTTAGATTTCGTCATAACAGTAAGCCGACGAACACAAAAATAAGAACGAAATTTTTGTCGAGCAATGAATTGCAGAGGGCTCTGCTACTTTTAATTAAGCACGAGCAAACAGTCTATTATAACGAAGAAATAAAATGCTTATTGAAAGGCGATCATATTAAAGGCGCATTAAAACCTTTGCATCCATTTCTCGACGAGGAGGGCGTACTTAGAGTAGGAGGTAGACTACACAACTCAGACATTCCATACACACAAAAACACCCTGCTATTTTGCCAAAGCAATCGCGACTAACGCAACTTATTATACGTCACGAGCATTTTCGATTGCTTCATGCAGGGCCCAAACTGCTATTAGCGCAGATAAATCAAAAATACTGGTTAGTAAACGGTATCAGAACGATTAAAAAAGTTATTCATAACTGTTTAGTTTGTTTCAGAATGAAAGCAAACACTGCAAGACAGCTCATGGGTTCCTTACCAAAACAGCGTGTCACCGCTTCTAGGGCCTTTCAAGTTGTTGGAGTGGACTTCGCTGGGCCGGTGCAGTTAAAAAATTCACGCATTAGGCGAGCAACTCTTAGTAAAGGTTACATCTGTGTATTTGTCTGCTTCACAACAAAAGCGGTTCATCTAGAACTAGCTTCAGACTTATCCACGGATACCTTTCTCGCCTGCTTTAAGAGATTTATTTCGCGTCGATCACTGCCCACCGAGGTCTTCTGTGACAATGGGACCGCATTTGTAGGGGCGAGGAACAAATTAGCTGACTTGTACAAGCTGCATGGCTCCGTTGACCACCAGACACAGGTGCAAGGGTTTGCGTCCCAACAAGGAATAAAATTCCACTTTATTCCTGCGTATTCACCAGTGTTCGCTGGTCTAGCGGAGGCTGCAGTCAAAAGTTCTAAATATCACTTAAAAAGAACAATAGAAAAAAGTATACTTACTTACGAACAATTGAATACGGTTTTATCTCAAATTGAAGCCATTTTAAACTCGCGACCCATCATGCCGATTTCATCCTCGGACATTGCAGATTTTAGTTACTTAACACCAGGACATTTTTTAGTAGGAGGTCCACTTGTGTCCTACCCTGAACCTGACATAACGGAGGTTCCTGCTAATAGGCTCAAATTTTGGACTTTGGTTGAGAACATGAAACAATGTTTTTGGAAAGCGTGGCACAAACAATACTTAAACATATTGCAAAGTCGACCAAAATGGCGCGATAGTTTGCCTAACATAACAGTAGGTTCATTAGTTATAATGCGCGAGCCAAATTCAGCTCCTCTGTACTGGCCTATGGCTAGAGTGACTCAGATTTTCCCAGGCGGAGACGGTAAGGTCCGAGCCTTAGAGTTGAAAACGTCCAATGGCAAGACGTATACTCGATCGTTATCGAGCGTTTGTATTTTACCTTTAGAATAAGTTTTATTATTTACAATAAGATAGTATAAAACACTTCTTCCTTTTTTGTTATGTAATGTATACTAAGATAAGTTTATTCTATAAGAGTTAATTTCAATATACCTAATTGTAAAATGTTGAATTAGTAATTTCCTACGAATAAATAATAAGGTAATGTCTCATAAATATTAAGCTTGCTTATTAGAGTAAAAAGTAAAAAATATGCTACGTTTCCTACAATTTCATTGAATTTATAAGCTATATTATTATTACTTTAAAAACAAAGTTAAGGTTTGCAAGTTTAATTTAATTACTGTGTAGGTTGATGATATGATATAAGTGACTTGTAATATTATTTAGCAGCCATGAGTTATTTATTTGATTTCTGGAGGATAGGATAAGTTGTATTTTATTCTTTTAGTTTAAATTCTCTCAGGCCGCAGCATGTTGGCATCCCCAACAAAATTGTAATTCATATTTTAAGTATGGCAATACTTGCCCTTCTGAATCTCGAAACTAACGTGTACCTATCGTGTGTTAAACATTTTATAATATAAATTAATAAAAGTGCAGTCAACATTGTCCAGCTGTGTTATTCCCCATACCTACCATCAAGCAGAGCATCGACCACAGCTAGATGCCCACAATGTGCTTTAATTATAGTAGTATTGATATGCAACAACATCCAGTGGAACATCTACATTATTGTTTGATATTCGCTTAATTATTGACATGTCCGGTCTTTTACGTTAACAACCGCCTGTCCGATCTTCCAACCCGCGAAGGGAAATGCGGAGCCAGCTGTCCCCCAGCCCAACTCATTTCTCAGGAATGTGCGTTTCCGCTAGATGTTTTCCCTTATCACCGAACACGTGATAATCATTCATGATGCAAACATGATTTCAAAAACAAAATCCATTTTTTTTTGGTTACGCATTCCAACCTACACACACTCACAGTGAGAGTCAAGCATTTTTCCAACTAGACTACCACAGCGCTCTGGGCTACCACAGCTCTCTGGGTTACCACAGCTCTCTGGGCTACCACGGTTCTCAGGGCTACCACAGCTCTAGCTTTACAAAATAAGTAAGAGGTACATAATATTTACAACAGTGCGCGTAATAGGCAGGAGATTATACCTACTCTTGCCTTATATACTTTTAAAAGATACAATATTGGTAGTATTAATATTCAAAACAATGTTATCTTATCGATATGAAATTTGATATTGAACTACAGGAAGATATTATTATATTCATCAACATAATTTCTATGAATACGTAAATACTATACAATCACACTCGTCATCGTTCAAAATATTCCAAAGATCCGCTTTCAAGCAAAGTTTTATAAACACTTTATACAAGCAAAATATGTCCATTCTTCACTGAATTATACAGTATTTTCAAATTTATCTAAGCTGTGTGCTACAGACAGAGGTCCAGGAAGAGGTTCTTCCAAATTGTCACTGTCTTTCACTTCTGTGGCTAGTTGGGTTTATCCATCTCTTACCCCAAAAACATTTCTCCCAGATTATTATTGTATAAGCATATATTTCTACTAAATTATCCAAACACACTTCTTCTTCTATCGTGTGGGTTGTGAGGTGGAGTACCAACCTCATCAACTCACTTACTTCCAACACAATAATTTCCATTGAATTAAAACATATCACATTCACCTAGTACATTTCTTCGTCTTTCGTGAGAGTTTTTAGAATACATACTTATTTTTAGTAAGTAAGTAATATCCCGATAATAATTATAATTCTAATTATTTATTTTGTATAATAATAATCCATAAAAATAATAATTTTTGCCATACGCAATTATAATAATGATGAAAATAGTCCTACATGAACCGGGAATTGTCTTTTGAGTGCACTCCTATAGTGCATATAGGGATAATCCCGTTGGGATGACATATTTATATTATATTGCCTTAACGGGTCTCTACCCGTTGACTTCGGTCCCATATCAGGCCTGACTGACATCAATCTACTATAGTTAATCAAGAGTAAAGAATACTTGAGACATGAAATTCACTGGAATTTTACTTGCAAACGCACTCAGTGTGCTAACAGGCCCGAATCCTGCGCCCCAGAATAATAAATGGTTATATTATTTATTACCCTGGGGGAAATATTCTAGGAGCAACAGATACGGGAACCGGGCACGTCCCTGAGTGGTCTACTCGTTGACAGTGATGGTGAGCTGCTTGCCGCGGCTGTTCTCGAAGCGGTCCATGGTGCGGATGTCCATGATCATCGAGATGGACACGCCCAGGGCCAGCACCATGATAAATGTCACCATCAGGCCGGACCTGTACATATAATAGTGCAGCTTGCAAAAATCGTTGATGGGTTTTGCTAAAGGAAAAAGTTAGCAATTTTTGATGGAAGTCCCGAAAATGAAGCAATAAGTTAGGGCTGCAAATATAGAAGATGAACGCTATTGGACGCGGCTAACTTAAAGAGACTTCTGCGTCGCCGCTTGGGAACTGATTAGGTACCTATTGAATTGATTAATATACCAGACACCTCCATCAACCCGATACATTATCAGCAAAATAGAGTGGAGTGAAATCAAAATGACAACAAAATCATTAGTGATACAAGATGGTTGTGAGGGTGAAGATTAAAAAGACTCCAATATCCCAAATGAGAAAGAAAGAAAAATATTAACTCACACTCTCGCGCTAGTTACAAATACTGTATTGAAAAGTAATAAACATTCTGATGAAACTTACCAGATGGGCACGGTGGTGAACCCGATGCAGTCGAAGGCATCCGCGAACCTCTCAGTGCTGTCCATGTACACTTGCATCTGAAATTGGCGACACAAATTAAATATTATAAAGTCACGTCCGTGATTTCTAATAGGTAGAACACAGTCACAAACAATCAAAAGGAATCTTACAGCCACTCTTGATACGAAGTTAGACAGTTCACCATTCCATCGTCAATGTTAAGGTCCAACACATTAGGAAGGACACAGTCCGTCCATTGTTATACGTATTTTCAAGCGAAGAGTTAAGTAACTCTATTACTATGTAAGTAATTTATTTGGTATTGTAAGTTATTAAAATATAATTATTATTATAATACATTGATTATTTATTTATCTATATGTCAATTTATAATATAATACACTTATTTAAGTAAGCGTGTATGTATGTAAGTATTGTTAATATTATATTTTATTTCTATTTGTTAGCGATGTACACGCCTAGCTGCTCTCTCTTGTTTTTAAGTTTATCTCTTTCCCGGTCTGCTGGAAGAGATTTCTACTAGAAATAAGCTGAACCGTTTGTCTGTCTTTTGTTAGTCTGTTTTATATATTTTTTAAATCTTATTCTGTGTACGATAAACTATTAAATAAATAAATCTATCTGTTGATTTTTACGAAGTGAAGCAGCTGATCGCTTCTTTTTGCTCCCAGTTTTAAAGTCTGGCTTTATTTACCCGAACATCCCGCAAGGTGAGTGTAGCTTCATCCGAGGAGTACACCAGCGGCAGCGAACAATGGTAGGCTCTTCCAAGCACAGCTGCGGGCGCGTCGGGCGGCGCCGGCGCTGGCAGGTTGAGCCCCACCGTCTCCAACCCGAATTTGACTTCCACCCCCACCGCCTGCCACCACCCCGCTGCCTGCTTGAAGCTGAACTCAATGGTTATCTGGAATGGTAAACAGTTTTTCAGATGATTTACCGACAAATAATCCGTACTGTTTCAGTAATACGAAACATCCTGCAAAGATCGTCTTTTATTGTTATAGCGGCTTAGTCAGTCTTTAAAAGTGTCACTGTACTAATAACTCTAAACAACAGTGTCTAAAAAATAATCTTTTTAGGGTCTTTTCTGCACATCGAGTAGATCAGCTTATTAAAATGGGTCGCCAGAAGAATTAAATCAATACTTATGATTTCTGAATTACCAACAGTACGCAGTCTTTCTGGCCAGTACAAGTAGTAGGTAAGTACATCACCTAGATATAATTAGTATTTTTTTGTCAAAAGTCGGACTGTGCCTGACTGTACTGTGCTATATAGTTGCGGAAAATGGTAGGTAATAGGCTAGTATCCAACTAGTCAAATGAGTTACTTTTTGCTAAACGTCAAAACACGAAATTACTATGGAATTTGTATGAAACACACTGTGACGTCATAGAAAAATGTGTCAAAATCTCGGACTTACGTGTATTATTACGTTTTTCTTGATTAAAATTCAAAAATAAATAGAAAAACAAATTGTTTTTCTTTAGTTTTCGATGTGTCTTTATTTAGTACACGATCTAGTACGAGTACATGACCAAATTATAGAAGACCCTTGAGTGAAATCTCCCATAATCATTGGTTAAAACATCTTCATCCGAATTATGATATACGTTATAAAAACTGACCTTGCTAGTGCTATTCCCATCAGCGAATCTAACAACAAGGATAGTATAGAGGCGGGTGGGCTTCACGGTCTGCTCGCCGACCGGGTTGGACAGCACGATTAGCCTCTCTCGGTCAGTCCCGGGCGCCAGCCGCAGCTCCGGCCATCTGGAAGAATATAACAGCGCGCCCTTGCCTGGCGGACCTGGGGAGAAGAATAAACATACATAAACTCACGTTCGCAATATCTAATGGGGTAGACAAAGCCAAAAGTAATCTGAAATTTTTATTGTGTATGTGTGTGTATTGTGCATCTATGTAATACTAATATTAGTGAGTAAGAAATCATAGTTACTAACAACCTGGGTCCAAGTTACCCGTAATAAAAATTATTTTATTTTTATTTATTTTTTTATTTAAATATGTCATTTTGGATATAAAATCGACTTTGAGATTATAAAATGTAGATTTGTAATCTAAAAATATTTCTTGCCTACATTTAATTAAATAAATTCTAAAGTCGATCTGTTTTAAATTTACATTTTATTCGCTGTTTTTCAGGATTAACCTCATTGCACCAAATAATATCTTAAGTTTTTCACGCTACTCTTCTTCTTCTATCGTGTGGGTTGTGAGGTGGATTACCAACCTCATCAACCCTGGTGTCAGGGTTACTATTGAGCCGCCAAAGGCCCCTGACATGGCTCATGTAACGACTACTAACTTACATCAGTAAGTAGTAACCGGGACCAGCGGCTTAACGTGCCTTCCGAAGCACGGAACGCTCCACGCTACTTTTACAACGGTAAGTACGGTCACGAGTACTAATATGTATACACTTTGAAACCATGTCATATTAACTTTTTTGACAAATTACAGAGTAACTCTCATTACATGTCAAATATGATAGTGCGACAGGGTTCTAAAGTGGGTACATGATATTGCTTATGACTGTACACTTTCGTAAAGCGTGTGCAAATAAAGTGGTTACGACTACGATTTTCGCCGTACTTACCAGTAGCATTGTAAAGCGCGAACCGTTGCTGCGAGCGTATCGGCTTCTCATCATCAGGCTCGCTGGTACCAGTTTCATCCGCCTGCCTCCGCACGCGGTTCCACTCGCTATCGTACTCCGCAGACTGCGATACTGAATTACCTGGAAGAATTATAAGAGCAATATGTTCATGTGTCTTTGCTTCACGATTATTACCAGGCACTCATAGCATTAGTTGATATCTTTGCTTTTGATATTTTGTCAGGCGTGTAGAAGAATGTAAGAGGAAAGTTATTAATAGTTACGCTATTTATGTGGACGATGGCGCGGTTGCCCACCGACAGTGGTAATCTGTTCTGTTTTTGTATCATTGTCGGTAAATTAGTCACAGTTCAAAACATGCAACGATTATTTGGGTACCTACTTTATGTTACTTATCTAAAGTGCGCGCGCAATACATAGCTACTTACTTACTTTCAACCAACGAAAAACTACATATCTGTTTAAGAATTCACATTCTTATGGACTTCTTGTATCGTGTGGATTGTGAGGTGAATTACCAACCTCATCAACCCTGGTGTCAGGGTTATTATTGAGCCGCCAAAGGCCCCTGACATGGCTCATGTAACGACTACTTACTTACATCAGTAAGTAGTAACCGGGACCAACGGCTTAACGTGCCTTCCGAAGCACGGATCATCTTACTTTTGGACAATCAGGTGATCAGCCTATAATGTTCTAACCACAAAGTGAACTAATTATTATTATTAGCCTGTATTGCAATTGCTTTTTATCAATAAGGCCGCTGATTGTACATCTTCTGTCTCTTACGTATTTGTCTTATTTATTATATTTATCTTTATACAATAAAGGGTTTAGGGTATTGCATTGCATTGTACTTTTACAAGACCAAGTGGTATAGGAGGTGTACTATTACATATCTGCCTATCCCTTTAGGGATGAAGGCGTGATGCTATGTTTTGTTACAAGGCAAAAACCACTCTACTTTCCTGTGTTATTTGTATAAAGCGATTTGTTAATTAATCCCGGCATCTTCTATGTGGCGTAACGATTGATATTGTCTGTGTTCAGCCGTTGAAGAATGGGTCTGATATTGGATCATGTCAGTTACCCAGTATGCCGAGCACTCGACCAGCTCCATATATGTCCTGCAGACGAGCGAACGTCTCCGTCATCTGGGCGTCGCGCTCCGACCACGGACCCTGCAGTGTCAGCACCTGACACATATAATAACTTGTTAATATCAAAGTTCTTTACGTCTTCTTTCGTGTCGATGAAAAGTCGATTAAAGTAATTTATAATGTGTCAGCCCAAAATGCTGCCACGGCAATAGCACGGGCGGAAGCCATCGTCAAGTCCTCCAGCGTGCAGGTTTCTGGGCACAGGCACAGGTGGGACATGGTCTGTGGGGCTCCACACTCACACTCAAGCTCCGCCTCATCTGTAGAACCCCATCTGGACCGGTTTTCTTTGCTCCGGCAAACACATTCAGTCATTCTCACATTGATAAATGTGGAGGAAGCAAGAGAAGTATGTCAGGATAGGAGCAAATGGAATTCCATAGTCTCTGTTTACCCAGGTGGAAATAGGCGTGAGTTTATGTATGTATGTTTATAATGAACATAACATAAGCTTATGATTATGTTCCTAATTAGGGTAGTAATTGGGGTTAGAAGTGAAGCGTAGATATTCAGTTCCTCATACGATCGATGGATCTACTTCAATTGGAAATCATTTTTGAAGTATTATTGATTGATTGATTGAAGTATTTTTTTATAAATTACATTTTAATTTTGACACCGAACTTTTATTATACTTACTACCTAAACTTTTAAATCTAAAATTCAATCAATAATAAACCTAACTTCCGATATCAATCCATCACCACTTCCTTCACTATCCAAACTGAACAAAAACCACCCAAGTACATACCTGGGTCTCATTGCTGATGTAGTCGGGGTGAACATCCAGGAAGTCTTGTGGCAGGACCAGCATACTCTGACCCTCAACCAGCTTGCGTAGCCGCGGGAAGGAACCACTCGACAGGGGTACACTATCCTGGTTGTTGAACACCACTATAGCTGCTTGCTCACTGTATATCTTCATCAGGTCATCTTGGTCCAGGTATTTCAACGCCGGTCTTCGGAATTTCTCCAAAGATTTCGGCCCGAAGAAGAGGAACGGGCCTTCTAAGTTCGCGTAGGTTAATGATATGTACGAGAGGAAGGTGATAATGTATATTTTGAGCCACATCTTTGTAAATGTCCGTCAGTACGACGGAGCTGAGAGCTCTAGTTCACCCCAATAACACCCCTCTGTTATTGATTTGACTAGTACGCATGCGCGATAATGGCGGAGGGTTGATTTGACAATAGGTTACGAACGCGCGCGAGATTGAAACTCTACAGAGTTAATACCGTTTTGCATTATTATCGGTAATATTATTATAATTAGCTTGATTTGTGAATCACAATGATAACAAGGTTAACCGTTTCGAATAAAATGTTTGATGATAAGAGTACTATAAAACTTCCAGAGAGTAGGTACTGTAATAGTTTTAATTAGTTGCAGATGTAATTTTTTTTTTTTATTTTGTTGTTACAGAAACATACAAATGTATGGTAGGTAAGAAGGACTTGTAACAAAAGAGGCTGCAAGTCATCCCATTTCTTGTGGCTTTATGTGTGTGAGTTTGAATTGTATACATATGTTGGTAAGATATAAAAAAAAAACATTTTTGTGGCCGAATAAGTACTCGTATCTCCACCAACCCGCAGTGGAGCAGCGTGGTGGAGTATGCTCCATACATA
Source organism: Pectinophora gossypiella (assembly GCF_024362695.1). NCBI lineage: Eukaryota > Metazoa > Arthropoda > Insecta > Lepidoptera > Gelechiidae > Pectinophora > Pectinophora gossypiella. Next base: position 215,058 of record NC_065425.1, on the reverse strand, counting down.
CCCCTCCGGTTGATTGAGGGGAGGCCTGTGCCCAGCAGTGGGACGTATATAGGCAGTTTACGTACTCGTATAAGTAAATACATGTACGACGTACCTAGGCGATGCGCGATGGGCTAGTGCTTCGCTAGTCTCCCTCTCTATTTAAGAGCTGCGCTCTTGTCGGTGGAGTAATCGCCATTCCTCTCTTCTTTCCGCCAAAACCTTCACCTCCTAATACGACACGACCTGCACCTTCTCTTTTATTTGTTTCATAAATGTAGGTTTACTTATGTATGTTTGCTTCGCTAGTACCCAATAGTAACATACTTACAGAGTGTTAGTCACATCATAAAGAATACTAAGGGGGGTGAATCAAACCATGATTATAAGTTGATATCAAGTATAATTTGCTGTCGGAAGATATTTTTTTTTATTACTTATCCGTACTTTTGCGACGAAAAATTCCACTTGATATCAACAACAGAATCATAGTCTGAATCATCCCTCACAGTTTTCGTTACGATGTCACTAACACCCTATATTATACAATGCTAGTTTCTAAATAAATATCGATCGTATCGATCTTTTTGTCTACGAAATTAAGTAAAATGATTTCTAATAATGAAACACGGGAATTAAAAACAATTAAAAATATATTTACACAACATTACAATAAAGCTAGGAATGTATATGTATTTACATTAAAATGCGAGTTCTGGCGAGGTGTAGGAGTGTCGCCCCGAGCAGGCTGAGGGAAGACAGTCTGACGGATGCAGCCGAGCCGGGGTTGCCAGTGAAGAAATACGAGTTTTCTGCAAGATGAAAATTGCTATTGTGGTAAATTGGTTAATATCGCGTACTGGGATGACGACTGACCGAAATTAATGGAAGAGGAATATATGTTGTGCCGACCACACCTGTAGTGGGGATAAGGGCCAGGAGGTTGGTGGTTAATATCGCGATAAATAACCCAATAGGATTGATTATAAAGAATAATACTACGTATAGAACTGTAACTCCGCCCCGCACCATTTCGTAGTTTCTAGGGCGCCGACCTCACCCCCTCTACGTCTTACTTAGTCATAAATGGCCGCAAACCGCTAAGGACACGGGAGGCACGCGTACTGTGTCTCGCTCTCACTTACGTGAACGACACACGGTAAGAATGAAATTTCTGTATGGAGTGGTCGGGGTGTGCAAAACATACAAGACGCCCTGAGCCGAGGTTCGCGCCCAACTGGGCACCCTCAGGCCTGTTGTCTTAAACGTTGTACCGGGTGAGAGCCTTCAGCGTTCCCTATTTGTCCGGCCTAGTAGTTAATGCCATCTGAGGCAAATCTACAATAAGTCACGTCAAAAAAAAAGCAAAACATACAAGTCTACACGTTCACAAGCCACAGGCCAGGATAACCACTGTACACAATGAGTGTTGGTCAGCTTAAAAAAATTTCATGAAGGCACAATATGAATGCCATCGGCACTACAATGAAGAAAAAACCGCAAGCCAGACAGAAATGCCGCAGGCGATATTTTACTCGTACACTCGCCACAAATGCATCCGTGCGCGCGCTTCCCTTCTGTCTGGCTTGCGCCTATGAAGGAGATTATAGTACTAACTCTTCCTGTCGTTGGGGTCAGTGACCCCGCACTGTCGGTAGGAGAGCGTGGTCTTCCGCTTGGTGTTCACGTAGCCCGGAATGAAGATGCTCGGCGCGTCCAGCCGGCCTGACGCCAGCAGTCTGAGGAGAACGAGGCTAATTAATGTACTTACTAGTAATCTATGAAGGCAGGTGTCTTCGGGGCTGTTTACCCTAGTATTCATCTTGGCCATTTCGAAGTTTATCTGTTTAGGTAAATTGGAAAACCCAGGTACATCAACATATACCCCGGAAAATGATATTTTACTGGACCCCGAGCCCAAGACTGCTTCATAAGCATATTTGACTAATTTGCCTTACAACAAAAGCTGGGGACACCCATTCAGGCATACAGGAATCATCAGTTTTGGCTTCCATGCAGGGTGGACAGTACCTGGTGAAGTCGAGCTCGAGCTTGTGCGCGTCGGGCCCGGCGAAGTGCAGCAGCACCTGCAGACATGCGCCGGAGTGCAGCTCGCGCGTGCGCCGCGAGTCCACGCCCAGCATCCACGGAGGCACGCCCATCACCTTGCGCACGTCTTCTAGGAACTTTCCACTAGAAGGAGACAAGGGTTAGTTGTGGAGATGATCTCGAGCTTCGCAAAGTCACTTATGTCGTTGGTACTGACTAGTTGTTTCTATATCGCCAGCCAAAGGTCTTTCTTTGGTGACTCAATAATAACTCTGACACTAATCTTATTGGTGGGACCCAATAACGGCATTTACAAAGTTATACGAAGCGGAACTTTTACATTCGTTGTTTTCTAGCGATTGATGAATGTGGAGGAAGCAAGATAAGTGTGTCAGGATCGAAGCAAATGGAACTCTATAGTCTCTGCTTACCCCGCTGCGAAATAGGCGTGAGTTTATGTATGTATGTATGTACTTCCTACTAGAAAACGAAAAACCCTACTAAAAAAATATAAATACATATTTTCAGCCAGCTTAGCCATAGACGGTTAGTAACACTAACCACCATCAAGCAACTGACCACCTCACCACCAACAAGCTGGTGGCACACACTAGGTACTACGTATGTAAGTACTTATGGCCTGACTATTTACTTAATTCATTGTTTAATAAGGACAAAGTATTCCTGATTCCAAAAAGATGTAAATGTAAAGTCAATATAATTTCTGAATCAAAACTGGCGACAAAGATTATATTATAATATCTAAAATACTCACAGTACAAAATGCGGCGGCTTCATAATATTGACATATTTGATAATATCCTTGTCTGGCTGTATGTTGGCGCAGGCAAACCGCTCGGGGCTGCGGTCGGGGCCGAAGATCACGATGGAGCGGCCCATCGCGCTCACAGTGCCCTCCAGGGGGAAGTTGCCGTCCATAAACATCTGCCGGTCGCCACCCACGCCTGGGGGAGAAAAACAGAATATTGGAATGAAACAGTCCCAACCAAAAACAGATAAGCCCACCATCATCGGTATCAGATGAGCTTACATTATTACGTCCGTCTAATATAATGCCACAGGCGCCTCCAAGAAGATACCTGGCGTCGTCGTTCGGTTCACCGAAAAGTGTAATTCTTCAGGATAATTGAGTGGCTGAACATATTACCTTGCAGCCTCAGTAGTTTGCCCCCACAACGTCCTGATAACTTGGAGTCCTCGATCCCAGCAAGGTACAACAGGAGTTAAAGAAGAAGTTCAACATTCATTTCCCTAGCGTTATCCCGTTTTCACAGGGTCCACTTAGATACCTAACCTGAATATTTGACAGGTCTTGTATTTTACAGAAGCGACTGCCTGTCTGACCTTGAATCCAACAACTCACTAATAGATGGCGCTGGCTATATGTGAATACTCAGGAGAACCCTGCAGACTTGGTGAGCAGAGGAGTGGACGATCCGCGAGTACTAGCTTCCAGCACACTGTGGTGGAACGGACCAGCCTTCCTTCAGCACAGGGAGTATTCATTTAACAATAAAATTCAGTCGCCTACAGAATTACCTGAATTGAAACCGCAAGCAGAAGACGCAGATCATGGCGCAGTTATCCTTTCTTGCACTTTAGATCAGTCGCAGGTACTGGACATGATGATACGTAACATTTCAGACATTAACAAAATGCAGCGTATCTTAGCATACATACTTAGATTTCGTCATAACAGTAAGCCGACGAACACAAAAATAAGAACGAAATTTTTGTCGAGCAATGAATTGCAGAGGGCTCTGCTACTTTTAATTAAGCACGAGCAAACAGTCTATTATAACGAAGAAATAAAATGCTTATTGAAAGGCGATCATATTAAAGGCGCATTAAAACCTTTGCATCCATTTCTCGACGAGGAGGGCGTACTTAGAGTAGGAGGTAGACTACACAACTCAGACATTCCATACACACAAAAACACCCTGCTATTTTGCCAAAGCAATCGCGACTAACGCAACTTATTATACGTCACGAGCATTTTCGATTGCTTCATGCAGGGCCCAAACTGCTATTAGCGCAGATAAATCAAAAATACTGGTTAGTAAACGGTATCAGAACGATTAAAAAAGTTATTCATAACTGTTTAGTTTGTTTCAGAATGAAAGCAAACACTGCAAGACAGCTCATGGGTTCCTTACCAAAACAGCGTGTCACCGCTTCTAGGGCCTTTCAAGTTGTTGGAGTGGACTTCGCTGGGCCGGTGCAGTTAAAAAATTCACGCATTAGGCGAGCAACTCTTAGTAAAGGTTACATCTGTGTATTTGTCTGCTTCACAACAAAAGCGGTTCATCTAGAACTAGCTTCAGACTTATCCACGGATACCTTTCTCGCCTGCTTTAAGAGATTTATTTCGCGTCGATCACTGCCCACCGAGGTCTTCTGTGACAATGGGACCGCATTTGTAGGGGCGAGGAACAAATTAGCTGACTTGTACAAGCTGCATGGCTCCGTTGACCACCAGACACAGGTGCAAGGGTTTGCGTCCCAACAAGGAATAAAATTCCACTTTATTCCTGCGTATTCACCAGTGTTCGCTGGTCTAGCGGAGGCTGCAGTCAAAAGTTCTAAATATCACTTAAAAAGAACAATAGAAAAAAGTATACTTACTTACGAACAATTGAATACGGTTTTATCTCAAATTGAAGCCATTTTAAACTCGCGACCCATCATGCCGATTTCATCCTCGGACATTGCAGATTTTAGTTACTTAACACCAGGACATTTTTTAGTAGGAGGTCCACTTGTGTCCTACCCTGAACCTGACATAACGGAGGTTCCTGCTAATAGGCTCAAATTTTGGACTTTGGTTGAGAACATGAAACAATGTTTTTGGAAAGCGTGGCACAAACAATACTTAAACATATTGCAAAGTCGACCAAAATGGCGCGATAGTTTGCCTAACATAACAGTAGGTTCATTAGTTATAATGCGCGAGCCAAATTCAGCTCCTCTGTACTGGCCTATGGCTAGAGTGACTCAGATTTTCCCAGGCGGAGACGGTAAGGTCCGAGCCTTAGAGTTGAAAACGTCCAATGGCAAGACGTATACTCGATCGTTATCGAGCGTTTGTATTTTACCTTTAGAATAAGTTTTATTATTTACAATAAGATAGTATAAAACACTTCTTCCTTTTTTGTTATGTAATGTATACTAAGATAAGTTTATTCTATAAGAGTTAATTTCAATATACCTAATTGTAAAATGTTGAATTAGTAATTTCCTACGAATAAATAATAAGGTAATGTCTCATAAATATTAAGCTTGCTTATTAGAGTAAAAAGTAAAAAATATGCTACGTTTCCTACAATTTCATTGAATTTATAAGCTATATTATTATTACTTTAAAAACAAAGTTAAGGTTTGCAAGTTTAATTTAATTACTGTGTAGGTTGATGATATGATATAAGTGACTTGTAATATTATTTAGCAGCCATGAGTTATTTATTTGATTTCTGGAGGATAGGATAAGTTGTATTTTATTCTTTTAGTTTAAATTCTCTCAGGCCGCAGCATGTTGGCATCCCCAACAAAATTGTAATTCATATTTTAAGTATGGCAATACTTGCCCTTCTGAATCTCGAAACTAACGTGTACCTATCGTGTGTTAAACATTTTATAATATAAATTAATAAAAGTGCAGTCAACATTGTCCAGCTGTGTTATTCCCCATACCTACCATCAAGCAGAGCATCGACCACAGCTAGATGCCCACAATGTGCTTTAATTATAGTAGTATTGATATGCAACAACATCCAGTGGAACATCTACATTATTGTTTGATATTCGCTTAATTATTGACATGTCCGGTCTTTTACGTTAACAACCGCCTGTCCGATCTTCCAACCCGCGAAGGGAAATGCGGAGCCAGCTGTCCCCCAGCCCAACTCATTTCTCAGGAATGTGCGTTTCCGCTAGATGTTTTCCCTTATCACCGAACACGTGATAATCATTCATGATGCAAACATGATTTCAAAAACAAAATCCATTTTTTTTTGGTTACGCATTCCAACCTACACACACTCACAGTGAGAGTCAAGCATTTTTCCAACTAGACTACCACAGCGCTCTGGGCTACCACAGCTCTCTGGGTTACCACAGCTCTCTGGGCTACCACGGTTCTCAGGGCTACCACAGCTCTAGCTTTACAAAATAAGTAAGAGGTACATAATATTTACAACAGTGCGCGTAATAGGCAGGAGATTATACCTACTCTTGCCTTATATACTTTTAAAAGATACAATATTGGTAGTATTAATATTCAAAACAATGTTATCTTATCGATATGAAATTTGATATTGAACTACAGGAAGATATTATTATATTCATCAACATAATTTCTATGAATACGTAAATACTATACAATCACACTCGTCATCGTTCAAAATATTCCAAAGATCCGCTTTCAAGCAAAGTTTTATAAACACTTTATACAAGCAAAATATGTCCATTCTTCACTGAATTATACAGTATTTTCAAATTTATCTAAGCTGTGTGCTACAGACAGAGGTCCAGGAAGAGGTTCTTCCAAATTGTCACTGTCTTTCACTTCTGTGGCTAGTTGGGTTTATCCATCTCTTACCCCAAAAACATTTCTCCCAGATTATTATTGTATAAGCATATATTTCTACTAAATTATCCAAACACACTTCTTCTTCTATCGTGTGGGTTGTGAGGTGGAGTACCAACCTCATCAACTCACTTACTTCCAACACAATAATTTCCATTGAATTAAAACATATCACATTCACCTAGTACATTTCTTCGTCTTTCGTGAGAGTTTTTAGAATACATACTTATTTTTAGTAAGTAAGTAATATCCCGATAATAATTATAATTCTAATTATTTATTTTGTATAATAATAATCCATAAAAATAATAATTTTTGCCATACGCAATTATAATAATGATGAAAATAGTCCTACATGAACCGGGAATTGTCTTTTGAGTGCACTCCTATAGTGCATATAGGGATAATCCCGTTGGGATGACATATTTATATTATATTGCCTTAACGGGTCTCTACCCGTTGACTTCGGTCCCATATCAGGCCTGACTGACATCAATCTACTATAGTTAATCAAGAGTAAAGAATACTTGAGACATGAAATTCACTGGAATTTTACTTGCAAACGCACTCAGTGTGCTAACAGGCCCGAATCCTGCGCCCCAGAATAATAAATGGTTATATTATTTATTACCCTGGGGGAAATATTCTAGGAGCAACAGATACGGGAACCGGGCACGTCCCTGAGTGGTCTACTCGTTGACAGTGATGGTGAGCTGCTTGCCGCGGCTGTTCTCGAAGCGGTCCATGGTGCGGATGTCCATGATCATCGAGATGGACACGCCCAGGGCCAGCACCATGATAAATGTCACCATCAGGCCGGACCTGTACATATAATAGTGCAGCTTGCAAAAATCGTTGATGGGTTTTGCTAAAGGAAAAAGTTAGCAATTTTTGATGGAAGTCCCGAAAATGAAGCAATAAGTTAGGGCTGCAAATATAGAAGATGAACGCTATTGGACGCGGCTAACTTAAAGAGACTTCTGCGTCGCCGCTTGGGAACTGATTAGGTACCTATTGAATTGATTAATATACCAGACACCTCCATCAACCCGATACATTATCAGCAAAATAGAGTGGAGTGAAATCAAAATGACAACAAAATCATTAGTGATACAAGATGGTTGTGAGGGTGAAGATTAAAAAGACTCCAATATCCCAAATGAGAAAGAAAGAAAAATATTAACTCACACTCTCGCGCTAGTTACAAATACTGTATTGAAAAGTAATAAACATTCTGATGAAACTTACCAGATGGGCACGGTGGTGAACCCGATGCAGTCGAAGGCATCCGCGAACCTCTCAGTGCTGTCCATGTACACTTGCATCTGAAATTGGCGACACAAATTAAATATTATAAAGTCACGTCCGTGATTTCTAATAGGTAGAACACAGTCACAAACAATCAAAAGGAATCTTACAGCCACTCTTGATACGAAGTTAGACAGTTCACCATTCCATCGTCAATGTTAAGGTCCAACACATTAGGAAGGACACAGTCCGTCCATTGTTATACGTATTTTCAAGCGAAGAGTTAAGTAACTCTATTACTATGTAAGTAATTTATTTGGTATTGTAAGTTATTAAAATATAATTATTATTATAATACATTGATTATTTATTTATCTATATGTCAATTTATAATATAATACACTTATTTAAGTAAGCGTGTATGTATGTAAGTATTGTTAATATTATATTTTATTTCTATTTGTTAGCGATGTACACGCCTAGCTGCTCTCTCTTGTTTTTAAGTTTATCTCTTTCCCGGTCTGCTGGAAGAGATTTCTACTAGAAATAAGCTGAACCGTTTGTCTGTCTTTTGTTAGTCTGTTTTATATATTTTTTAAATCTTATTCTGTGTACGATAAACTATTAAATAAATAAATCTATCTGTTGATTTTTACGAAGTGAAGCAGCTGATCGCTTCTTTTTGCTCCCAGTTTTAAAGTCTGGCTTTATTTACCCGAACATCCCGCAAGGTGAGTGTAGCTTCATCCGAGGAGTACACCAGCGGCAGCGAACAATGGTAGGCTCTTCCAAGCACAGCTGCGGGCGCGTCGGGCGGCGCCGGCGCTGGCAGGTTGAGCCCCACCGTCTCCAACCCGAATTTGACTTCCACCCCCACCGCCTGCCACCACCCCGCTGCCTGCTTGAAGCTGAACTCAATGGTTATCTGGAATGGTAAACAGTTTTTCAGATGATTTACCGACAAATAATCCGTACTGTTTCAGTAATACGAAACATCCTGCAAAGATCGTCTTTTATTGTTATAGCGGCTTAGTCAGTCTTTAAAAGTGTCACTGTACTAATAACTCTAAACAACAGTGTCTAAAAAATAATCTTTTTAGGGTCTTTTCTGCACATCGAGTAGATCAGCTTATTAAAATGGGTCGCCAGAAGAATTAAATCAATACTTATGATTTCTGAATTACCAACAGTACGCAGTCTTTCTGGCCAGTACAAGTAGTAGGTAAGTACATCACCTAGATATAATTAGTATTTTTTTGTCAAAAGTCGGACTGTGCCTGACTGTACTGTGCTATATAGTTGCGGAAAATGGTAGGTAATAGGCTAGTATCCAACTAGTCAAATGAGTTACTTTTTGCTAAACGTCAAAACACGAAATTACTATGGAATTTGTATGAAACACACTGTGACGTCATAGAAAAATGTGTCAAAATCTCGGACTTACGTGTATTATTACGTTTTTCTTGATTAAAATTCAAAAATAAATAGAAAAACAAATTGTTTTTCTTTAGTTTTCGATGTGTCTTTATTTAGTACACGATCTAGTACGAGTACATGACCAAATTATAGAAGACCCTTGAGTGAAATCTCCCATAATCATTGGTTAAAACATCTTCATCCGAATTATGATATACGTTATAAAAACTGACCTTGCTAGTGCTATTCCCATCAGCGAATCTAACAACAAGGATAGTATAGAGGCGGGTGGGCTTCACGGTCTGCTCGCCGACCGGGTTGGACAGCACGATTAGCCTCTCTCGGTCAGTCCCGGGCGCCAGCCGCAGCTCCGGCCATCTGGAAGAATATAACAGCGCGCCCTTGCCTGGCGGACCTGGGGAGAAGAATAAACATACATAAACTCACGTTCGCAATATCTAATGGGGTAGACAAAGCCAAAAGTAATCTGAAATTTTTATTGTGTATGTGTGTGTATTGTGCATCTATGTAATACTAATATTAGTGAGTAAGAAATCATAGTTACTAACAACCTGGGTCCAAGTTACCCGTAATAAAAATTATTTTATTTTTATTTATTTTTTTATTTAAATATGTCATTTTGGATATAAAATCGACTTTGAGATTATAAAATGTAGATTTGTAATCTAAAAATATTTCTTGCCTACATTTAATTAAATAAATTCTAAAGTCGATCTGTTTTAAATTTACATTTTATTCGCTGTTTTTCAGGATTAACCTCATTGCACCAAATAATATCTTAAGTTTTTCACGCTACTCTTCTTCTTCTATCGTGTGGGTTGTGAGGTGGATTACCAACCTCATCAACCCTGGTGTCAGGGTTACTATTGAGCCGCCAAAGGCCCCTGACATGGCTCATGTAACGACTACTAACTTACATCAGTAAGTAGTAACCGGGACCAGCGGCTTAACGTGCCTTCCGAAGCACGGAACGCTCCACGCTACTTTTACAACGGTAAGTACGGTCACGAGTACTAATATGTATACACTTTGAAACCATGTCATATTAACTTTTTTGACAAATTACAGAGTAACTCTCATTACATGTCAAATATGATAGTGCGACAGGGTTCTAAAGTGGGTACATGATATTGCTTATGACTGTACACTTTCGTAAAGCGTGTGCAAATAAAGTGGTTACGACTACGATTTTCGCCGTACTTACCAGTAGCATTGTAAAGCGCGAACCGTTGCTGCGAGCGTATCGGCTTCTCATCATCAGGCTCGCTGGTACCAGTTTCATCCGCCTGCCTCCGCACGCGGTTCCACTCGCTATCGTACTCCGCAGACTGCGATACTGAATTACCTGGAAGAATTATAAGAGCAATATGTTCATGTGTCTTTGCTTCACGATTATTACCAGGCACTCATAGCATTAGTTGATATCTTTGCTTTTGATATTTTGTCAGGCGTGTAGAAGAATGTAAGAGGAAAGTTATTAATAGTTACGCTATTTATGTGGACGATGGCGCGGTTGCCCACCGACAGTGGTAATCTGTTCTGTTTTTGTATCATTGTCGGTAAATTAGTCACAGTTCAAAACATGCAACGATTATTTGGGTACCTACTTTATGTTACTTATCTAAAGTGCGCGCGCAATACATAGCTACTTACTTACTTTCAACCAACGAAAAACTACATATCTGTTTAAGAATTCACATTCTTATGGACTTCTTGTATCGTGTGGATTGTGAGGTGAATTACCAACCTCATCAACCCTGGTGTCAGGGTTATTATTGAGCCGCCAAAGGCCCCTGACATGGCTCATGTAACGACTACTTACTTACATCAGTAAGTAGTAACCGGGACCAACGGCTTAACGTGCCTTCCGAAGCACGGATCATCTTACTTTTGGACAATCAGGTGATCAGCCTATAATGTTCTAACCACAAAGTGAACTAATTATTATTATTAGCCTGTATTGCAATTGCTTTTTATCAATAAGGCCGCTGATTGTACATCTTCTGTCTCTTACGTATTTGTCTTATTTATTATATTTATCTTTATACAATAAAGGGTTTAGGGTATTGCATTGCATTGTACTTTTACAAGACCAAGTGGTATAGGAGGTGTACTATTACATATCTGCCTATCCCTTTAGGGATGAAGGCGTGATGCTATGTTTTGTTACAAGGCAAAAACCACTCTACTTTCCTGTGTTATTTGTATAAAGCGATTTGTTAATTAATCCCGGCATCTTCTATGTGGCGTAACGATTGATATTGTCTGTGTTCAGCCGTTGAAGAATGGGTCTGATATTGGATCATGTCAGTTACCCAGTATGCCGAGCACTCGACCAGCTCCATATATGTCCTGCAGACGAGCGAACGTCTCCGTCATCTGGGCGTCGCGCTCCGACCACGGACCCTGCAGTGTCAGCACCTGACACATATAATAACTTGTTAATATCAAAGTTCTTTACGTCTTCTTTCGTGTCGATGAAAAGTCGATTAAAGTAATTTATAATGTGTCAGCCCAAAATGCTGCCACGGCAATAGCACGGGCGGAAGCCATCGTCAAGTCCTCCAGCGTGCAGGTTTCTGGGCACAGGCACAGGTGGGACATGGTCTGTGGGGCTCCACACTCACACTCAAGCTCCGCCTCATCTGTAGAACCCCATCTGGACCGGTTTTCTTTGCTCCGGCAAACACATTCAGTCATTCTCACATTGATAAATGTGGAGGAAGCAAGAGAAGTATGTCAGGATAGGAGCAAATGGAATTCCATAGTCTCTGTTTACCCAGGTGGAAATAGGCGTGAGTTTATGTATGTATGTTTATAATGAACATAACATAAGCTTATGATTATGTTCCTAATTAGGGTAGTAATTGGGGTTAGAAGTGAAGCGTAGATATTCAGTTCCTCATACGATCGATGGATCTACTTCAATTGGAAATCATTTTTGAAGTATTATTGATTGATTGATTGAAGTATTTTTTTATAAATTACATTTTAATTTTGACACCGAACTTTTATTATACTTACTACCTAAACTTTTAAATCTAAAATTCAATCAATAATAAACCTAACTTCCGATATCAATCCATCACCACTTCCTTCACTATCCAAACTGAACAAAAACCACCCAAGTACATACCTGGGTCTCATTGCTGATGTAGTCGGGGTGAACATCCAGGAAGTCTTGTGGCAGGACCAGCATACTCTGACCCTCAACCAGCTTGCGTAGCCGCGGGAAGGAACCACTCGACAGGGGTACACTATCCTGGTTGTTGAACACCACTATAGCTGCTTGCTCACTGTATATCTTCATCAGGTCATCTTGGTCCAGGTATTTCAACGCCGGTCTTCGGAATTTCTCCAAAGATTTCGGCCCGAAGAAGAGGAACGGGCCTTCTAAGTTCGCGTAGGTTAATGATATGTACGAGAGGAAGGTGATAATGTATATTTTGAGCCACATCTTTGTAAATGTCCGTCAGTACGACGGAGCTGAGAGCTCTAGTTCACCCCAATAACACCCCTCTGTTATTGATTTGACTAGTACGCATGCGCGATAATGGCGGAGGGTTGATTTGACAATAGGTTACGAACGCGCGCGAGATTGAAACTCTACAGAGTTAATACCGTTTTGCATTATTATCGGTAATATTATTATAATTAGCTTGATTTGTGAATCACAATGATAACAAGGTTAACCGTTTCGAATAAAATGTTTGATGATAAGAGTACTATAAAACTTCCAGAGAGTAGGTACTGTAATAGTTTTAATTAGTTGCAGATGTAATTTTTTTTTTTTATTTTGTTGTTACAGAAACATACAAATGTATGGTAGGTAAGAAGGACTTGTAACAAAAGAGGCTGCAAGTCATCCCATTTCTTGTGGCTTTATGTGTGTGAGTTTGAATTGTATACATATGTTGGTAAGATATAAAAAAAAAACATTTTTGTGGCCGAATAAGTACTCGTATCTCCACCAACCCGCAGTGGAGCAGCGTGGTGGAGTATGCTCCATACATACCCCTCCGGTTGATTGAGGGGAGGCCTGTGCCCAGCAGTGGGACGTATATAGGCAGTTTACGTACTCGTATAAGTAAATACATGTACGACGTACCTAGGCGATGCGCGATGGGCTAGTGCTTCGCTAGTCTCCCTCTCTATTTAAGAGCTGCGCTCTTGTCGGTGGAGTAATCGCCATTCCTCTCTTCTTTCCGCCAAAACCTTCACCTCCTAATACGACACGACCTGCACCTTCTCTTTTATTTGTTTCATAAATGTAGGTTTACTTATGTATGTTTGCTTCGCTAGTACCCAATAGTAACATACTTACAGAGTGTTAGTCACATCATAAAGAATACTAAGGGGGGTGAATCAAACCATGATTATAAGTTGATATCAAGTATAATTTGCTGTCGGAAGATATTTTTTTTTATTACTTATCCGTACTTTTGCGACGAAAAATTCCACTTGATATCAACAACAGAATCATAGTCTGAATCATCCCTCACAGTTTTCGTTACGATGTCACTAACACCCTATATTATACAATGCTAGTTTCTAAATAAATATCGATCGTATCGATCGTATCGATCTTTTTGTCTACGAAATTAAGTAAAATGATTTCTAATAATGAAACACGGGAATTAAAAACAATTAAAAATATATTTACACAACATTACAATAAAGCTAGGAATGTATATGTATTTACATTAAAATGCGAGTTCTGGCGAGGTGTAGGAGTGTCGCCCCGAGCAGGCTGAGGGAAGACAGTCTGACGGATGCAGCCGAGCCGGGGTTGCCAGTGAAGAAATACGAGTTTTCTGCAAGATGAAAATTGCTATTGTGGTAAATTGGTTAATATCGCGTACTGGGATGACGACTGACCGAAATTAATGGAAGAGGAATATATGTTGTGCCGACCACACCTGTAGTGGGGATAAGGGCCAGGAGGTTGGTGGTTAATATCGCGATAAATAACCCAATAGGATTGATTATAAAGAATAATACTACGTATAGAACTGTAACTCCGCCCCGCACCATTTCGTAGTTTCTAGGGCGCCGACCTCACCCCCTCTACGTCTTACTTAGTCATAAATGGCCGCAAACCGCTAAGGACACGGGAGGCACGCGTACTGTGTCTCGCTCTCACTTACGTGAACGACACACGGTAAGAATGAAATTTCTGTATGGAGTGGTCGGGGTGTGCAAAACATACAAGACGCCCTGAGCCGAGGTTCGCGCCCAACTGGGCACCCTCAGGCCTGTTGTCTTAAACGTTGTACCGGGTGAGAGCCTTCAGCGTTCCCTATTTGTCCGGCCTAGTAGTTAATGCCATCTGAGGCAAATCTACAATAAGTCACGTCAAAAAAAAAGCAAAACATACAAGTCTACACGTTCACAAGCCACAGGCCAGGATAACCACTGTACACAATGAGTGTTGGTCAGCTTAAAAAAATTTCATGAAGGCACAATATGAATGCCATCGGCACTACAATGAAGAAAAAACCGCAAGCCAGACAGAAATGCCGCAGGCGATATTTTACTCGTACACTCGCCACAAATGCATCCGTGCGCGCGCTTCCCTTCTGTCTGGCTTGCGCCTATGAAGGAGATTATAGTACTAACTCTTCCTGTCGTTGGGGTCAGTGACCCCGCACTGTCGGTAGGAGAGCGTGGTCTTCCGCTTGGTGTTCACGTAGCCCGGAATGAAGATGCTCGGCGCGTCCAGCCGGCCTGACGCCAGCAGTCTGAGGAGAACGAGGCTAATTAATGTACTTACTAGTAATCTATGAAGGCAGGTGTCTTCGGGGCTGTTTACCCTAGTATTCATCTTGGCCATTTCGAAGTTTATCTGTTTAGGTAAATTGGAAAACCCAGGTACATCAACATATACCCCGGAAAATGATATTTTACTGGACCCCGAGCCCAAGACTGCTTCATAAGCATATTTGACTAATTTGCCTTACAACAAAAGCTGGGGACACCCATTCAGGCATACAGGAATCATCAGTTTTGGCTTCCATGCAGGGTGGACAGTACCTGGTGAAGTCGAGCTCGAGCTTGTGCGCGTCGGGCCCGGCGAAGTGCAGCAGCACCTGCAGACATGCGCCGGAGTGCAGCTCGCGCGTGCGCCGCGAGTCCACGCCCAGCATCCACGGAGGCACGCCCATCACCTTGCGCACGTCTTCTAGGAACTTTCCACTAGAAGGAGACAAGGGTTAGTTGTGGAGATGATCTCGAGCTTCGCAAAGTCACTTATGTCGTTGGTACTGACTAGTTGTTTCTATATCGCCAGCCAAAGGTCTTTCTTTGGTGACTCAATAATAACTCTGACACTAATCTTATTGGTGGGACCCAATAACGGCATTTACAAAGTTATACGAAGCGGAACTTTTACATTCGTTGTTTTCTAGCGATTGATGAATGTGGAGGAAGCAAGATAAGTGTGTCAGGATCGAAGCAAATGGAACTCTATAGTCTCTGCTTACCCCGCTGCGAAATAGGCGTGAGTTTATGTATGTATGTATGTACTTCCTACTAGAAAACGAAAAACCCTACTAAAAAAATATAAATACATATTTTCAGCCAGCTTAGCCATAGACGGTTAGTAACACTAACCACCATCAAGCAACTGACCACCTCACCACCAACAAGCTGGTGGCACACACTAGGTACTACGTATGTAAGTACTTATGGCCTGACTATTTACTTAATTCATTGTTTAATAAGGACAAAGTATTCCTGATTCCAAAAAGATGTAAATGTAAAGTCAATATAATTTCTGAATCAAAACTGGCGACAAAGATTATATTATAATATCTAAAATACTCACAGTACAAAATGCGGCGGCTTCATAATATTGACATATTTGATAATATCCTTGTCTGGCTGTATGTTGGCGCAGGCAAACCGCTCGGGGCTGCGGTCGGGGCCGAAGATCACGATGGAGCGGCCCATCGCGCTCACAGTGCCCTCCAGGGGGAAGTTGCCGTCCATAAACATCTGCCGGTCGCCACCCACGCCTGGGGGAGAAAAACAGAATATTGGAATGAAACAGTCCCAACCAAAAACAGATAAGCCCACCATCATCGGTATCAGATGAGCTTACATTATTACGTCCGTCTAATATAATGCCACAGGCGCCTCCAAGAAGATACCTGGCGTCGTCGTTCGGTTCACCGAAAAGTGTAATTCTTCAGGATAATTGAGTGGCTGAACATATTACCTTGCAGCCTCAGTAGTTTGCCCCCACAACGTCCTGATAACTTGGAGTCCTCGATCCCAGCAAGGTACAACAGGAGTTAAAGAAGAAGTTCAACATTCATTTCCCTAGCGTTATCCCGTTTTCACAGGGTCCACTTAGATACCTAACCTGAATATTTGACAGGTCTTGTATTTTACAGAAGCGACTGCCTGTCTGACCTTCGAAGGGAAAACCAGCCCGATACAGGTTAGGTCACATACATCCGAAACGCATTTCTCAGGTATGTGACTTTCCTCACGATATGTTCCTTCACCGCTGAGCACGTAATAATCAGTAAAAGAAGAACTTACAAACTATTAATGTACTTGCAAACTTACTGATGGTTCCTAATCTCGCCGTAAGATCTCCGACGTCACAGCGGAGAGGGTTGTCTGCGCCACACTCTTGACTGTATAGGTCGTGCTGCAAATATATAAATGTCAGATATAGCATACCTACATAAATAAGATCACGCCTCTTCTCATTGCCAGTTTGGAGGTGTAACATTATTCCACAAAATTATAAACATATTCCAAACATATTCTTGGTTAAATTCAAGGCAACGTCAACGTCCACCGGGTGGACAAAAATAATAATGATGATGTTGTAACTGTAACTTACATTGAGAGGGTCAGCAAGCTGTGTGAAGTAAGGGTTCCATCGATACCCGCCGGCCACGCAGCGCGTGTTGGTCACCTTCACGGCCGCGTCTACGCCTACAGGGTTGACGAAGATCGCCCAGTTGTGGTTGTGTGTCTGTTAGAAGACAAAAATATAAACCAATTAAATCCTGATTTGAGCTAGTATTCATGATGTCATTGTTAGATTTTTAAGTCGTTTTCTGAAGACACCCCATTTTTAAGAAAATGGCTTTAAGCTCTTGTATAGAAAAAAATAAACTTACCAAAAAGAAAAAAACAAAACAGAAAAAACAGAATTTACAATTGGACCTACAGACTCAATTTGGCGAACACTTCAACTTTCGGTCTTACTTCAACCAAGGTACAACTAACCTGAAGCCTAATGATTAAAACTCACCAGATTCCGGTCCCGTTCGCCGGGATGCCGCAAATTGACCTCAATCACAGTATCGCTGGTAGAGCCATCATTATGGATGAGCTGCGTCATGCGCACGTAGCCGTGAGCGAAGCCGCCAGGGTGGTGGAAAGACGCGATGCCGCGGATCTCGCGGGCTTCGGATGGGCTATATCCGCGCTCGATGGATGAACATGCCCAGCGGCGGTCTCTGGTCTGGAAAAGTCAGGGTTGTTTAAGTATAATCTTAAGAGGTAGTTGGATAAATAAACTCCCAATTGGAATATTTAGTTCTTTGTTGCACTTGAAATGAATGCTCCTTTTTCAAAGCGGACAGGAAAGGACGCAAGCTGAGGTATGCAAGAATCGACCAACCACCGCGAAGGAGAGAGCCACAGTCATCTCGTCTCCTCTCCACTTTGGTCTTCTTCCACTTTGGTGGAATCCACTTAATAGTTTTTAAAAAAGTGAGGCAGGTACCTTTTTATGCAGCACGACGGACCGGCCGAGTATGCTGAAGGGTCCGTAGAGCGACAGTAACGTCTCGTTATAGATCATGGTGAAGCTTCGCGTGCTCACCAACCCGTACTTGGATCCTAGGTCGCCCAGCTCGTACTGGTCCGGCGTTCCTGGGGTATTTATTTATTTAAAAAGGAACATATAAAGAAATCAGATGGTACAGATAAGCTCATCTGTAACAAAGGCTTCCAGCAGCTGAAAAATGACGTATGGCTTCGACAATCCTAACAGTGATTACAGGCGGGAGCTACATCAAATCAAATCAAATATTTCTCAGCGTATTTTGTAGCTTTATCTATAAGTCAGCACTGTGTTTTTATTGAGAAAAAAACAATAGGCATGTCACTCAGTTTCTATTTCTCAAGAAGGTACCTTTAGTAGGTGGCGGGCTCATGTTCTTGTCGACGTGGAAGGGGTTGTATGTGTCATACAGCGTCGTCTTCTCGCAGGGAAACTCCAGCTCCTTCTCTACTGGAGTCTGAAAATGAGGCAATGTAGATATTTAAGCAGTTAACGGTTCTTTCATAATTATTTTAAATGTGCCTATATGACATAATAAAACCAATATCCTAGAGTGAATATGACTAGGCAAAGAGAAGGCAGTGGAACAATAAAATAAGTACACAATAGTCATGATCATATTATTGGACTAAGAAACGAATGCTTAGAGACCAGACGAGCTCACCTGATGTATCTTATAGTTGTTGACATCCTCTAACCCGTCGAGCGCTACATGAACATTGACGGGATGGTATTCTGATTGTTGGGTCAACTCCAGTTTCCCTTTCAGCTGCACAGGGTCGCCGTTGCCGAACCAATCGCGCACCACCGCCTTGCGACGATGTAGTCCATTCACACTGTGAAGAAATAGTTTTAATGAGTAAAAATTAAAACGAAACAATAATTATCAATCTAGGATTATCAAAAAACGGTGAAAATCAAGATTCTGTTTTAAGTATATCCTAGTCTACCAACACTTCGGAAAGTGTTATTGTTCAGGGGAAGTCAGACCAAGAAACTCCTCAACAACACGAACAGTAAAGAACACGTTGCAGTCTCTCATTATATCGCCAAGGTGTGCAGCTACAATAGCTTCTGTCTGACTTTTTGCTAGTAGTTGATAATACCCACATAGAGCAAGCCATCCGCTCGCCGCGCGCGACGGGCCCGTGGTCGTCGTAGATGACCAGCGAGCGCCGCATGATGGACAGCTTGCCGGCCAGCGCCACCACCGTGTCCGTGAACAGCCGCCGCGTCAGCTTCTCGCTGTCTGACTTCTTGCCTGCCACGTTCAGCATGCCGTGTCTGAAAATGGAATTCGCATGTAATTGGAAGGCGATAATGTTTCTGGATATTCTTCCATCTTATTCATGAAAAAAGTACATATAGACCATCGGTATTTCGCTATTGAGTACAGAACCTGATTATAATAAGCATTTCTCTAAGATTAGCAGGGCAGAAACGTACTGAACTTTGAATAAGAATGAGCCAGTAACAAGGGATTTAACATACCGTGTGTTCAGGTCTCCAAGGCGACACAACCCCTCCAGCCCCTGCCGGCAGTACTGCTCGGGGTGGCGCGTGTCGATGTCCAGTCCATGCGGTTCCAGCACCGCGCCGGCAGACAGGCAGCGCCCGGTCCAGTTGTAGTAGTCCGATCCGGGTGCGTGCTCGTGCAGCGCCCAACGGTGCTCGTGCGTGTTGTTGACGCTCGCCCCGTCTGCGTGTACCTGGTGGGGTAGCCGTTAAAAGGTTAAAGCTTAAAACGCCAAGTGGTAACGGGACTGGAAACAGAATTGTATGAAAGTGTATTTCTGTATGCGCACAACGTCCCTCTATGTAGATTATCACAACAATGTAGAGATATCGTCATCATATGTCGTCCACACAAAAAGAGATCTCATATCCCCATTTAAACGCGGTAAGACCCCGTTATTATGTGCTTTAATTATGATAATAACTGCGTAAACTTAAAACAATGTACAAAAGGAGATGATTATTCAACCAAAGTATTTGACGTAACTTGCGAGGAGTGGTGTATATATATAAACCTCTGCCTACCGTTTCGGGGATACAGGACCTGATGCTACCACAGAAACTGGAGCCTAATGCCTATGTACGAGTATTACTAATCAAATCACTGAAAATAACAACTCCTATCATAACATAGGATTTCTAAAGAACTTTCAAGATAAAAACTGAGTTACATGAATACCCTCTACATAAGGAGAATTAAGATTGACATAATACAAAGCCTGTACAAAGGTACAGAACTGAAGACAGTACAGTAGTATGTGGAACAAGTCTCACCATGCTTTCAATAATGATAGTGGTATCCTCCCAGGGGCGCTCTAAGGGCTGCGTGAAGACGACGCGGCCCACGATGGGGTACCGGAAGATGACCTGCGCTGACGTCATCGGCATCTGGTAGTCCGAGTCCGGCTCGAAGAACAGGATCGTGGCGCACAGCTCACGGCGGGGCGGGCGTCTGGGGAAAGTACATAGGTAAAGAAATATTATACGCTAAAATAGTGGATTGATTGCCAATAAACAGATACAGTAAACTGTATCTATTCGGCCAGGGTGTGTAGGACAAAATATCTTTATTCAGAAGGTAACTTACTTTGAAACGTCAATTAATTATTACATATCAAACGTCTCATCCGCATAAAACTAATGTAGCCTCTCTTGTAACTCAACCAATTCTATGTTTTTTTTTCCTCCTAATCATAGAATAAGTGAGATGATCGGAAGGCACGTTAAGCCGTTGGTCCCAGTTACTACTTACTGATGTAAGAAAAGCAATAATTGGTTGATGCTTCTATGTACCTCTGCAGCACCATGGAGCGATGGTGGACGCTGTGGACTCCAGACAGTGGCAGGAACACGTCCCAGTAGGCGCCGGCCAGCTCGTTGGCCAGCCCTGGCAGCAGGTACTTGTGTGTCAGGTACTCGGTACGCTCCTTGTGCTTACCGAACAAGTCGCCCACCGGGTACTGGTCTTGGGTACCCATACCTGGTTATGAAGAAATAAGAACTTCAGAAATCAGAAAAAATATAGGTGGTATAATGAAGGACTTTCCAGGTTATGTGGTAATAACAAAGGTCATCATTTAGACCCAAGAACAAAGATAAAATATCCATTATTTCTGTTATCCATGAAATTAGAAAGTTAAACGAAGGCAAATCTGTATAGCGCCATCTGTATTCTTTTTTGGGCCGTCGCCTAGAAAATCTCTCGTTTCGATCAAAATGTCTTTGGCGTGGTGTATGACAGTTAGTATCTCTAAGCAACTTTGTCCAAGTGATAGGTGAGAAACGCTGCCAATCGCGTGTCTGCCACAAAATCATCATCTCTTGTACATATCATGTTCGAATTCGTGCTTCCTTCCGTCGTCAAAATTGCCGTCAGTGATGTCTTTCAACATGAGTTCGACAAACTTCACATCATCTATATTTACTACAAGTTAGTTTGGAATTAGTAACTCTATTTCTTCTATAGATAAAACAACATATAATATGGAACAACATATACAGGGTGTTAGTGAAAACTTTGAGGGATGATTCAGACCATGATTCTGAGTTGATATAATATCAAGTGGAATTTTCCGTCGCAAAAAGTATGGAACTGAAAATAATAAAAAAAAAGAATCGTGGTCTGAATCATCCCCTTAGTATTCGTTACGATGTCACTAACACCCTGTATATTGATGTCCTACAGACAACTTTTGATGTGACAAAATATTTTTTGTTATTATATTGGATCGCAACAATTTACACGATCAAGAACTGCATCTCACTCAGTGCAATCATCTAAAGATCATAATGTTTGCGTTCGAACTATGTTCAACAATACGTCAGCTGGTACAATGAATCAATCATCAGCAAGTATTTGGCAGCGAGGTGCGGTAAATTCCACCTCCGTCGGATTTGGTAAACAACGCATCTGGTCTGGCTCGGTGCCGAGATATTTGGCCGAATACTCTTATGACTACTACTATCGTTACCTATCTAGGGTTCGTCTGTATGTACCGAATGTAAAGCTTGTAATCAAAAGCGTTTTACGATATCAGTTGTTAGCGTTTAATTTCGAATATCATCCAATGAACCGCGGCGCAAAAAAGCAAGCAAGGAAAAAGCATTAATAAGATACATTCACACACATTACATTTTGGAGGTCCGGGTTCGATTCCCGATGGGGACATTGTCGAAATCACTTTGTGAGACTGTCCTTTGTTTGGTAAGGACTTTTCAGCCTTGAATCACCTGATTGTCCGAAAAAGTAAGATGATTCCGTGCTTCGAAGGGCACGTTAAGCCGTTTGGTTCCGGCTTTTAGCCGTAAAAACTCCTCCACCAACCCGCATTGGAGCAGCGTGGTGGAGTATGCTCCATACCCCCTCCGGTTGATTGAGGGGAGGCCTGTGCCCAGCAGTGGGACGTATATAGGCTGTTTATGTTATATGTGTGTGTAAGATACATTTATTTACCCGGCTCTCATTGCTCTTTTAAAATGTTTGATTTTGACATAAAAGAAGTAAAAACTTCGTTTATGGAGACTTTCTTGTGATATAATTATGCAATGTTTACAAATACGATCCATTATGTTATTGTCATAACAGCGACACTGCAAAGATACGCGATGTGAACTAAAAATAAAAGTTTCACAGAGAATAGATCGAAAGAATACTACATAACTTACGTAATTATGTCCCAGTGATGTTCTAAGGTGTAAGCATCCGAGGGAGTATGGTTATACTTACGGCGTTGGGAGATAATTTCACATATTTACCTACCTAATCATATTTTTATCAACCTATGACCGAAAAGTCTATTGAAAAAAAATATAACGGACCTGGCGGAGGCAACATTTTGAGATCCACATTGGTAGGGTTGTACAGCTCTCCGGTGGAAGAGCACAGGTTCTCGACCTCGCCGGTACCAGACAGCCGGGGAGGCAGCTCCATCACGTTGTAGTGCAGCATGGAGCCCACGAAGCGGAGGTTGTTCTCGTAGTCCTGGTCCGCGGCGGACAGCTGGAAGTTGATCCAGGACGGGTCGAACGGGGAGCGCTGCGTGAACTCCACCACGCCGCGGATACCGTCCTGGTTGATGAGAGCCCTGTATGAGGGAACATTTGGATGCAGTTATTAAGCATAAAAATAAGCAAGTCATTTATTTATTTCCTCCAATATACGTATATAAAGTCACGCCCGTAATGCCTATTGGAATAGGTAGAGTCACAAGTAATCCAATACAACCTGTAGCCTCTGTTTTCAAGTCGTAAGATGGATATGATGAACCAGCCTATCGCCCATAACAATTAACAACAAAATAGTAAACAATGGAAGAGTTAGAACAGTATATTTGTAGTGGTATGTTTGAAGTCTAAACTAGCATACCCCGAATAACAGGAGATAGCAACCTGACCACAGAATTGAGGCCAAATTTGAGAGTTTTTTTTGACGTGACTTTTTGTAGATTTGCTGCAAATGGCATTAACTACTTAACTGGACAAATGGAGAGCGCTGAAGGCTCTCACCCGGTACAAAATTTAAGACAATAGGCCTGAGGGTGCCCAGTTACGTCTTATATTTGAAAGATTTAATCGACCCTAGCGAGTGAATCGACCTGAATGAGAGAAATACGTCGACCACGCCGGTGGGGTCTGTACCTACTACTAAACAAAACCCGTCTATGATACGATTATTAATAGTCAAACTATCATAACGTCCACTGATGTGGTGTGTAAAATGCAGTGACAACTGGTCGATGGGACACAAAAGGGAAAGTTCATATATGTATACAACTCACGCCTATTTCCCACTGGAGTAAGCTGAGACTATGATAATAATGTATAGGAGTTTACAAGACTTACTTCGCACTCTTCGGCTGCATCGGCCTCAGCTTCGCGCAAGCGAGGAAGCTCTCCGAATGTCTGTTGTCATATATCACTACATACAGGTTCCTCTTCGTCACCTCCATATCATTCCTCAGCAAGTTGATCACTTCATCCTTGTACAACGTCCTCACTTTCTTCCTATTAGCGTCAGTGGCCACTTTCACCATACCTAGCCGGCTGTCCAGATCACCAACACTCATGCCGTCTCCAGCATTCTCAGGGTCAAACACTAGTTGCAGCACATTGCAATTGTCCTCATGATGCCCTTTGTCAGAATCAAAGATGTCTGTTACGAATAACTTCCACTTGTGTTCAGTGAACTCTACTTTTTCAGCTACTGCTTTAGTATGGTACAAGTCCGCGTGGATGTATGAGTCTTGCTCCTCGAACTCCTGCGCATATATCCATCGGAAATTCAACGTTCCCGAGACGGGTGATGTGAACCTCGCGATGGCGTGTCTTTCGTTCAGCTTATCTATGGAATGTATGGACGCGCAGATGATTCTGTCCCGTTCAGCTGTCTCCAGCACTATGCTCTTGCCCCACAGTCCGTCACGGCCTGTCAGTGTATTCTTACTTTCAAATTCAGCGTGATCTTTGCCAGGAATTATTAAGTAACCTAGTTCTTCGGTAAGATCGATGAGTTCTTTACCGAGACTGGCTTCAGAGCACCGCTGTGGGGAGAGGTCTCGGTAGTCGACGGGGAACTCGTGTATGGACCACTTGAACACGCCGTCGGGGTATTGCAGGGTGGGCTGCAGCTTTGTGCGGATGCTGATAAGCGTGTCGTTCTTGTGGGCGAACTCTATCTCTCCGTGTAGTCCGTGCTGGGAGATGTACGCGCGGAGCACCAGCGCCTCCCCGCCGCCTGGGGACCATCGTTTGGAAAGGTTTATTTGTCTAGTAGTCTAGTCGTAAAATGATAACACATAGCATAACATCACGCCTCTATCCCCGAAGGGGTAGACAGAGGAGAGATAGTATTATACATCCACTCCTTTTCGTTTATGTAATACGGGGCGAGACTATTGCCATCAAACGGACACACATCCTAAAAACCCCGTGATATCAATTATCTACGATCCAAACATGAATTCAAACTCACAGTCGAATTCAGTGGTTTAGAGGCCGAGTCAGGATTCGACCCCGTGACCATACGATTTAAGTCACGCATTCTCTGAACAGAGCTATCAGGGATTTAAAATCATAAAATGATGTCTTGGTGATTTATCCAATGAACACGTTCCTTGCTCTTTTCCCTCATATACCTATATTTTCTAGTTCTTGTAACTCCGTCATAGAAATAAACGATATATCTATATTTTCACGGGTTTCAAAGTACAGTTCGATACAAATATACTTTATTGACCAAAATAAAAGGAAATATTTACAAAAGACTCTTAACTTTTGGCTTTTGCATGCAACTTTTGGATGGTAGCTGGTATCCTTAGCTCAGTTTTAAAACTTTTAGGGATAACAGCTGACTCATAGCAATTATGTCACAGCCTGTAACTACATATTTATAAATGTAAACATATATTGTCATATATTTAAGGCTTTAATGGTACAAAATAAAGATATTATTATTATTATTTATTATTGTTGTTGTGCAATAAAGTATTATTGATTGATTGATTATTATTATTATAACTAGGTACATGGCAAATGGCGGTCTTATCGCTTAAAGCGATTTCTTTTAGACAACCATAATGCGAGGAAAAAATATGTAAAAATGAAAATAAAGTAAGTAAGTAATAAAGTACCTACTTACCTAATTAAATTATACCTGCGTAAATAAGTTATTAAGTACTGTAAGATAAATTTCTTCAATGATCAATGAACACACAAACGCGGACACAACTTGTTATAAATCGGAGGACATTGGCCCCTAATCCTGCAGACACCGCCTAATTTTATTTTAAGTTATATCCGTCATTTTCATATCCTTCGAAAAGGAAAGGGACGGATGATTCACAGCTCTTAATTTTAGGAAGAATGAGTAAATGAATGAATAACCCGAGCGAATCAAAAGGTACGTCGCTGGTATGCAATCCGTTTGACGTGCTGTCTACTTAACTGTGTCGGGTTATTGACGGATGTAAAATTTTTAGACGGTTGGTTTAGATTTGTGCTTAAAATTGACGTGTGTTCCATAAATTTTATGCTTGTCGATTACCCGTCCCTTTCCTTTTCGGCGGATAAGAAAATGACAGATATAACTTAAAATAAAATTAGATGGTATTTACAGGAATTACCTACAGGCAGGTACCTACTTTTTCTTCTATAAATAGCAACCAATGTTACCACATAAACAGTTAAACACCCTATATAGGTACGTCCCACTGCAGTGGACACAGGCCTCCCCTCAATTTCAATTTTACCATGGATGGTATTTATTAACCATGGATACCTTACAAAATAGGTGTTATAACTAAATATGTTGAATCACTTTCTATAACCTACAGGATACTTAGAAGTTTTATTTAAAAAAAAAACAATATCGGTGGTTACTTAAAACTTATTACGTGCTTATTCCATACTCATTTAAAAAGAAACTCAAAATTATATTAAAAGCAAAACATCAATCCGGGAACATGCCGAAAACACAAAGTACAAAACAAACATAAAGTTCCAACGCGTTCGAAACTCGACTAACTTAAAATTACGTCACACTCACCATTGAGAATCAAAACTAAGTAAGCTAAACTGAAAACCTTTGGTATCACATGACTAACTTTGTTGCACATTTTTTACAAGTAAACTTAACTCATTTTATAACAACAGTAATAAGTTATCAGCGTGTTGTCTGTTCATAGTTCGCGAGTTTCACTGCGCGTACGCACCAGCAAGTGAAAGGCGGTCGATCAAGTACAACTTAGACGGAGACCACGTGTGGGAAAGAGACGGAAGATTATGACATCACAATCATACCGCGTATCGGGTACTTGGTGGTCTGTTGGTAAATAATATGGCAATAATATAGCAATTAGCAAATTGGTACTATTGGTAGTCAACCACAGTCAACCTCTATTAGCGTAATTAAAACACATAATAACGGGTTCTTACCGCGTTTAAATGGGGATATGAGACTCCCGATATTTCGACACTGTTGCAAGTGCCATGATCACGGGATGACTGTCCAGTCATCCCAACCAGTCATCCCGTGATCATGGCACTTGCAACAGTGTCGAAATATCGGGAGTCTCATATCCCCATTTAAACGCGGTAAGAACCCGTTATTATGTGTTTTAATTATGATAATAACCGCGTAAACTTAAAACTCTATTAGCGTGTTTAAGAATGCGATAACCCCAATGAGTTGTCGCAATCTTGCACCAATGTGCAAGTCCGGTACCTGGGGTCGAACTCCCGTATGAGAAACAAGCTGGTGTCACACAGTGACACAGGGTGTTATTAATTTATCTTAAGTGCAATTTTCACTGACACAGTTGTCTTAACCATTATAGACGGCAATACGGCTCACCGCCTATCACGTTGGTCTAACTAAAAGCTCGGTAAAGCAGGGAGCGTTGGGCTCACGATCCGGAGGTCCCTGGTTCGAATCCCGGTGGGGACATATCACAAAAATCACTTTGTGATCCCTAGTTTGGTTAGGACATTACAGGCTGATCACCTGATTGTCCAAAAAGAAAAATGATCCGTGCTCCGGAAGGCACGTTAAGCCGTTGGTCCCGGTTACTACTTACTGATGTAAGTAAGTAGTCGTTACATGAGCCTTTGGCGGCTCAATAGTAACCCTGACCCCAGGGTTGATGAGGTTGGTAGGTACTCCTACTCACAACCCACACGATAGAAGAAGTACTGTTCAATTGTTCATCCTGCAATGGATGTACTTCCTCTGACTAACCTAATTGGGAATATAGGCGCGAGCTTATGTTATGTTTTCGAATGCGGACCGTCCTGGCATGTGTCGCATACTGATAAGCTTCACATAAGGATAGATAGATAGTAGGTAAGTAAGTACTTATCTGTTTAGTGTGACTGTATTTTACGTGGCTTATATTGGTGGCGAGGAGCTCGAGGAGCTCGGTGGCGCAGCGGTAAACGCGCTCGGTCTGCGATTGTTGAAGTTAAGCGACTTTCGCAAAGGCCGGTCATAGGATGGGTGACCACAGAAAAAAAAAAGTTATCATCTCGAGCTCCTCCGTGCTTCGGAAGGCACGTTAAGTCGTTGGTCCCGGCTGCTTTAGCAGTCGTTAATAACCATCAATCCGCACTGGGCCCGCGTGATGGTTTAAGGCCCGATCTCCCTATCCATCCATAGGGAAGGCCCGTGCCCCAGCAGTGGGGACGTTAATGGGCTGGTGATGATGATATTGGTGGCGGCATTAATTAACCACCTGGCCGAACAAATGGAAAACGCAAAGTAAACGCATTCGACTCGGCATGACGTCAAAGCCAAGGGTGTCATAAAATGATGCCTTGAAGACCCGCGTTGATGTCATGGGCCAATAATAATTGTGGGACATCAAAGCAAAATATATTGAGATATTTTTCTTTTTCTGAACTGAAACACAGAATGTGCTCAACTGGAAGAAAGAAAAATGTTTTGAGCATTTTCTGTGATAACCTGGCAACCTGCTGCAATACAGTATAGTGCATCATATCGATCTTAGGGACTATACTAACATATATTTAAATATTAAGTAACTGTCATAATTTCCATCGGAAGCCGCCGCCGTCGCCATAAGTGTTTACTGGCCAGCTCCGCTAGAAGCCCGTATTGCTCTATGGTTTTATAACTATTTCATAAAGTATTAAAAAGACTTTTCAAAAGAAAAAAGAACACTGGGTTTTTGCTGGAATCCGCGCTAAAATGGCCTAAAACTGATCTATGCAAGCAAGCCAATAGAATTTTTTTCGTCATTCTCTCTAAAGACCATGACAAACGCAAAGAATGCGCCAGTCTCACACCTCTATGGGTCCTACATAACACCTTGGACACGAGGGACGCTGACAGCGCGTGTGACGTCACCGCCGCCCGCGCAGCCACCGCTCGCGCTATTCGCAGCGCGGCATGACTCACCACGAAATAAGGTTATTGTAATCCAAGACCGATACGCGTATTCTGGATTCTGTTGTCCGGCCAAGTAGTGACTCCAGCCGTAGGCAACAATAAGTCACGCGTTTTGTGCCACCAAGTAATTAGTTTACGAGCCCACAAGCTATGATCTCGTTGGGCATTATTCACCTTCATCGTTCATTAGTAAACAAAACTGCTAAGACTACTCGTTTTTCCCAGAGTTCGCTTACCTAACCTGAAGATTTGACAGGTCCGGTTTTTTTACATAAGCGACTGCCTGTCTGTCCTTCCAACCTGCGAAAGGAAAACCAGCCCAATAGGTACTTGTTAAGTCTCACATATCTCCGAAACGCATTACTCGGGAATGTGGGTTTCCTTACTTCACCTCCGAGCTCGTGATAAACATGTATGATCCAGACATGAATTCCAAAACAAATGCCGACACCGATGGGCCGATAACGATAAGCGCTGAATTAGGAGAATCAACGACCCCGCCGGCGTGGTATCGGAGTCCTAAAGAATGGAGTGCATATATTGGATTAGTGACAAGTTGTCGCCGCGCAGCATCCGACCGGAATGTGACTGTCACTGCCACCTGGGAGCGGAGACTGTGACATGTCACCGGTTACAGCGGCGACACACTTTCATCTGCTATATCCAAGGCGAAAATACTAATCATAATCATTTATTTTTTGTGCAGCCTGTGGGTCAACTATACGCAGCGTGCCATCAACTCTCTGCGCGTCCAGTATAATAATGCTTTCAGGATTCTCGTGGGTCTTCCTAGGTACCATAGCGCGTCAGGGATGTTTGCGGCGGCGCGTTTTGATGGCTTTCACGCCATCATTCGCAAACGAATCGCTTCCCTGATGCGCAGAGTGAGATGTAACCCGAACGGCATCCTGAAGGCATTATCAGATAAGCCAGACTGCCCTTTTTGGGGGCATTGGAATGCGATTCACGTGGGCTTTTAATTGTTTTTCTTAATTGGGTTTTTTTTTTGTCGGTGTGTAATGTAATTATGTTGTCTGTGTGTAACTTTTTATGGGAATCGCCTGAAATAAATGCTTTTTTTTTAATTTTTTTATTATATATTTTTTTTTTTTGTAAATAATAAACAAATATTTTACATTAAGTGAAACAATATTATATTATCAATATTATATATAACAATGTTGTAAAAATGAAATGTCAATTATAATTATATAAAAAATCATACTGACACGATTCCTTTAAAAAAAAATGAATTGATAATTTGCATAACATTCATTAAATAAAATAAGGCATCACATACTAGGGTAATTCACCAAAGATTGTCCAAAGAAATGGTTAATGGCCTTTACTTAGTTATTGTTTAATGACAATTGACCAAAACCACAAAGCAATGAAGGCGCTAAATGAGTATTACCCTTGTATTTGTTAAGCAGGGCCTAGTTGTTGCGGGTCCAACAAATGAATTTCATCTAAAAAGCAATATTGCAATTTGACATTTGCACATATAAAAGCAAGTGCGCAATGTCAGCAAATGTCAAATAGCAATATTGCTGCTTTTTTAGATGATTTTTTTCAATATCGCCTTTTAAGCCCCCCCTGGTAACAAGAAGCGTAGAATACGTTCATCTGCCCATCATCCCTGGCATGTTATGATACGGCGACATATGGATCGCCTGAGACATCATGTCCTCTCCAACGATGAGCTGATAACCTGATACCATAACGGTCCAGCTATTTCACTACCGACGAATGGTGGCACTGCTCACCCGGCTTGGACATCGGGCGTGAGTTTTGTCTGTTTAATATACACAAATAGTTAGCCCATATACGTCTCACTTCTGGGCACAAGCCCCTCATCAATCAATCGAAGCGGGCATGTATGGAGCGTACTCTACCACGCTGATCTGTTTACCATGAAAATAAAAAATCTATGGAAACAAAAGAGCGGGACATCTATGATAGAAACAGAAACACCAGCCAGGGAGTCCTGTTAGGCGCGAACCGCGGCTCAGGACATTCTTTGAGAGTATAAGTATAATATTATATATAAAAGAATTAATCGACTCTATTGGTCCGATAGCGATACAGACCCAATGAAGGAAATCGTCGACGGCGCCGGCGGAGTCAGTATCGGGGTCTAAGAAAACGTTGACAAAATGATACCTAACATCGTCATCATCATGACCACAACAGCTGTACATACCTAACGCTCCTAAAGATAAAATAGAATAACAGAGTAAAGGATTGTTCCAGACAGTGCAGTTAGATCTAATTATACCTAAAATGTGATCTAAGGCCTTGATCTGATTTACCTAAATATACTGAAATGAAATTGTGTTTAAGAATTCGTTGTACAATAACGCTATATCTATAATTCAGTTGAGTAGATATACGATGATGAACCCAATAACGAAAGTAAACAAGTCAATGACGTCGATGGGTGTAGAGTAAACAACTCTCTATGTAGTCCCAATTTCGAAAATTATCAAAATTTCTCAATGAAACTACGTCCACCTGAGACGTAAGCTGATCTTTATGATAGCAGGTACAGGCTCGCTGCCAAATGTTTTGACTAATAACGACTACGGAGTAAGCGCTACTGGCCTATATCTCCCGAAGACCACCGCGGCCGTAATGTGACGAGATCGACGTTGAATTCCGGAAAACTAAATCAGTGCAGGTGAGATGATTATTTTTAAACAAAATCCTATCAGCGGGTGAGCTGTCGCGCGCACGAGACGGTTCTGATGCCGATCGAACGGTCCCTATCGCATTTGTCGAACTAAAAAAGGAATCGTGCGCAACAGGCAGAATCGGGAGTGGAGGGGAGAGCGCGCGGGGAGGGGAACGACTCCAGGGTACTCGGGAGGGAACGAAATCTCGGAGTCAGGGTGGGACTGCCGAACGGTACAGTCACTCCTTCGTCGACGTCCAACAAACAACACAATGGTAAGTTGAACGCAGTGACACAAGTGTAGTGAGAACTATAGTGAAGCAAGTGATCAACCAACGGAACACGGGAAGTGAAGAAACGAAGGCTGCGGTTAACTAAACGTGCGCGGAACACTCGGGAGTCGTGATGTAATGTCAACTCCAGCAATGTGACGGCTTTGTACTCGGCTCAGGTCAAGATATATTTGCAATGTACAATTTGCAATAAACCGGAAAACATTACTTTCGCAAAAATGAGATCCAGAAACACCTCCAAAGACAAATCGGACGACGCAAAGTGTGATAAAACATCGAAATAATATTTTATCTACACCACTAAGCCACTACTCAAAATCTTACAAATAATATTAACACTACGTAGACTAAACAATACTAGATATTATTTAGTAAGTACAAGATTCAAATACCGGTGCAGCTAACAACAAACAACAAATTAAACATTAGTACAACAGAAACAAACTCAAACTACTTCAATTTGCACTAAATTATGATGACATAATATTACATTATTCAACAAAAAAACAGACACAAACAATCTAACAACACCTGAAAATAATTTTAAAATAATCTTGAGAGCCTAACTACTTAAAAAAACAAATTCCCAAATTGCTAATCCTAAAGCCCTCTATTATAAATACAAAGAAATACAAAAAATCTTGGTGAATCTTTTGCAAACGGAAACCTCAATAAGTTAAGAAAATACAATTTAATCGCGAAAGTCTATAAATAAATAATAGCAGCAAGTGTGGCGCAAAGAGAATCTATTTGTGATATTTTTACGTAACGAAATCTGGCGGGCGGCGCTACCGTTGAAAGCGGAGACGAGTTAAATATAGCGGCGCGCGCGCACGCTCCGCCTAAACGGGAAGCTCGCGCTGAAAGACGACCGATTTAGACTGAAACTGGAGCAAATAACAACGATAAACCGCTTACAAGATTTACACGAAAACTTAAATTTAAAGAACGGTGGAAATGTTAATTTAATTCTGTTTGATTCGATCGACGGTAGCAAATCAATCTTGTTTGATTGTCGGTCGCCATAGCACCTTCAGGACATCAAAATACGATTAAAATTAATGATATCGTTTGATATGAATTCAAAAAATAATGCTGATGCTACAAATATTGGAACAAAAATATTCAAGACGGAATTCTCTATAACGTAGGACCAGACAAAATAAATATCCGCTCACGTAGGTACCTAGGTTTTTTCACACACTTTCAGTACTTATCTATAGTTTTTGTTATTATCACTGTAATGTTAAAAACTTTTTGTAGGACTTTTGTTTTTTAGGAATGTTTTCACTGTGTTGCAGGCTGATAAGGACAAGAAGGTAAAGAAGAAGAAGGCGAAGGAAGATGCGCCAGCTGAGGAAGCATCCGCGCCCGCGTCGGGCGGCGGCAGCGAGCGCCAAAGCTCGCGCGGCAGCCGCAAGGCCAAGCGCACCGGCTCCAACGTCTTCTCCATGTTCTCACAGAAGCAGGTCGCTGAGTTCAAGGAGGTGGGTCCCATCCTCGGATATAATACGTACCCACATATCGTCGCCTTGTTCCTCCCAATAAGCACGCTCATTTCAATCCAGGTCAAAAGTGGTATTTTTACCCAGAAATCAATTGAAAGAAATCGAGGTTTTGTTAAGGAAAATCACACCACAATGTGATTTTTCAAAAGGGCGCTCACGTCGTCATTAGGGTAGTAGGAATAGCAGAAATTAGCAAAGTTGCATCAGGTATAGCACTAATTCAGAGGAAACTCGCAACGAGGTGTAATATCGAAATTCTGAATTTGGCCTTATCGTTGGTTCCGTTGACAGATTTAACAAAATATAGGTTACAGTAATCAGAATCCATTATTAAAATGTAGATTCCTTGTAAAACGCAAAACCAAAATCATCACCATTGTCATTATCAGAATTAGCCTGAAACTACACCAATCAACGAAATATTAAGTACTTAGATCTGTAGATTAGATTTTACAATTCAGTTAATATGTAGGACTAAATTATCATTAATATTTACAGCCCATTTACACCTCATAACAGCAACTGGTAGTGTCCTTTCCTTGCCAAAAATGTACATATTTTGCCTAGACAAGACTATTCCTGTATCAATAAAGTCTAGACCGTAATACTATGGAAATTACAACCACTCTAAAATAACCAGGAAGCGTCGTCGACGCAAATCAAAAGGTCTCTCAATATCCGCATATTATCTTCGTTCCTTGTATTATCTGGAGTAGTACTTGGTACAACATCCCATTGAAAGCGTCTTGGCTGCTGCGTTCTCTGAATATGAACAATCGCTCTGTTCTCGCTACACAGGATTGTTAATGTTTAGCTCGTGCTGCCGATGTTTTATAAACATGAGAATTGTATCGCAAATTGTCATCATTACCTATTTTGCTCATTATGCGCAGCGGGAAAGTGTTGTCTAAATGTAGGTAGGCTGTAAATCGTGAATGAGAGCAAGTTTCATAAGATGACATGGGTCAATAGGTCAATATTAGAATTTTGAGGAGTTGATGATGATAAAACTTTTCAAGATAATGCAATGACGATGACAAGCATAATAATGAGTTTCAAAATGAATATCCAAAATTAACAAGAGTTTTATATTTTTGTCCTGCAGGCCTTCCAGCTAATGGACCACGACAAGGACGGTATCATCGGCAAGAACGACCTCCGCGCGACGTTCGACTCGCTCGGCAGACTGGCCTCCGAGAAGGAGTTGGATGAGATGGTGAACGAGGCCCCCGGCCCCATCAACTTCACCCAGCTGCTGACCCTCTTCGCCAGCCGCATGTCCGGCGGCTCTGATGAGGACGACGTCGTCATCAACGCCTTCAAGACCTTCGACGAGGAGGGCAAGATCGACTCCGAGAGGCTCAGGCACGCGCTCATGACCTGGGGCGACAAGTTCTCCGCCGACGAGGTCGACGAGGCATACGACCAGATGGACATTGATGATAAGGGCTACATTGACACCACCAAGCTGATCACCATGCTCACCGCCAGCGGCGAGGAGGAGGAGGGCGGAGAGGCCGCGTAAGGCTCCCCCCCACCACCCCTGAGCCACGACCAACCGCTGCCAGTCCACGCGCGCCCGCCCGGCCGCCGGTTCACAAACATCATCACCTCGCGAACCGATACTTTTATAACTATTATATAATTTATTGTTTCCATTTTTTAATTTATATATAATGAAAATATAGTTCTACTATAACCAAAATGGTGTAGTACTGTCCCCGTACTATGTGATTTTTATATGAAACAACTGAAGACAATTTATTTTGTAAGAATACTATGTATTCTTGTTACCACAATAAATAAGTAAATAAAGTACGATCAAGTCTGACCTAAGTGAGGTGCGCCGAGTAACGGCCACATTTTATAACTTGGATTTTGTTATTGCATCACACATGCAGCACACACCCCTTCTTAGTTAAAAGATAATGTTCGCACCAGCCGTTGTAAGTTCGACTCTTGTTATGGAATATAAGTAAGTATATAAAAGAACACAGACCCTATCTATCTAACCAAACATTATAACCAACTTGCAAGACACCAAAAGGTATAATGTAAATTGATAGGTGCCTATGTGGTAGAAATCTAGGGCATAATATAACACACAACATCGCGTGACATGACGCCTTTATCCCTGAAAGGGTAGGCAGAGATGCAACCAATCAACCACCCACGCGTACACCCAATCCTCGCCAGCTATGTTTAAATCTAATACATTCAGGCGTTAGTGACATCGTAATAAAAACTTTGAGGGACGATTCAGGCCATGATTCTGAGTTAATATCAAGTGGAATAATTTTCCTGTCGGAAAATTCACACTTTTTATGTGGCTTTTTTAAATTATTTTCAGTGCCATACTTTTGCGCCGGAAAATTCCACTTGATATCAATCAATCAATCAATCAATCAATAATACTTTATTGCACAACGACATATACAAAGGACATAAACATACGAATAAAAACATAAGTACAATAGGCGGCCTTATTGATATTAACTCAGAATCATGAATTATAATCACTCAGAATCGGAATTATATATAGACACATATCTATAGCCTGAATCATCCCTCAAAGTTTTCGTTACGATGTCACTAACACCCTGTAAGTATAGACACCTATATGCCGGTTCCTACTTACTGTTTACCAAACAAAAGCTATTAGTTTCTTTAAGATTTTTAGTTCTAGATATTAATACGTAATTTGAATCTTTTAAATGAAAATATGATCGCAATAGAAAAAGTTTGAAGAAAAAAGTTTTGTGACGCTTTGCTTATCCTTTCAAGAGCTATCTTGAGCCTTTAGACTCAAATATCTAAAATATCTACGGGTTTATCTTCTAGCTACTTCCGCTCTACCTACCCAAATAGGGGTTACAGTCTTATAGTAACAGACGCATGTTCATGCCCCTGATAAAGAGCCGGAAACACCATAAGACAGCTCGCAACCACACATCCCGGAGTCCTGAGAACTCTACCGATATCTCATGATCAGTAGGTACCTACGGTAAAAGATACGAATGTGATAGTTGTGAGAAGGTACTGAGACAATTATTATGAGACAGCATAATTATAGATTTTGTTTTTGACGTGACTTATTGTAGATTTACCGTAGATAGCATTAACTACTTGGCCGGACAAATGGGGAGCGCTGAAGGCTTTCACCCGGTACAACATTTAAGACAACAGGCCTGAGGGTGCCCAGAGGAGGAGGGTGGGCGCGAACCTCGGCTCAGGGCGTCGTCTGAGAGGAAGGATATTTGAAAAAATTCATCGACCCTAGTGGGTCGATAGCGATAAGCGCTGATTGAGGGAGATCGTCGACCACGCCAGCGGGGTCCTGAAGTGTTTGGTGTCGCGAGCTGATTGGCTGCCTCTATGGCTAGAGTAATCGGGTCGTTGGGATCGTATGTTACGTCCTTCGGACACCGATACTTTTCAATACCGTCCCTAAGCGGGGTATATTCGGTAGCCGCAACAACCTGGGGATTTGGGTGGTGCGGAGCAGAATCGAAAACAGCATATAGCAACACGGACCTCCAGCGTACAATAATACGACGAATAGAACGATAACTCTCCGCCCCGTACCAATTGATATCAGACGCCGTCCTCATCTTATTTTGGTCTAAATGGCCGTGAGCTAAGGGAGGGTGCGTGAGTAAGGGAGTACTCGCGGACTGCCTATCTCGCCCGCACTTATGCGTTAGGCGCAAGGCGGCATAAATGGTAAGAATGACATTTTTATACGGCATGTCCGGAGAGTGCTCCGGTGTTGCTCCAAGATTGACAGAGATGAATGGAAAAAGGAAGAGTATTTTGTGCCGATCCCAAAGTGCAACATGGACACGAGGATGATGATGATGAGTATGGTGTCACTAACTCATCACACGTATTACATAACACAAAATAAAAAAAATCCACACTCCATTTATATAATGTATTCTGAGTTTTTATTTCCAGTCCAGCATATACACATAACGTTCGGATTTATCGGATCATTATCGATCCTATTCTCTTTTACATTTGCGAATTCAACATTCGCATTCGCTAGTAAGTTCCGAACGAAACTGAAATGTCAAATATCAGCTGATTGTCAAAGTGAAGTTGACATGTCAGCGCGTCCGCCCTCCGCGGTTGTTGTGTTGTTGTGATTGTTATGATGGCGGCGGAAGAGCCGCAGACGGTGACCAAGACATTCCTATTCACATTCCCAACATGCACCAACGAGGAGGTTCGCTTCAAACTAGAGGTCCCGGTGGAAATCCCTCACGATGGCTCCACGAGAGAACTCGTCCAAAGGGTCATCAACATGTTCCATATTCCCGTCTACTTGGAGAATGGTAAACTATTATATTATTCTGCAAGTTATACGTGTATCGTAGGAGAATATCATTGATGTTCCAGATGTATATATTGGGTTTAATATGAGCATAATACTCCCACTTTACAATATAGTAAGTTGTGTAAACCAAAAGAATAAAAGTTATCTTGGATTCATAACAACAAATTTGTAGTGACCATAATGCCTTAGTATTGCATTAATCAGTGTCAGGATACGCCCCCTTTATTTGTTTTTCCTTACTACTTCCTCTATAATACTCATTAGTACCTATAGCCAATGTGTTTTAGTTACAGCTCAGTATAAAAATGATTAGACAAAGTATGTTTTAGCATGTTTGTTGTTGTGTAAATATAGTTATGAAGGATTATAATTATAACATAGCCTTTAATTTCAATACACTGTAGGATAAACTACTAAACACATTCATACATACATAAACTCACGCCTATTTCCCACCGCCTATTTTAGTGTGTTAGGTTCGAAGCAAATGGAATTCTATAATCTCTGCTTACCCCGGTGGGAAATAAACTACTAAAATTAAGCAGAAAAGTTTGTCTGTCTTGTGTTTTATCTATATCTTTATGTTCTCTTCTGTGTACAATAAACTGTTATAAATGATCTATTAATTAATAAGAATATAAATTATCATGTGCACAGAACTAAATGAGCAACTAGCTTCGTTTGTTGCGGAGGAGACAAAGAACTTTCACAATGAGCGAGATGCCAAACTGTTGGACCAACTGAAGAACTCCGAGCTCAATGTCGACGGAATTGTCAAGAACTGGGAGAAGATATTTAAGGTACTCTATGCTACTTGTACTCAAACTGATATTATTTTATTAAATAACATCACATACCTATATTTAATTAATCAAATTGTTCCTTTTATAGGTATGCTACCAAACACCCCCACTCCATCTACTCACAGTATACATACCCCATTCCTCCTTAAGTTTACCCAAAACTTTCTCTCAGCATGAGCAGTACTATTTTATGTTATTAGTGGGCACTTATGAATGGGAGTCAAAATGGCGGGTGTAAAATGAATCACAAACCTACCTTGGGTGTACCTTGATTGTGTTATAAATTTCCTCAAAAAGTACATTAAAGCATATGTACTGAATAGTACAGTTTATATACATGCACATAAACATTGATATAGATTTTGCCTGAATTCATTACGATGCACTCGCCATTTTGACTCTCATGCTTGTATCTGTGTGCAGGAGAATGTGGTGGAGATGTGTGAGCGGGACGGCTCCTCGGACGAGGAGGTGTTCGCGGCCGCGTACCACAAGCTGGTGCACTCGCCGGCGCTCACCGCCATCCTGGCGCTGGAGGGCGGGTACGCGCGGACCGTGCTCGCCACGCTGCGGCAGCGGGACGAGGACATCACCAACCTCACACAAAAGTATGTACTAGATGTCGCTCTTCATCAGTATTGAACTGAAAACCTTAGGGTCAAACATATATCAGAACCTCATCGCACTTTTCCATATTTCTGTTACTCAGATCAAATCAAATCAAATATACTTTATTGCACAGAACTAAAATCAACCATCATTTACTAAAGCGAGATAGAGCGACCGCACGCGGCAGCATCGAAGAGGCCATGCACAGAAATGTTCAAATTTAGGGTTTTTTTAGTTCTTACAAGGTGTAACTTGTTAGCAAAGGATATACCTAGGATGCAACCGCAATAGACTAATTTGGTACTATTTTTTTTAATAGTACTTAAGCTCTCTATGACCACCCTAAGCTTTTAACAGTAAAGAAAGCTTAATTCATTTTCGAAAATTAAAACTAATTCGGTGTTGCCAGACCTCAAGTCAAGTTAGATAGGTAAGCAGACTCTATGAAAACTGAGTAATGCTATGGAGATGAAAGTAAATGTTTCTTACCAGGCAAACAGAAGAGATGGAGGAGTGCGTGCGTCTAGTGAACACGTTCACGACAGAGGCGGAGATCAACGCGCTGGCGGCGAAGCATTTCGAGCAGCAGGCTGTGGCCGCGGGCCGCTGGGGCTCGCAGCTGGACGCGCTCGGACACGCGCAGCGGGCCCGGTACCGCGCCTGGATTATGGCCACGCTCGATGACTACCACTCCTCCGCGCCGCTCACCACGCCCAGGTACCACCCATCACCCACTGGCCAGACGAGATATACATAACATAAACTCATGATTGGGTTAGTCAGACGTAAGATAAACTAATTTCCCACACCTGATCTTTCTATGCTTTGTTAGACTGTACTAGAAGGTTTTCTGTTACACCAACATGATAGGTGGTGAGCCGTATCGTCGTCTATAATGATCGAGACAACTGTGCTAGTGTTAATCACTCATGTACTATGAAAATATGGAGGAAGAGAGCCTGGTGATCCGTAACACAGGCATTTCGTCTAGTATGGACACCAGTCTCTCTCACAATACAAACATGTTCACTGTGAGTAGTACTATGTTAAGTGAGAAATCAACTTATTTTTATTATTTATTTATTATTATTGGTGCAATTCCGTTCTCGGGGTTCGAACCGGCGCTCCCCTCACATCACACTGACTTTTGAGATACCAAATAAAAAAGTCCTCACATTTTCCTCAGTTTAAATCTACTGATCACTGTTTACTTCCCCCAGCAACTCCCCGCTATCGTCGTTCCCGCCGGAGGCTGTGGGCGTGGACCCCGCCGGCGCGGCCTCCACGCGGCTCGAGGAGAGCTTCACCATCCACCTGGGTAGCCAGCTCAAACAGACGCACAACATCCGCATCGTCGCCATGGATTTAATCGATCTCTGCTCCATCGAGAATGATATTGACAAGTTAGTAAAGAATGTGATAAATGTGGATATTATTAATATTTCTTTCTCACGCCAAATTACGTATTTTTCTGTTAATGTACTTCGGAGGAGGATTTTGCTCAACCCCAAGCCAATGTAAGAATATTATAGTGATTTTAAGAAGTCCCGCCACTCTATCTATAAAATAAGCAGTGTTCTTGAATACTGAACTAATACAATCATTCTCACACTGAACTGTTTTCTATATTTATGGCTTGTAATGGTAGATATGGCCAGTGGGTTTTTTATTTCTAATTAGTTTCTCTCACCCTAAGGTTGCCTGGAAGAAATCGGTATTTAGCAATAAGGCCGCCTATTGTACTACGTGTTTCCTACTTGTGTACTGTTTGCACAGCCCGCAGGGCGGGCCGCGGCGCCTGCAGACGGCGCTGGGGCTGTACGGGTCGGAGCTGGCGGGCGCCGTGCTGCTGTGCGAGGCCCCGCCGGCGCGGCCGGCGCCGCCCACCACGCGCCTGCTGCGCGCCGCCGCCGCCTCCACCGAGCACCACTTCCCCAGCGCCGACACGCAGCTGCACACCATCACAGACCGACTCAAGGAACCGGTCGGTGTTGCCTCCTCTTTGCCGTTCCTTCTACATTGTGCATAACATAAGCTCATAACTGTATCCCAATTGGAGTAGTCAAAGGTACATCCATCGCACGACGAACTACGGAAGCACACCTCACTCAGCTCTCTATTAGAGCAACGTGATAGGGGGTGAGCCGTCTATAACGGCCGAGCCAACAACTGTGTTAGTGAAAACTGCACTTAAAATAAATTAACAACTCATTTATGCAAGCCCGGTGCTGGCGTTCGAACCGGCGCTCCCCATTTGAGAAGCAAGCCGTACCACAGCACCGCAGTGACTTACAGGACTCAGTAGGCTACGGCGACTGCTTCAATTCCGACGTTCATGTGCTCGCATGTGACTTATATAGCCAATCTTATTGGAAAGGATTCAGTAGTATAAGTGCAGTAAAACCTAGTTAAAGTGACGGCATAGAATCAATCGAGGTTGTGCATATTTATGTAATAAATAATAGTTTATAATAATTTATTCTTTAGAAATAGTCGTACAATATTCGTCTTATCTATAAAGAAAAAGAAAACAAAAGAAATTTGACACATTGTCTTTATTGTTGTAGTTAGAGAAGCGCAACAGCGCTCGCCACGTGTCGCAGGGCGGCGGCGGCGGCGGGGGCGGCGGCGGGGCGGAGGAGCCGCGGCGCCGCGGCCGCAGCAGCGTGCAGGCGGGGGACGTGTTCGTCACGCGGCACAGCAACCTGGCCGACGTGCACGTCGTGTTCCACCTCGTGGTCGACGACACGCTCCGGTCCGGTCAGTGTTGCCGTACTCACCTCACTTTATGTACACAGCTTCATTACAATCACAGCGGGACGGAGAGATGGGGAAAATGTACTGTTTGTTGACAGCTGTCACTCTAATCAATATAACGGAGTATCAGGCGTATGCTTGTATGGAGAAAAATTTTGGTTTTTTTTTTACGCTCATGAATAAAAAGACCGATGGCGGGTTTCCTTTGAAGCAGAGTAGAAACGAGCAAAGATGTGTAGAAATCTACCAATGACCACGACAGAGAGCGACAGAGCGCTTTTCTAACGTTCTTTCACATCCTGCGATTGGTTGATTCCGCAGCAACGCTTCACTGCAGTAAAAACCTACTGAACTGGTACTTATATTGTAATATCTTTATGGCGGTTGCAGGAGACATAACGTCGCGTCACCCGGCCATCCTAGGACTACGGAACATCCTGAAGGCGTGCTGCAACAACGACATCACGAGCATCGCGCTACCACTGCTCTTGCGGCATGAGCTGACAGAGGTACGCATCGCTCAAACCAGTGGTTCCTAACCTTTTTAATGTCACTACCCCTGTAAACAAGTATGGAAATTAAGTTTACCCCTAATTTAAAATAATTAAAACCACACAAATTCGAACGAATATACATATGTTTATTGTGTAAGTAAGAAAATGCACGTGAAGGTTGAAATTGCTTTGCATTCGCAAGTTTGACAATATTAGGTTCGGTTTCACGTGTGAGTCAAACTAGCGGCCTCAAAAAAAATGGGCACGAAAAAATAATTTGACCATACCAAAAAATAGTACTCTTATTGAAAAAAATAGTACCTGTTGTAAAAAAATTAGTACCATCACGGTTCTGGATTTATAGCCATGTTTTATTGCACTTGCTAGCTTGACGGTGAGCGAAATTTGGCGAGAGTTAACGACAAGGTCTTTCGCTTTGATTTAAACGCCAAAAAATAGTACCGAAATAGTACTCACCCCCTGCAAAATACCGAAATTAGTACTTCAACGGTTCCAAAGTTATAAAGGCAGTTCTTTGATCCCGCTGGCTTGACGTTTTGAAAATACCTATTATCTGGGGAACGCTTGCATACTTCAGTATGTAACTAATGTCAATAAACTCGTATGAAATAGTACTCTCTACCATCATAATTTTGATCCGATTCTCTTTCAGAAAGATTCTCTTTCTGTTTTCTTTTTTTGGTATGGTCAAATTATTTTTTCGTGCCCATTGTGTTATAAATTTTTTAAGGCCGCTAGCTTGACGCGCACGGTTTCACTCAACGCGCATCTC
Source organism: Pectinophora gossypiella (assembly GCF_024362695.1). Lineage (NCBI taxonomy): Eukaryota > Metazoa > Arthropoda > Insecta > Lepidoptera > Gelechiidae > Pectinophora > Pectinophora gossypiella. The sequence continues at coordinate 171,738 of NC_065425.1, read as the reverse complement.
ATGTTATGCTCAACATTCAGACGGTTTCTGGGTTTTGTTTTTAATGTAACAAGAGTTATAGTACTCTTTTCTCGTGCCATCCCATGTTACCCCCCTAGAATCTCCGTTTTACCCCTGAGGGGGTAATTACTCCCAGGTTAGGAACCATTTGCTTAAACAGTACCTATCTTATCAGGTGATATGACGTTCCATTATCGGGTGTCTACTGAAGCGGAGCGAAGCGCCAGGGAGAGCGACTGAGCGTTTTCTCTCGCTTTCTCGTACGCCGTGATTAGACGATCCCGAACGACTCCGCCTCCCGTTTCGGTTGTGGTGAAATTCATCCTGGTTATAAATCAGTGCTCCTTATGCTGGCACTGCCACCATAACACGGCGGGATACTGACTACACAGAAAAAAAAACGAAAATACGACATTTGCCGCCAAATATAAGAATTTGTCAGTCTGCCGTTAAAAAGTTACAAGCATTTTTTGGTGGCAGTGCCAGGATAAGCCTTTCCCCTTCATCAGTTTTTTGTTACAGCACCTGGCACAAAAACTCTGGCACTGCCACCAAAAAATGCTTGTAACTTTTTAACGGCAAACCGACTTAAATTGAACATCAGCGTTAATATAGTGACGTTGACAGTAAGTACTTTACCTCGGTGCGCAATTAGGCGCTGAACTGGCAACACGCGCGTGGTAAAAACTTGCAAAAATAGAAACTCACCGAAAAAGAAGGTTGGAACATCATATTTCTAATAAGTAATGTAATGAAATTGTACATGTTATCATAGTATAAACATTTTAATTTTCGCAGTAAAACCCACCAAAATTATTATTTTATTTTAAAATACACTCAAACAATTAAACCCGACCGCGTTACGAAGCACCACGCCCAAATATACGTAATAAGACCATGCGTACTTTCTTATTGATTACTTACTAAATAATTAATAAATACGTACTTGATTTCACAATCTTGAAGAGCATTTATTTTATTTGACTGACACCTGTGTTTTATTCCTAACTCTATGGACACAGAACGGTCTACTGTAAGGCCGACCAATCAGGGACAGCCGTCGGACAGTTGACAATTTGACAATTGTAAGATTGTGATTTAACAGTTTTACTTCGATAGATTATAATCTGACGAATAATAATACGTTAAATTGTAAGCAGTATATTACGTTTCACAATTTTTCGACAGTTCACAATCTCGCGAGATAGATTATAATCTAACGTTATTTACAATTTTACGGTGACATATATACCGGGGTGTACGAATGTATAGCTAAACAATCGCCAAGATATCGCCGCATTTTTGTATCAAGCGATGTATCTACGGTAGTGGTAAATCAGTGCGACAGACCGACAAATTTTCATTATATTTTCTGTGTAGTCAGAATCCCGATCCGTTATGGTGGCTGTGCCAAGGGACACTATAAATTATTCCCTCCACGTCGAGCTTACCACATAATACGTCGTTTTGTCGTGTGGTGTGTAATGTATTGTGTGTGGGGCAGGAGATGACGCTGGGCTGGTGCACGCGGCGCGCGGAGCTGGTGCTGAAGTGCGTGAAGGGCTTCATGCTGGAGGCGGCGGGCGGCGGCGGCGCCGAGCTGCGCACGCTGAGCGCGGCGGCGCCGCCCGCCACGCCGCGGCCGCTGTTCCACACGCTGGCCGCGCTCACGCCCAACATCTTCCGCCTCTCCAACCCCGTCAAGGTCAAGCCCGCGGCCGACTGACCCTCACGATCCATTCCGCGTCTAGCTGCACCTCTACGAGTATGTATGAGGCGTAACTTTGTCTTTCCTAAAGCTTCGTCTAATGCGAAGGGAAACGTGGGTGTTTTCCTAAAGTTCAAAGATAAAGTGCCCCTTGCTTGTACGATGATACTAATGACGATAAGTTAACAAATGAAACGACTGTTTGATGTCTAACTATTTATTAAAAACTTCAATGAACAATATTCTGTTAAAATATCAATTCCGTTTTATTTAAAATTGCATCCATGTTCATATCTAAACTACAATAATCTAAATTGTCACATTATGTTGAGTGATATATCATTTTCACTCGCTAATTTCAAATTGTGCGCTCTTTATCAATTTCAAAAATTGTTTAGTTTATCAAAATATATGTAAGTAATATTATGTTATTTTGGTTTCTACTCGTATCACAGCAATTCTTGTACACTTTTATAAAGACAACAATCTATTTATATTAAAATTAGCGAGCGCCTAAACCGCAAAACGTCACCTTGAATTTAATAAAGAATATAAACTTTAAAACATTACATTGTTGAGCGTTGACCTATACCAAATGTTTGTGCTTCGAGCAAGTGAATCATTCACTAGGCACTTCATGGCATTATTAGAACGATGACGTGTTTTGTTTATTCTATCAGAGTACATAGTCTATCACATACTACGAAGCCAATAAACATTGTGAACTCAAAATAATAAGAATTTGAAATACAACTGGCAGGATTCTACATCGAATGTCTTTTTATGGATCTAAAGTCTGTCATATTAAAACAGAAATTGCTAAGAAAATATCCCGTCGAGACATAAAATATAGATTTAAATAACTACATACATGATTGTACTGTGCTGTCATGCAAGCTAATGTAAAGTAAATTATATTAAGTGGTAAAGGAGACATTTGCACAGCAATGTCGCGACGAAGTCCTCAATATAAGCACTTCATGTAGACTGCAGAGGCATTGTCCTATCATAATAAAGACTTTAGTAGGTTATCTTCAGGGAAGAGATCAAGTTGTCGAATGATTTTATGGTTCGACCAAATGAAGAGCCTATGTTGAACGTTCGGTCTCGCGTCTGAACATAACCCACTGTTCTTTCTACATCCTAGTAGCGTGCGCCCCGAGTCGGCACCTCGGATCAAACATCGCCATGTTTGCAAATACAATAAACTAAATAAAACTACAACTAAACTACTCAGTCCCAATCGTAGGAACAAGCGAAAGCTAAGCGACAAAATTATCATTAAACATAATTATATTATGAATATCTCAAAACTCTTTGAAAATTGTACGAACTGCGTCTTAGCGATGCACCTGAAAATAATAATTAAGTAGTGTTTTTAAATTTTGTAACCAAATAGTTCATTTTACATAGTTGTAATGTAAGTTGAAACTAAACACATGTCATGTATACTACCCCGGACGCGGTATGTTTGCCTACGACTACCCCTCCCGCCCCGGTGCGAGTCGTTAAGCAAACTTACTACGCCCGGGTAGGACTAACATTATAACTGGCTCTTTTATTCTTTGCTATCTTTTGCCCATATACGTTCCATGTGACAATCTTTATTTTTACTAGTTTATTATGGAACGAAGTGAATCAATACAGCAGCAAGTAACTTACCTGTATAATGATATCGTGTAGTGTGAGCGGCGCGGGGCGTTACCTCCGCCGGCTGCGCGTGCTCCTCACCGCTGCCGAACAAACAAACTGATGAGCGACAAATTCCGCAAATTCACAATAACATAGCATAACGCCTGTATCCCCAAACGGGTAGGCAAATAGGAGTAGGAGGTGTATGTTTAAGGCGCACGTAAATTAGAATTACCTTTGGCTGGGGAAGTGGAGGCTTTGGCAGTCTTTTTGGTTTTGCCAGCGGTCGCTGGGGCGCTGTCAGCCGCCTGCAATATTTAATATTGATTAAAAATATAGCATACAGCCTTCGTGAATTTGAAGAATCAACAGCCACTATTTAAAAGCTTATTCGTCTTGCTGAAGAGAATAAGAGATATTAAGGTACTACTGACTGCCAAACTTCGATAGGTGAGATATTTCGAGGAAATACAAATTTTAAGTCACAAAAATACTAATACGACCAAAGTGCGATACCTACCTTTTGCCCCTTGGTAGTTTTCTTTCCCACTGGTTTCTTGTCAGGCTCGCTTTGAGCCTTCTTGACTGGTTCCTTTGTTTTGGTGGGTTTCTGTATCGTCGCAGTCTTGCTCTCGGCGTCACCCTTCACTTGTCGCTTACTTCTACTAACTTCCTTGACGTCCTGTTTCTTAGCATTTGTCTTAGATACATTTTTTTTATCATTCTTTTTTCCCTTACTTTCATTTTTCTTCCCTTTACTCGTGTCAATCTTGCTGTCTTTGACCGGTTTCTTTTGTTTACCTTTGGTTGCTTCAGGCGTCTCCACAGCAGCTTTTCTGCCTCTTATGGTTTTTGCTTTTTCAACTTTTGCTACTTTAGCGGGTACTGTCGATAGCTGCTCGTCAGACTTCCGTTTGCGACTTTTCGGTTGGTCTAGCGGCACGATGGTCTCCGCTTTAGTCCTGCGGTTGACCCTCGTCGGAGCTTGGGTGGCCGCTTGCGATGCGCTTGTACTGCGCCCTTTCTTAGGTGACTCTTGTTTTTGTGATTTACTAATTTTATCGTTTCGGCCTCTCTTTGCTGGAGGCTCCACTGCCTCCAGTTTATCGGCTCTTCTGCCTCTCTTAACAGCTTGAACAGGTGTAGGTTCCGCAGACTTGTTAGTCGCTTTCCGACTTCCTTTGAGCGGCGAAGACTTTACGACAACTTGTTTACGAGTGGTCTTAGCAGATTTCTTTGGAGATTCTTTTTTACTTTTATCTGAATCAGTTCCGCTGCGCGATGCAGTCTTTGCTCTCAGGGGCTTCAATTTAGGTGTCGGTTTGGTAACCACTAGTTTAGCGCGCCTTGTTTTCGGTGTAGCTGGTTTGTCTTTCGCCGCATCAGCCTTCCTTCGAGTTGCAACAGTTTTCTTTGGACTATCTGCTAAAGTCGATGTCTTTTGACTTCTGTTACGAGTTGTCTTTGCGGTTGGCTGTGGACTCATCACTGGCGGTTTCTTGGTGATGACAAGAGATTTACTGTTCTTCATGGTGTTAGTCATTTCTATACTATCGGTTCTGTTTCTCAAGTTGCGTTTGGATTTCGATGAAGATTGCGAATCAGCGCGCTTCGGCGACGGGTTGGGTTTCACCGACGGTTGTTTAGTCTCCGCGACCAACTTAGCCGTAGTTCCCCTCGTAGCCTTTCCTTTGGGCGAATTCTTGCTAACGAGCGTGACCTCCTGTTTCTCCGTGTTCTGTCTGGTGCGACGTGACTTAGTCGCTATTTTACTTGGCGCCGCACTTTCAACGACAGCACTAGATTTACTTCTACGGGTTGCTTTGGGTGATACTGGTTTAGAAACTGAAGTCTCCTTTTCCGTAATTGCACTAACTTTGGTTTTCCTGCCCGACGGTTTTGGTGGAGATTTAGACACATTTACAGGTTTGTCAATATTTTTAGTAGATTTTGTGGCTCTAGTAGCCTTAGCAGGCACTTCGCGGTTGTCGTCATTTTTGCTGCGAGTGGCTCTGACTCGTTTGGGTGATTGCGTTATATTTGCCACTTTTTGACTGTCGGCAGTTGGTTTCGCCTTTGTGTTCCTTCTATCCTTAGCTGCCGGTGACTTCTGCAAACTCTTATCATTTACAGTTTTCGCCACTTGGACAATAGTCGTTCTTGTTGCTCTCTTCCCTTTCTGTATTGGAGACTTAATTTGCTTTTTAGACCTGTAAGAGAATATTTTATAATTAGATTTAACGTAGAGTATTACTTTTAATTATGGAAGAGAATGATTAGCTTACTTACCTATTTCCATCATCAGAATCTACAGTTTGAGTTTTATCGAAGACTATGGGCGACACGCGTCCCAGCTCCGAAGCATTCATGGTCATGTTGTACCGGCCCTTCACCGGCGTCGAGTGGATCACCGCGCGTTTCTTAATCGGCAAGTTATTCGACTTGTTGACCCGCGACCCGTTGTTGCTCTTTTCCAGCGAGGCTTCTACGAAAGACCTCTTTTTAATAGGCAGCGTGTGAGCGCTGTATACTTGTGAGGCAGATTTCCTCTCTGCAGCTTCTGTGCCGCTTTGTAATACGGTGCTGGAGCGCACTCGCGACGTGCGCAGCGGCTCCGTGCCCTCCACCGTCTCCGTCATCAGTTTCTGTAGCTCCCGATTGACGTTGCCCTTGCCAGCCGCTTCCAGTTGCTTGTTCTTGTGTAAATGCTTTTGCAACTCCTGTTCCAACCATTCTTCCACATTGTTTGTAATCAGGTCAATAGATGTATGTAACGACTTTGCCGGACGACCTTTAGATTTTTTTTTAGAGCTTTTGTTCAAGAAAGATTTAGAATACACCGCCTTGATAGGCGGCTTCCCGACGAGTTGATCGAATAAAGCTTCCGGGTCTCTGTGAGACGCATTTGATTCGTTGAACAACTCCTCAATGCCGCTCACGTTATGATAGTCGTCTCGTTTCTTCTCTTGTCTAAATATTCGTTTGACTCCTCTTACGTCAGTCAAGTCGTTTTTAGGTGATCTAATACGCAACATCTTTTTGACGCCAGAAACGTTTCTCAAGTCGTTAGCAGCACTCTTCCTCTTGAATAAATTGCGTACTCCTCTGACGTCGGTGAGGTCGTTCTTGGGACTGTTTTGTTTTTTCAGCTGGAACAGGCTCTTCACTCCCGTGACTCGTCTTAAATCGTTGTTTGGAGATGCAGCGAACACTTCCTTCACTCTGACGTCGCTCAGTCGATTCCTGGGTGACTTAGCGAATACCGCTTTTATACCTGATACATTAGTCAGATCATTCCGCACGGATTTTCTAATGCGTGGTGTACGCAACAGTTTCTTAACTCCTTTTACATTACGTAAATCATTGTCCGGCGTATTTTTCTTGTACAAACGTTTAATACCGGACAGATTAGGGCTGTTACTGGGAGTGCTCAGCGGGCTGACGAAGTGTTCCGGCGTGAAGCGTTCACTGTGGTCCAGCAACGAGTTGTCGGGCGTCCGACCAGACAACGCGACGGTATTGCGCGTCGGCCTCCTCACAACCACTTCATCATCATCAAACAACTTCTTTCGAGAAAATTCAGTCATACTTTGTGATAACTTCCTCTTCACGGGGCTGTTGAACAACTGTTTGACGATGTCCGAATCGTTAAGGTTGTCGATAATGGAACGTTTCGACTGCGGCTTCTTGGCGGTCGAATGTTTATTTTTAACAGCCTCTTGCACCAGCTTTACTGCGCTCTTGGGCGTAACCGTTTCCTCATCAGTTTGAGCACTGTTAGCGTTCTTGTCAGAGTCCCTGCTGAGTCTGAGCGACCGCAATGACTTCCTAACGGAAGTGGTGAACGATTTTGATTTAATTCCACTACCAGTTTGTTTGCGTACAGAACGTATAGCGCCAATGGTCTTCCTCTTAATATTAACTGACCCTCGCGTCTTCTTTGTCGACAGTTGGGATGTAAAAGAACTTTGGCTGGAGTCTAACAAGGATTGGATGCTCAACACAGGAGTGCCCGCCTCCGGGGGACTGGTTCTATTCTCCGGAGTTACAATTCCTTCGCTATCAGTGCCACTAGACTGATTCACGTTCAGTGTGAGTTTTGCTCGAGAGCTACGTTTACTTTGCGGACTGGCAACTTTAGAGCCGAGCCTTATTTGCGGAGATGATTTTGGGGTTGAAGTGTTTCTGCCACTTGATCTTTTTGGACTTGAAGTTTTGTTAGAACTTGTTGATTTTGGACTTATTAGTTTATGAGGACTTGGTGATTTTGGACTTATAGTTTTTCGAGGTCTTTGAGATCCTGGACTTATAGTTTTCCTAGAACTTGCTGATTTCGGACTTCTAGTTTTTCGAGGACTCGGTGATCTTGAACTTATTGTATTTCGAGGACTTGGTGATTTTGGATCTGGATTTTGCTGTAATTGAGACTTGATAGAGGTCGTCCCCCGTCTGGAAGTCCTCGGAGATTCTTCACTGTCACCACCCAAATCTATAAACTGCAGATCGCTGTCGTTCAGTCGAGACCTACTTTTGTTTGCGCGAGATATTCTAGTGCTGTTTAAGGAAATGTGTTTCTGAGTTTCCTCCGAGTTTTCGGGAGTCGTCAGAGATTTAGACCTGCGAGACGTTGTAGTGCTTCTAGCAGATATATTCGGCGAAGACTTGCGAGTTGAAATATTAGGACTGGAGTTGGATCTCGTAGAAATTCTACCTCTACCAGTGTAGGGAGTGCTCGAACTGAGCAATTTAGCGTCGATGGTCGAACGCGTCTTCCGGCCGGTGCTGTTCTGAGGAGTGCCGAACAATATAGAGCTGCTGCGCGTCGACCCGACTGAGTCGTACACAGACGAGGATTTAGACTCATTGGAATCAACTGACACTAAATCGACCACAGAGTAAGATTCCAAATTCCGAGCAGGCGACCGGGGGCTCAAAGTGCGCGTTCTAAACGCAGACTCGACTGTGGAGTCCCAACTTTGATCTGTAAGCGTTTTGGTGGTTCGGCGTGAATATCTAGAGTTATCTCCTGTGGTGTCCAAGGCTTTCTGAAGTATGATGCTTCCTCGCAGGGACTTCCTCGCTCGCGGGGATTCGGGAGTCAACGACCGGCGCTCGGACTCCCGAGACTCCTTCAACGGTGAACCGACAGTCGCTAACATCTTGCTGCTTCGAGACGAATGTATGGACCTTCTAGGAGACGGAGACTGAATACTGGATGACTCCGAGTAATGCAGCGTCAGATCGTCTTCGCTGTCGGCCTCTCGAGACGACACACTCTCGGCACCGCGGGAACTCCGGATCGTGTCCGTCACCATCAGGATATTCGAGTCATTGTGGCTATAATTTTCGAGGTTACTCAAATCAAACTTGATGGATTCCGTTTTCCGCCCAGTTTTCTTCGCACTGGGGTCTTTGAGGGCAGATTTTTTGGGACTCGGCAATAGAGGCGAGCCTAATGGGCTCACTTTGGACCGTCGCGACGTATTGCTCTGAGTGGTGGCCGTAGAGTCACGCCCGTCGGAGTCGGTTATCTCTAAAACTGATACCTGGAAGCAGATTTTTGAAATCAAACATTTATCTTGACCACAGAGCAAGGAACCTAAGAATAACGATAATTATAACGACGTTCGCCTTTAGCAACTGCCCAATAGGTATAATTTGATTCCGCACTCTGTATATTCAACAGACCAGAGGGCCTAGCCAAGTCGCATAGGTTACTATGTGTACTACCACTACCTATAATACTACCCATAACCCGTCCGAATTAAATGAACACCATGTGTCAATGCGTACCTGCGCGCTATCTCGATTCGCGAGGACCAGAATCGGAACGTTTGCGTTTTCATCGTCATTCTATATTGTAGTATAACTTACAGATTTCCCCGCCGAGCCGCGCCCGCTGTTCCGCGCGGTGGAGCGCCGCGGCGTGGCGCGGGCGGGGACGGGGCTCTTCTTCTTGAGCACGAGGCGCGGCGTGGCCGGGGAACCCTTGCTGCCTGGCGTGCTCGCCAGCAGCTTGGCCTTGGGAGTGTGACCCGTCATCAGCATCAGTGCTGCTTGCTTCATGTGGTCTGAAGAGAAATTTTACGTGTTTCAAATCTATTAGCGATTGCTAGTTCTTGCTTTATATTTTGTGTAGTATTTTGAGGGTTTGCATCAATATCGTTCATACTTGTAACATTATTCAAATCAGATTATCTATTATTATAGTAGTTTTCTAATATTTACCGCAAAAAACATACTTTTTAAGATGAGGAAACAGGACAATAAAAGAAACACCTTTCAATAGAACTAAGTGTCAGATTCTAATCTATTACAATAGAATGAAACAGATCAATCATAAATATCATTCTCTATGTTACCAATTTTCAACGGCGCCTGAATCTTGGTGACCTTCATTTTATGCGCGCTCTGTGCTTTTCTCAGCACGGCCATGCGCAGCGGCGTGGCCTTCTTGGCCGAGGCGGCGCGGCGCGGCGGCGGCGGGGGGGGCGTGGCCTTCACGCGCGGGCTGCTCTTGCGGGACTCGATCCACAACGTCGCCTTCGTAGTGTTCTGCAACGATAGGCTCTTGGGACTGAACCGCGGCGACCGTGTCCTGTCTATCTCACTCTCGGAAACGTTCTCCTGAATATCGACTCTGGAACCTCGCCCGCGTTGGTTCGGCGAGCGAGGCGAGTTGGGCTCTTGTCTTGCATTTGAATCTGAAATGCAACTGCAAGATTACTTACCAAATCAAAGATTTTTTTTGGAGCTTAAGTCATGAGATAGAATTCTTTCTTACCGGTTTGTTCACTGGTGTCTCTTCTTTGAGGCTGTACAATAGCAACTTGTTTTCCACCGGCATTACCTGCATATACAAATGAAAACAAATACATGATTCTATCACATTTATTTGATTTGTCTACAATACAATACAAATACACTTTATTGCACCAAACTAAAAATAAATACACATTACACACACAACACACAGATACATACATATTATTTATATATATTGTAAAAATTATATAGGCAGCAGAAACGATGCCCTAAGGCGTAGCGTTATGGAAAGAGCACAAATTTAGAGATGGTAATAAAAAGAAGAGTCGTGTTACCGGGCATGGAGGCGCGGTGCATGTCGAGCGTGAGGTGCAGGCTCGAGCCGGCGCCCGCCGCCGTGTGCCGCCGCGGGGCCCGCGAGGCGCGCGCCGCGCGGTGCAGCGCTGCGGGACAAGCACGTGGCTTACGGGGGGACTGACGTGGCTTACGGGGGGACTGACGTGGCTTACGGGGGGACTGACGTGGCTTACGGGGGGACTGACGTGGCTTACGGGGGGACTGACATGGCTTACTGGGGGGACTGACACGACCACTGCGCAAATTAAACACAAGCTCGGAAATACAAACGCCGACTGGCAATTCCACTCCTTGCTTCGTGCGGATAGGTTATAGGAAGGAAAAAAGGGGCAACTTTGAGCATTAAAATAATAGTGCGGCTGCCGCGCAATTACGCGGTCCAATGTGGAGAGGCTTCCAACACTAGGATTTATCTAAATATATAAAAGGAGAAACTGACTGACTGACATATCAACGCAAAGCCTAAACGGCTAAACGTAGGCACTTGAAATTTGGAAGGGACGTAGCTCAGATACCGTAGAGGTGCACTAAGAAACGAATTCCCGGTATTCCCACGGAACGGGTATTAGCGGGAAAATCCTTTTGTATGAAAAATCTAAACTTGGCATGCAGGTACCTTAGTTCTTAAAGCTTAGTTGCAACAGGATATTGCAAAATTCCCACGGAAACGGGAGTTAGCGGGAAAAAACATTTGTATGAAAAAATCGAAACCGTGTAAGATAGATGTTTTCAATCTAGCATGCATGCATACCTTAGTAAATATAAAGTTTAGTTATGGCTGTATTTTGAAAAATGGGAGTTAGCGGAAAAAAAATTGTATGAAAAAATCTAAACTGCATAAGTTTAGATGCTTGAAATTTGATATACACTCCCACACACAAAAAGATCTCTTTTTTATAACACGCCACGCGGACGAAGTCGCGGGCAAAAGCTAGTACACATATATAACGCCTCCATCCTTGTGGGGTAGGTAGACTCTGAAACTACACTTCTCATCAAAAAAATCGAAACACTTCCGTTTTCATTGTTTCTGTCCGAATTTAACACAAAAAAGAATTCATACGATGAAAAAAAATACATAAATGTATAGCTGGCAGTTTGGCCATTACAGTAATAAGCGAAAATTCTAAATTCAAAATTAGAATTTCATTTGTTTATCTTATAAACGAAATGAATCACTGTTTTGAGACAAATGTGTGTTTAGGGTTGGAGTACATTTAGCGTTTAAAAACTAAAAATTGGCGCCTATCCTTAAACTTTTTGTTTTTTATTTCAATACTGTGACTTTGGGACGTCTGAAAAAAGGTTTTTTTTCTAAAACGTATGGATACTTCGCCCACAGAAGCCGCCCAAGTTGTGGCATTGCTGGATTCTGGCCTTAGTCAGCGTGTTGTGGCTGCAAGACTGCATCTAAGCCTGTCATCTGTTCATAGAGTCTATAAACGTTATCGGGAGACTGGTTTGTTCACGCGCCGTTCAGGATCTGGCAGGAATCGGGTCACTTCTGAGCGAGATGATCGATTTATTGTAACAACTTCTTTAAGAAATCGACGCCTTAACGCTTTTCAACTGCAGCAGCGGCTTCGTGTTGTACGAAGGGTGGCTGTAAGTGACTCTACAATTAGAAGAAGGTTGAAGGATCGTGGACTGGTACCGCATAAGCCAGCAAATGGGCCGAAATTAACTGCAGACCATCGAAGAGCGCGCCTTAACTTTGCACGTGAGCACCTAAATTGGTCATACCTACAGTGGAGCAAAGTTCTCTTTTCTGATGAGTGTAAAATTATGCTGTATGGTAACGACGGAAGGAACAAGGTCTACAGAAGAGACGGAGAACGCTATGCACAATGCTGCATTGAAGAAAAGGTCAGCTATGGTGGCGGTTCTGTAGGTATGACCAATTTAGGTGCTCACGTGCAAAGTTAAGGCGCGCTCTTCGATGGTCTGCAGTTAATTTCGGCCCATTTGCTGGCTTATGCGGTACCAGTCCACGATCCTTCAACCTTCTTCTAATTGTAGAGTCACTTACAGCCACCCTTCGTACAACACGAAGCCGCTGCTGCAGTTGAAAAGCGTTAAGGCGTCGATTTCTTAAAGAAGTTGTTACAATAAATCGATCATCTCGCTCAGAAGTGACCCGATTCCTGCCAGATCCTGAACGGCGCGTGAACAAACCAGTCTCCCGATAACGTTTATAGACTCTATGAACAGATGACAGGCTTAGATGCAGTCTTGCAGCCACAACACGCTGACTAAGGCCAGAATCCAGCAATGCCACAACTTGGGCGGCTTCTGTGGGCGAAGTATCCATACGTTTTAGAAAAAAAACCTTTTTTCAGACGTCCCAAAGTCACAGTATTGAAATAAAAAACAAAAAGTTTAAGGATAGGCGCCAATTTTTAGTTTTTAAACGCTAAATGTACTCCAACCCTAAACACACATTTGTCTCAAAACAGTGATTCATTTCGTTTATAAGATAAACAAATGAAATTCTAATTTTGAATTTAGAATTTTCGCTTATTACTGTAATGGCCAAACTGCCAGCTATACATTTATGTATTTTTTTTCATCGTATGAATTCTTTTTTGTGTTAAATTCGGACAGAAACAATGAAAACGGAAGTGTTTCGATTTTTTTGATGAGAAGTGTATTTTTGACTGAATAGTTAAAGAATGTGTTTAAAGCAATCAGCTTGCTTATCCCTGCTTTACTTTATATTTGCATAGCTATCTTTATAGACAATTTCATCATATCTCTCTTACAATGAATAACAAGAGTACTTGTGTTATTGATAAATTCTACTGTGATACGTCTGTGTAAGAAGCCGTACGTAACTCACCCGGTTGCGGCTCAAGCAGTCTCTTCACGTTGGGGTCATCATACTCCCAGCGCAGCGAGCGGTCTCCGATGGTGATAACGTCATTGTGCCGCAGCGCCGCCACGCTCACTGCACGCCCGTTCACCAACGTCTCGCCGTCTGACACGTTGCGGACTACCGTCTGTTGAGTTGACATTCAACGTCAAAATTGAATGTTAGGGTGCTGGGAATTTTAAATTTGTTGAAACTTTCAATAGTTAACAACTTATTTCAACGACCTCCGTGGTCCAGTGGTTGAGCGCTGGGCTCACGATCCGGAGGTCCCGGGTTCGAATCCCGGTGGGGACATATCACAAAAATTACTTTGTGGTCCCTAGTTTGGTTAGGACATTACTGGCTGATCACCAGATTGTCCGAAAGTAAGATGATCCATGCTTCGGAAGGCACGTTAAGCCGTTGGTCCCGGTTACTACTTACTGATATAAGTACATGGTCTTTACATGAGTTATGTCAGGGGCCTTTGGTGGCTCAATAGTAATCCTGACACCAGGGTTGATGAGGTTGGTAATTCACCTCACAACGCACACAATAGAAGAAGAACTTATTTCAGTCCAGTTTAACCAATTTCTGTTTTACCTTGTTACCTGCTGATCTCGTTAAATCTTCATTATGATTGTTTTTTATTTATTTATTAGCCAAAAATTCAATAATTTATTGTATAAATGCAAATGAATATCACACTGTAATAAAAATATATTTAAAAAATAACTGATGAATGACAGTATCAATTTGCCATTTGGAATATACATATTAAGCAATGTATATACATCAGGTACCTATTATACTTATAAGATGTTTGTTGGATGATAATTGCCTAGAAAAAGTCAAAACATTCTTATACAGACAGAAAGTGAAGAATTAATTTGGATCATTTCGCTAATTGATCTCAATAAGTTATGCGACCTGGTGCGCGTGCACAGCGACGGTGGCATGATGGTCGCGCACGGCCGGCAACAGCACGCGGATGTCACAGGCGGGCCCGCGGCCCAGCGAGCACGCGCCATCGGGCAGCGGGAAGGCCTTGCCCGCGCGCCCGGACCGGTCCAACACCACTAGCCGACCACTGGACATCTGTTATCTATGCCACAAACATATTCACTTTACTATTGGTGTCTTGTTAATACATTTCTAATATATGGCACTTAGAATTAAAATTCCATAAATGAAAATATTAAAGAAAATATTCTATTAATGTAGATGAAGCTTCCCGAACATATTAAAAATCTCTATATGTTAGAAATGATACAGTCCTGTAGGGTTTTACTTCATACAATTGCAGCACAGAGAAGATAATAATACCGACACATTATAAATACTATACCTAATGTATGAGAAGTGAATTCAGTCTCATGAGAGAATTGGAAGAAAACTACAAATTACTAGGTGGTCATTTCAATATTAGCAAAAGATAAAATACGATAAATTGTTCCTTAATGAGTTACAAAGGCAAATTAAAGTTTATAACAATATTCTAATAATCAAAGTAACCAATAAATTCAAGACTAGGGCCCAATTCCTGAACGAAATGACAACAGCGTTTCCCGCCACTCTTCCCGCGTTATAAACAGAAACCTATAACCACAACATTTAGATGCTAACCTCTAAAATTAAACCAACAATATTATCATGGAATTCTAGCTACGCAATAATATTTTAAATAAATAACGGTAATCAGGTACAGTATGTAACTCCACATAAAGATAGATGCATGCCGCGAAATCTATGAATGCGTCGGCTTATATTTACTCACTTTTTCTCAATACGAGCTCACCAATTTAAATACACGACACATAATCAAAATAAACACAGATCTTTATTATCAAATCACACATTTAACATTACCAAATGGCATCAAAATTTAAAATAAACAAAATATTATTTTATGGACGCAAACGCCAACAACGTACAACGAACAAAAAATATTTTAATGATGGCGTCGCCAAACTTCATAGGGAGGTGACTAAAAGAATAAAAGTAAACTGAATCACAAAATGAATATGTTCTCTAAATCGATATTTAAAAGGTTTAAATTTGCCGAAAATGAAATATGAAAAAAAAAACAAGAAAAATGTATTTAAAATATATTTCAGATGGGATGGATGAATTGATGGGCTTTCAGTTTTTCACATTGAAAATGCCGTACTAAAAGAGAAAAATAATAAGGCTGTATAATTTAAGGGCCTTTACGTGATTTTAGTTTGGGAGAAAAAAACCAAACAATTTCTATTAAAAACTTGAAACAAAAAAAAGCAAAAAGCAAGTTAAAAAGACTTGAAAAAGACCAAGTATTCTTTGAAGTACTTAGGTATTTTAATACTTGGTCCTTGTGTCTATTCTTCCTATCTAAAAGATACAGTAGAATTTTATATTTACAGTCAAACAGAATAATACTTATCAATACTTGTTGTTGTATATATAGTAGGTACCTATATGGCTTCTTTTTTGTTGTTTAGCATAACGTAGTGATTAAATTTTCTGTGGTATAACGATGGACCCCAATAATGGGCCCAATCAAGCGTACTGGTTTGTCCTTCGTGAGGATCAGGGTAACGTTATATTCAGTAGCAACAATATCACCACAATACAAAACTCCCAAAGTAAGTACATTATCTAACTTTCATAGTATTCAAACTTATTCTAGAGAGTAGACTAGAAATAGGTAGCTACTAAATACATTTACTACAAATGATCATGAATTTTTATTTCCAGTCCCAACCGATCAAGAACCGCGGTATATCATCGACACCAGCAACAGGCACTACGTTCCTATTGCTGAGCAGCCTGCTGTTCAGGATGATTCTGAGAGTGATAAAGGAACCAACAAGCACCATAAAGCCAAAGATGAAGAAGTCTTCTGGGATAGAAACAAAGTAAAACTACTGCTCACTCTCTGCTTGGAAAACAAAAATGTTGACAAGGATACACTGTGGGATGAAATAAGTAGCATTATAGGAGTCTCACCAGAGGATTGCCACACTAAGTACAGGCATTTAAGAAGAACCTATCTTAGATTATTAAAAAAGAAAAGAATGGGAAAAGATATAAAATGGGTGCACTATAACATTTGTGAGGAGGTGTTCATGGATCTGAGAGCACTACCACCTTCTGTACTTGAACCTTGGGAGGATAATAAAGTGAGACAACTACTTGGTCTGTACATAGATAATCTGCAGAGATTTCGTAACCCCAATTGTTTACAGAAAGACATTTGGAGAGAAATTGCTACTGAATTGGGTACAACAGGTTATAATTGCTATCACAAGTTTAAGAACTTGAGAAGATCATATTTAAACTGGCTGAATCGTAGTCGTGAAACTGGAAAAGGAATCAAATGGCCTTACCATCAGTACTTTGAAAGAATATACTACAATTACAATCCCAATACTCGACCATGGGATAGAGTAAAAATTAAGCTATTGCTAGAGTCCTATGCACAAATAGCACACAAATTCAGAAACCCAAAATTACAAAAGAAGGAACTATGGAAAGATATATCAAGGAAAGTTGGGGAGAGTCCTAGTGCATGTGACAAGAAATTCAGAAATTTAAAACAAACTTATGTTAGATTGAAAATGAAATCCAGCTCTGGCAGGCCAACAACAAAGTGGAGGTTCTTTAGGGACTTTGAAACAATTTACTCTAACAGTACAAGATACATTAACATTGATGGAACTCAGAAGATAATCTACAAAGCAACCCATGAAGAGGATTACATTCAACACTTACTAGAATTTTATTTAGCACACAAAGATAGATTCAAAGATCCATTGACTAAGAATAGATCGCTCTGGAAAATGATAGCTCCTAAGTTAGGGTTAACCCCAGAAGCGTGCGATAAAAAATTCAGAAACTTGAAACAAACTTATATCAGGTTGGCTTGGAAGAAGAAACAAACAGGGAAATGTAGTAAATGGCCATATTTTTCGTATTTCGATAAAATATACGAGAACAGTGCAGTTACAGACGGTGAGCCTGCGCGGCGCACAGAGTTAGACGATGCGGTGCGCTGCGAGATCCGGCGCGTGCTGCATGACGCGCACGCGCGCCGCGAGGGCGACCGCCGCTTCGAACGACTCGCCAGTCTTGCTGAGGAATCTAATGTAATCCAAAGGGAAAGAAATAGAATATTGCAAGCTTTGCTTGACAGAAAATGATGAAGTATAACAAAGTCTGTTTTAATAAGGCTGGCTGGGTGCCAACCCTTGCGCGGCTGAGATTTATGGTACTCGGTTTGTCGATAGACCGGTCCTGTGTCCGCGACACTTACTGACTTTCGTTAGTATTTGAATATATTTTCGTATGTGATGTTGCCATTTCTTAGTGATTAAATCAGGACCCCGATACCGACGTGGTCGACGATTTCCCTCATTCAGCGCTTATCGCTATCGACCCACTAGGGTCGATTAATTCTTTCAAATATTTTTCCTCTCAGACGAAGCCCTGAGCCGAGGTTCGCGCCCAACTGGGCACCCTCAGGCCTGTTGTCTTAAACGTTGTACCGGGTGAGAGCCTTCAGCGCTCCCCATTTGTCCGGCCAAGTAGTTAATGCCATCTGCGGCAAATCTACAATAAGTCACGTCAAAAAATTAAATAAGGTCTGCCCACCCCTTTGGTAGTGCTGCCAATCGATAGCGTTACTCCTTTAGTGTTAGTGACATCGTAACAAAAAACACTCGTAAGTGCTTGTATACCTACTTCGACCTGTACGTACCTACTTCAAGTAGTCAAAATGGCCGTGTACAATCAAATAATATCTAATCAGTCTTGTTACTTGAATAAATAAATTATTATTATTAGTGATATCGTAACGAATACTGAGAGGGACGATTCAGCCCCATTATTCGGAGTTGTAGGATTTTCCATCACAAAATATAGAATTGAAAATAATTTAAAAAACAAAAATATGAATTTCACAACGGAAATTCCATTTGATATTAACTGAATCATCCCCCTCAGTATTCGTTACGATGTCACGAAGATGCACCCGCCATTTTGACACTCATTAACATCCTATAGCTCAGAAATGACAAAATGCGTTTAAATGGGGATATGAGACTCCCGATATTTCGACACTGTTGCAAGTGCCATGATCACGGGATGACTGATGAGATTTGACTGGGGATTGGGGATATCCCCATTTAAACGCGGTAAGAACCCGTTATTATGTGCTTTAATTATGATAATAACCGCGTAAACTTAAAACAATGTGGAAAAAACTATTGTTTCGAGATCACACGTATTGCACAATCAGACACACCAGTGTGTCAGATCGATGGCGTGCATGTGGAGTAATCTGGCTGGTTTCGTAGGAGGCACGTGAGTTGTCTAAGTCTGAACAGTGGCTGCTGATATATATTAAGAAAGGAATCTAGTGGAGAATAAAAGTCCGGAATGATGTTTAAAAATGGTTTTATTTTATTGTTACCGTTCTTACGCTTTTATAATGTATATGTACAAACAAACTATAATAGATTATCAGTTTTTCATTCTGAAATGAGAAATCGTTAGTGAATTCAATCATTATTACAGACCGGCAGCTAATACAAAATGATTGTCTTAGAAGTACACCGATTATGCTTACCTTATAACTTAAAAATACATCTGTGTGAATTTTAAGACTTATAATATTAAATTTGACATCCATAACACTATACCACAGTAAGGAATGGAAAAAAAATTGTTTAGAGAAAATAATTCAGTGAAGAAATCACGCTTGGCCGCGGCGTTCCCGCGACCCTCACAGCACATCACATCCACTCGCCAGGCACTCGAGATACGACGCTAACCTAGGCTGAATTACCACGCTATGAGTTACAACTAGTAGCCCGCGCGCCGCCGCCGCAACGCTCCGTACTGTGGTTCACGACAAAGATTCTTCATAAATACAGGGGTACGGCACACGTACAGGATCCGGTCAGTCTTCAAGTGGAATACGGCGGCGGGCGAGCGGCGGCGGCGGCGCCGGGCTCACGGACAGGCGGTTCACTTCTTGGCGTTCTTTTTGGGCGAAGGAGCCTTGCCTTTAGCATTGTTCGACATTTTCGCCTTCTTACCTTTCGGCTCGCCCTCTTCATCATCTTCATCCTGAAAAAAAAACATTTTTCAAAAACTAAACCAATTGAATTATCATATTAGTCTGGTAATTAGTATCTACATACACAACTCAGCCTCGAAACAAAGAACATACCGGGATTAAACTACATTTAGACGACACAGCTATCAGAAGGTAAAGGGACATGGAATGAGTACAGAAAACCAACAGCCAATGTTTTTTCAAATAGCTTTTTAAATTTTGAAAAGTAATTTTTGTAGGAACCCAAATTAAAAATGTGGTTCCTGATCATCAGCCATGTCATTTTTTATTTGCATGGCGGCACAGGTCCTTTTCCCTCTGGTGAGCACTACTGAACCCATGTATAAATTAGTTGAAGGTTTTCAGTACCTCATTCTGCTTGCGCTTGCCTGCTGGCACTTTCCTTTTATTTTCATCTTCCTGTAAATTAGTATCTACTGAATTATGAGTTTACACAACTACACTTTACAAAATAAATATTATTTTGGGAGGTAATCATTTTGCATCACCAGAGAGCTGTAAGATTGTGTGTTTTTCTGTCTATTTTTGGAAGTAACAACTTTTTATATTTCTTACCTTGAACTGAGAGTCATCTCCTTCCTCCTCATCAAGCATCTCTTCTTCCATTTCTTCCATGTCTTCAAACTCCTCCATCATTGCACCGAGGAGGTGCTGCCCGATCAGATGTACTGGCCCAGAGCCCTGCACACAATATTATCATTCACAACTGTCCTCTGCTCTTGGTGATTATAATCTAGTTTTAACATAGAAATCAGACAAATGCCTCGAATGCAATCATAAGCAAGCTTTGTGTCTCCAAAACGGACCCACAAGCCCATCAATTAACACATGGTTGTGTTTATCATCACATGGAATTACGAAAACCTGATATTGTACTCATCTTCTTTTAACTATGTATGTATAAGGAAAGTTCAATAATAACCTGTATGAGCGTGAATGTGACGGGAGCATCGGGGAACTCAATGTCGAGGCGCGCGTGCCGCGTCTCACCCGCCTTCAGCACCGCCATCGGGATCTTGATCGTATCTTGCAGAGACATTGTCTCTACCTGCAACACACATTACTTTCAGAGTCCAAGAGATGAAAGACATGTGGAATTTTTAATGTTGTTAAGAGCTGTTGGTCTCCCAAATATAAAATAAATAAATAAAGTATCAAACATTTTAACTTAATTACAAAAAACCACATGAGTCATACTCAAGGAGGATATATCAATTATCAGTTAGATGTTGAAGCCCTAAATCGTCCAGTAAACTACATAAGAGTACTGGATGATAACTGAGCTTCTCTTCTATGGCACATTAGCTTGACCACAACATTGAATTAATAGAATGCAGTGGCTCAAATATGTGCTTCCATTCATTGGTGACCTAAGAAGTTTGGCATGTGAATATATATATATTTCTTGGTAATTACAATAAAATTAGTTGGGTTACCCTATGTACAAATAGATAGTAATGCAAGATAAAACCACTAGAAGATACCTACTTAGCATTGTATTATGGCTAAGTAGCATGAAAATAAACATGTGGTCATTATAAAATATCCCCACATGGTCATAACCTGTAAGATATTTAATACATACCTGAACTACATTCAGTTCATCTGGTTTGGCATCTGGTCCAAGTAGTGCCTGACGGATAAGTAATTTATTAGTGCGAGAATATTCTTCTTTGGATTCCGGATCCCATGTTTCTGACTGGTGTGTTGCTGACAAGGTTACTCCTGAAATAGCAATGAAACATTATGAACAATATTCAACAAGTATAATACCGGCAGTGAATAACTCACGCCTTTATTCTACATAGCTTTCACAATACATAACCTCGAATATTGCAAGTATTTGGTTTTTAGATAAATGTAAACAAACCGGCAACTATCCTTATGCCGACGAATCATGATATTTGCAACAAAGATTTATGAACACCGAGAGGCGAGCGACGCTTGGACGCCATACTTTTAAATTACGCGCCTTGTGACAAGCACTGACTTCGCACATTTGCGAAATTACCATGCTTCAGTAAAAATCAATAAGGCCTATCTTGCGTGGGATGGAAGATCTTTTTAATGATTTCGAACGCCATTACGCACGCTTAAGAGGAAATTGGCCATTTCATTTACGTTAGATGATGGAAAATGGCGGCAAGTCAGTTGCGAATCTGTTTTGAACACTACTGACGCCTGCGAAATTAACAGAGGCGTTAGTTACGTGTATTAAAATGGATGAATTGAAACAAATGAACGCTAAAAGCATCACTAGTATTATCAGAGGCAGAAAATGGCGAGATAGCCGGGTGTCAAAGCGGACGCTAAATTTAAGTTGCAATTTGTGAGCAAAGTACTACCCTGTTTATACAAATAACTAACACAATAAAGGTAGAATAACAGCACTTTAATTACTTACCATAAAAATATTCGTTAGACATGGTGATTTCACTAATTTATCGAGATTATCCCGACACGTTCACGTGCGATGCCGGCGCACACAAATCTGAAGACCGGTGTTACCAGCGTACAATCTTAGCACTCCATTTTTTGCATTAAAGCGTTTTGACAAGTTGATCGCATATTTATAAATCGCAACTTACCAAATGTAGGTAAGTAATCGAAGTTATTTTTAAAATAGCAGTTTGACGTTTCGTCAGTAGCAAAAATAATATTATTTATTCATTATTTTTACAGATAAATAATAAAACTGAATTTAATTACTGATTCTAATTGAAAATAAAATATTTTGCATTTAATAGAAGTTTAACTTCTTATCGAAAGTTAAATATGTCAGGTCATAATAATTTCAACATCTAGTACTACTACTAGAACGGCACAACTTTTTCAAATAGTAACTCTTCTCCATGAATAAACTCAGCGATTTTTTAAACATAAAACTTATGCCATTTCCGTCTGTCACAGCTTTGCAAGTTAAGTTTTGCCATTTAATTTTGACCAAAGTTATAATAATTGAAAGCCGTAACAACAATAATATAACCGCTATAAAATAGAAACAATTAACTGACAAAGAAAGCAAACATATTGTATTTAATTAAATTCGTGTGAGTAATCAGACGCATGGCACACTTCTATACTATCATATCCTTTAACATGTAAACACTGGAATCCCTTTGTTAAGGGGTAATAGATTTTACTGGCAACATTTTTATTCCATTGTGATTATGAATAGAACTATAGACAAGGTAGAAAATTCTTCGTTTAGAAATCAAATCAAAATTATAAAAAATAATTGTATTCACTTAAATATTTAATTTTATTTTCTTGACCTAAGAATTCTACGATCGAGCTAAACAAGGATCCGAACTATAATACTTTTTTCGCCGAAAGTGAGGTGATAGTGCTTCATGAATACTTCGAAACTTTCTGAAATCTTCAAATTTCGGCATTCTATAGATTTTTTGTCGAAAAGCATGATATCGATGTAGATTTTTTTTTTTATGTTTGCTCGTTGCAGTATCCATTTTGCCTTCGGATTTCGAAAGCTTTGCTGTACTTGATTTGTTTTGACTATTGTCTGCAGCGGATTCCTCATCAAGTTCGCTGTAGAAATCTTTTAGAGAAAGGCATATTTTTAATTGAGTATTTTCGTAATGAAGATTCGCATTCATTTTTAATAATTTAAGATAATTTTTACTACTTGGAGTTACAGTAGAAGCATTAAGCAATCGATTCAAAAGATTATCTAAAGTTTGTCTATTTTCGTGTAAAAGTAAAACAACATTTTCGCATATCTGTAACAAAGAGAAAGTAACAGTTAAACGTGAATGGTCAACTATAGTTAAACGGTTAAACCCTCAGAACAATAACTAAAGCATAGAAGGAAGGCTAAAATAGCAACAGAACTCTATAGGTAATTCTGCTCTACTTTATCTTACGGAACCGGCGTAATGTTAGACAAAGACGCATATACAAAAATTGTTTCGTAATTTCGTAGGTTGTCACAAGTTTTTCATTGCCTAGTGTTGGGTTTCACTTTACTAATATGTCGATAAAATTAAATTTACTTACAATTAATGTCGATAATTTTTTTTTTACAAGATTTCTTTTTGTAGGATGCAATTATCTTCTTCTTGATGAAAGGAGACTCTGTCTCTGATAGGTAAGTATCTAACCATTTTTGGATTATATTGTCTGGTTTATATTAGTTTGGAGCTGCAGCTCACATTCAGGAAGGAAAGAACTGGTGTCGATCGACGTGCCGTGCAAATTGGAACCGCCGGGTCTAAGCCGCACAGACGGTAAGAGGCCCGATGGGCTCACGCCATAGACATAGAAAAGAGTATGGACTGGAAATACCTACAGAAAAAACGTGCCACTCTGTAAACATAAAATGGCGGTCTTTACTAGGGCTACAAGCTGTTTCAATACTAGGATTACCATACTCGTACCTACTAGATATAGCATTATACTTAAAAAAAATACGGCATACAAGTATTCATAAGAGAACAGAAAGGGAAAGTAAAAGGTAGGTAGGTGGTGTACTGTATCTTTCGTGTAAAACTTGTAAGTATTGTATGTTGTGTGCAATAAAGTATATTTGTATTTGTAAAGGAAGGTTTAGTCAAGATTTATCTAAGTCGCTTACACAAATCTATAACATTAATTACATTCTTTATTGGGCGCAGTTCGTATCAACCTGGAGTGTTGGAGTAGGAGTAAATAAGAACAGGAGGTAAAATGAAATATAAATTAGATCGTAAATCTGTTCATTAGCAAGTATTTATTATACACGTTATTAATTATGTACATTATATTTACAATAAATACAAATTTATTAATTTCTAAACAGTGTCAATTTGTTTAGAAACTGTCTTTGTGACACCCTGTCACATTGATTTTTTTTTTTCATTAAGTCGTTTGATCTTGAGGCGTGACTTGTTCAGCTTTTCTTTTAAATTTTTCATCTCGTCTTCTTGAACTGACTGAAATAAAGTTTAATAATAATGTTAAAATAGTGTATGTACAAAATAATCTATAAAAATAAAAGTAAAATATATCTGATTTAAGTGCATTGTGCAGCTGGTTGAATTATACACTCTATATATGTATATCATGATAAAAATATAAAAAGAAAATTATTTGATATACCTTTTCATGTAAATCCAGTCGACACTTTTGGATTTAATATCTGAAATCAAAGATAATAATCATTTACTTATATAAAACGTGTACAACTCATAATTGTTTAGACATAAAACAACTACAGACTTAGTATATACTAAGTTTATTAAGTACATAATAATATGTAGTTGAATGATATATACAAATATCTTATCTATCTAGCCAGCAGTGAGATGATGCAGGCTAGGCTGAAATTTAAATATAAATTTAAACACCATTTCATCTGTCTGATCTATAATGTTCAATGTAGGAATAGCATCGTCTCGAAGACGCCTCCACTTTGAATTAGGAATACACATAAATGAATCCGCAGTAAAATGTTTCGAGCAAATACGGCTGTACTTATTTGGAATCCAATTTCGTCTATTAATGCGAATTATCCATTCTTTCTCTTTGTTATCGTCTACAGGAAATCTAAAAATTAAAAGTATCGATAATTTTAGTACATCACTATGGACAATCAACATAACCTCAAATCAATTCCGTATTCATCGATGAAACGTATAATATAATGGATATCTCAAATATTTTATGCTACAAATCTATTCAGCAAAACATATTACTTTCCTAAAATTGTTCAGCAGTTCACATTTCACTAGAAAATTACAAAAAACTTACCGATGAAACGACAGAAGTTGTTGGCTATTTTCTTTTCTTCCTGAATGTGAGCTGCAGCCCCATACCACACAAGACATAATGTCACAGAGTCGAGACACTCAATTATTTGATATAAATAAAAGTTTCTTTCCATTTATTTGGAAAATATTGTTAAATTATCACTTAAAACAATCTGAACACAAGACACTCGTAAACAAAGTTCACGCGACCGTGTCAAATAGTTCGGTAAATATAAGTAAAATCTTCTTATGTATGTTACTATGTATTTGGCCGAATTAAAATGAGTCCAATAGGTCCAAATGACATTTCATGTTGTGACAACCTCGGAAAAAATGAAGCAAAGAGCGAATCATTTGTCCTTTTCTCACTCATAGTTTGTGTCGTAAGCTAGAAGAGAGCCGGTTTATAGTTTCTGAATTCTTATTTTAGCCTTCCTTCTATGCTTTAGTTATTGTTCTGAGGTTAAACCTATTTAATCCCACAGCTGGGCATAATCCTTGTCACCTTCCGGTATCTCTCAGGCTCTCTCGGTTTCGTGGAGTTAATGGTATAACTTACATACAATAAATATAGCTAGTTAAGTAAGTATTTCGGGCCGTGGGAGAATGTTTCATTTATATTTAAAAATATAGCTTTGTGTGTGAGAGTCGATGAGGAAAAAATGCCTACGAATGGCAAGTAGTTATAGTATTATTATTTTTTAAAGTTTATTCCAGATTGGACCACGTGGTGGTGGGGTGTTTTTAATTTATGGAAGAATCGCGTAAATATCATAACAAATAAAATATGTGGTATGTTACATAGGTATCTACCTAATATTAAGTATTTATACTTATTTACCTTCTGACTATGATTTTGTAGTTTTTCCATTTTTTTCTGCAATAACTGTTTACTCGACTTCATTTTGAGATATTTGGCACAAATGTTATATATCACTTCATCTTTTGCTTTTATTTCATCTTTCAGCGATAAATTAGACTGTACGTCGTCTGGCTAAATTTAAATGCAATATGAGATAGATATAATAGGTAGGTAAATTGTGATTTATATGTATACCTACGATTTTAATGAGGGACTTTCCAGGCTATGTTCGCCAAAAATAAAGATGGCGTTGTACAGCTTTAACGTGATAATTACCTATTTCATACCCGAAAACAAAGATAAAAGATGCATATGTCTGTTATCCATGAAATTAGAAGGTTAAACAAAGAAAAATCTATTGTTTTTGAGGAACGTAGCCTGGAAATTCCCTCATTGAAATCGTAGGTATAAAAGTGATTTACTTTTGGTTGATATAAGTTATACTCCTTATTATTATTTTTTGACAGCCGTTTGATTTCTTCCACTAAGTATTCTTTTTCTTTGGAATACATGTCCCTATAAGAAAGAAATTGAATACTTATTAATACATACATACACACATAATACTTATACGTTCAATTATTAAATATAATACAGTTAAATACTACCTTTCATCCACCAATTGTTGATGTATATTCCTGTTTGTCCTTTGGACACTTTTCAGTTCAACGTATAATTTTTCTTTTTCACGAGCAAGAGTGCCTATTGCTGCATCCCGACTTTCTACTGAAATCTTGAAAGACTCTATAGTCTGCTTAAGCAACTCGATTTCACTTTGCAGCCGCAACACTTCCTCAGAAGGAGATAAGCTTTTCCCCGAGGATGAAGACGACCTCAAAGAACTTTTCGATAAAATACGTCTAAAATTCATCCAGAAACCATGTGTCTCCCTGGATTATAACTTAAAAACTAGAATAATCTTATAAAACTTGTACGTTTCCAATAGCAATGCTAACATATAACTAATTTAAAAATGTATTTTTTGTAAATTCCACATTTACCAAAAATTTGCAATATACATGGCGATAAGTCTGTCATATTATGACACACTATAAACTGTCTTCTGCTACCTATCTAATACTTGGTCTTTGTCGTATGCGTATGATTTTTTCTAAATAAATAACTGTGGTTTGCTCTGTGATACTTATTTTAATTACTCTATAATACACGAAGAAAACTTCATTTGACCAGGCTGTATGGCTATGTCCCTTTGCCTGCTCCTTCTCGGGGCATATTTAACAAAAAAGAAAAATTCTATGGCACGCATGGCTCGCAGGTCTTTGCATGGCTGGCTCATTCCATGACATAGAGCAACACGGACCTCCGCGGTGTCCCTTTGCTGAGCATAGGCATAGTACTTAAAACAATCGGAAATGGTATGCTATGGAGTCCATAGCATATCATTTCCGGTTGTTATCATATCATGCGCCATACTCCATAGCATAACGGAATGTGGAGCATACTCCACCACCAATCTGCTCTATTGCAAGTTGGTCTACCTATTTGCCAGAGTTTTTAAGCGAAGATTTTGAATGTTGCATATAGGTACGTAAAAAACGACAACCTGATGTGCATTTTTATTTAATAATAGTTAAACAGGGGTCCCCCAAATTGTGCGAGAGAGTTCCTGAACGTAAGATTCATAGACAATACTATTTTTGCTTTTCTGTTATTCATAGACAATGCTAAGTTTGCCAAAAACATGGAAGCGTACATTTTTGATTGGTTGGATTTCAACAAAACTTTTCTATTATTGGTTAAAATTGACAGTTTGCTTACTGGTTTTTATTTTACCCAATAGCATGAAAGACGAAACTTTGACTTGACTTTGATAAGTTGATAACTAGGGTTTGTAGTTACTATATCGATAAAATTGTCTTCATATTTAAAAATACCTAAAATATATTAGGATAGCAAGAATGGAAGAGAAACGCTATCATAATACTGTATGACTTAAATTATTGAATGATTGCGACGTAAAAACTGGGTTCAAAGTTACTGTTAATATAACGACGTTGGCAGTACTTTACCTCAGTGCGCGATTAGTTAGTTTAGTTGCTGAATTACCTCCGTGGTAAAAACTTGCGAAAATAGAAGCTCAAAGCGAAAAAAGAAGGATGAAACATAGTGCTATCACTAGTGCTAGAAGTTCGTGATAGATAGATTCCACAGTTTTTAAAGATTGAGGTAGAGATAAGTAGAGAATGCTACAATGAAAATAACACGACGTCCATGCCTCACCTAGCAGGGTCCACATAATACCAGCGTCGTGGTTCACGCTGCGACTTATGCTGAGTGAGGCCCTTTTATCTCAGGACGTCCACCACCACCTCATGATCATTCTAATGAGCATCCTCCTATGTTTTTTGTAATTGTTTTGTGAAAAAAAAATTGTGATGTTGTCTTGTCTTTGTGTGTGGCGTCCTTTTATAATAAACAATTTCTATTCTATTTTATTCTATAATATACCGTGGCTCCTAGAATTAAAGTTTTCCTTTAATTTCGGTTTAAAATGCAGTTCGATCCACCAGGATCGGCATCATCATTTCTAATTAATTCTAACTAAAATTAGATCATTAATCTGCCGCTTTTGTCTGTATTTCTCTTAAAAATTCAATATTATACAAATACCGTATTTATTATTATCGATATTTTGTTTCGAATATTCGACAACTCTATTATTACTCAAACGAGCCATCTCGTTTTGATTTTGACACGAAAATTGTCACAAATTTATTTGTCAAAATACCGTATAAACATATTGTCTTTATCTCCGTTGTTTCTTTTATGTTTCCTCCCGTCTCCCCTACATTTCCTTCAGTTTTCTCCGAACATTTCCCAAAAGTGAAGTGGAGCCGTCAGCGTGAAAGCCAACCATCGTATATTCGTCGAGAGTGAGTGAATCGTTTTGAGTTCTCGTTCTTGACCTTACGCCACTGATGCTCCGATGCAGTTCTATGTTGTGTAACGACGCCAAAAATCCAAGACGAGCGATGCCAAGTTTCATATCGACATCGGATTCATGTTAAAAATATTAGGTCGTGCTTTCCCTGTCGTATTGGGGTACGTCAAAAATCACCATCGCTCCGACGTCCGTCTGAACGGCCCGTCACACGTCGATCCCCTTTCGTACCGACGAGGCGAAGACGGTCTCGAGGACGTTAGGAGCGCAGCTCGTGATGCGGCCATCTCTCGCTCTGTTGTAGGCTCGGCAGTGACAGTCAGCAGCGGAGCATTACTGGGACACGCTTGGCGGCCGGAGGCATGCGCGTGTCGTAGCGAGGCGAACTACGCTGTGCTGATGCTGTAGTGGATGGCAGAATGAGTGAGGAGGCGCAACATGAGGCGAGCAAGCAGAGCGCGCCGCTGGCCGCGGAGCCCACCGCCGCGCAGGCCGCCACCGTCACGCACACCGACGCCTCCACAGCGGTCTCACAGACACACCTCCCTCAGGTCGGTACCACTCCACGTCTCCATTCCTTATGGTTGCATTCCACAGTCAATTGTTGAAGTTGTTATACTTTGAGAAACTTTGAATATATCAAAACAGTAGTTAGGACAGGAGGCCTATGTGTTATAGTTCCACTAAAGTTTATGTATTTTTCTATGCTTCATCTGATCGTAAATTTGTTTTATAATTTTCATGTGACACTCATCAAAAGTATTTTGTCAGTTAATGAGTTGACTTCAGTCAATGCTCTTTCATATTAATGTGTAATTGCAATGCTAATGCAATTTTTTGTTATCAGTAGGTTAGTCTCAATATCTTAGTTAATGTCATTCCTTAAAGGCTGTTATTGTGAGATGTGTGCAGAGATATTGCTCTGATTGTCACAAGGTTGCACTGCACATACATACATGTTGCTTAAATACAATAGCTTTTAAATGACATTAAGTTATTTGAGATTCCACTAACCCGCACTAGAGCAGTGTGGTGGAGTATGCTTTGTCCACTGAGTGGCGGCCTGTGATTCTATGTCCAGTTGTGGGCTACATATAAGCTGTTAATTGTTTGATATAATCAATTGATTTCTATTGATGGCTATAATGTGCAATTCATTCAATGAGTCACTTGGACCTGTTTCAAATTCATGTACATATTGTTTGTTAATGTTCTAGGAAATAACACAAGGCTTTCTCTGCCACCTGTTATTAACAAACATTTATATTCTAGTTTGCACGTATGTGTAGGTACATTAATGGTCAACACCTGTGTTCACAGATGACAGCGAGCTCCGTGCCCACAGCTGATGGTGGCAAGTGGTGCTGTGAAGTGTGTACATATGAAAACTTCCCACTCTCGAGAAAGGTACATAGTCTATTTGCCTACTTTTTGCAACTCTATAACAATGCTCATATCTCTTGAGATTGCCAATTAGTCATACACATAACAACTTTTTACATTAAGAGGGTGTTGAACCTAGTAGAATCATAAAAAAAACATCTTCATTATCATGATTATAAAATGCAGGTTGCTTCGCAAGGTGATGTCAGCTTCACATTATAATGGGCAAAAATTGTTTTAGTAATTAGCACTTGGCAAACTTTATGTCAAAAGTTAGTTTTTCTTAGAGAATGACTAATGTATGATAATCATATGTGCATGTCTGCATTATTTATGTAACAGTGAATAAAGCTTTATGTATTAGAAAATTGTGGTCCATTCCTTATGTAACTAAATGTATAAAATATTGAAATCTGAAAAAGTGATTGCTTCCTTGTTGTTGTTAGTTAGTTTGTCGTTTTCGTTGATATTGGGGGTGTTGCGAACTCTTCGCAGGTTTTATAATCTTCTTATGTTTTTATATTTCTTCTTTTTGACGTTTTTTTATGTTGGTTTTGTTTCGTGCTTACGTCTTGTGCTTTTTTGATGGCTTTGGTGAAAATACATTATATATCTCTCAAAGCTAAGTATTTGTTATTCCTTCATTTCATTTAGTAATACAGTCCACAACATGTTCATCAGCTACCACCGTAGTTCGCAGGGGATTTATTATACCCTCGCTGTGTTGCAGTGCACCATGTGCCGCGCCAGCCGCGCGGGCGACGAGCCGCCGCGGCCGCAGGACGGCGCCCGCGCGCTGCCGCCGCCCGCGGCGCCCGCGCCGCTCGAGCCCGCCAGGGTCACCAGCCCAGGTAGGCCAGGAACTCAGTCTCGTTCGTCGTGTGGATTGTGACGATGTCAGGATAGTAGTAGCTAAGTAGAAGCCGAGAGTAACGGCTTAACGTGCCTTCCGAAGCATGAAGGGCTCTCGGATGATCAGCCTGTAATGTCCTAACCAAACCAGGGCACAGAAAGTGAATTTTCTGACCCGGGCTCCCCAGATCCTGTGCCCAACGCTCAACCACTGGAGCACAGAGGCAGTTAGGTCAACTCAGTAAGATGTCACCTCTATATATGAATATATACATACTAGAAAGTTCTGAACACAACACCCATTGGAAGAAGCAAATCCTTTGTAATACGTCATTAGAAGTTTATTGTGTCTAATTTAACTGCCATTGTATTAAAAATTCTCTTCTTTTATAGGCCTGTGCAAACCGTGATCATATTCCTAAGCGTGTAAGGTCGAACTTGCCTGAGGAATATAGAAGGAGAACTATAGTTGAGGTCTGTCATTCATTTGCGCAGGCCTTAGACTTCCAATGTACAACAAAAGATTCTTGTATGATGCTGATCATGGTATAACAATAATGATTCCCTCCCCTAGGCGCGGAGGGCGTGACGGAGCGCCTGAAGCCGCTGCGGATATCGTCACCACCCGCCGCCAGCGCCTCCAACGTGCTCAAGTGGCCCTGTCCTGTGAGTTGGCACATACACACCGAGTATATTGCCCCAAACCACACACCCCGCCCGGCATTTCAGCCACACCGGGTACACTCACAATACACCAGCAGACTACATGCTGCCACACTCGGTGTGGCATTCTGAAATGTGGGACGGAACCGTAAGGTGACAGCCGACAGATTATCAGTACATACCCTACGTGTAGTCTGGGTATCATATTGTACAGAATCCTGGATTCTTGCCAGAATTCCTTAATAGTTTTTTACAACATCCTCGCAACAATAGCAGCGGAACGCGTTTTATTTTATTGTTTGCTCCCCAATCCAACAGAGAAGTTTTGGAAGTATATATAACGTATCTATGTTTGTATTGCAGACGTGTACATACGAGAACTGGCCCAAGTCGCTGAAGTGCGCCATGTGCGGCGCGCCCGCCCCGCCCGTGCCGCGGCCCGCAGGTACGTGTGCCGCGTGCACCTCCAGGGGTGCACCTCCAGGGGTGCACCTCCAGGGGTGCACCTCCAGGGGTGCACCTCCAGGGGTGCACCTCCAGGGGTACACCTACAGCCTCGCTCCTGCGCTAATGATTAGAACGTTGGGATTTTCAAATTCATGTTTGGATCATAACTGATTACCACGTGGTCAGCGATGCAGGAAAACATCGTGAGAAAATCCACATATTCGAGAAATGCGTTTCGGTGGTGTGTGACCTAATCTGTCTTGGGCTGGTTTTCCCTTCGCGGGTTGGAAGGTCAGACAGGCAGTCGCGTAAATAAACGGACCTGTCAAATCTTCAGGTTAGTTAAGCGGACGCTATGAAAACCGGGATAACGCGGAGATGATGATGATGATGACAAATTCAAATTTATCTTTATTCAGTATTAACATAGTTAGTTATACTTTGAATCGTCATTCAGACAGGTTGATCATGATGTAATTGTTTCCAGGCGCGAGCGAGGTGACGAGCGGCAGCAACTCCGTGTGCGAGCTGGAGGCGGGCGGCCGCCGCACCAAGCGCCGCAACAACCCCGACCTGCTGTGGCTGCAGGCCTGCCTCGGTCAGTACCACTTCCCTTTCCAGATGTCAGAAACCTAACAACATATATTATTGTTGCGTGTTAGCGTACAAAAATTTGGAGTGAAACACTCATTACAGGTTCCGAAGGTTTACTATCTTCAAGGTTCCCACGACGAGGTGATCTTCCACAATTACAGGTCTCTCGAAGTGCCTTGCTATTGGCAAAGTCGCAGGTTTGTGGCGGACTCAACTAGTTGACCGGCTAGTTTCGCCCATACAATGTAGATGGCGCTTGTCGGTTCTGAAACGCGCTAACGATGTTGTCACAGCGGAACGCACATATACAACTTCCAACGTAACACCGTCGGGTCGTTGATGCCTAGTTCTCCAACTCGTGACTAGCAAGTTATCATGTAAAGCGAAGACACTGTACTCTATGTATGGAATTGCCATTAGCATGAAACACCATTGAACCTTATTGTTAGTGAAATCACGTAGTGGCGTCGTCTAGAGACTAGATAATGTTGAACTGGTTTATCTCTCAGGCGTGGTGGAGGGCTGCGGGCGGCCCGTGGAGGCCTACCTGGCGGCCGGGGGCGACCCGGCCCGGGCGCTGACTCCGGCCGAGGTGGCGCGCCTCAACCGCGCCTCGGCCTTCGACGCGGGCTACACGCTCGTGCACCTGGCCATCCGCTTCCAGCGCCAGGACATCCTGGCCACGCTGCTGGCGCGCATCTCCGGCGGCGGGCCCGGGCTCAAGCGCTCGCCCTCCTACATCGGTAACACACTATTCTCCGGTACACAAACACACACACTATATGCAGTACATATTATACACACTGAATCACGTGTTGCAGCGCCGGACCTGGCCGCGGCCATCAGGCGGCACATGGCGGGCTGCATCCGCCACAAGAAGGGCAACTTCCCCGCGCGCTACATCAACGAGTTCACCACCTTCTCACTGCCCGCTGGTATTTAAACACACATCTACTCTAGGTTATAGGTTAGGCTAGGTTCATCTTGGTTGTATTTCGACTTGGTATTTGCGTGGGCGTTTGCGATGCGTGTTTAAGTTAAAACATCGAATCTATTCCGTTTATATAATCTGTTTTGACAATTGATATAACTTAACCGTCGTTCGATGGTTGCAGAAATCGAGGAGCTGCCGGCGGCGATCCAGGAGCAGCTGTTCTCGGAGCTGCTGGACCGCGAGGCGCAGCAGACGCTGGAGGCGGAGCCGCCGCTCATCAACTGGAGCCTGGAGCTCACGGTGCGGCTCGGCTCGCGGCTCTACGCGCTCTGGAACCGCAGCGCCGGGGACTGCCTGCTCGACGCCGTCAGCCAGGCCGCCTACGGCGTCTTCGACCGCCTCGGTGGGTGCAGACATACCGTGTCACTTTATGTACCCGCGCCGTAAGGTCAGCGTGCAATGTAACGCCCCGCCCCCCGCAGGAGCCCTCCGCGCGGCGCTGGGCGACACGCTGGCGCACGCGGCCCGCGCCTTCTACCCGCGCTGGAGCGCCTGGGAGCGCCTGGACGCCGCGCTGCTGCACTACGCGCCCGAGGACACGCAGCTGCGGGCCGAGTGGGCGCGGCTGCTGCACGCCGCCGCCACGCCCGGCGCGCCGCTGCACCAGGTGACGCACGCTCGCACTGCACATTACTCACCACCGCACCCGCGCTAAAGGAGTGGGAGCGCTCGACGCCTCACTGCTGCAGTACCCGCCCGACTTTATGTACCTTCTTAACTCGTACTCGAGCAAACTGTAACGTGTGTTGTGTTGTGCTTCAGCTGCACGTGTTCGCGCTGGCGCACGTGATGCGGCGGCCCATCATCGTGTACGGCGTCAACATCGTCAACTCCTTTCGCGGCGAGGCGCTGGGCTACGCGCGCTTCCAAGGTACATAATGATTACCTTTTAATTTTTTGGCCAGGTTATTAAGGTCGACATTTTGCGCAACTGCACTACACTCTTATTGAACACCCTTCGTATATATTACTATGAACGTATGTGTTGCAGGCATCTACCTACCGCTACTGTGGGACGTGGAGTTCTGCTCCAAATCCCCACTGTGCCTGGGCTACACGCGCGGACACTTCTCCGCGCTCGTGCCCATGGAGCCCTACTCTCATACACACACCTACATCTGCCGGTCAGTATACATGGAACCATATTCTCGCACACATACATCTCCCTGTAAGTAAACATGGAACCCTACTCACAACACTACTGTGAGAACACACACACAGCTACATCTGCCAGTAAACATTTGGGAAGTCGTAAATACACGCACAACACATAAGACATCATTTACTCTTTTCTTCAGTAAAAAACAAATTCATACTACACCTACACGGAAATTAAGTGCCTTTTTCTTGATGATTAATGAAATGATGAAAGGTGATGACGATGAATGATGAAACCTATGCCCCCACCCTCGGAGCAGACTCATACTCCGAAACCCAAACGAATTAACTGAAAAGTCCGCAAAAACTTTCGCGTTATGAAGCGGCTTCACTGGTACACTTTGTTTATTGATATAACAACATTATCGCGAATGTTTTCAGACTAACTTTATGCGATCATTAACCACAAAACATCACTTCGATTATTCATTAAAGAAAGCAACCATGTCGTTCAGATTCCCGCCAAAAAGTCCATTTCATTGAAAAATGTTTCTTCGTTTTGTCAGTGGCAAATACGCAAACCGGGTCATGCCAAAAAAATACATTTTACTAATAGTGGGGGCATAATGTGGCTGTCAGTATGAAAAAAAAAATCCAACGATAAATTAAAAAAATGACAATCGCGCGCGAGACGCCATTATTGTACGTATAATACGAATTTTCAATATGAAAATGTATACAATATTTTTTGTTATTTACCTTGTAGTAAAACACATTATGTATCACTCCGGAGAAAGTATGATTCCCGGGGACATAAGTGAACTATGTACTATTTTGAAGATATAAGAGAGAGCTACTGCTCTAAGCATGGGTTCACATAAATCCGAAAGAAAATTTCGTAAGTAAGATATTTATTACACTGTTGCATCGTTTTGAAACGTACCTAGCGATGCTACGTGGCATCGCAAAAGTGACGTCAGTTTTGCGTACTTTATTGTAAATATAACGATGTCGGTGTATTGCAGGGAGCAGCAAGCTGAGAGCTCGGAGATCACGTTCCTGCCGCTGACGGACGCCGACGGCAAGCTGCTGCCCGTGCACTTCCTCACGTGCGACGAGGTATGTCCCTTCGGGCCGCACGCTCGCGTGCCAGGCTCGTGCTACAGGCGTGGTGTTGCAGGTGGGGCCGGCGGAGGGCATGGAGGCGGCCGAGAGCGTGGTGCGGCGCTGGCTGGCCGTGTGCGTCACGCGCGGCGGCCTGCTGGCTGCGCGGCAGACGCTGCACGCGCGGCCGCTGCTCGTGGCGCAGATGCTGGAGGAGTGGCTCAACCACTACCGCCGCCTCGCGTGCGTATCTATCGTAGCAGGCTCTCTATGGTGCTGCGGGTGCACTCAACAGTGTGTTGTGGTTGCAGGCAGCAGACGCGCGGCCCGTTCCCGCCGCGGCTGCAGGCCACCGAGTTCTCCAGCGACCCCGACACCGACGACGAGTAGCGCGGCACCCAGCCGCCGCGGCCGCAGCGGTGACGTCACGTGACGTCACTCGGCCGCCCCGGTCCTGTGACGTCACTCGGCGCCATGCGACCTGCCACGCGAGCTCTAAGATTGATTTACTGATATAAGTACACAATTTCGAGTTACTTTACGTAGGAACGCTCATTAAGTCCGTTGTTTTTCTCTTAACCGGGGTTTAGTTGTAATATCACCAGCTGCTGATCGACATCCCATGCACAATGTTAATTAATATTTTGTTTAAACGTTACGATAGGTGATAATGTTGCTCACGAGAACGCGATTTCTGCGTGATAGTTCAATTAACTTATTTTAGTAGCACCGTAATTATAGGTTGTATCGACGCCGCGGTACTACGCAGGGGAGCGGGACGCTAAATGCTGGTAGAAACAAATTTTACACAAATTGTAAGGAGTCTCGTAAGGTTACAGATGTACAGCGACATCCTCCCTACTCGCACCCGACGTGCGCCGTGCGGACCCAACGGACAATAACTCGCAAGTAGGGACGAACACGACATCTGCGAATCTGAATTTTTGTATGTATAATAATAGCGAGTGTCGAGAACATGGTGTACGTAGGGTTTGGCAAGTGGTCGTCGCCACCGCGCCGGCCGCCGGGCCGCGGGCCGGCCCCCGGTATAGTTTCAAGCGGCACTGTACACGTTGTACACTTGGAGTGTGGACTATTCAACGACCCAAATACAAAAATGAAATATAATTATATAGATAAAAAGAGTCTATAGAGATGTTTTGCAACACTGTACAGAGAGTATAAGGTTCTAATATTTATTATATAGTTCGGTTGTAAATAAAAGATATCGTTTTGCGATGATTCTCTAGGTGTATAGATTGTGCTACTTAACGCAAATACGGTTTACTTGTTCGCTTTGTCGTTAGGAGTGCGAGGAGATCGTAGTAGACGGTTGGTAGGCGAGTACGAGGACGCGGGCTCACGGACACGCTGGCCATGGCGGGCCGCTCGGGCCTTCCTGGCCCGCCACGGGCGAGGCAGGCCGGGCTGGCGGACCGTCACGGCCGGATGTCTGTCATGTAGGGGTAACAAATTCATAATGCAATAATTGTCTATTTAGACGCAGAGCTAGATTTCTATTTAACTACTTGATAAATTTAAAAGAAACATTTATGTTTTTATTTTTGACCAAAATTTATTAGATAAGTCTGGGTACATTCTTCCATTCACCAGAACACCGTCATAGCGACACGTTGTTTTAGGATCCACGTTAATTAAAATTATGTACCTATTACCTACTAATTTTTAATCAATAAAGCACTTATTTTATGAAGCTGTTCGATAACACATTTGTTTTATTTGTACATTTTCCTTTGATTCCACAATGCAGGTCAATCTGTCGGGGGCCGTGTATGCTATATGATGTTAACATTACATTTATGTATAATAATTATGTTACTCATAGAGCAACACGGATCTCCTATGAATGTTACTACATTGATGCATTAGGTATCGTTTTACATGCTAAACATCATACGTATAGAAAGAGAGATAACCAAGAAAAAGGTGAAATTTATATTGACTGCTTGACTCTCACATATTGAAAACCTGGAAGATCATGAGCAAAATAGAAGCGTGGTCTTTTATATTTCATAAAAGCAAACCATTGGGCTTTTATATTTTATACAGCTATACTAGAATGGGTAAGTTATACTTTCGATGAAAGTTACATTCCCCTTTACGAAACAGTATGTGTAAAACCTTCAATCACTTTGGAATGGTACAAAATGGTTGAAATGCTTAATCATATTTATTTGTTCATAAAAGTAACTTATATTCGACAGTCCGTGTTGTTTAATAAATAACATACTCTTGTAATAAAGCTGCAAGTTACCTATATTATTTTATTCTAAGCTAGATTAAAGTTCCAAAGTTATTTTATGTTAAAGTGAACGCAGTCAGACATGAAGCAATCGAATGCATTTGAACGACGCTAAACTTCGGAACGCACGCGTATTCTGACAGCTACTGTGATAGTGGGAGCGCTACATTTTGCTGCTCTGTTCTGATTATGTAGATTTAGTCAGTTTTATGAGTTTAAAGTTTGTTTTAAGTTATAAAAAAATAGTGTTTATGTGTAATTCGTGGTATTTGTGATGTTGCAAAAGAATTATTTGTAGTAAAACACTGTGTATCGAGCGCAGGTAGCCAGACGGGGAGTGCTACAAAATGGGTGAGTAAACCGGCTGCTGTCCATTATTTGTTTTATTTGCTGAATACACAATACCGAGCTAACACATTTCTGAAATCCTTAGGTTTTCACAACAGGAAATTAGGTTTGATTATCGCGGTGAGTTAGTGCCAAGAGCAAGTTGTTTATTGGAAGTATTATCGATTTTTCTCATGCGTCCTTTCTTTCGATGGTGAGGTTAAAGTACTAAAGATTTTCCAATAAGAACTAGACCATTATTTTTTTATTTTTTACAATAGATTAGTAATTCAGGCTTCAAATTACGTGAGTGCAAAATGCCGCTAGAAACCTTATTCCATTATAAGTTAGAGACAGTAACAGTAACTCCCTTTTTCAAATAAGTGGCGGTGTTTAGACTTCTTTAATTCGACGGTCTCCTTCATTTACTTATACATTTAAACTTATTCATTATGAGGAATCTGTAGGGTACAGAGTGTAAGTAATTATGAGGTAGAGTTGTGAAACATGGAGCTAATGTAGTGGCAAGTGATTAGCGCGAGTTACAGCCGGCGATTATGTGACGCTGACGCGGCTTGCTAAATACCCGACCTTGGAGATGAGGAAGCTGACAGCACACTAATGGCCTTTACTATTCATTTTTTATATTATTTAAATTTTACATAACTTAGCTAATGTCACAGCGTGGTGGAATGTGCTCTATTCGCCCCCCGGTTGATTGAGGGGAAGCCTGTGCCTGGTAGTGGAATGTATTATGTTACCTGTTTTAAACATTTTCTTATTGTATAGTATAATAATTGTCTTTAAATGTTACTTTCGGATCCATAGTTACTATAATGTTATATTGATTAATGTTGCACTCTAATACAATGCTGCATTGATATCAGCATAAATAATTTAAGTTGTAGTCAAGTGCACTGTTTGATGCCCACACAGTAGTTGAGTGATACCCACCTGATGTCAGTCAGATTAGATAATTATATTGATGTATTGAAGTTGCACAATACTCTGACTATAAACTACCACATTAATATTAATTGCTACTTGTTTACATCATTCCATATAAACTCTTGAAAGACCTCTACCTTTTATGTTTTTTTTTTGCATACTTACTTATGTTTATTTATATCCAATTGAATAACCCTAGATAAACATCAATTATAAGTCAATTGGGACACTTATAGTGCTGTATTTTGGCAGCCTCATATGGTAAAATTGCAATTGCAAGTTTACCTATTACCAATCATTATGTTGTAATTTCCAATTATAATACATCTGTTATACTCTGAACATCTAGTCTTGTAGCTGACAATCAGCAATAGTTTACCATATATTACAGTTGCTTGATTTAATAAACTGCAGGTCTCCATGTATTGGAGTGCATAGTGGATCATGGCTGCCGCTTCTGTAAAGAATCTGTGCCCATCAGGTGCTTCAGGTTAGGTAAGAAGACCATGGAATACGTGGGATGTTATATGCTAGGATGTGTATGTTAACTGTGCTTGGTATCTCCTGTGCCCAGTAACAGCCTGTTATGCCGTAGATAAAGTTGTTCTTTTCTTTAAAGCTCAACATTTTTTATACTCAACAATATCTTATCATTTCAATTAATTCCCCAAGGTGAAAATTTAACATTTTTATCAGTGAATGATGTAATTTCCTTTGCTATCATATAAATAATACATTTCACATACAGCTATATCACTGTAGACATCTTAAATTAGATTAAGAAAATTAATTGGATTTTTTTATATCCAACATCACTGCATACCCAGACACAGATGTACAAAATAAACAAACAGTATTATTGTATAGTTACTTCAATTTATTTATGGATGCCAATATCAAATCAAAATTTGCTTCAAGTTGAACTCTGAAGACTAGTGGCTCAGCCTAACCCAGCTCTAATGGGCTTGAATCTGTGCTTGAGTGCATGTAATATAAAATATAAACTTGGTATTAAAGTAGCGAGTGAATTATAAATAAGTACAAGTTTCTTATCAGAACAGTCAGGGCATGAATTGAAGGCAGTAACTGGGTCAGTTGCTAATTAATGCAAATGTGCTCCTTAAAGCTGCTGGTTATGTTTGATGGTCGCCTGCACCACATTGTTACCAAAATTTATTTCAAGTTGAAAGTTTACTCAACTATGAATTATGGTGTTTCAGACAAACATTTATGTTTTATTTTGTAGTTGAACAGTGTAAGTTAGTAATACACTTGTTATAAACTGTGTCACAGTATTGTAGAGTATTCTGAATTTCAAGAAATGTAAGAGCTTCAAAGAATGTCTATGTGTAAAATATTTCCTCTCTGACTTTCTACTTCTTTGTCCTAAACTATTCTCTGTCTTTAACGTCTTAAAGTGTCCACTCTGTGGCCGTTTTTGTCTTTCTATAAATAATATGATCAATAAATGAGATGGTTATAATACTTGATCATAAAAATTGCACCCAAGTGCTGGTGCATGTAGAGCGATGGTTGGTGTGGTCGAGGCTGCAGCGTCAGTGGTGTGTGGAGCGCCGCCGCCGGTGGAGCGCGACGGTGTCAGTGTCGGTGTCCGGTGCCGGCTCGGGTGGCCGGCTCCGGTTGCTGCCAGCCACACCGGCCATTTCTTCACGCTCTCACTAACCAATTATCAAGGTTACATTCTTTATACCGTGGGAGTGTCAGCTACACAAACAGTTGCAGCATCAATTGAAAAATACTTATATCATCTGTGGCGAAGGTGAAAAAATACAGACTGAATGGCAACTACTTATTTAATAGACTTACATGTCTACTAAATCGATGCCCTTCAGTTGAAAAAGTCGATTATAGATATCTTTTAAGTACCCTATTTATTTTTCTTTTCACTGGAAGGTACATGAACCTCTTTTGTGACTCCATTCATGCGCGCACGTCGGTCCATTATTCATAAAACCTATTTGGTCCATTTAAGAAACAAAGTTGCTTGTTCTACTGCAAATGGCGTCGTTGGCTACATCACATTTTTGTAATGAGATACACGTGTCGACAAATACATAATTATCTCAATTAGCTGACACAGATTTACCACCC
The DNA here is from genome assembly GCF_024362695.1 of Pectinophora gossypiella. Taxonomy (NCBI): domain Eukaryota; kingdom Metazoa; phylum Arthropoda; class Insecta; order Lepidoptera; family Gelechiidae; genus Pectinophora; species Pectinophora gossypiella. The sequence goes on along the minus strand of NC_065425.1, from coordinate 130,008 downwards.
AGATTGAGTCATTTGAGTCGTTTTTGTCGCGTAATCGTATTCGGGTACAAGACACGGGAGAAAGCCAATCACATCGTGATTTTAGCTATAAATTGCTCTACAAATGAGGACCCGTAACATTATTTATGCAATTGTCGTGATTTCATTGTGGGTGCTTAGTTTACCCCTATGTCGTTTTGTGTTTGTTGTGACCTGCGTAGTCATGCCGTCAGGTATTGTTGCTTATATAATCCCGATCCCCACTTCACTGGGCACACTACACTCTCTTCACTACACTGTCAGTCAATTTAATGTTTAATTTTCATAATACTAGTAAAGTGAATGAGTGTATCTCGCGACTGTACCGGGCGTAAGTTCCCCTGTGGGAACTTTCTGGGAGTGAAGAAAGTGTGTCCGCGTCCACGGCTGGCACCTGAGGCGTTGTTACCGTGGTGACCGCCGTCAGTCGTGGATCCTTTACCAGCAAAGTTCATGTACACCAGTAGTCCAGTACCCTGGCTGTACGTGGGTACATGTACAATTTGTAATTGGTATCCTAGTAGGATTCATAGGTGCTGAGTACCGACAGGATGCTAGCCTAACTGGTTGATGCACGAGGCCTGAATCATTGCCGTGAGGGACGGTAAATCGCTTTGGATGGATGAAAGTATGACGCACTGTTTAAGTTTTTTAGATTTTTATTTTTCGCATCCGCCATTACGATTGTTTTGATAGCAATTGAATTGCTTGTAATTTACTTATTACAACCAGGGGTGAATTAGTTTTTTATCTCCGTGATTGCAGGCTGACCGTGTGTGAGACTCGTAACTGCTAATATCCGAGACGGAGTCTTTTTTGTGAATTCGTAGATTTTTCTCTGTCGGTATTACAGTGTGTACGTATACATATTTCGATTCGTACGGTGTGTTTTGTTTATTTACATTCAAACAACATCGCATATTACATACGGCCGGCAGACCAAGCAACCATTGCGAAACATGTGTCTATTCTATTGCTTGCGGCAGAAAGTGTTATTTTATTCATGAAGAACTATTTCATAAGAATAGTAACTATTTTATTCGTGAATGCACTCAATTGACTTTTGATTTATGGCATTTGTGTGTATATTAGTATAAGTAGTAAAGGTGGCGACCGGCTTTTCGACTCTTCCTTTCGAAAACCAGACTTCGATGAGTCACGTTACAAACGAACAGTTTTTAATCACCAATTATAAGTAGGTGAAGGAGAACCGGCCGGGGTTTACGTAAATTTTACATTCTCGCCGAACATGCGCACTACGTGTGGAGGGACTAGTTTGTTTGAGCAGTCGCCTGTCGTGAAGCAACTGAGCTGTATATTGTATAGCCATACAGTGTATAATTGGATTTACGTCACATGTTGACCAAACCAGCTAAGCCGTCTCCTTTAATTACAAAATTGTTACCATTTAGCGGTGATGGAATTTCCCAAGCAGATTTTGTATATTATTCCTACCGCGAGACGAATGACTTCCAATATTCGTTATCCTTAAGAAAACCCTTGCGGCTTTTAGGATTCTCTATACAACGTGTTTGTATATTAGAGCCCGCGGCGTAACTTAATTACTATCCCTTGGGTCATAGCGATGTTGCGATGTAGCATCGAATACATAAAGTAAATAAATCCCTTAATAATAAAGGTACACTACACGAACATGTGTTCCATTGATAAGCGGGTTACGAGTCTGATGCTCGTCAATTGAACGCGGCTCGTTTGAACCCTCACGTAATGCAAGCTATGTCGAACAAGAACTGTTATTGCGAACAACTGTCCATTGTTTGCAGTAATCAATTACTTGCACAATACACGAGCCGCTACTAAACAGGCTATGAGGACAGTTGCGACGGAGCAAACGAAATGTTGCCAGGGAAGTGACGGAGATAGACTCACGACCCATGCTTATAACCCCAACCGGGGTGGGTAGAGCCATAAGCCGTTAGCAAACAACTAGCCGCCACACTTGGTTTTGAAGTCCTAAGATGGATGTGATGAAGTGATGAACCATACCTGCAGATAGTTCATGAGATTGGATAGCACCGTAGTCCATTTGATGGCATGTCCTGTATGAGTTACTGTACCTACAGGTGAGAAACATTAACTTGTTTCAACGCTAATGCGGAAACTAACTCTCCTACTGCTTAAAGAGAACATACATAAATTGACGCTTGTTTCCCACTGGGGTAAGCAGAGACTATAGAATTACATTTGCTTCGATCCTTAATACTTCTCTTGCTTCCTCCACATTCATCAATCGTTTCAAACACGCGCCCGTTTCATAGTGATCGTACTAAACCTTAAAACGAGAACATAATAACCTAAAATAGTTGTAAGAAGTAAATAGCTGCACGAGAACTGTGAACATTAAGTCACGTCGGACCATCCGACCTCCAAACGACGGAGAAAAAATAACAGCGAAATGTTCCGCTCACCGCGATAATAAGTTGTGCTGCGATAAAACAAGAATACAACTAACACTTGGAGCTGAACGTTCACTCGACACGAGCGCATCCGTGGCCCAAATGCGGATCGCGATTCAGTAACGAATCTCCACAGCCAATGTACATCTCGCTCACCTCAGGGAATCTTCGACCTTGAATTTCGGGATGCGCAGACGGGCTCCAGAGAAGGATAGCTTGCGATTCCTGCATGTTGAAGAAGGACGGAACTAACACTGGGCATTTCGACTATACCAACACTTTTATAGCGACATTTAGTCACCTCTACCTATATGTGGTTGTGTATAATATCTACCTATTTAGCAACGTTTGAAAGTACCTAGTACATAGATGGAGTGTTTACTCGGTACATGTGTTTTTGTAACAGTAACTGGTCCACGATTGGCTGTTTTGCAATCGGCTACGGACCAAATGTCCCCGATAAGATAACCTGCGTCTGTCTCGGCCACATCTGATGCTAATTCATGTGGAACCTATACAACTACGGCTCTGTACTGTCATGTTTTAATATTAATGATACAAATGTAGTAATGAAATGTGAACGGTAATGTGTAGCGTTTATGCCGCGCGCTCTTATTCGGGTATACTGGTTTTCTGCTAGTGGACTTTCAATAATCCAAACAATTTATTTATAGGTTGTATATCTAATTATTGATTTAGGTTAGATATGCCTACTGGTGTTATACCCTAGTAACAAACGATCACGACCTAATTTGTATTCAAGGTCCCGATGGGTTCCTGTTTCCTTCCGCCGTCATTCCGTTTGCGGATGCAGTGTTCAGAATTTCTTTCTTCAAATACAAGTTCAGATGGTGTATTGAGAGCGCACAAAACATATAAAACGCGCTCAGCTGCTTGTCTTCCCGGGCATGTCGTAAAACCGACAGAGGGATTGTGTCCTTTCTTACTTGATGATTATATTGTCGTGGGCCGCAGTGAAATAGTGTGGTGGAATATGTTCCATTCGCTCTCCGGCTGAGAGGGGACGCCTGAACCCAGCAGTGGGACGTATATAGGTTGTTTATGTTATTATGAGCCATGGGTTGATCTGTTACCATACCGTTCGTCATATTGTTTTAGTGGAAATAAGATATGATATTGTTGTCTTTCTTTTTGTGTGTGGCGTCCTTTCATAATAAACTATTTCTATTCTATTCTATTCTATCTAACTAAGGACTTCCGAATCAGAAGTGACTACAACTAGTCTTCTGGATTACTTGTGTCTCTGAGCACATCAGGGCTTGCGGGCGTATGTTTATTGTGTATGTATGTGACATGTGAGGTAGGTATTTAACGATTTAGACAGTAAACCGGAGGGTGGTGTCGGGAGTGTCGTCGCTCCCGGAAGCTCCGTATATAGCGCCACGTGACGTGTGTCGCGACGGATGGCCGCCGCGCGCCGCCTGCGTGCCCGGTGCTGGTGACATGCATACGAGTGTCCCTGCTACCTGTTGCTGTTTGAGTCGCGGATCAGTACTTACTTTTAATACATGCATCGCCCCTAATCTCCCTTAATCTCGTGAAGTTGGCCAACTTTTCCAAAGAAATTTGAATCCGTGATAGCCCTGCTCAGAGAAAGTGTAGCTTGCTTATCGTGTCAAGGGTTTGTGTAGTTGATATTGTTGTTATGCTTTTTTTATAAATTGACCAATAATTATGATCAATACCAACTAATTCCATTCTTTATTGTAAGTAAATTAAAGTACCGCTGGCTTGGCGGCCTTTTTGTTCAACGGCAATTTCTTCCAGGCTAATTTATGATTCCAATCTTTGCATCCGAGAGATTTACGCTTCGTAATTAGATCCTCGTTTCTGAGTTGTGGAAGGAATGTCCGACAGCTTGTTGTGGTGATTAGAGGTTCGTGCGTGTTGATCCGCGAGCTTAGAACGTGCCGAGTCAAATTGTTAGCCGCCAGAGCCTTGGGCTCACCACCCGGAGAGCCTGGGTTCGATTCCCGGTGGAAACAATCAAATAACATTGTTGACTGTCCCTAGTTTGGTTAGAACATTGCAGGCGGAAATTACCTGAATGCCTGAAAAATAAGATGTCGTGTTTCAGAAAACATGTTAGGCCGTTGGTCCATAGTCGTTACATGAGCCATGCCAGGGTCCTCTGCGGCTCAACAATCATCCTGGCACTAGGGCTGGTGCGGTCGATCATTGACCTTACAATCCAATGCTTTCTCTTTCTTGTTCTTGAAGCTCTTGTTACCATTTTGCTATATAATTGTACGTTTAAATTTTCAAACTGTAAACTTAAGCAGGTTGTTAAGTTTTAAACACACAGTAATGGGTGCGAGCCCACCCAGTGGACCAGCGGTTGATTAAATCAATTAGAGCTTTCCCAGGCGAGTGTAGTGGAGTAGCGGCGGGGGCGCCGCCGGCGGTGGTTTGGACGACACTTGCTGAGGCGTTACCGCTGATAATGTTTAACCACAGCTTTCTTACTACATAATAGCCTGGTCTAGAAATTGATGTTCAATTGCTCAAGCTTCGTCTGACATACATACTCTTACCCGTTGGGGTAAGCTGAGATCACGGAATTCCGCTTACAAAGATATTAACACCTCGGTTTACATAGACACTACAATATTGACGTTATCGTACACGCGCACCTGTAAGTGTGACGTCTGACGCCACACGATTGAAGACTAAACTAAGTCCGAGGGTTAAGGTTAAACCTAGCTGGGGAGCGGAGAGTTGGCGTTGTATACGTAGTATTACTCCTTATTCTATGCTATGTGTTAGATGTTAGGTAGGTACAGTCATGAGCAATATAATGTACCCACTTTAGGACTCTGTCGCATTAACATATTTGACATTTAGTGAGACTTACAGTTCAATTTGTCAAAAAAGTTAATGTGACATGGTACCAAAGTGTCTACATATTAATGCTCGTGACCGTACACTTCGCTTTTTCCACTTTATTTTCTCGGGGTACCGCCTAGGTTTTCTTCTACGTACCATTTACCCCCGCTTCATAAATCTGTTTCGTTAGTCTTCTTTCATTAATTATATACCTCTATACGTCTGAACCATAGTCAGTGTGGGTCACTAGCTTGCTTCTCAAACGGGAAGCGCCGGTTCGAACCCTAGTACCGAACTTGCACCAATGAGTTATTAATTTATCTACGTGCAGTTTTCTCTAATACAGTCGGCTCGGCCATTATAGACGGCGATACGGCCGACCCGACACCTATCTGTGGGTACTTAGTCCATCTTGCGATGGATGTACCTCTGTCTCCTAATTATTAGGGATATAGTGGTGAGCTCATGTTTTCTGAACCATTCTCAGTTTCTGTATTAACCCTGTAGAAGTGAGCTGCCCCCGGCGTGTGTCTGTGCCTGGAGTCGTGGCCGCTCTCCCGGGACGGTGACAGTGGATTCAACTCAGACCACTCGAATTACAACAATTTTAATAGATTTAAACATAATGATCGTTTTGTCTCGAATCCCAATGTATAGTATAGCGTCACGCGGGTGATCGATTCGAGACCTCATTAATTTTTTGTGGTCTTAAGGGCTTATTATATTTAACCAGTTGCTAATAAACTCGCTGTCTCAAGCCCTATCAGCCGAATAAGATCTAAATAGTTAATCAAGTTCATACATGAACTCACGCCCGTAATTCCTAATGAGGTGGGCAGAGCTACATGTAATAAAAGGCAACTTGCAGCTACTGTTGACACGAAGTCCGGTGATGAATAAGACAGCAAAAGGAAGAAAAAGATAGCCGCGGCCGTCGTCGCGCCTCACTGGACCCTGGGAAAGTACGCTCCTCATGCACAGTCGTCAAGCTCGGTGACCTTCGCATGTCCCAGGTTTGGTGCCGGAGAAGTGCTACAATGAAAAATGATTGTTTATATTTTGTGTGGTTGTTTCAATGTGTCAACTGTTGTTATTCATCATTAGCTAAATATATGCCTTTGTCATTGTTATTGATGTCAGCATGACTATTGATATAGTTTTATTGTAGTCTCCGTTTTGGAAAAAACCAAGTAGGCCAATGAAAAAGTGTCTTAGTTGTTTATGTAAAGCTAATTTATTGAACATATGCAACATAGTCACTTCTGTCTGGAGTCTTTCCAGTGGTCAGATTTGGTACTTAGGCCAAAGATAGCAATTACAGGAAATCCAGGAAATCGCTATCGGTATTTCAGAATGTTGGCGATTTGTCGTAGCCTTGTGAGTTGTGACAGCGGTCGCCGCGCGATAACGTACATTGTACGAGCACCTCCGCCGGGACCCGGGAGGGACGGAGCAGCTCCGTGCAGCCTCCGGCCATTGTGTCCGGAACGTTTTATATTCGGTCGATGTCACGGGAGCTTTCCAAAACAGCTTTTTGTGCCGCAGCAACACGACTCTGCCGTATTTGGTCACGGACGGCCGAACCATGCTCCGAGCTTTCGGAAAGTACTCATTTTTTGTCTCTGTACCGTTCACTTTAACAAATCGGAAGAAAATCCCGGCTTATAATCTCCAAATAACATCGTCGCTGGGTGGCTGTTGACGGAGTCTCTATTGCTAATTCAAGACCTTGGCATTTAAGCCGATACGTAAACAAAGCACTCGCGCGGAAGCCGGCGGCGGCCTTAGTCATCCGCCGCGAAATGCTTTCATGGGTTCAATGGCCATAAATCGTCTTCTGATTCCATACTGTATAGGAAGTGGAGCTTATTTATAGAGGCGGAGGCGCACGCGCTGTGAGCCGCGCGAGGGGCGCCCGCGCACGTCGCCGCGACACACAGCGCGGCGCGCGGGGCAGTGCCAGTCGCGACGTCGCCCGCGCCGGAGCTCTGTATCGGCCCGTGTTGCTCTCCTCGCCGGTCGACCGGTCCGCGCCCTGCGATTTTGTAATCATCCACGAGTGCCAGTGATAACTCCGATATCAATTCGCCAATCGCGAGCGACGCGATCTGCTACGTGTAAGATAACGTCGCGCCGGTCACTAGTGATCGGCACGATCGCGCCGACGAACCCTCTATCGATTCTTAAAGTGTATTTCCGCGGGGTAGTGTCCCCATACCCCGTCCCGGTGTGAATTGAGTGAGACGCCATGCGACCCAAGGAGGAGGTGGACGCGAAAGTCCAGAAAGGGACTTTCATCCTGTCCGAGAAGATAGATGACACGAAGGGGAAGAAGAACGAGAAGGATATGAAGAAGGAGATGAAGAGGCTGGAGAAGGAGAAGGCGGAGCGCGAGAAGCGCGAGCGCAAGGCGCGCGACAAGGAGCGCGAGCGCGACAAGCACGCCAAGAAAGGTCGGTGCGGGTAATTGGTCGTATGCCGGGCCTCGTGTTATCATTGGGCCTTGTTGTTATCGTGATGTCATCTTACGTATTTATAGAGATTATGATATGAATTCCGCTATGAGGCTATAAAATCTCGTTTGGTACTAAAAGCATTCTCACGATTTGAGCTGCATTGTTGTAGGCGGTTACATCACGACGACAAGGCCTGACCTTGCCACGTCTAATCTGCCCAATATCGTAGCTAATTACTTATTCAGTATTCGACTTTAATTACATTCAAAACTATTATGTTCAAATGTTTATTTTGTTGTGCCGGTGTATCAGCGGCCGGTTCAGCGGTGTGAGCATAACTCTCGAGGAACACGTTCCGTGCACATAGAGCCCGCTAATTGTTACCTCTAACACAGTTTTCGTGTAGAGGTGTAGACTCTGTTGCTAATTGTGTTGGAAATTTGGAAGTGATCATTTAGTGAACACTTCCTCGGGCGCGCGGCTAATGCATTCCATCTGCTCCGCTCAGACCGCGTGTCGTTACCCCCGGTATATTTAGACATGTTATTTTCTCCAGATATCCCTCACACACTTTTCCCAGCGGCGGTGACATTTCGTTTGGCACGCGCGCGCGCACCTGAGATGATCGTTTCTCGGAACGCGCCTACGTATCTTATTTCTCAAAACCAATTATTAACTTTTCTATTTTAATTAGAAACTAAGAGATATCTTCAGTTTCTAATTGTGGAGCAATGCATTTCTACATTTATGCGTCCTATAAATTGCATATTTTCTTCAATTGCTCATTTATTACTAATTTGCATAATTATACTTCGAAATGATTTTCACTTTCATTTCTTCGCGTTGTGTACGCAGCAGGTTAAAACCGGCAAGTGTTTGCGGTAATTAATATTGTTGCTGAGTGCAACAGAATTTCCTAATAATAAACAGTCGTGGTAAGAAAACAATCTTGAATCATATGTTTCTCCTTCATGTAATGAATGTTCCACTAAATTGGGAATATTTGTAATGAGTTAATTGTGTATAGTAATAACGCGCTGGCCGGCGGCAGGGACCGCGTTCGAGCCGACAGATTGAGCGTTGGGGAGTGTAGATCACATTAATGTTATCCGTGAAATTAACTTCATGTCACGCCGCGGCGGCGAATCCAATTCAACGCGGCGCTCCCTCAGCTCTATCACTCTCATACATATTACAAGTGTTATATATAATGCATTTTAACATTCATCGTTTAGTTTCTTTGTTATTTGATGTTCCCAAAGCGTTTCTTGCAATATCTCGATTATAAAGACCTTGGCCATGATGACGTCAATACACAGAATGCATGCGTTATTGCGGATTATTTCAATTTCACTTACTATACATTATATACGTTGTGTGTTCTATAACGCTGCGTTTCTCTTTCAATCAATAGCTAATTTATGGACATTTAGTTTCATACAAACAGTGGCTGCGTGACCGCGCCGGCGACGGCCACAGATTTATGCGGCGCTTTACATACAACGGCCGCGGCTTGTCACGATCTGCTCGCGTTTAAATCGGTCGCATGGACTTGTGATGCAAATAATTCCATACAGCACGAAACAAAGCTCAACAACTCCATTTTCTCTCGGCGTCACTCGTCGCAATGGAATATCGAAACCAGTTTATGTTTCGCAACCCCGCCGTCCTCTCGAGAGTAATAGTACTTTTGGTCGCGGCTGTTAATACCTCTACAGATATGCGCGTTCAAGCTGGTTTTGCTTTCTTATTTCCTGCAGGGCGCAGTGTATATGTATGTATGTACCGACTTCCTCCTTCCTTTCACATGTGTCGCCAACACGCCCTATCTGCTCCGTCTCCTGTCTCTCGCGACTTGTTCAATTAGCTGTTTATTACCTTTTTTTCAAGTCGCCGTTCTTATCTATTTTGTATTTCATGTGTAACACATGTTGTATGTTTACATCATCATCATGGAGTTGTAGAGCATCACGCTAAATGTGAGTATTGGGTAACTGAACATTATTTAGGTACGGCCCGGTAGGTATATGCTCGAGATAGCAATCTTGTGTTGCATCCGAATTCCCCGAGTGACGTCACGGCCGGTGGCGTGACCGGCGCGTGAGGCTCCGCTGCGCCTGAAAACGATACGTGAGGAATAATCTCATTGTTTGTTGTTTACTTACCACCACGACACGGTGTCGACAGTATCTTATACAAGTAGTACAGTATCTTATAGAAGTAGTAGTAACCTACATTAATGAGGGATGAATTGATCAATATAGAGTTTGATGTGCTAGGGACAAAATTGTACTTAAAGAGACGGAAAACTTTTTAGTAATTTGCTAATTGTTTTGACATCAGAATCACCATATAAGTGTATTCAGAGAAGTTCAATCGACACGGTGACATGACAACTTGCCGACAGTACAAAAGTTTGGAATGCTCATCACTTGCTTTTTACGATACAATACTCTTCACCGTTTGTCATTGTAACCATACTTGTATGCGCTCGCTTCTCACGCTGTAAAGCATCCGTGACGACGCTCTATAAATCCGAGCATTAGGTCACGGGATCATGCACGGAATCGCCATTTATCCAACTATTGAGTGAATCCATTCCCTAACAAAAATTAGAGAACCTTCCAGCTTTCATATTAAAATTACAAAGCACACACATTTGAAGGCGGAGATGTCTGTTTTGCTATACTTATCGTGAAATGCTTTCAATTGCATTTGATTTGGTTTGTTTTGCGTAGACGTGATTAGTCCCGACGGCGTGCGTTGTCGTGTTGCGGCGCCGGCGCGTTCCAGTTTGCTCCTGCCTTCTGTAAGAGAGAAAGCCCCGTAATTTATTTTCGATGTCGGCTGTGTTCTCTTGCGATTAGATCGTTTTAGCTCCTATTATATTTCGAGATTTCTCTTGGATTAATGGAGCTCCCTGGCAACTTTACAGTGCTCATTTACTGTTTAATTTTGTTCCTCTACTGCTCGTTCCATGATTTTATTGTTTTAGTGTGCTTTGTTCTGTTGCAGTTCGTGTTTAATTAATTGTTTTCAATAAAGCCAGCAACGATTTATACTGAGAACTAAGTCACGATACAGTTGAGCTAACGTGTGTGAGCGTCCTAACACAGCTCGTCGCTCGCGTGTCTCGTCTGCAGCTTCTATGATTGCTGAATAGTTTTTCTGCGTGTCAGTGCCGTGTAATTTTACACCGATATTTACACCCAGCAGTTATGCTTCATTATAATGTTCAGTTTTTCGTACATTTCGTTTTTTGTAGCCAATATAATAATATTTTAAAAACAATATTTGCAGACTTTAATATTCAATGACTATTATTTAGTAGGAAGTTATTTTCTTGCAATGTTTCAATGGTAAAAAAAAAATAATTAGTCAGATAAGTTAAATCATACGTTTGGAAAAAAAGAGTAGTTAACAAACCGGTCGCGGCTAGTTTTGACGACGTGTTTGTACGTCATTCGTTTGTTACAAGGACATAGCTAATTGTGTCATTGGCGCCTACAATGTGTATTAGTCAGTTTTTGAAGATTGAACTTCTGAAAGTAACGGCCATGACATTAGTACCCGTTAAAATATGTACTTCCCGACAACCTCTACCTTTCACCTTTAAGTACATACTAACAAGCCTCATGTTTTGTATAATTTCTTGCACTTGATAATTAATTCATTATTTGTAACGAGATTTCTTATTTGCATTCTACAACAATTTAATGTGCCTTGGTCACTTTCACACGATAATGGCACAATCAATCTTCATCTATCATAATAACTACATTTGATAGGACTATTTGCTTGTTTTTTGTCGTCATTAGCGTTATGGCCATCATAATTTTATTGTTACTTCAAATAGGAAGTACAGAAAACAGATTTACGAGTAGGTAATGTACGACTGTTTCAAATATTGTTCTTTATCTTCATCGTGTTGTGAGACTGTTACCCGGCGAGATTTTGATGTGAATGGAAAAAGCGAGAGTCACGATCGTAATAAGTTGAATTCCGTGGTCTCTGCCGACCCTAATGTGGTGGCTATGCATATCGTGTCGACATATTTTAACCTATTTTCATCCTAATTGGAGTAATAACTTCAACCGTACAGTACATTGATATTTAATTAATTATTAATGATCGCGTAACTAGGGCAGCCCACCCCGGAAGGGCGAGGCGCCACCGGACGCGCAGTAATTAGCCGCTGTCGCACTAGCGCCCCCTTAGTCTCGCCACGTGGCGCCATCGCCGCAAATAGCGCCCCCGCCCCGGCAGCTACACCTAAGTACACGCGTGGATACGTTCCATTGATATTCTTGGACTTTTATATCACACACAACCCTCTCGGCATCATCGTCATCAATAATTTTAGTCCTGTCATAACATACACGTGACATTTATATAGGAAGGCTATTATACTTGGATTTTGATGTTTTGGTAATTGCTCTACCTACAACTCATCCTCTACATTCGGATGACTTAATATGACTGCAGCGCCGGTGTGCCTGCATGTTGACTTCCAATGATTTTGTTTGCTCTATCTGCTTTGAGTGGTATACCTACTTAGCTTAGCTATTAGAATACCATGCCACGCGAGTTGAGTCTTGCGCATACGAGATACTATCTATTTTTTTATTTTAGCGCAAAAAGGAATGTACGAACTGGCGTATCTATGATAAAAATACGATAAATATACATATAATTTTGTACAATGTAATATAATGTTTATTTTTGAAACATACAATAAAATATGAATAGCTTCGTGACACATAATAGGTATTTGTTAGTCGTATTCGCGCACTGGGTGAAGTAGAGATAAAACAATCGACATTGAAGTGTCAAACCTTGCAACACCGCCGGCTTACGACACCGAGCTTATCGACACCGGCTCCGCATTCTTACTGATTGCTATTGTCATTATTTATATTTTTATAAATAACGCTGACAATAATAATATACATACACGAATCAACGCTCGTAATCCTCTGTCTGTCTGTACTGGGTTGGTGGAGTCACTTGAAGATACGATCATTGGTTGCCGTTGGTTTTGTGGCGGATGTGAATCCAGTCAATGACAAGTTATTTACTAATCTATCATTTATAATGAGAAATCAGTCGAGTCGCGTTAAATAGTTGTAACGTGATACGCAAATAATAATAAAAAAATAGACATGTACACTGCCTGGGGTGATAGGTACGTTTATCACTTTGTTGCGTGTACAGTTAAATTTTTTCGTCTCTAGCCGTGCGTAGAACGGTACTTGTCCAGTAAGCAATCTAACTTATTCTAAGTCCGTCGTGTTCGCTGCGACATCTGCCTCGATGACATCATCCGTCTATCTACCATCTTGTTTTACAAGAATAATATCTTGCTTACTTTGTTTTCCTCGTTTTAAGAGTGTGGTATTATCGCTTACAGCTGCTGTTTTATTATTTTCCAAAATTTCGTGACCTGCCTTTTCAGTTTGTTTAGTCTTCCAGTATGTTTTCAATTTTTAAACAGCGCACTGGAATCCAAAGAGGCTTATTGTTTACCTTAACTGCTGTATTTGTTTTCAGTAGTAAATCGCGTGGGTTTGATAAAAAGTTGACTTAGTCTCGCTCAGTATTGCACCGCTCAGCCGCGTCTCGATCACCTGCCCTCAAGGTCAAGGGATGACGTCACTTTATTGCTGAGCACTCAAAGGCACCTTGTGCGGTTGATATGTTTACATTAACAATATGGTTCGCTCTCCACTCCGCATTTACTAGTGCTCTCGGTACAAGGTCTCACTCCGTGCAAGTCACGGACTATGAGAACACCTTAGAATGTTCTACGGTGTTTATCATCCCGGGCTTAACTAGGTTGAAGGATAACATTGTATCGTATTTGTTGTGCTTTACTTATTTGATAGACTGGCAACTTTTCACTAGATTTTTTTTTGATGATTTTGGATGATTTAGAGGCTCCACTACTTTACTATTTTTTTATATTTTCGCGTCTGACCACAATCTTACCTGTTGAATACGCATGGAGTCATCATAAGCGTGCCTAGGTTTGGAGACGGTAGCGGTAACAAGTATTACTCGTGATTCGGTATTCCTAATGTATTTAAGTTGTAGGATTGTAGTCGTGGCCGCAACCGCCTCGAGCCCGCCTCGTCTGTTCCATGACTGTTCATAATTAAGTCCTCGTTGTTGCGTGTCTGTCATTAAACAGTTTGCCCCAGGCCGCTCGAATTAGATCTAATTTGTCAAATGTCAGCTTGTCAGCGCTGCGGTTTTTTGTGTTAAGTTTCTCGTTTCTCTGACTCAGTGTATTGCAATATCTACCTACATGGTATTATTCAATGGCTTTCCCTATGTGTCGTGGTGTTCAGTCAACTCGCGTACTAGGCCAGGTGTGTCGGAAGGATAACTCGGACCGCGGGCGGCATTGTGCTTCGCATTCATATGGGCTTATAAATTATCCTTCGCATAATAGGGTTACCCTCAAGGTACGTTTTGTACAATTAAATATGATCAAAATAACTTGAAAATCTTCCTTCAAATTGCGTCGTGATGGATCTATCTAGATATCATATTATTACTGGCAATTATGATCACGTATTTACTTGTCAAGTTTGTCGAATAGAACTGGGTTGAGATTAATCCAACATGTCGGTGAAGCAAAACAGGCGATGACCACATAACGAAGCGTGTGTTGCACCTGTTGGTGACCAGGGACGTCCCGGCCGGCTGCGACTAGCCAGCAGACGCGTGATGTGATCGCCGCGGGCGCCCTGCGAGGGCATTGCGAGACGTGCCGCGCTTTCCAACCACTACAGTCATGAGCAATATAATGTACCCACTTTAGGACTCTGTCGCACTAACATATTTGACATTTAGTGAGACTTACAGTTAAATTCGTCAAAAAGTTAATGTGACATGGTACCAAAGTGTATACATATTAATGCTCGTGACCGTACCACAGACATATGTAATATACATACACCACTACACTGTGTTGCACTTACTCTGTAATGTATGACGAGTATTATTTAAATTGTATGACATCACATCGCCCACATGAATGTTCAGCTTATAAAATGAAATTTTCCTAAGTGCTATAAAATACTGTTAAATTGCATTCATAGAATTTTGTTTTCTTTTACTGGTAGATATACTTAAAAGGCTGGTAAATATTCTTATGTAATCGAACCGTATATAAATCTATCTGCAAGAGACGTTTGCTAAGCAGTTTCCTTCCATTAAAGTGTCGTGTTCCTCGCGGGTCCAATTCCCGGAGATGATCAAGTTGGATTGACTGTAGTGGTATCCCGCGACCTCGCCCGGTATCCACCCAGTCCGCTGCTCCAATTGTCTTCGCGCGTGTTTCCTGGTCGGAGCCAATTCGTCCGAGGGGCACCAGCTAGGAAGTTGCTAATTCCCTCCATTGAACATCGCGTTTTATGCCTTTCGTTTATTTTCTTCCTGCCACTAGAAGCTAGTCACGTACGGCGTACGTATGAAGACACTCTAAAAGGATACATGTACATAAACTCACGCCCGTGATCACTACTGGAGTGGGCAGAACGACAAGTAGGCAACTTGCAACCACTCTTGATACAAAGTCCTAAGATGGATATTAAAATTTATGAAGAACCGTATAGTGACAGGTGATCACCCCATCGCCCGCAATATGTAATGCATCATGTCAAAAAGGCCACAATCTCTCTCTCTCTCTCTCTATTCCTAACTCTGTCAGTTTTACGACATGCCCAGGAAGATAGCTGTTGGATATTTTTTATTCGCTCCCAGCCCAGTGTGGAAGCGAAAAAAGTTGAGGAAACAATCGGAATATTGTAATGTAATGTTTCTATCGCAAATTGCCAAACGAAGCATCTCGAATGACTAAGCTTTATCTTAATTCGTATCTCAAGGACCTTTACGGAAGCTTAATAATAATGTTTAGCCTCGGCCATTATGTAATGTGTTTGTTTAGTACAAGTTATGGTTCCTGTGAATAAGTTTCCGCCGGCTAATTATCGCAGTAATGAGAGCCACGTACGTGCTCGCCGGCTAATGATGTTACACGCGATTAGCACCAATCAAAGTGTATGTCTGACTGATCTATATGCCCACGAGGGCAGGAACACAGATATTAATCGCAGTCAATATTCAATGTGTTGCTCAAATTGCTTAAATAACACCCTTCACCAGTAATATGCCGCGTTTACATTTATAGTACCGCTTGTGGGCGATTACATTCCTCGTAATGACTGGCATTAAGATGGTATCTGTAGGTACATTGAGTTTGACCGTCAAATGGTGTACTTATAGGTACTCGGTGCTATTTTTACCAAATTCCTGAGGAATGTTGTCTGCGCGGGATCCGTCGTCGCCGTCTGCGCACATGTAAACATACCGCCACGGGCTCGGTTTGTCAAGTTACTGCCACACTCAGTAAAGCTTCAGAAATTCTTTCTCTCCAGTAAAAAATAACTCTTAAGTATTAAAACATTAAAACCTTTTCTACCTATCGTTTTTTTAGAAACTGTTTATCACTAGATAAGATTATTGCCAAGTGATTGATGTAGAATTTAATAATATAAAGTATTTCATATAATATAGCGAAGCACTGATAGAATCTTAGGTTTTGAGTGTATGAGGTGAGAAGGTTAATAGGAACACGCACTCGGGAACATGAAAGCGGCGTTGTTCTGTCGAACGAACAATGCTGTAATATTGAATGAGTTTTACTGGCCATTATGTTGTAACGCGGCGCCACTTTCCCAGTACAACGACATTTCATTGAAGCCTATGGCCTCAATGCCAAATGGTTTAATAAATGATGTGCGCTGAGGGCCCGGCGCCCGCTGCCACTAGTTATTATTGCGAATTTCAATGACTTTGGCCTCGCCCGTCGAGGTGGGCTGCTGCCGTCCTCGACTGCACCATTTGCGCAACAGTCGCTCTTCTCTGGGAGGCTGGAATCTGCTCCATTACCGTAATGACGGACTCTCCAGACTACGTTCCTCAAAAACAATATAGAGTTTTTATAGATTTGTTTTATAGGTTGTTTGTCACGCTCCGAACGGCTTTAAGTAAAAAACGACAGGAAGTAAAATTGGAGCAGCTTAGATTTTGTCAATAATTTTGGTCGTCTCGTTTGCCAATTGGACACATTACTAATTACCCGTGTGCGCGTCCAATGAGCCCTGTAAAATGTGTTCCGGGCGCTTTGATCGCGACGTCTTTGATGTCGGAATTAATTTCGTTACTATCGTCTTTTCGGTGTTTTGTCTCGGTGTAAGTTTGGGCTTGGGACCGCTACGGCCCAATTACACCTCCGCTCTGTCTCGACCAATCAACATCCACGTTCTGTTTGATCTCGGATAAACTTTTATTTACTTTTGATTCCCTTTTTGTTAGTTATTGAATTTGTGCTAAATCTTGACGATAATAAATCGTGGCCCGTTTGCTTGAGAGTATTGGAAGCTCGGGTAGATGGCTTTTACACTATTATGCGCAAGCGCGGCACGTCTCTGGTGCGCCGGCTCCGGGCCAGCTCCAACTCCATCTTGAGCATGATCGCGAGCCGGTTCGACTGCCCCTACGTCATCCACGCATGTATGGCCCACGCGCCGAAATGTATATA
This sequence comes from Pectinophora gossypiella, assembly GCF_024362695.1. Classification (NCBI taxonomy): domain Eukaryota; kingdom Metazoa; phylum Arthropoda; class Insecta; order Lepidoptera; family Gelechiidae; genus Pectinophora; species Pectinophora gossypiella. Next base: position 112,660 of record NC_065425.1, on the reverse strand, counting down.
TGACCCTTTTAAATAACTAACATAGAGTAAGTATAGGAAATTACTAACCATTGTATGTTAATTTTAAGGCAATTTATTTATTCAATTATAATCTATTAAATGTAACAAATTGTATGGGCCTGGTTGCCTGAATAAAGAATTTGAATTATTATTATTATTATTATTGAAGTAAACGCGAGGAAAATCTAAATGCAAAGTGGCAGGCATAACGTGTGGTATGTATGGGCGGACGAGCATCCATCGCGTCATCCGGGTCAATTGGTCGAGGTTATGTAACAGCAGGTTGAACAACCAGCTCCCACTGTAAACGAGCTCGGAAGAACTCACACCTACTATCAGTTACCAAACCGGTTGATTCTTATGACACACTGATCTCATTGAAGTCTACTTTACAAAAGTCATAACATTTTTGAAGTGATAAGCAATAACATTAGTAATTGCCCATGCAGACGGTCCTGGTGCGTCATCGGGGTCAATTGACCGGGTTACGTAATGTGGAGTAATGTATGTGAGGTCCCGCGGGCGCCGGCCGAACGTGCCGTAAACGTTCTCCTCGGAAACCGCAAGGGTTTGCTCAACAACTGGTTTGTTGCTGACCAGATTGATCTGTTGATTGAATATTTAAAAGTTTGATTGGGTTCGAAAAGGGGTGTGAACGAGGAGTTATCGAGTTCGTGGTGTTGTACTTTTCTTTGTCTAGTGAGAGGCGCGGCGGTGCGGCGTCGATAACGATCCAATCCTGCCGCGGTCACGCTCCATCGACCTGCTCGCTAGACACAGCCGGCCCACCCGCCGCTGCACCCACCATAACCAGTAGATACATTTGCAACCTGGCCTCGTTCAGCTGATGGGCCGAGCGACACCCACAAATCTTCACACACGTCACACCTACGTGCTGGTTACTCTTTGTTGCTCACTGAGGTAATCCACGCATACCTATTCCCGCCACTCTGACGGGTTGACGTCTCAACTCTATGCTTAAACGATTAGTTAACAATGGGTCGATTCATCTCAATCGAACCCCATTTCTGGGTCAATTGTCTACAGCGAACCTTCCATTAGCTGAACGCCGCGCCTGACTCACCTTGTTTTTGTGAGCGGTTTTTGTTCGGCTCCTTCATTATGCAACAATCACATAACATCGTAAATAGATGTTGATTTATCTAATACTTGTAAGATTGATACAATAGTAATTGGCAAAGGAACTACTCGGGGTTTGGTCATCGATCTGGATTGCACAATTAGTGAAATCGTAGCGATTTGTGCTCGGTCGTTCAACTCGACTGCCGATTGTAAATCGATTTCTATTCAGTATACTGTTGTCAGTCTTATCTTATACATAATGCAGTTGGACTACAATGTCAATTACAATAAACGTAATTTGAAATAGGGGACATTAATAGCTCTAAGTAACGAGATTATGATGTTCTTAAGCAAGCGTAAGGCCTTTCACTGACCGTCGTCTATTTATGAAACATATTTAGTTAACAAATTGCAAACAACACGAGCCCTAGTGTGTTGTAACAGCTAAGAAATGTTTTCTTGGTAATGTACTTATGTAGTAGAGGCGTTAAATGAGAACTATTAATATTTGTAGGTGGTGCGTATATCGCGGAAGTTCGCGCCGTCTATATCCTGGCTGCCACCGCTGCGGTGGTCGCGGCGCGGCGACCTGCGATCATTGTCAATATTATTGTGCGTTGCTTATCGTGAGTTTGGTTATCATGTAGACGTTCTTCGATTGCGTGATCACAGCGTGTTTAGCGTGATGGCAAAATTTTGTCTTCATGTTTATACCTCGAGGTTTTATGATGTTCTTTGAAATAAGTAAATAATATTATTCTACACTAATTATCTTCTTGTATACGTATAATTGTCTCGTTTGGTTTCTGACAAAGCATGATGCTATTGCCAAGAATAGTACAGAGTCATAGTGCATCTCCATCTCCAGCAAGTGCAGAATTACTCCGTGACTAACGTCTAATGCGAAACTTAGACATGATCCAATATTTTCAAAGTATTTGCTTTTGGTTATTTTAGGAAGGTTGTGGCCCAGTACGGCGGCGACAGTGTGCGTGTGGCGACGTGGCGTGTCGCGTGCGGCGGCGTCGGTCGTCGACCCGCCCGTGACTGTTCACCGACAATGCCAACACGCCGACTGCTGCCGACACTATGGGCTTACATCTCGCCCTACCCACCGTCACCGCCTCTATGCTGTACATTACATTAGCTATTGGCATCGTTCCACGCATGCTGTGGAATAGAAAGAGCATGCCGTCCTGTATAACAACGTCGTATCCCCATCAGGAAACATCCACCAGGAAAGAACAGAGATTGTAATTAGTTTTTGACGACTTGCGATTCTGCCCGACCTAAGAGCGTGAGTTTCGGAACTGATGAAACTATAATGTTAATTTATCCAGTGCTCATTCATAAATATTCTCTTGTAGCACTTTCATCTGACGAGATATGTGTTAAATTGAAAAGCTGTGTCGCAGAATGCAACGGAGCGGTATAATACCCGGTTCCATTTCATGTAACTGCTTTGAAGCGTTTTGCGCTATAACGGATTCCGTTATATCACGTCTTATGAAGTGACGGTTTCATCAAACTGTAAAGAGGAGTTCCAGCCACCTGTCAAGATGTTGAGGCGAATGATGATGAGGTTGCCACTTGTTAATTCTCTTAAAAAAACGTACCTTCACTTTGAATTTGAACAGAAGTTTTGAGTACAAATACGCAACTTGAGTTTCTGTATATTGTCAACTTTTCAAAAGTTCTCAAAGATTGTTAAGAGTGTAATTTTAGCATAATCATTACTTATTATATTGTTTTTGTCGTGTCACATTCAAATTGTACCAATTTCATTGCCAACTCGAGCGTCACGCGGACTGCTGGCCGGATCTACAATTTGTAACCATTTGTCTTCAAATGTCTGAGAAATAAATCGGCTACTTTGTGTCTTTGTCGTCTTCGTACTAAAGTAAGTCGTTTGTTTAAGTTTACCTTGCTGGTCCATTATACTCGCAGGTGATGACGTCACGCCGTGTTTACATTCTTTCATACTGGTACACCTTGGACTTGTATAATCTGTATTACAATTATCAGTTAGATTGTGACGACTTGTTTGTGCCGTATTATGTATTTCAAATTATGCTTATAATTTAGTGTACATCTAATAGGTTTATGCGTTTATTTCAGACGGTGCGTCAAGATATATCAACTATATTTTTATGAAGTCAATAAATTCATTTCACACTTAACTATATGGAGATTTTACGACTGCTAGTTTCAATTTGCAAAGTTGCGTGTCAAGGGCGTGTATATTCTGTCGGCCTAGTTGTGGGACATGAGGTCTGAGCGGACGTCGCGAGGTCGCTGCTGCTGTGCTGATATCATCACATATTTGACAACAGGTGGATTTTGCAAACCGTAGTTGCTATTTTATCGCAATATTCAGGGTTGCGTAAAGTTTTCACCCTTCTAAACTAATGAAACTGATAGACTATGTTTTTGTGGGTTTTTGGGTAGTCTAGTTGTTTTACTCGAGTAGAACAACAGTGTTGAGTACGTATGTGTACGGCCGGCGTGGCGCTGGCCGGCCGGTGACGCGCCGCCCTTGGCATTATTAGCGCTATCTGCCGGTGACATCATCCGCGACTTATATCGCTGCCGCTGCTACATTATCTGCTGTGATCATTTTAAGCATTCATGAATAAACAGTAAGCTTCGTTATTATCTACTTCGTCATCGGTCCGTATCGGATTTGAAAACTGCATTCGCCTGAACATTCGCGTCTGATTTTCGACTCTACACATCAGATTGATAGAATGCTTATAAGTTCGTGGCTTCGTTCACGATTCTTGGCTCCGACTACAAAGAAACAACGCCACGTTATAATTGTTTCGAATTAAACCTCGCTCCGACTTTCACTGCCTTCGCCGATTTGTGATTGACATTCGGATAATGACTTGTTATTTCCTGTTTCCAATTCAAATTCCGTTTCAATGCAGTCGACAACTGTGTAGTTTTTATTATAGCTGATGTAATAGCCTCTGCTGTACCTATACATATACACATGACATGGCGACACAAATAAACCACCGTTAAATGCGGGGAACATTCGTGAAATACCATTATGTCATGGCATGCTTTGCGTGAAACAGGTTTTGTATTGTTATTTATACGGACAAATTCTATAAAAACCATTGAGAGCGAGAGTCAATATGTGAATGTACTCATGTAATCATGCTGTAAATGTGAGTGTTAAAACAATACAAAGCATCTGGAAAGCGCGTGCAGACATGCACCGATAAGCCATCTTTGCGTTAGGATTAGTCTGTGTTGTTGTAGCCGGCGGCCGGCAGCGCCCGCGTCGCTTATGTCATCGCGCGGAGAATACTTTTTTACGCAACCTCGACTTTGTAGGTCTAGGTTACTGGTAGCAGCTTGGAGCTGCAATGGTCGATCATTTTTGCAACAGGTAACTTATTTTATTGCGTAAAGTTTTTAAAATAGATTGTTAGATAAACTAATTTATTTTCAGCAGCATATCTTGGTGTTTCCACAACTTTGCGTCATCAACTTGTATTTAGCGAATGTGACCTAATTCTCGTGACTATCCAAATCTGCCATCAATCACCTGCACGCCGTTATGCCAGATTGGCAGCAAATTGTGCAGTGGGATATGATGAGAACGCCGACTGCCTGTCATCACGCCGCTAATGCAGGGCTCCGCTCCCGTCCCTCGTCGTCTGCTCCTGCCTGCCGGCTCTAATGGCCCGCACTCTCGTTGAGATCACTTGTCGATTGTTGTCCGTCGGCCACTAAGTGCGTGATCTCACTGCTATTATCGCTGCCTGTGGTCGCGCCCCTCTAGCTGTGCTCCACAACTCGGTCGCTACATTCCCCTACACACCTTATTTGTTCAACTAGTCTAAACATAATTGTTTAGTCGATAGCAACTACGCTACGAGCGTTGTTTACTTTCCTCTATACTCGTCCTGTGTGTCGTGATGTAACCGGCATGAATGAGTGTGTCGATGGTATCTGCCTGGCGGCACGCGGCTACTATGTAGTAGTTCGGCGTGTTTGCCAACTATGACGTCACCCACTCGGCTCAGCATTGCCTCGGCCAAGTCCTCGCCCCTCAGTCGCTACCATCGCGACTGCTTCGATCGCCTCATCTAGAAATATCGCCGTTGACTTTGGTTTACGTTGCTGGTAGAGTGAATAATCCTTATGTTAAAAAAAAACCGGGTCGACAAATCTTATCCAAATCAGGCGCACGGTGTTAACACGCAAACTGTACACGAGATACATGGCACAGATGGCTGCAAAAACTCTGCGTTATGGAAGTGAGTGGAGTACCGCAGTAGGCCTCCCGGCGCTGCATTGCTGGTTCCGGCGCGCGGCGTGGTGTAGCAGCGTGGCATTGTTGCAGTCACGATGCGTCGGCTGGGCGGGAACAGGCGCGCCGATCGCGATAGCGCCGCTCCGCCGACTTATATGAAAGCACGTTTTTATGTCCAATCATTATGAACTTGTTAACTGTTTCATTCCACTTCTAAAACGCAACCGCGATAAAGATCATGTTCAAGTTTAATCTACAGGCGTGACTATCAATATGCCGGCCGAGGGCTTTCAACGTTTTCATAATATGCGGAATACATGGGTTAAATTAATTGAAGTGGACACAAGTATATTGCAAACACAACAACGACGCTTTGAGTCGAGATTGTTGAAAATGCTGAGATCACGTTGAGTTTAATGTATGTAGTGACCTTGTGGAAATGATGTGGTTGTCCCGCGAGCCTCCGAGTGACGCCGCCTGTGTGGCTTGTGTTGGTAAGCTCTCAAACATTGTCGACGTTTTCCTACTTATTACTATTGATACGCGGAACAAGGCGTAGTTTCTTATGCCTAATGATACATGTGTATACGTCTTAGATTTTTAAGACTTCGTATATAAACAATAGCCACGCAATCCATAATAGTAGATACAAAAGTTTTCCTCGTATGAACATTTATATCGTAGCTTTATCCGCTTGTGAATGTTAATTGTATTCTCGTTATTGTCAGCGGCACGTGGGGATCGTAACTAGCAATCAAGTAATTCCTAGACGCGTTGTGAGGGTATCGACGTGTTATTGTCGAAAGTGGCCGCGACGTGATGATAGGTGCAAACCGTACAGGCTGCTATTAGCCTGAGATGAAAGTTTGCAAACTCAATAATGATCTTTTTCAACATCCGGCTGGTTGATTGCTTGTAGTTTTTTTTAATTTTCGCTCTCGGTCTGTGATTGCATGTCTAGCCGCCACGTTACAGTCACTGGCCGAGGTGATCGATGCGACACTTATACAGAAACAGGTGTGATTACTAATCACAGTACAACACAGTCAAGAAACTGATTTCATTTCTTTATTATTGAACAATGTTATTGAGTTCATTGTTAATTCCGTCAAAATGTAAATCTAGTAAGCGGTGGACGACTAGCCAAAGCTAGGGTTTGTAGTGTCAGTGACGGCAGTGAGAGGTATGACCGCTCTGATTGCATCTTCTCGTGCTGGTATTTGACTTTCTATTAACGTTTTTTGCGCTGCTAATTTCGGCCTGTCCGTCAGGGAGTTCGCTTTTTCTTACATTAGATAACTTGTATTCACACTTGACGATAGGCCGACACCAACAATCAGAATTTCCTCGCCTCTCATTCACCGACCTCCGCATTTCGAACATAATTATTGTAGCTTTCTACGTCTTGATAGAAAGCGAGCCCTGCTGCTATTTAATATCAGCCGCAGTTGTATCAGCGGGAAATTGATGCAATTTGCTCGACACCACTACACCACACTATCCAGTTTTCAGTCTCTACTCGCGTCGACCTGCGCTTTCTCACGGGAAACGCCACAAACTTACAATAATTACTCATATTTGTTCGACACACAAATTGTCGGAGATTCCGATCCACAATGTGGATGGACAATGACTACACTGTGGCCGTAGATTTCGTCACGTCGCAGAAACACAACCGGCGATTGTTCTGGCGCTATGAACGCAAGTGTCACATATATTTCGTCTACATGTCGAGCTCGCAGCCAGAATCAATGTTGAGTGCCTGTGAAAATTGTAATATTTTCTATTGTACCTATATTCAGGTTTATCACCGAACGTTTTCTTAGATCGTTTTACATATATTCGGAGGGATGTTGATTGAAGTCTCTGCTACCACAATGGGAAGGCAGGGGTATGTATGTATGTCGTTTGAATCTGTAAAATGTAGCCTTGAATTGGTTCCCAAAAATCGTCACTTAGAGTAGTACCGCCGCCCGCATGCGGCCCTGCCCCGGCGGGAGTGTGGGAGCGCGGGAATTGCGGGCATCCTGCGGTGGCTCAGGGTCTCCTCACATCATGTTGCCGCCGCACGGATACTCCGCCCACGCCGCCATTGTTCTTCTACAATCTACACGGATAATTGTTCGGTATACTCATTTCGTGGCCGTGTCCGTATCTTTAGAATCAGGTGCCTTCCAATTGCTCCCAATTATGGGTCGTTCGAAATTTAATTTGGCCGCAATATCGTGTTCCTTATCAACGAGAAATATCTCTACCATTTGAAATAAAACTAATTTTCTGTATGATTATACGGAATACCATAAAGCCATTAGATACAGTTATGTGTTTTACAATGATTTGTACACATGACCGTGAGATGTGAAAGCAAGCAATCGAAGCAACGATGTGTCACTCGGTGGTCGGTGACCAATGATCAGCTGTCACAGCGACGCGACCTCCTGACCCCCCAACCCAGCAGCATGTCTACAACACACTACACAATTTCATTAATTATTTCTTAACCAGATTCTTGCTTGACATCTCAATCAGCAGGAATCTCGGAACAGATAATAAAGGAACTGATCCCTTTCGTTTGAATGGTGCAGCAGTGAAAATGACGGCTATTACTGAACATTTACAAGCGGCGAAACAAAAGTGTAAAGTGTTTGATAATAATTGTGTGAGGAGCGCGCGTGAAGGCGGCTCACGAGTACTCACGACGGGTCGCGGAGCTGACTCGCTCACTTAGACCGCGGCCCAGTCAGACACTCTCCATGTGCCGCGATGCCGGCTGCACTATCTGATCGGACATTCGGTTCACTAATCACGATACCATCGTGTTTGCACGTCTCGCGCCGCCAGCAAGACAGATATCCATTTCAACGTGCACACCGCGCAGCTTGCCTCGACACGCTAATGGGCGGCGCGGGCTGGATGCGCGTACGACTTATTTGTAACATTTATATGTGAGTGGCTGAACGGTTTATGGCAGAGAAAATGCGCCATTAACTGGAGCCGCACGGTTGTCATGTCTCTGGGTAATAATAATTGATGACGTGCGCCAACTGTAAATCGTCTCGATCTTGCACTCTCATACTCCGCTCTCCAGAGTGATTTATATCTTATAAGATATATTTATCACTGTCTGTTATTATAAAATACTTTCTAATGAACAAAGTTATTCTTTTAACTTATTGTTTTATATATTTATTGTTTTATAAGGCTTTAATTGTGAGTATCTGTCTACACGACTTAGCGATAGCTTTATATAAAGTTGTGTAAAATATCTGTAGCATTTGTAAACATTGTTAGCACCACATTTCAATGCCATAATTGAAAATTGCCTGTATAAGGAGTAGTATTGATGTCGTTATGAAGATGAATAGGCTGTTATTGTGTTTAAGGGCACAGTGTTGTGCGTCGTCGCAAATTGGTGAAAGCGGCGAGATGCGTGCGATAGCGACCTGAGGCCGGCCGACGCCGTCTTGACTCTTGCCTCGTGCGTCGTGGACTCGAGATACGATCAATTTATACCCTCGTTCACTCCAGCACGATTGGATAACACTATTCCTTGCAATTAGTCGCTGCTATGGGCGTCTGATTGTAATGATAAATATATTAACAATAGCAATCTCCTTAATCATCATTTCGTAATTTATGTCACAACTTCCTAGGAATTTATGATGAGTACTGAGATGAAATCACCGACTCAAGCCAGTAGTAGTAAATTAAATTCAGTGGGTTCGATCTAAATCTACGTATTGTTTTGTTATAAAAACTTTGTTTTGAAACTTTTGGCTATTTTTAACAAATTGGAATATTACGTACCTATACTCCATACACCAACGATGCATTAACCCAGTAGCGTCAGTATCATATGTGGATGTTTATGTACAACATTTATTAATACCAATAAAGCTATTAAAGTCTGTGCCAAGTGTTTTATGATATGCACAGCGTGTTATGTCAGTCGGGACGGCTTGTGAATGGCGTGGTGCTGACAATGCATAATATTTAACAGTGTTGCACAAGTTTACGAGCGCAGCGAGCATGTGAGCATCGACGGTACAACCTCTAGACTCCTAATAACAGATCAACGGGTTCTGTCAACACATCTGACTAAAAAGCCGCCCGACCACATCAGACCAATCACGACCTTCTGTGAACTTTCGACGTTTTTATAATCTTGAGTGAACCAATCAGAACGCAGCGTCTGGCCATATTCACTCTCCTCTTACCTCAGCAAGTTAACAGGATGAATTGTATGCGAATAAATAAACTATTTCTATTTGGTTGCGTCGTCGATGCGACGGTCGGAAGTTGTCCGTGGGGAGAGCCCCGTGCCGTGTCATATGTCGCCCGCTGATCGCTGCACAATCGCGACCCTGCGACTCTCCAGAGACGTATATGTCACGTCGCTTGTTGCTACATCTGTCCACATTCATTGCCATTCCTAGTTTCCAATACGGTTTATCCATTTGCAGTTTCTAGTTTCTATTGTTCTTGTTTGATATCTTGTTAAATTGTACCTTTTACATTTTTTTCTGTTTCTTTCTTTGTTGTGGTCGCTGTATCATGGCATTTAGCTGCATTGCTGTGCTCATGGACCGTGAACTATAATATGATGGAGTTAAGGTACTGGTATACATTTCGCCGTTAAGATTGCTTCCAGGAAGATTCCTCGCTCCGTGAAATTAGGTGACCCAAATGCAAATTGCTGAATACTTGTTCTGTTTTATTGCCAAAATACACCCAACACCGTACTGGCGTGTTATCATTAAGTAGGTGCCATGATAACGTAATGCGACAATAATGTAACATTACGTCACACTGGATGAGTAATTTCAGAAGCTAAAAATACAATATCAATGTAAAAACCTATCAGGCACTGACTGACTGTTTATTGTGGCTTAACGACGACATTGAACGCACGAAATGTTTGAGCAACAAATTTGCACTCATCAAATTGGGGAGTTTGGTTTTGACTAAACATTGTTGTAATATGGCGAGGATGTATGTAACAGCTGTTATTGTATTAGTCATGTGATATAATCATAAGCTAGTCCATAGTCCACCTGTCAGTTTTTGCTCGTTGAGTCATGTCGGCCGGAGACTGGTTTTTGTCGCGGTTCTCGTCCGCTGCTTGGAGATTGATGGCTGCACCATCGAAGAGGTGATCGCACTCGTACATTAAGTCGTTCTATACCTACGAGTGATCCATCATGTTTTGTGAATATAATTTGCTATGCATATTCTTGTTTATCAGTCTTGCGCTTTTCCTAACAAATAGTTGCTGTTGGTTTTAGAAATTAATGGCGGAAATTTTGACACGTTACGACCAATAAAGCTATTAATGACTGTGTTCGGTCTATTACGACCCGCGTAATTAATATCAGCATGAAATTGTTCATTGTGCTGTCCATCTTGATTTAGGCAATTGGGTATTTGATTTGCAATCACGAACTCCAGCCTGTATATGTAGGGGTCAGCCAATATCATTATACAAAGTTCAAAATTCTTTAGATTTAAATGAATATAGAAATATTTATTAAAATACGGTACTGAAATGCATTTCTTTTTAACTTGCTTTTCTTCATTCGGTTGAATTTTCAATATAGATTGCGTGGAACGGCGTCGTATGTGGAACCTATCTCAACCGCGCTGAATGCGGAAGGTGGTCCGCGTGTGGGGCTGCTGGCGCCGCTCCAACGACTATATATAGGCCTCCGCCCGGCAGCTTCCTTCACGACAGCTTCACAACTTTACAGCCGTGATGGGAATGCTCGCCCTGGATGGCGCCAGTCAGCGCTAGTACACGTCATTAACGCCCTGATGAGTCGACACTCTGCTTATGTTGGTATTTTTGTTATACGTTATGGCAGTCTAACATTTGAAATATTTTCGTTTTCTTCAGTAGACCTTTGTTTTAAAAGTATAGTATTTTTTTTTGTTTTACATCTATTTATATTATGTTTATTATCTCTCAATAATAATTCAGCTTGCTTTATTATGTCGTTTTCTTGAATAGTTGCGTTTGTTTGTCTTCTGTTAGGATGTTAATACTCTAATGTGGCAATTTGCATTTGTTGAATGAGTATTTTGTCAAGATATAAATCTGTTTTTTAGAAACCGTAATAAAGTTAAGGTAATATTGTATCTTAGAAGACTCAGCTGGGACATTAAATACTTTATAAGGTTTATTTATGAGCGTGAGTTCACGTATGTTTTATGTTTCGACCGGAGACGCGGCGCGTGCGCACACAACAGATACTGTTATCATGATCAGCTGCTCACCGCTGCACGTAATGTGGACCAACTGTCATCCTCTGCTATGATACACATCTTAATTGATTACATGTTCTACATACTGTACTATTCATCTATTTTTCTAATAAGTGTTCTAAGGTGGAGCGAGTTTTTTCTCAATTTTACTATAGATGTGGTTGTTTTTAGATCGAAAAGTATTTATATTTATATTATGTGGTTTGAGACATCAAACTTGAGTATAGTGTACTGTACATTATATTTAGGTATATGAAGTCAGGGCGGATACAGAGCGGAGTCATTGTGTTTATCAATCAATCATGGGGTAGACAGATACAATCCCCCCGAATCATTCGTATTTAGCGGAATCTTTCCTGTTAGATGTTGTCCGTGCTCTTAAAGTCTTTGTATTTTAACCAGTCCATATAATATCCAGTTTTGAGAAAAAATAGTATCCGTAACCGCCAGTCCACCGGCCGTTGCGGCTCGTTGTGGGACTCCCCACCCCACGTGATCGTTGCGTCGTCGTCGTGATTGCACACCACAACGATAACATGCCGCATTAATTGCCTTTGAACTTTATAATATACCTACTTAGTATCAATAAGTCTCATAACATTGGTACCTAACCTACTAGTGGTTAAGTTTGTGACCGTGTTTTGAATACGGGAGTCTAATGTAAATAGATAGGTCTAGCACTTTTTCTATGTTAGTAGTATTTGAAATTTACAAATTAATAACCTAATATGTACCACTGCTGGAAACAGGCCTCCCCTCTGATCGGGGCTGAACCGTATTCTACCACTGGGAGTTGTAAAATAAATGAATTATCTGTGCACTTGGAGACCATTTGACCTTCGAACTTGTTCACGTAATTGAACATTTGATAGATCAGTTTGCGTGGCTGTTTCGCGATTGTCCATTAAAGTAATGAGGCTGATGGAACCGACGCGGGCTCTTCTGGTTGTACCGGGTAGACTAGGAGACTACAGTGATTGAATCACGCAGGTCCCGCCCCGCTTCGGGCGTTGACCGGAGTGCTAACGAGGGATGTCACACCCGGCGGGGCGTGACCCAATTACACCTGGTGTCATGCTGTAACGGGTTGTTTGGTTGATGAATTGCATATAGTTTTTGTATGTTCATCACTGGGATTTAACCTGTTAAAATCAGGATATCGTTGCTAAACGACGTCTCTTTTATTGGTAACCGACTGAGTGTGCGGTCAATATTTATATAAGGTAATCAATTAGGTACCCACTTATGGCCTTGATTTACTACATCTTCCGTTATATGCAAGTATAGAGCAAATGAAAAACTAATAATGTCGATTAATACAATAAAATTTACAGAACTATGTCCAAGTTGAAGCCTTTGTTCGCACAGTTTAACAAAGAGAGAAATTATAGAAAAAAAACGATGCGTCATAAAAATGTGCGGTCAATACTAAATGACGTGCAGGATGCGATTGTCGATTCTCTCTTGCAGCAGTGAATATATTATTCAGGTCTCCCCTGACGTGTGGTGCAGTGCGGTGCAGGCAATTGTCGGCGCAGTGTGCCGCGGCTGCACCGCGGCGTGGGTCCGGGCCCTCTCGTTGACCCCTACTAATGTGAATTTATTACGAGCGCCTTTATTAAACGTTATTACGGACCCCACCGAACTCTCCGCACGGAGAAATTGGGTTACCTATTCCACTCGCCCACGCTTCAATTAGGTTATCTGTACAATAATAAAATAAACAGTCGTACGGTATGGCTTCAATTTCTAGAAAATGGGCGGTGTATTTTGTAAAATAATAAATGTGGTGGACATGATCTGAGAGGGGTCTTGTTAGGTGGAGACAATTTTAAAGGTGCAGAAATGGCATATCACCAAACGCAGTAAATTGTTTTCGTTCGGAATCCGCCAATACTTAAGTGTTTGATAGTTGGTACATATTTTATATTTTTGTATGTTCTTCACCAGTAAATCAATACATTGGCATTGTATACTTTGTTTTCGATGCAGCTCACCACCTATCACGTTGGTCTAACAGAAAGCTCGGTGACGTGTGGGTACTTCATTCATCTGCCGACGGATGTACATCTGGGTACCCCAATTAGGATATACTCATCTGCACACGTCAAAGCTATGCGATCCCTACCACATACGTACATTGTCAGTAGTATTGCTGTTGAAACAATTTAGCGTAATGTTTTAATAATGTAATGTTTGTTTGTGTTGCAGGCAAGGTGGTGTGCGGCGCGTGCGGCGGCAAGTGCAGCGGCGAGGTGCTGCGCGTGTCCGACAAGTACTTCCACACGGCGTGCTTCACCTGCCGGGCGTGCAGCGCCTCGCTCGCCAAGGGAGGGTTCTTCTGCAAGGACGGACACTACTACTGCCCACAGGTCAACACTCTTTCTACAAGACGACCGACGCAATCTCGTGGAATTCGCTACTTAGCCGGGTTTTCCTCCTCTTTGTCCTAATATCTTCTTCTATCGCGTGGATTGTGAGGTGGATTACCAACCCCATCAACCCTATTGTCCTAATGTAATGCTATGGGAAAACTTAGGTCCGTATTAATAAACCGCTCTTATCTCTCTCAAGATGCCGTTCTTATTAATAAACGTAAATTAAGTGCGCGTTTAGGGTTCCGGTATCAATTGAGTGACGTCGTATTAAGTTCCGTCAGTCAGTAAGCTTGCAGAGAGTACTTACCTAAATATTCATAAAACATTTCCGCCTTTTCTATTTTTCGCGGTGGACACGGCGTGGATATAAATGACGCGATGATTTCCGGATCAGGCCGCAGACATTTAATTTACGACGCTTTGTTTCCGCTTCAAGTAAAGCTTGAATCTCGTAAACATAGCAGACGTCCCTTTTATTAGGCTTGTAAAACGTGACCTATATCCGGCTAACAATAGCAGGGGCGATGACATTGTCGAATGTTGGGCACAACCACCGCGTGTGCCAACAGGTGCGAGCAGACATCGCCGAGCATCGCCGCTATCATGTGTTGCATATTTAAAGCTACTCTCACACTAAGGTTTATTTTCAATGTTTTCGTTAAATAAGTCCGTTTTGAAATTGTTTTTTAGTGATCGTTTAGAAATAAATAAAGAAATAGTTACCTACCTTCGGTGTGACATGCAGTAAGTGTGGAACGGTGCAAAAATGGCTAAAGTAAAGGTCTTATTGTCGTAATGGCTACGTTCTTTCTAAAACAGTATAGATGGCGCTGTACAGATTTTTCTTCGTTTGACCTTTATTTATTTATATATAAAGTATAAATGATGACTCTTTTTATTACACCAAGGCACAATTCCATCTTCCCCCCATTATTATTCTGATCAAAATAAAGAAAAGCAATATAGGTAGCAACATAATTCTATATATAATGTGATCCAAATATCAAGCAATAATTATTTTTATATCTGCTTCTGCAATTACATTGTATTTTGGAATAATTACGCACCCGAGTAACGATAAAATAGGTCATTTTAAATCCGTTCACATTCAAAATATTTATTTCGGAAACTAGTCCGTATTTCGTTAGTAACAGAAAACTTAACCTAGTATTAGTAACAGATTCAACGCCATCTATATTGTTTTTGTTGAACGTAGCCTGGAAAGTCCCTCATTTCACATCTGTGTAGAGTGTTCACTGCTGTGCAAGCCTCTTGCGCGGCGTGTATTGCATTCTCTGTGGTTGTTTGAGCCGTAGTGGTGTGTGTGCGCAGGACTACCAGCGGTCGTTCGGCACGCGGTGCGCGGCGTGCGGGCAGTACGTGGAGGGCGAGGTGGTGTCGGCGCTCGGGAACACCTACCACCAGAAGTGCTTCACCTGCGCGCGCTGCAAGTACGGACAACACACATCAATGCTCATCTATGTAGATCCTTATACAATTTCTGCAGTAATATTTACTGGTATATCTATCTATCTGCAGTTTGTTGCTTCTGCGTCTATAACAGGGGTTTCTGATAATGATTTACGCTACACACTAGCATAAACGATTAAAAATTGTCGGACCACTGTACACTGATATGGCCAGTGGTCCGGAGAGCGCCGAGATGTAGGTGCAATGTTGGCACCGTGTGTGGTTGCAGACGCGCGTTCCCGTCGGGCGAGAAGGTGACGTACACGGGCGCGGAGGTGGTGTGCTCGCAGTGCGTGGCGGCGCCGCAGCGGCACACGGCGCGGGCCGCGCGCGAGCCGCGCCTCGAGCCGCGCGCGCCCAGCCGCGAGGCCCGCGACCACGCCGACCACAACGACCACGCCGCCCACGCTGACCCCGCCGGCCGCGCCGACCACAACGACCACAACGACCGCGCGCCGCGCGCCCACGACCAGAACGGTAACCACACACCCGGGGGTCAGTCCTGATCATGCTTTGATCATTCATCCACTATCTTACTTATTCGCATTTTCGCTGAAACTAATTTGTTTGTTTAACAAAAGATTAACAACAAAACATAATATTTTTTCTCTTTCATTGCAATTTTCAAAACATTTCAGCATTAACAATTTTAATTTTTCATCTGTTCTTGAATTAATTCTTGTTATCCCTTTCCAAGTTTACAATGTCTTAATATCATGGAAACTAAATCTAGCCTGCTTTAGTCTACATTTGGCTTCTACAGTCAATAATGGTATTGTTGTTTGTTCTATTACAGAGTGTGCGGGATGCGGTCAAGAGTTATCAGAAGGGCAGGCTTTGGTCGCCTTAGACAGGTCAGTTGTATGAAGTTTCTATATTCCATTAATCTTTCAAGATTCAGATATTAATAGTTCTACAAAGAAACATTGAATGAAGTCCAAGAATACAGACAGGTCCTACATTTTCCTAACTTCACTAGATGCGAGGGACACGTGATCAATCAAAGGATTCATCTTCGGCAGTGCGGACGTTATTTACTGTCGCCGGGCCGTGTTACGTAGTTTTGTGTGTTGTTAATCTCACCGATTTAGTCTTAAACTTCAGAATAGTCATTTTAGAGTTCAGAATAGTCATTTTAGAGTTCAGAATAGTCATTTTAGAGTTCAGAATAGTCATTTTAGAGTTCAGAATAGTCATTTTTAGAGTTCAGCAAGGTCAATAGTCAAGTATTAATAATGGTGGTGTGTGCAGACAATGGCACACGTGGTGCTTCTCGTGCGGCGAGTGCGGCGGCGTGCTGCAGGGCGAGTACATGGGCCGCGGCGGCGTGCCGTACTGCGAGCGCGACTACCAGCGCCTCTACGGCGTGCGCTGCGCCTACTGCCAGCGGTACATCTCCGGGAAGGTGCTGCAGGTCGGTACTGCACATAATCACACCCAATTCATCATTAGTATTAGCTTTATGGCCGGCAATCTAGTTTGAAACTTGAGTGTCCATATTATTTGTTGTTTTTTTTCTATTTATTTTATCGCGTAGCTCCTATTTAAATATCATACAGATGTTCATACTTAGATTCAGTCACAATCTGTAAAGATCTCAAACTCCAACATAATTGCTTGCTAGAAAATGACGTTTATATTAAGCGTCGTTCTTGTAATTTACAACTTGTCTAAAGCATTTGATTGTGTTAAACACGAAATTCTGTAACTTAAATTGGACTGCTATTGAATAAAGAATAATGGCTTTAGTTTTCAAGACTTCTAATGAGTATGAACTCATGCTTAGAAAATATAACTCAAAGCGTTCATAATAATGGAGTAAAGGAGGTTATCTTGAAAGTGCAGGAATGTCCCAAGGCACTACTTTAGATCATTTTTTATTCCTCGTTCATATAAGTGGCACCCAGGATTTATATGTCTTCTTGATCTTAGTATACTTTTAATACGCGTGTACGTAATTTTACCTATGATAAAAAACATTAACGACTTAAGTTGGAAAAAGCCAAAATGTATACATTTCGGTTTTGAACTATACATGTCCCTGCCCAGTAAAACCTAATCTAATATTTTGGAACTCACTTGCCTACAACTAATCTTTACCATGACATTACGAGCATCACCTTGACATTGACGGTGTGATCGATGATTGATGTCGCGCCGTGACAATGTGACACTAACGACGCCGCGTGGCTTTGTGTCACAACAATAGCGGCCCGATCACTACGACAGACGTGCGAACGACGTGACTCACGGGACCGCTCGCTTCAAGTGATGCTCGATTGTATCCGGGATAGCTTTGAAAGCAAGATTACTTAAATACACAATGAAAACATACATAAGATCACGCTTCCTTCCCGTTGGGACGGGCAGATCCACGGAACTCCACTTGCTATGACCCTGACACACCACATCGCTTCTTCCACTCCCATCAAAGCCTATCAAAGAAATATACTTAATAATTGAACATAAATTTATTATCTTCAATGAATTTAAGGGCTACATTTTGTTAAGTCTCAGTCAATATCTGCCGGTCGCATAGCTCAAAACCCTAGCCGGAACTAATTTATTATTCAAGTCTCGTGACCGATGCATACTTTGACAGTTGAAACGTCCGTAGTGAAGTATTCAGCGCCCTTAATATTAATAACACTCATGTCCCGTTGCCACTATGATGTAACTCACCTACAATCGGTTGCATCGCTACTATATTTGAAACAATGTGTCTGCGAGGATGCGATCAGCTGTGACACTGTACTTACTGGGATCACGCGAGCATTGTATGCACATTGTATGCAGCGAAAACTATCGTAACGGTCCCGTGATGATGTTAAATCTTGGACGTCGACTATTTGCGAGAGCTCAACTTGTATCAGTATTCTTTTCTGTAATGTAAGCAATTATTAATTAGTGTGACAAACATACACTCCCTTCACTGTAATACTTAGATATAAGTTTAACTTTAAGTTTCCTTTGGCAAACTATGCGCCAACATTACATGTACCCCATTTTTACGGTCTCCCAAGAAACAGGCTCCGCCTCGTTTCGCACCCTCTGTACATTTGGTTATATTTTTAATAGAAGTACTTCCCCTACTTCATGTGCCTCGTTGCACCGCAGGCGGGCGAGAACCACCACTTCCACCCGACGTGCGCGCGCTGCAGCAAGTGCGGCGACCCCTTCGGCGACGGCGAGGAGATGTTCCTGCAGGGCGCCGCCATCTGGCACCCGCGCTGCGGGCCCGCGCCGCACGACCACGGCGACGTCGCCACGCTGGACCGCGCCTGCTCCGAGCTGCAGGTACGAGGGACTGGACCGCTATGTGGGGACCGCCAAGGGCACCAGCCCCGCCGGCAGTGGCACTTTTTATTAGGAAAGACAGCCTAGGTACCACTTTCGGGCTTTAAATATGTTTAAGTTGCAAAGTATCTAGATTATTAGACCGCTATTCAAAACCACTAGTTCCTCAAATGTCGACCTGTGCTTCACATCAGCATGTCAGTAGACGTACCAGCCCCGTAGAATGATCGTGTACTCACACTTCGACCGAAATATAATATTTTCAAAATATAATTTTTGTGAAATTGACTTCACTCCTTGATTGTATCCATGATTTCATCGTAAAAGACAGGGATCTGGTTATGTATACTGTCTTAAGATGCTATAGTTAGCCTAATCATTATTATTTTGGTCGAAGTGTAGTAGTAGATGTCGTATTATAAGTGCACCAGTAATGTATGTTGTTGCCACACTGTAGCTGCTTGCTGGTGTATTCGTGTTTGGATATATTGTGAAATATGTAGCACGGAATATACCAGCAACTTCTATAATTTTATGTTCAATGGCCAAACGAAACGTACAAATGAATACGCAATTCATTATTTGATTTAAAGTATTTGAAGATGTGTTTGTTTGGGCCCTTTATGGAATGATTTTTCCTTTTTTTTTCAGTTCTTTTTGTTAATAATTTATCTTTTTTTTTCACCTTCCGACGCTCGGGTTGTCCCACGTTATACACTCGATCAAATATTCAGTTTTGTATCACTTTCTCAAAATAATTGTACGGCACGACTCATAACCAACCAACTTTAGAGTCATGTCTAAACTACCGCACCTAACGTGTCACACCCCGAGCGCGGCCGTGCCCACGCGTGTCACCTACCTGTAACATGTCACGTCCACTCACGTGACTGACAAACTTACACGAGTGAATGTCTAACACAAACGTGACACACTGACGTGTAACTGTGACATATTGACACGAGTGACTGCATATCATCATGATGTGCAGTCACCACAGAACTGACACGAGTAACTAAATGACGTATATAAATGTGACACATTGTCATACCTGTAGTGTCACATAGCCACATGTGTCGGTGTGTAACGAATAGTAAAGTCCTGCGGGTCAACGTGTCACTTCGTCAAGCATGCCACTGTGTCACACTGTGAGACGCCTGGGCCGGTGTAACATGAGCAATGTTGTGCAGTTCTCGCTGCGCTCGCGCACGCCCAGCGTCAACGGCTCCTACTGCAGCCCCTACAGTAGCTTGACCAGGAAGGTCCGTCACTTTACCTTTACTTTTTTTTATTCTTTAAGTTTTTGTGCTTTCGAATGGAATCTTCATTTTTCATTCCATCATTATGCAGGATTTTAACATAATTATACTTACTCGGATTCTGGTTCCCTACTTGCTGATAAGTTATCTGATAGCCTATCTGCCGGATATGTTCTGGATGCGCTATCAGCAAGTAGTGAAACAACGTCTCGCCGTAGTGATTGGGTCGCCAAACACAATGACGAGCCTAAAACGTAACTTAGAACAGCTCTTCTTTAATATATGTTTGTTTACCCATCTCGATCCGTTCTAAAGCACATTTCCTTGTTTTAGTTGACACATTTACAAGTTTGGTTGTGTCCCTGTAGTCAGCCCTGTGTTGATGTCTCATTCACGTTGTCACTGTGTGTCGTAGTCGCACCCGGCATGTGGATGTGTTGACTAACTGCCTTAGTATGTAGTTTGTTTACATTTTTAGTTTTTGTTGGAAATCAATTTGCGTTTGATCACGATCTCGCCTCGATGGTACGAGATCGAGGCGAAGACTTAGCACGCTTCTTTAGTAAGAGCCTAAATCACTCTATTATATTGAGAGGGAGAAGGCAGTGGAGTGGATCTTTGTTATGACTAGAACCCGGCAGTTTAATTACAGATTTTAAAGCGTGGCGATTTGATGTGATGAATTATTGAGTTCAGTATTATTACAGCAGTATCGATCGTTTTTTTTATGATTTGGCTTTTATTTGATTAGTATTGCGCAGAAAATATGTGTGTATTGTATTAGATGTTGGAATAGTTTTTGTATAATATTTTGTTTAATTATATTTCTTAAGGCATCGAACAATATTGATGATATATTAGGATCGTGATGCGATTGTGGGAGGAAATGTATTTCTGGATGGAAGATATTGCACTGTTAGTGTATGTGAACACCTCAAATGGTTTATAGGAAATTAGTGTTTTACCAATAGACGGAGTGTGTGTCTGTTACACGTATGGTGACAGTGTATGCGTCCGCAGTACGGGTCCCGCGGCGTGTCCCCGGGGCTGGCGCTGCGCTCGTACGGCTCGGGCTCGGGGCTGGCGTCGCCCGCGCGCATCACCACCTACAGCTACCTCACGTCCGAGCCCAACTACCTGCGGCGCCCGCTGCAGCCCGCGCCGCCCGCCAGCCCGCACTTCCACCGCCCGCCCTGTGAGTACCCCGTGCCCCCCTGACGGCCCTGCACTTTGGATGAAAGCATTGACGTGTGTATGTGGTGGTGCCCGCAGCGTCGGCCAGCACCCGCGCCAGCTCCCGCGCCGGCAGCAAGGCGTCGTCGCGGCCCGGCATGCGCGTGCTGGTGGACTCCATCCGCTGCGAGACGCCGCGGCCCAAGTCGCCGCACATGAACAACGAGGTGGCTATACGCGTACACTCGCACATACCCGTCGCGGCCGGCGGTGTAGTGCTGCAGTGACATAAACGGTTTCCGTCCGCAGGAGCCCATCGAGCTGTCCCACTACCCGGCGGCCTACAAGCCCCCGCCCGGCACGCAGCCCAAGATCGAGCGCGACGACTTCCCCGCGCCGCCGTACCCCTACACCGACCCCGGTAACTACACCCACATACACCTGGCTCGCTCACCAGCCGCTTCCCGGTCGAGTATCTTAACTACGTCACATGATTCGACTTACTGACACGAGTGACTGTATAAGTATGACCATGTGAGACAATCGAATCGATGTGAATATCGGGAATCTCATATTGCTTTAAACGCGGTAAGAACCCATTATTATGTGTTTTAATCATGTGAGACATTTTTAAAGTATTGGTAGCCAACGTGTCATAAAATTATGCACTTCAACCCTCCCGACCCGTGGTACAACTGCGATGTCCAACTGGTTGTGCTACGGAGAAGTAAATTACCCACAGTTCAACTCTTTTTTTATATTTATGATTGTATGATCCGTGGTACAACGGTGGAATTATGTCCGACTGGTTGAACCACCGGGATAAGATGGTCATCGTGTAAAACAAATGAACGTCTACAAAACAAATGACTATCAAGCGATTGGTGGAATAAAGGTGCAATTGTCACAATCTTGTCATTTTGTCTGTATAACTTTGTGAGACGCTTGGGCCGGTGTAAAGTGAGCAATGTTGCAGTTCACAAAGTCACGCGTTCGTGTCATTTTGTCATCACATTGTTCGTTTAATATGTATCGATCGTGTCGTTGCAGAGCGGCGGCGCCGCTGGTCGGACACGTACAAGGGCGTAGCGGACAGCGACGAGGAGGACGGCAAGGTGAACGGCGCCGTCAACGGGGGTGAGCAGCTGCGGCGCGAGGAGCAGGAGCTGGCCAAGATCGACACGGGCATCGCGCAGGTCAGACAACTGGAACCTGGTTTACTATAGTCTGAAAACAGACGTTAGGAGTTCGTGTGAAGCTAACAATTCAATTAAAAGTAATATGTAATGTTGGTCGTGTGCAGGTGTTCTTGAAGGAGGTGAAGGAGCGCGAGAAGCTGCAGCAGTGGAAGCGGCAGAACCTCGACCCCAGGAACGCGAGCCGGTACGTACCCGCGCGTCAGGCGTATCACGTCCTCGGCGACAATGCACGGAACAAATGTTTTATAATTATTAGGCGATAGAACTTTTAGTTCCGATCAAATCCTTCATACATCCTTTTTATTTTAATTTCCTTCTGAAAAAACAAATCTTGTCATGGCAGCCATTTTTTTTCTCGTCATTTTGTTTTTTATTTCTCGTCATTTTGTTTTTTATTTCTCTGCGATAGAATTTGACCAAGGTTTAAATAAGTTATGCGAAATAAACATTGGCCCAGGTTTTACAGTTTACCCAGGCCGTAGAGCATCGGGGAGGCCCCTGATGCGAATCAGTTTCCTAAGATCTGAAAGTTTTCCGATAGTCACCGTGTCGCCTCGATCACAGCCCCATACATCATTTTTACCCCCGATGCTCTTTCTGGGAGATCATGTCAGAGGGTCTCTTATAAGTATACAGGGTGTTAAAAACCACTAAACAGTGGATGATTGTCCCGGCAGCACCCCGAGCGCGGCCCGCGAGGCGGCCCCGCGCCTGCGCTACTCGTCCCCCGTGGGCGCGTCCCCCTCGCGCAGCCTGGACCACCGCGCCCTCCACGACGCCTCCTGCGCGCACACCGCCAGCCACGGACACATCCCCTCCTACAACGGTACGCCCACACCCGCCACTCCGCCACACCGCTGCGCGGCATAGGCGACGTAAAGAGGAAACAGTACGCTCCATGCAGGTCGCATTCCGATCCTTTTTTGACGTGACCATTTGTACATGTCCACTTGGACTCTGCTAGCATTCTATACTTGACTGAAGTCACAGGGTTCGCTCTATCAGATACCTACGTCGGTAACGGTGCTTCCACGCATCCCATCCGCCGGCTTGCATGGAATTCGTCTACTGTTCTCTCTGTACTACGGCCATTGATAAACTAACAGGACGCAAACTTGGAAGGACTTGTTTAAACCACTACCTAAAATGCTCCATACTAAGTTTACGTCCTGAACTGATGATATATCTTGTGCATAACACTGACCGATTCTACGCACTTGTCCCATAGCAATAACAAACAAATTGGGACGATTCCGCAGAATTCATGGTGTTTATGTAAATCTTCACACTTCGACTTAAGATCTATCTTTATCAACAGAAGCTATCTCAAGCAAGTATCCGCATGTGTAACGTTACTTAATATGATTGTCGGTTATATTTACAAATTAAGGACCTAATAAAAAATCTGTGCAAGAAGTAGTTATCACCCGGAAACTTGCTGATAGCATCTGTAACGACCACTCGGCCATTCTTATAATCCTTCATAACGATGACTTACAACTTGTACTAACAGCGGTGACTACATGTATGTAATGTAAATTCTCTCATCACTGCGGCCCTTCTCAATCTTACGAATTAATATTAACTATTACATAGAATCTATCTAACATTCGGTATGTACGTTAGAATTGTTAAACTCGAAATATTGTCGTAGCATATTTTTCTAATATAAAAAAGTATATATTTTTGAATCAAAGGAAATAACAATTCTACCGTACATACGTGATGTGTCGATGAAGGACAGAGCGTACACTATACTACTAGTTACTATTTCATATTGTTACTTCAGTTGCGACAGGCTCTGAGCGTACACGTCATAAACAATGGAGTATGTCTCAATATTGGACACCAACGTCTGTTACGGTACAGTCGTACTGCACTCGCGAGGGTGAGTCCGAGTCCGGAACATTCCGCGCCTTGCTTACTCACATTACTATGTATACTTCGTCTCCATAGTATCTAGTCTAGTTTATTACCCGCGTCCGCTTTGTCGTTCATCGCGTATCATAGCAGTTGTGAGCGAGTGTAGGTGATCCGTCGGTGAGGTGACGTCACAGGACTCGAGGTGAGAGCTTCCCAAGATTGGCTTGTACCATGTACCGCTTACGACGCCGCCGTACCTTCCGCCGGGTTCCAAATTCTAAATTTATATTCATTTGGGCAGCAATTACTGCCTCGTTAGCTTAGCGTTGTGATTAAAGTAAAGCGTGTCATAGACAAACTGCAGAGTAGGAGAGGTTTGACTTGACATTACATCAACTTTAGTCACACTTCAAGGCAAAAATCTGTTCTTTCTTTATTTTGGGCTATATCGAAAAAAAAGTTTCGAAGGCCTTGTACAAATCATATAATCATACAAACAACACAATAGAATAACGATTTTGAAATAAACTTATGTAAGTAAACGAATAGGACAATAAAATATAATGATTCCTTAAGTAATTTCATAAACTTACGTCGAATAAATGATTTTGAGTTACATCTAGATGTAAAAAATGCATTCTTTATATTATAACTCCAACACTCGTTGTTGATCCTTGCCGGCGGCGTTCGTTATTTTGCAAGTGTGTATTGGTGTCATATCCTGCTTACAGCTTCTTAAACGCACGTTACAACAAAACTGCAGATTTGTATTTAAGTTTCTTAATTTTTAATTTGTTAATATTTTTATTTAATATTTATATTTTACTTAACTAACAACTAATTCCGTGCATGGCGTTCTGCTTTATATACTACTTAATTTGTACGTATTTATTTATTTACGTATTAGTTTCATTTTATAAAAGTTCATCCTTTAATTTCATTTATTATGAATGATTATATGAATTGTTATTTATTATAAATGATTATTTTAAATGTATATTTATTTTGCCGCTCATGTGTCGAGTCGAGCATGTTTTGACGAACATTTGATTTCATAACATTTAAACGGTAAATAAAATATAAATGTGCAAAGTAAATGAAATCAAGTGTGTGTTTATAAAGTACCGCAGTCGAATAAAAAATGTATGTTTTAAAGTTTTTTATTGGACTGCGTGCAGAGTGTATCGGTACCCGCACCGCTCGGTCACGCACGCAACATCGACCGTACGACCTGCGCGGACGCATTTCGACTAGCGTAGCATTTAGTTTGCATTGGCGACAAAAATTACGTCTCGAAGTATATTGTCACAAAAAAAAAATATGACGTAATTTGGCAACACGCTCATATCCCCGAAGGGGAAGGCAGTGGTGTAGTGTATATAGTATATATTATACAGCTACTTCAT
The DNA here is from genome assembly GCF_024362695.1 of Pectinophora gossypiella. Taxonomy (NCBI): domain Eukaryota; kingdom Metazoa; phylum Arthropoda; class Insecta; order Lepidoptera; family Gelechiidae; genus Pectinophora; species Pectinophora gossypiella. The sequence continues at coordinate 87,001 of NC_065425.1, read as the reverse complement.
CAGCTGTGAAAACTATATAAAAAACAGATACAGAATAATCTGTAAAATATCATATTTTACATGCTTGTCGTAGTTTTTCTTGAGACAGCATTCACTAACACCGACATTTCCTAAAAAAGAGCCTTTTGTACTGGTCGTTCGATGTCTGCGTGCACGTGGGCGGGCGTGGGCGCCGTGTGTGGTGACGTGTGTGGTTGTAGCGGGGCGGGCGGGGCGGGCGGGGCGGGCGGGCGGCGCCTGGCGGGCGGCCACGCTGCCGGCGCAGCTGGCGGGACACGTGCGTGCAGGTGACGCGGGCCGCCCTCATGGCCCGGCCGCGGGCCACGCCACCAATCACCCATTTACTGGCCATGAAGGCGGCTCCTTAATTACAACATAAGCTAGCTTAAGTATTTAGTTGTAAGAATCGAAATCGTGATCGTTGTTGTCATTTTTAAAATAGGCTTATTTGTTTATATAAAAAAGTATAACATTTTACAGATAAATTAACTGAATCAAATAACGCTCCACCTGCAAAGACAGACAGGCGGTAATAAGGTTAAGGTCAACAACGATGACGGTCCCGCTAGGAGCTAAGTACGTTAGGCCCCCGGTCCCGCTAGCCCCGTAGAGCCCAGCGCGAGTGTAGCGTGGTGTTGCAGTGGTGTCGTCGCTGCGCGCGCCGCCGCGGCCCGGCTACGGGCTGGCCGCCCGCAGCCACACCTTCTCCTCCAGCACCGCCGTGAGTATGACACGCGTCTGGGACTGGAATGGGCCACGAGTATACCTCTCCCCGACTATATGTGTCCCTAAGTATTTCTCTCCCGAGTGTGCAAAATTATGTCTTCCTGAACATTCCCTTGGTATTTCTCTCCATGAGTAAATCTCACCCTTACTACATAGTATCTGATTATTTGTGTTTAAGTATATCTCCCTCTGAATAATCCCTCACGAGTATATATCTCCCTGAAAAAGCCCGATTATACACCTCCCTGAAAATACATCTAGGTAGATAAAGACAACCTCCAGCCGTGGCAGCTTTATATATAATTCTTTGGTCATTAAAAGAAGCCATGGTCAGTATATCACTACTGGTTGGTCTATAGTGTAGCTTATTACTAGATGTCACTGAATTCGCTTATGAATGGCCAATAATAATAAGGCCGTAAACGTTACTCAACATCTTATATCATGGCTGGAAGGTGTCCTCCGGGAGTTGTGACGAGGTTGTACCTGGTTGTGTTGTACAGCATTGGTTTATAAACTGGGGTTTATATTAAAATATTGTCTATGGCAGTATACGTATGTATTATTGATATGTATTCCAGTTGCGACGTGTCTGTCCGATGCTTTCTTGCTGAGTACGTTCTTGTAGTTGGTCTTCCTATAGCTGCACTTATATATTTATGAAGTTTTTATATAAATTGGTTTCTAGTGTAGATATTTATATTCTGTTAATGCTTCATGTCTAGAGTGTCTATTGCTGTATATTGAGTTTTGTCTCTTAAATGGTACGTCTAATTACGTTTGTAAATTGTATATTTTAGAAAACAAAATGTTTTGAAAATTCAACTTGTTATACGTGACCACAATATGACGAACGAGGACTGACTGACGGGTCAATCAAGACGGGAGGAATCAAAAAAAAAACCAAATCTGTACATCGAAAATGACAATTAGATGTACCATTTGTGTGAAAATTATCAGTGATTATGGCTTGAATACACGTAAGGAGTATAGTGGCGAGGCGGCCCTGGTGTGGTGCAAGCACCTGGCCGCGTCGCCCGGCCGCGAGCAACGCGTGCCAGCCGTGTGTGTGTTGCAGGGGGACTTCACGTTCAGCGCGCTCGGGGACAAGACGCACAGCACCGACTTCAGCAGCGGCAAGTCTGACAGTACGTACATGCTATACCCTCACGTGGACACCGTGTAGGATGCCAGTACCAGCTGACTCGTCCTAGCAGTAGGGACACTCCCGCCTGACTGTGATACGTTTATTATTCGATGATAGTGGCGATTACCAGATTCTAAGAGCTCTGACAACGGGTCGTTGACTAAGATGTCGTGTATGTGGTGCAGGCAGCATATCGGGTGCTGGGGACAGACTGTATGCGCACATCGAACGACACGCGCCGTGACCGCCACCAAACGGCCGATTAGAGCCGCCCGAGGGCTCAATATCTTCACCCTTAACTATACATACCATCTGTAGCAACGATCGCTGCTAACGCGTGCGCACGCGACGGCCGGAGTATCCCTGCTGTATGCGAGCCCAGTGTCCCCCGAGGCCCCTCTGCCGTCATGTTCAATAATACCTTTTCTGTTCTTGCGTGTCTCAGTAACACAACTATAAGGATATCTCACTCTTCTACCCTCAGTGAGCATTCCATCGCTACCAATATTACGCAATTGTTACCTTAGTATGTATTCGTTCCTGTGTATGTTCTAGTTCTCTGACACGTGATTACACTTTACATACGATACCTAGTTCACTACACTGTAGCTGGCCAACACCTCCGGACATTACTACCACGGACACACTTTTACTGTAATATGTATTATAACCGGCGCTTGTGTGTTGTGCCCAGTGCGGACGGACCTGTGCGGTAAGTGCGAGAGGGACGCCGCTACCCGCCCGCCGGCTGCTAGAGCGAGACAGCTATACACACGCACCCCCGCTCACGTCATGACCCCTCATCTTCATGTATCTCTTGCGCTGCCTTTCAATCTCTTTGTCGCACTTTCAAAGTTAAACTTTCGCTTTTACGTCCGTTTTTCTGAAGCGACAACATTTCCATAATTGAACTTACGCTCTCTGTCAGAGCACCGCGCACGCTTTATCAATATTGTTATCGACATCCTTGTCATATGATTGTAGCGTCAAGTACACGATGTCGGGTAGATGCGGTCATCGCCTGTGCTGCCGCCGTAGCATGGCTGCCTTGAGGAGCTAGTCGCCGTGTTGCGTCTCTCGCCCAACTAACACTATCAAAATTTAGAATCCAATATAAAATTAATGTTTAAAAGTAGGCATTAGTTTGCTTTGTATGTTTCGTCCATTTATTATTACTATTTTCGGAAAGAGATTGTCAATTTTAGATAATGATCCGTAGAGAAACGGTTGGTTTATGTTCATCACGTTCACGTTGTTCTGTGCCCGCTCTTGTGCTACCATCCACGTGGACTGGAGGGCGCACTCACTTGTACTGAATGTCCATGATGGTGTCGGTGTACTGGCGTGTTGTTAACGTTGTCGTTTGCTTGCAGTATCTGCCGGCTCCATCACCGACGTGGACAGGAGTGCTGTGGTGAGTTCCAGCGATACAGTTATTTAGTTACGTTAAATAATATAAACGTATGTTGAAATTTGTTATTTGTGATTTTAATCCGTAAAAAGTTATAAAAAATAAGTATATGCACTTTCATTTGTTAAACATTTCATGCTCTGATATAATATGATTACATTTGGAGAGCGCTTCGTGCTGCGGAATGACGCGTTTCTGAGTGTCTGATATGACCGTAGATGGAAATGATCCAACGGTTGCCGGACAGTTATGCTTCAGAAATGGAACATTTTAAATATTCAAATAAAGAACTTTAGAATCGCTCATTATAGTTTGACCGCGAGCGCGGCGCCTCGACGGCGGCAGACGACACCTCCGAAGTAAACGTCAAGGCTTTGAAGTCGGTTTTTGAATGAGTATCGCGTATGGTTGCAGACGACGGACGGCGGCGGGGCGGGCGCGGCGGGCGGGGCGGGCATGTGCCGCGGCGGCGGGCGGCGCTCGCTGCCCAACATGGCCACGTCGCTGCTGCTGCACGAGCCCGCCAAGCTGTACCCCTACCACCTGCTGCTCATCACCAACTACCGCCTGCCGCCCGACGTCGACCGCCTCAACCTCGAGGTGAAGTGCCAAATGTCTTTCGATAGGAGTAGTGTGTCGCCCCCTCCAGTATACGTAACGACCAGCGCTTGTGTTGCAGCGGCACCTGTCGGACGCGGAGTTCGAGGCGATCCTGCAGATCGGGCGGCAGGACTTCTACCGCCTGCCGCAGTGGCGCCGCAACGAGCTCAAGCGCCGCGCGAGGCTCTTCTAACCGCCGCCCGATGATCCCCGTGCCGCATAATCCGATCACCACATTATTTATTACGACTTGTTGTTATTTTATTTTTATATTTTAACTTTAATGTATCGTAAGTTCGCGCGTGCTGCTGCCGACCCCGGCCCGGCGGCGGCGCACAGACCCCGCCCGGCGCCTCACTTTTAAACCTTATTGGACCGCGATAAGGTGTACAAGCGGGCCGCCGCCGCCGGGCCGCGGCGGGCGCTGCGATGTTACGCCGCACCACGGTCCCCCGTGTCCGTGGCGCGTGGTGTACACGCGTGGTGTACACGCGTGGTGTACACGCGCGTGGTGTACACGCGTGTATCGTGTATATTGTATAGAGTGCGAGTTCATAGAACTGGGCGCCGCCGCAGCCGCCGCCTCGTTACCTAGTAACGCCGAGCTGTTAATATATTGATGCCTTGTTTTATAGAATGACTAATATATATGAGAGTTGTGTGCGCGAGTGTATTTGATTTACTTTAGTGAGAACCAAATATATTGTAATTTGTAAGAGACCTATATTGCGGTAGCTGTAAGTCGGGACATACAAATGTACTACGTAGGTTAAGTATAGCTTTCGTCGGTAGCGGGCGTGTGCAGGCCGCGTCGTGACGTCACGCCTCCCACATGGTCCACCGTTACAGTCTATACCACATGGTATCCCGGGCCCGCGTCGCGGCAGCTCCTTCTACTATTGGCAGTTAGCTAATGAACGTTCCGTGCTCGAGCCGCTTCGGGCGACGCGTTGTTTTTAATGTTATTTTAGCGAGATGTTAGTGTCGCGTGCTGTGAGCGAGTGCAGCTTCTAGTGCTGTAAGTATCGTGTAAGGTAGGTAGCTTACTATCAAATGGAATGCCTAATTCGTTACCAGGTCACCGTGTCGCGTGTCCGCGACACCGCCGCCGTGCTGTCTTCACTCCCTTACTATCCCCGCAGCCCGCCAGCAGGGGGACTCGCCTGTTCCTACTGCTGCCGTGCTCTTGGACTCCGCCTGCTGTCTTCACAGCTTTAGCAACTTCAAAAGCCTCTAACCTTTTAGAAATTAGTACCTTCGAAGTACATGAGCACTTTATAATATCGACTCCAGAATGTATGTGAAAATATTCTTTACGTGTTAATTTATATTGTTTTAACATCACACAAATTTTTATTATGATTTATGTGATTGATTTAGCTGGTTGTACACATTGTCTCGGTGTAGTGTAGTATGTAATCACGTGGTGCCGACCTAGATGCGCTAAGACACGTCACAAGCTCGTTGCTCGGCCGCTGTGGCCGGCATCGGCATATATATTATATATATATATTCAAATGTATATACGATTTATTTTAGCAATGTAAAGCTTATGATGAACAGGCTTTATAATAAAATGCACTAAGTATATCTCTGGCGAGCTCCTCATAATGTTTACTAGAACAGACGCCCGCGAACTTTGTGAGTGTATTTTATTATTCGCCTGCGGCTATTTACGACTTACTATAATTCACGTACTCCTGCGCGAGTACTAATATTTGGATTTTCAAAAATATTGTACTGTCATGGTTGCGACGTGACACAATGAGAGCAATTTATCAGTGATTTTAAACAAGAAGACTATGCTTTTGAGTAATAATAATGCATTTCCAATCACTTGCGTGTCTTTATTTCTTATTTCTAGTTCGAGATTTTTCTATACCATCAGGAATTCATACTATATTAGTGGTAATCCACTATAACGAGGGACATTCCAGGATTTCCAGGTGACTTTCCCAAAAAAGGTTTCCTTTCGTTTAACCTTCTAATTTCATATTTAACAGACATGTTAGCATGTTTTATCTTTGTTTTTGGGTATAAATGTGCGAATGTGCGGCTATTTTTGAATAATTTTGTACTCCGAGTAATGAGAAAAAAGGTAATTATCACGTTAAATCTAGACAGTTCCATCTACATATATTATTTTTTAAAAAACGTAATGTGGAAAGTCCCTCATTATGTTAAATTTGTACAGCGCCATCTATATTGTTTTTGGGGAACGTAGGCTGGAAAGTCCCTCAGTCAATAATTGTTTAGATATTTGAATTCAAAAGTAAGCCCGGGCCAAGATAAAACGAATGTCAAAAATCCATATTGAACGACTCTGTCGACGAAGGATTTTTCCCGCTAATTCCCGTTCCCGTGGGAATTCCGGTAATTCCTTTCTTAGTGCACCTCTACGGTACCTAAGCTACGTCCCTTCCAAATTTCAAGTGCCTACGTTTAGGCTGTGCGTTGATATGTCAGTCAGTCAGTTTCTCCTTTTATATTTTTAGATGGGTTAGACTGAGTGAACTAGCTTATTGAATCAGTTGTGGTTGCATCACTAAGTACCAATATGGCAACATTTGGATTTGGGGGAGCGGGGGGAGGGATTAAAAACGCCACATCAAAGGTATTCATCCAAAGAGTAAAGTAATAAATTCATCTACTAAAAAAGCAATATTGCTATTAGACATAATTAATTTGCATTGCGCATTTCCTTTTATTTTTACAATATTGCTTTTTTAGATGAATCGCTTCGATGTGGCCTTTTAACTCCCATCCTCAGAATGTATTTCTGAACGAAACGACCGACGTATCGATATTTTTTTTTTCTCGATGATGACGTAAATGTCAAAACTTCAAAAGCAATTTATTATCTGTGGTGACTAGTGGTGAGGAAAATTGCACACTGTCTGTCTGCCGCGCGTGCTTGTCGCGTTTTGGAATCAATTTTGATAGTTCTAAATTTCAGATGACCTGTGACAAAAATAGTGTAGTGAAAATGATACTACTAATTCGGTAAAACATAGCCGTAACCCCACATTTGACCCTAATCAGTGAATTATTTCGTGTTAAGTGTCAGTATTGAGAGTGTATTATGAACTTTGAGGACTATGAATCCCTTCCGACCCAGAATTCCATCGTCCACATGACGGCCGGCGCGATCGCGGGCGTGATGGAGCACTGCATCATGTACCCGCTGGACTCCGTCAAGGTGAGGCCAGCGCTCCTAACCTCCGCTGGTATTACGCCACCGAACAGGGTTATATAAACATTCCTCGCCGTCGCTGATGACCAGTGCCCGCCACCACTCTCTCTCACTGCCCCAGTGCTAGGCACATTTGTTACGAACCCGCTACAAGACGTTGCCGGCTCCTCAACTTGTCATTTCGCAACTCTAGTCAGAGCTATTTTTGGGGATATGCCTACTAGAAAGTATTTCTTGTCTGTAAATAGTTCTTGTCGCTTATTTTTATCGTATTGGTAACAGTTTTACAGATTTGTATTAGTTTCTGTAATGTCAGATGTCATATCATATCTGTGGTGGCAGATGTAAGAGATCTTGTGTCGAGCTGTGGGCAGCATGTGGTGTCGCGGGGGGCGGCGGGGCGGTGTTGTACGAGAGGTTACAAACTGGTTGTTTACTGTATCACAAGCACACTACTCGTGACCTTGGAGCCAACTTCATTTTTTGTAGTAGTTATTGATGATGACTATGAGTAAATAAATCTCCTCAACTCGCAAACTACTATTTACCAGTAGACAAATCCAATAGGATTTTACAATTGTCTTTTGTTTCTTACATTTGTTTACTTGCAATGTTCCTATCAGGAGCAGATAGACTGTGACCAACTTCACAGCTGTTATCATGTGCCAGCTGTAAAGTTTCTGTATTATATATTATGTTAAATAGCAATATTTATTGTAAATAACTCAATAATACATGAAAAACTCTTAACTTAGTGTATTATTCTATATTTATTTTTATATTATTTAATAACATGGGTTTCATAGAATAACATATACTATTTTCAATCATTCTAAATTGTTACCTGTGTTTTTATTTATTATGTATCAATTGGTGAGTTTTCCTTTTCAATTTTCATAATTGGCGCCATGGACAATTGGTGGAGCCATGGTAAAACTGGTAACCTAATTGGAAGAATGCTTGGCACTCATTGTGAGGTTGCAGGTTCAAATCCATAAGGAAGTATGTTACCTAACCTGTAATTGGGCTGGCTTTCCCTTCACGAGTTGGAAGGTCAGATAGGCAGTCCCTTCTGTAAAAAACTGGGCCTGGATGATCTTGACCGTACCCATAATTTTTTATTGTGATAAGTGATTTCAATTCATCATATTCAATTTATGGAGCTATTTGAAGTGTCATTGTTTACTTAATAATTGAGTCAGACGTCTTCCTATTGTAGGTACTTTATAATTGCAAATTAGTTCTTTAAATAGATGCTTTCGAAAAATAAAATATTTTTCTGCCATTCTATTGAATCTTGTTATAATTTAATGATATAAACTATGACATATAAAATAATTATTATATGTATTTTATATCCTGGTGGAACTACAGAGAACTACATAATATAATTTGACTACATTTCAATACTAATTATTTATTTGTTACTAAAATGTTTGAAAGTTGAATGTTGTTGATGATACCAGTATTAATAGATATATGAAACTTGTCAATTTAAAAACTAATGATGCATAGATATTATAGAGAAATGACAATGGGCATATTTGTATGAAACTTGGTCCAAGAACCTCCACTGATGAGACTTATATTTATGTAATGAAAGCTTATGCTTTCCCTATGATTCTGGCAAAGTTCTATCAAATTCTGTCCCGGGATTCTTTTTCTATGGCCATGTTTGTTATGGCAAAAAATTTGATAAAATACACTGGGGGACTAAAATCAACTCAAGATATGTTGCTGAATAACTAAGTCTACATAAATAATTATGGATCATAATCATCATTTTAAAGAGGATCTTTTCTAGAATCTGAACCCCGGGACAGAATCTGATAGAACTTTGCCAGAATAATAGGGAAAGCATAAGCTTTCATTACATAAATATAATTTTCATCAGTGGAGGTTCCTGGACCAGTTTCGCCCATTCTCCTTTATTTCTGTGAATTGTGGTGACCATCTGACCACACAGCTTTCTTGATAGATGAGTATACATGTAGTATAGGGACGGGATGGTAAGATTTGGATTTGGAAAATAAATTAAATGAGAGTACACCAGTTAAAATTTGATTGAAACATTCCTATTTACTAATAATGAAGTATCAGCTGTATGCAATGATGTTACACATATTTGGCATAATGTCAATCTGTCCAAAGAGTAGGTAATAGTAGTTGGATGATTGTCATTGCTAATAAACTTAGAATGCAACATAATAAGTTATTATGTATATCATAAAACCCCAGTTTATTTCTGTGTACACATGAATTATGAGTGTTACATCAGTTGACCTCAAGTAGTTGTAAATTTTAAATGAATGGAACTACAATAAATAAATAGAATGTCATTTATGTTTTCTTCCTTAAATATTGATGTAGGTGTGTCCTGTTTATGTCACTCTTGAAACAAAGTTGTTATTCAATGTTATTCTATACATATAAAAAAATAGAAGTTGGAATCTCTGGAAAATTTATTTGTCGCTTAACTAACATAAACACAGTTACATACACTTAAAAGACTATCGTGCACCAAGTGAGCGGGAGGGCGAGCGAGACGGTGGAACGTGTCAGGCGTGCTAGATGAGGAAGTAGTCCTTGCGGTTCTTCTGCTGCCAGCACAGCTGCGTGCGGTAGGCGGTGTCGCAGTCGTCGGCGCCGGCCACGGAGCCGCAGGCGCGCAGGTTGTCCTCGTTGCGCGCGCGGAAGTCCTCCGGCAGCAGCGCCAGCACGGCCTCCACGTCCACGGCGCCGTCCGTGAACATGCCCGCCGTCTCCATCACGCACTTGATGTAGCACTTGAGCTGCGCGTCGGGCGCCAGGTCGGCGCCGCCGTTGGCCGCGTCGATGAGCGCCATGTCCACGCCGGTCTCGGCCGCGCAGTTGTCGCGCAGCATCTTGGCCAGCTCGGCCATCTCGCCGTCCAGGTGGGCGTGCGCCCCCCGCAGCGCCGCCGCCAGCACGCACAGCACCGGCACCACCCGCGCCCACATGTCGTCTGTCGCCGGCCGCCGCCGCGTGCCCACGTTATAAACACCACCAAATTACAACCTGCCAACATCCGCCCGCTCATTACGGACCTCCGTTTGTTCTCGTTATGTAAACTATGATTTACCATTGGATAGTCATTTAAAAAAATGATACGCCCGCTAAGTGGTGGCCGAGCAGCGAGATCGTGTATTCTTTTACGATGATTGTCAAAAATTGTGTGTTTATTAAACGGGTGGATGGAGCCTGCGAGCCGTGTTTCAAGGTGTCACCCTCCACAACTGTGACATGATCTACGACCGGTAACATGGTTAATCATACACTGCTCTATGTAATTTGCTAAACACACCATCCTGTTGTTTGTGTTTTTAAATTGTTGTTTAATGGATAGCAATTAGTTCAGCCATTTTCTTACGCCGAGGTTTGATTGCTTAATAAGACTAGAACAATCAAAAAACAAGCCTGACTGTAGATATTGTGGAGATGTTGTTACCAAAAGTATAAATGCAAGTATGTCTTTAGGGGAAAATAGATTGTCATTGAGTGTGAAGTAGACAAGTTAACAGAGAATGTGCGCGCGAGCAGCAAATGCGAACATCGCGTGTGTCTATATAGCGTGCGTGTACATCCGCACAGTTTTCGCAGACTACAGGTACTTTATAGTGATGTGTGGTGTAGCACTGGCAGTCTGGCACACATTTTTAGAGGATTCGCACACAATGCTGGAGATCTTGTTTCTGCAATACGGTACTTAAACAGCCTCAGTGTCGATTTTTGGGCACCGCCAGAAGTATATGAAATATATTTTAGTAATAAGTAATGGCAACATAAAAAATACTTCATTGCACACACGAGCAGTACAATAATAGAGTAGCTAACATAGTGGCGGTGAAGTAATTGTGTGTGTGTTGTTTCAGACGCGCATGCAGTCGCTGCGGTCGGCGCACAACAGCACCATCTCGGAGACCTTCCGCTACATGGTGAAGCGCGAGGGACTGCTCAGGTGACTAGACAAACACAACTACTTACACATAACAATAAGGAGTGGCAGCCTTATTATTCTAAAGCAATTTGCCAGTAGCGCGACACTGCCATACAACCAATGACAACCACCAGCACACATAGTCAGCTGTCACCCTCTGACGACTGATTCCTGCTGCTAGGCTATTGCTCTGGAAATATTGACATAATGAAACGCGCTAATAAACAAAAAACAAAATACACCGGACGCTGGGGACTAGTCCAAGTTACGCAAACTTTCCAATTCCGAGCAAGCCTGCTACTTTGCGCCATGTTGTAAAAAGACGGAATTTCCTTTAACTAATATTTATCTAGTGATAGTCTCGTACTCGTTCTTTATAGACACAGATTATGTTATACCAATACGATTGTGCATTATCAAACGATCTCACTGATAAGGTGCGCGTTGGTGCAAGTGCTCTGAAGTCATTTACGGCTAGCTTGGATGACAATATTATATGTTTAACTCTTTTGGGAAAAGGAGAAAATGAACGATTGAGAAGGATTCAGTAATTGATTGGTTTAGGCCAGCATTCGACTATGTGCTAGACCTGATTGCCAACTTACAACGAACAATGAGGCTTATTATTATTACACACTATAAGCATAACAAATCATCACGCCTGTACCCCCGGACGGGTAGGCAGAGGTGTATATATATAATACCCATTGTAATTGGGAGCGAGCCTATTGCCAAAATTGCACAAATACTGGAAACCACGTCAATTATAGATAATCCGAACATGAATTCTAGCTCGTAATGTCGAGCCGGGATTCGAAGCCGTGACTCTACGATGTAAGTCACGCGTTTTCCGAACAGAGCTATCACGGATTGCACACAATAAGATTAAACCTAATTCACGGAAGCGCTAACAATGTATCATTGAGATGATTGAACCGGCCGGGGCTGCGTCTGATGTGTATGGCCGTACTATTAGCGGCCGTCTGTTATCACTATCAGTGTTATCAACGTACGTGCGGCTGCGCCCGCGCCGCCGTCTCCGTCACTCGTATACTTACTAGCTGTGTTATCACTTAGCAACGCCGGCGACTCTCGAAATAGCTCTGTTAAGAATAGCTCTATGAAGGAACAATTATACATTATGCTTAGTAGAAAGTGTGGTCGCACCACGGAATAGAAGAAAGAGGTTCGAAGGGCCAAGTGACCGCGAAACGTGCGCCGTACATACAAGTATGAGGAAATAGTTCATACTTCAACTGCACTCCTTCACTCGTCCGCAAACTTTACGACGCACGGAGCTCCACGATTGTATATTAAAAGGTCGTGCATTATAACTTGCAGGGCATTAAATCAATTATCGACTAACATGCAAGGAGAATCCCTCCTTATTACACGGAAACTAAAAACCATAGTATGATCGGCGATTTATCAAAAAAAATACTTTTGTATGGAGTATCTTACGAAAAGTAATGCTGAAATTGCAGCCTATCACATCAAATATACATTGCCGGTAAAGTGGCTATGTAATTTGAGAAGCAGTAGAGCTATCGTAGTTATCGGTTTGTTGGAGTGGTAGAAAAAGAGAGTGGGGTTGAACCGGCGACAATGGTTCTCATACAACATGCGCGCAGCCAAAATATGGTCACTGGAACTGTGAACTTCTACCTTCAGTTTCAGAACAATATCACATACAGCCATTTCTCGTGATCACAATACTCTAATTTACAGCTTTACACCAAATATCGTGCAGCGTCTAGTAGTGAAAGAAAGCTCGGTGAGGTGCGGGTACTTAGTTCACCTTGCGTTAGATGTACTTAAACTACCCCAATTGGGATACCGTCGTGTTCGTTATGTTGTCTAGTAGTCGATACAATCGTTAATGTCCTTGGTGCGGATGCTAAGATAATGTATTTAATTGGGTATTATGGGAGTAGCTTCGTGATTTATAACTTAAGTCGTTCGTTATCATTCGTCTACTGCTTTAACTGATTACCTTCAATGTGTGTGTGCATGCTCTTGTATGAGCTACACTCCTTACACGATGGGTAGATAGATAAAAAATCTAGAAAAAGGTACAAAATGGGTCATATCTCCTAAACCGTAAATAATCGCTGAACATACATTGGGTGTTTCTGGTAGCCAATAAGCCCCTCTGTCTAATATTTCATTAATAACGTGAACCTCTGGGCCACTCTGTATACATACGTAAACAACCTATACAGCTCGCTTATACTGCCAGTCCCACTGCTGGGTACAGGTCTCCCCTCAATCAACCGGAGAGGGTATGGAGCATACCAACTCCACATTGTTGGTGTGTCGGTGCTCTGCGAGTTGGTGGGGATGTTTGGGGTCATATCCGGAACTAGCTGTCAATAATAATCTAAAATTTGTTCCTTGGAAGAAACCTATTGTTGGCCTGGACTTGACAACAATATCGGTGCGAAATTGGTGTCTCATGAATATGCGTCCAGCGCCCGCGGCGCACGCGCACCACCGCGCCGCGTGTGCGTGCCAGTGTCGCAGTGTCACTGTCACTACATGTAATTACCCCCACGCGGCCGGTTTATATTGTCGACGTAATTCAGACACCGTTGTTGACTTGATAAGTTATTTCCACATTTATGGTCGCGTATTGTTCTGGATGTTGTTGAGCCTGGTCAAGATACTCGACTATTATACATATAAATATCATAATATACGTATCAGACTTCGTATGCCTGTATTAACCCCTTAAACGCCGGAACGCGGATCTCGACCAGACACAATGTAAAATCTATTGTGTCTGGTATCTCGGCATATGAGAGGTTAAAACCATTATCAAGTATTACTTCTATTTATTCCCGTAATACCTACCACAGATATACCTAGTGTGAATAGATAATGTAAGTTTATCAAGTTGTAAGCAAACAAGCGCCATATTTTTTGTGACTACTGTGACGTCACGCCGCAAATTAGCAATTTACGACGCGGACGGTTCCTCCCCACCTCGCGTCGGCCGCTTGTGTGCGACTTGTTGTTGCTTTTATTTAGATGTGCTCAAGGAGCGGAAATTCTCTCAGATAGACAATATTTCATAATAATTTCACGACATTACATTTACAGGGTAACTAAACTCTCTCTACCTATTTATTAGTTCACATATATTACTATACTATGGTATCTCGACAGGTGCATATATTTCAACTCAATCGGTATAAATGTTTTCAATCAAAATAGAATGGAAGCCACTGCTACTTGTGTAGTGTACGTCTATTGTCACCATTGTAAGTTTGAGGCGCCGTAAAGCTCGGTCACCAGCCTGCCGCACTGCGTACATCGCAACACACACACGCCGTGAGTCGTGGCCTTGCGAGCCACACTCTACAATGGTCCGCACACAATGCAAACCGATCTGCTCGTGAGATGCTCGTCTGATTACCGCTTGGTGGCTTCCTGGCTGCAGCGCCTCGACGAGCGACAATTTCGTCGCTAGAGTTTAATTTCCTCTCGTAGCCATTAATTTGGAAACTAGAGTGAATAGGCACTTCCTAGGTAAGCGTATACCGCTTTAGACCACAACTTCACCTACCATCAGATGAGATTGTGGTCAGATCTTTAATTAAATAAAATTCGGAGCTCGGTGGCGCAGCGGTAAACGCGCTCCGTCTGCGATTGTTGAAGTTAAGCAACTTTCGCAAAGGCCGGTCACAGGATGGGTGACCACAAAAAAAAAAGTTTTCATCTCGAGCTCCTCCGTGCTTCGGAAGGCACGTTAAGCCGTTGGTCCCGGCTGCATTAGCAGTCGTTAATAACCATCAATCCGCACTGGGCCCGCGTGATGGTTTAAGGCCCGATCTCCCTATCTGTCCATAGGGAAGGCCCGTGCCCCAGCAGTGGGGACGTTAATGGGCAGATGATGATGAAGTAGTAGAGTGTGTACTAGGAACGCATATCAAAATACTACTAGCTGTATTATACGAGACATAATAAGAAAACCTTGAGATTTTCAAAGTCATTATATTTATAGCTACTTAGTTTATTGTATACAGCCGTAGTATACAGCAGCCGTCCGCGACGTGTGGAGGGGGCCCACCTCTATGTCTAGTGGAGTACAGTAGCTTATTGTGATCTTCTTTCTCTTTTGTTTTCAATACATGATATCATTGACGTATAATATGTTACTATAGTGATTATATAGTACTTTTGTATTGTCACGGATTTCTTAATAGTTACTACTGTTGTATTGAATATTAGCTTCTTGACGTTGTTAACGCGTCTTATCGGAAAACAAAATAAATGATGACCTGCATATAACTGCATTTAATAAATTTTGATCGACCTGTCGAGTATAATAGCGCAGTAGTAATCAGATAACAAGAATGCGATACGACAAGTGTGTCACGCCGGCGGCGCCAAGGACGATGTGTGGTGTTTTTTATCTCTACCATTTTGTTATTATCAATTACATTACAAGTTTGGGAATCATTTTTGCACGGAATAGTTGCCGCAATGGTATCGCGTTCCTGATATGATAAGGTGGGCGGCGTCCCTGCGCGGGCGCTACGAGCAGCTCACTACACGGCGCGCCTGCCGTTGATAGAGGCCGTGAATTAGATCACTTATCATATCACACTGGCACGGCGCGCCGCCCGCCCAGGTGACTGATCCGTTCATGGTGACATGATCCTTCTACCGCATGCAACATGCCAGATGAATATACATTAGAACGCCATTAACATGTGACATAAATAATGTAACAAGACAAACTTGTAAATAACATCACATTGTAATTAATGAATTTTATAATTCATTTCAACCATGCGCTACAAACATGATTAATGCTTGTAGCGAAGACTTGGGGTTATAACCTGTTTGTTGCGTGTTGGTGGTTGTCTGTGGTCGTCCACGTCGTGGGAACCATGGCGGCGTCGTCGTAGCAGCGCCGGCTCTAGTTTGTCAATACCAGTGTTTGCATAAAGAGCGTATCCTGCGCGTACGCAGCGCAGACACCCACTACAGTCTACTTACTTCCTAGCTGTTACAAGAGTTGTGGCCCAGCTGCAAACCAGAGTAGACGCGACCCCTGGCTGTTGTTTCTCTGGTCTTTGGATGCCTTTGGATGAAAACAGGACCTTAGTGCTTCGCAGTGACCTGATAGCACCCATTTGATGTATCTCAGAATACTTTGTCAGTAATACAAATGAGAGTGTTATTGTTATGAGCGATTCCGTATGCGTGCTGAGGCGTGTGGTATGGTGAGTGAGGTCCCGGCGGTGATGACGTCACCAGCACGTGTCCCCCCCCCCCCCCCGTGCCGCGGCCCGTAGCCACGTCCACAGCCGCCGACAGGAGCGATCTTCATCGATTTTAAAACGCATTCGTCAAATACAACTTTTTTTATCTTCCGCGGCTTGCGACGCGCTAATGACAAATCTTAAGAGTGATCTTGGTCTTTAATGATAATTATCGTGATATGGCTCAATATGGAATTTTATATTATTATTGTGCAGTGGTTAAAACGAGGAAACTTTTCAATAATAAAATACACCGGAATAAGGATCGGAATTTGGAAAAGGTGAAGATCAAGAGAGGAATAATAGATGATAATAATAGTAAACATACCTACATTAGTATTAATAAACATACTTAATAAAAACACAACTTTACCTATAGAAGTTCTTAGAAAACAAGAAAACTGATTACGCTGAGTCATACTGAGTTTGAGGAAAATTGCTACAGATACCGGGCGGAGCTAGTTGACATGAACTTGTTAACGGTAGCTGCGGCGAGCTGCGATTTAGGCCAATTGTATTTAACATAGCATACATATTAAGCGCGACCTCTGTATCGATCAGGTGTTCAATTGTTTGGTGGCCGACGCAGCGATGGCGGCCTTGACCTTAGTCCCCGAATGTGACGGTCCCGCCACGCGCCGCCCGTGCCTGCCGCCGCCCTGCCCGCCCCGCTGGCAGCACGCGCGTGATGACTGCTCACAGAACACTTATACTCTGATGGAAGTACGGGCTTGTTCGCAGTATACGACATTTTTAATATTGAAAAGCAGAGCTTGAGATGGTCGATGGAATAAAGCTTAGAGAAACGCGGGTACTTAGTACATGGCAGGACCTCCGACTACCCCAACTGGGTACAGTTGTGAGCTTATGTTAACAGAAGAGCTCTGTCTACTGGCGTCCTAACACGCTCCACCGACCCACACGCGTGTCGGTCTAACTCACGCACTACTGCTAGGCGTCTGGGGATGAGGCCAAGGTCCTCGGCAGATTGGCGCTCACTTAGCCGCGTGCTACAGTAGCGGCCCTTAACCGATACTTACATTATACACTTTTATTTATATCGACATTGGATACAGTTGTTATGTAGTTATCTCCACCATCACACATTTGGGTTTCTACGAAGCAGTAGGTATATTATTGTTAAAATAATTGAAAGAAATACCGCATACTTATTGAGATGGGACTTGAAATTAGTTCAGCAAAGAAACTCCATGTCCAATATTCAAAGTGAGATGAGTGGAAGAGTGTGTTAATAGTAAACTAGTGGCATCAAGTGTACTGCACGCTAATACGCCGCAGTGAAGGACGCGCGATGAAACCGGCTCGGCTGGGCGCGCTTTCCACAGGAAGGCGCCGGTTACGATAACAATATTGAACTGATCGCCTCAACCACGCCGACCATTTCCACTTGCATATACCTATACTGCTGCTGTACAACAATGTACCGTACCTGTACGGAAACGGTCCGCCGCCGCCGCCTAGGCGACTCTAGTCATGTAGCATATTAAGTATGCAAGAGTCCTTTTTACCAAACATTTGCTAGCACGGAATGCGTGCCGTAACGGTCGTTATGTATTCTTTTAATTATTTATTTTTTGGCAAAGACAATAAAGGTTTCCATCGTCCTATTGTGGTAATAACAATAGTCAAAGACAAACCCTTCTAGTACTTAGAGATATACTTGAAAACCTATTGAGGGTTTTGAGTGTCTGTGATAAGGCATGGTACTCGTTGATAGGATACCGTACCTACGTATATACATATAACATGCTGTTCAGATGGAAGTGGTCAATGACGCTAACATAGCCCTGCAGCGCCCGCCCTGACTTGAGGGGCGGTTGGTGACCGTCGTAGTGTGCGACGTATTTGTCGTGGCTATGGCGGCGCCACGTGACGAGAGATAACTCGCCGCTATCTCAATACGTGACAATGTAGCATGAAGACCTCAGCGTTACTCGGCGCTTATCACCAGCCAGCTGATAACCAAATCTTACGATATGCACTTCCTAATCGATCAAGTTCACGTCAATAGGACCTTTAGGGTCCCCAGTGCATCACAACTGTCGTAGGACTTCGTTCAAGAGCAAGTTGTCTACTGATTACTGCTTCGTGCCGCTGCCCGCCCCATGAGGCTGACTTTCTTATGATTCCGCTCACCGCAGACCTGTCTCGCGTCGTTAGTTTTAACATTGATAGATAAATTCTTTAGTTACTTTTGACAAATATGGATGTCTATTTAAAACATAAGCTCTCACGACCGCATTATCATTATACAATACAATACAAATTAAAAACCTACACTACAATACGTCAAAATACACACACACATATATACATATAAAAAACCATATCAGGCGTCAAGAAGCCCTCCAGAAAGCGAACCCCGCCCGAACGTACCCATTATGCTTTTTGACAAATACAAATATACACCAAAACAAGGAAACAATTACAATAAGACTTATCTAAGTGCATTATCGCAATTACAATTTTTTACTTATTTCTTTTAATTTTCGATGTGGACGCAACTTGTTTCATACGAGTATAACTAACTACTACCTACCTGAAAAAAACGTTTGGCTCAACGTTAGTAACTACCTACTACGTGCGATTGTATGACATGCAACTGAGAATAGGAAGCGACTTCACGGTTGAGCAATTTTTTACCGACTTCAAGAAAGAAGGAGGTTATTTGTATTATATATTTTTGTGGCAATATTGAAATGGTTTTGCTAGTTGAACTGAAATCGTTGTTTTTCGGGTTTTAGGTATTATAATATCGGCTTATCATCGTCAGTCATAAAACATGGTCTTTGTCTCTCGTGTGGCTTGTGAGGTGAATGACCGACCTCACCAACCCTGGTGTCTGGGTTACTATTGAGACGGCAAAGGCCAGGGGCCTGGCTCATGTAACGGCTCCGTACTTATTACTAAGTAAATAAATAGTAGCCGGGACCGACTGCTTGAATAGTAGCCCTCCGAAGCTCGGAATATCTTATTTTTGGACGTTACTAACCGCAATAGAGCAAAGTGACAATATGAGGCATGATAACACAAAAATTGAGCTGCTTTTTCTTAAGTAGATTTGTTTTGACTAGAAGTAATAGGAGCGAATTAAAACCTTAGAACACGTCCAGCTGCTTATCGTCCCGAGCATGTCGTAAAAACCGACAGATTGTGTCCTTTCTAGCATGGTGGACCATTAAATGGGCCCATCATGTTCATCGCAGGACTACATTTCAAGTGTCTGCAAGTTGTGTTGTGACCACTGGCGGCCCCGCCCTGTGCCAGTGCTGGCTCTCGTGCAGCTATATGTGTGGTGTGGTTCCCAGGCCGGTGCGCGGCATGGGCGCGGTGGTGGCGGGCGCGGGCCCGGCGCACGCGTGCTTCTTCGCCACCTACGAGCACAGCAAGTACACGCTCGGCCAGCTCACGAGGCACAGGCACGACCACCTCACACACGGTACGTACCATTTTTCCACGGTTTTACCGTGGAAATACCACGGTAAAATCACGATCACACCATAGACAAAATTATTGCCGACGAAGTTTAGAAAAATCGACCTTATTATTACTACACTGTGATCGTTATCTGTAGGGTCGTATGCTGATTGACGGAATACCGTGGTAAATCCACGATCATCCATAGACAATCAGCTTTCACTCTACAAATAACGATCACAGTGCAATATTAATAAGGACGTTTTTTCTAAACTTCGTCGGCAATAATTTTGTCTATGGGTGATAGGTATTATGAGTATTATGTAGTGTCCGAGGTTGATACCATTTTGTAATAAAGTGCAATATTCCTCCCTAGCAATTATCAGCCCGCGAGTCCTCGGGCGCGCGCGGGCTGTTGGGCGCTGTCGAACAACATTGCACTATAAAAGAATATTAGTAATGTTAAGTTTTCAGTGTTATCTATCAAAAATAAAGTAATGTTATCGCCTCTACTGTGTGTCTGCGCTGATCCTTAAACAGTGACTAGATGACGTCACGCGCCATGCGCAATGGCAATTTCCCGAGTCATTCGACAAAAAACATTTCTTGAGACAATCGCAAACGTGCTATTAATGAAAGACAAATATTATATTGTTTTTTTATCTATTTATGATTTTATGGAACAAACGTGTCAGTGATATGATAACTGGGTCCTATTTGATGTGAGCCAACACTGAAGGAGATACGATCGCAGACGTCTCCGCTGAACAAATGCCAGCAGCTGATATTTGTGTGAGGCTTACAGCGGGAACAATAATATTTCATACTTCGGATGGAAGGTGCCGATACGTTGCGCATCGAAGAATGCGCATGTATTCATGTCCCGGCTTGACAAGAGCTGCGGGTTCGAATCCCGTCCGAGTCAGGATTATTCGATGCATTCTCGTGTCATCACGATTGAAACTGTGTTGTTGCACGTTCCAGGTCTGTCGGGCTGCCTCGCGTCGCTGGTGCACGACGCCGTCTCCAACCCCGCTGAAGGTACAGTCACACCAGACACTTTATGTTCATCCTGTATATTACTTAATATATCGTCCTTTTAATATGGCAAATCAAATTCGTATGTAACGCAATCTGCACGAAGGAAAAGATAATTCCCTACTGCCAGCTTAGGAACGGTACTGTGTTGTGGGGAGCCATCCTCGCCCCCTGAAATACTTAAAAATAAATAAATGCGATTAGTATAGTATCATGTAGACTCTACAGTCATATATTAGGAGCACGTGCACCTCTCCCCTTAGATTACCCGCAATGTCAAGGTTGCGCGGTGACGGGGCGGCTGCGTGGCACGATGACGATTCAAAATAGTAAAACAAGGGTTATAATATGAAATCAATAAACCACGATCAATATCCATTGTTAATACATAATATATCTACTGGTGACCGCTCGTGGACGTCACGAAGTTTGGCTGTGATGTAAACGATTTATTGTAGTAAACGTCACGCAGCAGTAGTTGAACCAATAGAATGGGTTTGTTCTCGTAGCCAATAGCGTTGGTTCATTTAACGCGGGGCGCTCGATATGCGTCCTCCGTGCTAATACATTTATACATGAGTGGCAAAGTCACATGTCTTCAAAAGCACACAGTCATGTACCCACTACATCTTGGTATCGGCGTCCTGAGACAGATACAATTAACCGTATATCGACGCATGCGTTTTGTTATGGTTTTTATCTCGGAAAACTTTACGCCCGCGATAAACGACGTCCGCGCGGACGGAGTCGCGAGCGGGAAGCTAGTAATGTTGAATCCATCGCACATATTTGAGAGGACATTACGAATGAGTTTTAATGTGAAATAAAAATATGTCTCATCCGTTATTTACCTATACTCCGTGATTTGTCATCATTGTTGTAAGCATTTGCACGAGTCGATATAAATAATATATCGCACCTACAAGTTATACAAAGTATATTAAGGGCCGACGAGTGTTTGTCAGGCCACTTGTGTTATCTGTACATTAAGTCACCAGCTACTCGCGAAGGTAGCGTCACGTGTACTAAATGATATGAGGAACATCTCGTTATGGAATGGAAAGAAAATCTTACAGTGTACAGTACAACACGCGGAACAAATCAATTTCCCTTCGCGTGCAATATACATTTGTTTCCTACAACATGACAGGAAACAGATCCTTAGGACGCCAGTAGTAAGACTGGTTTTCTTGTAAATTTTCTTCCGACCACTGGAATTGGGGGGGGGGGGGGGGGGGGGACAGAGCATGAGCAGTGTATGTAGGTGTTACTGTTGTCTTCTCAACACCCTTGGGGTTCCGTAGAAACAGTTCCCAAAACGTAGGGTGCCCGCGTGGAGCCGCGGTCGTACACGGCGCTCGCCGCACTGCTCCACGAGGAAAACAAACAAAGAAATTGATACCAACTGTCGTATGTGACGGAATCAAACACCGAGATAGCCGTACGTGGCTGCGTGGCCAGTAGCACGAGGTGCGACCCCGCGACACAAGTTAGGTCACACAGTAGGTACCGAGAGACAACAGTTAAACATTATTGTTAGACAACATTTAACAGTTTGTATGAAAAACAATAAAGATAAATGTCTAATGAGTATACACTAGCGGAACCTATAAGTGCCAACAATTCAATTAGCGACAATGTAACCCCGTCTTATCAACAACGTCAGGGAACGCACACAACTCACAACCTGTTTACATTCATTACGCCAATTTCTACCATAAATAACTGTTAAGTATTTTATTATTTCAATTTAACGACTACCCATTATTTGAAAATTGATTCCGATTAAGTACGACCATACACAATGACATCATAAAGGGATTCATAAACCGGAATAGGTATATATATTTTCTTGTTAATAATTTATTGGACGGTTTAATACTAGGAGAAACAAACTGAGTTAACATTGCGTCCCGTTTTATCGCCGTAGCTTATAATACTGACATATCGTGGCTAACGCCATCATCAGAGCTATGCAGAGTCACTGTTGTTGACTATAGATTGTCTGCATTTTGAGCAACTGGTATAGCGCCACAGGTCCTGTGTTGTTGCAGGTTGTGCGGACGCCGTGGGACGCCACCACACTAAGTAACACTAATACATGAGCCTGTATCCTTATCACATCCCTCACTCACTAATTGCGCGCGATGACACGCGTTTAATGAGCCAATACTACATAATGATTATCATTTGTCGAGTAGCCAACAATGTACGGGGCTGACTTCCCCACAGTGTGGCGCGCGGCTGGCGTTATATATAATACACCAGCACAGTTGTGGCTGCGTTGGCAGGTAGCGACCGCGGCCGCAGCCCCGCGCCACACGTAGGTACTGTGTAGTGCATGTGCCCGCGCCGCTGACCTGATTATAACAGAATTTCAACTGGGTATTGTTTGTCAACAACATTTTCCTTGTTCTAGTACTTGTGTTTAGTTCAGGGCTAAGTCGTGTCGTCAAGCGGTAATTGTAATTAGTAGAGAGTTGTTTTGTAAGTGTTGCCATGGTCGAAAGGAATAAAGAAAATGATGATGCGATGGAGGACATGTTTAGCTTTATGCAAATATATTTAAAGATAAAGAAATATTGAAAAGCAACTTTATTTCATGCTCGAATAATGAAGCGTGTCAGTATGACTTGCGAATGTATACATTACCCCGCTGTGCCGACTTACGTCACCTCCCGCCACGGGGTCGCATTGTCTCCCAACGTCTCGTCTGGGACTTATCACAATCACCTATCATAGATTCCAAATAGAATTACTCATACGAGTCGTACGGTCCTCACATCTGTCCCTATCTGCCCCATGCGGCCACGGGGCGGCGGGGCGCGACCCCCAGATAGCGCCTCATTATTTATGTACAATGTGTTTAATGATAATCAGTGTTAGGTATTATTACATGTTCCAAGATAAACGCGATACGTGTCGTTTAACACTTATCGTTAATTAAACTCGTTAAGGGTAGGCAACTAATCGCCCGTGCCAGTGAGATATTTAGTCGTAGTGTAGACGAAGGCAGCAGGAGGTATACCGTGACGCGTGGCTGTTGCAGTGGTGAAGCAGCGGCTGCAGATGCTGAACTCGCCGTACCGCGGCGTGTGGGAGTGCGCGCGCCACGTGTACCGCGCGGAGGGCGCGCGCGCCTTCTACCGCTCGTACTCGACGCAGGTGGCCATGAACGTGCCGTTCCAGGCCGTGCACTTCGTGACGTACGAGTGGGTGACGGCGCGCGTCAACCCGGCGCGGACGTACGACCCGCGGGCGCACGCGCTGGCCGGCGCCGCGGCCGGCGCGCTGGCCGCCGCCGCCACCACGCCGCTCGACGTGTGCAAGACCGTGCTCAACACGCAGGAGGGCCGCGCCGACGGGCTGGTCGGCGCCGCGGCCGCCGTGCTGCGCGGCGTCGGCCCGCGGGGCTTCCTGCGCGGCCTGCGCGCCCGCGTGCTGTACCAGATGCCGGCCGCCGCCATCTGCTGGCTCACCTACGAGACGCTCAAGCACGCGCTGCACACGGTCAGTGCCCTATACACCATCCCACACATACATCTCTTATAAATTGGCGGATGTAAATCCGTCCGATAATTACACTCCCGGACGCAAGTATCGAGCCACCCTGTGTTATAATGTTTAAAGGACTATGTTTAATAAATAATAAATTGTGAATATGCCAGCTTCCAATCTGCATTATATTTTTATGATATAATCCTTTAAACATTAAAACACAGGGTGGCTCGATACTTGTGTCCGGGAGTGTATTTATACAGGGGTCTTCTCCGCTCAAGCGAAACCCTTTCTAGGACATCGGCTGGTGTTTCATACAAAAAGCCCCGTGGTTCCTTTTAAATGAAAATCTGTACATGTACAGATAGACCGAATGTATTCGGTCTTCCGTTGGCCAGTGGCTCGAATGAATCTCGGGCTTTTTGTCTTAGATTTAGTACCGAGTGAGAGCCCTCAGCGCTCCCTCATTGTGAGGCCAAGTAGTGATGCCATGTTCGGTAAATCTACAAATAAATCACATTAAGAAGTGGCGCCGTTGAAGGGTTCGCGATGTACTCTTAGATCATTACATTACAGTTTGACCGTTTTCATTTCTGGTGAAATCGTTTACCTTTTATTTTGTTTACATCCGTAGACGTTCTAAAAAAATCATATATGAGAAGTCGAAATGAGTTTCAAATGAGTAGTAGCTTAGTAGGAGGTACCATCGAGGGAGGCATAATTAAGACACAGGCGTGACGCTTGCAGGTGGAGGCGCGCGACGAGTCCAGCGGCAGCGGCGGCGCGGGGTCGGCGGCGGGCGGCGCGGGGTCGGCGGCGGGCGGCGCGGCGGGCTCGGGCGGCGGCGCGGGCCCGGCGGGCGGCGGCGTGGCGCCTCCGCTGGCCGCCGCCGTGGCGCCGCCGCTGGCCGCCGCCGCGCTGCGCCTGGCCGCCGACACCTCGCTCACGCGCACGTAGGCCGCCCCCACCACCCCGCACCGGCTCTGATTTCGATTATTTGTTGTTTTACGTTGCCGCTGCGAGATAACGAATTTGACGGGCTCCCGTGTCCCGGTTGGCAGTATTTATAAAATACTTGGAGTCGAGCGATTGTGATCGAGTGAGAGCCGCGCGGCCGAGCCGTGCGAGCGAGACGGCGAGAGTGAGAGGAGCGAGTGTGGCGCTCGCGGGCCGCGATATAGCGCCAGTGGAACTGTCGCGCGCGATATGATCGCCGCCGGCCCCCGCCTGTGATACGAGTGCTGTTACTGTAGCGAGTGCTACGCCATGTTCTGTTATTGTCGCTTTTATGTTCTCTGTTAAGTGTAATTACCTTTTGGAAAATTTTGTCCAAAACTAAAACAAATATACCTAAATGGAATCGACGAAAGTGTATAATATGTTTCAGTTATAAAGAGATGTAAAAGTTATAAAGTGACAAGCGAAGCGATGTACTGTATATTTTCATATGGTAGTGTAAATTGTTGTGCAGCAGTGTACATAGGGAGCGGCGAGCGTCGCGGCTGCCGCTCGGCACCCGGCCTGGTGACGCGCGGCAGCCGCGTCGTCCGCCAGAGTTATTATTGTTTGTACATTATTTTACTATTGTATTTGTTATATTTATGAGTCTTATTGTATAGAGCGAGCTGAAGCTCGATTTAAATTAGGAATTTTAACGTTACGTATCGTATAAGGTGCGATAGTGAACGACGCGTCGCAATGCGGCGCGCTAAAGAAATTGAAAAATGTGCAAATCGAAAAATAGTAATAAAACGGTTGGACAATAGAGTGGCGTTTGATTCGGCTGGGTGCGGCGACGCGCCGACACGTGCAGTGAAATAAAACAAGCGGTATTAACATGAGTATATCTGTATATCTAAATATTATGCAATCGCAGTATTATGCTTCCAGTATAAAAATATGTATTCGATCTATCACAATGTTATTATGCACAAGGAATACAGAAGGAGACAGTGAGTGCAGCTAGGCGTCGAGCAGGCCGGCCAGCGAGGCCAGCGCCAGCAGCGGCGCGGCCGTGGGCGCGGCCGGGAAGCAGCCGGCGCTGGCCGCCACGTCCACGTGCGAGTACGCCACGCCGCCCGCCGCCAGCCCCGCCGCCAGCAACAGGAAGCCCGCCGGGCCCTGCACACGCCGTACACGCACGTCACAGCTACCATTGACCCGCCAGAGGCCCCTGGCGACTATTCCAAAGATAACGTGGACCATATGGAGACAGGTAGTGTTGGGAAGTACACGATCCTACCTATCCGGGGTGAGCAGCCGAATTGTTTTTTGTTCGCTCCCAGTCTCGTATAAAAGATATAGTATACAGGGTGCTAGTGACATCGTAACGAAAATTTTGGGGGATGATTCGGCCTATGATTCTGAGTTGATATCGAGTGGAATTTTCTGTCGCATAATTCATGAAAACGATAGTCATGTTTTTAAATTATTTTCAATTATTTTTAGTGTTTCAATACGACCTATCGTAATACCTATACTACTTAGGTATCAACATGGTATCACGTGTAACGTAGCGCATAGGTGGGTAGGCAGGTCTAGACGCTGGTCGCGTTATACGATTTACACTGCGGCGCAGTAAAATCTCAAAATCTTAATTAAACATTTGCAACAAGACAAACGCCTACGTCACGATGCCACTAACACCCTGTATAATCCGTATGTACGCAAAAATGAATCGTGTAACATTTCAAAAGTACAGATTAGTTAGTTTTTGCATAAATACGGTAACATGAGGTGTCCGGTACCTGGTGGCCGCGCGGCAGCTGCACGGAGGCGCGGCTGTCGGCCTGGTGCAGGCTGTCCCCGGCCGCGCGGCCCGCGTGGAACCACAGGTCCTCGCGCCGGATCGTCGACACCTGCGTGCACACACCACACCTCCTGTATTTACTTCATGATATATTTACCTTTAACATTTAAAGAGCAGAGAGCAGTTTTATGTTGCTGTGGTCTGCTTTTTAAACAGGCGCTAAGACATGAGTGTTCAACTCATCATTATGACAGTCGTACAGCTAGGAATACAAATAGGTACGTCACTAAAAAAGATAAAATGGTTGATCACAAATGTCGAAGTGACCCAGTACGTACGGTCACTGCCCTAACAAAAGTATCCGATCCACTCGACCTAACAGTGCCGCGCCCCGATAAGAATGTTTACATGGGTGCACTGACTGCACGAGAGAGTATCATGTGTACAGCGTAGAGCCCCGGCGCATGGGGCGTGAGCGCACCTCGATCATGTCCCCCACGGCGTCCCCGGCCTGCTGCAGCTTGTGCGCGTGGCCCGCGGCCCGCGCCACGTGGTTGTCCAGCACCACGCTGTAGCCGGCGCCCACGGCGCGCAGCGCGTGCCCCGTCAGCGTGGCCACGCTGTACACGTGCGCGGCGCGCTGCGACGCCGCATCCGCCGCCAGCTCGGCCAGCAGGTCCGCCATCACCAGCCGGCCCTGCCCACACCACCTTGTCATAGCCTAGTTTCCAACTGGCCGAACCAGTTCCTTTTTCTAAACGTCAAAGCACGAAATTACTATGGGATTTGAATGAAAAAGCACACTGTGACGTCATAGACAGACGTGATAAAATGTCGGACTTTTCACTACGTATTTCTTGATTAAAATTCATAAATAAATTAAATAGAAAATGTTTTCCGTTAGTTTTAGATCGGTCTTTATTTCGTAATCGGTGTTGCCCACCGCCCCGTACCTCAGCGTCGGTGTTGCCCACCCCCCGTACCTCAGCGTCGGTGTTGCCCACCCCCCGTACCTCAGCGTCGGTGTTGCCCACCCCCCGTACCTCAGCGTCGGTGTTTCCCACCCCCCGTACCTCAGCGTCGGTGTTGCCCACCCCCCGTACCTCAGCGTCGGTGTTGCCCACCCCCCGTACCTCAGCGTCGGTGTTGCCCACCCCCCGTACCTCAGCGTCGGTGTTGCCCACCCCCCGTACCTCCGCGTCGGTGTTGCCCACCCCCCGTACCTCAGCGTCGGTGTTGCCCACCCCCCGTACCTCAGCGTCGGTGTTGCCCACCCCCCGTACCTCAGCGTCGGTGTTGCCCACCCCCCGTACCTCAGCGTCGGTGTTGCCCACCCCCCGTACCTCAGCGTCGGTGTTGCCCACCCCCCCGTACCTCAGCGTCGGTGTTGCCCACCCCCCGTACCTCAGCGTCGGTGTTGCCCACCCCCCGTACCTCAGCGTCGGTGTTGCCCACCCCCCGTACCTCAGCGTCGGTGTTGCCCACCCCCCGTACCTCAGCGTCGGTGTTGCCCACCCCCCGTACCTCAGCGTCGGTGTTGCCCACCCCCCGTACCTCAGCGTCGGTGTTGCCCACCCCCCGTACCTCAGCGTCGGTGTTGCCCACCCCCCGTACCTCAGCGTCGGTGTTGCCCCCCCCCCGTACCTCAGCGTCGGTGTTGCCCCCCCCCCCGACCTCAGCGTCGGTGTTGCCCCCCCCCCGTACCTCAGCGTCGGTGTTGCCCACCCCCCGTACCTCAGCGTCGGTGTTGCCCACCCCCCGTACCTCAGCGTCGGTGTTGCCCACCCCCCGTACCTCAGCGTCGGTGTTGCCCACCCCCCGTACCTCAGCGTCGGTGTTGCCCACCCCCCGTACCTCAGCGTCGGTGTTGCCCACCCCCCGTACCTCAGCGTCGGTGTTGCCCACCCCCCGTACCTCAGCGTCGGTGTTGCCCACCCCCCGTACCTCAGCGTCGGTGTTGCCCACCCCCCGTACCTCAGCGTCGGTGTTGCCCACCCCCCGTACCTCAGCGTCGGTGTTGCCCACCCGCACGGCGTCCCCCCGCGCCGACGTCAGCAGCTCGTCCGCCACGTACGCGGCCGCGCCCACCGAGTTGCGCACGAAGCCCAGCGACGCCACCGCCTTCACTCGCGGCTGCAGGGCCTCGCACGCCTGTAATACACCAAACAGAACAACAGACTTGCAGACGAGTCGATGCGCTTTTGTTAATACATTGAAAATTAAAAACAAATTACGGAGAAGTTTTGAGGACAAAATCTTGTGATGAACAGATAGGATACAGTTCAGAAAACCATACGTACAGCTACATAATATAGTTAAGACTGACCTTAAAAAAGCCGGCGATGGCGGCGGCGCCGCACTTGTCCCGCGACATGCCCGCCATGTTGCCGCCCGCCTTGATGTCGCAGCCGCCCGTGTCGTACGTCACGCCCTGCGACACGCGCGGCACATCACTACGCGCGCACGATGCGCACCAAATACCAATAACACGTCAACTGGGGCCACAAGGTATATAACATGCTATACAGCTTACGTGCATCTTTTGATTGACGAGTTCTGATACAACTACAGACTTATAATAATTTATTTCAAGTAGAGGGAGGAGCGGCGCCGGGATCCGACCACGCCGCCGCCGTCGACCCTGTAGTCGGCGCGCCGATCACGTGGTTACACCCCTTACACGACATATTAAACTCTAGGTTTAACTGCAGACTTACACTCTAGTTTTAATTACAGACACTACAACGTAAGATAATTATGCACTGTGCAAAATGGATAGTACAATTTCTAACAAATAATAGTAAAAGATTTGATATAATTAGATTACAAAAGATATTTTTTTTTAGAATTTATTAATTTAAAGCAGTTTTCATTCGCCTGCTTTATTTTATTTTTCCCATACTACCATTTCATTTATTAGTAATACGAATAAGAACAAGGCATATTTAATTACTGGATTACTCGAAAATTTCAATTGTTAATTAATTGATACAAAAATCACATCACGCCGCCACCGCCGTCGACCCTAAAAAGCCGGCGCGCCGGCCGCCGGCAAATTTTGGGTCGGCTCCGACCTCTAATTTCAAGCAACAATGGCTTTACAATAAGTACTAAAGAATAGAGTCTAATTAATCTTACTTATTATTATGTATACTGAAAAAAATATTATAAAAATATTTTAGTCCGACCTTGCCGACGAACATGAGCGTGCGGTCGTACTCCGCCGGCTCGTACTCCAGGAACACCACGCACCCTGCCGGCGCACACGTCATAAATAGACACAATGATAGACAGTCGGCACATTAAACATACGGGCCCGGCGGGCCGCGCGGGGCACTCACCGCGGTGGTGGGGCACGGTGTCGGCCGCGCGGCTCACGGCGCTCAGCAGCGGGTAGCGGCGCCGCAGCTCGGCCGCGTCGTCCAGCAGGCGCACGGCCACGGGCCCCGCGCGCAGCGCCGCCGCGATGTGCCGCGCGCACTGCAGCGGCGCCATGCGCTCGGGGTCGGCGCCGCCCACGTCCCGCGCCAGCGCGCGGCCCGCCTCCAGCGCCGCGCCGCGCCGCAGCAGCCCGCCCGCCTCCAGCCGCTCCGCGTACACGCCCAGCGCCGACACGCCGTGCGCGCGCCACGGGAACGACTCGCGGATCTGCAGCGGCTGCAACCACACGGCCCGGGCGTCACCACCGCCACCGATGCATCCGTCCACGTCAGAGTTCCGAGACGCACGTGGGGGTACTCACGACGTAGAGCGCCTCGAGCGCGGCCAGCAGCATGACGAGCGGCGCCCGCGGGAAGCGCGGGTGCGGCTGCAGCGCCACCACGACGCGCCCGGCGCCCAGCGCCGCCGCGCGCCCCACGCCCGCCCGCATGGCCTCGCCCAGCGACCTGCCACACGCGCACACGCCTGTACTCGCCTCCACCGCACCCCTCGTCTCACACACCACCCCCGCCCCGAGTGTCCAGGGCCTTGTACTTTTCCTTAACTGTACATTCAGAAGCTACCGTAGTTTTAGATATATTAGACGTTATACAAAAAATATTTATGTTACCATAATAATGAAGGTTTAAAAGTGTCACTCACCGCACGTCGTCGTAGGGCCCCAGCTCGCCGGCGGCGCTCAGCACCAGCCGCGCCCCGCACACGCGGCTGCACCGCACCACGCTCACACAGCCGCGCTGCACACGCAACACGTCACAGCTTTTATAAACCAGTGTGACAACATCATCACATATTTATCTTGTATGTTTATGCAGATATACCACAGACAATTTACACCTAACTGCCTCTGCAAATACCTACTTAAATTATAAATTGCATTTTTCAATTGATAATGTAAGTTGTTGCAGTATGATATAGGTTCATGAATTCAGGCATGTGGTAGGTATTGTGGATAGATGGGTACTTAATCACTTTTCTCTTATTAACAAATATGATCTGTTAAGTAATGAGTATGTTTAGATTGTTACAATGTATTTTGCACTCAATAAATATGTGATTGATTACCCAAACATGTTTTAATGTGAAGCAGTGGAATTATATAGGAATCATAAACAACACAATGTTTTCCCTAAAAAGTTTACAGACATCGGTTCATGAGAGAATAGTACTCTCTGCTATCTGTGGAACGTAGCAGATGTAGACATATATCTATACAAGTACCTATATTTCTGTGATCACTGTATTTGATTAACATTTGCTGATGGTGAGCTCATTATGAACAACACCTACCTTCATAAACGATTGTTTTTTAATAATGACTAGAGATGAGTAGGTATTCTCTCCAATAATCTATGTTTACAGGTATATTAGGTCATAAATTATTGCATCTACCTGACCAGAGTTGTACTTGATTTTCATTAACCTCTCATCTGCTGAGATACCAGACAATAAATTTTAAATTGTGGCTAGTCGAGGTCTGCATTCTGGCATTCGAAAGGATAATAAATAAATGTAATATGTATATAAGTGAGACTTGTGGTACCTGTTTGCTAGGTGGGTCAAGCTCGTGGTGTGCAGCCACAAAGTCCTCCAGCACGTGCAGCGTGGGCAACCCCTCCGCTGTCACCAGCACCAGTGCCTCCCACTCCGCCCCACACACCTCGTCAACGGTCTCCACACTCACTCCATTCACCACATACTTTTCCCCCATTCTGCTCTGCTACACACAACAATATAAAGTTAATGCTCAAATTTTATCTCCACTTCAAATGTTTATTTTCATCATTGCTAGATTTATTATAGATGAAAAGTAACCAACCAACATTAAATTATGTTATTTTATGACATCCAAATCTAATCTGAAGCATGTACATTAAGAACATAGTAATATCCATAAAGTCAGATAAAAATATATTAGAATTGAGAATTAAAAATAAATTATTTATTATAAAAGTTTGAACAAACATGGCTGACTGTGCAAAGTAAAAAGATCATGATGATGAGAGTACAAGAGATAAGGGATATGTACAACCTGTAGCCCGTATTCCTTAAGAGATATTAGAATTTTCTGTTGAACTGATAGATTAATTGATTTATGCTAGTAATAAATAATACAACGGAATGCACGCCGTGGCGTTTGATTGCGCACTGAAACATAATAGTTACCTTATCAAAACTTCAAGTGGACACCGGCCTCCGAGTGTGGCGCCGCACAGAGTGCAGGCGGGGGCTGTTCTGTTTCCGCCGGCACCGCCCCGATATCGTAGTTCACGTCACTGCGCTTCACAGACTATTTAAATTAGATCACCAATAATCGTTTATTTACAGTATTATGGTAAAGACACCCAATACCTACACGCACGACATCAACAATCAACACGACAAAATATAGGTACTCTTATCTATGCGCACGACAGACCATGGTTTAAGAAAACCAGGTATGCTCAAAAGCAAAGCTCAAAAGTGACAGCATGGAATAAGGAATAATAATACTACGTAGTGACAGCTAACATTTCAAGGTTAGCCCTTGGCTTTTTGGCGGGAAACGGGAACGGGACAGTTGCTTTCTTCATTGAATAATCTAAATAATTAATACGAAGTGGTGTTTTGTGGTTAATGATCGCATTAAGTTAGTCGGAAGACATTCGCGAGTGTTATTATTATATAGGAGTATTCAATAAACAAAGTGTATCTGCCTATTTTCGCTTCGTGGCAGGAAGCCGCTTCATAACTCGAAAGTTTATGCGGACTTTTGAGTTAATTCGTTTGGGGTTCAGAGTAGGAGTCTACTCCGAGGGTGGGGGCTTAGGTTTAATCATCATCATCTTTCATCAATCATCAAGAAAAAAAATACGTAAGACATGGCTGTATAGGCATAGTTCCCTTTGCCTTACCCTTCGGGGAAAACAAAAAAAAAGCAAGCGAATGATTCAATTCAATTCTTGATGAGGCTTTTTGGCGGGAGGCGGGAACGGGACAGTTGCTTTCTTCATTGAATAATCTAAATAATTAATACGAAGTGGTGTTTTGTGGTTAATGATCGCATTAAGTTAGTCGGAAGACATTCGCGAGTGTTATTATATTGGAGTATTCAATAAACAAAGTGTATCTGCCTATTTTCGCTTCGTGTCAGGAAGCCGCTCATAACTCAAAAGTTTATGCGGACTTTTGAGTTAATTCGTTTGGGGTTCGGAGTAGGAGTCTACTCCGAGGGTGGGGGCTTAGGTTTCATCATCATCACCTTTCATCATTTCATTAATCATCAAGAAAAAAAATACGTCAGACATGGCTGTATGGGCATAGTTCCCTTTGCCTTACCCTTCGGGGAAAACCAAACCAAAAAAAAAAAAAATCAATTCTTGATGAATGGCTTCTGTGTGGTCACACAAGCGAATGAAAATTGAGTGAATTGTACTGCCTTTTTTTTCTAATGTATTTAATTACTACTAGGCTTTTTGGCGGGAAACGGGAACGGGACAGTTGCTTTCTTCATTGAATAATCTAAATAATTAATACGAAGTGGTGTTTTGTGGTTAATGATCGCATTAAGTTAGTCGGAAGACATTCGCGAGTGTTATTATATTGGAGTATTCAATAAACAAAGTGTATCTGCCTGTTTTCGCTTCGTGCCAGGAAGCCGCTTCATAACTCGAAAGTTTATGCGGACTTTTGAGTTAATTCGTTTGGGGTTCGGAGTAGGAGTCTACTCCGAGGGTGGGGGCTTAGGTTTCATCATCATCATTTTTCATCAATCATCAAGAAAAAAATACTTAAGACATGGCTGTATGGGCATAGTTCCCTTTGCCTTACCCTTCGGGGAAAACCAAAACAAAAAAAAAGTAAAATAAAACTAAGGCAAGTTGAAGGCAAGCGAATGAGGCTTTTTGGCGGGAAACGGGAACGGGACAGTTGCTTTCTTCATTGAATAATCTAAATAATTAATACGAAGTGGTGTTTTGTGGTTAATGATCGCATTAAGTTAGTCGGAAGACATTCGCGAGTGTTATTATATCGGAGTATTCCATGAGTATTCAATAAACAAAGTGTATCTGCCTATTTTCGCTTCGTGGCAGGAAGCCGCTTCATAACTCGAAAGTTTATGCGGACTTTTGAGTTAATTCGTTCGGGGTTCGGAGTAGGAGTCTACTTCGAGGGTGGGGGCTTAGGTTTCATCATCATCACCTTTCATCATTTCATTAATCATCAAGAAAAAGAATACGTAAGACATGGCTGTATGGGCATAGTTCCCTTTGCCTTACCCTTCGGGGAAAACCAAAACAAAAAAAAAATACTACTAGCTTTTGCCCGCGACTTCGTCCGCGTGGCGTGTTATAAAAGACAGATCTTTGTGTGTGTGTGGGAATGCATATCTCAAGCACCTAACTTAAGCAGTTTAGATTTTTTCATACAATTTTTTTTCACGCTAACTCCCATTTTTCAAAATACAGCCATAACTAAACTTTATATTTACTAAGGTATGCATGCATGCTAGATTAAAAACATCTATCTTACGCGGTTTCGATTTTTTCATACAAATGTTTCTTCCCGCTAACTCCCGTTTCCGTGGGAATTTTGCAATATCCTGTTGCAACT
The DNA here is from genome assembly GCF_024362695.1 of Pectinophora gossypiella. Lineage (NCBI taxonomy): Eukaryota > Metazoa > Arthropoda > Insecta > Lepidoptera > Gelechiidae > Pectinophora > Pectinophora gossypiella. Next base: position 51,936 of record NC_065425.1, on the reverse strand, counting down.
AAGCTTTAAGTTAAATAAGGTACTTGCATGCCTAATTTCAAGTGTCTAACTTAAGCGGTTTAGATTTTTCATACAAAAGGATTTTCCCGCTAGTTCCCGTTCCCGTAGGATTTCCGGTAATTCCTTTCTTAGTGCACCTCTACGGTGCCTAAGCTACGTCCCTTCCAAATTTCAAATTTCAAGTCGACTCCATACACCAACCTTCATGAATCGATAAATTCTATAGTTTTATAAGCGTTGCTACTCAAAGTCAACACATCTGCACCAGTTCTATCCCCAAGTAGTAAGTTTACCCTAAGAATGCTGTCGACTCCTTCCACCAACCTTCATGAATCGATGAAATATACAGTTTTCTAAGCGTTGCTACTCAAAGTCAATACATTTGCATAAATTTTACCCCTAGGTAGTAAGTTTGGCCTAAGAATGCTGTCGACTCCTTCCATCAACCTTCATGAATCAATCAAATATACAGTTTTCTAAGCGTTGCCACTCAAAGTCAATACATTTGCATAATTTTTTTCCCTAGGTAGTAAGTTTGGCCTAAGAATGCTGTCGACTCCTTCCACCAACCTTCATGAATCGATCAAATATACCGTTTTCTAAGCGTTGCCACTCAAAGTCAACACATTTGCATCAATTTTATCTCCAAGTAATAAGTTTGGCCTAAGAATGCTGTCGACTTCTTCCACCAACCTTCATGAATCGATCAAATATACAGTTTTCTAAGCGTTGCCACTCATAGTCAATACATTTGCATAAAATCACCCCTTAGTAGTAAGTTTGGCCTAAGAATGCTGGCGACTCCTTCCATCAACCTTCATGAGTCGATCATTTCTACAGTTTTCTAAGGGTTGCCACTCAAAGTCAATACATTTGCATAAAATTCACCCCTTAGTAGTAAGTTTGGCCTAATAATGCTGTCGACTCCTTCCACCAACCTTCATAGATCGATCAAATATATAAATTTCTACGAGTTGCCACTCAAAGTCAATACAATTGCATCATTTTCACCCGCATGTAATAAGTTTGGCCTAAGAATGCTGTCGACTCCTTCCAACAACCTTGATGAATCGATCAAATATACAGTTTTCTAAGCGTTGCCACTCATAGTCAATACATTTGCATAAATTTTACCCCTCAGTAGTAAGTTTGGCCTAAGAATGCTGTCGACTCCTTCCAACAACCTTCATGAATCGATCAAATATACAGTTTTCTAAGTGTTGACACTCAAAGTCAATACATTTGCATAAATTTTACCCCTCAGTAGTAAGTTTGGCCTAAGAATGTTGTCGACTCCTTCCATCAACCTTCATGAATCGATCAAATATACAGTTTTCTAAGCGTTGCCACTCATAGTCAATACATTTGCATAAATTTTACCCCTCAGTAGTAAGTTTGGCCTAAGAATGCTGTCGACTCCTTCCAACAACCTTCATGAATCGATCAAATATACAGTTTTCTAAGCGTTGCCACTCACAGTCAATAGATTTGCATAAAATTCACCCCTTAGTAGTAAGTTTGGCCTAAGAATGCTGTTGACTCCTTCCACCAACCTTCATAGATCGATCAAATATACAGTTTTCTAAGTGTTGCCACTCAAAGTCAATACATTTGCATAAAATTTACCCCTCAGTAGTAAGTTTGGCCTAAGAATGCTGTCGACTTCTTCCTACAACCTTCATGAATCGGTCAAATATACAGTTTTCTACGGGTTGCCACTCAAAGTCAATACATTTATAAGAATATATCGATAAATTGTGGCATTAGCAGTCGTTAATAACCACCAATCCGCACTGGGCCCGCGTGTTGGTTTAAGGCCCGATCTCCCTAACCATCCATAGGGAAGGCCCGTGCCCCAGCAGTGGGCACGTTAATGGGCTGATGTTGATGATGAGTAAGGACATTGGCTGCTTTTCTTATTCAAATTGTTCTTTTTTGTACTCTGGTCTTAAGGTTAGGTAATGAAGTTCTTTTTACATAAGTTTTGCGCGTTTTTACTGCCCGAGAATGTTCCCAGAGACGGATAATGGTGCTAATTCCTGTAAATACCATCTAATTTTATTTTAAGTTATATCTGTCATTTTCTTATCTGCTGAAAAGGAAAGGGACGGGTAATCGACAAGCATAAAATTTATGGAACACACGTCAATTTTAAGCACAAATCTAAACCAACCGTCTAAAAATTTTACATCCGTCGATAACCTGACACAGTTAAGTAGACAGCACGTCAAACGGATTGCATACCAGCGACGTACCTTTTGACTCGCCCGGGTTATTCATTCATTAACTCATTCTTCCTAAAATTAAGAGCTGTGAATCGTCCGTCCCTTTCCTTTTCGACGGATATGAAAATGACGGATATAACTTAAAAAAATAAAATTAGGTAGTGTCTGCAGGAATCGGGGCCACTGTCCGGGAATGGCGCGTCACTAGATACGATCCCGTGCAAGAATATAATGTAATGTAGGTATACATTAGAACCATATCCCGTTAACATGATTTATATTTAGTGACATACAAAGTGCAATAAAGTTGCACCAAAGCAATAAAATACACTTGGTTTTGTTTTGAATTGACACCTAATTTTAGACATTTTGTTATCCGTCGAAAAGGTAAGGGACTGGTAATCGACGAGCATAAAAATGGAACACACGTCAATTTTAAGCACAAATCTAAAACAACCCAAAAACAATTTTGCATTGGCTAATAACCCGACAGGTACCTTTTTGATTCGCCCGGGTTATTCATTAATTTACTCATTCTTCCTAAAATTAAGAGCTGTCAATCATCCGTCCCTTTCCTTTTCAGCGGATAAGAAAATGACAGGTATAATAAATAAAATTAGATGGCGTCTGCAGGAATCAACAACTGCTATGACTCGTCCAATGAGCCACTGTGACATGGTTCTAAGTGTATCCATATATTGAGACGTATCTCCCAACAGCGCGTCACCCTCTGTGCATGTAACAATATGCAACTAGGTATTGTAAGAGTATATGTTGCTGTCACCACGCCATCGTGGCTACGGGGGTGGGGTGCAGCGAGTGCTAACCCCTGCTTTACTAATACCAGTGCGACCCGCCGGAGCGGCCAAGTGTTGCGCCCACGCATGGACAGTTGTTGCGACAAGTCAATTATAATTGTTATTTGTAGTGTACTTGTGGTGTGCGCCGCAGGTGTCAGCGTACGCGATAAATTGACAATTGTTGATGTTGCAAAATATTGTAAAAAAAAAATCGCAATAAAAATAAATCTGTAGTCTTCTCACCTGTCCTGGTTGCACAGACCATTGCGCCATTGCCATATTGCAACCACGCCAAAAATATTTTGCTAAAAGCTGTTGTCAATTCATTGAGTACGATTATTTGTTATACAATAAACATGTTGGACCATGTCCCGGCGCCAGCCAGCAACCACAGCGATGTATTAACGCGACGATGACGTCATGACGCGACGTCATGACGTCACGGCCGCGTGTGGACCCGAAGCGCTCACTCGGTTTTATTTTATTAAATGCACTGCTATTGTATCTGTTGTTTCTATTACACCCCACACGACTGAAGATTATACCCCCACCCGCCCTGTCTCGGTTACGCACCGTGAAGAAGGCGATATTCAACGTAAATAGTAACTGAAGTATGTCTACCACGTAAGGATACTGTCCACAGCTGACAAAAAGTAAAACAAAAGCTAAACCTAAGGATGATCTGATAAAAATAAAATAATAAGTATCTAGAGTTTAATTAATGTCAACATTTACGGGCTTCGGAAGGCACGTTAAGCCGTTGGTCCCGGCTGCATTAGCAGTCGTTAATAACCATCAATCCGCACTGGGCCTGCGTGATGGTTTAAGGCCCGATCTCCCTATCCATCCATAGGGAAGGCCCGTGCCCCAGCAGTGGGGACGTTAATGGGCTGGTGATGATGATGATAACATTTACGAGACTCCTGGAATACTGCATATAGTATAAAAATTAAAGTCGAATATAACGGCCTCTGTGGTCCAGTGGTTGAGCGTTGGACTCACGATCCGGAGGCCCCGGGTTCGAATCCCGGTAGGGGCATATCACAAAAATCACTTTGTGATCCCTAGTTTGGTTAGGACATTACAGGATGATCACCTGATTGTCCGAAAGTAAGATGATCCGTGCTTCGGTAGGCACGTTAAGCCGTTGGTCCCGGTTACTGTTTACTGATGTAAGTGAGTAATCGTTACATGAGCCATGTCAGGGGCCTTTGGCGGCTCAATTATAACCCTGACACCAGCGTTGATGAGGTTGGTATTCTACCTCACGACCCACACGATAAGAAGAAGAAGTCGAATATCTTTTTATTTATTGATCGTTGTTCTTGAGGAATTACGACTTCAGGTAGTATTAGAAATAAAATGTAGAATCTGAGTATAAAATCAACGTCTATTTCAGTGAGATGTGATAGAACAAGTGAAAGGGGTGCGGGGGGGACGGACAATGTCAAGTTAGCGCCTACTAAATAAAAATAGCAATACCGTCTTCATCCTTTCGTGATTTATAAGTATGAAAAGGCGTCGATTCCCAACAATCGTGATATTTGGCGACAAATTCTAGACATTTTTTGTGTGAAATCAGATTTTGCAAGTGCTGTAGAAAAAAAAGTGATGCTGGGGTAAGGCTTACCCTGGCACTGCCACCAAACAATGCTTAAATAACTTTTAAGCGGCGTGACGGCGAATTCTGATATAATATTCACTACATTTTTTGTGACCGTCAGGATGGCCTGTCACTACCCTAATTTTATATCGAAGTAATTATTAAAAGTTAGTGCTCAGTTGCTACCAGTTGGTACCAATCGTTAGACAGTTGGTACCCTTAATTTAAAGAAGACAATCTACTTTTTTAGGTGACGCGCCATTCTAGCACCAGGATGGCTGGTCACCTATGCAGTGAGAACAAACTGCGCACATTTATAGAGTTTATTTATAACCAATGGTTGACACTAACTGGTACCTTCATATACGTAGTTTTGGACCTCATAACTTTTAAGGATAAAAAGGCCCCGATTCCTGCAGACATCTCTTAATTTTACTTTAAGTTATACCTGTCATTTTTATATCCGCCGAAAAGGAAAGGGACGGATGATTGACAGCTCTTAATTTTAGGAAGAATGAGTAAATAAATGAATAACCCGGGCGAATTTTTAGACGGTTGTTTTAGATTTGTGCTTAAAATTGACTTGTGTTCCATAAATTTTATGCTTGTCGATTACCCGTACTTGGGGTATGGTCGTAAGTACTTGGGGTATGGTAGTAAGTACTTGGGGTATGGTAGTAAGTACTTGGGGTATGGTAGTAAGTACTTGGGGTTTGGTAGTAAGTACTTGGGGTTGGTACCAAGAACTTGGGGTATGGTAGTAAGTACTTGGGGTTTGGTAGTAAGTACTTGGGGTTTGGTAGTAAGTACTTGGGGTATGGTAGTAAGTACTTGGGGTATGGTAGTAAGTACTTGGGGTATAGTAGTAAGTACTTGGGGTATGGTAGTAAGTACTTGGGGTATGGTAGTAAGTACTTGGGGTATGGTAGTAAGTACTTGGGGTATGGTATGAAGTACTTGGGGTTTGGTACCAAGTACTTGGGGTATAGTAGTAAGTACTTGGGGTATGGTAGTAAGTACTTGGGGTTTGGTACCAAGTACTTGGGGTATGGTAGTAAGTACTTGGGGTATGGTAGTAAGTACTTGGGGTATGGTCGTAAGTACTTGGGGTATGGTAGTAAGTACTTGGGGTTTGGTAGTAAGTACTTGGGGTTTGGTAGTAAGTACTTGGGGTATGGTAGTAAGTACTTGGGGTATGGTAGTAAGTACTTGGGGTATGGTAGTAAGTACTTGGGGTATGGTAGTAAGTACTTGGGGTATGGTAGTAAGTACTTGGGGTATGGTAGTAAGTACTTGGGGTTTGGTAGTAAGTACTTGGGGTTTGGTAGTAAGTACTTGGGGTATGGTAGTAAGTACTTGGGGTATGGTAGTAAGTACTTGGGGTATGGTAGTAAGTACTTGGGGTATGGTAGTAAGTACTTGGGGTATGGTAGTAAGTACTTGGGGTATGGTAGTAAGTACTTGGGGTTTGGTAGTAAGTACTTGGGGTATGGTAGTAAGTACTTGGGGTTTGGTAGTAAGTACTTGGGGTATGGTAGTAAGTACTTGGGGTATGGTAGTAAGTACTTGGGGTATGGTAGTAAGTACTTGGGGTATGGTGGTAAGTACTTGGGGTATGGTGGTAAGTACTTGGGGTATGGTAGTAAGTACTTGGGGTATGGTACTAAGTACTTGGGGTATGGTAGTAAGTACTTGGGGTATGGTGGTAAGTACTTGGGGTATGGTGGTAAGTACTTGGGGTATGGTGGTAAGTACTTGGGGTATGGTAGTAAGTACTTGGGGTATGGTACTAAGTACTTGGGGTATGGTCGTAAGTACTTGGGGTATGGTACTAAGTACTTGGGGTATGGTCGTAAGTACTTGGGGTATGGTAGTAAGTACTTGGGGTATGGTAGTAAGTACTTGGGGTATGGTAGTAAGTACTTGGGGTATGGTGGTAAGTACTTGGGGTATGGTAGTAAGTACTTGGGGTTTGGTAGTAAGTACTTGGGGTATGGTAGTAAGTACTTGGGGTATGGTAGTAAGTACTTGGGGTATGGTAGTAAGTACTTGGGGTATGGTAGTAAGTACTTGGGGTATGGTAGTAAGTACTTGGGGTATGGTAGTAAGTACTTGGGGTTTGGTAGTAAGTACTTGGGGTATGGTAGTAAGTACTTGGGGTTTGGTAGTAAGTACTTGGGGTATGGTAGTAAGTACTTGGGGTATGGTAGTAAGTACTTGGGGTATGGTAGTAAGTACTTGGGGTATGGTAGTAAGTACTTGGGGTATGGTCGTAAGTACTTGGGGTATGGTAGTAAGTACTTGGGGTTTGGTAGTAAGTACTTGGGGTTTGGTAGTAAGTACTTGGGGTATGGTAGTAAGTACTTGGGGTATGGTAGTAAGTACTTGGGGTATGGTAGTAAGTACTTGGGGTATGGTAGTAAGTACTTGGGGTATGGTAGTAAGTACTTGGGGTATGGTACCAAGTACTTGGGGTATGGTAGTAAGTACTTGGGGTATGGTACTAAGTACTTGGGGTATGGTCGTAAGTACTTGGGGTATGGTAGTAAGTACTTGGGGTATGGTAGTAAGTACTTGGGGTTTGGTAGTAAGTACTTGGGGTATGGTAGTAAGTACTTGGGGTATGGTCGTAAGTACTTGGGGTATGGTAGTAAGTACTTGGGGTTTGGTAGTAAGTACTTGGGGTTTGGTAGTAAGTACTTGGGGTATGGTCGTAAGTACTTGGGGTATGGTAGTAAGTACTTGGGGTATGGTAGTAAGTACTTGGGGTATGGTGGTAAGTACTTGGGGTATGGTAGTAAGTACTTGGGGTTTGGTAGTAAGTACTTGGGGTATGGTAGTAAGTACTTGGGGTTTGGTAGTAAGTACTTGGGGTTTGGTAGTAAGTACTTGGGGTTTGGTAGTAAGTACTTGGGGTATGGTCGTAAGTACTTGGGGTATGGTAGTAAGTACTTGGGGTATGGTGGTAAGTACTTGGGGTATGGTAGTAAGTACTTGGGGTATGGTACCAAGTACTTGGGGTATGGTAGTAAGTACTTGGGGTATGGTAGTAAGTACTTGGGGTATGGTAGTAAGTACTTGGGGTATGGTGGTAAGTACTTGGGGTATGGTGGTAAGTACTTGGGGTATGGTAGTAAGTACTTGGGGTATGGTAGTAAGTACTTGGGGTATGGTAGTAAGTACTTGGGGTATGGTAGTAAGTACTTGGGGTATGGTAGTAAGTACTTGGGGTATGGTGGTAAGTACTTGGGGTATGGTAGTAAGTACTTGGGGTTTGGTAGTAAGTACTTGGGGTATGGTAGTAAGTACTTGGGGTTTGGTAGTAAGTACTTGGGGTTTGGTAGTAAGTACTTGGGGTATGGTCGTAAGTACTTGGGGTATGGTAGTAAGTACTTGGGGTATGGTAGTAAGTACTTGGGGTATGGTGGTAAGTACTTGGGGTATGGTAGTAAGTACTTGGGGTTTGGTAGTAAGTACTTGGGGTATGGTAGTAAGTACTTGGGGTTTGGTAGTAAGTACTTGGGGTTTGGTAGTAAGTACTTGGGGTATGGTCGTAAGTACTTGGGGTATGGTAGTAAGTACTTGGGGTATGGTGGTAAGTACTTGGGGTATGGTAGTAAGTACTTGGGGTATGGTACTAAGTACTTGGGGTATGGTCGTAAGTACTTGGGGTATGGTAGTAAGTACTTGGGATATGGTAGTAAGTACTTGGGGTTTGGTAGTAAGTACTTGGGGTATGGTAGTAAGTACTTGGGGTATGGTCGTAAGTACTTGGGGTATGGTAGTAAGTACTTGGGGTTTGGTAGTAAGTACTTGGGGTATGGTAGTAAGTACTTGGGGTATGGTAGTAAGTACTTGGGGTATGGTAGTAAGTACTTGGGGTATGGTAGTAAGTACTTGGGGTATGGTAGTAAGTACTTGGGGTATGGTAGTAAGTACTTGGGGTATGGTAGTAAGTACTTGGGGTTTGGTACCAAGTACTTGGGGTATGGTAGTAAGTACTTGGGGTATGGTGGTAAGTACTTGGGGTATGGTAGTAAGTACTTGGGGTATGGTAGTAAGTACTTGGGGTATGGTAGTAAGTACTTGGGGTATGGTGGTAAGTACTTGGGGTATGGTAGTAAGTACTTGGGGTTTGGTAGTAAGTACTTGGGGTATGGTAGTAAGTACTTGGGGTTTGGTAGTAAGTACTTGGGGTTTGGTAGTAAGTACTTGGGGTATGGTCGTAAGTACTTGGGGTATGGTAGTAAGTACTTGGGGTATGGTAGTAAGTACTTGGGGTATGGTGGTAAGTACTTGGGGTATGGTAGTAAGTACTTGGGGTTTGGTAGTAAGTACTTGGGGTATGGTAGTAAGTACTTGGGGTTTGGTAGTAAGTACTTGGGGTTTGGTAGTAAGTACTTGGGGTTTGGTAGTAAGTACTTGGGGTATGGTCGTAAGTACTTGGGGTATGGTAGTAAGTACTTGGGGTATGGTGGTAAGTACTTGGGGTATGGTAGTAAGTACTTGGGGTATGGTACCAAGTACTTGGGGTATGGTAGTAAGTACTTGGGGTATGGTGGTAAGTACTTGGGGTATGGTGGTAAGTACTTGGGGTATGGTAGTAAGTACTTGGGGTATGGTAGTAAGTACTTGGGGTATGGTAGTAAGTACTTGGGGTATGGTAGTAAGTACTTGGGGTATGGTAGTAAGTACTTGGGGTATGGTGGTAAGTACTTGGGGTATGGTAGTAAGTACTTGGGGTTTGGTAGTAAGTACTTGGGGTATGGTAGTAAGTACTTGGGGTTTGGTAGTAAGTACTTGGGGTTTGGTAGTAAGTACTTGGGGTATGGTCGTAAGTACTTGGGGTATGGTAGTAAGTACTTGGGGTATGGTAGTAAGTACTTGGGGTATGGTGGTAAGTACTTGGGGTATGGTAGTAAGTACTTGGGGTTTGGTAGTAAGTACTTGGGGTATGGTAGTAAGTACTTGGGGTTTGGTAGTAAGTACTTGGGGTTTGGTAGTAAGTACTTGGGGTATGGTCGTAAGTACTTGGGGTATGGTAGTAAGTACTTGGGGTATGGTGGTAAGTACTTGGGGTATGGTAGTAAGTACTTGGGGTATGGTACTAAGTACTTGGGGTATGGTCGTAAGTACTTGGGGTATGGTAGTAAGTACTTGGGGTATGGTAGTAAGTACTTGGGGTATGGTAGTAAGTACTTGGGGTATGGTAGTAAGTACTTGGGGTTTGGTAGTAAGTACTTGGGGTTTGGTAGTAAGTACTTGGGGTATGGTCGTAAGTACTTGGGGTATGGTAGTAAGTACTTGGGGTATGGTAGTAAGTACTTGGGGTATGGTAGTAAGTACTTGGGGTTTGGTAGTAAGTACTTGGGGTATGGTAGTAAGTACTTGGGGTTTGGTAGTAAGTACTTGGGGTTTGGTAGTAAGTACTTGGGGTATGGTAGTAAGTACTTGGGGTATGGTGGTAAGTACTTGGGGTATGGTGGTAAGTACTTGGGGTATGGTAGTAAGTACTTGGGGTATGGTAGTAAGTACTTGGGGTATGGTAGTAAGTACTTGGGGTATGGTAGTAAGTACTTGGGGTATGGTAGTAAGTACTTGGGGTATGGTGGTAAGTACTTGGGGTATGGTAGTAAGTACTTGGGGTTTGGTAGTAAGTACTTGGGGTATGGTAGTAAGTACTTGGGGTTTGGTAGTAAGTACTTGGGGTTTGGTAGTAAGTACTTGGGGTATGGTCGTAAGTACTTGGGGTATGGTAGTAAGTACTTGGGGTATGGTCGTAAGTACTTGGGGTTTGGTAGTAAGTACTTGGGGTTTGGTAGTAAGTACTTGGGGTTTGGTAGTAAGTACTTGGTGTATGGTAGTAAGTACTTGGGGTATGGTAGTAAGTACTTGGGGTATGGTAGTAAGTACTTGGGGTATGGTAGTAAGTACTTGGGGTATGGTAGTAAGTACTTGGGGTATGGTGGTAAGTACTTGGGGTATGGTGGTAAGTACTTGGGGTATGGTGGTAAGTACTTGGGGTATGGTAGTAAGTACTTGGGGTATGGTACTAAGTACTTGGGGTATGGTCGTAAGTACTTGGGGTATGGTAGTAAGTACTTGGGGTATGGTAGTAAGTACTTGGGGTATGGTAGTAAGTACTTGGGGTATGGTAGTAAGTACTTGGGGTATGGTGGTAAGTACTTGGGGTATGGTAGTAAGTACTTGGGGTTTGGTAGTAAGTACTTGGGGTATGGTAGTAAGTACTTGGGGTTTGGTAGTAAGTACTTGGGGTTTGGTAGTAAGTACTTGGGGTATGGTCGTAAGTACTTGGGGTATGGTAGTAAGTACTTGGGGTATGGTAGTAAGTACTTGGGGTATGGTGGTAAGTACTTGGGGTATGGTAGTAAGTACTTGGGGTTTGGTAGTAAGTACTTGGGGTATGGTAGTAAGTACTTGGGGTTTGGTAGTAAGTACTTGGGGTTTGGTAGTAAGTACTTGGGGTATGGTCGTAAGTACTTGGGGTATGGTAGTAAGTACTTGGGGTATGGTGGTAAGTACTTGGGGTATGGTGGTAAGTACTTGGGGTATGTTGGTAAGTACTTGGGGTATGGTAGTAAGTACTTGGGGTATGGTAGTAAGTACGTGGGTATGGTAGTAAGTACTTGGGGTTTGGTACCAAGTACTTGGGGTATGGTGGTAAGTACTTGGGGTATGGTGGTTAGTACTTGGGGTATGGTGGTAAGTACTTGGGGTATGGTAGTAAGTACTTGGGGTATGGTAGTAAGTACTTGGGGTATGGTGGTAAGTACTTGGGGTATGGTAGTAAGTACTTGGGGTATGGTACTAAGTACTTGGGGTATGGTCGTAAGTACTTGGGGTATGGTAGTAAGTACTTGGGGTATGGTAGTAAGTACTTGGGGTTTGGTAGTAAGTACTTGGGGTATGGTAGTAAGTACTTGGGGTATGGTAGTAAGTACTTGGGGTATGGTAGTAAGTACTTGGGGTATGGTGGTAAGTACTTGGGGTATGGTGGTAAGTACTTGGGGTATGGTATTAAGTACTTGGGGTATAGTAGTAAGTACTTGGGGTATAGTAGTAAGTACTTGGGGTATGGTAGTAAGTACTTGGGGTATGGTAGTAAGTACTTGGGGTATGGTGGTAAGTACTTGGGGTATGGTGGTAAGTACTTGGGGTATGGTGGTAAGTACTTGGTGTATGGTGGTAAGTACTTGGGGTATGGTAGTAAGTACTTGGGGTATAGTAGTAAGTACTTGGGGTATAGTAGTAAGTACTTGGGGTATGGTAGTAAGTACTTGGGGTATGGTAGTAAGTACTTGGGGTATGGTGGTAAGTACTTGGGGTATGGTAGTAAGTACTTGGGGTATGGTAGTAAGTACTTGGGGTATGGTAGTAAGTACTTGGGGTTTGGTAGTAAGTACTTGGGGTTTGGTAGTAAGTACTTGGGGTATGGTCGTAAGTACTTGGGGTATGGTAGTAAGTACTTGGGGTATAGTAGTAAGTACTTGGGGTATGGTAGTAAGTACTTGGGGTATGGTAGTAAGTACTTGGGGTATGGTAGTAAGTACTTGGGGTTTGGTACCAAGTACTTGGGGTATGGTAGTAAGTACTTGGGGTATGGTGGTAAGTACTTGGGGTACCAAGTACTTGGGGTATGGTACCAAGTACTTGGGGTTTGGTACCAAGTACTTGGGGTTTGGTACCAAGTACTTGGGGTATGTTACCAAGTACTTGGGGTAGTGACCCTGATGCGGAGCAGTTTTCGAAAATCGGGAAGTATTTCCATACTTTACATGACGTTCCCATCACTACCCCGATATATATTTCATACCCCCGAGACATTTTCTTGATAAACAAAATTTTGTATGGCGGCCATCTTGTTTTTCCGACATTGTGTTTTTTTTTCACCCGCGATGAAAATTGACCAAGATTTAAATAGGTGTCGTGAAAGAAAAATTGGTTCACGTGCGATAGTTTTGCCAGGCCGTAGGGTGTTTCTCGGACGCGGAGCAGTTTTTGGTGACCAGAAAGTATTTCCGTACTCTACATGACGTTTTGAGCAAGCGCTCCATACATTATTTTTACCCAAAGGGGCTTCTTCTAAAAACAAACAAAATTTTGTGTGGCGGCCATCTTGTTTTTCCGCCATTTTGTTTTTTTACAGGCGATTGGATTTGATCAAGATTTAAATACGTTTTGTGAAAGAAAAATTGCTTCAGGTTCTATAGTTTAGCTTTATAGCTTCACCGTGTTTATAGTTATAGTTTAGTTTTAATTTTAAATACTTTAATTTGAATTTGTATTAGATTTTTACTATTTTAATTGTTTGTGGTATCTATTTTAATGTATGGATTTTTAGATCTGAAATAAACGATATTATTATTATTATTAACCAGGCCATAGGGTGTCTCCCTAAAGCTGACCAGTTTCCGAAGGTCTGTAAGTTTTCCGGGAGCCTTGAGACCGATCCGATCAATTTGACTTTACAAATGCACTAGTCACCCCTACGATTTTTGAAAATTCCCCTCGATTTATTTGGTCTGCCATCATCAGACCCTGACTTCCTTGACATGGGACCACCTTGGGAATATCTCCTTTCGATCAAAAAAAGAATTATCAAAATCGGTTCATACACGACGAAGTTATCCCCGAACAAACATAAAACAAATATACATACGGTCGAATTGAGAACCTCCTTTTTTGAAGTCGGTAAAAACAAAAGCTGTTGTCAATTCATTGAGTATGAGTATGACGGCGCCTCATAGAGGGCCATCTGTACAGATTAGAGTGAACTACGCTGACGTACGCTCTAGCGGAACGTCGTTTGCATATGGCGGCGGGGCGGTCGTCTTGTCAGTGTGACAGTTCGAGGGACAGCCGCCTGCGCACCGTACCCGCGACGGATCGCTTTAAATCCGAGGAATCCTTAACCATTTCTGTTGATTAATAGTGATTTATGTGCCTTAATAGTGTGATACAATAATTTAGAAGTTCATTTTGTTTCAAAGTACTTTAAATTAAATAACGTGTGATTAAGTAACTATTAAATTGTTTTAACTACCCACGTCCAGTGCATCATTAGAAAAATGACTGAGTCCGATGAAGGCCCTACTGCGCCTTTAAGTACAATTATTTGTTATACAATAAACGGCCGCGTGTGGACCCGAAGCGCTCACTCGGTTTTATTTTATTAAATGCATTGCTATTGTATCTGTTGTTTCTATTACACTCCACACGACTGAAGATTATACCCCTAGCCGCCCTGTCTCGGTTACGAACCGTGAAGAAAGCGATATTTAACGTAAATAGTAACGTATATCTGGAGTATGTCTACCCCGTAAGGATACTCTCATCACAGCCTTTCACAAAATCAATCAAGAACACCGTATTTTAATTTCTTAAGACCGCAGAAACGGATGATGCGATAAGTAAACATTTTACCCTCCCTGAGCCGGAGGTCTCGCAAAAGAACACAAAAAGCAACAAAGCTGCCGGACCGGATGAAATACCCCGAATTTCTACAACATTTTGGAAAAATAAGTAAATAAGTAAATGATTGAATGAGTGAATGAGTAAATAAGTAAATAAATAAGAAAAGAAGAAATCCAAAAATTGTCAAAATTGTGAGTGGTTTTTTCTATGCAGATATGTGACCGTGGCTTCCTAATAAATCGCAACAGGGAGGGTGGGGGGGCGATTTTTTTGCGTTCCCGGCGTCCTAGACACGCGAGAGAGGCCTTAAAATTTTCGTAAAGACGAGGGCTACCATATAACGCAATAAAATAGAGAGACTTCTATAACATTTTGTTGCAGTAGACTGATATTTCGAAATTTCTTTGCTAATAACACGAAAAATACATGAATACTCAAAAAAAAATATTTAAACCTATTAAATTGCAAAAAATATAACGGCCAGAACAAAAACCAAACCCTACCCACACCCGAAACAAAGAAAATTTAAACGTAATTATACCCTAACCTAAAACCATGTAAACCAAAATAACCCAAATATACCAAAACTAAACCCAAACCTAAGAAAACTCAAAACTAACAAAATCCAAACCTAACATAATTCAAACCTAACAAAACCCAAACCTAAAAAAACACATACCTAACAAAACACAAACCTAACCCAAAACTAAACAAACCCAAACCTAACAAAATTAAAACCTAAAAAAATTCAAACCAAACCCAAACCTAACCCAAACCCAAACCCAAACCAAACCCAAACCTAACCCAAACCCAAACTTAATAAAACCCAAACCTAACCCAAACCCAAACTTAACAAAAACCACACCTAACAAAACCCAAACCTAACAAAACACATACCTATTAAAACCCAAACCTAACCCAAACCTAACAAAACCCAAACCTAACAAAACACATACCTAACAAAACACAAACCTAACCCAAAACTAAACAAACCCAAACCTAACACAAACCCAAACTTAACAAAACCCAAACCTAACCCAAACCCAAACCTAACCCAAACCCAAACCTAACCCAAACACAAACTTAACAAAAACCAAACCTAACAAAAACCAAACCTAAAAAAACCCAAACCTAACAAAATCCAAACCTAAAAACCAAACCTAACAAAACCCAAACCTAACGAAACCCAAACATAACAAAACCCAAACCTAAGAGACCCAAACCTAACAAAACCCAAACTGAACAAAACCCAACCCAAAAAAACCCAAACCTAACAAAATTAAAACCAAACCCAAAACTAAACAAACCCAAACCTAACCCAAACCCAAACTTAACAAAACCCAAACCTAACCCAAACCCAAACCTAACCCAAACACAAACTTAACAAAAACCAAACCTAACAAAAACCAAACCTAAAAAAACCCAAACCTAACAAAATCCAAACCTAAAAACCAAACCTAACAAAACCCAAACATAACAAAACCCAAACCTAAGAGACCCAAACCTAACAAAACCCAAACTGAACAAAACCCAACCCAAAAAAACCCAAACCTAACAAAATTAAAACCAAACCCAAGCCTAACCCAAACCCAAACCTAACCCAAACCCAAACTTAACAAAACCCAAACCTAATCCAAACCCAAACCTAACCCAAACACAAACTTAACAAAAACCAAACCTAACAAAAACCAAACCTAAAAAAACCCAAACCTAACAAAATCATAACCTAAAAACCAAACCTAATAAAACCCAAACCTAACGAAACCCAAACCTAACAAAACCCAAACCTAAGAGACCCAAACCTAACAAAACCCAAACTGAACAAAAACCAACCCAAAAAAACCCAAACCTAACAAAATTAAAACCAAACCCAAGCCTAACCCAAACCCAACCCAAACCTAACCCAAACCTAACCGTAACCTAACCCAAACCCAAACCTAACAAAACTCAAACCTAACAAAACCCAAACCTAATCAAACCGAAGCATAACAAAATTCAAACCAAACCCAAACCTAACCCAAACCCAAACTTAACAAAACCCAAACCTTACCCAAACCCAAACTTAACAAAAACCAAACCTATAAAAACCAAACCTAAAAAAACCCAAACCTAACAAAATCCAAACCTAAGAAAAACCAAACCTAACAAAACCCAAACCTAACAAAACCCTAACCTAACAAAACCCTAACCTAAGAAACCCAAATCAAACAAAACCCTAACCGACCTTTGCACCTTTACTACCATCACTATGTATGACCACATTTACTGCAATAAAATTCATTTCATTTCATTTCGTTTCATTTCATTTCAAAACCAAACCTAACAAAACCCAAGCCTAACCCAAACCTAACAAAATTCAAATCAAACCCAAACCTAAATAAACCCAAACCTAACAAAACGCATACCTAACAAAACACAAACCTAACCCAAACCTAAACAAACCCAAACCTAACAAAATTAAAAAAAAACCCAAGCCTAACCCAAACCCAAACCTAACAAAACCCATACCTAACAAAACACAAACCTAACCCAAACCCAAGCCTAGGCCAAAACCCAAACCTAACCCAAACCCAAGCCCAAACCTAACAAATCTCAAACCTAACAAAACCCAAAACTAAACAAACCCCAAACGTAACAAAATTCAAACCAAACCCAAGCAAGCAAGCCAGCAAGCAAGCAAGCAAGCAAGCAAGCAAGCAAGCAAGCAAGCAAGCAAGCAAGCAAGCAAGCAAGCAAGCAAGCAAGCAAGCAAGCAAGCAAGCAAGCAAGCAAGCAAGCAAGCAAGCAAGCAAGCAAGCAAGCAAGCAAGCAAGCAAGCAAGCAAGCAAGCAAGCAAGCAAGCAAGCAAGCAAGCAAGCAAGCAAGCAAGCAAGCAAGCAAGCAAGCAAGCAAGCAAGCAAGCAAGCAAGCAAGCAAGCAAGCAAGCAAGCAAGCAAGCAAGCAAGCAAGCAAGCAAGCAAGCAAGCAAGCAAGCAAGCAAGCAAGCAAGCAAGCAAGCAAGCAAGCAAGCAAGCAAGCAAGCAAGCAAGCAAGCAAGCAAGCAAGCAAGCAAGCAAGCAAGCAAGCAAGCAAGCAAGCAAGCAAGCAAGCAAGCAAGCAAGCAAGCAAGCAAGCAAGCAAGCAAGCAAGCAAGCAAGCAAGCAAGCAAGCAAGCAAGCAAGCAAGCAAGCAAGCAAGCAAGCAAGCAAGCAAGCAAGCAAGCAAGCAAGCAAGCAAGCAAGCAAGCAAGCAAGCAAGCAAGCAAGCAAGCAAGCAAGCAAGCAAGCAAGCAAGCAAGCAAGCAAGCAAGCAAGCAAGCAAGCAAGCAAGCAAGCAAGCAAGCAAGCAAGCAAGCAAGCAAGCAAGCAAGCAAGCAAGCAAGCAAGCAAGCAAGCAAGCAAGCAAGCAAGCAAGCAAGCAAGCAAGCAAGCAAGCAAGCAAGCAAGCAAGCAAGCAAGCAAGCAAGCAAGCAAGCAAGCAAGCAAGCAAGCAAGCAAGCAAGCAAGCAAGCAAGCAAGCAAGCAAGCAAGCAAGCAAGCAAGCAAGCAAGCAAGCAAGCAAGCAAGCAAGCAAGCAAGCAAGCAAGCAAGCAAGCAAGCAAGCAAGCAAGCAAGCAAGCAAGCAAGCAAGCAAGCAAGCAAGCAAGCAAGCAAGCAAGCAAGCAAGCAAGCAAGCAAGCAAGCAAGCAAGCAAGCAAGCAAGCAAGCAAGCAAGCAAGCAAGCAAGCAAGCAAGCAAGCAAGCAAGCAAGCAAGCAAGCAAGCAAGCAAGCAAGCAAGCAAGCAAGCAAGCAAGCAAGCAAGCAAGCAAGCAAGCAAGCAAGCAAGCAAGCAAGCAAGCAAGCAAGCAAGCAAGCAAGCAAGCAAGCAAGCAAGCAAGCAAGCAAGCAAGCAAGCAAGCAAGCAAGCAAGCAAGCAAGCAAGCAAGCAAGCAAGCAAGCAAGCTTTAGGTTTAGGTTTAGGTTTAGGTTTAGGTTTAGGTTTAGGTTTAGGTTTAGGTTTAGGTTTAGGTTTAGGTTTAGGTTTAGGTTTAGGTTTAGGTTTAGGTTTAGGTTTAGGTTTAGGTTTAGGTTTAGGTTTAGGTTTAGGTTTAGGTTTAGGTTTAGGTTTAGGTTTAGGTTTAGGTTTAGGTTTAGGTTTAGGTTTAGGTTTAGGTTTAGGTTTAGGTTTAGGTTTAGGTTTAGGTTTAGGTTTAGGTTTAGGTTTAGGTTTAGGTTTAGGTTTAGGTTTAGGTTTAGGTTTAGGTTTAGGTTTAGGTTTAGGTTTAGGTTTAGGTTTAGGTTTAGGTTTAGGTTTAGGTTTAGGTTTAGGTTTAGGTTTAGGTTTAGGTTTAGGTTTAGGTTTAGGTTTAGGTTTAGGTTTAGGTTTAGGTTTAGGTTTAGGTTTAGGTTTAGGTTTAGGTTTAGGTTTAGGTTTAGGTTTAGGTTTAGGTTTAGGTTTAGGTTTAGGTTTAGGTTTAGGTTTAGGTTTAGGTTTAGGTTTAGGTTTAGGTTTAGGTTTAGGTTTAGGTTTAGGTTTAGGTTTAGGTTTAGGTTTAGGTTTAGGTTTAGGTTTAGGTTTAGGTTTAGGTTTAGGTTTAGGTTTAGGTTTAGGTTTAGGTTTAGGTTTAGGTTTAGGTTTAGGTTTAGGTTTAGGTTTAGGTTTAGGTTTAGGTTTAGGTTTAGGTTTAGGTTTAGGTTTAGGTTTAGGTTTAGGTTTAGGTTTAGGTTTAGGTTTAGGTTTAGGTTTAGGTTTAGGTTTAGGTTTAGGTTTAGGTTTAGGTTTAGGTTTAGGTTTAGGTTTAGGTTTAGGTTTAGGTTTAGGTTTAGGTTTAGGTTTAGGTTTAGGTTTAGGTTTAGGTTTAGGTTTAGGTTTAGGTTTAGGTTTAGGTTTAGGTTTAGGTTTAGGTTTAGGTTTAGGTTTAGGTTTAGGTTTAGGTTTAGGTTTAGGTTTAGGTTTAGGTTTAGGTTTAGGTTTAGGTTTAGGTTTAGGTTTAGGTTTAGGTTTAGGTTTAGGTTTAGGTTTAGGTTTAGGTTTAGGTTTAGGTTTAGGTTTAGGTTTAGGTTTAGGTTTAGGTTTAGGTTTAGGTTTAGGTTTAGGTTTAGGTTTAGGTTTAGGTTTAGGTTTAGGTTTAGGTTTAGGTTTAGGTTTAGGTTTAGGTTTAGGTTTAGGTTTAGGTTTAGGTTTAGGTTTAGGTTTAGGTTTAGGTTTAGGTTTAGGTTTAGGTTTAGGTTTAGGTTTAGGTTTAGGTTTAGGTTTAGGTTTAGGTTTAGGTTTAGGTTAAGGTTTAGGTTTAGGTTTAGGTTTAGGTTTAGGTTTAGGTTTAGGTTTAGGTTTAGGTTTAGGTTTAGGTTTAGGTTTAGGTTTAGGTTTAGGTTTAGGTTTAGGTTTAGGTTTAGGTTTAGGTTTAGGTTTAGGTTTAGGTTTAGGTTTAGGTTTAGGTTTAGGTTTAGGTTTAGGTTTAGGTTTAGGTTTAGGTTTAGGTTTAGGTTTAGGTTTAGGTTTAGGTTTAGGTTTAGGTTTAGGTTTAGGTTTAGGTTTAGGTTTAGGTTTAGGTTTAGGTTTAGGTTTAGGTTTAGGTTTAGGTTTAGGTTTAGGTTTAGGTTTAGGTTTAGGTTTAGGTTTAGGTTTAGGTTTAGGTTTAGGTTTAGGTTTAGGTTTAGGTTTAGGTTTAGGTTTAGGTTTAGGTTTAGGTTTAGGTTTAGGTTTAGGTTTAGGTTTAGGTTTAGGTTTAGGTTTAGGTTTAGGTTTAGGTTTAGGTTTAGGTTTAGGTTTAGGTTTAGGTTTAGGTTTAGGTTTAGGTTTAGGTTTAGGTTTAGGTTTAGGTTTAGGTTTAGGTTTAGGTTTAGGTTTAGGTTTAGGTTTAGGTTTAGGTTTAGGTTTAGGTTTAGGTTTAGGTTTAGGTTTAGGTTTAGGTTTAGGTTTAGGTTTAGGTTTAGGTTTAGGTTTAGGTTTAGGTTTAGGTTTAGGTTTAGGTTTAGGTTTAGGTTTAGGTTTAGGTTTAGGTTTAGGTTTAGGTTTAGGTTTAGGTTTAGGTTTAGGTTTAGGTTTAGGTTTAGGTTTAGGTTTAGGTTTAGGTTTAGGTTTAGGTTTAGGTTTAGGTTTAGGTTTAGGTTTAGGTTTAGGTTTAGGTTTAGGTTTAGGTTTAGGTTTAGGTTTAGGTTTAGGTTTAGGTTTAGGTTTAGGTTTAGGTTTAGGTTTAGGTTTAGGTTTAGGTTTAGGTTTAGGTTTAGGTTTAGGTTTAGGTTTAGGTTTAGGTTTAGGTTTAGGTTTAGGTTTAGGTTTAGGTTTAGGTTTAGGTTTAGGTTTAGGTTTAGGTTTAGGTTTAGGTTTAGGTTTAGGTTTAGGTTTAGGTTTAGGTTTAGGTTTAGGTTTAGGTTTAGGTTTAGGTTTAGGTTTAGGTTTAGGTTTAGGTTTAGGTTTAGGTTTAGGTTTAGGTTTAGGTTTAGGTTTCGGTTTAGGTTTAGGTTTAGGTTTAGGTTTAGGTTTAGGTTTAGGTTTAGGTTTAGGTTTAGGTTTAGGTTTAGGTTTAGGTTTAGGTTTAGGTTTAGGTTTAGGTTTAGGTTTAGGTTTAGGTTTAGGTTTAGGTTTAGGTTTAGGTTTAGGTTTAGGTTTAGGTTTAGGTTTAGGTTTAGGTTTAGGTTTAGGTTTAGGTTTAGGTTTAGGTTTAGGTTTAGGTTTAGGTTTAGGTTTAGGTTTAGGTTTAGGTTTAGGTTTAGGTTTAGGTTTAGGTTTAGGTTTAGGTTTAGGTTTAGGTTTAGGTTTAGGTTTAGGTTTAGGTTTAGGTTTAGGTTTAGGTTTAGGTTTAGGTTTAGGTTTAGGTTTAGGTTTAGGTTTAGGTTTAGGTTTAGGTTTAGGTTTAGGTTTAGGTTTAGGTTTAGGTTTAGGTTTAGGTTTAGGTTTAGGTTTAGGTTTAGGTTTAGGTTTAGGTTTAGGTTTAGGTTTAGGTTTAGGTTTAGGTTTAGGTTTAGGTTTAGGTTTAGGTTTAGGTTTAGGTTTAGGTTTAGGTTAAGGTTTAGGTTTAGGTTTAGGTTTAGGTTTAGGTTTAGGTTTAGGTTTAGGTTTAGGTTTAGGTTTAGGTTTAGGTTTAGGTTTAGGTTTAGGTTTAGGTTTAGGTTTAGGTTTAGGTTTAGGTTTAGGTTTAGGTTTAGGTTTAGGTTTAGGTTTAGGTTTAGGTTTAGGTTTAGGTTTAGGTTTAGGTTTAGGTTTAGGTTTAGGTTTAGGTTTAGGTTTAGGTTTAGGTTTAGGTTTAGGTTTAGGTTTAGGTTTAGGTTTAGGTTTAGGTTTAGGTTTAGGTTTAGGTTTAGGTTTAGGTTTAGGTTTAGGTTTAGGTTTAGGTTTAGGTTTAGGTTTAGGTTTAGGTTTAGGTTTAGGTTTAGGTTTAGGTTTAGGTTTAGGTTTAGGTTTAGGTTTAGGTTTAGGTTTAGGTTTAGGTTTAGGTTTAGGTTTAGGTTTAGGTTTAGGTTTAGGTTTAGGTTTAGGTTTAGGTTTAGGTTTAGGTTTAGGTTTAGGTTTAGGTTTAGGTTTAGGTTTAGGTTTAGGTTTAGGTTTAGGTTTAGGTTTAGGTTTAGGTTTAGGTTTAGGTTTAGGTTTAGGTTTAGGTTTAGGTTTAGGTTTAGGTTTAGGTTTAGGTTTAGGTTTAGGTTTAGGTTTAGGTTTAGGTTTAGGTTTAGGTTTAGGTTTAGGTTTAGGTTTAGGTTTAGGTTTAGGTTTAGGTTTAGGTTTAGGTTTAGGTTTAGGTTTAGGTTTAGGTTTAGGTTTAGGTTTAGGTTTAGGTTTAGGTTTAGGTTTAGGTTTAGGTTTAGGTTTAGGTTTAGGTTTAGGTTTAGGTTTAGGTTTAGGTTTAGGTTTAGGTTTAGGTTTAGGTTTAGGTTTAGGTTTAGGTTTAGGTTTAGGTTTAGGTTTAGGTTTAGGTTTAGGTTTAGGTTTAGGTTTAGGTTTAGGTTTAGGTTTAGGTTTAGGTTTAGGTTTAGGTTTAGGTTTAGGTTTAGGTTTAGGTTTAGGTTTAGGTTTAGGTTTAGGTTTAGGTTTAGGTTTAGGTTTAGGTTTAGGTTTAGGTTTAGGTTTAGGTTTAGGTTTAGGTTTAGGTTTAGGTTTAGGTTAGGTTAGGTTAGGTTAGGTTAGGTTAGGTTAGGTTAGGTTAGGTTAGGTTAGGTTAGGTTAGGTTAGGTTAGGTTAGGTTAGGTTAGGTTAGGTTAGGTTAGGTTAGGTTAGGTTAGGTTCCCGTGTGGAGTTGCTGATCTCCCATCGGGCGCGTCCCCAGGTGGCGGATAGGGGAACGCCCCCCCAGATATGGGGGGGTACCGGCTTCGGCCGGCGCGGACCAAAATCAGCAGGGGAGGGTGGTTGCTCTTCGTATCCCTCTGCGACCGCAGAGGGTACTGAAGATGCGACCTGGGGCTCCGGCCCGGCGTTGTCAGGGGCGGCGGGTCCGGCAGCAATGCCGGGCAATGGCTTCGGCCACCGCCGGCCCGACCCGTAACCCAGACGCAATGCTGTCTGGAACGGGGGCCGCCTCCGCACTGAGCGGAGGGGGCCGCGAGGAAGACAACCTCTATAAAATAATCACCCAAGCTTAAGGTCTGGCGCCTGCCGATGGGCTGAATGGTCAGAGGTTCTGGCAGCAAGGGCGCCCCGGGGAGGTCACCCCGGTCAGAAAAGACAAACAACAAAATGGAAAAGCAGATCCGAAATTCAAGTCCGCCGGCGGGCACTCCAAGCGAGCGACCCCGCCCCTCTTCGGAGGGCAAGCCCCATACGTATACGGCGGGGGGCAAAGACTGCTTCGTAGGCCAGCAAGATGCTGGCCTCCGTGAACACGACCAAGGCTGCGAAAACGGAAACAGATTAAGCTCAGACGTGAGGGAACTGCGAAGCCGTAGAACTACGTTCTACCCGGCTTTTGCAGAAACTGGATTGGACGTAAGCGCACCAGCACCATCACCGCTTCCCGAAGCGGTGGTGGTCCTGGAGCGCATCTCAATACCGGACGAAGAGAAAGTCGACATGGATGTCGATGCCGAGAAAGCCGCACCCTCTGATGGGACGGATACTAACCTGGTGGCAGTGCCATCCAGGTCGGGGTCCCCGGAGATCAGGAGCCGCTTCTGGGCAGAGGAGGGCCCAAAGAGGCGTCGCCTGACAACGACATCGTCAACATCGGCGTCGCCCTCGGGCAGTGACGGAGAGGAGACTGCCACTAAAGGCAGAGCCCGCCGATCCAACACCGGGAAGTACGCAGGCCTATCCAAGGCACAGGCATATGTCACCGCCGTGAGGAACGAGTTCCTAAAAACTCAAGCTGCGGAGGAAATCGCGGGGTATGCCAACCAAGTCTCACGGACTAGGGTGGCGCGCCCTTCGGAATCCCCCTCAACATGCGAGGCCCCAACCAAGGACCTGAACCAACAGGTGCTGGATGCCCTAGAGGTGGTTGAGAAGGTAGCCACTAAATCCGGCAACCTGAAGGGCACTTTAGTGAAGGCGCTAAAGGACGCCAAGGCGTCCATACAAGCTGCCTTCGAGGTGATAGTCGAGCGGACTTCCACTGACGTTACGAGGCAACTGCAGGCGGACAATGCCCGCATTCAAGCGGACAATGCCCGCTTGCAGGCCCAAATGGCCAGCCTCCAGAACGAGCTCATTAACGTCAGAGTGGAGATGGAGCTTCTGCGGAAGCTACAGGGCGCCCCTGCGCCACCCCCGGACGTGACTAATGAGTCGTCTGCTGTAAAGCAGACTTCTCGCGGCCAGAGGCGGCCTCAGAAGGCCACTTCGGCCCCCAATGACGAGGAAGACCTAGCGCGAACCATCATGGTCCAGGTAGGGACGATGGTTAACGCGCGCCTAGAGGCCTTAGAGGGAAGACTTCTCCCGGAAAGGAGACTGCGTCCGCCATTGTCAGCCGACAAAAAGCGTTCGCAAGCCTCTCCTGCCGTCAAGCCAACCCCGGCTCAGACGGAGCCTATTGCGAAGTCAGGTGGAGCTACGACAGTTCACCCGGCCCCCGCTGAGGCCAAGAAGGGAAAGAAAAAGAAGAAGACGAAGAAGAAAAAGAAGAAGAAGGGAAAGGCCGGCGCTGTCCAACAAGCTGCTGCGCCTCGTGTGCCACGACCGCTTCCATCCGCACCCTCCACAATGGAGGAGCCGTGGAATGTCGTCGCCAAAAAGGGCACGAAGAAGCAGGCTACCACCACTCAGAAAAAGAGTGGCCCGGTGAAGCTGCATCCTCCCCGTACGGCGGCAGTTGTTTTAACTCTGCAGCCTGGCGCAGAGGAAAACGGTGCCTCCTATGCCGGAGTACTGGCCCAGGCCAGAGCTCGAATAAAGCTGGATGAGCTTGGCATAGGTGCTGTCCGGTTCCGACGAGCCGTGACGGGTGCCCGCATCCTGGAGGTGACGGGAAGCACCAGCAACGAGAAGGCTGACTCTCTCGCTCAAAAGCTGAGAGAGGCTCTGGATGAGGACGTCGTCCGAGTCAATCGGCCCATCAGATCTGCAGAGATGCGGATCTCGGGCCTGGATGACTCAGTCACCGCTGAGGACTTGGTGGCAGCGGTGGCTCGAGCTGGCCAATGCGCCGCAGACCAGGTGAAGCCCGGTGAAATTCGCCGTGACAAAACCGGTCTTGGCTCGGTTTGGCTGCGGTGCCCAGTGGCTGCTGCAAAGAAGGTGTCGGAGGGTGGACGGTTACTGGTCGGCTGGGTGGCGGCTCAAGTGAAGCTGCTAGAGACCCGGCCGATGCGGTGCTACCGCTGTCTCGAGACGGGGCACGTAAGAGCGACGTGCGACGTTGAGGTGGACCGCAGCAATCTCTGTTATCGCTGCGGCCAGGCCGGTCACATCGGCCAAAAGTGCACAGCTGCGCCTCACTGCGCCATATGCGAGGCTGCTGGTAAACCTGCGCACCATCGGATGGGTTCCTGTGTTGCCCCATCCAAGCGCAGGAACAGAGGAAGGAAGGCTGGTGTAGGCTCCAGGGCCTCCTCGCTGCCTGTCCGCCCGTCAGCGAACGCTGAAGCTCGGGCCGAGGTGGAACCGACCATGGCTGTTGATTAATGGCTACTCGGTTCCTCCAGGCGAACATCGGCCACGGCTCCAGAGCCCAAGACCTGCTTTCGCAATCGATGGCAGAGTGGCTGATCGGACTGGCGGTGATCAGCGAGCCTTACTACATCCCACCCAGGGATAACTGGTTAGGCGACCTGGATAGCCTCGTCGCCATTGTCACGCAGACGTCGGCCGGCTCCTCGTCCTTTGAGCGTATGTTTAGAGGCCGGGGATTTGTCTCGGCGTTTGTAGACGGCGTGATGATCATCGGGACGTACTTCTCGCCGAATCGGACTCTGGCCGAGTTCGAGACCTTCTTGGACGAGGTCGGTGCTCTGATCGACAGAAGCCGCCCGGATCTCGTGCTTGTCGCTGGGGATCTCAACGCCAAATCTTTGGCGTGGGGATGTCCAGGGACAGATGCACGCGGCCGCGTTTTGGAGGAGTGGGCAATCTCGATCGGTCTGGAGTTGCTCAACCGGGGATCGGTAGCCACGTGCGTGCGGCAACAGGGCAGCTCCATCGTGGACGTCACGTTCGCAAACGCTGCCCTGGCGCGCCGTGTCCAGGGCTGGGAAGTGCTGGAGGGCGTGGAGACGTTGTCGGATCACAGGTATATCCGGTTCGACGTCTCCACGTCCGCAGCTGCCCCGAACGGCCCAAGCCGACCCCTACAAAGAGACAGTCCCCGTTGGGTGCTGAAGAACCTCGACAAGGACCTGCTGACGGAGGCGGCCATAGTCCAGGCCTGGGTCTCAAATCTCGATGGCCCCGTGGTGATAGAGGACGAGGCTGCTCAGCTAAACGAGGCAATGTCGCAAATCTGCGACGCGGCGATGCCTCGGGCCAAGCCCGTCTCTCCCAAACGGAGGGTTTACTGGTGGTCTCTGGAGATCGCGCAGCTGCGCGAATCCTGTGTTGCAGCTAGACGCCAGTACTCCCGGCAAAGGAGACGCAGGCTTCGTGACTGCGATGAGGAGGGCAGACTCTATAACATCTACAGAGTCTGCGTGAAGACCCTGCAGACCGCAATCGGTCGAGCAAAGGAGGCGTCTCGGCAGGAGATGCTGGAGACTCTGAACTGCGACCCATGGGGGCGGCCGTACAAAATGGTACGTGCCAAGCTCAGACCATGGGCTCCGCCCTTAACTCAGAGTCTCGAGCCTACCCTGCTACAGAACGTAGTGGAGGCGTTGTTCCCCATGCGGGAGGGCTTCACACCCCCGCCCATGGTACCTCCATGGCAGGGAGACAGCGAGGAGACTGAGGTGACCGAGGTGACAGCTGGTGAACTGGGCGCCGCTTTATTGCGGCTCAAAGCCAAAAACACGGCACCTGGGCCAGACGGTATACCGGGTCGCGCGTGGGCGTTAGCCGCTAGCGCCTTAGAGCCGAGGTTGCTTAGGTTGTTCTCTGCCTGCTTCGAACAAGCCAGATTCCCCCTGGCATGGAAAACCGGCAAGCTTGTCCTCCTAAAGAAGGAGGGACGTCCAGCAGACTCTCCATCTGCGTACCGTCCCATCGTTCTGCTGGACGAGGTGGGCAAGCTTTTCGAGCGCATCATTGCCGAACGCATCATCGGGCATCTCACGCGAGTTGGCCCCGACCTGGCAGATTGCCAATATGGTTTCCGCCACGGTCGTTCCACGATCGACGCCATACTGCGCGTTAAGACCCTGGCAGATGAGGCCGTATCCCGACGTGAAGTAGTCTTGGCGGTGTCACTTGACATCGCCAATGCATTCAACACCTTGCCCTGGCAATGCATTGAGGAGGCAATGAGGTACCATCAGATGCCCAGGTACCTTAGGCGTATCGTCTCGGCGTACCTGTCTAATCGGTGCGTTGTGTTCCCAGGACGTGAGCAGTGGGGACGACAGCCGATGTCGTGCGGTGTCCCACAGGGGTCGGTCCTTGGACCACTCCTGTGGAACATCGGTTACGATTGGGTGCTCCGGGGCGCTAACCTCAGAGGAGTCGAGCTCACGTGCTATGCCGATGACACCTTGGTCACGGCACGTGGCCCGACGTTCAGGCAGGCCGCCATACTCGCCACAGCGGGTGTGGCCCACGTTGTCGGGCGTATCCGACAACTCGGCTTAGAGGTGGCCTTGAACAAATCTGAGG
Source organism: Pectinophora gossypiella (assembly GCF_024362695.1). Classification (NCBI taxonomy): domain Eukaryota; kingdom Metazoa; phylum Arthropoda; class Insecta; order Lepidoptera; family Gelechiidae; genus Pectinophora; species Pectinophora gossypiella. Next base: position 24,741 of record NC_065425.1, on the reverse strand, counting down.
CCCTGTGCTTCCACGGGCCTCGGAATGCTCCACCAGCCGGAGCGCACATTGTGGTGGGCGGAACTCGCATCGATCTAAAGACAACGATGAGATACCTCGGACTTGTTCTGGACGGTCGGTGGGAGTTCCGCGCCCACTTCCAGCGCTTGATGCCTAAGGTACTCGGAGCGGCAGGTGCCCTCGGGTATCTCCTGCCCAATCTGGGTGGGCCAAAGGTGTCGTGCAGGCGGCTATACATGGGGGTCGTTCGATCCATGGCCTTATATGGAGCTCCAGTATGGGCCAACACCCTGAAAAGGCAGAATATCGCCCTTCTGAACGCAGCTCAGAGGGTGATGGCCATCAGGGTGATACGGGGCTACCGAACGATCTCCTGCGAGGCGGCGCGTGTGCTGGCTGGATCTCTACCCTGGGACCTAGATGCGAGAGCCCTCTCGACAATGTACTTTTGGCGGGAGGAGGCGCAAGGTCGGGGTGAAACGCCAGCACCACGCGAGGTGCAAGCACAGCGGGAGGAAGTTCTCCGCCTGCTTATACAGGAGTGGGACGAAAGGCTGGCGCAGCCTAGTGCGGGCCTGAGAACCATCCAGGCAGTCCGCCCTGTCCTCCGACAGTGGTTGGACCGGCGACATGGGGTGATAACCTTCCGGCTCACTCAGATCCTCTCGGGACATGGTTGTTTTGGGAGGTATCTGCATGTTGTAGCCGGAAGAGAGCCGTCCGCAGAATGCCATCACTGCGACGGCTGCCCGGAAGACACGGCCCAGCACACGCTTGAGGCGTGTCCAGCCTGGGCGACAGAGCGCCAAGAGCTTGTTGCTGTTGTGGGGCGCGACCTCTCGCTGCCCGCCGTGGTCCAGGCCATGGTTGACAGCGAGAGTTCGTGGAAGGCGGTTCTCACATTTTGTGAAACTGTCCTTCGGTGCAAGGAGGATGCGGAGCGGGCAAGGGAGGCCACTGCCACCGACCCTGCACGCCGCAGGAGACCCGGGCGGAGACGGCGGGCGGATGTCGGCCGTCTTCCGCCCTAACACTGATGCGGGTCTCTCCCTGTGTGTCCTGGACCAGAGGAGGAGGGCACAACAGGGGAGACCCCGGGACGTTAAGTTAAGCACCGGAAGGGCCGCGGGCGGCAGACTCGGGGGAGTCTGTCGTTCCTAACATCTGGCCCGAGTTGGCGTTGCGTGCGTGTTCCCCGCACGCCACTCATTCCCTATTGTGATGGGGCCTATCAGGCCATCCACTACCGGGTCGCGGAAGCATGCTTCGGCGATTCCCGGGTCCCGGTAACACGTGGACGGGACGGAACACCGTTGGTTTTTAGTGGGTATACCGGGTGGCGACACCCGGGGAGTCCCACATAACCACGTCGCCCCCCCGGGCGGCGTGGTATGCGTAACGCATTTTCCAACGTAAAAAAAAAAAAAAAAAAAAAAAAAGGTTAGGTTAGGTTAGGTTAGGTTAGGTTAGGTTAGGTTAGGTTAGGTTAGGTTAGGTTAGGTTAGGTTAGGTTAGGTTAGGTTAGGTTAGGTTCCATCGTCTCGCCGAGCACATAGAACTCCACGACGCACAGTTCGGTTTCCGCGTCGGCCGGTCGACCGTAGACGCGATCGCTCGCGTCAAGGAGCAGGCGGAGGAGGCGGTCGCCCAGGGTGGCGTGTTGTTGGCGGTGTCGTTGGACATATCCAACGCCTTCAACACGCTTCCCTGGGAGGCAGTCATGGCGGCGCTAGGCCACTTTGAGGTTCCCGTCCACCTACAAAGATTGGTGCGGGATTATTTCGACGGGAGAGCCGTGGCGTACCCGACGCGAAACGGCTGGGCACGCCGTGTTATGTCGTGCGGTGTTCCACAGGGTTCGGTCCTGGGACCGTTCCTGTGGAACATCGGGTACGACTGGGTGCTCCGCGGGGCCACGTTGCGAGGGGTCAGCGTAACGTGTTACGCCGACGACACTCTTGTGTCGGCCCGCGGCAGCACCCATCGGGAGGCCGGCGTCCTCGCCACGGCAGGAGTGGCACAAGTGGTGCACCGCATTCGTCACCTAGGGCTAGAGGTGGCCCTCCATAAGACGGAGGCTCTGGCTTTTCATGGGCCACGGAATGCGCCACCACCGAATGCCCGTATTGTAGTCGGGGGAACCTCCATCGCCATCGGGTCGACGATGAAGTACCTGGGACTCGTCCTCGATGGCAGATGGAGGTTCGAAGAGCATTTCCGGCGCTTGGCCCCAAAACTGGTGGCTGCAGCCGGAGCGCTCGGAGGAGTTCTCCCGAACCTGGGAGGTCCTGGAGGGTCTTGCCGCCGCCTATACATCGGCGTTATAAGATCTATGGCACTATACGGTGCGCCCATATGGGCGGAATCCCTGAACGCCCGGATCCGGACCTTGCTGCGGCGACCGCAGCGGGTCATGGCGATCAGAGTGGCCCGGGCGTACCGTACGGTGTCATACACCGCGGCCTGCTTAATAGCGGGCAGTCCGCCGTGGGAGCTCGATGCTCGGGTTCTCACGGCGGTCTACAGGCGGCGCGCTGAAGCCATCACCAACGGCAACCTCCCGCACCCCCGGGAGGTCGAGCAATGGAGGGAGGAGGCCCGAGCTACTCTCTTCCAGCAATGGAAGGAGGAGCTGGAGACCCCGGATGCCAGCCGGGAGTTGGTGGCGGCAATCCGTCCCGTACTACGGGAGTGGGTTGAGTGCCCAGGCGCACCCAGCTACCACCTCACGCAGGTCCTCACCGGGCACGGGTGCTTTGGTGAGTACCTGTTTGGGGTGGTTGGCAGGGAGCCCACTGCAGACTGCCATCACTGCGTGGGCAACACCGTGGACACGGCACGGCACACGCGCGAGGCGTGCCCCGCTTGGGCGGTCCCTCGTGCTGCCCTGTCCGCGGTGATAGGGGCGAACCTCTCGCTGCCGGCCATGGTAACAGCCATGATAGGCAGCGAGGAGGCCTGGAGAGCGGTCGCCACCTTCGCGGACATAATTATGTCCCAGAAGGAAGCGGCGGAAAGGGAGCGAGAAGACTCTGTCGACTCGCTCCCGATTCGCCGCAGGCGACCGGGAAGGCGGCGACTGGCGCACCGGGTCGCGATAGACCTCGCGCCGCCTTGACGGGGACCTGTGGACGGTGGTCGGGGGACCGCCGTCCACAACATAGGTCCCGTGCCGTAGGGCTCCCCAGTGTTCCGGGGCAGCCCTCGGCGGAGGGGGAGGCGCTAGACGCGCTCCCATGGGCGTTGGGCCCGTACGGGCATCCGCCGGCGGGGACGCGGTTGTGTGCAGCTGCGTTCCCGTGTCCTCGCCACATGGCGGCAAGGAGGAACACCGTTGGTTTTTAGTGGGTATACCGGGTGGCGACACCCGGGGAGTCCCACATAACCACGTCGTCCCCCCGGGCGACGTGGTATGCGTAACGCATTTTCCAACGTAAAAAAAAAAAAAAAAAAAAAAAAAGGTTAGGTTAGGTTAGGTTAGGTTAGGTTAGGTTAGGTTAGGTTAGGTTAGGTTAGGTTAGGTTAGGTTAGGTTAGGTTAGGTTAGGTTAGGTTAGGTTAGGTTAGGTTAGGTTAGGTTAGGTTAGGTTAGGTTAGGTTAGGTTAGGTTAGGTTAGGTTAGGTTAGGTTAGGTTAGGTTAGGTTAGGTTAGGTTAGGTTAGGTTAGGTTAGGTTAGGTTAGGTTAGGTTAGGTTAGGTTAGGTTAGGTTAGGTTAGGTTAGGTTAGGTTAGGTTAGGTTAGGTTAGGTTAGGTTAGGTTAGGTTAGGTTAGGTTAGGTTAGGTTAGGTTAGGTTAGGTTAGGTTAGGTTAGGTTAGGTTAGGTTAGGTTAGGTTAGGTTAGGTTAGGTTAGGTTAGGTTAGGTTAGGTTAGGTTAGGTTAGGTTAGGTTAGGTTAGGTTAGGTTAGGTTAGGTTAGGTTAGGTTAGGTTAGGTTAGGTTAGGTTAGGTTAGGTTAGGTTAGGTTAGGTTAGGTTAGGTTAGGTTAGGTTAGGTTAGGTTAGGTTAGGTTAGGTTAGGTTAGGTTAGGTTAGGTTAGGTTAGGTTAGGTTAGGTTAGGTTAGGTTAGGTTAGGTTAGGTTAGGTTAGGTTAGGTTAGGTTAGGTTAGGTTAGGTTAGGTTAGGTTAGGTTAGGTTAGGTTAGGTTAGGTTAGGTTAGGTTAGGTTAGGTTAGGTTAGGTTAGGTTAGGTTAGGTTAGGTTAGGTTAGGTTAGGTTAGGTTAGGTTAGGTTAGGTTAGGTTAGGTTAGGTTAGGTTAGGTTAGGTTAGGTTAGGTTAGGTTAGGTTAGGTTAGGTTAGGTTAGGTTAGGTTAGGTTAGGTTAGGTTAGGTTAGGTTAGGTTAGGTTAGGTTAGGTTAGGTTAGGTTAGGTTAGGTTAGGTTAGGTTAGGTTAGGTTAGGTTAGGTTAGGTTAGGTTAGGTTAGGTTAGGTTAGGTTAGGTTAGGTTAGGTTAGGTTAGGTTAGGTTAGGTTAGGTTAGGTTAGGTTAGGTTAGGTTAGGTTAGGTTAGGTTAGGTTAGGTTAGGTTAGGTTAGGTTAGGTTAGGTTAGGTTAGGTTAGGTTAGGTTAGGTTAGGTTAGGTTAGGTTAGGTTAGGTTAGGTTAGGTTAGGTTAGGTTAGGTTAGGTTAGGTTAGGTTAGGTTAGGTTAGGTTAGGTTAGGTTAGGTTAGGTTAGGTTAGGTTAGGTTAGGTTAGGTTAGGTTAGGTTAGGTTAGGTTAGGTTAGGTTAGGTTAGGTTAGGTTAGGTTAGGTTAGGTTAGGTTAGGTTAGGTTAGGTTAGGTTAGGTTAGGTTAGGTTAGGTTAGGTTAGGTTAGGTTAGGTTAGGTTAGGTTAGGTTAGGTTAGGTTAGGTTAGGTTAGGTTAGGTTAGGTTAGGTTAGGTTAGGTTAGGTTAGGTTAGGTTAGGTTAGGTTAGGTTAGGTTAGGTTAGGTTAGGTTAGGTTAGGTTAGGTTAGGTTAGGTTAGGTTAGGTTAGGTTAGGTTAGGTTAGGTTAGGTTAGGTTAGGTTAGGTTAGGTTAGGTTAGGTTAGGTTAGGTTAGGTTAGGTTAGGTTAGGTTAGGTTAGGTTAGGTTAGGTTAGGTTAGGTTAGGTTAGGTTAGGTTAGGTTAGGTTAGGTTAGGTTAGGTTAGGTTAGGTTAGGTTAGGTTAGGTTAGGTTAGGTTAGGTTAGGTTAGGTTAGGTTAGGTTAGGTTAGGTTAGGTTAGGTTAGGTTAGGTTAGGTTAGGTTAGGTTAGGTTAGGTTAGGTTAGGTTAGGTTAGGTTAGGTTAGGTTAGGTTAGGTTAGGTTAGGTTAGGTTAGGTTAGGTTAGGTTAGGTTAGGTTAGGTTAGGTTAGGTTAGGTTAGGTTAGGTTAGGTTAGGTTAGGTTAGGTTAGGTTAGGTTAGGTTAGGTTAGGTTAGGTTAGGTTAGGTTAGGTTAGGTTAGGTTAGGTTAGGTTAGGTTAGGTTAGGTTAGGTTAGGTTAGGTTAGGTTAGGTTAGGTTAGGTTAGGTTAGGTTAGGTTAGGTTAGGTTAGGTTAGGTTAGGTTAGGTTAGGTTAGGTTAGGTTAGGTTAGGTTAGGTTAGGTTAGGTTAGGTTAGGTTAGGTTAGGTTAGGTTAGGTTAGGTTAGGTTAGGTTAGGTTAGGTTAGGTTAGGTTAGGTTAGGTTAGGTTAGGTTAGGTTAGGTTAGGTTAGGTTAGGTTAGGTTAGGTTAGGTTAGGTTAGGTTAGGTTAGGTTAGGTTAGGTTAGGTTAGGTTAGGTTAGGTTAGGTTAGGTTAGGTTAGGTTAGGTTAGGTTAGGTTAGGTTAGGTTAGGTTAGGTTAGGTTAGGTTAGGTTAGGTTAGGTTAGGTTAGGTTAGGTTAGGTTAGGTTAGGTTAGGTTAGGTTAGGTTAGGTTAGGTTAGGTTAGGTTAGGTTAGGTTAGGTTAGGTTAGGTTAGGTTAGGTTAGGTTAGGTTAGGTTAGGTTAGGTTAGGTTAGGTTAGGTTAGGTTAGGTTAGGTTAGGTTAGGTTAGGTTAGGTTAGGTTCCCCCCCAATGGGTTCTCGCCTTGTCGTGGCGGGGGGGCTCAGTAGCTGTGGAAGTGATTGGAAATGCCGCTTACTCCATATCACTTCCACAGTGAAGCTAAGTAGAACCCAACGCGCGGCGGGTCCGCTCAGATAACTCTGGGCGGGCAACGGCTTCGGCCACCGTCGGGCAACCCGTAAGCCTGCACTTGGTGGGGTCGCAGGAACGGGGGCCGCCTTCACACTGTGTGGAGGGGGCTGCGAGGAGATAACCTCTATAAAAAATCCGCAGGGAGGAGGCGAATTCCGCCTTCGCGCGGCTGGTTCGTCGGTCGTCAATGTACGGCTGGCGGACAGGCTTCGGCCACAGTCGGGCGAACCTGTTACCCTGACTTGCGGTGGTCATGTCTCGCGGCATGTCTCAGGGCCAGGGGGGCTTGCCTTAACCGGCCGGCCCCGAGAGGAGTAAACCTCACTAAAAAATCTCCCAAAGTCTCACGTTGGGGCACCTTCGGGTCTCGCGCGGCGTGAGGCGCCTGTTGCAGGTGGCGGAGGGGATATCTCCGGTAGCGAGCGGCCATCGCTGGGGCACCGCCCGACCCCCCAGGCGGATTAGGGTTACCCGGGTACAGAGGGCACTGCCCGGGTGGACTGATTATTTCCCTCACACTCGTGGGAATAAAAACAAAAATTATGTCAAGAAAACCTGTTGTGGAGCTGATGAACATTAAAAATTCAAAACGGACCGATTCTTCTGATGACTGTGGCGACGAACGTGGACCTGATTGCACGCGAACTGGGGAGAAGAAGGCACAGCCTGCGGATACCACCAATCCGGAGGCGGCCCTCATTTCCATTATTAATAGTGGTAGCTGCTCTAGTGCGGCTGGAAAGCCCCAAAAGGGGAAAGTGAAGGGTGGGTCGATTGCAGACCCGGAACCACTGGTTCTTAGCGGCAAGAACCAGAGGTCGAAGGCTCAGGTTCCCGTCAGATCCTCCAAGCCCATGGGGTCTGAAGGAAACCTAGAAGGAAGGGCGAAAGACCTGGAAAGGCAAGAGGAGGGAGTGGCGGTGCTCATCTCGGAGTCAGAATCCGACTGCTCTGGGATGGACACGGCCATTTCATACTCTGACGGAGCATCCATCGCTGGCGAGAGGCGACGGAAAAAGAGGAGAGCCCCGGAGTTGGAAAGCAGCGGCGAGTCGGGCGCCAGCTCGACCATCGTTCCGGTCACTCCGAACCGCGCAGCCAAGCGCGGTAGAGGCAGACCGCCCACCACTGGGCACTGCGTCGGACTGGCAAAGGCGAAGGCCTTGGTCAGTGCCAAACGGGCTGAACTCGAGTTGCAGGACGAGACGGTGGTCCTGCAATCGACTAGGGAGCTTGCGGCGGTTCCTGCGGACTGCCTTGAGAAGCGGGTGGGGAGCGGCGTCCAGGTCATCCTGGATGTCGCTCGTAAATCCAAAAACCTCAAGGGCACGTTCGTGAAGGCCCTCAAACAAGCCGCCACGCAGATCGAACAAGCTGTGGCGGCTCTTTCGGAGAGGACCTGTGACGAAGAAGTGCGGGTCCTGCGTTCAGAGAACGCTGAATTGAGAAGGAGGGTGGAGAGCCTCGACGGGGAGATGTTCAGGCTCCGTGAGGACCTCCAGCGTCTCTCCGCAGAGCGTACTCGCACCGACGCGTCCGTTCCGCAACCGGAGGAAAGGAGTGAGGTGGACCAGCGGTCAGCCTTATTGAATGATATTGATCGCATGATCGATATCAAGCTGGCCAGGCTGGAAAACCGTCTACTCCCACCGTCGGCATTCCGTCCACCATTACAGGCGGACCTAAACAAGCCTGTTCCACAGGCCAGCGGAGCCAAGGCACCAATTTCTAGGGCGGCCAAAACACCCACTGCTAAGGCAGCCAAGAAGGCTGCGACAGTAGTGGTCTCTTCCGCTCCAGCGCCCATACGTGGCAAACCGGCACCCTCCAAGGGTACGCAGCCACCAGCGGAGACGTGGAGCGAAGTAGTGAGGAAGGGCAAAAAGGGGAAGAAGGCGCGCATAGCCGGAGCCCCCAAAGCTCAGACTACGCCCAGCTTGCCTCCGGCGAGCCTTGTAGACACTACAAGGCCGCGCGGAAAGGCAAAGCTGAAAAAGGCGGGAAGCAAGGGGAAAGCTAAGGCTCTCCTGCGCCCACCTAGGCAGGCTGTGGTCACTCTGACACTGCGACCAGAGGCAAATGAGGAGGGCCTGACCTATGCCCAGGTGCTCACGAAGGCGAGGTTGGGGGTGGACCTTAGGCAGCTGGGCATAGACGGCCTTCACTTCCGGATGGCCGCCACGGGAGCCCGAGTCCTCGAAATCCCTGGAAAGGACAGTGGGGACAAGGCTGAGATCTTGGCAGCAAAGCTAAGAGAGGTCCTCCCGGAGGCTGTAAAGGTGGCTCGACCAATGAAGCGTGCGGATGTGGTCATCTCAGGACTGGACGACTCTGTCACAGCGGACAGCATTGCGGCTGCGGTCGCAGAGGCCGGAAAATGTCTCGACGAGCATGTCAGAGTCGGCCCCATCCGAGTCGGAATCTTCGGCACAGGCAGCGTGCTCGTCGAGTGCCCCGTCGAGGCGGCTAAAACGCTGGTAGAGAGCGGGCGACTTCTAGTCGGCTGGAGTGCAGCCCGAGTGCGAGCGCTGGGGCCCAGGCCAATGAAGTGCTTCAGGTGCTTTGAAATTGGGCATACTGGGCTCCAGTGTAAATCGCAGGTGGACCGAAGCCGGAACTGCTTCCGGTGCGGGCAGGAAGGGCACATGTCTTCGACATGTACCGGCGACCTCCACTGCCCCGTTTGCAAGGCTGCAGGGAAACCTGCAAACCATGCAACTGGGGGTCGGAAGTGCGCACGGCCGAAGAAAGGCAAAAAAGGGACTGCCTGGACCCCAGTCTCTAGCCAAGCACCGAGGCAGCCGCCGCAGGAGGCGATGGTGACCGGTCACTAATGGCAGGTCACAGTTTCCTTCTTGGGAACTTGAACCACTGCGCTGGTGCGCAAGACTTGTTCTTGCAAACCACGCTGCAGAGGTCAAGTGACGTGGCGGTCATCACGGAGCCATACTACGTGTCTCCCCAGTCCAACTGGGTTGGCGACACGCGGAACTCCGTGGCGATTGTTGTGGCGTCTGGTCCGGGCTCCATGCCTCTCTCTGTCCGGGACAGGGAGCCGGGATTTGTCTCCGCCTCTTGGGGCGAGTATTTGGTCTTCGGGGTTTACTATTCTCCCAATGCACCGTTTGCTGAGTACCAGCTGTTCCTCGACCAACTGGGGATAGCTGTCAGGAGGACAACTCAGCACAACGTAGTGGTGCTCGGCGATTTTAACGCCCACAGCACAGCATGGGGATCCCCGGAGACCGACGACCGCGGCGAAGCGGTTGAGGAGTGGGCGGCATTGTGCGGCCTTGTGCTGCTCAATTGCGGCTCAACTGACACGTGGGTGCGAGGGCGGAGCGGGTCCATAGTGGACTTAACGTTCGCTAGCCCTGCCCTAGCATCGCGCGTGTCAAATTGGCGGGTTCTGGATGATGTGGAGACCCTTTCGGACCACCGCTACATTACGTTCGAGGTCTCCACCTCATCCGGTGATTCCATCTCCCGTCGGGAACGGGAAGCCAGACCATCGGTCTTCCCGAGGTGGTCACTCGTGCGCCTCAATGAGGAGCTTCTGGAGGAGGCTGCAATTGTCCAGTCATGGACCATGCAGCCCAATGATCCGGCAGAGGTGCACGAAGGCGCAGTGCGATTCCGAAAGGCTTTGACGCATATCTGCGATGCATCAATGCCTCGAGCCAAGAGGCGGCCCCCTAGACGAGCAGTGTACTGGTGGACTCAAGATATAGCTGATCTGCGCGAAGCTTGCGTTGCGGCGCGTCGAGAGTTCACCAGGTACCGAAGACTTAGAGCTCGTAGCGAAGAAAGGGAGGACCTGCTGCATAATATCTACAGCCAGGCCAAAAAGTCCCTGCGACTGGCTATCAGCAGGTCCAAAACCCTTACAAGGCAGCAGATGCTGGAGGACCTCAATAGGGATCCGTGGGGGCGTCCGTACCGTGCAGCGAGATGTAAATTTCGCCCACAGGCGCCCCCGATCACGGAAACCTTACAGCCTCAGTTGTTGGACGATGTGGTGAGGGCTCTGTTCCCGGACAGACCTGCTCACACACCTCCAACGATGGCGGACTTCCTAGAGGAAGACGAGGCTGAGGAGGTTCCTCCACTAAGGTCAGTGGAGGTTCGCACGGCTGCGCTGAAGTTGCGGGCGAAAAACACCGCGCCCGGACCAGATGGTGTCCCGGGTCGGGTCCTGGCATTGGCGCTGAACCAGTTGGGGGCTCACCTAACCGAGCTTCTCGACGCCTGTTTAGCGTCGGGCCAGTTTCCGGCTTGTTGGAAGGAGGGACGTCTAGTTCTCCTCAGGAAGGATGGGCGCCCTGCAGAGTCCCCCTCTGCCTACCGCCCTATAGTCTTACTGGATGATACGGGAAAGCTCTTTGAGCGTATCATATCCTCCCGTGTCACCCAGCACTTGACTAATGTAGGCCCTGATCTGTCAGACAACCAATTCGGATTCCGAGTGAGCCGATCGACCATTGACGCGATCACTCGCGTTAAAGCTCTCTCGGAGGAAGCGGTTGTCTCTGGCGGCGTGCTGTTGGCGGTGTCCCTGGACATCTCCAACGCATTTAACACCTTGCCATTTGGCAGTATCCAAGAGGCAATCCGATATCATCGGTTGCCTCAGTACCTACGGAGACTGATCGGGGTCTACCTGTGCAACAGGGAGGTCCTCTACACCGGACGGGATGGCACACTCCATCGAAAGGCCATGGAATGCGGTGTTCCGCAGGGGTCGGTCCTAGGGCCACTCCTGTGGAACATCGGGTTCGATTGGACCCTGCGGGGCGATCTTCCCTCGGGCCTTAACATCGTCTGTTATGCAGATGACACTCTGGTCACGGCCCGGGGGGAGAGTTACGAGGAGGCGGCTGCGCTCGCTACAGCTGGCGTTCGGCGGGTAGTAGAGCGCATCGAGTCGCTGGGCCTAAAGGTGGCCCTCGACAAAACCGAGGCTCTGTGTTTTCACGGTCCTCGGAGGGGGCCACCTGAAGGTGCCAGCATCGAAATCGGTGGCTGCCGGATTGAGATAAAGCCTCAGATGAAATATCTGGGACTTTATCTTGATCCGAGGTGGAACTTCCGAGAGCATTTTCGGAGATTGGCACCCAAGCTAATCAGCACCGCGTCTGCTCTTGGAAGGCTACTTCCAAATCTGGGAGGTCCAAGTGCCACGTGCCGCCGATTATACACCGGCGTGGTCCGCTCGATGGCACTGTATGGTGCACCGGTGTGGGTCGGGGCTCTGACTAGCCCGAACAAGACCTTGCTGTACCGAGCACAGCGGGTCATGGCAGTCAGAGTCATCCGAGGATACCGCACAATCTCACACGAGGCGGCTTGTGTCCTTGCGGGCACACCTCCGTGGGACCTTGACGCCGAGGTTCTCGCGGAGATGTACGTGAGATGTGCGGAGGCTAAGGAGCAGGATGTCGGGCCGGACATTGACGAGCTGGCCAGATGGAGGAAGCGCGCTCAAAACAATCTGCTGCGAAGATGGAAGCAGCGATTGGAAGAGCCATGCGCTGGCCTGTGGACCGTGGCGGCTGTTCGCCCAGTCCTCAAGGAATGGGTGAACCGACGCCACGGTTCGCTTACCTTCAGGCTGGTACAGATACTGTCGGGGCACGGCAGCTTCGGCAGATATCTGTGCCACATAGCCGGCAGGGAGCCCTTGGCAGTATGTCACCACTGCGCCTGCAGTGACGACACAGCCGACCATACGCTGGGGGTCTGTCCAGCGTGGGCGCAACAACGAGCAGCGCTCGTTACAGAGGTTGGAGGCGACCTCTCGCTGCCAGCTGTGGTCATGGCCATGGTTGGCAGCAAGAGAGCCTGGGACGCGATGGTCTCCTTCTGCGAGGACGTGGTGGCGCAGAAGGAGGCAGCGGAGCGGACAAGAGAGGACGACCCCCTCTCTGCTCCTATCCGACGCAGAAGAACTGGGCGGAGAAGGGGGGTATTTGCTCGCCAACTCTTGCCCGGTTAGCCCTTGGGCGACGGGAGCGGGGAAATCCCGTCGCTCAATCCATCAAGGGCTGTGGAGGCTGTGGTCTGCCGTGTGTTCCCGGCAGATCACATAATATCGGAGATCAGGATGGACTGCTCCTCCCATCCTGAACCCAGGGAGAGTCCGAATCGGACGGCGCCGACGGGTGCACGGAAGAGTGTGTCAACGTCCCCGGACACCCGCCAATTGGCGAACGGAGTGGAACACCGAGGAGTTTTAGTGAGTAGGAGTCTCACATAACCCAGTCGCTTTCCCCGGGCGGCTGGGTATCCATGATGGATTTCTCCTCGTAAAAAAAAAAAAAAAAAAAAAAAAAGGTTAGGTTAGGTTAGGTTAGGTTAGGTTAGGTTAGGTTAGGTTAGGTTAGGTTAGGTTAGGTTAGGTTAGGTTAGGTTAGGTTAGGTTAGGTTAGGTTAGGTTAGGTTAGGTTAGGTTAGGTTAGGTTAGGTTAGGTTAGGTTAGGTTAGGTTAGGTTAGGTTAGGTTAGGTTAGGTTAGGTTAGGTTAGGTTAGGTTAGGTTAGGTTAGGTTAGGTTAGGTTAGGTTAGGTTAGGTTAGGTTAGGTTAGGTTAGGTTAGGTTAGGTTAGGTTAGGTTAGGTTAGGTTAGGTTAGGTTAGGTTAGGTTAGGTTAGGTTAGGTTAGGTTAGGTTAGGTTAGGTTAGGTTAGGTTAGGTTAGGTTAGGTTAGGTTAGGTTAGGTTAGGTTAGGTTAGGTTAGGTTAGGTTAGGTTAGGTTAGGTTAGGTTAGGTTAGGTTAGGTTAGGTTAGGTTAGGTTAGGTTAGGTTAGGTTAGGTTAGGTTAGGTTAGGTTAGGTTAGGTTAGGTTAGGTTAGGTTAGGTTAGGTTAGGTTAGGTTAGGTTAGGTTAGGTTAGGTTAGGTTAGGTTAGGTTAGGTTAGGTTAGGTTAGGTTAGGTTAGGTTAGGTTAGGTTAGGTTAGGTTAGGTTAGGTTAGGTTAGGTTAGGTTAGGTTAGGTTAGGTTAGGTTAGGTTAGGTTAGGTTAGGTTAGGTTAGGTTAGGTTAGGTTAGGTTAGGTTAGGTTAGGTTAGGTTAGGTTAGGTTAGGTTAGGTTAGGTTAGGTTAGGTTAGGTTAGGTTAGGTTAGGTTAGGTTAGGTTAGGTTAGGTTAGGTTAGGTTAGGTTAGGTTAGGTTAGGTTAGGTTAGGTTAGGTTAGGTTAGGTTAGGTTAGGTTAGGTTAGGTTAGGTTAGGTTAGGTTAGGTTAGGTTAGGTTAGGTTAGGTTAGGTTAGGTTAGGTTAGGTTAGGTTAGGTTAGGTTAGGTTAGGTTAGGTTAGGTTAGGTTAGGTTAGGTTAGGTTAGGTTAGGTTAGGTTAGGTTAGGTTAGGTTAGGTTAGGTTAGGTTAGGTTAGGTTAGGTTAGGTTAGGTTAGGTTAGGTTAGGTTAGGTTAGGTTAGGTTAGGTTAGGTTAGGTTAGGTTAGGTTAGGTTAGGTTAGGTTAGGTTAGGTTAGGTTAGGTTAGGTTAGGTTAGGTTAGGTTAGGTTAGGTTAGGTTAGGTTAGGTTAGGTTAGGTTAGGTTAGGTTAGGTTAGGTTAGGTTAGGTTAGGTTAGGTTAGGTTAGGTTAGGTTAGGTTAGGTTAGGTTAGGTTAGGTTAGGTTAGGTTAGGTTAGGTTAGGTTAGGTTAGGTTAGGTTAGGTTAGGTTAGGTTAGGTTAGGTTAGGTTAGGTTAGGTTAGGTTAGGTTAGGTTAGGTTAGGTTAGGTTAGGTTAGGTTAGGTTAGGTTAGGTTAGGTTAGGTTAGGTTAGGTTAGGTTAGGTTAGGTTAGGTTAGGTTAGGTTAGGTTAGGTTAGGTTAGGTTAGGTTAGGTTAGGTTAGGTTAGGTTAGGTTAGGTTAGGTTAGGTTAGGTTAGGTTAGGTTAGGTTAGGTTAGGTTAGGTTAGGTTAGGTTAGGTTAGGTTAGGTTAGGTTAGGTTAGGTTAGGTTAGGTTAGGTAGGGTTAGGTTAGGTTAGGTTAGGTTAGGTTAGGTTAGGTTAGGTTAGGTTAGGTTAGGTTAGGTTAGGTTAGGTTAGGTTAGGTTAGGTTAGGTTAGGTTAGGTTAGGTTAGGTTAGGTTAGGTTAGGTTAGGTTAGGTTAGGTTAGGTTAGGTTAGGTTAGGTTAGGTTAGGTTAGGTTAGGTTAGGTTAGGTTAGGTTAGGTTAGGTTAGGTTAGGTTAGGTTAGGTTAGGTTAGGTTAGGTTAGGTTAGGTTAGGTTAGGTTAGGTTAGGTTAGGTTAGGTTAGGTTAGGTTAGGTTAGGTTAGGTTAGGTTAGGTTAGGTTAGGTTAGGTTAGGTTAGGTTAGGTTAGGTTAGGTTAGGTTAGGTTAGGTTAGGTTAGGTTAGGTTAGGTTAGGTTAGGTTAGGTTAGGTTAGGTTAGGTTAGGTTAGGTTAGGTTAGGTTAGGTTAGGTTAGGTTAGGTTAGGTTAGGTTAGGTTAGGTTAGGTTAGGTTAGGTTAGGTTAGGTTAGGTTAGGTTAGGTTAGGTTAGGTTAGGTTAGGTTAGGTTAGGTTAGGTTAGGTTAGGTTAGGTTAGGTTAGGTTAGGTTAGGTTAGGTTAGGTTAGGTTAGGTTAGGTTAGGTTAGGTTAGGTTAGGTTAGGTTAGGTTAGGTTAGGTTAGGTTAGGTTAGGTTAGGTTAGGTTAGGTTAGGTTAGGTTAGGTTAGGTTAGGTTAGGTTAGGTTAGGTTAGGTTAGGTTAGGTTAGGTTAGGTTAGGTTAGGTTAGGTTAGGTTAGGTTAGGTTAGGTTAGGTTAGGTTAGGTTAGGTTAGGTTAGGTTAGGTTAGGTTAGGTTAGGTTAGGTTAGGTTAGGTTAGGTTAGGTTAGGTTAGGTTAGGTTAGGTTAGGTTAGGTTAGGTTAGGTTAGGTTAGGTTAGGTTAGGTTAGGTTAGGTTAGGTTAGGTTAGGTTAGGTTAGGTTAGGTTAGGTTAGGTTAGGTTAGGTTAGGTTAGGTTAGGTTAGGTTAGGTTAGGTTAGGTTAGGTTAGGTTAGGTTAGGTTAGGTTAGGTTAGGTTAGGTTAGGTTAGGTTAGGTTAGGTTAGGTTAGGTTAGGTTAGGTTAGGTTAGGTTAGGTTAGGTTAGGTTAGGTTAGGTTAGGTTAGGTTAGGTTAGGTTAGGTTAGGTTAGGTTAGGTTAGGTTAGGTTAGGTTAGGTTAGGTTAGGTTAGGTTAGGTTAGGTTAGGTTAGGTTAGGTTAGGTTAGGTTAGGTTAGGTTAGGTTAGGTTAGGTTAGGTTAGGTTAGGTTAGGTTAGGTTAGGTTAGGTTAGGTTAGGTTAGGTTAGGTTAGGTTAGGTTAGGTTAGGTTAGGTTAGGTTAGGTTAGGTTAGGTTAGGTTAGGTTAGGTTAGGTTAGGTTAGGTTAGGTTAGGTTAGGTTAGGTTAGGTTAGGTTAGGTTAGGTTAGGTTAGGTTAGGTTAGGTTAGGTTAGGTTAGGTTAGGTTAGGTTAGGTTAGGTTAGGTTAGGTTAGGTTAGGTTAGGTTAGGTTAGGTTAGGTTAGGTTAGGTTAGGTTAGGTTAGGTTAGGTTAGGTTAGGTTAGGTTAGGTTAGGTTAGGTTAGGTTAGGTTAGGTTAGGTTAGGTTAGGTTAGGTTAGGTTAGGTTAGGTTAGGTTAGGTTAGGTTAGGTTAGGTTAGGTTAGGTTAGGTTAGGTTAGGTTAGGTTAGGTTAGGTTAGGTTAGGTTAGGTTAGGTTAGGTTAGGTTAGGTTAGGTTAGGTAGGTTAGGTTAGGTTAGGTTAGGTTAGGTTAGGTTAGGTTAGGTTAGGTTAGGTTAGGTTAGGTTAGGTTAGGTTAGGTTAGGTTAGGTTAGGTTAGGTTAGGTTAGGTTAGGTTAGGTTAGGTTAGGTTAGGTTAGGTTAGGTTAGGTTAGGTTAGGTTAGGTTAGGTTAGGTTAGGTTAGGTTAGGTTAGGTTAGGTTAGGTTAGGTTAGGTTAGGTTAGGTTAGGTTAGGTTAGGTTAGGTTAGGTTAGGTTAGGTTAGGTTAGGTTAGGTTAGGTTAGGTTAGGTTAGGTTAGGTTAGGTTAGGTTAGGTTAGGTTAGGTTAGGTTAGGTTAGGTTAGGTTAGGTTAGGTTAGGTTAGGTTAGGTTAGGTTAGGTTAGGTTAGGTTAGGTTAGGTTAGGTTAGGTTAGGTTAGGTTAGGTTAGGTTAGGTTAGGTTAGGTTAGGTTAGGTTAGGTTAGGTTAGGTTAGGTTAGGTTAGGTTAGGTTAGGTTAGGTTAGGTTAGGTTAGGTTAGGTTAGGTTAGGTTAGGTTAGGTTAGGTTAGGTTAGGTTAGGTTAGGTTAGGTTAGGTTAGGTTAGGTTAGGTTAGGTTAGGTTAGGTTAGGTTAGGTTAGGTTAGGTTAGGTTAGGTTAGGTTAGGTTAGGTTAGGTTAGGTTAGGTTAGGTTAGGTTAGGTTAGGTTAGGTTAGGTTAGGTTAGGTTAGGTTAGGTTAGGTTAGGTTAGGTTAGGTTAGGTTAGGTTAGGTTAGGTTAGGTTAGGTTAGGTTAGGTTAGGTTAGGTTAGGTTAGGTTAGGTTAGGTTAGGTTAGGTTAGGTTAGGTTAGGTTAGGTTAGGTTAGGTTAGGTTAGGTTAGGTTAGGTTAGGTTAGGTTAGGTTAGGTTAGGTTAGGTTAGGTTAGGTTAGGTTAGGTTAGGTTAGGTTAGGTTAGGTTAGGTTAGGTTAGGTTAGGTTAGGTTAGGTTAGGTTAGGTTAGGTTAGGTTAGGTTAGGTTAGGTTAGGTTAGGTTAGGTTAGGTTAGGTTAGGTTAGGTTAGGTTAGGTTAGGTTAGGTTAGGTTAGGTTAGGTTAGGTTAGGTTAGGTTAGGTTAGGTTAGGTTAGGTTAGGTTAGGTTAGGTTAGGTTAGGTTAGGTTAGGTTAGGTTAGGTTAGGTTAGGTTAGGTTAGGTTAGGTTAGGTTAGGTTAGGTTAGGTTAGGTTAGGTTAGGTTAGGTTAGGTTAGGTTAGGTTAGGTTAGGTTAGGTTAGGTTAGGTTAGGTTAGGTTAGGTTAGGTTAGGTTAGGTTAGGTTAGGTTAGGTTAGGTTAGGTTAGGTTAGGTTAGGTTAGGTTAGGTTAGGTTAGGTTAGGTTAGGTTAGGTTAGGTTAGGTTAGGTTAGGTTAGGTTAGGTTAGGTTAGGTTAGGTTAGGTTAGGTTAGGTTAGGTTAGGTTAGGTTAGGTTAGGTTAGGTTAGGTTAGGTTAGGTTAGGTTAGGTTAGGTTAGGTTAGGTTAGGTTAGGTTAGGTTAGGTTAGGTTAGGTTAGGTTAGGTTAGGTTAGGTTAGGTTAGGTTAGGTTAGGTTAGGTTAGGTTAGGTTAGGTTAGGTTAGGTTAGGTTAGGTTAGGTTAGGTTAGGTTAGGTTAGGTTAGGTTAGGTTAGGTTAGGTTAGGTTAGGTTAGGTTAGGTTAGGTTAGGTTAGGTTAGGTTAGGTTAGGTTAGGTTAGGTTAGGTTAGGTTAGGTTAGGTTAGGTTAGGTTAGGTTAGGTTAGGTTAGGTTAGGTTAGGTTAGGTTAGGTTAGGTTAGGTTAGGTTAGGTTAGGTTAGGTTAGGTTAGGTTAGGTTAGGTTAGGTTAGGTTAGGTTAGGTTAGGTTAGGTTAGGTTAGGTTAGGTTAGGTTAGGTTAGGTTAGGTTAGGTTAGGTTAGGTTAGGTTAGGTTAGGTTAGGTTAGGTTAGGTTAGGTTAGGTTAGGTTAGGTTAGGTTAGGTTAGGTTAGGTTAGGTTAGGTTAGGTTAGGTTAGGTTAGGTTAGGTTAGGTTAGGTTAGGTTAGGTTAGGTTAGGTTAGGTTAGGTTAGGTTAGTTAGGTTAGGTTAGGTTAGGTTAGGTTAGGTTAGGTTAGGTTAGGTTAGGTTAGGTTAGGTTAGGTTAGGTTAGGTTAGGTTAGGTTAGGTTAGGTTAGGTTAGGTTAGGTTAGGTTAGGTTAGGTTAGGTTAGGTTAGGTTAGGTTAGGTTAGGTTAGGTTAGGTTAGGTTAGGTTAGGTTAGGTTAGGTTAGGTTAGGTTAGGTTAGGTTAGGTTAGGTTAGGTTAGGTTAGGTTAGGTTAGGTTAGGTTAGGTTAGGTTAGGTTAGGTTAGGTTAGGTTAGGTTAGGTTAGGTTAGGTTAGGTTAGGTTAGGTTAGGTTAGGTTAGGTTAGGTTAGGTTAGGTTAGGTTAGGTTAGGTTAGGTTAGGTTAGGTTAGGTTAGGTTAGGTTAGGTTAGGTTAGGTTAGGTTAGGTTAGGTTAGGTTAGGTTAGGTTAGGTTAGGTTAGGTTAGGTTAGGTTAGGTTAGGTTAGGTTAGGTTAGGTTAGGTTAGGTTAGGTTAGGTTAGGTTAGGTTAGGTTAGGTTAGGTTAGGTTAGGTTAGGTTAGGTTAGGTTAGGTTAGGTTAGGTTAGGTTAGGTTAGGTTAGGTTAGGTTAGGTTAGGTAAGGTTAGGTTAGGTTAGGTTAGGTTAGGTTAGGTTAGTTTAGGTTAGGTTAGGTTAGGTTAGGTTAGGTTAGGTTAGGTTAGGTTAGGTTAGGTTAGGTTAGGTTAGGTTAGGTTAGGTTAGGTTAGGTTAGGTTAGGTTAGGTTAGGTTAGGTTAGGTTAGGTTAGGTTAGGTAGGTTAGGTTAGGTTAGGTTAGGTTAGGTTAGGTTAGGTTAGGTTAGGTTAGGTTAGGTTAGGTTAGGTTAGGTTAGGTTAGGTTAGGTTAGGTTAGGTTAGGTTAGGTTAGGTTAGGTTAGGTTAGGTTAGGTTAGGTTAGGTTAGGTTAGGTTAGGTTAGGTTAGGTTAGGTTAGGTTAGGTTAGGTTAGGTTAGGTTAGGTTAGGTTAGGTTAGGTTAGGTTAGGTTAGGTTAGGTTAGGTTAGGTTAGGTTAGGTTAGGTTAGGTTAGGTTAGGTTAGGTTAGGTTAGGTTAGGTTAGGTTAGGTTAGGTTAGGTTAGGTTAGGTTAGGTTAGGTTAGGTTAGGTTAGGTTAGGTTAGGTTAGGTTAGGTTAGGTTAGGTTAGGTTAGGTTAGGTTAGGTTAGGTTAGGTTAGGTTAGGTTAGGTTAGGTTAGGTTAGGTTAGGTTAGTTAGGTTAGGTTAGGTTAGGTTAGGTTAGGTTAGGTTAGGTTAGGTTAGGTTAGGTTAGGTTAGGTTAGGTTAGGTTAGGTTAGGTTAGGTTAGGTTAGGTTAGGTTAGGTTAGGTTAGGTTAGGTTAGGTTAGGTTAGGTTAGGTTAGGTTAGGTTAGGTTAGGTTAGGTTAGGTTAGGTTAGGTTAGGTTAGGTTAGGTTAGGTTAGGTTAGGTTAGGTTAGGTTAGGTTAGGTTAGGTTAGGTTAGGTTAGGTTAGGTTAGGTTAGGTTAGGTTAGGTTAGGTTAGGTTAGGTTAGGTTAGGTTAGGTTAGGTTAGGTTAGGTTAGGTTAGGTTAGGTTAGGTTAGGTTAGGTTAGGTTAGGTTAGGTTAGGTTAGGTTAGGTTAGGTTAGGTTAGGTTAGGTTAGGTTAGGTTAGGTTAGGTTAGGTTAGGTTAGGTTAGGTTAGGTTAGGTTAGGTTAGGTTAGGTTAGGTTAGGTTAGGTTAGGTTAGGTTAGGTTAGGTTAGGTTAGGTTAGGTTAGGTTAGGTTAGGTTAGGTTAGGTTAGGTTAGGTTAGGTTAGGTTAGGTTAGGTTAGGTTAGGTTAGGTTAGGT